>NC_143136.1:86540000-91340000 GCF_059928025.1 Delphinapterus leucas | reverse complement strand
CATACGGTATTTGTCTTTTTCTTTCTGACTTACTTCACTCTGTATGACAGACTCTAGGTCTATCCACCTCATTACAAATAGCTCAATTTCGTTTCTTTTTATGGCTGAGTAAAATTCCATTGTATAAATGTGCCACATCTTCTTTATCCAGTCATCTGATGATGGGCACTTAGGTTGTTTCCATCTCCAGGCTATTGTAAATAGAGCTGCAATGAACATTTTGGTACGTGACTCTTTTTGAATTTTGGTTTTCTCAGGGTATATGCCCAGTAGTGGGATTGCTGGGTCATATGGTAGTTCTATTTGTAGTTTTTTAAGGAACCTCCATACTGTTCTCCATAGTGGCTGTACCAATTCACATTCCCACCAGCAGTGCAAGAGTGTTCCCTTTTCTCCACACCCTCTCCAGCATTTATTGTTTCTAGATTTTTTGATGATGGCCATTCTGACTGGTGTGAGATGATATCTCATTGTAGTTTTGATTTGCATTTCTCTAATGATTAATGATGTTGAGCATTCGTTCATGTGTTTGTTGGCAATCTGTATATCTTCTTTGGAGAAATGTCTATTTAGGTCTTCTGCCCATTTTTGGATTGGGTTGTTTGTTTTTTTGTTATTGAGCTGCATGAGCTGCTTATAAATTTTGGAGATTAATCCTTTGTCAGTTCCTTCATTTGCAAATATTTTCTCCCATTCTGAGGGTTGTCTTTTGGTCTTGTTTATGGTTTCCTTTGCTGTGCAAAAGCTTTGAAGTTTCATTAGGTCCCATTGGTTTATTTTTGTTTTTATTTCCATTTCTCTAGGAGGTGGGTCAAAAAGAATCTTGCTGTGATTTATGTCATAGAGGGTTCTGCCTATGTTTTCCTCTAAGAGTTTGATAGTTTCTGGCCTTACATTTAGGTCTTTAATCCATTTTGAGCTTATTTTTGTGTATGGTGCTAGGGAGTGTTCTAATCTCATACTTTTACATGTACCTGTCCAGTTTTTCCAGCACCACTTATTGAAGAGGCTGTCCTTTCTCCACTGTACATTCCTGCCACCTTTATCAAAGATAAGGTGACCGTATGTGCGGGGGTTTATCTCTGGGCTTTCTATCCTGTTCCATTGATCTATATTTCTAGTCTTGTGCCAGTACCATACTGTCTTGATTACTGTAGCTTTGTAGTATAGTATGACGTCAGGGAGCCTGATTCCTCCAGCTCCATTTTTCGTTCTCAAGATTCCTTTGGCCACTGGGGGTCTTTTGTGTTTCCATACAAATTGTGAAATTTTTTGTTCTAGTTCTGTGAAAAATGCCACTGGTAGTTTGATAGGGATTGCATTGAATCTGTAGATTGCCTTGATACACAGATTCCCAGGTGTCACACCAGCACTACCAAATCAGGTGGCTGGGGGTTGTGTTTGGGAATTGTGTTTTTATTTTGTTTTGTTTTGTTTACTTTCCCCAGAAGATTTTGATGGAGTTGACCTGGATCAGATTTTCCAGAATGGGGCTTTGGGTCTTCCCACAATTACTGTGAACATAATATTTAGAAGTGATTCCAAAGCACTTGTCACAAAAGAGCTGAAGGCTCTAAGAAGTTACAGCCCAGATGTGATTTGGGGCAGATTTGTCATTCACGGTGAGCCTGAGATGTGACCATTCAAGATAATGAGCTGAGGTCAGGGGACTTTTCCACGGGTCACTCTGAAACAATCACCTACAGCTTTCTCTCTTTAACTTGTGATTACCAAATGATCAGCTTTGCAACCTTCTTGGAGAACGTAATGTTGTTTGTTAGTTTATTTTCATCATTAGCAAATTGCTGATCCCTGCCGAAGTTCGGTGAAACAGCCAACCATACAGCCTTCAAAATAATTCACATTAATAACATGAGTTTGAAAGCCCTCTCATTCCTTTCTTGGCATCTACAAACTGCTGACTCACACACCTTTCCCTGTTGAGTGTGTTTAACTTCATATTGCAGCTTAATAGTTTCATTCCAAAACAAAGACTGGAATTAGAAAGTTCAGGGAGAGAGTGCAGTAGGTGAAATGAAAGTTTCAGTATTTGTTACCATATACAGGAATCTTAAATTACCTCTAAATAATACACAAGCTATGACATGAGGCTGAAATGAATCTGTGACAGAATACCTTATCCAGACTCAACTTCCCTTCTCCTAGAAAAGATAGAACAAACTGTTCTGTGGAATGTTTTCAAATTCAGGCATTTCCATTTCAAATTCAAATTTGTCATGTAAGCTTCTGGATGATCCAGTGACAAGAGCTGGTTCACCCACTGTTTCAGCCAAAACCCAGGCTTTTTATTAGTGGAGCATGAGGTTATTAGATCAGTTGCTTTTCCCAGAATGAATTTCAATATGTTACAATTTATGGCCTTGGTTTGTCGAGCGTCAACAATTAGCATGTTAAAGAAAAGTGCAAGTCCGTTTCTGGCAACTATACAGTCAAAGTTCCCCACCTCCACCCCTACTCTGGGGCAAGACTATAAAGTCAGTAAGTAAAGTTAAGGTAAAATCACATGCATTGTGATTTTCTAAATATGGTGAGCAATTCTTTGTAAAGTTCTGACAAAAACATAAACAATTTTTTCCCTGGACTTATTTGGGAGTCACATTTCTGAAAATTCAGTAACAAAACCATGTAACTTACTTTGTGTTTACATGCAAAATTGAGTTTTCTTAACTTGGGTAATTATACAAAAGTTTTTTACCCACATGATATCCACTGGGCTCTCAGCATCACTTGTGATGCTAGAATTCTTTGCTGTGTGAGAATGTAATATGAGACTTTTACAGAATCTTTAGACCCCACCCAGTAAATGCCAGTAGGTGCTCCTCATCATTGTGACAACCAAAACCCACTCCCTATAGATTTCCGAATGCATCCAAAGAAGTGGCACCATTTCCCTTAAGGACCACTGATCCAGCTGATGAGGAAACAAACAGCCTTCCCACTAATTTAATGACAGCAATTCACCCAGAGCAGCAAAGCAGGGCATTACAACCTAAACTGACCTCCGTATTTTGAGAGAATTCTCAGTCCTTTGTGACAGAGTGGTGAAGTGAAGGAAGATATAAATTTGGAGTGAAACGATCCAAGCTTCAATCTTGTTTCTGCCTTGAATTCAGTACCTATGTGACCCTGGGCAAATCACTCCTCCATTCTGAGTCTCACTAATAAAACTGAGGTAAAAATACTAACTGTCTTGCCTACCTCACAGGATTGCCAAGAAAATCAAAATCAACATGTGATTTGATTTTGTCCTCTAGTTGGCTGTTAGAACTATGCAGTAATTCTTTTTTTTTCACATCTTTATTGGAGTATAACTGCTTTACAATGGTGTGTTAGTCTCTGCTTTATAACAAAGTGAATCAGCTATACATATACATATGTCCCCATATCCCCTCCCTCTTGCGTCTCCCTCCCACCCTCTGTATCCCACCCCTCTAGTTGCTGACAAAGCACCGAGCTGATCTCCCTGTGCTATGCGGCTGCTTCCCACCAGCTATCCTATCCACCCTACATTTGGTAGTGTATATATGAACATGCCACTCTCTCACTTCGTCCCAGCTTACCCTTCCCCCTCCCCGTGTCCCCAAGTCCACCCTCCACGGCCGTGTCCCCATTCCCATCCTATGCAGCAATTCTTGATGCTCAGAGAAGCCATGAGAAGGCGGGAATGTAGATTGTGTGGACTCTAAGGATATTTACAAGCCTAGGTGTTCCAGCTGTATGAACTAAGTGTGACTTCACCAGGTCCAGTAAGTGCTGCTCCTCTCAATAGTTTACAACCAGGAGTCTAGGTTAGATTCACTCCTGTTTGCCTCCTGAGCACATTTTCTATGTGGCCCTAGGGCACAGATTCTCTTTTATTCAATCTCTCCCCACCTCTCAACTGACACTTCCCCTATTAAGCTCTCACTTTCCCCACTTATTTCCTGTGCCTTGAACCTATTCTCCCTCACATCTGCCCTTCTCTCTCCAATACTATTTCCACTGAAATCTAAGAAAATATAGCAGTAGCTCTTTACCTTGACTGTACACTGAAACCACCCATTTGATTATTCCCACCACGCTAGTTTACAAGGCAATAATTCCCTGAGCAGTACTACTCATTTTTTAAAAATCTCTGGTGACATTTAGAAAGGCTGTGGGAGACCTCTGGAGTTAAGAAATTGGCTCAGGCAGGTAAGAGGCAACTGGTAACGAAGTATCCAGAGGCCTGAGAAGATTTCATATGGGAGTCAGATGTCCAAACAACAGAAGGAAAACCACAAGAAGGTCAATTAAATTTGAGGAGAGAAGCTGGACTTGGTGCAGAAGTCCAGGGTCAGTGGGTGAGCAAAGATTAACTTCGCAATGAGTATAGTGGACACTTCTGGGAAGGTGCTTCTCATGAAGTCTTAGACTTGTCCAAGGCTGTTGCCTGCCACATGGAAACAGAACCCTAGTGCTGGTTTGAACAGTGGCATTGAGCAATTCCTATATTCACCAGGGAATATCTGCAATGCAGAAATCTGAGACGAAATTTGTTAAAACTAAAGAGTACGCCATAACATTCTAAGTTTTCCTAGGTCGACCTTTTGTGAAAGACCAAGCTAGAGCTAGGGGTTAGATTCAGCTCCTGAGAGGAGGAGAAGACCACTAGATATTATCCAATGGAGCTCAGGAGCCAGAACTGACCCAGGTCTTCACTTAGGTCAAGGTATCAGGAGAATCAAAGTACTGGTTTTCATGGTTTTATGTGGTGAAGAGGTCTATTCTATTTAAGTAGATCCTAACCAATATCTGGGAGGGCTGGAAAAGGACAACTTCTGGGGCAAAGGACACAGGAAGTCCTGGGCAGGAAACCAGCCAATTGGATTACAGTCACTAGCAAGGTTCTCTTTTTCGGAGAAGTCATACTAGTCGGGAAAATTAAACTGAAGAACAGTTATTCAGGCTGAGCAATGCAGCTGAGGTGAGAGGAGCTTCTACACTTTGTGGCATGCTTGTCCCGGGAATAGCAGTCAGCTGTTCTGATTGCACAGCTCAGCCCAGACTCGTCTGTTTATGCTGGTCAAAACTGGCTCAAAAATTGGTTGGGATGGAGTCTGCAAGTTAAAGCATGTTTTTGTTTAGTGGTTGGTTGGTTTGTTTGGGAGTTTTGGTTAGTTTGTTTTTTAGTTGGTTGGGGCTGGCCTGTGTGTCTTTGGGGAATAAATGCGTCAATGGGCCTTGGATCTGTTTGGTCCCAAGGGCTCCCACCCCAACCTTCCCCTACAAAGAGCTGCTCTGCTCCGGTCCAAAGCTGGAGGCATGTCCACAATACTCAATGGAACCTGCTGCCTCCCTGTAAACAGAGGCTTGGCCAGAGGTGTGTCCTCCTATGCTGTTGAACTTTGGCCACTTTCCCCCACTCACTCAGAGTTCACAATCAGCTCCTTGACTAGAGAGATCACTCCTCCCTCGAGTTTTTGGATTCGTCCTCCAGGGTCTCTATGAGAGTCTGTGAGCTTGCCCAGCACCCTGAGCTGGCTCTGGCAGCCCCACCTGGGAAAGCAGTGCTGGTATCTGCAGGATTCCCTCCCAAATTCACGCTTTCTCTTTGGTTCCTGAGGACCACATTCTGTGTGTTTTTTCCCCTTTTTCTGGCTTCTGTTATGGATAGACAGCAGGAATTTGCATTTCCACTGATGACACAATAAGGCTTTGGTGTAATCGACAGTAAACTGGGATTCAGAAGCCTTGGGTTTAAGCAGGCTCTGCCATTATCAGTGTAAATTTAGATGAGCGTTAAACTTCCCTGGGCTTCAATTTCTTCTTCCGTAAAACGGAAACTGATACCTAGCTTATTTAGTCCTTGAGTTGCAATAAAAAACCAAATGAAGCTCTAAATACAAACTACAAAAAGTACAGATAAGAACTATTAACCCAGAAATAATCATTCTGACAAATATAAGTTACAATTCTGACAAAGGCAATAAAGACATACATGGTTTATATGATATGGGGGATCTAACCTCCTTATGGTGTCACTTAACTGAACTACATGGAATGAAAAGAATTTAACCAGGTAAAGAGGATAAGCAAGAGAATCTCAGTGACCAAAAACAGCTTAACTCAGGAGAGAGCACGACAGATATAAAGGACCACCAACAAGCCAGCATGGCTGCAATGGAGAGAAGGACGAGGTAGTGGAAGATGAGGCTTGGAAGGCAGGGATGCACCAGATCACACGTTGCTTTGTTGATCATGATAAGGAGTTTGGCTTTAATCTTAAGAGCAGTGAAGTTTTAGGTGAGATGAGAGAGGGAGGGAGGAATGATGTATGATCAGATTTGCATTTTGAGAACTTCCCTCTTTTTAAAAAATTTTATTGAAGTATAGTTGATTTACAATGTTGTGTTAACTTCTGTTCTACAGCAAAGTGATTCAGTTATACACATATACATTCTTTTTCATATTCTCTTCCATTATGGTTTACCACAAGATATTGGGTATAGTTCCCTGTGCTATACAGAAGGACCTTGTTGTTTATCCATTCTATATATAATAGTTTACCTGTGCTAATCCCAAGCTCCCAATCCTTCCCTCCCACACTGACCTCCCCTTGGCAACCACAAGTCTATTCTCTATATCTGTGAGTCATAGATATGTTCATTTTTGTCATATTTTAGATTCCACATATAAGTGATATCATATGGTATTTGTCATTCTCTTTCTGACTTACTTCACTTAGTATGATAATCTCTAGTTCCATCCATGTTGCTGCAAATGGTATTATTTCATTCGTTTTTATGGTTGAGTAGTATTCCATTGTGTATATATACCACATCTTCCTTATCCATTCATCTGTCAGTGGACATTTAGGCTGCTTCCGTGTCTTGGCTATTGTAAATAGTGCTGCTATGAACAATGGGGCGCATGTATCTTTTTGAATTATAGTTTTGTCTGGATATATGCCCAGGAGTGGGATCACTGGACCATATGGCTACGCTATTTTTAGTTTTCTAAGGAACCTCCATACTGTTTCCATAGTGGCTGCACCAACTTACATTCTCACCAACAGTGTAGAACTGTTCCCTTTTCTCCACACCCTCTCCAGCATGTTATTTGTAGACTTTTTAATGATGGCCATTCTGACCAGTGTGAAGCAGTACCTCATTGTAGTTCTGATTTGCATTTCTCTAATAATTAGTGATGATGAGCATCTTTTCATGTGCCTATTGGCCATCTGGATGTCTTCTTTGGAGAAATGTCTATTTAGGTCTTCTGCCCATTTTTCGATTGGGTTGTTTTTTTGTTATTGAGTTGTATGAGCTATTTGTATATTTTGGAAATTAAGCCCCTTGTCGGTCACATCATTCACAAATATTTTCTCATAGTCTGTAGGTTGTCTTTTCATTTTGTTTGTGGTTTCCTTTGTTGGGCAAAAGCTTATAAGTTTGATTAGGTCCCATCTGTTTAGTTTTGCTTTTATTTCTGATGCCTTAGGAGACTGACCTAAGAAAACATTGGTACGATTTACGTCAGAGAACGTTTTGCCTATGATCTCTTCTAGGAGTTTTATGGTATCATGTCTTATATTTAAGTCTTTAAGCCATTTTGAGTTTATGTTTGTGTATGGTGAGAGAGCGTGTTCTAACTTCATTGATTTGCATGCGGCTGAGACCATCCCTCTTATAGATATTTGACTGCATTTCTTCTTTTTTTAATTTTTATTTCTTGATTTTATCTTTCATGGATCTCACCTCAAATCCTTCTGTATACTCTGGTGGGATGATTAATATCCTTGGAACTGAAAATATTTGGCATATTTAAACTTAAATTCAAATTCCCCCATTTCCAAATTGCATAATCTTGCAGAAGGTATTTACCCTTCTCTAAGTCTCCATTTTCTAATCTATAAAATGATGATGATAATTCGTTTCTCATAGAGTTCCTATGAATAAATGAGATATAACCTCTGGCTTTTAATTCAATAAATGCTAGTATCGATCGATCGTTTACCCCGTGATAATTTACTCCTCTTGGAATCACACTATTTGGATAGGATACATTTTTAGCTTTTTCTTCTTCTTAATAAGAAGGTGACATTATTGATCTGTTATCAGTGGAAGATTCTATTTCATTTATTTCCTAAAGAAGGGAGAAGGGATGGATTTGCATCAAGTCATTTACATTTGCGTCTCAGGACCTCTACAAATAGTGCCCATGCTCTCCAATACTTGATCCAGCAACAGTTTACCTGACATCAGCAATTAATATAATTAACCTTTTAGGATTTTGCCAAATTGAATAGATAGAATGATTCCAGACTCCAAGAAAAGGGTTAAGCATGAGTAAATTTGGGTTGCATTGGTACCACCATCAGTAGCATCCAGTCAGTCCAGACAATCTTTTACTGAAGATTGTCTTCACTTAGCTTTTTCAAGTGGATACAGTGGCCTTGTATAAAGCAGGTACAGTTAGCTTAACAGTAGTGAAAAATTGTTCACCCTACCCAATAAGCTGTAGAGTGTGTGGTGATTTCAAGTTCCAGGAACTACTTTAAATGAAAATGGCTCCTTCTGAGTAAGACACAATGGGAAATGTTAGGTGGGGTTTGACCTACAAAGGGTTAAAACATCAAAATTAATTTTGGAGGAAAATTAAGATTCTCCTCACAGTCTCAAAGCTTTCTTCTCTAACCACAGTGCAGACACTATCAGTGAGCAGAGAATCTCTGTATTATTTCCAAGTTTCTCCCATTGTCAGTCACTGTGACAAAGTGCTGGCCAGTTTGACACAATGATGAATCACTCCAGACACTGAGTTTTCATATGGCTCTTGAAGCGTCTCAGGAGACTCCGGTGCCTGGAAATGCCACAGACCAGCACTGGGTGCTCTGCTCAGGAACAAAGCCGGGACTTGGCAAAAATTAAACCGACGCATTTTAGAGAAAAAAGATAGGTAATAAATATTTACTGTCTAATTTTTACCATGCCTTCAGGTAGTAATTGTTTTAAATGCCTATTAAGCAAATCCTCACTTTGCAAGTCTCTTCTTGCCTATGCTCTACTGAAATGAATTAGATTTAAGAGTACATTGAAAAGCTTAAATACTAAACAAATATTTTTGTTTATTGTGTCCGGTTCTAAAATAACTGGCCTCTCCTTGTCCTTCATCCTTGAAATTTTAACAAACAACATGACGCTTTGCTAATAATTTTTTTACTGACTAGATCTTACAAACCCAATGCTGTTGGAATTTATGATGGATTGATGCACAGCCCAATGCAAATGTACTTGTAATGTCTACCTTAGTTTTCCATTGGAGAGTTTGTCAATACACCAGTGCCTCAAATCCATTTTCTCGGTAAAAATGCTGCAGTTTTCTATTAGTCACAAAGGCACCTTCCTGAGTTATTTCTGCTCCTGCACAATATTCATGATAGCAATTTGATACCTTAGCAGTTTCAAGGTTATCAGGTGACTGAAAATCCTACTGCTTACTTCAAGGTGTAACATATACAACTGTGCTGTCATCCATTATAGCAGTATAATAGTTTTTCGTAATGCCTTTCATGAACTGCTGATTTAGAAGTGTAAGTCTAACTTCTGAAGGCGCTTATCAGTCTCAGGCTGGGGAAGTATAGCTTAACTGGTAAAAATCAGTCTGGGACTCTTTGTGCTATTTAGAAAAAAGAAACCAAGTTTCATTTCTCTTTTAGATGATGCTAGCAGCCCTGCCCTGTGAAGTCTTTAAAGTACATTTGCAAGAAGAAACAAACAAACAAACAAAAACCATGATTTATCCGGTCCTCGGAAGGGCTAATGTTAATCACAATGAACCTAAGACAGAAGCACTGGATTTTGCAGACTGTGGAGATTAAGTCAGAAGCAAGGAATTACTGAGAGAGATGATGGAGATTTTGCTAAATGGAAAACAAAAGTCAAAGCAAATTCATAAAAAAGCTGGGAAGTAAAATCAATCACTATTCCAAGTCCTCCTTTTAAGCTCTATCCGCACATTGAATTTTGGTTTAGGGGTCTCTGGTTGGAGCAGAGGGTTGCTTGAGTGAGTTTAGAAGGTGGCATCTGTTTAAGTAACAGATGTCTGTGTCACTGAGGTGCTATGTTCTCACTTTTTATATATGGGGAAATTGCTGCTGAAAGAGTTTTATTGCCTTTATGCAAATTAAAATACCATATTCTTCTCCTTAAAGGGTTCCTCTTCCTGATGTGAATACACAACAACCATAAACGACCTCAACCTCATCAATTTTTTTAAAAAATATTTTGGAATACGATAGTTTCTTATGAACTATCAATGATGCATGAAATGAGGTCTGGAACTGCAGACATGCGTACTCTTATTTAAAGAGGGCTCACTGGGTTGAAGCAAACTGAGTAGGGTGAGGGATGGTGCTGACCCCTTACCGGCCGTGGCACCAACAGAGATCAAACCTGGAGAGGCACCTGTACCCACGCAGCTACTCTAAGGGTTGCAGGGAGGGATTGCCTTATGGAATGATTTTAACATCGTTCATTTGGTTGTCAGTTTATAGAAACCTCTTTGCTTTTCTTACTTTTCAGGAGAGATGAAGAAGAGTGAAGTCATCCAAAAACACCCTCCAAGTTGACACACAGAATTAACCATCACAAATAACATGGGAAGTATGCATAAAAAACTGCATTTCTGCCATGTCCTGAAGGACGGTGGTTATCCTGAAACAAAGCACTTGTGCAACTGTTTGAGTTGCAAGCTGAACTACTCATTTCATTCATGAATGCCATTTTTACTTGAAAGTATCAAAGAAAGACCAACGACGGTTATTCAGATCTGGGTATCTGGGAAACATCATGAAAATGAATTAAATCTATCACTGCAAGGATATTTTTTGCCAGTGATAAAATTCAGGTTTTCAAGTGAAAACCTGAATTTTGGAAAACCTGTATCCATCTCCATGAGCTTGCCAGCTTCCCAATATTTTTCTAATGAGTTTGGTGGTATTACAAATAAACGTCATTTTTTGATATTGTATGATGAAATTCGTGAACATTTGAAAGATCTGTGTAACTCAGTGAACCAATATTTTCCAAGTTATCAATACCTGATGTTACAGAATGATGCATAATGAAAAGATCCATTCAAAGTACAAGATGATGAGAAAGGAAAATGGAGCTGTAGGAACCAGGCTCCCTGACTTCAGACTATACTACAAAGCTACAGTCATCAAAGTGCAAGATGAGTTAATGGATTGTAATAGAAGAGAATAAGAAAAGTCCATTGATATGGATTCAGCTTCCACACACAGCTAGTCTTTAAGAAACTACTACTCGTTGAGTTTTGGTGTACCATCAAAAAAAAGAGTATTTATTTTTTACAATAATCTAGAAAGGCAGAATTCTCCTTACTTTTCCAACTACATGTCTGTCTGAGCACAGAATTTCTTCATATATTTCTGCAAAAACAACATAAAACAGATTGAATGCAGAAGCAGATATGGGAATCCAGCCATCCTCTATGAAGCCAAACATCAACAAGATTTATACTCACAGAGATAGGTCTTCAGATACTATTGAGTTGATTGGTTTATTAAAATAAACCTGGAAGACCTTTTGTCCAAATTATCTTCTTATGGACAATTACAGAAATTAAAGTGACTTCACCGGCTCATGGGACTCTTGTATTTTCTAAGAACAATTGATTCTACACCCACAGAAATCATGTAGCTGTGTTAAATCAAATATTCCCAGGTATCAGCAACCTAGTCCTAGGGAGGACAAATGAACTTTAAGGCACTACCAGGTTCATTTAGCCCCTCTTGCCTACTTCAGCACCTCAGCATACCTTCTTCTGGTCCTGCACTTCTCCCACTCCACCAGTGTTTCTGAAACCATCAAAGTGTTTTTCACAAATGTATGTGAATCAGTTAGTCCACTGGGAGCCTCTTGCCCTGCTCTGTGTAGCTCAAGCCAGAGCCAATATTCTGTATGCTTTCCCTCAGGCTACTTAAAGTGAGAGGGGTTTAATATGTTGAGGTCATCAAGTTGCATTTGTCAGCACTGCTGTGAGAAAGCTGAGAGGATGTCCTTTTTCTAGAAAATGGAAATGTAGTGAGCATCCCAACAGGGACCATGAGCTATGAAATAGGAAGAGAACTGCTGCCTATAAAGGCCATGGGGAAAAAATATATGGCATAAAAGTAGCTTCCAAGGAAAACTGGACACTGGCGGAGTCCAGGGGTGGGGTCTAGCTTAGCACGTGGTGGCAAATGAAGGATGTTAGGGGGGTGATGAGCTAAGGAGCTGAGCTGCCACAAAGGCCATAGCTATGTTAGAAGTCTAGTTTGTGCAAATGTTCTGGTAGCATAAAACTGGTCAAAGAAAAAGGTGACTCCCATGACTTCAAGATGTCCCCAGAGTGTCTATAAAGCCACTCCAGCTAGAGGGGAGGATGTGACCCAAAGGCCTAATGCTTCTGTCTTATTCAAGATCTCCAAGGCATGACCATTCCCTCCCATCCTGCTTTACATCAAAAGATAATAAAACAATGACTGTTTCATGAGTGACTTCTCTCAGCAAGAAGAGACTTGTCTTAACTCAGTGGGGTACACTTCAAGTTGGAAATTTAAGAGGCAGATTTGAGGTGGGCAAGAATTTCAGAATTCCTCACAGCTGAGAACAGCCACTAACCCCACTCACTCTGAGGCAACTGCCTGATCTGAAGGTTGAACCATTTTCCTCAATTTGGGAAGGGTAAGCTGGTACAAAGTGAGAGAGTGGCATGGACATATATACACTATCAAATGTAAATAGATAGCTAGTGGGAAGCAGCTGCATAGCACAGGGAGGTCAGCTTGGTGCTCTGTGACCACCTAGAAGGGCGGGATAGGGAGGGTGGGAGGGAGACGCAAGAGGGAGGAGATATGGGGATATATGTATATGTATAGCTGATTCACTTTGTTATAAAGCAGAAGCTAACACACCATTGTAAAGCAATTCTACTCCAATAAAGATGTTAAAAATAAAATAAAAATCACGTTTGGAAGAAAGAAGCCTCTGAAGAATGAGAATCTCAGAAAACACCTCTCAAGCTCCAGAAACACAACACTCATTATGAAGATAAGTATGACTGAAAGGTTTTATAATTAAAATTATTTTTAACCATAAATCATAAATGTTGAAATTTATCTACATGACCGTAGACAAGTATGATTCGATGGCCCTCAGAAATGAGTTTTCAGAGACTGTTACCAAACTTCAGTGATATTGTTTGAACTGAATGAGGTAGAATGCACCAGAAAGCTTCATAAAAAGTATGCCAAAGTCAGTATTACAGCTACATTTGACATGAAAGCAGGTGTGGGAGCTTTGTCTAAAAATGATGAAGCTCAAGCATCATCTCTGTAGTGCCTTAGCAATTTATTTGTGGGAAAATTACTTATAGATATCATTATAATGGTCTTCATTAGCCCAGGGATTTCCCAGATAGCCTACAAATGAGAAAGGGGCATCACAGCAGCTGAACAGAAGGCCAGTGGAGGCATCTGGAGACTCTGTTGCAGATCTCAATGAACAGAATGGAACATCTCGAGATACACTGTACACCTGAGGGTAGCTAGAGATGGAGAGAAAACCTGTACCATCTCCCTCAGCATCATCTTCAACTCCATTGCAGTCACATCCTCCACAAAGCAGCCCCTTGGGATCTTGCCTGGATAGTAAGGAGGCGGGAGGTCACAGGGTAGAAGAGAAAGCAAAGTTAAGTGGATATGATGGTGAGAGAAATGTAGTTGTAGAAGCTCATCGTGGGGCAGTCATGGTGAGGGGTGTGACCGTATCTGGAGTACGAGCAGGAAGCTCAGGCTGAGGGGGCAGGTGCTTGCTAACTTAAATCAAAAGCCCAGATCACATTTCCTCCAACCGGACTTCACAGGCAGGTGTTTCAGGTCACTCCAGATCACCGATAGCAAGTAGATTCTCCTGGTATGCTGTCACCAGGAGACGGTTAATGTAGCCGACATTCTGAGTTGAAATAGATTTCGAGGCTAAATTTGGGTTGTAGGGGGAGAAGGTCTTCATTCATTTACACTGTCGGTCATGGGCATGACAAGGGAGACTGCAACACGTGTGTGACACGCTGACCACCCCTGCTCCACATGCTTCCAAGTAGCCTGCTAAATGTGTGACTAGCTCTTCCTTCCGCATTCTCAGGATCTAAGGTCACCTTGATGCTTGGTGGCATTGCCTGCTGTAAGAGAGAGTGGCATGTGTATGACAATACCTGGCGGAGTGTTTCTATCTTTTCCTGTCTTTCCATTTCTAGAAGACATGAGGAATTCGAGTCTCCATGTTCATATTCTCACAATCCTCTTCACAGGTCCTGTTCCCAGAATAATTTCTCTAAGACTGACAGAAATGCCTTCTATCGCAGATGAGTGACATAGACAAAAACTAAACTGTCTGTAAGAGAGAGAGGTCTCGGTGGGACTATTCCCCCGGGCCACTTAGATCCCTGTAATAGTTCAAATGAAATGACAGCCAAATAACCTCTTTGTTTGTTCCCTCCCCTTGACTAGCCACCAGAATGTCAACAGTTTTTTAGTAAACCCAAGCTAAAAATTGCTTATTCCCTCTATTTATATCACGTTTTAATGTAATTGGTTGCTTTTCCCCATTCGTTTCAGGGTGGTGACACAGCTCTGGGGGCCTGGCGATGACGACGTGGACAAAGACGAAGAAAGAAAGAGAGCACAACACATGAAAAACGCCACCAGCAATACTTTCTCTTACTTATAGTGACAACGCCAAGCAAAATATAAAAATATGTTTAGGGAGATGACAGCTTTGTGGCTTCTTGATCACAAACCAGCACTTAGAAGTTCACGTCTGTGAGCAGATAAAAAGGGCTGCATCTTGGTAAACCATGGTGAGGATAAAGGAGAGAGGGAAATCAGGTGATGGGCAATCTGTCTCAGACAAAACCAGTACAAGGACCAATGGAGCAGCAAGCTAAATAGGAGGGAGATTCTCAGGTTAATGTTCATGGGTGCCTTGGACTGGAGGTGGATGAAGACCTCTTCCCATCCACAAATTAGAATGTCAGGAAGGCAAGAAGTCTTTAGACTTGCCTTCCAGTACTAGGATTTATATTTGATAAATAAAACACTCAGTCTTCAATTTACCTCACATCAAAATAAGAGAGAGGGGAAAAGGGTGCATGAAAATGTTTGAGGCATTACTTATTCCTGTATTAAGCAGGGGCAGTTTGCAACTTACAACGGGCCCATGTTTGAACAATTCAACATTAGTGTGCTCTGTGCTAAGCCCCAGGGATGCAATGATGAAGACACAGACCCTGCTCTCAAGAAACTTGCTGCAGTGGAAACCAAAGTTTATTTGGAAGTTGGTTTGAAATTTATAATGCCTTCTCCATAGAGATTATGTTCAATATAGCAGTTGGTTTTCAGTTCCCAATTGCTTTGTTCTTGGCATATTATTCCAATAGGGCTATTTCAACTCTTCTTTCACTAGCAGTTTTTTTTTTTTTTCCTATGGTGGGAAAAATATTTTGAGCATCAATCTAGGATATAAGAAATACTTTTCTGAAAGAATCCATTCAAATACCTGACTTCCCTGGTGCTAAGTCATCTGAAAAGGGAGAAGAGCCAGGGAGAGTTAGAGTTAGAGGGCAGAAGGCTCCCTGCCTGCAGAGATGTTAAAAGTGACCCCTCACTCCTTGCATGAGCACCTGACAATGCCAGCTCGGACTCTGTCTGATGACATCTCACCACTACTGCTATAGACAGTTTCTTTGTTCTGTCCACGCCCTACTGGTTCACCCACCCTGACCAGTTTTGAGAGCACATGGAATTTTACATAGATGTCATTTTCCATGTGGGACCACGCCCACTCCCTCTAGCCCAGCCTGGTTTCTACACTTGACTCCCTTGCTCACCTCCCCTTGCTGTCTCAGCTCTTCCTCTCTGGCTGACTCTTACTCAGAACACCCAGTTGCTATGAACCTGCTTTTACTCACCTTAGTTTACCCTGGCTGAGGCATTTTCTTTGATATGTCCTGCCTGACAGTAATTATCCACCAACTACCCTCCTTGACGCCCATATGCACTCCTTGGTAACAAAAGTGAAGAGAAAATACTCAAATGCATAATATGAAGATGAGAAAAGGGAGCTATTTATCAACTCCAGTTAACTTCTATTAGCTCTACAATTAAGAAAGTTACCCGAGTCAGACCACCCACCCACCCCTAGCAACTCAGCCAGCTGATTTGAAATGGGATACTTTGGCTGATACTGGGATCACTAAATCCCCAGCTGCCTTTCTGAATGAAGCATTTATCATCAGAGAATTAATTAGTGGGTTCTCAAACCTTGCTCCATTAGAATCATCTTGGAGCTTTCAAAAATCCCAAAGTCCAGGTTGCCTGTCACACCAATTAAATCCAAATTTCAAGGAGTAAGACTCAAGCATCAGTATTTTTCAAGCTTCCCAGATGATTTCAAGATGCAACCAAGTTTGAGGACCAGTGGCTGAGTTAAAGAAGCAGCAGAAACAAAGCAGGTTATGGAAAGGGAATTAGGTGGCCTGTCAGAGGGACTGCATTCAGGATCTCTGCACCTTACTAGCTTTGTCACTACATCTCTCACAACCTCGTTTTTATTAATTATAAATTGGAGTTAATTATAACTTCCCAGACTAGCCCTCAGGATTCTGAGGAAAATTTAGGAGACCATGGATTGGTGGTTTTGGGTGCATTTTGTAGACTATAACATACAATTTGAATGTGAAGTGCTTTTTTTTGTTTTTGTTTTGCGGTACGTGGTCCTCTCACTGTTGTGGCCTCTCCCGTTGCAGAGCACAGGCTCCGGACGCGCAGGCTCAGCGGCCATGGCTCAAGGGCCCAGCCACTCCGCAGCATGTGGGATCTTCCCGGACCAGGGCACGAACCCGTGTCCCCTGCATCGGCAGGTGGACTCTCAACCACTGCGCCACCAGGGAAGCCTGTGAAGTGTTATTAATAGAACATCATATGATGATAGGGCAGATTTTCAGAATCTCTAATCTCTCATCTCATTCAACCACCACTGGCAAACTTGTAAGCTACATGAATACGGTGACTAGCACACTCTCCCCAACTACATTTTTGGCCACTCTCTCCTCTCTCAGTATTTATGAATTGATTTTTACTGTCTTCAAGATGTTCACCAACTGTCCAGGACTGCAGCCATAGCAGCCATCTTGCTCTGCTTTCAGCATTTTCAGTTGGTGAAAGGAAAAAGGTGACTTGGGCATCCAAGGGCTAAGCTTTGAGCCAGGATTTGCTGAACAGAAAAGTATACCATGATTAACTAGGATTTCAAGGAACCAAATACGGTTATTTTGGGGAGATAAGAAGTTTCCTTTCACAAGGAAACACCAAAATCACAACGAACTGCTGAAAAACTATCAACTACAAAACACAAGAACCTACCAAAAAAGATATCCTACATCCAAAGACAAAGAAGAAGCCATAACAAGATGGTAGGAGGGGCACAACTGCAGTAAAATCAAATCCCATACCCACTATGTGGGCAAGCCACAAACTGGAAAATAGTTATATCGCAGAGGTTCTCCCACAAGAGTGAAACTTCTGAGTCCCATGTCAGGCTCCCCATCCTGGGATTCTGGCAATGGGAGAAGGAGCCCCCAGAGCATCTGGCTTTGAAGGCCAGCAGGGTTTGATCACAGGACTTCCACAGGACTGGGGGAAACAGAAAATCCTCACTTGGAGGGCGCACACAGGGTCTTGTGCATACCAGGACCCAAGGGAAAAAGCAGTGACCTCATAAGAGCCAGGTCCAGACCTACCGGCTGGCATTGGAGGGTCTCCGGTGGTGGGAGGGGGCAACTGTAGCTCATTGCAGGGACAAAAACACTGGTGGTGGTAGTTCTGGGCTCACTGGCATGAGCCCTCCTCAAGGCCACCATTTTCTCACCAAGACCTGGCTTCACCCAACAGCTTGTAGTCTCCAGTGTTGGGATACCTCAGGCCAAACAACCAAAAGGGTGGGAACACAGCCCCACCCATCAGCAGACAGGTTGTCTGAAGTCTTTGTAAGCTCACAGCTGCCTGCTAAACACACCCCTTGACACGGCCCTGCCCACCTGAGAGACAAGACCCAGCACCACCCACCAGTGGGCAGAAACCAGTCCCTCCCACCAGGAAGGCTGCACAAGCCTCTTAGACCAGCCTCATCCACCAGGGGGCAGACAGCAAAAGAAAGAAGAACTACAATCCTGCAGCCTGCGAAATGGAAACCACAACCACAGAAAGTTAGATAAAGAGAGATGGCAGAGGACTATGTCCCAGACGAAGGAACAAGATAAAACCCCAGAAGAACAACTAAGTGAGGTGGAGATAGGCAATCTACCTGAAAAAGAATTCATAGTATGATAGTAAGGATGATCCAAGATCTCAGGAAAAAAATGGAGGCACAGATCAAGAAGATACAGGAAATGTTTAACAAAGAGCCAGAGGATCTAAAGAACAAACAAACAGAGATGAACAATACAATAACTGAAATGAAAAATACACTAGAAGGAATCAATAGCAGAATAACTGAGGCAGAAGAACACATAAGTTAGCTAGAAGACAGAATGGTGGAAATCACTTCTGCGGAACAGAAGAAAAAAGAATGAAAAGAAATGAAGAGTCTAAGAGGCCACTGGGACAACATTAAACACACCAACATTCACATTATAGGCGTCCCAGAAAGAGAAGAGAGAGAGAAAGGACCTGAGAAAATATTTGAAGAGATTATAGCTGAAAACTTCCCTCACATGGGAAAGGAAACAGTCATCCAAGTCCAGGAAGTGCAGAGAGTCCCAGGCAGGATAAACTCAAGGAGGAACATGCCGAGACACATAGTAATAAAAATGACAAAATTAAAGACAGAAAAAATATTAAAAGCAACAAGAAAAAAAGAAACCAATAACATACAAGGGAATTCCCATAAGGTTATCAGCTAATTCTTTAGCAGAAACTCTGCAGGCCAGAAGGGAGTGGCACGATACAGTTAAAGTGATGAAAGCGAAGAAGCTACAACCAAGAATACTCTACCCAGCAATGCTCTCACTCAGATTTAACAGAGAAATCAAAGGCTTTACAGATTAGCCAAAGCTAAGAGAATTCAGCACCACCAAACCAGCTTTGAGACAAATGCTAAAGGAAATTCTCTAGGTGGAAAAGAAAAGGCCAAAACTAGATTCAAGAAAACTACAAAAGGAAAAGCTCACCAGTAAAGGCAAACATACAGTGAAGGTAGGAGATCATCCACACACAAATATAATATCAAAACCAGCAATCATGTGAACAGGAGAGTACAAATGCAGGATACTGGGAATGCATTTGAAATTAAAAGCCCAGAAACTTAAAACAATCTTGTTTATATATAGACTGCTATATCAAAACCTCATGGTAACTACAAACCAAACATCTACAATAGATACACAGGCAAAAAAGAAAAAGCAATCCAAACACAACACTGAAGTTAGTCATCAAATCACAAGAGAAGAGAACAAAAGAGGAAGGGAAGAAAAAAAGACTTACAAAAACAAATCCAAAACAATTAACAAGATGGAAATAAGAACATACTTCTCCATAATTACCTTAAATGTAAACGAATTAAATGCTCCAACCAAAAGACACAAACTAGCTGAATGGATACAAAGAAAAGACCCACATATATGCTGTCTACAAGAGACCCACTTCAGATCTAGTGATACATACAAACTGAAAGTGAGGGGGTGGAAAAAGGTATTCCATGCAAATGGAAATCAAAACAAAGCTGGGGTAGCAATACTCATATCAGACAAAATAGACATTAAAATTAAGACTGTTACAAGAGACAAAGAAAGACACTACATAATATCAAGGGTCAATCCAAGAAGATATAACAATTGTAAATATATATGCACCCAACATAGGAGCACCTCAATATATAAGGCAAATAGTAACCATAAAAGGAGAAATAGACAGTAACACAATAGTGGGGGACTTGAACACCCCACTTTCGTCAATGGACAGATGATCCAGACCAAAAATCAAAAGGGAAACACAGGCCTTAAATGACACATTGGGCCACAGGCACTTAATTGACATTTATAGAGCATTCCATCCAAAAGTAGCAGAATACACATTCTTCTCAAGTGCACATGGAACATTCTCCAGGACTGATCACATGCTGGGCCACAAAGCAAGCCTCAGTTAAATTTAAGAAAATTGGAATCATATCAAGCATCTTTTCTGACCACAACGCTATGAGATTAGAAATCAACTATAAGGAAACAAAATGATAAAAAACACAAAAATGTGGAGGTTAAACAGCATGTTACTAAACAACCAATGGATCACTGAAGAAATCAAAAGATACCTAGAAATAAATGAAAACAAAAGCATGACAATCCAAAATCTATGGGATGCAGCAAAAGCAGTTCTAAGAGGGAAGATTATAGCAATACACTCCTACCTCAAGAAACAAGAAAAATCCCAAATAAACAACCTAACCTCACACCTCAAGCAACTAGAGAAAGAAGAATGAACAAAACACAAAGTTAGTAGACAGAAAGAAATCATAAAGATCAGCTCAGAAATAAATGAAATAGGGACGAAGAAAACAATAGAAAACATCAATGAAACTAAAATCTGGTTCTCTGAAAAGATAAACAAGATTGATAAACCTTTAGCCAGACTCATCAAGAAAAAAGGGAGAGGGCTCAAATCAGTGAAATTAAAAATAAAAAAGGAGAAGTTACAAAGGACACCACAGAAAAACAAAGGATCATAAAAGACTACTACAAGCAACTATCTGCCAATGAAATGGACAACCAGGTAGAAATGGACAAATTCTTAGAAAGGTAAAATCTCCCAGGACTAAACCAGGAAGAAATAGAAAATATGAACAGACCAATCACAAGTAATGAAATTGAAACTGTGATTAAAAAACTCCCAACAAACAAAAGTCCAGGACCAGATGGGTTCAAAGGAGAATTCCATCAAACATTTAGAGAAGAGTTAACACCTATCCTTCTGAAACTCTTCCAAAAAATTGCAGAGGAAGGAACACTCCCAAACTCATTCTATGAGGCCACCATCACCCTGATACCAAAACCAGACAAAGATGAAAGAATGAAAGAAAGAAAGAAAAGAAAGAAAAGAAAGAAAGAAAGAAAGAGAAAGGAAGGAAGGAAGGAAGGAAGAAAAGTACAGGTCAATATCACTGATGAATATACATGCAAAAATCCTCAACAAAATACCAGCAAACCAAATGCAGGAATTATACACCATGATTAAGTGGGAGTTACCCCACAGATGCAAGGATTTTTCAATATTTGCAAATCAGTGTGATATACCACATTAACAAATTGAAGAATAAAAACCATATGATCATCTCAATAGATGTAGAAAAAGCTTTGAAAAAATTCAACACCCATTTATGATTAAAAAAAACTCCAGAAAGTGGGCAAAAAGGGAACATACCTCAAAATGATAAAGGCCATATATGACAAACCTACAGCTAACATCATACTCAACGGTGAAAAGCTGAAACCATTTCTTCTAAGATCAGGAACAAGACAAGGATGTCCACTCTCACCACTTTTATTCAACACAGTTTTGTAAGTCCTAGCCACACAATCAGAGAAGAAAAGGAAATACAAAGAATACAAATTGGAAAAGAAGTAAAACTGTCACTGTCTGCAGATGACATGATACTATACATAGAAAGTCCTAAAGGTGCTACCAGAAAACTACTAGAGTTCATCAATGAATTTGGTAAAGTTGCAGGATACAAAATTAATACACAGAAATCTGTCGCCTAGTATACACTAACAATGAAAGAGCAGAAAGAGAAATTAAAGAAACAATCCCATTTACAACTACATCAAAAAGAATAAAATGCCTAGGAATAAACCTACCTAAGGAGACAAAAGACCTGTACTCCAAAAACTATAAGAAGCTCATGAAAGAAATAGAAGATGACACAGATGGAAAGATAAACCATGTTCTTGGATTGGAAGAATCAATATTGTCAAAAATGACTACACCATCCAAGGCAATCTACAGATTGAATGCAACCCCTATCAAATTACAAATGGCATTTTTCACAGAACTAGAACAAAATTTTTTTTTAATTTGTATGGAGACACAAAAGACCCCGAATAGCCAAAGCAATCTTGAGAAAGAAGAATGGAGCTGGAGGAACCAGGCTCCCTAACGTCAGACTATACTACAAAGCACAATAATCAAAACAGTATGGTACTGGCACAAAAACAGAAAGATAGATCAATGGAACAGGATAGAAAGCTCAGAGATAAACCCACACACCTCTGGTTACCTATTCTATGACAAAGGAGGCAAGAATACAAATGGAGAAAAGACAGTCTCTTTAATAACTGGTGCTGGGAAAACGGGACAGCTACACATAAATGAATGAAATTAGAACACTCCCTAATGTCATACACAAAAATAAACTCAAAATAGATTAAAGACCTAACTGTTAGACTGGATACTTTAAAACTCTTAGAGGAAAACACAGGCAGAACACTCTCTGACATAAATTGCAGCACTATCTTTTTCAATCCATCTCCCAGAGTAATGGAAGTAAAAACAAAAATAAACAAATGGGACCTACTGAAACTCAAAAGCTTTTGCACAGCAAAGGAAACTATAAACAAAAACAAAAGACAACTCACAGAATGGGAGAAAATACTTGCAAATGATTCAAGTGACAAGGGATTAATCTCCAAAATTTATAAATAGCTCATGCAGCTCAATATATATATATATATATATAAACAATCAAAAAATGGGCAGAAAACCTAAATAGACATTTCTCCAAAGAAGACATGGCCAAGAGGCAAATGAACAGTTGCTCAACGTTGCTAATTATTAGAGAAACACAAATCAAAACTCACACCAGTCAGAATGGCCATCATCAAAAAGTCTACAAATAATAAATGCTGGAGAGGGTGTGGAGAAAAGGGAACCCTCTTGCACTGTTGATGGGAATGTAAATTGGTACAGCTGCTATGGAGAACAGTATGGAGATTCTTTAAAAAACTAAAAATAGAGCTACCGTATAATTCAGCAATCCCACTCCTGGGCCTATATCTGGAGAAAAACATGGTTTGAACGGATAGGTGCAGCCCAATGTTCACTGAAGCGCTGTTTACAGTAGCCAAGACATGGAAGCAACCTAAATGTCCATCAACAGATGAATGCATAGAGAAGTGTGGTACATATATACAATGGAATATTACTCAGCCATTAAAAAGAATGAAATAATGCCATTTGCAGCAACATGGATGGACCTAGAGATTATCATACTAATTAAGTCAGACAGAGAAAGACAAACATCATATGATATCGCTTATATGAAGAATCTAAAGGAAGGGTACAAATCAACTTACTTACAAGACAGAAACAGACTTGCAGACTTAGTCAACAAACTTATGGTTACTAAAGGGGAAAGGTAGGGGGAGGGAGGGATAAACTGGGAGACTGAGATTGACATATACACACTACTATACTTAAAATAGATAACCAACAAGGACCTACTGCATAGCACAGGGAACTCTGCTCAGTATTCTGTAATAACCTAAATGGGAAAAGAATTTGAAAAAGAATAGAAAAATGTACAACTGAATCACTTTGCTGTACACCTGAAACTAACACAGCACTGTAAATCAACTGTACTCCAGTATAAAATTAAAAAAATTTTAAAAACAAATACTATTATTTTTCTGGGACTACTCTGTTATTTCTAGTATAGTACTTTCTTATTTTCTGACTGAAGCCTAACCTTTATGCTACCTTATCACCCCCTTTCTCTGTCTTAGATTCTTTGAAATTGCCTTAATACCTTGAATCAAGCCTTCCATGCTTGAATTCCTCTGTTTAGCCCTTTCACCCAGAAACTAATGACTACATTTCTACCTCTGGGGCCCTAGCTTCTATTTCTGACAACTATTTTGCTGGCATGTTGGTTTTGGACACACACTACTTGTAAAGCATGATCAGCACAGGGATTATATTCATCAGCACCAGCTTGATCCTCTTCCTCTACCATATCTACATTATTTCTGCTCTGATATTGCTCAGTCATTATCAACTCTTATTTTTGCTCCTTTATCTACTAAAATATTTAATGGCCTGGTACTGGAGGATAATAATGGTGTGCATTTTTACAATAAACTCCTGTATATATACTTTAAATCAAAGGAATGACTGTCTAAAAGTGAAAAATCAGGCACGATGGGAACCAAGTCAAAACTACAAACTACACGAGGGTTTATAAACTGTCTCTGTGTGGAAATGGCTTCTCACCTGAATCCTCTGTCCTCTCTTTCCAATACTTATTTCCTGGACTTGTTTCCCCTCAGCTCTTCTCTCAATGTATGAGACAAACTGAGGACACACGTGAGCAACATTTACTTCCTTGGAAATAGTATAATAACATTAAAGCTAAATAAGAACTGAAATCAAATATACAATATTTAGTTATAATCTTAATGAAAACCTTAAGAGACCTATAAGAAAACTAGAAATCTTCACTGTAGAGCCTGAAACAATTCTTGAAATAAATGGAAAAGAACAGAGTCTTAATGCTGGGACATGACCCTGAAATTGTGAAAATATAAAATAAAATTCTACTAAATTAATTTGTAGGCTTGGTATAATTTCAACAAAATATATAAGTTGGAGTTTTCATAATTTAAAGAGTCTAAATTTTACACAGAACGGTGTCAGTGCAAAATTCAACCAATAGATCAGAACAGAACAAAGTGAACACTGACTGACATATATTATAGGGACTGATAACATGAATGAACAATGCTTGGTTACACATGGGCATGGGGAACAAGTAAAATCCCCATTTATGTACCCCCAAATTCCAGGTAGATCAGGAGTTAAAGTAAGTAATGAAATTCTATCAGAACCAGGAAAAAAGAAAGAATATCAATAATTATCTGATCTAAAATTAATGAAAAACTTTCTAAGCATAAAAGTGATGAAATGGCTTCCTGGGTGGTGCAGTGGTTAAGAATCCGCCTGCCACTGCAGGGGACATGGTTTGATCCCTGGTGTCGGAAGATCCCACAGGCCGGGGAGCAACTAAGCCCGTGCACCACAACTACTGAGCCTGTGCTCTAGAGCCTGCAAGCCACAACTACTGAGCCCACGTGGCAGAACTACTGAAACTGACGCACCTAGAGCCTGTGCTCTGCAATAAGAGAAGTCACCGCAACCGCATGCCACAACGTAGAGTAGCCCCCGCTCGCCGCAACTAGAGAAAGCCCACGCACAGCAACGAAGACCCAACGCAGCCAAAATTAAATAAATAATTTTTTTTTAAAAAAGTGCTGAAAGAAATCATAGCCAGAAGAACTGTCAATAAATCTGACTACCTGAAAATGAAAAGTTCTGTGTCATATATAAATTTAAGACAAAGGACACATTGGGAAAAATATTTTAAACATTCATGATAAATGACAGGAGCCATCAATCTATAATATGCTGATACAAATTGATTAAATGAAAAAAATCCTTAAATTCAATAGAAAAATGGTCAAATACCAGCAAGCAATTCTGAGAAAATAAATACAAATGTCCAGTATATATACAAAAATGCTCAGCTTCACCAATAACACAATAAATATGCATTAAACAGTAGAAAACCCATGAGTGCTGGAAGTAAAAAAAATTCTCATTCAATACTTGGAAGATGTTAAGTGTGAAAACTGGTACAATCTCTAATGGAAAACAAACTGCCATTATGCTCACAGTGCCACAAAAATTCCTTTCTTTGGCTGTATTAATTCTATGTCTGAAGTCCCATCCTGAAACTATAATCAGATATATATTCACTATGGCATATCACAGTGTAAGTTTAATATAAATAAAAAACTCTCAAAGTCCAGCAATCAGGAGATTTACAGTTATTATACATCCACACGAAGCATTATATAGTGTCACTAAATCATGTTTGCAAAGAATATTTGATAACATGCAAAAGTGCTCATAAAGTGTCAAAGGGAAATCAAACACGATACGAAGTGGGATAACAAGGTATCATAATAGTTATAGAATAGTTTAATATGTTAAACTATTATATTATGAAACTATTAAAATATATAGCTATTATATAATAGTATAAACCATAGTTTGTGTACTCAGGGCACTTCCACGTACATCACCCATTTGGTTCTTATTTGGCGGGAAAGAAGGGGAAGCATTACTTGCTTTCTTGGGTTGATGAAGATATAGATTCAAAGCTGAGGTTTTATCATCATAGCCTGTGTTCTTACAATACTTAAAGTAATTATAGGATATTTCAATTTTCTGAAACTGTGCTTGAGTTCCTCATACCATTAAATAAGAGGTAGTATATTTTTTGAGTAGCTAATGTGAGCCAGGCTTTTCCCTGGGCACAGAGATACACTGGTGAACAATAATGAGAGGTTTGCTTCTCTTGTAATGTAAAAACCAAGTAAAGGAATAGGAAGACCAAAAACCAAATACACATATAAGTATCATTCCAGACCTCAAAGTCATAAAAAGAAAATAAACAGAGTGTCTTGATGGAAAATCAGGGTTTGTGGAGTGATGGGAGCAGAGGTTTTATTCGAGTGTTCAGGGAAGACTTCCAGGAGGAGGTAACGACTTAAGCAGAGACCTGAATGACGAAAATTAGCCATGGAAAGATCGGCGGAAAGGAAGTTTCTGGCAAAGGGAACAGCATATAGGAGGGCCCTGAGGCAGGAAAGAGCTTAATGAGAAACCCAGTGTATTGATATGGGTTCTCCAGAGAAACAAACCAATAGGATGGATACACACACATACATACATACACACGTGGATACACACACACACACACATATATCTGTATATATATTATACTTTATAAGGAACTGGCTCATGTACTTATGGGAGCTGAGAAGTCCCAAGATGTGCAGTTGGCAAGCTGGAAACCCAGGAGAGTCAGATATTAATCTCATCCAGGAACACCCTCACAGATACACTCAGAATAATGTTTGACCAAATGCCTGGGCACCCTGTGGCCCAGTCAAGTTGATGATGCATGAAATTAACCATCAGACCCAGTGAGGCTGCAGTATGATGAGCAAGGGGAAGATGGTGTGAGATAAGTTTGAAAAAGAATGCTTGGGTCAGATCATTCTGGGCTGTATAGGAACAGCATAGAATAGACCATAAATAACATGGAACCCGTGTCCCTCCACTGGAAGGCATTCAGAGGAAGCAGAACTAAAACTGACTGACTGCTTAGAATAAGTAGGATTTATTAGCAAGGTGGGGAAGGGCATAGTATCAACTAGAACAATAAGATCATGGTGTAAAGCAGATTTATATTATGATTGTCTGATATGAAGGGCCTGTCATTCCTTCAGTTATTCCATTCACTGGAGAGGAAGTGGCGCTGAACTAACTTTTGCCAATAGTGCTTGTATTTTAATTAACATTTTAAGAAAGTTTAGATATAATCAGTGTTAAGCTCATTTTTAGAATCCATGTTTTTCCTTTATTATACTACCTTATGTTTTATGGTATGAAGAACTCAGGAACAGTTCCAGATAATTGACACACCATCTAAATAAAAAGTGTCAAAAATTGTTCACACTTTGTATAGGTTATTAAAATTAACAATCAAAAGTTTAACAATAAAAGGCAAATGGGCAATACTGTCCAATCTTATCAGTCATGTGAGGCTATGATGAATGCAACTGACCATAAATGTAAGAAAAATAAAATATTTATTGCGAAAGAGTAAACGCACATCTTAAACCTCAGCACTGCAACATAAATGAACAAAAAATTCTGTTAGATTTCAATACTTGGTCAATTTAATTTTATTGCAGCTAAACTCATCTCTTCCCCGTGAGCCGACTGGAACATAAACAGATATTTATGACATTTTATAACTATTCATAGTTCAGTGTAAAGAAAACAACTGAAAATGCTTTTTATTTATTTTGAGGTAGGTAAAGCTGAATAACCTGCAGAAGATAAAAGACAGGCTCTCTGTTGTGCCTTTCTTGGGTTTTGCTTTCTCTTAATGTCTCTTTATATAAGGCTGGAGGGAGAAAAAACTTTGGGAAGTTTGGGATCAGTTATTTCCTATTCAACTCACATATGTCCCACATTCAACCATCACAGCTCTTTCTACCTCTTTTCCCCTTAACATCTGGATTGACTCCCTTGCAGAAATCCAGTGCTGGACCAGCTCAGTAGTTGCTTTCTCTGCATCTCTCCCAGTCTGCTATTTAAAGATGCCCCAAGTAACACAAATTCAGCATCTTCAACCTCTGATACGCTTCCAGTGCTGTACATAAACCTGAATTTCCCTCGTCGGCCTCTTGCCTTTCCCATGCCTTCACTATTTCCCTCAAGACACCTGCTCAACATTCTGCCTCACACTGAGTAAACACCTTTCAACGCTACTCTGTCTGTCACAGAAAACAGGTGTCTTCCTAACGGTTTCCTTAATATTCTAAAAATTTCCCCTTACCTAGTCTGGTCTTGTCACTGAATTATCCCCACAGCCTCCCATTCCTGCCACACCCCAAACCCCAGTGTAGAAGGGGTTCCTGGTCTCATGTGAACTGCTCTCCCCACCTCGGCCCTTGCACCTGTTACCTGCCTGCCTAGCTAGGTCTAAGCAGACGTGATTTCCTGGTTATCTCCTTTTTCTCTTTTTCTTCAACCACTTCCCTGAACACATTTAAATCTCTTTTACTTAAGAAAAACTAGACACCACCAACAAAAACCCAAATATATACCTTCCCTCAACATTAACCAACTAAATCTCTCTTCTTCACAGCCACAGTTCTTAGAAGAGAAACCCATGTTGATTATCTCCATTGCCTCCCTTTGCAGACTTCAGGCTTGTCCTACGTACTGTTGTCTGGAATTTTCCTCAAAATTTCATGAAAATTGCTCCTGCCAGGGTCATCAATGCCATCTCATTGAACAGGTCCCAATTCATTTTTAAATAAAATAAAAAAAAAACATTTTGCAGCCATGGATCCTATTGCTCGTGTTCTCTTTGCTGACACATTTTCCCCCTTGAGTTTTATGTAATACTGTTCCATGGCTTGCCTCCTACCCTGGGAGATCCTTCTCTACACCTTTATAGGCTCATATTCCTTCTTAACTCTTTAAATGTCCATACATCTCAGATGTCTGCCTTTAGCCCCCTTCTCTTTACATTTTACAAACTCTCTGGGTGACTCTCTGCTTTCATGTAGCACTTGGCCTGTTCCTTCCAATTATTATTCACAGTCCTGCTGCCCTCTTCAGGTCTAGACCCTTACAACTCAGGTGATCATAGGATTTCATGCCCTGATCTGGGCTATTTTGAGAGTGAAAAGGAGCACTAACTAAAACTTCACCATGATAGCAGGCGGAGACTGGGATTCACCTTGGCAGACCAAAGTACATGGTCATGCTACTAAAAATCGACTGACATTCTTAAAAAATTACACAGAGATATATCATAGGACCCAACAATGCCACGCCCAGGTATATACCCAAGAGAATTAAAAACATACCTTCACATAAAAATGTACAGCAGCATTTTTCATAATAGTCAAGGAGTGGAAACAACCCACTTTGATGTGCATCAACTGATGAATGAATAAACAAAATGTGGTATCCTGCAACTTTATCATAAAGTTGTAGGATACAAAATTCATACACAAAAATCTCTTGCATTTCTGTACACTAACAACCAAAGATCAGAAGAGAAATTAAGGAAGCACTCCCATTTACCATCGCATCAAAAAGAGTAAAATACCTAGGAATAAACCTACCTACAGAGACAAAAGACCTATACCCTGAAAACTGTAAGACACTGATGAAAAAAATCAAAGATGACAAAAACAAGTGGAAAGATATACCATGCTCTTGGATTGGAGGAATCAATATCATCAAAATAACTATACTACCCAAGGTAATCTACAGATTCAACATAATCCCTATCAAATTACCAGTGGCATTTTTCACAGAACTAGAACAAAAAATTTTTAAATTTGTATGGAGACACAAAAGACCCCAAATAGCCAAAGCAATCCTGAGAAAGAAAAACAGAGCTGGAGGAATCAGGCTCCCCGACTTCAGACTGTACTACAAAGCTACAGTCATCAAAACAGTACGGTATTGGCAAAAAAACAGAAATATAGACCAATGGAATAGGACAGAAAGCCCAGAAATAAATCCACACACCTATGGTCAATTAGTCTATGACAAAGAAGGCAAGAATATACAATGGAGAAAAGACAGCCTCTTCAATAAGTGGTGCTGGGAAAACTGGACACCTACATGTAAAAGAATGAAATTAGAACACCCCCTAACACCATACACAAAAATAAACTCAAAATGGATTAAAGACCTATATGTAAGACCAGATACTATAAACCTCTTAGAGGAAAACATAGGCAGAATGCTCTTTGACATAAATTGCAGCAATATCTTTTTTAATCTGTCTCCTAAGTAATGGAAATAAAAACAAAACCCAACAAATGGGACCTAATTAAACTGAAAAACTTTTGCGTAGTAAAGGAAACCATAAACAAAATGAAAACACAACTCACAGACATGGGAGAAAATATTTGCAAACAATGCTACCAACAAGGGATTAATCTCCAAAATATACAAACAGTTCATGCAGCTAAATATCAGAAACAAAAAAACCCAGTCAAAAAATGGGCAGAAGACCTAAACAGACATTTCTCCAAAGAAGACATACAGATGACCAATAGGCACATGAAAAGATGCTCAACATTGCTCATTATTAAAGAAATGCAAATCAAAACTACAATGAGATATCACCTCACACCAGTCAGAATGGCCATCATCAGAAAGTCCACAAACAATAAATGCTGCAGAGGGTGTGGAGAAAAGGGAACCCTCCTAAACTCTTGGTAGGAATGTAAATTGGTACAGCCACTATGGAGAACAGTATGGAGGTTCCTTAAGAAACTAAAAATAGAGCTACCATATGATCTAGCAATCCCACTCCTGAACATATACCTGAAGAAAACCATAATTCAAAAAGTTACTTGCACACCAATGTTCATCGTAGCATGGAAGCAACCTACATATCCATCAACAGAGGAATGGATAAAGACGATGTGGTATATATATTCAATGGAATATTACTCAGCCATAAAAAAGAATGAAATAATGCCATTTGCAGCAACATGGATGGACCTAGAGATTATCATACTAAGCAAAGTAAGTCAGGAAGAGAAAGATAAATACCGTATGATATCAGTTATATGAGGAATCTAAAAAAATGAGACAAATGAACTTATTTACAAAACAGAGACAGACTCATAGACTTTGTGGGGGAAGGGATAAATTAGGAGTTTGGGATTAACATATACACACTACTATATATAAAACAGATAATCAACAAGAACCCACTGTATAGCACAGGGAACTCTACTCAATATTTTGTAATAACCTACATGGGAAAAAAATCTGAATAAGAATGGATACGTGTATATGTTTAACTGAATCACTTTGCTGTATACCTGAAACTAACCCAACATTGTAAATCAACTATACTCCAATATAAAATAAAAAGCAATGTCTGAAAAAAATGTGGTATATTCAAACAACGGGATATTATTCAGCCATAAAAAGTAATGAAGTACTGATATATGCTGCAATATGGATGAACCTTGAAAACATTATACCAAGTGAAAGAAGCCAGACACAAAGGCTACGTAATATATGATTCTATTTATTTTAAATATCCACAGTAACCGAATTCATAGAGACTGGGAGTCTATTAGTTGTTTTCCAGGGGCTCCAGGTAGGGAGGAATGGGGAGTGACTGCTAACATGTCTGAGATTTCTCTGTGGAACAATGAAAATCTTCTGGAATTGGGTAGTAGCAGTGGTTACACAGCTTTGTGAATATACTAAAAACTACTGAATCGTACACTTTAAAAGGATCAAATTTATTAAATGGGCATTATATCTTAATAAATTAAAAAGAAAAAACCTTGACAAATAGAACTTTCTACCGTGGTGTCCCACATCCAGGTACCGAACTGAATTCCCATTTCTTATCTCACTGAATGGTACCACCCTCCACAGAGACACCTGAGCCTAAAATCTGGGAATCATCTTTTACTCGTTTCTTCTACCCCTGAATTCAAAGAGCTCTCTTTTACCTTCTTAATCTCTTATATCTCTTCTCTTTGCTCCATAGACATTGTCTCACTTGGGGTGCACATTTTTCAGTTCTTTCTTAACACATTGCTATTCATTCACTCAGCAAGTATTCATCAAGTGCCTATTATAGGACAGACTCTGTTCTAGGTACATGTGATGCATAACGGAACAAGACGTACAAAGATCTGGTCTGGAGAAGCCTACATTCTGGCAAGCAGAGTATGATACAAACATAAAAGATAATAAGTAAGCATATTATTAGATGGTAAATTAAAAGGTAGTGATTGCTACAGAATAAAACAGGGTAAGGAAGATCAAGAATGCTGGAGGGGTAGGGGGTTGCTATTTAAAATAGGGTGCTCAGGACTTCCCTGGTGGCCCAGTTGGTTAAGACTTTGTCTTCCAATGCAGGGGGTACGGGTTCGATCCCTGGTCGGGGAGCTAAGATCCCACATACCTCGCGGCCAAAAAACCAAAACATAAAACAGAAGCAATATTGTGACAAATTCAATAAAGACTTTAAAAATGGTCCACATCAAAAAAATCTTGTAAAAAATTAAATAAATAAATAAAATAGGGTGCTCACGGTGGGCCTTGTAAAAGGGTTCCATTTGGACAAAGATTTAAACGAGGTGAGGGTGTATCTAGAGCAAACCATGGGAATATCTAGAGGAAAAACATTCTCAGAAAGAGAAACAGAATTCTTTAAGAGGAAGAACGTCTGGAGAATTTAAGGACTGATCAGGAAAGAGGTCAAAATGACTGGAAGAGAGTGAGCAAAGGAGAGAAAGTATGTGAGGTTAGAGAGGTGATGGGGAGGACAAGTTATGTAGCACATTTTAGGGACTTTAGGTTCCCTGGCTGTTACTCAGGGTTTTGAGCAAAGAGTGATAAGTTTAAAGAGAACTGTTCTAGTGCTGAATGCAGACTTTTTAAAGGGTAAGAGTAAAAGCAGAGAGACCCATTAGGAGGCTTCTGAAACAGGAGATGATGACTCTGATCAAGTGGTAGCAGTGAAGGTGGCCAGAAGCAATAAGATTCTAGCCACATCATGACCGTAGAGCTACAGGATTTACTTATGTATTGGATGCAGGGTGTGAAAGACACAGAAGCCAGGTGGTCCTCAAGATTTTTGGCCTGAACAGCTAGAAAAATGGAGATGCTTTCCCCTGAAAAGGAGCAGGCTTTGTAGGGGAAAATCAGTAGTTCCATTTTGGACATGCTGAGTTTGAGTGTCTATCAGTCGTCCTAGTGGAGGTCTTGAGAAGGCAGATGCATATGTGAGCCTAAAGTGTGGAGGAATGAGCTGAGATTTATACATATTAGTGAGATGTCAGCATACAGGTGGTATGAGTATAAAGTAAATAGAAAAGAGGATCGGGACTTCCCTGGTGGCGCAGTGGTTAAGAATCCGTCTGCCAATGCAGGGGACACAGGTTTGAGCCCCGGTCCGGGAAGATACCACATGCCGTGGAGCAACTAAGCCCGTGCGCCACAACTACTGAGCCTGCGCTCTAGAGCCTGTAAGCCACAACAACTGAGCCCACGTGTCACAACTACTGGAGCCCGCGCGCCTAGAGCCCGTGCTCCGCAACAAGAGAAGCCACCGCAATGAGAAGCCTGCGCACTGCGACGAAGAGTAGCTCCCGCTCACCGCAACTAGAGAAAGCCCGCGCACAGCAACGAAGACCCAACGCTGCCAAAAATAAAATAAATAAATTTATTGAAAAAGAAAAGAGGATCAGGAGTGGTGTTCCAGGGCACCAGAGGTGGAATCAGCAAAAGATACCAAAAAGTAGTGCCGGTGAAAGAGAAACCAAGAAAATGTGTGCCCTGGAGGAAAGGTTAACAGAGGAGATCTAAGAAGAGGATTTATGCCCCTGTATCAGTACCAGTGCCACTTGGGATGAGGACTGAGAACTGGATTTAGCAAAATAATTTCTGTGGAGTGGTGGGGCTTAAAGCCCAATCATAGTAGGTTTACAGAAAGAAACTGGAAGGAGAGGAATTGGGTCAGTGAGTAGAGACGACTCTTCTGAGATGTGCTATGAACAGAAGCAGAGAAACATGGCAGTAGTTGGTGGGGAAAGTGGGCAAAAGAATTTTAAGATGGGAAGAATAACAGCATATTGTATGCTGACGGAATGATCCATGGGTGGGGGAAAAAAATGTCTTGGAGAGCAAAAGAATTGCTTTGAGTAGGCCAGAGGGAATGGGATCTGGGAATGGGAGGGACTGGTTTTAGATGGGATACAGGGACTCTGTGTGGTGCCAGGCAGGAGGTGTCAGGATGCACACACGCCAAAGGCGGGTAGATGTGGTGTTGAGCGTCTACTGGATGGTCTCTTCTGGCGGCTTGCATCTTCTCAGTGAGGGGGAAGCAAGGTCCACAATGAAGTATGAGTTTCTGGGAGGAAGTAGCAGTTTGAGGGAAGAGAGGTGATGAAATAGTGTCTAGAGAAGTGGAGGAGTGAATGGACTTAAAGCATGATTGCTGGGCAGCACAAAGGACCCAGAGGAGGTTGCTGGTCATGAATGTAAAATGAGATCTATGGGTGAAACTTGGTGTCTCTCTCACTAGCCTATTGTTCCACGTTTGCCTTGTTCACAATTGGAGCCCCGGTGACTAGGACAGCGCCTGGCACGCAGCAGGGATCCCACCCCACTCTGCCAGCCCTCTAGCCCCTCCTCCCTCCCATTCATCCTCCACTCAGCTGTCGGAGAGATTACTCTAAAAACAATGTCATTCCTCTGCTTACATTTTCACACCGTGGCATCCCACAGAACCCAGAGTAAGGTCTTAGCTTTTTACCACAGTGCAGAAGCTCTTCATAGTCTGGCCTCCGCTTAGATTTCAACCTCATCTGTTGTGTTTACTCTCATGGGCCACGTGCTAGGGCCAGCCACAACAGATACCTGGTTGTTCCCATAATGTTCCCCTGCTAGCACTTCTGGATTATAGCCTTAAGCTGATTACCTCCTACTAAGGTTTTAGGGACTCAGTTCAGAAATCACCTCCTTCAAGGAGCATTTGCTGAAATCCTAACAGTGCCTCCTCCCAGGCTGTGCTCTATGCCCCTGTGTGCCTCAATCACAGCACTTCCCACACTGTATTATAATTGTTTCTTCTCTTTGTTCTCAAAGTATTGTATGTAAATCTAGGACAGAGCATGATATTTATCTGTATCCTGAGCTACTACCACAGTGTCTGGCACATAACAGGTGCTCAAAAAGTGTCTGTGGAATGAAAGAAGGAAAAATTAGAGTCAATAATGGTTGTCTATTGTCTATACAGGCAGGGGCCAGTGAATGTTAACATATAATATGTATCAGGAAGCTTCAAGGCAGCCATTGTTATCCTTTTTGGATTATTTGCTTAATTCTTTGACTCTTCGCTACTCCTAAATGTATTTTATGGTATTTACAAGAAAAATTTTACAAGTAAAACAGCTGTAATTTATTTCAGATTTGATTTGCAGACAGGCCATCAATAGAACACACTCTTTGAACAGCTTTTCAGATCCTAGAGTTAGGTGGCTCTGGGTCATGCTCTCTCCTACCTACCATTACCATGGTGGAAAGGAGGGGAGGGGCACACGCTCTGGAGGCCGTCAGACCAGGCTGGATATGCACCCCCTCTCTTTACCTCTTTGAGTCACCATTTCCTCACTTGCAATAAGCTTACCTGGAGCAATACTGTAAGGATGGCATTTTGTAACTGAACAATAAATACCAGTTAGCTATTATCATTGGGACCTGGGACTCTCATCGTTGAGGCAGCTGCCCTGAATAAGGCGTGGTTAGAGCTGAACCAAACCAACCATTCCACGTGACAAACGACCTCTTTCCCTGCGCTCTGAAATCTGCTGCTTCTCCCCCTTAGGGTCTTAGTCTAAACGTCCTCACCTTCTCCGCTTACTCCATCTAGATGAGTTCTCGCTACACCTGCCCCACTCTCCCTGTCCAGCTCCCCTGTCATCATAATTCTCCAGTTCCTTCATGGTACTGACCACCATTTGTAACCCTAGAGTACAAGTCTTATAATTGGCTTGTTCAGAGGTATACCTCCAGTGCCTTGCCCAGAGTGTAGAGCATAACTAATAAGTAATCAATAAACATCCGATGAATGGATAAGTCACACTATATTCTGATCATACTGGCCAACCAATGTGTATAGGATCTTTGGGGAGTTAACGTCAGTGAGATGCCTAGAAACTGTGTCTCTGCCTACCTAATGTGAGGAGATCATGCTTGTCATCAAATGGGGTCGGCTCCAGGTGCTAGGGGTCATGGTTTCTGAGACATCATCCCCTCTGTCTCCCCACTGGCAAAGGCTTCACCACTGAAGAATGCTGGCAGTTATGCCAAAGGCGGTTCTGCGCTTACAGAACAATTTGTAAGCCTTCAAACGTTCTTAGCAATGGACAGACACAGAGAATATCCAGAAAAATAGGTTGTTTCTCAAATGAAGCCTCTGTCAAAGAAAGAAATGTAATGAATATAAAATCTACTGGCCATGCCTTAAGATAAAAATCGCAACCCAGGGGCTTCCCTGGTGGCGCAGTGGTTGAGAATCTGCCCGCTAATGCAGGGGACACGGGTTCGAGCCCTGGTCTGGGAAGATCCCACATGCCGTGGAGCAACTAGGCCCGTGAGCCACAACTACCGAGTCTGCACGTCTGGAGCCTGTGCTCCGCAATAAGAGAGGCCACGACAGTGAAAGGCCCGTGCACCACGATGAAGAGTGGTCCCCGCTCGCCACAACTAGAGAAAGCCCTCGCACAGAAACGAAGACCCAACACAGCCAAAAATAAATAAATAAACAAAAGTGGGGTTTAAAAAAAAAAAAAGAATCGCAACCCAGCTCCCCACATTTGCTCAGAGACGAGGGAGCATGCCAGAATGTGTTAAAACACTGATCATGCCCTGCAGTCGCTTACAAGCTGGCTGGAGAAGTTGAGACTGACATCCTTGAAATCTAGTGAGAATACAAGTTGATATAAATCATGGACTAAACTGTGCTTTACAGAGGAGTACTACTAAAGTTATCGTAACTTTATTACGGAATGCCCGAGGAGAGAGAAGATCTGTGAAGGCTAAAAGCTTCCCAAAGGGGACGTGGCTTGAGGAAAGATTTGAAGTGTCTGAAGTGTCGGGAACAAGGGAGCTGTGGCCAAGAGAAGGGGGTCTGATCGAAGAGTAGCACCCCCTGCCGGTTGAAGGCTTGCCCTTTGCATAAAGGGAGTACGGCAATGACGGGAAGGAGGCACTGGAAGTGCGCAGTTACTGCAGTCCCGGGACCCTGAGCCAGCCGGCCACAGTCTGGCTAACTGCACTGTATATTGAACGGCCTACCTGCAAAAGTTGTGGCTTTCTAGCTACTTCTCTGCTGCTTCCTGCCTTCCCTGGAACAACGCAAAACTAAACCAACACCACCACAATAACTGCAACAAACGAAACAAAAAACTCTCTACCCCCAGGGCTGGCAGCAGGTGGAAACTGCAGGCTCCTGCCAAAGGAACCATAAGGACAGGCATTTACGAAAATGCATCTGACTAAACGGTTGTTATTTCCCATAAAGGATGAAAGATGGAAAACAAATGACAGCAGGACGCACAGCATGCCTGTGTGTGTGTGTGGGTGTGTGTGTGTGCACCGTGTGTGTGTGTGTAAAGTGTTCTTGCATGATGTGTGTGGTGGATGTGACTTGAGTGTGCATGTGTACGGCATATGTCCGTATTGTGTGTACTACGTGTGTACGTGAGTACAGGGTGTGGTGTGTATACTGGTGCGTGCGTGTGTGTGTGTGTGTGTAGGGCACACGTTTCCTTCCCTCCCTTGGCACCTGCTTAGTCATCCTCAGTTCCTGGCTCCCTAAGAGCCAGAAGGAGGTTTGGGGTGCAGTGCCCTGCTCCTTTTTCTACTTCCAGGCACACCTGGCATCGCCCTTGTGCCCACTGGCCATCTGCGGGACCCTCCACCGGTTTCCTCCTCAGTGGTGGGGGGGGCTCACTCCCCTGGGAAGGCAGAGGAAGTGACTTTGATGGATTGTATTGCTCAGGGAGGCCCCAGGCTTGCAGATTAGAGAGGGAGACGGCTCCTGCACGTGCCTCCACCCGGGGATTGTTCTGATGAGATAATTTTTCTCATTAACCTTGATAACTCTCTGCTGATAAACGGATCTCTCTGCACTAACACAGAACTTTTCTTTTTCCTTCAAATCCTTTCAGTCTTCTACACTTTCCAGGGAGGAGTACTTGGAGCCTGGTGGTGGCCTGCTGCAACCTAGCTGTTTAGTGGTTTTGCCAGCTTCTGGGTGCCCGAACAGACCTGGAGGGAGCAGCTCACCAGTCCCTGTCTTCTGAATCCTGAATTTTTTAGGCAAAAAGCTCTCAACAGACCTACACCAAATGATTTAGAGATTTAAAGAACACCTGAGGGCAGGAGATGGGGCCCACCTGCCCACACTCCCCTTAAACTGCCTTTAGCCCACAGCAAAATCCAGAGAGTTGCTTTAGCTCTTTATAGTCACGCTCTTATTTCAGACACTCTAGCCTCTGCCCCAGTCGTTCCTGTGCTGGGAAGTAGTATAGCACATTCATAACCATTACTGGGGGTGTCTTCCCCAGAACACTTTCTTTTCTCCCCAGTTAAAATGAATTTTTGTATCATGTACATACTTCCCTCACAGTGTTTTGTATGATGAATTGTACCCATGATTCAAGATTTTTCCCTCAGTAGGCTGCAAGCATTCTGAGAATACTGGCTGTTCTTTTCATCTTTGCGTCCTCAGTATTAATACAGTATCTGGCACATAGTAAACACTTGATAAATGTTTGTTGACTTTTGATATAAATTAGGTAAGACATGAAATTAGGAAGTACTTTGAATGCTTCACGGAGTTCAATGTTAAGGGGAAGTTATTAGCATAGGTTGCATTGTATCCATTTGGGGCCTAATGTTAGACCCTCCTAACACCTCATCTAGATACTGAGTATCTTCCCAGAGTTTCTCATAAGGGAGAGAGAGGTCAGGGCAAGTTGATATATTGAGGCTCTTAGGCCATTATCCTGAATAATTGCAAGACTAGGGAGCAAGAATTTAATATAGTGACAAATTACTTTTATGAAAACCTAATGCAGCACAATTATGTTGTCTGTAAGGTTAAGTACAGCATTTCTTTATAAAATAATTCACAATACACTACAGAAAGTATTGATATAATCCAGATATGGACCACAAGTGAAATGATGACTATTTTTCAAGTGCGCCGCTGTGAGGTTACACGTAATTCAATTTAGAAATTACAACAAGAGTCTAAGTTCAAGCCCTTTCGTGGGTATGATGCGCAGGCAGAAGCTCTTCTTGACTGCCAGTCCTTGATCTGATCCTCAACCACACACATACACATACAACTAACACTTTCCTTTCCTCCCTCAGCCAGGAAGAAGCCATTTTATAGCCTTTGCTTATAAACTGAAACTCAGTTTTGGAAGGATGCCATGTGTTTCTAAGGAAGTGAAATTATCCTCATAACTCATTAACGAAGCCAACAAAGATGTTATGTTGGGTCATCAGGGCAGGGGGAGTGGAATTTGAAGAACCCTAGCTGGTTTGCAACCTCAGGGGTTGCCCAGGTGAAATCTGGAACTGGCCTCCCCGCCCCCCATACAGGGGTAAGAAGAGACAGAAGAAAGAGGCAGACCACTCCAGATAGGTAGGTGGCAGGATTAATATGCCAGGGAACTTACATATGAGGCATGTCTCGGGCAGCTGTGAGACCAGGAGATCTCCATACCTGCCTGCCAGAATTTTAAAAGCTGATATAGAGGCCTTAAGTGGGTTCAGTCATGTATGCCATCCATGGTCTCAACATCCATTGCTCGCTCAAGGCTCCTTCCAAATGTGGGGATGGTGGGCAGAACGTGCCTTCTAAGGACAGGAGAGGGGATGAGGAACCTCTGATTGCCCGGGTCCGGCTCGCGGGTCAACTGGAGGTCACGTCCCCTCCATAACCTCCTCCAGCCACTCTCCAGGCTGTCTCCCCTCTGCAGAACGCAGGGAGGTGTCAGCGGGCAGATGCTGTGGAGTTGGAGCCAGCGCTGGATGTTTGAGGAAGGACTCAGACTAGATGGAGAGGGGTGCTGGTCCCCCTTTCAGCAGGGGTGGTTCTTAGACTCAGTGGACCAGTTGTTGCTGATGCTTCTGGTCTGAAGAGCCACTGCACTATAGGAACCTGATCCCAGAAAAATGCCAGGTTACCCCAAAATTATTAGAACTGGGACAGGAACCAGGGGGTGTTATTTGAATCATAGAGAATTTAACGATGTGAAGGATCTTATAGAGCATCTAGTCCATACCTTCATTTTATAAACAAAGAAACAACAGGGATCCAGTGAGGTGGAGTGACATCATTTTAAAAATAGATGACTCGATGTTATACCCAGAGAGATACATAATTGGTCATAAGGCCAACTGAGACCACCTAAGTGGCTGTCTCAGCTATTAAAGATGACACAAAGATCAAAGTAACATGCACGATGGTGTTAAGAGGTAAACACTTGTTCTTTATCTAAAGATTCTGGTTCCTGAATTCAATGTAAGGAAAACTATGTTCAAGTTGTCCTCCATAAAATGATTTGACTCCGATGTGCGAGGCCCTCTGCCAGGTCCTCAGAATGGAGCTCCCAGTCCAGTGGCAGACACATATTTTTGACAATATGGTTACAGTTGGCCAAAGACAAGCTCTCAGAAAAGCCTGGCCTCCAACTTGTTATGAGGACATCAGACCTGCAGGTTATGGACGAGTAGCATAAGTGACATGGTTGCAAAGAAGTGAGCTCCAGCCTTTTGCAAATGTAGAGGTGGACCTCAGTCAATGAAACTTTTCAGCTATTGACTCATGCTTCGAGGAAGCAAATTCCAGTCACAGCTAGTGGTTCTCGTTTTCTGCTTTCATCACACGGCTTCAACCTCGCTCAACCTCAGTTTCTTGTCTAGCTAATGAGGTGAAGATTTAATAAAATGAGAGGATGAGGGACTTCCCGAGTGGTGCAGAGGTTAAGAATCCACTTGCCAATGCAGGGGACACGGGTTCGAGTCCTAGTCTGGGAAGATCCCACATGCTGCAGAGCAACTAAGCCCGTGTGCCACAACTACTGAGCCTGTGCTCTAGAGTCCGTGCTCTGCAACAAGAGAAGCCACTGCAATGAGAAGCCCGCCCACGGCGACGAAGAGTAGCCCCTGCTCGCCGCAACTAAAGAAAGCCCACGCACAGCAACAGACCCAACACAGCCAAAAATAAATAATTTTTAAAAATAAGAGATGATGAGAGTACTGTACATCACACAGGGCCTGACATGTGGAAGACAATCAAGTTGTAGCTTATGCCAAAGTGAGAGAAAGAATATTTAGGCTAATTCCAGATACGCTTTAATTTTGTTTATGCTTTACCTCCATTCTATAAAATGGGTAACACTATTATCCCCATTTTGCTAATAAAAAACAAAGGTTCAGAGATTTGGAGAAGCTTGATTAAGGTCATGCAGTTAGCATGTACAGATTATGAATTCAAACCCAAGACTGTCTAAAACTAAATTGTTCTTAACAATGCATTCTTAATGATACTTTAGCCTGTGGCAAGGAAAAAGTCTTAAAAGGGCTGTTTGTTACCTGATCCAAGGAAGGAGCTGACCTATAGTGCTTTTCTTTTGATGCTGTGGTACATTATCACTGCAGTTTTCTTAACATTGTTTCATTATGAAACAGAATTAAACATTGGATCTGTGGCAAATCGCTACAGTTCTCACCCCCTTTTCTCTTACATTATTCTGCTTCTTTCATTTATATTACGTATTTCCTCCCTTTGGCATTTAAACTTTGGCCCTTGAATATATCTTTAATATCTCTCCTTGCAGAAGAGCTCTGATATATCCACACAAAGGCTGTACAGGTAAGTTTATAGCAGCTTTACTTGAGTAGAAAAACAAAACAGAAAAAAGAGAAACAACCCATATGTCCCTTAACAAGTGAACGTGTAAAAACATTGTGGTATATCCATAAGATGGAAATTAGTAGCACTAAAATGAAATGAACTACCAATACATGCAAGAACATGGAGGTATCTTTAAAACAATATGAGTGAAAGAAGCCTGACACAAAAGAACACATACTGTGTGATTCAATTTGTATAATAGTCTAGAACTGTAATTTTATAGCCAAACTAATCTATAGAGACAGAGAGCAGATCAACAGTTGCCTGAGGGCAGGATGTGGAGTAGCTGGGGAACCGACCTTAAAAGACACGGGGAGATTTTGGGGGTGATGAAAATGTTCTACATCTTGATTGTAGTGGTGAATGTTATACAAATGTATATATTTGTCAAAATGCTTTAGATCATATACTTGATTTTTTAAATTGGCTTTTGCTTTGGCCAACAAAAGGATGAATAACAGCACGAAGCCTTTGAGAAAGCAAAGTACTGGATAAAGGGATAAAGTCAAGTTAGGTCCACTTTGAAAAATGTGCTGAGGGCTTGACGGTTGCAAGATTCCTCGTTTTCCCTGAACATATCGGCTATGGGATAGTTGACAAGACCCAAACCTGAAGAATTCCAATCACAGCATTCTGGATTTGTTTCTCTAACACAGTACAAGAAAGCAACATAAGAAACATAAAAATCTCACATCATGGTGGAAAACATTGAAAGTGACCCTCCAAAAAGACTTTAGCATGCCATAATTCTAAGGATTTTATCATGAACTTAGGCCAGTCGTGGCAAAGGACTGGATGCAGAAGTGATAGAAAAACATGAAAGAATGGACTGATTCTGAAAAGTAGCTGGTATAAATGGACAGAAAATCATATTACTCTTCACTTGAAATAAAGAAAGAAAATTCCCAATATTTTTGAACGAAGAGTTGAGATTGGGTTAAGGAATCTAGTCCTCTAAACAAGCCAGAACACCACAAAAAACACCCAAACACCACAAAAAAAACCCCCACTAAAACCAAAATGTAAAATGGGATACTCCACCTGGGAACTTTTATTCGTGATATTTGATCTGGAACTTGACATCTCATCAACATGCAAATAACGGAGGAAACTTGAAGATTAGCTAATGTAGGCAGCTCGTGTATAAATCTGGAATTCACCAAAAATGCTTTATTTTCTTGATAATCCACAGAGATCCCTCAGTGTGTTACCTGGCACAGAGTGAGAGCTAAGTAAATCTTTGCTAGAAAGAAGAGGGGGAAAGAGAGAGGGAAGGGAGGACTGTATTTTAAGTTTTAGCAGGATGTATTTATCTAAAGACAAAAAGAAACGTATTTGATAAAAAGTTAAGTAAAAGACATTAACATTCTTCATTTACTTTACACTCTCTAACTCCTCCCAAGTAACCTATTGATTAGTGAGTTAAAATAATTCTTAAGAGTAACTTCAGAAGTCCATAATTACAAATGGCATAAATTGGGATGGCTGCTTAGAATGGATTTCTATGTCTCTATTCTCTCAGCAAACTCTGGGTGAGGAAGGAGGAAACATACATAGACTCCTCAGTGCACGGCATGCCGTCACATCTAAGCATTTGACTTCAGGAGTAGGAAATGGGCCATGGTTATTGAGTAGCCATGGCAGTTCAGCTGAAGGATGATCAATGAACTTCAGCGCAGACACATAGTTTGAGTGACAGAAGATATTTCTCATTCAAGCTAATGGCGAACTTGAATTAGATTCATGGTGTTAGAAAGTGAGAAAAGAGTAAGGCTTCCTAAATGAGAAAAAGAGAATCTCTTTGGTGAGCCCATCCTTTTAGCCGGAGTTCCTTTGATAGTCCATGATATTGAAGTTTGCATTTTCAAAAGATCTTTTTCAATTTAGAGTCTTATCACTGTTCTTTGTTGGCATTATTTAGTATATTTTCTCAGAAAGAGGCTGGAAATTGCCTTCTTTCCTCCAGGAGAGAGTAACTGAGCATTGTAAAGGTTTTCTGCCAAAAGCATGGAGCCTCCGATAAGTAATCGCATCCTTCACCCATGATAAATAAGCTATTAAAAATCAAGAAAGAAAAAAGGTAACAGCTGTCATGTCTGAAATGCACAGTGCTGTGGAAACCTCATTTATAAGAGTCTTCCCTATTGTTTAGCCACAATGCTAGGGTCTTCTCTATTTATATTTTTGTTTGGGGATTTTTTTTTCTTCCCCAGGCTGAAGTGCTTTGTGCATGAGACTGAAAAGCTGCCAGGACTGGTCCATCTGGCTGACCAAATGGATTGCGCTCACTGAAGCATTGCCAGATGTATATCAGTAGAAAGTTTCATTTCTGGACCGTCTAAGGCCCCAGTTCTTTTCTTAGTTTAATGGAAGCCACGTTTCTATTTTCCAGAAACTCCTTCAATTGGCCTGAGTGTCATCACCTGGTGTTGCCTCATATAATCCTGGTCCCAGTCTCTACAGATCACCCGGCTCAAGACTGCAACCTCTCCTCTCCAGCCCAAAGCAATGAAACGAGTTTGACGAAAAAGCCTGTGCCAAGTGGAAAATCATTGTGTTACATTTGATGACATGTGTCTGACCTTGAACAACCTTAGGAGCCAGAGTAGTCACTGCAGTTAAGTAATTTAGTCTAAACTGCTTAATTAAGAAATAAAATTTCATGGAATTCCCTAGATTAATTTGCACTTATACTGAAGAGCATCAACATTTATAATCAATTTAAAGAGGAAATAGGCCTAGCGTATTTCATAGTTTGCAGTGAAACCTAATTGGATTCATCTGAGCTGAAATAGGAACTAGAGAGAGATCTGATATATTTTTAATCCCCCACATCTTAAGGGCAATAATGGGCATTTAATCTTTGTGAGACACCGAGTTTTAGACTTAAAATTACAGAAACTGTGGGTTTTGAAGGTAAACTGCTTGATACCCCCATGTTCTTACCTTTCAGGGAAGGCATTTGGCAGGGCTAGATTGTAACAGGCACTCAGGCAGGGCTGGCCTACATACAAGTCATGAGTAGGAGACACACAACAGAGGAGGGGGCCTGGGACCAGCAAGGGCCTTGTCAGCCTCTGTATGTGCTTTACGTGCTTTCTACCCAAACCTTTCACTTTGTTTTTGGCCACGCCATGCGGTTTGCAGGGATCCTAGTTCTCCGACCAGGGATTAAAGCCACGCCCTCGGCAGTGAAAGTGTGGAGTCCTAACCACTGGGTGGGCTGGCATGGAACTCCCTCACTCCTCATTTTTTAAATGAGAGTGTCGGGATTAGAGTGTTCAGGAAGAGTCCGTCTGAGATCTAGGGAAGGGATTTGAGGAGGAACAGACTCAGAGTTAGAACATTTTTGAGCTCCTGTCTCTATGCTAGTCAGAGATCCTGAGCTATCTGGAATTAAGACAGCAGTATTAGAAATAGAAGAGATATATTCTGGGTAATATCAAAAGAACTTGGTCATCTACTCGGAGAAGATAAAGGGGAAGGGAGGGACGAGGGAGTGAGAGAAGGCAAGAATGACATATGTTTCTGCCTGGGGTGACAGCTAGGCATCCATACATCCATACACCCAAGTTTGTCTGGGGATGTGCTGGTTAATGCCTGTAGAACCATCCTTTATTCTCCATTGTGTCCTAGTTTGGCAGACAGATTTATATGATCACTCTAGTAGAAGGATGAATGGCAACCACACTGAGAATTCTAGGGAAGAGACTTGTTCAGTGGAGTTTTGGATGTATTATATTTGAGATGCCTTTCGTAAACTGTATTTATTCACTCACCTTCTTCAAACCTCTGTTTAAATCGCTCTTTTTCAATGAGGTTCACCTGACCACCTAATTTAATCCTTCAACCCGCCCCTTGACCCATCCCTGATCCCTCCTACCCTGGTCTACTTTTTCTTTAATCTAAGTACTTAACATCATCCATCATACTGTAAAATTTATTTAGCATTCATTTGTCATTGCCAGCAATCTGCTATGATGGAATCTCCTTGCAGACAAGGACCTTGGTCTCTTCTGTTCGCTGATGTATTGCAACCACCTACAACAGTGTCTGCTGTTTAGTAGGTGATCAACAAATATTTCTGAATGAACGAGTGTTCTGAATGAGCTCAACAAATATGTATTGAGTGCCAATTGCTTTTTGAGCTCATGCATCTATCTTAGTCAGAGATGTTCAATAAATTCCAGGATGTTCAATAGAAAGTGAACACAGATGATTCCAAACCTCAAGAGAGGGTCTGGACTAGAGTTGTAAAAGGATGTGTCAGTAGTAAGCATATCATGTTTGAGCTATGGCATGATTAATACCCCTTAGTGAAATCATTTTAAGTGAGGTAAGAAGAGGGCTCAGGACAAAGCCTAGAGATTAAGAACAATTAGGGGAAGATGTGGGAAGAAGAATTTGGATGGAAAGTAAGGTAGGAGTGGCCAATAAAATAAATGCAGTAGGCAGAAACAAGAAAGAGTAGTGTCATGGGAAATAAGGGAGATTAAGCAAAAATCTTTTTAAGGAGGGAACTGTCAAAAGCATGAAGTAAACCACATTATTCAAGTAAAGCCAGAATTGCCATCAAGTTTACTAGAAAGATAGTTGCTACGAAATGCTGTGGCCCTAAGATTCATGCATCAAAGGCCTAACCCCTAACGTGACTGTATTTGGAGAAAGGACCTTTACAGAGGTAACCTAGGTTAAATAAGCTCGTGGGGGGGGGGAGCTAATTCAATAGGACTGGTGTCCCCGTAAAAAGAGAGAGAGACACCAAGGTTGCAACCTTACAGAGGAAAAGCCACGTAAGGACACAGAGAGAAGGCAGCCATCCTCAAGCCAAGGAGAGAGGCCTCAGGAGAAACCAACCCTGCTGACACTTTGATCTTGGACTTCCAGCCTCCAGAACTGTTAGAAATAAATTTCTGTTGTTTGAGCCACCCAGCCTGTGGCATTTTGCTATGACAGCCTTACCAGATGAATGCAGTGGTCATTACTGACACTGGAATAACAACATTTTCAGAAGTAGTAAAGGCTGATACCATAGAGCAGTAGGGTCGAGAGTGAAATGGGGTCTGGAGGGTGAGTACAGTCCCATTTGTATAGAATTGTAGCTATGTGGGAGGAGAGAAATAGCCCAGGAACCAGAGGGGGTCTGTCGAAACCCCAGGACAGCACTACTAAAATGTGGTTACCACAACTTTCCAAGAGACAAGCTGATCATCTTCATACTATAATACAGTACAGAATATAATATGTAAAATTATGCATATTGATGAGAGCATATTTTTTTGTTTTGTAACTGAAGGAAGTCTTGGGAGAGTTTTTAATTTGAAGCAGGCAGGAGAACCTTACAAGAACATTACCAATGAAGTCTGCACTCTTTTGGTGTGATTTTAGGTTCACTAAATCAGCTGGACCTCCTAATCCAAATTATATTGTGTTGGTGCTATGCCTCTCAAGCTGTAGAAAGCTTAAGTCGTCGCTCAGAGTTTTTAATGCACTTCTATGGGTTTTTTTCCCCTCAGCGTTTATCATTGACAATTTAAAGTCAGAACTGAGTTTTTCTTTCTAGAGGACACAGTTTACTAATAGAACTTCCCTGAATTAGTACTTTACGCTTTTTAAAGTGAGTCTGCGTTCACTGTGTCCTAATTCCTCTCTCCCTCTTGGGGAATTTGCTCCTGCAGTCACTCCACATCTTCCCTGCTTCACCAATTTCCCATCATAATACCAATGCATTGTTAGTCTCCAAGATTAAAAAATAATAAAACACACCGTTTACTCACATTACTCAAGGGTTCAGTCCTTTGACGTCTCAAGTTCTCTACGAAACCCACTTCTTAGAAGGTCTCGTGGTGATTTCACGGAGATACACATCATCTCTAAGGTGATGACTCCTAAATCTTTCCCCTGGGCTTCAGTCTGGTAAACCTAGGCATTGACAATTAACATGTCAAAAAAAAAGGAAACCTCTCGATTCTCAGCACCGTCTCTAACCCAGCTGTTACCACTAATATTCTACTTAGCAATAAACAGCTTAATTCACTCAGGTGCGCAGGCCAAAACTTAGCACTCAGCCTTGAAACTTCTCGTTCCCAATCCATCACCGACATTGTGTGTGCTTAAGCTTAAAATGAGATACAATTAAAACAAAACAAAACAAACACGGTGAAAGAGTCAACTCTGAAGGCGAATTCTCTCCCATCTTTGCCTTAAACTCCCTCCCTCTCCAAAGGTATCAAGTTCGTCCCCACAGTTGATGTCGGCTCACCGCTTGGCCGTCTGGAGGCTTACCCGGACGGCCCCAGAGAAGTGCACCAACGGGGTGAAAAGTCTTCTGTTACAAATTAAAAGGGAGCCAGGCCTCTCAGCTACCCAGGGACGGCTCCCGAGAGGCCGGGGGCTCGGAACAGGCAGAGCACCCCCGGACGGCTTTTCACGCACCACGGGGTCCGCCCTTGTCCTGCCAAGACCGCCGCAGCACCCCACGCGGCCCACTGTCCTTCCGTGGACATCACTCTGGCTGCGGCCACCGAGGTGCGTCCCCACGCTTCGCAGGAGGGCCTCTGTGGCCAAAGTCTTCCCCGCAACCAGAGCCGGCCTCAGCGCCGGGCCGGGAGCAGTCCCCCAGCGCGAGCCCTCTGGAAGGGAGTGTGGACTGGATGGGGGGCGGGGATAAGGCGTGCTCGGGGCGGGGGCGGGTCGGCTCGGACGTTTTGGAGGCTGCCGCCCTTGCTGCCGCCGTCCCCGTTCCCACTGGCCCGCGAGTAGGCGCGCCCGTGCGTCATGAACGCCGCTGGCCACGGAGAAGGAGTCGGCGAGGCTTTTGACGGCGGCGGGCCGCGGGAGCTGGTCGAGGCGGTGCGCAGGGATGCGGGAGGCGGTGGCCTGGCGGCAGAAGTACTGCGGGCTGAACACTCGGTGGGGCCTCCAGCGCTTCTGCACGTGGTGCGTGAGCGCGATGCGGGACAGCTGGTGAAGGACTCAGCGCTGAGCTCGCAGCGCCCTCTGACCTCGAAGGTATGCCTTTTGGTGGGTGCGTGGCTCCCACGGCTTGTTGTGGCCAGTAGGGTGTAAGCAAAAATTACAGCTGCATCGAGTTGGAGCACGTAATTGCTGTTACGAGACCCTCCTGAGTATACTCTTCCCACTGCCACAGGGACTGGTATGATCAGGCAGTGGTGAATCCATCAGCCTGGGTCCTTGTGTGAGGATAAGCATGGTCAACAGAAAGAGCAGGTAGAATACTACTTCTGAGAACTTTCCAGACTTATATTGCCCACCTCAGTAAAGTGAAATGGGGTCTTTCTCCTAAGTACTCTCTAAGATGAAATACTTGCTCTGTCTTGCAGGTACTCCATCCAGGCAGGGCCTCGTCCTGAGAAGGGGCTTGATCTTCCCATCTGTGTAAAAATGTTGGTTAAAATTGTTTAAGCCACAAGAGAACGTTACTTCAGCAAGTACTTATGTGGTTTGCAAAACTTCAGAAAATCTCCAGGGCTTCCCTGGTGGCGCAGTGGTTGAGAATCCACCTGCCAATGCAGGGGACGCGGGTTCGAGCCCTGGTCGGGGAAGATCCCCACATGCCGCAGAGCAATTAAGCCCGTGTGCCACGACTACTGAGCCCATGTGCCACGACTACTGAAGCCCACACGCCTAGAACCCGTGCTCTGCAACAAAAGAAGCCACTGCAATGAGAAGCCCGTGCACTGCAACGAAGAGTAGCCCCCGCTCACTGCAACTAGAGAAAGCCCATGCGCAGCAATGAAGACCCAACACAGCCAAAAATAAATAAATAAAATAAATAAATTTATATATATAAAAAAAGAAAATCTCCAGAATCTGGGCCCCAGAATACTACCCCTCCAGTCACTGAACAGAAAATAAAATCTTCATCTAAGAGACACCTCTTCTTTACGAAATCTAATTGTACAAAGTGATGTTTAGAGATGATCATATTAAAAGTGTGTACTCTATATTCTAAGTATTTGGACCCTCATACTCCACTTTCTCCACGGACTTTCAAGCAAGCTTTGTTCACAGAGGCTTACTTGTGCTTTTTCTTTCCTCAGCAAGTGCTACCATACGAGACCACCCTGATGTACACCCTACCATCTGAATCAGAGTTACTAAATTGCACTTTGTTATCAAAGGTCTCTGTAAGCACTGTCATACGATTCTTCTGCATTTGATGTGACATAGGGGCTGAGAATTTTTACTTTTAGACCATATATGTCCCCTTTTCAATGCAGGAAATCTCTTCCCAAGTTTGATAGGAAGAAAAACTTTGTCTCCTTGAGGAACAAAATATATTAAGATCTCACCATATTTTCCTCTGCATATTGGCGCCTGAGAAAGTTTGTGGGTTTTATGTTTAATTCCAGAAGCTGCGCTGATCCTTATTGTTGGAGTATTGCTTTCATCCTCTTAACTCAAACCTCTCTATGCCACCATACATTCAGACCAGGTCAACTGCATCCTCATCCCCAATGTTTATATGTGGCCACATGAAAGAGAACAGAGGAGAGAGAGTGTGTGCTGGGGCAGGGCAAACAGATGGAAGGAGGCACACCAGGAGCCAATGAAACCACATGGCATCAGACAGATTGTGGCTCAAATCCCATGTCTGCCATCTGATTGTCACAATTTACATTTACATTACATTTACAATTTACATCCTCTGTAAGCTTAGGTTTCCTCATCTGTAAATTGGTAATGAAAATACCCACTTCAAAGAGTTATTGGGAGGATCAGTAAAAACACTGAAACAATTAGTATGATGTCTGGTTCTCAGTAAAAGCTTAATAAATGGTAGCTCTCATTGTTCTTATTATTGTTATTGAAGAAGAAAGATGAGGGGGAAATTCCAGCAAAGAAGTCAACAGCCTCAAAATGGAACTATTAGTGAGTTGTCTTTAATTCACTTTCTCTGTGATGTGTGCAAAGCCTCAAACCTCCAAGAAAACTATGACATGGTAATGTTTTTCCTCTAAGAATTCTATTTTTTTCTCTGTTTTTGTTTCTTTTCCTTCTTCCAGGATTCATGACTAATTATGGCCACTGCTTTGCTCAAGTGTGTTTATTCATTCATTCTTTTATTCATCGACCGTTCATTCATTCAAAAAAATATTTACCGTGAATCTGCTTTGTGCCAGATACTGAGCTAGGTGCTAGGAAATAATAGAGGCACAGCCCTGCCTTTATGGAGAGTACAGCCTAGAGAAGGAAGCAGACTAAAGGCTACTACAAAAGGTAATTATGTGCCTCCTTTTGTCACAAGCAACAGTGACCCCATGAGCTATTTCACACAAAGGTCTTAATGAATCCTCCTAGGATTATTCATAACTAATGAAAAACTCCTGAAAAGGTGAAAGCTCAATCCACGTAAGTGAATTTCTAATGGCAGAAGTTCGGTTAATGTGGCACCAAGAGTAAAACAGATATTTAAATCAAAAGCCATGCGAAGAACCCCTCAAATCCCAGCACATGGTTAACTCCTATTCTGCCAGAAACCAAGACTTTGATATTCTTTGCACGTGGTAACTGTTAAACAGGGATGTTCTCAACCCCATGCCCCAAAGTGGCACTCTTCCTCCTTTCTTATAAGCTCAAGACAACTAGAGTCTGTTTTATATTTTAAAGATAAGGACTTCTTGACTAGATGAGCAAAGAAAGAACCGCAACTGGAGGAACAATAGACTTTTTTCATTCAAAGCTGAGACATTTAGACATAAATATATGGGAAATGTAATTAAATTATGAAATGGAATGTGATGATTCAAGTTGAGTGGAACTAAGTGTAATCCTGCTGCACATGAGACTCACCTGGGGACCTCTTTAAACATTCCAGTGACCGTGCTCCAACCTGGACCAAGTAAATGAGCGTGCTTGGGATCTGGACATTGGAATTTGTTTTTCCATTTAAATCTCCCAGGAGATTCTGTTACACAGCCAGGGGTGAGAACTACTGGAGCAGAGGAAGAGAGTCCCAGGGACTGAAGATGAACCCTGAAGCCTTGCCCCGATCTCCATACATGGGAGGAGTAAATATGGCAACCTGGCTTGAGACTGGTGTGAGAACAAACAGCTGAACTTGAGAGTGGCCCCAGATTGGGCTGTGAGGAGAGGGCCTGACCTAAGCTAGTGCCTCCTTGTTGAGAAGGTAGAGGCTGGGGCTGGTTTGGGAGTATAGGAATTCCTCCACCACAAACACCCTTACTTTAAGCTCTGCTTTAGTTCATGAAGGTTTCTTTGGATAGCTTTTGGGGAACAATGAATATTTTAATTTCAGTGAGTTTTGAAGTAATTCTTTTGGTGATATCTAGAAATAAGGGAAACAGGGGATTCAGAAATTAAAAATAAAAGACAAAGTTTTGGCCAGGAGGTGTTTTTTATTTGTTTGTTTGTTTTCCTCATGGGTCTCTCCTAAAGGAGAGAAAGCACTAACGTAATTAAATGAGGTACGAAACCTAGGTTACCGTTCAGTGCATACAGAGCCCAGGTAGGTAGCACAAGTGGTGGTAAAACTACTTATTGGGCATGGGAAGGCCCAGAGGCTCCCCTTATGTAGGGCCCTTACCTCAGAAGCTCTGTTGCCCAAAGTGCTGACTTCCAAAAAGTACCCTGTGAGAAAGTGATAGTAAGTGAAAGATTGTATGTTTCTTTTTCTGTACTTTTTTTTTTTAAACTAATTTAAGTAGCTTGATCATAATATACCATAATGGGTATTCTCTTTGTTGTTTCATCTGTATTGTTTTGTTTCAAAGAATATGAAAATATTTATAAGTCCTTCTATAGTTTCACTTGCATAATGTTAATGTCCCACCCTAATTTCCATAAAGGCTGGTAAATTCCCCAACCCTGAATTCTACCAAAATGTGGTCTCCAGAATCCTAAATCAAGGAATTAGAAAGAGACACCTGTATTGTTAGAAGCCATTCCAGGTAGTATTTGCAAAAAACCTAATAGCAGTCGAGGCTACTACCCACCCTGGTTCTTTGCATTGCCAAGTTTAAAGCATAAAAGCATAGCTCAGTTAAGAGTACGGTCTTTTACTTAGGAGCTGATCTGTTAGACTCTGACATAATATCATTGGGAATTACAGGAAATTGAAGAGAGTTACAGGAAATTGAATTTACCAAAATTCATCTTAAGGTGACTATTACTTGTAGTTAAAGAAATATTGTCATGTCTGTTGGGGGATGAGAAGGCATGGAGAGCATAACCGAGTGACAACAGACGGTCAGGAGACCACCTTCTAAAGAAGGTTCTGGCAGTTAAACGCAAGAATTGATGTTAATGAGTGAGTTTCCAAACTAGACTGCTGTCTTCGACATTCTTTTACCTCTTTCCTCTCCTCACAGCTCTTTATTTCTTCTCTCTATAAACACGGAGTAAATGTTTTTAAAACATGAGCTTAGAAATGTGTCAAATGTTAGTCCTCCTGGGCTGGCCACACTTTCATTTCCATCTCTGCCTTGAATCTTACCTTCTTGAAGCATGTGGGTTGCCCCTGAATGCTCCTTTAGTCCATTCCCAATATTTTGCCTTCTTTACCTGTTGTGTTGGACAGATTCTAAGGTGGGTTCACCCTGCCATGCTTCCTGTCTCCTGGTATTTATGCTCTTGTATAATCCCTTCTCTTGTGTGTGGGTGGGACCTGTGACTTACTTCTAACCAATAGAATATGGCAAAAGTAAAGGATGTCACCCCCATGATTACACTGTTAATGCAATAACATTCACATGTAATAAGACTATGACTTGGTAGCAGACCTACTCTAGAGACTTGCCTTGCTAAAATGAGCGGCCATGTTGGGAAGTCCACATGGCGAGGAACTGCAGGAAGTTTGTAGGAGCTGAGGGCAGCCTCCAGCCTCTAACCAGTAAGAAGTCGGCGCTCTCAGCCCTACAACCACAAAGAAATGAATTCTGCCAACCATCAGAGTGAGTTTGGAAGTGAAAGGTTTCCCAATAAAGCCTTCAGCTGAGAACTCAGCCTAGCTGACATTTTGATTGAAGCCTTGTGAGACCCTAAGCAAAGGACCCAGTAAAGAGGTGCCCAAACTAAAACTATGAGATAGTAAATGCGTGTTGTTTTAAGCTCCTAGATTTGTGATCATTTGTTACACAGCAAGAGAAAACTATTACATCATCCAGAAACACAAATCAGAATGACGATAAAGATGAGTCAAGTTGGGACTAGGTGTAAGTTGTAACACTCCATCTTATCTGTAGCATTTGCTCTGTGGTCGGGGCTTATGGCTTTCAGCAATTCATTTATAAAAGCTTTGGTCTGTGGGAGTTATCACTAACTTATAAGAGCCCCTCCAAGCTGAAAAACAAGTGGGATTCAGGCAATATGAGGGCACCTTTAAAGAGTAAACATACTTTACTTCATTAAAGAAAAATGGGTCAGTGGAATTCATCACCTGTTCACCAGCATGAGAGAGGGTAGCTTCACCCTGTGGATGTTGGTTTGTTATTGTAGTTACTATAGTCAATATGAGACAGCATGAAAATTCAAGTGTTGGAGCCAGACTAGTTCATGTCTTTTGAAGGCAATTTTAAAATAGATTGATCCCCTGAAAAAAGCAAGTGGAAAATGCCAGTTAGTCAACTCAAAATAGTATCTATCATCTATGCACACTGATTAATCCCATCTCAATTTTGTTGCCTACCTTTTAAATAAAGGATCAAGAGAGTCCTTGTATGTGCACACATCTTTGAAATGATGACACTGAGTCTGGCTGCGTGAGTTCCCTTTGTAGGGAGTAAGTAGCAGTCCTGGATGACACATGACATTGCTTAATAGAAATCAAATACGGGGTGTAGAAAAGAGAACTCTTAGAAAACTCACCAAATGCAAGAAGGTGTGATACTCTTACCTAGTAGCCTCTATGTAGAGAACTTTAGGAACATTAACTTTTCTTCAGATAGTACTTGCTAGGACAGTCCAGAGTTGAACATAATTTCTAGCCAAGGAAAGCTGGAGACGTTGTGATGCAAGTATCTGCAGTGGTGATTGCACAGCTATAGCAATAATAACTGATATGCTTATACATAGTTTCATAAGTGTGTTTGTGTTAATGACCTTTGAAAGGTAAGGCTAAGATATTACATAATTTTCATTTGGAGAGAGGGAGAGAAAGAGAAATAGAGAGAGAGAAGCAGGGGAGGAGAGAGAGAGAAAGAGAGAGAAAGCCAAGATGACAAGATGAAAGTGGAGGCTTTACACTTTCTTCCCTAAGGATGTATCATCATCTTGCCCCATTTTATTAACACCTGTACATATGTGGAGACCGAACTTTTGCCCATCCACCACCCACCCAGGAACACCAAGGAGAAGGACATTCATCAGCTTTTGTTGAGAAAATCCTGATTCTTTACATCCATCCTCCCTCCCTAAGTAAAGTATAAGCACTAAGTTTTGAATCTTGGAGCACTAGAATTGATTCTTTGAGGAAGAAACCAGGGCCCCAAAAGGTAACGCATCTTGTCCAATAAGAATGAGTTGGCCAGTGGTAGAAGCTCCCTACTCTCTTCTAGCCACATCACACATATCATCTTTAATGCTTCCAAGAAGCTTTATGCATTTAAGGAAACCAAAGCTCAGAGAGTTTAAGGTACTTGCTCATAGCTGCACCATTAATAAATGGAATATGAGGGATTTAAAGCCAGGTCTGTTTAATTCTAAAGCCCATAGTCCTTCCATTAAACTAGGCCACTTCTTGAGAATCCAGGATTATTTTTAAATTCCCAGTTATAGCAACTTTCTTATCAAGCAGTCTGAGCCTAGATTTCTAAGTCAAAGGGAAAGTCAAAATTGGTCTTTATCTTATGAGGATTTATCTAGAGATTGTTTCTCTTACACACATAGCTAGAGCTTGGGCTTGTGAGAAGATAGGACAGCTGCTCCCTTGTGGAGGAGTCTGTGTGTGTGTGTGTGTGTGTGTGTGTGTGCGCACGCATGTGCGTCTATACTCACATGTGAACACATGGTCCTACTATAATAGGTGCAGCAAAAGCTGTATGCTCTCTCTGATGTTTCTGCATAGTGAGGTATTTTTATTTTTTGGCATTTCTATGAAGTTCAGCTTTTCATTGTCTCTACATGCAGGCTTTCACAAGCAGCGTTGAAGACACCTGTTGGAAAGTTACAGTGACCACACAATGGCAAGCGTGAGACATTTCAGTCCTGGCTAGGCTGCTTCATTAGGGCATCAGTCTATCATGGAGCCTGAGCTTCCTTGCTGTTTCCCCTCAGGAAAGGCAGTGGAAGTTCACAGGCACTGAAGAACGCCATCAAAGACACCAGACTTTGGGTGGAGCCAGAGTATAACGTGGCATGGTTCAATGTGACAAATGGAAGTTTTCCTTGGGATTTCAAGAACAGAAGGTGCAGATAGACACAATAGTCTCTCAGCCATGCTTTATTGAGCCAGGGCCCTCGGCTGGATGGATGCTCAGTGGCAGGACATCTGTGCAGTGAGAATACAAGCAAAGGATGCTCGGGCTTTGCTTGGGCAGGTGTCTCCAAAGGGAAGGGAACATGACTCATGACACTTGAGCTAAGTTGACACTGCTGCCATCACCCTTGGAAAGCAATTTGTGGGCAAAGATCTAGGCTGTTTATAAAAAATTACATGAACAGCAGCTTTAACCTCAGGAGGCTTCATAGGGATAGATAAAAAGGAGGATTACAGAAGCTAAAGCTTTTGTTTAAAGAGAGATTACAAAGCATTTAGTTCGGATCAAGCCGGCCTAAAGCTTAACTGCTAAAATGTGCCCCTTTTCTCTGCTCTGTCATGAGTTTTGCTCTTAAATTTAGTGCTCAGATGTGAAGATGAAGCTCAGACTTTATTTGGAATGACTGCAGGTCAGGTTGTCGGTCTCTCTCCTTTCTGTTAATATGAATTCAGGAAACATGAGGATTAGAAGAGATTCTAATCACTTGCCCAACATTAGTTTTTCTAGTAACAAGGGCAAGAGATTTCTAAGTACTTGAATGTGAAAAGGAAATCACGCAGATTTTCATAAAGTTATGGTTTCTGTGTTCAAAATTGTCCAAAGTATCGACTGCCCGAGTTAGGAAAGTAAAAACTATAGGTTTAAAAACAATCTATTTCCTCCTTCTGAGACTGAATGGGATTGACTGCATGGCTGATCCAGTGATTGCAAAAGCCTACACATTCAGGAGGTGACTTTAAAAATTGAGTTGACTAAAACTCAGACAATTTGTCAACTATTTGTAGAATTGGCCTTTGTTCAGCTAGAGATCATTCCCGATCTTCTCTATGTCAGGGAGCTTTTCTGCTTCAGTGAATCTTTCCCTTCCTTTGGGAATTAAAATCTAAAGAAAAGTGATAGAATTCCAGTGGAATCATATACAAAATTAGCACCTGGTGAGTCTTCAGGAGGTTCAGCTGAAAAATTGAAAGCAGATGGCCCTACAGGAGGGGATTCTGTTGCTTCTGCTTTCAAAGCACCTTGAATGGAAGCCTGAACAGTCAACACACCTGTGTGTCATGCTGACTTCATTACCATACCTTAGTGGCTGAGGAAAAAAAAAAAGAAAGCTTTCATAGAAAGTGACTCCAGATGCTCTAGATTCCACAGTAGCAGAAATCCCTAAGTCAACGTTATTTTTTGAGTTTCTTTGGAAAGCATTATCCTTAACAGGCTGGATGAAATGTCCAACGTTCCATAAGTGTTTTCACTATGAATGAGATGGGGCTTGGTGATCACTTTTTATTCAAACGATATTTGTTCATGCCATCTACATACTAGGCACTGGTGGTACATGGAGAATATAAAAGCACAATACCTCTTCCCATGAAGCTCATGAAATGATAAAGTAGTAGTTCTCAAAGGATGGGGGAGGGGGTAGTTCCTGGCCCAATATCAAGAGCACCTCATAGGAATTTGTTAGAAATGCCATTTCTCGGTCCTGACCCCAGACCTACTGAACCAGGAACTATAGTAGATGGGCACATCAGTATGGTCTTAAAAGGCTCCAGTTGATCAGATGCAGGTGCCACTGAAACGGAGAAACCAGGTACTGAATTAATATTACAATGTTGGGAATGTAACAAGCAAGAAGAAAAACCTACTGTGGGAACTTAGAGAAAGTAGAGTTAACTTACAGACAGCATATTATGCGTGCTAATTTTAAAGGCATGAGGTCACTGGTAGTTGGAAGTAGAACCCATATCTTCCATAGCAGCAAAACTTCCCCATCATGTGCATTTTCTACTCTGTAAGTATAATCCGTGAATCTTATGGTCCTTCAATGCTATATGGCATTTCCTTCCACTCCAGGTTCAAGTCAAAGCTCCAGAATCACTGATAGGGGTGATACTTTCTACTGGGAAGCGATGAGGTGTTGATCCTGTCCCAGGGCCTGGTGAAAAGCTATCCTGACAGCTCTATTCCAGATTAGGGAAGTGGAACACGGGTGGAGCCCTCCTAGAGGCCCTTGTGAGAAGCAGAAGCCCTGCTACACTTACTGTCGCGTTCTGAAGCCCAAGTCCTGGGCTCTCTACGTTACACAGTCTGGGCTTTGCTAATAAATGATTTTAGAAAGATCACATGATATGAGGTGATGGAAGTACTTGCCTTTACGTCTAAAACACTGGTTCTCAGCCATGGCTCTACAAATAAAGATCACTCAGGGAGCTTTAAAAACGTACCTAAGCCAGGGATTGAATTCCAGAGATTCAGCTAATCTGAGGAAGAGCCCAGGCATCATTATTTTTAAGGAGATCTTCAGGCAAATCTCACATGCAGCTGGGTTTGAAAAGCACTCAGCCTTGCAACTCAAATTGTGGTTCATGGACCAGATGCATCACGTCATCAGAAAGTTTGTTAGAACTACAGAATCTCAGGCCCCAACCCAAGCTTGCTGAACCACAATCAGCATTTTAACAAGACCCGCAGCTGATTGCTAAGTGCATTAAAGCGTGAAGTGCTGGTCTGAAGGGTTTGTGATTGATTCCTCTCTTGTGAGGTGTCTGTTCCCCTAATGTGAAATCATAGCACATACATTATCCAGCACAGCCTGAGTGTCATTTGGTATGCCTCAGGTATCTGTAGTTTGTCCCGAAACATGTACTTTTATGTGGATTAATGCCCGAGAAGAGTTCTTTGAGCATACGGAAACATTCACATCAGAAGATGCTTGTTTGGTTTAGGGGGCATACACTGATATGGTCTCATGGCCATTCTGGGGGTGATTTTAAGAGCAAATTGGAAGTTTTCTTTACAAACCTCACACGCAACTTGTAATTCGAGGAACACTATACCTGGTAGTATGCTCTGTTGTATAAGCAACAAGGTACTGTCTAAGGTTAAGTTATTGATTTTAATGACTCTTACAGTCATGTTTATCTTTATAATAACTATGTAAGTAAAGTATTATTATGACCATTTTTGCAGAAGGCAACTGAAGTCCAGAAGGGTTAAATCGCCTAAAGTCACTCAACTAATAAACGGCTAAGTGATAATTCAAACCAAGCCACGGAGACAGCAAACATGAAGATCTTTTCATTATTCCAATTTGATTTCTTTAATCCTGAAAGCTTTAGTAAAGCATCATTCTTCTCCTTTATACAGCGTCTAGAATGTATAAATCATTCACTTCTCTTAGTATGAATATCTTTTCAAAACTGTCCATCGTCTGCTGAAATGCCAAATCATCTGTATTTAGTCCCAACGTGGCCTTCATCTAATCAAAGTGCTTATTTTGGGAGCAGGCACTTTTGAATGTTAATAAACTATAGGCAAATTTGATGGGATTTGGCATATTTTGGAATTAGATAAAAAGCACCTGTGTGCCATTTCTGGTTCTTTCCTTAGTGCTACCAAATTAATTCAGTGATCGCCTTTGTCAGGCAGAGCACTGAACTGTGGGTGCATGCATCTTTTTATAAATTAAAGGTACGATTTTAGAGTTTGCTCACTACTCTGGACTTGATGTATACATGAAGAAAGCAGCAAAATTAAAGTAATAAAGCCTGTCTTAAAAAGGCATTTAGTCACTGTAGTTCCCTTTGGTGGAAATGACCTTGGCTGCATCTTTCATGCACCCTTGCATTTGGTTTAGGATGCATAATTCATACAGCAATCAATTAGCTGACTGTAGAGCCTGCAACAAGAGGGAATATTTCATATAAATCATTGCTTGCTAAATTGCTGGGACAATTAATGAAGTAGGAAATCTGTGGACATCAGTTTGGAGGCAACACAGGTTCATCAAAAGCAAATCAGTTTCCTCCACCTCTTGGAAAGGAACTGCACACAAAGAAAACACCAGATATCATTCAATCACTATTTCTTAGGAAGGGCTTGATGAAGATAATATTATTTGCTGTTTTTATGAATGTGAACAAGTGCCTAACATACGTGGCTCATTTATTTGGCTTAGGGTACTCAATCAACAATGCCATTCTATGAATTAAAATACAGCCATCAAATAAGTACTCCTGCAAGTGAAGCATCTATAATCTAGCACAGGGGGCCTCAAAATGAGACTTCTGGTAGGTCGTGTGGGTCCATAAGGTGGCCTGTAGACTCTTTTAAAATGCAGATCATCTCAGCATGCATTAGTTGAGCTTCAAGTGCTATTTTCATTCATTATTTCCATGTGTGTCACAGGTACTCTAGAGCACTTCAATTTGCCCGTGTCTCTTACAAGTAAAGCAAGCCTACTTTTGGCATGTGTGCTAGATAAAGCTATCCTTTTTTTTTTTTAAATATATATTGTTCAAAAATAATTTGAAACCATGCTAAGAGTACAGAAACACCTTTTTTATATCTATTACAGATTTTTGGTTTGCAGTTACCTTGAGGTTTTTGTATAGCAGTCTATATGCATACGTGATTGTTTTAAGTTGCTGATCTCTTAATTTCAAACGCATTTTAAATACCCTGTATCTGTACTCTCCTCCCCTCACGGTTACTGTTTTTGATATCATATTTTACATCTAATTGTTTGTTTCGTGTATCCCCTAACTGCTTATTGTGGATATAGATGATTTTTACTACTTTTGTCTTTTAACCTACTAGCTTTGTTTGTGGATGATTACCTACCTTTGCTATATGTTTGCCTTTACTGCTTTTTCATTCTGCAATTTTCTTAATTCTAGTTGTGGGCTTTTCTTTGTTGCCTAGAGAAGTTCCTTTAACATTTCTTGCAAAGACGGTTTGGTGGTGCTGAATTCTTCTAGCTTTTGCTTGTCTGTAAAGCTTTTGATTTCTCCATCAAATCTGAATGAGAGTCTTGCTGGGTAGAGTATTTTTGGTTGTAGCTTTTTCCCTTTCATCACTTTAGATATATTGTGCCACTCCCTTCTGGCCTGCAAAGTTTCTGCTGAAAAATCAACTGATAAGTCTTATGGGAGTTCCCTTGTATGTTATTTGTTGTTTTCGCTTGCTGCTTTTAGTATTCCCTCTTTAATTTTTGTCATTTTGATTACAGTGTGTCTTGGTGTGTTCCTCTTTGGGTTGATCCTGTATGGGACTCTCCCTGCTTCCTGGACTTGGGTGATTATTTCCTTTCCCAGGTTAGGGAGGTTTACAGCTATTGTCTCTTCAAATATTTTTCTCGGGCCCTTTCTCTCTCTTTTTCTGGGACCCTTATAACGCAAGTATTAGTGCACTTGATGTCGTCCCAGAGGTCTCATACTGTCCTCATTTCTTTTCATTCTTTTTTCTGTTCTGCAGCAGTGATTTCCACCACCCTGTCTTCCTGCTCACTGATCCATTCTTCTGAATCATTTAGTCTACTATTTATTCCTTCCAGAGTATTTTTTATTTCAGTTATTGTATTCTTCATTTCTGTTAGGTTGTTCTTTATATCTTCTCTTTATTCAAAACTTCTACCTTCTCGCTCTGTGTATCCATTCTCCTCCCACTTTCCTTGATCATCTTTATGACCAGCACTCTGAACTCTTTCTCTGGTAGACTGCTTCTCTCCACTTCACTTAGTTCTTCTGAGGTTTTATCTTGTTCGTTTGGCTGAAACATATTCCTCTGAGGCCTCATTTTGTCTAGATTTCTATCTGTATTTTTATGTATGTGGTAGGTTAGTTACGTTTCTCCACCTTGGAGGAGTGGCCCTCTGGAGGAGGCATCCTCTGCGTCCCAGCAGTGCACTCCCCTTTCGTTCCCCAAGTTATATGCTCTGGGGGTTCCCCCTAAGAGAGCTACGTGGGTCCTTCTGTTGTAGCGGGCTAACTGGTCAGGCTGGTAAGCCCCTGGCCTGGTTGGCTGCCAGGCCCTGCCTTGTGTGGATGCTTCTGGCTGATGTTTAGTGGGGCCTGGTCACGAGGTGGCTGGTTGCAGAATCCTAGGGAGCCCAGGGGCTAGTGCCAGCTCACTGGTGAGCAGAGTCAGGGCCCCGAAGAGTCTGGGGCTGTCGCCCACTCACTAGCTGGTGAAGCCAGATCCTGGGGTTAGTGCAGACTGCTGGTTCCTAGAGTCTGGCTGCAGGGCCCAGGGATCCAGAGCTCACTTCAGCTTGTTGCAGGGGGAATGTGGGGAGGGGTCGGTTCCTGATACAGCTGGGTCTGGGGTCTGGGGTGTCCCACAGGCTGCCTGGGCCTGTTAGTGGGCCGGGCCAGGGCCCAACTGGTCCTAGGCTAGGGTCTGGCCTGCACTGTGGGATTGTAGTTTTCTTGCTTCTGGTGTCTGCCCCCTGGTGGATGAGGCTGGTCTAGAGTCTGGCTTCCTGGTGGGAGGGGCCAGTGCCTGTCTACTGGTGGGTGGAGCTGGGTCTTGGCCCTCTGGTGGGCTGGGCTGTGCCTGGGGTAGAGCCCAGAGGTGGTTACGGGGTCTTTAGTCTTTAGACAGCCTGTCTGCTGATGGGTGGGGCTGTGTCCCTGCCCAGGTAGTTGTTGGGCCTGAGGCGTCCCAGCGCTATCATTTGCAGGCTGTTGGGTAGGGCCAGGTCTTGCAGCTAATGATCCAAGATGTCAGCAGCAGTGTTCACGTGGCTAAATATTCCCCCATATGTCTAACACCAGTGTCTTCATCCCCAGAGTGAGCTGCAGCCTCCCTCACCCCCTCACCTTACCAGGAGACCCTCCAAGACCAGCAGGTAGGCCCAGCCCAGGCTCCCATCAAATTACTCCTTTTGCCCTGGGTCCCAGTGCACATGAGATTTTGTGTGCACCCTTTAAGGGTGAAGTCTCTGTTCTTCCCAGTCCTGTGAGGCTCCTGAAGTTAAGCCCTGCTGGCCTTCAAAGCCACGTGCTCTGGGGGCTCCTCTTCCTGGTGCTGTGCCCCCAGGCTGGAGAGCCTGACGTGGGGCTCAGAACTTGCGCTCCTGTGGGAGAAATTCTGCAACAGAATTTTTCTCCCATTTGTGGGTCAGCCACCTGGGGGGGTATGGGATTTGAGGATATCACGAGTCTACCCCTCCTACCTGTCTCGTTTTGGTTCCTTCTTTATGTCTTTAGCTGTAGAAGACCTCTTCTGGTAGGTTCCAGTCTTTTTCATCAATGGCTGTTCCACAGATAGTTGTGCTTTTGGTGTGCTCACGAGAGGAGGTGAGCTCTCTTGGCTGCAGTCTCCAGAAACACCTTTTTTAATGACTGATTGTGCACACAAGAGTCACATACATGTTACTTTTATTAAATGGTAAATGACATCAAACGGGGTAGCCTTAATACATAGGTCCACGGGTATAATTTGGCTTCACCTCATAATCACCTGAAGAATTTTTAAAAAAAATTTTTATGCCTACGGCCCGTCTTCTGAAGGTACTGATCCAATTAATCTAGTCTAAGGCCTTGCAACAGCGTTTTTAAAAACTCCTGAATTGAGTGGAATGTTCAGGCAAGTTTGGGAACACATTTATTGATAGTATTGTATGTGGCAGTGTGCCTCAAACTTGAAGGTGCATACAAATCACCTGGTGCGTCTTATTCACGCTCAGATTTTGATTCCATAGGTCTGGGGTTGGGACTCAGATGTTATACATCTAACAGGCTCATAGGCGATGCTGATTTTACTGGTCTTTGGACCACCATTTGAGTTGCAAGAGGTGGGCAGTGATTCTCACACCTGGCTGCCCATTGGGATCAACTGGAGATTTTTTAAATTCCTGCTGCCTAGGACCCACCCCCAAAATTCTAAACTAATTTTTGTGGTGTGCAGTGTGTGCATCTGTTTTTTTTATTGCTGTTGTTGTTTCGTTGCTTTTCTAAAAGCTTTCCAGATGATTCTAATGTATGCAAAGTTTGAGAGTTACTGGTACAGGGGAGTGATTCTCAAGCTTGTTCAAACATTAGACATTGCAAGGGAGTTTTAAAAATATACTAATACTCCAGACCCAGACTAAGCTAATCAAATCAGAACTTCAAGGGAGTGGGACTAGGTATAAAGGTATTTTAAAAGCATGCCTTATGATTTTTAATAAGAGTCAAGTTTGAGAAACCCCAGTATAGACGAGGCTGGGAAGTATGTTAGAGCCCAGACTTTGAAGAAAAGTCAAAGCAAGGTTGTGTCTCCTTCTATGCCATTTTCTGGCATGTTCACAATAGCAATGAAAGTATAAAATAAAGAAAAAGAAATACAGGGTCTTATACAACCAAACAAGACATGAAAGGAGATTACAATAAATAGAGAAAACTCACAATACTTCTGGATTATTAATTTCCTTGTTTGACCAAATAATCTTTAATTTCAGACAGTATAGCATGACTTTTTAAATAATGGAAATACATAACTGTACAACTAATGGAAATAAGCAAGGCCAAATAAATGTTTTGAAAAAGGAAAATGTGGGGAATAATCTTTCAGATATCAAAATATGCCATAAGACCATAATAATTTAAAATATTCCAGGCAATTCCCTGGTGGTCCAGTGGTTAGGACTCCACATTTACACTGCAAGGGCCCGGGTTTGATCCCTGGTTGGGGAACAAACATCCTGCAAGATGTGGCGAGGCCAAAAAAAAATCCAATTTGGGCAGAAGAATAGAAAGTGAAAGAGAAAAAGCAAAAACTGGATCTGTAAACTGTATAAAAATTTTCTAAAGGTAAAGATGTCATTATAAATCAGTTGGGAAATTATTAGCTGCTTAAAAAACAGAGTTGAGACATTTTGAAAATAATAAAATTGGATTCTACCTCATTTCATAGACGAAAGTAAGCTCCAGAAGGAGTAAAAGCTTAAGAAAAGAATTGTTTTAACCTTGATATAAGGAAGGCCTTCTCAAAAAAAACTCAGAAACATTGAAAACAATGGACAGATTTGGATGCACACACACACTTTTGTTCCCTGAAAGACAACAAAAACAAGGATTTTAAAAACAAGCAAGGTTCCGAATAGTCAGGAGATTGAATACATACGTATATAAATGCACTATCTCCTGAAAGCTCAACAGAGTACCATAAAGATATATTTTAACATGTTTAATTTCATAAGGATGAGGAGGGTGACAGAGAAGGGGAACTGGCAATACACTTCTTCAGTCTAGAAATCAGAAGAATGAGTGTGAGAACTGAAGCAGAAAACAAACATGCCAAAACAAAAAACTGGTTGCTAAATTTGAAAGCTAAAAATTAAGGCAATGTTTTAAATGACACGACCTCCAAAGTCTCAGGAATTAGTGGCATCAGGTACTTCCAATTGTGGAAGTGAATGAGCGGGAACTAAAATAAGGAGAACTGTTCCAAAATTCCATAAGAAGCAGAAGCTGATCCCCTCTTCCACTTGGCCTCATCCCCACCCCGGCAGAAGGCTGGAAGTTTGCTTTTGCCTTGAACAGAGGGTCTCTGTGTTACCATGCATTCTAAGGCAGAGTACTGGAAACGGATATTAAAGGGATGAATTTTTACTGAAAGCTGACCTCCCCTTAGCTCTCTTCTTTTTTCATCAGCTCCTGGAACGTTGGCAGCCATGACTTTATCCTGCAGGCAGGAGACTGGATGGATCTTCCCTGGGGAATGTGACCAGCACAAGAGAAAAGTCCTAAAGAGATGAATATAAGGGGCTCCTCAATACAGTAGCCAAACCATGGGGAATTCCCTGGCGGTCCAGTGGTTAGGACTTTGCACTTCCACTGCAGAGGGCATGGGTTCGATCGCTGGTCAGGAAACTAACATCCTGCCTGCCGGACGGCAGGGCCAAAAAAAAAAAAAGAAAGCAGCCAAACCACATTTGCTTGTAGCGAGTCCCACTCACCCATTTAAAACTTCCTACAGCTTTCCCCTAGTCTTAAATATAGCAGAGAATCAAGGGTTACAAAACAGTGGAGGAAGACTTTGAGAGGAAAAAGAAAGACTGAAATGAAAGAACTGAACAAAAACAAGTTGGAAGCAGTAGACCATGCAAAGAGCTGAAAATGTAAACAAACACATACTACTATCAATATTCTCAGAGATGGATACAACATCAAAAGCACAGGCAAGGAATGCAAAAATATGTAAGAGGGGCTATATCAAACTTTGCTGTGTGGCAAAGGCAACAATCGAACAGAGAGAAAAGACAGCCTATGGAATGGGAGAAAAATTTTGCAAACCATACATCTGATAAGGGGTTGTTTCCCTTATTTATAAGGAACTCCTACAACTCAATAGTAAAAAAAAAACAAAAACCCAAATAACCCATTTAAAAAATGGGCAAAGGATCTGAATAGACATTTCTCCAAAACAGGCAAACCAATAGGTGGCCTATATGTATTTGAAAGGATGCTCAACATCACTAATCATAGGGGAAATGCAAATCAAAACTACAGTGAGATGCAGTGTTCCACAATAAGAATCAGAATGAATGAAAGGTCCACCTTCTTTTGTTTGTTTGTAAAGCAAAAGAGTGACTGTGAAAGTGAGAATGGAGGGGAGAAGTAGCTGGACGCCTCACCTGCAGATGTTCTTGAGGCAGATCGTTCATAGGAGAAAAATACATGTGGATGTTGTGGACCTGGAAACCGATTCTTTTAAAACTACCAGTGTGGGGTCTTCCCTGGGGACACAGTGGTTAAGAATCCGCCTGCCAGTGCAGGGGACACAGGTTCGAGCCCTGGCCCGGGAAGATCCCACATGCAATGGAGCAACTAAGCCCGTGTGCCACAACTACTGAGCCTGAGCTCTAGAGCCCGCGAGCCACAACTACTGAGCCCGCATGCCACAACTACTGAAGCCCACGTGCCTAGAGCCCGTGCTCCGCAACAAGAGAAGCCACTGCGGTGAGAGAAGCCTGCGCACCACAGCCAAGAGTAGCCCCCGCTCGCCACAACTAGAGAAAGCCCGCGTGCAGCATTGAAGACCCAATGCAGCCAAAATTAAAAATAAATAAAATAAATACATTTATTAAAAAAAATAAAAAATAAAACTACCATTGTGCATGGTACACCTTCATGCACATCCAAGGTTGCATGAATTTCAATCTGAAGTACTGCTGGCAGGGTGGAAGTTCCTAATTTTGAAAAATAATAATAAAGGCTTTCAGATCCTAGAAATGTAGAAGAGGACTGGAGACTGCAGAGAGCCAGGGGAGATGCAGCTGAGAGTCGGCTGTTTCAAAGCCAACTCAGTGCTTGTGGGCCCTACTGAGAATGTTGGTCTCCGTTCTAAGATCAGTGGGAATTCCTTGAAGTAAATATAGGTAGAACAAGGTCAGATTTACATTTTGAAAAATTATGGAAAATGAATTTGCTTTAGAAATGTAGATGCAGGGAGAATAAGATATGTTTCCATCGTTCCAGGAAGAGTAGTACAAGTGGTAACAGAGAGAAGCAGACAGATTTAATGGATACTAGAAGATAAAAATTGATAGAAGTTAGTGATTTGGGGATGGGGGGAAGATGGAGATAAAGGTATCCAAGAATGACTTCTAGGTTTCTAGTTTGCAGATCTAGAATTTTTTTTTTCTCAATAAAAAGGTTTTTCTGAAAAAAAAAAATGATATAATGGGAAATTTTAAAATAAACCTTTTAAAAGAGGGAACATAAATCTTCAAAAGTAGACAGTTTAGGGTTTTGTTTTTTTTAGGGGATCTGGAATTTAAAATCATGTTTACAATGTGAACATAGGTAAGACAGCAAAAGGATTTTTTTTAAAAGAAGACGACTAATATTTAATAACCTGTAAAATGTGTTTTTAAAAAATGAGATGTTGCACCCCCAGTATCTTGCCTCTGAAATATAACATTGGCCATTTCTCCAAAGTCACCAAAGCCAATACCTTTCCATTGCAATCCTCAAAGCAAAACCATTTCTCCTGTAAACAATAGGGCTCCTATCTTAAAAAGTCAGCTCTGAACACCACAGAGAAAGTAATTGAATTCAACACCAGTGTTATTTTTTGCCCTGTGCATCTCCCACCATATGAAAACTGAAAGTAATACTGTATCATCAAATTCTCCACTTTCTCACATAGTTCATCTGGTCAAAGAGAATCAAATACCACATCGCTGAAGCACCATCAATTCTCCTGTGGTTATTTTACAAATAAATTTCTTTTTCTCTACTTTTATATAGCACATAAAATTTTCATATAGTTGAAATGAACTGTGCAGAGAAAAAGGTAAATGCCAGCAGGCATCTAAATATTGTAGCATCTGTTATATTTTACACTCTGTAATCACAATTCTTATAAAGCTTCATTGCATTTGAGGCTAGATTTTTCACAGATTATTGAAGATTGATAGCTATAGTAATTGTTATTACACTTTTATTTTTATTATATTGAATTATACAAACTCTCTTCTATCTTTTTTCTTTGTTGTAATGTCTTTTTCTGAAATACAATTTCCAATGTCTGCTTTATATTTTGTTGTAAAAGTCTAAAGTTTATATGATAGAAATTACCATTCTTAAATTCAGTATCCAAAATCTATAGGGGGTGTGTGTGCACTTATTTGTGTGTGTACATGCATACACATGTGTGTAGCATTGCTAATTATTAAAGTCTTTGCTAAAGCACTTAGAAAAAATGGGTTGGAACAGAAATAGTGAAATGAATTACTTTGAAAGAATTTTAAAACTGAGATGGAAAGCACCACCAACTCTCTGATTTAATTTTGCTGTTTGTCATGATACATAAGCAGGGCTAGTTTTAAATATTTGAAGGTTTCAAACTTCTGATAATATGCATATATCCATTCTGTGTCACCTGCCCTCTTAAAGGCCTGCATTCAGTACAAGGAGCAAACCTCAGGTGCCACATAAAGGCTTAGGCCGCCTTTCCAGACTGATTTCATTTTTCCTTTCTTTTAAGTTGTAGACCCTAAGTGAATATCATCTTTTCCCCTCTTTTAATCAACTTGTCAGATTTCATCTCATTTACCTACTTTCAGGGCTAAGTTATTGAGCACTTACCACGTGCTTGGTACTATGTTAAGTGCTGTTATGGAAATAAACCCTTGTAAAACCCCATCTTCACAAAAGAACCACATCTGGTAGGTAAAATCATCTGCAGTTTATAGACGAGGAAACGAAGGTGCAAAGAGAGCCAAGAACTTTGCCCAACACTATTTAATCAAGTCTCCAACATTACTCTACCACAAGGCCACTGTGTGTGGTGAGCCATGGTGTATACTGCACAACTCCAGGAATGCCATTCACAGAGCCTATTACATGAATGGTACCCCTTGGAGCTATCCAGTGCCACAGCCCTGTATCTAGCTCAAAAGTCTAATCTCTCTTTACTGCGCTGTATTTCCATCTCACTAACTCATTCATATTAAAATAACAAGATTAAACAGGAGTTGGGGAAAGAAAAAATAGTGAGAGTTGAGTTTTGCACCGCACTTCTTGAAAACACCACTAATATTTTCTACAGAATTATTTTAAGTAATTTGATCCTTAAAGCAACAACTCTTTCATATTTCCATTCTTACAGAAAAAGTAATTTATGATCACTTGTAAATAACCTAAGTACAAGCTAAACTATCATTATGGGCTGCCTTTGTAAACATTATACTGTGTAATTTTTTATTATCACTGCATGAACTAACTAGGGAGCCTGAAATGATCTTTTGACACTCAGAATTAATCATATGTTGATGTGCAGGTTGGCACTCATTTGAAGGGGAAGTATGTCTCTTTAGCATTTTAATCTACTTATAAACTTCTCCATTTATTCAGAGTTGTACATCTCTAATTGATTACACAAATAGTGCACTTTCCAAATAAAAGACATATTAAAATAGTGAACATCTGCAGAGACATGGTTAAATGAGCAAAGACAATTCAAAGGCATTTCCTGTCCTAATTTCTTGCAAGTTGACAGACAATGCCTCAAAACTCTCTATCAGATCCAGAATGAACTAATAAACTAATCAGAGCATAACAAGTCTTTGCCAATTGTCTTCATAAGAGAACTATAAGTACGTTTAAGCAGCACTCAGGGGTATTTCTTGTTAAACACGGGAACTTGCTTTGAGAAATATTGTTAAATATTGATAAATTCATGGAATATACTATTTTCACCAGTGATTAGGGCTCCGGGAACAGTGAAATGAAGAGATATATTCATTTCCCCTTGGAACTGCAAACTCTCAGACAATAAAGCCCTCACTGAGTCTGCTCAGAACTTCTTACCCTTAAGTTGTACCACTGAGATTCCCATTTACCTAGTTATTGACAGAAACTCTTTGGGGTCTTTGATCACGTACCGTGTGCTCATGCTTCTGTTAGGCTGTTGTAAGTTCTCTTCTCAGGAAAATCCTTTCCTTCAGTTCATGACTTTGTAGAATGCCAAGTTGCTAAGGTAAATCCAGAAAACTGTAAGAATAGTAAAATTTGTTAACCAAAGTCATTACCTCATGCCTAAGGGAGCACATAAACCATAAAGCTGTAAGGATTAATGACGATTGGTAAACAGAGAATTACGCTCATAAATAAATATCGATAATTAAGAAATATAAGCAGCGTTTTTCAAACTGTTCCACTTGTGACTGTGTAAGTTACTTCAACCCCATTTAATATGAGGGTACTTTTTTCTTTTATGGGAATTATTAGCTATACCAACATAATGTCTAAATATGGAAAAGAAAGCCTTCTAGATCATATTAACAATAACTGATATGGTGTACGCAAAATCAGGAAAAATTGTGCCTGTTTCTCTAAAGAAACAAAAAGTCTTCAAAAGAATTTTTAAAATCTATCAAAATATTCCCCTTTCCCTTTTCTCCTCTTCCTCTTCTTTCTGTTTCTTCTGTTTTCATTTTAAATTCAAGTTATAAACTAAAAGAAGTAAAAATATTTCTACTTCTCTGTAATCATACAGAACTTGATTTCGTGGCTCTATTCTATTTTTTATTATTCAATACTCAAAATGGTAAAAGGTATGAAGACATTTTGCTATTAGTAAATTATTAAATATTACAGTTTTCAAATTTTTCCTTGATGTTTATGCTTCCTTACTTGAGGGAAGAAGAAAAGAAGTAGATTGTATCACGTGAGCATATAAAAAACCCAAGACCTCTTCCTCAACATAAAAATTTTCTTTAACAGCTAGAAAAATCTCTCAGAAGTATATTCAAGCAGTCACATTCAGAGCTGTGTCCACTTCCATCCACAGGTATTTTGTTCAATGTGTCTCTTTAAATTCTCTGAAGTGATTATAATTTTATTATTTCTCAATGTTCTGTCTTTGAGTCGTCACAGAGTATTTTCATCTAAACTTTTCTGAGTCCAAGTATTTAGAGAGTACATTCATTTTAAACCTATGGATATCAGTTTTCATGCTGCAAATCATCCAAAGTATGTCCAAGTTAATTCATTTTCCTGTTCCCGACGCAAGGTAGGGCAAAGGCACGCTGCCCATCTCTGTGAAGAAACCTGGCTAAGAGCCAACTTACAGAGTATAGGCTGCAAACAGCTAATACTGCCTTTGTGCTTTGTCTCTTTCCAAAGGATAGAAGAATCTAAAAAAATAACCCACCCTGGAGACAAGACACATTTTACAGAAGAAAGATATATCTCAGTAATGATAAAAAAAAAATCACATCAAAAACCTGCAACTTTGTTCCATCTGGTAAAACAACCTCATATTCTTTTCCACAAGCCAGAGGTCGCATTGCTACAAATTCAGGAAGGGTATTTTTAACGGATGTGATAAACCTTCTCCTCACTATTTACACTTCTCTCTTTCCCTTATCCCAAGAGACACCTAGGGAAGGTTTGCTTAACCTACACATATACATAAATAAATACGTCCATGTATTTTGCAGGGAGAATGAGGCAATTTGTATGTACATGAAATGTAGACATCAAATCCAGCATGCCCCAAACTAACGTACATTAAAATAACTCATCACATCCCCATCACTACATCAGCCTCCCATCCTGAACCTTCTCTGGCAAAAGCATCACTGTGTTATCAACCAGACAGTGAGTTAAATGGGGAGCAGGTAACATATTTATTCACCATTCTAATCCCAGCCCTTAGCACAGTGCCCATTGCTCAACATGTAGATGATCTTCAACAAAATACTGAATGGCAGACCCATTTTCTCAATACCTAGAAACGTGCGACTCATGGTTTGGTGGCAAGACTATTGGCCTTAGTGCCTAAACGTTTGGTCTCTATTCAAAGTTTGTCACTATGTAGATGTGTGACCTTTGGCAAATCGCTTATTCTCAACGGGCCTACAAATTGGGAGGTGGGAGGTTGGGAGAGGAATGGGCAACTAGATAGTTTATTGGGAGAAATAATTCTTTAAAATGTGAACTCTGGGCTTCCCTGGTGGCACAGTGGTTAAGAATCCACCTACCAATGCAGGGGACAGGGGTTCGAGCCCTGGTCCGGGAAGATCCCACATGCCGCGGAGCAATTAAGACTGTGTGCCACAACTACTGAGCCTGCGTGCCACAACTACTGAAGCCCGCGTGCCTAGAGCCTGTGCTCCAAAACGAGAGAAGCCACTGCAATGAGAAGCCCATGCACCACAACAAAGAGTAGTCCCCGCTCTCCACAACTAGAGAAAGCCCGTGCACAGCAACAAAGATGCAATGCAGCCAAAAATAAAATTAATTAATTTAGAAAATGTGAAATCTAAGATTTATTCTCTTCCTAAACTTCCTATATCTAGACAATAAAGTTTATATAATTTACCTTCAAGATGTTCTTCGGGTCCATACTTTCTTCCCTGTTCCCACTGCCACTCCCCTTAGAGCTGGCTTTCACCATCTAAGTTTTGCGGGCCTCTCACTGCTGTGGCCTCCCCCGTTGCGAGCACAGGCTCCGGACGCGCAGGCTCAGCGGCCATGGCTCACGGGCCCAGCCGCTCCGCGGCATGTGGGATCTTCCCGGACCGGGGCACGAACCCGTGTCCCCTGCATCGGCAGGCGGACTCTCAACCACTGCGCCACCAGGGAAGCCCATCACCATCTAAGTTTTGAATTAATAAACTGCAGTAGGAAGAGGGGTAAATTGGGAGTCTGGGATTAACATATACACACTACTACGTATAAAATAGAGAACCAACAAGGACCTAATGTATAGCACAGCGACTATATTCAATATCTGGTAATAGCCTATAAGGGAAAAGAATCAGAAAAAGAACAGATATATACATATATATATATATATATATATATACATACATATATATATGTATAACTAAATCACATTGCTGTACACCTGAAACACAGCTTTGTAATCAACTATACTTCAATTTTCTTTAAATGTGAAAAAAATTTTTTAAAATAAAACCACAGTACCTGTTCTTAACTTCACTTTCTTGACCCTCTTTTCCTTTCTCCACAGTGCAGCAGGACAATCTTCCTTAGCCCTTATGCACAACGGTTTTCCAACACTAGTGCGCACAAGAACTCGGCAGCTTGTTACAGAAAAACTCCCAAGACACACCTTCACACACTGCTGCGGCATGCCCTAGGACCTCCATTCGGCACCAGGTGGTCTGCAGGCCACATACTGACGCACTGCCTCACTGCAGTGATTTCCAAACTCTTTTGATTTTTACAACCAGAGAGGTAGAATATGCTTAAGGAGACACCCTCAAAAATATGAATATTTATAATTGAAACATGTCTATATACATATAGATATATTTCACTTCATTATTTTATTATTGAATCATAACTGATCGATCTTTCGTCCTCTTTGGTGCAAGGCCATCACAGGATTCAGGACCCACAACCCATAATCTAGAAGTTCACTTAGAAACTTCAAGTCACAACAGGGAGGCTGTCCTTAAACTGCCCGTGTATGGAGTGTTCGCCACTTCGGCTCCTCTGTGCTCCGGGGGAATATTGTTCACACCTTCATCCAGGTGCGGTAAGGTAGTGTTTGTAAATAGTAACCCTTCTTAAAAACAACTTTGTAGTTCTATATTCTTCCTGTTCCTTTTCTCTCTATTCAAGCAGATGTTGGTCTCTGTGCCCACAGCCTCAGCAGAGGAGTGTAATGGGGGGAAAGCAGTGTAGTGGTGGGGGGCAGGCAGGGAGCAGTCTTATGGAATTTTCTTTTCAAAGCCCCTGGGGTGGGAGAATCTGGTGCACAACAAATTGTCAGCCAGTGGGAAAGAATAGGGTTTAGTTTTGCCCATAACACTCAGGGAGCCCAGGACAGAGTAGAAATGGAAGCCTCCGTACCATACGTAGAAATATACAAACACTATAACTAAAGCTATCAAACTGTTCAACAAACATTTTATTGTCCTGCTTTGAAAATGTACCTTTACAATGACAACTGTGTGTAAAGTTATCTTTTTTCTTTTTGGCCACATCGCGCAGTATGAGGGCTCCCCGACCAGGGATCGAACCTGTATCCCCTGCATTGGAAGCACGCAGTCTTAACCACTGGACCACCAGGGAACTCCCTAAAGTTATCATTTTTAAGTGACTGAATATTTGCAAAATATCAAAGACAACTGCATAGTTTTTGCGCACATCTGGTTGTTCTATTCATGTACCAGTGATATTTGGATTAATAATAAAATACGGGTTCACATAACTTATAGACTATTACATATTTTTTTCATAAAATTTATTTTACTTGCCTTTAGTTTAGTAAAATCATTAATTATTTTAATCAAGACTTTTCACAAACACTCTGTTCTGTTGACAGTAATTTAAAAGTGAAATGTAATTGTATTCAGTCTATAAAATTTAAATATATTTTCATAAAAATGTAAATTTAAGTAACTGTGGAAAACGAAAAAATAAATTATTTTTACTAAAAAAATGGCCAAAAGACCTGAATAGTCACCTCATCAAAGAAGATATACAGATGGCAAGAAAGCATATGAACAGCTGTCCATCAGCACATGCCATTAGGGAATTGAAAATTGGAGGGGGTGAAATTTTTTTATTGAAGTACAGTTGATTTACAATGTTGTATTAATTTCTGCTGTACAGCAAAGTGATTCAGTTATACATATATATACATTTTTCATATTCTTTTCCATTATGGTTTGTCACAGGATACTGAATATAGTCCCCTGTGCTATACAGTAGGACCTTGTTGTTTATCCATCCTATTATAATAGTTTGCATCTGCTAATCCCAAACTCTCAATCCAACCCTTCCCCCACCCCCTCCCACTGGGCACCACAAGTCTGTTCTCTGTGTCTGTGAGTCTGTTTGTTTCATAGATATGTTCATTTATGTCACATTTTAGATTCCACATATAAGTGATATCATATGATATATGTCTTTCTGTTTCTGACTTACTTCACTTAGTATGATAATCTCTAGGTCCATACATGTAACTGCAAATGCCATTATTTCATTCTTTTTAGGCTGAGTAATATTCCATTGCTTATATGTACTACATCTTCTTTATCCATTCATCTGTTGAAGGACATTTAGGTTATTTCCATGTCTTGGCTATTGTAAACAGTGCTACTATGAACATATGAGTGAATGTATCTTTTCAAATTATAGTTCTGTCCAGATATACGCCCAGGAGTGGAATTGCTGGATCATATGACAACTCTATTTTTAGTTTTTTGAGGAACCTCCATACTGTTGTCCATTGTGGCTGCACCAATTTACATTCTTACCAAAAGTGTAGGAGGGTTCCCTTTTCTCCACACCCTCTCCAGCATTTGTTATTTATAGAATTTTTATTTTTTTAAATATTTATTTATTTATTTTGGCTGCACCGGGTCTTAGTTGCAGCATGCGGGATCTTTAGTTGAGGCATGCAGCCTTCTTAGTTGTGGCATACAGTCTTCTTAGTTGTTGCATGCAGACTTCTTAGTTGCGGCATGCATGTGGGACCTAGTTCCCTGACCAGGGATCAAGCCTGGGCCCCCTGCATTGGGAGCATGGAGTCTTACCCACTGGACTACCAGGGAAGTCCCTATAGATTTTTTAATGATGGGCATTCTGACTGGTGTGAGGTGATCCCTCCTTGTAGTTTTGATTTGCATTTCTCTAATAATTAGCAATGCTGAGCATTTTTCATGTGCCTATTGGCCATCTGTATGTCTTCTTTGGAGAAATGTCTATTTAGGTCTTCTTCCATTTTTTGATTGGGTTGTTTATTTTCTGAGAGTGAGTTGTATGAGTTATTTGTATATTTTGGAAATTAATCCCTTATTTGTCACATTGTTTTCAAATATTTTCTCCCATTCTGTAGGTTGTCTTTTCACTTTGTTTACGGTTTTCTTTGCTGTGCAAAAGCTTTTGAGTTTAATTAGGTCTCATTTGCTTATCTTTTTGTATTCATTACTCTAGCAGGTGGATCCAAAAAGGCATTCCTGTGATTTATGTCAAAGAGTGTTCTGCCTATGTTTTCCCCTAAGAGTTTTATAGTATTCTGTCTTACATTTAGGTCTTTAATCCATTTTGAGTTTATTTTTGTATATGGTGTTAGAGAATGTTCTAGTTTCTTTTACATGTAGCTGTCCAGTTTCCCCAGCACCACTTATTGAAGAGACTATCTTTTCTCCATTGTATATTCTTGCCTCCTTTGCTGTCGATTAGTTGACCACAGGTGTGTGGTTTTATTTCTGAGCTTTCTATCCTGTTCCATTGATCTATATTTCTGTGTTTATGCCAGTACTATACTGTCTTGATTACTGTAGCTTTGTAGTATAAAGTCAGGGAGCCTGATTCCTCCAGCTCTGTTTTTCTCTCTCAAGATTGCTTTGGCTATTCAGGGTCTTTTGTGTTTCCATACAAATTAAAAATTTTTTGTTCTAGTTCTGTGAAAAATACCATTGATAATTTGATAGGGATTGCATTGAATCTGTAGATTGCCTTGGGTAGTATAGTCATTCTAACAGTATTGATTCTTCCAGTCCAAGAACACAGTATATCTTTCCATCTGTTTGTGTCATCTTCAATTTCTTTCATCAGCGTCTTATAGTTTTTGTAGTACAGGTCTTTTGCCTCCTTAGGTAGGTTTATTCCTAGGTATTTTATTCTTTTTGATATAATGGTAAATGGAATTGTGGGAATTGCAAATTAAAACAACAGTGAGATACCACTACACATCTATTAGGATGGTCAAAATCAGAAACACTTGCAACACGGAAAGCTGGTGAGGATTAGAGGAATAGGAACTCTCATTCATCACTCCCTTTGGAAGACAGTTTGGCAGTTTCTTACAAAAGCAAGCATACTCTTACCATATAATTCAGCAGTTGTGCTCTTTGGTATTTATCCAATTGAATGGAAAACGTATGTCTACACAAAAACCTGCACAATAGTAATTGTAGGTGGTTTATTCATAGTTGCCAAAACCTGAAAGCAACCAAGATGTCCTCCAATAAGTGAATAGATAAATAAAGCTTTGGCACATTCAGACAAGGGAATATTATTTATCTCTAAGAAAAAATGAGCTATCAAGCCATGACAACACATGGAGGAATCTTAAATGCATATTACAAAGTGAAAGAAGCCATTCTAAAAAGTCTATATACTGTGTGATTCCAAGTATATGACATTCTGGAAAAGACAAAACTATGGAGAGAGTAAGAAGGTCAGTTGTTGCTAGTGGTTAGGAAGGAGAAAGGGATGAATATTTCTTGTTGAGGGAGCAATTTTTCTTTCTTGTTTTTCGTGTCTCACTTTTTCTTAAAGATTTTTTTTGATGTGGACCATTTTTAAAGTGTTTATTGCTACAATATTGCTTCTGTTTTATGGGGTGTTTTTTGGTTTTTTTGGCCGTTAGGCATGTGGGATCTTAGCTCCCTGACCAGGGATTGAACCCGCACCCCCAGCATTGGAAGGCAAAGTCTTAACCACTGGACCACCAGGGAAGGCCCTTCATGTCTCTTTAAGGACTGAATTAAAGGCAAAGGCAAAGTAATGTTGGCGGCGGTGATGTTAGTTTTAATCACACTTGCTTTACTTCTAAATAGCAGAAACCAACACACATTTCGAGTTCATTTTACAATGGGGCTTCGGTCAGCCATTCCCGGACAGAAGGAAGGCTCAATATCCTGTGTAGAGCATCTCTCTAGCTTCTGGCCTGTTGCAGACCCTGACAACACAAGCAGCGCTGGGCAAGGACCATTTCAAGGAGGAGATGAGGTCCCTAGGTACATTCTGTTAAATAGTTCTTTAAACAATAGCCTCAACTTCATTTCCTTTTCTCATATGCACTCTGCACAAGCTAAATCCAGGAGCCTCCACCATGAAGAACAACTCCTTCCCCTTTTCCTCCTCAACTGAGAATTTTCTCATGTGCCTGCTGTCAATAGCGGTTCTCTCCTCTGTGATTCATCTGTCAATATGGTTCTACACACCTTCTGTCTTCCAAAAGTTTATCAAAATCTTTGGTATACTTTGTCACTACCTCCCTTTAGTTTCAGCATTTTTATGAGTGAGTTTCTCATTCTCTCTCTGCCATTTTGAACAGAAATTGTACTGAGAGCTCTCACTATTTTATTTAGCTCAGGAGACATTGTAGTACATCCTAAAGATAAATTCTGTTTTCAGCTTTGTTTTACTACCCACTAAAGTGCCCAACTATATCATCATCCTCTCCAAAAGCCTCACCTTACTTTCAAACTTACTTCAGAAATCTGAGTAAAAATTACAGATTGAGGTATCAATAATGGGGCAAGTCTCAAGGCATGATATGACTTTATAATTGGATAAGCTGGGGATTAGGGTAAGTCTGTCTGCTTATTTTTAAAAATTTTTTGAAACTAGTGATTTCTTTGGGAGAGGACACTAAATACGTGAGACTATCAACTTTTTCATAGTGTTAAAATGGGTACATCAAAAAGTTGAGCTGCCGTAAACTCAATAAAGACTTTAAAAATGGTCCACATCAAAAAGAAATCTTAAAAATAAAGTTGAGCCACAGAGTGTAAACTTTCCACATTAACATTATTATTTAATTCCCACAAAAACTGTATCAACAAAGTGTCATTTTCTTTACATTAGAAATGATAACGCTGAGCTAGAGAAGCTAAATGACTTGCCCAAGGTCACACAGCTAATAACTGGCTCAGGCAGGATTTGACTCTGTGCAAGCCCGGCTGCCTAACTTTTCTGCTTCATTACATGGCACCAACTATTCGAATGACCACTGCTGGAACAGAGAGAGGAAGCACAGAAGTAAAACATCCAGGACATAGTAGAAAAATGAAAGTCAGAGGGTGTGGGCGGGTGACGGATAAGAGGTCTGTGAGAGAAACAGTCCACAATTTTTTTTCTCATGTTCCAAAAATAATTGAAACTCTTATGAGAAAATTTACTAGAGCCTAAATGTATCACTACACAACCAAGCTGCAGAAGTGCTACAAAACACCTAGCACAGGAAATATCCTCTCGCCAGCAAAATGCAAAATAAACTGGCAACAACATATAAGGGGGCAAGAATATTTATTTTATAAGGATGATAGCAGATACAGCAGTTTCAACACATCTGGGGCAATCGCTTAAGGATGGATCCAAGGAAGCCATATTCTGCAGAATTCCAACTTTCTGGTTCTATTAATCAAAAGAGTGAAATATTATTGAGTGCCTAATATTTGCAACATTATGGGTCAAGCGTCATGGAGAAAGTTGAACCAGAGAATCTACCTTGCGGGAGTTTATTAGCTGAAGAAGGTGTTAGAAAAAATCACTGCATACTTTAATGGTAAGCAATATACAAAAATACACAGCACTGTGTAGTGATCTACAACAGCACTGGATTGATTAGGGTCGCTCTTGGTCATAGTTCACTCCCTCTCTTTCCCACATGAACCCTAAGGTACTGATTAATTGTGGTTTCTTCAATTAATTTTTAAAGTATATATAAGATTAATCGTATTTTTCAATTCATCATACTTTTATCATCATGTTAAAGATCACTTTTGGTTCTATTTCATACTCTTATTTTATTTTCCCTTTTATCACTCCTTCCCCTTTTCCATCCTTCCAACCTTCCATCCAAGTGGTTATTTAGATACATTGTATCCTTGGAAACTGAAGAGTGTTTTTCACATGTGCTATTTTCTTTTTTTTAATTGGAATAAAGTTGCTTTACAGTGTTGTGTTAGTTTCTGCTGTACAATGAAGTGAGTCAGCTATATGTACACCTATATCCCCTTCCTCTTGGACCTCCCTCCCCCGCCACATCCCACCCATCTAGGTCATCACAGAGCACCGAGCTGAGCTCCCTGTGCTATACAGCAGGTTCCCACTAGCTAGCTATTTTACACATGGTGGTGTATTTATGTCAAACCTAATCTCCCAATTCGTCCCACCCTCCCCTTCCCCCCCGTGTCCACATGTCCATTCTCTACATCTACGTCTTTATTCCTACCCTGCAAATAGGTTCATCTGTACCATTTTTCTGGATTCCACATGTATGTGAAATGTTTTTCTCTTTCTGGCTTACTTCACTCTGTATGACAGGCTCTAGGTCCATCCACATCTCTACAAATGACCCAATTTCATTCCTTTTTATGGCTAAGTAATATTCCATTGTATATATGTACCACCTCTTCTTTATCCATTCGTCTATCATTGGACATTTAGGTTGTTTCCATGTCCTGGCTATTGTAAATAGTGCTGCAATGAACATTGGGATACATGTGTCCTTTTGAATTATGGTTTTAGTGGGATCACTGGGTCATATGGTAGTTCTATTTTTAGTTTTTTAAGGAACCTCCATACTGTTCTCCATAGTGGCTGTATCAATTTATATTCCCACCAACAGTGCAAGAGGGTTCCCTTTTCTCCACACGCTCTCCAGCATTTGTTGTTTGTAGATTTTTTGATGATAGCCGTTCTGACCGGTATGAGGCGACACCTCATTGTAGTTTTGATTTGCATTTCTCTAATAACATGTGCTTTTAATTTGCATAAATACTATTGTTACATATCACATTTCTTGCCATTTTCGTCTCACTATTTGTGAGATCATTCCATGTAGTCCAGTGTAAATCTAGCTCATGGTTGCTGACTGTTTTCCCACATATGCATAAGCCTCATTTTACTTGGCCATTTTCTCAGGTTACCTATCATTTCCTGTTAATACAGCAGTGATGCTATGAAACTCCTCCACCATGCCTTGTGATTTTCATAAGCTGGGTCATAGGGTCCAGTAACACTTATTTCACTAGGTACTATCAGCTTCTCTCCAGTATTGGAACATTTCACCTTCCCACTAGCTGTCCATGTAGAAAGATGTCTCTACCACCTATCCTCACCTCTACCTGCCTTCTAACTTGGGCTAATTTGGTGATTATAACGTAGTATTTTATTGTTGTTTTAATTTTCATTTCTGTAATTAGTAGTGGGTTTGAGAATCAATTCACATGTTTATTGTACGCTTATGTGAACTGTCCTTTCAAATACTACATTCATCTTCATAGATGTCACTTATTTTGCTGAATAGCTTGTATTTTTTAAAATGTTTTAAATATTAAAGTTCTCACTGTTGTAAATTCCATATGCTAAAATTTCCTATAATATGTCTAACTGAGCATAAAACTTTTATTTTGATTGTAGTTAAAAATTCTAGTTTTTGTTATTTTGTTTCTCTGTTGCTGTTGTTCCTGTTATTTTTATGCCTGTGCTTTTATGGATTTTTAAAATAGATATCTTTCCCTAAATCAAGATAGAACATGACATTCTCCTACATTCCCTTCATCTTCATCTTTCTTTTTTTTTTTTAATATCCAAACTTGTTAAATATCTGTTTTACCAAACAAGGACAATTAAAAATTCAGCTTCATCACTGACTGTCACCATTGCATAAATAAATAGGTATTTTAACACCAAATTACAAGGAGGTAATTTCACAATAATGAATAGTCACTTACAATTGAATAAACTTAACACCTTGAAAAGCTTCCCACCTGTCTGATTTTTTTTTTTTTTCTCATTTCATAGCACACTAGTTCATGGACCAAGAGTTGGGACCCACTGATTTAGAACATTACCCATTTTATAGCAGAGACGTGGGTGAAGGGAGAAACTGCCCCAAAATTAATGGAAACCTAACAGCTTTGGTCAAGCTCATCTCTGGTGCCCCATTGTACCATCAGGGGTTGGCTCAGAGTAAGCCCCAGACAACCAATGATGTGCTCTCTGACACTGCAAATTAGGTTTGTCTCTTCTAGAGTTTCATATAAATGGAAACACACTCTGTATACTCTGTAGCGTTTGGCTTCTTCTGCACAGGATATTTTAGAGACATCCGTGTTGCTGTGTGTATCAGTAGTTTGTTTTTTATCACTGAGTAGTGTACCACTGAATGAATATACTGTAGTGATCATCAACTCACCCACTGACAAGCATTCAGATTTCTTCCCCTCTGGGGGCTTTAACAAATAAAGCTGCCATGAGCATTTGTGTATGAGTTTTGGTTTTCGTTTTCCTTGGGTAAATACCTCAAAGTAGACTTTCTGGATTACATGGTTAAAGGTATATTTTACCTTTTAAGAATCTGCCAGTTTTGGGTTTCTCTGGTGGCGCAGTGGTTAAGAATCCACCTGCCAATGCAGGGGACACGGGTTCAAGCCCTGGTCCGGAAAGATCCCACATGCCATGGAGCAACTAAGCCCGTGCGCCACAACTACTGAGCCTGCGCTCTAGAGCCCGCGAGCTACAACTACTGAGCCCACACGCCACAACTACTGAAGCCTGTGTGCTCTAGGGTCCGTGTGCTGCAACTACTGAAGCCCATGTGCCTAGAGCCCGTGCTCCGCAACAAGACAAGCCACCACAATGAGAAGACCACACACCGCAACGAAGAGTAGCCCTCGCTCACCACAACTAGAGAAAGCACGTGTGCAGCAAGAAAGACCCAATGCAGCCAAAAATAAATAATAAATAAGATAAATTAAAAAAAAAAAAGAATCTGCCAGTTTTACAAAGTGCTCTTACCATTTTACGTTCTAACCAGTGATGCATCCATGGTCCAGCTGCTGGACGTTCTTGCCAGCCTTGAGATTTCAAATATTTTTAACTTTAGTTAAAAATAACTAGTTACTTCACTATGGTTTTACCTTGCACTTTCCTAAGGACCAATCATGTGACATGTTTTCACATGCGTATTGGCTATTTGTGTGTCTTTTGGAAAGTTTTCGTTCAGATCTTTTGACCATGTTTTTAAGTGAGTTGCTTGTCTTTTTACTGAGTTTTAAGAGTTCTTTATAATCTGGTTACAAATCTTCCTGAGACAGATGCATGGAGAGTATTTTCTTTTCCAATCAGTGGTTTGACTTTTCAAATTCTTAATTGTGTCTTTGGAAGAACAGGCTTTTTATATTTTGATGAAGTCCAATTTATCATTTTTTTCTTTTAGAGCCGAAGTTTTTAAAAATTATAATTGACATCCAATATTATATTAGTTTCAGGTGTAAACTGTAGATTCAATATTTTTATACAGCAGAAATGATTACCACAATAAGTCTACTTACCATCTGTCTCCATACAAACATATTACAGTATTATTGACTGTCTTCCTGGGCTGTACAGGATGGTTGGTGCCACAGCAGCCATTTAGAGTATGATATAGAACTCCCTTATATGGCCACTCCTAGCTGCAAGAGAGGTTGGTAGGGTGAATATTTTGCTTTGCCGAATTCTATAATATATATAGTTTGCTACTGACAAGAGGGAGAAAAGGGATAAATTTAGCCAATCAAAACACATGCCAAGAGTACTTCCTCCAAATATCTCACTATGATGTGTCTAGATTTGTTTTTTCTTGGTGTCTCAATAAGCCCCTTCAATAAGCTCTTACATCTCTTGATGATTTAAGGAAAAGTTCAGGCATTCTTTCCTTTTAACTACTTTTTCTTCATTCTGGGGCTTTTTTAGAAAGATAGTGATGCATTTCACTCCTTTGTATTTTTTTTCCCTCTCATTTTTTCCAAATCTTTATTTCTTCCCTGTATCTTCCAGGAGAGATACCGAACTTGATATTCCAATTTGCTATATCATCTTTCAGCTGTATTTGATCTAGGATTCAATCCAGGCACTGACTTCTTTATTTCAATAATTATAGGTTTTATACCCATTTTCTCCTAATGGTTCCTCTTCACAATCTTCATACTCTTTCTCTTTCCAATAATCATCAGTTTTCTCCTCCCTGAGAAGAGTCTCGTTCGCTCTGGCTTACTAGTTCTGTGCTCTCATGCATAGATTAATATCTTGTTTTCTTCTTCTCATAGTTCGTACCCTCTTCACTATTGTCCTCAAGAGTTTATAGACAAAGGGGTTACAAGCTGGTTTTGCTTTACATGATGAAGAAGGGCAAAGTCTAGGCCCCAGTTAATGCTCTTCTAGGTGAATTTATGGCATCAGGCGTGGTGTTGTGCCTGTCAGAGAGCCCCCTTTTTTTTTTGGCCATGCCCCGCAGCATGTAGGATCTTAGTTCCCTGACCAGGGATTGAACCTGTGTCCCCTGCTTTGGAAGCGGGGAGTCTTAACCACTGGACCGCCAGGGAAGTCCCAGAGAGAGCCTCTTATGTTACAGTCTTGGGTGAGTCTTCATTTGCCCACTACTTCAGATGACCTTGACCCTTAAGGCACCTCCCAATACCTCTGCCCTGGAACCGCTCATTTTGAACAGTTTCTACCTGTGTCATATTCACTGGCTCAAAGAATTGATGGGGGGGGAGAAGAGGCAGCCCCGAGGCCCATCCAACCCACCTCCATTTGCTGTGATGGGCTCCACATTTAACCTAGGTTCCAGGATTGCTCTGCTGCTCTACAACACCTCTGAGTACTGTAGGCACTGCCCTTTTCATGCCCTTCCAGAGTGGTAGGGCTGACGACGTTGTACTTGGGATAGTACGGAGAAAATAGGGGGCCATCACTAGAAATCTCTCCCACCCCCAACCTACCTCCTATCTGTGGTGTCTGCCTTTCTCCCATTCTAAATTAAGCATTTATTCTTCATCAGGACTGTAATAAGCTGAATTGTGTCCTCTAAAAGATAATGTCCACCCAGGACATTAGAATATGAACTTATTGGGAAACAGATTCTTTGCAGAGGGCCTTAATTTAATTAGTAAGTTAATATGAAATCATATTGAATAGGATGGGTGACTGGTGTCCACCAAGTGGACACCAATCCTTTGTCTTTTTATAAGGACACCAATCCAATGACTGGTATCCTTATAAAAGAGGAAAGAACAGAGCAACACAGAGTCACAAGGAGACAAAGGGAAGAAGGCCATGTGAAGACCCAGGCAGAGATTAGAGTGACACAGCTACAAGCCAAAAACATGCCAAGGATAGTTGGGTGCTATCAAGCTAGAAAGAGGTAAGAAAGAATTCTTTCCTAGAGCCTTTCAGTGGGAGCACGGTCCTTCCAATACCAGTTTCCAGAACACTGAGAGAATGAATTTCTGTTGTTTTAAGCCACCAAGTTTGTGGAAATTTTTTATGGCAGCCCTAATACAGGTACCCAACCCCTTTTCTTTTGTTAAAGTCTAAAATTCTTCAACTCCTTTAGTATCTCCAGAGTTACATTTGGAGGAGATAACCAGAAACTTGTATTGACTGAATATACTATCTTCCACTCTGGTATAACAGTTAGTGGCAAGCTACTGAATCCTTACTTAGTTTTCTCATGTAACATGAAGCACTGCGGGCTTCCCTGGTGGCGCAGTGGTTGAGAGTCCGCCTGCCGATGCAGGGGACACGGGTTCGTGCCCCGGTCCGGGAAGATCCCACATGCCGCGGAGCGGCTGGGCCCGTGAGCTATGGCTGCTGAGCCTGCGTGTCCGGAGCCTGTGCTCCGCAACGGGAGAGGCCACAACAGTGAGAGGCCCGTGTACCACAAAAACAAAACAAAAACAAAAACATGAAGCATTGCAGTTGGTAGTTCAAGGCTGGGACAGAGGTTTCACAACGCTGCTAACAATCTAAATCTCTATCACCCTGTACTGTAATTCTCGGCATGTGGCTTTTGTCACCATGCGTACAGTATGTCTGCTCTACCTCTAGGTAATATCTGAAGTAGTAAGAGGTATAAAGTACAAACCACAAAAAGAATATTCGAGGTGAATTCATCCCTGTGGAAAATAATTGCTTTCCCAGACATTCCAACTAGTATACATCCACTTACAGCACACTAGGGAAAATGTGTCAGGCGGCCACCCCCAGCTACAAGTGAGCCTAGGGAATCATATATTATTAACTTGGCATATTTACTTCCTCTAGTAAAACAGAAAGAGAGAACAGATATTGAAGAAGCAACTAACATTGTCCGCCACAGATGGAAATTTCGACAAAACTTCATTTTGGTGAGAAACCTTCCCTAGCTAAGAGTTAATTTGCAAAAGCAATGCAAATACAAAACCAAATTTCTAGGATCTGCTTATATAACAAACCCTCACCTGGTCTCCTTAATGGGGTGCACAGGAAAGAGCAAAGGATTTAGTGTGTGACTGTCCTGGCTCCAATCCTTATTTCTCTAACTCAACTGGAGATACTGGTTTCTTCTCTTGTCTACAAAAATGGTGCTTAAGCTACCTCTTGACATCGTGATATTTGTATAAGCACCTGCTACACAGAAGGAAACCTACTAGTTTCTTGTTCTTCCACCCAACCAAAACCCTACCCAAATCAAATATTATCTCTTCACGGAAGACTTCCCCTATCGTTCCAATCTTCACTGTCTCCTCCTACCTGAGAAATCTTGGGTATTTCAGAACACATTTTTATGAAATCAAAAAATATTACAACTTGAAAATATCTTAGAAATCTGTTAGGCGTCACATATTTTAGTAACATCCATGGTCACTGAATAAGTCAAGACAGGGTAGGAATGGAACCCAAGTATCAGCTCAGTCCACCACACTATGCATAATTCAGTACTAAATTACATTCTCTCTTCTCTAAAGACTGCTGCTGTTTTTCATTTGTGTTGTCTCCACAACGAGGGTATGATTCATCCATTTGTTCACTCACTAACTTATCCATCAATTAGTTACTGATCATGTACATAAATCAGGCACAATTCTGGATTCTGGGTATACAAAAACCAAGAACAAATGGAGTAGCTAGCTATCACGTTTTACACATACCCAATTATAGCACTAATTACATACTGAGCACGTAATTACGCAATAAATACTTGTTTGACTGATTGACCTTTAGAAACAATTGTATCTAGCACTAATTAAATAAGCAATGATTTATAATTTGGGTTTCAAAGTGGAAAAACAGCCAGTCCTTTCCCCCAGTGTCTAGGCTAGTACTTTTGTCCCTGAATCATGCTACTTTCTTTTTTTTTCAGGATAAATTTTCTCCCAGGAAACATCTTCAAGATTTAAGCAAATAATATGATTTGTACTTCTCAACCTATTTGCAAGACATGTGCAGACATCTAAATCCCAGAAATGTGTATAAGTTGGGCTAAAGCTTGGGATCCTTGATAAGAAAAACAGAAAAGTGGGCTTCTCTGGTGGCGCAGTGGTTGGGAGTCCGCCTACCGATGCAGGGGACATGGGTTCGTGTCCCGGTCCGGAAGGATCCCACGTGCCGCGGAGCGGCTGGGCCCGTGGGCCATGGCCGCTGGGCCTGCGCGTCCGGAGCCTGTGCTCCGCGGCGGGAGGGGCCACGGCAGTGAGAGGCCTGCGTACCGCAAAAAAAAAAAAAAAAAAAAAAAGAAAACCAACAGAAAAGTACTTTAAAAAGGGAAGAATATGTAAAAGGGGTTCCATACCTCATATCATATGAGAACTATACTGAAAGTGATTAATATTATTCAGTAAAAAATATTATAACCAAAAATGCTCTTAGGCACACTGACTTTTAATTGTATTTGTTTTAGACAAATTAGCTTGGGTTATATGAATCTCTAGAGAATTGACCTGGTAGAGGCAGCAAGAAGCTTCTCATTGAAAGGATCCCCACTGAACTCCTAATATTTGGGAAACTGAAGTAGCAGGAAAATGCAGTGTTTGTGTCCTGCATAAGTGAGAAGTTTCTGGTAAGAAACCTGCATGCCCTCTAAGATCAAAGTAATCTGATCCTCATTGCCCCATTCCCCTGCTCTCATGCACTTGACAGCAGAACAATCTACCAAATTCTGAGGACCATAAAACCAACTACTTTTTTAACCTGCAGGGAAGAAAAGAGAGACAGAGTGCTATGGCAGAAAGATCCAAGGACTGGAAACATACCGGCACACGTGTATATCCATTGTGTGGTCTCTCCAGAGGCCGTCTAATTTCTGGTTTTCCCACCTGATATTTAATGTCTTCACCTGTAAAATGCAGTGTGTGGCTCAACATAGAGGCTCAGTAACTGACAGCTACTACTGCTATCACCACCGTCATCATCAACATCACCATCCCCCACCACCAGTGAAGAAGATGAGCTTACAACGTGGAGCTACTGAGAATCTGGCTACGTGATTAACAATCACAGCTGAAGAGGTATGCGTCGCTGCGAGAATACGTCCCACTTCAAAATAACTTGCTGTAGCCATCTGGCTAATGTTTAGCTGGTTAACACCCTCCCTCCAAATTCTGCCCTTTGACTTATTTAAGGTAGGTGTCAGCTACCCAAGGACCTGAGACAACTTCAATGGCGTTGATATTTCTGTTTTTGTTTCCGTCCTTTCCTCCCCATAGCTCTCCCCTCACTTCCTCCTTCTACCTTGCTTTGCCTCTCTCTAGGTTTGTTTCTTTTTTCCTACAGCATTTAACTGAGGCTGGAAATGTCAACTGAAACACAGCCGAGACAGTAAAACTAGATCCCCTTCTCTGGGGTGATCATCGTGATAGTGATGACAGTTGTGATAATAAAAGGAATTCACATTTTGAGCACTTAAGATATGCTGGTCACTTTTTTTGAAAGTTTCTTTTTCCTAGTCACGTTTAAGCACATTTCAAACATGATAGAATGTATTCCTCACAACAACCCTATGAGATGGCTACTGACAGTTTCCCTTTTTTACAGATGGAAAAACAAGGCTCAGAGAGGTTAAGGTACTTACTCAAGATAAAAAGTTATCAATTATCGAAACCAAAATTCTCTAGGTCCAGAGTTCACACACTGGAAGGAATTTTGTGCCTCTTTTTCTGGAGCACATAGTATAGGAGTTCTGGAATGTGTTGGTGCGGGTTCCTGACATTACAGCATCCTACAGTGAAATACTGCAGCCCAAGCATCTTACTACTTTCTGAGCAGAAGCTTACTTGAATACAGCAGCAGCTAAACTTACAGTTGCTCACAGGGAAGATTGGAACACAGATAGCTGGCAATGTTTATTTTGTGTTCATATCACTTACCAAGAGGAACCATGCTCAGTTGTCCCAAAAGAAGATGGTGACAACAAGTTCTTACACTCAGCATTTAATGAATAAATCCATAGTCTATGTGAATCCCATTGTCTCAGAAGTGAGGGAAATAAAACCACCAAGGGCCTCATTGACTTCAGAATTATAGGAAGTCCCTGACTATATTACAGGCTATTTATCCAAATAAATTCCCAGTCATTCCACAGTGTGTCAATTCTAAGTGCCTACACACACGCTTCAGTTGCTCCTTGGGGGCCAGTTTTCTCTACAGAAATGTTCCTGGAAAATACGATATGTGACAAGGGAGCCCTGCCAAGCTGAGCACGATGGGGTTTGCAGGTGAGCAGTTATTCTTTAGGCATTCAGGAAATTCTGAGCATAGACTCTGAGCTACTTAAAAATGACAGTCAATAATACAAGCCTGGCTGTCGGTGGGGGCCTGGTACAGGTAGAATTCCACAGCAGCCCTGAGGAAACAAGGAATGAGATGTGAGCATCTTCATTTAAACATTAGAGGCACCTCAGACCAAGTGGGTTAAATGGCGATTGTTGCTTTGCTAGGAAATGATTTTAACTGAGCAACTGTGTTCTTATTTACTTTTTTAAAATTAATTTATTTATTTTTGGCTGCGTTGGGTCTTCGTTGCTGCGCATGGGCTTTCTCTAATTGCGGCAAGTGGGAGCTACTCTTCGTTGTGGTGCGCGGGCTTCTTATTGCGGTGGCTTCTCTTGTTGCGGAGCACGGGCTCTAGGTGCGCAGGCTTCAGTAGTTGTGGCACACGGACTCAGTAGTTGTGGCTCACGGGCTCTAGAGCACAGGCTCAGTAGTTGTGGTGCACGGGCTTAGTTGCTCCATTTCATGTGGATCTTCCCGGACCAGGGCTCGAACCCATGTCCCCTGCATTGGCAGGTGGATTCTTAACCACTGCACCACCAGGGAAGTCCCTGGTTTTATTACTAAAAAAAAAAAAAAAAAAAAAAAAACTTGGGCTTCCCTGGTGGCGCAGTGGTTGAGAGTCCGCCTGCCGATGCAGGGGACATGGGTTCGTGCCCCGGTCCGGGAAGATCCCACATGCCAGGGAGCGGCTAGGCCCGTGAGCCATGGCCGCTGAGCCTGCGCATCCGGAGCCTGTGCTCCGCAACGGGAGAGGCCACAACAGTGAGAGGCCCGCGTACCGCAAAAAAAAAAAAAAATCTTATTACAAAGCTTACGTGCGTTTATTGTATAAAAGAAATATAAAAAACGAACAAAGAAAAACATGCTCTGTCACACCACCAATCAATCAGTGTTACCATTTTGCCGTATGTACTTCCAGATTTGTTTCAATGTATTCATTCAACGTTATTTAAATATTGCCTATAAGCTAAGTATAGATCTAAGCTGGGAATACACATTGTATTTGTAGTTTGTTTGACCTGAGGTCAAAGTATGCTTCTTTTTGCCTTTTAGCTATTTTCCAATTTACTCCATTAAAAATACCCTGATGAATATCTGTGTGATACTATTTGTGCACGTTACACTGGGTAAATAATCAAATATAAGTTTTAGGTATCAACAGAATGGGTCAAAAACACGTCAGGCAGGGTTTTAAGGTTTCAGACAGGTTCCAAATTTCCATACAAAAATATTTTCCAAGCTGCATAATTCCTAGGACAAATACGAAAGTGCCTGTTTCACCTCAGTCTTGACAATCTTGGATAACGATAAAAAATTCTTTTGACAAATTTTATGAAAAGATACTATCTGGTTTGGTTATATTTTACCTTTCTTTGCTTATTAATTGAATTAAATAGTTTCCTAAGTATATTCATTATTTGTATTTTTTTTTCTATTTGCTAATGATTTTCTCATGTAAATTGTTAGTGGCCACTTCTTAGGAAACTTTTAGTTGTTTCCATCAGAATGCTTCAGATAGGGACTTCCCTGGTGGTCCAGTGGTTAAGACTCCATGCTTCCAATGCAGAGGGTGCAGGTTCGATCCCTGGTGGGGGAACTAAGTAAGATTCCCACATGCTGCACGGCGTGGCCAAAAAAAAAAAAAATGCTTCAGATAAAGAATTGAAAATTATTTCCTTTGAGAAACTAGTACCTGATCGGGGAATTAAAAAATAACTGTAGAGTTTAAGAAACAGACATGCAAACAAAGCAAAGATTACTCATACCCAAGTTAATACTGTCAACATTCAGGACATACATAAGCTGACATACAGCTGAAGTGCACTGAGTGCTGAGGCAGTTCACTGGGCGTGGAGAGGGCGGGCCTGGATACACTGGAACATGGTGAGACTGGTAGACGAGCAACCAGGCTCCTTCATGTACCAGGCTCATTAGCATTAAGCAAGCCAGTGAAGGTGTCTGGAACTCCATCTTCTAATTTCTAATACAAAGGTAGACAAGATGATAACTTTCCTCTCTGCAGTTCTATGCAGCTATATTTAGAAGAGTTGAAAAACATATGGAAGAAAGGGGTGCAGTGTCAGAGTTGGAGAAATTAGAATGATGGTAAATGTTGAGCCCATGGCTTCTACGCTTAAACGTCTTGATACTGAATAGTGTTTCCTAACACGTGTTCCATAGGACAGTCTTTCTACAAAATGTTGAAGAAAGTTATGAAACACAAGAGTCTTGTGGTCATGTAAGTCTAGGAAATTATTAGTTAAGCAAAGTTAAATGCACTTCTGCATTGCATGACTTTTCAGATACTTTAAGATGTTTTTGTGCATGTGGAGCCTTAAGAGGGAGACAGAGTTTGTGGCATTTGTCAAGTTTATGACCAAGTTTATATACTTTTTTGAAGAATAATTTAGGACAAGGATTCAACAGAACATACTTAGGGAAACAGACATAAAGAAATGTCAGACTGAACAGGATGGGCAGATAGCCCTTTGGCTTATCTAAACTTTCACCTTGGTTAAGCAATAGCTAGTCCTACTCATGTAGTCATGACCCCTTCATGGGCCAAGACACAGTGTCAGTGAGCACATCACCTAACTGTCTTTAATGGCAAACCTCTATGCTAGGTTCATTCAATGTTATTTAAATATGGCTTATAAGCTAAGTACAGATCTAGGCTGGGAATACACATGAGATTTTTATCCATATATGTAGATATATATATTTTTTTTTAACAAAAATTGGAGTCATAGGGTACATACATTTTAACCTTTTTGTCAGTCAACAATGTGTTATTAACATCTTTCCTTGTAAGTAAATAATCTTACGTATGTAATTTTAATGGCTATTAATCATTACATTGGCCATGCAATGGCCATTTTAGCACAAGATGATAAGAGCTATAATTGAGATATGGAAACGTTGTTATGGGAACCCAAAATAAGAATCATCTAGCCTAGATCACAGATGCTTATGTAAGCCTCACGGAGAAGGCAAGATGGATGAGTAGAAGATCACCAAATAGACAACGTAGGGGGAGGCATTCCACATAGAAAGATAGCATGTCAACCAGATAGAAATGAGAAAGAGATTAGGACATAGCAAAAAGTTGGGTGTTAGCTGAACCGAGTTTTTTGCCAAGGTGTAGTAGATGAGACTGGAGAAAAGCAGGATCAGATCATAAAGGACCAAATGCAGACGATAAAGGTTTGGGCTCTCTTCTGAGATTATGGGAGAATTATTGAAGAGTTTTAAGTGAATGAGTCATAGGAACAGATTTGAGTTTTATTTTTAAAACAACAACTTTGGCAGTGATAAAGGATCTGATTGGAAGTTTGGATGAAGAGCCCCAAAGGCAGAAGCTGTTTTTTCCAAATTTAGTTAAGAAATAATTAGGGCCTGAGCAAGGCAGTGGCATGACCTGCAAATCATTACCAAGACAAAGGCTTCCCTCTTAATTAAGTGAACTTTTCCAGAAGGATGATGTTAGTAAGAATAATCGAGCAAAACTTTAATAGATATGTTAATTCCTTAAAGTTGCCATTGATCCCAATTAACAAAGTGTGATAACAGTTCATTTTATTTATATGCTCAACAAATTTTATTTAAGCTAACCATAGCTGAGATTATCGGGGGCAGTATTTTTAACTGTCATATTTTGGGGGCATTTTCACAGTACATAAGGTACTAATTTGAGTGCTATATAAACACTGACTACTGTGAAGTTCTTCCAATCGAGATCACTGTCTCTGGTTCTGGAAGAAACTGAGTTAAGGAGAAAGATTAATATGGTGGGAAGAATCTGAGTATTCCTCTAACCCAGGGTCCAGAGTCCACTGAAACCTTAAGGGAAAACAAAACCTGTGCTCACCTCTTATTAGCAGACATGGCTCCTAAGAGGTCTTGGTGGGTGAAAACTCTTTTTCCCTCTAGACATTGGAGCAGATCCACACTCTTTTTGGGTCCAGAGGGTCAAACGTCTGAGCTATGACTAGTTGCCTTTGGCCTGTTTCTAAAAAAGGCCCACTGGGAGTCATTGCGGGTGCTGGCTTGGAGTTGGCTCAAAAATCTTCCCTGAATTCTCCGCCTTCACATCTGACTTCCTGACCAAGCTTTCTTCTTAGATTATGCCTGTGGAGAGATTACTTTGATCCTATCTTCCAATAAAGTCATGAAAAAAGAGTCCCAAACAATCTCAGTAATAATAAGCAGTTAATGTAATTTAACTTATTTAGGTATCACTACCACCTATGAAGTGGGTACTATTATTATCCTCATTTTACAGATGAGAAAACTGAGGTCCAAAGAAGCTCATTCAGTTGCTTAAGGCAACACATCTAATAAATAGCAAAACATGGGTGTGAGCCCATGAAGTCTGGTTCCACAGCCTGTGTGCTTAAACGTGCGTTCTCCACCCACTAAGCACTAAGCACCCACTATTGCTGTTCTGCCATGCAGAGAGAGGATGGTCCATTTCAAAGGGTCCATAACTATCAGATCAAAATTTCAGTTCAACTGATAATTTAAAAACAGGAATCTGCCGAGATGAATTGTAAAATACTATTTCAGAAGTGGTAACTTTCAACTTCCCAGAATATTCATGGCCCAGATGGTCTCAGGTGCCCAAAAAACTATGGAAAGACCTTTTCTGAGAACTCAAGAGCACTGACCTTCTCAGGGATACTGGCTTTCAAGAAAGGGAGCAATGCTTATCTTTGTAAGGAGATCTTGAATCCAGATATATATTAGATTTTATTCTAAATGGAATAATTGTATAATGTTCTAAGACACACGACTTTTCCATTGATTTAAGCATTAAGACAACAGTTATTTACTGAGCTCCACCGGATAAAAGTCTGTTTGCTTTTATATTTTTTTCTCAAGCGTGTTAAAACCAATAAAGCCACAAAATCAGAACTCAGAAAAGAATTGTGAGTCAGACAAGTATTGGGGGAAGGATCTTTATGGTCAGGGGAAGGAAGAAAGCCTTTAACATACACATACACTCCTCAGGACTTTCTGGTGAGACACAGTATTCTGTCACATAACACCTAAGATACACACACACGCACGCACACACACACACACACACACACACACACACTTCTAGCAGTACAATAACCCATCTGCCTGTCACCCATGAGGACAACTGAACTCTTCCACTGCAGTTTATTATGGTAGAACAGGTCTAAAAGACAACCCTAAATATAAAAACTTGCACAACATGTGGTTTCAGTGACTATTGAATGTTTACTTCAGGATGTGAATAAGACATGGAATCTGTGAAAAATAAAAGTACTGTGATTACAAGAATTATGGTATATGGGATATAAAAAAAGGCAAAAAGTTTCTTTTGATGAACAATTTCTAGTGTATATACAGCTTTCACAGAGAGGAACTATTTGCTCAAAAAGTGGTAATTTCCATTGTAAATGCATCTGAGATTTCAACTATTTTTAGTGGTATAAAATTTTTACAACCTTTGACTTGGTACCTCCTACTAAACACATCCTTTCAAAAGCATGAAATGTTGAAGGTCTGTATTATTCAAACCAGCAATTAGAACCAGATGTTACTGCTCTTTATATTTAGACACTACATTTCAATATCTAAAAAAGAAAGAATGCTCATGAAGTACAGAGAGAATAATTTATAAATGCAATTAAAGCATATTGTTTAGATTCCTTCTCACTAATTTACCTGATTGTAAAGTAAAATTAAATGAATTCATATTTAAATGCAGAATTGGGCCAATGAGTAATGAAATTTTTTAAACTGTGTGTATAAGAAGATACTACTGTTGCATCAGATATATTTCTTTATCAATTTTATACCTTTACTATAAAGTCTTCCATCTTCTTTATGATGCATTCGAATTACAGGTAGCATAATGTCTAAATTTATGTTAACTTTCAAGAAAATATATGGACTGGTTAGAAAAGAGCAACTTGAATCTAACTGTATGCTCTATATAGTAGCAAAGCTTTTCATAGGAATCTATAAATATTGCAGATATCACATGCTTTCCCTGAAGTTTGGCATGTTCTTCACTTAGGGAAATAATAGAATGGAAATCATATGTCCCTTTCAACACTACTTGAAAAAGTATGTCATACATATGGAGTATAAACATAGGCAGAGCTAACAAAATAGAACTCATTCTTAAAGTTTGGCTGACCCCAAATTATTGGTGCTTGGAAAGATATAGGATGGCTAAGCAGCCTTTTCCTCAATTATTGAATAATCCAGTTAAGTACTTCTTTTAATTCAGTACATTATGGCATTTTCTTGGAGGTGGGCTTTCTTCCTAACCGTGGTCTTTGTTTGGGTAATATTAAATAGATTGGTCTTTTCTGAGTGTATGCCAATGGCTGGCGGCACATGGGTAGCCTGCCATACATGCCAGTAGCAGAGGAGCCTGCAGTGGGTCAATAGCCTGATGCTGTGACAGATGCACAGGACTGAGAACTGAAAGCAGTGACCCTCTGGAGAAGTTGATGAACTAGAGAGTGGTGAATGACTATTGTATCTAGATGTCACCAGAACACAAGGTTAATAATACTCTTTAATCTCTAATTGCTTTGCTCATAATTCAAGGGTGAATGAAAGCTGCAGTGTTCTTAAGGTCGCTTTTCAGGTTATTATAGTATGTGAACTTAAAGGTAAATAGAAATAGTTCACTCATTCATTCAAAATATTAATTAAGCACCCACTTTTTACCAGGCACTATTTATATGTACCAAACATTTGCATTCACTAGTATTAGCTTATTCTGTGATCTCAAAACTGTGAAAATAATGGTGGCTCAAATAATAATAATGGTTACTATGTATATAGCGCAATCCATGTGCCGGCCACTGCTCTAAGCATTTTATATACACTGTTTCATTGAATTCTTATAGCAATCTTGTGGGTTAAGTGTTATCAGTAGCCCATTTTATAAATGAGGATATAGAGGCGCAATTCATTCCTTTAATTTTCTCAAAGTCACATAGCTAGTAAAAAATAGACCCAAAACTCAATCAAACCCAGTCTGGTCTCTGAGCCTTTATTCTTTACCATGATGTAAATTTCCCTCACCTAAATAAGAGTGTAGTCTGTTCCACGTACAATTCCAGGTATGTAGGACCAGCCAAACTGATATGTGAATACACAATTACCAAGTCCAAAGATTCCTTTATCTTGTTGTTCCACTATTTTCTATATACAACTTCTAATCATATTCCAAAATGGCTGCTTTAGTACCAACCACTCCAGTCAGCCAGAAGATGGGAAAAAAAAAAAAAAAAAAAAGGAGACAAGCTCTTTTCTTCGAAGGACTCTTCTCAGAAGCTTCACAAGTAACTCTGCATATACCCCACTGGCCAGAACTTAGTCACATGATCGTAATGGAGTCTGGGATGTGTAGACTTTATTCTTTATTCCCATGTCCCCTGTTACTTGAAAATCTAAATACTGAGGGAAAAGGGAAGAGCAGCATTCTTTATCAAAATATTTAAAAACCAGCCCTGAAACAACTGTACCTTTCAGAATATTCCTGCTGTTGTCCCTAATGTTTCTTTCTTCCCAAGTCAGTCTTTCTGAATCCAGATGCTTTGGGGTCATTGGTGGACCTGGATTCTGCTGGCTCTCCCTCACGCGATATCTGATAAGAAGATGGAACCTGTCTCTAAGTCATATTGGTAAACTGGAAACTAGCAACAGTCCCCAAGCTGCAGATCACCAGTACTTCCCTCTATCCTTTGGTAAAAAAACTGATTAAATTAATTTTCATCAGGATAAAGTACTTCCATCAGATTGGGGAAAATGGTTTGTGTGTTGACTAATATATATGTAAACATTTTTATTTCTGGGATATGACATAAGAATAACAGAGCCATTGATTAAGAATTCAGAAAGAATATACCTATAGGATTCATGATAAAAAATATTCAGGGTACCATACAACACATAAAAAAATGCTATTGGTTTGGAATATTATGGAGTTTAAGACCCTTCCCCCTCTAAAAATGTATCCTCATCAGTGGTCTGGAGTGCCTCTTCATTTCAGATCACACCAGGGAGACATTCACTAGTGAACGTAATTTCTCTCTCTCTTTTTTTTTTTTTCTATTTTCTCAAAGTCCCTAAATCATGTTCTCCTTGAAGTTGAAAAGTAATGAGTAGGAGTTATTGATACCACAAAACAGGATGCCAAGTCTCATAATTCCAAGTCACTGGAAATGGTTTAAGGTAATAGCAGGAAGCAATGTTCCCCCTTCTTTCCAAGAACATTAAGAAAGGAGTTACCCTCAAAGGATCCTGGAAATATGTGGATTAACTTGGAAACAGCAAATACTGACGTGGAGACAACACCAACCTTAGTTACATATACGAAATGGGCCAGTTTGTTTTGGGGTAGTCCTCATTTGATTTTCGGAACCCTTCCACATGCCTGCTGTCTTCTACTTCCTTAATCTCTCACAAGCTCTTTTATGCATTCTCACTCCCGTCAGGCAGAAAGCACCAGAAGCCACCAATACCTTATGCCCTAGTTTCACGTATTCACAAAGTCGAGATCCTTGTAAAAGCCGTTTTTAAAGGGAAGAATCCAAATGAGTAGCTGTTCCCCCCCGGCCAAATTTTTAGAGTTCTAGAACTTACAAATGGAAGGCACTTTGAGTGACTATATACTCCTAGTATCATCTTCAAATTTCTTCATGAACCAGGTACTTCACACGTGGCTTCCACGAGCATCACTTGGAAGATTTCTAAACAGTGATTCTCTGGCTCCACCTAAGACCCACCAAATCAAAACCCTTAGCAGTAAAACCCAGGAATCTGTATTTTCAAGAATTTTTTCAGGCTTTTAAAACCTATGATCCATTTGAGTGATTCTGCTTTAAAGCCAGATTTGGAAACCACTAACATCAGGTAGCATAAAGCCTGTGAAAAATAAGGTGTCCTTACTTGTAGAATGACTAGATTTGATGGAAGATTTTTTTTTTTTTAATTTTATTTACTTATTTTTCTGCCACACCGTGGGGCTTGTGGAATTTTAGTTCCCTGACCAGGGATTGAACCCGTGCCCTTGGCAGTGAAAGTGCAGAATCCTAATCACTGGACTGCCAGGGAATTCTCTAAATCTGCTGGAAGATTTGAATGTTCTCTGAATCTACAGAAGAACATAACACTCAATTTTGTCATACCCAACTCTATGTGTTGTCTGTTATTATCCAAAGAACAAGAACACTAAAATGAATAGAAGTCCTTTGTTCAATACCATTTAACGATAACTGAGGTTTACAATAATAACCTTAAGGTACTACGAGTACCTCTGGCATTATCAAAGGAAGATTAAACTCATTCAGTACTATTTTATGTTCTAAATGTATTCTAGTTTTTGGAAGTTGGTATTTTACATGTACCGTGGGGACTTTATTACTCATCACTTGTGTCAACTTGAGCAAGCTATTCAACCTCTCTGAGTCAGATTCCTATCTGAAAAGCGCGAATATACACTCTTCTCAGGGCGAAATTTCAGATATAATATTTGCAAGGTGCTTGATATGCAGTTAACATTTAATGCCTGGCAAGTATGACTATTTGGGGGAGACATAAATAGAAAACCAGAAGCTGCAGGACACACTGCAGAGACCTGATCTTGTGGTCATCACCTGGACTTTTTTTTTTTTTTTTTTTTGGCGGTACGCGGGCTTCTCACTGCTGTGGCCTCCCCCGCCGCGGAGCACAGGCTCCGGATGTACAGGCCCAGTGGCCATGGCCCACGGGCCCAGCCGCTCCGCGGCCCGAGGGATCCTCCCGGACCAGGGCACGAAACCACGTCCCCTGCATCGGCAGGCGGACTCTCAACCACTGCGCCACCGGGGAAGCCCACCTGGACTTTTTAAAAATACCAAGTCCTCTCCTAGTACCAGAACTCTGAAGCAGGAGATCTAGGATGGGGCCCAAAAAGCTGAATATTTAACATGCATTTCAGGTTTTTGATGAGTATTGCCAGCAAACCCTCACTTGGAGATGCTCGGCCTTCAAGACCCCAGTCCCGGTGGTTAGAAGGCTGCTGTATGTGAGTTTCCATGCTCCTAAACAGTCCCCACTTTGAAGACAGTCTTTCTACCACTCTCCCAACCCCCAGCAACTAAGCGCTACTTTATTTCCTATGCTTAGCCAGAACACCATGAACATTTAGCTTGAGAAAGGGCAGTTTGTCCCTTCCATTTTAAACCAATGAGAAATAATATTGGCAGACCTGTTATATTTTGGAACACAACTGTGTGCATCTTAAAGGGTTCTGAGGGACCAAATAATGCAACTGCTTCACAGGATCCTCAAATTCTCCACTTTCCTCCAATAAAGTTTGTAATTCCTACTTGCAAAGACATGTTAGCATATGAATCAGCAGGCACTGCTGACTCTGTAAGATTGAGGAGAAGGGAGGATGGCATAAAAAGACTAAGGAACCATGAAATTTACAAATCTAGTTAACAAGGTTGGAAGCACAATGGTAAATATCATCTCTAAAGTCTCAGGTTACATTTTCTACCCTATGAAAGGGGCAATCAAGACTATGGATAAAGAGAAAAGCTCCTCATCTTGCAAATCAAGAAAGCAAGGGCAGCTGATATAAAAGGAGGAGGAAAAACTTCCGTTCTCCATGGAGGAAGCACCTTCCTGAGAAGGAAGCTGCCTGCAGTTCTTCTGCACCTCATATGCAGGGCTGGCCTCCCATATACACAGGATATGATGGGCAATGTGGAGATAATTATGAAGCTTCTAAATGATTACAAATAGCTGTCTAGAGTAAATAATGGGAACTCTTCATTTACCCCCAAACCTCAGTCCTCCCAAACCTGGTAAATGATAATACTACCTTCCAGTAGCTTAGTCCAAAAGCCTCAGTCATCCTTGGTTCCTGTTATTTTCTCCCATCTCATATCTGATATATCAGCAAGCCCTCCCTGCAGGCTCTAGCTTGGAAACATAATCAGAACCACATCACTTCACACTCACTCAACTGCTACCACACTAGCCAAGCCGCCATCCTTTCTCAGCTGGATTATTGCGAGAGCTGCTCACCTGATCTCTCTGCCAAGATTCCCACCTCCTTACAGTTTATCCTCCACTCAGCACACAAAATCATGGGCTGCTGGAGAAGGTTTCTCTTCCCACTCTACACTCAGCCTTCAGCCATCCCTGCCTGTACCTCAGAGAGTGTCTCTGTCCACATTGCTGCTCTCTCCCTGTGGTGCACAGAGGCTGCTTTTTACCTGGGGACAGAGGCCCAGGAGGCTCACTGTTGTCCTGGTCCAGCCTCAGTCTCAGGTAAGTCCTGTGTCACTGGGTCTTGGTGGTGGGGCTTAGTGATACTATCTCTTACCTATAGCAGCTAAAACTCTGCCCTGTGTCTCAGGCGGTCCTTCTGCAGAACAGTGTTTCCTGCCCTCCTCCAGTAGAAGGAGGTCTCAAATGTCCTTGGCCCAGCAAAGTTTTCTGTCCTTCCCCCAGGGACAGGCTTTTCTTTTACATTCCTCCAAGCAGCAGTGGGTCTTCTCCCATCCAGGACAGCAAGGTTTGCTGCCTTTCCCCCAGTGGCCTCAGGCTTTTGTTCCATGGGAGACAAAGGTCTCATCCAGGATTCAACCCTTTCCTGGGATTCTTTCCCAGATCTCTCATCTTTCTTCCAATCTTTCTCTAGAGCACCCCATGGAGAGTCATGGAGAAGAGCCTACAAGTGAGGGCCAGCACCCCTGTGTCTACAGCTCAGAGGGGTCTATTTAGCAACTCCTTAAAATTTTAGCTGAATGCTTCTTACTCACTTGTATGGCAGCCCTAATTCTGCCCACACTTTGCCACAGGTAAGCCAATGCTCACTTTAGAGCTTCTTGGAGACACCTGCATTTTCTTACATTTCAGACTAATTAGCTACCCTGTGAACTCACCACTCTGATGGCATTAGCAAAAGTTAAGATCTTGTAGTCTGTCTGGCTTTTTCTTGTTGTTAAGTTGGGAGATACTCTTTTTGCCTCATAACTAGATTTTTGCAATTGTCTTACTAATTAGTTTCCCTGTCGTCTTCCTCTCTCCCATCTCAGTCTATTTTTTCCAATGCCTGTTTCATTATGCCCTCCTCCAAAATAGTCAATGGTTCTGTATTTCATAACCAGTCAATTCTTATGCTATAAGCTGACAATTCAGAGAAGCATACTTTTTAGGGCTAGGAAGGACCTTCAGAGCTGTTTAGAGTCTAATTCCAATTACCTTTACAACCTTCTCTCTTTTCACCCTTCAACTCAAACCCCTTCTCCTTTAGGCACAATTCCTCAATGTCTCAACCCACAAACATTCATTGGATACCTGACTATTATGCATTACATCGGGTACTTTGTATTCAGAAATAAAATACAGACCTTTCTCTCATGAAGCTACATACAGCTGAACGCACATTTTGCTCATTTACTTTCATCTTTGCTCATTCTGTGCCATCCTGCAACGACTTTCCATATCCATGTCTCTGTCCTCCATACAAACATTTGACCAGGCATCACGATCTCCATGATGTCTTCTTTAACCATTGCAGACTTATCCTTTTTTCCTTCCTTGTGTTTTACAGTACTTCATTTGTATCTCTCCATATCTCTAATTAAATTATAAGTATCATAAAAGAATAGATCCAAAGAATAGATCCATAAAAGAATAGATACAAAGTTAGCAAAATCTGTATCATACCATAGTAGTATCTGGCATTTGAGGTGCCTGATACTTACTTACTAAATGAGGTTATATACCATAGTCATTAGAAACATGAGCTTGAGTCAGACAGACTTGAGTTTAAATTCTGACTTTGTCATCGTGTGATGTGAGGCAAGCTTTGTAACCACAGCCTTATTTTCCTCATTTGAACAATGAAGAATATAGGGTTGCTGTAAGGGTAAATGAGATGTTGTATATAACACGCCTTATATGTCGTAAGGATACAGTAAATAGGAAACTACCATATTAGTCCTAAATTACAGTGCAGTAAGCACTCATATGCAGTCATAGGCTGGATTTATCCTGGTACAAAGGACAGCTCACCCAAAGGCATCTGAACTTACAACCATAATGGCTTCATTAGTAATTGGTTTAAAAAATATTGCTGAGCCTCTGTCTTTCTCTTGGTAAGAGGGAATAGGACGAAGGCAGTCAAAAGACATAAATTCTCAGTTATAAGATAAATAAGTACTTAGGGATATAATGTACAATCGATAAATATCATTAACATTGTTATATGTTATATATGAAAGTTAGTAAGAGAATAAATCCTAAGAGTTCTCATCACAAGAAAATAATTTGTTTCTGTTTCTTTAATTTTGTATCTATATGAGATGATGGATGTTCACTAAAATTATTTTGATAATCATTTCATGATGTATGTAACTCAAATCATTATGTTGTACATCTTAAACTTATACAGTGCTATATGTCAATTATATTTTAATAAAACTGGAAGAATAAATAAATAACTGCCATCTTCAAAAACTCAGGTCCAGAATGAACTAAAAGTAAACATGTTGATCAGAAGCCTGAAACAGAAATCCTAAGTCCATTTAGATGAGAGGAGAGGGGGAACTTAATTGCAAAAGATGTAGGGTCTTTTCTTTTTTAAGATAGATTTTAGAGCAGCATGTGACATATCAGTAGATTGCCACTAAACGTAACAAAGGTTAATATTGATATTAATTGGAAGAGGACTGAACCCCTAAATTGATGGCCTTCATCTCTCTCTTCAAGAATATTCTAAACTATGAGAAGAAAAGAAACAAAGCCCAGATGGGTTCACTGATGAATTTTACCAGACATTCAAGGAAAAATTATACCAATTCTCTGCCATCTCCTCCAGAAGATAGAAGAAGAGGACATACTTCTTAAGTCATTCTGTAAAGCCAACACTGTCCTAACACCAAAACCTTACAAAGATATTACAAGAAAGGAAACTATAGATAAATCTCTCTCATGAACATACATGCAAAAATCCTCAACAAAGTATTAGCAAATTGAATCCAACATATATAAAAAGAATTTTACACTATGATCAAATGAAATTTATTCCATGTATGCCAGCCTGGTTCAACATTCAAAAATCAAATAATATAATTCATGGCATCTACAAGTTAAAGCAGAAAAATCACATGATCTTGTCAATAGATGCAGAGAAACCATTTGACAAAATCTAACATCTATTCATGATAAAAACTCTCAGCAGGGCTTCCCTGGTGGCGCAGTGGTTGAGAGTACGCCTGCCGATGCAGGGGATGCGGGTTCGTGCCCCGGTCCAGGAAGACCCCACATGCCACGGAGCGGCTGGGCCCGTGAGCCATGGCCGCTGAGCCTGCGTGTCTCCGCAACGGGAGAGGCCACAACAGTGAGAGGCCCGTGTACCGCAAAAACAACAACAACAACAACAACAAACCTCTCAGCAAACTATAAAAAGAGGGGAACTTCCCTGACCTGATAAAGAATATCTACAAAAAACTAACAGCTAACATCTCATTGTACATGATAAGAAATTAGATGCTTTCCTACTAAGGTCAGATCCAAGGCAAGGCTGTCCCCACACCACACCTATTCAACATTGTATTGGAAATCCAAGCTGAAGCAGTAAGACAAGAAAGAGAAATAAAAGGTATACAGATTTGGAAAAAGGAAATAAAATTGGCTTTCTTTGCAGATGACATGATTATCTACGTAGAAAATTTCAAAGAACAACAACAACCGAAAACTCTCCAGAAACTAATAAGCAATTCTAGCAAGGTTGCAGGATACCAAGTTAATATGCAAATTAATTGCTTTCCTATATACCAGCAATGAACAATTGAAATTTGAAATTAAAATTACAATATCATTTACATTAGAGAGAAAAAAAATACTTGGGTATAAATTTAACAAAATATATATACAAGATCTAGATGAGGAAAACTACCAAACTCTAATAAAATAAATCAAAGAAGAACTCTAAAAATGGAGATATATTCTATGTTCATGGAAAGGAAGTTTCAATATTGTTAGGATATCAGTTCTTCCCAAATTGATATAAGCATTCAATGTAACCTCAATAAAAATCCCAGACAGTTATTTTGGGATTGATTGACAAACTGATTCTAAAGTGTTTTTTTCTTTTTTGGCCTCACTGTGTGGCTTGTGGGATCTCAGTTTCCTGACCAGGGATTGAACCTGGGCCCTGGCAGTGAAAGCCTGGAATCCTAACCACTAGGCCACTAGGGCGCTCCCTGATTCTCAAGTTTACATTGAGAGACAAAAGACCCAGAATAGTCAACACAATATTGAAGGAAAAGAAAAAAGCTGAGGCACTATACTACCCAACTTCAAAATTTACTGTAAAGCTATGGTAATCAAAGACAGTAGGGTACCGGTAAAAGGATAAATAAACAGGTCAATGGAACAGCATAAACAGCCCAAAAATAGACCACGCAAATATAGTCAACTGATCTTTGACAAAGGATCAAAAGCAATTCAATGGAGAAAGGATAGTCCTTTCAATAAATACTGGTGGAACAACGCGACATCCACATACCAAAAAAGAAAAAAACGGATATAGACACAGACGTTACATCATTCACCCTTCACAAAAATTAACTCAAAATGGATCACAGCCTTAAATGTAAATCACAAAACTATAGAACTCCCAGAAAATAACATAAAAGAAAATCTAGATGACCTTAAGTTTGGCAAAGACTTTTTAGATAGTACACAAAAGTCTTAATCCATGAAAGAAAAAATTGTCAAGTTGTACATCATTAAAATTAAAAACTTCCATTTTGTGAAAGACACTGTTAAGAGAATGAAAAGACACAACACAGACTGGGAAAAAAAATTTGCAAAAGACATATTTGATAAAGAAATGTTATTCAAAATATACAATAAACTCAAAACTCAACAATAAGAAAATGAACAACCCAGTTTAATAATGGGCAAAAGTTCTGAACAGTCACCTCAACCAAGATGAAGTACAGATGACAAATAAACATATGAAAAAATGTTCAACATCATACTTCATTAAGGAATTGCACATTAAAATAACAATAGCTAAAATCCAAGCCGCAGACAACACCAAACGCTAGTGAGGATATGAAGTAACAGGAACTCTCATTCATTGTTGGTGGGAATGCAAAATGATACAACCACTTTGGAAGAAAGTTTGGCAATTCCTTACCAAAACAAACCTATTCTTAACACACAGTCCAGCAATTGTGCTCCTTGGTATCTACCCAAATTGAGTTGAAAAATTATATCCACAAAAACCTGAACAGGAACGTTTATAGCAGCTTTATTCATAATTGTCAGAACTTGGAAGCACCCAAAGTGTCCCTCAGTAGGTGAATGGATAAAGAAGCTGTGGTACACTCAGACAATGGACTGTTATTCAGCACTAAAAAGAAATAAGCTATCAAGGCATGAAAAGACATGGCAGAACCTTAAATGTATACTACCGAGTGAAAGAACGCAATCTGAAAGTACTACATACTGTATGATTTCAATTATGAGACATTCTGGAAAAGGCAAAACTATGGAAAGAGTAAAAAGTTGAGTAATTGCCAGGGGGTAGGGGTAGGGAAGGATGAATAGGTGGGGAACAGGGAATTTTTAGGGAAGTGAAACTACTCTGTAGGATACTAAAATAGTAGGTATATGTATTACACACTTGTCAACATCCATAGAACGAACAGCAAGAATGAACCCTAATGTAAACTATGGGTATTGTTTGATAATGTTGTATATGTGCTATTTCATGGATTGTAATAAATGCACCACACTGATCTGGAATATTGGTGGCGGGGATGATGGGGGGGGTGTTGGAACTCTCTCTACTTTTCCCTCAATTTTTTGTGAACCTAGAATCACTCTAAAAAATAAATCTTGGGGACTTCCCTGGTGGTGCAGTGGTTAAGACTATGTGCTCCCAATGCAGGGTGCCCGGGTTCGATACCTGGTCAGGGAACTAGATCCCACATGCATGACGCAACTAAGAATTCGCATGCCACAACTAAGGAGCCCACTGATGCAACTAAGATCCGGTGCAATCAGATAAATAAATATTTTAAATAAATAAATAAATAAATCTTATTTTAAAAAAATCAAATCAATCAATCAAAGAGAACCAGAGAGTCCACATCAGGAGATCTGTGGTTCCTTCTGTAAAGTCAAGTGGAGAGTTAAAGAGAGAAAATTTCTAAGAAATCCAGTAGTCAGAAGCATGAGAAGCACCAAATAGGCCAGACACAGTGATATAGATAAGGCCAAACAGATAGCACGGTCATTCATGTAGAAAGCTCTGTAGCATTGCTGCCTACTAAAAGAATGACAGGGAAACCATATGACTCAGCTATTCCACTTCTGGGTATTTGAAAAAGAAATCTGAAAAACACAAAACACTAATTCGTAAAGATATATACACCCCTATGTTCATTTCAGTTTTATTGATAATAGCCAAGATATGGAAACAACCTAAGTGTCCATTGATGGACGAAAGGATAAGGAAGATGTGGTACACACAACGGAGTACTACTCAGCCATAAAAGAGAATGAAATCCTGCCATTTGTGACAACGAGGATGGACCTTAAAGGTAGTATGCTAAGTGAAATAAGTCAAATGGAGAAAGACAAATATTACATTATTTCACTCATAGGTGGAATCTAAAACAAAGAAACAAACAAAATAAAACAATAACAAACTCATAGGTAGAGGGAACAGACTAGTGGTTACCAGAGGGGATAGGGGTTGGGGGTGGGTGAAATGGGTGAAGGAGTCAATTGTATGGTGATGGATGGAAACTACACTTGTGATGGTGATCATTTCATAGTGTATACAGATGTCAAATTATGATGCTATACACTTGAAACTTATATAATACAAAAATTAAGAAATAAAAATAGGTGTAACTAGTTACCCTTGTGGGGGGGAGAAAAAGAATGACAGGTAAGACCTCTGACTTCTAGGAAGAAAACCAGACTGAGCAGAATTTAAGTAGCAATTTAAAATAAGTATATGGAAATGAGGGTGTTTATCTAGGCCAAGTTGTAGTACTCAATTAAAAATCCCTTTCTAAGCATGTGAATATAGGTAATTAGTGGTCAATATGTATCTAGTTTTTTTAATAGTTATAAATATATGACTTTAATAAAAATACTGTAATTTGAAAGCTTTACTCTCTGTTTATCTCCTGGACTTTTGCTAACCTAACAAGGGTCATTCAGAAGAATCTTACTAAAGTTTCAGGCAGGCATTTTGTTTGAGATGCTCTAATTTCTTGGAGCTAGCCCTATCATATTTAAATTAAGTGCTTTTTATCCTATCTATCATTTATTCAACAGAGAAGCATTAAGGACCTAGTTTTCCAAGCTCTGTGACTCGCAAGCTAATCTTCTGCCTGTCCTGCTAACAGCCGACTCACTCTAGCTTGCTGTCAAATGATAGCTTAATTTTATATATGTATCATGAGATTGGGCGTGGCTATCTGCAAGAAGATTAGACCAGCTGTCTGATCTTGACTCCAACTCCTGCCTCACATGAAATATAAGATAGGTTCTGATGCTAGCAATCTGAGTCTCAGTTAAGTCTATTCACGTGGCATATGTGTGTGTGCATGTATACACATGAGTTTTTATGTATTTTCTACAATGTGCAGACACATAGGCCATTCCCCCATGATCAGCATCCCAAGCCTGAGAAGATGAAAGAGACCAGCCTCATCCTGGTAGGATAAGTCGAGATGGTGAAAGCTGAGAGTGAATTAGGAGCCTTGGGCCCAAAGGACTGGCTTAGAGCTCTAATGGGATGGCAATGCCTTGGAGGAGATGGAGGATTGACTGGGAAGACAAAAGACTGTGGAAACTTACTGTATATTGGAAAGATAATTTGAGGACATAACATCAGGTTTTATCCAAATTCTGTGAGATCACACATCCCAGTGAAATCTCTCAACATCATTAATAGGAAGCAACAAAATCTAAGGACCAACATCGGCAGTAAGATGTTGCAGGTTGAAGGGCTGATACCACCGGGGAACCAGAGATGATTCGAAAAGAATAATGGCAGAATCCTCACACAAGGATGGAGTGATTGCTAGGAAGTACTTGCAGGACCATGCGTGGGGGAGGTCAGAAGTTGGTGGAAACTCTTTAAGGAAACTGGAGGTCTTGGTCTGCTATTTAACATTAGCTGTGAATTAGAAGAGGTGCTAGGAAAGCATCTCTGAAAGCAAGTCTTAGGAGACTTCCTTTGCAGGTCAAAGTTTGTATTTACACAAGAGAACAAGCAATTCAAACATAGGAAAGGCTATCGATGTCTCACTAAGTGGTGCCTCTTGCTTTCTATACCTACACTTTGTCTAAAGTCTGGGAGAGTCAGAACAGAAAGCCTAACGATGTAAAAGACAGTAGTTGGACAATTAGCAAAATTTGAATAAGATCCATAGATTAGATAATAATATTGTATCAAAGTTAATTTTCCAATTTTGATAATTGCACTATGGGTATATAAGAGAATGTTCTTGTTCTTAAGGAATGTGCACTGAAATATTTAGGATAAAGAGGCATCATATTTTGCAAATTTCAAATGGCACAGAAAAACTTTACATAGAAATAGGCATATGTAAAGAAATATGAAGAGATGGGGAAGAGAGAGAGAGAGAAGGAATGATAAAACAAATGCAACAAAATACTAAAAATCAGGGTTTCCCTGGTGGCGCAGTGGTTAAGAATCCACCTGCCAACGCAGGGGACACGGGTTCAAGCCCTGGTCCAGGAAGATCCCACATGCGCAGAGCAACTAAGCCCGCATGCCACAACTACCAAGCCTGCGCTCTAGAGCCCGCGAGCCACAACTACTGAGCCTGCGCTCTAGAGCCCGCGAGCCACAACTACTGAGCCCACATGTCACAACTGCTGAAGCCCACACGCCTAGAGCCCGTGCTCTGCAACAAGAGAAGCCACCACAGTGAGAAGCCCCTGCTCGCCACAACGAGAAAAAGACCTGCGCACAGCAACAAAGACTGAGCACAGCCAAAAATAAATAAATAAAATAAATTTATAAAATAAAGTTAACAATCAAAGCATATGGGTAAACGTTATACAGCAGTTCTCTATATTATTTTAAAAATTTCTCTAAGTTTGAGGTTATTTCAAAATAAAAAGTTATTCTAAAAAGACTGCCAACAACAGAAAGGCTAACACAAACTAGAGCTATTCTTAAATGTAGACAAGGCTTTGTAAGCAATGAGATCTGAGCCATGTTGAAAATGTGGCATGCTCACTGCAAAATACACCTTACTTCTCCACCCAACATATTTAATTTTATGGCAATCATTCCTAGGGATTAAAACACATTTCAGAAATCTGAGAAGAAATTAAAATGTCTTAGTTGAAGGGGTAATGACTTAATCTCTGTTCATTATTCCAGTGGAAGAAAGCAGGATCCTAAGGATTCTTCCTCTCTGGTTTTTGTTGTACTTACCCGACCAATAGACTTGCCCCTCTATTTCATAAATATAGGTTTCACTTTCATTAGTCATGTAAAATCACATTAAATTCCCTGTGGGAGAACCATAACATTTAATGGGAAAATAATTTTTTTGATTGATATACCATGCTTCTAGAATAAAGTTGCAAAAAAGGGTTGTTTGTGCTTCTTACAATCACCAGACAATAATACTAATGGCTTGGTCTATTATCCACAATCATTTTTGTGCTAAGTCCACTAAGGATTTGGTATTGAATTCCCACTTAAGTGACAGTCATTATGCTGAATTTTTGGGAATCGTTTGCTGCATGTTTCACATTTTAATGTATTACATTTATGAAGCCTTTATCCAATGGTAAAACTTTCTTAGATCAAAAAATGTTACACATATTTCACAGGTGTTTGGAGAGGGATCCTTTCATTTGTGCCTCAGCATTTCAGCCTGCACCCAGAAAATATAAGCATCTACCCACCTGATAATTTCTACTCATTCCTGAAGGGAAGATTGATAGATATCTCATTAGTGGAACTGAAAAGCAGTTGGGTATGCTCACCTTTCTCCTATCTCTGGGGTAACTAGCATTCTTCTCTGTTCTTGTTTCAGGGGGCAATCATGAAGGGGTCAGACCAAGACCTATTTTCTAGAAGCAGTTCTGAAGGTCCATCTCATTCCCTATCTGGGGACTCAAAAGTATAAAGCAATAGTCCTCAGTGAGTATGTCTGTTTTGGAAAGACCATTCCAGGCTTTCCAATAATAAAAATAATATTTCATTCTCTGTCTTTCTCTTTTGCCTATTTACATAAATTTATTCAAAACTCAAGAGAGGAAGCGAAGAGTGCTATTTAAAGCCCCCATAAAATGTCACCAGTCTTATTGCCTGGTTTTTCTGCTTCCAGATTTGTGGACTTTCTTTTGGTAAATTCATATTACACTGAGGTTTAAATACACCTTTGATTCCTACTAGGGATGGATAATTACCAAAGCCTCTATTTACATTTCAAAACAAAATGGTTATTCACTTACTTCATTGCCTGATGGGTTATGTTTCCATTACAAACCATTAGTGACCATTAGGAATTGCAGTTCTTTTCATTTCCTAAGGCTTTGTTTGAACTTCACAAATCACATGACAAGCTGTGTCAACACCTTCAAAGAGAAGCATCATTCTGATGAAGTCAATAAGCAGAAAAACTGGACCAGGACAGGATGGAGCCTGGCTCTATGGGCTGGACAGAAAGTGGAGCAATCTGGGACTGGTAGAGGTTTCATCAATGAAGTGGGCAGAGCCCAAGGACCCGACCCAGCACTGAGACTAGCCACCTCCAGGAGGCTGCTAGCTGTTGGGAAAGTAAATTTTTTCTCCTTTTGGAATGTATTATGATCAAGTGAGACTAAGACTGAGAATGATGTCAATCCAGAGGGTACATAACGAACAAGAAATCAACCCAGCGAGATGGAGTCTGGTAACACTGTGAGACCTCCAAATCAGTCTACAATCCTTGGTCTTTTAGTTATGAGAGCCATTAAACGTACGATTTTGCCTTAAGGAAGTTTTGGTTGGTTTTCTCCATCTTGTGATTGAATGGATATTAACTAGTACAGAAGGTCTACTTATACTTTTCAGTTTATTTTATGCAAAAGTTAAGTGCGATAATGGCATATCATTGAGCTTAAAGCAGGAAAATTTAAAAATGACACTAAGTATTGAAAACAGTGGAAGCAATACAGGGAATTGTTTCCCAGGTGATGAAAGAGCTGAAAGACAAACAGGGAGGGGAGGGTGTGGCAACCTGATGATTAGCAGCAAGGGGCCTAGAGGAGGAAGGTTACTGAAGCCCAACAGCCAGCATTACCTGGAGGAACTTAAAACCATGGGAGATCTATCCATTGAGAACGAGAGGGGTGGAAGAGACTCAGTCACTGACAGAGCCATGTTGCCTGAGTCAGAGAGATGGGGAGAAATACCCTGGCCTTTCCCCTTCACCCTTCCTCTGACCTCCTGTCAGTGCCTCTCACTGGCCAAGCCCAAGTGGGAATCAGCTGACACAAGAGCCTGGGAAGCACAGCCTGCACAGATTGCTCCCCCCTCCCACCCTCACATCCAGTGACATTAAGTAAAGCATGAATGCATCTGAACACAAATGAGCCCAACACAAACAATATTTACAAATCAGCAAATATCTTATCTCAAAGTGTCAAATGCTTTCTAACCAGAAAAATGGAGTGCACAAGAAGTGCTTGTTCACCACTACTATTCTTTTCCTCATTTCTCCTTCTCAAATGATAAGGGATAGAAAAAATGGATATTACATTTTTAAAAGTTCCCCCAAGCAATTCAGATTATGTTTATATCGCCCTTCCCCCTTCATCCCCCTTACCTGAAGACACTGCTCGACCTCATGCCAAAATTCAAAATTTGAGCAATGGTGTGCTTAAATGCTGAGATTCTTGATGATTTTCCCTTCTTTCCTACTTTAAAATTAGGAGGGGAAAAAAACCCCTAACAAATGAAGAAATCCAAGGAAACGGTTTTCTATGCTAGGGACTCCAAGACCATAAAACCAATATTATTTCTTAATTATACCAGAGCTTCATACCAGAGAGTTTATAAAACTGAGAGGAAACAGTGTTTAAAGGAAACACCGCGGCTTTCTGTAGCACTTCAAAACAAACCTCTTTTTAAGTGTGGTTTTAAGATATAAATTGATTTGTATGTTTCAGAAGGGAAAAGAGACACTCCCTGACCTCTCAAGTATGTGACTGGACACCTTGGCACCATCTATAATGATTTGGCCCCAATCTCACCTGTAATAGGAAAAAGTAGAAGCATCAGAACCTGGGTCGGAAACTAGGGGACAATTAGTTCCATCCATTAGTGAAAATTTTATGAGTTCAGTAAAGGAGGAGTTTCTAGCTGAGTGCTTAGGAGGAAAAGGGGAATTTGGTGCAGTAAAGTCATAATATACTACTTATGAGGAACTTTCTCAGGAATCTAAAGGTCATCTGCCTCCCAGTCCCAAAGAAATACAGCCCTGCAGAAATCTCCTTGGCCATTTACCACTTGCCTGGCTAAGCCTTCCCTTGGGGCCTGAAGGACTGACCTATCTGCTGACTCAGGCAGACAGACTATCCTGAGGTCTGTTCTAAATCCTCATATCCAGCCTCACCTGTCCTACACAGGCTATGAGGCTAACACAGTATCCATGGATGTGCCCAGGCTGCAGTCTTCAGATTGAGCCCCTATTCCAGGAGGTGGTATTTGGGTAAGTAATTAAAAAGTGAATAATGGGGCTCTTCAGATGACCGCGAGAGTCACCTCTGTGAGAATTCAGAAAACTAAAGTCCAGTGTGATGAGACACAATCACAGACAGGGGAGGGATTCAGCTATTATGTGGCTCTGACAAAACTTTTCAACACCTTTCCTATCGACCTGGAAAGTGTTACCTAGGATGCCTAATTCTGATGTCAGCTAGTCCCTTGGGGATATGCAAGTGATTTCAGAATGCACTGGGGACCACCCAGTGGGCAGCTAAAACTATCCTGAATATCTTTATCTCTTTCTTATATTAATGCTATCCACCTATTTATTCATTTATTCCTTTGGCATTGCCTTTCCTTCCTCTCCACATTCACATTAGAACAGGTTTGAACCACAAATGAACAAAATGAAGACGTATTTTCCAGTTTAACAAAGTTCTCTCCCCACAGGATTTTATCTTTCATGGGGTGTTCGTTGCTTTTTAATAATGATAAAACCCTCTTGCCAATTGCAAAGTTATTTATAACCTAATCACTTGTCTTAATTTACTTTATCCCTAATTTTTAAATTAAATTGTTTAATTTATTTTTATTTATTAATCTGTAATTAATTGATAACCTCATCCTGTTCAAAATTGATTAAATTTGCTTTATAAGAACATGCATATTTTATTAAAATAATATAAATTAGTGTGTAAGAAAGAAGAAAGCAAAATAAGTATAAGACATAAAATGGTGCTGGAATGTAAAGCTGATGCCAAAACACACACACACACACACACACACACACACAGGAATACTAGTCAGTCATAAAAACGATAAAATCTTGCCATTTGCAACATGAATGGACTTTGACGTTATTACGCTAAGTGAAATAAGATTTCAGACAGAGAAAGACAAATTCCATATGATTTCACTCATATGTGGAATATAAAAACAAACAAAAACAAAATAAATGAACAAACCAAACAAAAACAAACCCATAGATACAGAGAACAGACTGGTGGTTACCAGAGGAGAAGGGGCAGGGAGAGGGTGAAATGGGTAAAGGGGATCAACTGTATGGTGACAGCCGGAAACTAAATTTTTGGTGGTTGAGCATGCTGTAGTGTGTACAGAAACAGAAATATAATGCTGTACACACGAAACTTATATAATGTTACAAACCAATGTTACCTCAATAAAAATATAAAAGTAAAAATATCAAGGGGGTTTTAGTTTAGGCAAAGTAATGACTAGATGAATTTATAAGTAGGACAACTGGCTTTGTTTAAGGTAGAATTCTTCCAAAAGCAAAAATGCAGAGCAGATAAAAAGGAAGCAGAGATTCACTACAGCAACTAATAAATTCAAACCCATATTACATCACTTCAAGCAACAACATAAAAGATCTTTAGCAAGTGAGACTGGAAGGAAAATACCACTAGCTTACCTGTATTGACATACTGAGCACTTTGTTCTAGTCATTTTCTATGTGCTCATTTAAGCTTCACAACAATCCTCTGGGATCAGCACTATTATTATCTCCATTTTATAGACAAGGAAACTGAGTCACAAAGACTCAGAAAAACTTGTTCAAAGTTATCAGCTAATAAGTCGTTAAACTGAGGCTTGAACTCAGGTATCCTGGCTCCAAAGCCACTATGATATCATTAATATTATAAAAAATATTTTAAAATCACACTTAAGATGAAAAGTAGAGGCATCATTAGGAAATTAGTTAGAAAACAATGATGTCTATTATATCATGTATCATTTGCAAATATGGAAATGAAGGAAGGAAGTTTGGAAAGGAAAAAGAAAAGAAGGTAAGAAAAGTATTTGAAATAGAGAAAAAAATGCATAAGCTTATCTACACAGAAAAATCTTTGGTGTGCAGATAATCTCAGTAACTGAAAATCATTTTTAGTAGTTTTTGGAATGCACACACACATACACACACATATCTTTATATCTCGTAGATATATTACATATACATATATGCATGGACTATATATGCAATACATTATGTATACACAGATATGTATGTCACACATATAATACATTGCATTATATGTGTACATACATATATATTTATGCATGTATCAACACATAATAAATGTTTTGATAGTATTTGTTGAATGAATGAATGAAATATATACATATATGCTTTTGAAAGCTACACAAGCACTGTTCAAAAAAGCCTTCAATAGAAAGCCTGGGTTTGAGGGATGAAGGCTTTTACTTTCACTTTATATTTCTTGGTATTGTTTGCATTTTTTCCCAGTATTCATATATTGCTTATTTTTCCACGTCAACCATAATTATCCAGAAAACAGTATTATAGGACATATTTGCTTTACATTCTTACATTAAAATATTAAGAAATATTAAGAAACACAACATTATCTATTGACTACTTTTTCTATAATGTTAGAAATCAAAGGAAAAACACACATGCCTTGAAGTTTACTTGAACCAACCCAGAGAGCAATACAATAGATGTTATCCAAAGAATGGGGTTTGGGGATTTGTTTTTTGTCTGTTTGCTCCGTTTTTGTTTGTTTTCGGTCAAAAGGCTCATCCCATGAATGTCCAGTTCCCCAGGTAAAATAGATGAAAAACCAGAGGGGAGACCATCACCACAGTCAAGTGATAAACATGACTGCCTATATTTCTTACTTTTAAACTTCAGGTGTTATCTTCTACTAAATCTCTCATTTTTCCCGTAGATCTCTGGCTCGACAATCATGTAGCCATAATTTAACTAAGTATTAAAACTAAAATCCTCTTAGAAATAATCTTCCTCCCTACTCTTCTTTTTGCCTTTCAGTAATTACTGTACTAGTGGGCAGGTGGTACAAAGGCTATGAAGTATTTTAACAGAGTTTTTGGTTTCATGATTAACTGATACAAACCTGAAGTGTTACCACTCTTAAATGCAATCAAGTAAAGATTATAGTTTTGATTAGCCATTGAATAGGTCCAGAATCATAATCAGATATTTGCCTATTTTTTCAACCTCTGATTTAGAGTCTTTATTGCAATTGAATGGCCTTAATCTACTAACAAATAAGATATCTTATTTAAGCAGACAAGGAAGAAAATGGTTTTGCTATGAAAAATTTCCTTCTCTCTTACGCAAAGAGATGGGCTAAAATCTTCCTAATGGTCTATTAAAAGACTATAAGGATTTGATACAGAAGGTAAGAGGACTTTCAGTATTCTGATGTAAGGCAGAATCTTTATTTTATCATCTCTTTTTCTCAAATCAATCAAAAATATTTATTGGACTTTTGCAATATAAAGCATCTCAATCCCTATTGAGAAATGTTCACCTTATTAGACAAATAAGATAAAACTAGGTAAGAAATAGTAGAAAATTAAACTTTCTACTGAAGTATAAAATTGTGCCATATAGACAATAGATCTTCATTTCCTTTCTTTCTATTTTTGTCACTCAAGTTTTTTTTTTAATAGTTCCTCTACCTTCTAATATGGGATATCTTTAGGCTCATTTTTCCACCTGCTTCTCTACACATTTCTTCTCTCATCCTTTCTCATGGCTATGAAACCATATACAAATTCTGGTGCTTCCTGAATGTATATGTCCAGTACAGACCTCAGACACGGTAGCCTGCTGCCTATTCTATACATCTGCTTAAATATCTCAAATGTTCCTAAAATTCAACAGCTCCAAAATTGAACTCTTGATCATCCTTCTCCCACACCAAATCTGTTCTATCCCTAGTCTTTCAAACCTCAATTGGTAAAGCCATAAACCTGAGAATCATCCTTAATATTTTATCACTTGTCCTTAACTCCTATATCTAGTCCGCTATAAAATCCAATCAATTCAACTTCCAAAACATTACTAGAATCCACCTACATCTCTCTTTTCACTCTAATTGCTTATCTGGTCTCCCTGCTTTTGCCCTTTTTTGCCCTCCCCCCTCCATCCATCCTCCACAGAGCAGCCAAAATGATCAATTTAAAGTGAAAATTACGTGATATTCTTTTTCTTAAAAGCCTTCAAAGACTTGATATTGTATTTAAGATAAAGTATGAGTACAATTTGAATCATATCCCTTGCCACCTTTACATCTCAAATAAAGTCATTGTTTTTTCACAAATCATTATAATTTGTTAATATATTTTATATGAGTGGCCTCCATTTCTGCTTTGGTTTTATTGGTTTGCTGTTTATCCACCCCTACTAGACTTTAAGCTGCATATATCAGGGACCATGTCTCCTTATGCACATGATCTCATTCAATACTCAGAACATCCCTCTTTTATTTATTATGCCCTATTTTACAGATGAGAAAAATATGACTTAAGAGAAGATGAGTCTTTCCTGAGGACACATACCTGATATGATGAAAAACTAGATATAAACCAAGGTCTCTTGGAAGCAGAGAGCTATATTGTTATTTACGATACCGTATCATTCCCTCCACAAACATTCCCCACTGGAGATGTCCAAAATCACAGCCATACAAGGGAACTTCCCCATGAAAATTATTAATGAGCTAAAATCAACATGAAAGGAAGTCTCAAAAATGTCAAATAATTTTTTAATTGCATGATTTTGAGGAAGGTAGGGTAAGAAAGTGGTGGCCTGATTTTTCAGTGGGTGCACAGGATATTTTTATGTATAGAAACCTCAAGTGGTAAGAGCCTTCACGAAAAACCCAAATCCCAGTTCCTCTATTTCAGTTTCTTAATATGTAAATGGTTTTAGGATTTAAGCATTAAATGAAGTAAAGCATATGAAACATTTAGCATAGTCTTGTATTCAAATATTACTTATTATTATACTAATGAGTCTTTTTTTTTTTCCATCACCGCTGCACAACCATGTAGTGAGAGAAGAGGCACTAGAGAGTGTGTTCTCTGTTTTCAGTCTGAGGGTGCTTAGTTCAGTAGAAGTGAATATGAAGTGGCTGCAGTCCTGCACAATGGAATCCCCTAAGGCTTAGGATCCGGAATGCACTCCAGTTCCCTGTACTTGATGACGAGTCCTCTAAAACTGATGGAAACGTTTACAGATGAGTTCAGTTCATGGTTCTTTCAACCCCTGACTTTATCATTCAGTTGTAATTATCAAGATCCTTTCCCCTTTACTTTGTACACTTGAATCTCTGCTTTAGTATCCTTCAAGGACTGGCTCCTGCCTTGCTCTTACCAGCTCACCTCAGAGACTATAGTTTTGATACCTGCATCCTTAGTTCCCCTTCTTGGAGCCAGCTCTCCCCTTCTCTACCCGCCTGGGCCAAGACATACCATGTAAGGGAATACTGGATTCCCTGTTGCTGTGCTCTGCGGACCTGATGAGAAACCTCTCATGAGTGGTAGTGATCTTGCCAATGACAACAAGGTGTCAGTAATCAAGTTTGGGGGCACCCTGTTTTGCTGCTAATACTCTACTCCTTCTCCCTCCTCTCTATCCACAAAATAGGCCGGTAGGTTCTGATGTCCACCATTCTACCAAGTGTGGATGTAGTAATGAAATCATATGCAATCCCTTTATTCCAGAATGTAATGTAATTAATTTCTTTGCTAACTAACCCTTGTCAAAACGTTAAAACTCTAAAGACCCAAGACAAACACAATGTACACTTACAGAAGATAAGAAATACAGAAGATACACAAATAGATAAGATAAGAAATAATTGGGAGTGGGGAGAATTTCTAACATCCCTTCAGAATACAGATAAATATATTCAAAAGTAGTTGATTAACAGCATAGTTTTTTAAAACCACAGGGAAACTGTCATTTCCTTAGAACTCATATTAAAATTTAACTAATTATAAATTATAAGCATTCCACAAAACATACTTGTGGAAACAGTTTCAAAATGCTCATACATATTACTGACCTTGGGGAAAACCAAGGAAGGAAACCACCTAGGAGTCCTCCCAATTTTCCTGTCAGTCTTATTCTCTCATTTCTGGTGACCCTGGTCACGTTCATGAATGCTATCCCTTTTTTTGTGATGCATAATCACCACCCAGCAGGGATACTTCTCCAGTCCATTGTCTGTATCCATCACGTCTCATCGCCCCTGTCACAGACCTTTCCTTCCCTGGCCACACCACTTCCTGCTGCCTGCTGTTTCCTAGTCCCTTGCTCTAACTCCTGTGGAATTCTCTTTCCACCTCTAGTGTCATAGGGCACAGACTGAACCCAGGGCTTAGACTCTGCTCACCCATGAAGTTCTATCAAGCCTTTCCCAATAGACTAACGTGCATTCATTTTATAGTTGGATGCTGCCAGGCTAGCAACTTGCCTTCTTCTTTGTAACTATTTGTGAAATCAACTGAATAAAGGACAAGTAAGGTTTACGAGAAAAAGGGGGCTGAATCCATGAGTAAATGACTCCTCTCCATTGACATTCAAAGATATTAAAATAAGTCAGTGAGCTGATAAGGGTCTGGCCGAAGGCAGATTCTAACTAAGAGTAACAGGATGCCTGGGACGGAGCTTACCACAGAACAGCAGTCCCCAAACTTTTTGGCACCAGGAATCGGTTTCGTGGAAGACAATTCTTCCACGGACGGACGGGGGCAGGGGTGGGGGAGTGGAGATATGGTTTCGGGATGATTCAAGCACATCACATTTATTGTGCACTTTATTTCTATTATTATTACATTGTAATATATAATGAAATAATTATACAACTCACCATAATGCAGAATCAGTGGGAGCCCTGAGCTTGTTTTCACTTGCTACTCGCTGATAGGGTTTTGATATGAGTCTGCAAGCAATTGTTTTATTATGGTCTCTGGTCAGGCAAACCTCTCTGCTAATGATAATCTGTACTTGCAGCCCCTCCCCAGCGCTAGCATCACTGCCTCAGCTCTACCTCAGATCAACAGGCATTAGATTCTCATAAGGAGCATGCAACCTAGATCCCTCACACGCACAGTTCACAGTAGGGTTCGCGCTCCTATGGGGATCTAATGCCTCTGCTGATCTGACAGGAGGCGGAGCTCAGGAGGTAATGCGAGCGATGGGGAGCGGCTGTAAATACAGATGAAGCTTTGCTCGCTCACCTGCCACTCACCTCCTGCTGTGCAGCCCGGCAGAGGGTTGGGGGGCACGGTTGGGGACCCCTGCCATAGAAGATAGAAGGAGTTTGGAAGCATGAATATGTCTGTCTATCAAAGCTATGGGTGAGGTGAGAGTACTAATTCCGCCCACATACACCACTGAAAATTAAATTACTACTAGCACAATTAATTTTGGTAATATGAGTGTATTTCATGGGCCACGGCAGAGTGAGAGGCTCTGAATTGAAAGAGATTTTACCACTCATGACGATATTGTTGTTGCAATAAATCAACTGGCACCCATGAAAGGAAGGAATACAGAGCCATCAAGGTGGATTTCTGGATCCCCTGATGGTGGTAATGGAGGACCAGAAAGGGTGGTCATCATGGTGTTCATCCTCAAGAACATCAGTTTCTGCTCCCCTAGCAGGAAAAGCATGAGAGATGGTAAGAAATGGTTCATGAATATTTTTATACTACCCGAGGGCCCTCAGAGATATTTAGGGAGAGAAACTCCTGGAAATATTAGGAAGCTTTACAGTAAAGTGGAGAGGGAACTCAAATTCTTATAATTTGGGATAATGGCTAACTGTGCTTTTTTGTCTTTTATTTACAAAATGCTAAAATTTCCTTATACCCTTACTCTTTTCTGTGAATGCTTGAACTTCAGTGAAATCCTGATCTCCCCAATATCATTGTTTGGGTGTAGAAGAGATAGTAATATCTCTTTAATAGTAATTTAAGTTTTTACTGGATACATGGTCTCTCTGAATAAATATTACATTTCTCAGTCTTCCTTACAGGAGTGTAAGGCCATGTGACTAACTTCTGATCAATAAGATATGATTACATATAATTTTGGTATAGGAATCTACCACAACTTTGCAGGAATCTATCTTAAGAGTCAGCTGACATATACCCTTTGTTTCTTTTTCCTTCCTTCCCCCATCCTCCTGCCAGGAACATCATACCACTACCTTGGACCATAAGGATGAGGGCAACACCCTAAGGACAGTAGGGCAGTGAGGCAAGGATGTTGGGTTCTTGATGATTCATGGATCAGAGCCACCATACCAACCCTGGAAAATACAAGATGGCATTTTTACTCTCATGTCCAGTACTTAGAGAGGGTTAGAAAAGCTGGGAGACTTACGGTCATCTCTCTCTTTGCAGCCTTTCTATGGAAGCTAGCTTAGCCAAACTGTCTTCTGGTTTCCCTTCTATCCTTGCTGATTGTTCTTTCTCAGTCATCTTAAGTGGATTCCTTTCCTCAGCCCTGTGACCACTCCCCAAAGTCCTGCCCTCTGCTCACTGTCTTCTTCCTGTATACTCTCTCCCCACGTAACCTCCCGAGGCTGCTGAGTGACCAAGTGCTGCCTCAAATGATATAAAAAACTTTTGCAACATGCCTCCAAGAATGTCGTTCTCCACACATCGAAATCCCCCAGCTTTTACTTGGGCTTTCCTGCCTCTTGAATAACCTCATTTCGATCATATGTGACAGTGTGTGCCTAGTGTCAACACAGTCAGCCCACAATAAATACTAGTTTCAAAACAGAAACAAAGTTCATATGTCATTTTTTTCTGAGATCATGTGAAATATTCCCAGGAAGAACTAACCATTGTCTCTTCCCTGCTTCCATAGCAGTTAATCTTATACTTGTATTTATTGTAACACACACCACATTGTACTGTATTAGAGTTAGTGGCTTGACTGTTCATCCCATGCCCCTCTGTCAAAGGTTGCAAAGGGTCATCCCAGGGGTCAAAAATCATGCCACTGACTCATTTGTTTGGCCAGCGCAATACTGGTAAACAAATGAATTTGAAGGATTTGGCAGGCATCTTTCACTTTCTCAAACCCCAACTCTCTCTAGGGTCTTATTCCTGCTTTATACATATCACAGATCAGTTCCTGCCCCATCCTTCCCTGGAAGATGAGACACCAAGTCTTAGTAATCTCATTTCCTAGCACATCACACCACACTGGGTTCACCATAGGCATTCGGTATGTACTAAAGGGAAGTGAGGGACAACCTTCCTTGCTGTTTAGGCCCTACCTAGAGCCTAGGCTCAAAAAAAGACTTAGAGAGTGTTCTTAAAATACTTGCATGTTCACAGGAGATTTCAACACTGTAAACCCTTCAACGCTTCCTCCAAAGTAAGTCTTTAAGGGTAGAGCTTTTTTAAGGTACACAATACTAGATACTGAAATAGTTCAAGTGCTTTCCTGAGTTCTACATTGCATCCTGGGAATGAGCAGAAGGTCAGGAAACAGGGAACAGGATGTGATTCTGTCCAGTTTGACAAAGGAGTAACGATCCCTACTGCCTCCCCAGCAAGCTAGGACCACCCCCAGTCAAATCATCACCTATATCCTCCTCTTCTTCTTTAAACCAGTCACAGTGGCCCTGAGAGGTCTCTCAAAACACAGAATTGTATTTGCTCACTTTTTTAACATTAACATAGAAGATGAGCTTCCTTCCAACCTACATTTGAAAGTGGAGAGTTTTACCTAACCCAAATAAACTCGGTGCATCTCATTATAGAAAAAAAAAAGAGAGAGAGAGAAAGAAAAACACACCACCTAGGAATATGAATACATTTTTATCATTGCTTCAAGATTCAGGGCGTGAATTTTTTAATACTTAATATCCTAAGTTGTTTTCTTCATTTCCACAGAAATAACTCTGCAAGTTCAGATTTTATTTTTTTAAACTTCCCTTTTTCCCAAATCAGTGGGAAAAAATTACCATATCTTTCAGCTATATAAAATAGTTTTACAGTTTAGCACTTGAGAAACAACCCCCATCAATCACTAGCAGTAACTGAGGCACTTCTTGTACCAAACAACTTAAGCTGAAATTGAAACATCACTGATTGGCAAAACAATTTTGCCTTTCTAGTTTCTGGCCTGTCCTCTCATCAGCAGGTGTTAAGTCTAAGGGAAAGTCCATCTTATGGCCCTATTTACAATATTTCTAGTATCTTGGGGGTGGGTGGAGGAAAATCCTATCTCATTACTAAAAGGTATGATGCAACTACATATGTTTGCCTGCAAATAATTACTGCCTGAAGAAAATTCCTTAAGGACATTATTATCTTTCTAACACCGTATAAGAAGAAATATTTAGTGATCTGATTAAATACAGGTTGAATTTGCCAAGTAATAAAACCACATTTTAGAAGGAAATAAAATTGTTTATTCTTTGCAAATTGCATTATATTAATATCTAAACCAGTTATCGTCTATTCTCTCCCCATTCCCCCAAAAGAGAAAAGTCTTGCTTTTCTCTTGCATGTTATTTTCTGCCAAAATGTTTCATTTCCGTCCAGTAGTTAGGGGAAAAGTTATTTTTGTGGGAAAACATGCTGGGACAGCATTCGAGAACTATATTATGAACAGATAACCAGTTTACAGTGTAATAAAAATTAACTCTACATGAAGAAATTTAATTTTCAATCTAAGTTATAGTGTGTATATTATGTATTTATTAACACACATTTTAGATCTCCCCATATGATGAAAGGAATCATATTTAAGGCACTTTTCTAAAGCCATTGAACAATTTCCTTATACTTCTCCTGATGGGAGAGCAACCAATTTCATAGCCAACAACACTGGAGAAATACCAGGACAGAGAAAGAAGAGGGTTAAGTAGCAGAGCCTCAATCTGTTTATTCGTTCATTCAACACATATTTGTTACTCATCTCCTCTGCGTCAGGCAGTGTGCTAGCCACTGACACATTGTGATGTAGAAAACTTACAGTCTAAGCAATAGTTTGTGATTCAAGGAAGCTAAGTGGTAACTTAAGAAGACCGTTTCCCCCAACTCCACCTAGACCTGAAAAGATTCTCCAACATGTGAAATAAGTTCCACTTCCTCTCTCTCTGTGTGATTTTTTCAATATAATATACTTACCAGTTCTTTTCCAACAAAAAAGTGAACCAGGGATATAGACTACAGTGAACCATGATCCAAGTGCGGAGCTTCTTGTAAGCAGTATTTTTTCATGAGATTTTGTAATAAATTATAGGGGTGGTGTTAAAAATTGAATAGTTTACAAATGTGAGCCCTCATTAGCATATATTAAATATTATTATTTATTAGAATAGTAATAGTTTATTAGTTTTTAAAAATTAATCATCAAATCACTTTACACAATTAAGTCTAATTAACGCAGAGGGATTTCAGAGGGAGTATGTCCTAAAATCTCTTTATTTATTTATTTTTATTAAGGAAAAAGCATAATTCAAAGTTACATGACCCTTAGGCACAGCTCAATTACTGAGCAAGGAGGGAGTTTTGCATAACAGCATTTTCATCATGTGGGCACTAGGATCATTTGGGGCTCAGAAAATAAAGTGCTTCTCAGAGTAATCAAATTGTAAGGTGAGAAACCTAAGGGTTCCTAGAGTGGTTGTCTGTTAGTTTGGGAGAAGCTCCACAGGTAACTCTAACAGTCCTTCCCTCTTCCACACTGATGAGTTGAGATCTGCTACACTGGGCCCTAAGCTTCTTAAGGACAGGGTGATGTCTAATTCATCTCTGCATGCTACCGTTCATAACAGTACCTGACACAGAGTACTATGTACTCAATGTTTGTGGCCCCCCAGAATTCACATGTGGAAGCCCTATTCCCCAGAGTTGCTGTATTTGGAGTAAAGAAGTAACTAAAGTTAAATAAGATAAGGGTGGGGACCTGACCCAACAGGGTTAGTGTCCTTATAAGAAGAGACACCTTGTTCTCTCTCTGTGCATGCACCAAGGAAAGGTCATAGGAGGACATAGTGAGAAGACAGCTGTATGCAAGCCAGGAAGGAAGCTCTCACCAGAAACTGAACCGGTCAGCACCTTGATCTTGGACTTCCCAGCTTCCAGGCTATGAGAAAGGACATTTCTGTTATTTAAGTCACCCAGTCTATGGTATGTTGTTATAGCAGCCTGAGTGAACTGATACACAGAACAACCACTCTGATTAGTTGTCAGATGAACAAATAATTTCTTCAAAAAATTCCAGGCTTTCTGGTTCAAACATTTTTTGAACACTTGCTGTGGCAGGAACTGTGGCAGTCAAAGTGTTATGAAATGAAAAGAGAAGTGCAGTTACCTGTTTTTGCATCTATGGAATGGGAACAATGGTAACACTTTCTTAGAGGTATGAGGAATAAATGAGATAGAGACCTTAGCTCGGGGCTAAGGAACTATTCCATCATTTGTTATCATTATGTCTCGGGGTGTGGTACCACAGACGAAACTGTAGATTTTTCTTCTCTTTCTGTTGACAAAGGGCCCAGGAATGTTGCTCATCCCACCTGCCATTTTCATGGGTATAGTCCTTATATTACCTTGGGCACAGGGTTGAAACTTGGGTGAGGCAATAAGAGACATTTACCCAAAATTTAAGGAGGCACCCACTCTCAGGGTCATGTAAATACAACCCTGTACTTGAAAGACACAGAGAATGAGCACCTCCTTAAATTTTGTACTCTAGTTTCCTTCTTACCTCCCAGCTCTGTTGGGGAATCTTCTTTATGAGGATGAGTCACCTTAGAACTACTAAGAGTAACCCTCCTTAGGAGTGTGGGAAATGATCCCCATATTGTGAGGAAAGAGGCATAATAAGACTGTTTGGATTTTGAACATTTAAGAGAAAACTGTTTTTCTGAGTTGAATAGTATCCCCCCAGATTCATGTCCACTAAGAGCCTGTAAATGTGACCTTATTTGGAAATAAGGTCTTTGCAGATGTAATCAAGTTAAGATGAGGTCATAACGGATTAAGATATGCCCTAAATTCCATATGACTAGTATCTTTATAAGAAGAGGGAAATTTGGACACAAAGACACAGACACACAGGGCAGAAAGCAATGTGAAGATGGTGGCAGAGACTAGAATAAAGCATCTATAAGCCAAGAAAGGCCAAGGATAGCCAGCAACAACCAGAACCTACCAGAGGCAAGGAAGCATTCTTCTCTAGAGCCTTAACCGGGAGCATAGCGCTGCCAACACCTTGGTTTCAGACTTCCATCTTTCACAACTGTGAGAGAATACATTTCTCTTTTTTAAGCCACTCATTTTGTGCTCATTTGTTAGAGCGGCACTGGGAAACTAATATACTGCTCAAGTGTTAGGTATGAATCTCTGGGAAAGAAGAAAAAAGGGTAGCCTGGATCTGTGGGGTGTAGGACAAGAATCAGTCAGGACCCAGTGTTTCTGGGGCCTCCTGTTTCCCTGGGAGGGAACTACCCATGTGAACTGAAAGGCTGAGCATGAAGATCTGAAACCCTGGGAGCCAAGAATGGGGCAGCTGTGACTGAGCTTAGCACTGGCGCTGGTGGTGTCATCTTCTTCAAAGACACATGGAAGTCCCTGGAGGGATCTCGCCATCATTGTCAGGAGAGTAGAAGAGCATCTTCTGACATGCCTGGAGGGCCAGTGCTCATCAGGGACAAGTACAAGCAAGGGCCAGTGGAAACAGCAGTTGTCTTTCCGTGTAAGTATGGAAGCTCGACTGGCCGTCTTCTCTTCTTTGGGTTACCTATATATACTCAGAAGTCCTGGGCAGTTTGAATATGGGTAGGCTTAAGACAAAGTGAAGCATGAGAAGGAGGACACCTCTTGCAAAGAGGTGACACCCACACTGAAGGACAAATAGGAGTCAGTCAAGAGGTGAATGAATGGGGGAGATTTTAAGTAAAGGGGCTAGCAAAAATGAGGGCCTTGGCTTGATAGAAAGATGGCACACTGAACACCTGAAAGAACTGAGAAAGATTAAACCTAGGAGTTCCAAGGCATGAGATGAAGACGTACATGTCTCTATGTGGTAAGCCAAGGAAGCGGTGGAGTTGATGGGGATGGAGGAAAAATACTAGCTCCTAAAACCAGGGCCACAATGGAGGTAACTGAAACTCCAAACACATTTCCAAATGTAAACGATTGCTGGTTTCATCAGTGCAATTATATCACGCTACAATCGCATTGTAAGCTCCACAGATGTTGCAGGGCTAGCCTAGGAATTATGTCCGTATTCTTAATAATGCTTTGTATAGATTATTATCCTCCTGAATTCCAAACAACCAACTTACAAAGAAGCCCAATTCAGTTCTAAGAGGCAAACTAGCTATACTAGTGACTTGCCACGCCCTGAAATGGCCTTGAAACTTGGGAGCAGATACAATCCAGCGTAAATTGTCCTCTGCTACCAATATGTTCTGAATGGCTGATAAGCAAAATCAACACTTTTCTTTAATGTTTGCAGGCTCCTTTTTAAAAATTGAGATAGCCAGAAATGCCATAATAGATCTGGATAAAATTGAGCTGGAGAACAGAACCAAAGCACGGTTAGAAACACCCCTCTCCCCTCATACCTCCCACTGAGCTGTTAGTAGAGCCAGGAGGGAACTACACAGAGAACCTGTTCTACTCCTCTGATAGAAACCTGGCCATCCTTGAGCAAACTCCAGAGACAGCTGTATTTTCATAGGAAAACCCACCTTTTTGGTTTTAGCACAAGGGAAACTGCAAGTCTGTACTCCTAGACTAACCTAAAATGCAATGGAGATTAAATAAGGGTGACAGCAGCTCCCTTGAATTCTCTTCCGGTCCATGAATTAAATCCTCTTAGAGATGAGACTCTCATCACCACAGAGCCCGGGGAAACGACATGACTGATTGAGTTCATATTATAATGCCTTGTACCTCTCCTGCTTTGGGGAAGGAAACATAAAATAAAGATGCCTGTACCATAAAATACTCAAATATGTTCTTCAGAATTCAAGGACTTAAATTATTCAGTGACTGGAGCATTTCTTTTTTTTTTTTTTTTTTTTGAATGAGAATAAAAGAGGGAAAAAAAAATACCCTAATCTTTCTGTCACTAAATAAAATATCAGTCCTAATGTTCCAATTCACCCTCGGAACACAGCATAATCCCATATTATAACCAATTTTGTAAAAAGGGAAAGTGTATGCAAAAGAAGGTAAACAAGAGGAAAAGAAAGTAACCGGATACAAGAAAATAGCTCACAGCAAATGACGTTTGGAATGAAAGACAGAAAACCCACACTATTTTGTTCTCTACTTAAATAGACGGAGAGCAGAAATGCACTGGAGACATTTGATAATCAATAAAACATTACCCCGAGGGCGCTATATACAACTATAATCTTTAAAACAAAACTCAAGGAAATGGAACATTTAAATTAGAAGGACTTTTATAAAACAACATGGCAAAAAAAGAAAAAGAGGCTTAATGTCCTTTTCTATCAGGGAATTCTTAACTTAAGGGTTATTTTTCACAGCCAGTTTTTAACCAAGGAGCATGAGGAGAGATAAAAAATATCTTAAGCCTTTCCTGTCACTGTAGCCTTCATAATCACCACAATTCAACATGACACCATGACTTGTAACAAATTCTCCCCGGCATCCATTTAAGTGGACACTAATTGGAAAGTTCAGTGAACAGAAAAAGGCTGTGAACAGTATATATTTCAACATGCTGTACCCAATCCTGACCTTAAATGACAAGGAGGAAAAAAAATGCCTCAACACAGCCTCTGTACCTCAGCTATGTATTGTGAAACCACGATGTGAGTTAGCTCTGGAAAAATCCCCGGGCTTGTGATAAGACTGAAATCAAACCTGGAAACTCCAGGAGAATCAATCTGCTCCAGACACATGGTTCTGTAACGGAGCATCTGGGTGCCCAGAACTGAAGGCAGGAACTCCACAAGCAAGGAGGTAATGGTAAGGTGTCATTGAAAACAAGGGCTCTTGTTAGATGAACAAGGATTTCAACCTTGGATCCACTGTATCCTAGATGTATAACACCTTGGTCAGAGAGCTCCACCTCTTAGATATATCATCTGTAAAATGGGGATAGTAATAACGCTATCATGAGCCATTGTGAGGAACAACTCAGATGATATAAATATAGCACAGTACCGGTTGTCACATTGTAATTGTTGCCCTATTAATAGCTAGCATGTATTGAGGGCTTACAACCTACTATTAAAAAACTTTTGTCTCTCCTACCAAATGTAAAACCGATAAGTAGTGGGAAGCAGCCACATGGCACAGGGAGATCAGCTTGGTGCTTTGTGACCACCTAGAGGGGTGGGATAGGGAGGGTGGGAGGGAGACGCAAGAGGGAGGGGATATGGGGATATATGTATATGTATAGCTGATTCAGTTTGTTATACAGCAGAAACAAACACACCATTGTAAAGCAATTATACTCCAATAAAGATGTTAAAAAACACACAAACACTTTTGTCTCTCAAAATAACCCTGTGAGCTAGATATTATGATTCTCCTCATTTTACAGAGAAAAAGACTGAGGCACGGAAAGGATAAGTAACTTGCCTAAGGTCACACAGGTGTAGTGGTAAAATGGCACTTAACCCTGGCACTCTGGTTCCAGTCTACACATACTGTTTCTAATTTAGTTTTATTGAATGAATGAATGAATGAATGGTAGTTATTTTTTTATTCTTGAAGATTTGATAATCTTATTGAACAGTGATAGGCAGAAACACTGTAATCATAAAATAAGATCCTATAAAATCAATAGCTATCTTTAAACCTCCAGAGAACCAAGCCCTACAAAACAAGAAATGGAGACAGAAAGGGTTTAAGAAGCTTACAGAAGATCTGCTTACAGAAGATCCCAGGCAACCTGGGGTTCAGGGGAGCTGCCCCCATCCTGACTTTTGGTAGTCTCAACGCTCTGCTAATCCTTCTCCTTCCTGGCTGGCATAGGGGAATTCACTTCATTTTACACTCTGGATCCCAAGATTCCCAACTGACTGGTTTTCTGTGTCTAGATCTACACTTAGCACTAAACTTATCCTTGGGAGTTGCAGTCCCGTGATCCTAGAGACGCTGAATGGTTATGCCTCAGAAAGGTTAAGCCTGGTGATTGGGGACCAAGGGTAAGGAAACTTAATACATCGCATTTGCGTAATCTTTTTAACTTACAGTTCTTCATCCATGCAAAAATCCTTCACAAATGAGAGGACTCAGGTCCCAAGATATATAACTTGCACAAGGTCACAGAGTAGAAATAAGAACCGGGATCCCAGGTCTTTCTTGCCGTGCTCAGCATCTTCTTTGTCCTGGTCCCTTATAGCTACATGACATGCAAATCCATCCCCAAGTTGGAATTATGCCTTAAGGTTAGTTCTGAGAATTCCAAGAATTTTAGAAGGCTATTGATAAGATACTATTTGGTGGTCTGTCCCATTAGTGCCCTGATTGCTAGATCTTCTGACCCAGCAAAGAGAACTCTAGGAGACTATGAAATCTATTGTTTGATTGCCCTTCACCTTTTGTGAGCCCTGCCTTCTGTTAACAAATTCTACCTCAGCGCCATTGGATTCAGCCTATGATCCAGACTTGATCAATTACAAAATCCATTTCCCTCAACACAGTGATTAACTCAGAGATGGGCACATCTCTGATTAGCTACCCAAGGGAAGCTAATCAGAATCCTTTCCTGGATTTGCTGCACAGGTACTAAGAGAAAGAAGTTCTCTATCAAGTGAGATTTCTAAAATAAGAAGATGTGAACCTGGGGTCTTCAATCTTCCAGGTTTTCAGCAGGTTCCTAGCTGATAGCAGGGGAAATCCAAGTGCTTGAGACCTCTGTGGGTGCAGCTCTTCCTTCAATTTTTTAAAAAATTTTTGGCTGTCTGGGTCTTCATTTCTGCATGCGGGCTTTCTCTAGTTGGGGCTAGTCTTCGTTGCAATGAACAGGCTTCTCATTGCAGTGGCTTCTCTTGTTGCGGAACACGGGCTCTAAGCGCGCAGGCTTCAGTAGTTGCAGCACGTGGGCTCAGTAGTTGTGGCGCATGGTCTTAGTTGCTCTGCGGCACATGGGATCTTCCTGGACCAGGGCTTGAACCTGTGTCCCCTGCATTGGCAGGCGGATTATTATCCACTGCGCCACCGGGGAAGTCCTCCTTCAATTTTTTGAGCCCTCCCCAGTAGTGTTTTTGGTCAAATAAGCTAATGTATTTCTGTCTTGCCTAAGCTAATTTGCCACTGACACATCCTTAAAATCTTCTCCATTTAAGGCTTTCATGAAACCTAAGCCCATTGGAACTTTTGTTGACTTATTTATCTAGTCATCATTTGTCTCCACCATCATTCCCTGCACTGCAATGTAAGCTCTACAGAGAAAGCGGACATCTGGTGTGTCTTATTCACTGCTCTACCTGCAGCACCTAGAAGAGAGTCCTGCACATAGGAGGCACTCAGTAAAAAAGTGGGGAATGTGTAAGTGGATGGAAGAATGAATGGGTGAATAAGGCAGAGCCAAAAGTCCAAGACCCCGAAGCTCTCTCCGGAGAGGCGTTCCATGAACACCCACCAGCTCTGAAGCTGATGAGACAGGAGAAAGCTCACTGGGGGTCCATGCACAATGAGACTCTTTAGAGACTCACAGAGGCAAACCTCCTGTCGCTCTGGTGGGAGGACAGTGAGCAAGGTTTTCTCCAGCCACTAGGAGACCTCAGGCAGACACCTATTGACTAGGCAAAGGGTCTTCATTAATGGGCCTTCTTCCTCAGAGAACCAGAAGATAATCAGAAGTTTTTTTGAGGTCTGTGCAACGTATTTAAATGAGAATACATTGAGGTATTGGGATCTCCTAGCTCTTCAACACCATGAAATTCAGCTCAGCCCCTTCTTGAGCACGCACCACGTACAAACTATACTCCTCCCTGGGTACCTGTGGGGGACTGGTTCCAAGAATGTTCAAGTCCCATGTATAAAATGCTATAGTATTTGAATAACCTATGTACATCCCCCCCCCATACTTTAGATCATCTCTAAGTTACTTATTATACCTAATACGATATAAATGCTGTGTAAATAGTTTACTGCAAGTAAATGCTGTGTAAATAGTTGCTGGGCGAGAGCAAATTCACGTTTTGCTTTTGGGAACTTTCTGGAAAATTTTTTTTTAGTATTTTCAATCTGCAGTTGGCTAAACGTATGGATATGGAGCCCACAGATACAAAGGGCTGAATGTATAGAGTTAGGAATTGTAGGGAATACTAAGTAGAAGACGTCTTCACCCTCTGTGATGGAGCCTTAGAGAGATAAGGCACTAAAGAAAGACCTCACATACTAAGCAGTAAATGATAATGAGTTGTGGTTTTCCTAGGGAGAAAAGAAGGGAAAGGTGGAAGAATAACACCCAAAGATTTTATTTCCAAAGCTATTTTTGTATCATTAATATTCTCAAGACAAAGTCATCTTAATTCTTTTGAGATTTTATGTGTCTATTGTTTGATTTGTTAGGTGTTCCAAGACATTCTTTTTGAGGAGAGGCATGGGAAAAGAATAAAACTCAAACAAATGACAATAGGATACTGGTCCTTTTAAAGGGGTGTTATAAAAGAGAACAAGACTGTTTCAAGTTTGAATGTTAAAAGCCTAGATTTCATACAAGTGTTTGTTGAAATTGGCCACATACAACGACTTACAGGGCTCTTCCACGAGACGTGAAATCATGACAGATGTAATCCCATCACAGCTACCCTGTTCTCAAGGTGTTTGCCTCCCAAAGAAGGGAGAATCAAAACTAACCTTTGTTGTATGCATATGTTGCCTGCCACTGTGTAAATGTGTTATCTTATTTGACCGCCACAGCAGACGATGAGAAAAGTGGTGGTATTACAACCATTTTACAGAGAAGCTAGTCAACCTGCCAAAGTTCACACAGTTAGAAAGGGGCAGAGCCGGGCTTTGAAAGAAGTCAATCTCCAGTACCCTTGCTCTTACCCACGAGGTCTTTTCCATATGAGGATGCCTAGAGAGGGATGGTTGGCAACAATGTGACAAACAAAAGCAATAGCCAAAGAAAGCATAAAATATTTTTCTTACCAAACTTAGCAGTCCATGTTAGTTGAAGAACAGGTGTAAACTGAAGGAGGCCAGGCTGCTGAGGCTCCCTACCTTGCCTTGTATACGAACCCCGTATCAGCACATGGTGAACAATCCTCCCCTCCCCCAAAACCTACACTTGAGCCATGCAGACTTTAGTGATGGTTTTCTGAGAAGGTAGAGAGAGCTAGATGGCAAGACAGCAGAAGTTTCCAAAACCTACTTCTCTCTTTCCCAGAGAAAAGAAAAAAATTCTCTCCAGAATAAGCATATCTCCTCTCTATCTTCCCACCAACTACCCTGAGCCCTGGTTTCCTGCCACACATGCCTCTTAATACCCCTCACTGAAATAAAATCCTGCTGGCTGGCTGAGGAGTATCAGTGGGGAAAAATAAATAACAAAGCCAAACCAACCCGGGGAATGAGAGCCTTCAATCGCTCTTCCAAAAGCAAGTGATGAGATGTAATACATTTAAGCATATACTATGTACCAGGCATTGTTCTTGGATCCGGGGATACAACCATGAACAACAGAGCCTAGAGCTTACATTCTAGAGAGAAGATACAGACATTAAACATCAAGCACATATGTCAGTCTGATGTTATGATAACAACGATGCGGACTGGTGGGAGAAAGCTGCTTTATATTTAATGGGAGGCAAAGGCTTCTCCGAGGAAAATACTTTTGATCTGAATACTAACAGATGGGAATAGCCACGCAAAGATGTGCATTCTAGATGGAGAAATTACCAAATGTAAAAGCCATGAATCAATCCTAAGAGGGTCAGGAAAGCTGGGGCAAAATGAGTGAGGAGGAGAGAGAGATAAGGACAGACAGGTGTGCAGGGAGGACCTCATGGTTCAGAGTAAGAAGTCTGGATTTCATTCTCCATAGAGTGGGAAGCCCCTGTAGGAACTGAGAGGGAGTGACGAACATTTTGTAAAGGGTAATCTGACTGCTGGTTGGGGAATGACTGTGGAGGGTCATGGAGGAAGGGTGACTGGAAGCTCCCCTCCCCTCCACACCAGGCTGTTTGGTGTTGGCTTTCATTTTGCTTAGAGCATTTTGCTGCTTACTAGATTAGGTGCCTATTGTAGGAGCTCAGGTACCATGGGGCTTACATTACAGTGATCAATTTCCAGGTGAAGGTGGATGCATTTGTGAAAGTAAGGCAACCAAACCTGCTGTCAGGAGTTGAAAAAGTGGTGTAAGAGAATCTCAGGTTTTTAAATGGATCAGTATTAGAGAAGGATAAATTGGTTTGTGGGGAGGGGACTGAGGGACGAGAAATCTAGAGCTGAGACAAAATTTTTTTAACTTTATTTTAGCCTAAGGAATTTTAACTTTATTTGCTCATCAGTGAAGAAGCCAGCAAAGGATATTTATTTGTTCACTTTGCTTTTAATAAACTTTGTATTGAAGTATCATTAACATGAAGGGCTGGTTTCATGGGAATGCCCCTCATTCAGAAGGGCCATGCCTAGTTTATTGCTCTACTGTTAAATTCTTAATAATTTTATCTTTGAACTTGTGTTTTGTCAGTAAGTCCAACAGAACAATGGAGCATGTGTGTAAGCAGAGGAGACTGACAAAATATGTGTGTCTAGTGTTCCTTACCACCCCATTTGCATACAGTGTTCATGATGCCCTAAGAGCAAGGAATTCCACTGGGCTCACCATGCATAGGAGTTCAGGGGGATGCAAAGTGAGTACAAAGAATGTATAGTATGGAAGCCAACGGTTTCCAAAATGTGTCGGTAGAATGTATGCATATCAAGGAGTAAAACAAAATGTATTTATTACTCTGCTATTGATGGACATGGAGGTGGTCTTCCAGTTTGGGACTATTATGAATAGTGCTGCTATAAATAATTTTGTACACATCTTGAAATGCACTCATTACCCATTTCTGCTGGGTATTTATGTACAAGTGGAATTGCTGGATCAGAGGGTATGCATACACTCAGCTTTAGTTGATAACTACCAAACAGTCTTTCAAAGCAATTATATAAATTCTGCATTTCTGCCAGGGATTATAAAAGTTCTACCTGTTCCACATCCCTCCCAGCACTGGTATTGTACACGTTTAAAAATGTTAGCCATCCTGGTGGATATGTAGTGGTATTTCACTGAGGTTTTAGTTTGTAGTTCTTAGTGTCTAATAAGATTTAGCACCTTTTCATATGTTTATTGGCCATGTATAGATCCTCTTTTGTTAAGTACCTGTTAAAGTCTTTTGTGCATTTCTCTATTAGGCTACTTGCTTTTGTCTTATTATTTTGTAGGAGTTTGTTATGTATTCTATACTACTCCTTTGTCAGCTGTACTGCCAACATCTTCTACTCTGTGGCAAGCATTTTCACTTCTTTATGTTTCTTAATTTTAATGCAGTCTGATTAACTAATACTTTCCTTTTTAGCTAATGATTTTGTGTGTGTGTCCCTTTGGTTATTTTAGCTTCCATGTTTAGCTCCATGCCCCATTGTTTTTTACATATATGAGAGAGGGGTCAACATTTCATTTTTTTCTATATGAATATACAATTAACCCAGCACCACTTATTGAAAAGACCATCCTTTCCCACTGCACTCTAGCATTATCTTTCTCATTAATCAAGGAGCTATATATGTGTGAGTTCATTCCTGGAATCTCTGTTATGTCTACAGTTATTGAAAGAGTTCTTTCATCATACCAGACTTCACTGCTTTGCAGCTTTTTTCATCTATTCCAAGTCCATTTGTCTATTCTTGCTCAAGTAGCATACTGTCTGAATTACGTTTGATATCTTGTAGTATAAATCGCTTCTAATCCATACTGATATCTAGTATTATATGTACTCAACTTGGTTTTCATCTCTCTGATGGGCTTACAATTCCAGGTCCTAATGTAAGGTTTTTGATAAGGAGATGAAAGGCTCATTGTGGTATGTTGGAATCCTGTGGTATCATAGATATCTTGACATGGTGTGAAGCATGGATTGGTAAGGACCAGAGAAAGGAAGTGAAAACCAATTTAGATGAATGATGACAAGGGTCTACTACTTAATATTAGAAATAAAAATGAAAAGACAGATTTAAAGATGTAACAAAAGTAGAGTCAGGAGGACTCATGTCTAATTGGACATAGGAAGAAAAGGCAAAGAAGTCCAAGATTACTGCAAGGATTGAGGCCTAGATAACTGAAAGGTTGGTGAGGATATTCACTGAAATAGGAAAGAGGGGATCAAAAGCTGGGTTGAGGAATGAGGGGAAGATGAGTTCAACATAAAACAAGTGGAATCTATGGGATTTAAATGACCATAGCTGCCAGTGTCCAGTGGGCAGCAGATAATAGTGGATTGGAGGTGAAAAGAGATCAGGGCTAGAGATGGAGAATTGGGATTATGTCTACACTAATGTGTCAGAGATTATCTGTGCTCTCAAAGGGAGAGTGATGGAGAGGGGATGGGGGAAGAGGGATAGTAGAAGACCAAGATAGGAAAGGAGACCAAAAGTAGAAAGAGACAGATGAAGAATGAACAGAGAAAAGAAAGAGGAAGAAGGGAAAGCACGAGGAGGGAGGAAAAGAAAGAAAAAGATTTTTGATTTCAGTTAATAGAGAGGGCTAACCGTATCTTTATTCTAAGGTCAAATCCATGTATTGTTCAAGCATTCCAGTAGAAAATTATCTTGGTGGGACATTCCTGTGCAGTCTTTGAGACTCTATCTCCCTTCCAGATGTGCTCTTCTGTGCCCACTGCTGTCTCCTTCCCAGCAGAAGACCTATGGACTGATGGGGAATATTTTGGGGCCCCTAGATTTCCTGTCAATGTGTGTGCATTTGAAGTGACAGTAGGTGGGTGAGTACTAATTCCTTATATTATTAGAGAGCTTTTCTAAAGAGGAATTAACGCAGAAACCAATCAATCTGGGGATCAAGGAAAAGCGTATTGCATATTATAATAAAATCATGAAAATAATACCTTGCTTCCTAACTGCATTCAAGAATTTTTATTACATTGCTTTTATCACAGTTAGTCAAATTTTGGAAAGTTGATGATTCACAAATAAAGATAATTAAATGTTCCTGATGGCCTGTAGACAAGGTTAATTTACACCCTGGAAGCCAGATGAGGTGTTAACTATATTCAGGTTGCACTTCAGTGGTTTGAAAGGTAATTGTTTTACGTTCCCAGAGCTTAAAAGGGACTTCCATGGGCTTCCCTGGTGCCGCAGTGGTTGACAGTCTGCCTGCCGATGCAGGGGACACGCGTTCGTGCCCCAGTCCGGGAAGATCCCACATGCCGCGGAGCGGCTAGGCCCGTGAGTCATGGTCACTGAGCCTGAGCGTCCGGAGCCTGTGCTCCGCAACGGGAGAGGCCACAACAGTGGGAGGCCCGTGTACCGCAAAAAAAAAAAAAAAAAAAAAGGACTTCCAAAAATAGAGTAGACTATCAAACACAGAGAGACCATATAACACTTGAATTGTTGTTTTCTTAAAATTCCCTTCCATTCTGTGATTTATCTAACACTAGTCAAAGTACTTCATATCAAATATTTATTAGTGAAAGGCAACATTTTGGAGAAAGTTTTACCATCATGGAATAGAGTTTCGTACCATTTTTTTTGCTTAAACGAAATACAGAAAAAGTAAAAAATGAAAAAAAAAGAAAGTTCTTCCATCTTGGTCGACCCTATAAATTCGAAGATCTAAACCATATTCACCGATCATGTCCATTCCTCTTTCATCTATCTGACCCTTTGGGGAAAACAAGCTGAATGTGAAAAGTGGAAGATTCTTCTTGAGTACATACGTTACTAAAAAAGGCTGTTCTTACTTGGACATGGAGAAACAAATTTAAGCCAGCAAAGAAGTCTCAGAGCAGCATTTTTCTCCCCTCCCACTTTAAAGGATAACTTTGTTAAAAATATCAATAAATGAACACACCAAATTAACTTTCAATCACATGCACAAAAGTCCACTTGTCCAGAGGCACTGTATCATGATTGGTAACTTGACTACTCGAGCAATTATCTCATGACACTGTTATTACAGTACTCATTAGCCAAAGCATTTCTAGATAGTTTTCAGGGCCAAAAAAAAACTGGAGTGCAGCAATCACAATTATAATGCAAAAACAAGACAAAATAATTTGGCCAAATGAATAAGCCCAGAATTATTTTTGAACTGAATTGTCAATAATTCCCTGGCCATAAGAGAGATTTTCACTCCTAAGACCTCAAATATCATATGTTATCATCTTGCCCTCTCAAAATAATAAAAGTTGTAAAGATCAGGTACACATCATCTTTGCTTGTCTTTCACAAAAAGTAACTTAAACATGTGTGTGAGAGAAACTTGGTGTGTTTGTACTTACTCCATTTTTCTATATTTAGTTATCTTGATTAATAAAAGTCAAATATAGTCAAATAAATATTTCCAACTTCAGAAGTTAATCTGTTAAAAAAAAAAGCATTAACTTTTAATAAAGATGCCTGAACACAATCTAAGAGACACTTTGGGAAAAAGTCTCTCAAAATGTTGATTTTTCTAACCAGGAAATGGATCCTGAAAAAAAATCACAGCCCAATTAGTGTCACTCATGACTTTATAAAGTCTTCCTTTTATGTTTTGAGGAATGCAAGAGCTTCAGTGAGATGAAAATTATAATTCAGAGGTTGAATTCAGCTGTGTACTTGAACATTGTGTAAATTCACTGAGCTGAGGCCCACATTTGTTTACTTGAGGACTTTTCAATAAAGTCTTATAATGTGCTTGCAGTTCCAAAGAGCTGCTAAAATCACAAATTCTAAAGCTATGAATATTTTTTGTGTGAAATGGTACACTGAAATTAACACTACACTTTTTGAATAAAAACACCAAGGTGGTACATAGAAATGTCTCCAATTTTCTTGGCTCAGAAAACACAGCTGAAGCTGTGTCTATCAGGATTCTGGGCAGCAATTTCTTAAGGTAGCACTGGAGTAACCTCCAAAGACAAGAAAAGCAACCCGGTGTTAGGCATGCTGCAAAGTCTTCTGCTTCACTCATCATTTTGACTTGCGAAGCACCTGACAGGATTCCCAACATCACCTTTTTTTTTTTTTTTTTTTTTTTTTTTTTGCGGTACGCGGGCCTCTCACTGCTGTGGCCTCTCCCGTTGTGGAGCACAGGCTCTGGATGCGCAGGCTCAGCGGCCATGGCTCACGGGCCCAGCTGCTCCGCAGTATGTGGGATCTTCCCGGACTGGGGCACGAACCCGTGTCCCCTGCATCGGCAGGCGGACTCTCAACCACTGCGCCACCGGGGAAGCTCCCCCAGCATCACCTTTTAAATTTTCCCCAGTCTCCCCAAGATCACAAAACCATGTTTTCGAATGGAATGTATCCCTCTTGAATTGTTTCCAATCCCCATTAATCTATTAGAGAGCAGATACGAAGATGGAAGACCTTTGTCATTTGATGATGCTAATAAAATGGCAACTGTGTATTACACACATCGTGTGTCAAACACAGCAATAACCCTTTACCTATGTTATTTCACTGAATCCTCACACAGCCTATGAGATAGATTCTATATTTCATCATCTCAAGGAGGCCATCAGCACATTACGATTTTTTTAAATATACCAATAAAAAATAGGGAAAATGCTGCCAAATAAAGTATGATGTAATGTTTTCTTGTCACTTGGAATTTGTCTTTTATACTTGTTGAAAGCACTCTTGTATCATACCACCAAAAACTGCTTTGCAATTTTTTCCCAGTATTCCAAGGGATTTGGAATTTCTCCTGTGTGCAGTTCAGCTGCATGACTTGGTGTGTGATAAGTAATCCTTTTGCTGCACCTCAGCAACAAATAAACACAGTTTCAGCTACATGTGGGTACCTTCCTCTTTTGGATATCATAAAGCACTTGATTGTTTTCTTTGGAAGAAAACCTGGCAAGATGGTCCTTCTTTTCATGATGAATATTTGCTTCACAAATATCAAATTTAAGCCCCCTGCTCTGTTTTCGTGTATACAGTAACTTTTTGTCTTAAAGCCAAGTGCATTGTGTAATCTTTCTGAAAACAACTTAAATGGCAAATTAACTCAGCATGTGCAATAACACCAGTGCCCATAACTACGGTAAAGAGATGACAACGTGAACAGCAATGACCAAGTACGTGTCTGTGCTCAGGCAATGCCAGCTATGTCTCAGCTGCCATGAGGCCAATGGTGACCATAAAATACTGTTCTTTGTATGAGTCATCTCAATTTCTGAGATGTGAAAATGTACAGTATTGTGTTTCTTGGAATCTATAAAATATAGTGTGTTCAAAACAGTATATAATTGTTAAGAGGCCAAGCCAGAATTGTTACCCAGGAAATATGACTCTGGACCACATTCTCTTAATTGCCACATTACACTAGTTATAGGAAAATTAAGGAAATAAATCCATGCCCTTAACTTTGCCATAACGAACTAAAGTTGGAACTCAATATAATTTTCACCTTAGGTCTGTGGATTTAATTTCAAACTTTTGCTGCTGCTTCTTGTATTTTTATTAAATAGTAACACCAGCCTTAGTACTCTGTATAAAGAGGTGATGATTTCTGACTGGAGAGTTTATGATCTAAATTAGGACAAAACTGGGAAAATGAGACGACAGAAGATCGTGAGAAGCTGGTGTTGGTTTCAGTTTGCTTCATTTTCATGTCGGCAATTTTCTTCATGCTTCCTGGATTCACAACACACTTCCTGTCTCATTTTCTCCCAATAATTTTCAAAGAGTGTCAAGCAGCTAGTATGTTCCCTTTATTGAAAGTGAAGAATCTGAGTGTACTGTATTCACACAGCTAGTAAGAAGATGAGATGGTTCTAGCACTCAGATTATCCCTGTATTCAGAGCACATCTATGTTCAAAAGAATTATAATCTCATTGCTAATGTTTAACAAGTGGCTGAATACAATGATCCTGATGACACAAAAACTCTCCTGCAAGAGAATTTGACAATACACCAGATTTCAAACATTTACCTTGAATTTAGTGAAAATGCACCGAAGTGGAATAATAAACAGCATGTGCTCTAGAGCCAGCCTGCCTTGGTCCATATTCTGGCTCTACCACTAAGGAGCTTTGCAAGCTTGGTCAAGTTACTTAACCTCTCTGTGCATCAGCTTCCTTATTCTGTATAAGGCGGGGATCATATTAGCAACAAAAATTCTGGATGTGAAGAAAATGAAGACTAAAACTCTATCAATAAATAAGGTTATATATAGACTAGAAAGAATGGTCTTTAAAATAGACAGAAATTTAGAAAGAATGAGCAAAGAAATTTGGGGGGAAAGAGGAGGCACTCTCTGTTGTTATATTAAACTTGAATTGACTACCAAAGTTCACCTTTGGTTTTTATATACATTATTATTCATCTTTGTAGTGACCCTCAAAGGGTTACCAATTCCCAACGCAAGTCTTTTGCTTACTGAATACTACTTCTGTTTAAATTTCCAGAAACATATCTACATATCATTTCCATAGTCCCAGTTCTATTTGTTTATGTGCCTGGGCAAGAATATCTGATAAACACACGCTGTCTTCCCGAAGTCACGCTGACGTCTTGGTATTTGTGAGCACACTCAGGAGACTTACTATGTGAATGAACCCGTTGAATTCCTGCTTTCACCTACTGCCCTTATAGTAACAGAAGTAGTTACCAGCTCTTTTCAGAACTGTTAAAAACGATGATAGTATATGGAAAATAATTTCTCATTCATGTCAGTGTCAGAGTGCTCCAAAAGGGTAATGGTGAAGAAATATAGTACAGCTGTAGTGAAATATCTTAATTCAGCAAGAAGTCTGTTTTCCCAATAGGAAAATCTAGGCTTAATATGTATCACATAGGCACATAACTACTACTACTGCTCAACACACTCTTCACATTAATGCAGGGTGGAAGGGTGGGGAATAATCTCAAACATCATAAAATAATAAAGCTTTTGTTTATGGTGGACTGTGGTAACTCTAGCTTGCCTTTCATATTTCCCTTCTTTGGGCTTTCAATCACAAACCTTCCCTCCACACACCCATCTCCCTCTGTGCATACTCGTAAGTGTGAGCACCTGACCTGTGCTCCTACGATCGGAAGACTCCATCCTCGAGGCCACAGTGGATCAAGAATAGGCACGTGACCCAGTCCGGGCCAATCAGAGTCCTCCTTGGCAACCTTCTACTGAAACTGAAAGGAAGGTTTTGTTTTCTTTCTGTTACAGTGTTGGAAGGATACAAGCTACAGTTGCATGTGGCCATATTTCCCAGACTTGGGCAGGAAACCTACCTGGTGCAGAAGAGAATAAGGTGCAAAGAGAAGCAAAATCAAGGAGAGAAGAGAGCTTGTCACATCTCCAAAGGGAACCATTCACCCCTCACTTGCCCTTCTTCCTGATGGAGGGCCACTCCCCTGCAATACCATGTGAACAGTGCCTTCTAGAGTTGTGCCACAAAGTAGTCTAAGAGAAAAAAAAAAAAAAATCCCGGTCACTTTGAGTACCTAGTTCCAGTCTCTAAGGACCAGGTTCCTACAGCTTGTCCTTCAGTCCATGAAATACCCAGTATCCTGTCCAGTTTCATCAGCTAATTAGCTCCACTTAACTTCTTAGCTAGTTTGAGTTGAGTTTCCATCACTTGCAACTGAAAGGATCCTGAATAATACAAACTTTCTATAACTGTGCAGAATGCTGTCATACAGATAATTTCATTTTGCACAGAGAAAGTGCCTATTTTATGGATGAGGGGACAAAGGTTAAAGATTTGCCTGCCTCTATAGTGGAGCAGAATTTTTTTAATAGAAAAAGGGGAGGGAAAGAATGAGAATTATATCTAGGTCTTTTTGAAGTGGGCTTATTAGCAAGTTTTCCTTCTGATAACTATGGCACATTTATTTGTCTCCAAATTCAGTCTTGAATTTGGGAGGCGAGCATTCCTGGATCCTCACCCACTCACTGCTGATTTCACCTATGTGCTCTTTGTTCCTTCTACCTGCACTCGGGGTCAAGCGCCTGAAGAGAAGCTCACAGTTGCACTCACAGTTGCACCCCAATCATATTTACCAATGCCTTTTAATAGCTGATACGTATTAAACACTTATTATGCACCAAGCACTATTCTAAGCACTGTATCTGTATTAACTCATTTAATCCTCAGTAAACACTTGTAAGGTAGGTATTACAATTGTCCCTATTTTATGCATGAAGAAACAGAGGCACAGAGAGATGAGAGGTTATATTGATATAACCTGCCTGGGTCACAGAACTAATAAGTAGAGGAATGTGGATTCAAATGGAGGAAATGACACTCCAGCCTCTGTACCTTTCCCTAGACGTGTAACACATGGTGCTTGGATGCTCTGCCTTAGACTCTTGAGTACATTCTATATCACCTGTGCACCTGGGTGCCTGCCCTTTTTAATACCCACTCTCATATCTTGAGTCTGTATTTCCTGCTGCCTGAGCTCTGCAGCCTGTGTGCCTATGGGGCCTGACTGCTCCTCCTTGTTTTACCTACCTTGGCTCCATCTTTGTCTATATGACCTGTGTGACTAAAGGTAAACTAATGCTCATTGAATCTGCCCAGATAATATTTGCAGCACTTGATCCCACAAGCTGACAACAGAAGGATGGGCCAAACACGAGCTGACCCTGAATGAACTAACATTACCAGGTACCCAGAGGACCCACAAGTAACAAAACTGTCTCTAATATTTACCTCCTTTTTTTTTTTACCTGTTGACCTTTTATGATATGAAGTACTGCCTAAGATAAATTGTTCTCCTCTTGAGAATTCTGGGGCTCGTTATCTGGTTTTTCTCACTGTGTTTACTAAAAGAATTTGCACTATATTTGCAGAGTTCAAACATCAAAGATAAATTTTGATAAAAATATAATTTATTGAAGGGATACCAGGTGTTGAAACTGGAAACTGGAAAAGGCTTTGAGGTTGCTAAAAGGATACAAACTTTAAGTTATAAGATGAATAAGTTCTGAGGATCTATTATATAGCACGGTGACTATAGGTGGCTATAGTTAGTAATACTGTACAGTATACTTGAAATTTTCCAAGAGAATAGATCTTATGCATTCTCACCAAAAAAAAAAAAAAAAAAAGTCACTATGTGAGGTGATGGATGTGCTAATTAACTCAATTGTGGGAATCATTTCACAATGCACACGTATATCAAATCACACTGTACACTTAAATATATTACAGTTTTATTTGAAAAGGAAGGAAGGAAGGGAGGGAGGGAGGGAGGGAGGGAGGGAAGAAGGAAGGAATAGGGATGGAGGGAGTAGGGATGGAGGGAGGAAGGAAAGGAAACTAGCCTCCAAGACAGAACAGGCAGAATCACAAACCAAGACAGCTCAGTGACTCAACCAACTCCTGGGCCCAAATGCTGGAATGAATGAGTTTCAAATAACCTTTTTCTTGACTCAGTCAGCCAAAAGTTCTAGGTAAGAGCAATCAGCTAGTCTGGCTTTCAGTTAGGACAGGGCAGGACACATGACTGACATACTTAAATTGCCCACAAATATAAAGAAGAAATTCCCCCAAAAGTCACAGGAAAATTAAGAATGGTTGATGGTTGTTAGGCAGCCAAACAACACAGCAAGGTCTATTCTACAGTACTGACTTCAGTACTACATTCTTGATCATGAGTATTCAGTATGTTATTCTGTTTCAGTAACTACATTTAATGGCACCTGGAGAGGTGCTTTTATTCAGAACTTCACGAAGATGACAAAAGGATTTACTGAGATCAAAGAATTCCATACTTGGTAATGCTACCCAGATATATGTTAAAATACAACGAACTAGAAAGGATACGTAGGAGGTTCTGACAACCTATTTATCTCACATAGAACTTGTGATAAACCTGGAACCGGGATGCTAAGGGAGTGGTATGGCCCGAACAGCATCTCTCTCCAGGCTCCATATTTTCTATGCTGGGACATGTACTTCTGCCTTAAGGGTCCCACAACTCTGCTCCTGCACCTATTTAAAGTCACCACCTTCGGGGCTTCCCTGGTGGCACAGTGGTTAAGAATCCGCCTGCCAATGCAAGGGCACACAGGTTTAATCCCCTGGTCCGGGAAGATCTCACATGCTGCGGAGCAACTAAGCCCGTGAGCCACAACTACTGAGCCTGAGCTCTAGAGCCCACGAGCCACAACTACTGAGCCCATGAGCCACAACTACTGAGCCCGCAAGCCACAACTACTGAACCTGCGTGCCACAACTACTGAAGCCTGCACACCTAGAGCCCGTGCTCTGCAATAAGAGAAGCCACTGCAATGAGAAGCCTGCGCTCTGCAACGAAGAGTAGCCCCCGCTTGATGCAACTAGAGAAAAGCTGGTGCACAGCACTGAAGACTCAACACAGACAAATAATAATAATATTAATTAATTAATTTTTAAAAAGAAAAAATTTTAAAAAATAAAGTCACCACCTTTATCAGTGGATAGTTGTTAAGGTTTGCCTTCCCTTGAGTATTTTGTTGCACTCAGCTTTATAATACTGCAGCCCTCTGCCTCTCAGACAGGCACTCTCTAAGTCTGTGGCTGTGTTTTCTTTGATGGCTACCTTCTCTTCAGAGGATCAGTCATCTTTGGGCTGCAAGTACATGACACAATATACCTTTTAAAAGGGGGATCAGCTCTTCTTTGGCATAACAACTGAACACTGGTTCTCCTTTGCAAGGAAACATGGACACAATGATAGTTTCTGGACAAGAACATTCAAAATCGTTGATCTTTGCTCACTCCCGTCCTTGCAGTGAGACCTCAGGATTAGGTCACAAATATTTTAAAATATCAAATGGGATACACTTCTTTCCTGGAAGTTATTCCACTAACAGAATCAATGAAGTAAATCAAAATCCCACCTTCTTCCTTGATAGTAAACATTTACTATCCTGATGAGAACAGAATTTACTTCTCATAACTAAGTCAAAATTTAAAACTTCACCTTTTCATTCTGAGCAAGTGTTCTTCATAATTAACAATCAAAGAATTACACAAATTCACTCAACAGGTAAATCCATTTAGACATCTGGGGTTATATTTTACTATTAACTCAAACTGACATGCATCAGGATTAATCAAATAACATCCCATATAAACTCTATTAAGGTTTTTTATCAGTGAGAATAGGATAAGATTGGGCTATGCCATTGATTCCCAAATCACAGAAGTTCATCTCTCACTTTCACAAAGATGGCTGCTGATCTCCAGGGCAGCTGCCCTCCATGTAAAACTCGACTTTTTATCTCCAAGAATTAAAGCTTTCTGAAGCCATTGTGCTACACATATTTGTCCCTTCCTGAACTTTAGACTTTCTATCTGTCTGAAAACTATCCTTAGCCCTTAGACATGCAGCTGCCTCCCCTCATTAGTTCTCCCTTCCTCTTGTATGCTCTTCCCTCACATGCTCACGTGTCATTTCCTCCTCCGCATTTTGGAAACTCCCAACTAAGGTGTCATCAACTGCTTAGTTACCCTGACTACTGCCATCTTCTTCTCTCCCAGTTCTCCTTTGTCACCTATCCAATCTATATAAAAGCCTTCTGCCGAGATATGCTATTCACACAGCTAAGCCCAAGACAGCTGTGTCTTCCTACCAATCTCTCTATGTCTCCCACCCTTCCCTCTCTGACTTCAGATTTCTGGCTACTTTCAATCAATCAATCAATCGACAAAAATTTACTAATTTGCTTGCAGTATTCTATAAACTGTACTAGAAAGTCTATTCAAGAGAAAAGGATAACACATAGTATCTATCATCAAGTATATTCTAATGTACTAGGAATTTTTAATTTGATAATACAAATAAAAACTGAAATGTAATGTATTATATTTTTAGTCACAACTCTCTGGTGGTATATGACCATCAGAGGGAGTTCCATTGAGGGAGACAGCTGTTTGGACTTGAGAATTTAGAAAGCATCTAGTCCAGTGGTTTCCAGTCATGACTGATCATTACAATCATCTAGGGAAGGTTACAAAAAAATACCTCAGATTACTGATTCAACATCTCCAAGGCTGTAGGGACTGAGATCTGCAATTTATATATATACACATAGGTGCTGTATGTGCATACATACACGCAGGTATGTGTATATATACAGGTTTATATGTATATATATACAGGTAGGTATATATGTATAATGTGTGTATGTGTGTATATACAAGTATTCATACATTATGGGTAAAAATAAACACCTCTCCAAGGGATTTTTATATTGCTCATGTTTATGATCCAAGTCGACTTCATTCTTATATCTTGTTAATCAAATTCAAAAAAAAAAAAACAAAAATGAATTGCAGAAAAGCTTAAGTGCCTTAGCCAAATCACACAACTAGTTACTGACAGAACTAGGAGCTAAGAGCAGTTTTATTGATTCACTGCCCTCAAACTCTTCCAATGTTATATATACTCCAAGAAGATGGTGGGAAGATTTGGAACTTCAACTGAACCTTGAATTATGGCTAGGTTTCATAAACATGTGAAAAAGATAGGATATTCAAGAGAAGTTTCTTCCCACCTCTGCTCCTATCTAACTAGTTTACATTCAATGCATGTTTTACATATTTATTGAGAGGCTAACATATATAAGGCATCAACCTGGACACAATCAGAGAAAGTTTACCTTTGAGAGGATACTGCCTTTCAAAGTCTTTATTAGCACGGGGACCCCCTGAGGAGCATTTTCAACATTCAACTTCCTTTGGTCTACCTCAGACTACTGAATCACAATTTCTAGAGATGGGACACAGAAATATGTATTATTAATGTGCTTCTCAGCTGATCTTTATGCACAGTAAATTCTGAGAAACATGGTAGTGGGGAATAAAGACAAGAAAAGAGCACAAATGATGATTAACAAGATAAGGATTTTCAGCTCAGAGACGTAAAGAGAGCGGAAGTGTGTTGCTTCAACTTTGTAGCAAGGACAACGCTGTACAAACCGCCAATTGATGACTTTTCTTGAACCCATTAAAGAACTGAGGTTGCAGGGCCACCAAATAACCTTAAGTCTGGGGAGACACGGGTGCTTTTGGGGAGAAATAAGACCAAGTATTTGCTTACCTGAGGCAGACAACACTAGATACCGTCTTAGCCAGAAAGAAGAGGCAGCTAATTTTTTAACAAATTGCTAGAGGATAAGGGTGAGCTAGCATGAGAATGCCAAGTCCCTAAGTATCTCAGCTACAAGGGGCCTTCATACCCTCTTGCAGGATTTGACTCCATGAACCCCACCAGGCACTCACAGGGAAGATCAGGGAGAATCCTGAGAAAATTTTCCTTAGGAGGCTGGGCATGCGAGGAAACAGTAGCTGCTGCCAGAACCCTGGCTCTACCCATCACCTCCGTCTCCCTACAAAACGAAAGCCTAATCTGCAGGACGAAGAGCATGAAAACCATAATGTTAGGGCCCTGGTGAAAACCCACTGCAGCTGGGGGACAGGACAGAAAAATAAAGCAAGAATTATACTACCCCTCAGAGAGGGGCAGAAGCATATGAGAAGGCCATAATCCAGAAACCCAGGGATTACTGAACATTAGCTTATGTGATTATACACATGTATGTTATAACCCATACCCATTTAGAAAATATTTAATTGTTTGAAGTATGTTAAAAATTGGTAGGGTCTGGAAACGTAAATGAGTACAACCCCTATGGAAAACAGTATGGATATTCCTCAAAAACTAAAAACAGAATTACCATATGATCCAGCAATCCCACTTCTGGGCATATACTGGAGGGAAATGAAAATCACTGTCTCAAAGAGATATCTGTGTACCCGTGTTCACTGCAGCATTATTTACAATAACTGAGACATGGAAACAATATAAGTGTCTGTCGATAGTTGAATGGATAAAGAAGATGTGAGATAGATAGATAGATAAATAGATAGATACATATATAGATATACACACAGAGATATAAAATTTAGCCATAAAAAGGAAGGAACTCCTGCTATTTATGACAAGACAGATGGCCCTTGAGGGCATTATACTAGGTGAAATAAGTCAAACAGTAAAAGACAAATACTGTATGATCTTATTATGCAGAATCTAAAAAGACCAAATTCACAGACACAGAACAGATTGGTGGTTGCTAGAGGTGGCCGGAGGTGGGGCGGGAGTGGGACAAATGGGTGAAGATGTTAAGAAAATAAAAGGAAACCCTGAGCAAGAACCTCCCAACTGAGCCCAGGCAGCCAGCAGAACTGAGAGAGATAATAAAATGATTGCTTTATGCCAAAAAAAAAAAAAAAGAAAAAGAAAGTCCATGTCCTGTCTCAAGTAAAATTGAAATAACCTGTATCTAACATAAAGCTGGGTCATGCCGCGGAGCAACTAAGCCCATTGCGCCACAACTACTGAGCCTGTGGTCTAGAGCCCACGAGCCACAACTACTGAGCTCATGTGCCACAACTACTGAAGCCCGCGCACCTAGAGTCTGTGCTCCACAACAAGAGAACCCACCGCAGTGAGAAGCCCGTGCACCACAATAAAGGGTAGCCCCCGCTTGCTGCAACTAGAGAAAGCCCATGCGCAGCAATGAAGACCCAACGCAGCCAAAAATAAATAAATAAATAAAAGATTATTCACTAAAGCATTAAAAAAAAATAACATAAAGCTGGGTCAGCTGTAGTTTTTCTATTCCCACATCAAATTCTCATAACCTCACATGCTTTAGTTGCATTTGATCCATCTTGAGTTCTTATCCATCCTTGGTAAGAGTAAGTCTGAAAGATCCAGGTGCCTATTTATTGCCTCCAAAATGTATCATAATATCAATTTACTTTACTTCTTTAATATCCCAAAGCTTGCTTTATTCACAAAGTTTAATGAATTCAAAGTTAACTATTTAGGTGACTTTCTTCTGGTCCAGAACTTAGATCTGCATATTGGGTAAACTGCCTAATCTAACCAATTTTAAAAAAATTTTTGAACACAGATATACATGGTATATTATCCCATTTGAACTATCAGTCTTACTACTAAAATTTCTTGGACCATTTCTTCTCAGTATATGAAATTTTCTGAATGCTATGACCCTGTGCTCCCTTCAACTAAGATTTGTCTAATGACCATAAGGAAACTCTTGGTAGGCTTTTTTATTACAGGAAATAGATATATTTCCCCTGGTCAACCTTCTCGATCTTCTAAGCATAAGTACTTAATAGTTTCCACTAATTGGGAAAATAACTTCTGAAAGAGATTATTGTCCAATACTAAAGCAATATGTTCATTTTATAAGAATTAATTTGCAAGCAGATATTCCTTACTTTTATTTATTTATTATAAATTTATTTATTTTTGGCTGCATTGGGTCTTCGTTGCTGTATGTGGGCTTTCTCTAGTTGCGGCGAGCGCGGGCTATTCTTCTTTGCGGTGTGCGAGCTTCTCATTGTGGTGGCTTCTCTTGTTGTGGAGCACGGGCTCTAGGCGTGTGGGCTTCAGTAGTTGCGGCGCATGGGCTCAGTAGTTGTGGCTCGTGGGCTTAGTTGCTCTGTGGCCTGTGGGATCTTCCTGGACCAGGGCTCGAACCTGTGTCCCCTGCATTGGCAGGTGGATTTTTAACCACTGTGCCACCAGGGAAGTCCCTATTTTTTACTTTTAAAAGACAAATTGTAAAAACCTTATATAGTAAGAATAAAGCAATGGTGAAAAGGTCTACAGTTTGCAATCAGAGACCTAGCCTGCAGCTTACTCTTTGCGAAACTTTAAACCTCTACTAAGTCTAATTACATCAGTAATGCATGTGGAAGCACCATAACTCTAGAGTACCATGTTAAAATGTTAAATTTTGTATTATTAATATACTTACTATTGTCCCTCTTCTATTCATTCAACAAACATTCTATTTTAAGCCTCTTACTTAGAAATTAGACAATATTTTCTTCAAGTGACTTTTCCCAAACTTCTCCTCCCTGCCTGCCTCTTCAGACTGAGTCTGATTCATCTAAGTAGCGCCATAATTTAGCTCATGATCCAAAACATAGCAAGTACTCAATAAATATTTATTAAATGATTTCATTCATTGTCAGCTTCCTCCTCCCCTCTACTTCCAACAACTAATATATTCTAAATTATGTTGTGGTAAAGTTATTCAGTAGCACCCAGATTCACTCCATGAAAACGTGTAGTCTTTAAAAGAACATTTCCACTTTGAATCCGGTTAAACTTGCCAGAATTATTAAGATAATTAATGGACATTCATATTTTGAATTTTACATCTTTATTCAAACTCTATCTTTTAAAAAAAAAAATTTAATCATGAAAGGCCCACCATATGTTAAAAAGCTACTATGATTGTTTAGATAGAGAGAGACCAGTGCTCCCTCTTCTGGTTCTACAGAGAAAGATGATAACAGAAAACCCTTGGCAGAGTCAGGCTCACACCCTGGGCAGGGAGGCTTGCCTACCTGAAGGACCATTTTGGAATTCTGGGGCGTGGGATGCTACATAATGACCGAGTTTGCTATACAATCTTAACTGACCTAAAACCCCACATTAATACACATGCTTGTCAGATGTGAAAGACATTATGAAAAGAGATCTCTTACCAACCTTATTCAAGGTTAGAAAAGCTATTATTTAAAAAAAAAATGAAACCTAGGAGAATAAAACAGTAAAAAATATATAATAAAATAAAACTTGACAGTTTCTCTTACAGTAATGAGTGTATAAAATAACAGTCAGTTTCTTTCTTGGTGTGAATGGATGTTAATTTTGCAGCCCCAAAACAATATGTGTGTAAAGTATTTTAAAGTTGCAATATAGAAAAATGAGCATTATCTCAGTTGATCCTCACGATAGATGCTGTAAGTTAATAAGCCATGGAATATTATAACTCTTGTTTCCTCCATTTTAAATGGAGGTATCTCTACAATGATGCATAGCTTTTTTTACAGGGCCTGCGAAACAAGCCCACGACCACTTCTATGCTTCAAATATTAATAACAGCTAAACTCTAAATGAAGGCATTGAAACAAGCAGTTTACAAGTTAAGTTGAATCCTCATAATAATCCTACGAACGAGGCACTATTATCACTCCCATTGCACAGACGAAGAAATTAAGCAGGATCACTTCTCAGGGCCAAATTCAAGACTATGCCCCAACATCCAAAGTAAGTCATGTGAAAACTCCCTAAAGCCAACTCAAACAGGTGAGGTCATTAGAGGTCATTAGACAGGTGAGCAATTGCTTGGAAATCATAGCACTCTTCATTGAATGCCACAAAATTGATATATTTAGCTCCATTTTATAAACTAGAAACACATTTTCTAGCAGAAAATATTACTATAAAATAATATGGGTACCAACCAATTTATATTTATATTGTATATGTTTAAACATAAAAGTAATATATAAATCAACTCCAGCTTTGGAGAGGGATCTTATGTCCCAGAATGCCTTCAACTCTAATACGTACAGACCCGATGTCTTGCAGAATTATGTATTTCACTCACTGAATTTTACAAAAGTTGAAAATTCTTCTGGATATGTTTCAGCTGTTTTCAAATCAGTGTGGAAGCCTTCCCACACCCTCTCCAAGATAAAAGTTAGCATGAATTAAAATGTGACACCCCACCCCCTCAAAATTAGGTACAAGGTTTGTAATTTAGGATCGACATGTCTTCCCTGTAGGTCTTCAAATAGATTTGGTTGAAATCTTGGCTTTTCAAATGACTTGAAATAACATGCAGTAAAAATTTACACAGTAACAGAAATAACATGCAATTGGAATCAAAGATCTTTTGCTGACCCTAATTTTTGGCTACATCCTCTTCTTTGCTTTGCAGTATTTCTCCACAAGACTACTCTGAGTTCCTGTAGGCAATGCAAATTCTTTTAATCTCTAAAATGATATAGGTCTCCGCATTCCCAAAACACACAAAAGTTTTCAGGAAAACATTTTGTTAAGTTGAAACCATATAAGATGAACCCAATTACTTTATGATGTGATGAAAGAGCTTGATTGGCTGTCCAATTTGCCATTTTCATGCTCATTGTTTACCCAGCTGCATGAGCCACTGAGCAAACAATCCGCAGCAGTTGCCAAGGTTTTACCATAATAACAAATTATGAGGTAAAAACTTAGAATGCAGAAAATTCTACTTACAAACGTTAACTATTTTCTGAGTATTTGGGAACATACCAACCTAGTGAAATTTTGTAGCAAAACCCCATTGTTTTATGGGCGTGTGGGAGACTAGTTTGAGAAGCACATTTCTTTGGATTCAGACTTTGCTCCTCCTCTATCATCTAACTTCTCTTCCATGGATGCCCCAATAGGAAATCCACAGTAATTATCGTACAGGAAATTAAACTGTGTGGAATTGCTTTTAACTGAATTTTATATTTGAAAGAAATTGAATTAAATCAAGCACCAGTGGACTAGCTCACAGGTAACAGAACGTGGGAGAAAAGGCACTGGCCGCCATGCAACTGAGTAAGAAAAAAATCAACTGACCCTTTAAAGAACCAGTAAAGGGCTAAGTGTGGGTAGTATGACAGGATAGAAGCACCCTGGCAGCCCCAGACACAAGAGGTGTTAATACTTACTCCAGGTTCTTTCCCATAAATTCCAGCAGGTGCTCAGGGCAAATATGAGGGCACAGTGGACACCCTGAGAGAGTCCCCCTGGGGGGGTGCGGGCCAGCAGGAGAGAAACAGCTGCTGCTATGGGGAAAGCATGAACTCCAGGCACCTGGCCCAGACTATCCTCTCACAAATAGCAAAAGCCTGAAGCTGCTGTGAGAAGAGCAGAGGTGAAGACCCATTGCTGACAGAAGAATGTAGAAGAAAAAATCCTCTACCCCTGGAGGACAGCCAGCCCCAGAATCCTATATTAATGCCATTAGAGGTGTGCTGTCTCTGTTGGCAAGGGCCAGGAAACTCTCTTTCGCACCAGGACAGCAGAGAAACTACATTGTCCTCCTCTACCTCCCCTAACTGCCACCAACAACATACAACAATCAGAACAGCCAGCAATATCACTCCTAGGTATGTGTCTAAGAGAAATGAAAGCTTACGTCCTCACAAAACCTATACATAAACGTTTATAGCAGTCTTGTTCATAAATTTGCTAAAACAACCTAGCAATTCATAAAATTGCTAACAACTTAAAGGGAAATAACCTAAACGTCCATCAGCTGGTGAATGGATGACAAACTATATGATAGGCATTCAGTGGAATACTACTCACCAATAAAAAGGAATAACCTACTATTAAGCACAACAACATGAAGGGATCACAAATGTAGTAAGTGAAAGAAGGCAGACACAAAAGGCTATATACTATATGCTTCTATTCATATGATATTCTAGAAGGGCAAAATTATAGTGACAAAAAGAGAGCTCACTGGTTGCCTTGAGGTAGAAGAAGGCGCAAAGGAATTTGGGGGGGATGTAACTCTTCTAAATCTTAATTGTAGCAGTGGTTACACGTCTGTATACACTCATCAAGTTCATAAACAGGGTGAATTTTACTGTATATAAATCATACCTCAATAAACCCGACTAAGAAAGTTAAGAGATACATATTTTAGCTTCATTTCTGCCATAGTCTGAGTGATTTTGAAAAAAAATTCAATTCACTGAATAAACCAGCTTTTATGGAATAACCATTGTATGCCATGACATGTTATATCTAAGAGATGAATTAGCTATGGTCCTTTGGGAACACACAGTGTCATACAATACTTCTTAAAATATCTTCAGCAATTTCTGGATTAAGCATGAAATCCCAATGCAAAAGTCAAAATATTTAGAACTATGTGGTAATGAATCACATCATTTTAGAGCTTGTGGGATACAACTCAAAAGTTTTTTAGAAGGAAATTTATAACCTTAAGGCATTGATTGAAAAACAATAAAGATTTAAAATATATGCATCAGGACTTCCCTGGTGGTCCAGCAGTTAAGAATTGGTCTTGCAATGCAGGGGATACTGGTTCAACCCCTGGCCAGGGAACTAAGATTCCCCCATGCCACAGGGCAACTAAGTCCACGTGCTGCAACTACTGAGGCCACCTACTCTGGAGCCCTCACACCACAACTAGAGAGAAGCCCATGCACCGCAAAGAAGAGCCGGGGTGCAGCAATGAAAGATCCCACGTGCTGCAACTAAGACCTGACGCAGTCAAAAGGTAAATAAATATTAAAAAATAAAATAAAATAAAATATATGAATCAAGTGCTTAACTCAAGAAGCAAAAAGAAAAAAACAAAAAACCCTGAAATAAACAAAAGGAAAGAAAGATGTAAGAATAAAACAAAATATGCTTTATAATATGCTTTAAATGATTAAGTTAATAGATTACTTTAGTGAACAAATATTTCTGAGTCTTTGGTATATAATATATATTGTTGGGACTTCCCTGGTGGCACAGTGATTAAGAATAAGCCTGCCAGTGCAGGGGATACGGGTTAAAAATAATTATAAAATCACTGTTTTTGTTCTACATGTGTTATGGTAAAGCTATTTTCTAAAGCTAATACATGGAGCTCAAAAAAGATAGAACTTTATTCTATTTTTTTTCCGAAAAAAATCAGGTTAAGCAGATTTTAATGATAGCACCTAAAAAATATTTATCCTTGTGTTGCCATGTAAGTCTACAAAGGAAACTCTCAATCAATTTGTTGAGATATTTAATTTCCTAGACATCATATATGCTCACAGGGCAAGTCATTACTAAGACAAACTGTTTTCTGATTATGTTGGAAACTTAACTGTTAGATTTATAACTTGTTTCTCAATCCCTTACCTGTATTTTCAAGAGGTAAGTCATATGTTTTCATTCTGTAATACTGATACAGATATTCTTGTTTATTTACATGACACTAACAAATTTTGTCTAATTACACATTTTAATAATAACCTAACCTCAGAACCATTGCCTCTTCTCATTGAATTTGTCGATCTTTATAGCATTTTTCTTTTGGCGGCCAGCTAAGCATTTAACCTAATGAAGACAATACATTCCCAATTACGTCCTGAGAGCATAAAAGCTTCCACAAACGTTTTAACTCAAATTTACTTTTTCCTGAGCATAAGATAATTGATTCTGATTGCAAAAATTTGAAAAGCCCGAAAAAGTTCAGAGACAAAATGGACCAGTACAGTCTCACAAATCAAAGCAACTACTATTAACTTGTATTCCTTCCTTGTATCTATCTTCTTTAAATAGTTACAATCTTAGAAATACACAAATTTGTTTTACACTATTTTCACTTGAAATTATTAAGAATAAGCACTTTCCACCTATAAGGGAAAAGAATCTGAAAAAGAATATATATATATATATATATACACACACACATATGTTATATATATATATATAGTATATATGTATAGCTGAATTGCTGTGCTGTACACCCGAAACTTACACGATATTGTACATGAACTATACTTCAATAAAAAAATTTTAGAAAAAAGAAAATGCAGTTTTCATGCCATCTCTAGCTGCATGGCAATATATAGAGTGGGTCCACCATAGTTTATTTTACTATGAAAATTAATTAGAATTAATTAATAAGAAAATTAACAATATTACATTATTAATAGATTTAAAGTATTTCCAATTATATCATGAAAGATATCTATGAGTAGAATAAAATTGTAATGAAGAGTCCAATCAGAATTTGAAGCACGCAGATGTAAGTTCAAATCCTGGCTCAGCTACTTAGGAGCTTTGCTGAAAAGTGAATTATACGACATAAGTAAAGCCTGTCACATGGTAAGCTATTAATGAATTAAAGCTATTATTATAATAAAGTTTTTTTAAATTTCAAAACATTGTGTTATCATATATGCCCTGGGATTGGGTTTCTTGGTTAAACAATCTAAGCATTTATAAGGTTTTTCATAATACTGTCAGATTACTCTCCAAAGTGGCACACCAATGGAAGCTTTCACCAGTGTTATACGAGAAGTGATCCTCAGCAACACTGGGTGTTCTCATATTGTATAACTCAATAGATGAAAATGTTACCTCATTTTACCTTTAATTTTTGAGCATTTAGTAACATTATACATTTTTAAGCATATATTAATCATTTGTACCTTTTAAATAAGTTATCTGTCCATGTCTTTTGTACATGTTGGAGTCCTATCAACTTATATAACTGCTTTAAATATTAAAGTTATTAATAATTTGTCATATACGTAGTTAAATAACTTAGTTTCTCTAGTTTTAAACTTGTTCATAATACTCCTGATTTTGAGAAATTTTATATTTTTCTATAGTCAAAACTATTATTCTTTTTCTTTATGAATTATTCCTCCCTTATCTAGAAATTGGAAAATAATTACCTTTTATTTCTTTTAAGTCTATTAAGTTTGACATTGTTCAGTTACCTTTTTAATCCTGATATTTTGGTTTATGCTGTTCAATGAGAATCCAAGTTGAGTTTTTCTCCAAGTAGCTAAACAATTGCCCAAATAAGATTTATAAAATGATTGTTCTCTTTCTCATCGACTCACAGTGTCTCCTTTATGATGTATAAAACTTTTATACATAATAAAGTTTAATTTTACAAAGCACTAAAATGTATCAAAGATATTATCCATTGTACCTGGTCTGCTTTTGGAAGAAGAGTCACAATTAAAGATCCCTCTGCAACCCTCCCCAGTTTGTCTCCCTTACCTACTGGGCTGTGGAGATTTCCAAGACAAGAAAGAAGGATGCACAAAGGAGGATAGAGAGTAACAGAAAACAAATTTTCCACATTTTAATTCACCATCAGTCCCTTCCTCTCACTTTGCCCACAATAAACCTACATCACTAATGGAATGAGGTAGAAGAGAGGTAACATTTAGCAAGGGCTTACAGGGTTCCAGGTCCTTTTGTCCTCTCAAAACCCCATGAGATAGACATTCTCTCCTAACTTTGCAGTTATGGAAACACATTGGGCAATGTTAACTAAACTGCCCACCACTGTATAATCGATAAGTAGCCAAAACAGATAGAGTTTGAATCTAGGTCACTCTGAATCAAAAATCATGTTTGTTGAAAAATACCCTTAGTTGGAAAGAATCAATCTCTCTCTCTTTCTCTCTCTCCCTCTCTCTCTTGATCATTCCTTTCCTGGAATAATATTATTTTCATAATTGCAGACTGCATAGAGCATAGACTATAATTTGGAGCTTTTATACTTTTCAAGAATAAAAGTGCATGTGAAGTTGAAGTGATGAGAAGGAAACACTCTCATGGCTGAGATGAGGGAACCCTGAAACAAAGGGTGTGACTGGCCCACAACAGGTTAGATGAGGATGCGACATCTCAACAGATCACCAGGGTTAATGAGGACAACATTAGGACCAGGTAATACTAGATATAACTTAAAGGATGCAAGTTCAATGTGAAACAGAATACTGACAATGGACATTCCCTCTTTACTAATGCCACCAGTGATCAAAGCTTACGGCCCTGAGAGCCTCAACCCAGGTGAAAGAAGAAGGTAAAAGAATCCTGATTATGACAGTTTCCAACATGAAGTGACTGAATGATCAGTCAGATAAATTTGTCTCAATTTTTAGATTTCACTTTCTGTATGATGAAGAATGGGGGTTAAGTTCCAAAAACTTAAATAAGCTACAAAAAAAAATCGTAAAATTTATGATAGACACTCGTGGAACTGAGCCCCACTCAAATTAGGTTAAAATAGGAGACTACTGTGAGGAATAAAGGCACAGCCAGCCTGCAAAGTCACTGGAAGGGAGAACGAGAAATTGGAAAATGAGGCTTCTCTCTGTCTCAGAGAGACGCAGACCCCGCTTCTCATCTTCTCCTTGGGTGGCTGAGTGCTGCACCCTCTCCTGGCCTCATCCTGGACGAGGGCGAGGAGTTGCTCTGCTGCTGCCTGGAAAGGCCTGCTGTCAATCAGGAAGTCTCCTGCTCCTAATACCAGTGGCTCCTGCCATGTCAAATTCCATTTCCTCGTTCCTTGCTTGACATTTCTGACTTAATGCACTCCTACTGATTTCGTACTCATTTCAGTCTTCCTTTTTCTTTGCCAGACTTTTTCGTCTATTTTATACCCCAGTGTAAATGTTATTTCCATTGTCATTTGGTGGAGATAAAACCCATGTATTCTCTCTCTCTCTCTCTCTGTGTGTGTGTGTGTGTACACATATATATGGTATATATAACACTGGACTTATGGATTTTATGTGGTGAATACAATTCTCGGTCCAAAACTTATGTTTTACAAGAAGTGTAACATATGTCTTTTTCTGTAATTCAGCTGACTTTCTATTTCGAGTTTGCATCCTGCCATAACGGTGGAAATTCAACATTAACCAGTGTGTGTCCACACTCCTCCCTTTCCCCAGGATTATGGCAAAGTTCTAGAGCCACATGTAGTGCCAAGAAACTGGAGTTGCACCCCCCAAAATCTTCCATTTGCCCCCTCCAGATTCATTCTCCACCCATCTCCAGTCTCCTCAGCCTAAACTGAATGGAGCACATGAACAAGGTTCTCTTCCCTCTGGCTTCCAGATGGAATCAGCCTTCTTTCTGTGCTCTGTTTTCTTCTAGTTTCTAGAATCTTGCCCTCTCTTCATCCCATCGGGCCCAGCAGTGATAACAGCTCCGCAGCTGTGAGCCCCGGGTTCCTGCACTCTACCCTGTGCCCACACCTTTGTAATCACTCCTCTTGTAAACAATCCCTCCTCAAATTATCCTGTTGTGATAGTGCCAGCTGTTTCCTGCTGTGATACAGTCCTAGATGTCCACTGTCCACATAGCAATTCTGAGACACCTTTCATTCTGTCTGGTTCCTGGTATTCAGACCACAAGGTTTCCGCAGCGACATCCCTCATGTTTGTCCACTTCACCCTGAAGGTCTTGTAACTCTCTCTGCTGCTGTTTCCATGCTGCACTGGGGACAGAGATGTCTGTGGGGTTGTCAAGGTGCTTTCTGCCTAGACCTTGTGTGTACTCACTTGCTCTCTGCAACTAGGGTGGCAAAATGCAGGGAGATCCCATCTGTGTCTACACACTTCCCACTCCTACTCTGTCAACCTTATGCAACCCACATCAGGGGACAGGTTGGACTGGTGAAAGATGGAGAAAAAAAGGAGGTGTATAAAATACTGAGAAAGAAAAAATAAATGTCATAATATATAGAAGTGTGTTAATATAGATGTTTAAACATCACCACCCTGTAACAAATCCATGAAAGTGAACATTTACATGGCCACTAGAACCATCCAGCTTGTGAGTTCTAAAAATAAGGATTTAAACATTCCTATTGCCAAATGCCAGGCTCTTCATTTATATAGAAAATTATATTTTGAAAAGCACTCTGTATATAGAAACTCATTGGATCTTCAACCTTAAGAAGGTTATAAGATATACTCTCTGTTATAGGCTGAACTGTGTCCCTCCAAATTTTATATGTTGAAGTCCTCACAAGGTAATATTTAGTTATAAGGTCTTTAAAGTGGTAATTAAGTTAAAATGAGGTCTTTAGAGTGGTTCATAATCTAATATGGCTGATGTCCCTGTAGGAAGAAGAAATTTGGACACAGACATGCACACACAGCAGAAAAATTATCTCTGGGCAGAGGGAAAAGACGGCCATCTGCAAGCTAAAGAGAGAGGTCTCATAAGAAGAAACCAACCCTGCCAACACATTGATCTTGGACTTCCAGCTCCCAGAACTGCGAGAAAATAAATGTCTGTTGTTTAACCCACCCAGTCTCTGGTACTTTTTTTACAGCAGCTCTAGGAAACCCATCCACTTCATTCTATACATCAAGAAACTGAACTTTAGAGAGGTTAAATAGCCTGTCAAAAAGTCACAATTGTTTCACAGTAGATTACTTACAATAAACCATTACACTAGTGATTCCAACACTTAAACCCAGGCTACCTCGCACCCTATAGTACATCTCTCGTGAGATGACTGCAAAGGGCTCTGCAACTGTACTATGCTATTGCCATATGAGCATATGCGTGAGGATGTACATCTGCAGGCTTAGGCCACCAGGTTGTGGCTGCCTCCAGCTGGTTTCCAGACTCCCTGATCCCCTCCGTCCTCCACTCCATCAGCTGCCTTTCCACTCCTTTCACACTCCCTGTCAGCTCCTGAATTGCAGGTCCATTCAGAGAGTGTACAAAGAGGGCAAGCGGTGAGGGAGGAAGCCTAGGGCAGCAAGGGAACTGCACCGAAATACTGTGAGGCACATAAAGGAGAGGACACTCTTGAACGTGTTAAATTCCCCACATGTGGCCAGTCTGTAGAGAACGAGGAAAAGCAACAGGAATTTCCTATTTCGTTTGGAATCCAAGCACAGGCAGTAGATACTGTGCGTGCAGTAGGGTTAAAGGACAAGACGGAAATGAGAAAGCTTGGGTTATGGTCTCAGATTTGTGGATTCCCTATCAGGAACTTTGGGCAAATTACCTTAATTACTGGGCTTATGTTTCCTTACCACCGAAATGACCAAGTTATATTCAAGGCTTCTTCTATTTAACATTTGGTGAGATGTTTACCTGACACTGTAATGTGCTTTTACGTGGAAGTATAAAATCATACCATATGGTTCAGCTGCCATTTGAACCTCAGTGTCAAGTTTCTTTGTTTTTTTCTTTTTATTTTTTTTTGTGGTACGCGGGCCTCTCACTGCTGTGGCCTCTCCCGTTGTGGAGCACAGGCTCCGGACGCACAGGCTCAGCGGCCATGGCTCACGGGCCCAGCTGCTCCGTGACATGTGGGATCTTCCCGGACCGGGGCATGAACCCGTGTCCCCTGCATCAGTAGGCGGACTCTCAACCACTGCGCCACCAGGGAGGCCCCAGTGTCAAGTTTTGATGATCATGGGGAGTGGGGTTTCAAAAATAAAAATCCCACTGTTAATAGTGTTATTACAAAATCAACCTTTATTCCAATATCAATAAATTAGGGGAAATTTTGATTTATTAATTTATTTAACCGTAACCATAGAAAAATGCTCCATTCAGTTATTCATTCATGTAACCAAAATTGAAGGAACAGCTACTGTGGGCTGAGTACTTACTATGCATTCCCCTAGGCACTCCTAGTCTCTCCAGTGGGAAATAGTACATTGTGGAAAGTGCTGTGGGTCGTGTTAGAATACGGGTAAGCTCAGAGCAGCATGACAACCTATGAAAGGGCAAAAGAACACCTAGCTCCACTCTTTCAAGGAGGATGAATCAAACTGTATCAAGACAAAAGAGTTAATTTGCACAACATCCCAGAGAGGGCTGGACATAGTTTAGGAATTATAAGAAAATAGAAACTCAGTCTATCAAAAGGGCTGTGTAGTTTAAAGACTAAATCATAAAAGACTCTCATACATCGCTTATAAATGAGCCCAATCACAGTAAGCTAAATTCCTTTGCTCTCTGTTACTATTATAAAGGTTTCCAAAAGATGTGAACTCTATGTCAATCCCCAGTATTTATTATATCTTTCCTTGCTTTGGGAAGCAAACATGGCTGGAATCACAAAAAAATTAAATATGGAAAGGATCTTATAAATCAGCTGGTTCAACTCACTCACTCAGAGATAGACTGATTGCTCCCAGGTTTCACAGCAGCAGAGCAAAATCTAGATCTCAAGTATGTGGACTCCCATGTGAATGATTTTTGGGTTTTCCTACTGAACTTCCCTGTGCTTCCCACCAGCCATTATACATAAATTCCCGGGAAAAAAGTCAAGCATTCTCTGTCATTCAGTTAACCAAGCAATCAATCATTTAGGAAGCATGCCAGACCTAACTATATATGCCTTGGAATCAACCATGACCATGTGCCAGTTGTGCTGCTATATATATTTATCTGCTTATTCCATATTCTGAAATATCCCTTCTGTTGGAATTGTCTCAGCCAGAAATATCCATGAGTGGGAACAGTGACAGGACATTGCAAGAATTTCCCCAGAGCCAAGTGAGGAAGTGGAGAGCAGCAAATGACACTGAACAAGGATTCACAGTTCATCTGGCAAACATTTCATGAGCATCTAATACATGTCAGGCACTGTCCTAAGCAGCACCAGTGAAAACTAAAGTAAGTGTAATAAGATACCATCCTAGGCTACATGGTGCTTGTCTACTGAGGAAAACAGACAATAAGCAAAGAAACAAATACACGTAACTATAATGTCAAACAACAATAAGTGTATGGCAAACGTTCAAAACACAGGAAGTGAAAAAAAGTTTTAAATTCTGAAGGAACAGAAAGTGCAGTAAGAAGAAACTGTAATGACTCACTTCCAGAAAAGAAAGATGCTTGGATATATTGCAGCCTTTCATATTCACCTTCCTCTGCGGTGGAGTCATTCTTAGAAACATAGTGGGAAGAAGTAGGAGGCACTCTCAAATTTCTTCTGGAGTGTCAAGAACCACCTTCCAAACTCTGATCAGACTGGTTTTTAGAGAGACATCAAGCACTTTCTTCCCAAGCACCCGGCACTTTCTTATCCAAACACAGTGTTCCATGTGTTTTTACACTATTGGGCAGTGGTTCTTGTAACGTTCCTAGAGGATTTCACGGCCCCCTTTGAATATCTGATTTAAAATAGAGACCTTCCCTCCCCAAAAAACCCACAAGTACCTACGTAGAATATGCTGCATTTAACATCGGGGGCTTGTTGAGGATCATCAATGATCATCCTACTGGAGACTCAGGCCCATATCAGATCAATTAAATCAGAATCTCTCAGGATGAGGTTCAGGAATTGGTGATGTTTAAAAGCCTTGGTCCGGGAAGATCCCACATGCCGCAGAGCAACTAAGCCCGTGCACCACAACTACTGAGCCTGTGCTCCAGAGCCTGCGAGCAACAACTACTGAGCCCATGTGGCAGAACTACTGAAACTGACGCACCTAGAGCCTGTGCTCTGCAATAAGAGAAGTCACCGCAACTGCATGCCACAACGTAGAGTAGCCCCCGCTCGCCGCAACTAGAGAAAGCCCACGCACAGCAACAAAGACCCAATGCAGCCAATAAATAAATTTATTTTTTTAAAAAACTCTCAGATAATTCCAATGAAGATCCTGATCTTCATGCATTGCAAGTCTGGCTTTATTGAATTAAGAAGAGAAATACTAAAAAAAAAAAAAAAAAAAAAAAACAGAAGAGAAATACTTTAAACTAAAACCCAACTGATCATAGAGTTATTAGGTTTATCTGAATTCAAAGGCTAGTAATACAGATGATTCTGAATAGTCCTAACATTTTACAGAATATATGAAGAACAGAAAACTTATCAATAAATAGGTAGTTGGTTTCCATATATGGGTCCAAACACAAATACCTGTGAGCAAAGATTCTTCTTACTTCTTCCTGGAATTCCAGTACCTAGTATAGAGCTTGGCACATATGAAGGCTTAATTAATGTTTGTTGAGTCAACCACACCATTTTGGTCCTTCCTTCCTCCTTCAAACACCCTAGGGAAGAAAATGTCATGATCACTCAGTACGTTGTCTAATGAGGCATTTAACTGCACCCTTGAGAAGCAATATTATTGAATACATTCTTTCATTAAAATATTGATTATCTACCATGTGCCAAATATTATAACTGGTGCTGGGGATGATAATGATAATTTAATCCTTCTAAAAACATTCCTGACATTTTCTTTTAATCGATTACTAGAAATTGGTCCTAAGAAGATTAAGAGCTACTCAAGACCACAGAGTTAGTCTGTGGTGGTGGGTAAACTGGAACTCCTATCTTCCAATTCCCAATGTGGTGCTATTTTGGGGAGAGCAAAGTGTGTCACTTTTATTATGTATAAATTTAAAATAATGAGACTAATTTTAACAGCAGATGATCGTGTAAGAAAGTCACAACTTGTATCAATCTACATAGAGGACCTTTCCAGTTCTATCAGTCAGTTTTGTGTAAGCAACTATGGGATTAGAAATAGACTTTTTTTCATGTGTGGGTTACAATGAATTTTGAACTTAGAGCAAATAGTATCAAGTTCTGCATAAATGTAAAGAAAATTGTCTCTGAGACTCCAGGAGAATAAGTGAGGTATGCAAGGCAAAGAGTAAGTTGAGACTGGCACACAGGTTTACGAAGAACAGAAAGGATATGCTGATTTCAAAATGAGTCTCTAATCTCAAACAAAAATATGCAATTGTTCAGCGATTTCACTTATTCATATAGATTACTGTGAGAATGTATAAAATTTAGGTGAACCCCCCTAAGTAATTACAGATACTAATCACCTCTCTGATCCCAGCTCCCACAGCTCTTCCTCTTGTTCTCTATTCTCTAGCAGCTTCAACTTTCTAATGGTACCTCAGGAAAGCCAAGTTGACCCACTGGGCATTTCTATATGGACTTGTCTTTCCTCAACTCTTCCTGAGGGCATTCCGTCCCTCTTTCAATCTCTGCTTAATATCTCTCCCAGAGAGTACTTTGCTGACCATCCTACCTGAAACTGAGTTCCCAGGCCTCACCATCCCCTATGCCCCTACACTGCTCTATGATTTTCTTCTGAGCACTTAACACTCCCCAAAATTATTTTTATTTCCTTGTTTACACAATGGTCTCTTCCGTTAGTGTATGAAGGCAGAATTCTGGCTCTCTCTGTCATTGTTGTGTTCCTTGCAAATAATTCTAAAATTTATATAGAAACACAAAAGACTCTGAACAGCCATCTTTAACCTCCCACTTACATTGCATAATTGTCAATTTCTCCCCTTATGTTCACTAATATTTGCTTTATATATTTAGGTGCTCTATGGCAGCTTTATTCTTAATTGATAAAGCTTGAAAGCAACCAGAATGTCCTTCAGTAGGTGAGTGGTACATCCAGACATGAAATATTATTCAGCACAAAAAAGTAATAAGGTATCAGGCCATGAAAACATATGGAGGAAACTCAAATGCACACTACTAAATGAAAGAAACCAATCTGAGAAGACTTCATGTTACCCAATTCCAACTATAAGACATTCTGGAAAAGACAAAACGATGGAGACAGTAAAAAGATCAGTGGTTGCCAAGATCTGGGGGAACAATAGGTGAATAGGCAGAGCACAGAGGATTTCTAGGGCAGTAAAACCATTCTGTATAATACTATGATGGTGGATACATGTCATTATATATTTGTCAAAACCTGTAAAGTATACAGCACCAAGGGTGAACCCAAATGTAAGCTATAGATTTTGGATGATAATGATGTCAATGTAGGTTCATAAATTGTAACAAACGTAACACTCTGATGTAGGATGTTGAGAGTGACAGAGGCTGTGCATGTGTTGGAGTAGGAGGCATATGAGAATTCTCTGTAGTTTCTATTCAACTTTTCTGTGAATCTAAAAATAGAAAATACATTTTAAAAAAAGAAATTAAGTACTGACACTTGCTATGATGTGTATGAACCTTGAAAACGTTATGCTAAGTTAAAAAGCCAGTCACAAAAGACCACATATTGTATGATTCCATTTATTTGAAATGTCCCCAAATGGTAAATCTATAGAGGCATGAAGTAGATTAGTGTTTGCCATGGTCTGGAGGTTAAGGCGTAATGGACAGTTAGTGCGAATGGCTATGGATTTTTTTGGAGGGAGAGTGATGAAAATGTTCTAAAATTAGATAGTGTTGATGGTTGGACAATTCTGTGAATATACTAAAAAGAAATGAATTGTACAGTTTAAATTGGAGAGTTTTATAGGATTTGAATTTTATCTCAAAAAAGCTGCTATATTAAAAATAGACTAGCTTTAAAAATACTTTGTGCAAGGATAGTTTTATCATATTAAGCATATAGGCTTAACCATAAGTCAATGTATAAGCATGACACTTAGATAACTCTGAATCCACTGGCTCCACCATTTGCTTTCTTTGTGCCTGCAGACAATCACTTGTCTGCAGATTGAGATAACCCTCATAGCATAGCTGAGCAATTTAATACAACATCACAGAAAAAGCACCTGGTGGGGCTTTCCTCACTGTTGGAGAATGAAATTACAAATACGTAAGAGGGGAAGGCAAAAACTAATCTTGTGTTACTGGACTGGAGTCAGAGATATCAGTATGAATTCATGTTTATTTTAATATATTTGCAGATAGATATGAGAATAACTATAGAAATATGTGTATACATAGTTTAACATACATACAGATATTTCCTAGTAGCCATCAGCACACCTAGCGTTCAGATCTGAGTTTCTAAATACCATTTTCCAATAAAAGGAACTAAGATTCCCTGAAGAAATGGAGGATACTAGAATGGGAGCAGGGAAAATACAGATAAATCTGACCATGTGAAAGTGCTTTTTTAAAAAATAATAAAGGATGACTACATGGCAAAAGGACATGAAAGCCAACCTGAAAGAGCTCTAAATGGCCAGAGCTGCAACAGCACAACAAAAAAGTTAGTATTAGATTATGACCCCCCAAAATAAAGTAAATATCCATGAGCCCAAAATGATTTACACAAATGATTGAATCCATAAATAAATTTGGGAGAAGAAATGTCCTTTACAAAAGAATTCCAACGGATAAATAGAGAAGGAATGAGGGGAATATAACATCACCATTTAGACACAGCAACACCTGCTGCAGGCAAGATCTGTAGGTGAATGCTCAAACTGATGGGGGAAACTTTATGGAGTAAGCAGATATTTCCTTACCCTCAAAGTATTGCCCCCCAAATATTTATGAATTACAAGGGTGATTTTAACATTTGTTTACAAATGTATAGTAACTTTTCAGTGAAGAACCCTAGCAGACACCACCTTAACCAAGTGATTAAGGTTTACACCCCAGTTGTAAGTTATGCTGAGATCATGTACCGTTGATAACATGACATGACACGAAAAAAAAGGACATATCAGCTCTGTAGTATTCTTCCCACCCATAACCCCAATCTAATCATGAGAAAACATCAGATTAAACTCAAATTGAAGGACATTCTAAAAATACCTGACCAGTACACTTGAAAAGTGTCAAGATAACAAAGAATAAGAGAAGACTAAGAATCTGTCATCGGTTGGAAAAGACTATGACAACGTGATGACTAAGTGCAATGTCTCGTATCTGGATTGGATCCTAGAGCAGAAAAAGGACATTAGTGGAACGCTGGTGAAATTAGTGGAACACTGGTGTAAAGTCTACAGTTTAGATAATAGTGTACAATGTTCATTCTTAGTTTTGGTAAATGTGCCATGGTTATGTAAGATGTTACTATTAGGAGAAGCTGGATGAACATTATTCAGGAGTTCTGTGTACTATCTGTACAACTATTCTGTAAATCTATAATCACTGCAAAATAGAAAAGTTAAAAAACAAAACAAGGACTTGGCCTGCTATACATGCTCAATAAATCATCCTCAATATTCTACCCTCTTGCTAGCTATCACCACAGCCTTCTGGGGTGACACCTCCTGAACTAATTAAACAACCCACTTTCCACTTTTCTGTGAACTCCCTCCCCAGCCTCAAATCCCTTTAGTTATAATGGGAAGACTCCAGGGAATCACAGTAGCCAATGTGATGCTTCCTACCACATGCATCCTATGCCCTGCCTGGTCATAACTGATTGGACCAGGAATGGGCATTTGACCTAAACTGAGCCAATGAGCCCTTCTTTAGGGAAATTGAGATTCCAGGTACTTCTGTCTGATTTCTTGAATGGAGGAGATCTACTTCAGACCTCTTAGAATCTATTTTCTAATATCTGTCCTGCGAAGCAGGGAAGTCATTTATTATGGACAGAATGTTTGTCCCCCGCCGCCCCCTGCCAAATTCACATGTTGAAATCCTAACCCAATACAGTATGTGATGATATTAGGAGGTGGACCCTTTGGGAGGTAATTAGATCATAAGGGTTTAGCCCCCATGAATGAGATTATTGTCCTTATTAAAAAAAAAAACACTCCAGAGAGCTTTCTCATTTCTCTTTCTGCCAAGTGAGGACACAATGAGAAGTCAGCAGTCTAAAACCGAAAGAGGGTCCTCATCAGAACTCAACCATGCCAGCACCCATATCTGGAATTCCAGCCTCAGAACTGTGAGAAATAAACTTCTGTTGTTTATAAGCCACCCAGTCTATGGTATATTTGTTGTAGCAGTCCGAGCCAACCAAGACACCATTCTTCAGCAAGAGGACAAAATGAAACGGGTAGGCTCTGAGAGGCCGAACTGATAAATCAGGAGAGAAAAAATTACCTGGGTTACTATGGTGCTCTAGCCTTTAGCTCCTACTGGTTCCCAAAGCCTAGCTGCTCCCCTACCCTTAGATTCCATGAAATGCCCACTTAACCCTATTTCTCTTTGAGCTTAAACTGGCTAGATTTGGTTTCTGTTAATATAACTTGAATGTGCTAATTAATACAACTACTTTGTAAGACATGACATTCATTTACATGTATGGTTTCTGTTGTATTTGCTTTTCAATGGTCAAGGTCAGTAATTTTTTTAGTCATAGTTTATATAAACTATCTGGTTAAATTACTCCTACCTTTTCACATATATACAAATAAACCACATCTTTTTAATTCTAGTCATTTGTTCGTTCTGTGCTTGCTCTCTGAAATACCTTTACTCTACCTCATCATGTCCAAATTCCATCCATACTGCCAGGTTTAGCTTAAATGCCATCTCTTCCATACAGCCTTCCTTGCCACCCACCTAAAAAAAAGAACATGTATATATTCTTATCCCATGGGATATATATATATATATATATATCCCATGTTTTCTTATCTGTATCTTTCATTCCTTTTATCCCTTTCTAACTTTATACAGTCATTTACTTACACATATTGTCTCCCTCTTAGATGTGAAGCTACTTGAGATCAGCTACCCTGTTCTCCTGTAGGCAGCATTTCAAGAAACAGTTCAAGAAACATTGCATTGCATAACAATGCAAATACATAAGTTAATTGCAACTGCTTAAGAAGGACAAAAATGAAAGACAGCAATGACAGTTAACTGTATTCTTTTACTGTACTTAGTAAGAAAATTATTTTTAAGAAGTAAAGCTATCTCACACCTAAAAGAAAATATTAGAGAATATCTTCATCACCTTGGGTCAGGCAAAGATGTCTTAAACAGGAAAACAAAAAAAACACTAGTAAAGGAAAAGTGGATATATTACAGCATATTAAAATTAAGAATTTCTGTTCATCAAAAAAATCATTAAAAGAGAGAAAAGGTAAGCCATAGAGTTGGAGAAAATATTTGTAAGATATATAAAAGATTCAAACCTAGACATTTAAAAAAAAACCATATAAATCAATTTTTCTTAAAAGACAAACATCCTGGGACTTCCCTGGCGGTCCAGTGGTTAAGACCCCACGCTTCCACTGCAGGGGGCACAGGTTCAATCCCTGGTCAGGGAACTGAGATCCTGCATGCCGCACAGCGCAGCCAAAAAGAAAAGACAAACATCCTAATAGAAAAAATGAGAAGACTTGACCAGGTACACCAGAATGGTTAAACCTACGAAGATGGCAAAAAACAAGTGTTGACGAAGTGCTTAAGGTAGTAAACAAGATGCTACTAGGAGTATAAACTGATACTGACTTTAGAAAAGAGTTTGGCTGTATCAGCTAAAGCTGGACACGGGCACACTCTGACCTAGCAGCAATTCACAGTTATGAAAGCATGCATGTGTCATGCATGCTCATCAAAAGTCATGCCTAAGAATGCTCATAACCACTATTCATAAAAGCTAAAACCTGGAAACAAATGTCATCAAGAGAAAATGAATAAAGTCATTGTGACATTCATACAAAGGCATATTACACAGCAATGAAAAAATTATTACTAAATGCAAAAATGTGAATGAATTGCTTAAAGATAATGTTGATGGCTTTGTTGCTCATTTTTATTTAAAAGCAGGCACAGAAATTTTCCGATTGTGGGATTCAACTTATGTAAAGTTCAATCCCAGGCCAAATTAATTGATGGTGTTAGAAAACAAATTGTGGTCATCTTTTTCAGGGGATACTGACTGGGAGAGGAGAAGAAGGAAGCTTTCAGGGGGCTGGTATATTCTATTATTTCTTAATCCAGAGACTGAATATACAGATGTGTTCACTTTGCACAAATCCATCAAGTTGTAAACTTATAATTTGTGTGCACATTTCTGTATGACTGTTGTACTTCAATAAAAGATTTTTAAAAAGAAAAGTTTTCAAGCATTACTTGTAGCCGTGATATCAATGCCTTAGGCATTGTGCTAAAGGGTCGTGTGTGTATAAATTACATATCCTTTTAGTAGCACAAAAACCTATTAAAATCAATATTTTTATATTATACCTTTGAGAATTAAGAGGTAAAATTACACAGTGATTTATTCAGAGGAACAAATAGGAACAATAATAAATGTTTATTGATTTTAAAGTTATGGAGGCTTGGGAATTTAAACCAGAGTTTCAGTATGCAAAAGCAAATAATTTGTTCAGATGACCTTGGTATTTATGATTAGCTGGGAATTTTTTTTTAAAATAAATTTATTTATTTATTTTTGGCTGTGTTGGGTCTTCATTGCTGCACACAGGCTTTCTCTAGTTGCGGCAAGCGGGGGCTACTCTTCATTGCAGTGTACGTGCTTCTCATTGCAGTGGCTTCTCTTGTTGTGGAGCACGGGCTCTAGGTGTGCGGGCTTCAGTAGTTGTGGCACGCAGGCTCAGTAGTTGTGGCTCACAGGCTCTAGAGTGCAGGCTCAGTAGTTGTGGCACATGGGCTTAGCTGCTCCACAGCATGTGGGATCTTCCCGGACCAGGGCTTGAACCCATGTCCCCTGCATTGGCAGGTGGATTCTTAACCACTGCGCCACCAGGGAAGTCCCTACCTGGGAATTTGATTAAGCAGGGGTCCATGTCACCATCTTGCAATGTGGAAGTGTTCCTCTTCTTTCTTTTTTTTTTTTTTTTTTAATCCTTTGCTGTATGTGACCTGGGGTGTTCTGGAAATATCATTAATATTAGAAACTTAGTTGGAAAAATAGGTGATGCTTAAAATCCAGCTAAGTGGGTTATGGTTCCATCAAAAGAATGAACTCAAAATAATTCCTAGGACTTGAAGCCTAGAACAAACCTTTTGTTAGGTCTTCTGGGTTTCAGCATTGTTACTCAGTACTTAGATTTAAACTTGAATAGACATTGGTCACAACCTTGAAGGATAAAAGAAGCCATGACAAGGCAAGCAGCAGTGTGCAGGGTTAGGGGTGAGGGGGACGGATTAGAGGAGGAATGACTACTAGGTAAGGAAAGGGGTTTTCCTTAGACCTGCTATCTCAGTCCATTTGGGCCGCTATAACAAAATACCACAGACTGGGTGGATTATAAACAACAGACATTTATTTCTCATAGTTCTGGAGGCTGGGAAGCCCAAGATTCAAGGCACCAGCACATCAGTGTCTGGTGAGAACCTGCTTCCTGGTTCATAGACAGCCCTTGTGCTCACAAGGCAGAACAGGTGAGGAAGTTCTCTAAGGCTTCTTCATAAGGGCACTAATCCCATTCACAAGCGCTCTGCCCTCATGATCTAATCACCTCCCAAAGGCTCTACCTCCAAACAGCCTGACACTGGGGATTAGGTTTCAACATATGAATTTGGGAGGCACACAGTCTATAGCACTTGCCATACTTCTTTTGAAATTTAAAGACATTAGTGATGGTTCTGGCCAATTAATTACCCCTAACATGCTAAAACCCCACAAAGTCACACCTAAAAGGCCCATCACCCAATGCCTTCAAAATGGGCACTAATGTTACGAAGAACCTTACTATTTCACACTCTCCTCCCCAAAGAGTCCAGGCCTCCCCCTAGGTCCCACATTTTAGAGCATCCTACGTATTCCTAACATACACACACATGTGCGTACACACACACACACACACGCACACACACACACACACCCAAGGAGAGAATGTATATGAAAACTACAAATAGAAGTCATATTACTGAAGTGATGGAGTACAATCTGACTTATTGCAGATAATACTTTTACATTTGCAAATCCAAGGCAAGACAAACAAACAAACAAAATAAAATAAATAAACCAAACAGTAACAAACAGGTAGCTACAGAGAACAGAGTACTGGTTACCGGGGGTGGGTACAGGAGATCAACTGTGTGATGACAGATGGAAACTAGAGTTTTGGTGGTGAGCACACTGTAATGTGTACAGAAGTCAAAATATAATGTTGTACACATGAAACATGTTATAAAGTAATGTTACCTCATTTTCAAACTTCTGAATCAATTAAAAGAGCAAACAAAAATCCTTTTGGTTGGACATAAGGCAGAGGGAGAACAGGTTTAGGGTGTGGCTCCCTGATGAAAATCTGATTGGATTAAAGCATCCAGAATTAACTTTAAGGAAAGAAGCACATATCAAAAAGAATTGTTGGTGGGACTTCCCTGGTGGCACAGTGGTTAAGAATCCACCTGCCAATGCAGGGGATTCAATCCCTGGTCCGGGAAGATCCCACGTGTCACGGAGCAACTAAGCCCGTGCACCACAACTACTGAGCCTGCGCTCTAGAGCCTGTGGGCCACAACTACTGAGCCCACATGCTGCAACTACTGAAGCCCGTGCCTAAAGCCCATGCTACGCAACAAGAGAAGCCACCACAATGAGAAGCCGGCACACTGCAACAAAGAGTAGCCCCCGCTCACTGCAACTAGAGAAAGCCCATGGGCGCAGCAATGGAGACCAAATGCAGCCAAAAATAAATAAATAAAATTTAAAAACAAGAAAAAGAAAAATTGGCTTTATTTTTCTCCCTTTGTTCTAAGTAAATAAGTCAAATATTAATTGAGTGGAATTTATCCAAAAATTTTAGAGTGAAATCTTCAGAAATACTTTAAAAAGCTCTTAATTATATTTTGAAAACAATGTGTGACCTCAAGTTTAAGGGTGTTACCTATTACTCAACTGGGTAAGTTACTGAGAACAGGAACCGCCCCAGGCAGAACTATCAAAGGGTTAGTCTGAATTCTTTTTACAATTGGCAATCCTTTCTTAACTCTCCTGTTTCCCCAGGACCTTCATTTATCATACTGACCCATTATGCTCAAAGAACCCCTAAATAGGCGACCACCCAATTTTGGACCTCCTCCTTATTCCTGTCCTTCCTGGTTCCCATCTGACATCAGAAGCTGAACTGGTATCAGAGTAAGAACTGTACCTTTGCACTCACTTCTAGCATAATCTGACTATTTCTTCTAGCATGTAAATATAGTTTCCTAAAGGAACTAACAAACAAAACAAAACAAAGAAAAAGCTAGTGCGAATGAAGCAGTGAAGATTAAACAAACTCAGAAGGACTTTTAAGACCTTTAACAAAAATGATATTCCTTCCTTAGCTAGTAATCTTTTAACCATCCATAAGGGGTCATAGAGTTTCAGGTCTGGAATATAATCTAGCTTCACTCAACTCTTCCCCTGACTATTTTCCCCTTTCAGGTTTGAATATTCTAACCAAAAAAAAAAAAATGCCTGACATAAGACTTATGATTATATTTATATTTATCATAGATAAATTATATCTAAATGTATAACAATATAAATCATAAAATAATGATGCTGAGCAGGGCCCTGTGGGGCTCCTGGAAATGGAGGTTTTTTTTTTTTTTTGCGGTACACGGGCCTCTCACTGTTGTGGCCTCTCCCGTTGCGGAGCACAGGCTCCGGACGCACAGGCTCAGCGGCCATGGCTCACGGGCCCAGCCACTCCGCGGCATGTGGGATCTTCCCGGACCAGGGCACGAACCCGCATCCCGTGCATCGGCAGGCGGACTCCCAACCACTGCGCCACCAGGGAAGCCCGACATGGAGGTTTTTATTGTCCCCTGTTTCTTGCAGGCAAGACTCCAGCCTCCATGACCTTCCCTGAGTTCCAAAGAGCAGATTTGAACAATTGCTAATCAAGGGAGGAGCAGCCAGGAAACCACCAGAGGCAAGATTAAAGGGACCAGAGAAGCTCATCAAGATTAGGAAACCAGACCACCTGAGACCCTGCACACAACCTAATCCTGTCAGCAACCCCACCCTTTTGAAACTTTGCAGAAGAAAGAATGCAAGACTGTTACTGCCCTGATCCTTATCACAAACCTCTGACCACTACCCAGGACTATATAACCTCTCCCTATTCCCCAGTGACGGGGTACAGTTCTTGAGGTGCTAGCCTGCTGTGTTCCCTCTCTGCCTGGCAAAGAAATAAAGCCACTCTTTCTTTCTCCTCCATAACTCTGTCTCCATATTTCTATTTGGCATTGATGCACAGAGAGCCAAGATTCTGGCACCAGTAATATAAATATAAACAGTATATAATATGTAAATAATTATATATTGTTGACTGAAAACAAGTGCACAACCTAAAAATTGAGAATTATGTCTTATTCAGGGCATTACTGAGGATTATAGTCTGGGAAGGAAGCCTCTCAGATACCTGAGGGACTGTTCCAAAGAGGTAAGGGAGGAGCTGGGATATAGAGGAGTTTTTGCTGGAAAAAAACCAAACAAATGTAGTCTAACATCAAAAGATTACTGCTAATCACAAAAACTAACATCTTAATGATTTTACTGCTTTTCTGTATATGGGAAGATGCAAGAGTCTGGGCTTATTGAAATCGTTCCTTTGAGATGCACCTTAACTATCTAAGGCCAATATCTTGTTTTTCTCCTTCCTGAATTCCCCTCAGGGTGCACCACTGGGGGTGGCTGCAGTGGCTGACAGTTTTATGGCCACAACATCCTTTGTTTACTGGAAAGGCAGGAGAAATTCTTTGTCCACAGTATAAATATTATGATTATAATTATATATCACATATAAATTATAAATTATATATTATATAAATATATCATATTAAATTATATACATTTAATATATTATATAGTCAATATAATATATAGTCAATTTTTTAATATATAGTCAATTTTAAAATATAAAATATATATGACATAAGTTATATATAATTTATATAAATTTTCAAACCAACATCAGCAATTAACAAAAATGCCTTACAGATTTATGATCATATTTATATTTATTATAACTATAACTTATACAATACATTATATTTTACATTATTTGTAATTGTAATTTATATAATAATTATTATATAATATATTAAAATTATAATATTTGTATCATATATAAATTTATACAATATAAATATAATTATGTAATATAGAATATATAATGATATATAAATTTCATATGATTAAATGTATATATTATATATAATATATAAATATATAAATTATAATCACATGTTATATAAATATACTATATTAAATTATATAAATGTAATGATTCTTTTAAAATCTAAAATATATTAGTTATATATAATTTGTACATAAATATAATTCATATATTATATATTTCTATAATTAAATATAATTATATTTAGTTTATTATAGAAGATTTAGTTTTCTGTTTTTTGTTTTAGGCTGCTCCATGCAGCATGTGGGATCTTAGTTCCCTGACCAGGGATCGAACCTGTGTTCCCTGCAGTAGAAGTGCAGAGCCTTTACCAGTGGACTGCCAGGGAAGTCCCTAGAAGATTTAGTTTTACTTACGATAGATCTCCTGTTTTGTGCCTTTTGCTCGTCTCTTAAGTTCCAACTGAAAATTTAAAACATGAGTCTCAATTCCAGTGGGATCAAGCTAGAATATGTGCAAAAATCAGTACAAAACCATCTCTATGACTGCTGAAACATAATAGATGTTAAGTACCCATCTACTGAATGAACACATTAATGATATGTTTATGTCAATAATATCACAACTACCTATGAAGGATGCTACATTTTATTAAATATCCAGAGATTCACTGAGAGGATTTTATGACCAAAATTAAACTCTACAAAAAGCTTTGTACACTCATTTTCTCTGATGTGCAGTGCTAGTTACAAGTAAAGATTTTCTCCAACTTTGGATAGAGTCACTTTTAAAATTCAGAGCCAAGAAACAAACTTAGAGAGCCTCATGTGTATGGTCAGTAAATGCCATGATGAATTGGAATTTCCAGAACCCAAAAAATAAACGTAGAAGTGTAAAATAGTACTCATAGGGGAAAAACCAAACAAATTGCTCTTTGCCATATACTTCAGCAATTTTTAGATTTCAGTTAGACTGCAAGTTTGGATTGAGGTTAAAAGTCATAGTTCTAATGACTCAATCTTAAATCATCTCTGAATTGTAGGGCGGAGGGGGCCCATCACATGATGGAAGCACTTTCAGTCACAAGGAAATCTTCCTTAGGCTTCCCTCTCTGACCATTCATTAACTTTTAGTTAATGTATGCAATTTAGCACTGGCAGTGTATATTTAAGTATACATTGGTTAATAAGCTCTCAGCTCTTTGAGCTCAGAGATCCTTACTGCACTTTCCTTGTACCATCCACAAAACCTAATGAAGGGCAGAGAACAATGTGCTGTTCAATATATGTGGACAGTTGACTGATTTAGTGAATCTTATAAAATAATAAATACGCTAAAATCATGGTGGATGACCCGGGATTTAGCCTGGAAACAAAGATTCAAAGGGTTTTTAAAGTTTCTTGAGGCCAGGAATCCTATCTTTCTTATCCTTGTATTTTAGGAATCCAGCACAACACAGGGACAAAGAAATGCACAGTCAGTGAGCGCTAAGTGAACGAATTAATAAGTCATTAGAACATACTGAACATCAGGAGAGACCTTCCCCAATGGTCCGCAGCAGGGGAGGAAGGTTTGTTCCAGCTTTCACCCTACACTGAATAAGCACCCATCTCTGATTCTGTTCTCCCTCCTCCTCAGATGCTTATCTTTTTTTTTTTTTTTTTGCGGTACGCGGGCCTCTCACTGTTGTGGCCTCTCCCGCTGTGGAGCACAGGCTCCGGACGCGCAGGCTCATGGGCCCAGCCGCTCCGCAGCACGTGGGATCTTCCCGGACCGGGGCACGAACCCGCATCCCCTGCATCGGCAGGCGGACTCTCAACCACTGTGCCACCAGGGAAGCCCAATGCTTATGATTTTTGCAGGTTAACTCCACAAATCTGGTACCTGAAATGTTTTACGAGACCTTAAATTATCTATGTCCTCTTAACAATCCAAATGGAAAATCTGAATGGTGGATTTAACAAACAAACTGCACTAAACAAACTGGGGATCATAGTGTGGGGTGTACATGCACAGGTAAGAAAGTCAGCTTAAGGTTCTGTCTTCAAACCCTACAACAGTCCAGTGAGGGAGATACTATTGTCCCCACTTTAAAGATGAGAACACTGAGAATTACTGTGGCGTTTCTCAAAGTATGGTCCTGGACTGTGTTAGTATCACCAGGGCCAATTTGTGGTCCCACTGCAGATATACTCTGGGGAGATGCCCAGCACTCTTGAGTTTTAACAAGTGTGCTAAAGTTTGAGAATCACTGCTTTAGAGAATTTAAGCAATTTGATTTGCCCAGATCACACACAGATGGGAAAGGCAGAGCTGGGAATTGAACCCAGGCATCCAATGCCAATCTGTCCACTGCAGCCCACTTCCTCATGCTGGGGAGTCAGTCATTCTCCCACTCCCTCAAAAGGCCAGCCCTGTACAAGACTGAAATTCAGTAAGGGAAAAGGATCCAGTTCCCAGAAGAGCCTCACAGTCTCAGAATTTTAAAGACTCTTAAGAATAAGTTTACACATAAAGTTCAAAGAAGTAAATATATAATATTCTTGATTAAAACTCACGTAATGGTTTTTGCTCTGGAAATGTAGAGATCAACAAGGACTTTCTAAGTAGAGCCTTATACTTATTTTATTCAGTGCTTTCTTTAAAATTTCTTTTTTGGGGTATTAAAAATAACGTTTTTCTCATTATCTTACCCAATACTGACATTAGCCATTTTTCCTTCCTTGACTTAAAAAGACCTATAAAATTTTCTGAGAAGAGAATGAAAATTAAAGAACACTCTGGGGCTTCCCTGGTGGCGCAGTGGTTGAGAGTCCACCTGCCGATGCAGGGGACACGGGTTCGCGCCCTGGTCCGGGAAGATCCCACATGCCGCAGAGCGGCTGGGCCCGTGAGCCATGGCCGCTGGACCTGCGCGTCCGGAGCCTGTGCTCCACAACGGGAGAGGCCACAACAGTGAGAGGCCTGCGTACCGCAAAAAAAAAAAAAAATATCTAACACTCAGGTTTGGGCATGAGAATCAGCTGGATTTGACACAACTTGAACAACTTACTAGTCAAACACTTTATGTGGGTTCCCTATGCCCCAGTTCACCATCTAAATGGAAATAAGAATTGTATCTATTTCACTGGGTGGTTTCAAGGACTTATAACTCAATGAAGCACTTAAGACAGCTCCTGCACTTAATAAAAGCTCAGTAAATGCTTATCTTTATTTTTATTATTGCTATTATTAGCCGTGTGAGAATGCTACAGCCGATCTCCACGTCCGCCATTGGCACATCATTCATTTATTCAGAGGGCTGCTTCACTTATGTCATCCCTCACAATGTTTTATAGAGCTGTTTTAATTTTCAGTAACTATTTCTTCTGCATGTGCTTCGTCTCCCCCAGTACACAAACCATACACTCATACATCCACTCATTCCCATGACTCAGGTTGTTACAGTCATGGTCCAGAGTAGGGGACTCTTTCCCAAAGCTGATTAGAGAATTGATGCTCATTATGAAGGGCCCTTTCTCTGAAAGTATCCTTGCCACCAATCACTGGAATTCTGTCATTTTTAGTACTCATTCTAGTGTGTCAAGATCAACTCGTCCCTCTCCATACCGCCTCTTTCAAACAAAAATGCTACTGAAAATGGGTAACGTATTCAACCATCAGTGTAAAGAGTCAGACTGAATGAGAGAAGTGTGGATCTTGAGTGTATTGGATTCTGCTGGGAAACAAAGTGAAAGGACCGAAAGTTCTCCAATACGTGACTAGGAACCAAAAGCAGCTCTGTGCTCTGCCTCAGACATTCCTTTGTAAAAGCTGGTGAAGGCCTTTGCCTTGGAAATCAATACAAAGTTTCAGAAGTGTCTATGTATATACACAGCTTCATCTGAAAAATGTTAGCTCCATGACCTACCCAGATTCAGGGTAAAAATACTGAGTACAAATATCACCAACCATATGCATAGTAGTGTCATACCTATAGTGTCATACCTGGCTTAGGCAAACCAAATAAACTGATAGATAGATAGATAGATAGGTAGAGAGATGACAGGTAATTTCCCAAACATGTACCTCCATGAAATCTTTAACCAGAACCAAACACACAGAGTATGAAAATTAAAATTAAAAAGTGCAAGGCCAATCTTTCCACCTCCACAAATTGACCCAACAACTTTGGTCTAATTAGCACCATATTTTGGTAAAATTTCAGTGCTAACAATGAGATAAACAATGGTGGTGGTCAATATCATTAGCCTCTTGATAATAAGGAGTCTGGTCCTCGTTAAATTAGCTGACTTGATATCCCAAAGTTGCAACATTAGCATCTCCACCCTCCCAAAGCCATCACTATGTAGCACGGGCCAATTACACTCAACAAGCCTCAGCATGCTTGGGCTTCAAATGCTACAGTCAGTTGCTGTAGATGAGTTGGGCATGTTTCCAAGCCTCCCTAAGTATGAAAATAAACATATATTCAAATGAGGGTAAACAATGACCTAATGGGAAACGTTCAGTCAAGCATCTGAGGACCAGTTCAGACTGGCACCTTTATTCCTTTCAGTTTCATCTGTCCCTCCCAGTCAGCGAAAGGACTAGGCACCAGTACAGAATCAAGGTGGGAAGGGGAGTGGTGGTTCTTGCAGAAGTCCAGGTGTTTTGCCTACACACTGATTATGACAACACATCCAACAGCGGCAGGGCATCCTATCTGCAAAAGCCTGATAACTCTATCAGACCCTGCTCATTCAGCCGACTCCAGAGGCCCCCTTTTCATCCTCAGCTTGAGGCAGATCTCAATGGGCTGAACGAGAATGAGAAACTGAGATAAGTGCTAGCCACAATTATAGAGATACTGCGCGAGGCAATTAGGGTTTTGTCAGTGCTTCTATTAACCTTTGCATTGCCAGCATTTTCCCACTTGGCATTCCAAGTGAGTAACAGGATTTAAATGAGGAAGGAACACAAGCTGGCTGCTGAGTTACAGGCCCAATGTGAAGTGGCCAGCGGGACACAGTGACCTGCTCAACAAGCACAGCAGGAAACAAGGAGGTTTACGAGCGGCTCCCGTACCACTGTTCTTGTGTTCTCTGATGTTGAAATGATTTCTGGGGATGATGTGAACTTACAACTGTGTCACCTGAGAGAATGTGGGCCCTGGATGGATCTCAAGGCCTTTCCTTTGGCTGACTTAGGTTCCCTGATCAAATACTCCTTTTAAACAGTGCAGAGTAATGATTTTTCAGACCATTTTGAGACAAAGTACACAGAATTTTTGATTATCAGTGGAGTTTAGTAACTCTTTGTATTTACACCCATTATCTTATTTGACCCTCACAATAATCTAATAAGATTCATAGAGTATGTGTTGTTAGGTTCCTTTGACAGAGATTAAATGAAAAGCAGAACAGTTAAGTAATTTTCTCAAAATCACACAGTAAGTTAACCCAAACTTAAGCATATTGATTAACATCTGGGACAGATCACATTAGTCTTTACCACTAAGGACTGAAAAGCTAAAGTACCTTTTTTTCCCTGTACCACAAGCCAATCCTGAGTTGCCTAATCAAAAAAAAAAAAAAAGTTCAGGTTTTGAGAAAGCTTATCATAATCACCATTAAGAAATATTTATCAGGCATTTTACATGCAAAACAGATTCTTTTTCTTACTATCCCTCCTCCAGTATCTGAAAACTTTGTCACTAAAATTCTTGGTCACCCCTTGCTATTCAACCTTGAACTCTGTTAAAACTGAAAACAAAACAATAATCTTTTCCTAAAAACCAGATTCCGTCTTTCCTATCATATTTGATTTGCTTCAAATATCTGTGTATAAAACTAAAACAAATGATACTGCCACCATCTTTTTACCTATACCATCTGATTCTCTTCCCTCAAAAGCTTAATCTTAGGAATTTTGAATTGGCACTGATTTGAGGGTATTTTTTCCCTTCATTAATACGTTAAAAATTAATTACCTCGGGCTTCCCTGGTGGCGCAGTGGTTGAGAGTCCGCCTGCCGATGCAGGGGACACGGGTTCGTGCCCCGGTCCGGGAAGATCCCACATGCCACGGAGCAGCTGGGCCCGTGAGCCATGGCCACTGAGCCTGCGCGTCCAGAGCCTGTGCTCCGCAACGGGAGAGGCCACAACAGTGAGAGGCCCACGTACCGAAAAAAAAAAAAAAAAAAAAATTAATTACCTCAAATTCTGTTCACCTAACTCTGGTTTGGAATGCTTTTTTCCCATCAAAACTTAAGGCCAATTTCAAGTCCCTCTGGCCCACTGATCTGACAAACGTCTGCAGGTGTGTGTCAAACCAACTTGGACTGTGCAAGTCTGAGTTGATTATCAAGAAATCAAAGGTTAAATTTCAAGTGGCTTTGGGCTAAATTAGTGACTCCCAAACTTGCTGATGATAAAAATAAACTGCGGCCATTGTTAAAAATATGGATTTCCAGATTTTTCTGGAATCCCTAAGTTTAAGAAGTACCCCAAGTGATTACTTCACTCCGACTAAATTTGGGGAACATTGCGTTAAATGTTCATTTTAAATGAAAACCAAATATAAAGCAGGAATCTTGGTTGACTTTTTGTAAGATCTTAGAGGTTCTCTTCATTCAAAAAATTGAAATTAACTTAAGTCAGTTGAACTTGGGAAAATAAAAATATTCGATATTATGAAATATGGTTTTTGTGCCCTATGTAACATATTACACAAAATTTTGGTTATAATTTTGTCTGTAGTCATCAACCTTTTTTAAAATTTGTGTGTCACAAACAGCTAAGCCAGATATAGCACTGTGATTGGCAATAAAGTCCCTAATAAATATTTCATTAAAGAATGAATGGGTGGGACTTCCCTGGCGGTACAGTGGTTGGGACTTCACCTTCCAGTGCAGGCGGTGTGGTTCGATCCCTGGTTGGGGAGTTAAGATCCCACATGCTTCGTGGTCAAAAAACCTAAAAACATAAAATAGAAGCAATACTGTAACAAATTCAATAAAGACTTTAAAAATAGTCCACATCAAAAAACAAAAAAATGAATGGGGAAAATGACTCAAGTCCCCACCTCTCCATAAAGTCTTCATCATCTTTCCAACAACCTGTAACATCTTTTCCTTTCCTCAGATGCCTGTTATAAATACAGCCAACTCCACTCCACAGTGCACCTGGTCCAATTATATTCTGTTGCTCCTACAAGGCAGCACAATATAGGAATAAGAAATACGGCTTTAGATTCAAACACACAAATTTCTTAACTTCTGATATGCAAAATGAGGATAGGCTAAGTATCTCAAAGGGTTGTTGAGGGGATTAAATGAGTAATGTCTGCCAAACACCAGACTATACACCATTTGAAAGCATGAATCTTTGTCTTCTCAGCACTTAATACTATGCAAGGTCATTGTAAGAGCTTAGTTTATTGTATTTTCCTTTCTTCCTTCCTTCCTTAAATAATCTACAAATGCCTGAAACTGAGGGGCAAAGTCTTACACTTCCTTGTACTCCCTTGCCTCCATGCTACATCAGTTATGCTGAGCATATAATAGACACTCAAATAACTGCTGATTTAGAAAGGAAAAAAAAAAAAGGCACAGGAAAATAAGGAAAGAGGAAGGAAGATGGAGCACTGGAGGAAAAAAAAAAGATGTAAAAGGAAAGAACTACAAATGCTAGGAAAGGTTGTCTTCTTCTCAATATTTCTCCCAGGCACCAGAGAACCAGCCCTCAGTGCAGATCAGAGTCAACATCCTAAGATCTACAAACAGGAGCTGTTTCTCACAGCAATAATTGTTTGCAATTTTGTTCAGTTCATAACTTAGGTTTCATAGCCAAGAATAAGTGATTTTACCTAAACTGCACGTTATTCTCTCTGAAATAAAGTTTTTATTTACTAAGCCATCTCTGCTTGTTTGCAAAACAAAGTTTCTTTCCAATATAATTCATGTATTTTTTAATATTTAAAGTCAAATGGAAAAAGAAAAGAATTATAGAATTATATACCATGCACAGACCAGAATTCTCCACATTCCTAGCTCCAAGAAAAACAAACACTGAAAACAAGTGGGAAAAGTTTCTCAGATGGCTTTCATTCATTAGTCTCAGCGTTTTTAGAGCTAAAAGGGTATTAGAGGTCATTGTCAGTGGTCTCATCTTTTTACAGATGAGACCCAAAACTAACACCCAAAGAGCTTAAATGACTCACTTAAGAACACAAGAGTCAAAATTCCAAGCAGGGGGCTTCCCTGGTGGCGCAGTGGTTGAGAGTCCGCCTGCCGATGCAGGGGGCACAGGTTCGTGCCCCGGTCCGGGAAGATACCACATGCCGCGGAGTGGCTGGGCCCGTGAACCATGGCCGCTGAGCCTGCGCGTCCGGAGCCTGTGCTCCGCAACAGGAGAAGCCACAACAGTGAGAGGCCCGCGTACCGCAAAAAAAAAAAAAAAAAAAAAAAAAAATTCCAAGCAGGACAAATTATTTACATCTATAGAACTTTTATAGAACTCTTACATTTTAGATCCATAAGTGATCTTAGAAACTCCCAAGCCTAACATATCACAGCCGAGTCGAAATACCCAATACAACATTCCTGAGACTGCTGCCTGAATAGCACCTGTGAGAGCTAATCACCCTCCCACAGTTAGCCATACTATTGAATTTAGGAGATTTATATCTCCTAAACTTTTAGATCAAGCCATAATATCCCTCCTTCTACCTTCTGTTCCTAGTTCTGATCTTCAAAAAACGGATTCCTTCTGTGCCCTTTTCTCTTTATATTTTCACTGTTCTTTCAAGCATTTATTGTATTCCATATTTCCAAGTATTTCATGACCTTGGTCCCTCTCCAGATATTTCTTAGTCGGTATTGGTGCTGATAAGAATGATGATGATAATATCAATGAAAATAATAATGAGAAGCACATATGTTTACTGAATACTTTCTATGTGTCAGGCATTACGAAAAAGCATGAGCATTTATTATCTCTTTTTTGTTCAGTGCTTATATCCACAGCACCTAGAAGGGTGCCTAGAATATATCAGGCATTCAATAAATATCAGTGGACTGAAGGCATCCTCACCAAAACTCTCTTAAGTAGGCAATAATTTTACATATATATATATATGTTATATAATTGCTATATTATATAGTATATGTATGTTGGAACTTGAAGCTAGGCATTTTGACTAGAAAACTTTATATATGCACTTAACCATTATGCTTTGTGCTTACAAACGCTTTTCTCTCACAAACACGGTAACACAGCTGTGACCACAGATTTCATTTATTAGCTATTGTATGTAAAGACTCTGCATCTAGAATTAGACTATAGCATTCTAGAGCACAGAGGCTGATTCCCATAGCATAAAAATAAGCCACTGTTTCTCTTTTCTTAAAAAAATAGTAATAATACAGATCTTGCCTCCAATACTTACAAGCTACCACCCCACTTCTTTTATTTGCTTTTCAGAAAAATTCCTTTACAGAGTTATCTACCTTGCTGTCTCCAATTCCTCTCCTTCTGTTGTCATTTAAAACCACTTCATTTACTTTTCCCCAAATCCTCTTGAGAATTACGCTTGTCATTGCCAGGGACCTTCACTGTTTAAATCCAACAGTCAATTCTCAGTCCTAATCTTATCAGCCACATTGAACATGGTTAATCCTCCCTTCTCCTCTAACCACTTTCTTCATTTGCCTTCCAGGACACCAACTCCTTTGGATTCCTCACACTCTACTGAGAACCCCTTCTCAGTCTCCAATTCTCTCCCTCACCCTGAGCTCTTGGTGGACTGTCCCGAGGCTCAGTCCCTGGCACTCTAGTTATACTCACTGCATTGTTGATCTAATCCCTTCTCATGGCTTTAAACCCAGCCTCTATACAAAGACTCTCAAATTTACAATTCCTGCCCACAACTCACTCCCCAACACTTTTTCTAGATGTCCAATAGAAAACCAAAACACAACTCCTGATCTCCCTTTACTCCAAACCCAATCCACCCATATCTTTCCCTATCTCACTTGATGGAAACTCCATCACTGCTCAGGCTAAAATCCTTTGAATCAACGTTAACTCTTCCCTTTTAATCTGTAAGACATTCAATCTGCCAGAAAATTCTAATGGCAAAAACCTCTATTTTTTTTTAATAAATCTGATCATTTCACTCCTCCACTCAAAACGTTGCAGTGATTCTCCATTTCACTCAGAGTAAAAGCCAACTCTTTACAGTGACCTATCATGTCCTGCCCAATCCATTCTTCTGTTACGTTTTTAACTTTATCCTCATTAACTCACTTGATTCTCACAAAAACCCTATTGCAGTTTGCCATCCCTTTGTTATAGATGAGGAGACTGAGGCTCAAATTGGAGTGACTGATCTAAGATTAAAAAGACAGCGAATGGCACACAAGATGTGGACTCAAGTAACGATGCTCTTCAGTATTATTTCATATGCCTAAGCAGGAAGCAACCTGATTTTCATTGCAGAACCCCAACGAAACTCAAATTTGTGGGACCAGGTACCCCTAGACATGGAAGGTTAATGTGGGGCTGAAAACAGGAGAAATCATTGAGCGTCTGACTAAGATTCCACACTCCATCCTGCATAAACAGGCAACCTTGGAAGAGGAATAAAGGTCTACATGATAGAAATCGTGAGCCAGAAGGATACTTGGACTGAAGGACACTGGACATTGAAGAGGGCATGGGAAGCCACTCCATTCCCCAGACTAAACTGAGAAATATTCTTCTTCATGTGTCTCATCACTATTCCTATGAACACTTCAAAAACAATTTTTAGAGCATCAGCACAGAAGAGTATAGACCGGTCTAAATGGCTTAGTCAAAGAATTGAAAATGACAAGTCTGCATTCAAAGACAAGCTATTTAATGACTAATTTTTTTAATTGGTTCTAGGCTGAGACTTGTATAACAAGTTTCAGTCTGGAGAAAATTTTTTATGCTGCAGTTATGAACCTCTAATGCTAGAGCATTTAATGGAATTTCAAACAGGCCATTAATTGTAACATGCCAATATAATAACAAGAAGAGTAAACTATGTCCAAACAAAACAAGTTCAATACAGTTTAAGTCCAATGTTTGAAATTAAATTTTCCGAGGTATATATTTTGATAACAAATCTTGAAAAGTTAAATACTGAAACAGATAGCAAAAGATTTTTGTGGCAAATTTCCATAAAATATGCCTGAATAGCTTACTCTAAATATAACAAACTTGCAACCACAGGAATTAGAAATTAGATCAAGCATACATAAATTGGGTATAAGACAGTTGTAGTACACGTATGTTTATAGTTTCTTATGCTTTTTGAAACAAATCTTTGTGTAAATGTGATTTTTCAGGGTAAATTTTGAGATGTTTCTAATGCAATTATTTCCCCCAAAATAAGGTTACAAAACAGGAAAGAAAGGATTGGATAGAGTTTTGTTATGGAGTGTATTGAGGTGTAAACCTTGGAAAAACAAATGGTGCATAGAGGTACCTCATTCTGTGGAGATAAAGGAAAAGATATGAGGGATAATAGCTACTGTGTGTGTGTGTGTGTGTGTGTGTGTGTGTGTGTGTGTGTTTAATAAATTTATTTATGGCTGCATTGGGTCTTGGTTGCTGCATGCTGTGGTCTTTCTCTAGTTCTAGTGAGCAGGGGATACTCTTTGTTATGGTGCACGGGCTTCTTATGGCAGTGGCCTCTCTTGTTGCAGAGCATGGGCTCTAGGTACACAGGTTTCAGTAATTGTAGCCACGGGCTCCACAGTGCAGGCTCAGTAGTTGTGGCGCACAGGCTTAGTTGCTCTGCAGCATGTGGGATCTTCCCAAACCAGGGCTCAAACCCATGTCCCCCACACTGGCAGGCAGATTCTTAATCACTGAGCCATGAGGGAAGTCCCTACTGTGTTGTTTTTCTTTGGGTGATGCAGTGGTGTTCGAGGGAATTATATAGATTCCAGCTGCATTTGGAGTTTGTAACAAAAAGACCTGCTGGAAGATTTTTAATCACAGTCTCAATTTCAGTGCTTGTGATTGGTCTGTTTATATTTTCTGTTTATTCCTGGTTCAGTATTGGAAGGTTGTGCTTTTCTAAGAATTTGTCCATTTCTTCCAAGTTGTCCATTTTATTGGCACATAGTTGCTTGTAGTAATCTTTCCTGATCCTTTGTATTACTGCAGTGTCAGTTGTTACTTCTCCTTTTTCATTTCTAATTCTACTGATTTGAGAAAACTATAAGACACTGATGAAAGAAATTAAACATGATACAAACAGAAGGAGAGATATACCATGTTCTTGGATTAGAAGAATCAACATTGTGAAAATAACTATACTACCCAAAGCAACCTACAGATTCAGGGTAATCCCTATCAAACTACCAATGGCATTTTTCACAGAACTAGAACCAAAAATTTCAAAATTTGCATGGAAACACAAAAGACAATGAATAGCCAAAGCATCTTGAGAAGAAAAATGGAGCTGGAGGAATCAGGCTCCTGGACTTCAGACTATACTACAAGGCTACAGTAAACAAAACAGTATGCTACTGGCACAAAAACAGAAATATAGATAAATGGAACAGGATAGAAAGCCCAGAGATAAACTCACACACATATGGTCAGCTTATTTTTCAAAAAGGAGGCAAGAATATACAATGGAGAAAAGACAATCTCTTCAAGAAGCGATACTGAGAAAACTGGACAGCTACATGTAAAAGGATGAAATTAGAGCACTCCCTAAGACCATACACAAAAATAAACTCAAAATGGATTAAAGACCTAAATGTAAGGTCAGACAATATAAAACTCTTAGAGTAAAACATAGGCAGACACTCTATGACATAAATCACAACAAGATCCTTTTTAACCCACCTCCTAGAGAAATGGAAATAAAAACAAAAATAAACAAATGGGACCTAATGAAACTTCAAAGCTTTTGCACAGCAAAGCAAACCATAAACAAGACCAAAAGACAACCCTCAGAGTGGGAGAAAATATTTGCAAAGGAAGCAACTGACAAAGGATTAATTTATAAGCAGCTCATGCAACTCAATGTCAAAAAACAAAAACCCAATCCAAAAATGGGCAGAAGACCTAAATAGACATTTCTCCAAAGAAGATATACAGATTGCCAACAAATGCATGAAAGGATGCTCAACATCAGTAACTATTAAAGAAATGCAATTCAAAACTACAAAGAGGTTTCACCTCACACCAGTCAGAATGGCCATCATCAAAAAATCTACAAACAATAAATGCTGGAAAAGGTGTGAAGAAAAGGGAACTCTCTTGCACTGTTGTTGCACTGTTGGTGGGAATATAAATTGATACAGCCATTATGGAGAATAGTATGGAGTTTCCTTAAAAAACTAAAAATGGAACTACCATACGACCCAGCAATCCCACTACCAAGCATATACCCTGAGAAAACCATAATTTGAAAAGAGTCATGTACCACAATGTTCATTGCAGCACTATTTACAATAGCCAGGACATGGAAGCAACCTAAGTGTCAATTAACAGATGAATGGATAAAGAAGATGTGGCACATATATACAATGGAATATTACTCAGCCAGAAAAATAAACAAAATTGAGTTATTTGTAGTGAGGTGGATGGACGTAGAGTCTGTCATACAGAGGGAAGTAAGTGAGAAAGGGAAAAACAAATACTGTATGCTAACACATATATATGGAATCTAAAAAAAAAGAAAGAAAAAAAGGTTCTGAAGAACCTAGGGGCAGTACAGGAATAAAGACACAGACATAGAGAATGGACTTGAGGACACGGGGAGGGGGAAGGGTAAGCTGGGACAAAGTGAGAAAGTGGCATGGACTTATATATACTACCAAATGTAAAATAGATAGCTAGTGGGAAGCAGCTGGATAGCACAGGGAGATCAGCTTGGTGCTTTGTGACCATGTAGAGGGATGGGATAAGGTAGGGTGGGAGGGAGATGCAAGAGGGAGCAGATATGGGGATATATGCATATGTATAGCTGACACACTTTGTTATGAAGCAGAAACTAACAAACCACTGAAAGCAATTATACTCCAATAAAGATGTTAAAAAAAAAAAAAGACTTGCTGCTGGGCTGGATGTGGGAGGTGAGGAGTGGAATTAAAGATGAAGAATAGAGGGCGGAGTCAAGATGGCGGTGTGGGAAGATGCCGAGTTAGCATCTCTCCACAACTATGGCACCTGCCAGCCGCTGGTGGGAGACCCTGATGCCCAAGGTGAGGGGAGGAACGCCCAAGTGAACCACCACCCCACACAGCATGCAGTATCTTGGTTCATGAGCTTGGGGTAGGGCTAAAGCTCCTGTGGTGGGAGCTCCAAGTCCAAACCACTGGACTAACAGAGAACCTCCGACTCCAGGGAATATTCATCGTAGTGAGGTCTCACATAGGTCCTCATCTCAGCACCAAGACCCAGCTCTACGCAACAGCCTACAAACTCCAGTGTTGGAAGCCCCAGGCCAAACAACCAGTAAAAGAGGAACACAATCCCACTCATTTAAAAAAAAAAAAAAAGAGACAGCAAAATAATATGTCACAGATGAAAGAGTATGGTAAAAACCTATAAGACCAAATAAATGAAGAGGAAATAGGCAATCTACCTGAAAAAGAATTCAGAGTAATGATAGTAAAGATGATCCTGAATCCTGGAGATAGAATGAAGGCAGGAACTGAGAAAAATACAAGAAATGTTTATCAAAGATCTAGAAGAACTAAAGAACAAACAAACAGATGTGACGAACACAATAACTGAAATGAAAAATACACTAGAAAGAATCAATAACAGCATAACTGAGGCAGAAGAACAAATAAATGAGCTGGAAGAAAAAATGGTGGAAACAACTGCCGAGGAGCCGAATAAAGAAAAAAGAATGAAAAGAATGGAAGACAATCTCAGAGACCTCTGGGACAACATTAAATGCACCAACATTCGAATTATAGGGGTGCCAGAGGAAGAAGAGAAAAAGAAAGGGACTGAGAAAATATTTGAAGAGATTATAGTCCAAAACTTCCCTAACATGGGAAAGGAAATCGTCATCCAAGTCCAGGAAGCATAGAGAGTCCGATACAGGATAAACCCTAGGAAAAACACACCAAGACACATATTAATCAAACTAACAAAAATTAAATTCAAAGAAAAAATATTAAAAGCAGCAAGGGAAAAGCAACAAATAACATACAAAGGAATCCCCAGAAGGTTATCAGCTGATTTTTCAGCAGAAACTCTGCAGGCCGGAAGGGAGTGGCAGGAAATACTTAAAGTGGTGAAAGAGAAAAAACGACAACCAAGATTACTCTACCCAGCAACGATCTCATTCAGATATGATGAAGAAATCAAAAGCTTTTCAGACAAGCAAAAGCTAAGAGAATTCAGCACCACCAAACCAGCTTTACAACAAATGCTAAAGAAAGCTCTCTAGGCTGGAAACACAAGAGAAGAAGAAGTCCCACAAAAACAAACCCAAAACAATGAAGAAAATGGTAATAGGAACATACATATCGATAATAACCTTGAATGTAAATGGATTAAATACCCCAACCAAAAGACATAGACTGGCTGAATGGACACAAAAACAAGACCCCTATGTATGCTGTCTACAAGAGACCCACTTCAGACCTAGGGATGCATACAGACTGAAAGTGAGGGGATGGAAAAAGATATTCGATGCAAATGGAAATCAAAAGGAAGCTGGAGCAGCAATACTCGTATCAGATAAAATAGACTTTCAGATAAAGACTATTACAAGAGACAAAGAAGGACACTACATAACGATCAAAGGATCAATCCAAGAAGATATAAAAATTATAAGTGTTTATGCACCCATAATAGGAGCACCTCAATACATAAGGCAAATGCTAACAGCTATGAAAGAGAAATCAACAGTAACACAATAATAGTAGGGGACTTTAACACCCCACTTACACCAATGGATAGATCATCCAAACCAAAAATTAATAAGGAGACACAATATTTATATGACACAACAGACCAGATGGCTTTAATTGATATTTATAGGACATTCCACGCAAAAGTGTGGCAGAATACACTTTCTCCTCAAGTGCACATGGAACATTCTCCAGGATAGATCATACCTTGGGTCACAAATCAAGCTTTGGAAAATTTAAGAAAATTGAAATCGTATCAAGCATCTTTTATGACCACACGCTATGAGACTGGAAATCAACTATAGGGAAAAAACTGTAAAAACCACAAATACATGGAGGCTAAACAGTGCACTACTAAATAAAGAAGAGATCACTGAAGAAATTAAAGAAGAAATTTTAAAATACATAGAAACAAATGACAACGAAAACATGACGACCCAAAACCTATGGGACGTACCAAATGCAGTTCTAAGAGGGAAGTTTATAGCAATTCAATCTCACCTCAAGAAACAAGAAAAATCTCAAATAAACAATTTAACCCGACACTTAAAACAACTAGAGAGAGATGAACAAAGAAAACCCAGCATCAGTGGAAGGACAGAAATCATAAAAATCAGAGCAGAAATAAATGAAATAGAAACAAAGAAAACAATAGCAAAGAAATAAAACTAAAAGCTGGCTCTTTAAGAAGAGAAACAAAATTGATAAATCCTTAGCAGACTAATAAAGAACAAAAGGGAGAGGATGCAAATCAATAAAATCAGAAATGAAAAAGGAGAAGTCACAACTGACACCACAGAAACAAAGGATTATAAGAGACTACTACAAACAACTATATGCCAATAAAATGGACAACCATGAAGAAACAGACAAATTCTTGGAAACATACAATTTTCCTATACTGAACCAGGAAGAATTAGAAAATAAAAACAGACCTACAGCAAGTAATGAAATTGAAACTGTAACTAAAAATCTTCCAACAAACAAAAGTCCAGAACACGATGGCTTCACAGGCAAATTCTATAAAACATGTAGAGAAGAGCTAACACCTATCTTTCTCAAACTCTTCCAAAAAACTGCAGAAGGAGAACCATTCCCAAATTCATTCTATGAGGCCACCATCACCCTGGTACCCAAACTAGAAAAAGATATCAGAAAAAGAGAAAATTATACACCAATATCACTGATGAACATAGATGCAAAAATCCTGAACAAAATGCTAGCAAACAGAACCAACAACACATAAAAAGGATCATACACCATGATCAAGTGGGATTTATCCCAGGGATGCAAGGAATCTTCAGTGTATGCAAATCAATCAATGTGATACACAACATTAACAAATTAAGGAATAAAAACCACGTGATCATCTCAATGGATGCAGAAAAGGCTTTTGACAAAATTCAACATACATTTATGATAAAAACTCCCTAGAAAATGGGCATAGAGGGAACCTACATCAACATAATAAAGGCCATATACAAACCCACAGCAAGCATCATACTCAGTGGTGAAAAACTGAAAGCATTTCCACTAAGATCAGGAACAAGACAAGGATGTCCACTCTCACCACTATTATTCAACATAGTTTTGGAAGTCCTAGCCATGGCAATCAGAAAAGAAAAAGAACTAAAAGGAATACAAATTGGAAAAGAAGAAGTAAAACTGTCACTGTTTCCAGATGACATGATACAATACAGAGAAAATCCTAAAGATGCCACCAGAAAATTACGAGAAGTAATCAATGAATTTGGTAAGGTGGCAGGATACAAAATCAATGCACAGAAATCTCTGGAATTCCTATACACTAACAATGAAAGATCAGGAAGAGAAATTAAGAAAACACTCCCATTTACCACTGCAACACAAAGAATAAAATACCTAGGAATAAATCTGCCTAAGGAGGCGAAAGACTTGTACTCAGAAAAGTATAAAACACTGATGAAAGAAATCAAAGAAGACATAAACAGATGGAGAAATATACCATGTTCTTGGATTGGAAGGATCAATATTGTGTAAACGACTATACTACCCAACGCACTCCACAGATTCAATGCAATCCCTATCAAACTACCAATGGCATACTTCACAGATTTAGAACAAAAACTTTTACAATTCTAGTGGAAACACAACAGACCCTGAAAAGGCAAAGCAATCTTGAGAAAGAAAAAAGGACTTGGAGGAATAAGGCTCCCTGACTTCAAACTATACCACAAGGCTACAGTAATCAAGAAATATAGATCAATGGTACAGGATAGAATGCCCAGAGATAAACTCACGCACATATGGTCACCTAATTTACGACAAAGGAGGCAAGAACACACAATGGAGAAAAGACGACCTCCTGAATAATTGGTGTTGGGAAAACTGGACAGCTACATGTAAAAGAATGAAATTAGAACACTACCTAACACCATACATAAAAATAAACTCCAAATGGATTAAAAAACTAAAAGTAAGACCAGACACTATAAAACTCTTAGAGGAAAACATGGGAAAAACACTCTTTGACATAAACCACAGCAACACCTTTTTTGACCCATCTCCTAGAGTAACAGAAATAAAAACAAAAATAAACAAATGGGACCTAATGAAACTTAAAAGCTTTTGCACAGCAAAGAAAACCATAAACAAGACCAAAAGACAACCCTCAGAATGGGAGAAAATATTTGCAAATGAAACAAGAGACAAAGGATTAATCTCCAAAATATACAAACAGCTAATAGAGCTCAATATCAAAAACACAAAGAATCCAATTAAAAAATGGCAGAAGACCTAAATAGACATTTCACCAAGGAAGACATACAGATGACTAACAGGCACATGAAAAGATGCTCAACATCACTAATTATCAGAGAAATGCAAATCAAAACTACAATGAGGTATCACCTCACTCTGGTCAGAATGACCATTATCAAAACAATCTACAAACAATAAATGCTGGAGAGGGTGTGGAGAAAAGGGAACCCTCCTGCACTGTTGGTGGGAATGTAAATTGATACAGCCACTATGGAAAACCGTATGGAGTTTCCTTAAAAAACTAAAATACAATTACCATATGATGCAGCAATCCCACTACTGGGCATATATCCTGAGAAAACCATAATTCCAAAAGAGACATGCAGAGTCCTTCCCATCAGGAAACTTGCACAAGCCTCTTAGATAGCCTCATCCACCACAGGGCAGACAGCAGAAGCAAGAAGAACTACAAGCCTGCAGTCTGTGGTACAAAAACCACATTCACAGAAAAAGAGACAAGATGAAAAGGCAGAGGACTATGTACCAGATGAAGAAACAAGATAAATCCCCAGAGAAACAACTAAATGAAGTGGAAGTAGGCAACATTCCAGAAAGAGAATTCAGAATAATGATACTGAAGATGATTCAGGACCTCAGAAAAAGAATGGAGGCAAAGATCGAGAAGATGCAAGACGTGTTTCACAAAGATCTAGAAGAATTAAAGAACAAAGAAACAGAGATGAACAATACAATAACTGAAATGAAAAATACACTTGAAGGAATCAATAGCAGAATAACTGAGGCAGAAGGATGGAGCAGTGACCTGGAAGATAGAATGGTGGAATTCGCTGCTGCGGAACAGAATAAAGACAAAAGAATGAAAAGAAATGAAGACAGCCCAAGAGACCTCCGGGACAACATTAAACACAACAACATTCGCATTATAGGGGTCCCAGAAGGAGAGGAGAGAGAAAAAGGACCTGAGAAAATATTGGAAGAGATTATAGTTGAAAACTTCCCTAACATGGGAAAGGAAATAGCCACCCAAGTCCAGGAAGAGCAGAGATAAACCCAAGAAGAAACACGCCGAGACACATAGTAATCAAATTGGCAAAATTTAAAGATAAAGAAAAATTATTGAAAGCAGCAAGGGAAAAACAACAAATAATATACAAGGAAATTCCCATAAGGTTAACAGCTGATTTCTCAGCAGAAACGCTACAAGCCAGAAGGGAGTGGCATGATATACTTAAAGTGATGAAAGGGAAGAAACTAAAACTAAGATTACTCTACCCAGCAAGGATTTCATTCAGATTCGATGGAGAAATCAAAATCTTTAGAGACAAGCAAAAGCTAAGAGAATTCAGCACCACCAAACCAGCTCTACAACAAATGCTAAAGGAACTTCTGTAAGTGGGAAACACAAGAGAAGAAAAGGACCTCCAAAAGCAAACCGAAAACAATTAAGAAAATGGTAACAGGAACAAACATATCGAAAATTACCTTAAATGTGAATGGATTAAATGCTCCAACCAAAAGACACAAGCTTGCTGAATGGATACAAAAAGACCCATATATATGCTGTCAACAAGAGACCCACTTCAGACCTAGGGACACATACAGAATGAAAGCGAGGGGATGGAAAAAGATATTCCATGAAAATGGATATCACAAGAAAGCTGGAGTAGCAATACTCATATCAGATAAAATAGACTTTAAAATAAAGAATGTTACAAGAGACAAGGAAGGACATTACATAATGATCAAGGGATCAATCCAAGAAGAAAATATAGCAATTATAAGTATATATGCACCCAACATAGGAGCACCTCAATACATAAGCAAATGCTTAGAGCTATAAAACAGGAAATCGACAGAACAAAAAAATAGTGGGGGACTTTAACACCTCACCTACACCAATGGACAGATCATCCAAACAGAAAATTAATAAGGAAACACATGCTTTAAATGGCACAATAGACCAGATAGATTTAGTTGATATTTATAGGACATTCCATCCAAAAACAGCAGATTACACGTTTTTCTCAAGTGCGCACGGAACATTCTCCAGGATAGACCACACTCTGGGTCATAAATCAAGCCTCAGTAAATTTAAGAAAATTGAAATCATACCAAGCATCTTTTCTGACCACAATGCTATGAGATTAGAAATCAATTACAGGGAAAAAAACCGTAAAAAACAGAAACACATGGAGGCTAAACAATACTTTACTAAATAACCAAGAGGTCACTGAAGAAATCAAAGAGGAAATGAAAAAATAACTAGAGACAAATGACAATGAAAACATGATGATCCAAAACCTATGGGATGCAGCAAATGCAGTTCTAAGAGTGAAGTTTATAGCTATACAAGCCTACCTCAAGAAAGAAGAAAAATCTCAAATAAACAATCCAACATTATACCTAAAGGAACTAGAGAAAGAAAAACAAACAAAACCCAAAGTTAGCAGAAGGAAAGAAATCATAAAGATCAAAGCAGAAATAAATGAAATAGAAACAAAGAAAACAATAGCAAAGATCAATAAAACTAAAAGCTGGTTCTTTGAGAAGCTAAACAAAATTGATAAACCATTAGCCAGACTCTTCAGGAAAAAGAGGGAGAGGACTCAAATCAATAAAATTAGAAATGAAAAAGGAGAAGTTACAACACCGCAGAAATACAAAGCATCCTAAGAGACTACTACGAGCAACTCTATGCCAATAAAATGGAGAACCTGGAAGAAGTGGACAAATTCTTAGAACGGTATAACCTTCCAAGACTGAACCAGGAAGAAACAGAAAATATGAACAGACCAATCACAAGTAATGAAATTAAAACTGTGATTAAAAATCTTCCAACAAACAAAAGTCAAGAACCAGATGGTTTCACAGGTGAATTCTATCAAACATTTAGAGAAGAGTTAACACCCATCCTTCTCAAATTCTTCCAAAAAATTGCAGAGGAAGGAACACTCCCAAACTCATTCTATGAGGCCACCATCACCCTGATACCAAAACCAGACACAGATACTACAAAAAAAGAAAATGACATACCAATATCACTGATGAATATAGATGCAAAGATCCTCAACAAAATGCTCGCAAACAGAATCCAACAACACACTAAAAGGACCATACAGCATGATCAAGTGGGATTTATCCCAGGGATGCAAGAATTCGTCAATGTATGCAAATCAAACAATGTGATACACCATATTAACAAGTTGAAGAAGAAAAACCACATAATCACCTCAATAGATGCAGAAAAATCTTTTGACAAAATTCAACACCCATTTATGATAAAAACTCTCCAGAAAGTGGGCATAGAGGGAGCCTACCTCATCATAATAAAGGCCATATACGAGAAACCCACAGCAAACATCATTCTCAATGGGGAAAAACTGAAAGCATTTCCTCTAAGATCAGGAACAAGACAAGGACGTCCACTCTCACCACTCTTATTCAACATAGTTTTGGAAGTCCTAGCCATGGCAATCAGAGAAGAAAAAGAAATTAAAGGAATACAAATTTAAAAGAAGAAATAAAACTGTCACTGTTTGCAGGTGACATGATACTATACATAGAGAATCCTAAAGATGCCACTAGAAAACTACTAGAGATAATCAATGAATTTGGTAAAGTTGCAGGATATGGAATTAATGCACAGAAATCTCTGGCATTCCTATACACTAATGATGAAAAATCTGAAACAGAAATTAAGGAAACAGTCTCATTTACCATTGCAACAAAAAGAATAAAATACCTAGGAATAAACCTACCTAAGGAGACAAAAGACCTGTATGCAGAAAATTATAAGACACTGATGAAAGAAATTAAAGATGATACAAATAGATGGAGAGATATACCATGTTCTTGGATTGGAAGAATCAACATTGTGAAAATGACTCTACTACCCAAAGCAATCTACAGATTCAATGCAATCCCTATCAAACTACCACTGGCATTTTTCACAAAACTAGAACAAAAAATGTCACAATTTGTATGGAAACACAAAAGACCCCGAGTGGCCAAAGCAATCTTGAGAATGAAAAATGGAGCTGGAGGAATCAGGCTCCCTGACTTCAGACTATAGTACAAAGCTACAGTAATCAAGACAATATGGTACTGGCACAAAATCAGAAATATAGATCAATGGAACAAGATAGAAAGTCCAGAGATAAACCCACGCACCTGTGGTCAACTAATCTATGACAAAGGAGGCAAGAATATACAATGGAGAAAAGGCAGCCTCTTCAATAAGTGGTGCTGGGAAAACTGGACAGCTACATATAAAGGAATGAAATTAGAACACTCCCTAACACCATACACAAAAATAAACTCAAAATAGATTAGAGGCCTAAACGTAAGACTGGACACTATAAAAATCTTAGAGGAAAACATAGGAAGAACACTTTTTGACATAAATGACAGCAAGATCTTTTTTGATCCACCTCCTATAGTAATGGAAGTAAAAACAAAAATAAACAAATGGGACCTAATGAAACTTAAAAGCTTTTGCACAGCAAAGAAAACCATAAACAAGACCAAAAGACAACCCTCAGAATGGGAGAAAATATTTGCAAATGAAGGAACTGACAAAGGATTAATCTCCAAAATTTACAAGCAGCTCATGCAGCTCAATATCAAAAAAACAAACAACACAATCCAAAAATGGGCAGAAGACCTAAATAGACATTTCTCCAAAGAAGACATACAGGTGGCCAAGAAGCACATGAAAAGCTGCTCAACATCACTAATTATCAGAGAAATGCAAATCAAAACTACAATGAGGTATCACCTCACACTCGTCAGAATGGGCATCATCAGAAAATCCACAAACAACAAATGCTTGAGAAGGTGTGGAGAAAAGGGAACCCTCTTGCACTGTTGGTGGGAATCTAAATTGATACAGCCACTATGGAAAACCATATGGAGTGTCCATAAAAAACTAAAAATAGAACTACCATAAGACCCAGAAATCCCACTATTGGGCATATACCCATAGAAAATCATAATTCAAAAAGACACACACACCCCAATGTTCATTGCAGCACTATTTACAATATCCACCTCATGGAAGCAACCTAAATGCCCATTGACAGATGAATGGATAAAGAAGATGTGGTATATATATACAATGGAATATTACTCAGCCATAAAAATGAATGAAATTGGGTCATTTGTAGAGATGTGGATGGATCTAGAGACTGTCATACAGAGTGAAGTAAGTCAGAAAGAGAAAAACAAATATCGTATATTAATGCATATATGTGGAACCTAGAAAAATGGTACAGATGAACCAGTTTGCAGGGCAGAAACTGAGATACACATGTAGAGAACAAACATATGGACACCAAGGGGGGGAAGTGGAAGGGGGTGGGGGTGGGGGTGTGATGAATTGGGCAATTGGGATTGACATGCATACACTGATGTGTATAAAATGGATGACTAATAAGAACCTGCTGTATAAAAAAATAAATAAAAGAAAAAATTTTTTTTTTAATAATGGAAAAAAAAACAAAGACATGCACCACTGTTCATTGCAGCACCATATACAATAGCCAGGACTTGGAAGCAACCTAAATGTCCATGGACAGATGAATGGATAAAGAAAATGAGACACATATATATAATGGAATCTTAGCCATAAAAGGAAATGAAATTAAGTTATTAGTAGTGAGGTGGATGGACCCAAAATCTGTCATACAGAGTGAAGTAAATCAGAAAGAAAAAAAAAATACCGTATGGTAACACATATATATGGAATCTAAGAAAAAAAAAAAAAGGTACTGATGAACCTAGTTTCAGGGCAGGAATACAGATGTAGACATAGAGAATGGACTTGAGGACATGGGGTGCGAGGGGAAGCTGGGGCGAAGTGAGAGTAGTATCGGCATATATACACTACCAAACGTAAAATAGCTAGTGGGAAGCAGCAGCATAGCACGGGGAGATCAGCTGGGTGCTCTGTTATGACCTACAGCGGGGGCCGGGGGGGGATAGGGAGGGTGGGAGGGAGGCTCAAGAGGAGGGGATATGGGGACATGTGTATGCATATGGCTGATTCACTTTGGTGTACAACAGAAAGTAGCACAGTATTGTGAAGCAATTGAACTCCAATAAAGATTAAAAAAAATAAAGATGACGAATACGTTTCTGGGTTGAGCTGCTGACAAAAGATGATGCTATTTATTGAAAACAAATGGGGGTAGGGAGAACAGGTTTGTGGGGTGTGGAATCACAAGGTCTGTTTGGGACTTCCTAAGTTCAAGAAGCTTTGTGAGTCATCCAACTGGTAAAGTCGAGTGGGATGTTGAAAATCTGAGGCTGGAACCATCTCCACTAAATGAGCAGCAGTGAGCATGGGGTTGACCAGAGTCAGCATCAACTGTGCACAGGCGTAAGCAGCCACCCTGAACTGTGGTGTGGTGGAATAGGAAAAGCCGAGCAGGAAAGCAAGGAAACAGAGGCTCTTTTTCTCCCCTTCCAGTATTTACATGTTGGAGTCATTCCAACTTTTCTACCACTCACAATGGTGCAATCGTATATAATGTACACTCTAATACTGGGGTCGAATTCCAGCTGTAACCCTCTTATTAGATGTGTAACTTCAGTAAAGGTATTTAAGTTCTCAATGTCTCAATTTCCTCATCTATAAAAGAGGGCTATCACAATCATTTCACCAGGTTGTTTTGAAAAAAAAATTAATATGTTTGTACACACACACATCACTTAATGTTGTACCTGGCATATTAGTGCTATTTACATATTTGCTACTATTATTTTTATAAGGATTAGTCTACAATAACATTTCTCAAACTTTGTCTATTGACAGGTTCTTTGTTTAAAATAGTATCATGCAGAAACCCAATACGTAAAAGAAGTAAAGACCAAATGGCTGTGGCTGGAAGGTAGCACCTGGAGCCCCCGAGCCCCCATTCCAGCTTAGCACTTTTCCTTGCCTTTCTCACCACTGAGGAAGATCTGTGAAACTTCTAAACCACCACCAAACTAGGTAATCTTTCAAAAATTAGAGAAAAATAAAGATTTTTCAGACTTACAAGCAATAAAGGCTCCACCATCCACAAATCCTCACTAAAGGAACTCTGTGCTTTGGCAATAAGAAAAGTGAAGCTGGAAGGTCAGTCCATCTTTCTGGAGTGATGCGTCTTCTCCACTTAGTTTGTTTCACACTGTATGGAGGGTCCTCCATGTGCATCACAATCCTGGCCTTCCTCCCCTGACCCCATCCTGGCCTCACTCAGTCCTCCTCCAAGGAAGAGTGAGTTAACATGATTGGAAAAATTGAGAAGAGAGACTGGATGTAAGTAGGCCAGCCCCTTCTTCTCCCCTTCTGCTTGGGACCTAGGCTGCCTGCAGGGTAGTACCTTGTGGGGCAGATAGGGGCCATGTGTGGCGAGGCCTGCCCTCATCCAGCACTGCCTATGCCTTAGTTAGTATGACCATCTACTGGGATGGTAGTTCTAGGAACTGGTATTTGGAAGCTCACTTGTCCACCAACGGGAATGTTTCTAATATCCTACTGGTAACAAAGGTCATATTTTGGTCCCCATATGCCTTACACTTTTGTCTGATTTCTCAATTGGTTCTGAAAACTTGGGCGAGGAAGAAGTGCTATTTAAAGACCTCCTTGCCCTCCAACAATGTGGGACAAAAGAAACAACAGTGAACTCAGGAAGGGATCAAATACATTGGCAAATTCCTGAGATAGGGAAGGACCAGATCACAAAAACAAAATTTGTTTATCCTACAGAGGAAGCTGGATTTTATGCGACCAGGAGGCAAAGGCCATTAGAACACTTTCAATCAAAGGTGACGTGACCAGCTTAGTATTTTGATTATTTCCTTAGATGGGGTCAGTGTGGAAGAAAGAGAGCACTTTCAAACGGGATCAGGTTAGAAAGAGAAGGTGGCATTTTCTGAAGGCCAAATTCACCTGCTTTAGAACTTTGTCTAAGGCTGTCACAAATGATGATGTCATGTTTTTCCAAACTACTGACTAATTTTGAATAGCTGGTCAGCTGGCTCAGTAAGATTGCATTAAACCAAACAATCAGATAAGCAAAATTACAACTGTGTTTGGGATTTTTATCACAATGTTTCGAAATATGCTTTACAACTTTTCATTCAAGAAAAAGAATGAAGTAATGTTGTTTCTCTTCTGACCTCCAAAGTTTACATTTTCCTAGAATATCCATGATATGTTATTATTGAGAATTTTAAAAGGCAAAATATTGATAGTCACAAAGTGATGGCTTGAAAACTTGTGACTGTAAAATAGACCATTTGTCATTCACAAAATCAGCACAATATTAAATGTTGATACAAAACAGAAGTATACTACATTGCTGCAGTAGTATTTTTTTTCTCTCTGAAGATAATTTTTTAGCAATGTCAAAGTAGGTCAGGTAAGCTTAATGATACCTTTAAGCCATAAGCTGGCCCTTGGTCCCTTACTTTTCTGAGTCTTCTATTCTTGTGCCATTCCTCTGAGCAAGATACTTCCACCAGACCAAGGCAACTGCTTTCGACCCTGAGATAAAGATTTGGGTCTCTGCCACAAACATGTTCTATGTTCCATGGCTGGGGTTGTCCAGCACTGTACCAAGCATTGGGTGTCCTGGGATAAGCAAGACATGATATAATCCACGTTTCCAAAGAACTTTTGGTCTCCTGGAAAAACAGGAGTAATAACAAAATTACAACACAGCAAAATTTGTAAATGACTACAAATTTTCTTAAGAATTAACAAAAACAGCATAATAATAACACCCCCCATGCTCACTTCCTAATGGTCCCTCCCTCCATCAGGAAATCCGCTGACACTGTCCTCTACCGATGAGGAAGGAATTTTGGGGGGAAAACACAAAAAACAAGATAAGAATAGTCACCTATGTAGGCTTACCAGACAAATCAACTGGCACAAAAAATGTCATCATCAGATTGCCCTACCTCCAAGTGGGGTCACTTGGGGACTTAAGTTCTTCTCCTGTTTTGTTGTTATTGCTTGTTCTTTGTCTTTTCCCCACACACACAGCTGCTAAGTGCTCCCTTTCTTTATTGCCTACATTCATCCCCCACAACAGGGTCCTCTTTTCCAAAGTGCAGGCCTAGCTATTTCTGCCTCCCCGCTGAACCCTGGGGAACATAATATATTAATAAAGGAACTCTTTCAGTAACAGAAATCCTACCCAAAGTAGTTGAAAGAAAGACTTGTCTAGCTTTCTAACTGGGAAGTTCAAGCAATAAACTTCAGGCATGGCTAGATCCTGGTGCTCAAATGATGTCTTCAAGGATTTGACTTTCTCACTCTATCTCTGTTTTGCTCTGGGTTGATTCTCCCCCTCAAAGTGGCAAAGATGGCCACCAGAAGCCCTAGGATTGCATCATTTTTATAGCTAATAATCCTGTCTCCTTCTTCCACTTCCTCCTCCCCCTCCCCCCATTCTCTCTTTCCATAAAGCTACCCCAAAACTTCCAGGGACTGTTCACCAGAGAGATGTTATGAAGAAACAAATGTATATTCACTTTACACAGAACTCCTTTAATATTTTCTAAAGATTCTTTACTAACTGGGAACAAAACATGACCAAATTGTAGTGGTAAGAAACTATGTAGCTTAATACTTTTCATGGACTTCTTTCTGGAATTTATGGAAAAATAAATGGAATTAAACAGGCTATTTCTTAGCTCCTTGCACCGACCCATTTCTCATTGTACTGTTTAGAAACATCTCCACCCAACTCCTTTATTTGGGTTTTTGGTTCTATTTACAATGATGCTCATGGGCTTTCCCAACTTCTTGGTTGGCATCCCTTCCTTCTAATTCATAGAGCCAACATCAGAATGAAATTTTGTAGCTGCTAGTTATCAACAATAGATTTAAAGAGAGCCAAGTAAGATTTATCTTCTCAGAGAAACACGCTACTCTATCTAGATGTAACATCTTCTGACTTCACATAGGAAAGCTGACTTATTTAATTCCGTGATGCTTGACCTGTTCTTTACGCCAAAATTCTTTTAACGTTTTTTAATTAATACTTTTACTAAAGTATAGTTAATTTACAATATTGTGTCAGTTTCAAGTCTACAGCAAAGTGATTCAGTAAGACATATATATTTTTTTAAGATTCTTTTCTATTCTACTATAGGTTATTACAAGATATTGAGTATAGTCCCCTGTGCTATACAGTAGGTCCTTGTTGTTTACCTATTTTATATATAGCAGTATGTACGTTACTCCCAGACTCATAATTTATCTCCCCCCACCCCTCTCCCTCTATCCCCTTTGGTAACCGTAAGTTTGTTTTCTATGTCTGTGAGTATTTCTCTGTCTTGTAAATAAGATCATTTGTATCATTTTTTTAGATTCCACATATAAGTGATATTACATATTTGTCTTTCTCTGCCTGGCTGACTTCACTTAGTATGATAATCTCTAGGTCCATCCAATGCCAACATTCTTTAACAGTGGTTGCCAAACACAGAGCTGGAAGGCTGTCTCCTTATACTGGAACACAGCAAGCTGGTGCCAAGCTGTGAGAAACACTCAAGAGGGAGAACAGAGTCCAAGAACTCAAAGAAAATGCAAATTGCACACGTTCCCCTCCACTGAGCTGGCCCCTTAACCCTGACATTCCCTCAGGCTATAGAAAAGTGGATATAATGTAAAATACTCGGCCCACCACCTGTAAATGTGAGGAAAACAAATCTTCCTCACATGGTAGGAAGAAGGCATCAACACTGTACCACTGGAGTATTACCTGAGCATGATCAAGATGAAAATAATAGCATGGTAAGAACAAATATTCAACATGAAGTAAAAGAGCCCCACTTGATAAATTATAGCTTAAAACGAGAAGGAAATATCTCACAATTGTTTCAGGCTACAGACAGATTTCATAAGAATAAAAATTCATTTTTTTTTAGTGGCTCAAAAACAAATCAATAAAGCAACAGTATGAGATGAAAAGGAAACCTGCCAATCTGAGAAAAATAATTGAGGGTGGATAACATTGTTCTATGGCTATGAAATTCTTTGGCTCTTCTCTCTTTCTTTAAATAAAATAGAGCTGATGAACTCTGGAAATGAAATGGACTCACTGTTTGAAGAGATTCCCTAAGATACCATCTGTTTTCTGCTTTGAAGATTATACCTTCCCTCAAATTTGGAAGGATCAAGGCTTCATGATGATACAGGTGGAAACTTGGCAAATGCGCACATGTGCATATGCACACATACACGTGTGTGTGTGTGTGTGTGTGTGCATGCACTTGCAGACACACACATGCTCCAGTGGGAAGGAGTAAATATTTGAGACTTGTTGAAGAGTTAAAAGCTTTGTGATCCTTTAAGAAAGTAACATAAATTGGCAAGTACGTGCTGGTCATTGTCATTGGTCAACTCCCCACCCACCACTGTCAGTACCACCATTCTCTGCCCCTCTCTGCCTTGCTCTGGTTCAGGGGAAGCTGACCCCTGAAACTTGTTCCCATGCCCCCAGGCTTCCAGGTGGGCAGGAAAGTCAGAGGGTGGGAGAAGGGAGAATCCTAGGTATTTCTTCCCTCTCTCCCCTGTTCCCATGCATGATCCTCCACAACTCTAGCTTACATGGGAGGGATCCCCTCTTCCACATGTTCACTGTCAGTGGACTCCAGGAACACTCTTTCCTTCCCTTGTGCAGTAGTCCTAGGGATGAGAGCATCTTTAAGCAGTTGTTAGTCTCTGGGATCTTACTATTCCTTGACTTTTTTCTCTTAACCTCATCCGCATCCCAACAGTAATCCTTTTCTTAATATCTCTAAATTTTAAGCATGGAGGATGAATTCTGTTTCCTGCCATGATCCCGAGTTGTAAAAACAGAAACCGATTTTGGCCAAATTGAGAAAAAATAAACAAATTAGAAAAAGCAAAGGAAAGAAAAAAGTCTGCTGAATATGGAATTTTTCTCACAGAGAAAAGGCTAGAAATAATAAATGCAAACAGAAGGTGAAGGAGAAAGAGGAGAAGGAGAAAGAAAGAAAGGTCTAAGAGATTAGAGAGAAGCTAATAGATAATAAAGATAGATAAAAACTATCTACCATAAAAATATTGGGTTGTAAGGAACTAAACAAATAAAGCAGAAATGAAAAAACAAATTTAAAAATATAGAACAAGAAAAGTTTCCCAGAAATGAAGAAAATAAATGCTGCAGACTAAAGGAATATGCTGTGCTTGAAGTAAACTTGATGCAAAGCAGTCAACACCAATTTATATTCTAAGTATACTATTCTTTATATGCTAGTTAGGCTATTATCAAGGATAAAGAAAAACTATTCAAGCATAACACAGAAAAAAACAATCACTATCACAAGGGAAGAAATCATGCTGCCCTCATACTCCTTTACAACAGAGATTGGTTCTACAAAGTTCTCAGGGAAGGAGAATCATTGTTATAGTACATTATGTATTTCTGTATGTTAAAAAAGAATTAAGAAAACCTGGAAGATGGATACCATGAGATGAGAGAAGATATGTGATATGTGCTAATGTCTTCATCATACATACCAGGTAATCACGCTATTTTATTTGTTATGGTGATCTGTGACCAACTGAGGCCATGTGTCTGGGGTCTTGGTTCTGATCCTCCTCTGGGCACCTCCATTCTCCTCCACATGGTCTGTTTGGGTAGTCTCAGGGTTCCAAGAGGAAGCACTGCCAAGAAGACGAGCCCCCAAAGGACAAGCACTTGTTATTAAGCCTCTGCTTATGTCACGCTTGCTAATATCCCATTGGCCAAAGCAAGCACATGGTCAAGCCAGGCTCTGTTTGGAAATGTATACACAGGGAATTTGAATCTCAACTACCATTTTTGGCAAGTAATTTAACTTCTCCATGTCTCAGTTTCCTCCTCTGTAAAATAAAGATAACATCTGGTTCACATTATTTGGGGGATTAAATGAGACAATAAAAATATAGCTAACAAAGAACCTAAGAAATAGTAGGTGGTTGACAGATATTAATTCCCACTTGTTATACACCTGCAAAAGGTGTCTCTTGTTAAAAAGAAAATTGGTTGCTTATACCTCATCAAATTGGCTTTTGAATAAGCCTCACATTTTCATACAGTTGTGATTAGCATTGTTTTAAATCTGCTTTTCAATGGTTTTATTTATCTTGGGTCCATTATGCAAATCATGTAATTCCTTCCATACAGTGATCTCATTATTTTCTATTTCTTTTGTTTGTCATTTTATCTTTTATTTTTACAGGCTTCTAATTTAAAGAATATTTCCCTTGAACTACCTGAAGGGCATCTCATTTTTTTCCAACTTTATTGAGATATAATGATATATAGGCGCACCTCATTTTATTGTGCTTCACTTTGTTTTGATTCACAGATACGGAGTTTTTTACAAATTGAAGGTTTGTGAGAACTCTGTGTTTAGCAAGCCTATTGGCATGATTATTCCAACAGCATTTGCTCACTTTCTGCCTCTGTGTCACATTATGGTGATTCTTGCCACAATATTCCCTTAAGCCAAAGCCTAATTCAGAGCAAAGCCGTAACTCTCTTTAATCTATGAAGGCTGAGAGAGGTGAGGAAGCTGCACAAAGTATGAAGCGAGCAGAGAGGTTGGTTCCTGAAGTTTAAAGAAGCCATCTCCATAACATAAAAGTGCAAGGTGAAGCAGCAAGTAATCCAGAATATCTAGCTAAGAAAATTAATGAAGGTGGCTACACTAAACAAACAACAGATTTTCAGTGTAGATGAAACAGCCTTCTATTGGAAGAAGATGTCATCTAGGACTTCCATAGCTAGAGAGGAGAAGTCAGTTCCTGGCTTCAAAACTTCAAAGGACAGGCTGACTCTCTTGTTAGGGGCTAATGCTCACTTACCATTCTGAAAATCCTAGGGCCCTTAGGAATTATGCTAAATCTACTCTGCCTGTGCTCTACAAATGGAACAGCAAAGCCTGGGGGGCAGCACATCTGTTTACAACATGGTTTATTGTTTTAAGCCCACTATTGAGACCTACTGCTCAGAGAAAAAAGACTCCTTTTAAAATATTACTGCTTATTGACAATGTACCTGGTCACCCAAGAGCTCTGATGGGGATGTATGAGATTCATGTTGTTTTCATACCTGCTAACACAACATCCACTCTACAGCCCAGGGATCAAGGAGTAATTTCAACCTTCAAGTTTTATTACCCATGATATACATTTTGTAAGGCTATAGCTGCCACAGGCAGTGATTCCTCTAATGGATCTGGGCAAAGTAAATTGAAAACCTTCTGGAAAGGACTCACCGTTCTAGGTGCCATGAAGAACATTCATGATTCATGGGAAGAGGTGAAAATACCAACATTAACAGGAATTTGGAAGAAGTTGATTCCAACCCTCATGGATGAATTTGAGGGGTTCAAGATTTCAGTGGAGGAAGGCACTGCAGATGTGGTGGAAATAACAAGAGAACTAGAAGTGGAAACTGAAAATGTAACTGAACTGCTGCCATCTCATGATAATAATTGAGCAGATGGGGAGTTGCTTCTTATGGATGAGCAAAGAAAGTGGTTTCTTAAGATGGAAACTACTCTTGGTGAAGCTGCTGTGAAGACTGTTGAAATGACAACAAAGGATTTAGAACATTACGTAAACTTAGTTGTCTCCAATTTGAAAGAACTTCTACTGTGGGTAAAATGTTATCAAACAGCATTGCATGCTACAGAGAAATTGTTCAGGAAAAAAAGAGTCAATCAAAGCAGCAAACTTCACTGTTGTCTTATTTTAATAAATGGCCCCAGCCACCACAACTTTCAGCAACCACCATACTGATCAGCCAGTAGCCATCAACATCAAGGCAAAACCCTGTATCAGCAGAAAGATTACGACTTGCTGAAGGCTCAGATGATGGTTAACACTTTTAACAATAGAATATTTCTTTTTTTATTTTTTTTCAGTACACGGGCCTCTCACTGTAGTGGCCTCTCCCGTTGCAGAGCACAGGCTCCAGACGCGCAGGCTCAACGGCCATGGCTCACGGGCCCAGCCACTCTGGGACACAAACCCATGTCCCCTGAATCCCCCTCAACCACTGCGCCACCAGGGAAGCCCTAGAATATTTTTTAACTAAGGTATGTACATTGCTTTTTTAGACAATGCTATTGCACACTTAATAAACTACAGTATGGTGTAAACTTAACTTTTATATGCACTGAGAAACCAAAAAATTGGTGTGACTCACCTTATTGCAATGTCCACTTTATTGTGGTGGAATGGAATCAAACATTAAAGCTCTGCTCTTACAGCAACTTTTAATTGTATAATAGAGTGTTGATAACTATAGTTACCATGCTGTATATTAGATCCTCAGAATTTTATTCATCTTGTAAGTGAAAGTTTGTACCCTTTGATCAACATCTCTCAATTTCCCCTACACCTCGACATTGGGCAAACACCATTTTACTACCTGTATGAGTTCACTGCTTTCATTTTTTTTATTTTCATTTTTTAATATATTGGAGTATAATTGCTTTACATTGTTGTGTTAGTTGCTGCCGTATAACAAAGTGAATCAGCTATACGTATACATATATCCCCATATCCCTTCCTTCTTACATCTCCCTCCCACCCTCCCTATACCACCTCTCTAGGTGGTCACAAAGCACTGACCTGATCTCTGTGTGCTATGCAGCTGCTTCACACTAGCTGTCTATTTGACGTTTGGTAGTGTATATAAGTCCATGTCACTCTCTCACTTTGACCCAGCTTACCCTTCCCCCTTCCTGTGTCCTCAATTCCATTTTCCACGTCTATTTTATTCCTGTCGTGTTGCTAGGCTCTTCATAACCTTTTATTTTTTTCGATTCCATGTATATGTGTTAGCATACAGTACTTGTTTTTCTCTTTCTGACGAAACTTCACTCTGTATGACAGACTCTAGGTCCATCCACCTCACTACAAATAACTAAATTTCGTTTCTTTTTATGGCTGAGTAATATTCCATTGTATATATGTTCCACATCTTCATTATCCATTCATCTGTCGATGGACACTTAGTTGCTTCCATGTCCTGGCTATTGTAAATAGTGCTGCAGTGAACATTGTGGTACATGACTCTTTTTGAATTATGGTTTTCTCAGGGTATATCCCAGTACTGGTATTGCTGGGACAGGTCTATTTTTAGTTTCTAAGGAACCTCAATACTGTTCTCCATAGTGGCTGAATCAATTTATATTCCCACCAACAGTGCAAGAGAGTTCCCTTTTCTCCACACCTTTTCCAGCATTTATTGTTTGTAGATTTTTGATGATGGCCATTCTGACTGGTGTGATATGATATCTCATTGTAGTTTTGATTTGCATTTCTCTAATGGTTAGTGATGTTGAGCATCCTTTCATGAGTTTGTTGGCAATCTGTATATCTTCTTTGGAGGAATGTCTATTTAGGTCTTCTGCTCATTTTTGGATTGGGTTGTTTGTTTTTTGATATTGAGCTGCATCAGTTGCTTGTATATTTGTGAGATTAATCCTTTGTCAGTTGCTTTGCTTGCAAATATTTTCTCCCATTCCGAGGGATGTCTACTTGTATTGTTTATGGTTTCCTTTGTTGTGCAAAAGCTTTTAAGTTTCATTAGGTCCCATTTGTTTATTTTTGTTTTTATTTCCATTTCTCTAAGAGGTGGGGCAAAAAGGATCTTTCTGTGATTTATGTCATAGAGTGTTCTGCCTATGTTTTCCTCTAAGAGTTTGATAGTGTCTGGCCTTACTTTAGGTCTTTAATCCATGTTGAGTTTATTTTTGTGTACAGTGTTAGGGAGTACTCTAATTTCATTCTTTTACATGTAGCTGTCCAGTTTTCCCAGCACCACTTATTGAAGAGGCTGTCTTTTCTCCATTGTATATTCTTGGCTCTTTTATCAAAGATAAGGTGGCCGTATGTGTGTGGGTTTACCTCTGGGCTTTCTATCCTGTTGTATTGATCTATATTTCTGTTTTTGTGCCAGTACCATATTGTCTTGATTACTGTAGCTTTGTACTATAGTCTGAAGTCAGGGAGCCTGATTCCTCCAGCTCCATTTTTCATTCTCAAGATTGCTTTGGCCACTCGGGGTCTTTTGTGTTTCCATACAAATTGTGACATTTTTTGTTCTAGTTTTGTGAAAAATGCCAGTGGTAGTTTGACAGGGATTGCATTGAATCTGTAGATTGCTTTGGGTAGTAGAGTCATTTTCACAATGTTGATTCTTCCAATCCAAGAACATGGTATATCTCTCCATCTATTTGTATCATCTTTAATTTCTTTCATCAGTGTCTTATAATTTTCTGCATACAGGTCTTTTGTCTCCTTAGGTAGGTTTATTCCTAGATATTTTCTTTTTGTTGCAATGGTAAATAGGAGTGTTTTCTTAATTTCACTTTCAGATTTTTCATCACTAGTGTATAGGAATGCCAGATATTTTTGTACATTAATTTTTTATCCTGCTACTTTACCAAATTCATTGATAAGCTCCAGTAGTTTTCTGGTAGCATCTTTAGGATTTCCTATGTATAGTATCATGTCATCTGCAAACAGTGATATTTCAACTTCTTTTCTGATTTGGATTCCTTTTATTCCTTTTTCGTCTGTGATTGCTGTGGATAAAACTTCCAAAACTATGTTGAATAAGAGTGGTGTGAGTGGGCAACCTTGTCTTGCTTCCTGATCTTAGTGGAAATCGTTTCAGTTTTGCACCACTAAGAATGATGTTGGCTGTGGGTTTATCATATATGGCCTTTATTATGTTGAAGTAAGTTCCCTCTATGCCTACTTTCTGGAGAGGTTTTATCATAAATGGGTGTGGAATTTTGTCAAAAGCTCTCTGTGCATATATTGAGATTGTCATATGGTTTTTCTCCTTCTATTTGTTAATATAGTGTATCACATTGATTGATTTGCGTATATTGAAGAATCCTTGCATTCCTGGGATAAACCCCACTTGATCATGGTGTATGATCTTTTTAATGTGCTGTTGGATTCTGTTTGCTAGTATTTTGATGTGGATATTTGCATCTACGTTCATCAGTGATATTGGTCTGTAGTTTTCTATTATTGTGACATCTTTGTCTGGTTTGGGTATCAGGGTGATGGTGGCCTCGTAGAATGAGTGTGGGAGTGCTCCTCCCTCTGCTATATTTTGGAAGAGTTTGAGAAGGATAGGTGTTAGTCTTCTCTAAATGTTTGACAATTCGCATATGAAGCCATCTGATCCTGGGCTTTTGTTTTTTGGAAGATTTTTGATCACAGCTTCAATTTCAGTGCTTGTGATTGGTCTGTTTATATTTTCTATTTCTTCCTGGTTCAGTCTCAGAAGGTTGTGCTTTTCTAAGAATTTGTCCATTTCTTCCAGGTTGTCCATTTTATTGGCATATAGTTGCTTGTAGTAATCTCTCAGGATCCTTTGTATTTCTGCAGTGTTAGCTGTTACTTCTCCTTTTTCATTTCTAATTCTGTTGATTTGCAACTTCTCCCTTTTGTTCTTGATGAGTCTGGCTAATGGTTTATCAATTTTGTTTATCTTCTCAAAGAACCAGCTTTTAGTTTTACTGATCTTGGCTATTGTTTCCTTCATTTCTTTTTCATTTATTTCCAATCTGATCTTTATGATTTCTTTCCTTCTGCTAAATTTGGGTTTTTTTGGTTCTTCTTTCTCTAACTGCTTTAGGTGTAAGATTAGGTTGTTTATTTGAGATGTTTCTTGTTTCTTAAGGTAGGATTGTATTGCTATAAACTTTCCTCTTAGAAATGCTTTTGCTGCATCCCATAGGTTTTGGGCTATCGTGTTTTGTCATTTGTTTCTATGTATTTTTTGATTTCCTCTTTGATTTCTTCAGTGATCTCTTACTTATTTAGTAGCGTAGTGTCTAGCCTCCATGTGTTAGCATTTTTTACAGTTTTTTTCCTCTAATTGATATCTAGTCTCATAGCATTGTGGTCAGAAAAGAAACCTGATACGATTTCAATTTTCTTAAACCTACCAAGGCTTGATTTGTGACCCAGGATAAGATCTATCCTGGAGAATGTTCCATGAACACTTGACATGAAAGTGTATTCTGTTGCTTTTGGATGGAATGTCCTATAAATATCAGTTGTTTAATGTATAATTTAAAGTTCGTGTTTCCTTATTTATTTTCTTTTTGGTTGATCTGTCCATTGGTGTAAGTGGGTTGTTAAAGTCCCCTACTATTATTGTGTTACTGTCAATTTCCCCTTTTATGGCTGTTAGCATTTGCCTTATGTATTGAGGTGCTCCTATGTTGGGTGCATAAATATTTACAATTGTTATATCTTCTTCTTCGATTCATCTCTTGATCATTATATAGTGTCCTTCTTTGTCTCTCTTGTAATAGTCTCTATTTAAAGTCTATTTTGTCTGATATGAGAATTGCTACTCCAGCTTTCTTTTGGTTTCCATTTGCATGAAATATCTTTTTCCATCCCCTAACTTTCAGTCTGTATGTGTCCCTAGGTCTGAAGTGGGTCTCTTGTAGACAGCATATATACGGGTCTTGTTTTTGTATCCATTCAGCCAGTCTATGTCTTTTGGTTGGAGCATTTATCCCATTTACATTTAAGTTTTTGTTTCTTTTTTTTTTTTTTTTCAGTACGCGGGCCTCTCACTGTTGTGGCCTCTCCCATTGCGGAGCACAGGCTCTGGATGCGCAGGCTCAGCAGCCATGGGTCACGGGCCCAGCTGCTCCGCAGCATGTGGGATCCTCCTGGACCGGGTCACGAACCCATGTCACCTGCATCGGCAGGCAGACTCTCAACCACTGCGCCACCATGGAAACCAAAGATAATTATTGATATGTATGTTCCTATTACCATATTCTTAATTGTTTTGGATTTGTTTTTGTAGGTCTTTTCCTTCTCTTGTGTTTCCTGCCTAGAAAAGTTCCTTTAGCATTTGTTGTAAAGCTGGTTTGGTAGTGCTGAATTCTCTTAACTTTTGTTTGTCTGTAAAGGTTTTAATTTCTCCGTCAAATCTCAATGAGATCCTTGTTGGGTAGAGTAATCTTGGTTGTAGGTTTTTCCCTTTCATCGCTTTCAATATGTCCTCCCACTCCCTTTTGACAGAGTTTCTGCTGAAAGAGCAGCTGTTGAGAATCTTATGGGGATTCCCTTGCATGTTATTTTTTGCTTTTCCCTTGCTGCTTTTAATATTTCTTTGTATTTAATTTTTGTTAGTTTGATTAATATGTGTCTTGGCATGTTTCTCCTTGGATTTATCCTGTATGGGACTCTCTGTGCTTCCTGGACTTGATTAACTATTTCCTTTCCCATATTAGGGAAGTTTTCAACTATAACCTCTTCAAATATTTTCTCAGTCCCTTTCTTTTTCTCTTCTTCTTCTGGGACCCCTATAATTCGAATGTTGGTGCATTTAATGTTGTCCCAGAGGTCTCTGAGACTGTTGTCAATTCTTTTCATTCTTTTTTCTTTATTCTGCTCGGCAGTAGCTATTTCCACTATTTTATCTTCCAGGTCACTTATCCATTCTTCTGCCTCAGTTATTCTGCTATTGTTCCCTTCTGGAGAATTTTCAATTTCATTTATTGTGTTGTTCATCATTTGTTGTTTGCTCTTTCGTTCTTCTAGGTCCTTGTTAAACATTTCTTGTATTTTCACCATTCTATTTCCGAGATTTTGGATCATCTTTACTATCATTATTCTGAATTCTTTTTCAGGTAGACTGCCTATTTCCTCTTCATTTGTTTGGTCTGGTGGGTTTGTACCTTGATCCTTCACCTGCTGCGTATTTCTCTGTCTTCTCATTTTGCTTAACTTACTGTGTTTGGGGTCTCCTTTTCACAGCCTGCAGGTTCATAGTTCCCGTTGTTTTTGGTGTCTGCCCCCAGTGGGTAAGTTTGGTTCAGTGGATTGAGTAGGCTTCCTGGTGCAGGGGACTGGTGCCTGTTTTCTTGCAGACAAGGCTAGATCTTGTCTTTCTGGTGGGCAGGACCACATCCAGTGTTGTGTTTTGGGGTGTCTGTGAACTTAGTATGATTTTAGGCAGCCTCTCTGCTCATGGGTGTGGTTGTGTTCCTGTCTTGATAGTTGTTTGGCATGGGGTGTCCAGCACTGTAGCTTGCTGGTCATTGAGTGGAGCTAGGTCTTAGTGTTGAGATGGAGATCTCTGGGACAGCTTTCTCCATTTGATATTACATGGGGCCGGGAAGTGTCTGGTGGACCAATGTCCTGAATTCGGCTCTCCCAACTCAGAGGCTCAGGCCTGATAACCGGCCGGAGCACCAAGACCCTGTCAGCCACATGGCAGTGAATGTGGCAGTCTCCATTGTGAAGTCAGATTATGAGGATCTACAATAGCCGTTCAGCTAGAACAGGCTGACTTGGTAGTAATATGTCTACGAGGCTATCTCCAGCAACCCATGGCTGAAATAGGTCTCTGCATGAGCAGCCAGAATCTTAAACGTTTATATAGCAGTCTTCACTGGGTTCAGTCACAGATTCAGTACAGATGGTCTCAAGAACACCTTACTCTCTCAAGGTTGTGTGCTTGAAACACCTCCTGAGCCTGAGGGTCTACAAGCTGCAGGAAGACGAGAACACTCCGGGGCGGCCTGCACGCCGTGATTCTTGCCATGAACCCTGCTGCTGTCATCATGGAATCCGGCTTCCCCCGCTGCTCTGCAGTGAGTTTTCAGTGAAGCTATCTCTCTGTGCTGATGAGATTCATGCTACCTGAGTTGCCCAAAGCCATAGAGTGCTTTAATGTTGGGGGTGAGGTACAAACTCAGCAAATCTGGCTCCACGGTCTGTGTTACCTCACCCTAAATGCCTCCTTCCCGCGAGCCGCCTCCTCAAGCCCACACCACCGCAGGAAGAGTCGCCCATGCCAGCGCTCCTGCACAGCCGCACAAACCCCTCTCAGCCTTAGAGTCTCGTGTTTTCAGTCTAGCACAGGGTTCCAGTCCCACCAGCTCCCGTGAACAAACCAGTTCAGTGTTTTTAGATTCCACATAAAAGTGAGGTCATACAGTATTTGTCTTTCTCTGTCTGACTTATTCCACTTAGAATAATGGGAGGGCATCTTATTTGATCTTCATAAAACCTTCTGAGGCAGATAAAGAAATTTTCATCTTCCCTCCACTGCCGGGAAAATTACAACCACGAAAGGTGAAATAAACATCAAACGTCATCCAGTGAAAGCGGCAAGACAAAGTCCAAAATCTCAGTCCTCCCTGGCCTTAGATCTTTAGACTGTAACATCTTTTTCTACATTCTCTTCAGCCTTTTAAAGAATCTATGTTGACATTCCAGAAATGTTGTCATTGCTAAGCTTGTACAATCTTTTTCACATTCCCTTGAAGGAAATTCATGGTAGTTAATAAAATTTAACTAGTTAAGCTCTTTCTCCAGATATTAAGCACAAACCTGTTATGACATTAGTATGTGTATAGCATCGTGTAACAGCTTTAAAAGAACATTTCTCTTTTCATTTGACTAAAATAAGGCTTACAAATTCACTAATGAACTGGAGAAAGTGTTAAAGGAGACTCCTTAGAATACACCTGTGTTCTGCTTTGAGTCCAGCAATTTCCCTTAATTAGAAAAGATCAAGTTCTCATAAAGATGTTGATGGAATCTTGGTATTTCCATATGTGTCACATACCAAAACACATTCATACAAGCATGCACACAAACACACACATCCATGGAAAGAAATAAATATTCCACATATATATACTGATAAGTGTTAAATTCTGTATAATCGTTCAGAAAGATAACACAGATTGAGGAGGAGTGCAAGTTCTTGTGCATCAATCAGTGATCTTTAGTTGCAACAACAAAGTCCAGCTCTGGAAGACTTGAATAATAAAAAAAGGACTTATTAGAAGGCTACGGGGTGACTCACAGACCAAAGGAGTAAGTGCAAAATTGTCTCGGCAAAGAGCTCCAGGGATACAGGTAGCAAGAACCAGTCTGGGGTTTTGCCAAGTTCCCTTGGGGATGAATGGGCTCTAGTTTTTCTATCTTTCTATCACTCCTTTCCAGAGTCAAACCTTGGGAAGAAACATCTGATTGGGTCATGGACTCACACTTCAGCCAGCTGAGGGTGGGCATTTTGGTTGACAATTAACAAGACTGCAAAGAGTGAGTAAGAAGTAATTCCCCAAAGGAAACCATGGTGCTATAATCAAAAGGAAGGAAAGAATGCTGGAATGTGAACAATAAAATGAAATAAAATACCAAATGTCTTATTTAGATTTACTGTATTCTATAGGGAAAAATTTGCTGCAGGTAAATCCAATAAATTAAGCTGATTTAAGATTATCCCATTTAACCATTACAGAGGCTTATTCTAGGAAGTTCTCAGTACCTCCAGTTAGATGTAGTTGTATATTATTCTCTTAGTTTATTACTTATAGTTACCTGTTTTATTGTTATTAAGCCTGTCATTTAAAAATATAAGCAGCACAATATATTCCATTCTAAACTCCACTTTCTTTCATCACATAATTATGTTAGAAAACACTAAGCCTTCTGCTACAATGAGATAATACAATCCCTAGTTGTTCAAAGACACATGGCAAACAATGCCTAAAAGGGGAATGTTATCTTACAGTAAAATATGCCTACCTCTGAGGGCTTTGTTTTACCTCTGCTAATGTGCTTTTGGAATTCTGACAGAGATGTACCTATAGGAATGCCATTGACTGACAAATCATTACATACAGAAGAGCCAGAGGGGGAAAAAATGACACTAAGAATTCAAAACAAGACAGTGAGTGCATTTTGAAATGAATTTTGGAAGGCATATTACACGTAAATTTAAACCTTCTTTCTTGAAAACTGCCATAACTGTTTTCCTTGATTGTAATAAGGCATTTGGTAGAATTAAGTATTTGATATCTATAAATCATTTAAAAGATGGAACAAAGAGCTAGGGTTATTGGTGTGTGATGTGTTGCCCCTGAATTTACTCAGGGAATGAGGTATAAAGATGTGATTCTGTGAGTGCTCCAGCAAACAGGACACGGTTTTTCACAGGGGTAGATAAGGACTATGTGTGAACTCAGAGTTTTAGAACTCAGAGAACTTAGAATTAGACAGAGAGGTCAGAAATCACCCAGTACAGATCCTTCATGTAACAGCTTCTCCTGTCATTCTTTTGGCTTATACGTCTTGTTCAAAGTTAGTAGCAATCCCAGTCATATCAACTCTGATTCATTCTTGTTTTACCCACAGAAAGAAGGAAACTTTTACTAGAATATCTGGAAAGGGTTTCAAATTGCTCTACCCCACCAGGAAGTCCCTGGGTTGAAGAAAGTAGGGAACAATCATGATGAAAATGTGGGCCAGTCCTCTGTCCTTCGAGTATATTAAAAACACTCAAAGAATCTGTGAGTGGTTAGGGACCTAAGAAGTTACCTCTTTTTCATTTTTTGCTTTGTTTTTAAAAATAATGTATGGTCAGGAATTCTCTGGCAGTCCAGTGGTTAGGACTTTGAGCTTCCACTGCAGGGGCCCAGGTTCGATCCCTGGTCTGGGAACTAAGATCCCACAAGCCGCACTACTACTACTACTACTAATGTATGGTGACTTTAGACAGCAACTAGCAAAATCTTATTTCCCGGAGAAAAAGTCTGCACCATCTCAAACTGTTTTCGTTTTCATTTCAATGACAAGACTCACACTTATTCACATGCCACTTTCCCATGACTTAATAAAGTTAGTTATTAGAAAAACCTCCCTTGTACGGACTCACATTCTCTTTTCTATAATATACACTTTGTTTGACTTAATATAATACAATGCACTTTGAGGATTTCTTTCAAGATCATAATCTGTCCATAAACTTCCCATGAACGATACAAATTTTTCTTTCTGAATCAAAGACGCTGTCTAATAGATTCATTCATCCATATCGAAAGTAAGTGTCTCTTCTGATCCTGAATCAGTGTCAGAATCACTGGCTGTGCAAAGTCATAGGCTCCACTCCAAACTGAATGAATGTGAATCTCTGAAGATAAGACCAGAGAATCTACATTTTAAATAAGCTCCTTCTGATTCTTATATACACTTAAATCTGAGATCCAATGCCTAAGGGATAGGGATCAAAGGCTGATGTGGATTCAGCCACCTTTAAACTTACTCTCAGAATATCTTCTCATTCCACAAGAAAAAAAAAATATCTGAAAGCTCTTTAGTCCCACAGAGCACTAGGTTTACACAGGTGTAGGAATCCAGTACTTAGTACTTACCCAGTCTGTTGGGGGTAATTGTCCAAAGGGGGGTAGTCTGCATGGAGAACGCACTAAAATAATGAGGGGCAGGCTAGCATCAAACCCAAGAAGTTGAGGGTGGAGACAGCCCTGTGAAATATTGCCCTCATCTTCTCTCATGAATATGAACAAGACTCCATATACCTGAAATTTAAGGCAAGCTTGTTTTATATCAAACTTGGATCCCTGAGATGCCTTTATATGAGACAGTGTTATAAAATGTTGGCTTTGGTAGTCCACATTAGAATTAAACCAGTTATACAAGCCTTGAACCAATGTTCCAGTGTGTACGTTGGTAGGGACATCAGGAGACTGAGTTCTAGACTGAAATACTGAATGTATCCGAGACCTTAATCCTTGGAGCTCTCTTCTTTCTCTATCTACATTCACTCTCTTGGCATTCTCGTGGCTTTAAATATCAGCAATACTCTGATGACCACTCAATTATCTAGTCCAATTCTCTTATCTAAATTCTCGATTCATATTCACCTGCCTATTTGACAACACTGCTTGGATATCTAAAGACATCTCAAAGGAAACATTTCTAAAACTGAACTGTTCATCTCCCTCCAAACCTGCTCCTCTTGCAGCCTTGGCCATCCTTAGGTAAGTGCAACACTATCTTTCCAATTGCTCAGGCTAAAAGTCTTGGAGTCGCCTTTAATTTTTCTCTTTTTCACCCCAAATCCAATCCTTCAGTAAATCCTCTTGGCTCCACCTTCAAAATTTAGAATTCAACCTCTTGGACCATTTCTACCACTCCCACCTGGTCTGAGCCACCATCTTCTCTTGCCTGAATTATTACAACAGCCTCCTAATAACTTGTTTCCCGGTTCTACCCTGGCCTCACTCTAATCCATTCTCAACATAAAGTTGTTGAGTAATCCACTTAAAACTAAACACAAATATATCACTTCACTGCTCAGGATTCTTCAATATCTCATTTCACTCATTTGGAGTAAAAACCAAAGTCCTTGCCAAGGCCCACAAGGCTCCACATAGATCTGGTTCTCCAGGACCTCTGAGACTTCATTTCCAGTACTCCCTCCCACTACCTTGCTCATTCAGCCCCAGCCCCTGGCCCGGGCCTCCCAAAGATGTCATCACACCCCTGCCTCAGGGCTTTGCACAGGCTTTCCCCAGGTCCTCTCAATACTTACTCCTTCACCTACTTTATGTTGCTACTCAAAAATGTCACCTTGTCAGTGAATACCTCCTTGACCTCCCTATTTAAAATTTGCCCAGTACCCCCAGAACACCTTACCCTCCTTTCCTGCTGCTATGGTTTGAATGTTTGTGTCCTTTCCTCTCCCCCAAACCCCCTAATTTAAATGTTGAAATCTTAATGCCCAAAGTGATGGTATTAGGAGAAGCCTTCAGGAGGTGCTTAGGTCATGAGGGTGGAGCCCTCATGAATGGAATTAGAGCGCTGTTATAAAAAAGATCCCACAGAGCTCTCCTAGCTCCTTCTAGCAATATGAGGACACAATGAAAAGGTGTTGACTGAATGAGGAAGAGGGCCTTCACCAGAATGTGACCATGCTTTGAACTTGAACTTCCAGCCTCTAGAACTCTAAGAAATAAATTTCTGTTATTTTTAAGCCACCCAGTCTGTGGTATTTTGTTATAGCAACCCAAACAGACTAAGACACCTATTTTTTTTTCATGTGTTGCTGCATTTAATATATCCTATAATTTAATTTTTTGTTTTTATTTATTATTTGCCTTCTTCCACTAGGATAGAAACTCTATTGAAGCAGTGATTTTTGTCTTTTTTTTTTTCCACTGCTGTATTTCCAGTACCCAGAATAATTCCTAGAACAAAATATGTTTTCAAATAAGTGTTTTCTAAGTGAATCAGTTAATGAATAAAGAAGGCTGCCCAGCCCCATGGCCCTGATAGAACAGGTCACTTAAGTTCACGTCCTCTATCCTCATTTGTAAAGTGTGATTCATGATCCTTATTAAGATCCCTTCCATGCTCTAAAATTAAAGTCATGATCATAGATCCATAGATATGGCAGGAAGACCAATGACGCTCTGGGACAGAGTCTCACTATTTGAACACTTGTAAAACCAAGCTGAAGTGGCTGTGAGAAAGGCACCCAGTGGTCCCCATGATAAAGACTGAGTTTCAACATAACTTGGTGTCAAGGTGGATCTGACGTTGCACTATCCTGTCTCAAAGAGTCATAAAGAAAATCTGTCTGATGGCTTTGTCTTTATACCTTTTAGCTACTTTTGGCAACCCAGACAGTGTTCACTGCCTCCACCCAGCATGGTTTTGTAAATGTTAGACACCCTATAGAGTTTTAAGAGATGAAATATCTAATTAAAATGAGATTTCTGGTGGGAATAGCTTTCAGAGAGTAATGATGTGATGAGACAACATTTAACCAGAAATGTCTGAGACCAGAAGTCGGGAGAACTTAATCCTAAACCTAGTACTGTCACCATCTGTGACTTCAGCCCTTTATGTCTCAGTTTCCTCATTTGTCAAAGAGATTTGCCATCGCTCACAGGGTAATTGTGGAAATTGCAGAAGATAATCGATGTAGAAGGGTTTTTTGTCTTTTTTTTTTTTGGCTGCGTTGGGTCCTTCATTGCTGCATACGGGGTTTCTCTAATTGTGGCAAGCGGGGGGCTGTTCTTCCTTGTGGTGCGCAGGCTTCTCATTGCGGTGGGCTCTCTTGTAGAGCACGGGCTTAGTTGCTCCGCAGCATGTGGGATCTTCCCTGACCAGGGTTCAAACCCATGCCCCCTGCATTGGCAGGCAGATTCTTGACCATTGTGCCACCGGGGAAGTCTGATGTAGAAGTATTTTTTAAATTTATAAACACCCTACACCTACATAGTCAAGGAATTGTTTCATCCTTTTAAAGCACTAACAATGTGCTAAGTGCTAAAAATGACAGAGAATTAAGTGGGATCTTTGCTCATAAAGCTATGAGATGCATTCCTATAGGCTCAAAATCTACCTAACAGGATATGACATGCACACTGGGAGATACTCCAGGGAACAGGCTGTTGACAGAGTGGAAAAGTCAGGCATATGCAATTACAATGTTGAATCCAATCATCGTCATGAGATCAGGATAGATATTTATGGATCATCATGGGGATCGGGAGGAACTTGACATTCTGGATGGGTAGTAGGAGACGATTTTCTTGAGGAAGGAGAAGTTATCAAAGACAAAGTCACTTCCAAGTCAAGAATTGGATACTTTACAAGTTGTACAGCTCATCTATTTAACAGGCCCTCACATTTGCTGCATGCAGAAGCTGAGTTTGGTTGCCATGAGACCACAGTAGACATTCTGAGTGCCACACTTGGTAGCAGCACAGCTGTAATCAGGACAGACTGCAATCAGGACCCTTTTCTCTGGCTCCATAGATAGTGACAAAATCCATGTTTTCTTTTTCCAGGGCCCAGTTCAGAAATCAGTGCTGATCAAACAAAGCACACATTCTCTCTGGCACTGAATTTGACTCGGCAGAGTCTGTACAGAGATCCTGGCAAGCAAGAGATTCATTTTTCGAAGCCATGGACAGTCCCTGGAAGCAAATCTAATCCTAGTGCAGTGTTCCAAGAAGAAAAGTGAGAAATTTTTAGAGATGGGCAGAAGGGAAGATACAAGAATAACCACAACAAGATCCTTAGAGGGGAGAGCCGTATTGGATTAAACTTTATATGCCCTATAACAGCTATACAGTGCCTAAGTAAGTGCCTATAAAAAACTACATATGTTAATTAATGGAAGGAAGGAAGCCTAGTCAGGACAGGCTAAGCATCTATGACTGTATTCATTTGGTTGCAGAATCAAAACCTTCAGCCTTTAAAATCACCAGGACCGGCTCATTACTCTACGGACATACAACTCTTATTTCTGAATGCCATCCATGTGGCACAGCCACCGAACTGAGGCAGCAATCAGAAGAAGCAGATGGGTGCTCTGTGCTTTACCCAGTCTGATTTGGCCAAGGCCACACAGATAGGTTCTACAAAAGAAGCATTATTGCCATTGTCACTGAAACACAAATCTACTTCTGGAAGACAAATGCCTTATAAATATACCAGTTGAAAAACAAAGTGAATATAAGCCTATATGAGCAAGAGAAGATTCTTCCTTTTTTAATTTAATTTTTACTTTTTTCAGCTTTATTGAGATATAATTGACAAATAACTTTGTGTAAATTCCAGGTGTGCAATGTGATGATTTGATATACATATATATTGTGAGAAGATTACCACAATAAGTTAGACACATCCTTCACATCACATAGTTACCATCCTGTGTGTGTATGTGGTGAGAACATTTAAGACACACTCTTTTAGCAAATGTTAAGTATACAATACAGTATTGTTAACTACAGTCACCATGCTGTACATTAGATCCCCAGAACTTATTCATCTTGTAATTAATGTCCGCTTCTTCTTTTCTCTGACAAACCTTTCAACCTTTAAGGTCCTCAAAACATTCCTGTTTCATATATTTGTTTCTGGTCCCCTCAATGACTTTAGCTGTTTTCAGCACTTGTACATAGGAACTCCTCTTACATGACATAGTCAACTAACGCAATACCCAGGCCTTACAGATAGGCTGGTTGCTGGAAAGTTAGCTTCTGACATGCCATGTAAGTTTTCCAACAGATATCCAGCAATAATACATAATTACATTATATATTTATTATTATAATACATTATACTATATCATAATCATATAATTCTACCTCTGCTGGATGTAGTGTAATCTTCTCTCAGTGACTCATAAAGCACTTTAGGATCCTGGTGTGTCTCAGTTATACCTGGGCTCTCAGCAAGCAAAACAACTGTGCCAAAGTGCTGGTGAGCAGAACATTATGTTTAGTAGATTCCTGGTAAGCGCAACTACATCTTTACTCCGGAACTATTTGGTATGTAGCTAGCTCTTAGGAACCTAAGCATTTTCTATCTACTTACTTACCAAGATTAGTTCTATTTAGTTTTCTGGATCAAACAAGATCAGGTGGGCTCTATTTAGCATGTTTTAAAATATTTGCTTATGGTTATACTCAGTTGTGTTCCAAGTGTTTTTCCTTCTTATGTTTTTAAGTCAGATTCTCTCCAGGCTCAAATATTTTATTTTCCATGGCAATTTCTTCCCCTGGATGTTTATTTTAAGGCTATGTACAATGAGTCCTTCAAAAAGTTGGCTCACTGACTGGTGCTTACTGGCTACATCTTACACAGCAAAAATAAGCAATATATTATTCAGCAAATAACCAAAATATTCTTGGAAATAATATAGATTTAAGGTTCTCCTAGCACGATCTGCAGAGCTCTGGGTTTTTACAGATGTGCTTTGCTGGTCACTGTGATATGAAGAGAAAGCTAAACTCACTTCTCTCTGTGCATCTCATATTCCTCACCTTGAGCTGTTCTTTCCTTAACTGTTTTATATATTGGAATTCTGAATAAGGTTGTTTGTAAAATGGATTTCATAGCATAAAAATAGTTTGACAATAAGCAATATTGCCTCACCCACTGACTGACTGTGAATATTTCATTTTGATTGATCTAGTTGCCTGTTGACAAAACTACTATTGGGAAGTAGCAGTGATGCTGAGAAGTCCTTTTCTGGTGTAGAAATATTTTTAAATCCTTACCAAGGGTTCACTGCTTAATAAAGCCCATATACTCCCAATGCTTACTGTCCAAAGTATCATTATGCCCACCACTCAACTGGGCTTCCACCCTACAATTCTAAAATCTAAGCAAGCATGTGTGTTATTGCTTTGAATATTTGGATTAGAAATTATTGGAGAAGCACGTTCTCATGCAGTTTGACTCTTCTCCACATAGGAGTAATTACCCCACATTGCAGCTGGACTCAAGGGATTTTGAATGTAGTAACAAATTCCTGTAAACCTTCCAAGAAATACAAAACCATATGTCTCAGGGACTTGGTTGGAGGCTGAAGCTACAGATAAGGATGTGGAAAGGGAATGGTAGTACTTCTAAAGCCAACTGGTTATGAATTAAAATTCATTGCTAATGTAAATGAAGCTAGAATGCATATTTCCCATGCTGTTTAGGGTGGAATTTGTCATAGTAGTAGGAAACTGGATGCTAAACTTTATAATTTTCTTTCTAATGATTAAAGAACAGAATGTCCATATTCTTAGAATTTTCATACTAGAAGTTCAAATTTATATATGGCTTATATTAACTGGATAGCTATAAAGAGAAACTCTCAGAAGCTTAGGCAAGATCAGAAAAAGGCCAAAATATGAGACTGAAAGTAATGAGAATTAAAACACAATAGATGAAAATAGTCTTCTGGAAAAGTTCCATATTCAAGAGATCTTTTCTTCTTACTGAGGAGATCCAAATCCAGGCAAGAAATAAAACATAAATAAGAAAAGCAGTAACAATCAATTATATCCATTTATTATCTCTAGAAAGGGTGGGACGTGTTTATGGAAGCACAGTATTTCAAACTGAGGCTGGGAAAAGAGGAACCAAAAATAAAAATTCATAACATTCTCTAAGAAGAGATAGCATATCTAAGTGACCTGAGGTAAACTCTCATTGAATAAGGATGGTTTAGCAAGCTTTTCTTATAGCCTCTTTTTAAAAATTTATTTACTTATTTATTTTTATTTTTGGCTGCATTGGGTCTTCATTGCTGCGTGCGGGCTTCCTCTAGTTGCGGTGAGCGGGGCCTACTCTTCGTTGCGGTGCAAGGGCTTCTCATGGCAGTGGCTACTCTTGCTGCGGAGCACAGGCTCTAGGGGCACAGGCTTCAGTAATTGCAGCACATGGGCTCAGTAGTTGTGGCTCGCAGGATCCAGAGCATAGGCTCAGTAGTTGTGGCGCACAGGCTTAGTTGCTCCACAGTATACAGTATCTTCCTCCTGGACCAGGGCTCGAAACTGTGGTCCCCTGCAGGTGGATTCTTAACCACTGTGCCACCAGGGAAGTCCTCTTATAGCCTTTAAGCAACTTTTAGGATCTCAAGAAAGAATAGGGAAAATAGATGTCTATAATCAGCCAACCATAAGTAAAAGAGATTAGTCTAGATATACTGGATGGGCCTGATTCAATCAGTTGAAAGGCTTTAATTGCAGATCTGAGGTTTTCTGGAAGAAGAAAAGAATTTCTCCTATGGACTGCAGTTACAGCCTGTGTCTGAGACTTCAGGCCTGCCTTTCCTCACAGCCTGACCTATGGATTTTAGACTTGCCAAACCAGCTCCCACAATCACTTAAGCCAGTTCCTCGAAATAAATCCCTTACTGTATCTTTCCTATTGGTTCTGTTTTTTCTGGTTGAACCCTGACTGACATCCTCCTGCACAACCTTTCTCAGGCAACTAACAGAGAATGTATGTCATCAAAAAGAAAGAATCAATAAAGAAAGAGGAAGACAAGGATCAAGCAAACAGGGAATTCAATTTAAAAGAGAGATAAAGGGAATCCCAGGATGATGGTGACTAAACATTCCCAGGGAAACAGCTGTGGACCATGCTGGATAGGATGTCTAACATCCCTAAAGAAAACAGAAAGGGATACACTAGTTGTCTCTTATCTACAGTTTCACTTCCCTCGTTTCAGTAACCCATGGTCAACTGTGGTCTGAAAATATTAAATGGAAAAATTCCAGAAATAAACAAAGTTTTAAATCACACACCTTTCTGAGTAGTGTGATGAAATCTCACAACTTCCCTTCCAGGACTCGAATCATCCCACTGTCCAGAGCATCCTGCCCATTAGTCACTTAGTAGCCATTTAGTTATCAGAATGACTGTTACAGTATCACAGTGCTTGTGTTCCAGTCACCCTTATTTTACTTAATGATGGCCCCAAAGCACAAGAGTGGTGATTTGGATATACCAAAAGAGTGCTTCCTTTAAGGGAAAAGGTGAAAGTTCTCAATATGGAAAGGGGGAAAAAATGTATGCTGAGGTTGCTAAGATCTATGGTAAGAACGAATCTTCTATCCATGAAATTGTGAAGAAGGAAAAAGAGTTTGTGTTTGTTTTGCAAACTCCAAAAGTTACAGCCAGTGTGTGACATGTGCTTAGTTAAGATGCAAAAGGCATTAAAGAGAGAGACTAAATTCACAAACCTTTTACTACTGTATATTGTTACAATTGTTTTATTTTATTATTAGTTATTGTTGTTAATCTCATTGTGCTTAATTTATAAATTGAGTTTTATCTTAGGTATGTATGTATAGGAAAAAACATAGCATATAGTTGAACTCTTAACAGGAGTTTGAACTGCATGGTCCACTTATACATGAATTTTTTTTCAGTAGTAAATCATACAGTAGTACTACACAATCTGAGGTTGTTTCAATCCACAGGTTCAGAACCTCTGATACAGAGAAACCATGGATACAGAGGAAGTAAAAATATGGAGAAACTTCAGATATGGAGAAACTGTGGATATGGAGGGTAGACTCTAATACTTGGATTTTTTACTGCTTGAGAGTCAGCAGCCCTAACCCCTGCTGTTCAAGGATCAACTGTATATAGGGTTCAGAACTATCCAAAGTTTCAGGCATCCACTGAGGGTCTTGGAATGTATCCCCCTCAGATAAGAGGCGACTACTATACTCATAAAGTGAAAATTAGTAATACATATCAGATTAACAGGTTAGTAGCTGAGAAGACAAAAGCCAGATATATTTTAAAACAATATTGACAGGAGTTCTTAGTGACTAACACAAAAATGTACATGTTGCCTTGCCTGCCTATTTATTGGTGGAACCACAGAAGTTTGCAATTCACTGAGCATAGGAAGCAGGGAGACCAGCGAAACTCTTCCAGTGCAGATGTGCCATAATTATGGGCTTTTTGGTTTGTTTTTTTTTTTTGCGGTACGCGGGCCTCTCACTGTTGTGGCCTCTCCCGTTGAGGAGCACAGGCTCCGGACGCGCAGGCTCAGCGGCCATGGCTCACGGGCCCAGCCGCTCCCCAGCATGTGGGATTTTCCAGGACCGGGGCACGAAAATCGGCAGGCGGACTCTCAACCACTGCGCCACCAGGGAAGCCCCATAATTATGTTTTGACTGAGATTATTATCAATTTTGTGTTCCGAAGAAAAATGTCTCAGCAATGAATGCTTAAAATGAAATTTTCTGGGGACTTCTCGGGCGATCCAGTGGTTAAGACTCTGTACTCCCAATGCAGGGGGCCCAGGTTCGATCCCTGGTCAGGGAACTAGATCCCACATGCCTCAACTAAAAGATCCCTCATGCTGCAACTAAGACCTGGAGCAGCCAAATAAATAAATAAATATTTTTAAAAATAAATAAAATAAAATGAAGTTTTCTGAATAGGGTTGAAGAAATGATCTGGGAAAGATGCCAGGAAGGAAAAGATTTCTAAGAGGAGAAGGAGAACTAAAAAGTTGTGTTGATAGAAAAATGTTTTTAGTAGACGGGAAGAAACTCAGTACTACTAAGGTCGTGGTGTGGGGAATAAAACTCCAGTGTCAGAGTAACAGCTTTGATATCTTTCAGCTGCCAGAGACTATAAAATAAAATCATATTATTTAGATATCAGCATCATGTTTTATGCTAAACTGTGTCAAAAGCTAAATTTAAAGCAAATTTAGGCATAAATTGGATTGTTAGGTGAAGGAATGCCTTCTAAAGTTCTGGAGAGTCCAATAACTAACAAGTAATGGAATTATGAGCAGTGATTTCTATTAGGCTCAGGTAGATAAGTGAAGTGTCATTCAGGTATGTCATAGATCTGAAGTGGATGGACAGGTTATAAATAGTAAGTACAATGCTCTAGGGTCAATTGAGTAGTGGCTTCAAGGGCATCAAAGGGCTTTAAGAGTTCTTTCTTCTACATCAGCATCTGAGGATTCTAGGGAAAGTTGGAGATACAATGCCTTAATCTTTAGTGAGTTTATCTTAAAATACTGAAAACAAATGCATTCATATGTACATATAGGGATAAATACCATAGTATCATAAATTAGAAAGACTGACTTCAGCAAGTGGTGTTGGGAAAGTTGGACTGCCATATGTAAATCAATGAAGCTAGAACACACCCTCACACCATACACAAAAATAAACTCAAGATTGCTTAAAGTCTTAAATATAAGACATGAAACCATAAAACTCCTAGAAGAAACCACAGGCAAAACATACTCTGACATAAATTGTATCAATGTTTTCTTAGGTCAGTCTACCAAGGCAACAGAAATAAAAGCAAAAATAAACAAATGGGGCCTAATCAAACTTATAAGCTTTTGCACAACAAAGGAAACCATAAACAAAACAAAAAGACAACATACAGACTGGGAGAAAATATTTGTAAATAATGTTAACAACAAGGGCTTAATTTCCAAAATATACAAACAGCTCATACCGCTCAATATTAAGAAAATAAAAAACCCAGTCAAAAAAAGGGCAGAAGACCTAAATAGGCATTTCTCCAAAGAAGACATACAGATGGCCAATAGGCATATGAAAAGATGTTCAACATTGCTAATTATTAGAGAAATGCAAATCAAAACACTAATGAGGTACCACCTTACACTGGTCAGAATGGCCAGCATTAAAAATTCTGCAGATAATAAATGCTGGAGAGGGTGTGGAGAAAAGGGAACCCTCCTACACTTTTGGTGAGAATGTAAATTGGTGCAGCCACTATGGAAAACACTATGGAGGTTCCTCAAAAAACTAAAAATAGAATTGCCATATGATCCAGCAATCCCACTCCTGGGCACATATCTGGACAAACTATAATTTGAAAAGATACATGCATCCCTATGTTCATAGCAGCACTATTTACCATAGCCAAGACATGGAAATAACCTAAATGTCCATCAACAGATGAATGGATAAAGGAGATGTAGTATATATATTCAGTGGAATATTACTCAGCCATGAAAAAGAATGAAATAATGCCATTTGCAGCAACATGGATGGATCTAGAGATTATCATGCTAAGTGAAGTAAGTTAGAAAGAGACAAATACCATAAGATATCACCTATATGTGGAATCTGAAGTATGACAGGAATGAACTTATCTATGAAACAGCAACAGACTCACAGACATAGAGGACAGACTTGTGGTTGCCAAGGGGGAGGGGGTTGGAGGAAGGTTGGATTGAGAGTTTGGGATGAGCAGATGCAAACTGTTATATATAGAATGGATAAACAACAAGGTCCTCTTGCATAGCACAGGGAACTATATTTGATATCCTGTAATAAACCATAATGAAAAAAATGTGTATATATATATATATATATATATATATATGTATAACTGAATCATTTTGCTGTATACCAGAACCTACACAACACTGTAAATCAACTACACTTCAATTAAAAAAAAATTAGGCAGACTGAGACATGACGCATGCTAGTGCCTTAGCAACATGTATAACCAGGAAAGGCGGAGAAGGTGAGACTGTTAAAAACTGGGCATGAGGATACCAATGAGTCTTGAGCACCTAGCTTCTGGAGTAGCCAGGAAATCAAAAGCCCATAAGCCAAAGGACATGGCAGCCTCAAGACTGAGTGACTAAGGGCCCCTCTCAGTTGGGCAGAGAACAGCATCAGGAATCCATCTGATGTTGATTATAACTCTCTTCACATTAAGGCTCTTGCCAGGAGCTAGAGTCCACAGGAAAGAGGCTTGGTGCAAGCCAAATAGGCAGTTGGAGTCATAACCAAGTGAGCTCCAGCTCAGGGAGTATATCCAGTCCAGCAAGGAAAGCAGAGCAAATTCATGATCCGAATTAATATGGTGAGTAAAAGGGGGAAAAAAATCCTGCAACAAAATGGGCTCCAATTCAAGAGCTTCCTACAGTCAATTATAAACCAGGAAGAATAGTTCTAGGTTCTATCTACAGGTGGTGCTAACAAAACTGCTTTAACTTCCTGACCTGGTCATGATCTGCTAGGGAACTGGGGTCAGACTGGTACAGCATGAGAAGGACAATATTGTCTCCAGCTGGGCAGAACTGGAGACAACAAAAGTAGAAAAAATGAGATTATTAAGGATAACAGGTACATATCTGTAGCTACATAAGATGAAATGACACTTGAGTCTCATTTCAAAGCTGTTATATCTGCTGAGAGTCCAAGGAAACCTTGTCAGTGACGAATCAGTTTTTAATGAATAGAGTTATAGGAGTTCTATGCTGTATATTTCTAAGAACTCTGCTCTGAGCAGGCCAATGAAAAGAAACTTCTGCACATTTACTCAGACAGACACCCGTTCAGAGTGATAACAGGAATTATTGTTTTGATCTCAGTAACAGTTTATGAAGCCAACTGGAGAGTCATGGAAAGAATGATCAAAGCAAAGACAAAAATAACCTATACTTTCTTTTTCCCATAGAGCCTGAAAAATCCTTTCACCCACCTTTCATTATCTTTTGAAATAACTTGTAGGGAAATAAAAGCGGATGTCTGGAGAAGTCATCAAGAAAAGACACAAAGCAAAGAGATTTCAAACAGGCATGTTTTAAATTATCTGGCTGAAGGTTTGGGGGTTTTTTGGCCCCTGTTCCATCCCAACTGATCCCAGAGTGTTGGTGGCTGGGTGTTCTAGCAATGAACACTTTTTCAAATCCAAATGTGCTGTCATTTTACTTCTCTTTGGTAAAAGAAGACTTAAGAAAGTGGATGAGGGGCTTCCCTGGTGGCACAGTGCTTGAGAATCCATCTGCCGGTGTAGGGGACATGGGTTTGAGCCCTGGTCCGGGAGGATCCCACATGCCGCAGAGCAACAAGGCCCATGTGCCACAACTACTGAGCCTGTGTTCTAGAGCCCGCGAGCCGCAACTACTGAAGCCCACATGACTAGAGCCTGTGCTCCACAACAAGAGAAGCCACCACAGTGAGAAGCCCGTGCACCACAATGAAGAGTAGCCCCTGCTCGCCGCAACTAGAGAAAGCCCATGTGCAGCAACAAAGACCTAACTCAGCCATAAATAAATAAATATATTAAATAAATTACATTAAGGCAAATTAAAAAAAAAAGAAAGTGGATAAAAGTATGCCTTAGAGTATCAAAAGAGCTTTCTTCTGCAATCCAGTCTTTTTAATCCACAGGTAAAGCCAACTGGACCTGGAAAACTTCGAGTAATTCCTTGTCTGTCCTTCTGCTATACTTGCAAGGGAAACATATGATGTCACTTCTTATGAGAGCTGTCTTGATTCACAGAACATTCATTCATTCATTCATTGGCATTTGTTTTTTTCCTTTCTTTCCCAGAGTCATAGTATTTAACAACAAAATTTAAAAATCTTTTGGTAGTTTGGGTACTTCTTTATTTTTTCTTTTTAAAAGGACAGATAGGGGAACCTTTAAGATGGTGGAGGAGTAAGAGGTGGGGATCACCTTCCTTCCCACAAATACATCAAAAATACATCTACATGTGGAACAACTCCTACAGAACACCTACTGAATGCTGGCAGAAGACCTCAGACTTCCCAAAAGGAATGGAAGCCTGAGAGCAACCTACACACAGAGGTGTGGCCATAACCAAAGCTGAACCCCAGGAGCTGTGTGAACAAAGAAAAGGGAAATTTCTCCATGCAGCCTCAGGAGCAGTGGATTAAATTCCCACAATCAACTTGAGGTACCCTGCACCTGAGGAATACCTGAATAGACAACGAATCAACCCAAAATTGAGGCAGAGGATTTTGGGAGCAACTGTAGACTGTGGGTTTGCTGTCTGCGACTGACTAAAATTTATGTTTATCTTAGTATAGTTTTCAGTGCTTGTTATCATTGCTGGATTTGTTTATTGGTTTGGTTGCTCTCTTCTTTTTTTATTTTATTATTTGTTTTTATTTTAATAATTACAAAAAATTTTTTATTTTACTTATTTTATTTTATCTTTTTTGGGTTTTTTTGTTTTTTTAAATTTTATTTTATTTGTTTTTTATACAGCAGATTCTTATTAGTCATCAATTTTATACACATCACTGTATACATGTCAATCCCAATCGCCCAATTCATCACACCACCACCACCACCACCCCACCACGGCTTTCCCCCCTTGGTGTCCATACGTTTGTTCTCTACATCTGTGTCTCAATTTCTGCCCTGCAAACCAGTTCATCTGTACCATTTTTCTAGGTTCCACATATATGAGTTAATATACGGTATTTCTTTTTCTCTTTCTAACTTACTTCAGTCTGTATTACAGTATCTAGATCCATCCACGTCTCAACAATTGACCCAATATCATTCTTTTTATGGCTGAGTAATATTCTAGGTTCCACATATATGCATTAATATACGATATTTCTTTTTCTCTTTCAAACTTACTTCACTCTGTATGACAGTCTCTAGATCGATCCACATCTCAACAATTGACCCAATATCATTCCTTTTTATGGCTGAGTAATATTCCATTGTATATATGTACCACATCTTCTTTATCCATTCCTCGGTCGATGGGCATTTAGGTTGCTTCCATGACCTGGCTATTCTAAAGAGTGCTGTAATGAACATTGGGGTGCATGTGTCTTTTTGAATTATGGGTTTCTCTGGGTATATGCCAAGTAGTGGGATTGCTGGATCATACAGAAATTCTATTTTTTATTTTTTAAGGAAACTCCATACTGTTCTCCATAGTGGCTGTATCAATTTACATTCCCACGAACAATGCAAGAGAGTTCCCTTTTCTCCACACCCTCTCCAGCATTGGTTGTATGTAGATTTTCTAATGATGCCCATTCTAACTGGTGTCAGGTGATAAGTCACTGTAGTTTTGATTTGCATTTCTCTAATAATTAGTGATGTTGAGCAGCTTTTCACATGCTTTTTGGCCATTTGTATGTGTTCTCTGGAGAAATGTCTATTTAGGCCTTCTGCCCATTTTTGGATTGGGTTATTTGTTTTTTTAATATTGAGCTGCATGAGTTGTTTCCATATTTTGGAGATTAATCCTTTGTCCATTGATTCGTTTGCAAATATTTTCTCCCATTCTGAGGGTTTTTTGGTCTTGTTTATGGTTTCCTTTGCTGTGCAAAAGCTTTGAACTTTCATCAGGTCTCATTTGCTTTTTTTTTTTTTTTTTTTTTTTTGCAGTACGTGGGCCTCTCACTGTTGTGGCCTCTCCCGTTTCAGAGCACAGGATCCGGACGCACAGGCTCAGTGGCCATGGTTCACGGGCCTAGCCGCTCCGTGGCATGTGGGATTTTCCTGGACCGGGGCATGAACCCGTGTCCCCTGCATTGGCAGGCGGACTCTGAACCACTGCACCACCAGGGAGGCCCTCATTTATTTTTGTTTTTATTTCCATTACTCTAGGAGGTGGATCAAAAAAGATCTTGCTGTGACTTATGTCAAAGAGTGCTCTTCCTATGGTTTCCTCTAAGAGTTTTATAGCATCCGGTCTTACATTTAGGTCTCTAATCCATTTTGAGTTTATTTTTCTGTATGGTGTTAGGGAGTGTTCTAATTTCATTCTTTTATATGTAGCTGTCCACTATTCCCAGCACCACTTACTGAAGAGGCTGCCTTTTCTCCATTGTATATTCTTGCCTCCTTTGTCATAGATTAGTTGACCATAGGTGTGTGGGTTTATCTCTGGACTTTCTATCTTGTTCCATTGATCTATGTTTCTGTTTTAGTGACAGTACGATATTGTCTTAATTACTGTACCTTTGTAATATAGTCTGAAGTCAGGGAGTCTGATTCCTCCAGCTCCATTTTTTTCCCTCAAGACTGCTTTGGCTATTTGGGGTCTTTTGTATCTTCAAAAAAATTTTAAGATTTTTTGTTCTAGTTCCATAAAAAATGCCATTGGTAATTTGACAGCGATTGCATTGAATCTGTAGATTGTTTTGGGTAGTATAGTCATTGGCACAGTATTCATTCTTCCAATCCAAGAACATGGTATACTTCTCCATTTGCTGGTATCATCTTTAATTTCATTCATCAGTGTCTTATAGTTTTCTGCATACAGGTCTGCGGTGTCTGTTGTAATTTCTTTTCCAGTTCTAATTTTATTGATTTGAGTCCTCTCCCTCTTTTTTTTGATGAGTCTGCTAACGGTTTATTAATTTTGTTTACCTTCTCAAAGAACCAGCTTTTAGTTTTATTGATCTTTGCTATTGTTTTCTTTGTCTCTATTTCATTTATTTCTATTCTGCTCTTTATGATTTCTTTCCTTCTGCTAACACTGAGTTTTCTTTGTTCTTCTTTCTCTAGTCCCTTTATGTGTAAGGTTAGATTGTTTATTTGAGATTTTTCTTGTTTCTTGAGGTAGGCTTGTATAGCTATAAACTTCCCTCTTAGAACTGCTTTTGCTGCATCCCATAGGTTTTGGATCGTCATGTTTTCATTGTCATTTATCTCTAGCTAATTTTTATTTCCTCTTTGATTTCTTCAGTGATCTCTTGGTTATTTAGTAACATAGTGTTTAGCCTCCATGTGTTTGTGTTTTTAACGTTTTTTTCCCCTATAATTCATTTCTAATCTCATAGTGTTGTGGTCATAAAAGATGCTTTATATGATTTCAATTTTCTAAAGTTTACTGACGCTTGATTTGTGACCCAGGATGTGATCTATCCTAGAGAATGTTCCGTGCACACTTGAGAAGAAATTGTAATCTGCTGTTTTTGGATGGAACATCCTAAATATCAGTTAAAATATCTGGTCTATTGTGTCATTTAAAGCTTGTGTTTCCTTATTTATTTTCATTTTGGATGATCTGTCCATTGGTGTAACTGAGGTGTTGAAGTTCCCCACTATTATTGTGTTTCTGTCAATTTCCTGTTTTATAGCTGTTAGCATTTGCCTTATGTATTGAGGTGCTCCTATGCTGGGTGCATATACATTTATAATTGTTATATCTTCTTCTTGGATTGATCCTTTGATCATAATGTAGTGTCCTTCCTTGTCTCTTGTAACATTCTTTATTGTAAAGTCTATTTTATCTGGTATGAGTATTGCTACTCCAGCTTTCTTTTGGTTTCCATTTGCATGGAATATCTTTTTCCATCCCCTTACTTTCAGTCTGTATGTGTCCCTAGGTCTGAAGTGTGTCTCTTGTTGAAAGCCTATATATGGGTCTTGTTTTTCTATCTATTCAGCAAGCCTGGTTCTTTCGGTTGGAGCATTTAATCCATTCACGTTTAAGGTAATTATCGATATGTATGTTCCTATGACCATTTTCTTAATTGTTTTGGGTTTGTTTTTGTAGGTTCTTTTCTTCTCTTGTGTTTCCCACTTAGAGAAGTTCCTTTAGCATTTGTTGTACAGCTGGTTTTGTGGTGCTGAATTCTCTTAGCTTTTGCTTGTCTCTAAGGCTTTTGATTTCTCCATCGAATCTGAATGAGATCCTTGCTGGGTAGAGTAATCTTAGTTTTAGGTTCTTCCCTTTCATCACTTTAAGTATATCATGCCACACTCCCTTCTGGCTTGTAGAGTTTCTCCTGAGAAGTCAGCTGTTAACCTTATGAGAGTTCCCTTGTATGTTATCTGTCATTTTTTCCTTGCTGCTTTCAATAATTTTTCTTTGTCTTTAATTTTTGCCAGTTTCATTACTATGTGCCTCAGCGTGTTTCTCCTTAGGTTTTTCCTGTATGGGACTCTGTGCTTCCTGGACTTGGGTGGCTATTTCCTTTCACATGTTAGGGAAGTTTTCAATATAATCTCTTCAAATATTTTTTCTGGTCCTTTCTCTCTCTCTTCTCCTTCTGGGACTCCTATAATGCAAATGTTGTAGCATTTAATGTTGTCACAGCGGTCTGTTAAGCTGTCTTCATTTCTTTTCATTCTTTTGTCTTTATTTGGTTCTGCAGCAGTGAATTCCACCATTCTGTCTTCCAGGTCACCTCTCCGTTCTTCTGCCTCAGTTATTCTGCTATTGATTCTTTCAAGTGTAGTTTTCATTTCAGTTATTGTATTGTTCATCTCTGTCTGTTTGTTCTTTAATTCTTCTAAGTCTTTTTTAAACATTTCTTGCGTCTTCTCTATCTTTGCCTCCATTCTTTTTCCGAGGTCCTTGATCATCTTCACTATCATTATTCTAATTATTTTTCTGTAAGATTGCCTACCTCCACTTCATTTAGTTGTTTTTCTGGGGTTTTATCTTGTTCCTTCATCTGGTACATAGCCCTCTGCCTTTTCATCTTGTCTCTCTGTGAATGTGGTTTTTGTTCCACAGGCAGCAGGGTTGTAGTTCTTCTTGCTTCTGCTGTCTGCCCTCTGGTGGATGAGGCTATCTAAGAGGCTTGTGCAAATTTCCTGATGTGAGGCACTGGTGCTGGGTAGAGCTGACTGTTGCTGTGGTGGGCAGAGCTCAGTAAAACTTTAATCCCTTTGACTGCTGGTGGGTGGGGCTGAGTACCCTCCCTCACTGTTGGTTGTTTGGACTGAGGCAATCCAACACTGGAGCCTACCTGGGCTCTTTGGTGGGACTAATGGCAGACTCTGGGAGGGCTCACGCCAAGGAGTACTTCCCAGAACTTCTGCTGCCAGTGTCCTTGTCCCCACGGTGAGCTGCAGCCACCCCCGCCTCTGTAGGAGACTCTCCAACACTAGCAGGTAGGTCTGGTTCAGTCTGCCCTGGGGTCACAGCTCCTTCACCTGGGTCCCGATGCACACACTACTTTGTGTGTGCTCTCCAAGACTGGAGTCTCTGTTTTCCCCAGTCCTGTCGAAGTCCTGCAATCAAATCCCACTAGCCTTCAAAGTCTGATTCTCTAGGAATTCCTCCGCCCATTGCCAGACCCCCAGCTTGGAAGCCTGATGTAGGGCTCAGAACCTTCACTCCAGTGGGTGGACTTCTGTGGTATAAGTGTTCTCCAGTCTGTGTCACCCACCCAGCAGTTATGGCATTTGATTTTACTGTGATTGCGCTCCTCCTACTGTCTCACTGTGGCCTCTCCTTTGTCTTTGGATGTGGGGTATCTTTTTTGGTGAGTTCCAGTGTCTTCCTGTCGATGACTGTCCAGCAGCTAGTTGTGATTCTGGTGTTCTCGCAAGAGGGAGAGAGCACACGTCCTTCTACTCTGCCATCTTGGTTCCGATCTAGTTATTTTATTTTATTTAAAAATTTTTTTCTTTCTATTTTGCTGCCTTTTTTTCTAAGCCGTATGGCTGACAGGGTCTTGGTCTCCGGCCTGGTGTCAAGCCTGAGCCTCAGAGGTGGGAGAGCCAAGTTCAGGACATTGGACCACCAGTGACCTCACAGCCCCACGTAATATCAATCAGTGAGAGCTGTCCCAGAGATCTCGGTCTCAATAGTAAAACCCAGCTCCACCCAACAGTCAGCAAGCCCCAGTGCTGGACGTACCATGTCAAACAACTAGCAAGACAGGAACACAACCCCACCCATCAGCAGAGAGGCTACCTAAAATCATACTAAGTTCACAGACACCCCAAAACACACCACTGGACGTAGCGCTGCCCACCAGAAAGACAAGATACAGCCACACCCACCAGAACACAGGCACCAGTTCCCTCCACCAGGAAGCCTACACAACCCACTGAACCAACCTTACCCATTGGGGCAGACACCAAAAACTATGGGAACTACAAACCGGCAGCCTGGGAAAAGGAGAACCCAAACACAGTAATTTAAGCAAAATGGGAAGACAGAGAAATATGCAGCAGATGAAGGAACAAGGAAAAAACCCACCAGACCAAACAAATGAAAAGGAAATAGGCAGTCTACCTGAAAAAGAATTCAAAGTAATGATAGTAAAGATAATCCAAAATCTTGGAAATAGAATGGAGAAAATATAAGAAACATTAAACAAGGACCTAGAAGAACTAAAGAGGAAACAAATAATGATGAACAACACAGTCAATGAAATTAAAAATTCTCTAGAAGGAATCAACAGCAGAACAACTGAGGCAGAAGACCAGCTAAGTGACCTGGAAGATAAATTAGTGGAAATAACTATCACAGAGGAGAGTAAAGTAAAGTAAAAAGAATGAAAAGAATTGAGGACAGTCTTAGAGATTTCTGGGACAACATTAACAACACCAACATTCAAATTATAGGGGTTCCAGAAGAAGAGGAGAAAAAGAAAGGGACTGAGAAAATATTTGAAGAGATTATAGTTGAAAACTTCCCTAACATAGGAAAGGAAATAGTCAAGTCCAAGAATCACAGAGAGGCCCACACAGGATAAATCCAAGGAGACACACGGCAAGACACATATTAATCAAACTATCAAAAATTAAATACAGGGCCTCCCTGATAGCTCAGTGGTTGAGCATCCGCCTGCTGATGCAGGGGACACGGGTTTGTGCCCCGGTCCAGGAAGATCCCACATGCCGCGGAGCGGCTGGGCCCGTGAGCCAAGGCCGCTGAGCCTGCGCTTCCGGAGCCTGTGCTCCGCAACGGGAGAGGCCACAACAGTGAGAGGCCCGCATACCACAAAAAAAATAATTAAATACAAAGAAAAAATATTAAAAGCAGCAAGGGAAAAGCAACAAATATCATACAAGGGAATCCCCATAACGTTATTAACAGCTGCTCTTTCAGCAGAAACTCTGACAGAAGGGAATGGCACGATGAAAGGGAAAACCCTACAACCAAGATTACTCTACCCAGCGAGGACCTCATTCAGATTCGACAGAGAAATTAAAACCTTTACAGACAAGCAAAAGTTAAGAGAATTCAGCAACACCAAACCAGCTTTACAGCAAATGCTACAGGAACTTCTCTAGGCAGGAAACACAAGAGAAGGAAAAGACCTACAATAACAAACCCAAAACAATTATGAAAATGGTAATAGGAACATACATATCAATAATTACCTTAAATGTAAATGGATTAAATGCTCCAAGCAAAAGACATAGACTGGCTGAATGGATACAAAAACAAGAACCGAATATATGCTGTCTACAAGAGACCCATTTCAGACCTCGGGACACATACAGACTGAAAGTGAGGGTATGGAAAAAGATATTCCATGCAAATGGAAATCAAAAGAAAGCTGGAGTAGCAATTCTCATATCACACAAAATAGACTTTAAAAGAAAGACTATTACAAGACACAAAGATGGACACTACATAATGATCAATGGATCAATCCAAGAAGAAGATGTAACAATTGTAAATATTTATGCACCCAACATAGGAGCACCTGAATACATAAGGCAAATGCTAACAGCCATAAAACGGGAAATTGACAGTAACGCAATATTAGTAGGGGACTTGCACCCCACTTTCACCAATGGACAGATTATCCAAAATGAAAATAAATGGGGAAACACAAACTTTAAATGATACATTAAACAGGATGGGCTTAATTGATATTTACAGGACATTCCATCCAAAAGCAACAGGATACACTTTCTTCTCAAGTGCTCATGGAACATTCTCCAGGATAGATCTTATCCTGGGTCACAAATCAAGCCTTGGTAAATTTAAGAAAATTGAAATCATATCAAATATCTTTTCTGACCACAACACTATGAGACTAGATATCAGTTACAGGGAAAAAACTGTAAAAAATGCAAACACCTGGAGGCTAAACACTATGCTACTAAATAACCAAGAGATCACTGAAGAAATCAAAGAGGAATTAAAAAATACTTAGAAACGAATAACAATGAAAACACGATAGCCCCAAATCTATGGGATGCAGCAAAAGCAGTTCTAAGAGGGAAGTTTACAGCAATACAATCATACCTCAAGACACAAGAAAAATCTCTAATAAACAACGTAACTACACCTAAAGCAATTAGAGAAAGAAGAACAAAAAAACCCCTAAGTTAGCACAAGGAAAGAAATCATAAAGATCAGAACAGAAATAAATGAAAAAGAAATGAAGGAAACAATAGCAAAGATCAATAAAACTAAAAGCTGTTTTTTTGAGAAGATGAACAAAATTGATAAACCACTAGACAGCCTCATTAAGAAAAAAGGGGAGAAGACACAAATCCACACAATTAGAAATGAATAAGCACAAGTAACAACTGAACCTGCAGAAATACAAAGGATCCTGAAAGATTACTACAAGCTAGCAAACAAAATGGACTACATATGCTAACAAAATGGACAACATGGAAGAAATGGACAAATTCTTAGAAAAGCACAACATTCTGAGACTGAACCAGGAAGAAATAGAAAATATGAACAGACCAATCACAAGCACTGAAATTGAAACTGTGATTAAAAGTCTTCCAAAAAACAAAAGCCCAGGACCAGATGGCTTCACAGGCGAATTCTATCAAACATTTAGAGAAGAGCTAACACCTATCCTTCTCAAATTCTTCCAAAATATAGCAGAGGGAGGAACACTCCCAAACTCATTCTACGAGGCCAGCATCACCCTGATACCAAAACTAGACAAAGATGTCACAAAGAAAGACAACTACTGGCCAATATCACTGATGAACACAGGTGCAAAAATCCTCAACAGAATACTAGCAAACAGCATCCAACTGCACATTAAAAGGATCATACACCATGATCAAGTGGGGTTTATCCTAGGTATACAAGGATTCTACAATACATGCAAATCAATCAATACACCATATTAACACACCATATTAATACAAATCAATTAATACACCATATTAACAAACTGAAGGATAAAAACCATATGATCATCTCAATAGATGCAGAAAAATTTTTCGACAAAATTCAACACCAATTTATGATAAAAACTCTCCAAAAAGTAGGCATAGAGGGAACTTATTTCAACATAATAAAGGCCATATATGACAAACCCACAGCCAACATTGTTCTTAGTGGTGCAAATCTGAAACCATTTCCACTAAGATCAGGAACAAGACAAGGTTGCCCACTCTCACCACTGTTGTTCAACATAGTTTTGGAAGTTTTATCCACAGCAATCAGAGACGAACAAGAATAAAAGGAATCCAAAACGGAAAAGAAGAAGTTAAATTGTTACTGCTTGCAGATGACATGATACTATACATAGAGAAACCCAAAGATACTACCAGAAAACTGCTGGAGCTCATCAATGATTTGGTAAAGTAGCAGGATACAAAGTTAATGCACAGAAATCTCTTGCCTTCCTATACACTAATGATGAAAAATCTGAAGGAGAATTTAAGGAAACACTCCCATTTACCACTGCAACAAAAAGAATAAAATACCAAGGAATAAACCTAACTAACTAGACAAAAGACCTGCCTGTATGCAGAAAACCATGAGACACTGATAAAAGAAATTAAAGATGACACAAATAGATGGAGAGATATACCATGTACTTGGATTGGAAGAACCAACATTGTGCAAATGACTATACTACCCAAAGCAATCTACAGATTCAATGCAATCCCTATGAAACATCCAATGGCATTTTTCACGGAACTAGAACAAAAAATGTCACAATTTGTATGGTAACACAGGAGACCCTGAATAGCCAAAGCAATCTTGAGAAAGAAAAACGGAGCTGGAGCACTCAGGCTCCCAGACTTCAGACTATACTACAAAGCTACAGTAATCAAGATAGTATGGTACTGGCACAAAAACAGAAATATAGATCAATGGAACAGGATAGAAAGCCCAGAGATAAACCCACACACCTATGGTCACCTTATCTTTGATAAAGGAGGCAAGAATATACAGTGGAGAAAAGACAGCCTCTTCAATAAGTGGTGCTAGGAAAACTGGACAGCTACATGTAAAAGAATGAAATTAGAACACTCCCTAACACCATATACAAAAATAAACTCAAAATGGATTCAAGACCTAAATGTAAGGCCAGACACTATCAAACTCTTAGAGGAAAACATAGGCAGAACACTCTATGACATAAATCACAGCAAGATCCGTTTTGACCCACCTCCTAGAGAAATGGAAATAAAAACAAAAATAAACCAATGGGACCTAATGAAACTTCAAAGCTTTTGCACAGCAAAGCAAACCATAAACAAGACAACCCTCAGAATGGGAGAAAATATTTGCAAATGAAGCAACTGACAAAGGATTAATCTCCAAAATTTACAAGCAGCTCATGCAGCTCAATATCAAAAGAACAAACAATCCAAAAATGCGCAGAAGATCTAAATAGAAATTTCTCCAAACAAGATATACAGATTGCCAACAAACACATGAAAGGATGCTCAACATCACTAATTGTCAGAGAAATGCAAATCAAAACTACAATGAGGTATCACCTCACACCAGTCAGAATGGCCATTATCAAAATATCTACAAACAACAAATGCTGGAGAGAGTGTGTAGAAAAGGGAACCCTCTTGCAGTGTTGGTGGGAATGGAAACTGATTCAGCCACTATGGAGAAGAGTATGGAGGTTCCTTAAAAAACTACAAATAGAACTACCATACGACCCAGCAATCCCACTACTGGGCATATACCCTGAGAAAACCATAATTCAAAGAGTCATGTACTACAATGTTCATTGCAGCACTATTTACAATAGCCAGGACATGGAAGCAATCTAAGTGTCCATCGACAGATGAATGGATAAAGAAGATGTGGCACATATATACAATGGAATATTACTCAGCAATAAAAAGAAATGAAACTGAGTTACTTGTAGTGAGGTGGATGGACCTAGAGAGTGTCATACAGAGTGAAGTAAGTCAGAAAGAGAAAAACAAATACCGTATGCTAACACATATATATGGAACTTAAAAAAAAAAGTTTCTGAAGAACCTAGGGGCAGGACAGGAATAAGGACATAGATGTAGAGAATGCACTTGAGGACACTGGGAGGGGGAAGGGTAAGCTGGGACGAAGTGAGAGAGTAGCATTGACATATATACAGTACCAAATGTAAAATAGATAGCTAGTGGGAAGCAGCTACATAGCACACGTAGATCAGCTCGGTACTTTGTGATCACCTAGAGAGGTGTTATAGGGAGGGAGGGAGGGAGATACAAGAGGGAGGGGATATGGGGATATATGTATACATATAGCTGATTCTCTTTGTTATACAGCAGAATCTTACACAACACTGTAAAATAATTATACTCCAATAAAGATGTTAAAAAATTTTTAAAAAGACACATAATCGTTTTCAACATAGCTAGGGGTTTTAGATAGACAGACACTATTTCAGGATAAATGGAATTCCACCCAAAAGAGTTACGTAATTTCTACAAGTTTCGATTCTTAATATGGCGCTAATTCTAAGTTAGCCGATCGTTTTAGGTTCAGAAGAGGCCTGAAGAGATCACCTTGCCTCACCCCCTGTGTTCTAACCACCAAGATTTAATTATGTCCCTGTCCTCATTTTATGGAGTGAAGTTCAATGTTATGCTGGGGTTTCACTGCAACTCAGAGAGCATGAGAATCCAGGACAACTGCCTCTTGTGGAGGGCCTTGATCTACCACTACACCATGCTGTTTCTCTTCTAGACCACTGGCTGATTTAAGCTATATTATTATAAACCAGGCCATAGACATTAACTTAGTAACTGAGTCCAGAGAAATTTCCAAGCTAGATTACAATGACTCAAGGGTATCTTCACAATAAAAATTTCATTATTAAAAGAAATGGTTTTGTAGAATATTGTGGGCAATAAAATATATTTATTTTTAATAAAGTAAATAATAGGAGGCATTATTGTTAATTGATTCCCATATGAATGCATATAATTATAGAATTCCTACATATCATAGTGAATGTATTCCTGTCTGAGATATGATTCTAGAGTCAAGAATTGCAATCAGAGAAAGAAACCAAAAAATCGCTATACAGAAAGATATGGTAGCACATGCCGGTAAAATATGGTAAGAAATTTGCTGTGATCCCATGTGTCCTTTAGTAGATGGATCTAGAAGGGGTTAATAAAAAACGATACGGGGGGCTTCCCTGGTGGCGCAGTGGTTGAGAGTCCGCCTGCCGATGCCGGGGACGCAGGTTCGTGCCCCGGTCCGGGAAGATCCCACATGCTGCGGAGCGGCTGGGCCCGTGAGCCATGGCCGCGGAGCCTGCGCGGCCAGAGCCTGTGCTCCGCAACGGGAGAGGCCACAACAGTGAGAGGCCCGCGTACCACAAAAAAAATAAATAAATAAAAATAAGGATACAGGAAACCTAGGATTAGACATTTCCAAATGGGAATGATGAGCTTTACACTCTTCCACCCTTGCTCCAGAGAATGCCCTCACTCCCCACCAAGCATAGCTCACTCAAAACCCTGGTTTTCCAAGGAAGCAGATTACCATGCAACATACACCAAAAAGAGGGAAGTGGTATTTCCACAGATAGTCTCAAGAAGCTTGGGTGGTGTCTCAAGCCAGTCTTTGGGAAATCCTCATGTCCAATGAAAAACAGGGATATGGAAAATACAGTTTACTATTTAAAATACATCTTGTTATAAAATGTTATTAAAGTAATTAAAACAGGTATTTCTATGACATGGTTTCAACATATTTTATGAAACTGGACATTTGATTCTTGACATTAACAGTGAGAACGAAGACTTCTATCTGGTAAATTAACACTCCTAACCCCAAGTGCATGTGACCACGTGTATTCTTTTTTTTGCTTTAGATAAAATTTTTCGGTTTTTATTTTTACCATAAAAATACAGACATTTTAAAAACAAGATCCACAGGGACTTCCCTGGTGGCACAGTGATTAAGAATCTGCCTGCCAATGCAGTGGACATGGGTTCAATCCCTGGTCTGGGAGGTTCCCATATGCCACAGAGCAAGTAGGCCCAAGCGCCACAACTACTGAGCCCATGTGCTGCAACTACTGAAGCCCGCATGCCTAGAGCCCGTGCTCCACAACAAGAGAAGCCACAGCAATGAGAAGCCCTTGCACCACAACGAAGAGTAGCCCTCACTCGCGGCAACTGGAGAAAGCCCGCGTGCAGCAGCGAAGACCCAACGCAGCAAAAAAGAAAAAAACCAAGATCCACAAATTTCTTTTTCAAGCATTGTGGTTATATTTTTTAACAATCTCGTGTAAATTCTATATGATTGATGAAATTATTTTTAAAAGCAATATTCTTATATATTTTTTTATTTATGGGTGAGAGTATTTCTAGGCAGGATGTCTAGATTTACTTGTTTATATATCACTTTATATATTGCTATGTCCCTGAAAGAATGTAGGGGAGAATAAAAACATATAAGCCATATGAATCTAACTTTAGATGATTAGATTAATTCAAGGTTATATTGTAGAGTAAACAGTTGATTTGTTAGTATAGGCTAGACTGTGCTTTGGTTAAAAAAAAAAAACACCACCCCAAATCTTAGCAGCTTAATAAAATAAAAAATTTGTTTTCTTGTTTACTATATGTCTGTTGTGAGTCAAGGTAGCTCTTCAGGCAAATATCCTTCATTAGGAGACTCAAGAGATTGAGGCTGCTTTTACCATCTTCTAATGGTGATATCATTTTTACTTTTATCAAAATTATTTGAGTGAGGGCATTCTTTAAATGCTGTATGATGCTATCAACTGTAATTTTTATTCTAAGCTATAGTATCTTCTATAAATATTAATGCTAGCATAGGTTTTTTTTAATCTATCTTCACAATATTTATACTTGCTACATTGCTGGAAAGGCGTGCTTACGTGATTATCTTTGTAAGGTCACACATACCGTCATCACCTCCCACCCCCGCCAGAAAAACTAAAGCAGTTTACATTATTGTGTCTCCTTTTTTTCTCCCCCTTTAAAACAGTTCAGTCAAGTGACTTATATAAGCATTTAAAACTAGCATTGATTTTGGCCATATCAGTTTAATTGTTTTCCCCAAACAGTATTTGTTTAAAATAAATTTAGAAAATGCCCTAAAATATGAAAGACTTACAAGACTCCGAATGTAAGACAGTATCCTTTTATTCTGAGGCATACTTTTGGGTAAAATATTAAACGTCTATTAAATTCTTAGCATTATGCTAAGTCCTAAAACAAAGATAATGCACAGAGGCAGGGACGGACCTGAGAACTGGGGGTGTGGGCACGGGTGCATGTGCCATTTTGACTCTGATATGGAGGGTAGGCTCCTCTCAGGGGTGATAAGCATGCTGAAGGCCAAGTGAGGTAGACAGTGAACCATGTGAAGTCTGGGGGAAGATCATTCCTGCCAGAAGGAGTATTAAGCACAAAACACAATAGCCGTAAGGTATGAACAAGCTCCGTTTGTTCAAGAGTCTGAAAGTGAAAGAAGGTCATTCTCTGGACAGAGAGCTGTAGAAGATTAGTTGAGAGAAGTAGGTAAGGTGTGACTCATGCAGAGTCATACTGGCCCTGGAGTGGAGTTTTGATTTAAGTGTGCTAAGAAGTAGCCCTTGGGGTATTTTTAGGATGTAGTATGATCTCGTTCCTATTTGACAAAGGCCACTCTGTCTTGCACAGAGAATTGGATCCAGGACAGAGAAGTGGAAGCAGAGACTTGGTAGGAGGCCGAGTCTCTATTCCAGGTGAGAGCTGATGGAGGTTTGGACCAGCAGTGGAGAAGGAGAGAAACAGAATTCCATAGGAAATTCCAAAGACACACAATGAACTGGAGAAATATTTGCACTTCATAGCACAAAAGGTTGTTTTTCTACAGCTCAACAAGAAGACAGATAACCTGAAAGAAAAATGAACAAAGAATATTAACATGCAGTTTGCATGTTAAAAAAAGGAAATTAAAAAAGGCTTCTAAATATGTTAAGCTGCTCAACCTCACTCCTAATAAGATAAATGAAAATTAAAATTACACTGAAATGTTTGTTTAACTAGAAGACTGGCAAAAAGCAGAGTTTAAAAGAACACAGGAGAAGCTGGCGGAAGAGTAGGACACGGAGATCACCTTCCTCCCCACAGATACATCAGAAATACATCTACACGTGGAACTGCTCCTATAGAACACCCACTGAATGCTGGCATTAAGACCTCAGACCTCCCAAAGGCAAGAAACTCCCCACGTACCCGGGTAGGGCAAAAGAAAAAGAAAAAACAGAGACAAAAGAATAGGGACGGGACCTGCACCAGTGGGAGGGAGCTGTGAAGGAGGAAAGGTGTCCACACACTAGAAGCCCTTTCGCGGGCGGAGACTGCGGGTGGCGGAGGGGGGGGGAGCTTCGGTGCCACAGAGGAGAGCGCAGCAACAGGGGTGCGGAGGGCAAAACGGAAAGACTCCTGCACAGAGGACCGGTGCCGACCAGCACTCACCAGCCCGAGCGGCTTGTCTGCTCACCTGCCGGGGCGGGTGGGGCTGGGAGCTGAGGCTCGGGCTTCGGAGCTTAGATCCCACGGAGAGGACTAGGGTTGGCGGAGTGAACACAGCCTGAAGGGGTTAGTGCGCCACAGCTAGCCAGGAGGGAGTCCGGGAAAAGTCTGCAGCTGCCAAAGGGGCAAGAGACGTTTTCTTGCCACTTTGTTTCCTGATTCCGAGGAGAGGGGATTCAGAGCGCTGCTTAAAGGAGCTCCAGAGCCGGGCGCGAGCCGCGGCTATCAGTGCGGATCCCAGAGACGGGCATGAGATGCTAAGGCTGCTGCTGCCGCCACCAAGAAGCCTGTGTGCGAGCACAGGTCACTCTCCACACCCACCTCCCGGGAGCCTGTGCAGCCCGCCACGGCCAGGGTCCCGGGAACCAGGGACAACTTCCCTGGGAGAACGCACGGCGCGCCTCAGGCTGGTTCAAAGTAACGCTGGCCTCTGCCGCCACAGGCTCGCCCCGCATCCGTACCCCTCCCTCCCCCGGGCCTGAGTGAGCCAGAGTCCCCAAAGCAGCTGCTCCTTTAACCCCGTCCTGTCTGAGCGGAAAAACATATGCCCTCCGGCGACCTACACGCAGAGGCGGGGCCAAATCCAAAGCTGAGCCCCTGGGAGCTGTGAGAACAAAGAAGAGAAAGGGAAATCTCTCCCAGCAGCCTCAGAAGCAGCGGATTAAATCTCCACAATCAACTTGATGTACCCTGCATCTGTGGAATACCTGAATAGACAACGAATCATCCCAAATTGAGGAGGTGGACTTTGAGAGCAAGATTTATGATTTTTTCTCCCTTTCCGCTTTTTCTGAGTGTGTATGTGTATGCTTCTGTGTGAGATTTTGTCTGTATAGCTTTGCTTTCACCATTTGTCCTGGGTTCTGTCTGTCCGTTTTTTTGTGTTTTTTTCTTACTTTTTAAAATTTTTTTCTTAATTATTTTTTATTTTAATAACAGTTTTATCTTATCTTACTTTTTTATTTTATCCTCTTTCTTTCTTTCTTCCTTCCTATTTTTTCTCCCTTTTATTCTGAGCCGTGTGGAGGACAGTCTCTTGGTGCTCCAGCCAGGAGTCAGGGCTGTGCCACTGAGGTGGGAGAGCCAACTTCAGGACACTGGTCAACAAGAGACCTCCCAGCTCCACGTAATATCACACAGTGAAAATCTTCCAGAGATCTCCATCTCAACACCAACACCCAGCTTCACTCAACGACCAGCAAGCTACAGTGCTGGACACCCTATGCCAAACAACTAGCAAACCAGGAACACAACCCCACCCATTAGCAGAGAGGCTGCCTAAAATCATAATAAGGCCACAGACACCCCAAAACACACCAAAAGACGTGGACCTGCCCACCAGAAAGACAAGATCCAGCCTCATCCACCAGAACACAGGCACTAGTCCCCTCCACTAGGAAAGCTACACAACCCACTGAACAAAACATAGCCACTGGGGACACACACCAAAAACAACGGGAACTACAAACCTGCAGCCTACAATAAGGAGACCCCAAACACAGTAAGATAAGCAAAATGAGAAGACAGAAAAACACACAGCAGATGGAGGAGCAAGATAAAAACCCCCCAGACCTAACAAATGAAGAGGAAATCGGCAGACTATCTGAAAAAGAATTCAGAGTAATGATAGTAAAGGTGATCCAAAATCTCAGAAATAGAATAGAGACAATGCAAGAAACATTTAACAAGGACCTAGAAGAACTAAGATGAAACAAGCAACGATGAACAACACAATAAATGAAATTAAAAATCCTCTAGATGGGATCAATAGCAGAATAACTGAGGCAGAAGAACGGATAATTGACCTGGAAGATAAAATAGTGGAAATAACTACTGCAGAGCAGAATAAAGAAAAAAGAATGAAAAGAACTGAGGACAGTCTCAGAGACCTCTGGGATAACATTAAATGCACCAACATTCGAATTATAGGGGTTCCAGAAGAAGAAGAGAAAAAGAAAGGGACTGAGAAAATATTTGAAGAGATTATAGTTGAAAACTTCCCTAATATGGGAAAAGAAATAGTTAATCAAGTCCAGGAAGCACAGAGAGTCCCAAACAGGATAAATCCAAGGAGAAACACGCCAAGACACATATTATTCAAAGTGTCAAAAATTAAATACAAAGAAAACATATTAAGAGCAGCAAGGAAAAAAACAACAAATAACACACAAGGGAATCCCCATAAGCTTAAAAGCTGATCTTTCAGCAGAAACTCTGCAAGCCAGAAGGGACTAGCAGGACATACTTAAAGTGATGAAGGAGAAAAACCTACAACCAAGATTACTCTACCCAGCAAGGATCTGATTCAGATGTGATGGAGAAATTAAAACCTTTACAGAAAAGCAAAAGCTGAGAGAATTCAGCACCACCAAACCAGCTTTACAACAAATGCTAAAGGAAATTCTCTAGGCAAGAAACACAAGAGAAGGAAAATACCTACAATAACAAACCCAAAACAATTAAGAATATGGGAATAGGAACATACATATCGATAATTACCTTAAATGTAAATGGATTAAATGCCCCCACCAAAAGGCACAGACTGGCTGAATGGATAAAAAAACAAGACCCGTTTTTCTGCTGTCTACGAGAGACCCACTTCAGACCTAGGGACATATACAGACTGAAAGTGAGGGGATGGAAAAAGATATTTCATGCAAATGGAAATCCAAAGAAAGCTGGAGTAGCAATTCTCATATCAGACAAAATAGACTTTAAAATAAAGACTATTAGAAGAGACAAAGAAGGAAACTACATAATGATCAAAGGATCAATCCAAGAAGATATAACAATTATAAGTGTTTATGCACCCATAATAGGAGAACCTCACTACATAAGGCAAATACTAACAGCCATAAAAGGGGAAATCAACAGTAACACACTCATAGTAGGGGACTTTAACACCCCACTTTCACCAATGGACAGATTATCCAAAATGAAAATAAATAAGGAAACACAAGCTTTAAATGATACATTAAACAAGATGGACTTAATTGATATTTATCGGACATTCCATCCAAAAACAACAGAATACACATTTTTCTCAAGTGCTCATGGAACATTCTCCAGGATGCATCATATCTTGGGTCACAAATCTAGCCTTGGTACATTTAAGAAAAATGAAATCATATCAAATATCTTTTCCAACCACAATGCTATGAGACTAGATATCAATTACAGGAAAAGGTCTGTGAAAAATACAAACACACGGAGGCTAAACAATACACTACTTAATGACGAAGTGATCAATTAAGAAATCAAAGAGGAAATAAAAAAATACCTAGAAAGAAATGACAATGGAGACACGACAACCCAAAACCTATGGGATGCAGCAAAAGCAGTTCTAAGACGGAAGTTTACAGCAATACAGTCCTACCTTAAGAAACAGGAAACATCTCAAATAAACAACCTAACCTTCCACCTAAAGCAATTAGAGAAAGAAGAACAAAAAAAAAACCCCAAAGTTAGCAAAAGGAAAGAAATCATAAAGATCAGAACAGAAATAAATGAAAAAGAAATGAAGGAAACGACAGCAAAGATCAGTAAAACTAAAAGCTGGTTCTCTGAGAAGATAAACAAGATTGATAAACCATTAGCCGGACTCATCAAGAAAAAAAGGGAGAAGACTCAAATCAATAGAATTAGGAACGAAAAAAGAGAAGTAACAACTGACACTGCAGAAATACAAAGGATCATGAGAGATTACTACAAGCAACTCTATGCCAATAAAATGGACAACCTGGAAGAAATTGACAAATTCTTAGAAATGCACAGCCTGCCGAGACTGAACCAGGAAGAAATAGAAAATATGAACAGACCAATCACAAGCACTGAAATTGAAACTGTGATTAAAAATCTTCCAACAAACAAAAGCCCAGGACCAGATGGCTTCACAGGCGAATTCTATCAAACGTTTAGAGAAGAGCTAACACCTATCCTTCTCAAACTCTTCCAAAATACAGCAGAGGGAGGAACACTCCCAAACTCATTCTACGAGGCCAGCATCACCCTGATACCAAAACTAGACAAAGATGTCACAAAGAAAGACAACTACAGGCCAATATCACTGATGAACATAGATGCAAAAATCCTCAACAAAATACTAGCAAACAGAATCCAACAGCACATTAAAAGGATCATACACCATGATCAAGTGGGGTTTATTCCAGGAATGCAAAGATTCTTCAATATACGCAAATCAATCAACGTGATACACCATATTAACAAATTGAAGGAGAAAAACCATATGATCATCTCAATAGATGCAGAAAAATTTTTCGACAAAATTCAACACCCATTTATGATAAAAATCCTACAGAAAGTAGGCATAGAGGGAACGTTTATCAACATAATAAAGGCCATATATGACAAACCCACGGCCGACATCGTCCTCAATGGTGAAAAAGTGAAAGCATTTCCACTAAGATCAGGAACAAGACAAGGTTGCCCACTCTCACCACTCTTAATCAACATAGTTTTGGAAGTTTTAGCCACAGCAATCAGAGAAGAAAAAGAAATAAAAGGAATCCAAATCAGAAAAGAAGAAGTAAAGCTGTCACTGTTTGCAGATGACATGATACTATACGTAGAGAATCCTAAAGATGCTACCAGAAAACTGCTAGAGCTAATCAATGAATTTGGTAAAGTAGCAGGACACAAAATTAATGCACAGAAATCTCTGGCATTCCGATACACTAGTGATGAAAAATCTGAAAGTGAAATTAAGAAAACACTCCCATTTACCATTGCAACAAAAAGAATAAAAATATCTAGGAATAAACCTACCTAAGAAGACAAAAGACCTGTATGTAGAAAATTATGAGACACTGATGAAAGAAATTAAAGATGATACAAATAGATGGAGAGATATACCATGTTCTTGGATTGGAAGAACCAACATTGTGAAAATGACTCTACTACCCAAAGCAATCTACAGATTCAATGCAATCCCTGTCAAACTACCACTGGCATTTTTCACAAAACTAGAGCAAAAAATGTCACAATTTGTACGGAAACACAAAAGACCCTGAGTGGCCAAAGCAATCTTGAGAACGAAAAATGGAGCTGGAGGAATCAGGCTCCCTGACTTCAGACTATAGTACAAAGCTACAGTAATCAAGATAGTATGGTACTGGCACAAAAACAGAAATATAGATCAATGGAACAGGATAGAAAGCCCAGAGATAAACCCATGCACATATGGTCACCTTATCTTTGATAAAGGAGGCAAGAATATACAGTGGAGAAAAGACAGCCTCTTCAATAAGTGGTGCTGGGAAAACTGGACAGCTACATGTAAAAGTATGAAATTAGAACACTCCCTAATACCATACAGAAAAATAAACTCAAAATGGATTAAAGACCTAAATGTAAGGCCAGACACTATCAAACTCTGAGAGGAAAACATAGGCACAATACTCTATGACATAAATCGCAGCAAGATCCTTTTTGACCCACCTCCTACAGAAATGGAAATAAAAACAAAAATATACCAATGGGACCTAATGAAACTTCAAAGCTTTTGCACAGCAAAGGAAACCATAAACAAGACCAAAAGACAACCCTCAGAATGGGAGAAAATATTTGCAAATGAAGCAACTGACAAAGGATTAATCTCCAAAATTTACAAGCAGCTCATGCAGCTCAATAACAAGAAAACAATCAACCCAATCCAAAAATGGGCAGAAGACCTAAACAGATATTTCTCCAAAGAAGATATACAGATTGCCAACAAACACATGAAAGAATGCTCAACATCATTAATCATTAGAGAAATGCAAATCAAAACTACAATGAGGGTTTCCCTGGTGGCGCAGTGGTTGAGAGTCTGCCTGCCGATGCAGGGGGCACGGGTTCATGCCCTGGTCCGGGAAGATCCCACATGCCGCGGAGCGGCTAGGCCCGTGAGCCACGGCCACTGAGCCTGCGCTTCCGGAGCCTGTGCTCTGCAACGGGAGAGGCCACAACAATGAGAGGCCCGCGTACCGCAAAAAAAAAAAAAAAGAAACTACAATGAGATATCATCTCACACAGGTCAGAATGGCCATCATCAAAAAATCTAGAAACAATAAATGCTGGAGAGGGTGTGGAGAAAAGGGAACACTCTTGCACTGTTGGTGGGAATGTAAATTGATACAGCCACTATGGAGAACAGTACGGAGGTTCCTTAGAAAACTACAAATAGAACTACCATACGACCCAGCAATCCCACTACTGGTCATATACCCTGAGAAAACCATAATTCAAAAAGTCATGTACCACAATGTTCATTGCAGCTCTATTTACAATAGCCAGGACGTGGAAGCAACCTAAGTGTCCATCAACTGATGAATGGATAAAGAAGATGTGGCACATATATACAATGGAATATTACTCAGCCATAAAAAGAAATGAAATTGAGTTATGTGTAGTGAGGTGGATGGACCTAGAGTCTGTCATACAGAGTGAAGTACGTCAGAAAGAGAAAGACAAATACCGTATGCTAACACATATATATGGAATCTAAGAAAAAAAAATTGTCATGAAGAACCTACCTAGGGGTAAGATGGGAATAAAGACACAGGCCTACTAGAGCATGGACTTGAGGATATGGGGAGGGGGAAGGGTAAGCTGTGACAAAGTGAGAGAGTGGCATGGACATATATACACTACGAAACGTAAAATAGACAGCTAGTGGGAAGTAGCCGCATAGGACAGGGAGATCAGCTAGGTGGTTTGTGACCACCTAGAGTGGTGGGATAGGGAGGGTGGGAGGGAGGGATACTCAAGAGGGAAGAGATATGGGAACATATGTATATGTATAACTGATTCACTTTGTTATAAAGCAGAAACTAAGACACCATTGTAAAGCAATTATACTCCAATAAAGATGTTAAAAAAAAGAACACAGATTTAGGGATGGTATGAAGAAACAGACACTCTCATACATTTCTGGTACGAATGTAAATTAGCATACTCTGTGTAATAGACAATTTGGAGATGTGTATTAAAATTACAAACATACTTGTCCTTTGACCCTACAATTCTGCTTATTGTAATTTATCCTCAGATGAACCTTTATTCTACATCCGTGTAACGGATGTTGTCAGTGCTTTGCCCATATCCCTCAGATTTGCGACCTCAGTCAGTGACTCTCAGATGTTGGTGTGTATTTACCTCCTTTCTCTCACTCTCGAGACTGAGTAATTGGAAGGGATGTGTTTTGCTCCTTTCTCGGATTTCCCCATTTTTAACTTCCTGTGAGGTTAAGCTCCAGTTACCCACTGAGGTACCTGGCTTAACTGTGCACCACTGGTTGCCTCCTTTTCCCTGGATCACTTTCCCTTCCTTTACTAGTCTTCCTAGCGCCTCTAAACAAACTACTTATCATCAATGTTGCTTTCTGGAGGAACCCAAATAAGAGAATTCTCAACCTCTTCTCTGGTTAGATTCCCAATGCGGGTGCTCTTGGCATTTGGGCAGGGTAAGTCTATGTTGTACAGGCCTGCCCCTACCTTTGAGGACTTTTAGTATCCCTCTTCCCCAGACACTAAACTTCGATAGCACTCCAGCTACTTAATGAAAAACTTAATCCATGAATTTCTACGTTTCCATATGTCCCTGCCTCTTCCCTGGGAACAAAGCTTCACCACAGCCCTCACAAGCAGTACCAATGTCTTCCCTCATGTTCCTTTTACCACTGGGCCTGGTGGTGGGCTAGGCATCCTCCTTACTGTTTTTACTGCTTCCAGATCATTTTCTCTTACTCTTCCCCTCCAACTCCAGCTTTGAATCCCATTCCTTCCCACCATAATATGTACTGTTATCCCTCATCACAGGGGTACCCCCTGAAGACTCCTCCTTACTCCTTGAAGATTTTAGCCCCTAGCTCATTGTCATTTTATCCAACACTACTCCTACAATAATTCTTGGTGACTGTAATATCTACCATGGCCTCTCAGTTCCCTGACCTTCTCTCTTCTCTTTTCCAGTGGCCGTATCTGTCCTTCAAAGGAGAACCTCCAGAAGTTCCCACTACGACATCTATCTACTTCTCTGCATCTATGCCATATACAGCCTTCCTTTCTGTTACTACAGATGACCTGTCCCTTCCCCTATCTGGACCAACACGTTCTCTAGTATCCGAACCGCATACTTTGTTGCCTACTCAAGGACATGACTCCAGGAAATCACATCTCTCCATCTGCATCACCAATTTTTCCCTTTCCACTGGGTTACTACTTTCAGCATTCAAGTACACTGTAATTCTGCCCATCTTAAAATATTAATACACTCACCTGGGTTTTGTCCTACTTTACTGGCTGCTTCGTCATAGTCTTCCTTGCTGGTTCTGCCTTACTCTCCTGACTTCTAACGATGGAAGGGCCCCAAGGTTCAGTTCATGGTCTCTTCTCTATCCATGCTGCCTACATTAGAGATTTCATCCAGTTTCATGGCTTTAAATTCCATATACACATGAACAACTCCAGGATTTACTTCTCCAGCCCTCTCCTCTGAATTCCAAACTCATATATCCAACTCTACTTGATATCTCTATCTAGATACCTGATAAATGGTTTTAAATGGAAATTTTCAAGTCAAACGTCTTATCTCTTCCTACCCAAACATGCTCCTTCCATGGTCTTCTCCAGCTTGGGGAATGGCATACCCATCCTTCCAGTTGCTCAGACCATACTGCTGGTATCATTTGATTTTTCTTTTTCTCTCATGATCTACGTCTACTTTATTAGAATAGAATTCAACCACCACTTACACCTCCACTACCAATGCACTAGTCCAAACTATCACTTTTTAAAAATTGTAATAGTTTTCTGAGTTTCCTATGTTCAGTTTTGCCACCTTCCCCAGGCCGATTTCAACACAAAAATCAGTGTGACCTTTAAAGACTTGTTAGATCAGGTGAGTCCTTTGCTCAAACTCCTGCATTTCATTTGGAGTAAAGGTGAAAGTCCTTACAATGGCCCACAACTGCAGAGTGGGGCAGATTCAGCATATATTTGGGGGTTAGAACTATTAAGACCTGCCAATGGGTTAAATGTGGTAAGATTAGGGAAAGAGAGCAATCAAACGTGGCAAATGACTCCTTAGTTTTGGGCCTGAGCATCTGGGTAAATGATTGTGTGTTAACTCTCCTGAGAAAGACAAGGGAAGAGTAGTAGAATGGGTCTGATATGTGCATATGGGATGGGGTTACAATGAATAGATAAGAATTGTCATGTACATTTTGGGTTTTAGAGACCTATTAGACATCTAAGTGAAGATTATGCATATGCAGCTGGTTATATAAATTTGATAAAAGAAAACTAGGTGTGATTTCATGGAACAATACAAAGCAAAATGCTATCTTGAAAAGGATGCAGTGGTAAACTATTTTTGATGTTGCTAAGAGTGAATACAATTAGGACAGAGGTTGACAATGAATTAGACAAATGCAGGTAATTGATGACCTTGGGAAGATTGTGTCAGTGGAGTTGTGGGATGGATTAAGGAGAGAATGAGAGGAGTTAAATGGAGGAGAGTTTATATAACTGATTTGAGAGTGGGAAGGTAAGTTGGTTCCCTTCTGATTATAATCATTCTTGAAACATATTTATTGTGATATAATTAACCATAAACTTTAAATTGAATTATTCATCTTATTTTTGAGTTGTAAAACTTCTTTATATATTCTCTATAGAAGTTCCTTATATATCCTTATATAACTTGCAAATATTTTCCCCCATTAATTTGGTTGTCTTTTCACTTTCTTGATAGTGTCCTTTAATACATGAGTTTTTAATTTTTTTTTTTTTTGCGGTACGCAGGCCTCTCACTGTTGTGGCCTCTCCCGTCGCAGAGCACAGGCTCCGGATGTGCAGGCTCAGCGGCCATGGCTCACGGGCCCAGCCGCTCCGCGGCATGTGGGATCTTCCGGCACTGGGGCACGAACCCATGTCCCCTGCATCGGCAGGCAGACTCTCAACCACTGTGCCACCAGGGAAGCCCATGAGTTTTTAATTTTGAAGTCAAATGTATCTAGATTTTCTTTGGTTGTTTGTGCTTTTGTTGTCATATCTTAAAAATTGTTGCCTAATCCGAGGTCATGAAGATTTACAATCATGTTTTCTTTCAACTGTTTTATAGTTATAGCTCTTACATTTTGTCTTTGATCTATTTTGAGCTAATTTTTGTATATGTTATGTGACTATTAGTTTGATACTGTTACGCACATAATTCTTTTATTAATTTCATTCTTAATTTCCTTCTGCCTGAGGAATGGCTTGTAATTTGTCTTATAGGATCTGCTGCTAATGAATTCTTTCAGGTTTTGTATGTCTGAAAATATCTTTACCTCACCATTGTTTTTGAAAGATGTTTTAGCGGGACATACAAATCTAGGCTGACAAGTTTTTTCCTTTCATTACTTTAAAGTTGTTGCTCCACTGTGTTTTCACTTGGATTGTTTCCAATAAAAAAAAATCTCATGTCACTCTTACTTTTATTGCTCTGTATGTAACATGTTTTTTATCCTAGATACTTTTAGGTTCTTCTTCCTTCTCGCCATTTTTTTGACAATTTTGTAATAGACCTAGGTGTAATTTTCTTCATGTTTCTTGTGATGGAGTTTCATTGAGCCTCTTGGATTTATGGGCTTATAGTTTTTATCATTTCGAAAATTTGGGGACATATTTTCCCAAATATTTTTTTTTTCCCTACCTTCTTTTCTCCTGTGGAGACTCTAACTACTCACACCTTAGGCTGCTTAAAGTTGCCCCACAACTCACTGATGGTCTTTAATTTTTTTGGATTCTTTTTTTCTCTCTGTTTCATTTTGGATGGTTTCCATTGCTATGCCTTCGATTTCACTAATCTTTATCTCCTGCTATATGTAATTTGCTGTTAATCCCATCCAGTGTATTTCTCATCTTGGACATTGTACTTTTCATCTCTAGATATGATTGGGATCTGCTTGTAAAATCTCTGCTTAACTTTCTGAGTATGTATAGTATAGTTACACTAATTGTTTTAATGTTCTTTTCTGCTAATGATATCAACTGTGTCAATTTGGGTCAACTTTGACTTATTGGTTATTCTCCTCATTGTGGTTGCATTTTCCTATCTCTTCGCATGCCTTTGGTTGAATGCATACATTGTGGATTTTATTTTGTTGGGTGCTGGATACTTTTGAATTCTCATACATTTTCTTGTGCTTCGCTCAGGAATGATGGTAAGTTACTTGGAAATAGTTTGATCCTTTCAGTTTTTGCTTTTATGGTTTGACAGCTTGGGAGCAGTTCTCAGTCTAAGGCTAATTATTCCCCACTAATGAAGCAGGACCTTCTTGAATAATCTACCCAGTACCTTATGAATTATGAGTTTTTCCAGCCTGGCTGGTGAGAACTGGCAAGGGCATGGGTTCTCTCTATTGCTTCCAGATGATTCTTTCCTGGGCTTCATGTAGTTTCCTCACTGGTACATGTTGATCAGGACTCTGCTGAATATTGGACAGGGGTCCCTCTGCAGACTGCCGATGTTCTCTCTGTGCAGCTCTGTCCTCTTTGTCACTCATCCTATCAACTCTGTCTTGATTTCCCTGGACTCTCACCTCTGTCTCTTCAATTCATGGTCCTAACTGGGCTTCACCTCGGTTCCTGTTCCATATGTCATGGCCTGAAAACTCTCTTAAGTGAATACACCTGGGCAATAGTTGGTCTCATCTCTCATGTTTCCTTTCTTTCAAGAATAACTGTCATTCACTGCCTAATAGCCAGTATCTTGAAAACCACTGTTTCATGTATTGTTTTTGTTTTGTTTTCTTTTTGTTTTGTGTTTTGTTTTGGTTGTTACAAGTGGGAAGGTAAATCTAATCCCTGTAATTTAATTCCATCTTGGTCATATACCTTTTCTTAATCAGAAATAGCAGGGAGGAATCTGAAATGGCCCATCATTAACATCTTTCATTCCTTGTTTATGATGAGAATGGGAAATTTGGCTCAGATCATTTCTATACACATTTACAGTTTTTCGTTTCTCAGATCTCAAAAAACAGATGAGGCAAACACTGATACTTCAAATGGATTCCTTCTCCAGAAACAAGAGACTTCCACTGGGGAATACTGATTTATAGTGTGGGATGCTAGCCAAAGCTTTGTTCTGGCAGAGTTTGCAGATCCAAACATGTCCACAGGGGTCTGATAGATGCGAAGTTGCAGGCCAGAAGTAATATGTGATAAACTGGGGAAATGGCAGTGAATGTAGAGGTAGGCCTGGTCCAAAGTCATCTAAATTCAATAGTAGGATAGCAAATAAGAGGACTCTAACTTTCTGAACCAACTTAATGTCACTGTCTACATCCTAAACTGCTACCACCTACCTCAGTCATAAGGTTGTTTTTTTAAAAGTACTTTATGAAAAAAACCTTTAAGAGCAATATATAATACTGATAGCAAACGCAAGTCTGTGTGCCCGAGGCACAGTGAGGCCAAACAATACCAAAACGTAGTAGTATGGAGCAGAGAAAGGTTTATTGCAGGGTCATACAAGGAGACAGGTGGCTCATGCCTTAAAAACCTCAAACTCCTCAAAAGCTTTTAGCAAAGCTCTTTTATAGGAAAGGTGAGGGAGGGACGTAGTTAGTTGCCACAAACTTCTTGGTGTCAGATCCTTTGTTCTTGAGGTTAGGTCATGGTCAGGTCACAATGTTCCTGTAAACCTCCACCAAAACAAATGTTATTCTTTGTTCTGACAAGAAAGGGCAAGGTCCCAAGGCCCAACTTTCGCCCAGGCCCGGCTGAAGTTAGATCTCAGCTGGCGGCGCCCTGAGGGCCAGGTCTGCAGACCCTGCTCTGCCGTCATGGCTGAGCAAGCAAGGCGCCCAGGACCCAACCAGCCCTTAGGCTTTTCATTTAAACTGGAGAGAATCATTTATATAGGATCAACTACATGTTGTAGCAAACACCAATCAGGTGAATCCCCAGCTCACAACAGCTGCCCTTCTCTGAGAACAGCCCCAATCACACAGGTAGACCTGAAGTAATGCTGCGCCATGTCCTTGCAACTTAACCCTGACCTCTGGCCACCACCTAGCGGTAGACAACAGATCTAAGGGGGACCAATTTTTAAAACTTGGAGAGACTGAAGGCTGGTTGAAACTGTTACCTTAATGGCAGCGTCCATATACTCCAGTTGCTGAGGTCTCCATGGACCGCGACCCACAGAGACTGCCGCCGCCATTAGGTCGAGGAAGTGGGGACTGGGGAGAGGCTCACTGCTGCCTCAAGGCGTGGGCGCCGCCAGTGGGCCGCCATGGCGAGGGCTCTTTAGCTCTGCGGAGCACAGCTCTCAGCTTGTCCCCAGGCCCCCCGGCTCACCCGCCAGCCCAAGGCCACAGGACCTGGAGGGCCTCCAGGGAGAAAGCCACGAACCGCCCCTCACTGCACTCGCTGCCACGAGCACTAACGCGAGGCTCACTGTTGCCTGAGCGGGACCACTAACCACCGAGCTCCGTGTCTCGCGATAACAGTCTGGGGCTGACGGCCGCGTGCTAACAGCTGCGTGCCCGCTCCACCCCTATTACAGTATTAACCATTTTACTGATATTATTGTTGATGCTGATAAGTCCTTCAAAGAGGGTCCATATGAGCCTGCGCGTCTGGAGCCTGTGCTCCGCAACAGGAGAGGCCACAAGAGTGAGGCCCGTGTACCGTAAAAAAAAAAAAAAGAGGGTCCATAGTCCCCCAAAGAAGATTAACCAGGAGAATGCAAAAAAAATCATAGATAAGGAAATGAATTTAATTCTCCTGATGCAGTATCCTTTTTTACCAATCTTGGAAACATGGTGTGTCCACAAAGCTTAGCAGTATATTCGTGTTAAGGATAATACAGCTTTTCTGTCTTCCCAGCAAAAGTAGCCCTATTGCTACAACCCGTTTCTCCTGTTTTACAATCTGCTTTCGTCAATATTTTCTTAAGCTAGTAAGAAAGCTAGCTGACACAGTTGAGATGGGAAACTGGTTTTAGAAATCTGTTGACAATATAAGCTAGAAGAGACAGTTTTAGAGACCTGGCATCAATATTTTTAAAATAATTTCTGGATTTTTTTTTTTTTGGCCACACTGTACAGCTTGTGGGAGGCTCATGGGATCTTAGTTCCCCAACCAGGGATTGAACCCGGGGCCACAGCACTGAAAGTACCAGGTACTAACCGCTGGACCACCAGGAAACTCCCAATAATTTCTTGATTTTAAATAGCTACAGTTGAGTTTCCAGTGTCCTAGAAATCCAATGACAAAAACGGTATCTCATTAGGAATCAAGAATATGAAAAGTTCTACTGATTATGACCTAGCAGTGATTCTCATAAAATTCTAACTCCTGCTGCTACTCAAGGTAGCCTGTATAAGTATAGATCCAGAATATGAGTCATATGATGACTGAAATATACGTTCCTACTAATATTCGAGTTCCCTTGCCTTAAAGGACATCAAAAGATATCAACATTAGTGTGGTTTTTTAATACCTAGTAAAGATAACAAAAGGTATTAATTGTATGAAGAAACCCACTTAATTAGGCAGTCCAATCACATATTCAGCAGGAAGATGAGTCTCTCCAACATAAATACTTTGGTAAGACACATGACTGCTATGATAGTGATCACTGACTTTCACTGCAGGGTTTATGCATCTCTAAAACAGGGTATGTTTCATGACCGAACTGCATTTTAATTTTTATTTTATTTATTTATTTTTGGCTGTGTTGGGTCTTCGTTGCTGTGCATGGGTTTTTCTCTAGTTGCGGGGAGCGGGCTTCTCATTGTGGTGGCTTCTCTTGTTGCGGAGCACGGGCTCCAGGCGCGTGGGCTTCAGTAGTTGTGGCACACGGGCTCTAGAGGGCAGGCTCAGTAGTTGTGGTGCACGGGCTTAGTTGCTCCTCGGCATGTGGCATCTTTCCAGGGCTCGAACCCATGTCCCCTGCACTGGCAGATGGATTCCTAACCACTGCGCCTCCAAGGAAGTCCCTGAACTGTATTTTTAAAAGTCCTTTTCCAAAATCTTCTTTGAAAGTCAAACTCTTTTTTTAACAGCTTAAATTAAAAGGAGGTGACACGTTTCCCAAGTAGGTTTGGTTAGATCAGTGGTTCTCAACCTGGGGTTTTTTTTGTTTGTTTGTTTTTTGTTTTTTGTTTTTTTGCTCCACCCTTCCTCCTAGGGAAGTTTGGCAATGTTTGGAAATGTTTTGATTGTCAAAAATGAGGAGGAAGGTGTTACTGGCATCTAGCAGCTAGAGGCAGGGATTCCACTAAACATTTTACAATGTACAGAGCAGGCTCCTACAACAAAGAATTATCCAGTCCCAAACATCAGTAGAACCATGACTAAGAAATCCCATGTTAGATGAAGGCTGTGTGATGCTATTAAACTTCACTATAAATTCGAATTGAGAAACACCTTTGTGCTAACTTTTAAAATTACGTTTGTTTCACGGACTTCCTTCGTGGTCCAGTGGCTAAGACTCGGCGCTCCCAAAGCAAGGGGCATGTGTTTGATCCCTGGCCAGGGGACTAGATTCCACACGCCGCAACTAAGAGTCCACATGATGCAACTAAAGATTCCGCATGGATCAACTAAAGGTCCCACATGCCACAGTGAAGATCTCACACACGGCAACGAAGATCCCTCGTGCCTCAAAGACCCAACACAGCCAAATAAATAAATATTAAAAAATAAAATAAAATTACACCTGTTTCAAGAAAAGATAGTCTTATTCACTGTTTTTAAATAATAACTTCTTACATTTTATCATTTACAAAATCCTTTCATTAATCTCATTTGCTCTTCATAGCTCTGATGAAGAAGTCATCTTTTCCCCTGTTTTACTACCAAGGGCACTGTTGTGCAGGAAGAGGCTGAGGGATTCAAGCAAGATCACAAAGACTCAAATTCTGGGTGGATAATCTAGTGCCCTTTTTGCTATCCTATAGCTGTGACACTCTTGTTAAGAACACTATATAAAACAGGATTTAAAAAATTTAAAAGCCGGTCTTCCCTGGTGGCGCAGTGGTTGAGAGTCTGCCTGCCGATGCGGGGGACACGGCTTCGTGCCCCGGTCCGGGAAGATCCCACATGCCGCGGAGCGGCTGGGCCCATGAGCCATGGCCGCTGAGCCTGAGCATCCGGAGCCTGTGCTCCGCAACGTGAGAGGCCACAACAGTGAGAGGCCCGCGTACCGCAAAAAAAAAAAAAATTTTAAAGCAAATTGTTGTGTATCTATGTGCACAGAAGACAGAAGACATATGTCATATGCTTTAATGATGGAGAATGGGAGAAGGACTGGGCCTGGGTTGGGTATTATCAGAGGTGGGAAGCAAGTATGGAAGGTAAGGAGCTAAAAGAAAGATGACATTAGCCAAGCCACATGGAGGAGAACAGATAGATCCCTAAGTTTAAAAAGGCGACTTCTTGGGACTTCCCTGGAGGTGAGACTCTGTGCTTCCACTTCAGGGTTTGATCCCTGGCCAGGGAACAAAGATCTCACAAGGCACACAGCATTGCAGAAAAGAAAAGAAAATGACTACTTCTCTGTGAAAATCATTCCTTCCCCTATAAATAGGATAAGACCCTTATGAAAACATAAAATGGACAAATGTGCTGAGTCCAACCAGAAAAAAAGAAACCACACTCATTACTTCCAACAGAGGATTTGATACATCCATTGTACAGCTGACGGAAAAACTGAGAAGAATTCAGGGATTAACAACCACAGGAAGCCATTACACTTTTAAACAGGCCTGAGGGAGGGGGCGGTATTGCCAGGGCTGATTTGGTGGTAGGCTTGTGCAGCAGGAGCTGGAGCCTGGGAGAAAATACAGTTGCTGCCGGGGAGGGTGCCTAAGGCATAAAAAGAGGGGGAATACACTGGCTTCTCCGTTCCTCCCTCCCTCCAGGATCCCGACAGTGCCTCCTATGGGCCGAAGCCGGCAGGAAGCCAGCTGACACAGGAGCCTGGGAAACAGCCTGCAGGAGCTGGCTGAGATGTGGAGCAGAGAAGGGAAAGGGCAAGGGATGGCTGGGATGGCAAACGGGTTCAGAACCATAGCATGTCCTGCAGGCTTTGTGCCAAAATAAGGACACCACGACTAATTAGCGTAAGGCATCAGGTGAATATTCCAGGAGCTAAATCATGTTTTCCTTCAAATCAAGGAAAACGTATCTTGAATCTATCCTGGACCAAACAAATAAACAAGTAAAATAAAAATCAAACTCAGAAAAGGAACGTGACAAATGAAGCACAACAGTCTGTATAAATATCCAGACTTTTTATGGTTAAGTGATTACAACTGAGAAAAATAAAAAACAAAAGAAAGAAAACAGCTCTAACAGGTGTTCAGAAAGGAAGCTGGGCTTTTGTCACACCTGTTTTGCACACAGTAGGCTCCACATTCAAAATAGAAGCAAATTCTTGCTGAGCTCTTGACATGAAAATAAAAACATTCATCACTTTTCCTCTCAAAATTGTAGACTATAGCAGAACACAATTTTTAAAAGGCTAGCCTAATTTTCTTTCTGGGGAAAAAAATATTAAGAAAAGACGACTAAAGAGGCAATAATATATTGCTGCAGGCTCTCTCTCTTAACTGGTTCACTCTATGCACTGAATATGCATAATTCAATTTTAAGAAGTATATTGAAATTATAGAATCACTAGTATAAAATCCAGAAATCCTAGAAAGTAAAAGCCAAACTACTAATGGCTATTTCAGCTTATTAACAGTTAATACTTAGAAGAGATGTAATCTGGGGTAATTGCTGGGGACATTTTGGTTTATTTTTTTTTCTTCTTTTTTTAATATTTATTTATTTTTTTGGTTTCACCGGGTCTTAGCTGCGGCAGGTGGGCTCCTTAGTTGTGGCACACGGGCTCCTTAGTTGGGGCACATGGGCTCCTTAGTTGGGGCATGCATGTGGGATCTAGTTCCCTGACCAGGGATCGAACCTGTGCCCCCTGCATTGGGAGCACAGAGTCCTATCCACTGCGCCAGTAGGGAAGTCCCTTGGTTTCTTATATATAAGCTCAATCTGCAAGAATGAGTAACCAGGAAAACTTCCAGAGAAGTGTAGCAGTGATGCCATATGTAACAGAGGCGTACATAGTGCTTCCTTCAGGGAAGGAGACACTCAGAGAGAAATGTGAGCAGGCACTTAAGGAGAAAAATGTAACATGTGGTTTCTGATAGCTATTCTGCTTCAGACACAAGTGGGCTTTGCTGGTCAGTCCTAGCAGACAGGGTAAGACTGAAGCATCCAAAATGCAGTACGGGTGGGCGGTAACTGTCTCATACAGCAGGGGGTGGCGGGTGGAGCGCCAGAGAGCTGGATCGAGCTGTAGATTTACAGAGGTCCAGTCTGAGAACATCGTCATATCTACAGGGTCAAGCGAACAAACGCCATATTTGAAAGCTGCAGCCTCAGAGGGCGAAGGGGCTTCAAGACAATACCCTCAGTGGTGGAAGGAGCGCTGTGAAAGGGAATCTAGGGGCTGGTGATGCTGTGAAATCCAGACTGGCCAGCCGGCATTGGGAATAAGGGGAATGTCACATGTGAGCAGCATGGGTAAAAGGTGAGTGACCAAGGCAGGGATCAAACAGAGAAGCCGAGTTATTAAAAACTGGAGAAGAGAAAGATTTCAGTGATGATGAGGTTGGGGAGAGAAGCCTTGAGAAGGAGTCAGGTGTGGAAGGGCTTACCTCCCTCCCTCCCAGAGCCATTTTTTTAATCCTTTTAAGGCTCAGGTTCTCACTATAGGCAAGTGCCCAGGGCCCATAAGCTTTTCCAGGTTTTATCAAATGGTTTGAGAGCTGGAAAAGAAACAGTTTGGGGCTCTAAAATACAAAGAAAACTGCAAAATGAAATTATTAAATATTTCAAAAGGAAAATTAGATGAATCTCTTCATTTTGCATAACAAAACATTGTATATTTCATGTGAGACACGGCTGCATTTTTTTCCATGTTTGACAGAATGTGGGATGAGGCCTCTAAGAGGCCTATATAATCCAGGGGTTATATAGCCCTTGAGTTGGCCCGTCTCCAGCCTGGCATAGTTCAGGCAGAGAAGGTCAAGGGTGCTAAAACTTCGGGAAGGTTGGACAGGCAGGTAGGGGAAGGCAAAAAAACCAAACCACCTAGGCTAGAAATGTGGGGGTGGGGAGGGGGGGAGGAAGGCTTGGGGGGGGGTGTTTGGCACCATTGCAGAGGTTGGGCTTGACAGGCTGCTAGGAGGTGAAGGCGCAGTGTCCCCGGAGATGGCGTGGTCTGGTTTCTAATTTTGGAAATGGCCATACCAGGATTTCCAATTTGGCAGCCAGGCTGGCAGCGAAGGGCTCTGAATAGCAGAGAGAACCATCTGGAGGCAGGTGGCCATTCAGTGTTGTGTAGGGGTATGGATGCAGATTTGGCAACAGCTAGACAGCAGGGCTTAGTTTCTAAAGCAGGGAGATGGCAGAAGGGGAGGGAAGAGAGTGGGAGAACTCAGTCCTTCTGAGGCTGCAGAGCAGGGGAAAAGCAGCAAGTCAGGGAACACTGAGGCACGGAGGTTCCAAGGCTCCCGGGTTCACCTAGCGTCTGATTGGCCACAGGACAGTCCCAGGAACACCGCTGTAGCTCACCCAATGGGCCCTATAGGGCTTCTAGATTGCTGGTCTGGGAGCAGGGCCCAATTCTACATGCTTCCCCTTGGAGGAGGAGTGCCTAGTCTGAGGGAAACAGAAGCCCTTCCAAGATTCCGCTGGAGGCAGGGCCCCTTAATATGTCCAGAGAAAACGCCATGCAGCTGCCATTTCTTGAGTCAGGGTCAGAAGGAAGTGGAGTGAAGTGACCCCAATTTTCGGGGAGAAGAAGGCCAGAGAGGCAGGGACGCATGGGCGTTGCAGGGATAGATGTTTAAACAAACTCCTCTAGCCAGAAATTGCCCTGATAGGCATTAGGGTGTGTCTCTCTGGGAGGGGACTGAAGACCCTGACCCGGAGGCATTGTGATGACTGAGCAGAGGTAAAAGAGGAGGAGACAGAGCTGCTACGCCTCTAGAGCCATTTGGGGCTGCTGCAGAGGCTGCTGACCCTGGCTGGAGAGCACAGTGGAGAGCTCCAGCCTTTCCCTGAGACTGTCTCCAGGGTCCAGAATCAACCACAACTTCTTGGGTTACCTGAGAAGCAGAGAAGGGGCAAGGCCAGTGCACCAGCAGAGGAGAGAGAACTTAGCTGGCCAAGCTGAAGAAGGGAGAGGTCATCAGGGACTGCCATATCATGGCAGCAGTGACCGCCTGGATCCTGGCACAGTAAAAATATTTCCAGCAACCGTAAGTGACCTTGGATGAGAGTTCTCAGGGCACATCTGGACCGATGCTGTAGGGGCTTTGGGTAATCTTGTAGAAGAGAACATTTTGGATGTTTTTCTCCTATTACACTGTGAATAGAGGACTTACAAGTTGGGTGACCAAGCTTTTTCCAAGACGATATATTGTGTAGGTAGAGGTATCACTATTTCTCAGTAACTGGGCATTACTGATCCAGAATCTAGGATTGCTGATGGTTTAAGGGCCTCAAAGTGTTTCAGACTTGGTTAAATTTAGTATGTAATTAAATGTCTAGAAAATGTAACAGTATGCCAACTAGTGAACTGCTGCAACTCAACCCTTACTCTTCACATGGTGATAGAAGAAAAACAAAAGTCCTCCCTCCTATAGCAGACCGGACAGATTATGCAAAGGACCAAAGCATTAAATATATAAATGTGTTTGAAACAAGGGAGCAACTCGAAATATTTGACATAATGTGGCTGAGGACATGAAAATAAGGGTTAAGACTTAAAAGACTTAAAAGACATAAGATCCTGTTCTCAGAGTTCTGGGCAGGTCCTGTTCTCAGTTTTCTGAGAATGGTTTTTGAGTGATAAGTACATGAAGTTTACTGGCCCCTTTTTTTTTGCTACAGGCATCACTACACAAGAGTTGTAGGTATAATGCTAGTGTTCTGAAGTTTTTAGATTCTTAAAAAGTGAATAATAATATAATGCAAAAGTCCTAAAAAAGTAGGAATTCATATGCAAGATGAAAAGCCAGAGATAGAAGAAATGGAGACAAGGGAACAGAAAATGAAATTACATGTAATTTACAGGTAATTTACAGGTTATTCAACAAGGGTTTTAGTGTTTTCCTCCAAATAAAAGGCCTAATATTTATAACAATGAAAAATTAACAAATGAGTTGTTCTTTTCTTTCCACCTAAATTCCAAAAACTAAATGTTAAGTGTCTGATCACAAGTGTTAGCTTGTGGGAAGTAAGACCTGAGTTTGGTTCCCTGGAAGAAAATTTAAGACAGGAAGGGATAATGGTTAGAAAAACATGGGGAAGCCAGCTCACTGAGAGAAGAGCTTGGTGGACCACATTAACAAGGGTAGGGGTATGAGCAAAATGTTCAGGGAAGCTCAGAGAGCACACCACTTAGGATTCATGAAGAATACTGTTTGCTAACAAGCACATTATTACCTTTTTTTGCTCTCTAAATAGAAGATAATAATGGATTTGTTCATTGTTTGCCACTGTATGTTTTAGGTTTTGACAGAATTGGAAAATGATAATACAAAACAGGGTAGTGGCATGCAAGGCAGTGGCAAGTCCGTTGTGCCATGAAATGGAAGGAGCTGTGATGTTTAATTTAGAAAAGAGGGATAAGATGCTGCAGTCACTAAAATATCAAAGTGGAGTGCTTGGATAGCTCCTCAGACAGAGCCTCATAGGGCTGAGTCAAGAAGATTCAAAATCTGGTCCTCATCTGCATGCATTAAGGTCAGAGAATAAATGGCTCTTCTGATCTTTACTAGCTGCTGACCTATTATCTACAATAAGTAGAACTTCCAAGTCAGCCACATTCATTGAGAAATCTGAATGGTTTCCTACAGAAAACTGAAAATGAGCACCAAAATGAGTATCATAAAGTTTCTTGGCATCTAAGGAGTTGGATGGTCATAATGGCTAATGCCTTAGCAATGCAAATATGAGTGGAAGCACACTATGTGATAAAGCTGTTACTTATTTCTCTATCTATAAAAGTCACTTATGGCTGCAATAAACTAAAACCTATTTTTTCTTTTTCTTTTTTTTTTTTTTTTGGCCACATGGCACGCGAGATCTTAGTTCCCCGACCAGGGATCAAACACGCGCCCCCTGCAGTGTCCTAATCACTGGACTGCCAGGGAATTCCCAACTAAAACCTATTTTAATAATCTAGTTTTCCAACAGGTATCCAGCTAGTAGGAAATCAGATCAAGAAAAGGAGTTCTTTAGGGGATTGATAATATAGCACCAAGCTTTAATCCAGGTTTATTGACCATAGAGCCTTCTTTTACTTTGCCAAACGATCACATTTTTGTTAGCATTATTTACAAGCCATATTTACTCTTACTATTTACTATTATCAGTGGATAAAGTCACCAAATACTTCAAAAAAAGAATGATATATCCTAATACTGCAAAGAGATCAAGCCTAGGGGAAAGACTCTGATAATACCTTGACGAGCAGTCTGACATCCTTGTGGTGGAAGTTTATTGAACCACTCCCCAACTAGAACTCAGTCAAGTATCAAGAGTCCCCAAGTACCATTCATTTCTTAACTCCCAATTGGAAATCTACTTGAAGGATTTATTGCAGTTTGATTCCTTGAGCCTATTACATTCATTAGTGCCTAATAATGGTTGATCAGCAAAAGAAAGGGCATGAGTGCTAAGGGGTTGACATAGCTAAAAGGCCTGGGCAAAAATTACATGTAATTTTCACCCTTTCTGTCATATATCATAAAGTTAACACAGACCCACAATGAGTACAGCAACTAATATTAACTGGTTTTTGTTCATGTTTGGAGAACGAGAAATTCTGCACTAATAATTTCCTCTCCCCCAGGCCCCAACACATCAATGCTCACTTCCACTTCTGTTTTTTTAATTCTTGGCCTAAGGCAACTTTGATTATGCGGATCCTATCTCCTTCCTGAAAATCTGGGTGGAGCTGCTTGTATTCCACGCACGTTTTTCTGTGTTAAAACACGTGAATAAGATTGCCAATGTAGTATCGTGGTCACCTTTCTGTGAACTCCGTGAGGCAGTCCCCTCATCTCTTAAGACATCTGCTTAGACATAGCCCTATTTACCACCAACGTCCAGTCTCGGGAGCCTGCTCTTCTGTGCTTCACAAGCACCCTCAGCAGCCCCTCGGCAGACCCCTCCCCTCCTAAGCCTGAGATTTCAGGTTCATCTCCAACCGAAAACCGCTCCACCGTGGCACTTCATTTGGTCTACCACACTTTTGTCTTTATCTTTATCCCTCTTTGGAGACTGTATACTGCTGTTTTGTTTGGGCAGTTCATATGGCTCTTGGCTCGCAACAGGAGCTCGGTACAAGTTGTACCTTGGCTTTCTAGCCTGGTACAGCTCTAAAGAAACCGTGCACAGAAACGGCAGTCGCCTCTCACCCGACGTGATCAATCAGACCAGTTAGGAGGAGCTATTCAGTGGGCTTTTTAGTTAAGGAAAGTTTGACGCTGGGCCGAGGAGGCGAGGGGCGGGGGGGAGGGGGCGTCCTCACCAGGCGAGACTCGGCCGGGGATGCGGAGCCCGCCGGGATGGTAGCCCAGGGCCCCGCGCAAACGGCGGAGGCTACATTCAACCCCCAGCCGCTGATCCGGCCCGGCCCGGAAGTGCCCGGCGCCGGAGGGAGGAAGGGAGGGAGGAAGGGCCTTGCGAGCAGACGCCGCCGCGCGCACGCGCCCTCGCGGGCTGGGGGCCGGAGTCGCAACTCGGAAGCCGGAGCCCAGACGGGCCCGGGGCGGGGGGGGGGGGAAACCTGCGCGGGGGCGGGAGCGCCGGAGACGGCCGCCCCTGGCGGCGGGTTTGTTTATCCCGGGGAAGAAGTTTAAGAGCGGGAGATAGGGAAGGAGGGCGGGCCGGGGAGGAGGGATGCGGTTCGGCGGAGGCGGCCGCCACAGGGACTCGCCGCCATCACCTCAGCCGCCTCAGCCAGAGAGGAGCCGCCGCCGGGGCTGCCCGCCGCAGCCCCGCACGTCCGGGTAGGTGCCCCTCCCCCTCCGGGGTCCCGGCCGCAGCCTTGGCCGCTGGCTGACCCCTCTTTCCTAGGACTCACCTGCACTGAAACCCAGCGACCTCCTTCTCTCCCATTTCGGCGCCCCCATCGCTCTCGGTCCGGGACCCCCGCTCCTGAGGCGTGCCTTCCGCCCCCGCCCTTCAGCCCCACCTCCGCCCCCCGGACCTCCCTAACCTCGCGCGTCTCTACTTCCCCTGGGAATTACCCCTCCCCCATTGATCTCCCAGCTTCCGTCTACCAGGATTCCCCCCGACTTTCCTCTACAAGCCTTGCGCCTTTTTTTCTTTTCCATTCTCCCCCCTTTGTACCTGTAGACCTCCTCGACCGCACCTTGATACCTTGTCCCTTGGCAGTACTGCCCAAAGCGAGAAACTGCACGCCACCCCCGCGTTCACGTCCATCCCTCCTTATCCCAAACGTATACGCCTGAAACAGTCCCCACTAGCCCATTTTAGGGTGAATTCTCAGCTCTCCAGACAGGCCACTCGGTGCCTCCACCCCAGTGGTCATGCCCTCAACCTGCCTACCTCCAGGCACACATTGCCTTCTCATCCGTTCTCTCTCCCCAGGTACATCAAGCTCACTCTGCAGTTCAGGGTCCAAGTCCTGACTTACCCCTTTCTGCTCCCTTCTGCTGCCCTTTCCCCTTAACAGTTCTTCTTGAATTGATGCATTTGTGTACTGAATCACAGAAATGGGAGGAGATGGGTGGGATTTCCTCTCTCAAAGCAGTAGATCCAGTAGAAATAGGATTCACCTTCTGCTTAGCCCAACTTTTGGCATCTTTCTCTGTGAATAGTGCCATTCAGCCATACTTTTGAGGCCTCTGATGATTTGTCTGTATTTGAATACTCCTGGGCCTAGATTGTTTTACTGTAGTACTCATCTTCCCAGTTTTTCCATATAGCTGAACCTCCTGTTTCTTAGACTGGAAACTTAAGTAATAAAAGGTTCATACCTTGGAAAATTACATTTCTCCTGCCATAATGGGAAAGGTGGAATATTTCAAATTATCATTCTATTATTCTTGAGAGAAATGGTGCCTAGTGGTTAAGAGCTCAGACTCTGTAGCTGAACTGCCAGGATCTAAATCCCTGCCTTTCTGTCTACCAGGTCTGGCCTTGGGCAAGTTATTTAATCTCCCTGTGCCTCAGTATTCTTACAGCTGTAGAATAGGGTTAGTGATGTACTTCATAAGATGGTGGTGATAATTGCATAACTTAATGCAGGTAAAATACAACAGTGCCTGGTAAGAGTTCAATAAATGTTCTTTATCATCATCTCTTAGCTTGACTTGGTTTGGCTATTGGTAGGATAATTTTGAGAGAGGAAGGGGGGAATGGAAAACTGTCTTTTTGCTCTTTTTTATTTAACACCTTTTTTGAGGTAGCTATGATTCATATTTTGTTACTCTATAAATTAGTTCCTTCTGGTGTGAAAAGTACAGTTTTAGCTCCCTATTTTCAGGTGAGTTACCAGGCTACATGCAGTCCCATTTTCAGGTACCTGTTTGGAAATTTTAAATTTTTATCTTTGTTTTGGGAATAACTGAAATTGAATTATGTAGCAGATTTATCATAGGGAAAAATGAGGATTTTTGCCAATGAGAATTTTAGTACTACAATTAAATACTCAAACCTGGTTGGATACTTCACACCTACCTGTCCTTTATGTTGAATTGCTACTCAGGATAGAGCTTTGGCTTCATTCCAAAGACTGGTGGCTTTTCTCTTACTAACATGTTATGTTTTATTCACATGACCATGCCTTGATGTGTCCAAAAGTTTACTCTTTAAAACCCTGACAATTTCTGTCATATTTGCTTACCTCCTGTGCATTATTATTTTCTTGATACATTTTTTAAACACCTCACAAAAAAAAATCCAAATAGGTACTGTTAACTCAATGTTGTTATAAGTAGTAAAAGTTTGAAATCACAATTTGCTGTCCCAATTACACATAAAAATGTGTGCATCTGGAACTATCAAAGTAAAGTTGTTTGCCTGTGTATAGCTTAAAATCTTTTTTGTGTGTCACCAAAGGAATGTTCATTAAACTTTCGGTAACACTGCCTTTGCTTATGCTATTCCCTGGCCTAGAATAACCTTTGCTCTTACCCCTGCATATCCAAGTTCTACTTATCTTTCACCTCTTACTATTTTCATAGTTCTTGCCAACATTGGTTTCTATTCCTTGGCTTTCCTACTGTCTGTATTCTGCATTTGGCTTTGAATAATGCAGACTGCACCAGTTCAAGAAAAATGACTCCCATAGAATCATACTTTTAAAGTTTGTAGAAACTTTGAAGGGGTGGAATAGAATTGATAATTAGTATCTGCTCTGTGCTGAGCACTATTCCTTTGGTTTTGTAAATATTCATTCTTTCCAAAAATATTTAATGAGCACCTACTTCATGCCAGGCATTGGGCATACACAAGAGCAGCCCTTCCCAACTGGGGTTCCAGTAAATATCAAGCCCTAATGTTCTAAAGTATCCAAGGTATGTAATAACTACTCTTCTGTGCACCTAAAATGGTCGTATGTCCCATCCTTGAGAGAGAGAACTGAGGAAATAGTTACTTAACTCAGTTTCTGTAGGGTTTAAGTCTTTGAGAAAAGCTCCACCAGAGAATAATAGCACAGACTCTGCTTTTTTTGTAATTTATATCAGTGTGGCACTGGCAGACAATAAGCAAGTAAGAAGATAAAATTATCTTATAAGAGCACTGATAATGTTAAAAACAATTATAATCGCTAATACTTATAAAGCAGTATGCCAGCCACTTTTTCAAATGATTTATATATATTACCTTGTTTAACCTCTCAACAATCCACTGAAGAAGGCTTTATTATATCTCCATTTCACAAATGAGGAACCTGAGAATCAGATTACTTCCACAAAATCACACAGCTAAGTAAGCAGTGGAGCCAGACAATATGGTTGTAGAGACTGCTACCCTTCGTTGCCTCTCAGACCTTCCAACCTTCCAATTTTTTGTTGGTTACTTTAGACAAGATTCTTCACCTTTCTGAAAAATCTTTTTTTTTTTTAAATCTCAACAATGAGATTTCCCTGTCTTTTAGGTTGTTTAGGGGAGTAAAGAAGATTTAACTTTGTAAAGCACCTGGTATACAGATGTATCCCAAGTCTTATATATGACTAGATATCGCAGGCATTTGCATTTTGGTGGTCCTGGCCACCATTTTGTTTCCTGACTTAGGTTTATTCACTTAGCAAAAGTTTATTGAACATCTGATCTGTGCCAGGCACTTGCTAAGCTGTGGTGACACACGTTATGGAAAGAGTGTACCTGTATTCATGATGGCAAAACTCTGTTGGGGAACAGAGAAACTAAGCAAATTATTACAAAAATAATAATTACAGTTACGATAAGTTCCACAAAAGAAAATTATTGTAAACAACAGAAGCTCACTAATGTATCAGAGAACGTTTGTCTGAAGAAATGGCTTTCAGGCTGAAGTCTGAAGGATGAACTGGAGTTACCCAAGCGATGCTGGCGATTTCAGCTTTCTAGGACTGAAAAGTCCTGTGGAGACTGGACCTTAGCACATGAGGCTGGGTGATATGAAATGAGACAGGAGCAGATCACAGTGGTCAATTATTGCTAAGCTCTTTGTACTTAATCCTAAGAGCAGTGGGAAGCCACTGGACAATGTTAAACAGCTGAGTAAGTTACTTAAATTTTTGCTTTAAAAACATCACTTGGCTGCTCTGTGGAGGACAGATTGGAGAGGCAAGTGTAAAAGCAGGGAGACGAGTTAGGCCAGGGCTCCTCAAACTTATCTGTGGCTAAGGACATGTTTTGTTTTGTTTTACTTTCTAGTTTGTGCTGGTACTTTAGTAATACACAGTAAAATGGATGTTGTGGCAGTGTCTGTCAAATTGCTATAAAAATTTCTAAATGCTGCCTGTCAGTTTCTGTATTTACTTTGTCTCACGCCAATAACAGTAGTTCATGGGTCAGTATTGGTCCACAGCTCACACTTTGAGTAGAATTGAATTCACCTATTATAGTCATTTAGGCAAGAGATGATAGAATCTCGGACCAGATTGGTGGTAATAGAGATAAAGCAGCTGGATTTGACAAATATTTGGGAAGTAAAGTTTTGGATTTGGTGATGGATTTGATTTGAGGGTCTAGGGAGAGGAGAAGGCCGATTTCCAGGGTTAGTGGTTCTTGTGCTTAACCTAGGGGAATATTGGGGGAGGAGCAGTTTTTTGTTTGTTTATGGAAACGGGGGAGTATTGATCATAATTCAGTTGGGAATAATCAGTACATAGCTGATAATGGATGTTTTAGTATGGAGGGTGGGGGATGAGATTGCCTAAGGAGAGAGTATAGAGAGAGAAGATAAAGGGACGTGGTCCCCTATGATTCTTCAACATTTAACATTGAGGAAAAGAAATGGAGCAAGGGAGACTGAGAAGATACAGCCAGAGGTTGGAGGAAAATTTCCTTAGCATCACTGAAGTCAAGGCAATAGACCGAAAAAGGAGGGCGTGGCTAATCTGCTATGTGGATTGAAGCTGAGAAATCAATTAAGTTGGGAACTAAAGAGTACACATTGCATTTAGTGAAACAGAGAAAATTTTATGTCTCAGTCATCAGTCCATCCATAAACTATTTGATGATTTTTGTTTTAATCTGCCAAAGCCACAATTCTAAATTTAGGGTAGAATTTTATCTGTAACATGAACCATGTCTTCCTTCCTGAGCTCAGACCCATGTTTCTATTTATCACCATCTGGGTGTTCTATAAGCATCTCAGACTCTACAACTTGTTCATTCAGAACCTACTCAAATAGAATATGTTTTTTAAGTACTGTTTATCAGGCAGTAACTATTAGACTTTTAGGAATGCAATTAGACCTCAGAGTCTAGGGGCAATGGATAATTAAATATTGTTCAGTGTGATTAGCGCTGTCATAGCAGTTTATTCAGGTTGCCTTGTAAGCACAGAAAAGGAGCCTTAAAGAAGGCTTTCTAAGGAAAGTAGAGTGTTGGGCAGAGTGTTTCCGAAGTACAAGTGGAGAGATGGAAAGGGCAATGCAATGGTAGAGGAGTTTAATTTGAAAGCATGCGAGTTTCCTGTTTTGATTAATGTCATCACTACCCATTTAGTCACCAAACATGGAGTTATCTTCTGAGTGTCTTCAAGATTTAAAGATTTTCCAATAGAATTAGAAATGAAAAAGGAGAAGTAACAACTGACACTGCAGAAATACAAAAGATCATGAGAGATTACTACAAGCAACTATATGTCAATAAAATGGACAACCTGGAAGAAATGGACATATTCTTAGAAATGCACAACTTGCCAAGACTGAATCAGGAAGAAATAGAAAATATGAACAGACCAATCACAAGCACTGAAATTGAAACTGTGATTAAAAATCTTCCAACAAACAAAAGCCCAGGACCAGATGGCTTCACAGGCGAATTCTATCAAACATTTAGAGGAGAGCTAACACCTTCTTAAAATCTTCCAAAATATAGCAGAGGGAGGAACACTCCCAAACTCATTCTACGAGGCCAGCATCACCCTGATACCAAAACCAGACAAGGATGTCACAAAGAAAGAAAACTACAGACCAATATCACTGATGAACATAGATGCAAAAATCCTCAACAAAATACTAGCAAACAGAATCCAACAGCACATTAAAAGGATCATACACCATGATCAAGTGGGGTTTATTCCAGGAATGCAAAGATTCTTCAATATACGCAAATCAATCAACGTGATACACCATATTAACAAATTGAAGGAGAAAAACCATATGATCATCTCAATAGATGCAGAAAAATTTTTCGACAAAATTCAACACCCATTTATGATAAAAACCCTACAGAAAGTAGGCATAGAGGGAACGTTTATCAACATAATAAAGGCCATATATGACAAACCCACGGCCGACATCGTCCTCAATGGTGAAAAAGTGAAAGCATTTCCACTAAGATCAGGAACAAGACAAGGTTGCCCACTCTCACCACTCTTAATCAACATAGTTTTGGAAGTTTTAGCCACAGCAATCAGAGAAAAAAAGGAAATAAAAGGGATCCAAATCGGAAAAGAAGAAGTAAACCTGACACTGTTTGCAGATGACATGATACTATACATAGAGAATCCTAAAGATGCTACCAGAAAACTACTAGAGCTAATCAATGAATTTGGTAAAGTAGCAGGATACAAAATTAATGCACAGAAATCTCTGGCATTCCGATACACTAGTGATGAAAAATCTGAAAGTGAAATCAAGAAAACACTCCCATTTACCATTGCAACAAAAAGAATAAAAATATCTAGGAATAAACCTACCTAAGGAGACAAAAGACCTGTATGCAGAAAATTATAAGACACTGATGAAAGAAATTAAAGATGATACAAATAGATGGAGAGATATACCATGTTCTTGGATTGGAAGAATCAACATTGTGAAAATGACTCTACTACCCAAAGCAATCTACAGATTCAATGCAATCCCTATAAAACTACCATTGGCATTTTTCACAGAACTAGAACAAAAAATTTTACAATTTGTATGGAAACACAAAAGACCCCAAATAGCCAAAGCAATCTTGAGAGTGAAAAATGGAGCTGGAAGAATCAGGCTCCCTGACTTCAGACTATACTACAAAGCTACACTAATCAAGACAGTATGGTACTGGCACAAAAACAGAAATATAGATCAATGGAACAGGATAGAAAGCCCAGAGATAAACCCATGCACATATGGTCACCTTATCTTTGATAAAGGAGGCAGGAATATACAGTGGAGAAAGGACAGCCTCTTCAATAAGTGGTGCTAGGAAAACTGGACAGGTACATGTAAAAGTATGAGATTAGATCACTCCCTAGCACCATACACAAAAATAAGCTCAAAATGGATTAAAGACCTAAATGTAAGGCCAGAAACTATCAAACTCTTAGAGGAAAACATAGGCAGAACCCTCTATGACATAAATCACAGCAAGATTCTTTTTGACCCACCTCCTAGAGAAATGGAAATAAAAACAAAAATAAACAAATGGGACCTAATGAAACTTCAAAGCTTTTGCACAGCAAAGGAAACCATAAACAAGACGAAAAGTCAACCCTCAGAATGGGAGAAAATATTTGCAAATGAAGGAACTGACAAAGGATTAATCTCCAAAATTTATAAGCAGCTCATGCAGCTCAATAACAAAAAAACAAACAACCCAATCCAAAAATGGGCAGAAGACCTAAATAGACATTTCTCCAAAGAAGATATACAGATTGCCAACAAACACATGAACGAATGCTCAACATCATTAATCATTAGAGAAATGCAAATCAAAACTACAATGAGATATCATCTCACACCAGTCAGAATGGCCATCATCAAGAAATCTAGGAACAATAAATGCTGGAGAGTGTGTGGAGAAAAGGGAACACTCTTGCACTGCTAGTGGGAATGTGAATTGGTACAGCCACTATGGAGAACAGTATGGAGGTTCCTTAAAAAACTACAAATATAACTACCATAAGACCCAGCAATGCCACTACTGGGCATATACCCTGAGAAAACCATAATTCAAAAAGAGTCATGTACGAAAATGTTCATTGCAGCTCTATTTACAATAGCACGGAGATGGAAACAACCTAAGTGTCCATCATCGGATGAATGGATAAAGAAGATGTGGCACATATATACAATGGAATATTACTCAGCCATAAAAAGAAACGAAATTGAGTTATTTGTAATGAGGTGGATGGACCTAGAGTCTGTCATACAGAGTGAAGTAAGTCAGAAAGAGAAAGACAAATACCGTATGCTAACACATATATATGGAATTTAAGGGAAAAAAAATGTCATGAAGAACCTAAGGGTAAGACAGGAATAAAGACACAGACCTACTAGAGAATGGACTTGAGTATATGGGGAAGGGGAAGGGGAAGCTGTGACAAAGCGAGAGAGTGGCATGGACATATATACACTACCAAACATAAAATAGATAGCTAGTGGGAAGCAGCCGCATAGCACAGGGAGATCAGCTCAGTGCTTTGCGATCACCTAGAGGGGTGGGATATGGAGGGTGGGAGGGAGGGAGATGCAAGAGGGAAGAGATATGGGAACATATGTATATGTATAACTGATTCACTTTGTTATAAAGCAGAAACTAACACACCATTGTAAAGCAATTATACTCCAATAAAGATGTAAAAAAAAAAAAATTTAAAGATTTTCTTTGTTATTTTCCAAGGTGGTGTTTTGTTTTTGTTGGTTAGCTTTATAATTTATTTATTATATCTATACTTACGGAATAATTAAGTAATAGTAGAATGTAAATATTTTGGTTATGCTTTAATGATTTTTTTTTCTGAATGGGAGAAATTTTATACTTACAACTTTTTCTCAGATTTAGAGAATTAAAATGAAAGCCTTGGTAAGGATTGCTAAGAATTTACTGCTAAACATCAGTTATATGGTCAATGATGGTGCTTTTGGGCTCAGTAGTATAACAACACTCCCCTGATACCTTAAATGCTATTTTAGGTAGTTGTCTAAATGTCCCTAGACTTAAGTCTTACATCATAGTAGAACACAGTTCATCTTCAGGAATTACTTTATGAAGAATACTGTAGTTGGCAAAACCTTAATTGACAAGAAAATAGTGTATTAGAAGGGTAAATGATGTTAAAATGGATTTTAAAAACACAGTAAATAAAGGTTCTAGAAGACATCTGCTTTAAAATAACAGGAAGATAGTGTCAATCAAAATTTTTGCTTTGAAATACCTTCTTGAGTTTTTATAGAAACATCGTTGTGTTATTCTGATCTGCTAAGGTAGTCTTCCTTATATTTTATATTAAGAAAGTTGTAACTTAAAAATTTTGTTTTTATTAGCTCCTACTGGCTTTTACTCTTGTCTTCTCCCTGGTTTTTTTTAAAATCTTAATAAATTCTTGTACGACAACTATATATTTTTCATATATTATGGTTCTTATAGGTATACTTTCTCAGGCCTTTTGTTTATATGCATAAGTAGAATTCTTCTGATATTCTTCAGACTTGCCTACATGTTCTAAAGGACAGAATAATTATTAGCATTAAATTCTGAATTATATAACTGTGAAACAGCACTTTACATACATAAAAAATAGCAGTTTTTAAAAAATTTGACCTACAAATATAAAATTGCATTACCTCAGACTTTGGTTGGGGTATGTTGTTTATACACTTGAAGGGAAAGTAATATAGTAATAAAAATACTTAGGAGTAACAAATACAAAAGAAAGAGGTTTCACTCTGATATTAGGTAATGCAAGGTCTCAAAGGTTGTAGTGTAACTGAAATGTAGTATGAGGCTTTTAAAATATTATCTGATATGTTAAAAGAAGATACTGTTGTTTCCTGTTTGGGTATGTTTTCTAAGCAAATTTCAGTTTTTCCTTGTGAAAATGCATTATAATCCCCTCCCTTCTGCCCCATCAAAATTAAGTGATTTTTAAGGTAAAGCGTGCTCAAGGTCGTTTTTTTGTTGTTGTAATTTGGATGCAATTTTTGGTGTTTTAGTGGGAAATTACCCTGAAAGGTAGTTTTCATCCAATAAGACAAAGGCAAACCCCCCCCAAAAAATTGAATATTAATTAAGTCATCCTGAAATTACCAAGGCAAGTATTGACACAGGAATATTTAAATGAATTGAATTTTATTTAATTAAAATTTTTTGGTGGCCACTCAGGATCAGTTTAAACCTTTGTTAACCAGTTATTTAACCTTGTGGTTAAGTTCAATATGTCCAGTTTTGTTAGAAAAGCTCAAGTAGGGCATGGGCACACACCAAGCATATTTAGTTATTTGCATTCAAAGTGTATTTTTTAAAAAGTGAAGAAAGTTTTTCATGTCAGCATTTTATCAGTGGCATTTGAGAACTGGCTTGAATCAAGTGGTACTTGGGAGGTATCTTGAGTTATGCTTTACTGTTGATAATTTTTATTTTCTCAGGTGTCTCATTTTCACTGTTGTTTTGTCTGCCTGCCTTCTCCCCAGCCAAAGTCCTTTATTTGTTCATCAAATTGTATAATGAAACCAGTTATTTTTCCCTAGTAGAATATAACCAGGTTTAGTTGAACATGGGCCTGAGAAACTGACAACTTACTACAGTGTAAATGGAATATCCTCATAGATCATTTTGGTTTAAAGGGGAAAAATGCCCTTTTTTAAAGCATTTGTACCAGAGTTGTCAAGTACTTTAGATATTTTATCTCATTTACTTCTTATCACTAACCCATGAGGGTCATACCATAAGTTTTTGAATCGTACTTGCCTGCAATTACCAGATGCACCATTGCTTTATGTACTCCACAGAGAGACAGCACTGTCAGTTAAAATTGTAAAATGCCATCAATTTTAGATATGTTAAAATATGAAAAAAAATGGGTATCTTAGAATTTATTAACTGTGCCATTAGTGCTGCTTCATTTTATGGTTATCACCCAAGGTCTTCAAAATAGCTAACCTCCCAGCGTCAAGTGAAGTCAGGATAAATTTAGTTTTGCTTAACTTCAGAGATCTCTGGGCAGTATAGCACAGAGGTTAATAGAGTGCATCCAGTCTGCTTTTTAGTAACTTGGTGACTTTAGGTAAGTTACTTAGCATCTCTGCCTCAGTGTTCTCATCTGTAAAATGGAAAGGGTAACTACCTCCCTTGTAAGAGTTGTTACAAGAACCAAATGAGTTATATTTACATTTAGAATAGTGCTTTCCACATAAGTTGCTTTGTGTAAATGTCAGTTAATTAAAACAGTGATGCTATTTCTGATCTAAGATAAATAAGTAGACAGTGTTCTTAAAAGGAAGGGAAAAAGGGAACCATTAGAACCTTATCTAATGGTTCATTGGTGTTTTGTGCACACGATGGAGATTAAAGTATCTTATGAATTTGTCTTTCAAGTCTAATGTAAGATTGCAGTCTTGATGATTTTGATATCTAAATTCATAAAAATAATACCACTGTATAAAGGTTCAACTGAAATCCGCTTTCTTTTCATTTCTGTTACAACATATTTAGTCAGAATATTGATGTGCTATGATAGATGTCTTAAAAATAACCTGTTATATACTTATGATTCCTGTCAAACTCATAGGAAATTCATTCAGAAATATTTTTAAAGGATTTCAATATTAAAGAACCATGTTTAAATTTTAGTTAAGACATCTGACTTCTTCATTTTGAAGTATATGGAGGAAAAGTAATACTGAGGCAGTTTTTATTTATTTTAATGGTTTTTAATATGTACCTGATTCTGTTGCTTCATTTGAGATTTAAAATCTTGTCATTTACCCTGATATAAAAATAAGGCCTTCCTTTGAACTTCTTGATATTTCCCTTTTTCCCACTTTTGCCTTGTTTTTATTTTATTCTTTTTGTTATGAGCTCATATCATTTATTTACTCCATTAATTGACCAACTGTTTAATGCTGGGTTCTGTGTTTACAGTGATGAATTGGAAATAGCCCTTGACCTGTTAAGAGTCACTATTTGGGATTTTTTAATACTGTTTAGTCATTGAGTGCTTAGGCAAAGTGCTGAAGACTTCATATATCTGCTCTTTTTGTTTCAATCCTCATAACTACCTTTCTAGGGTAGTTCATTACTTTAAAAATATTTCCACTAAATAAATGGCAGAGAAGAGTGAACTCTTGGTAGATGGAAGGGTGGTGAAGATCTGAGTGTGGTCAAGGTAATGTGGAGAGGGAAAGCTTTGGTATTAAAATTCTTTTCAGATTAGTGTTTTCTCTCCTAAAAAGGATATGACTCTTGCATTCTGTTACCCTAATATAGCCTTCTTTGTTTTAATATAAAAATGTATTAGATTAGCATGAGGGAAGATTTTAAAAAGTGTTCTGTCCCAATTTTAGGGTGGAGGGAACATGGCACTGGGAATACGATTGTATTATAAACATTTAGGCATCAAGGTTGCTCATTTATTGAATATTTATTTGCTTTTTTATTTTACATAAACTTTTATGGAGTATAACATACATTGAGAGACAAGCATGTAACATCGTACAGCATCAACACCCTTGTGTATGGCTTCTTACATCAGTTTTTATGTGATCCATCCATGTAGTGTGTAGTGGTAGCTTCTTCATTCTCATTCTATTGTATTCCATCCCATTGTATGACTATGTATATGTACCGTAATTTATCCATTTTATTGTTGATGAACATATAGGTTGTTTCCAGTTTTGAGTCACAATGAATAGTGCCCTTTATAGAATATTCTTTTATCAATACATATCTTTTGCTGCACATCTGCACATCTTGCTGTAGTAGAATTTTTTGGACCGTGTGTGCTTTTGTTCAGTTTTAGTATACATTACCCAGTGTTTTCCAAAGTGTCTTTTCAGTAGTGAATGAGAGTTTTATTTGTCCCACATACTCTGCAACGTTTGCTTGATATTGTTTCATTTATTTAGCTATTCTGGTGGGTGTAAAGTGGTATGGCTAGTTTTTCAAAATATACACGATTCCTTTCTTCACTCATACCCACGTACCCCTCCCATGTGCACACCAAGGGAAAGTGGAATAAAGACATGTATATTTTCATAAAACCCATCAAATGATTCTGGTTGCCTTGTCAGTTGGTAAGATGCAGAATATAAAACAAATGTAAGTATAATTTAAGGAAAATGAGACTGTCATGAAAATTACAACTTCACTGTATAGTTTACTGACTTTCTTACAAATGGTGCATTTCTGCCTAACTATTGCTAAACATGGGACAGGTTTTAAGATTTTGCAAGCTGGTGAAAAGTTTTGTAGGCCTTTTTATTGAGTGAGTCTGCAACATTTCCCCAAAGCTCTAATTACGCAATACTGGAATGCACTTGCTCTTATTTGATTATCTACCCAGATTGTAGGTTATGTTCATTCATTATTTTGTGAGGTTTTGCTACCCCTTAAATAAGGGAAGTGCTGTCTACCCAGCAGAGTTGACTCAGTTTTCAGAACTTGAAAGTTGAGCAAATTTTACCAAATGCCCACAGCATGCTACGTATTGTTTTAGACTTAATTTCTTGTTATATATGGAGTTTTTCTTGTGTCACAGAAGGCAGTGTTGCTACTATTTTTTTTTTAATTATCAAATTGTGTAGTGAATACCAAGGATGTGAAAAATACTTTTGCCTTTGTATCTTTTTCAGGGTTAGGATTGTGGTTAGTCTCTTCTCATTCCCCAGTCAAGTAGATCATGTTAGAATCATATGTAGGGATGCACCATTCCTGTACCTTTTGTGAATCATAATTAGTTGTTAATTTCTTTTGTTAAGTCACACATACAGACTCATAACTGCAGATAAGCTCATAGTTTTCCCTTTTTAACGTTGTCTTATGCCTTTTTAGAGCTAATATTTTAATATCTGACTTTCTTACTGCTGCAAAGTACTGTTCGTGGGTAGCCCAGCTGTTTGATAAATACTTGTGCTCTACATATTCATAAGTAGTTACTGATTATTGCTAGTCATAAGAGTCTTGGAATTATTAGCTCATCATCAGAAGAGCTGAGATGGCATTCATGTTCTTAAAGTGTTCTCTTGAGGTATAAGAACAACTCAGTTTATTTTTTTGCAAAGCATTTCCTTGAGAGGCAGGGCTGGTAGGTGGATGGCAATAGCCTCCTTTGATTTAGTCTAGCTTGACCATGTGTTACATTACTTCAGAAAAGACTGGATTAAAATCCAGGGTGTCCTAACACCATGCTCTTCATGGATCATTTTGCTTCATTTCTTTCTCTTTCAACTTCTCTCTTTCTTTCCTTTTTTTCCCCTCTTTTCTTCCCCTGTAAACTAAGCAACTATATGAAATGTTTTTCTTTAAGAAAGTGTGATTCCTTAAGGAGGATTAAGCCATTTTAATGGTTATAGACATGCAGGGTGTAATGATAGAGACATATAGATCCCTACAACCCTGTATCCTAAGGCATGCTGTTTTGCCCATTTCTTTCCCCTAGATTTTATAATTTAGAGTTCCTCAAAGCGGTAGTTCCTCTTATCTTTTTCAAGGATGGTGGGTTTTCCTGCTTTTATCTAGGATAGTACTAGTTTATGTCTTTTGTCCCAGCATCTTGTCCAAGTTAACATTTGTAATGATTGTTTAATTTTTACTGAAATACTATTATTAATAGTTGCATTAAAATAAGCCTTAGTGGGTTTGGTAGAATTTTTATTTCCAGCTGCTGCCATGGTCTAGTCTAGTGATAGGTGAGAGACATGTGTAATAATGAGTTCTGCCTTTAACAGGTGGTAAAATCTGAAAGGAATGTTAAGTACACCTCTCTTTCCCTAACCCGTCTCAGATACAGTGTAACCAGTGACAGTATCAAGGTGAGGATCTCCATGATTAGAAGTGGGCTGGGACATAAATGATTTGGGGTAACTAACTCCTCTTGGTCTCAGTAAGAGATTTGATGCCTCCGCCTTCATTGACTGCTTTGGGTAGCAGCCTGTTCCACGTTCATGCAGCTTGCAAGATTCATGAAGTCACAAGGATAGCAATAAGTGGTGTCAGTGAGAAATTGTAGGTTATGTAAGCTTAAATAGTGGTTGAGCAGTTCTGCCATAGAATGAGTAAGCAGCACTGTTTAGTAAAGCTTTGTGTAATGATAGAAATGTTCTATGATTCCCACTTTCCATTATGGTAGCCATTCGCCACTGTGTATGTTGAGCACTGAAAATAAGTCTGGTACACCTAAGGAGCTGAATTTCTAGTTTAATTATTTCATCATTTGGTAAGACTTTTATTTTGCAACAAATCCTCTTGAAATCAATTAGTTAAAAACAGAAGTACATATTTAATGAAAGTGTACACTTCAGAAGCTGTTATTCTGCTTTTTTAAAAGATTTTCTACACCATTGCTCAGCAACCCAAATAACAGCGTACAGTGGGTGGTTAGACCGATACAGAATGGAGGGTTTACAGAATTGTGATAAAAGAACAAAGGAGTGAAATATTAAGCGTGCTTACTAGAGAGTTTTTGAAGTGATGCACTGTGGGTTTTGAGTTTGATAAGGAAGGAAGGGAAGCCATAAGGGGGTAATGACTTAAGAAGAATGGTATGGACTCAGTGAAGTGTTGGTAATAAGAGCTGTTGGGGGATTAAAATGATGACAGAATAGGAATAAGTTCTGTTATTAAAATGATATATTCAAGTTTATTTCCATGGTTGGTCAAGCTATCCTAGGTAGTAAGTTCCAAGTCAGAATCTCTGAAAAAGATTGCTAAAATTTTAAGTGGGTGAGATCATTCAGAAAGGTAAAAGAACTTTGATGCTGGTAGGGAAGAAGTCCACTGGAGTGTAGTCATCCAGGGTGGTGGCAGGAATAGTGAAGAAGACAATGGAGACAGTGGTTGAAGTCCTCCATAAAGGAGTCTAACTCAGAGAGGTGAGTAGGTGATTGCAAGAGAGAAGAATGTAAGAGAATTTTGTAAGAATGGACCCATGCAGTTGCCATACAGTTTTGTTAGGTTGCAAAAGTAGTCTGGAAGCAACAGTGGTGAGTCAGCAGAACTCTTTAACTACTTCCAACTCCTTTTACTATGGGGTTCGCCAAAAAGTTCATTTGTTTTTTTCCATAAGATGACTCTAGTGGTGCTTAGGTGTCTTTAACTTCATTCGAAACAATTTTTTTAGATTGTATTGTGACAGCTGTCATATCAGTGTGCATTAAAAAAACCATCAAATTGGTGAATTTTTGTGTAGCCATTTTAATATTGAAGGTGGAAGAAAAACAACATTTTCAGCATAGTATGCTTTATTATTTCAAGAAAGGTAAAAACACAACTGAAATGGAAAAAAAGATTTGTGCAGTGTATGGAAAAGGTGCCATGACTGATCAAACGTGTCAGAAGTGGTTTGCGAAGTTTCATGCTGGAGATTTCTTGCAGACGATGCTCCGTGGTTGGGTAGACCAGTTGAAGTTGATAACGATCAAATTGAGACATTAATTGAGAACAATCAACATTATACCATGGGAGGTAGCTGACATACTCAAAATATCCAAATCAAGCATTGAAAATTATTGGCACCAACTTGGATATGTGAATTGCTTTAATGTTTGGGCTCCACATAAGTGAAAAAAAACCTTCCTGGCCATATTTCCGCATTCAGTTCTTTATTTAAATGTAACAAAAATGTTCCGTTTTTAAAACAAATTGTGACAGGCAATGAAAAGTGGATACTGTACAATAATGTGGAACGGTGGTGGGGCAAGTGAAATGAACCACCACCAACCACACCAAAGGCCGGTCTTTATCCAAAGAAGATGATGTTGTGTATATGGGGGGATTGGAAGGGAGTCCTCTATTATGAGCTCCTTCCAGAAAACTAAATGATTAATTCCAATAAGTTCTGTTATTAAAATAATATATTCAAGTTTATTTTCGTAGTTGGTCAAGCTATCCTAGGTAGTAAGTTCCACTGAACCCCAATTAGACCAACTGAAAGCATCACTCAACGAAAAGTGTCCGGAATCAGTCAACAGAAAACACATAATCTTCCATCAGGGTAACACAAGACCGCACGTTTCTTTGATGACCAGGCAAAAACTGGTTCAACTTCACTGGGAAGTTCTGATCATCCACCGTATTCACCAGACATTGCACCTTCGGATTTCCATTTATTTCAGTCTTTACAAAATTCTCTTAATGGAAAAAATCTCAATTCCCTGGAAGACTGCAAAAGGCACCTGGAACAGTTCTTTGCTCAAAAAGATAAAAAGTTTTGCGAATATGGAATTATGAAGTTGCCTGAAAAATGGCAGAAAGTAGTGGAACAAAATGGTGATACATTAAGTTCAGTAAAGTTCTTAGTGAAAATGAAAAATGTGTCTTTTATTTTTACTTAAAAACCAAAGGAATTTTTTGGCCAACCCAATAGATCCTTCACAGGTGTAAGAAAAGGATATGATTTTAGCAGTTCTATTTGATCTGCTTTAGTTAGGTATTTGCCTCTCTGACCTTATCTTTGTTTCTCCAGTGCCTGACCGATTTAGGTTCTTAATAAATGTTTGCTCAGTAAATGCTAGATGAATGTGAACTTGTTCCAGTGTCCTGGAATTCTAGAACAAAGAACATTGCTTAGACACTTTTAAAAAGTGATTTGAAAACTAGTAACAGGAATTGTTACTTTGTTTTGTTTTTGGCAGCACCGGGTGGTTTGCGGGATCTTAGTTCCCTGACCAGGGATCCAAACCCAGGCCCTCGGCAGTGAAAGCGCGGAGTCTTAATCACTAGACCCCCAGGGAATTCTCACTTTTTTGACTATAATTAAATGAGAAGGAAGAGAAATATGAAGGCAAAAGACTGTATTATGATTTGTTAAAAAAAAACAAAAAACTAAGGAGGCAAAAGCTTTAATCAAATGTTTACTCATATTTTTCTAAAATAAAAGAGATGAGGGGAAGAGTAGGAGAAGGGAGAGGGAGAGAATGTAGGTTTTATTTTGGAGGAATGTTTTAGGACTCAAATAAATCTGAAAAATGCCTAGGGTTAATGTTAAGTGGATCCAGAATTGGCAACTAACTGTGCAGAAACTAAGTACTTTATAGACCTTATCTCCTGTAACACTCACTATATTCTTTCTGTATGAGAAATTATTCCCTTTCTGAAGTTGAGAAATCTAAGGGCCAAAAAGGGAAAGTAACTTGTTCAAGGGTTATAAAACCTAAAAAACTTTTTTTTAAAACTTGCATTGTTTCATATACACATCTTTTCTTACATGTACATTTCAGTGAGTTTTGACAGATACGTTCACCTGTGTAACAACAGCCCAGTCAAGAGACAGATCAATTCCATTACTCCAGGAAGTTCTCTAGAAGGTTACACAATTCCTGAGAGACACTTTGGATGTCAGTCTATCTTTTTACAACTACACCTCCACATGACTTGCATTAAAAGAGAGATGGAAGTTGTTAGAGATAAGCAGTATGAGAGCAGCAGTGTGAGAGCAGTGTTCATAGCTCATGTAAATAGCTCATGGAGAGCCAAGTGATAAAGGTTGAAAAAGTAAAAACAAAACCTCAACAACATACTTAGGCAAATTTAACTCTTTCTTCTTCATAGTTCATGAGATTATTACTGTTTTGTAAACTAGTTCTACTTTTTAGTTTCATATTAATACTTACACACATTAAACTAATTTATTGAGTGCTTTCTGTGTACCAGACACTATACTAGGTGTCTTCTATACATTCCCATTCAGTACACCAGTCATTTGAGATAATTACCATTTATTATTCCCATTTTACAAACAAAATTGAGGCCCAGAGAGCTTACACAGCTTCAGGATCTGCACCTAACTCTAAATTCAGAAACCAAATTCTCAACGCTGATGGTGTTCCATGGATAATTCTGTAATACTAAATTATATCTGGTACTTTGTTTTTTAGGAGGCAATAAATTATGTACTGTCTAGTAAATATGTAATACCTTTCTAGTAGTTGACTTCAAATCTAGTCAATATGTCTTTGCTTAGTATCTGCCATCGTATACACTAGGCAGTGGTTACGTAAAGGTGAAAATATAATCTCAAGGAGTTCAGCATATTTGATGGATTGAAAAAAACGATAGTATTTTCAGTTAAAAATCCTGGATTCAGGGACTTCCCTGGTGGTCCCATGGTTAAGACTCCGTGCTTCCAATGTAGGGGGCGCAGGTTCAATCCCTGGTCAGGGCACTTAAGATGCCACACGCTGTGGGGCATGGCCAAAAAGTGGAAAAAAAAAAAATCCTGGATTCAATTTCTGAATTTTTTTTGTCTTTTTTTTTTTTTTTAAACGCTATGACCTTAGATCATATTGCTTCTGTTTCAGTTTCCCTGTCTGTAAAATAGAAGTAACTACTTCACAGGGTTGTTTAGAGGATCAAATGAGATAATATGTATAGGAGTAAAATTCTAAAGTGTGAAGTAAGATCTTACAGATTATTGTACTAATAATTACAATAAATTTGATTAATTCTATATAAGAGGCATTGGTTATGAAAGTGCTTGGGTAGCTAAGGAGTAATTCATTTTACTGAAGAAAATGGTATGGGAGTAAACAAACGGTTGGTTAGTAAACATTTTACAGAAGAAGTGGCAATCAAGATCAACAGATTAAAACACTGTTGGTGCTTAAAGAAGGAATAAGGTTAAGTTATCTATTGTTTGTTGATTGAGATAACTTACTCCTCTTGTGTTTGATAAAGAGTGTGTTGTTATAATTTATAAATTAGATCTTGAATAAAGATTCTACCTGAAGGGACCCCTGAGATCAGTTCAAATAATGCCATCCTTCCTTGTCTCCACAGGGCTTAGCTCAGCGTAGAACCTCCCAAGATACTCAAACAGGTCAGTGAATAAGAGAGAGAGAGAGAGACTATAAAGGAAGAAATGAATGAGTAAAAAAACCCCAAAGGAATGGGGAGTGGGGTGGGGTCTTGCAGCTTGGCCATAGTGAGTAGTCTCCTAGTCAGTGCCCTGTGCCCTGCTAGTCTTGCCCTGTTTTGGTTCACCACAGTTTATATATCACTATAATTTAAAATCTTACCTCATGAAGTTTAATGACCATAGTCATAAACTGCCATGCTGAGTATTTAAATAAGGCTGATTTTTTTAACTCCCAATACTGTCTTTATAAGATTTCTGGAAATAGCCTCCTTTTACTTATACTTTTTCCTTCACCTTCCTCTGGAAATAGCCTCCTTTTAAAAAGTGATATATTTGCTTCATACATTTTAAGGGGATATGACTATTAATATAGATGCAGATAGGCTTATAATTTTCTTATTGTGCCTTGTATATGTTATTACACAAGTCATATGAAAACAATTGAACTTGTAGCAACTAGCATGACATATAAATCTAGTTTTGTTTTTTGTTTTTTTTTTTTTTTGCGGTACGCAGGCCTCTCACTGATGTGGCCTCTCTCGTTGCGGAGCACAGGCTCCGGACGTGCAGGCTCAGCGGCCATGGCTCACAGGCCCAGCCGCTCCGCGGCATGTGGGATCTTCCCGGACCGCGGCACAAACCCATGTCCCCTGCATCGGCAGGTGGACTCTCAACCACTGCGCCACCAGGGAAGCCCCTAATCTAGTTGTTTTTAAATGATGATTTTTTTTTTTTTAAATGGTTGCCAAAGAGCCAGACTGTCCTTAATATGTAATGCTACAGGAAACGCAGTCAGGTTCTGAAGTGATCTGTAGTCGATTTTTTTTTTTTCCCAAGAAGTTCATGGCACTGTGAGGAAATCATGTAGTGATATCGAGTACATTTTAGTCTACAGTGTATGAGTCTTACTGTATAAGCTTATGTTAGAACTGGGTAGGATTTAGTGATTCTCGCCCTGAATGCTTTGTTTAGCCAACAGCTCAGTGATGTGCAAAAGGGCATGTGTTCTGAAACCAAAAACGGCGGGGATAGAATCCAGGTCTCTCAACACATGGACCCCAGGGCTTTTTTCCATTTTTACCTTTGTTAAGGAAAATGACATTGCATCTATGTCAAGAAATGTTAAATAACTTTTAGTTTTAATCTTTTTTTTAAAAAAATACATTAAAGCGACAGAAATGGAGTGATTTTTTGGGGTTACAGTGTGTGTACACGGGAGTTGACTTTTAGTTTTTTGTTCTTTTTTTTAAGGGAGAACCTTGGCATTGAATGACAAGGCAGCAGTAAGCAGAGGCTTTAAAATCCCTGCTTGTGTACAAACCTTTACCAACATGTATTAATGGCTTTTAGGATTTATCAAATAGAGAAAGAGTTCATCTTAAAATGTCTGTATTTTCCTTTACTAATAAAGTTTCCATATATATGTTATTAGAACTGCCTCCTTACTATCGGTGTTAGAGGGTGTTGTAGATTTCAAAGCAGATTCCATAACACTGGAATAAGACCCTGAAACAAAGAAGTTGAAAACTAGCCCAAGAGATCTACCTCTCAGGATAATACTCAGGTAAAATGGAAGACTTAGTCATAAGTAGAGGACAGATGGATAGCTGCAGCAGGGATGGTGAGATTTTTGTATTATTGGTAATAATAGCTTTCTGGTCTAATCCTCACACTAGAAATGTGATTCTCAGTGTGAGATCCCTAGATGAGCAGCATCAGCACCATCTGAGACTTGTTAGAAATGCAAATTCTGGGGCCTAACCCAGACCCCCTGAATCATTAATCCTAGGGTTGGGGCTCAGTATTCTGGTTTCACAAGGCTTCCAGGTGATTCTACTGCACAGTTAAATTTGAGAATCACTGCCCTAGAAAAATATAAACCTGTGAGTCTACCATTTGTAATCACTTAGAGGCTAGCAGTACTTGGTTGGACCATATCAAATTACCCATAGTCTCCTGCTTTTGATTTACCAAAATTTCAAATTACCAAGTTTTAAAGAAAAGTCACCTTTTATTTTGGGCAGAGAGTTCAAACTGTAAAACTGCTATTTCACTTAGGCCTCTCAATAACCAAAGTAGGAAAAAATTAAGGGCCCCAGTAAGAGACTATAAGGTAAATGGAAGTATTTGCGCAACGTGTGTGTGTGTGTGTGCCCGCGCTCACGCGCACGCCCTGGGTGATTTCATCATAAGCCGTGACTCCTGTTCTCCCGTCCACTCCCCCCCCAGCTCTTTTAGCTTTCCTCTTCTATAGGAGTATATATAGTCAGGAAGCAGGAATGGTCTTCCCACCCCCAGCCATTTTTTTCTTGAGGGTTCAGAATATTTCCATTGCTATATCCTTCATCAGCCCCTGTTCCTGCCCCCTAAGATTTTTACTAGGACCTGTGTCTAGATGTGCTGCCACTGAGTTGAATCACTCTCCTGAGAGTCACAGCTGTTTCTGTTTCAAAGAGGAGCCTTTCTCTCCGTGTTATATGCATTTTAGTAAACTTGAGATAAACTGGTTTTAAGTGATTGGAACTACAAGATGGCTTTTCTCCATTATTTTCCTCAGACCATTTAATTAGTCCCTTTCCTCTTTTTAAAAAATAAACACTGAGCATTGTGCTAGGCTTTGCATTGCAGAAATGAATAAAACAGAAAAACCTTCAAGAAGATCATAGTTTAGGTAAAAACACAGCTGTTCTGTGCACGTAAAACTGAGTAGTAAAAGGCAGTAAATGAACGGAGGGTGATGGAGGTGGTAGGTGTATTTAATGGGAGCTGACTATGGCAATCAGTAACCAATTTCAGTTTTCTAAATGGGCATACTGTGTTATGTACTGCTTTCCCTCCTGCTTATAATGCTTCTTAAAAATAGAATTCGTAATTATATTGCGATTCATATTACATAAGAGTAAAAAGAATAGGAAGTCACCTTCCCACCCCCAGTTCCACTTCCCACTGTATATTGTGCCTGCTTTTAGTTCTAGACAGTATTGCCTACCTCTGTGAATGATAGTCTTGTTTCTCTCCTCACTCCGTCAATCTCCCAATTATTATTCGTTGTTAAGGCTACATCATCAATGTGTTTGCATTTTAATTTCTTTTTTGCTTTATTTGCAGACCAATTCTAAAAATTTTAAACCTGGAAATATTTATAATGTGATTATATAAATACTTACTATAGAACAAAATAAGGTGGCCTCACAGAAAATGAAATGTAATCCTATGTACATAAAAACTTTACCAGTGGAGGGCTTCCCTGGTGGCGCAGTGGTTGAGAATCTGCCTGCCGATGCAGGGGACACGGGTTTGTGCCCCGGTCTGGGAGGATCCCACATGCCGCGGAGCGGCTGGGCCCGTGAGCCATGGCCGCTGAGCCTGCGCGTCCGGAGCCTATGCTCCGCAACGGGAGAGGCCACAACAGTGAGAGGCCCGCGTACCGCAAAAAAAAAAAAAAAAAAAAAAAAAAACTTTACCAGTGGAAAATTTTCTAAGTATCAAACTGTAGTGAATTCTCCTAGTTCTTTTTTAGTTTCCTTCTCTACTGAGACCTGTTCAATTCTGTTGTTTTTTCAAGCCCATGGTTTCTTTCTTTAGGGTTCGTTTTCATTTGGTTAGAGCTGTGGTCTTCAAAACGAAGCATCCACATAAACGGGTTACACAAGATAATTTGGGGGGGGGGTGTCAGAATATATTAAAAATTAAATTATTCAATTTTTATCTGATTATTTTAAATTTGATATGCTTTATAATATACGTAAATATATTACTATAATAATACATTAATTTATAAATAGACATGCATGCTGAGAGCAAATGATTTTTAATCATAAAGGCATGTCATACAAAAAAGTTTGGAGTTCATTGGGTTCACTGAGTAATTTTCAATATAGAATGACAGACTTTTCAAGTATTTGCTGTCTGAAAATGTCCTTTCTTCAGCTTGCATTCCTGAAGAATTTTGAGTATGAAATTCTAAATTCAAAATTTTTTTTAAAAACCTTAAAAGCATTTCTCCTTGTATCTTAACAGCATTTAGATTTCAGCGTGACTGGTTCCTTTGTAGATAACATGAGAAGTTTTAGGATTTTCTCTTTTTTGGTGGAACTTTGAAATTTTGCCAGGATGTGTCTAGGTATAGATCTTTTTTCAGTAAGCATTCTTGGTACTTGGTGAGGCCTGACTGGGAACTTATATCTTCCTTCAGATCGTGGAAATAGTCTTCTGGTTTTTTCTCTTGATGTATCTGTTATTTTTGTCTTAATCCCCTTCAGGAACATTTAATGGCTCTCCTGTTGGAATACTGGATCTCTTCTGTCTGACCTCCATGTCCCTAACTTCTCTTATTTCCTATATTCTTTGTGTATTTAGTTTGTGTCTTCAAAAGTAGTCTTTATCTTTTATTCTCCATTAATTATAAACATTTTATTGTTTATCTTACCCATTGGAATTATCATTTAAATATATATATTTTTTTAATATTTATTATTTTTGGCTGCGTCAGGTCTTAGTTGCGGCACACGGGCTCTTCACTGCAGTGTGCAGGCTTTTCTCTAGTTGTGGAGTGCAGGCTTCTCTCTAGTTGTGGCACACGGCTCCACAGTGTGTGGGCTCAGTAGTTGTGATGCTTGGGCTCTCTAGTTGTGACATGTGGGCTTAGTTGCCCCCCAGCATGTGGGATCTTAGTTCCCTGACCAGTGATTGAACCAGCGTCCCCTGCGTTGGAAGGCGGATTCTTAACCACTGGACCAACAGGGAAGTCCCCCATTTATATTTTTAATTAACAAGAATTTTTGTTTTCTAACCACTTGTTCAAAGCAGCTTATTCCTGTTTTATTTAAGTGTACCATTCTGTCCCCTAAATTGTCTCCATTTCTACCAGGGTTATTTTGTTTTATTTTACAGTTTTGGACCTTTTCCCAATTGTCTGTTGTGATTTTCTCCTTTAAGTTTCTCTGCTGACTTGTTCCTATCTAATTGATTTCTCTGCTAATTTGTTCCCATTTATCTGCCTTAAATTTCTCAAAATTTCTGATCCACCAATATCATCCTTTTGTATTTTCCAGCCCAGTTATGACTACATTCTTTTGCAAAAATTTGTTTTCATCTCATTGGTATGTTGAGAAATAAAAAAGACAGATAAGTGTGCTCATTTGACTGCCTTGAACTGTGTACTGATTTCAGAGTTCCATCTTGGGTACAATATCTGATCCAGACATCTAGAAATTAGAAAGTTGATGGAAGGCCATATAATCTGTCACATGAGTTTGGAAGAGAGTATGAAACCCCTTTGTTTGTTTGTTTTGGTTTTTGTTGTTTTTTTCTGTTACTAACATGCTAGAAAGGTCATCTTTAAGAATTATAAGCTTAGGCTGAATCCAGGCAGGCAGGCAGACATTGCCAAATTTTAGCATTATAATCCTGGGTAGATTATGTAGCCTTTTTGCACTCTAGTTTACTCCCCTGTAACATTGGCAGAAGCAGTGATTACTCTCCTCGTAGAGTTATTTTCGGAATCAAATTAGACAAATACTTAGGCCTGGCATATAGAAAGCCTTTACAAAATATTTATTCTTCATATTGTTAGATTGCTTCTATTCAGGAAAAAGTTACACATTTTAGATAACTCTTTCCTTATAGAACAGATAAGTTTCTCTAAAGTTGGCTATGAAGTTGATTATTATAAATTTTCACAATGATTCTTTGTATAGTACTGAACATGCATTTGCAGAGAAAACTTCCTCAATTCCATGAGTTGAAAACCTTGGATGAAGTCTGTTGGTGACTTGCTGGAATCAGTAGCTAACATACTTGCAGTAACTGCTAGAGATTTTTGTTCCCTCTTAGTAAGCACCTACTGGAATAGTAATAGGGTTCTTTGCATGATTGGACTCATAGGAAGCTAATAAATAACACTCATCTCATTGTATCATTTTTCTGTGTGTGTACTTCTGTAAAGTTATAGTAAATATGTATATTTTTATGGTCTTCTTGAATGTGATGATAATTCCACTTCCTCTCCTACCCCCAAACTGTTAAATTGTCCAGAAACGCAGCTTCTTATTGTCTCTTACATGAATCACCTTTATCATTGACTTAAATCTGTTTTCTAAACTACAAACCTTGATATCCATAATTCCTCAAAACCTTGTCACTTATACCTCTGCTCTTCTGACTTCATTCTCATTGCTGTATAATATTTCACTATATGAATATACCATAGTTTACCCATTCTATTACTTAGGAATAATTGGGTAGTTTTCAGTTTTTGACAATCACAAGAGCTTTACTGCTTTGTTTTTATATTTATATGTAGAGCCCATCAATGAGCAATCTTGTACACATATTTTGAAGAACATATGAATGTATGCTTCTGGCTGTATACCCAGGAGTGGAATTGATGGGTTTCAAGGTATTCAATTGTTTGGCTTTAATAGATATTGCAAACAGTTTTCCAAAGTGGCTAGACTAATTTATACTTTCACCATCAGTGTAATTTTAGAGATTCATTTCTCCCTCTCTGGCAACATGTATTATCTTTTTTAATTTTAATTTTAGCCATCCTGTTGTGTGAGTAGTGGTTATCACACTGTTGTCTTAATATATTTGTCTGATGACTAATGAAGTTGAACACCTTTTCATACGTTGACTGACCTTTTGGATACCTTTTTTTTTTTTTTCCACTTTCTATGAAGTATTTAAGTCTTTGGCCAATTTTTCTGTTCAATTCCCTGCACTTTTTATAATAATTTGTGGGAATTCTCTGTATACTCTGGATATAAGCCCTGTATCAGATCCCTGTATTGCAAATATCTTTTTCTACCCTGTGTCCTGCTTAAGAAATATTTGCCTACCCCAGAGTTGTAAAGATATTCTCCCATTCCCCGCCCCCTCCAAGTTTTATTGCTTTACTTTCATATTTATATCTGAACTAAATCTGGAATTGATCATTGTATATGACATGAGGTAGGAGTCAAGATTTTATTTTTCTATATGACCGTCCATTTGACCCAGGACCATAAAGACCATCATTTCTGTACTGCATTTCGTTATTTGTCATAAATATGCTAAATATGTGTACATCTGTTTCCGGATTCTGTTTTCTTCCATTGGTCAGTTTCTCTAATTTTTTCACCAGTACCACTCTGTCTTAATTTCAATAGCTATATTTTAAGTCTTGAAATTTTATACTTATTTTTTATACTTAAGTCTTGATGTCATACACTTGACGTACTTATAGTCCTTTAGCTTTGTTGTTCTTCAAGAATGCTTTTGCATATCCATATAAATTTTAGAATTCATCTGACAATTTCCATAAAAAGCAAAATTGGGATTTTGATAGTGATTGTACTGAATTTATGTCAATCTGGGGAGAATTTTTTATAAGATTTATTTTACATTTCATGAACCATGGCATATTTCTTTTTACTTTACTTTTCTCTCAGTACCATTTTGTAGTTTTCAGTATAGAGTTTGTGAGCATCTTTCATTAGATTTACTTCTAGGAAAAGTGGATTTTTTAATTATATTATAAATGGTATCTTTTAAATTTACTATTTTCTAATTGTTGCTAACATATAGAAATACAATAGATTTTTATATGTTATACAGCAACTTGTATAAACTTCCTTGTTAATTCTGTTAGTTTGTACACAATCATGTGTGTTATCTGGGAATGATGATGATTTTCTTTTTTCTTTTCCAATTCTTATGCCTTTTTTTTTTTCCTGCTTTAAGGTACTGCCTGGGACTTCAAGTGCAGTGTTGAGTGAAACTGCTGATAGTGGTCTTTCTTGTCTCATCTCACCTAGAACTCTTACTGTAGGGGTGTGGGTATGTGTTTTAAGACACTTTTTGTAAAATTAAAGAAGTTCTTTTTTTTTTTTGGAAGTTCTCTTTTATTTGCAGTTTTTTAAAGAGTTTTTATCCCAAATGGGTATTAAATTTTATCAAATGCTTATTCTGCATCTGTCAGGGTGATCTGTTTTCCCCCTTTTTTGGTTAATAGAAAAAACTAATAGATTCTGATGTTAATCACCCTTGCATTACTCAAATAAAACTTCATTGGTCATGAAATATACTTTTCATGCAATCCTAGGTTTTACTTGCTATTAGTTTGCTTAGGATTTTTATATGTATGTTCACGAGACAGACTTTCCTATATTTTTCCTTCTTGTAATGTGCTTGACAGGTTTTGGTATAAAAGTTACACTGGTTTCATCAGACCAGCTGCAAAGTTTGTTTTCCATTTTGTGGAAGAGCTTGTGCAGTGAAGCCATTCCTATAAGTTTTCCTTGTGAGAGGGTTTTTAATAATTAAAGTTTAATAAAAATAGGACTTTATAATTTTCTCTTTCATATTGTATGTGAGTTTTGGAAAGTGATTTTTTCAGGTAATTTTCTCATTTTACTTAAATTATCAATTAAGTTGGTGTAACGTTTTCGTGATAGCCTCATTATCCTTCAGAGCATCATTTTAGGTGATGTAAATTTGTGTCCTCTCTCATTTCCCTTGATTAGTCTAAAGCTATTGATTTTATTATTTTTTTCAAAAATAATACAAAGCATTTGGCTTTGCATTTTTTTCTGTTGCCTGTTGTACATTTTTTTTCCTAGTCATTGCTTTCTGCTCATACTTTTATTACTCTACTTTCTTTGGGTTTGACATACTCTTTTCTAGCTTCCTTAGATAGAAGCTTGTCATTGATTTTCAGCCTTCCTTATCTGATATATGCATGAAAGGTATAAATGTCCTAAGCATTGATATGACTACATCTTACAAGTTTGGAAATTTCTTATCTTTAATATTCAGTTCAAAATGTTTTCTAATTCTCATTGTGATTTCTTTTTTCACCCATAGATTTAGAAAGCTATTATTTAATTTTTGGAGATTAGGTATTTTCTAGTTATCTTTTTGCTTATTGATTTTTAACTTAATCCCACTGTGATTAAGGTTTATACTTTGAATGATTTCATTGACCAGTATTTGTTTGTAAGGCTTTCTTTATCTTGCAGTAATATGGTCAGTTTTGGCCAATGATTCCTGTGCCATTGAAAATAATTTGCATTCTTTTGCTGTTGGGTGCCATATCTCTCCCCTCAACTCCTGCCTCTCTCCCTCCCTCTGGCCCCTCATATATATATATGAATATGTGTATGTATATTTACCTATATATGTCATTAAGATTGTTCTTTCACTTACTGAGAGAAGTGAATTAAAGTCTCCCAGTGTGATTTTTGGAATCATCCTGTTGCATACAGACACGTTTAGTATTATGTTTTTATGATTGACCTTTTTTCTCAGTTTATTATTTTCCTTTTTATGCCTCTGAATACTTCTTGCTTTAAAATTTCTTTTAAATTTTAAATTTAGCTAATGTAGCTATACCTGCTTTGTTTTGGATAGGATTTGTCAGTTATATATTTATTCTCATTATTTTTAACCTAAACCTTTCTTTACCCTTATACAGGCACAACTTTTATTGCATTTTGCTTTATTGTGCTTCACAGATAATGTGTCTTTACAAATTGAAGGTTGTGGCAACCCTGTGTTGTCAGATGATGGTCAGCATTTTTAGCAAGAAAATATTTTTTAATTAATGTATGTACATTTTTTTTAGACATAATGCTACTGCACACTTAGTAAACTATAGTATAGTGTAAACATAACTTGTATATGCACTGGCTTAGTAGTTGTAGCTCATGGGCTTAGTTGCTCCGCGGCATGTGGGATCTTCCCGGACCAGGGCTCGAACCCATGTCCCCTGCATTGACAGGTGGATTCTTTACCACTATGCAACCAGGGAAGTCCCCATATGCTTAATTTAAAGAGATTTAAGAAGCTTATGATACATGTATTGTTATTATTTTATTCTTCCTGATAAGTCTTAACAAAACTGTTGAACATTATATATTATTATATATTAAGTTACCTACTAACTTATTTCATTATGTAATTATAGTTGATATATATAAAATTGCCTTGACCTCAGACAGTATTTTCAGTTATAACTTCATGAAGCAGTTATATAACTTTTAGGATAAATATGGTAGTATTTCACAGTTGCAGCGTGATTTACATTTTGTTAGTTGAAGAATTAATACACAAAAATGTTATGATCAACATCACATTTGGTTTAAGAAAGCTCCTAGAAGACTTGCGCTGATTACAGATGACAGTACAAAAGAGGTACCTCGTAAATACACTAGTCACATTTTATAACTGGATAGAATTTCGATAATATTCTTCAGACAGTATGGCTTTAAAAAAAAAAAAACCTGAACTTTGCTGGATAATTCATATATTCCATTGGTCTGGAAGCTTGATAGCTAACACACTAGGAATACTACACAGCTGTTGAAAATGTCTCTCTTGGGAGTTATTAAAAATAATCTCTTTAGTACTTTATTCTCTAATAGTAGCTAATTTAGTCTCAACAGTTATAGAAGAGACTTTATAATTCCATTATTTTTAATGACAAAAGAAATATGTGTATATGTAGATATGGACATGTATGTGCATATATTTTTTAAATGAGGTAAAATTCATATAACACAAAACTCACCATTTTAACAGTTGTTTTTTTTTTTAATATTTATTTGGTTGCACCAGGTCTTAGTTGTGGCTCGCGGGGTCCTTAGTTGCAGCAAGTGGGCTCCTTAGGTGTGGCTCGCCAGCTCCTTAGTTGCAGCACACAGGCTGTTTAGTTGCAGCATGTGAACTCTTAGTTGTAGCCTGCATGTGGGATCTAGTTCCCCGACTAGGGATTGAACTCGGGTCCCCTGCTTTGGGAATGCAGATTCTTACCCACTGGGCCACCAGGGAAGTCCCTTAACAGTTTTAAAGTATACAGTTCTTGGTGTTTATAGTACATTCACAGTATTGTGTAACCAGCACCACTATCTAGTTCCAGAACATTTTTATTACTCCAAAAGGAAACCCCATACCCACTGAGCAGTCACTCCCCATGTCTCACCCTCCCTCTAGCCCCTGGCAACCACTAATCTGCTTTCTGTCCATATGTCATATCATATTCTGGATATTTCATGTAAATGAAATCATACAGTGTGTGGCCTTTTGTGTTTGGCTTTTTTCATTTAGCATGATATTTTGAGGTTCATCCATGTTATAGCACATACTTCATTACTTTTTCTGGCTATATGATATTCCATTGCATGGATATACATTTTTTTTTTGCGTTACGTGGGCCTCTCACTGTTGTGGCCTCTCCTGCTGCGGAGCACAGGCTCTGGATGCGCAGGCTCAGCGGCCATGGCCCACGGGCCCAGCTGCTCCGCGGCATGTGGGATCCTCCCAGACCGGGGCATGAACCCATATCCCCTGCATCGGCAGGCAGACTCCCAACCACTGCGCCACCAGGGAAGCCCCACGTGGTTATACATTTTGTTTATCAGTTCATCAGTTTATGATTTGGATTATTAGCCAATAAACTTTCGGCTATTGTGAATAGTGCTGCTGTGAACATCGATGTACAAGTTTTTGTTCGAACACCTGTCTTCAGTTATTTTGGATGTATAATTAGGAATGGAATTACTTTTTGAGGAACTGCCAAATATACCACAGCAGCTGAAATGAACCATTTTGTTTCCACCAGCAATATGCAAGGTTTCTAATTCCTCCACATTCTCACCGATGCTGGTAATTTTCCATTTTTTAATTGTAGCATAACGGTCCTAGTGACTATTTTTTCCTTGTCTTTGGCTTTCATCATTTTTACTGTGATGTGTCTATGGATCTCTTTGCGTGTATCCTACATGGAGTTAGTTGAGCTCCCTAAATGTGTATATATTGTTGTTTTTCAATAAATTTGGGAAGTTTTCAACGTTTCTTAGAATATTTTTTTCTTCTGCTCCATTTTGTCTTTTTTTTCCCATTATATGTATGTCAGTGTACTTAATAGGGTCCCACACTTTTCTTAGGCTCTGTTTATTTTTCTTCATTCTTCCATCTATGGATTGCATAATCTCTTGATCTCTCAGCAGCTTCAGTAATTCTTCTACCTTAATATCTGCTGTATATGAACATGGCCCCTTATGTCATTCTTCCATTTCAGTTATTGTACTTTTCAAGTCCGGAGTTTCCTTTAAAAAAATAATAATAATTTTTACCTCTACATTGATATGCTCTATTTTTTGTGACATTGTCAACATACTTTACTTATTTAATCACGGTTTCCTTTAGTTCGTCACATGTGTATACAACATTTCCTACATAGACAGTTTCTATTACTTACTTTTTCCCCATTATATGGGTCATGCTTTCTTGTTTCTTTGCATGTTTTTTGCAAAGAAAATCTGCATAATTTTATGTTTGAAACTGGACATTTTATATAATGTTAGAAATTCTTGGAGTTGGTTTCTCCTTTCCAGTACATATTATTGTTACTTGCTTGTTTATTTGTTCAGTGACTTGTGGGATTATTTTAGTGGAGTTTGTTTTCCTCTCCTTCCATCCACCCCACTGCCCCACCACACCCGCAACACGTACACACACACACGCACACATGTGCGCGAACACACACAGCCTCTGATGTTACTTCTCTAGGGTTATAGCCCTACGTTTTCCAATGGTTAACGCTGGGATGACAATGATATTGGCAGAGTTCTTGACTGTCTCTTTCCCTGACAACTTAAAACTGTTATGGTCCACTAATCTAAGGCTAATTGCACTATAATTTTAGCAATGGCCTGAGGCATTAATTGCTTCACGTACTAATCAAATTTGAGTTCCTTTGGAGGAAAGGTTTCCTAAATCAGTGCTTGAGATATGTTCTGACCCCAGGAAGGCTCCTCCTAGTTGTTTCCATTGCTCTCTAGCAAACAAACCGGCCTACAGTTTAGCTTTTACGTCCCAAGATTCCTCTAATCTCCTCTCAGTTGCCTTTCACCAGCACCTCTCCTGTTTTTCAGAGCACCCTCGCTCATTCCCTTGCAAATGAATTGCTGTTTCTCTAGGAGAAGATTTGAAGCTATCAGTTTTATGGCCTCCTTGCCCCACAGGCAGTATCTCCAGGTCAGGTCTCTGGAGTCTGGAGTGAGTACAGTGATGTATTTCTCTCCCAGTGATATCTCTGCTCTAGGAGCTAAGCACTTGGTGGAATGGGGGTAGAGGAGGGGAATGGCACCCTCAGGTCTTCCTGGCTTGGTCCTCCCGGTATGGGACTCCCACCTTACAGGCTGCAACAGTAGCAGTCAGTGCTACAGCAGCACCACACCCAAGGTAGATCCTACATTCACCCCCCCACCCGCCCCCCAACCCCCGCCATCTCTTGGCCACATTCACTTGGGAGCTTAGCTTCAGCAATAGAATGGGAAGTGTTGACATCCTGCTCTTCCCAGTAAGATGGATACCTGAGCCCCAAGGGGGAAGAGGGAGCACAATCAGAGAAGATACTTTTTCAGTATTTTAAAATTTGTCAGAGACTTGTTTTGTGGCATACAGTCTAAGTGGAGAATATTCCATGTGCACTTGAAAAGAATGTGTATTTGTATTCTGTTGTCGACATGTGAATGTCTGTTAGGTTTAGTTGTTTTATGATGTTGTTCAAGTCCTCAGTTTCTTTATTGATCATCTTCCTGGGTGTTCTATATATTATTGAAAGTCGCGTATTGATATTTCCAACTATTATTGAGCAATTGTCTGTTTCCAGTTTCATTAGTTCTTGCTTGATATAGTTTGGAGCTCTGTTTGCATATATGTTTATAGTTGTTATGTCTTCCTCATGGTTCACCTTTTTATCAATATGTACTGTACTACTTTGTCTCCTGTGATAACTGTTGACTAAAGTCCATTTGTCTTATTATTACGATAGCTACCCAGCTGTCTTTTGGTTCTTCACATGGAATATCTTTTTTCATCTTTTTACTTTCAACTTATTTTTGATTTCCATAAATACACGGAGCCAAAAACATACTTTTCTAGTTTTGTAGAAATTGGCTTTTTCTTTTGAGCACTCCTTCAAAGCTTCACCATTTACAGCTCTGCCTTAGTCTTCACTTTCTGCTTGTGTGACACCTAAAGGTCAGCCAGAGTTGATAGCTTAGGGTTGTCTCACATTTTTTCCAAGGATGTGTTTGGACTCAGTTATGCACATGACCTTCTAACTTCCCCTGTATGTGTGAGAGCTTTTAAAAGCCCTTTTCTCCCAAGTATCTTTCTCAGTTTCTTTCTCCTCAGGCTTTCCTATCTGGCTGATGATTGCCCCAACACTTACCCCTGTTCCAGACAGGTACAGTAATACATTTGCTTTTAAATGGTTTTGACAAATGCTGCCATCCAGAATGCTGCTCCTACCCTGCAGAAGCTCCAAGACAGGTGAGACAAAGGCAAGCCCTTAAGCTGATCCTTCAGGAAGGTTACCAGCCTGCACAAAGCACGCCCCACTTTGCCATTTTCAGTGAGTTCTGTATGCATATACTTTACTACATCTGTAAATTTCTATCTATATAGTTTAGGGATTCACAGATACATAAGAATGTGAAGAAATTCTTTGCTATGCTAGAACTTTAAGATACAGATAACTTCTGGTAGGAAGAAGAGGTTTGGTGGTAGGAAGATGGTTGTTTGACATACGGTTCTTTATATATATTCTGGATATTTGACATTCTTTATGGTGAATTTATGTAGCTGAGTGTGTGTCTGTTACATATGCCTAATAGAACAGGGGTCCTCAACCCCCGGGCCGTGGACCAGTACCGGTCCATGGCCTGTTAGGAACTGGGCCACACAGCAGGAGGTGAGCAGCAGGCAAGCGAGTGAAGCTTCATCTGCCGCTCCCCATCGCTCACATGAATGCCTGAGCCATGTCACCACCCCCCACCCCCGTCCGTGGGAAAATTGTCTTCCATGAAAGCAGTCCCTGGTGCCAAAAATCTTGGGGACCGCTGTAATAGAACGTTAAGTCTGGCACTCAAACATTTTTTTTTAAGTAGAAAATTACATATGTGTTTATTCTAATAAGTCTTGCTTTTTAAAATAAAGCTATAAAACATCACACTTAAAATTTTTAAAAGAAACTTTTCATCCATATTTAGAATATAGATGAAACCTTTATTTGTTAATTTGTGTAGATTGTCTACAGTTATTCTCTAGATTTTATATTAGTTGTGCTCTTTCTGCAAGAACAGGAATAGGAAGTCCTGAAGGTCTTGAATGTAGCTGATGGTCTATCTTTTTTTTTTTTTTTTTTTAACGTTTGAAGAGAAGAAAAAGAAAATAGAATACTGGCAATAACACTGAAATGGACATTAGGAGATCTTTGTCTTTGTCCTTCTTCTGATATTTATCCAGCAATGTAAACATGGGCAGTTTATTTTTCTAGTCTAGTCCATTTCTCTCATCTTGGTCCTCAACTGTAAAGTAAGAGTTGGACCAGACAGGTTAAGGGCTGTTTCAGCTCTATTATATCAGGAGCAGCAGCATTATTCTATGGAAAGAGTGTAGACTTTGGAGCCAGGCAAATTTGTGTTCAGCCACTTTCTGGTTAATAAAGTCTAAAGTAAGCTTTCTAACTTGTCTAGTCATTTTCTCATGGTTAAGGTGGGGTTATTAACATCCATCTCATAGAGTTGTGGAGGAATAAACAAGGTACATAATGTCTTGTAAGTATGCACAAATGCAGTCTGCTCACCAGCATTCTTCATACCCGCATTACATAACTACATCATTTGAAGTAGTTGGAAAAAAGACAAAAATCTTTGTAACCTTTTACTTGGTTCTTATATATATATATATATATGGATTATGTTGTGAGTTACACTTGAGCAAGGTAAAAACTCTTGTAGAGGCATTAAAGAACTTTTGTTTTTTACTCTAGATTCTTTAAACTTAAATTTTATTTATTTTATTAGTATTAAATTAGCATCTTCTTATAGAAAGTTAAGTATTAAAGATTATGATTAAAGTTTTCTTTGACTTACCATCTTTGACCCAATGTCTCTCAATGTCTACTACTTGAAAAGTCTCTCTCTCTCTCTCTCTCTCTCTCTCTCTCTCTGTCTCTCTGTCTCACACACACACACACACAAACACATTTTCTGTGGGCTAATGTAAGCATGTAAATAACTGATTTTCTACTTCTTTTAAAAATAATGACTTGTATCTCTGTTAATTAAAACATAATAACATACTTAGAAAATATAAACAAATAAAAATAAGCAAAAATCTCACCACCCAGAGGTAGCCTCTGTTAATACTTAGATATATATCTTAGCAGCATTATCAGTGCCAAAGTTCAACTCAGTGTGTCTGTGTGCCAGTCTGTTTTTCTTTATGCACCCATACTTGTTATAACTCTACAAGCATACTTCGTTTTATTGTGCTTCACTTTTTTGCGCTTCACAGATGCTGCACTCTTTACAAATTGAGGGTTTATGGCAACCCTGCATCAAACAAGTCTATTAGTGCCATTTTTTTCAACAGCATTTACTAATGTCATGTCTCTGTGTCACATTTTGGTAATTCTTAAAATAGTTCCAACTTTTTCATTTGTTATGGTGATCTGATCAGTGATATTTGATGTTACTATTGCAAAAAGATTATGATTCTCTGTAAGCTCAGGTGATGGTTACATTTTTAAGCAATAAAGTATCTTTTAATTAAGGTCTGTACCTTTTTTAGGCGTAATGCTATTGAACATTTAGTAGACTACAGCATGGTGTCAACATAACTTTTATATGCATTGGGAAACCAAAAATTTCATGTGACTCACTTTGTGATAGTCGCTTTACTGTGGTGGTCTGGAACCAAACCCTCAGTATCTTGAGCTATGCCTGTATGTGCTATTTAAAGTGAGGTCCTTTAAGGCATACTCTGTTTAATGTTTTACTTTAAACATATTTTGAATACTTTACCTGTCATTAAGAAAATTAAGTACATTCTTAATGGTTGCATAGTTCTGTGTATATAAATATATCACAAAAACATACTATGCTTATACTTAGTTATCTTTTCCCACAGTTGTGATATTTGTCCCAAGATGAATTTCTAGGATGAATCTGAGAAAAAAATTGCTTTTGATAGTAATTGTAAGATTGTCCTACAGAAAAGATTTGCCAGTAAAGTAATATCTGCTTCTATGCAGTTTTCCTGGCTATAGGAATTGACAGTTTAAAATAATCTTTGAAAAGAAATACTATAGGTGAAAAATGGTATGGATTCTTTTTTTTTTTTTTTCTCTTCAGTACGCGCGCCTCTCCCGTTGCAGAGCACAGGCTCCAGACGCGCAGGCTCAGCGGCCATGGCTCACGGGCCCAGCCGCTCCGTAACATGTGGGATCTTCCCGGACCGGGGCACGAACCCATGTCCCCTGCATCGGCAGACGGACTCTCAACCACTGCGCTACCACGGAAGCCCCATGGATTCTTTAATAACTGATTATAAAGGAGGTTAAACTCCACTCTCCCCCTTTTTAGCTATTCTCCTGCAAATTGCTTCTTCATCTCACTAACTTTTTCTGAATCTTTTTGAAATCATTCTTAGTTGACAGAAACCATATAATTAGTGTTATTTGATGTCCATGAGAAGCATCAGCATTTTTATACTTGTAAAATAGTAGTTTATTTATTAGCATCATTTCCTTTCCCTTTTGCCAGAAATTTCACCATAAAAAAAATGAGGAAGGGGCTTCCCTGGTGGCGCAGTGGTTGAGAGTCCGCCTGCCGATGCAGGGGACGCGGGTTCATGCCCTGGTCCAGGAAGATCCCACATGCCGCGGAGCGGCTGGGCCCGTGAGCCATGGCCGCTGAGCCTGCGCGTCCGGAGCCTGTGCTCCGCAATGGGAGAGGCCACAACAGTGAGAGGCCCGCGTACAGCAAAAAAAAAATGAGGGAGGTTATTAAAACAACTTTACAATTTATATACATTCCCATAAGAATGTATGAGAGTGCCTATCCTTAAACTCTCACCACTTTTTTTGGATTATCACTAGTGTCCTGGGTTAAAAAACGGCTCCTTAACTTAGTTTCAATTTATACTACTCTAATTATGAGTAAAATTCTTTTTCTATGAATTATTTGTATCCTTTACTTTTTCTTTCTGATTTTTAGGAATTCTTTATATATTAGGGAAATTACCCTTTTGTGTGCTATATGCATTGCAAATACTTTTCTTGGTTTGTTGTTTTCAAGGTTGGTTATTGTAGCTTATTTTATTAGCTTGCTTCAGAATCAGTGGCAAAAGTATTGACTAGGACAGGCTCTTTCACATATTTCTAATGGGTAAGTTGATAATCGTTGCCCTTTCGGTACATTTATTAATTGTGAATTTGCTTAAGAGAAATATCCAACTCGTGTTTCTGCTCCTATTTCCACCTTCAACCCAGTAGAAAACAGTGGTAGTTTTACTAGCCTGGGGCTAGCCAGGAAGACCATCAGCTTTGCTGCCAGATCAGGTGGACTTGATTCCGGGCTTGATTTGGGGCCAAGGAGGGAGTGGGAGGAACTTGGCTTTGTCAACTAAAAGTAGCAAACTTGGTTTGAAAGAAAGGGGACAGCCTGCAGCTTTGCTAACCAGGTAAAAAAAGTTAAGAATAAAAAGCCAAACAGATATCAGCAGCTATACAATATGGTGGAGATGGATATTGCAGTTAAGTCCTAGCAAGTTACTAAAAAGAAAACAACCACCCATAGAAAAACAAATGAGAATCCAGAGTTGCTACAGTGTATTGACTAACATGTCCAGCTTTCAGCCAAATATTATGAGATATGCAAAGAAACAGGAAACCGTAATACATATTCAGGGGAAAGAGCAGAAGCCACACATAAAACTATGTGTTGTACAATTCTGTTTACATGGAATTTCTAGATAAGGTGTAACTATGGAAAGCAGATGAGTGGTTCCCTAAATTTGGGAGTGGGAAGGACCTTTTGGGATGCTGGAAGTACTCTAAAACTGTACTGATGAGTGGACAACTGTATAAATTCACTAAAAATCATTGATCTGTACATTTAAAATGAGTGAATTTCATGATATGTAAATTATACCTCAGTAAAGCTGTTAAATATGGAGGGGGAACCAACATCTTTGATGGTGCTCTGGATCTCCCTGTTGTGAGTACCTGTTTGCTGTTCTGTTTTCAGACGTAAATAACCATTTGTGGTTTATAAAAGTAACTGAAGATAACAGCTGGAGGTACTTACAAGCAGTACCTCATTTTTATGTAGAAGTGAATAATTCTTGTTAAAGTGACAGTGTACAATGCTCTTAAATTGTGTATTCACTTTTCTTTGAGGCACTCTTCCTTCCTTCAACCATTTATCTCCTCTAGCTTACTTAAATAAGGGACATCCACTTTTCTTCACCTCTCCTTTAATGCTGATTGTGACTTTTAAGTGCTCCTCATAGAGTGTTCCCAATGTTATCATCCTGACTTTCTTGTCTGGCTACTTTGCTGATTGCCTAGTTGTGTCATGCTGCAAGTACATGATGTGACAGGAACTCTTGTATGTGAGGAACCTACATAAATACATTTGGGTGAGTATATTAGTATAGATGCCATTATTGAAAGGGGGAATTACTCAAACAATCCAATCATAAAGGAGTAGAAACATAATATAGTGCAGAATCTTTGTGCTACAGCCCTTTTCCCCTTAGACCTCTGTAGTAATTAATCCTGTTTTCTATATGTATTTAACAATGAGGAGAAAAATGGAGCCATCCTGATTTTTGTTCCTTTAATCAAACATGATACTTGTGATTTTTTTAAATCTTGGTGGTGGTTTCTTATTTTTATTGTTTATTTCTAGTACAGATTTTGAATGTGAGTCTTCATTTGTAGTTTGGCATTTTTTTATACCTTTTATATCTTTTTTGGGGTTTTTTTGCGGTACGTGGGCCTCTCACTGTTGTGGCCTCTCCTGCTGCAGAGCACAGGCTCCGGACACACAGGCTCAGCAGCCATGGCTCACAGGCCTAGCCGCTCCGCGGCATGTGGGATCTTCCCGGACCGGGGCACGAACCCGTGTCCCCTGCATCAGCAGGCAGACTCTCAACCACTGCACCACCAGGGAAGCCCTCTTTTTGTTTTTATGTATCTTTCAGGAAGCTTTCTTCAGTCTTTGTTTTCTTATTTCATACTATTGTTTCATTGGTTGTAGACACAGAGCAGATATTTTCTTCTGCATTTTGAATGAAGTCCTTCCTTTTTTTTCCCTTAGTAGTTTCTTTTTATAGGACTCATGTGCTTTTCTTCACTCATTAATTATTCTTAAATGAAAACAGTGTTCTCCAGACTTGATTCCTTGTACTGGAATGTAATCTCAACACCGCCACCCATACCCCTGCAAAGTGCAATACTTACGTAGCTCTTCTGGATTTTGCCTCTTTTCTTTTATAGACTTTTCCAAGTTGCAAAGCACCATCTAGTCACTAATGTCCTGGCCAGGTTATGATGATTAATTATGTGTCCAAGTAGATGTAGTTCAAGAACAGCCAATTGGGAGGAAATTTTATGAGATGGTACATATTATCTGGTAGGGAACACTCTGATAGGGACAAAGTCTCATCTGAGAACCTGTGTGTCTGAGATAGAGGTAGATTTCTGTGGAATATAATTCTTCAGCATTGCCTGTTATGTCTCATTCTGTGTTTTTAGTTGGTCAGAACTTGGGGGTCTGAGAGACGAGTAATATTTGTAGTTTCCAGGGCTGTTCTAACTTCGTAGCCCTTTTGATTTTCATAAATATGTCAACGGAAAGGTGAAGGAAGGTGAATCAAATATTAATTGTTACAAGTTTCCACGTTATTTTGTGATTTTATGTTTTTGATCTTACTATTAAGCTATATGTTATTTTTTGATTTGTGACAGTTTTGGAAAGCATGCCTTTGTATAATAAAATCTGTAAGTATTAACTTCATTCAGATTTCAAGTGTTATATGGCATAAAGTTTTATGGTTTTATTTCTTAAAAATTAATTTTCATTAATTTAAATGAAATCCTCATGTTTCCTCATAATGTAATTTGAGAAAGTAATTGTTTTATGACTGTTTAAATACTTCTTCCCTCTTGATTCAGTTAGTTAAACTTTTTGATTAGTAAATTAAACTTCTTTTCTTTGTAGTAGTAAAGCACTCAACTGTGTGGGATATTGCTTAAATCTTAGAAGACTACAATAAAGTGGCAATGTCTCGGGAACCCACCCCACCTCTCTCTGGAGATATGTCTACTGGTCCTATAGCAGAAAGCTGGTGTTACACACAGGTACATGCTGTTAAAAATGCCTTCCTTTATGTCACTTACAAGTTGTGTAGTATTTTGAGAATATTGTGAAGCACTTTGGCATTGTTTCTAGAAGTGTTAGAAGAGTGGGTCAAAGAATGTTTAACATGTGACAGGTCAAGAGTGTAAAAGTCATCATTGTAAAAGTGCTTTTCTGAATGTTTTAGGTTAAAGTTGTAAAATTTTCCTACATGTGGACCATTAATAACTTCAGTTTTTGTCGAGAGGAAATGGGTGAAGTGTTAAAAAGTTCAACATTCTCATCTAGCCCCAGTGACAAAATGAAATGGTAAGATGTCTGTTTGTTTTGGGTATTTGTTTTTGATATGATCATCGGCTACTTTAAAATTTTGTTGTTACTGTTTCTGAATGGATATTTGTCTAATTTTATATTAGATTTATAATAAGTTCCTAATAGTATAGAGAATTGTAAAGAACTGTGAGGATATTGACAAGAGTGCTGTTCTATTATTAAGATTTAACATAAAAAAAAGAAATAAGATAAACTTACTTTGTAAAATATATATATATATATAAGTGGATAATTGAAGACACTTCTAAATTAAAACCAGTTCTCTTAAAAAAAAAAAGATTTAACAAATGATTTCAGTATCTTCTCTCTTGAATGTTTAAAGTATTATTTTCCTCCTTGTGAGCCTATTGTTTTATTTTAGGTGCCTGAGGGTAAATCCAAAGGGATTAGATGATGAAAGTAAAGACTACTTGTCCTTATATTTGCTTTTAGTCAGCTGTCCAAAAAGTGAAGTTCGAGCAAAATTCAAATTTTCCCTTCTGAACGCTAAAAGGGAAGAAACAAAAGCAATGGGTAAGTGATTTCCAAACTGACTTGAAGAAGTCTCTGTGTAACTATGTACTGTGACTTCCGCACTTTTACTTAGAAAAACTTAAGATTTTTTTCCCTAAAACTAAAATCTGCTTAACCCAAAACATTTCATTTTGACTGTTAATTTTAAATGCCAGTGTACAGTTACAGTTGTTTTACTAAGTCTTAGACTTCCTAAGACATGTAAAATTAGTTTTAAATCATATTAAAATTAAAATTTTTTATGCCCTAAAATGACATTCACTTTTCACTTGTAAAAACAGCTACTGTTAGGGCAAGATGCCTGGTTCAATGCCTGTCATATATAATAGGTGTTCAGGAAACATTTCTTTTTCTTCCTTGCCATTTTTGCCAGATAATAAAATCTGAAGAACAATGTGAAAGGAGTTCGAATGTCCTGATATTTTGTCACTAGAATTTTTTTGAGCAGTGGGCTGAACACTGACTGAAAGGAAATCAGTTTTTCTTAGTCTCAGGACCTGTTAAATTCAGTTCAAGCTTCTGAATTATAGCCAGCTGAAACCATGTAGCCTGGCACTTCATAACAGAAGATCATTGTAGGAAATGTACAGTGTGCACAGTAGGAAAATATATCATGAACTGCTGCATTAAATTTGAAGTGATTTCTGGAAGTGAATAACAAAAATCAAGTACTAACCTCACTACAAAAAACCCTCCAAATACACACATTAATAATATATTTTGTTGCTAAGGTAATACATAGTTTCACATGTGTTTTCACATTGTCTGACATTTAAGACAGGCGAGTGTCTTAGTTCAGGCTGCTATAACAAAGTAACATAGACTGGGTGGCCTACAAACAACAGACATTTATTTCTCACAAATCTGGAGACTGGGAATCCAAGATCAGGGTGCCAGCATAGTCAGATTCTAGTCCAACTGTTCTACTTATAGACTGCCAGTGTTTCACTGTGTCTTCACATGATGGAAAGGGCTAGGAAGCACTAATCCTTACATTCATGAGGGTATCTACCCTCATGACCTCATCTAATCCCACTCACTGGGCTCTTAATACCATCACTTTGGGGATAGGGTTTCAACATGAAACTTTTGAGGGGATACAAACGTTCAGTCCTTAACATGGAGTATCTCAGTTAAATTTATTACTGGTTTTCTACCTTCAGCTTGTATAACAGATAATGAATACTTTCTGTAAAGGACCTTGTTTATTTCATAGTATACAGTTGTTAATAAGTATGTTAGGCATTTGAAACATTTACTTCAGACATTTATTAAATCTTTTACTAATCATACTAAGACCATCTTCTGGACTTTTATGAAAATTGTTTTTAGAGGTGATGGGACTATGTCTGAAGACCTAGAAATGATAGGGGACTTTATTTAGCTTTTTTACCAGTTAATGGATTTTTCTCTAGTTAATGCAACTTAAATCAGTGGGATGGTTATCCCAGGAAAGCTTACAGGATGCCCTGGTGATATAGAGCATCCATTTTTAAAGGGAGAAACAAGAAATGAGAGGTATGTTTCTAAGTTGATTCTGATATTAGATGATGAATAGTATGCCTATGCCAATGTATTTTAATCCTACTTCATTGTTAAAGGGCTTAGATTGTTTGAAAGATCTCTTCCTTCTCCTTGACATTTGATCAGGCTTTTCATCTACTTAGATATCTAGGAATCTGAAAGTGAGCTCATTGATAATGGCCAGAATTTTTGGTAGGCTGTGAAATGATCTGGTTCTACCTAATGTAACTCTTTTGACATTTTACCTATGAACACACATATCTGTAATTTTTATGATGGATGTATTGGCCCAGTCCTATTTTTCACATTCATTTAACTGTGTTATCATTAACAGAATGTTTCTTGGATACTTGTTTATTTAAACTTTTATTCTGTTTTCCACCAGAAAGCCAAAGAGCATATCGATTTGTACAAGGGAAAGACTGGGGTTTTAAAAAATTCATTCGAAGGGATTTTTTGCTTGATGAAGCTAATGGTCTTTTACCAGATGACAAGCTTACATTATTTTGTGAGGTGGGTACATTTTTTATTCAAGGAACTCACTGTTTGGCTATATTTAGTGATGAAGCAAAAATATACACTAAGTAACTGGTGTAATTGGTAATATTTTATACGTAAATATTTAACCATGTAAAGGCTGACTGGATTTTCTTAGAAATCAATGTAGTAGCCCAGTCTGAAAAAATTCTGTCATGTCTTTAAGCTATAAATTGTATATACAGTTATACTACCACATACTAAATACTTCTTCCTCATAGGAAGACTATGGATGTGTATAGCTTCATATCAAGATTTCTGAATATCTTCTTCATTCTGAATAATTCTAAATAGATGGTCAGTATTTTCTGTCATATTCAGATTGATGATATTAAACATTATTACTAGTTTATCAGTTTGAATCCATACTTGAATGGAAGTGAAAGTGCCTGAAAAAAGGCTGGGAAGCTTTTTGTTCATTCAAGCAGTTAGATTCATTTATTCAAATAGATGTTAGCATTATAAGCAAAAGCATCTCAAAATTTTTAAGATATACCTATGTCTGTTGACAGACTTATAAGATATAATCATATGCATGAAATGTCATCTTTTGAAACTTACCAGCATTGCCCCTTCTAATAATTTACACTTATGATTTGTCTTAATTTGAGGCTTGAACTTGGTTCTGTCATTGTTATTACGTAGCTTTATCTATATGAATTGTTGAGATGATCAGGTAACCTCAGCATTAAATATATTTCAGTAGGTTATTGTAGACAGATGAGTGTCTTGGAAGCACAATAACTTCCTTAACTGCTACTAAGGTAGCTTTACTCTTTTTATAGAAAATGTGTAAAATTTCTTGGCAAGATTTACAAACTAATTATATATTATACTGTGTCAGAAGAATAATTGAAATATGGCCCCAGAGACTACATAGTGCAAATATAGTGCATCTTATTTTCACTTAGACAAGTTAAATGAACTGTATGATGAATTTGTTATGAATACAATTAGTTGGTTGATAAAGCACATACCGCAAGTGTCTTGAGCAAAGCTTATCATTAAATAATTTGATAAAAATATATACTAAAGCATTTGTTGCCAATAGATAAGATGCTCTAAGTAGTATTTTAAATAATTGTAGGTTATGTTATTTAAGCATTCTTTTATTTATTTATTTATTTAAGCATTCTTAACGTAGAATCTTTTCATAATTTTAGCAGTTATCTTAAATTTCAGCATGTTAATTTTTTTTAATCACATAATCTTAGAATTTAAAGGATCTTAAAGGTTGTGTAATCCAGTTAAGAAAAAAAACTACTGCAGCTAAGTCTTTTTGTGAATAAACATTTTAAGAAAATATTTCTTTTTTTAGAATTGAAATATTGTTTACTAAGTATATTTCCCTAAGTATATTTTATTGGAACCTAGACAACCAAAAAGTTCAGAATGAAGGCTGAAATTAAGATCTTTTTCTGATACAAGTTTTTGAAGTATACTTTTTATTCACATGCTAAATTATACAAGCTAGTGACCTCCTAAAAATCAAACCCACCATGACATATATTTTAAGTTGACATTGATCAAATTCAGTTTTGGATACTGTAATACATACCTTTACTGATGTAGACCTTTATACCCTGGGCACTGTATTTAACATAGGTGGGCAAAAAGTGCTTTGAACAAACATTCCTTGTGCCCTTTCCCTCTTTCTTCTGTACCTCTCACTGATGCCCTTCCTTCTACAGCATCTCCAGCACTGCTTGCAGAAGAGGAGGAAGCATTGCACTGGCCTACCTAAAGAACTGCCTCCTCCCCTCCCCTGCAAGTGGTGCTGTAGACAGGTAAGGCAGTCTGGTGCTACCCTTTGGTGCAAGACATAAATAATCTTGCAAGTTCCATACTATGAGTCAAATAGCCAGAGGTAGAAATTTCTGGCAGTGTAAACAGTTCTGCCCCTTCTCTCCCAAAGTGATGCAGAAAACAGGAATTGAGGAATAAGTAGGAAAAATAGAAAATTGGTTAAATTGCTTTATCTTTTGGAATCCAGCAGATTTTAAATAATCTTATGGTCCAAAGACCCATGCTATTCTATGGTATACAGAAGACTATATATACAGGTAGAATATATGTAATGAATTGTTCATAAAATTAAATTAATTCATTTAGAAGGACTTTTTTTCCACTCCTATTTTTCTGTTGCTAAGTTAACCTTTCTATTTTAAAATACTTTTGATAGTGGATGGAAGTTGGGTTTTATTCTCTAAAAATGACAAAATGGAAAACTGACAACCCGATTTCTGTCATCTGCATTCTACAAAAGGATACCTGTCTATGAAAGCCAGAAAGTCTAATACCCAGTATTCTAGAAGATGATATGAAATTGGACTACTAAAAGTTTCTCACTTTGGAGCCAGTGTAAGGGATGGTTAGGTAGTTGATTAGAGTGGCAAAATTTGTAGTACTATGCACCTTTGGATATTCCTAGCTAGCCTTCAGAATTAGTTTAGAGAATTGAGAGTTTTAAAAATAGGAACCAGTAGTCCCAGATTTCCAGGGAAGTCACAGCTGATTAGAACCTGCACATGTTCATCTTTAGTCTAAATTATATTCTCAGAGTTGATCCAAAAGCAAATTTGAAAAAGAGCTGTCAAATGAGTTTGAGGTTTTACGTTGTCAGTTTTGAGTATTGTGCATTTGCTGTTTTATTTTGAAAGAACAACAGTTTAAACTCAGGAAAGAATCTCAGCCTTTCTTCTGAATTTTTTACTCTAGCTTCCATTCAGTAAGAATGTTCATTACCTATATTTGAATATGTACTAGAAAAAATGAAAATTTTACCAATTTCTTAATTATAGGTATCAAAGAAAATAATCATCAGAATTCATTGCATATCAGTTTTAATTAGATCATTAATTTCTGCTCTATAAATAGTCCCTTGAATACTCTTCAGAATATGAAATGTTAATTATGTCTTACTTAAAATCTGTGGTTGCTGTGATAATAGTATGTGGATGTGTATGCCAATAATATAAATTCTTCTGAATTGTGATTTTATATATACAAAGTACAAATATATCATCATCAGTATCTATGCCCGATAATAATGGCTTTATTTTTTGATCCTTTTTTCCTTCTGTCACCTGATTTTTGTAAAATTTTTACATTAAATATATTGTTTTGAATTAAGATAATTAGACAATAAGTAGAATTTAAGAAATCCTTTCCTAAATTTAAATAATATGGTCACACTTTCATGACTCCACTGCATACTTTATGCAAGTAATTGAACTGTTCAGTTTAATCCAGTTTCTGCTCTCTAGAAATTTCAAGAGCAGTGCTGATATGAACAAGTAAACACTGTCTTTGTGATCCTAACTAAACCCTGAATATTAATACCAACATTTTTCATTTATGTATCGTTAAGTTATAATGTATGGTGTACCAGAGCAATAAGGTAAGGATTAGTGAAGCTTTTTTTTTCTGTTTTGTAGTTTGTAGAATTTTAGAAACAATTTGAATAATTAAAACCTTAGTAGAAGAATCTTTATTCATGAACTTATTTATGTGCACAATGTCTTGGCTCCTATATTTAGAAGAACATCTCAGAAGATTGTTGTGATAAATCCTTTCAGAACCATAATTGCATTAACGTACTACTAATTTCTTTAAAAATTCAAAGAAATACTGTCTAGTACAAAGAATGCTATAAAAAGGGATGTAGGTCTAGTCTTCCTCTGATACTGACTAGCAGTGGATTTAGGACACATTAGTTACCTTCTCTGGATCTCACTTTTTCAAATTTTTTTTAAAAAATGAGGCGGTTGGATTAGATGATTTCTATGATGTGTGATTCCAAAAGGTTAATAAAAGCGGACAAACAAAATGGTTAATAAAAATATCCTCAGAAAATAAAGTTTTCTTTAGAAGGCATCTATTCATTCATATGAGATAGATGTTATTACATCTGGGTGAGTGAGGACTAATGAGATTTAATATTCTTCTAACATTTTATATTGGACCATTATACTTTCTTAGCATGTTAGTAGTTTGGTCCAATTTATCCATTTTCAATTTACAATTCCTACATAGTTTACTGTATTTGTCCTTACATATGCTTACTTTTAATTAACAAAAGCCTTATGAAATATGTTTTTAAATGAACACAGTCATCTATTGCTGCATAACAAACAACCATAAAACTTAGTAACTTGAAATAGTAGGTAACTTATATAGCACTTTTTGTGAAAGATGGTTCATTTACTCTTGACACATTTGATTTACTAGTTGAGGTAGTATTTTCTTCAATTTATTAAATGTAATACGAAATTCCTAGTAATAGTATATTCCTTTTCCTAAAAAATTAGTGTGCCAAACTTTGTAGTGTTTTAAGACTTTATTCAGTATGTAGTCATCTGAGAAATAATTTAATCCATATATATTGGACTCCATATAAAAGCAATGTTGCAGTCATACCAAGTTTTATTTATTGATTATTTCACAGGTAAATAAAAGGTCTGCAAATCGAATTAAATTATATTTATATTGTTCTTACTGTTGATTTTTTTAAATAAAAGATTTCCATAAACATTAATAACTACATTGGTTTTGTGAGAATTCTTATACTTTAAAATTTAAATCAATATTACTAGATATTTAAATCAATTTGTTTAGAGTTGAAACATATAGGGACAGCACTTAAAATACTTCCCAAATTGCATATTGTAGTCTGTAGTTTTAAAAAACATTTTAAAATACTCTAAAAAGTCATAAGTGTGATGCTGTGTTTATTGAATGTATAATAAACTTTAAATGTTGATAGGTCTGTAGTGTGAGGAAGTAAAAATTAAAGAAATTTCTTTCTCCTCACAAAAATACCTTCTCCTTGTTTGAATTTGGAATCATATTATGACCTTTTTCTTGTTGAGAAATACTTTTTGTGATTAATAGCCGAGCATTCCAAGGAATCATTAAGCCATTTATTTACATAAAATGTCGCTTTAAAATGATCTAGTTCTTTTCAGTTTTTTTCTATATTATTTCTCTCCTTTAAGTTGTGTCCTTAAATTCATTTCCCAAGTATTACCATTTTTGATCAGGAGTACATTGAATTTTCTACATGATTTTAATGATAAGTTTAAGTTTAGACTTAGTAGCTTATTATTGATATTAATTTATAAAAGTGTTTTTTCTTGCTGTCCCTTTTTTATTAGGTGAGTGTGGTCCAAGATTCAGTAAATATATCAGGACATACTAATACAAATACTTTAAAGGTGCCTGAATGTCGACTAGCAGATGATTTAGGTAATCTCTGGGAAAACACAAGATTTACAGATTGCAGTTTTTTCGTGAGAGGACAAGAATTTAAAGCTCATAAATCTGTACTTGCAGGTACTTTCTACTTTTGGGTAATATAGTACCTTTCTTTCATAAATTTGTACATTAAATAATGATGCTTAATCTTGTTACAGCTCGATCCCCAGTTTTTAATGCAATGTTTGAACATGAAATGGAAGAAAGCAAAAAGGTAAACATGGTTTAAAGGGCTAATATTTGTACAAATGCAGAATAGTGGAATGTATATTTTAAAAGTAAAGGTGCATTTTCTTATTATGATTTTAGAAAGAAATAGAAGGATGGGGGGAAATATGTTCTATCATACAAAAATAAATGTAGCTTACTGTGGGTGAATATTCCACATAACAGCTATTTCAGCACCCTTCTGGTAGCAAAATAAGTGGGTAGTTGTTATCCAAAAGGCTAGCTGTCCAAAAGGACTGTACTGGTCCATAACTATTTGAGAGTTCTCCAGTTAAGAGGTATATTCCTTCTTTCTAGACTTTGAGTTGATTTTGGAACTTGTTTTCTAGAACAAAGACAATTCCTACATTCTTTTTACCACTATAATAAGAGGATATTTATTGGATTTAATAAAGGACATAAAGGACATAAATAATGTCATTATTAGTATGCATGAATTGTAATCAAGATATTACCTATTTGGTTTTCTCAGATATTTCTCTTTCACCTGTCATCTTGAAATGTAGTCAGATTAAAGACCAGAGGTTGATTTTTGCGGGTTGCATTACATGTAAGCCTTATTGCTCCAACTAGGCAACTCCTGAGTTTATTTATATGTCTCAGCTTTATTCTCCCTGCAGAACTAGAAGCTGCAACGAAGTAGCTTCTTTCTTTCCTTTGATTATTGGTCTGGGCAGGTAGTATGATCAGTCTTCTGATCAATGATGTCAAATGTTATTGTCATCAAAGTGTCAGAAAAGTTTGGTATTGTTTAGTGTTAACTATTTAGCTTCATTGATCTCAGGAGAGAAACCGAATACAGAGATACAGGAGTAAAAAAGCAACTGGTCCTCTTAGGACTTGAGTATGTCTCAAGTAAAGAGGTGAGGTGCCCGTAGATAATATTACATGCCGTTTTTGTAGGAGAGTTCTGAGGTAGTGGGCTCTGGTATGTTCTCAAATACCTGACCTTACCTTTGCTTAAAGCTGGGACTAGAACCAGTGGTTATTGGGTCTTAGGCATTGTATTACCACCTAATTCTTTTCAACAACAAAAAAAGTTAATAACCATCTTCTTCTAAGATAGAGGTCAGAAACTGAATTCAGGTGTATTTAGTTTGACCTTACAGGTTTTTTTGTTTCTGTTTGAACTCTTTTTAACTGAGAAGTTGGGGTTTATGTTCCTCCATGGGAGTGCTTGACTTGGTGTACTTCTCTTAGACCTGCCTGCTTCACTTTGCCCGCTTACTTAGCCTACTGAAGATTTACTCACCTCAATTTTAAAATACACTTTGGGGCTTTTAAGTTGCTGTCAGTTTTGCTTTGGTTCATTTGTGTATGTGTGTGTTCTTGAAATATAACTTTTTTGTTGTTGTTTTCAATACCAGAATCGAGTGGAAATAAATGATGTAGACCCTGAGGTTTTTAAAGAAATGATGAGATTCATTTACACAGGGAAAGCGCCAAATCTTGACAAAATGGCTGACAACTTGTTGGCAGCTGCAGACAAAGTAAGTAATTCGGTCTTAAAGAGCTGAAAAATGTCCTCAAGCTTGATGTATCTAGAAAACTATCATCAAATGAGAACCCCCAATAACTTGAAATATTGAACTAATTTATACTGTTTGTGGATGGCTCTTGAGAGTATTATGAAATAACACACAGTGGGATAATATAGAAATGAAATTTTTTTAAATCAATAAGACATAAAAATATCTTGAGCCAATTTACAGAAATGGCAGATTAACTGTAGACTCAACAGTTTTGAGTGTATCATTACCCTGTTTTATGAGAACACACACACAATAGCATATATAATCTATTGCAATTTTGAGATATTCTTAGTGTTAAGATACAGTGCATGACCTTTGTCTAAAAAAAGGAAAAAAATATTGGGTATTTTTTTCTAACTTAATCTTGTATTCATAGATTTCTTTTTTAATATAAGAGTATAGAGAAAAAACAATGTTAATTTTATAATGTTCTTTTATAATGGTGATTTCCTGAAGGTAGGGAAACTACAAAAATTTCAGGAAATCTCAAAGCCAGTAGTTCTCAATCCTCAAAGCACTAAAGCACTTTGGGAGCTTTCTCCAAAAGTATTAATGTCCATGCCACTTCTGTCTGTGTGTGTATGTAAGTTTGTGTGTGTATGTATATATGTATATGTATATATAGTGATAATTATACTCATTTTGAAAAATGTTACCATTGGGAGAAACTGGGCCAAGTGTATATTACTATCTCAATAAAAATTTAAATGTAAAAATGCCATTATAATAGAGTCAAAAATTTGAAATACATAGACATAAATCTGACAAAATATGTTCAAGACCTGTATGCTGAAAATTATAATATACTGCTAATAGAAATTAAGGTAGACCTCAATAAATGGAGAGAAAAAAACTTGTTCATGTACTAGAAATCTTAACATTGTTAAAATGTCAATTCTCCTTTGATTAGTAGAACCAACATGTCACTATCAAAATCCTAGCATGCTTTTGCAGGGGAAAAATTGACATGCTGATTTAAAAATTTTATATGCAAGTGCAAGGACCTGGAATAGTCAGATAACTTTGAAAAAGAAGATCAAAGTGGAGGAGTCATAAAGGTTCAGTATTTAGGACAGCATTGTATTGGTGACAAGATAGACAAATAACTCATTGAAGCAAAATATAGAGTACAGAAATAGACTCACATGTATGACTACTTAATTTTTGATAAAAGTGCAAAGATAGTTCAGTGGAGAAAGGATAGTCTTTTCAATAAATGGTGCTATAGGAGTTGGATAGCCTATGTCCAAACAGATAAACTGTGGTTGAACTCATTTGAAAAAACTTTGTATGCGAACTTCACATCATATACAAAAAGTAATGCAAAATAGATTATAAACCTAAATAGATTATAAACCTAAAATTATAAACTCCAAAAACATAATACATAAAATGAAAAATGATAAATTGGACTTCAATGAAATTTAAAACTTCTTTTCTTCAAAAGACATAGGAAAATAAAGACTAGCCGCAGACTGGGAGAACATATTTGCAAAGCATATATCTGATGAACAACTTTGGAGTTTGTTTCTGTTTTTTGTTTTGTTTTGTTTTTTAGCAAATTTTATTTTTATTTATTTATTTATTTATTTTTGGCTGTGTTGGGTCTTCGTTTCTATGCAAGGGCTTTCTCTAGTTGCGGTGAGTGGGGGCCACTCTTCGTCGCAGTACTCGGGCCTCTCACTGTCGCGTTCTCTCTTGTTGCGGAGCACAAGCTCCAGACACGCAGGTTCAGTAGTGTGGCTCACAGGCCTAGTTGCTCCACGGCATGTGGGACCTTCCCAGACCAGGGCTCGAACCTGTGTCCCCTGCATTGGCAGGCAGATTCTCAACCACTGCGCCACCAGGGAAGCCTCTGTTTTTTGTTTTGATGATGAACAACTTTTGTCCAGAATATAAATGATTAAGGACTTTTGTATTCAGACCGTATAAAGACCTCTCAAAACTCAATTATAAGTAAACAAAGTTATTTCTAAAAATAAAAATATTTGAACAGACACTTCCTAAAATAGTGTCAGTCAAGTATATCAAAAGATGCTCAAACACATTAGGGTAGTGTAAATTAAAACCACTGTGAGATACTTCTGTAACTGTATTATAATAACTAAAATTACAAAGACCATACCAAGTATGGTCAAGGATATGGAAAAATTAGGACTCTCATATACTGCTAATGGGAATGTAAAATGATACAACCACTTTGAAAGACCATGTGGCAATTTTTTTAAAGTTTTACACTTACCATATTATTCAGCGAGTTTACTTATAGGTTTCTGCTCAAGAGAAAAGAAAGCATATGCCCATACAGTGACTTGTATATGAATGTTTATAGCAGCTCTATTTGTAATGACTAAAAACTGGAAACACCCAAATGTTTGTCAATAGATCAGTGGAATACTACTGAGCAATAAAAAGCATAGAACTATTGATACATAGACAATAGCATGTATGAATCTCAAAATAATTATAATGCGTGGAAGCCAGACAAAAACAAATGCAAATTGTATGATTCCATTTATAGAAGACTTCAGAAAATGCAGACTGTAGCAGTAGAAAACACATCAGAGGTATTGCCTGGGGTGGGGTGAGGAAGAAGGGTTACAGAGAGATAGAAGGAAACTTTGGGGAGTAATGAATATGTCCACTCTCTTGATTTAATGATGGTTATATGGCTGTATAAACTTATCAAAGTGTATACTTTAAATACGTGCTATTTATTGTATGTCAATTTTACCTCAATAAATTGCCAAGGATGTTCTGATAACATATACTAAGTTTTTAATGGTTATGAATATGATTTGTTTAGCTTTATAATTTATTTTTCAGAATTAAGTAGTGACAACATGCAGTGTACTGACTGGTGTTTAAAATAGTAGAAAAGAGAAATATACTCATTAAGAGTATTGAGTAATAAGGGGTTTTTAAAGAATAAAACCCTACTTTAAAAATATCCTGTATCTTGCACTTATGCAAATAGAAATTTCTTAAGAAAAATTAGTCTTTCTCTTGAATGCATTAATTCATACTTTCTTTATATTTAAAGTAATTTAAAGACTTTTAAAGTACCCTCAGTTCAATGTGTAATGAACTTAATGTAATGGCTTAAACTTCATTTTCTAAGTTACAAATATCGTGTATTTAAAAACTTGCTAGTTTGAGTAAATGTTTAATGTTATGTTTTCCTTTTGGATAGTATGCACTGGAACGGCTGAAGGTCATGTGTGAAGAAGCTTTGTGTAGTAACCTCTCAGTAGAAAATGTTGCTGATACCCTTGTCCTTGCAGATTTGCACAGTGCGGAACAGTTGAAAGCACAAGCCATAGACTTTATTAATAGGTAAGCTATGCTTGTATTTCAGTGGACATGACACCTTCAACAATTCTTCACAGGCCTTTTTCTTAAGTGTTTTTAAATCTTCAATGCAGGTGCAGTGTACTTCGACAGCTTGGGTGTAAAGATGGGAAAAACTGGAACAGCAAGTAAGATGACATCAGTTTCTGACTTAAAGTTGATCTGCATACGTGAAATTAAGTGTTTGCATAGCCTTTTGTTCATCTACAATAAGTATGAATCCAGATATTAGTTATATGAAGCAAACTGCCAGTTTAAAAAATAGTAATTTGACTACTTAGTGGATTCTTGAGGCTATGCTCTGTTGTAGATCAGCTTCTAATGTGAATTGGGATGGACACTCTAATGTCTTAAGCACGTATGTTCATGTAGTATATAGCTGAGTCCAGGTATTTCAGTGGCTGGAGATCCTGCCTTTGCCCCTTCAGAAAGCATTTCTAAAAATGTGGGAAATATTTATTTTATCCTATGAGGAAGTGTACCCTCCATATTTGCCTAGAAACTCTTGACATTTGAATGCTAACCCACTGCTTCTTAAGGTAGCCAGATAACTTGCATCACATGCTATATTAGGCTAACTGCCTACCATTCCAGAAATAGTAGCAATTTGATCTTTCCTTGCCCTGGTTAGATTATAATGAGCAGGGTAGTTGTGACATCTTTCTAAGCCTGGATCTTCAGAATATGATGTAACTAGTAGAATTTATTATTCCCTTCTTTTTTCTTCTTCACTCATTTTATTTATTTATTTATGGCTGAGTTGGGTCTTTGTTGGTATTGCTGTGCGCGGGCTTTCTCAAGTTGCAGCAAGCGGGGGCTACTCTTCATTGCGGTGCGCGGGCTTCTCATTGCGGTGGCCTCTCTTGTTGAGGAGCACGGGCTCTAGGTGCGCAGGCTTCAGTAGTTGTGGCTCGTGGTCTGTAGAGCGCAGGCTCAGTAGTTGTGGCGCACGGGCTTAGTTGCTCCGCAGCATGTGGGATCTTCCTGGACAAGGGCTCGAACCCGTGTCTACTGCATTGGCAGGCGGATTCTTAACCACTGTGCCACCAGGGAAGCCCTTCACTCATTTTTAGAGTGACATTTTTACTCTTTGCAATTATTCAGTATCAGGAGTCAGGAGGTTGAAGAATTTGCGTATGCTTTTGATTATTTTTGCCTGTAAACCCTTAAACTCCATTTTTGCAATTTATCAAAAGTTGATACAAGAAAGTAAAAAAAGACAGCGTTAGAGACAAGAAAATGAATGTTTGATTTATGGCCCCTTGCTTTCATCTGTTTTGATAGATTTGAAGTTGGTTAACTGAATTCTTAACAGTTTGTGAATTCTGTTTTATGAAAGTAAAAATTAGTGGCTACTTTTAAGATATTGATTATTCTATATATTGGTCAGTGTGTGATAATACATTATCATGGTATGTATCCTAGAAAAAATCAAATGGCTGTTTTGTGATTCTTTGTACTTTGCCACTTTCAAGCTCTAGTTTTATTCTGTTAAGAAAATATTTTGCCTTGTATAGCTTTTTCAATGTCAAAAAATATAAGCTTATTTTATATCCCGTGTAGAAGCTGTATTGTATGTAGAGACCTTCAATAGCTATTTGTTGAATTAAATAAATGAAAATGTCAGGTAAATTAAGAAGTATCTGTGTGATTCTAAACGAGTTGAAATTATAAACATGACGACACACTGGTAATTGGATGTTAGGCAAATTTTTTTTTTAATTGTTATTAGCTGCTATTTAGTGAAGCAAACATTTGTGTAGCATCTATCGTGTCTCAAGCACCATGCTGGGGTCCTGCATGTAAAAACAATTATGGGGAAAAATCCTGTCCTTGAGAAATTGATCTAATGGCAGGAACACACCCATGAATATATCATTTTATTATAATATGGTAAGTAATGTGTTAAAGAAGGTTATGTGCAGGGCACTTGACTAAGGCTGGAGGTTTAGGGATGAAGATGACTGAGGCTTGTCTTAAAACAGGAATAGGAATTAGCAAACTAGGAAGGAAATAGCAAGCATTGCAGACAGCATAGCTTGAATCAAAGTATAGACGCATGAAGCAATAGTTGATCAATCATTTGATAGATATTTATGTTTATTATCCAGTAAATTCCCAAGGCACTGTGCTTACTTAGTACAAAGAATATAATGGCGAACATGACAGATGTTTTCCCTGCCTTCATGGAGTTCATGTTTTAGCAGGAGATGTATAAGAATTAAACAAGTAGTTGAAGTTAAGTGTAATAATAGGTAATGTAGAGCATACCCATCTGAGCATATAGCAAAGGGACCGAACCTAATCTAGGGGTCAGAGAAAGCCCTTTTGAAGAATTGTTGTATAAATAAAGACCTGAAGAAGAAGAGTGAAGAGGTGGGAAAGTATATCCCGAAAAAGACATTCAGGTGTGCAAAGTTTTGGTGATAAGAAAGAACAGTATGGAGGGTGGGGCATGAGAAGCTGGAGGAAGAAAGCAAAGATCAGATCATGGAAGGCCTTTTAGACATTATTCGAACAGGAATGGGCATACAGTAAAAGGTTTTAACCTGAGTAGGATGTGATCAGGTGTGTGTTTTTAGCAATGTCTCCACATGCATGGTTGTGGGGAGGTTGAGTTGGTGGTGGTAGTTGAGGAGCAAGGTTATATATAGGTAGGCCAGTTGGAAAGTTATTGGAGTGTTTCAGGCAAAAGATGAGGGCAAAATTAGACTTGACTGGCGACAGTGTGGCCAGAGGGACATAAAAGGATAGAATATTTTGAATGGACAATCTATAATACTTGGATATTATTTGGATGGAGGGTAGTTACAAAGGAGAGAAGACAGGAGACAAGGAAGGATAACTAGATTTTTTGCTTGGGTAATTGTATTTACTCAGAGCATGTTGTACATCAGGTACAGTAAACAGTTCAGTATTATTATACAAAGTGCCAGAGCATGAAAGTGGGAGGTAGAAAGCTAGGGGGAAGAACTAGGGAACTTTCTCTTTCTAAAGAACTTGGGTACTGGCAATGGAGAAGAGTAGAAGAGGATGTGTTCATGTTAGTGTTTATGTTACTAAGGCAGCATGGAAGCTGGTTTGAGAGGAGCAAGATAGGAGAGTAGAAGACAAATTAGGAGACTCCCATAATAATTCAAATGTGAGATGATGTGGGCCTTAACTAGGGATTCAGGATACCTTTGGGAATTAAAATAGGGCTTTGATGACTGATTGGAAAGGATGGCATCTAGGGTGACTTCCAAATTTCTGACTTGAATCACTGGGTGATGGTGGAAGCATTAGCTGATGGGAAATGAGAGAGGAAGAATTTGGGCCTTGGGAGAAACGTGTTGAGTTCCCTTCCGACAGTGCCAAATTTATGGGTCTCCAGGCACATCCAAGGAAAGAGAACAAGTGGTTGGGAACAACCTTTGTGGGGAGGCCTAGGACTTAGCAAATCATTATTTATCATCACTGAATATGATAGTTAAAATTGTGAATAGTGGATGAGATAAGTAAAGAACGTTAAGGGAGAAGAGTCGAGGGCAAAACTTAGAACTCTAAAGAAAACCTGCACGTAAGAGCCAGGGAAAAGAGCTCTTGAAAGAGCGGGTATAGAAATGGTAACAGTGGGAGTAGAACTATGCAGACAAGTGTCACACACTTCCAAGAGTAGAATTTCCAGAAAAATTGAGTAGTTTCATTTACAAAAGAAAATACCAGTAAGGTAAAGATGATATTTTAATGAATTCAAATGGTTTGAATACATAGAGAGGCAAACAGAATGTTCCAGAACATTTTGAAATCTGTAAATTAAAAAAAAAAATTGACAGTGCAACAGTGCATTTTGAAAAGTACTCTTTAGTAAACATCTCTTAATTTTATTTTTCAGCCAAGCAACAGACATAATGGAAACATCTGGGTGGAAGTCCATGATTCAGTCTCACCCACATTTGGTAGCAGAAGCCTTCCGAGCACTAGCATCTGCACAGTGTCCACAGTTTGGTATTCCACGAAAACGGCTAAAACAGTCTTGAAATCTTCCATGAACTGTAGAAAAATGGAACTGACTTTTACTCCTCCAGGTCCAGAAGGATTCTAATACACAAACCATAAGCAAGAGCTGTTTCTGTTGTCTTGTCCACAGAACAGAAGCTGAGAAAGCATATTGCTTGAATTTCAGGTGGATAATTTATGGTTTATTCTTCAGCTTTAAATTAGACTGATTATACTCTAATTCACTTCAAGGCCTTAAATTATCTTCAGTGACTTCTCTTGTTCATATATATACTTTAATTTTTTTATTGTGCCTTGTCATTGTGACCAAGGCTATGCAGGATTGCACTAGCTCCATAATGCAGTAATATTGATAACTGAAGATAATAAGTTTCAAAAGGATCTTCCATTAGTTTGAGAAAGGCAAATGAAATTATAGGGTTTGTCCTATGCTATCTCAAAGTTTAAAACTAGGCTTTCCTTAAAAAAGCACTTCTATTGGAGATTACTGGTAACGTCTCCAGTCTAAGTTCTATAAATACAGGAGAACCTGCTTACCTTCAAGGTAAGTTATGGCAATACACTGCTTCAATTCTAATTTATTTTTCATTTCAGGGGGCAAATATGCAATGAGTTGGCCCAAATTTTTAGTGAAATTTGTAGTGTTTGTATGTTATCTGTCCAACAAACTAAGAGAAGCATAACAAACCTTTGCTTGTGTTTCTTTGTGAGTTTATCCAAGTTTACAATGATTGAGAACTGATTGAGGTTAAGATTTCAATAAGAAGAAAGCATGTTTTGTGCTGAATTAATTTTTTTTTAATTTATAGTGACCTACATTTATATGAAGAATTCTGTACATGTTAAAAGTAAGGATGACCAAATGTAAATTTAATGAGTGGGCCAATTAAGAAGATATATATGCACTTTTAATGTGTAACTTTTTTATACTGAATGGTACTTTTTTTTTTTTTTTTTGCTTTTGAGAGAATTGATAAGGTATAATTAATTGTCTTAACTTTTGAAAGAAATTTTAAGACAGATGGAGGCAACTGGGATGTTTGTGATAATAGATAAGGAAGATATTCTCGATTATAGTTAAATAGGTTTGACTTCCAGATATTCATTATTGAATTCACGCCTGTTGATCACGCTTTGGAGAAGGCACCTGACAGTAAATGAATCCTGAACAGCCTACTCTCCTTCTAAAAGCAATGAACTGCTATTATTTGCAGACTAAAGGAGAGAACCCTTAGAAATATGTCAGGCTACACTCTGAAACCTTTTTTCCTCCCTAGCTTTCTCCTTTCTGTCTCAGTTACTGTACCAACATTGTGGATGATAGTGAAATTCTGCATAATGTGAACAGGATAAACTATTTATAAACTGCTTTTCACGGGCCAGTTCTTTATTATAAATGAATTTTAGCTTTAAACACATACACATCTTCAGTTTTTGATAGCTCTGTTTACAACAGAAGTCTGTTCTGGTGCATTGTCCTGGTGAAGCAGGAGCAATCAGTGTCAAGTCACTGCATCTGATTTCCTGTGACAGTGGCAGTATGCTTCTTAGGCAAGATTTACATTTGACCACAAGGGAAAAATTTTTTTCACTGGAAAAAAAAATGCATATACCTATATATTTACATATATAACTTTATTCTCCAGATTAAAATTTGTATAATTCGTTTATTTAGTTTTTGAATTTAGGATAAAAAGAAAAAGATTGAAGCATGAAGTTTTAAAATAGATTTTATTTTTGTTATCTGTCTGTTAGGTATTTACCGAAGCAATCCTAATATACCAAGAGTGATTCATATTTACATTGAACAAACACTGTCAAATAACCATTTGTTATCCACATCAAACTGGAGTTCAAAAAGATCATATTTTCAGATATCTTCATTTCTTCCTGTGTAGCTTGAGTCTTTGTTGTGTTAACCTAAATTTGAAATTGGAAGACTCCCTTCGGATAGAAGAAAGATTCTTACATATGAATGGATTCCATCCTATGTAAGAGTATTATAGGGAGAAAAATTCGCTTCCTTAATTTCACCATAAGATTGAGCCCTTTAAATTTAAAATGTGCAACTTAAAAAAGAAACCACACACACATACATATACACTTTAAGAATCTGAGATTTTGCCAGGGTCTTAGAAGAAAACAAAAATTCATCCCTCAGGCCCTAGAATTTTGTTGTCATATATTAAAAAAATACTGGTGTATTCATTTATGTCAGATGCACACAGGCGCATTCTGAATTAATTCACTGCTTGGATCTACATTTCTAACCATAGTGACTCCAGTGATAACACCTATTATAATGAACATTTCAGCTTACCCTTACTTACATACTTACTTTAGTGTTTGTTGCAAATCTGAAGGGTTTTATTATAAAGATTTTTTTTTTTTTAGTTTGGTAGCACATTTTGTACCAAAAACGTCCAACACTGTGCTGTAAGAATATCCACATTTGTAGAAATGTCCACTTTTCAGATAATATAATTCCTACCATTATACTAACAGAATCATATGGTAGTTGATTTATTTTTTTTATTTATTATGTATATTTTTGGTATTGTGGGTTCTTGAGACAATGATACAAAACTGTTAATGTATTCTGACGTGAGTGCTCTAATAGCTTTTTTTTTTTTTCATTTTGAAACTACAGACATTGTTTTCGGTAGGCACAGATTTTGTCCTGAGCAGTGTTGCCTTTTGAACTAAAGCCTGCTCCTGTTGCCCTTTTGTCACCTAAACAGAGCTTTTTCTTAGAAAAGTAGTAACTGGTCTTAAATGTTCCATATTATAAAAGTAACTATTGGAGAACTGTTCTTTAGATTGAGATACAGAAACACTGTATTTGTGCCTTTTTCATTTTTTAATATTAATGTGTATCGGTATTTGGAGCACAAATATGAAGGTGCCATAACATTATGGCCTGCCATTGTTACCTCCTTGAATACTCATGTGTCATTGTCTTGAAATAGTAATTGGAGATTCTTGCATGTATTCCGTGGTCATTTGGGCATGTGTGTGTGCGTGTGTGCACGCGTGTGTGTGTGTACATGTACTTGTATTTGCTTGGACTTGTGTGTGCTATGTTCAAAAGAGTGAATTTCTGAAAATAGAACTCAGTTAAATGTTGAAAGTTTAGGTTAGTTGAAATGTATTCCATTTAAATGTGCTTTGAGGGGACAATTGAGAGGAAATTATAATTCTCAAAAATGTGACCAATTTACTGCATGATGAAATGTGAAAACAGTGCCTTTTAAGGACATCAATTTTAAAATTAAGTTTTAAAATATTAACAAAGATCTCTTAAAAAGTTGTCATGAACATTATTGGTTTATTTTTAAACGAGACCTAAGTTAGAGCTTAAATTGCCAAAAGTATAGTTATTAATTTATTTACCCATTTGTTTTGTGCATAAATTTAAAACCTAAGCAGAATTGTTTATAAAATTGTGGATCATAGATGCTACCCAGTGTTACTAAAATAGAACACTAGGGACTTTAGTAAGTTGTTTTGTTAAAATCCAACTCAAGCTTTTCTCAAAGCCAAGTCTACTTGAAGAGGTGAATTGCTCTGAGTTGGATGTTCATGCTCTTTGATGGATAAAATGAAAATATTCAATGTCTTCTTGCAAAACAACGTGGGTGGTTGGGTTTTAGTTTTTCAGATTATAAAGACAGCACTTTCAACACACAGAAGAGTATTTTGCAAACCTCTTTTATACAGATTATGAGCTCTAGTTTATTTAAGTGTTAAATGGAATGATGTAAATTTTAGGTCCAGTTGAACAAATATTGAGTGCCTACCATGCGAGACTTCTTCACTAGGAATGAAATCACCACACTGTGTCTTCTGTTTGCAGTATGTGGACTTCACGTTTGAAAAAGAATTCTTATATTTAAATCTTTCTCTGTTGTTAAGGGTTTATCCTTGTATACTGTAACCCAGTTAATTTTTGCATTCAGTTTTTTAGGATGAAGATATAACTTAAGTGAGTCCCATTTTTGGAAATAAAATTCTGCTGAAATTATTTAAAAATCAGTTCTGGGGCAAATTGATGTTCAAGATTCAAATATATAAAGACATTTTGAACTTTCCAGCCTCATTTTTAATCAGCTGATGTCAATGATGAGATACATACTTTTTGTATCTTGTTGCTGAAAATATTTTTTGCATTTCAGCACATTGAGTTAAAATAAAGTTGTTACTACTTATTCAGAATTAATTGGTTTATTTTGTGTTTATTTGAAAACCATGAATAATTCTTTTTCAGATTACTGTGATGCTTTACAAAAAGAGCCATGTATTTGATATGGTAACTTTTAGAATTATGCTTAGTAATTGTCTTTTCTACATAAGAAAGCTAGTGTTTTTTTGGAACCTACTAAAGACTTATTCCTTGACTCTGAGATGTTACATATATATGTACTTTAACATATGCATACCATCAATATTGCGTGACTTATGCTAATGTTATGTAATTTAGATCACCTTTCCCTGGTCCTCCTACCCCTTCTTAATTTCAGCTAATTATTTGCTGCTCTCAAAAAGAGCAAATTTGGGGCAGTGTATTCCTACACCAGCTTAGTAACAGCAACATAATTAGTGCTTAAAAATTACGGCCAAAGTCACAGAAATGCACAGTGAAAAACCTTCCATATTCTCAACACACACATACACATGTCCACACACACTGAATTACCCTTAAAAGAATAAAAGAAGGGTTGAAACACTTAAAAAATATTACCTATACAACTATAGTAAGATAGGACAAGTGGTCATATTCTAAACTTTAAATGAACTGTATATAACCTTTTCCCTTACTCTGCAGCAGCCAGCGTCCTTCATACTTTGTTTTAGAAAATTGGAATGTTGTGTTTCCTCTGTTCTATCACCTCAGAATCATTTGTTTCTAAGAGAAGGCCAAGACTGGCATTTGCTTTTTGATCACTGTTTTTAAGTAGAAGACATTGATAGAGATGTTTACATTATTGCTACCTTCTTATTTTTTGTACCAGGGAGGTTTGCATGCATATGTCTGCAGTGATTAGTGGCAAAAAAGTTTGTCATTCCTGTTAGGAGTGCTTCCTTTCCACCTCTCCCTCATCTCTTGCCCTCCACCCTTAATTCCTTTGTAAAGGATTCAAGTGTAGTCCTGCTTCAGTCTGTGACATCAGAGCCAAACAATTCCTATGGTATCTAATCTTACCCTTTTGTCCAAATTCAAACCAGGCCTTTCGTCCAAATTCAAACCAGGATAAGTGCAAAGAAAGAAAAATTGTGAGATTTAGGAATAACATTTGCAGCACGCACACACACAAAGGCAACCAGTGTCCTGAGGACTCTGATATAACTGCCACAGCAGGTTTTTAGAATGTATACTTTATAAATGCCCCCAAAATGTGCAGGTCATTATGAAAATTGGGCAAAAATGAGGAAAAGTGAAAGTGGCATGCAGTTGAAAAAGAGTAGTGAAATTAGATGCATTAAACTTGATAAACCTTCCTGAGGAAGTGATGCTCATCTTAAATTGAGTGGGAGTTAGGCAGTTTAGTGGTGGTATCCAACCGATTGTGTGTTGGCAAGGTTCATATGGAACATTTATGGGAGTAAAAACAGGTGTGGCTATATCCCATTGTATAAAGGGATGAGAAATCTTATGTTGTAAACCAGTTAGCAAAGATCACGATCGTTTAAAGATCTTATTAGAAGAGTCGAACTTAACCTATGAGTGTTGAGTATGTCATCAACAATCCGTCAATCTTCAGGTGGGTTGGAGGGGGCTAGAGGAGAGAGGGTAAGGAGACCCTCTTAAGAGGTGAGCAATACTAGTGCTTTGTGCTAGGCTAGGAGACCTGGGATGGAGAGATTGGAGAGGAAATTCTGAGAGGACTTGGACATTCATATGGTAGAAGGAAGATGGAGGAGTCAAGAGTGACTCCCAGGTTTGATATTTGAGCAACTGGGTGGAGGATGGTACTGATACCTTCACTGAGACAGTAATCACAAGAGTAGCAGCAGTTTGTGGAGAAAAAAAAAAAAGTTATTTTGATTTGGAGCCTGTTGATCTTAAGGTTCTTATAGGGCATTCTGGTTGGATATGTGAATCATAAACATGAGGGTGATCTCAGTTATAAAGTCAGGAATCCTTAGTATTCTCAGATGGTAACCAGCGTATGCAGGCTGAGGTGAGAAGGCAGCACAGGGCAGAGACAGGGACGAGCAGAGAGAGAGCAGCTTGTAAAAGAAGATGAGTGATCGAAAAGTGAGAACCAGAAGACTGTCCATCCTAGCAGTTGGAGAAGAGAATGCTTCAAGAAAAGGGATGGTTAACAGTGTCAAGTGCTACTGAGCAGTCAAATAGGCAACTAAAATATAAATTCAATTTGTGAGGGAGCAAATGAAAGGAGTCTTTGGAGTGGGGAAAGCAGTAGGATTAGAGTAAGGAAATGTATGCTCTGAGTATAGACTGTGGGGTGTCCAGCGAAGATGGCAAGGCAGAAACCGTAGCTGTAAGATGGGGTTTAGGATCAGTTTCTTACTTTCATTTGTTTTCCTTTATGGTGGGAGAAATGTCAGTATATTAGGATGTCATAATAAGGAGTCAGAAAAATAGAATACAAAAGGGATTACTGATGTCCTAGTCTGAAGAGAAGAGGAGTGGAATGAGATGCCAGACAGAGAGACTGCCCCTAACGCATGTGAAGGGGAAATGCAAAGGATGTAGAGTCAGATTTAATACTTTTTTTTTTTTTGGCCTGAAAGTTGGTATACTCATTTTATGTCTTTTATTCCTTGTGAAGTCATCTATTCAGAGTAAAGGGGGTGGATGATGGGTTTAGATCAGGGGTCAGCAAACTTACTTTGTGAAGGACTAGGTAGTAACCGTTTTACCCGCTTGGCTATGCCATTGTAATGTGAAAGCAGCCATAGACAATACGTAAGCTCACGAGGTGGCTGTTTCCATTAGAACTGTTCACAAAAGCTGGCAGTGGGCTGGATTTAACTTTGGTGCCATAGTTTGCTGATTTCAGAGATTTGAGAAGAGCAGAGGAGTTTTGGAATAGCAGACGTGAAGAAAAAACATGATGGCCCAGTTGCAATTGGAGGCCATGACTTTACAGAGGATGAGTTAAGGAGACTCAGTGTTTGCATAATTGGTGCAAATAATAATAATTGGAATAGAAGCAGTGATTAAAGATACTCATCATTTTTCTTAAAAAAATTAAGAGTTTTAGAAATAAGAAAATTCATAGTGCTCCAGGTGAAATTCATGAACAGATGTCCAAACCTAGACATACTGGGTGACTTGTAAATTGGAAAGATAAGTAGTGTGAGTATCCAAGCAATAAAAAAAAATTTTAAAGTCATATTTCTCTGGCAGTACTTTTAAGTGAAAAAAAATTTGACCCAAAAACTTTTAGCTGTTTAGCGATTCATTTCTAAAGTTAACACAAATTATATAGAGGTAGTATATTAACATAGTACCCAAAGCATGGGGAACATTGATCAAAAGTAATCCAAGCATAGGAAGCTGAGGCTTAAAAGGATTGGCAATAAGTATTAAACTGTTAGAGGGAAGACTGACTAATTGTAACGTTGTAAACTTCAATGCAACCCCTCTCCCCAACCTTCCACACTCCCACCTGCTTGCCCCTCCTCCCACCTCAGGATCACACTCAGAGATAGCTGTCTTCCTCCCCGGAAGAAGCTTCCCTCACTGATGAACCCTGGCTGGTTCACAACTGTAAAATGTAAAATGTGAAAGTGATCATCTATTGTAAGTAAAAAGGAAATTAGACAAGAGGAAGGGGGGAACTGGCATTGGAAAACAAAAGTGCAAAATTCTTCCTCTTCCATAAAATGAGAATTTAAAATGTTTTCTCACTGATTTTACACTTTGAATTATAAACATTTAAGCATTTTTAAAAAAAATAATTAAGAGGCTCTAACTATCCACTGGTAGAGTTTAAAATAGACTATATATCCTCCAAAGCACAAAATACTGTGTGTGTGGCAAAGTCAGGGGAAAGAATCAACTAGGATACCAAAAAGGGAGAAGGCAAAGATAATATTACAGAGATGTAGCAGTACTAGTATGACAAACAGAATAGGTAAAACATGTGTACTATCAGAAAAACCTTTTCAGTAATGATCTCTTTTGTGGGTATGTAATAGACATGCCCTGTTTTGATGGAATTTAATAAAATCAGTAACAAAATATAAGCCTGTGAAAGGGGAATAGAGGGTATTGTGTAGCACATCTCAAGAGTAAATTACTGCTAGCCAGGCATAGAGGAGAGTGTTTATATAAGGGAATAAGTATGCAGGCTCAGGGGTCAGAGGAGTTGGTGATTTTACTGAAATTCAATAGAGCTGAAAAGTAGTGCTTTTTGTTGATGTAGTGCCTCTGTGTGTGCAGGTCTTTTTTTTTTTTTTTTTTTTTTTGAGGGGCGTAAGAATGAATCCAAGTGAGAGAACTCTGAATATGTGAGTACATAGGACTAAATCAGGAAAGGCATTTTAAGTTCTTAATTGCCCAAATTCACAATCAAGGAAAAAATGGAAACAATTATAATTACCTCCAGAAAAGGCTTGGAACTAGGTTGACTTTCTTCAAACTTTCTAGGAACTGATAATTCCCATGATATGTGCATTGAAGAAAATACCGAAAAATAAATTTAAGCAATACTTTTAATCAAACTAGTATGAAACCAGATAACCTTAGAAAATTGCCAAAAAAAAAATGAAATATATGTAAGACACTAATACATTGTCCTAGAGGTAGCAGTAGCCTAGTAAATGCTGGTTCCTAATCCCTTTCCCCATTTTCCTAAGAGAATACCCAAACAGGAAGGCTTACAGACCCATCTTTTATAAATATGAGTGATAGAATCCTAAATAAAACCCTAATAGCTAGAATTTAGTAATAAAAAGAAAAACCAAGTCACCTAAGGTTGACCTAGGACTCTGAGGATGGTTCAGTATTACGGTAACAGTTTTGTACCACATCAAAAGGTAAAGTAAAAGCCATGATCATCTAGTGGAATTCAGCAAAATTGCACATTTATTTTTTTCACAAGATATCCTTACAAACCTAGTATGGGAGATAATTCTTCAACACCATTGAGACTACCACCCTCACACCATTAGCCAAAAACATCATAATGACGACCCATTAGAGTCAGCCAAAACACAGGTACTTTGATAATATGTTTATTTAAAATTATTCTAGAAATTTTAGTGAAATATATATGAAATAAATAAGCAATATAAGTATGGGAAAGGAAGCCTATATTTGAAAGTTATATACAGTTGTTTTCCTAGAAGACCCAAATTCATAGTAAACTGGCTAGGAAACTGTAGAGATAATCTGCAAGATAATATATCCTGGCAGAAACCATTTATGAGAAATAAGATCCCAATTACAGTAGCAGCAAATAAAATGGAAAAGGCCTAGGAATGACCTTAGGTTGAGATGTAAAAGCACTACAATGGGCAAAATGAACCTATCCTATTATACTGAGAAAGGGAAAGAAATGAATTGTGAAGTTAGTAAAAAAAAAACCTGTTGGTTTTTTTATCTTGTTTAGATAAACCATACTATTATATACCAATATTTAATAAAAACACACTTGAGGGAAATATAAGAATATAATAAGAGCATTTGTCTTTGGATTATGTACTGGGAATCATTTGTTCCAATGGACTGCATTTTCCAAAATTTCCATAAAACAAGTATATGTTTATATTACTAATGAGAAAAAAGATTAAACATTAAAAAATGTACATTCTGGGAAAGTCAATAAATTGATTTTTTTTTTTTTAAGCTATCCAGAATGGTAAATTTGGTAACACTGAGAACAGAAGTTAGTGATACAGCTTCTGCTTGGGGAAGATAATTATGGTCATGTAAGCTGTTTCCCTAGTTTGTACTTAACTCTTAGGCAGACCATCATTAGATAATCATATGGAAATAAAGTGACATGTAATTGCTAGAATAATGTAAATTCTTATTTTCAAAACATAACATTTTCCACGAAATGAGGATTGTTTTTTTTTTTTCCATAAAATGAATGATAATTAAATGCTGTTTGGTTTTTGTTTGTTTTAATGAGAACTGGTAACACTCAAACTTAGGAGAATCTAGCACATTGGAGTCTTGATCTGATGCATTCATCTTGGACCTTTCAGGTTTGAGGCTGAATGAAGGAGTATTTCCTCAATTATACAGTTGAGCCCTTATTCTATACAAGTTGCAGTGATGGTAAAGCAAAACAAAACAAATTCAAAGACAGACCCCTTACTCTCATGCACCTTCTCGCAGATTAGTAGAGGAGCAGTCATGGATCAATAATGATCCGTCCTTATAAACAGTTGTTTCAATGGAAAATTTAGTGGTAAATATTCAGAGTGTGTTCTAAAATTGTATAGTTTTAGGGCTTAATTTAAATACTGTGAATATGGCATGGTCCCTCCACCAACTAAGCTGACTGGCATATTTTGAAGCATACAAAAAAAGAGTGTACACTGTGTATCAGTAAATGGTGGCAATTTTCTAAATTAAAATATGTAAAGCCTATATAAATATATGTGGGCAAGTTGTTTTACAAGATAAGCAAGAAGCAAACAGGGAGCTCAGTCCTCGTGTTTCTACCACACGTTTATATTATGACTTCACCATGCTCAGCATCATAGAAGGACCATTTAAGAGCAGGCCTTTAAAAACAATCTATAAATCTGTAAGTTTAAAATTAGTTTAAAACAAAAGTTGTTTAAATATCCATAAAAAAATTGATGATCGGTCTTGCTACATGAATATAAAAAACAAACTTTTGACTTAATTTTCTCTGTTGTTAGTCCATTTCCTACTTCATCGATGTCCCCACTTTATTACTTCATCGTTTCTTGGTTTCTTAAGATGGAAGCTCAGATTGTTAATTTTTACATATTTCTTCTTTTCTAATCATGTAAACTATTGATTTTTCTCTACGCACTACCTTAATTATGTCCTACAATTTTTTGTATGTTGTATGTTCATTATCACCAGTTCAGAATATTTTCTAATATCCCTTGTGATTTATTCTTTGGTCAATGGGCTTACTTCCTGTATTTGGGGGAATTTTTCTAGGTATTATATTTTTACTGATTTCTAATTTAAATCTATGGTGGTCAGAGAATAGACCCCATATATTTTCAATAAGTTGATATTTATTGATACTTGTTTCATGGCACAGAATATGATCTATCTTGAAACTTCTGTATGCACTTGAAAAGAATGTATTTTCTGCAATTGTTGAGTACTGTATGCTATATATGACAGTAAGGTCAAGCTGATTGACAGTGCTGTTCACATCTATATGTTCACTAGTTTTTGTCTACTTTTTTCTAGTAATTACTGAACAATGAGTATTAAAATATTCAACTTTATCAGTGAATTGGTCTGCTTCTCCCTTATCTGTTAATTTTTTGTATATTTTGTTGTTGGTGTTTTTTTTTTTGCGGTACACGGGCCTCTCACTGTTGTGGCCTCTCCCATTGCGGAGCACAGGCTCCGGACGCACAGACTCAGCGGCCATGGCTCACAGGCCCAGCCGCTCCACGGCATGTGGGATCTTCCCGGACCGGGGCACAGACCCATGTCCCCTGCATCGTCAGGCAGACTCTCAACCACTGTGCCACCAGGGAAGCCCAATAGTCTTTATTTTAAAGTCTATTTTGTCTGATATGAGAATTGCTACTCCAGCTTTCTTTTGGTTTCCATTTGCATGAAATATCTTTTTCCATCCCCTCACTTTCAGTGTGTATGTGTCTCTAGGTCTGAAGTGGGTCTCTTGTAGACAGCAAATATATGGGTCTTGTTTTTGTATCCATTCAGCCAATCTGTGTCTTTTGGTGGGAGCGTTTAGTCCATTTACATTTAAGGTAATTATCGATATGTATGTTTCTATTCCCATTTTCTTAATTGTTTGGGGTTCGTTGTAGGTCTTTTCCTTCTCTTGTGTTTCTTGCCTAGAGAAGTTCCTTTAACAGTTGTTGTAGAGCTGGTTTGGTGGTGCTGAACTCTCTCAGCTTTTGCTTGTCTGTAAAGGTTTTAATTTCTCCATCAAATCTGAATGAGATCCTTGCTGGGTAGAGTAATCTTGGTTGCAGGTTTTCCTCCTTCATCACTTTAAATATGTCCTGCCAGTCCCTTCTGGCTTGCAGAGTTTCTGCTGAAAGATCAGCTGTTAACCTTATGGGGATTCCCTTGTGTGTTATTTGTTGTTTTTCCCTTGCTGCTTTTAATATGTTTTCTTTGTATTTAATTTTTGACAGTTTGATTAATGTGTCTTGGCGTATTTCTCCTTGGATTTATCCTGTATGGGACTCTCTGTGCTTCCTGGACTTGATTAACTATTTCCTTTCCCATATTAGGGAAGTTTTCAACTATAATCTCTTCAAATATTTTCTCAGTCCCTTTCTTTTTCTCTTCTTCTCCTGGAACCCCTATAATTCGAATGTTGGTGCGTTTGATGTTGCCCAGAGGTCTCTGAGACTGTCCTCAGTTCTCTCCTTTCTTTTTTCTTTATTCCGCTCTGCAGTAGTTATTTCCACTATTTTATCTTCCAGGTCACTTATCCATTCTTCTGTCTCAGTTATTCTGCTATTGATCCCATCTAGAGTATTTTTAATTTCATTTATTGTGTTGTTCATCGTTGTTTGTTTCATCTTTAGTTCTTCTAGGTCCTTGTTAAATGTTTCTTGCATTTTGTCTATTCTATTTCCAAGATTTTGGATCATCTTTACTATCATTATTCTGAATTATTTTTCAGGTAGACTGCCTATTTCCTCTTCATTTGTTAGGTCTGGTGGGTTTTTATCTTGCTCCTTTATCTGCTGTGTGTTTTTCTGTCTTCTCATTTTGCTTATCTTACTGTGTTTGGGGTCTCATTTTTGCAGGCTGCAGGTTCATAGTTCCCGTTGTTTTTGGTGTCTGCCCCCAGTTGGTAAGGTTGGTTCAGTGGGTTGTGTAGGCTTCCTGGTGGAGGGGACTAGTGTTTGTGTTCTGGTGGATGAGGCTGGATCTTGTCTTTCTGGTGGGTAGGTCCACGTCTGGTGGTGTGTTTTGGGGTGTCTGTGGACTTGTTATGATTTTAGGCAGCCTCTCTGCTAATGGGTGGGGTTGTGTTCCTGTCTTGCTAGTTGTTTGGCATAGGATGTCCAGCACTGTGGCTTGCTGGTCGTTGAGTGAAGCTGGGTGCTGGTGTTGAGATGGAGATCTCTGGGAGATTTTCACCGTTTGATATTATGTGGAGCTGGGAGGCCTCTTGTGGACCAGTGTCCTGAAGTTGGCTCTCCCTCCTCAGAGACACAGCACTGACTCCTGGCTGCTGCACCAAGAGCCTTTCATCCACATGGCTCAGAATAAAAGGGAGAAAAAGTAGAAAGAAAGAATTAGTAGAAGTAGAAAGAGAGAAAGAAAGAAAGAAAGAAAAGAAGGGAGGAAGGAAGGAAGGAGGGAAGGAAGGAAAAAAAGAAAGGAGATAAAGTAAAATAAAATAAAGTAAGATAAAATATAATAAAGTTATTAAAATAAAAAATTATTATTAAGAGAAAAAAAAATTTAAAAACAACAACAAAAAAAACGGACGGATAGAACCCTAGGACAAACGGTGGAAGCAAAGCTATACAGACAAAATCTCACACAGAAGAATACACATACACACTCACAAAAAGAGGAAAAGGGGAAAAAATCATAAATCTTGCTCTCAAAGTCCACCTCCTCAATTTGGGATGATTCGTTGTCTAAAGGAGGGAAGGAAGGAAAGAAAGAAAGAAGATAAAGTAAAATAAAGTTGTTAAAATAATTATTAAGAAAAAAAAAATTTTTTTTAAATGGACGGATAGAACCCTAGGACAAATGGTGGAAGCAAAGCTATACAGACAAAATCTCACACAGAAGCATACACATACACACTCAGAAAAACAGGAAAAGGGGAAAAAATCATAAATCTTGCTCTCAAGTCCACCTCCTTAATTTGGGATGATTTGTTGTCTATTCATGTATTCCATAGATGAAGGGTCCATCAAGTTGATTGTGGAGCTTTAATCTGCTGCTTCTGAGGCTGCTAGGAGAGATTTCCCTTTCTCTTCTTCGCTCGCACAGCTCCTGGGGCTCAGCTTTGGATTTGGCCCCGCCTCTGCGTGTAGGTCGCCGTAGGGCGTCTGTTTTTTGCTCAGACAGGACAGGGTTAAAGGAGCCGCTGATTCGGGGGCTCTGGCTCACCCAGGCTGGGGGGAGGGAAGGGCACGGAGTGCGGGGCGAGCCTGTGGCGGCAGAGGCCGGCGTGACGTTGCACCAGCCTGAGGCGCGCCGTGCGTTCTCCCGGAGGTGTTGACCCTGGATCCCGGGACCCTGGCAGTGGCGGGCTGCACAGGCTCCCCGGAAGGGGGGTGTGGATAGTGACCTGTGCTCGCACACAGGCTTCTTGGTGGCTGCAGCAGCAGCCTTAGCGTCTCATACCCGTCTCTGGGGTCCGTGCTTTTAGCCGCGGCTCGCGCCCGTCTCTGGAGCTCCTTTAAGCAGCGCTCTTAATCTCCTCTCCTTGCACACCAGGAAACAAAGAGGTAAGAAAAAGTCTCTTGCCTCTTCGGCAGGTCCAGTCTTTTCCTCGGACTCCCTCCCGGCTAGCCGTGGCGCATTAACCCCTTCAGGCTGTGGTCACGCCGCCAACCCCAGTCCTCTCCCGGCGCTCCGACCGAAGCCCGAGCCTCAGCTCCCACCCCCGCCCGCCCCGACAGGTGAGCAGACAAGCCTCTCGGGCTGGTGAGTGCCGGTCGGCCCTGATCCTCTGTGCGGGAATCTCCGCTTTTCCCTCTGCACCCCTGTTGCTGTACTCGCCTCCGCGGCTCCAAAGCTTTCCCCCTCCGCCACCCGCAGTCTCCGCCCGCAAAGGGGCTTCCTAGTGTATGGAAACCTTTCCTCATTCACGGCTCCCTCCCACTGGTGCAGGTACCGTCCCTATCCTTTTGTCTCTGCTTATTCTTTTTTCTTTTGCCCTACCCAGGTACGTGGGGAGTTTCTTGCCTTTTGGGAGGTCTGAGGTCTTCTGCCAGCGTTCAGTAGGTGTTCTGTAGGAGTTGTTCTACATGTAGATGTATTTCTGGTGTATCTGTGGGGAGGAAGGTGTTCTCCGCGTCTTACTCTTTCGCCATCTTCCCGGAAGCCTCTCCCTTTGGTTGCTTTTAAAATTCATTCTTTGTCTTCGGTTTCCAGCAGTTTGCTGTAAAGTGTCTACGTATGTTTTTCTCTGAATTGTTCCTCTTTGGGGTTTCTTGAGCTTTTTGATATATAGGTTGGTGTTGTTCATCAATTTTGAAAAATTCTCAGTCATTATTTCTTTAGCTATTTCTCCTTTCCCATTCTCTCTCTCCTCTTTCTGTGACTCCAATTGTGTATGTTAGATCATTTAATATTGCCTCACATATTTCAGATGCTCTGTTTTGGTTTTCTTTTTTTTTCATTCTGTATCGTACTTGTTTTTGAGTTTGGGTACTATCTGTTGACCCATTTTCAAGTGCACAGATTCTTAAGTGGAATCCACTCTGATACTAATCTCACCTAATGATGTAATTTTCACTTAGAGACTTTCCATTTGATTCAATGTTTTAGTGTCTCTTCTGAAGTTTCTTATTCTTTTCATGTATATTGTTTAGCTTTCCATTTCCTTTAGCATTTTTAGTATAGTTTCAAGTCCCTCTCTGTTAATTCCAACTTCTGGGCTATAGCTGGATCTGCTTTTATTGACTATTTCTTTTCTTGATGATGAATCACATTTTCTTCTTAATTTTGCTGGTAATGTTTGATTTTATGCCACACGTGGAAAAAAAGCAATAAAAACTAAAGTAAATAATATGTACTTCCCAAAAAGTGCACGCTATTTTTTGTCACACCACTAAAGTGAGGCTGAGTCAATATCTGTAGTGATTCTGTTCTGGGTTTTGTCACAACTTTGTATTAATGCATTTTACCACTGGCTTCATATACTTTGAAACAAAATGAAGATTTTTCCTTCTGAGCACTGGCAATATTCCAGATGTATTTTGTGTTTTATAGCCAAGCTGCCAGCTGAGAAGTGTCATTTGCTCTTCAGTCTTGTTCCAGGCTTTCAGTTCCCTGGGAGATCTCTTTCTGCCTTGGAGAGGTATCTCCAACTTCACCCCCATACCTTGGAAGATGAGAGCCTGCAATACCTAGCATGGGGAAAGGGGAGAAGGGCTCTCTACATTTTAGCTTGGCTCTCAATATTTCCCTGGTAAAAGTCCTGAGTACCTTGAATTGATTTCCCTCATTCCCTTTGCCCATCCAATTCAGTGGATGGTTGCCTTATATTTGGGAGAGGCTCCTCTAGCATAGGAGTGTCTTTCCTGCCCTACTCTGCCCTCAGTTGTGCTGTACTGTGCCTAGTACTCTGTAAAGCACTCTGTAAAGTCCCATAGGAAAGATTTGGCAGGTTGGTGCCTGACTTCCTCTGTGACTGTGGCTTTTCAGAATTTCAGAATTATACTTTGTCATATGCCAGTCCACAGACAGCCATTAAGTGGTTTAAATTTTTTTGGGGTTAGTTTCACCTTACATCTGTGGTAGGTTCTGCTTTACCCTGCTGTTTCACCAGAGATGAGAATAGCCATGGATTTCTTCCACCTTATAAAGAACTAGTCACTTTCTGGAGTTCTCTTAAGGTTTTTGTTTTTTTGTTTTGTTTTGTTTTGTTTCTTTGTTTTTTGCATCCTCAGTTCTCTGATGGGTTTAGAAAAATTAAGCCTTGTCTGGTTTATTTTTGTTGTTAGGGTGAAAGTGATAACCTCTTGCAACCATTTAATACTAACTGGAAGTAGAAATCCTGGTATTTTTTAAAAGTTATCTTCCATTATTTGTTTCTAAGGTATAAATATGCAATTTTTATATTTTCTTGTATGGCCTTCTACATTTACTTATTAACTCTACTAGGGGTTTTTGTATATTATTGTTTTGTTTTTTACATATTCCTTCTGATTTTCTACATAAATTTTTATCCTCTGGAACAAAAGAAAGTTTTACTTCTTCCTTCTTATTCTTTATACTTTCTGTTTTGTTTTGTTTTGAGGAGGGGGCTTATTTCATTATCTAGTACCTCCAGTGCAATGTTGAATAGAAGTGATGAGAATGAACATCATTCCCAGGTTGCTGAAGTAAGCATGAAAAGTTTACTACTTTTCCATTAAGTATGGTGTTACCTGCAGTTTATCACAGATGCCTTTAACAGACTGAGAAAGCTTCCTTCTAACACAGCTTTGCAAGTTTTCTCATGAATAGGTGTTAAATTTAGTCAAATACACTTTTTTTAATCTATGGAGATGATTACATATTTTTCTCTTTTATTGTTTTAATGTGGTGAATTACATTGAGTAATTAAAAAATTTTAAAACAATCTTGAATTTCTGGAATAAGCCCAAATTGGCTGTGAGGTACTCTTTTTCTATATTACTGATTAAATTTGCTAATATATGTTTAAGGAACTTTTGTATATATGTTTGTGAAGGATTTTGGTCTCTGTGTGTGTGTGTGTGCTTTCGTTTTTTCTTGTAGTAGCTGTATTAGGTCTTGGTATTACAATTATTCTTGATAAATTATTCTAAAATCGGTTGGGTAATGTTTCTTTGTCCTCTATTTTCTGAAAGAGATTGTATAATACGGCATTATTGCCTTCTTAAATGTTCGAAATAATTCACCACTGAAGTTATCTAGACCAGAAATTTTCTCTATAGGGATTTGTTTTTTTTTTGCAATTTATTTAATAATGTAAAGCTGTTCAGATTTTGTACTTCTTCTCATGTACATTTTGGTAAGTCATGTTTTTCACTTATGAGCATCTTATATATGTTGTCAAACTTAATTGGCCTGAATTAAGTTGCTCATACTATTTCCCTTTTTTATCCTTTTGATGTTTGTGGATCTGTAGTGATACCTATTTTTCATTCCTAATATTTTTGGTATTTTTTTTCCTTTATTTTCTTGATTGGGCTTCATAGGAGTTTATCAGCTTTAATTAATCTTTTTTAAAGGTCAGATTTTTTTTAATCTTTTGAATTTTCTTTTTTTATTGTTGGTTATTTCTATTTTATTGATTTCCAACTTGTCTAATTATTTCCTTCTTTTTATTTTATTTATTTATTTTTCTTTGCGGTACGTGGGCCTCTTGCTGTTGTGGCCTCTCACATTGTGGAGTACAGGCTCCGGACGTGCAGGCTCAGCAGCCATGGCTCACGGGCCCAGCCGCTCTGCGGCATGTGGGATCTTCCCGGACCGGGTCACGAACCCGCGTCCCCTGCATCGGCAGGCGGACTCTCCACCACTGCGGCACGAGGGAAGCCCCTCCTTCTTTTTAGTTGCTCTAAGTTACATTTCCTCATCTTTTTCTAGTTTTTTATTTTTTTATTTTATGTATTTTTTATTAAAGTATAGTTGATTTACAATATTATATTAGTTTCAGGTGTACAACATAGTGATTCAATGTCTTTATAGATTATACTCCATTTAAAGTTATTACAAAGTCATGGCTATATTTGCCTGTGCTGTAAAATATATCCTTGTTGCCTATTTATTTTATACATAGTAGTTTGTGTCTCTCAATCCCATGCCCCTATTTTGACCCTCCCTTTTTCTAGTTTTTTAAGATAGAATCTTAGATCATGGATTTTACACCTTTCTTCTTTCCTATCATAAGCATTTAAAGCCATAACTTTTCCTCTAAAAAAATCTTGAAAGTGATCTTAAAAATTGCTTTTTTTTTTTTTTGCGTACGCGGGCCTCTCACTGTTGTGGCCTTTCCCGTTGCGGAGCACAGGCTCCGGACGCGCAGGCTTATCGGCCATGGCTCACGGGCCCAGCCGCTCCACGGCATGTGGGATCCTCCTGGACCGGGGCACAAACCCGTGTCCTCTGCATCGGCAGGCAGACTCTCAACCACTGAGCCACCAGGGAAGCCCAAAAATTGCTTTTTGTTATGTTTCTTTATTGTTCCATTTGACCATTTTCTAATTTCCCCGTGATTTTTTTCTTTGACCAATGAGTTATTTAGAAGTGTTTTATCTTGATTTCCAAATAGTTAGGAATTTTTATAGATATCTTATTTTTTTAATTTAATTTAATTCTATTGTGGCCAGATGATATGCTCTGGCCTTTGATATTTATTGATACTTGTGTTATCACTCAGCATGTAACCTGTCTTGGTAAATGTTTCACCTGCATGGGAAAGAATATGTATTCTTCAGTTGTGTAGCAGTCTATATAAATGTCTTTAGATCAAACTGGTTGAAAATGCTATTCAAATGTTCTATACCTTTACTAGTTTTTTGCATTCTTTTTTTATCAATAGGTAAAGATCCTGAGAGAGGGGTGTTCATCTCAATCTCGCCAACTATAATTGTATATTTGTTTATTTCTCCTTTCAGTCCTGTTGATGTTTACTTAACTGTATTTGAAGTTTCTTTTTATTAGATACACACACACTTAGGATTTTTATGTTTTTCTAATGATAATCTTTTTATCATAATAAAAGTCCTCTTTATCTCTGATAATACTTTGTCTTGAACTCTACTTTAGTAATCTTAATATAGCTACACCAGTTTTTTAAAGCTTATATTAACATGGTACATATATTTCCCCCCATCACTTTCATCCTATTTGTGTTTTTATATCTAAAGTGAGTCTTTTATAGACAATATATAGTTTTGTCTTATTTTTAATTTAGTCTAATAAGTTCTGCCTTTTAATTTGTGTTTGTCAATTTTAAAATATTACATAAATTACATTATGTAATTACTGATATGTTGGAGTTTACATCTACTATCTTCGTATTTCTTTTCTGTATTTTTCTTCCTTTTTTTTTTTGTTGTTGTTCCTCTGTTGCTCCTTTCCTGCTCTTCTTGTGTGTTTTTTAATGTCTTTAATCCTATTTCATTTCCTCTGTTTACTTTTTAAGCTATACGTTTTTGCATTTTTAGTAGTGTTAGACTTATAATGTATATCCTTAACTTATCACAGTCTACTTATACTTAATGTTGCATCATTTCATGTAAGTTATAAAAAAGTACAACTATTTAATTTCATTTATTGCCTCCTCCATCTCTTGTACCACTCTTGTCATGTGCTTTATTTCTACATACAGTTATCATGTTATAGTTATTGCTCTAAACAGCCAATATCTTATAAAGAAATTAAAAGAAAGAAAATATTTTCTATTTACCCACATACTTAGTATTTCAGTGTTCTTTACTTATTCATGTAGATCTGAATTTTCATCTGTTGTTTTTGCACTTATTTAGAGAATTCTGGAGAGAGTTTGTGAATTAAGTTAATGATTGATAACTAGAAAACTAAGCACATATACAGACAAAAACATTTGTTAACTCCAGGGAACTAAAATAGTCCTACAGAGAGGAAATGCAGTCAGATCATACTATTGGGCTCAACTGGGAACAGTGTTTTTATACTAGCACAATAATGTAAACACTGAGTATTGCCGTAACCACAAACTGGGATTCTATGCTCTTAATCTATCTTAGTGGGAAATCGATAGATAATGTCAAAGTAAAAATAAAAAATTAAATAAATAAGAAATAATAGGGGAATTTCCTGGCAGTCCAGTGGTCAGAGCTCTGCGCTTCCACTGCAGGGGGCATGGGTTCGATCCCTGGTTGGGGAAATAAGATCCCACTTGCTGTGACGTGGCCAAAAAAAAAAAAAAAGAAAGAAACAGTAAATAGCCATAACAGCAAGTTTGGAGTTTGGAAAGAGGAAAGAGTTGAGAGTTGGCTGAGTTTGCCTCTGGGAAAAGCAGGAGTGGCAGTAAAGTAGGGGCTGCTCTCTTTCATAACAGGTTTAGTTTTACTGTTTGTCTTTTTGTATTATGTACCTGTACTACTCTGATAACAAAAACAATCCTTAAGCTAATGGGAATATCCCAGTGAGAGGGAAGATATGAGTATATAAGAAACAGGCTAATGGACTATGTAGGATTTCTGAATACACACGTTGGGATGATGTTCATTAACATAAGTGGCCTTAGATAGAAGAAAAGACAATTGTTCTGGTCTGTTCACAAGAGGGGAGGAAATAGGATTAAAGCAGATGATGGTAAATCTATGTGTTTGGCTAACTGAAGGGCATCCTGGTTCTATTTGCTATAAAAACTTGGCAGGAGAGTAAAATGGAAGTATGAACTGTCAGCTGGGGGCTTCCCTGGTGGCGCAGTGGTTGAGAGTCCGCCTGCCGATGCAGGGGACATGGGTTCGTGCCCCGGTCCGGGAAGATCCCACATGCCGTGGAGCGGCTGGGCCCGTGAGCCATGGCCGCTGACCCTGCGCGTCCAGAGCCTGTGCTCCACAAAGGGAGAGGCTGCAAGAGTGAGAGGCCCGCGTAATGCAAAAAAAAAAAAAAAAGCTTCTTTGAAGTGTCAGCTGCTTTTCTCTGAGGCCTAGCAGTGATGAAGACGAGGGGATTTTGTTAGTCATTTAAAAATTTTCCATTAATTTTGGGGGTGTATTTTTGTTGTCATGTTCATCCTTATAGCCTGATACTTTACTTCTTAGTTTATTTTATATGTATTTCCTTTCATAATTTTTCATCCGCTTGTTCTCAGGTTTACTCCCCTGAAAGACATTTGTAGTCCTTTGAAGACATGTTCTTTTTCTGTTCTTTGAATATGCAAAATAAGCTTTATTTATGAATATTTGAGGGCTGTTAGCATCTGAAGAAAAATTATAAATGTCCATGTCATCCCTGTAATTTCTTAACTACTATGCTTTGGAAAGTATATTGTCAAGAGGCTAAGGAAGCTGAAAATCGAATGGGGGTATAGCCCAAAGTCTCCTGTGTGTAACTTCCTGTCTTAAAGAGCCAGATAGATGTGCTTTGGACCTAGAGAAAGGATTTAGTAAACCTGATAATAGTGACTGGAGAAAGCTGCATAGACATTGAAGGGACACTCAATCTAAGCTAAATGGTTAGAACTTGGGTCCACCAACCAGCTGTGGTTTCCTGCCCTCAGTACACACAGATTTAACTAAGCCGCTGGGAGTCAGTATCACTGCAATGGAATCCTCCACGGCTTACCAGCTATATGTTCTTGGGCAAATGACTTAAACGCTGAGCTTAATGCTCCATTTTTAAAAATGTTAACGGCTTTGGTACCTTATAGGAATGTTGTGAGGATTGAATGACAAGAGTGGATGTGAATGCAACTCTCACACTGACACACATACAGGCACATACTTGACTACAGGAGAAAGTAGCTCTCATCACCACTGCAGGATCAGTCAGTAGCTAAACTGAACACTAACTCTTCTAAATTTGAGGAAACTTACGTTTTAGAGGATCAAGAGTTTTCACGTTTCAATGAGGCAATTGGCAATTAGTTTAAGATTCTGATGTGGGAAGTGGGAAAACAAAATGGAGAAAGATGAGAGTAATCTGGAAAGTTAGGAAAAGTGAAAAATTGGGGTTGGAGACCAAAAGAAGAGCATGAGAGCAATTGCAGAACAAAGATGCCAAGGTCTTAACTGGGATTGATGGCCATGAGCATGAACGTAGGGGAAGACCCAATATTTCCAAACTGTGCTTATGTGGCCAGTGTGTGAATGTGAGTTTCCCATGAAATGAATAAAGCTTCTGCTTCAAAGCCCCTCACTTGTACACATGGGCTCCTTCCAAGGCTCTGGGACAGATTCTGGTAATGTGATTGCATATTCTTGTGTTTTCATAAAATTTGCAAAATAAGATGTTTGGACTTCAATTGGTTAAGACTGTTGCCTCTTTTCACTTCAACTTTCTCTCTGACACTCTTCCTCTTGTATTGGGTGGTGTGGTAGTGTATTGGAGTGGCCCTAGGCATTTTGAGGCTACGACCAGGGAAAGATTGAGTTGGGAACACATTTAGTTTGAGTTTTGTGGGATCTATGGAGGTGGATCACAGCATCCACGTACAGTTAATTATTGCTAGCTGTTCTGGTGAAGGAATGACTTCCAGGAATAATCCTTCTGCCTACCATGCCAACTTCCTGAAACAATGTAAAAAAAGGTTCAGGGCCAGATGTTATATCATGATATAAACGTGTCCTACTGCACCTGGCGTTATGTATATGGGTAATAAAGGAGAAACAATATTTGAAATGTATAGAGCCATGTGGCCTGTGGAAAAGTCTTCCAACCCTCAGATGTACAAATTTGCAAGAGGTGAATTCAGTTCTCATTAATACCTAGGAAAGATGGAAGTTGTGTCCTGTGAGAATATAGTACCTTATAATGCACCATCTATAATTATCAAAGCACATTTTTTATTTCTTGATGGAATTTGTATAAAATTTATCAAAATTTCTATGTGTGTAGGGCACAAAACCGGTAGCAGTATTATAGACACAGTACAACTGAGTGTCAAGTCATGTTTTATGCATCCCAACATACAGCATCTCATTACCAACAGCAAGTTGTGAAACTGAACTTTTTAAAAAAAACTATCAGTATTATAACACAGATTTCATCTGCCATGTTTCAGGCTGATTTATGTTTCTGTTACTTCTTTAGAGATAATATATTACAAAATTGTCAGTATGAAGAAGTGTTCAAAGGTTATGCAAATTTTAGGGAAAAAGAGAAGTATAGTGTATGTCAGACCATTAATTAATAGAAACATTGTTATATTGATTTTGTGATTCTGTATTTTCTGCTTTTAAAAGTGTGTAATTTATTGTGATTTCTTTTCTTATTCAAAATAAATATTCACTTTCCTAACAAATTTTGCAATAATTTAGGTTTTTTTTCCTTAAAGAGCACCCCCAAAAGTGGTATAAACTTCAGCCTCACAAAACCTGACACCACCCTGGACAAGTTAGATAGTACAGGATAGAACAGTTTTTCTAGAAAAGGACATTAGTTCACTCATGACACCACTGAGAGTTTCCAGTTAATCACTAAACTCAAATGAGTGATTGCACAGACTGGACTATTCTCAGAAATTGACTTTTCTTTTAGTACCTTGCTACGGACTCTTAATTCTCCATAATGGATCAGCTGCATCCTAGAGCAGATGTTGGCCAAAACCTTTGGGTACCCTTGTGCTTAACGACTTTGTCTTTCGAATTAGCATGAGACCTCTCAAGCTTTCTTGTTTTCCTCCCAGCAAAATGGGGCATCCAGGACACAGGACCTTGAGATACCAAAAGAAAAGTTGTGATGTTCTCTTTGTTAGTACTGTAAGTAAAGAATTTATCCTAATTTCTCTCTTCCTTTTTTTTTTTCAATGGGGTGCAAACCTAGGAAATCCTCTTTATGTTTTAGACCCAAAATTGGGCTTGCATTGTTTCTGAGATAAAACCAGGTGCTCTTTGTCACAGTGATTACAAATGAAATATTGATATGGAGGATATTCACAACGTAATTCAAATGCAAACCACTATTAAGAATTTGTTCAACTCATTCTGTGTTACTAAACTTCAAATGTCTCTGTAAACTTCTGTAGACCTTGTCATTAATTACACATTGAAAATTGAAAGTAGGAAGCAAACGGTTTCCACTGTGATCTTTTTTTCTCATAGAATTGTAAAGAGCAAGACAGCCCAATAGACTGATTTACAGTAGGATCAGTTCTCACTTAAGGGACAGTTGTCGTCCTACCTTGTGTAGTTTTCTGTAATCTTCTTTGTTCAGTTTTGCAGTTATAATCTCTGATGTCCTAGGAGCAAATCCCTTGGCATTTCCCTAGGAGAAAAATGACTTCCAATACCATAGATAGTATAGAAAAAGGAGATGGAGAGGATCAGATCGATTTAGGGAATATCTGCTTATTTTATTTTATTTATTTATTTTTGCTGCGTTGGGTCTTAGTTGTGGCATGCGGGATCTTTCTTGTGGCGCGTGGGCTCTTCGCTACGGTGCACGGGCTCCTCACTAGTTGTGGTGCAGGCTCCTCTCTAGTTGTGGCTCATGGGCTGCAGAGCGCAGGGTCTCAGTAGTTGTGGCGTGAAGGCTCCAGAGCACATGGGCTCTGTAGTTGCGGCACTTAGACTCTCTAGTTGTGGTGCAGGGGCTCAGTAGTTGGGGCGCACGGCCTTAGTGGGATCTTAGTTCCCCGACCAGGGATCAAACCAGTGTCCACTGCATTGCAAGACCGATTCTTAACCACTGGACCACCAGGGAAGTCCCAAGATCTGCTTATTTTAAACTTGACTTTTATCTTTATCGAGGCTGAACCGATGGATTTTTTAAACAAGAAGACCTACGCTTTGGTTTCTTAACTCTTAAAAAGCATGTTGAACCAACTTCCTGAGCTAGAAGCCATAGGAACAAAAAGCCAGCAGAGCAAACAGATGAAGCTGAGCGTTTTGTTAATCCGTAAATTCAACGTTCCTTCCGTGGTCTGTATTCCTTCCTCCTGGATCAGACACCTGCTTATTTGTGTTTTCCAGTCGGGCAGCATTTCACCCCTTCCCTTCCTCTCCAGAATTTTTTTATTTTATTTTATTTTTTTAGGTACGCAGGCCTCTCACTGTTGTGGCCTCTCCCGTTGCAGAGCACAGGCTCCGAACGCGCAGGCTCAGCGGCCATGGCTCACGGGCTTAGCCGCTCCGCGGCATGTGGGATCTTCCCGGACCAGGGCACGAACCCATGTCCCCTGCATCGGCAGGCAGACCCTCAACCACTGCGCCACCAGGGAAGCCCTCCAAAATGTTTCTTGATTTTCAGGTTTGTGGAAAGACCTTTAAGTGATAGCTATATTTATTCCTTTTGTAGCTCTTGGTGTAATAAAATGTATCTCTCTCATCTACATTTAAGTTTAGTGATTTCCTATCTTCTTGGTCAATGTTTGTATCTCTTAGGGTTTTGAGTTTGTTTTGTGAAAAGGAGACTGAGAATTTCTTCCCCAAATTGTCTCAAGTGAAGCGACCTTCTGCTTAGAGTCTTCAGACCTATATTTTTTTAGCTGACTCTCTCCTACTCCTTTTCTCTCCATTCCTCCATCCTTTCTTCTCCCTGGCCCCTTCCCCTTGATTTCATTGTCATTCAGGGAAGACTGGGAGAGCGAGAAATTACTCACTGGCTCTCATCCTCTCTGCTGGGACCTGAAGGGACTTAGTCCACCTGGACAAGGTGACTACAGACGACATCAGGCAGAAGACAGCTTCTGCCTAGAGACCACTTGGATCTTATACTGAATTGTAACCAGTGGTGAAATCAGAACAATACTCCAATACACAGTGAGTGATGGTCAGCTTAGAGAGGGAAATATTTCTCAGAATTGTGAAAAGAAGATTTATCTCTCTGCTTCTAGGAGAGCTAGCACCCCCATCCTGCATAAGAAGTCATTTTGAGAAAATACTCATGGTGCAGAAAACCTTGAAAAACCTGGATTAGATCATATGCCTCTCCAGCCCCCGAACCTGAGATCCAACCTGCATTTTTATTTGGGTTTAATTCACATTCCATGCTTTTTTTTTTCTGGCCATGCTACGCGTCTTGTGGGATCTTAGTTCCCTGACCAGGGATTGAACCAGGGCCCTCGGCAGTGCCAAGTCCTAACCACTGGACCACCAGGGAATTCCCCACCCAGGTTTCTCCTTAATAGCTTATCTGGTACATCTTCCTGTTTTTCCTGCAACCACTGTAACATCTTCAGGGCTCCAAATGACAGCAAAATGTTGTGTTTATTGACTCTTTGATTACAGTATACTCAGTGATCTCCAATACCTCTTAGGTGACTATATGAACTCAAGGCTTAATTCATTAGGGTATATCCCACCACTATTTAGGTCTTCCATTTTCCCTAGACAGGCAGGATCACCAGTTTTACCAGCTACAATTATTTTTATACTATACCTTTTACAAAAAAAACCTCATTTTTCAAAATCATACACAAAAATTAAGAAGAAAAAAAGCGAGAGAAAACATGACAACCATTAAATGTCAAAACATTTTTGAGATTCCAGTTGGTCAAGGCACAAAGAAAAAGCTGGTGAATTAACATTATCCCATAGAAGACAACATAATCGTTCCTCAGATGACATCTTTCTGAATTTTGACTTCATGCAATTGATAAGATTACAACTTTCCAATAATATTAGCACCTCCCATGTTCTTCTGTACTCTCACATATATTCAAAATCTGTAACATGGCAACAGTAATAGTAACTATTAGAAATTGCCATTTTTGTAGGTCAAAATAGTTAAATATTACCAATTTCTTATGAGACAACCCCATACCTTGTGGGGTTAAGATTAGTAATAGAGGGAAAAACTGCTCTCACTTCTACCTCCATCCAAACTGAATGCTCCTTTTAATGATTTTTGTGTCTCCTTCCAGAATATCTTTATATCAATATAAGCAAATAAAAATATGTATTTTTTTTCTATTCTTGAAAAAAAAAAGGATACCATATTCACTATAGGCCTTGCTTTTTAAAAAAAATATATTTTAAGCGTCAGTAGCTTCAAATCCCCCTCGCCCCTCCTTTTTTAAAAGAAGTATGTAAGTATCTTACTGTAAGAATGTAACATGACTTGTCTTATCAGCCCCGATTGATGGATTTTTCAGGTTGATGATATTTTTAAGATCACTATTGATATGACCAGGCAAAGCTTTTGCTACTATAAACAATGTTACAATGGATAACACTGCCATGTGTCCTATGTGTGCAGATATATGGTTAAGACACATTCTCAGAAATGAAGTTCCTGAGTCAAATGGTAAATGTATTTGCACGTATGATAGTTCACTGCCAGGTTACCTCCACAGGGGCAATTTGTGCTCCTGCCAATGAATGAAAGTGCTATTTGCCTACAGCTTCACCAGCATGATACATTGTTAAATGGTTGGAATTTTTGCCATGAGGAAAGTCATATTTCAGTATGGTCTTATTTTGTATTTCTATATATACATGAATAAATCTTAGAATGTTTTTCATTTAAGGAACATTGTTTCCTATAGAGAGCCCATTTAGCCTATTTATCTCTTTTTCCCTTTGATGTTGTCGATCTTAATCTCATCATTTGTATAGAGGCTCTTTATATATTAGGAAAATTAGCACTATACTTCTAATATAAATTGTAAATAAATACTTTTCCCAGTTGATCACTTATATTTTGACTTTGCTTGTATTTTTTTTTGAATTTTTGAATTTTATTTTATTGATTTTTTTAAACAGCAGGTTCTTATTAGTTACCTATTTTATACATATTAGTGTATATATGTCAATACCTATCTCCCAATTGCTTGTATTTTTGTGTTTCAGTGAGTAGAAGTTTTTATTTTTATGGAGATAAATGTACCCATTTATCCATCTTTTCTTTAATAGATTCTAGATTTTGAATCAGGTAGAAAGGACACTACAAGTTTGCAAAGGATTTTCCTGAAGTTTTCCTCTAGTAACTTTATATTTTTTTTAACATTGAATTATTTGATTCATATGGAATTTATCATAAAATGTAAGATTTAAACCAACTTTTTTTTTAGGCGATTATCTAGTTTTTCCAGCATCACCTATTGAAAAACTCATCTTGTCTTCACACATTATTTTCTTGTTTATTTTTCCATATAAACTTTAGAATCACCTTTTAAAGTTTTTTTAAAAGTATCCTGTTGGCACTTTTGAGATTATATTACATTTCTATATTCATGTAGTTGAGAACTGACATCTTGTTATTTTTTCCCCCTGGAAATTATATCTTTTTTGGTTGCAATTAGAAATGGGATTTTTTTCTTCTACTACATTTTGTAACTTGATTCTGGTATATATGAAATCCAGTGATTTGTGTACATTAATTTTCTACTCTGCTACCTTATTGAATTTTCTTACTGCATGCATGAAGTAGTTTTCAAGTCAATTTTATTTTGCAAATATATAATTGTATCATCTGCAAATAATGATAGTTTTATCTTCTCCTCATTTTATACAAGCAATATATGAATATATTATCACTGAATAAAAATTTAAACAATACAGAAATATTTTGAATCACAAGCAAGAATCCTTCCTAACTTGCCCCACCAACTGTCTTTCCCAAATATAACCATTGTTCATCTAAAGCTCTTTCTGTATATTTCCATAGGTCTGTATGTAAAGTTATACATAGTTTTTTCTATTTTCATATTTGGAATAGACTTTATGTACTATTATTCTGTATAGTTGTCTTCAAGAAAATATTTTTGAAACAATTGCAAAATTAGAAGTTGCGAGTACAGAACAAAGAATTTATTCTCCTGAATCATTTTGAGGAAGGTACTGACCTGATAATCCATAATTCTCAATACTTTTGTGTGAATTTCCTACATCAGGGATGTTATCCAAATAGAACCATTGAAATCAGGTAATCAACATCAGTACATTAAACCTGTCTAAACGATACTGCATTCTCATTTTGCCAGTTGTTGCAGTCATGTTCTTTATGACAGAAGGATCCCGTTCAGCTTTGCATGTTGCATTTAATTGTAATAATGGCTCTTGAGTCTCCTTCAGTCTTTCCTTGAGTTCCATGACCTTTGCAGTTTTGAAGATTCTTGGCCAGTTTTTTTGTATAATGTCCCTCAATTTGAGTTGGTTTGGATTTTTTTTTTTTCTCATGATTAAATTCAGGTTACTTGCAGGAATACACTGGAAGGAATATCACAGAAGTAAATCTGTGTTCTTCTCATTGTAGCATATCTGGTGGCACATGACTCCCATTTGTCCCATTATATTCACCTTGATTATTAAGTTTGTGTCAGCCGGGCTTTTCCACTAGAATGTAACTTTTTAATCTTTTTGAAATTAATAAGCCTTTTGTGAGGAGTTACTTTGAAACCATGTAAGTAAGTATCCCAAGCTTCATGAAACTTTTTTACTTATTTGGTTGTGTATTTATTTATATCTGTATGAACATCATTTTCTATTTATTCAATGGGTTACAGTCCTTTACTATCATTATTTCTTTTAATGGTCAAGTTGTCCCTGATTTGGCCAATGAGGGCTTCATCAAGCTGAGTTCTGTGTCCTTTCGTCATGTCTCAACATTCTTTAAGCACTTCCTTGCTTCCTGAAATAGCAAGATGTTTCAGACATATACTTCTGCCTCAGCCCTAGAATCAGGTTTTTTTCAAGTAACCCCAGTTGCTTTTAGTGGAGAATGGTATGTAGAAGCCAGGATATGAGCACTTGGCATGCTTATTGCTACTGGAGTATCCCTGTTCTCATATCCTTTTAAGGGCTAGAGCAAGGGAATATATGTACATGTACATGTTCATGTACATGTATATGTGTACATATATCATATGCGTATATATTTACGTCCTTTTTCCTATGTTTATTATATGTCCATCTGTGTATTTTGAAAACCACAAGGTCGCATTGATACTTCTAAATCCAGTAGTAAACGACAGGATTCATTTTAGTGTTCTCCCTTTCATAGTTGTAGACCCTTTTCCAGCTAATGATAAACCTATCTCCCATTATCTTTAATATGCTTAGTTATGTGATCAGTTTTCTTGAGTGTACTCGATCTCCTGTCTCCGCCCCCCAAGTTCACATGGGGATTCTCCTCATCCGGTTTGAACCCTGACATCCCACTCTGGGCCACTACAGCTCCCCCTTTCTCTGGTGTGGGCACCTACCTTGTTCCCTTCCACTTAATGACTTCAGAATTGAACTGTTCAGGAAGGGGTAGAGGAACAGGAAGTACAGATACCCTAGACAAAAAATTTAATTGTAAAACAACCCAAACATCAATTTTGAAATCAAAATCAATTGTATTTCAGTTTGCTTTTTATTTTATGTAATGCATGTTATTGAAAATCTTTCATTGTGAATGTACATATATCTACTTCATCCTTTTTAAATTGCCTTGATGAATTCTATAATATGGCTCTACTGCAGCTTGTCAGTAAAGGAATGGTAAAATATACATTTGATTTCTTGAACTTTTCTATGTTATAAACAATGGATATCATGTACATATTGCCTCTTCGTGTATTTTCCATGTAGAAAATGGAAAGTGGAATTTCTGGGTTAATGGGTATTATTGGCACTTTATTTTAGTCAGTAGTTTTGCTGCAGGACTCCTAGTCCCCAGAGCTCCTAGCCTAACAAAGAAAAACTTGAACTGGGCTCTTTTATTTTATCTATTTGCCTCAAAAATGTCTAATACTAAAGGCAGACTGTGATGAGTAAAATGCTTAACGTCCCTACTCTTGAGGTTATAGTTCAGCCGAGAGGAAGCTCTAGCTACATACACAGCCAAATCCAATAAAACTTTATAAGATTATTTTAATGTTTAAAACTCTATGACTTCATGGAGGAAATGAGATATATGAAAGTAGTTTGAAGATAAATAAAACACAGACAAGTGAGACGATGCAGTATCTGTCTTTCTGTGTCTGGCTAATTTCACTTAGCATAATGTCCCCCAGTTTTATCTATGTTGTCCCAAATGGCAGGATTTCCTTCTTTGTGGTGGTTAAATAATATCCCATTGTGTGTGTGTGTGTGTGTGTGTGTGTGTGTGTGTGTGTATCACATTTTCTTTATCCATTCACCCGTTGATGAATGGGTTGGGTTGATTCCATATCTTGCCTATTGTGAATAATGCTTCAGTGAAGATAGGAGTACAGATATCTCTTCAAGATCTGATTTCATTTCCTTTGGATATATACCCAGAAGTGGGATTGCTGTATCATAGGTTAGTTCTATTTTTAATATTTTGAGGAACCTCCATACTGTTTTCCATAGTGGCTGCACCAATTTACATTCCTACCAACAGTGACAAGGGTTCTCTTTTCTCCACACCCTTGAGAGTCTAAAAAACTCGAACTCATAGAAGCAGACAATAGAATGGTTGTTGACAGGGGCTTGGGGTGGGGGAAATTAGGAGATGTTGGTTAAAGGGTACAAACTTTTCACTAAAAGATGAATAGTTCTGGGGATCTAATGTATAAAATGTTGATTATAGTTAATAATACTGTCTTGAACACTTGAAATTTGCTAAGAGGGTAAATCTTAAGTATTCCTACCACACAGAAGATGTTTCATATCTGAATGTAGGCATTGCTTTAAGCATTTTGTTGAATATTCCAGTTGCTCATGCCTCAGCAGAGTTTCTCAAGATTAAAATTCATACAAACTACCTAAGAACAGTAACCACTCAAGGAATTTAGTCTAATTTGTCAATACTGTCAATAAAATACAAACTATGTGAAAAGCTTGATAACAACAACATAATTAGTACATTTTCTGAAATTAAGGCAATAAAAAGAAATTCTATGGAATAAATATGATAATTTATGAATTATGTACGTTTTTATTTTATTGCTCATCCTAATATCACCAACCCTTCTACAGAACATCCAGGCAGATCACCTTTGATATTTTGCCGATTTTCAATTAAATCAAAACCATAGCTTTCCAATTTCTTTGTAAAGTTCATAGTAATGAAGGTGTATTTGTCAAAAGAGGAGAATATAACTTATTTGACAATTTGTAGCATGAAATATGACTTTAAATAATTAGACACATGCCATGTGGGTCACTTTGCCGTCTTATCCTGAGCCCAGCGAATGTTAAGGGTGGGCTGGTCTATTGTGATTATATTACTGACCCCTATATGTGCATTGGGTGAGTAATCATGAGTGTTATACGTCTTAGCACAGGAGAAGAAAGGGGCTGATGAGAGGGAAGAGGGAAGGAGGGGAACCCAGACTACTGCACTGCTTGTTTTTCTGTACAAGCATCATGGTGTTACAAGTCCCTCTGGGCCTGACTTATGATAGTCTTTCTATCAGAAATATCTTCTTGGGACTTCCCTGGTGGTGCAGTGGGTAAGACTCCACACTCCCAGTGCAGGGGCCCTGGGTTCAATCCCTGGTCAGGGAACTAGATCCCACATGCATGCTGCAACTAAGAGTTCGCATGCCACAACTAAGGAGCCCACCAGCCGCATCTAAGACCCTGTGCAACCAAATAAATAAATAAATATTTTTTAAAAAGAAAGAAATATCTTCTCCTCTGTGTTCACTTAGATGCTTCCTATTTGTTCTTCATGTGCCAGTGTTGTGGTTGAATTGTGTCTTCCAAAAAGAAATGTTGAGGTCTGGAATGTGTGAATGTGACTTTACTTGGAAATAAGGTCATTGTGGATGTACTCAAGGGAAGATGAGGTCTATTGAGTTAGAGTGGGCCCTAATCTGGTGACTGGTGTCCTTATTAGAAGGCCATGAGTGACACGTGAGGAGGGCCACATGACGGTGGAGGCATAGATTGGAGTGATGCGGACAGAAGCCAGGGGATACCAGCAAGCACCAGAAGCTGGAAGAGGCAAGAAAGGATTCTTCCCTACAAGCTTCAGAGGGAGCATGGTCCTGAGAACATCTTGATTTCAGACTTCTAGCCCCCCAAAATGTAAGACAACAGATTTCTGTTGTTTTAAGCCACCCAGCTCGCAGTACTTTGTCATGGCTGCCCTAGGAAACTGATACGAGCATCAGTGCTGTTTCAAGCCCGTGGGCCTGACTCATGAGACTCTTTCTACCAGAAACTCGCTCTCCTCTATATCCACGTGGACACTTCCTATCCATCCTGCACATTCCACTCACTGCTTCCAAGTGGACTTTGTTGACTGTCTAGAGGAGGACTGGCTTCATGCGGGCCAAGGGAGAGCTGAAAGTAGAATGCAGCCCGCTAGAGGATGCTGCTGCTTCTTCTACCTCGCGTTGGCTCGTTGTTTCCTCCTGTAATTAGGAAGAACCATGTGCAGTCTCGCAGCAGCAGCAAGTTCTCCTGATCTGTTCCTGGGATCAAACAGTCTAACAAATCAGACTGGCATAGCCCGGGTTCATTCCTTCCAACTGTCTCCTTTTGGAAGGTGGCAACCTTGGCCAGCATCTTGCTCACGGTCTAGGAAGGACAGATATCTTGATGCTTGTTCATCTGGAGGACAGAACAGGCTTTTGGCGCTGCCGCGATTGGTTCTACCAGATGCAACGGCTCAGCTTCTCTGGTCCCTGGAGTCTGAAGTCTCCAGGGCCACCTACCTGGCATTGATGTCAAGAGCAGCACTTTCAAAAGGACCCTGGTGTCAGCTGCTACTTGTGTGGGTAACACTACGTGTAGTCATCCCCTTAGGCCCTCGAATTAGGAGTTGATTCGGCCAATTGTATCCAGATCATTTTTCCCCTATGAACAATGGCAACTGCGGAGCACATTAAAAAAAAAAAAAAATCTAGTCTAAAATGGGAGAAAAAGATACTGTTTTTTCTTGTTCTTGGAAATGAGAAAATAGATTTGGACTCAGCTCCTGAATTATATTTTCTGTCTCCCTGGGTTTCAGTAGCAAGCCTAATGTGGAAAAGAATCGTTTTACTCTGGAGGGAAGGAGTTTGTCCTCTCAACAAATCGACATTCTCTTCTCTTCCGGGTAACACTTGAGCTTGAATATGCAAATGATCCTCTAGTAGGAATTATCATTAGTCATTCTTTCACAAAGAAATAATTGAAGAACACTGTGGTAGATGACAGCATTAAGATTCATCAATGTTCAATTCTTCTGATCTGTCATCCTGTCAGGAAGCAGACGTCTAATTTTGTGGCCCTGCTGGTGAAACACTGGACTCTTTCTCCTGGTGCACAGTTGAATCACCTCCTATAATTTGCTTTGAAATGAACAAGACCTGGCACGGTACATCTTCTATTTAATGGGCAATATTACGAACAAGATAAAAAGAAATGTCTATAAAGCTGTTGTCTTTGCAAATTGGATTTGGCAAGATACTACCTCAGGCAACCAATGAGCTTACTGGATACATAATTAGGACTGATCACCAAACTCGAGAATGGCATCGTTTTTTTCTTTATAAGCCTTAGTAAATATATGGGAGGGTTTGTCATTCTAACAGTAACAGGTACAGAGAATCTAGGATGGATTTCAGCAAGAGATCATGTGACTTAATTTTAGAGGCAAATAAAAGATCATTATTCAGTCTAATTTTTATTGTTAACGTTGATCTTTGGGGTAAAGTTGGGACAGAGTTGGGGAATCTGTACATTTGAAAACTTTTACTATTACCTCTAATATTAATGATAGATCCTCTTTACTGAGTGGTTACTATATGTCAGCCATTGTATTTAGTGTTTTCCATTTAATCCTCATAGTGGTACAAGGAGGTAAGTAGTATGGTTATTCCCATTTCAAGTGAGTAACATGAGGGTATTAAACATTAACTTGCCTAAGATCAGCAACTAGAAAGGGCAGTCAGAATTAAACCTCTGCCCATCTGACTCTAGAGCCAGGACTTTGAGTCACTGGGTTAAATAACTGAGAGCCAGAGAAGAACACTCTGCATGGAGAACTTCTGTTTAGGAAGCTGACTGAGTCTCCTGATTTCCTTGGAGCCGTAATCTAGATCTGGGGGGAGAGGCAGCCCCAAGGAAAACACACAGAGTGCACTTGGCTCTCACGACTGACATAACCTCTCCTCTCTGGTTTTTGCTCTCTCTGGATAAATAGAGGTTTTGTACCTATGGAAGCAATGCACCGTCTCAAAAGGGAAGTCTTAGGTGTGTGATACTGTGATCTATAATAAGAAATATGTATTTGGCCTTCACCCCCTTTCCTGGCCCAGAGCTCCTAAAACTCTTGGAATTCCCATGTGAAAAGAGCCATAAAGGTGTCTTCATATTCATAACAAACCCCTTCTAACCACACCTGAATTTATGTCAATGAAGTGACTTTTGGAAAGGATCTGAGGAGGGGGGTTGGTTGCCAGAGGGGCCAACCCAACCACGTGTGATTAGAGGGTTCAGTCCCACCCCAGACCTCTGGGAAGGGGAGGGGCACTGGAGGTTGAATCAATTGCCAATGTCCAGTGATTTAATTAATCTTGCCCCTGTAATGAAGCCTCTATAAAAACCAAAAGGATGGGGTTCAGAGAAGCTCTGGGTTGGTGAACACATGGAGATTTGGGGAGAGTGGCGTGCCTGGAGAGGGCATGGAAGCTCTGTGCGCCTTCCCCACATACTCTGCAATTATGCATCTCTTCCATCTGGCTGCTCCTTTTATTATTTTTTTGTTTGCGGTACGCGGGCCTCTCACTGCTGCGGCCTCTCCCATTGCAGAGCACAGGCTCCAGACGCGCAGGCTCAGCGGCCATGGCTCACGGGCCCAGCCGCTCCGCGGCATGTGGGATCCTCCCGGACCGGGGTACGAACCCGTGTCCCCTGCATCGGCAGGCGGACTCTCAACCACTGCGCCACCAGGGAAGCCCTGGCTGCTCCTTTTATAACAAACCTGTAATCTTGTAAGTAAAATGTGTCTCTGAGTTCTGGGAGCTGTTCTAACAAATTAATCAAACCCAAGGAGAGGGTCATTGGAACCTCCAGTCTATAGCTAGACAGTCAGAAGCACAGGTGACAACCTGGACTTGGTGATTGACATCCTAGGGCTGGGGGACAGTCTCGTGGGACTGAGCCCTTAACCTGTGGGATATGATGCTATCTCCAAGTAGACAGTGTCAGAATTGAATTGAATTGTAGGACACCCAGCTGGTGTCAGAGAATTGCTTGGTGTGGGGAGAAGACCCACACACTGGAACTAGTACCAGAATTGTGGGTGCATTAATGTGGCTGTAATTCAAAGCTTTCTGTGCCAGATAACTTTAAATAATCCCTCCCCCACGCCGCCCCGTCGCCCCCAATATTCTCAACTCTCTGCTTCTTGCCATTTGCTGACTTCCAAATACTCAATAGTCCAGGCTCCGCTGAGCTAGATGAGACCATATGACCCACGCCTAGCCCATGAGAAATGAGTGCAAGTCTGTATAGGGTGCACTGTTCTGGGAAGTCTGTGCTCTCCTGATAAAGGGGGCAGAGGAGCCTGTTGATCCCTGAACCAACCCCAGTGATCGCCTACTCTAGGCTTGTTCTACGAGAAAAATAAACCCAATTCTTAAAGTTACTGTGAGTTGCGTTGTTTGCTTCTTTTACCCCCAAAACACTCCTAACAGCTACAGTTCCTGATATTTAAACATATCAAAATTTTTTCTTGCTCAGTTTAATTAGTTCAACAATCACGTACACTAAATAGCATGATATTATCTCTATTTTAAAGCTAAGAAGAACATTACCTAGGGTGACAAATCTACCCAGTGCACAAGCTGGGGCTGGGACCCAGGTCCTCCAGCCCTACCTGGGGACTCTTTGAAATACTCAGTGAAGAAGCTGTGAATGCCATGAGGTCTTTCCTGACCTTTGCATTAGAACCATTGTGGGTCTTAAACATCATTGCAGGTTGATTTAAAGTGGAGAAAGGGAAAAACTCATTAGACAGTCCTCTGAAAGATGAAGGGAGTCATTTATGAAATAGAGTTAGATTACAGAATGTAATGGATATGAGAGAATTCTTCAAACACAAAGAGAAGCGGCGGAATGAAAGGAAATGAATATAAACTTCTGTTATGGTAATGAATAATATAAGGAATTAGCACAGGACGGGACAAGAGATTTACCTAAATATTTTAAGGTGTTTCCTTTATTCCAAACTAAGTAAAGAGAGCTTTTATTAATGAACAGAGACTAGGTGGAGAGAGAGGAAAGGAATGAGAAAGAGAGAAAGAGAAAGAAAGAGATTGAGAATATGAGCTAAAAAAGCTGGAGCAAATTCCAATTGGAGGAACAATGAAGCAACGTGCATAACATAGATGTTCACCTTCTCCTCCTCCTGTCAAGAAACGTGAATTGAGCCTTCAGAAAAGATCCTGTTTCAAGGCCTTCCACTCTCATTTGGAAAAAGTTGCATGGTTTCCACACTGATGGATGTAGTCTGTCACGCTTGTGATATAGATGAAGCCTTCCCTTGGCAAAGATGTCAAATCCACATAGTAGGATATTCTGATTGACTCTGGCCCAAGGCATTGAAGGTCCTATTTAAAGAGCAAATTTTTGAAAGGCATAGCCATTGCCACTCAAAGACATACCGAGTCAGAATGTACCATAGATGTCAACAGATGGATAGTGAGGGACTTCCCTTGTGGTTCAGTGGTTAAGACTCTGCACTCCCAATGTAGGGGGCCTGGGTCCAACCCCTGGTCAGGAAACTAGATCCCACATGCCACAACTAAGACCCGGCGCAGACAAATAAATATTTAAAGAAAAGATGGATAGAGAACGTAGGGTTTGGGAGCGAACCCAGTGACACAGTTTTGGAACCCAAGTACATGATTATCAACCTAGTTGGAGCGCAACAGAAGGAGGGGTTAAAGATATTCAGATGAGGTGAACTACCTGGGCCAGAAGACAGAGGGGCAGTCAAAGAAAAGTTGGTCCAGCTTTATCCGAAATGAACGTGCCCCCAGATTCCATAATGGTTGTGATCCCTGGGAGGACTGTCTGGTCCTTGCCCTTGAACAACATTCTTCGGTTTCTGATGCATAACAACTTCAAAAGTTCAGTGTTTTACAGCAATGCTTACAGTTCTTCAGGTCAGCTAAGCAAGGCGGTGCTTAGCTGGGTCAGGCTGGACCCAGGCTTCGGGTTGTGTTCAGGTCAGCTCCACATGGCCTCATGCTGCGGCTTAGGCTGGAGGGCCAGGGGCTCCCTGAAACGGCTCATGGAAGATCAAAAGCCAAACATGAAAGCATATTTAAAGTCTCTGTTTACATCTCGTCCACCAATATTATACTGATCATAGACAGTTACATGGCCAAGGCTACTGTGAGAGTCACTTCGAAGTTACGTGGCAAAGGATGTGGGTGTAAAATCCTATTCCAGGGGAGTGAAGAATTAGGAACAATAATCCAACCTGCCATGGAGCTGCTCCAGCGCCATCTATCCAGCTGCCTACTAGAGACAAATGCCTCTGGATACCGCTAAGGCACTTTAAATTCAATGTGAGCGAAACCAAACGCATGATCCATTTCCTCACCCCATACGTGCACACACAACCCATTCCTCCTCAGTGTTTCCTGTCCTGGTGAATGGCACACCATCCATCCACCCACCTGTGTAAGCCAAACCCCAGAAGTCATCCTTGGTGTCCCTCTCTCCGTCACCTCTCCCTAACTCATCAGTCACCTGGTCCTGTCGATTGCTCTCCTAAATATCTCTTGAGTCCATCCACTTTTCTCCATTTCTAATCCTATCCTTTGCCAGAGCTGCCATCTCCTTTTGCCTGAGCTGTTGCAGTACCTCCTAAGCAGACTCTTCAAATCCACTCTCACCCGCTTCTCTCATCCCCTTTGCACTATAGACAGAGTGGTCCTTTAAAAATGCATAGCATCTTCTTTTGCTTAAAGCTCTCTGTTGCTTCCCATTGTCAGATGAAGTCCTCAGCATGGTCTGTAGGGCTTGTGTGATCCAGTCTGTTCCTAACTCTGCGGCCCCATCCTATGACACTCCCTCTCTCTGCCCCCTATACTCAGGTATCACTACCCTTATTTCCATTTCTAGATGGCTCTCAGCTCCTCTGCCTCAGGGCCTTTGCCCAGGCTGCTGTCTCTCCTAGGAACGCTCTTACCCACATCCTTTGCCTATTTAACTCTGATTCAGCCCTCAAATCTCAGCTCAAATGTCACTTCCTCCAAAAAGCCTCCTCTGTCCATGACGACAATGACAGAGTCCTCATTATATATTCTCTTGTCACAATATACCTTTTTGGGGGGCCGTCATCACAGTGTTTACTATTATGGAAGTAATAATAGTAAACAGGAAGTAAACCCATACCGGAGGAAACTTAATGAAGAATGGTTCCAGAGATGCTAAACACGGGGGAGATGACTGTTGGAAGCCCCTGCCATCCTTGGGTCTGGAGGGGTGATGAAGAAGAATATTATTAGAGCTGAAGAGCTGGGGAGGCCTGGGAGGCACTGGAAACTTGGGGGGGGAAGCCACAGGGTGTGAGTTAGAGCCATAGCCAGGGCTGTCCGGAGGAAATGTGGTGAGGGAGGAGAAGCTCGTGGCTTTTCCCCTCCTCCCACCCTCCAGTCTTGCCAGTGCCTTCTGTCGGCTGAACTGACCAGAAAGCCAGAGGGTGGAGGAAATGCAGCAGATCAGGGGAACAGCAGAAAATAGCTTCGAGAACAAACAAGCACAGACCCACAATTGGCAAGTTATAGGTTTGTTTCTGTAGTGATCTGTACACTGCTTGGTGCCCACACTAGACTGAACCTCCTTGAGCAAGGGAGGGGTTCATTTTTCCCATCACTGATTCCTCAGTGCTTTTCATAGGGACCAAGACTGGTCCCTAATATTAGTTGAATGAATGAATGAAAAACATTCAAGAGAGCCTGAAAATAGAGAATAAAATGACCTGTTAACATTTTGGCAGGCACTAACTAGAGAATGGGCATACTTTCTCTCCTCCGTCTCTTCCCTTATCCAATCCACTTCTTTTCCAGAAGTTTCTGATTAGGGCTTACCATCCTAATTTGGAGGTATGTTGTCGGAAGAATTGACAAAAGAAAAGAAGACTGGGATGCTCATTGTTCACATTGTCAAACACACACACACAGAGTTTCTATTCTCTTCCCTCAGCTACAGGAGCAGGACCCTAAGGAGGGTCTTTAGTAGTTTGCAGAGTCTGTTCCTATCACAGCAGAACCTGCCAGATGCCAGGCTCCTCTTTCCCAAGGTGAATATCAAATCATGGTATCTGGCCCCCCTGAATCCGAGCAAAATGTAAAACAAAATAAAAATCGACGTGCTTACATTCATAACCATCTCACAAAATGACTGAAATGGGTTGTTGGCACACATGTTTTTGGCCTTATTTCCAGAACTTGTCATGAAAGTATTTTAAACAGTTTCGGGGGAACATCTGTACTTTGGGTGAGCTGTCTTGTGGAAATCACAACTTCAAGGAGAAATAATAGCCATAACCATGGATGGGGGTGGTGGTGGCAGAATCTGGGTGAGACACTCTGCCAGGTGTCCTTCCCAACTAATTCTACCTGTTGTGTGAAATTGAGTAAGAACCTCACAGGACCCCCTAAGTTGACGCTGGTAGGATAGTAAGGCAGGCAAAGGGCCCATGAACACCTCCTGCTTTGTGTGTTCTTTCCTTGATACCCATAGTGACCAGTGTGGGAGAGACAGTGGGGTTCTGCAAACATTCCCACGTTGCTCTCCCACGTTTCCCAGCATCCTCGCTGGTAGACAAGGTTATATGATTGGTTCTGGCTAATGGGCAGTGGTTGGGAATGATGTGTGTCATCTCCAGGCCAAGGCATGGAAAAGCTGCCTGGTGCTTGAGTAGGACTCCTGTTGAGATGCACGGCTTGGATTGCTGAGTCATATACGAAGGAAAGTTTGCTCTAAAGAGTTATATGGACCCACAGCAGATGTTTTGTGAGTAAGAAAGAAACCTCTGGTATGTTAAGCTACTGAGATTTTGAGATTATTTGTTACTGCAGCATAAGCTAGCCTATTCTGACCAATAATGTGTGGATACAGCAAAACCAGAAAGACTTCTAAAAATCCTGTTTGGTTATATAGCTTTGCTTTCTCTTTTTTCTCTTTCCTTTGAGAGTGTGAGGAATACACTGGGGTGAAAAATAACAAAGTTTACAAATGGAGCTTATTTGGAATTGGGTTGTGACAGTCTTTATTCCAAATATATATCTAGATCTAATAATACAAGAACAAACTTCTGGTTAAAATGGACAGGCCAAATTCTACTTTAGAAGCCATTGAACTTTTACGACAGAACACCTCCTAGGGAACATTCCTGGGCAGAACCTGCAGGCATCATGTGATGTGGGGAGGGGGGTGATGAAAGAAGGTTTCTTATGCCTCAAATGATCATCTCACCAATCCTCAAGAAGACATTGTTTGTTGGACTTAGACGTATCTCTTATTAACAGTCATGCTTAAAACGGGCACTGAGGAAGACACTGAGGAAGAGAAGATAAAAGCTCCCCTCAATGCGTGAAGGAGTTCACAGGCCATATACTCTTGTAGTTATAGCAAGACTTTAAAACCAGTGGCCAGCCATGAAAAAATTAAGCCAGATCTAGAGTCACAGAACCTACAAGACTATTTCATCACCCTGTTGTATTTCTCTCGTATCCCTCCTCTTCATCTGAAGTTACTTATTTTTTTTTAGCCTACCTGGTTATTAACAGCTTCCTCCATCAGAATATAGTGTCACAAGAGCTAGGGAGTTGTCTGTGTTCATCACTGTATCTCCAGAGTCTAAAAGAGAGCCTGGCAACAGAGTAGATGCTCAATAGTATATCTGCTGAATGAATGAATGAATGACAAGACAGAAGGGCCACTGTCCACAAACGTGGGCACAGAATCTGGAAGAGTCAAGGCTGGATGGTATGGATGAAGAATGTCACCTGCCATATCAGTAAACAAAGGATGTTGGGGCCATGAAGCCATCAGCCAGCCACTGCAGCCACCCCCAGTGGTGCACCCTGCAGGGATTCAGGATGGAGAAAAGCAGGGTACTGGCCCTAGATGTTAAGATGCATCTCAAAGGGATGACTTCAGTGAACCCAGACTCTTGCATCTTCCCATACACAGAAAAGCCCTAAATTCATTAACCTGAGATGTCTAGTTTTCTTTAATTAACAGTAATGTTTTGATGTTCTGACCTCGTGGTTTTTGTTGCAAAAACTCCTCTATACACTGGCTTTTCTCCCCCACAGCTTCAGAGCAGTCCCTCAGAGCTGTCTGAGAGGCTGCCTCCCAGGCTTAGCTCCTCAGGGAGTCTGTCGAATAAAACATAATTCTCCCTTTTAAGTTGTGCATTTATTTTTCAGTCGACAGTAGTTTTAGCGTTCAGCATCTACAGATGCTAAGAATTCCTAAGTGTGCCATTTTGATGGATTGCTTTTGACTCTATTCTTATGAAAAGTGACAGAGAAAATAAACACAAATGGATATTTTTGCAAAGTAAAGTAATCCCTGAAATACTTCAATATTATGTTCTGAGCTGACACCTCTTAAGCACCTTTTAAGATCCTCGAAGCTGTGCCTTCCACTGGGGCTTTGGGGCACTAGTTTGGCCCCAGAGGCTGCTGTCGCCTGACTTCGCACAGGTGCAGCCTGACAGCACTGCCTGGGCTGGGCTTCCTCCTGGCAGGGCTAAGGATGCTTGGACCACTCAGGCAGGCATGACTGCCAGTGTGGTGGAGTTAACGCCAACCTGAGATGCAAACTTTTGACCAAGGAGAAATGGAAGCGAAGAAGCAATAGTTTCTTCCTCTCTCTCGCACATAGTGGACCACCTCGAGTGTCCGTCCTCCAAAAGGCCTCTCAGAAAAGTGTCCCTTGAGATGGAGCCTGTGGCGGCTGGCTTGGGGGCTTGGTGACTTCTCCCCTCGCCCCCCGCCCCCCACTCGGCTGCCCTTGCCGCCATTCCTGCTCCCTGGGGAGCGTATTCTCTGATAAATATTAGTCCATACGTTTTGCCTCCGGCTCTATCACCTGGGAACCCAGGATAAAACATTGTCTAAACGTTTCCTCCCAGAAATGATGATAAACATCAGAAGAAAAATATGACTTGAAAGTTAAATATTTATTGTGTGCACATTTTTTTGATGTTGATGCCAAATAGTATAAAGAAAGGCCAACTGCTTTTGGGATCCTTTGGAAGTTCAGTTTAAATGAAGTCCAGATTCCTGCCAGTGGAAGCATTCCCACGGATTATAGTAAATAAACCATATGAAGAAGGAATTAATGCCTTTCACTGGAAAGCTCTTTATAATTTCAAAGTTCTTTCAGATTATTATCTTTATATCTTTAAATAATACTACTTTTACGTAACGGGAAATGGAAAGTAGGAGTTTTAATTGACATGTTCAAAGTCAAACAATAATAAGGCCCCGGAACAAAGTGTAAATAGTCTAAGTTTTCTCATCTTTAACCAAGGTTTCTTCCGTTATACTTGCCTGCTTGCTTCTCCAGACCTAAGTCTGTTAAAAAGCACACAGAGAGGGACTTCCCTTGTAGTCCAGTGGTTAACACTCCTCGCTTCCACTGCAGGAGCTGTGGGTTCAATCCCTGGTCGGATAAGTTTCCTGCATGCCACATGCGGTACGGCCAAAAAACTGAAAAAAAGAATAAAAAAGCACGTGGAGAGATGCACGCAAGTGCTTGTAAGTAAAGAGCAAGCACATTGGCTGAAATGGGTAGAAAGCCTCAAATACAACTCTCACTTTAAATACAATCTTGCTTCCTGGAAGATCATTTAAGTGTTCCATTCAAGCTGTTTCTGTTCTGGTGCTTTGTCTGATGATACATTATTAATAGCTTGGCTTGAAACTTATGATTTAACAAAAGATTCCAAATACCTTGTGCCAAATTATTGGATGCAAAGTCTGAGAACCAAGAAAAAAAAAAAAAAGCACTGATTTAGAATAAAAAGAGAAAGAAGAACTAGTAAAGACATCTCGAGTCATGTGAAGGTCAGGAGACATGAGTCTATAATTTTATTTTGCCATTTGAAGTGTTTTCAGAAAGATGGCATTTTCGGGTATATTCCTTGTAGGGGTGTTCGGCTGACATTCACTCTGAAAGGAAGGGAGTGATTTACAGATCACTGGGGTTAGAAAAGAGATGGGCTGTGCTGGACTCCCCACCCTGTCCTCCACCAGGGAGACTTAGTATCTGAGCTGAGTCCTTTTTGCATCCTTAGAGAGGATAAGCTGTAGACTGTTTGCTGACTGCTTTCCTGGTGTGAAATAGAAGGACCCCTGAGATCATCTTTGGACAAGATTGCGATAGAGGTTCTCCCCACCAAAGGAGGCAGGGCTGGGGCTGGCCCACGCTAATGTGACCTTTGCATGAGTTTGAAGAAGGCACAACCCCTCCCAGGGGCCTCTGTGGCTGCTGCCCTCTTGGGACGGCTACTCTGCTGGTCACAGCTTCCTCTGATGGAGACGGCTGCTGAAATCCCCACTGGTCTTTGGAGATTACTGGCAGTGCTCTTGGTAACCCTCCCAGCACACCTGAGACACCCCGGGTGGGACTTCTAAGTAGACTTGGCTGTGAACTGGGGGACAGCAGCAGTGCCACACAGACTGAAACTTACAACTGCATCTGGAAGGACCAGTCTTTGCTTCCATAGATTCCAGACAACTTTTCTTGGAATTTAGGCTACAGATCCTCGTTTCTGCTTTCAAAGTATTCACAATCCAAGGGAGAGGAAGAGGATTGCCCTTACCTTGTTCACGCCCTGGGATTAGCCTCTTGTAAGAATCCTTGACCTTCAGATGAAGCGGATCACGTGCTTACTCTTGGGATGGAATCTGGCCAACAATTCCTTTCCAGTCTGGTTCATTCAGCCATGCAGCCCAACGTGTGGCGACCCACAATCCCATCCCAGGAGCAAGGTGCCAAGTGCAGCCCTCATCATCACCAGTTTCCTCCAGCACCGAGGGCAGAGAGCATGTCTGTGCTCATCTCATGAAATAGCCTGGCCTCTGTGCTCATCTTGAAACTGAGCAGGACCTTGTGGGGCTCCTAGGCATGAAAGCCATTCTCTGTCCCCCTTTTCTTGTTTGTAGGAAATAGGCTCCAGCCTCCATGACCTTCCCTGAGTTCCAAAGGGCAGGACCAAATATTTGGTAATCAGGGAATGAGGGGATGCAGAGACAAGGGAGGATCACCAAGAAACAATAGTGTAGCCTTGGGGCAGGGTCCTGGTTCCTCCTCAAGGGATACACATAGCAATATCTTTGAGCTCTTCTGCAAAACTAAAACCCCCAACAAATGGAAGATGTTAACTACTTGATGAAGCATTCTTCGTTCCAGAGAGAAGGTCACAGTTTGATAACCTCGAGAACCACAGGGGCTCATCAAGAGACCACCTGAGGCCAGATTAAAGGAGTGCGGCCCTGCACACACCCTGACCCTTATCAGCAACCTCTCCCTTGAACCATTGCTATAAAACTCCTCACTAAATCCCCCCGGGTGGGAACATACCGTTTATGAGGGTATGAGCCTGCTGTGTCCCTCTTTCCCTAGCAAAGCAATAAAGCTATTCTTTTCTACTTCACCCACGACTCTGTCTCTGAGATTTGATTTGGCACCGGTGCACAGAGGCTGAGTTTCGGCATCAGTCTCTTATGAATAATTGTTTAGGTGAGAATTCACATGCATCTCTCAAGAACAAGCCACAGTTTTCAAGCACAGGACAATCTATTCCTGTTTTAGGGTGAAGAATTTAACAATTCAGGGATACTCTTTGCTAAAACCTCCACTTTACATTGCTATGCAGTTTACTTAATATTTGGTCTTAAGCATCTATATTTGCTACATACAAGGCTCCCCTAAGGGCAATATTTGGGTACTTACCTTGCATTTACATGACAGAAAAGGGTCCTTTCCAGAACAAAGAGAAGATAAGCCACAAGGACAAAAGATGGTTTCTGGACCAACAGAGCAGAAAAATTGCAAAGAACCAAAACATGGCAGATTTCCAACATTAAAAAAAAAAAAAAGACTCCTCAGTCCTTTCGGGTTTAACTCATATTCACCCTAATGAGGGCAAGGGGAACGCCTTCATCAAAGGTGGCTCAAAGCAATCTCTCTCTTCCCTTCCCGTCCAACCCTCAGAACAGCTCTGTTTGCTGATTATTTTTGGTGTCCACCCTGGTCAATATTTCATAATTTAATGCACCCAAATATTGACTTACTATAGCAGGGCCGATATTCCAGATGTTTTTCTAATTCTGACACTAAGTACAGAGTATATGTCAACTCTATACCTCCCTACTTATTTCTGTTCCTCTTAGCTGCAGTAAAGATCCATGCAATTATGAAGCATGAAAAGGTTTACGCTCTGTAACACCTACTCTGCAAAATGTCCAGTCCGGCTGCCTGTTAATGAATTTTGACGGGAAGAGGGTAACTTCCAAATTGAGCCTCATCTGAGAAATCTTCCCCCTTCTACAGAAACAAGCCACTGAGTGACTCTGCTTTGTACAATTGAACATGTTCTTCGGCTGCAGCGGTTTAGAACTGGCTATTCAACCTTTTTAAGCTAATCTATGCCTGGGATACTATCTCTTCTGCTTCATGATATCAATGAAAATCCTATACAACCAAATTTCCTTATCTTTCTATTCCTCACTTTTTTCCTGAATTCCAAGCTAGTTTTTCCAAAATTTATCTAGATGCCTCACATAAGGAATCTCAAACCTACATGTCCCACATCGCGGTCACCATCTTCCCTCACAAACAAGCCTCTTCTGATGCACTTATGTTAGTTAAAGATGAGTCAAACATTCACTCATCTGTCAAGTGTCCTAACTTATCTGAGACCCGGCTCCCTCACTGCTCGTATCTCTTCCATAGTCAGGCCCAGGTATTCCCTCTTGTTCTCTCTCTCTCTCTCTCTCTCTCTCTCTCTCTCTCTCAGCCCTTGCCTCTTCTCCAGCCCACAGGCTTCCATCATGCTTTCCTAGGAGAGTTTCAGCTGAGTGATGATCTACCACGAAGGGCAAGCACATGGCGTTCTGCCTGGGTGCAGATCTGGTCTGCCATATTCTGTCTGGACTTGGTGAAAGTATTTTACTTCCCTAAGTCTCAGTTTAATAATCTAAAAACTAGGGATGATATTGGGTTGGCCAAAAAGTTCGTTCGGCTTCAGGTAAAGACTTTTTTCATTTTCACCAAGAAGTTTATTGAAAATGGATTCACTAACCGAATGAACTTTTTGGCCTACCCAATATTAGGAGGATTGAATGAGATAATACATGGAAAGGCGTTTATAACAGCACATGGCACATAATAAGTGCATATTAACCTAAAAACTTCTTGAAGCCAAACCCTGTCCATCTTATGGACCCCACTCTGTTCTGGCACCGGAAGGTATGGTGGATAACAAGTGTTCAGTATTGTGGAATGAATAAGAATTCATTGTTATTATGATAATTCTTCAATCTTTTTTTTATTATAAAAATGTACGAATATTTATTTTAGGTTTTACTGGGTGCAATTATTTTTAGGACTTTTAAACAAAGTTAGCAGGGCTTCAACACTATCGGTTCTTTTTTTTTAAAGTAATTTTTATTGGAGTATAATTGATTCACAGTGCTGTGTTAGTTTCTGCTGTACAGCAAAGTGAATCAGTTATACATATATCCACTCTTTTTTAGATTCTTTTCCCATAGAGGTCATTACAGAGTAACATCTCTTCAATCCTTTTCTGCAAGCCTTCCAGAGTGTGGCAAGTTGTAATTTTGCTCAAAAATGTTTCTGCGCATTCCTCTTGGGGGCAGGGGTATTCTTCCCTGCTCTGGTGTCAGGCTTGGCTTTATCAATGAAATGACGATGGGGATGCTTTGGTCAATGAAATGACGATGGGGATGTCCTGTGACATATCCAAGCAGAGGCTGGAAGGACCTGCCTGCAGTTTTCCTTTTTTCTTTTTCTTTTCTTTCCTTTTTTCTTTTCTGTGTGGGTGTGCGGTGAGAACAAATAAAATTTATTCTCTTAGCAACCTTCGAGGATATAACACAGTATTGTTTAACTAGAGTCACCATTCTGTACTTTAGGTCCCCAGAACCTATTCATCTTATAACTGAAAGTTTGTGCCCTTTAATCAACATCTCCGCCTTTTTTCAGCTCCTGGCAACAATCATTCTACTCTGTTCCTATGAGCTCGGCTTTTTTAGATTCCACATATGAATGTGAGATCATGCATCCTTTGTCTTTCTCTGTCTGGCTTATTTCATTTGGCATCATGACTTGTTGTCACAAATCACATGGGGTTTTCTAACTTCTCTTTCCCTTTGCTGTGAGACTTGCCATGTTCCAGATAGAGGGTGCTCTATTAGGGGGTCCTAGCTGGAGTCTAACTGTATCAGACATGTAGGAAGTATGCACAAGAAATAAGCCTCCCCTGTTGTAAACCACTACGATTCTGGGATTGCATGTAATCCTAGCTTATCCTGGCTGACCATTCAGAAACACACACATGAATCTATTGCTTTCCATTAGCTACAAACTAAGGGCATAATGTCTTTAGTATGACATCCAGGGACCTTCAAAATATGTCCACAGGTCACCTCCTTAATCTGATTCCACCAGTCTGTTCTGAGACACTCTGTGTTTAATCCATACATAATTTTTAAACATCTCTTAAACATCAACCTGAAAATCTGAAGACTTCTTTCCACCTCTCTCTGAGGTCCTATCTCTCCTTAGCAACTGACTTAGGAAAAATTGAAATAACTTTTGACTCTAGTGAGTTTAAGGCAGGATTTATAGCCGATTGTTAAATCGTTTACAGAATCACTGGAGGACAGAGGGAACTAATTCTATAGGCAGAGCTTCCAAGAAAAACTCCCGAGGCCATACCCCAGAACCGGGCTGACAAAGGAGCAGCCGCTTCAACTACTATCACTAAACTGTGTTTCCTATCCAGAGGTTACCTATCCAGCTGCCTGCTGCAAAACCATGCCACTTCTGTAACAGTTGGCACAAGCAAAACCCGGGCTCTTCACTACATCCAATCCCGTACTCAAGTCTCTCATAAATGCGTGTGATTGGCAAAACTCAAATTACACCCAGACTACCAGGTGCGAGATCATCTGAGGAATGTCATTAACTTCTGGGCCCTACAATATAGGAAGGCATCCTAGAAAGAGGTTGGAATAGATGCTGATCAGATCATCCCACAGTCTCCAACATATAGTTTATTAATTTCTATAGTGCTTGGCCTTTGGTATGGACTGAATGTTTGTGTCTCACTGTCTGCACCCCTCTCCCTGCCCCAATTCATATGTTGAAGCCCTAACCACTAAAGTGATGGTATTTAGAGGTGGGGCCTTTGGGAGGTAATTTAATTTAGATGAGGCCATGAGCGTGAAGCCCCTGTGATGGGATTAGTGCCCTTTTAAGAAGAGGAAGAGAACAGAACACACAATCTCTCTCCTTTAACGTGAGAATATAACAAGAAAGTGGCCTTCTCTAAGTCAGGAGGAGAGACTTTGCTGACAACTGGATCTGCCGGCATCTTGATCTTGGACTTTCCAGCCTCCAGAACTGTGAGGAATGACTGTCTGTTGCTTAAGACACAACCTAGTCTATGTACTTTGTTATAGTAGCAAGCGCTGACTAAGACAACCTACAATAATGAACCTTCACGCATCTTATCTTGCAGAGACCCCTTGAGGTTTGTAGAACCAGGATCATTATTCCCATCTCTGAGACTCAGGTAAGTCACATGGTCAAACCAAGGCAACTCAGTTGTCCTAGATGCTAGTCCAGTGCCCCTCCCAATCCACTCAGGAATCTCAGTTTTCACTAAGTCCTAGCATCTGAGAATTTAAAAATCTAGAGTGACAACTGCAGCTGCTACTGTTTCTCTGCATAAGGCAGTATTATCGGTGATGCAGGAGAACTGCTGGAGGGAAAGATCGCCTCTTACTGGGGGGGAGTCACTTCCAGGGGAAATAATTAATCCTTTAGTCCTCTGATTCCTATTAGGATAGCATCTCTCTCATTTGTTATCTTTAAATGAAGTGAAGTGGTGCTTCTTCCTCTGCTTGCTGGGAAGTTGGGGGGAAGCAAAATTATTTTCTACATTTTGATTTTCACTGGAAATTTTCAGTGGAAGAGATAAGTCTTTGTGGGCCACTCATACCCCTAGTAGATCCCATTTGCTGTTTTACAAATCTGACCGGGAAAGACAATGATTGATTTGCCTGGGAAATCCTGAAAAGCTATTAATGCGTTTATGCCTACATGCACTTAGAGTGCCAGCGTGAGAACATTCCTCTAGAGGCAGATGGCATTTCTAGAAAATGATTCACTCCAAGGCCAAAGAAGAAATGAATTCTAAAATTCAGGAGTTGGAAATACTAATTTCATGTTCTCTATGTCTAGAAATTATAGAATCTTAGAATGTTTGAGCCAGAGGAAATCTCAGAAATGATCTGATTTTAACCAAATTTAAAGCGAGAAAACTTTTTTTTCAAATAAGATGTTATGGGAAACTCCCAACCAAATGAAAACAGAACTGTTCTGAATGAAATGGGGCAAGATTGCCACAGCTGATACACGTGGCCGCCTTCTCACAATGCCTCCATGCCCACCACGTCTCTAAGGAAACCGAGGCTTCAGAGAACACAGTTCAAGGGCCATAACGATTGTCCAGCTGAAGGCCAAGTAGATAGTGCCAGCATTGGAATTGGAATCCAGGTTTTCTGATTTCCATATTCTTTCCTTGAAGGATTCCTGGGACAGCGTTTTCTTTGGTGACATCTGCAGATTTCCCTTTACCTCATTCCCAAGCCTCCACACCTGCTTCTCACAGCAGCTTAAGGGGCAGCCCCTTTTGCTAATAGCTGGCATTACTCTGCTCCTGAGACTCTTACTTTCCAGGACCAGCTACTGTGCCAGGCATCAGGGATGCGTCGGTCACAAGACATTGTCCATGACCTTAAGGGGGAACACAGTGCTGTGGGTTGTTTAAAGGGGAAGCCCAGAGATAACCAGAGGAATGAAAAGATAAAGACATGGATTTTGAGCAAATTCTAATTAATCTTAGAAACTCCTGGGACCTGACTTTTGTCATCTTCTTTTAGGGTCTGGACATTTAAAGGGACAGAACTGGGACAAATCATCCTTTCTCTCTTCTATCCATTTCTATCTCCTTCACCCAAGCACTTCTCCAAATCCTTCAAGGCAATGGCTCTCAAACTAGTTCCAAGGGTGAATTCTAACAGCGGCAGGCATTTGCATAAAAATTAAGATAATTGATAGAATTTTCTCAAACTAAAGTTTATCTCCCAAAGTACTTTTTAAATGTTGGTGTTTACTACTGCTGGTCTGTCACTGAGACCTAACGGATGGCAAAATTAATAAACATACAGCAAAGGAATATTTATACAAAACCTAGAAGCTGCTGATTCTACTCAGCTTAGCAGCTTGTTTCTTTGTAGACTTGTGGGCTAACAGCTTTATGCTACATACATCCATATAGCGGAGGTTGTCGTATGTGTGGTGAATATAATTGTTAATAATTCATATAACAATAAGAATATCAATTTTTATGCTTATATATGCTCTGGATAGCTCTGCTTCATTGCCAAGAAGCTGGTCATAGTGGTAGTGTCTGAAAAGATAATAGATCTTTTTTTAAGAGGTGGGAGGAGACGTTTACTGTCTATCCTTGTTTTTGCATATAAACGTTTACCGTGTGCGTCTTTTCAGTTTCAGAGAAATTAAAATTGAAAAACATGTGCTTAAACAATATGATGCTGGGGTCTCACCTCACAGATCCTGACTTAATTGGTCTGGGGCACAACCTGGGCATTGGGTTTTTTAAGAGCTCTCCACATAATTAGAACGTGCAACCAAGACTGAGAACCACATCTCTAAGCTGTTATCAGAAGCTCTTTTACTGTCTTATACTGATAACTGTAAATTATTTAAGGCAGGCATTCCTAGCTTTTTTGAGCAGGGAAGTACTCCTTGAGTGTCAGGAAGTTTCACAGTCCCTCACACCACAGTTGACCTATTTTTGGTATGTGCTGTGAGAAAATATCAAATACCCAAAGTTACTATGAATTAATCTCAGTGAAATTGATATACACTTGAAAAGTAGTAGTAGGTACAGAAATACAGGTGAGATGCAATACCAATGCTCTTTACAGGTAGTTCTACATTCTTATATCTTCTTCTGTAAGATTTGCATATCTACAGGTATAAGGGTCCCTTGCAAAACCCCTAGCTCCTCTCCAGAAGTCCACAGTCAATGAAGTAGGAGTCACTGAATTTAGGAATTGCTTTTCCTGGACAGGACTGTAGAGAGACATTTTGACCTGTTGGGCTGTAGAGAGCAAACAGCAAGTGTTTTCATAGCGTTGACTTGAGAAGTGCTTGTTTGTTGTTACTGATTTGTTTACATTTCCACCTATGTCCTAATATTCTCTAGGACACAAACTCTGCCATTTTACAGGCTTTGCCTACATAGGCACCAGGCTCTTCTCTCTCTCGGTAATTTGACTGGGGCCGTTTGCTTTGTTGGGAACAATAGCAGAGCCTGACCTCGCTCTCATTCTGATCCATGCTTCCTCCATCATGGTGATGCCCCCTCTCAACCTAGCTTACGGTGAAAACCCCTCTTCACATCCTTTGTTAACATTGCGAGGTAACTAGCCCTTCCACTATTTGAAGCCAGCCTGACATTCCTCTTTGAGGGGAAAGATTATGAGGTCTCCTGTTCCCTTGTTGGGTGTCAATGGAATAGCGCTGTGAGGATTTTTCAGGGGAGCTGACTGCTTTAGGCTGCCCAGGGAAGCTTTGGACCTCTTTCCTAAGATGACACTATGACATGAGACTTTCATCAGAAGCTCACTCAAGGAAGGAAAAGTGCCAATCCTGAAAGCTCCATGCTATGTTACCCCAAATTATGTGGTCATGGATTATAGTTGCTCTTTTCACCTCCAATCAACGATCAAGTTTCATTCAACCAAAATTAAAACATGCTAATCTAAGGAGAAGTATTCTATATATTGGATTTTTCTTAGATATATTACCACACCATGGTACTTGGCATGATTTTTATTAAGGCTTACATATTTTCCTGTCAGTTCTGAAAACTATGGATTTTTTCCTCCCTTGGGAATATCTGACTCTAAAGTTAAAAATCATTAAAGAAATAGAAAAGCATTTCACCCCTCGAATGTGCAATAAATATATAGTTCAAGTTCTACCCATTTTGCAAGCAAGCAGGACTCCAGCCATCAATCAACCTGTAGTAACTTTTATTTAATTGTATTTTAAAGGCATATGAGATGACAGTAGTAGCTGGAAAAAGCCTGTCTCACCTAAATTGTCATATCATAGTTAACTAATAGTGCCAAAGGGTTCTCCGGAATCTGCTTCCAAATCCTCAGGAAGCCTGGCTTGTTCTTTATGTAGATATTCCTCTGGCTGTTTCTCATTCATCCTTGTGAACTCCTGAATTATATAATAAAGTTTTTCCCTCTTTCTTTTTTTTTTTTGGCTGTGCTGCATGTCTTGTGGGATCTTAGTTCCCTGACCAGGGATTGAACCCAGGCCCTTGGCAGTGAGAGCACGGACTCCTAACCACTGGACCCCCAGGGAATTCCCACATTCTTTTTTTATATAATCATAAAAGTAATCCATGCTTATTAGAGAGCATTTTGGAAGAAAATATATATTTGAAAAATCCTTAAGCTCACCATTATATCCTATCTTTCAGAGACAAATAACCACTCAACGTTTGGTTGCATTTCCTTTTCTCTTTTCTCTATGGAAATGGTGTCTGTGTGTGTGTGTGTGTGTGTTTATACATATATACACACAAATTTATAAACAAAATAGGAGCATACGGTATGTGGACACATTTTTGTGTTCTGTTTCATTCTCTTAAAATCTATCATTAGCATCTGGGTCCCCATTTCCCATGTCTTCTCTTCTCTCTTCTCACATTCACTGCCCCAATGCCAGATCTGAGCTCCTCTCTTCCAGTTTATTCCAGTAGCCTCCCTCCTGGGAGTTTTCTCAGTCCTCACCTTCCTCCCCCTCCCCCCAATCTATCCTTAGTGCTGCAGTCAGATGCATTCCTCTACAGTATGGTACCAATCACATCACTCCCCTATTTTAAAGCCTTTGACGTGTTGCCTCTCTGCCCACAGAGTAAATCCAAGTTCCCCTTAGTTTCCCACGTGACCGTCACCTCCTTACTCAGTCCTATCCTTCAGTCACATCCAGTTGTCCTCTTCCCTCTGTGTCTTCTATGCTATTGCAGCATTTTTCAAAGCATGGCCCACAGACCACCCGCTTTAGAGTCACAGAGGAACTTTTAAACAATGCAGAATCTTGGGTTACACTAAGCACCTTGAATCAGAAACTCTAAATATGGATTCCAGGATGCTGTATTTTTAACAAGCTTTCCAAGTAAAATCTGAAGACCTTACAACATGAAATCTTATTTTCTAAAACCACCTAATAGAAAAAACGAAAATGGATTGTTGAAAGGCATTTCCCATCAGTATAGACCTCACTTGCATTGCTCTGAAGTCAGTTTTACTATTATTCTAGTCATTCCACAGATGAGGAAACATATGGATGAAGCAAAGACATTAAGAGATTTGTCTGATATACATAACCAGTAAGGTCTGGAGATAACATTCAAGTATGCTCCTTTCAAATCCAAACTCCACGACCTGTCCACTGTACAATACCAGCTTCCCGCTTTGCTCTGTAAAGACAGTGACTTTGTTTTACGTGCCTTTGGTAGATGTGCTCATCCTTCAAGGTTGTAGCAGATGCTGTAGGTACCCTTACCATGTGCCCCCAGCACTCACCTTTCCAGTGCAGGTGGTTGATGAGCACTCTACTGCAAGCACCTACAATTCTCTGCTTAACATCTTTCTCTTGGCCTGAGCAAGAGACAGAGAAGTGCCAGGGAGTTAGAGATCTCAGGAGCCAGTGACAATGGGGCCTAGAGGTAAATACTGGAGCTTCCTTACCTGGAGTGGGGAGAGGGGACTCATGTGTTCTACAGAGAGGCCCAGAGATGTTCACAGTGATGCACTGCTTCGTAAAGCAGATTTCTCTCTGCCTTTCAAGTTTTGATATATCATACATACTATTGGCGTACCAATTAGTTCATTTAGTTCATAAACTTTCTGTTTATAGCAGGACTAAACATAAATTAATTGTGTTATTCTTGAATATGAGCCCCAGGAAATCTCAGAGAGGAGACTGACTCAAAATTGGGGATCAGGGACTTCCCTGGCAGTCCAGTGGTTGGAACACCACCCTTCCACTGCAGGGGGCATGGGTTTGATACCTGGTCGGGGAACTAGGATCCCGTATGCCGCAGGGCGTGGCCAAAAACAGAAAAAGAAATTGGGGATCAATGTTGTTTCCCACTTAGATCATAAGAAAAGTACATCTCCTCCCTGTATCCAAATGCCACTGCTGCCGTCTTACCTCAGAAGTAGCTTGCTGTTCAGTCTGTCTTCAAATTATTTTAAAATCCATTTCATTCACTAGTTCTCACAACCCTGAGAGAAGTCTAAAGCAGTGACCCTAAAGTGTGGTTTGTGAATGTCTGATTATCCATATAAGTACAAAAATTGAGAATAAGAGTACTGCAATTTTTTTTTAATTTTTGGCTGCGTTGGGTCTTCATTGCTGCACCTGGGCTTTCTTTAGCTGTGGCATGCAGGGCTGCTCTTCGTTGTGGTGCACGGGCTTCTCATTGCAGTGGCTTCTCTTGTTGCGGAGCACGGGGCTCTAGGCGCACCAGCTTCAGTAGTTGTGGTGCGTGGGCTCAGTAGTTGTGGCTCACGGGCTCTAGAGCGCAGGCTCAGTAGTTGTGGCGCATGGGCTTAGTTGCTCCGTGGCATGTGGGACCTTCCCGGAACAGGGATTGAACCCATGTCCCCTGCATTGGCAGGCGGATTCTTAACCGCTGCGCCACCAGTGAAGCCCAGGAGTACAGCAATTTGAAAGATTAATTTTTTTTGTCCTTTTCATATTCTTTTCCATTATGGTTTATTATGGGATATTGAATATAGTTCCTTGTGCTATACAGTAGGACCTTGTTGTTTATCTATTTCATATATAGTAGTTTGTATCTGCTAATCCCAAACTCCTAATTTATCCCTCCCCCACCCCTCTTCCCCCTTGGTGACCATAAATTTGTTTTCTATGTCTGTGAGTCCGTTTCTCTTCTGTAAATAAGTTTATTTGCATCATATTCTAGATTCCACATATAAAGGGACTTCCCTGGCAGTCCAGTGGTTAAGACTTCATGCTCTCAAAGCAGGGGGCACTGGTTCAATCCCTGGTCAGGGAACTAAGATCTCATATACTGCATGGCATGGCCAAAAAAAAGAAAGAAAAAGAAAAGAAAAGAAAAAAAATGGTGTGGCTTCCAAGTAGTATCATCGTTAGATTTCACATATAAGTGATATCATATGGTATTTGAAAAGAGTAATTTTACATCTATCGAATCTAATAATAAAATATTGAGGCTTTACTCTGCATGTCTTTTTATTTTATTTTGCCTATTCTTTTTTTCAAGTTATAAATTATTTTAATGAGGAATCTATGGCTTTCCATTTTGCAAATTGTTAAATTGAATATTGGCATAGAAAAAATACTTATTGCTCCAAAATGAAAAGATACCCTTCTTTTTAAAAAACATATAAACCTTCTGAACTCCATGTAGGAAGGATATATTTACTGACACAGTAACAGAGTAAGAAGTAATTTCAGTATACTACAAAAGGTCAGGAGTGCTGGGTCTGGCCTCAGACTATTGGGATTTCATTTCTGCTTCTCTCAGTTGCTAACTGTGATTTTTGGAAATTACCTACTCTGTGCCTTTTTATTTATTGTTCACTAACAATAATATAGTAATAATCATCACCAAACCTGCTTTATAGGGTTTCTATGAGCATATGAAAATTGCTTGGAAGAAACCCTAGCACGCAGTAGGTACTCAATAAAGGTATTATCTGTTAATAATTTTTTTAAACAAGTAGTCACATCAAAAGGGCAATAAAATACCCAGAGTCTCTTACATTAAAATGTTCCAATTATTTATGAGTATTAATTAGAAAATGACCTTTTCAGAGGCAGGGTCTGTATCACATCAATCTTTGCAACGCTGGTATCTATCCTAGTGCCTGGTGTGTAAAGATGCCTGGAACGCTCCTCCCCAAGACCTAGGCCTTCCAGGCTCTTCCTCCCATCAGATCTTGGGCTTCAGATCCTTGTCTCAGAGATCTCCCTTCAGGGACCACCCAGTTAAAAGCAGCCCATCATTCCCTATCTCTCTCTGACCTGTTACCTGGTTTCTTTTCCCCATGTCTCCTGTCACTATCCCAAGTTACCATTTTCTTTATTGGTTTACTTATTTACTAGTTTTTTTCTTCACACTGGAATATAAGGTTTATGGACTCAGGAAACTTGTTTGTGTTTTATTTGCTCTTTCATCTCATCAGTGCCCAGAATAGTGTTACTGTTTTTGTATTTTTGTTGTTTTGTGGGGTTTTTTTCCTTGTATTTTAAAGGATTATCAATTCACAACCAATGGAAAATTACAAAAACAAAACAAAATGTAAGACACAAAACTGGTCATTTACCACTGATAGTTGAAGAGATGCAGGTTTAATGGGGCATATTTACCATTTCCACACATGTATAAACTGAGCCATAGGGTTGGCTGGGCAATGACTTGCTTAAAGGCTAACATGTGGTTAAATCATGGGACCTGCTAGAAACCCAGGTCCCAGGATCCTGGCTTTGAGTTCTTTGTTCTTCGCTTGCTGCAGAATCCCTTGCCTCTAGCAGGATGATACATTGAGCTTCTTTGACTGAACAGGTGTGTGAGTTGTTAAACTTCCTGCTTGCAGGTGCCCAGCTCTGAATGTTTCCCCACACCAGTGCAACAGCCGTTACCCCGAGAGTTGTGCTAGACAGTGGGGATCTGTCCCTGACTCTTGAGCAGGGCCAGGATTTTCATTAGCCCTGGATTTGCCTTGCTATGTAAACATGCTTATTTGGTTTTAATATATTAGGCTCTGCTGTTCAGAACTAGATTAAACTGTCAGTCATCTCCCTCATATTTCATATTGTTTCCTCTGGATAGGGGCACGTGTACTGTTACACATGTCTTGCCAATAAAACAGCCCTCTGGATTGAAATCTGTTCAGGACATATAGCAAGATGTCAAATTAATTGTACCGAGATAATGAGTTAGCCCCAAATGCTAATTAAATATTGATGAAAGCCATACTTTCAATTATCTTCATTATGGCCCCATGTTTTATGTAGGCATTAAATCCTTGCAGGATGGGTATGTCTGGTAATTAGCTGTGCACTGAAAAAAAAAAAAAGTCCGAGTTATTCCCCTCAATATTAAAAGCACTTAGAAACCACTTGGAAAATGGAAACGCTGAAAAGAGGCAGTACTTTTCTTTTCTGAAAGTGTTTGAAATTCTGTGAAGTCTGTACTTCCGCTTGTATTATTGGATATTCCTTTTTTTTTTTTTTTTTGACTGGGCAGATTAGAAGTCAGAAGGTCCTTGAAGATCCTGCTGAGCTCTGCTGAGTCACGGCTTTTTCCACTCGAGCTGACTTTTGGCAGCCTCTTCTTCTAAACACCTGTGCTACCTTGTACACTTTTCCTGCCTGCAGGCGAAATGGCTCCCTCTGGCAAATCTGACCATTGTTACCATTTATTGAGCTGTGATTAAGGTGCTTCCTGCATTGGAATCACCTGGTTACTACTTAATGTATGTGTTCACCAGCCCCGACCCATAGGTGTCCCAATAAAGAAGGAGGAGGCCAGAGATGTGGGCCATAAAGTTTGACAACCAATACATAATTCAGTATTTTTCAATCCTGACTTCATAGCAGAATAGACCCGGGGTCATTTAAAACATAGTAACTTAATTGGTCTTAAGTAGAGCCACAGTACATATGTATATGTGTGGACATGTGTGCACACAGACACACACACATCTGATGTGATTCTGAAGTGAAGTTAGGATGGGGAACCAGTATCATGGCCCTTAAACAGTACGTACACTTTGCTGTTCTTTCTGCTTGGAGGGTTCTTTCCCCTTCTTTGCTTGAAAATATTCCTCTTCATTCACTTAGATCATAAGAAAACTTATGATCTAAGTTTTAACACTAAGTTTAACACATAACACTTCATTGTTAGTGATGCACTTTGTTTTGAAATGTGAACATACTCGGGCATTGGTCATCTGCCTGTTTGTTTTCAGATCCATTCTTTTCAATACACAACACACTCAGGGGTAGAATCAGGTCATGGACAGCCTGTCATGGAGCCATGGAGGCCGTGTGGACTTGGAGTTGGGAAGCCCAACTCCATGTGGTGAATCCTGACTCTACCATTTATCGGCTGTGTGACTTTATGTAAGATACTTAACTTCTCTGAACCTCAGTTTCATCATCTGTAAAATAAGGGTAATAAAATCCATCCACTTCCTAGTTGTCATGAACACCATGTCCAGCAAAGGTATCATGAAAGGAGGCTGCTCTTGAACCACTTATCACCCGTGAAAGGGCCTGGAAGAGCATCATAGTAAATGCTCTGTAAATGTCATTTGAAAAAACTTAATTGAATTCTACAGCTGTTCTATATTCATTCACTGAATTGAAGTAGAACTAGAAGAGAGCATTGGAGAGAGTTGGTTCTGTTGAAGGCTTCTGCCTCCTGACATAGGCTGAAACATTCTGCGCTCGAGGACATACCTCTTGTCACTCTCCAACTCACAATCCTCCAGTGTCTTCCATCTCACTTTGACAGAGTAAAAGCCAACTCCTCCCCTCATGTGGTCTAGCTTTGGCCACACCTTTAGTATCAATTCCTAACACGCCCACTGGGTTCCAGCCACATAGGTCTTTGCGCCACTCCTAGAACAAGCCAATTGAATGCACCTCAGGGTCTTTATGATTTTTGGTCCCCTCTGCCTGCATCCACTTCCCCATCACCATCTTTATGGCCAACCTTCTCACTCCACTCAGGGCTGTGCTTAAATGCCACTGCCCCAGAGAGACTTCCTTGGCCATTCTACATGAAACAGAGCCCCATCTTTCCTCTTTACTCTATTCATCTTCCTGCTGTTTAGCTAGAATACAGTCTGTGTGTTTTATCATCTGTCTACACTTTTAGAAAGTAAACTCCACGAGAGCAGGGACTTTGTGGGTTCACCCGTGTATGATTTTAGAAAGTAAACTCCATGAGAGCAGGGACCTTGTGGGTTCACCCATGTATCTAGAAGAGTGCTTGGCACGTGTTGAATGAATTTATGAAGGAAGGCTGGGTGTGAGAAAAGCAAGCTGAGTGTTTCGTCTGCTGGGGTCCTGAGCCAGGTTTCATAATCACTCTTTAGGATAGTAATGTCCTTACTGTTGCACACATGGGCTCAGACTTGGTCACTGCAAATTCACAGTGTCCAAAATCACAATTATGATCTTCCTCCTCTGCCTGCCTTTCTTCCAGTGAATTCTATCTCAGTGAATGGCAGCAGCATCTTCCCAGCTGCTCAAATTAGAAACCCAGGAGTCTTGCGGGGTGCGCCCCACTACTTCATTGCCTAGATCCAATCCATCACAACGTCTTATTGATTTTACCTTCTAAATATCTCTCAAGTCCATCTGCTTCTCTCCATCTTTATTGTTAACACCCTTGTCCAAGGAATCATTATTTTTCACTTGGAACTTGCGATAGCTTACTACCTAGTTGACTCCCTTTTTCTATGCTTGTTCCTCTGACAATTCTCTTCTCAGAAACATGAGTAATCATTACAAAATGCAGAACTGATTATGCCCTGGCCTCCCTCCCTTGCTTAAATATTGCAATGATTTCCCATTGTTCTTAGCATAACCCCGAGGTCCCAACCTTGGCTCTCAGGGTTGGGTACCATCTTGCCCTTGCCTCACTTCATCAGTTTCCACTCTGCTCGCTGGGTACTGGACACTCGGGCTTGCGCCATGTTGATCGTACTCCAGGTGCCTTCCCAGCTCCACTGGCGCACTCCCATCGTCCTTCTGCCTTATTGCCCAGCTGTGATTAGTTAATTTCTCATCTTTTAAATTTCAGTCCAGTTACAGTTTGAAAATGTATACTGATCCCACAGACTATAGATTGATGTGAAACATCATACAACAAGTGGCTTCTCTGTCAGGGATTTGTCACAGTTGTTAACCAAGGAATTGTGAAATTATGCCTATCTTTCCTACTAGATTATAAACTCCTTGAAGTAGCATTCTGTACACCTATCTTTTTTAAAATTTATTGAACTTGTAGGAAAGCATGTATTTATTATTTTGTTTATGCTTATAGAAAAGATGATCCATTAAGTTAAATTTAAAAAAAATATTTGAGGCCATCAATTAATGAAAATGAAGAAATAACATGTACCAATTCCTTTCACATGCTGTCACATTTAGTTCTTAAAGATGAAATGAAACTGGTTTCTTGCCCATTTTGTAGCCAGAGAAACTGAGCCTCAGAGAGGCTAGGTATCTTGCCCAAGAATCTTTATATACATCTTTCTTATGGCTGTTTTTCCATCATTTAGTATAGAGCGGCACAGAGAAAGCACTCAGTAAGTACTGTTAAATTAATGAATGTGACCCCACCTTGAAGGGTGAACCTGATGGGATTAGATCCTGGCTTTGAACCTGAGGCTATCTGACTCCTAACCATACCAACGTTCTTTCCAAAACTGTCCTGGTCCAAATCCTACCAAGGAGCAAGAGAGGACAGGAAGACTGGAAGTTCCAGCAGCCTGAAAGGTTCTGCATGAAAGCAGGGGCTGGGAGGCACCCACTTGTGGTGGACCAGTCTCGGTCCAGGTCCATGGAGGTGCTGTGTTCTTAGCCCTTACCGTCAGCCTCCAAGACTGGTTCAGATTCTCCTTGTTGGAGTTTGCCTTTGTTTTTTCACTTCTCTCAGCTTTTGAAGCCGTGACAGCATATCACCCCTCAGGAGGCGTGCTGCCTCATTTGGAGCTGTTAAGATAAGGAAAACGAAAGCTTAACTGGATGGGAGAGTGACAAGATGGGTGCTGCTGTGTTTCTGAAAATGAGGTGTGTGAGAGGAAACTGGATTTGTGGTGACAGCAGCAGCAGAAACAGGGCCACGCTGCTACAGAGCGGAGAAAATTCATTCATTCATTCAAGTATTGATAGAGCTCCTACTACGTACTAGGCACTGATCTAGCACAAAATATACAAAAAGGAGAAAAAGAAAGAAACTGCTGGCACTGTCCTAATGGAGCTTATATTTTTGTGTGAGAAGACAATAAACGAATAATAATTAGATATATACCCACATTAGCTGATATACTTTGAAGGAAAATAGTGTAAGGCAAGGGGGTGATAGTGACGGAGAGGGGCTAGACTATTTTAGAGGAGTGATGAGAGAAGGAAGGCCTTTTGGAGTAGATGACATTTAAGTAAGGTCTAATGAGTAGGCCATATGAATACAGAACGGTTTCAGAGGAAGTAAGTGACATAGGAGGAAGTTCGGTACGTGATTTAGTTAGGAGAGGATTATGCTTTAATAAATACCATTCACTCCCACCATGGACACTCAGTGGTTTAATATAAAATAGGCTTAGTTCTTGCTCAGAGCAGAGGCCAGTATGGCTTTAGGGGATGTGCTTTCATGAATTGCTTCAGGAATCCAGGATCCTTCCCTTTCCTGGCTTTACTACCCTCTAGGGGCCTGAGTCCTCTGCCAGATTGTCTGAATCCCATTGGCAGATGAGGGAAATAGATTATGTGGGAGGTTTTTACAAGCCAGGCCTGGTATGTGTCACTTATCTCTTCTTATTCCACTGGTCAGAACTTAGTTATATGCCACTGCTAATGGCATGGGAGGCTGAGAAAGGTAACCTATCTCTGTATCCAGGAGGAAGAGATCCAGGTTTGGGAAGCAACTAGCTAATCTCTTCCCGCCATATATAAAGAATATACAAAAGCCAGAATGACTGTTGCTGAAGGATTAAAGGTGGGCGAGTGCTAGGGTAGGTAAGACCTTTGGGTCATAGTAAGGACTATGTATTATTTTCCTGAGTATATTGGGATGCTACTGGAGGATTTCAAACAAGGGAGTGATATGCTTGGATTTCAATATTAAAAAAGAACTTGAAAGCTCTCTAGAGACTACAAAGTAAGGGACAAGAAAGGCTATGGGAGTGATAGTCATAGCTGGGAGTAGGTTATGGCTGTGGTAAAGTGCTGAAAGTTGTTCTGACTGAGTATATTTTTGATGGAAAAGCAAACAGGAGTTGTTAAATTGCATGTGGAGAGTATAAGAAACAGAGGAATCAATGAAGTTTGCTAAATTTTTTTGTCTGAGAATCTAGGTAATAGATCGTGCCATTCACTGAGATGAGGAAGGCTGGAGAAGGAGAAGCAGACATAAATGAAGAATTCTATTCTAGACATTACATCTGTAATGCTTATTGAACAGCGAAGATATCAGGTGGGCAATTGGAGATTGGAAGCTCATGGTGGGAGGAAAGGAGAGATTGGGGCTGGAGATATAAAGTTTGGAGTTGTCAGGGTGTTGGTATATGAAACCAAGAGACTTCTTGATATCACCAAGTGACAGTAGAGAAAAGAATTTTGAGGACCGTGTCCAAGAGCATTCCAATATTTAAAGCTCAAATCATAGACTCATGGACTCAGGAGTTAAAAGGCTCTAAGAAGTTATTCGATTAAACCCTCATCTTTTCAGTGAAGAAACTAAGGCTCAAATGATTAAGTTGCTTGTGTCAGATCATATAATTTGTGCTGGCAGAATTAGACTACCATCCAGACTTGGCAGCTGCTTGCCCACTGCTTCTTCATCTATCTTATAATCAAAATAATAATTCCTGTGCTGAAGGAGAAAAAGAGGAATTAATAAGATGAAAGAAAAAAAGGGAGGGAAACAAAGTGTGCATGATCATGTTTCCCCTTCCATATCCACTCTTCACCCTTCTAGTAGGTGCAGAATACATTCTATGGAAAGGATAGAGTATTTGATAACACGTGTATTATTTCAACTAGGAAAGGGCTGGGAGAATCCTCAGCAGTTGCCAATACCATAGTAATGTGGCAAGAAACACATCTCAGATTGAGTGGGGAAAGTAGGGTGAGCTGTTGGAAGAATGAGAAGGGAAAACTCCATCCATTGTCCTTATATCACGAAGCAGAAGTTAATCTGGTTTTGCCCCTGTCTGAGAGCTCCAGATTTGGGTTGCAGTTGGGGGAGAGGGAAGGTACGACAGGCCAGACCCATGATGGAAATGATGGACATGGTGGAAAAGGGTAGAAGAGCCTCAAGAGGCAGGTCCCATTTAACCAAAATGCGAAGAGGTCAAATTCAGGGACTGAAAAATAACGGTGGATGGTGGGAAAATAGATGGGACTTACCAAAAAATATCCAGAATGATAAATAAGATGCATATAGTGAAGAGAAAGATGAATCTTGCCGAAGAAGAGAGGGAGAACAAGTCATCTATCTGCTGTTTCTGTTTACCACAGAGGATGAATCAGGCAATGTCAGATGGAGATTTTCTAATTCCATCATCCCTTCTAGATTTATGAATTGGCAATCTATTGTAGGGTGGAACTTTCCCTTCTCCTCCATTTATTGATTCATTTGTATCAGCATGTACTCATGGCTTTCCATTTTACTCAGGGGGTTACAATATGTTACAATTATTATTTTTATACTCAAATTGTCCTTATTCGTGTGCCCTTCTGATGTCTCCTTCATCACTCTTCAGCGTTTCCTTAATTTCTAGCACAAAAGGTGTTAGTTTCGTTATGTACGTTTCTTGCCCCAGTCCTGGAGAGAGCCATTTCTTCAAGAAGCCCAGGTTCCTTTTAATGGAAAATGGCATTAAGAAAGCAAGAGCAGCCTTTAGAGTGTTGCTGCTTCTAGAGTCTCTGAATGTATCAATCAATGTATGGATGCACACATATATACCTATACCTGTTTAATCCATCTATCTACCTACCTGCCTATCTGCCTGTCTTTCTATTACAGGCCAGTTCAGTCCAGTCCAGCGCTATAAAGTGATTAGTATTCCCATTTCCCTAATCCTAACTCCCTTATCTGACAGTGAAAAACCTGACTCTCATTGTTCTCACTGTGTTTACTTATTTGCTCAATCTCCTGACCACACCAGCTGAAAATCTGACCCTGGGCACACTGGTCCCTCCCATCACACCTCCAGCTCCACCAAGCACGCTAGTCAACAGCTTGGAACCAACGAAGGGAAGGCACTTCTCTGCCTCTTTCCACCACTTGGCCCCAAGGCCACTCAGCTTGAGCTCAGGGGTGCAGGGTTTCCATCAGCTTCTGGCTTTCACTCATGCCCTGATGTCTCCCCAATACTTTCATCAAATAACAAACAATCACACCAACAAAAACAGTTCTGTCTTTTCCTGGTCCTTCCATTTTGTCACAGACTCTAATAAAGTTTATTGGCCAAATGGGGGGCGATGGTTTTCTGCTCCTAGTTTCTTAGCACCCACTCAGGCTTTCCTCATCTACTTCCCAGTCTTCTAGCATTCAAATTTCCCCCTTTTCTGAGTAACAAAACATGCGCCAATCCTACTGATGGATGTGAACAGATCCTGGAGGAAAGAGGGTGGAGTGACATCTGGTCTAGAGTTCTGTCAACCCCAGGTGCCCATCTCCCTGATCTGATGATCTCTTGCTGCTTTTAGCACCCCAAAGACAGGCTAGCAGCAACACCTAAAAAAGGGGCTGGCCACCTCCCATATCCAGCCAAGCCCTGTGGTACTCTGGAGAGAAACACTCTGCTCCAGAGCTGGGCCAGCCCTAAGTGACTCACACTACTTGGACCAGGCTGAATGGAGCGACAGAGCTGTGGGAATTGATGGATTGTGCTTATATCGCACCACGAGGATAGTTGGCTTCCAGGTTTCTTCAATTTGAAACAGTCTGAGTACGTCCTGTATTCTAGATGGTGCTAAATGGTGAGGTTACAGGGTTGAATATTAAAAATCACTATTTATTAATAGTCCTTTTGATTGACATGTACACACTGCTATATTTTAAAGTAGAGAACAAACAAGGACCTACTGTATAGCACAGGAAACGCTGCTGAATATTCTTTAATAACCTAAATGGGAAAATATTTGAAAAGGAACAGATATGTGTATATGTATAACTGAATCACTTTGCTGTACTCCTGAAGCTAACTCAACATTATTAATCAACTATGTTCCAATATAAAATAAAAATTAAAAATAAATAAATATATAGTCCTTTCCCTCAAATAATTCACTGCCTAGTTTAAGGGACAGACAAATGAACAAATCATTGCAATGTATTATATTTGGTGGGATGCCAGAAGTATGATAGAAACATAGAACAAAGAGGAGCTGGCAGAGGCTGGTGAGGAAATGTTTTCAAGACAAGCTCCTAAGCATTGGAAGGCGAGTAACATTAGCCAGGCCGAGTATACAAAAGAAACAAAGGCATGTAGGTGACAGAACTTGACGCTTGGTGGGTGGGGTTGGGGGCGGGGCTTGGGTTAATTAGCCAGAACGTTAGGAAATCAGCACAATCACACCCTGAGGTTCTGCTGTACAGTCCAAATTGGTACAATCTTCCTGGAGGACAATTTATATTTCAACAGCCTTGGTCTTTGACCCATTGATTGCATCTTTATGCATTTATCCTAAGGAAATAATCAGAGAGGTAGGAAAACACTTATGCACAAAACCATGTTTATCTCAGTATTATTTATAATAGCTATTTATAATAGCTAAATAAAGTGCCTATGGTGAAAAGAAAGATGAACCTCACAAAGGAAGACAAGGGAGAATAATCATTGAAACAATTATTTCAAAACATTGGAAATGACTTCTTTGTTTAATAAGTTAGGGTGGCATATTCATGGGTTCATGAGATGGAACATTACACCATAGTGACTTTGAGGACTTTGGTTGGGTTGTTTACCCATTTTAAATATAGCAGTGTGTTATCTTTTAAGTCAAGAGGAGTGTCTTAATTCTCAGAGCAAATGGCAAGTCAGTAAAGGTTTTAAAGGGAGTTTGGGGGAGCAAAGACTGGGTGGGTCTGGAGAGAGGATCAGATTTACATTTTGAAGTAGAAAGATGATTCTCTCTGTAGAGTGGAGAATAAATTCAAGGGGGGTGGTCAAGAGGGAATGAGGTCATTACTTAGGGCCCAGGTCAGTGCACACAGGAGCGGGTGATGGTTGTACCATGGCATGGTGAGTGGATGATTTGGGAGTAAAATCAATGAAACTTTCCCATACAAGGAATATGGGGAGGTAGGGAGACTCCTCAGTCTGACGTCTACGATATTTAGAACTTACTATAATACAGGTGTACCTTGTTTTATTGTGCTTCACAAATATCGCATTTTTTACAAACATTCAATTTGTGGCAACTGCTTTGAGCAAGTCTATGGGCCATTTTTTTCAACAGCATTTGCTCACTTTCTGTCTCTGTGTCATAGTTTGGTAATTTTCTCAGTATTTCAAACTTTTTCATTATTTTATTTGCTACGGTGATCTCTTATCAGTGATCTTTGATGTTACTGTTGCAGAAAGATTACAACTCACTGAAGGCTCTGAGGATGGTTAGCATTTTTTAACAGTAAAGTATTTTTTCATTGAGGCATGTATCAATATTTTTTTAGACATAATGCTATTGCACAATTAATGGACTACAGTACAGTGTAAACATAACTTTTATGTGCACTGGGAAACAAAAATATTTGTGTGACTTGCTTTATTGCGATGCTTGATTGATTGCCATGGTCTGAGACTGAACCTGAAGTATCTCTGAGGTCTGCTTGTAATTAGAGAGAAAAGGTACAAAACGTGAAACTATATGGCAGGATATGTTAACAAAATTAACATGCAGACCAGAGACTACACGGAAGCTGGGGTGGAGTAGAAGCTGAAAGGGTGCCATAGGCTGAAATGATCAGAGGAGACTTAGGGAAGAGTAAGGCCCTGAAGGAATGGGAGAATTTGGACAGGTCACGTAGTTATGTGGTTAAAATGTTGTAGTGGACTTTATGCTATCTCAAAGGGAGCAGAAACTTTTTTAATCTCAGAGAGACTGAAAAAGCTATAGGATCAGTCCGAGATTTTGTCCAGGGGAGAGAAAAGAAAACATAGTTCATAGAGCAGGCTGGAAGGCAGTGAAAGCAAGAATCAAGTTGGTTTCTGCTCAGATTCTACTCTATTGAGTGTATTCAAGCATTGGTAGTTTTTGGCAGAGCTGGTGATTTGTGGTAATCTATACCCCAGGATTAGTAACAAATCTGTTGGGATTTCTTCTAGAGCAGGGGTTGACAAACCACAGCCCAAAAGCCAAATCTGGTTCACAGCTGCTTTTGTAAATAGAGTTTCACTGGCTCCCAGTCACGCCCTTTTGTCTAGTGTTGTACCCAGGGCAACTTTAGCAATACAGAGGGAGAGTTGAGTAGTTGTGACAGAGACCCTTTGGCCTGCAAGCTAAAAATATTTACTACTTGATTTTTAAGAAAAAATTGTGCTGATCTCCAATCTAGAGAAACTGAGGAATGAGAAGTTCACTTCCTAATGCAATGTAATTTTAGAGAGAGATATACTGATTTAAATGAAAACAAATCCAAAAGTTTTTATAGAGCAGAACGTGAGAAGTCAAATAATAGGTACAGAAAAAAAGAAGTTTATCCACATCTGTACTACAACATTATTCTACCATTCATTCCATCTTCCATTCATCTAATAATTACTTATCGAGTACATACTATGTGCCAGGTGCACAGCTAGCTGGGAGAATCTCCCATCACCTTGAAGCTTTATTCTTGGGAGTGGGGAAAGCGTGATGAAAAGAAAAAAAAATGAAAGTAAAGATACATAGAATGCTGATGGTGATGCATGCTATGGAGAATAATAGAGCGGGAAAGGAGGAGAGTGAGGGATGGGCAGTTGAAATAGGGTGGTTAGGGAAAGCCTCATTAGATGAGTGGATATTTGAGCTGAGACCTGATGGAGGTGGAAGAAGGTTGCCATGTGGCTCTGGGGCAGAAGCCCCCGCAGAGTCGGCCAGATGGCCAGTGTCTTAAGGCATGAACATGCCTGCTGAGTTAGTGGGACCCGAGGAGGCAAGTGTACCTGCAATGCGGTGAAGCGGAAGGAAACAAGGTGAGAGAAGAAATAGCAAAGTCAGATGATGAGGGCTGACTGGAGGGACTTTGGCTTGTCTCTGAATGAGAAGGCGGGTCTTGCAAAATTGTGGGCAAAAGGGTAGTATGACCTGACTTACATTTTGAAGGGTTACTCTGCCTGCTACTTGAGAATATACCATCAGGAGCCTGAAGAGATGGAGGCGAGCCAGTTAGGAGGCAATAATCCATTCCAGCGGTGATGCGGTTTAGAACAGGGCAGGCAACTGAAGTGGCAGCTCCAACGGGACCTGCAATTGGGTTGGATATGAGGTACGAGAAAAAGCACAGTCAAGTATGACTCCAAGGTTTTGGGGATGAGTAACGGGAAAGATGATGGAAGACTGTGGGGGGGCAACTTTGGTTGAAGATTAAGAGATTGAGTTTGGATTAGTTAGGGTTGAGATGCCTGTGGCATCCACATGGAGTTGTCAAATAGACAGAGGTGTATGGGTCTGGAGTTCAGGGGAGAGGCCCCTTTTGTTTTCGTCCTGAATATAGCCATTCCAGAAATTTGGGGAGCCCACAGGCCTGAGAAGGGCAAGATACTGTTGAATATGATGGATTCAAAGGCTTTCAGACTTAAGGACAATATAACACTTGGCTTTAGGCATGTAGAGGTAGAGGTTTTCTTTCTTTTAAAGGAACTGAATATTGAAAATCACTTAAAACTGATTTTATCTATCTAATAAAATATGTCTCAACAAATATGGTTCCAATATCCTATTGCTTGATTTTTCCTAAGAAGGCCTTGTAGCTGAAAAGTTAAAGCAAAACAAAAACAAACAAACCAACTGATGAGGTTCAGGGGAGGCCACCCCAAAATATGCCACTTTGACATATTGATTATTTTGATTTAAAGTTACTTAAGAAACATCAGGTGCAAGAATAAATGAGAGATAAATCTCTCATGTGAAAGGTACCCTCCCTGTACCAGGGGTTAGAGAGACATCCTTATCACCAGAGACAGGGAATTCAGGTCCGAGAAGGCTGTATAAACAAACTTCGTTACTTCCTCAGTAATTTACTACCCTATGCTCAAACTTCTTTGTCTTATCAATTCTTCATGAATTTATCATTTCTTTGTCTAAAAACGTATAAAACTTGCCTGCTTTGGTCACCTCTTTGAGTCTCATATCTTTGGGGTCCCTGTACATACAAAATTCAATTAAATTTGTTTTTCTCCTGTTAATCTCTCTTTTATTATGGGGGTGTGTGGTCTCAGCCAAAAACCTAGAAGGGTAGGGGGAAGACTATTTTTCCTCTCCTCACAACCAAGCAAAACCAAAGTATAGTTTATAAGAATTAGTCATAAACGGTCTTGCAAAACTTAAAGCACGTTATAAATTTCTCATCAAAATGCAGAGTAAAACCTTGTGGAGAACCTAAGTTTAGTAGTTCTTTTTTAAGTGAAAAAAGAGTGAGATGGTAAAACATGGATCTGATGAGGAATGTTTAGAAAACCATGCATACTTGAGAGGCTCATTTCTCCCATATTTACAAATCCAGTTTATCTGCACATTCTTTCTGATTGAGTCTCAGAAATGGTCTCTCACACTCCGAATAACATGCCTCAAGGGAAACATATTCCCCCTGTGCTGGTCCGTCTTCATTTGCTGCTGCCTCTTCCAAACCAATCCGTTCCCTGCCTTTCTTTGCTCTGCTTTGAGCCACGGAAATCTGACCTCTACATGTTGTACTGTGTGTTCTCCATTGCTCTTTGGCTTATGGTTGAGTTGATCAGTGGAAGCACCAACAGGAGATTGGAAGATGGGAGGAGAGAAAGGTTGGGGTATTTCTTCCTCAGCTCCATCCGTGCTCCAGACTAAAATTCTGTTGAGTCTTCATCCCTTCATGGCTCAGCTCTTGTTGAACATACTTTCTTCGGTAGTAGCTCCAATTCACTGATTTTTGTTTTTGTTGTTCTTGTGATTTTTTTTCCTGTTTCCTTCCTTCCCTTCAGGCTTGGGAGTAGTAGGGAATTCCCACTGCTGCCTTCCCTCGGTGTCTCAACACCCTTTGGTAGTTCCTCAATCCTTGCAGTACCTCTGTATATAAGTCCCTCATTAAATTTTTTTCAGAATACCTCTTCTGGGTGTCTTTTGTTTCCTGCTGGAATATTGACTGATAGATATATCACCTAAGGGTGAACTTTACTAATTCCACAATATGTCCCCAAATGGAGGGACCCAGAAGGTAGTCTCCTCATTGTCAAGTGAATTAAACACAAATTACTGGGCATACTAGGGGTCGGGCACTTTGCTAAGTGCTAGGGAAGAATGATGAATAAGAACAATGAAGAAGAGATCCATGGTCTGAGCAAGTGGACAATCTAGTCAAAAGGACAGTGCTTTTTGAACACAAATTATATATACCTGCTATTTATCATTGTGTCCACATTGTACCCTGACCAGATATCATGTCACTAAGGTTGCACCTCAAGGCAACATCTATTAAGAAGCACATGGTCTCTGGACACAGTTATTCTGCCATAGACCGTGTTATATTTACTACCACCTCATAGAAAATCATGGAAAATAATATTTGATGAGTTGAGGTTTTATTGACCTGTCCTTGGACTAAAGTGCTCACACTCAGCATGGAACCCTCTATATTGATACTTAGACAAGATCTCCATGAAAGTCAGGTGGGAAGGTTTGGGGATGAAAGAGTTAAACATTTCCAGTTGGGTAACCCCAGCATGTGTTTTGAAATGTTTTCTCTTTCGCTTGTTTCTTACACATTCATACTATTTGTGAATGAGTTAATCCCATCTTGCATCTTGCCTGCTTTCCCCCCAACCTTTACTACAGGGAACAGAAAGATGACCATTCTTTTATTTGCAGCAGATAGGATTTTATTATATTCAGTTAGAAAAGACCTGAACAAAAACTTCTTCCTGAGTTTTGCAGGAAAAAGGCTATAGCTTTTTTCCTAAATGAAGTTGTTATTCTTGGTAAACATCCTCAATAAATAAGAATGCTTTATTGCGAAATAACTTCATGTATTTCCCTCAGCATACATTTTGGAAGTGGTTCGTTTTGTACAGTACATCAGAAAATAACTTCGATGAAAGTTATTTTCATCGACGAAAACTGGCAATCAATCGATAAGGGCTTTACTGAGAGTTTGTTTGGGGAAGGATAGCTGTTGGGTTTCCTCTTCCTTAGAATGACTCTCAGGTTCAAACTCTTGTAACCACGTTTTGTGGAAGAAAATGTTGAGGATCCCAAACAATACCAACAACTGTTTTCTCAGCCTATCTCACAGCTGGGATTGTGCAGTCCTAGGGAATGTGACGTGGACGTCACTGGGAGGGGCTTCGGGGAAAGCCCTTTACCTTGGGGTAGATAAACCAGCCTGTTTCATTGTTTTGGCTTTGCCCGCTGTCTGTCCTTTTCCTCCTGCCTGATATAAGACTGCATTGATGCAAACCTTTTCACTGTGTGGTAAGGAGGAGAGGAAAGCCACCTGCTAGGGATGGCACAGCAGGAAGAGCCTGGTCCCTGTTGGCAAGATTACATCATGATGCTTTCATAACAGCCCTAGATTTCCCTGCTTACCTCCAGACTTATTTTACATGAAAACAACAAAACCTTTATTTGCTTAAGCCATTCTAAGCTGGGTGTTTTTTAGGTGGAGCTGATATGTTCTCTGCCCCTATTTAATTGTGAAGACCATATTTTGGTTATTAATCTAGAAGAGCTCTTTTGATTTAAAGGGTATGAAAACACCTTATTTAATGAGTATTGCCAAATCTTTTCCAGTTTTTCATTTTAAAACGTTTTTGTGTGGTCTCTTTTGGTATTTAAAAAATTCCATGATCAAATTTATCAGTCTTTTGTTTTTATAGTTTCTGCCTTAGTGTCATACTTGGGGAAACCTTCTCCACTACGTGATTATTCACTTATATTTTCATTTAAAACTTAGGTTTCAGTTTTTACCTAAAAAAAACTATGATGGTATATCTGCTGTTTTCCCCTCCCCCACTCATGGCAGACATTGCTAATTGGTTATGTCACTCATTCTTAGTGAGCAGCAAAGCAGGCTGCAAATCCTTTTCAACACCATTTTCTGGGTCTCCACTACCAAACAATAAAGTTTCATATAGCATAAAAGCCATTTGTCACCATTGATCTATAGCATTTTGTATTAAAAAAACTTTCCGTCTAAGCCACCTTAAATAATTTCTTGGACAAGATGAAACGTAAGTAAATAAATAGAGAGACTGATCTCCTGGTACTTTTAATAATATTGGTCAAGCATCACTGAGGGCACATGGGCAGCTATTAATATTTCATAGACTAGAAAAGAAGCTAAGAAACATTTTTTAAAAAATTATGTAGCTTTCAGTCTAAAAAGAAAGTCAGTACAATTCAAATGATAATGTCCCTCAAATGACAAAATTACTGATCTATCTAAAGGAATCAATAAAAATTATTTAGACAGACACAGATGTTTTCTTTTGGCCTCTCACTTCCACAATATAAGCTAGTGTTTGGGTAGTCTAAATGTTTGTGGAGGAGTCTAGATCCCTGGTGTGTTCAGAACCATGTCAGTTTAATGGGAGGACTTATTTTTTTTTTGGCCGCGCTGCTCCGCTTGCGTTCCTGTCCAGGGATCGAGCCATCACCCTCTGCATTGGAAGCTCGGGGTCCTAACCACTGGACTGCCAGGAAATTCCCTAATGGGAGGACTTAAGAGGGAGATGAGCATCTTTGCACAATAGCTCAGAAATAGGGAGTAGTGATTAATGAATTAGAAACAATAAATACAAATCTTTTGGGAGCAAAAAGTTCTTCAGCAAGATTTGAGGAACTAAATGTTAGAGGAACGTCATCCGTGGATCCTAGGAATAAATTATCAGGAGCATTTGGGAGTCATGGCGGATTTTTCTTTGACCTTCAACTTGGTCCATTCCCTTCATTATCTCTCTTGGAACCTGCCCGCCTCCTACCTAATATAGAAGGTGCTAATACCTGTTATGACTTTCCTTCTTGCTTTCTCCTTAGAATGCAAACAAAGGGGCACTGCAGGTGTAGATGCTTATAAAATTGCAAGGAAATAATTCTTAAAAATATGCATTCTGTAGTTCCTTTCAGGGTTTAATTTATATTATTAGATTCTGAAAGGAAATACCTAGACAACCTCTAAAAGCTTCCTTTTAGCTAGTGTCTGCCACAGAGCTACTAACTGAAGATGAGTGGCTGGCTGCTCTGATGTTATCATGGTGATACCACAGCATAAAGTAGGAAGAAATAAATGGGACTGGGCTTCATTGGTTTAACCTCAAGAAGAATCATGGCACTAAGTAGAGAGGTTGTGGGAGGGGATCAATAGTTGACAAATGAAAAGAGTCTCAGTCAGTTGGAAAGAGCATTTATTTTCCCACGATGTAGCAGAATAAATCACTTGTAGAATCCCACAACTCAGGACTGTCTTTTGCAAAATAACACCCTCAGTTTTTTGTTACCTAAAATCTTTGAGAACTACAGTACAGTTTTTCTTTTTTCTACATTGCATAATCAGGAAAATAGAAATACACTCTCTAAATCCATGCTGGAAGAGAAGCAAATCTATTATAACTGTCATTGTCCTGATCAAGTACTTATGTAACGTATAAAATTATGTGGTACAACATCAGGTACCATAGAATCAGCTTAAATAAAATGTGATTCCCCTTCCCATCAAGTTATTTCCTCTCAATAAAGTAGCTTATAGCCTACTAGTAACCTATGGTCTCAATGTTCTTTTCTATTGAGAGAATGATCTCAAATCATTATGTATCTCTCACTAATTCTTTGTGTAAGTAAAATTTATCTTTTACATTTGTAGGACTCTTGGTTGCATGAAACATAAATATGTTTGAGTTATTTTGGAGTTATTCTACACTTGTCCTTCCCGTTCTCCATCCATTCACTGCCAGTATGGCTAATGGCTAGTGTCTGCCATCGTGTTGGTCAACGCTCTGGGATGCTGAGCCCTCTGGGCTCATTCACGTGGACCATCTTGTTGATTGACTTCTGGTTGGCTTTGACAGTGGGAAGTGCTGTCAAATATGAATGAAGGTAAGAGGCGGGAGAGACCTGGGTATTCATTTCTTTCCTCTGCTGTTCTTTGAGCAGTGGCTCCATTCCCTGGACCACAGCTTCCCCTAGGCTTTGCTCACTCCTGCAGCTCTCACTGGCTCTCAGTATACTATTTTTTCCTTTATTCCTTTAACTTAAGGTACCAATGACCTCTAGCTATTGCTCATCTATGGGTGCCTCACTGTATTTGTCAGTTTTTATTGTGGCAACAAACAAGTGCAAAGTCTCAGTAGCTTAAAACAACGGACACTTGTTTTTGGGTCATGTAACATGAGGGATATGAGTCAGCTGTGGCTCAAGTTCCAAGTGTCTTCTCAATTTAAATCCCAGGCTGAAAGGATATGATGTTTTCATGACAGAGGGCAGAAACTTAAGAAAGTGAACCAACCCAAACCCCACAATTACACATAAAGCTTCTGTTTGGATAGGGCAAAAGTCAAGTCTACTCACTTCCAAGTGGCCAAAGCATGTAACATGGCCAAGGCTAAAGTCAAATAAGTGGGGACATTTACTTCTTCCACAGGATTCTCAGACAATCTGGGTGACCTTTATTTCCTGCTATGACTCTAGCTAATACAACTATCTATAGGGAAAAAAAATGATTAAAATGATACCTAGAGTAGTCTCTCTGAACCCAAAGATGGGGATTGCAGCCAGCTCCTGGGAATGAACTGGAATCAGAGACTCGCATGCTTGCTGTTTCTCATCTCTGCTGCTTTCTGTTTGCTTCTCTCTTTCTCTTTCTGTAGGATAGTTTCATTTGTTTCTTTACCTACACGTTGGAAACATCATGGCCAACAGTCCCTAAGTGTCTCTTGGTCTTACCTTGACATTCCCAGAGAAAACTTCTGGCTGGCTCAGTGTGCAAGAGGTGCTCATTCCCAGTGCTACTGAAGGAATCCAACCGGCAAGGTCACATTGCACAAAATAGCTGCTGGGATCCAGCAATGTCACTACATTGATTCTGCCAAAGTAAAATTGATAGGAGACAATGGGAGTGGCAAGACCATCCATTAAGTGCTCACTATACATGGATATTGTTTTGGTGATAGATTTTCCTTTGTCATCATTATTTTGTTAAACAGCATTTATAACTAAGTAAAATTAATTTACTTTTGCTTTACCTTTTTGTTTAGTGCAATATCTATTCTCTACTTAAAAGAAACCTGGGCTTTTTAATAAGAAGTCAATTGTCCCTTGTTTTTAAAATCTTTCATTTTCCCTATGCAAGACAAAACGTCCAAATATTCACCTTCTCCCAAATAAAGAAAACATCTTTTTATATATATATATATATTTATTTATTTATTTATTTATTTATCTTATTAGTCATCCACTTTATACACATCAGTGTATACACGTCAATCCCAAACGCCCAGTTCATCACAACACCACCCCCACCCCACTACTTTCCCCCCTTGGTGTCCATACGTTTTTTCTCTACTTCCGTGTCTCAATTTCTGCCCTGCAAATCAGTTCATCTGTACCATTTTCTAGGTTCCACATATATGCGTTAATATACAATATTTGTTTTTCGATATTTGTTTTTCTCTTTCTGACTTACTTCACTCTGTAGGGTAGTCTCTAGATTCATCCACATCTCTAAAAATGGCCCAATTCTGTTCCTTTTATGGCTGAGTAATATTCCACTGTATATATGTGCCACATCTTTATCCATTCGTCTGTCGATGGGCATTTAGGTTGCTTCCATGACCTGGCTATTGTAAATAGTGCTGCAGTGAACATTGGGGTGTATGTGTCTTTTTGAATTATGGTTTTCTCTGGGTGAATGCCCAGTAGTGAGATTGCTGGGTCATATGGTAATTCTAATTTTAGTTCTTTAAGGAACCTCCATACTGTTCTCCATAGTGGCTGTATCAATTTACATTCCCACCAACAGTGCAAGAGGGTTCCCTTTTCTCCACACCCTCTCAAGAATTTGTTGTTTGTAGATTTTCTGATGATGCCCATTCTAACTGGTGTGAGGTGATACCTCATTGTACTTTTGATTTGCATTTCTCTAATAATTAGTGATGTTGAGCAGCTTTTCATGTGCTTCTTGGTCATCTGTATGTCTTCTTTGGAGAAATGTCTATTTAGGTCTTCTGCCCATTTTTGGATTGGGTTGTTTGTTTTTTTAATACTGAGCTGAATGATCTGTTTATATATTTTGGAGATTTATCCTTTGTCCGATGATTCATTTCCAAATACTTTCTCCCATTCTGAGGGTTGTCTTTTCATCTTGTTTATGGTTTCCTTTGCTGTGCAAAAGCTTTTAAGTTTCATTAGGTCCATTTGTTTATTTTTGTTTTTATTTCCATTTCTCTAGGAGGTGGATCAAAAATATATTGCTATTATTTATGTCAAAGAGTGTTCTTCCTATGTTTTCCTCTAAAAGTTTTATAGTGCCTGGTCTTACATTTAGGTCTCTAATCCATTTTGAGTTTATTTTTGTGTATGCTGTTAGGAAGTGTTCTAATTTCATTCTTTTATATGTAGCTGTCCAGTTTTCCCAGCACCACTTATTGAACAGATTGTCTTTTCCCCATTGTATATCCTTGCCTCCTTTGTCACAGATTAGTTGTCCATAGGTGCATGGGTTTACCTCTGGGCTTTCTATCCTGTTCCATTGACCTATATTTCTGTTTGTGTGCCTGTACCATATTGTCTTGTACTATAGTCTGAAGTCAGGGAGTCTGATTCCTCCAGCTCCGTTTTTTTCCCTCAAGACTGCTTTGGCTATTCAGTCTTTTGACTTTGGCTATTCGGAGTCTTTAAGATTTTTTGTTCTAGTTCCGTAAAAAATGCCATTGGTAATTTGATAGGGACTGCATTGAATCTGTAGATTGCTTTGGGTAGTATAGTCATTTTCACAATATTGAGTCTTCCAGTCCAAGAACATGGTATATCTCTCCATCTGTTGGTATCTTTAATTTCTTTCATCAGTGTCTTATAGTTTTCTGCATACAGGTCTTTTGTCTCCCTAGGTAAGTTTATTCCTGGGTAATTTATTCTTTTTGTTGCAGTGGTAAATGGGAGTGTTTCCTTAATTTCTATTTCAGATTTTTCATCATTAGTGTATAAGAATGCAAGAGATTTCTGTGCATTAACTTGTATCCTGCAACTTTACCAAATTCATTGATTAGCTCTAGTAGTTTTCTGATGCCATCGTTAGGATTCTCTAAGTATAGTATCATGCCATCTGCAAACAGTGACAATTTTACTTCTTCTTTTCAATCTGTATTCCTTTAATTTCTTTTTCTTCTCTGATTGCCATGGCTAGGACTTCCAAAACTATGTTGAATAATAGCGGTGAGAGTGGACATCCTTGTCTTGTTCCTGATCTTAGAGGAATGCTTTCAGTTTTTCACCACTGAGAATGACATTTGCTGTGGGTTTGTCATATATGGCTGTTATTATGTTCAGGTAGGTTCCCTCTATGCCCACTTTCTGGAGAGTTTTTATCATAAATCGGTGTTGAATTTTGTCAAAAGCTTTTTCTGCATCTATTGAGATGATCATACGGTTTTTATTCTTCAATTTGTTAATATGGTGTATCACATTGATTGATTTGCGTATATTGAAGAATCCTTGCATCCCTGGGATAAATCCCACTTGATCATGGTGTTTGATCCTTTTAATGTGTTGTTGGATTCTGTTTCCTAGTATTTTGTTGAGGATTTTTTCATCTATATTCATCAGTGATATTGCTCTGTAATTTTCTTTTTTGGTAGTATCTTTGTCTGGTTTTGGTATCAGGGTGATGGTGGCCTCGTAGAATGAGTATGGGAGTATTCCTTCCTCTACAATTTTTTGGAAGAGTTTGAGAAGGATGGGTGTTAGCTCTTCTCTAAATGTTTGATAGAATTCACCTGCGAAGCCATCTGGTCCTGGACTTTTGTTTGTTGGAAAATATTTAATCACAGATTCAATTTTATTACTTGTGATTGGTCTGTTCATATTTTCTATTTGTTCCTGGTTCAGTCTTGGAAGGTTATACCTTTCTAAGAATTTGTCCACTTCTAGCGGGTTGTCCATTTTATTGGCATAGAGTTGCTTGTAGTAGTCTCTTAGGATGCTTTTTATTTCTGCGGTGTCTGTTGTAACTTCTCCTTTTTCATTTCTAATTTTATTGATTTGAGTCCCTCCCTCTTTTTCTTGATGAGACTGGCTAATGGTTTATCAATTTTGTTTATCTTCTCAAAGAACCAGCTTTTAGTTTTATTGATCTTTGCTATTGTTTTCTTTGTTTCTATTTCATTTATTTCTGCTCTGATCTTTATGATTTCTTTCCTTCTGCTAACTTTGGGTTTTGCTTGTTCTTCTTTCTCTAGTCCCTTTAGGTGTAAGGTTAGATTGTTTATTTGAGATTTTTCTTGTTTATTGAGGTAGGCTTGTATAGCTATAAACTTCCCTCTTAGAACTGCTTTTGTTGCATCCCATAGGTTTTGGATCATGGTGTTTTCATTGTCTTTTGCCTCTAGGTATTTTTTGATTTCCTCTTTGATTTCTTCAGTGATCTGTTGGTTATTTAGTAGTGTATTTTTTAGTCTCCATGTGTTTGTGTTTTTTATGTTTTTTCCCCTTTAATTCATTTCTAATCTCATAGCGTTGTGGTCAGAAAAGATGTTTGATATGATTTCAATTTTCTTAAATTTACTGAGGCTTGTTGTGTGACCCAAGATGTGATCTATCCTGGAGAATGTTCCCTGTGCACTTTAGAAGAAAGTGTAATCTGCTGTTTTTGGATGGAATGTCCTATAAATATTAATTAAATCTATCTGGTCTATTGTGTCATTTAATGCTTGTGTTTCCTTATTAATTTTCTGTTTGGATGATCTGTCCATTGGTTTAAGTGAGGTGTTAACTTCCACCACTATTACTGTGTTACTGTCGATTTCCTCTTTTAGAGCTGTTAGCAGTTGCCTTATGTACTGAGGTGTTCCTATGTTGGGTGCATATATATTTATAATTGTTATATCTTTTTCTTGGATTGATCCCTTGATCATTATATAGTGTCCTTCCTTGTGTCTTGTATCATTCTTTATTTTAAAGTATATTTTATCTGATATGAGTATTGCTACTCCAGCTTCCTTTTGATTTCCATTTGCATGGAATATCTTTTTCCTTCACCTCACTTTCAGTCTGTGTGTGTCCCTAGGTCTGAACTGGGTCTCTTGTTGACAGCATATATACGGGTCTTGTTTTTGTATCCATTCCGCAAGCCTGTGTCTTTTGGTAGGAGCATTTAATTCATTCACGTTTAAGGTAATTATCGATATGTATGTTCCTGTTACCATTTTCTTAATTGTTTGGGGTTTGTTTTTGTAGGTCCTTTTCTTCTCTTGTATTTCCCACTTAGAGAAGTTCCTTTAGCATTTGTTGTAGAGCTGGTTTGGTGGTGCTGAATTCTCTTAGCTTTTGCTTGTCTGTAAAGCTTTTGATTTCTCCATCGAATCTGAATGAGATTCTTGCCGGGTAGAGTAATCTTGGTTTTAGGTTCTTCCCTTTCATCACTTTAAGTATATCATGCCATTCCCTTCTGGCTTGTAGAGTTTCTGCTGAGAAATCAGCTGTTAATCTTATGGGAGTTCCCTTGTATGTCATTTTTCACTTGCTGCTTTCAATAATGTTTCTTTGTGTCTAATATTTGCCAGTTTGATTACTATGTGTCTCAGCATGTTTTCCTTGGGTTTATTCTGTATGGGACTTTCTGGCTTCCTGGACTTGGGTGGCTATTTCCTTTCCCATGTTAGGGAAGTTTTTGACTATAATCTCTTCCAATATTTTTCTCGGGTCCTTTCTCTCTCTCTTCTCCTCTGGGACCCCTATAAGGCAAGTGTTGTTGTGTTTAATGTTCTCTCAGCCTGTCTTCATTTCTTTTCATCCTTTTTTCTTTATTCTGTTCCGCAGCCGTGAATTCCACCATTCTGTCTTCCAGGTCACTTATCCGTTCTTCTGCATCAGTTATTCTGCTATTGATTCCTTCTAGTGTAGTTTTCATTTCTGTTATTGTATTGTTCATCTCTGTTTGTTTGTTCCTTAATTCTTCTAGGTCTTTGTTAAACATTTCTTGCATGTTCTTGATCTTTGCCTCCATTCTTTTTCCAAGGTCCTGGATCATCTTCACTATCGTTATTCTGAATTCTTTTTCTGGAAGGTTGCCTATCTCCACTTCATTTAGTTTTTTTTCTGGGGTTTTATCTTGTTCCTTCATCTGGTACATAGCCCTCTGCCTTTTCATCTTGTCTTTCTGTGAAAGTGGTTTTTGTTCCACAGGCTGCAGGATTGTAGTTCTTCTTGCTTCTGCTGTCTGCCCTCTGGTGGATAAGGCTATCTAAGAGGCTTGTGCAAGTTTCCTATGAAAATATCTTAAGTAGATATCTCTCTGAAGACACCTGAGGGTACAACTACCTGTTTATCTGCACATATCACTTTAAGCCTGGTAATAAGGACTTTTCCACTGATATACCAGGTACTTTCGAGGGACAGATTTTGAATAAAAACAATGAAATCTAATTATTTACACTGGCTTTGGTGTGTCTTCATTGTCTAAAATTATTGGTAATTGGTAAGTAGAAAATAATAAAAAGAGTATTTTGCTTTAAGGTTCTTATCATTCCTTACAGCTCATAATCTCAACACTGCTATGAGTTGGGTATTCTAACTCCATTTTGAAGATGGGAAAACTCAGAGAAGTTGAGCATGTCGCTCAAGGTCACACAGCTATTAAATGGAGGACTTAAGACACAAATCTAGGTTGGATTAACTACAAAGTCTGTACTTATTTGAAATGTATCTAGGACGGTGTCAGACCCATAGTAAGCATCAACAAACATTAGCTCCCTTTTCCTATAAAGACTCTTTCATTTCTGTTATACTATGATTTGAATGGTTCTTTCAGAAAGTGAGTGGAGTGGGATTATGATAAAGGTATGCTGCATTTACCACATTAGTGCCAGAGGGGCTCTGAGAGTGAGCTGGCTTCCCAGATCCTATTGGGAGTGGGATGCGAGCTTAATCCTCTTAACTAAGATTTGTAATTTCTCTTTGGCCTAAAAGTTCTGCAAAATTGTTTTATGTTTCAGGGACTAGAGTAATTCCATGGGACCTCTGTTTGTCATAGTGTGGATGACAAGAAAGAGAGAAGGTAGAGAGCATCCATTACTCATACAATCCTGGGGTTATTCCATTTTTTGAGAATGTATTGAGCCATACACTGAGGAAATGTTCTTAGTGTTTTTATATCCCAGTCAAAAATTTTGCACATAAGATATAATGGTATATCTACTGCATTACCATACTATACCCATTGCAACTACATAAACACTGTATATATATGCATGTGTACACAAGTATCCATATATATGGGTACAGATGAGAAGAAAATATATTTAACTTATTGGTGATGAGATTATGGGTAATATTTTTAAATTAAAAAAATTGAAATTTGAAAGTGATTTGTTGAACTTAAAAATAAAAAAATAACAAATGAACAGATCACAGCACTTCAACTAAACAGACACACACAAAAGGGAGAATCTGGGGAAACTGAAAACACTTTGAATCATTTAAAACACTTCAGGACATATTCATTTATCTCTGCCAGGATACACAAGACATTTATACTATGGTTTTCCTCTGGAGAGAGAAGCAGAGTGGCAATAGAAAAGGGGTGGGAGAGAGGACTTCCATTGTATATCATGTTGATACCTTTGGAATTATGAATCTATGTAAGTGTGTCACTAACGAAAAATAAAGACAGAAAAAAAAAACATATACTCTTCTTCCCTAGTTTATTAGGTGAAGTAGAATTAGCATGATTTTCAAATTCTATTTTATTATCTTTTAAGAATTCTCCAACTCTGTTTTTTTATGGGTCATTTGTAAAACAAATATTTTAAAATACATAACTTCTAATGTTACAGTTTAATACAATATAACATCAGATACATATCACTTAAAAGGCAATAGCAGGGGGACCTTCAAGATGGTGATGGTCCTTCTTCCCCACAAATACATCAAAAATACATCTAAATGTGGAACAACTCCTACAGAACACCTACTGAACACTGGTAGAGAACCTCAGACTTCCCAAAAGGCAAGAAACTCTCCACGTACCTGGGTAGGGCAAAAGAAAAAAGAAAAAACAGAGACAAAAGAATAAGGATGGGACCTGCACCTCTGGGAGGGAGCTGTGAAGGAGGAAAAGTTGCCACACACTAGGAAGCCCCTTCGCGGGTGGAGACTGTGGGTGGCGGAGGGGAGCTTCGGAGCCGCAGAGAAGAGCGCAGCCACAGGGGTGTGGAGGGCAAAGCGGAGAGATTCCGCACGGAGGATCGGTGCCGACCGGCACTCACCAGCCCGAGAGGCTTGTCTGCTCACCCACCAGGGCAGGCGGGGGCTGGGAGCTGAGGCTTGGGCTTTGGTCAGAGCGCCGGGAGAGGACTGGGGTTGGCGGCGTGAACACAGCCTGAAGGGGGCTAGTGCGCCATAGCTAGCCGGGAGAGAGTCCGGGAAAATGTCTGGAACTGCCTAAGAGGCAAGAGACCGTTGTTTTGGGGTGTGTGAAGAGAGGGGATTCAGAGCGCCGCCTAAACGAGCTTCAGAGATGGGTATGAACCGCGGATATCAGTGCGGACCCCAGAGATGGGCATGAGATGCTAAGGCTGCTGCAGCGACCAAGAAGCCTGTGTGCAAGCACAGGTCACTATCCCCACCTCCCCTCCTGGGAGCCTGTGCAGCCTGCCACTGCCAGGGTCCCATGATCCAGAGACACCTTCCCCGGGAGAATGCACGGCGCACCCCAGGCTGCTGCAACGTCACGCTGGCCTCTGTCACCGCAGGCTCACTCCGCATCCATACCCCTCCCTCCCCCTGGCCTGAGTGAGCCAGAGACCCCGAATCAGCGGCCCCTTTAACCCCGTCCTGTCTGAGCGAAGAACAGACGCCCTCCGGTGACCTACACGCAGATACGAGGCCAAATCCAAAGCTGTACCCCAGGAGCTGTGTGAACAAAGAAAAGGAATTTTCTCCATGCAGCCTCAGGAGCAGCGGGTTAAATCTCCGCAATCAACTTGATGTACCTGCATCTGTGGAATACCTGAATAGACAACAAATCATCCCAAAATTTAGGCTGTGGACTTTGGGAGCAACTGTGGACTTGGGGTTTGCTTTCTGCATCTAATTTATTAGTGGTTTTATGTTTATCTTAGTTTAGTATTTAGAGCTTATTTTCATGGGTATATTTGTTTTTTGATTTGGTTGCTCTCTTCCTTTATATATATATTCTCCTTTTTCTCTTTTTGTGAGTGTGTATGTGTATGCTTCTTTGTATGAGTTTGTCCGTATAGCTTTGCTTTTAACATTTGTCCTAGGCTTCTGTCTGACCACTTATTTTTTTTTTTTAGTATTGTTTTTAGCATTTATTTTCATTGGTGGATTTGTTTTTTGGTTTGGTTGCTCTCTTCTTTTCTTTACTTTATTTTTATTACTTTATATATTTTTTATTTTTAATAAATTTTTTTATTTCTTATTTTAATAACTTTATATTATTTTATCTTACTTTTTTTCCCTGTCTTTCTCTCTTTGTTTTCCCTCCCTTTTCTTCTGAGCTGTGTGGCTGACAGGGTCTTGGTGCTCTGGCTGGGTGTAAGGCCTGAGCCTCTGAGGTGGGAGAGCCGAGTTCAGGACATTGGACCACCAGAGACCTCCTGGTCTCACATAACATCAAAAGGCGAAAGCTCTCCCAGAGATCTCCATCTCAATGCTAAGACCCAGATCCACTCAACGACCAGCAAGCTACAGTGCTGTACACTCTATGCCAAACAACTAGCAAGACAGGAACACAGCCCTGCCCATCAGCAGACAGGCTCATAATAAGGTCAGAGTCCCCTCAAAACACACCACCAGACACAGTCCTGCCCACCAGAAGGACAAGATCCAGCCTCATCCACCAGAACACAGGCACCAGTCCCCTCCATCAGAAAGCCTACACAACCCACTGAACCAACCTTACCCACTGGGGGCAGACACCAAAAACAACAGGAACTGTGAAACTGCAGCCTGAGAAAAGGAGACTCCAAACACAGTAAGTTAAGCAAAATGAGAAGACAGAGAAGCACACAGCAGATGAAGGAGCAAGGTGAAAACCCACCAGACCAAACAAATGAAGAGGAAATAGGCAGTCTACCTGAAAAAGAATTCAGAGTAATGAGAGTAAAGATGATCCAAAATCGTGGAAATAGAATGGAGAAAATACAATAAATATTTAACAAGGACCTAGAAGAACTAAAGAGAAAACAACCAATTATGAACAACACAATCAATGAAATTAAAAATTCTCTACAAGGAATCAATGGCAGAATAACTGAGGCAGAAGAATGGATAAGTGAGCTGGAAGATAAAATAGTGGAAATAACTACCACAGAGCAGAATAAAGAAAAAAGAATGAAAAGAATTGGGGACAGTCTCAGAGACCTCTGGGACAACATTAAATGCACCAAGATTCAAATATAGGGGTCCCAGAGGAGATAGAGAAAAAGAAAGGGGCTGAGAAAATATTTGAAGAGATTATAGTTGAAAACTTCCCTAATATGGGAAAGGAAATAGTCAAGTATAGGAAGCACAGAGAGTCCCATAGAGGATAAATCCAAGGAGAAACATGCCAAGACACATATTAAACAAACTGTCAAAAATTAAATACAAAGAAAAATTATTAAAAGCAGCAAGGGAAAAGCAACAAATATCATACAAGGGAACTCCCATAAGGTTAACAGCTGATCTTTCAGCAGAAACTCTGCAAGCCAGAAGGGAGTGGTAGGACATATTTAAAGTGATGAAAGGGAAAAGGCTACAGCCAAGATTACTCTACCCAGCAAGGATCTCATTCAGATTTGACACAGAATTTAAAATCTTTACAGACAAGCAAAAGCTAAGAGAATTCAGCACCACCAAACCAGCTTTACAACAAATAAAGGAACTTCTCTAGGCAGGAAATACAAGACAAGGAAAAGACCTACAGTAACAAACCCAAAACAATTAAGAAAATGGTAATAGGAACATATATATCGATAATTACCTTATTATCGATAATCCAGACATAGACTGGCTGAATGGATACAAAAACAAGACCCATATATACGCTGTCTACAAGAGACCCACTTCATACCTAGGGACACATACAGACTGAAAGTGAGGGGATGGAAATAGATATTCCATGGAAATGGAAATCAAAAGAAAGCTGGAGTAGCAATTCTCATATCAGACAGAATAGACTTTAAAATAAAGACTATTACAAGAGACAAAGAAAGACACTACATAATGATCAAGGGATCAATCCAAGAAGATATAACAATGGTAAATATTTATGCACCCAACATAGGAGCACCTGAATACATAAGGCAAATGCTAACAGCCATAAAAGGGGAAATTGACAATAACACAATAATAATAGCGAACTTTAACACCCCACTTTCACCAATGGACAGATCATCCAAAATGAAAATAAATAAGGAAACACAAGCTTTAAATGACACATTAAACAAGATGGACTTAATTGATATTTATAGGACATACCATCCAAAAATAACAGAATACACTTTCTTCTCAAGTGCTCATGGAACATTCTCCAGGAGAGATCTTATCTTGGTTCACAAAGCAAGCCTTGGTACATTTAAGAAAATTGAAATTGCATCAAGTATTTTTTCTGACCACAACGCTATGAGACTAGATATCAATTACAGGAAAAAAAATCTGTAAAAAATACAAACACATGGAGTCTAAACAATACACTACTAAATAACCAAGAGATCACTGAAGAAATCAAAGAGGAAATAAAAAAATACCTAGAGACAAATGACAATGAAAACACGTTGACCCAAAACCTATGGGATGCAGCAAAATCAGTTCTAAGAGGGAAGATTATAGCAATAGAATCCTACCTCAAGAAACAAGAAACATCTCAAATAAACAACCTAACCTTACACCTAAAGCAATTATGGAAAGAGGAACAAAGAAAACCCCCAAAATTAGCAGAAGGAAAGAAATCATAAAGACCAGATCAGAAATAAATTAGAAAGAAATGAAGGAAACGATTGCAAAATCAATAAACTAAGAGCCAGTTCTTAGAGAAGGTAAACAATATTGATAAACCATTAGCTAGACACATCAAGAAAAAAAGGGAGAAGATTCACATCAATAGAATTAGCAATGAAAAAGGAGAAGTAACAACTGACCCTGCAGAAATACAAAGGATTATGAGAGATCACAACAAGCAACTATATGCTAATAAAATGGACAACCTGGAAGAAATGGACAAATTCTTTGAAAAGCACAACCTTCCAAGACTGAACCAGGAAGTAATAGAAAATATAAACACACCAATCACAAGCACTGAAATTGAAACTGTGATTAAAAATCTTCCAACAAACAAAAGCCCAGGACCAGAGGGCTTCACAGGCGAATTCTATCAAACATTTAGAGAAGAGCTAACATCTATCCTTCTCAAAATCTTCCAAAATATAGCAGAGGAAGGAACACTCCCACACTCATTCTACAAGGCCACCATCATCCTGATACCAAAACCAGACAAAGATGTCACAAAAAAAGAAAACAACAGGCCAGTATCGCTGATGAACATAGATGCAAAAATCCTCAACAAAATACTAGCAAACAGAATCCAGAAGCTCATTAAAAGGATCATACACCATGATCAAGTGGGGTTTATCCCAGGAATGCAAGGATTCTTCAGTATGTGCAAATCATTCAATGTGATACACCATATTAACAAACTGAAGGATGAAAACCATATGATCATCTCAGTAGATGCAGAAAAAGCTTTCAACAAAATTCAACACCCATTTATTTTAAAAACTCTGTAGAAGGTAGGCATAGAGGGAATTTACCTCAACATCATACAAGCCATATATGACAAACCCACAGGAACATCGTTCTCAATAGTGAAAAACTGAAACCATTTCCACTAAGATCAGGAACAGGAAAAGGTCGCCCACTCTCAATACTTTTATTCAACATAGTTTTGGAGTTTTTATTCAACATAGTTTTGGAAGTTTTAGCCAAAGCAATCAGAGACGAAAAAGCAATAAAAGGAATCCAAATTGGGAAAGAAGAAGTAAAAGTGTCACTGTTTGCAGATGACATGATACTATACATAGAGAATCCTAATGATGCCACCAGAAAACTACTGGAGGTCATGAATGAATTTGGTAAAGTACCAGGACACAAAATTAATGCACAGAAGTCTCTTGCATTCCTACACACTAACGATGAAAAATCTGAAAGAGAAATTAAAGAAACGCTCCCATTTACCATTGCAACAAAAAGAATAAAATACCTAGGAATAAACCTACCTAAGGAGACAAAGGACCTGTATGCAGAAAACTATAAGACACTGATGAAAGAAATTACAGATGATACAAACAGATGGAGAGATATAACAATTTCTTGTACTGGAAGAATCAACAATGTGAAAATGACTATAGTCATTCAAAGCAATTTACAGATTCAGTGCAATCCCTATCAAACTACCAATGCCATTGTTCACAGAACTAGAACAAAAAATTTCACAATTTGTATGGAAACACAAAAGACCCCGTATAGCCAAAGCAATCTTGAGAAAGAAAAACGGAGCTGGAGGAATCAGGCTTCCTGACTTCAGACTATACTACAAAGTTACAGTAATCAAGACAGTATGGTACTGGCCCATAAACAGAAATATATATCAATGGAATAAGATAGAAAGCCCAGAGATAAATCCACACATGTATGGTCACCTTGTCTTTGATAAAGGAGGCAAGAATATACAATGGAGAAAAGACAGCCTCTTCAATAAGTGGTGCTGGGAAAACTGGACAGTTACATGTAAAAAAATGAAATTAGAACACTCCCTAACACCACGCACAAAAAATAAACTCAAAATGGATTAAAGACCTAAAGATAAGCCAGACACTACAAAACTCTTAGAGGAAAACATAGGTGGAACACTCTATGACATAAGTCACAGCAATATCCTTTTTGACCCACCTCCTAGAGAAATGGAAATAAAAACAAAAATAAACAAATGGGACCTAATGAAACTTAAAAGCTTTTGCACAGCAAAGGAAACCATAAACAAGGCGAAAATACAACCCTCGAATGAGAGAAAATATCTGGAAATGAAGCAACTGACAAAGGACTAATCTCCAAAATATACAAGCAGCTCATGTAGCTCAATATCAAAAAAACAAACAAACAACCCAATCTAAAAATGGGCAGAAGACTGAAATATACATTTCTCCAAAGATGATATAAAGATAGTCAACAAACACATGAAAGGATGCTCAGCATCACTAATCATTAGAGAAATGCAAATCAAAAGTATAATGATGTATCACCTCACACCAGTCAGAATGGCCATCATCAAAAAATCTAGAAACAATAAATGCTGAAGAGGGTGTGGAGAAAATGGTACCCTCTTGCACTGTTGGTGGGAATGTAAACTGATACAGCCACTATGGAGAACAGTATGGAGGTTTCTTAAAAAACTAAAAATGGAACTATCATACGACCCAGCAATGCCACTACTGGGCATATACCCTGAGAAAACCATAATTCAAAAAGAGTCATGTACCAAAATGTTCATTGCAGCTCTATTTACAATAGCCCAGAGATAGAAACAACGTAAGTGTCCATCGACAGATGAATGGATAAAGAAGATGTGGCACATATATACAATGGAATATTACTCAACCATAAAAAGAAATGAAATTGAGTTATTTGTAGTGAGGTGGATGGACCAGAGTCTGTCATACAGAGTGAAGTAAGTCAGAAAGAGAAAAACAAATACTGTATGCTAACAAACACATATATATGGACTTAAAGAAAAAAAATGGTTCTGAAGAACCTAGGGACAGACCAGGAATAAAGATGCAGATGTAGAGAATGGACTTGAGGACATGGTGAGGCGAAAGGTAAGCTGGGATGAAGTGAGAGAGTGGCATGGACATATATACACTACCAAATGTAAAACAGATAGCTAGTGGGAAGCAGCCACATATTACAGGGAGATTAGCTTGGTGCTTTGTGACCACCTAGGGAGTGGAATAGGGAGGGTGGGAGGGAGACACAACAGGGAGGAGATATGGGGATATATGTATATGTATAGCTGATTCACTTTGTTATACAGCAGAAACTAACACACCATTGTAAATCAATTATACTCTAATAAATATGTTAAAAAAAAACCAAAAAACTAAAAATAGAACTACCATACGACCCAGCAATCCCACTACTGGGCATATACCCTGAGAAAACCATAATTCGAAAAGAGTCATGTACCACAGTGTTCATTGCAGCTTTATTTACAATAGCCAGGACATGGAAGCAAATTAAAGTGTCCATCGGCAGATGAATGTATAAAGAAGATGTGGCACATATATACAATGGAATATTAGTCAGCCATAGAAAGAAATGAAATTGAGTTATTTGTAGTGAGGTGGATGGACCTAGAGTCTGTCATACAGAGTGAAGTAAGTCAGAAGGAGAAAAACAAATACTGTATGCTAACACACATATATGGAAACCAAAAAAAAGAAAGAAAAAAGGTTCTGAAGAACATAGGGGCAGGACAGGAATAAAAAGGCAGACTTAGAGAATGGACTTGAGGACACGGGGAGGGGGAAGGGTAAGCTGGGACGAAGTGAGAGAGTGGCATGTACATATATACACTACCAAATGTAAAATAGATAGCTAGTGGGAAGCTGCCGTATAGCACAGGGAGATCAGCTCAGTGCTTTTTGTACACCTAGAGGGGTGTGATAGGGAGGGCGGGAGGGACACTCAAGAGGGAGGAGATATGGGGATATATGTATAGCTGATTCACTTTGTTATACAGCAGAAACTAACACACCATTGTAAAGCAATTATACTCCAATAAAGATGTTAAAAAAAAAAAAAAGGGCAATAGCTTTATCTGGGCATTGTAGGATATCCCAAAAAAGTGGAAAATGTGATCTCTGGCTTTGGTGAATTGGATGACAGAGCACATGAAGTATAAATAATAACACAAGCTAAAAGTTGTGTGTATGAAATTATTACTGCAATGCCTAACATAGATTGAAATAATTCACATAGAGATTATAGTGGGTTAGAGCACATAGAGAAGATCTTTTGCAATATTTGTATTAGTTAAGCTCATGCTAAGGTGCAGTAACAAATCCATCCCAATAATTCAGTGGCTTAAAGAATAATATACATGTTTATTTCTTCTGTAGCTGTCCAGGGTGGGCTTTTAGTTAGCTGGGTGGCTATCTTCCATGGTTGGAAAGACATTCAGATGGACAGTTGTTTTGCCCCCCTTTCTAGGCAGCATCTCAGGTCCTTTAGGTCATCTATCTGAGACAGCCAAAGGGAAAAGAGCATTGGCAAGCCTGAATGTGCTTTTACGGTAAGTCTACACATGTCTTCCTCTCACATTTTACTAGCTGTAGTTCAGCAACCAGGCCATACCTCACTGCAGGAGAGGCAGGGTCATGCAGTCTAGTGGTCCAGCAATACCCTTGACCCTTCCACTGCAATGCGAGGAGAAGAAGGCCCCATCCTGGTGGACAGCTGACAGTCTCTATCACAAATATGGAAAATCAGTGATTCGGAGGAATAAAGAAGAGAAAGAATGGCTTTATCCAGGCAGGAAGAACAATAAAAATAGCTAAAAAAAAAAAAAGGCTGTTGAACCTCGTCAGGTCACCAATTCTTTATCTGATAAACAAAACCTATTCTAGAGTGTTTCCATCTTTTAAGCTTCTGTGGTTCTGGGAGCTAGCATTCAACAGGTATCGCATTCAGCTGGAGCAATGTCTTCATGTTGGAAATAAGGTAACTCAGGTGGGTAGTGGGGGTCTTGAATAATCACTGTTTTTTCGCTGGAGATTTTAAAAAAATCGAGTGACAGATATTGACTAAGTACCTACTACATATCAGACACTTTGCCCAGTGCTGTAGCGGACACAGTTAATTCATTCTTTCTGAGAAGAGAGTATGGGCTATTTATGGGGAAGCTGAGCAGCATGATGAAAAGGGAAGACGGCCAGTGAAGCAGAATGGGATACATTCCCAGGGTTCCAGACCTCGCGTTATGGGGTAGGACATGAGGTGAATATGAAATGGCCCTTGAATATTTTTTACAAGATTTTTATGAAGAAACAAAATCTGTAGCAAGAGCTTCTTTGCCTGTGATTTGTCACTGACAGTTGGAGACATGAAATTTCCATTCATTGAATGTTCTGATTAATTAACTTGGGGTTAACGATAGTTTTACTGCAAGTAAAAATGCATGACTACATCCTCTATCTTATGAAGTAAAATTGGACCCTTGGGTAATTAAGGCATTTCACACAATTTACCCATTTCTATGAAAATGGATTCTCAGGTGTTAAAATCAGTTGAAAATTCTGTCAAATGTAGTAACTGCTGTTAACTCTTAGCCAGTCATACCTCTAATACATCCCAGGACTCTCTCATCTTTGGGCATAATGGTTTTATTCTGACTTCATTTTTCCAGAGTTTTAGGTTTAAAAAATTTTGTGTTCTTAGAGAAATCACTATCCTGAGGATTTTGGAAAGAGAGCATTTCCAGCCATTTTCATGTTCAATTTTGGCTTCTGGATCACATCTTGTAATAAACTCACAATTATTTTTGTTTTGTTTTGAATATCTGCTTCAATTTACCTTTCTTCTGTAACACAAGACCTGGGAAGAGGAGTCAGGAGACCTGCACTTCAGTTGGCTTTGTCACGTACCAATTGGACATGTCCTTGACTCTGATGGGGTCTCGGTTTTACTTGTCTGTCAAATGAGAGGGATGAACCAGAAGATAGTATAGGCTGTACTCTCTTTGAAATATTACTCTTCTATATGTTAATGTTGGTTTGATTACTTTCTTTATTTGGTTATCAATCTGTTAGTTTAATTTTCATTTTTGAAAGGGTCTGTTTCCTTCAACATTTTTAAAGTATTGTCAGAAGCCTATTGGAACCAGCACAACCTAGGGTTCTTATTTAAGATGTAGATCCTTAATTCCTAATTTACTAATTCCATTTACTAAATCAGAATTTCTAAGGAAGTACTTCTCAGTCTTTAATGTCAATACAAGTCACATGGGTATCTTGTTAAAATGAAAACTCCAATTGGGTGTCCGAGGTAGGACCTGAGATTCTGTATTTCTAACAAGCTTACAGGTAGTACTGCTGATGTACCAACTGCACTTAATGGCAGCACCTACTCAGCAGAACCATGTCTTGAATGGAGAAAGCATTAGCCAGTTGTGGAATGTTTAAGGTGTAGCAATTGTGGGTCATGTAGCATCTGCGTCATATAAAGAACAGTGTTGCAGAATACAGATTAAAAAATATAATGTGATATGAATCAGGTTCTCTTATGAGTACCCATGCCAGAGAACCATACTCACTCTTGCTCTGTTATTCTAGATCATGAGAATGTGTTGAAATTCCAAGTACCAAGCAGTAGGAAGAAAGAAAATTGTTTCCTTTTTACTGATTATGCTGTGCTACATGGTGTCCACAGGTTTTTTTCTCTTATTTCCCTTCCCCAGATTTTACAGACCCTGTAGCTGATATGATCACATTGTCCAGAGTCATGGAAATATGACCTCTTTTCTGATTCTGTGTGGTGATGAGTAACAAGATTGTTTCTGCTGAGGGGTGAAGAGGTCTTCAAACTCGTTTGCTTTCTCGTAAACAGCTGGCCTAGAGAGATCCTGAGAAGATAACTAACACCTCCTTGAAGATTAAATTTCTGCTAGTGCTTTTTTATTTTTTAAATTAATTTTTTTATTGAGGCATAATTGACACACATTTTATTGCTTTCAGGTGTTCATCTATTAGTTTGATTTTCATTTTTAAAAGGATCTTTTCCTTTACATTTTGAACAATTTGTGATTGGGTATAAAATTAGCTTACATGAATGTCCTTTTCCTCAAGTGAAGTACTCAAAGGCAAAAATGGTTTTGTGGAGATGTGTGCATTTGCATGTTTAAATGGGATCTGATTTGTATTGTGCCAAGTACCATTAATGGCAATGATGTAGGCTTTGAAATGAAATTATGACTAAAAAATATATGTGGCATATTTTCTATGCCAATTAAAAAATATGCCTGGGGAACTTTCTTTCTTTCTTTTTTTTAATTCCACAGATCCTGCTAAAATCTAAGAATTGTGTAGACTGATTTAGCTTTTTTCTTTGCATGCATATAATGTTTATACCACTCAACTTTTGAACATCAGATAGTTTTAAATCACATTTCATTTGTAATAATAATTATAACAATCATAATGGCAGCTCACACTTACAGAATTCTTACTAGATGCCAAGCTATGTGTCAAGTGGTTTATATGAGTTATTCTTTTACTCTACTTTAAAATCTCCATAGCCTAGCTGTTCTGTTTAATATGAACATATGGAAAATCTTAATGCTCAGTTGATAAAACACACACACACACACACACACACACATGCACGAGCACACACATTAAACCACTGTGAGGAAAAGAAACAGGAACAGTCTTAAAAAACAACAACAACCCTGAAGCCATGTGACAGATTTAGCAAATTCTTTTTATTTACATAGAAATGTGTACACATACTTTCTCTGTACACAGAAAATTCTAAGTTTATATACATAGATGGTTCCCACATATTTTACAATAAATAGTATTTTAATCTTGTTTCTACGTGAAAATAAAAAGATGTCTCAAAATATTTCACACCAACCACAAAATTACAAAAGCGCCCGATGAACTCAGAGCAAAAATTTCAAGCCTGTACTACCACACACTAAGTCTAGTACAATTTTTACAAAAGACAAAAACCAAACACTGTGCAGATATCACCAAGAAAAGGAAAGGAATGGAGATGCAAAATAGAGATGAGTGCTGCTGGCTTTTTGAACAATGTAGTAAGAGCATTTTTGTTGGTTAGGACTGGTCTTCCTTTAGTCCTCAATTTAATGTTTTACTTTAACTGATATTTTTCAGGTAAGAAGGGGGAAAAAAGTTAACGTCTATCGTAAAAAAGAGTAACCATTCCATGAGTCTTACAGGTTCTAGAAACCTTTGTACTGGTCAGCCAGACTGTCTTTCTGTGCTAATTCAAAGACCATCCAGTTCTATGACACAGGATGACCGTCGACCCCCTCAGAGAAGATGAGGAGGACAGGGTTGTGAAGCAACATTATTAGGAAGTCATCTAAAAAGACTGGTGAATCATGCATCTTGGTTATTAACACTTAATAATAATTAGCAATGTTTAAATATACTCTTTATTTCCACAATTTGATCCCTCATGTAAATAATTAAATGCAAGGAGAACTTAATCTAAGAGGCTAGAAATAATGAATATATCATCCCAGAATTTCCTCCTTCCAATTCCAATTTCTTTCCCATTCTAGCCTAGGAAACAATCACTTTCTCTCAGTTCAAGAGTTGTTCTACACCTGTATATAAAAATCATACTACCAAATGAATAGAATGAGGTTAAAGGGTGAATACAGATTTATGATATCTTTGACCACCTCACAGCACTGAATTTGACAAAACAATCTAAAAACATCCTGATCGTCATTATTGTTGAACTGACTTACAATATATCCAGATTTGCTTTCTTAATACACTAATGTTACTACTCCCATGAGAATCCTGAGGCTGGTGACCAAACCAGGGCTAAGCGTTTAAATCCCACTCCACTCAATCACTGTGGCACTGTAACTGCACACATGAGTTTTGAAACAAACTTTACCCCTTCATCTCTCATATCAGTGACAGCACAGATGTGGGAGAAAAGACAGCAATAAAAAAAGAATTCAGTGTCAGAAATGCAATTCATCTACCCAATACAATCTTTTCAGTTGCTTTACTGCATCTGCTATTTTTAAGGTAATCTTCCAAAACATACTTCAAAGGCAGGCTCACTTCAAGAGCAATGTTTATCACATGCATAATTCGGTTCTTTCCTGTTACATGTTGCTACCATCGACTCTTAGAGAAACAACAATACCTGGAGGACTTAGCCATCCTATGTGAGAGCAATGGCTTCATACACAGTTTTACTCTTTAGATTCAGGTACTTATGATCGAAACAAACACAATTCACATTTAAAGATGTTTCTTTTTCTTTTAAGTTTGAAAACCTTATAGGGAATGAAGGTTCACTGCCAGAAACAAAAGGGATCCTTTACCACGAAGAGCTGGGCTTGGTTCTTGGTCATTCTAATTGAATATATATTTGTCCTTCCTTTCTATTGGCTGTAGAAATATTCAGCCAGAAGATAAGTATGGAGTCTCACTATGGTAATTGTAGTCAGGACAGACCTTTTGCACAAGTTTATAATCAACACTGTAAAAGGCAATGTAGATGCAAATGACCTTGAAGGGCTTGGAACACAACCAGGAAACGTGGCTCTGAGTCTGCTCCTGGTAGCAGATCTTGGACGGGTCGAAGTTGCACAGGGCAGTCTTCTTCGCCCGATCTGTTTTTTCATACTCAATGCGACAATTGAAAGATTTGGATTCCTTGGTCTCCAAGGTAGACTGTGGGGAAACTTCAAATTCCACCACTTTGGAGGGGGGTACCAAACTCACTGAAACATTGCCCAGGCCTGTGGAATTATGTCGGAAATAAACACTGAAGGTTCCATTTCCATGGTCAACGATCTTCCCCGTGATAAGGAGGTTGAGCTTAACAGTTTTAATGTTGGAATGGAAGTCGCCCCATCCAAACATTTTCTTAAATTTTCCCGTTTTCACTATTGGCCTCCGTTTAGTTCTTGCCAAGGGCTCCTGAACCTCCGTGATATTGGCCAGCCAATCCCAAAAGTTCTCCAAGCTGTCCGCATACGCCAAGTGTCCGGGCTTGGGGACTGGAGACTGTCTAACAAACAGACGCAGAGGATTGATGATCCTTGAGTGTACCACGTTTCCCACCAGTGTCCCGGCAGCATCTTTGTCTTCCCAATCCAGCCCTTCTGTGGCATGCACCACCTTTTTACTGTCACAAAATAGCTGTTCGAAAAGAAGAAAGAGAAACACACTTTAGGTTAGGCTTTGAGTGCCTTTTTTTTTTTTTTTTTGCGGTACGTGGGCATCTCACTGTTTTGGCCTCTCCCGTTGTGGAGCACAGGCTCCGGACGCGCAGGCTCAGCGGCCATGGCTCACGGGCCTAGCCGCTCCGTGGCATGTGGGATCTTCCCACATGTGTGGGAACCCGTGTCCCCTGCATCGGCAGGTGTACTCTCAACCACTGCGCCACCAGGGAAGCCCCACCAGGTTAATTCTTGTAATTTATTTCAGTTCCTGCTAGATAGCATTTCACACACACAGCTGGGCTCCACAGTGTAACAAGATGACCATTTAATTCAAGCAATGTAAATCCATGAGTACGAAAACGGAAATGATGAGATCAAGAAGAGAGTACAGTTGGCTCTTTGTATCTGCAGGTTCTGAATCCAGTGGATTCGACCAACACTGAATTAAGTTAAAAACAAATGAAAACCCCCTCCAACACGCCCGCCCCCAACCAGAGATTTCCAAAAAGCAAAACTTGAATTTGTCATACTCTGGCAAGTATTTACATTGTATTAGGTATTATAAGTAATCTAGAGATGATTTAAAATACACAGGAGGATGTGCATAGGTTACATGCAAATACTAAACTATTTTATGTAAGGGACTTAAACATCCCTGGATTTTGGTATCCAAGGGGATCCTGAAACCAATCCCCCATGGATATCAAGGGTTGATTGTATTTCATTTTAATGCGCTGATGTGGTTTTAGTCTCTGTTCCCTAATCTTTACAATTCTATCTTCCCAGACTGGGGGAAATAGTATATTTTGGTCTCTTATTTCATAAAAACATTAAATTTGTACGATCTTTTTTTTTCAGGTAGAAAACAACTCTAGAATGCTGAGGTTTCTACCATGGAGGTAGAAACCACCTGAATATAAGATATTGATAAGACTCTTAAAATATTTTTGCAGGTACTAAGGGTATTATTGTATTCAAAGCTTATGTCATATAATTTCATAACTTCTGATATAATTTGACTTCAAATTCTGTAACAAAAAGTAGTGTGAATAGGAAGTTCTACAAAAGTTTTAGTTGAAAAAATATAATTTCAAATTTAGCTGCCCTTATAGAAACAAAAATAAATTGGAAATGTACATTTAGAATTAATTAATAGACCTATTGTTGATAAATTAAATTTTGTTACAACTGAATAATACCCTGAAAGATAGGATTGCCAGGAAAGAGTCATGTGCATGTGTTTTATGGATTCCACAGTATTCTGACTCAAATCATACCCACTGAAACATAGCACTTTTTTTGCGTTTGATTTTTCTTATTCTTTTTGTAGTGTAAGAGTCCTCATGATTTCTAAAAATCACTTAGCTAAGTCAATATGAATTTTGAGGGACAGAATCATAATATATGAAACTGTTGCCTGGAGTGAACATTTACGGATGAGTTATAAAGTCTGGAAAATAGAGGTTTCTAGTGGAAACACAGAGAGCCTCTTATCTCGAATGGCACAAAGCACTCTGGTAATGATTCTCTGGAAAAGTGTCAGCAAGATGAAAAGGATGAGAAAGAAGTGGGGCTGTGTTTATGTAGTTTCCCCAACCATTTCAAACTTGGCAAAGCACCTCGTAAAACCAGTCTCAGGTTGTTACAAAAATTATTGCTTTCAATACAATTTTGAAAAAAAAGCTTGAATTATTAATATTGCACCTGACTACATGGTAGAGTTTAATAATATGAGGTTACATTTTATATATTCATAAAAGTTTTAAGTTCTAATAGAGTTTTGTGAGAAGTGTTTTCATCTATAGCTTGTACCCAAACACTTTAGAGGAGGAGTCCAAGGACTTAAATATATGTGTAGATTTTTCCTTTTTTTGCTTTGGTGGGGAGGGAGCACATAATAATGTATTGGTCCCTTTGATTAATTTCCCGAAGGCTTTCCCCCACTCAGGTCTGGTATTTTTAGAAATTCTTTTCTCTTTACTTAAATTACGGAGGTTTGTCAAACTGCATGCTGCATGTTCTTACTGTTTTGGAAACCTAAATCCGTACTACCTCTTCTTAGGGGCTTACACATCCTGAGTTGATGCTTCTTTCTCTCTCCTGGCATTAAAGGGCTGGCATATTCACCAGGAAAAGAGGTATCATTGCTCAGGATATCTGGCTCAATATACTCTGGGTATTTCTGATACTGAAACTAGCTTTCTGTCTTTGAACACTCTTAATTATAATGTGCACAAAACCTCATTCAGATCAACTGGTCATACAGCTCATGAAGGTCAGTACAGGCTCCAGATATGACTTGAGTTTCCTGGGAACTGATGCAACCTGGTCCAAGTGACTTGTCCTGTTCTCTCTCCAGGGAGACATTCAAGGACACATGGGCAGATAAGAAACCCCTTGCTGATCAAGGTCCAATTTCTCTTCTCTCTGATTATGATTCTTGCTGTCTATTATCTATTGTTTTGCCTGTTTCCAGTATTTCACGAGATGTGCCTTGCTTGGTCATTGCTGACAGTCACAACTACCGTTCCTGAGAATCACTGGTACTCAAGCTTCTCCTTTACTTCCTGATCTCAACTCCCCTATTTGTACAACTTCCTCACTTCTTCCCTCGCTCCTGCCTTTCTTTCTCTCTTTCATAGGGTAAATTCCCCTTTAGCTTGCTTTTTCAAAACCCCCCCCCCAAATCTTAATTCTTACTTTTACACACCATGCTCCTGATGAATACTTTATTAGCAGAATTAAGATCCATTTTCCGTTCAAAAATATTTTTTCACTTACAAGTATGACAACACTCTTCACTACCAGGAGAAACATGCTCTTTTTTTTTTCTTAAAATGTTTGTTTTACATTACACATTTTCCTGAGCTTTTTCTGCCTGGATCATTTTTCTTGATTTAGTCCTTTGCCTTATTTTTCTCCTTCCTTTTCTGTTATTGAAAACCTACCAACATTGAACCCATTGTTCAACAAGAAGTCTTCAATCATGTAGAGTCTCAAGTTAACTGGTATTAGCGTATTTTAGAATACATGATGGGCCCCCTTATGAGATAGACATTATGAGATCCTTCTCTTATCCCTTGGACTTCTGATGTGATGGTTCTGAGATTAGTCAATAATAATTACTCAAAAAGTCATTTATTGACTTTTAAAAAAACTGAAGATTTTCTTTGTAGTAACATGGTATAGCAACTTGACCCAAACATATGTGACTCATCCTAAAGAAATATGAGTGTAAAAAAAAAAAAACCTAAGCTTATCAAACAGATACATTAGATATGATTATTTGCTTTTAGAAAGGCTCTTCAATTCTTCAGAAAAGATTCTCCAGGTGAGAATTTAAAATGAAATTTGATTCCTATAAAATATGTTCTAACATAATACTCTTCAGGTTCAAACCTGCTCAAGGAGCCCTTGATTTTAAGGTTGGCCTATATAAAAATAATCAAATATAACTATTAAGCACAGATCTATAATTGTTCTCTGTTCCAATGAAAAACAGTCACTGACAGTTCCTTAGACAAAAAAAGTAGATGGATGTATCTTTTAGTTTTTTTGCTTTGCCCTAGACCATCACATTTGTCATTTGCTTTGATAACATTAAACAAGGTGAGAAAAGCTGTGTATAACCTCATCTGTTTTTTACTCTAAAATGCATGGACGGTTCTTACAAGTACTGATTTCCAAATCTAAACCCAAATTTAAAAAAACTATTGGATGATGATGTATTGGTAGAAGAGTATAATTAAAAGGGTAAGTATATTTCTAGTTGTCTTAAAAAGCCAACAATTGTACCTCCTCTCCCAACTTCCTCTCCCTTTGGTGTAACTTGTTCAGCCTTCTCCCTAGAATATTTTCTTAAAGGCATGCATCACGGCTGAGAGGGCACCCTCTCCTAAACAGGTCTACAAAGACAGTTGTGAGACCAAAGTCCCCAGGGCTCATGCTTCACCTCAAAAGACCTAACCAGGGATGACTGGGGTTTGGATCAACCACAACCCTGCCTGCACTCATCCATAAACTCCCAATATGAAAGCAGCATGGTGGAAAAAGCATAGGGTTTGGTGCCTGATGACCTCATCACCCCCTTAGCTTGAAGTATTTGATGTGAGCCCCAATTTTCTCACCTTTATGTCCTTTGCTGGTTGATTGTAAGGACTAAATAAAAGAATGGATGGAGACTTCCCTGGTGGTCCAGTGGTAAAGAATCTGCCTTCCGCTGCAGGGGGTGCAGGTTCTATCCCTGGTTGGGGAACTAGGATCCCACATGATGCAGGGCAACTAACTAAGCCCTCGTGCCACAACTACTGAGCTTGCATGCCTCAATGAGAGAGGCCGCGTGCCGCAAACTACAAGAGCCCGTGCTGTAAGGAAAGAATCTGCATGCCTCAACAAAGATCCCACGTGCTGCAACTAAGGCCTCACACAGCCCCCCAAAAAGAAAAAGAATGGCTAGAAATTACTGAGCCCAATCTCTTGCAAAAGGCATTCAGTGACTGCTGGCTCTTGCGTGGTCCAAAGTGTAGTCCCATGCCTCCTATCCAAGAATTGTTTTCAAAGGATTATATGGATTCTCCGGTCTCCAGGAAACTGATTAGTGGTTAATCAAGCAACTTGTTCAGTGCCATATGATACATTAACGAGTAGAAATTGACCTTCTCAACCCCAGCGCATCAGTCAAATGCTGCCTCGTGTTTCCAGTCTCGCTGACATCTGAGTCATATCCATATCACAGGGACAGGTGAGCTCTTTTTGCCAACAAAATGTGTCTGTGGATCTTTTATTCCAACCTACGAAATGAGTCAGCAAAGGATCTGAAAGTACAATGTGTCTGGCAGGTGCCCTCATTCCTATATAGACAATTTCGGTGATACAGCCTGCTGGGAGAGGACCGTAGGTGGTTCTGAGCCTGTTGGCAAACCACTCTGTCCAAGGCAAGGTTGTTAGATGTTATCTGCAAAACACAAGGCTGTATCCCCCATTACTTTTGTACTTGCTGGGGCTTCCTACGCTAATATCAGTATCACTGCTATCTTTTGTCCCACCATATTACAATAATAATGCAAAAACATTTAACGGCATGCACAAAATGGAGTTTAAAAAAGGGAGAAAAAGAGGAATTGCTGTGTTTTATCTGTTTGAACATTCCCTGATTTCAACGCATTTATCAAAGCTTAAGTAATTTATGTCTTGGCAGGGTGTATCAATTTCACAAAGCACACACATTAGCTAGATACAATGATATCATATTAGCTTTTTCTGCATCCTAGAGAGGAGCTCAAAAAGATTAATAAAACCTCAAACCCTCATCAATTAAATGAAGCAGGTGGAAGGAAGGAAATAGAGGAAGAAGACTGTATTTCATTTCAGTTCTTTTGTTTTTAGGGGGGAAAAGGAGCTGACAGGTTCAAATCATTCATCATAACAGGCTGGAGTTGAATTTCACTGATAATTAAATGCATTTTTTTCCAAGAGGCAGAGAGGGTGCAATGAATTTTATAGTAGCAGATGTGAGAACTGTCACGAATTATGGAAATAATTTATAAACTAAAAAGCATCTCCCTTTGCAAATACTATACCAGAAGATCTTTTTTTTAACTGTATTTGTTATGTATTTTTCAATAAACATTTTATTTTAGAATAGTTTTAGTTTACAGAAAAGTTGTGTGGTACAAAGAGTTACCAAATACCCTGTACCCAGTTTCCTATATTGTTAACATCTTACATATTACACTTGTCACAACTAATGATACAATGCTCATACCTTATTATTAACTAAAGTCCATACTTTATTCAGATTTCCTTAGTTTTTCCTTAATGTCCTATATCTGCTCCAGGATGCCATCTAGGGTCCCACATGACATTTGGTCATCATGAATTTTTAGGCTTGTCTTGGCTGTGACCATTTCTTGGTCATTCCTTGTTTTTGATGACCTTGAATGTTTCAGAGAGCACTGGTTAGGCATTTTGTAGAATGCCTTTCAATTAGAGTTTGTCTGATGTTTTTCTCATGATTAGACTGGGCCTTGGGGAGGAAGAATACAGAAGTAAGGTGCCGTTTTCATTACTTCATCTCAAGGGTACATGCTAGCAGCGTGACTTAATCACTGTTGATGTTAATCTCTGGCTTAGGTAGGGAAGATTTTTTTTTTTTAAGTTTTGCTTTCAGAATTTTCACAAGGCTTGTACATTTTTGTTATTATAAGCTTAGTTTAATTTACATTTAATTCAGTGGCACTTGGTTTAGGATTGATTTTTTTTAAATGTCAGGAACTCTCAAGCATTTCAATTTATAACCCTTTACCACATCACTGAATTATCTCAAATAACGTCAGAGTTGTTTAGGAAGTCCTACACTATTCATAAATTATTCTGGCACTCTTATGTGCTATAAGTATGTCTGTCATCATCAGTTATTATTATTGCTATTTTATTTAGTATTTATTTCTTAAAAATGGGGCCCACTTTGTTAATTGATAGTTCAATAAAGAAGAGCTTAGTCTATAAATATCTCACATGGAGTTGGAATTACTTGCTTAACATATTAGATTCAAATGTCCCTTTTCTCAGTTTTGGAGCTCCATCGTACTTGACTCTATACATCCAATGAGTCAGTATCAACATTTATGTGGGGTTTTCTTTGCAGGTCTGTTTACCAAGGGGAATGGAGCTAAGGAAAGAGAGCCTCCCAAAGCAGAGTTCTACATTCATAGTAAGCTGGGTGCTGCAGGACCATGACCACTACTTGCTTTCCCTTGGCATCTGAGACAGTCAGACCTTTGCCGTAATTATGGGATAACCATCTTCTATATGTCCCTCATTGTGATAGCTTTGCTTCTTCCCTTTCACTGCATGTGGGGATGGGTCCTAAACTGTGGGGGGCAGGGGAAGAAGAGGGGGAGGAGATTTGTCTACACCCATGAGTAATAGAAAGGAAATGAGGGCATTTAAAATGTGAGCTTCTGGGGTTCAAATTCCATTCAATGTATAGCATGCCATTATCAGTTCAAGTAGCTCTGTCCTAACAGGTATTATTTTTTATTTATTATTTGAAGAAACACCTGTGGATGAAATATCAAGACCAGCCTTGCTGTCCAGTCTGGGGTTTAGCAATTCTAATTGACACGTTTATTTAGCCCCATCGACTCTTCACTTACACAGCACCAGGAAGTTGAAGGAGATGCTTCAATTTCCTAAGTAGTTGAAGCGTAGCTCTTCAAGCTCACTTCTTCGAAATACAGCTCAAGAGACTGGATGAACTTAACACACCTTGTTTAAGAGAGTGGGAAACCTCAAACGGTTTAGAAATATTCCCACTTTATTTTTGCAGGAGTAGTTTATGGCTCCACTGATTTTTATCTTTGCCTGCAATCCTATGAGTGCTACGGTACTCCCACATGGCACTTGCAAATTATTGGACTGAGAGAAAAAGTGAAGTGTCCCAATCAAGTCTGTGCATTGCAGAAAAGAATCTGTCGGCACATCCTCCAGTGGTTGAACTTCCGTAAGTAAAAGATTGTTCTAAGAGTGAAGGAATGAATGAAAGAAGCAGGGGCGATGAACCCAATCAGAATAGGTAAAAACCAAAGCAGGAAAAAGCAAGCAATGGAAACAGTAATGCTTTGTTTTCCTGAAAGGAGTTGGAGTCAGGAGCCCTGGGATGGAACACTGGTACTGTCACTTAGGTCCCATCATCTTGTGCAAGCCATGCGCCCTCCTGAGCCTGCCCTAAATGATGAAAAGGAAAGGTTGGAGTTGCACTTCAAGGAGACGAAGGAGGCTCTGAGGTAGGAAGTGAGCTAGAGTGAGGTGGGTCCGGGGGCAGGAACACCTGTAAGGAGGTGAGTTATGTAGTCCAGGGAAGAAATGGGGAGGCCGGGAACCTTGGTCACAAATGCATGTGTTCATTTATTTTCTTTCTTTTTCTTTTTTTTTTTTTTGGCGGTACGCGGGCCTCTCACTGTTGTGGCCTCTCCCGTTGCGGAGCACAGGCTCCGGACGCACAGGCTCAGCAGCCATGGCTCACGGGCCCAGCCGCTCCGCGGCATGTGGGATCTTCCCGGACCGGGGCACGAACCCGTGTCCCCTGCATCGGCAGGTGGACCCTCAACCACTGTGCCACCAGGGAAGCCCTATTTTCATTTTTTAAAAAATTAAATTATAGTTGATTTGTAATACTGTGTTAGTTTCAGGTATACAGCAAAGTGATTCAGTTATATATATATATATACATATACATACATATTATTTTTCAGATTCTTTTCCATTATAGGTTTATTACAAGATATTGAATATGGTTCCCTGTACTGTACAGTAAGACCTTGTTGTTTATCTATTTTACATATAGTAGTGTGTATCTGTTAACCCCAAGCTCTTAATTTATCCCTCTCCCTGTTCCTCTTTGGTAACCATAAGTTTGTTTTCTATGTTTGTGAGTCTGTGTCTGTTTTGTAAATAAGTTCATTTGTGTCATATTTTAGATTCCACATGTAAGCGATATCATATGATATTTGTCTTTCTCTGTCTGACTTCACTTAGTGTGGTAATATCTAGGCCCATCTATGTTGCTGCAAATGGCATTATTTCATTTTTTATGCCTGAGTAGTATTCCATTGCATATATGTACCACATCTTCTTTATCCATTCATCTGTTGATGGACATTTAGGTTGTTGCAATGTCTTGGCCATTATAAATAGTCCTGCAATGAACATTGGGGTGCATGTATCTTTTGAAGGCATTCATTTTAAATCACTGATTCAACATGTATCTATCAAATGCCTTCCAGGTTCAGCATCTGTGCTCTGGGCACTGGGAACACACTGCTAAACAGGGCAGATGCAGTGCCTGTCTTCATGCGATTTGCAGAAGATTAGGGAAAAGGAACATTACATATATAATCACAAATAACATCCCACTGATGAATAGTTGTCATAAGGGCCTGGAAATATGTGTATATATGTCTATATCTATCTATCTATCATCTATCTATGAACAGAGAGATATATCAGGCAGGGAGCACTAGTCCTAATAAATGGAGGCAACGGGCAGGGGGTGAACAGAATTGAGAAATTAATATCTTTATTCTTTATAGAGAAATGAAACCCAAGGTATACTAGTGGATTGTTGAAAATGAATGAATCAGTGACAAGAAAATGAATCAATCTTGGTATTTATATTTCTTTTCATCTTGTTCCAAATCGTATATTGATTTGTTTATAATTATAATTATTATTTTTTTTGTGGTACGCGGGCCTCTCACTGTTGTGGCCTCTCCCGTTGCGGAGCACAGGTTCTGGATGCGCAGGCTCAGCGGCCATGGCTCACGGGCCCAGCCGCTCCGCGGCATGTGGGATCTTCCCAGACCGGGGCAGGAACCCATGTCCCCTGCATTGGCAGGTGGACTCTCAACCACTGCGCCACCAGGGAAGCCCTGTTTATAATTGTTAATGAGAGTGTAATAACAATGTAAGACAACAGTTATATTTTTCCTAGTGAAACACTCATTTTTTATTTTCTTTTCCAACTTTACTGAGGTATAATTGACAAATGAAATAGTAATATATTTAAACTGCAGAACACGATGATTTCATATATGCTTACATTGTGAGAGGATTCCTACCATCAAGTAATTTAAGTAACACATCATCCCTTCACATAGCTACCTTTTTTCTTTTCTTTTTTTTTGGTGAGAATCCTTAAGATAGGGTTCTTAGTAAATTTCAATTATACAATACAGTATTATCAATTACAGTCACCATGCTATACGTTAGATGCTCAGACCTTATTTATCTTATAATTTAAAGTACATGTCCATTTCTTTTAACAATAAATAGGCTCCAAGTTTCAGTCAGTGCTAAATTCCTTACTTGGAGGTCTTGTGCTTGGGGGTGGCAACCTTAGCAGGCTTTGTGTTTCACCCTTAAACCTCCTAAGAGCTGTTGAAGGTAACAATAGTTATTTTTTGGGTTCTAGGACAGTCAGACCTTTGCCATAACTGTGGTGTAACACTTTTCTATTATCCTATATAATTATTACAATATATATTAATGCTTCTTGATAATGAACCAAGTATGTTCTGGGTAAATAACAATATTTTGAAATAATGTATGTTTGTCTTTATGTTTATAGGTGTGTGAAGATATGCTAACAGACAACAAATCTGACTAATGTCTATGATTTTCACAAGAACTGATGAATGCTCTAAATGAAAGGTAGAGAGGACTTTCAAGATGATGGAGGAGTAAGACATGGAGATCACCTTTCTCATCACAATTACATCAGAAATACATCTACACGTGGAACAACTCCTACAGAACACCTACTGAACGTTGGCAGAAGACCTCAGACCTCCCAAAATACAAGAAAGTCCCCACGTACCTGGGTAGGGCAAAAGAAAAAACAGAGACAAAAGAATAGGGACGGGACCTGCACCAGTGGGAGGGAGCTGTGAAGGAGGAAAGTTTTCCACACCCTAGGAAGCCCCTTCTTGGGCGGAGACAGCAGGTGGCGGAGGGGGTAAGCTTCGGGGCCACAGAGGAGAGTGCAGCAACAGGGGTGCGGAGGGCAAAGCGGAGATATTCCCGCACAGAGGATCAGTGCTGACCGGCACTCACTAGCCCGAGAGGCTTGTCTGATACCCGCCGGGGTGGGTGGGGGTTGGGAGCTGAGGCTCGGGCTTCTGAGCTTAGATCCCAGGGAGAGGACTGGGGTTGGCGGCGTGAACACAGTCTGAAGGGGCTAGTGCACCATGGCTAGCTGGGAGGGAGTCCGGGAAAAAGTCTGGAACTGCCTAAGAGGCAAGAGACCATTGTTTCAGGGTGCACGAGGAGAGGGGATTCAGACCACCGCCTAAATGAGATTCAGAGACGGGCGTGAGCTGCGGCTATCAGTGCAGACCAAAGAGACGGGCATGAGACGCTAAGGCTGCTGCTGCAGGCACCAAGAAGCCTGTGTGCAAGCACAGCTCACTCCCCACACCTCCCCTCCCGGGAGCCTGTGCAGCCGCCACTGCCAGGGATCCAGGGACAACGTCTGGGGGGAGAACACATGGCGTGCCTCAGGCTGTTGTAATGTTATGCTGGCCTCTGCTGCCGCAGGCTCGCCCCGCATGCATACCCCGCCCCCAGGCCTGAGTGAGCCAGAGCCCCCTAAACAGCCACTCCTTTAACCCTCTCCTGTCTGGGCAAAGAACAGATGGCACAGGGCGACCTACATGCAGAGGCGGGGCCAAATCCAAAGCTGAACCCCAGGAGCTGTGGGAACAATGAAGAGAAAGGGAAATCGCAGCCTCAGGAGCAGCGGATTAAATCTCCACAATCAATGTGATGTGCCCTGCATCTCTGGAATACCTGAATAGACAATGACTCATCCCAGAATTGAGGCAGTGGACTTTGGGACCAACTATAGACTTGGGGTTTGCTGTATGTGACTGACTAGTTTCTGATTTATATGTTTGTCTTTGTTTAGATTTTAGTACTTGCTGTCATTGGTGGATTTGTTTATTGGTTTGGTTGGTCTCTTTTTTCTTTATTACTTTCATTTTTTATTTTAATAATATATTTTTTAACTTTTTATTTTAATAACTTTATTTTATTTAATTAAAAACAATTTTTTTCCCTCTCTTTCTTTTTTTCCCTCCCTTTTCTTCTAAGCCATGTGGCTGACAGGGTCTTGGTGCTCCAGCCAGGTGTCAGGCCTGAGCCTCTGAGGTGGGAGAGCAGAGTTCAGGACACTGGAACACCAGAGACCTCGTGGCCCCACGTAATATCAATCAGCCAGAGCTCTCCCAGAGATCTCCGTCTCAACGTTAAGACCCAGCTCTACCCAATGACCAGCAAGCTCCAGTGTTGGGCAAGTTATGCCAAACAACTAGCAAGACAGGAACACAAACCCACCGATTATCAGACAGGCTGCGTAAAATCATAATAAGTTCACAGACACATCAAAACACACCACTGGACTTGGTCCTGCCCACCAGAAGGACAAGATCCAGCCTCATCCAGCAGAACACAGGCACCAGTCCCCTCCACTACGAAGCCTACACAACACACTGAACCAACCTTACCAACTGGGGGCAGACACCAAAAACAACGGGAACTGTGAACCTGTAGCCTGTGAAAAGGAGACCCCAAACACAGTAAGTTAAGCAAAATGGGAAGACAGAGAAACACACAGCAGATGAAGGAGCAAGGTAAAAACCCACCAGACTTAACAAATGAAGAGGAAATAGGCAGTCTACCTGAAAAAGAATTCAGAGTAATGATAGTAAAGATGATCCAAAATCTTGGAAATACAATGGAGAAAATACAAGAAACTTTTAACAAGGAAATAGAAGAACTATAGAGCAAACAACCAATGATGAACAACACAATCAATGAAATTACAAATTCTCTAGAAGGAATTAATAGCAGAATAACTGAGGCAGAAGAATGGATAAGTGAGCTGGAAGATAAAATAGTGGAAATAACTACCGCAGAGCAGAATAAAGAAAAAAGAATGAAAAGAATTGAGGACAGAGGGCAGACAGCAGAAGCAAGGACAACTACAATCCTGCAGCCTGTGGAACAAAAACCACATTCACAGAAACATAGACAAGATGAAAAGGCAGAGGGCTATATACCAGATGAAGAAACAAGATAAAATCCCAGAAAAACAACTAAATGAAGTGGAGATAGGCAACCTTCCAGAAAAAGAATTCAGAATAATGATAGTGAAGATGATCAAGGACCTCGGAAAAAGAAGGGAGGCAAAGATTGAAAAGATGCAAGAAATGTTTAACGAAGACCTAGAAGAATTAAAGAACAATACAACAGAGATGAACAATACAATAACTGAAATGAAAACTACACTAGAAGGAATCAAGAGCAGAATAACTGAGGCAGAAGAACGGATAAGTGACCTGGAAGACAGAATGGTGGAATTCACTGCTGCGGAACAGAATAAAGATAAAAGAATGAAAAGAAATGAAGACAGCCTAAGAGACCTCTGGGACAACATTAAATGCAACAACATTTGCATTATAGGGGTCCCAGAAGGAGAAGAGAGAGAGAAAGGACCTGAGAAAAACATTGGAAGAGATTATAGTCAAAAACTTCCTTAACATGGGAAAGGAAATAGCCACCCAAGTACAGGAAGCGCAGAGAGTCCCATACAGTATAAACCAAGGAGAAACACGCCAAGACACATAGTAATAAACTTGGGACAAATTAAAGACAAAGAAAAATTACTGAAAGCAGCAAGGGAAAAACAACAAATAACATACAAGGGAACTCCCAGCTGTTAACACATAAGGTTAACAGCTGATTTCTTAGCAGAAACTCTACAAGCCAGAAGGGAGTGGTATGATAAAATGATGAAAGGGAAGAACCTACAACAAGATTACTCTACCCGGCAAGAATCTCATTCAGATTCAATGGAGAAATCAAAAGCTTTACAGACAAGCAAAAGCTAAGATAATTCAGCACCACCAAACTAGCTCTACAACAAATGCTAAAGGAACTTCTCTAAGTGGGAAACACAAGAGAAGAAAAGGACATACAAAAAGAAACCCCAAACAATTAAGACAATGGTAACAGGAACATACATATCGATAATTACCTTAAACACTAATGGATTAAATGCTCCAACCAAAAGAACCAGGCTTGCTGAATGGACATAAAAACAAGACCCATATATATGCTGTCAACAAGAGACCCAGTTCAGACCTAGGGACACATACAGACTGAAAGTGAGGGGATGGAAAAAGATATTCCATGCAAATGGAAATCACAAGAAAGCTGGAGTAGCAATACTCATACCAGAAATAAATACACTTTAAAATAAAGAATGTTACAAGAGACAAGGAAGGACACTACATAATGATCAAGGGATTGATCCAAGAAGAATATATAACAATTATAAATATATATGCACCCAACATAGGAGCATCTCAATACATAAGGCAGCTTCTAACAGCTTTAAAAGAGGAAATCGACAGTAACACAATAATAGTGGGGGACTTTAACACCTCATTTACACCAATGGACAGATCATCCAAAATGAAAATAAATAAGGAAACAGAAGCTTTAAATGACACAATAGACCAGATAGATTTAATTGATATTTATAGGACATTCCATCCAAAAACAGCAGATTACACTTTCTTCTCAAGTGCTCATGGAACATTCTCCAGGATAGATCACATCTTAGGTCACAAATCAAGCCTAAGTAAATTTAAGAAAACTGAAGTCATATCATGCATCTTTTCTGAACACAACACTGTGAGATTAGAAATGAATTACAGGGAAAAAAATGTAAACAACACAAACAAATGGAGACTAAACAATACATTACTAAATAACCAAGAGATCACTGAAGAAATCAAAGAAGAAATCAAAAAATACCTAGAGAAAAAAGACAATGAAAACACGACGATCCAAAACCTATGGGATGCAGGAAAAGCACTTCTAAGAGGGAAGTTTATAGCTATACAAGCCTACCTCAAGAAACAAGAAAAATCTCAAATAAACAATTCAACCTAACACCTAAGGGAACTAGAGAATGAAGAACAAACAAAACCCAATGTTGGCAGAAGGAAAGAAATCATAAAGATCAGAGTAGAAATAAATGAAATAGATACAAAGAAAACAATAGCAAAGATCAATGAAACTAAAAGCTGGTTCTTTGAGAAGATAAACAAAATTGATAAACCATTAGCCAGACTCATCAAGAAAAAGAAGAAGGGGACTCAAATCAATAAAATTAAAAATGAAAAAGGAGAAGTTACAACAGATACCACAGAAAGACAAAGCATCCTGGGAGACTACTACAAGCAACTCTGTGCCAATAAAATGGACAACCTGGAAGAAATGGACAAATTCTTAGAAAGGTATAACCTTCCAAGCCTGCACCAGGAAGAAATAGAAAACATGAACAGACCAATCACAAGTAATGAAATTGAAACTGTGATTAAAAATCTTCCAAGAAACAAAAGTCCAGGACCAGATGGCTTCGCAGGTGAATTCTATCAAACATTTAGAGAAGAGCTAACACCCATCCTTCTCAAGCTCTTCCAAAAAATTGCAGAGGAAGGAACACTCCCAAACTCATTCTATGAGGCCGCCATCACCCTGATACCAAGACCAGACAAAGATACTACAAAAAAAGAAAATTACAGACCAATACCACTGATGAATATAGATGAAAAAATCCTCAACAAGATACTAGCAAACAGAATCCAACAACACATTAAAAGGATCAGACACCATGATCAAGTGGGATTTATCTCAGGGATGCAAGGATTCTTCAATATACGCAAGTCAATCAATGTGATACACCATATTAACAAATTGAAGAATAAAAACCGTATGATCATCTCAATAGATGCAGAAAAAGCTTTTGACAAAATTCAACACCGATTTATGATAAAAACTCTCCAGAAAGTGGGCATAGAGGGAACCTACCTGAACATAATAACAGCCATATATGACAAACCCACAGCAAATGTCATTCTCAGTGGTGAAAAACTGAAAGCATTCCTCTAAGATCAGGAACAAGACAAGGATGTCCACTCTCACCACTATTATTCAACATAGTTTTGGAAGTCCTAGCCACGGCAATCAGAGAAGAGAAAGAAATTAAAGGGATACAAATTGGAAAAGAAGAAGTAAAACTGTCACTGTTTGCAGATGACATGATACTATACATAGAGAATCCTAAAAATGCCACCAGAAAACTACTAGAGCTAATCAATGAATTTGGTAAAGTTGCAGTATACAAAATTAATGCACAGAAATCTCTTGCATTCCTATACACTAATGATGAAAAATCTGAAAGTGAAATCAAGAAAACACTCCCATTTACCATTGCAACAAAAAGAATAAAAATATCTAGGAATAAACCTACCTAGAGAGACAAAAGACCTGTATGCAGAAAACTATAAGATACTGATGAAAAAAATTAAAGATGATACCAACAGATGGAGAGATATGCCATGTTCTTGGATTGGAAGAATCAATATTGTGAAAATGAGTATACTACCCAAAGCAATCTACAGATTCAATGCAATCCCTATCAAATTACCAATAGCATTTTTTACAGAACTAGAACAAAAAATATTAAAATGTGTATGGAGACACAAAACACCCCGAATAGCCAAAGCAGTCTTGAGGGAACAAAGCGGAGCTGGAGAAATTAGACTCCCTTACTTCAGACTATACTACAAAGCTACAGTAAGCAAGACAATATGGTACTGGCGCAAAAACAGAAATATAGATCAATGGAACAAGATAGAAAGCCCAGAGATAATCCCACACACATATGGTCACCTTATCTTTGATAAAGGAGGCAAGAATATACAATGAAGAAAAGACCACCTCTTTAATAAGTGGTGCTGGGAAAACTGGAAAGTTACATGTAAAAGAATGAAATTAGAACACTCCCTAACACCATACACAAAAAGTAACTCAAAATGGATTAAAGTCCTAAATGTAAGGCCAGACACTATCAAACTCTTAGAGGAAAACATAGGCAGAACACTCTATGACATAAATCACAGCAAGATCCTTTTTGACCCACCTCCTAGAGAAATGGAAATAGAAACAAAAATAAACAAATCGGACCTAATGAAACTTAAAAGCTTTTGCACAGCAAAGGAAACCATAAACAAGATGAAAAGACAACCCTCAGAATGGGAGAAAATATTTGCAAACGAAGCAACTGACAAACGATTAATGTTCCAAATATACAAGCAGCTCATGCAGCTCAATATCAAAAAAACAAACAATTCAATCCAAAAATGGGCAGAAGACCTAAATAGACATTTCTCTAAAGAAGATATACAGATTGCCAATAACCACATGAAAGGATGCTCAACATCACTAATCATTAGAGAAATGCAAATCAAAAGTACAGTGATGTATCACCTTACACAGGTCAGAATGGCCATCACTACAGAATGTACAAACAATCAGTGCTGGAGAGGGTGTGGAGAAAAGGGAACCCTCTTGAACAGTTGGTGGGAATGTAAATTGATACAGCCACTATGGAGGTTCCTTAAAAAAGGAAAAATAGAACTACCATACGACCCAGCAATCCCACTACTGGGCATATGCCCTGAGAAAACCATAATTCAAAAAGAGTCATGTACCACAATGTTCACTGCAGCACTATTTACAATAGCCAGGATATGGATGCAACCTAAGTGTCCATCGACAGATGAATGGATAAAGATGTGGCACATGTATACAATGGAATATTACTCAGCCATATAATGAAATGAAAGTGAGTTATTTGTAGTGAGGTGGATGGACGTAGAGTTTGTCATACAGAGTGAAGTAAGTCAGAAAGAGAAAAAGAAATACCACATGCTAACACATATATTTGGAACCTAAAAAAAAAAAAAATGGTTTTGAAGAACCTAAGGGCAGGGCAGGAATAAAGATGCAGACGTAGAGAATGGACTTGAGGACACAGAGAGGGGAAAGGGTAAGCTGGGATGAAGTGAGAGAGTGGCATGGACATATATACACTACCAAACGTAAAATAGATAGCTAGCGGGAAGCAGCCACATAGCACAGGGAGATTAGCTGGGTGCTTTGTGACCTCCTAGAGGGGTGGGATAGGGAGGGTGGGAAGGAGACGCAAGAGGGAGGGTAATGGGGGTGTATTTATACGCATAGCTGATTCACTTTGTTATACAGCAGAAACTAACACAATGTAACACAATTATACTCCAATAAAGATGTTGAAGAAAATAAATAAATGAATAAAAGATAAAACAAAACAACCGAATTTTTTCCCATAATCATAGTATCTATACCTCAAGTGGATGTTTTCGGTTTTTGTTGTTTACACTGAATATAAAATATTTATAGCCCATACTGATTTTCTGTGAAATGCTTGCAATAATAGAAATAATGCACCATGCATAGATTGAATAGATCACCTTCCATTAACAAGGAAGGCCGTATCCTTAACTATTTTATAGTACATCAAAAATATGTAGTCCATCAAGGAAAAATAATTATGACTTTCCAGGATCAGGCAGAATGAGCTGAGTGCTCCAAACTTGTGAATCTATACCAAGCTGGGAGGATTGGCTTTTCCATGATAACAGGACTGGCATATGCTACTAGAGATAAATTGATACAGATCTGTACAAATATTTTTAAAGGCAGCTGGCTTGCCCCCACTGGATATCCTGGAAGCATTTATTAATGTTTTTTCACAGTGACAATCATTGCTAAGTGCCAGTTTGGAAGAATAACTGGTTTGTTTAATAGATTTGTTTATAGTACTGTTGCTGATAGAATACATTAATTATTTCACTGGGATAGTATTAATTCAAGCCAAGAACCCCCAAAGTGACCACTGCTATACAACATAGAGGTGGCCTGCAGATACCACTATAGGTGAACAATTATAGAACCAATAATGAAACATGGTCTAAGGCATCATTTATGTTGCATATATATATAGCTTATATAACTGGATTGCTCTAACAATTCTGTCCCGTATCCTTCAGTTAAAATGAAACAACGACCTGCTCAGCAGGAAGAAAAGGGAAAAACCCTGTTATGATCGAAATTAGCATCCCATTAAATTTTTTGCTTGTAAACGAATTTTGGAAAGCATTTTCTCTGGGTTGAAATTTTGCAGAGTATCATCCCTGCTGACAAGAGAACACGTATCTGCTGGACAACCGGCAACACTATATTGATGATTAGTAGTAAGGCTTGCCCTGAAGTCATATTTCTGGTGCTCCATTACAGAACTGCCACAGCAGATTAAAAGAAGAATGACATAAAGGGAATGAAGAATGACAGAATCAAACATATATCAATGTATTAATTGTACCTATTAATATTTTGTGGCATAATGTGGCATTGTTTCAAAATTCATCTTGCAAGTTGAAAAACAAATGATTGCTTAGGAGAAAAAAGCTAAACAATGGACGTCCTTTCTGCTGAGAGTAGCAAATTCATTTTACCTTCCAGATATCTTTTAATAGCTACCCTTTACATTTTTCTAAACTGATATAGGAACTAACAGGAAACATAAATGTGAAGACAGAAATCTTAGTAGTAAGAGCCAGAAAGCTAGACTGCAAGGCTTGGCATAGTTTTATTGCTAAGGTTAAATATGGCAATTCTTATTTTATCTTGATGACAGTAATCTGGAAAATCGATGACACAACGTCTGCAAAAAATCTTACACACACACACACAAGCCCACATTCTGACACACAGAAATATCACGTGTATAAACGCGTGTGTGCATGCACATACCATAATTTCTGTAAACATTTAAAAGAAATGGTGTGATACTAAGTGAAGTAAGCTAGACAGAGAAAGACAAATATCATATGATATCACTTTTATGTGGAATCTAAAAAAAATTATACAAATGAACTTATATACAGAACAGAAATAGAACCACAGACAGAAAACAAACTTATGGTTACTAAAGGTTGGGGGGGAGGGATAAATTAGGAGTCTGGGATTAACAGACACACACTACTATATATAAAATAGATAACCAACAAGGATCTACTGTATAGCACAGGGAACTATACTCAACATTTTGTAATAACTTATAAGGGAAAAGAATCTGAAAAAGAATATATATAGATAGATAGATAGACAGATAGCTATAAAACTGAATCAGTTTGCTGTATACCTGAAACTAACACAACACTGTAAATCAACTATATTTCAATAAAAAAGAAAAGAGATGGTGTGAAAGAAAACAGATTTCATTTTGTATTCGCAAGCTGCATAAAAGGGGCTCTTTAACAAATTATGAACAGACTAGAAGTAAATTTTAAGATGCCTTGTGGTAGAGGGCTGCTAAATGTTAGGCTATGGCTATGCTTCCGAAGTAAAACAGGGTCAGAGTGCAATCTCATTTAACCCAAGTTTTGCAAAGTCACGGAAGGTATTCTTTTGGTCATCTAATAGAAACAGTCCTTTCACTGTTAAGGAATAAGTGACTCAGCATGGTAAGTGGCACTGTCTCTTTTCACCCCCCATCCTTAGAAGCCCCATCCAAGTTTTCAATGAGAGAGAAGAGCTTTGCATGACAGGAACACATAAATACTTCTGAAATATAATGGCCTGGGAAAGACAACAGGCATCTGTGTCTTGACCCCTAAAAGCTGGCATTTAAAAAGGAAAGTTTGCAACAGAGGGAAGAGCAGTGAAAGGAGAAGTGGAAATGGCAGATATTGCATTTTTTATGCCAGTTTAGGCAGAGTTTCAATGCAGGATGAGGAAACATGGCAGGTTGGTGGGTGGACAGGGCAGGAGACAGGGGTTAGGAGAGGTGTACTGTGTATGGCTTTGTACTCTACCATCAAATCCATTTGATATTTCAATCTTCAGTTACCAGTAATCCAGCAATTAGCACATACTGCCTGTGAGGGTTAGTTTTAATTGGCAACTAGGCTAGGCTCTAGTACTCAGTATGCAAACACAAGGTGCAAATACCAGGTGCTGCTGTGAAGGTATTTTGTACATGTGGTTAACTTTGCCAATAAGCTGATTTTTCTTTTTTCAGTTAAAAATGTCAGCATTTATTGATTACATCTTTCACCAAACATTACATTCAGTAATTTAAAATAATTTTTCAAATGGTTTTAGATACACAGATGATATTTCACTTAAATGTAAATATTCATAGTCTATTGGGGATTTTTACAGGATCCTCCATAAAAGTGCTGCTTTATGATGGTCCAATATAAGTATGTTTTATAAGATCAGTGTCAGTTTCCACACTAAAAAAACATCTATTTAATAAAAAAAACCTCAATGCATATTGCTTGTGTATATGAAACTGATAACTGTGTCAAAATTATTTTTGCATTAATCACTCCTGACATTTATACTGAGAATTACAGAGTCTCTGTAGCCTGAGAGAACTTCAGAAACTTGCCCAAGGTCTAAGTATTGAGAAGTAGCAATAAGTCTAGAAATCAAGTCTTTTGTATCACATCACTGCTCTTTCCACACTAATACTGTAATGGACCTGACACACAAAAAAGCTTGAATAATGTAATATAAATAATAATATAACATTTGCCTTATAAATAAAAATTTTTTCTAAGTACAAAATGAAGTTTACTGTAGAAAATGAAACTAAGAAAACTGAAGAAAATTGGTCTTTACAATTACTAATATTTTAATATTTATTTATATTTTCTCCAAATGTAATATAAATAATATATATCTTATATATTACTTTAATTATTTTTAAGGAAAATACATTGTATTCAGTCACATAATAATTCAAATGGTCTAGAAGAAAAAAATCTTGCTATTACTAAGAGTAAAATCTAAATTCTAATCTGGGTCAGTTTCCCCTAGACCTCCTCCCTAGATCTTGAAGGACATTTTACTGTTCCATCATTTGGGATCATGGATCTTTCTGGAAAGAAGCAAGCTCACTGTCCTCTGGGTGAGCTGCGGTAGCAGCCCCTCCCTCGTAGCCCAAGGAGGTATTGTCAGCCCGGGTCTTTGCATCCATGGCTCTGCCCTCAGAGTCATTCTTTCTTTATTTTGTCCCGTCTCTGTGCCTCTCAGTCCAGGCTGGAAAAGTTTTTTTCTTTTTTTTTTTTGACTGCCCCGCATGGCACGTGGGATCTTAGTTCCCTGACCGGGGATCCAACCCATGCCCCCTTCAGTGGAAGCGCAGAGTCCTAATCACTGGACCGCCAGGGAAGTCCCTGGCAACGTTTCTGATGGCATAAAATTCTTAAAACCTTGTCAGTTTCCTGTGTAGTTCACTGGGGTCCAAGCCATCAATAAGAGGGCCCTCCAAGCATCTTTTCTGGATAAGTGTGTCTCTGCTTCTTGTTTCTGCTGAGATGGTTGATTGGATCCATGTGTCATACACCCAATATCTTCAGCAAAAGTTGTTCAGTCACACCCTTTGGTGTTGTCTCCAGAGCAAACAGTTTGACTCTAAGCAGATTATTCTTGATGTTGTGAGTGGGCCTTATCCAATCAGTTGAAATGTCTTAAAAGCAAAACTTCTTCCCTGAGGAAGAAGACATTCTGCCTCAAGATTGCAGCATCGACTTTTGCCCAAGAGTTTCTGGGGTCTGCCCTATGGTGTCAGAATCGCCAGCCCCCATAATTGCAAGAACCAATATTTTGAAATACAGCTCTTTAGATTATCTATCTATTATCTCTCTCTCTCTCTCTATCTATCATCTATGTCTATTTATCTATCTATCTATCTATCATCTATCCTACTGGTTCTGTACCTTTGAAGAACTCTGATACACTGCCATTTGATTTTAATAATTATATCCATGTGTGAATGTCTTATTTTCATGATTCAATTATACCTCTTTCTTTCTTGTCTTCTCCATAGAACCTAATACAGTGGACCCTTGAACAACATAGGTCTGAACTGCATGGTCCACTTATATGCAGATTTTTTTCACTAATTATGCATTACACTACTACACGATCTGTGGTTGGTTGAATCTGTGGATGCAGAACTGTGGATATGGAGGGCTGAATGTACCCAGATTTTTGACTGTGCAGAGGGTGGGCAACCCTAAACTCTGTGCTGTTCTAGGGTCAACTGTATAGGGATACTTGATGGTGACTTAATTGCTGGTTCAGATTTAGGATCAAGGGACTCCATGTGGCTCCCAGAGGAAACTGTGAAAGTTTAGATCACTGCACTTGTCATATTGTTTATTATTATTATTAGTTATGTTTTACTTGACTCTTCCTCTTGTAAACTCCTTGGTGGCAGCTACCATATCTTGTTCACCTTTATGTTTCCAGCGTTCTTCACAGTGCTTGATTCACAGTAAGTGCCCAGTAAAAACTGAATACATAAATCTGACAGAACATCCTGGACTTTTCACAACTTTTTATTTCTTTAGGCCTTACTCTTAGGACACACTGGAAAATGCTTTAAATCTTAAATAAAACGTAGTTGGTAAAGGAGTTAATAAGTAAGAGAAACAGTGGAGATGGAGAGTAAGGAGTTACAAGTTGGGAGAATGGAACTGAATAATAAGTAATGATAACTGGATAGAAGAATAATGAAACGTCTACTGTAGAGGACAGGGAACTCTACTCAGTATTCTGTGATAACCTATATGAGAAAAGCTTCTGAAAAAGAATGAATATATGTGTATATATAACTGAATCACTGTGCTGTACACCTGAAGCTAACATAACATTGTAAATCCACTATATTCCAATAAAATTAAAAAAAAAGATTATAGTGATTTGACATAAAAAAGAACAATGAAACCTAAATAAAAATATTAAAAATAATATTTGAAAAAGTTAGGAGGAATTATTAAAAGGGTTAATTTATAGGGTGTTACTTTTAAGGGGTCCTCATACCTGTGTCTTCATCTAATACCTATAAGCTAATTCACAGGCCTCCACCTTCAGCCCAGACTCTCTCTGAAGTTCATGAACCGTATATCTCCCTTTTTAAAAGACAGCCTCACTTTAAATGAACCATGAAAAGTATACACCACCAGTTTTGCACTTTGTAAAACATAACGTGCTGCCTTCAAGGTTGTGGAAGCAGCAGTTAACAATGAGGATAGAAGGGGATTGGGAAGGCTATGAGCTCTCTGTTAGAACTCAACGGACTGCAACACTTCCTCATCCTACCTACTGGGCTGACGTTCATGCCTGCACAACTCCCTGAACTTCTAGAAGTACCTTGCTGACAACCGGCACAGCCAGGTATATATCCTGGGAGCTCTCTTTCAGTCATCTGATACTTGGCTAAGATCAACTGTGGCTTCTTTCTTGCCATCTGCAATCATTTGTAAACCAGACCAAAATCAAAGTCTCCTCTGTCTCTCCGGCTGTCTCTGCACACCTGGTTCAGAAGTCCTGGGAAAGGTCAAACAGTATGGTCCTGGGATTAGGAGCTGGTTCAGGACCACAGGCAGTGGGCCAGGCTCTGTCTTGCAACCATTTCCTGTCAAACCATATCCATCAGGCATCTGGTCCAGTGAATTTTCTAGGATCTGATTGTGAGCCTTTAAATATCTCCTTATTACCCAGAGTAGTATTTTCACACTTTCAAAGCTCTGGAACCTTTTCCTCCTAAAGTAAGCTTTTGTAGAGTCTCAATAAATACAAGAGACGCAAATGGCATTTACATGCACAGTTATACATGAGTTCAACTGTGTAACAACTATTATTGTAAACTTCATGAATGAGTGCAATAAGGATCTTAAAACAAACATGAAACTTGAAATCAGAGGTAACAGATGATTGTTTCAGTCATATCTGCCTCAAAATAGCTCACGGTAGTACTTCCTCCATAAAGTATCTGTGACAATCTGATGGACTTGGTTGTTCTCCTTTTGGGCTTCCACCATTATACTCTTATAATAGCACCTGAACTGGTTGGTCTCCCTTCATTAGGCTGAATTCTTTAATAACAGGGACATTTTCTTGTTCTTTGTTGTATTCCCAAGGCCCAGCACATTGTCTAAAATAAAGTACACATACTTAGTAAACATGTTGCTGAAAAAGTGTAACCCTTCCCATAAAGTGCCAGTATCATTTCAATACTGACTGAATGACTTGGTTAAACTTCCCCTGAGATTTTATGTATTGCAAAGTCATTCCTGGCTTGTACCCAAATGACCATATAATATTTTTAATTTATTGGGGATCAAATACATGAAGTTTAACTGACTGTGGTTTCCATAGAGAGCCTGGAGAGAAAAGCCACGCTTGAGGAAGGAAAAAGGTGGGATGCTACAAACTATTCCTGAGGGCGTCCAGGCCACCCTGGCCCTTGAAGACTCAAGCATAATCCCATCCTCTGGGATCCAGAAAAGAAGGGTTCCTGGACTTGGTTGGGGGGCATGGTCAGATTCAGGAAGGGACCTGGAATGGGGTGCTATGGCTTACCCTAGTTAAACAGGAAAAGGGGGAGAAAGATTCCTGTGAAGGGTGTCCTTCCGGGCCTGGGGGAGAATTAGCAGAGCATCCACCAAAGTACCAAGGAGAGAGGATGCTTTTCCAGGAGTGTCCATGTCAAAGTGAAGAATGAAGGAAGAAGTTATTCAAGTAAGTTACAGTGTTGTGGGGAGATCTCATGATTTCAGACCGAAAGTGTTCTGAACCTCAATCACATACATTCCATTCATCACTGTACCGCACTTGGCTTTTGTAGACATATTTAACAATCCACCAAATAAGCCAGAATACTTAATAACAAGTGGAAACCTTTTCAGTGTGTTATTGGGGAAGGGGGAGCAGTCAGTGATTCACTAGGTCTTCATGTACAAATAAGTGTTGAGAACTAATCAATCTGTTGATGAAAGTTGGTTCACTTTGGTGCTTACTGAGCATCTACGGCATACAGACCACGTGGGTGACATCCCCTCACTACAAACTTGCAGTGGAATCGATGGGGCTGCACATGCGGGAAGTAGCTCGAAGTGGTGGCAGAGGGTGGAAGTGGTCAGAAAGCAAAGTTATCCAGAGACTGGGAAACTTGAAATGTAAACTTATCCTCCGCCATGCCCATAACAGGGTCACTTACACTGATTTCCTTTCTGATTTCCCTCCTGTAAAAGTATTCTCCTCCCTTTGCCACGGGATCTCTCATCTGGTGCTTCTCCATCTACCAGTCACTCATCCTAGCTCAGTTATTCTGAGTCCTCCCTTGTTCCTGCCCTCCACAGCTAATTCATCACTAATTCCTATAGTCTATTCCCACATCTATTTTAAGTCTGTCTACCTGTCTTCTCCATCAACAATGAGATCTCTCTCCTGGACAACTTAGGAACCTCATGTCCAATCTTGCCCCTTCCACGGCTCTCTGCACAGCATCCAGAATGAACTTTAGGCAACCAGGCCGTGTCCCTCCACTGCTCAAACTCGTCAGCAGATTCCAGTGCACTGAGAATAAAACTCAGACTCCTCAGACGGTGACCAAGGTCCTCTGGCTCTGCTCCTCCTGGCTTTCCAACAGCACTCCACTCACTCCCAGGCAGTAACCTTGTGTCATCTTCTTTCAATTCCCTTTGAAAACAATCAGACAACTTTGCTCGGGTTCTCTAACAGCACGTGAGCATTCTGCCTTGTTTTACATTCTCTCACTGGATTGCAGGTTACTTTGAGAGTCTCCCATCACATCCATTCTGCACATATTTGAGGGGCACTCCTGCGTTCCAGGCACTGGGCTGCAACGATGGATGAGACGGTGACAACTCCCACTTCATGGAGTGTAGCGTGGAGTGGAGAAGATGGACAGAACATGTGTAAACAAATGCATTTACAAAATAAATGCAAACTGTGGGGGGTGCAGAGAGGAAAAGCAAGAGGAGATTCATGAGAGAATAGGGTGAATCACTTGAAAGTGGGTAGCATGAGGGGGTGGCATTTAAGCTCATACAGAGAGAGTGAACTGAGCTCACTGTAGGAACAGTGCAGAAGGGGTGTTGCGGGCAGAGGGCCAGTGTGTGAAAGACCAGATAAAGCTCAGGGAATCTCAAGAATCAAATGAAGGTGGTTAGTGGGAATGGGGGTGGGGGGATGGGTACAGGTGATGGTGGAGAAGTAGGCAGGGGTCAGATCACTGGTAGGAAGGGTTGCATAAATACTTGTTGAGTTTTCATGAGGTGAATATACTCCAGCTGCAAAATTATACAGGCTAAAAAACTGAGGTCCTTAAAATTAAGAAAAAACACCTAGAAGTGAGGTCTCCACATTTCCAGTTGAGTTCTCTTTCTAGTATCGCTATAGACCGTTAAGTCCACAGGGAGACACGGAAGCAGAGTGGAGATGTGATCACTCACATCTGAAGTGCCAGCTTCTATCATGCACAGATTGAACGTGATTGACATGTACTAATTGACAGCCTTTTATCAGAATGCGTGACAGCTACTGAGTCTCCCTGAGTCCAGCTTCATTCTGAAAGCAGATCCTGCTCTCTGCCTGAATGTTCCCTTTTCCCCAAACTCCTTTTGTCTAATCACGCTCTGTGTTTTCTCCATCTGGGGAGCTTTTTCTCATTCTCGGGACCAAGTTGTAAGTCTCATAGATGAACTCTTGGAACCTGAGCAGCCTTGTGAGAAGCTGAAGAACTCTGCTGGAGAGATCTTGTGTGGAGGCTCTGAAATTACATGGAACAAAGCTGAGTCTAAACTTCCAGCCACCCTTCCAAGGCCCTGGGCGTGTGAGTGGAGCCGTCTTGAACCCTTCAGATCAATTCAACTACCAGCTGAGTACCTCCAAGCGATGCCAGTGAATGCCCCTTGGAGCAGGAGAATTAATCAACTAAGCCCTGTCTAAATTTTGGTCCACAACATCATGAGACATAATAAGATGGCTGTTGCTTTAACGTGTCAGATTTTGGGGGTAGTTTCTTACGCAGCCAGTAACTGACACATGGAGAGCATGTGTAACTCTGTGAGATGAAGAGTAGTAGCCACTAAAGAGATAATCAGAACTTTTCATAAACAGAGCCTGTTCATGAGGCTGTCTGTATGTGGAGTGACCCGCAGCATAAGCCTAGATGGTTTAGCCCTGAGCTGTTCTGATTTATGGATCCCACCCAAAGCCCTGGGGTCTGCCTAAACTCTGCCTTTCACGGTCCTCGTTGAGGAAGGCTCTTGAAAACTCCAGACCCAATCCCTGGGCTCCCCCGAACACGATCACCTGCGTCCAGACTGCTGGGATGACTTCCACAAAGATTCTAAGATCGTGTTCATACCATCAAGGAACCAGTGCTAGTTCCTCAGCAGCTACTGTAGAGCTTTGGTCAATTTGTAGATTTCAATGAGATTCAAGATATGTGTAAGAGAAGCTTTAGTGGCTATCCTCCAATGCTAAGTAACCATCTCTCTGCTTTGCTTTGCCTAAGATTTCCTATGTCTTGGGTCTTACTTGGGAACCTTTTTTTGCCCAGAAGAAAATTATTAAAGGTTGATTCTGAAAGGACAGCAAAAGAGAAAGAAAATGATCAAGCAGGCACTGTTAAGCTAGGCTAACAGAACGCAGGTGACACTCATGATTGTGGGGTTTTATTTATGTAATAATATACTCACAACAGACATCATTTTTATACATAGCTTATTTGATCTTTAGATATATCTCACTCCTCATCTCGATACGACATAATTCTAAAGAGTGGGTGCCTCAGAACACTTGGAGGTTTGTAATGTTTATAAAGGAATCACGTCAAGGATAGCAGAGGAGAAAACGATCAGAACAGGCGTAATTTCTTAAGTCAGTTGTCAGAGCTGTAAGAAAGCCTTTTTTGAATAAATTAAAATTTTTTCCTTGTTATACCGTGCACATAAGTTATATTTCCATTGCATGCATGTTCTTTTTTTTTTAAGAAATTTCCAACAAGGAATTAACGATTAATAACACTACACCCTGCTTGCCTCTCTTCCATATTATCTCCTTTTTGAATAGCTTTGCTTGATTTCTTTTCATGCTTTGCCTCATAAATGCACTTATGCTTCTCAAGCTTTCTCTCTCAACATGGCTGAAACACTTAGGAGAGGCCATCTGTTCTCACCACCATGGTCAATTAAAAGAAGGATTCTACTGGGCATATACCCTGAGCAAACCGTAATTCAAAAACAGTCAGGTACCACAATGTTCATTGCAGCTCTATTTACAATAGCCAGGACATGGAAGCAACCTAAATGTCCATCAACAGATGAATGGATAAAGAAGATGTGGTACATATATACAATGGAATATACTCAGCCATAAAAGGAAACAAAATTGAATTATTTGTAGTGAGGTGGATGGACCTAGAGTCTGTCATACAGAGTGAAGTAAGTCAGAAAGAGAAAAACAAATACCGTATGCTAGCACATATATATGGAATCTAAAAAAAAAAAAAGAAAAAACGGTTCTGAAGAACCTAAGGGCAGGACAGGAATGTAGAGAATGGACTTCAGGACATGGGGAGGGGGAAGGGTAAGCTGGGACGAAGTGAGAGAGTGGCATAGACATATATACACTACCAAATGTGAAATAGATAGCTAGTGGGAAGCAGCCTCATAGCACAGGGAGATCAGCTCAGTGCTTTGTGACCACCTAGAGGGGTGAGATAGGGAGGCTGGGAGGGAGACGCAAGAGGGAGGGGATATGCGGATATATGTATATGTATAGCTGATTCACTTTGTTATACAGCAGCAACTAATACACCATTGTAAAGCAGTTATACTGCAATAAAGATGTTTAAAAAATAAAAATAAAAGAAGGATTAAAAAATAGAAATGTTGATCACCTACTTCTTTACCAGCAGCTGTAGGACAAAACTCACCATTACAAAGGTGTGAGAGTGTCTCTATTACGAGCCTTTGGTCAGGCTAAAAATGTAAGGTAAGGTCCATGTCTGCGAGCTGCCATATACTTTACAGATCCTTAATTGTGGCCATTTCTTGATTTTTTTCATCAAAATGTGACTATATCTAAACTGTGAGCTATGAGAACTCTTTTGGTGTATCTGAACGGCTGTCCAATAGAAGCCAGGTGAGATTTCTAACCATTTGCCCTGGGTGTAAGTATGGAGACAGAAGGTAAGCAGACTGTAGTTGGTAAAAGAAAATGATTTCTAACCATGAGGACTATCCATCAGTAGAACAGCCTGCTCCTATGATGGGGTAATGGGTTGAGTTGTGTACTCCCAGAAAGATATGTCGAAGTCCTAACCCCTGGTACCTGTGAATGGGACTTTATTTGGAAACAGAGTCTTTGCAGATGTAATCAAGTTAAGATGAGGTCATTAGGGTGGGCCCTAATCCAATATGATGGGGTCTTTTTAAGAGAAGAAAAAACACACAGGTAAAACACCATATGAAGAGAGAGACACAAAGACAGTCTCTGAAGAGGGCGACAGAATTGGAGTTTTGCTGCCACCAGCCCAGGAACACCTAGGGTTACCAGAAGCTGGAAGAGGCAAGGAAGCCTCCTCCCTTAGAAGCTTCCAAGGGAGCATGCTCTTGGCCAACACCTTGATTACGGACTTGTAGCCTGCAGACTGTTACAGAATAAATTTCTGCTGTTTTAAGCCCCCTAGTTTGTAGCACTTTGTTACTGCAAACAAATGGTGGCCCTAGAAAACTAACACAGGTGGTCAGTTTCCCTGTCTTCATCACTTGAGATGTTAAAGCAGAATATCTGAGGTTATAAGGAAATTCATAAATCAACTAAGTATTCACTTAGACAACGTTTATGTTTCTTCCAGTCTCAAAATTGCCTTCATTTTTAATATACTTTTATATGGTCTGTAAACGATATTTGAGGTTTTAATAAGATCATGTATCACCATTATTATTTAATACTGTTGCAGAAGTTCTGGCCAATTCAATAAGGCATAAAGAAAAATAGTCGGAAAAACTCCTGGCAATGAAATGACTAAATTATTATTACCTGCTGAGAAAAATAAGTTGGATAAACAGGAAATCCAAGGAAATGAAATGAAAAAGATTCCAAATTGATATTAGTCCTGCATAGTATCTAGATAAGAGATTAATAAGCAAAGATAAATAGTTTTCTATATTTTAGTACTAACTGTGTTAGAATGTAATTTGAAAAAGATGCTGTTCATGGTAGCAACATAAAATTTAACGTAGGGGTGGCCTAGGACTTCTGTGAGTAAATTTACAGAACTGTATGAAGAGAAATAAAGGGCGTCTACATTAAATGGAGACATACGATGTGCCTGACTGGGAAGAATGGATAGTGTGAAGGTATTACTTCTACTCAAATAAATGTATATATTTTGTGTAATTTGATCTAAAAGTTCGAACAGGATTTTTTGGAGAACATAAAAAATGATTTTAAAGTCCATTCAGAAATAAAATAATAAATGTCAAACATCTCTTGGTATTGGAATTCTGACTAATGAAATTAAAATGCAAACACAAATTGATAAACTATTTAGAATAAATATGGTAGAAAAAAGCTTCCTAACCTTGTCATATAGAGAGATTTTATCAATACATATCATTAAGAAAAAGGAGTAAAAATCACAATGAAAACCTATACAAGGATAAAGACATATAATTCACCGGAAAAGACATACAAATAGACAATGAATATTGTGATAAACACACAAATATCCATATAAAAATAATGACATAATATTTTCCAAAAGTTAGGTTGGAGTTTTTTAAGTGAAACAACCAATGTTGAAGGTTGGGAAAGTGCCTGGAAAAATAAACAGATGCAATCTTCCCAGAGAGACATTTAGGCACATGAATCTATAGCCTTAAGAACTGTGATACCCTCAAACCCAATATTCCATGTTTTAGGAATTTACCCTAAAACAAAAGGATGCCCCAAAGTACTGATACATGGAGAGACAAATAGAGCAATGGAGCAGAAGAAAGTACCCAGAAATAAACTCACAAATAGATGGTCAATTGATTTTCGATCAAAGTGCCAAACTAATTAAATGGGAAAACAGTGGTCTTTTCAACAAATGGTGCTGAAGTATCTGGATATCCACATGGAACAAATGAACCTCTTATACATAATAATTAGATCCACTAGAATTAATTGCTGGATCTAATGGATCTTAGACCTAAATGTAAAATTTAAAACTATAAGACATTTTTTTACAAAAGGAAATGATTTTCAAGACCTTGGCATAAGCAAAGTTTTCTTAGATAGATAGGATTTAAAGAGCAGGAATCATAAAAGAAAAAAAACTGATAAAACTGTATGTCACCAAAATTAACAATATCTGTCTGCTCTTTGAAAGGCACTGTTGAGAAAATGAAAGACAATCCAGTCTGGGAAAACATATTCACAATACAGTTATCTTACAAGGGTTGTATCCAGATTATAGTAAAGAACTCATTCAACTCAACAATAAGAAGACAAGCAATTTTTTAAAATGGGAAAAATAGTTGAACAAAAGAAGATATATTTCACTAAAGATATACAAATGTCCAATACGCTCATTATAAAATACTCAATAGTCATCAGGAAAATTAAAATGAAATCCACGTGAGATAGCACTACATACCCACTAGAATGGCTAAAATTAAAAAGACTGACGGTACCAAATGGTGGCAAAGATGTGGATTAACTAAAACTCTTATTCATTGCTGGTGGAAAAGTAACACATGAAAGAGCAGTGAGAACAGATGAATAGGGTTCAAGGTCTAGGTGGGTTCAGGGAGCTAGGCCACGGTGGGGTAAGAGTGAGGGCAGATCTTGCTATGCCCAGTTTCTGAGAGAGATAGATGCGAGCAAGAGGGGTATTTTCTGCTGGGATTAGACTGAGTCAGAGCTTCGGGTTAGCAAGTCTCATACCTGATCCCAGCCCCTCTCCTGCTGGGGTGCAAAGCACCAGCTGTGGAAAAATGTTCACGTTTATTTTCTTGTTAATAGTAACCTTGAATTCAAAATCCTGCAGGGGGCCAAAATATATTAAGATATAAACTGAGGCATGTGTGCTAACATGTGCACTCTTGTGTAATAATGGAACATTGTTCCATTTATGTGCTGGTTGTGTCCTTGCGCTGCCTGTGCAGTTTGAGGACATCAGCAAATTCCGTTTTCCTTATTTTCCAGTAAGCCATGTAAGGCAAACTGTAATAACCTCATTTTGCAGCTGAGCTATCAGGGCACAGAGAGTTTAAGCAACTAATCCAAGTTCCCCAAGCAAGTGAGCCCTGGAAAATAAACAGAGCCCAGTTCCTTTTATTACCCTCACAGGGATGCATCTAATAGTCCATTTTAATCCAGCATTCAAACCATTTTAACATAACCTAAGACTTTTCTTCTAATTGAATAAGGTGTATAACAACCAAGCCCTTAGTAAAATATATATTTAGCACTACAAACACTTAAAAAATAAACCGTAACAATTCAACAAGCTTTTCACCTACTCATACCTGGTTTCTAGCATTTCTATTGTGCTGAAACAGTTTATGATATTGCTAACAATTACTGCTGGGTATCAGACCACATAAATATTTAATGATGCCATTAATTTCTGAAAGGGAACCTTGACATTAGGTTTAAATGGATAAGGAATTTATTTCCCTATATTTTGCACTGATATTTAATTTGAGGTTCTTGGATTGAAGCCTCAGATCTATGACTGATTAGAATTTGACATTGCTCTTTGGGTGTTTCTCTTCACCTTTAAATATGGGCTTTTCTCTGCCTTGTGCAGCACGTAAAAAGAGGACTATTCAGCTCTCCAACAGGCCAGCATCTGCTGACCATTCGTTGGCTGGATTTCTTAGCTAATGTCCTCTCTCCTGCTCATTTCTTGAATGCCTGGGAGATTTCACTTTACATTTGCTAAGGCTGGTTCATTAAAATACTAATTTTAAACTGTAATTATCTGTTGGTTCATATCAACGGCTGAAGCACAGTGGCACTGATATCTTCGAACTGCAGGAGAATTTCACATCTGTTCTCATCCCCTGGAGCCTCCAGCAAGAGTTACCTTGTCCCTCACTCGAAAGAAGGCAGTTTGAAAGAGATGGAGAGAGCTGTATTTTAAGAAGAGGAACATAGGCAAGCAGGAAGAATTGTAAATATGGTAAATAGACTCCATTGTAAAAGTATTCATGATAATACCTTCTGGGGAAAAAACAAAAGCTATCCATTCGGAAGCATAGCAGGTAATAGTTCTGTTCAGGTTGGGAGGATTTTAACTGTGCAGCAGCTATTCTAATTCCTGGAGGGTTTGCAATCTGCTGGCCCAATCGGTGGGAGCAGGGTGGGGTAGGTTATTCCTTGTTTTAAGAGAAAGGTCAATGATATCTTTAGCCTGGAATGGCATCAGCCAGACAAGGGAATGCCCTTTGGATGGCAGAACTGAGTACAATTCTCAGACTTAAGGTAAAAATATGTGAGAAAGAAAAAAAAAAGGCAAAATAAGTAAAACAGAAAGGGCTTTTAAAAAGGAAATAGGAATAAAAAGAAGGATAGGATAGAGGAAAGAGCAAGAGAAAGAAAAAACATCCTAGGGAGCAGCTGCAGTATTTTTTGAGCATGAACTACACACAAGGAGAGAGGTTAAAAGGACCATTCACTGAATGTTTATGATGTGCTTGGTGATTCGGGTCTTTGGGTCAGGTGGGTATTATCTTCATTGTACAGATGAGGAAAATGAGGCTTGGAGAGATCAGAATCTGGGTTTGAGACCCTGGTTGTCTAACCCTATAGCTTTTACATTATGCGACATTGTCCTTCAATATTTCAGAGAGGTACAGCGATGAATAAGACAGGAATCCTTCCTTCAAAGAGTTCATGGCCTATAGTATAAATTGTAAAAGCAGTGTCATCCATATGCTACAGAAACTTGCTTCATTTAACCGAGGGCTCTGGCCTGCTTAGAGAATCTGCCTTAGGTCATTTGGGGAAATTCACTTCAGAGCATTTCACTTCTACGTGAATGTCGCCCCTGCGCATGCGCAGAGCTAGCTTTGTTTGTAGGGAGAGGGTCTTCCCGGCTGCCCACGATGGGAGAGGAGAGGGGCAGGGGCGGGTGTCTCTTACTCTGGCGTAGGGCAAGGCAAGTGCGGAGGAATGTAGGGAGAATTCTCCGTAACACTGAGGCTACTTTACCATTTTCTAGAGGCTGTTTCTTTATCTTTTAATATGTTCCAGACTCAGTCCTGACGAGCAAAACTCTAACGTTGGCCCATAGATCGTATCACCTCCTGGTTCCCACACACAGCGTCCACCACCAGAATTACAAGAGATTCAAAATTTTTCTTGTGTCATCTTCCAACTCTACCTCCTTCATCCCCACATTGCTTGAATAAATTAACCGGAGGAAAAAATAATAATGATGGAAGCATAGCAACACTGCGGCTGGAGGGGCAGATGACTTTGACAGGGAATAGCCGGTGCTTCAAGTACAGTGTAAAATGCTGCTGCCTTTGTCTACATGTGAGAAGTAAGTCTCCAGGTGCTGAGAACAAAAAAAGGGAAAGATCTTTTAAATCTTTGAGCAGACAAATAAGTGTTTCAACAATGGCCAACCAAAGGGAAGATAGAGAAGTTTAGGAGGACAAAAAAAACCTCTCTTCTGTTCTGAGTGTAGAAGGAGGTAAAGCAAGTGAGAGCTAAGTCCAGCTTAATGAGAGCTAAATCAAGGGATGCTCTATTGACAAATTAATTTGGAAATCGTTTAAGAAAAATTGTGCTTCAGCTCTTATTTATATCTGCTGGAGAGAATGGGCTATGATCTCTCCCTTGTGTTAAATAACAATCATTTAACCCAGGAAATTACAGTCCATTTTTCTTTTATATCTCTAGGACCCAGGGACTGGATTGTTAATAATTTAGCTAACTGAGTAAAACCTAATGCTTCAAATCTTGAAGCAGGGAAATAAAAATTCAAGATTTCCTGTAGATATGGGATGCATAATATTTAATGCTTCAGAGATCATTAGTAAAAGAAAATATTACAGCCATACACACCCTCTGAGAGTCTAATGAACGCCTCCCAGCTGCTGTTGAAAAATCAGCAGCAGCATCGGTACCAATTTCAAGACAAAGCACAGCTGACAGATGTTTGAAGGGATAAATCAGGCTGTACAAGGATTAAAATAATAAGTCCCCAGTGCCTTTTAAAGGCAGAGGTGCCTCAGCAAAGTATTTCCAGCCACTTGAGTACAACTGAAAGATCCTGGGGGTCATTAGCTAGTAGCTCAGTAGGTGTCTGAGTGGTTTATTACTAAAACCCAGCACAAGTTCTTAACCACACCAAGTTTTAAGTAAGAACAGCTTTTGCTGTTACTTCTGTTTTAAGGGAGTCTCGAGGATTCTACTTCAGTTACAATGTTTGGGAAATGCTGTGATTAAATGGGAATCATCTGGCCAATATAATGAAACACAACTGACAGTGATTCTTTTTGTACATTGTTAAGGGTGCTTATCATGGTAATACAGCTATCACATAAAAAGGATGGCAAACGTACTCTTAATTGAGAAATGGTACTTATTGGGAATGCATTATGTGTCTATTCCTATTTATCATTTATAAGGTGGGTTAGTGGGATTTTATAACAAATACAAATGGTTAGGGCTTCATTCCAAACTATGGAACCCTTGGGAACTACAGACTTCTCCTACAACAACTCCCAGGATATGGCTTTATTACACCAGTTACTAAAATGCATTGTAATGGTTTGAATGCATGCTAGCTACACCCCCCTTGCCCATACCAGATGTGAGCCTACTGAGGGCAAAACTTGGATCCGAGTCACCTTCTGTCCCTCAGAGCCTTAGATGATGCCTGTAATACACATATTTGATAAAGGTCTTAGTATTTTCCTATGTGTCATAATGTGATGGTTAATTTTATGGTCAATTTGACTGGGCCTTGGGGTGCTTAGATATTTGGTGAAACATTATTCTGGGTGTTTCTGTGAGAGTGTTTTTGGACGAAATTAGCATTTAGGTCAGTAGACTAAGTAAAGCAGACTGCTCTCCCTAATGTAGGTGGGCCTCAGCCAATCAGCTGAAGGCCTGAATAGAACGAAAAGACTGACCCTCCCCTGAGTAAGACAGAAGACTTCCTGCCTGCCAGTCTTCAAACTGGAACATTAGCTTTTCTCCTTGCCTTTGAACTTGGACTGAAGTATTGGCTCTTCCTGAGTCTTGAGCCTGCTGGTCTTTGGACTGGAACCGCGCCACTGGTTCCTCTCCTGGATCTCCACCTTGCCGACTCACCCTGCAGACCTTGGGACTTGCCAGCCTCCATAATCATATGGACCAGTAAGGATACAATAAATGGTTCTGACTAAAAAAAGTGTCTTTAGGCTACTAAAGTGTAAAATGTAAGCAGTTACAAGGGAGGCAATGACTGACAGACAGTCCAGCCTCTCTAAGTCTGTGGTTCATTACTCTGGCCTTGTGTTAGAATCAGTGCTCCTTCGAGTATGATCCACAAACTGTCACCAGCCCAAGATAAATCCTTCTGTGTTTAGAAACTTTTATAGCAATTTGCCATTTGCAACAGCATCCAGTCATGTGGTTTTTCATTTTACGAAAGTATCAGATTGGAACTTAAAACAAGCAACAACGGCAACAACTGGTCATTTACAAAAAATGGTTTGAGAAACACTGACCTAGAAAGCTTGTGCCACCTCAGACCAATTAATTCAGAATGCGAGGGATGTGGAGACTGAGCATCTCCTGGGTATTAAGCTCCTCAGGGGATTCTAATGTGGTAATACTGAATAGATCTAACAACTGGCTCAGCACAGGTACTAGCCAATCAGAATGGTGGCTGGTCAGTGCCCACCAATCAGAACAGACACAGGCTATAACCAATCAGCACTACAGTACCAGCTGAAGAGCAGCCTTTCACGTTAAAGGGTCCAAATGGGATGAATCCCTAGATGAAGACATCTGAGTTAATTTGGATAGATGAGGCCACATGTGAAGGGAAGATATTTTTCTTAACCATACAGATGTGCTTTAAAGGTATTCAAATTGGAAATTTATGAGTACACACTGGCTATGAAGTAGAGTTAAACTTCGTTGTGGAATGGAGCTAAGGTACACTGGGGTTCAAATTATGTCCCTCAAAATGTGACAGCCATCTAGAGTTAAAGGCTACCATAATGCAGTATCTTGTCTCCCAATAAGAAAATAAAGGGATATCTATGCTATTAGATTGCTATACTCTGAGAGCTATAACTATGTCAAGTGGATCTTATTCAACAGGGTAGAACATATCACCATATTTTTCAAATAAGCACTATTGAACATTATCAATCTAATACACTTCTTTTCAGATTTGTAAATCATTTCAATTTGATATAATATTTGTGTAGTGGAGATGCAAAATAATCCTCTTATGGAAAATATTATTAATAAGATCTGTGTTTCTTTGTTTCTTTATCCTTGATTTCAGATATGGAATTCTCATACTGTGAATCTCTTTCTCTCTCTCTCTCTCTCTCTCTATATATATATATATATATATATATATATGATATATACACATATATATCACATGTATTCTTAGATACCAGACATCTTAATAGTCATTCTTCTACAAAGAAAATGTGTTTTTTAAAGTTAAGATGAAGCAATGACACTTCTAACTGTCCTTATTTTGGCAATCTAAAAGCCCAAGGACTGTCTTCTGCCTAATCCTTCTTAGTAGATTTTCTTCAATTGCCGATTTCCTGCATTGTCATTACAATTCGAGAAGTTACCATTATCTAATTGAATTCTCCACTTTATTCTGAATTTGTTCTGTACCATCACTGGCAAGTTGGTCATCCTGTATGTGTTTAAACATGTCCAGTGACAGGTAACTCCCAAGAGATCCTATGTCATCTTTAAATTCTCTATTACAGTTCATCCTGATATGAGCTGAACATTGCCTGCCTATAATATTATTGAGTGGTCTGTGTTCTCTCCCTCTCTCAGTCTCTCTCTGGAGTCCCAGAGAAGAAGCTCAGTCAATCTATACAATAAACCTTCTAACAGTGGAAGACATTCATATCATTGAACCAGCCCCTCTTTAGACTAAATGCCTCCACTTGCTTCAATCATAAGCTGTCCTTCAGTTCCCATAACCATCCTGGTGACTTTGCTCTTATTGATACTGTTTCACAGTACATTGTTCACCGCTAGTGGGCTCTTCTTCTGAGTTGAATGTGAGATAGCTATTTGTCCTCATCCTGTTTATGCCACTTATATTGGTCATTTAAATTATATAACTTAATACAATATTACATAAGCTGATGAAATAGGAGTGAGAAAAGAAAGTTATCATTTATATGAAAATCAAGTTGAATGCTTAGAGAAACTTGTTGCAGCTGAGTCTCTTAAAATATTTCTGTCCAGCTAAGTGAGAGCAAGAAAACTGTAAAAGGACAAAAAAAAAATATCAAAATTCTAAAAAGATTTGAATGGATTGGAAGTTGTCTTTAAGTAATTGCTCCATTAAAAAAAAAAGCAGCTAGAAATCTTAGATAATTAATGATGGGGTTTGTTTAAGTGAGAAAATGAAAAACTCCAGTCAGGGGACCCATACGCAGGGGGATGATATTCCAAATATTATTATAACCAATGAGAACATACGCCTAGCAAATGGGAATGGAGGCCAGTCACAAATCACAGATATGGCCGTATCAGGGTGTATTTGGTGGAAGGTCAGCTCCACCAGCAAAGGAAAAGGCTTGATCCTACACCAAAAAATGTGTAAAAGAATGAACATTCATAGTTGAAGTTAAAAGGTTTAACGCACATTTGATAGTTTTACGAATCACTTAAAGAGTTGCTATGATAAGCTGGAGATGCAATCTGAAAAACGGTTGTCTGACCCCAAAGAGCATTTACTTGACATCTGTGTATATTGCCTGAGAATGCTTTATGTTATCACTTTTCTCTTACTAAATATCACAGTCTATTAATACAGTCTAGGGTTGCATAAGCATTCTGTAAAACTTATGCACATTTGGAAAGCTTTGGCCATATTGATGACTCAAAACTTTAGTTTATTGCAACTAAAACTTTTCCATACTTGCTCACCATATATCGTTTATCCTCTGGTGGTGCTGTTCTTTTTGTATCCAAGTGCCAGACCTTAAAATGATCCCTTTTAACTTTCTTCTTTGTGGATTTGGTCCATCACTCTAGCCTGCTGAGATCTTTTTGAAACCTGTCAACCAACATATCCCGCCCCTGTCTCTCTGAGCCTCATGTCATCAGCTAATTTAATAAGTAAGACTTGTGTCTGCCCTTTTAAAATCTGACCTTGTCAGAAGGCTCCCTCGGCAGTCAAGCTGATGACTATAGATACTTCCTCCATTTCTTCCTCACTGGAATAATTTGTGCTTGCAGTCACAACTCTGACTGTCCCAAGATGCCAGGGCTGTCTTTCGGCAAAGCCTCATATGCGTTGCTTTCCCTGTTTTGTCCACAATTGCATTTAGTCTAATACACAGAGCATTTAATAAATGTATTTAGATCAGAGAATTTCATTCTTTTTTCTGGCATAGGATGATAAGGAAAGCCTATCTGGAAAAAAGCAAAAACAAAAACAGCTGCTACTTTCCCCAGCCATCAGACACACAAACTGCTCTGAAACGATCCCCAAAGCCATGAACCTAAACTTGGGAGAAGAATGAGCACAGACAAATTAAGATGTTTTAGAAACTATCTGAACATACAATTGAGCCAGCACTATTTCTTACATCAGGATTTGAATATTGCAAAAGACTATATTGATTGCCTAAACCTAAAAATAATTTCATTAATAGAGGCAGATGTAATGTGATTTAATATGCAAATTAATGCTGCATTCACTGAAAAATATTAAATAACCCCATTTAGCAATTTGACTGAAAATCTCTAATAAAATTCAAGATGGCTTTGTTTTCTTTCTTCACAATTTTACTGAAAACTCTTGAAAGACAATAAATGTGTTCTGAATATTCCACACAGAGGTCTAGAAATAGGCCCAAACTAATGTGAGATAGAGTGTTTATTATTCTTTGAATGTTGTTCTAAATTAAGCAGACAAGTTGTAGAAGAGTTAACTACTGTGAACTGGAAAACCTCCAATTAAATGGTTGGATTCCAACCTCTCCTTGACTCAAAGGCTGGAGGACATTATCAACTCGTAGAGAAATCAAGACTGAAAACAAGGGCTGGTTTAGACAACAAAACACTCTGATTCACTCTCTCCATGTTGACAAAATACTCTATGCCCACAGACCTAGGCTATGTCCACATTCACACACACCAATTGGGAACAAAAACAAGTGAGCGTTTAAATTTAGACCAATTATGACAGCAAAAGCTGTGTTCTCTGGCTTTCTACCAAACCCAACGCTGCAGAAACCAGCACTTCACTATTCCCCTGGCCCCCGTGTGTGCTCTAATAGCAGGACTAGCTATTTAGACCCCGCAGGACTGACTCCTCCGAGAGTCACTTGGGGAAGCTGGGATGTGGGCTGGCGGTTCCGCTTGTGGTCCTGCAGTATCTCAGGATGATAGGGGCAGCAGTGGGACCCAGCATCCCCCAGGAGGAGGTGAGGGAGGGCCCCTCAGGCACTGCATTTTTCTCTCACTCTTAAATCTTACAAGCAACCTTTGCAGCTTCTCTTTTTTAAAAATATTTTAAAATAGTGCTAAAATATACATAAGATAAAATTTACATTTTAATGATTTTTAAGTGTACAGTTCAGCAGCATTAAGTACATTCACATTGTTGTGCAACCAATATCATTATCTAGTTCCAAAACTTCTTCATCACCCCAAACAGAAACTCTGCAACCATTAAGCAATAACTCCCCATTCACCCCAAGGCCCTGGTAACCTACTTTCTGGCTGTGTAAATTTGCTTCTTCTAAATACTGTGTATAAGCAGACTCATACAGTATTTGTCCATCTGTGTCTGGTTTATTTTACTTAGCATAATGCTTTCAAGATTCATCCATGTTGTAGCTTATATTAGGACTTCATTCCTTCCTATGGCTGAATAACATTCTGTTGTGTGTAGGTACCATGTTTTGCTCATCCGTTCATCTGGTGATGGACACTTGGTTTGTCTTCACCTTTGGCTATCGTGAATAGGTTCTTCAATGAACACTGGTGGACAAGTATATGTTTGAGTCCTGTTTTCAATTCTTTTCAATTCTCTTGTTTTTCAATACCGAGAAGTGGGATGGCTGCATCATATCATAATTCCATGTTTAGCTTTCTGAGGAACGGCCAAACTGATTTCCACAGCAAATGCACCATTTTACATTCCAACCAGGAGTGCACAAGAGTTCTAATTTGCAGCTTATCTCCAGACCCAGGCATAGTGGTTAGTTCAGCTGACAGTTACCATGAAGTTACCTGGCATCCTTACTCCACCTCAGACTCCAAAAGATAAATTTTACTCTAAGCTATTACAGTTTACCAGCCCCAGACCTACGGTTGCCCTCGGGGGTTTCCTTCACTAACACCTTTTTTTCTATGCTTTAGGCTAATTACTCTCCCATTAACATAGCCTTCATTCATTCACTCTCCGTCTCCCTCTCTGCTGAAAAGTCTAATCCACCTCCGAATCGAACTCATCTAAACCACCCAGGGCCAACGTTTATCCAAATTGGCATCCCCACCACCACTTCCTCAGCCTCTGCCTGACCTCACTTGAGCCCTCAGCGTTTCTTCCTGATATCCTCGCTGCTCTTTAGTGAACGTTCCTCTTGCTGCCATCTTCCTAGGGCCGGCTCCCCTCTTACCAAGATGAGGCAAGATGCTGCTTTTAATTCAATGCAGTCTTATGGCCGCAGTAACTGAATTCTATGTAAAACTCTTAGCCAGGGAAAGGAGGCTGATAATTAATGGCCACTCCTATAGGAATCTGCTTCACCTTTTTCTAGCATTTACACTTTCCTTTCAGTCCTCCATCTGCCTCCATCCTGCTTGGTGGCTGTACTTATCTCACGGCAACAGCTTCCACACTTGTCCAAACTTGTCTCACTGCCTCTGAAGTGCACCTAAGTCGAATCCATCTTGTCAACTGCAATCTCAGTACAGCTCATACAGCACAAATTCTTTCACTCAAACCCCCTTCAACTGTCCCTTGGTTCCTACTCAGGGTGATTCCAACACCTAACTCCCGCAGTTGGCCCAACTTCCCACGATGGCCCAACTCACATTCCCCTCGTGATCGCCTACTGTTTCCTAGCTGTGTTTCTTGCCTGCCCAGGCTGTGCACGTCCTCTGCATCTAGCTCATGACTTGGCTTTTGGGTTCTCGTTCACCAACACCCTTTGCCTAATGAGCCTCTACACTTGTTCAAGGATAGAGTTTCTGTGATGACTCCAGCTAGAAGTGCAATGCATATCCTCTGCTGGTCTCGCGTAGTTTACAGCCCTTGGTTTATGTTTTAGTTTGATCTGAAAAGTATTCAGTGAGCTTGGGGTGCTGCTAGAAGAGGGCAGACGGCCGGCTGCCAAATGGTCTTAATCAGGTCACCTTGGGACATTCACTAACATCAGGTGCTATCCTCAGACTGGTAGGTGGGGAACCTGACTTTGAAAGCTTATGTTGGTCAGTATTATTTCTTAGGAATGGGTACACGTTACCTGAGCTTATAGAACTGGTGTGTGTGTGTGTGTGTGTGTGTATGCATTGTAGGAGGCCATGACATTAATTAATTTATAATGACAACTATAACCTACAGGGATCGAAGCCTGTGAGTCACATGAGTAGAAGAGTCTCTCCCTGATGGATAGACTTAAACTAGAAGACAATTTCTAACCAGAATATTAAGTGACTGCAGAATCACAACAAGTGGCTGGTCGATGACCCAAAATGGGGACTCCTTTGTCACAGGGTCTGAACGGCTCATCTCCTCAGGCCAATGCGTACTGGACTTCGGAGCTCCCTCCTCTCTGGGCTGACGACCTTCTGTCGATTCCGTTTTCTCCAAACAGCCTAAATACAATTCACCTCAGGATCACCTCTCCCAACCCTAACACATGCCTTGAGACATTCAGGCACCTTTGAGTGTAGCTTTGTTTTCCTGATATGTGCAGCAGCACATTGTCTGTGGCTTACCCTCAGACCGAGGGCAACTCCTGTGAATGTGTCTAAGTGTACCTTCCTAGTTTACCTCCCAGAAGCAGAGCTATTTTCTCCCTTCTCTAAGCTCTTAGGACGGACTTTATTGTTCTGCCATGCACTGATTATTCTGTGGCACTGTGCACTAACTCTATTGCACTACAAGTACTTGGGCTCAGCCTTTATTTCCACGTCTGGATGGAGAACTCTTTGAGGACTAGTCCAGTGTCTTGTAGGTCTATCTACACCCTATACAGCCTACCTGCCACACAGCAGGTATTCAGCTAATACTATTGAGAAAAGAAACAACTTAGTAAATAGTCCGTGATAAATTCCCTCCAATTCTTCCTTCTCTCAGTTGTGTCTACCATTTGTGATTGTCTTGATAATTTTTAATGTTGGCTGTTCACGAAAATGCTCTGAATGAAATTAAATAAATTAAAAATTTTAAAATTAAAATAATTAATTATCCAATGCATCCAGGCCTCCAGTGGTTAACTGTGGAGAAACAGTCTCTGCCAAGTTGAAAAGGGCTTCCTTTGGGGAGAAAACTGGATTTGGAGGTTATTCGGGTTCTGCTTCCACCCTGCCGAGTGGCTTTTACTTGGGGCTGGGACTGGGCCCTTGGCCGCTGTTTGTCTGAGAATCTGGCCTCCCTTGACTGGAGCAGCAAGTCTCAGAGTTACAGGAGAACACGCCGGATTTCCTCAGCTATGTTGCTGGCCCCAGCAGTCTGAAGAGGGACCCTTATTCATTAGGAGTAACAGATATTTTATTCCCCTGACATCTGTAGATGCTCCAGAGGGAGACAAGATGCAAGCCGAGCGAACATGGCTCCCAGCTTTGCTGCACGGTACTGGGTGATCCGGGGTGCTCAGTACTCATCTTCTGATTTCAGTGAGGGAAAGGGAAAGAATAGGAAAGGAGAACACGAGAACAGAAAACCTTTCTAAAGACTGGCTTTCACTGCATTTAAAGTCAATTGTAGAAATCTTAAAAAAAAAAAAAACAAAAACAAAACTGCAAAATTGGGGCAAGCAAAATCTCCACTTGCTGAGGGTCCCAAGAGAAGTGCTATCTCGAAGCATTCTGTGATGAGGCCGTGGGCCCAGGCAATAGGACTGGGACAGGACAGAGGGCACAGGGGATGCTTCCCTGCCTTTTGTTTCACACAGACTCAACAATGGACCCGTCAGGGGAATCCAATAAGTTTCTTATTGAACCTTTCTGTTTTCAGTGTGAATTACTGAACAATCCTCCATACTGATTTTTATCTCCTCACAAGATAAATTTCAGTTTCTATTGGCACATTCCTATTCAGAGCACCGCTCTCAAATTATGTTAAAAAAAGGAAAAAAACCCTACAGTTAGTGGAACAAGATAGGCTAGAAAAGTCAGTGAGAAGAGCTTCTTCCCTTTTTCTTGTTGTCAGAAAAGTGTAGGTGCTTAAATATATGTCCTAACGCAATATGTCACTCGTTTGGATTATAATTATTGGTTATTTCTGGGTTCAAATTCATACTGGAATAAATTAAATTTATTTTCTATTCCTGCTTCTCTCTCTTCTGTGTGTATATGTGATGGGGGTGTGTGTTAAATAAGAGAGCAAATAAAATCTCACCATTAGCTCACTCCTAGTATGATAGTTTTATGTTACCGGTTCCTTATTTTTAAAAGTACATCCATTCATTGTTTTCATTTATTCAACAAATATTTATTAAGTGCCTGTCATGCATGTACCTCACTTGATGCTGTATATACCCTCATTTAGACGATCTTTGTATCCTGAATTTCTTTGAATTCCTAGAAATGAAGTAACCCTTCTCACATAAACATAAGACTTCCCTATTCCCAGCACCTTAGAAAGAATATTGCAGTCTTTTTTTTTTTTTGCGGTACGCGGGCCTCTCACTGCTGTGGCCTCTCCCGTTGCGGAGCACAGGCTCCGGACACGCAGGCTCAGCGGCCATGGCTCACGGGCCCAGCCGCTCCGCGGCATGTGGGATCTTCCCGGACCGGGGCACGAACCCGTGTCCCCTGCGTCGGCAGGTGGACTCTCAACCACTGTGCCACCAGGGAAGCCCAGGAAGAACATTGCAGTCTTTTTGAAGATGATGTGCAAGGCGAGTGCTGGATTCTTCTAAACACAGAATCACTGCCCCACAAACTGGAAAAAACACACTTTTCTGACGATGGCCTGATAAAAAATATAAGGTAAGGTACTGAAAACTAGGTTCACCTCTGAGATAACGGTGTTAAGACATGAGAATTACTTTATTTCCACCATGTCTTCCCACCACATTATCTAGTTTGTTTCAATAGATTTATGCAAAATCGCACAAGAACAGAATCTAGAACCTGAAACTAGACCATGTACTAAAACAACCTAACTTCATGCCAAATATTGTAACCTCTAAAGGCATATACATATACAAGGTAGACAGATAGATGCTGATACTTTTTTTTCAATTTGTTGCTGTCCATTAACATTAGCTCTGTGATTCCTGTATCCAGAGAAACAAAGGAAATCACAGAAAGCATTACATATGTGCAATAGAGCCAGCAAAGTTACTTGCAACGTTAGTTAAAAGGCTTATTAACACATTTTTCTCACACTTTTAAATGAAAATCCATAAAACATTGTGGCCGAGCAAATTAATTTAGGATTTAATTAGAGATGTTAGAAAATAGATTCTGGGTTAATACAAAAGAGATCAGAAAGAAAGTTGTTTTCACTGTATTAATATTTTTTATTACAGTTTGTCTTAACTAACCAAATTGTTTCATCCTATGCTCATTTACTTTTGATATAATCACTCATGGCTTCCCAGAACATTGCTAAAACTATTTTATAATGATAACTGGACCAGTGTTGCTGTGAAGGACCCTTCTGCTGTAGAAAAGATCTTAGTGAGGGCATACTTTCTGATTATGATAAAAAAACAAACCATGAGGTGCTCAGAACTAGAAGTAGAGGGAGGGGGCAGGGTTGCTCTGAGGTCTTATGCCTATAGAGGCGCAGTAAATTTGATCCTGAGCAGTGGGTCTACAACAACATTGACAGGCTGAGCCTGAGAATCCTATCTTGAATTGTGACTCTTAAAGAGACCAAATGGTCCCAGATTGGTGTAAACCTTTACTTCACAGCAGAAGCAGATACAAACACTCTCCTGAGGAAAGCATCCCCTTAGGATCCCCACCAGTGAAGAAGAAACAAAAAGCCTGAAATCAAAGATCCACAAGCAAAGACTTCCCTGGCAGTCCAATGGTTAAGACTCCATGCTTCCAATGCAGGGGGTGTGGGTTCGATCCCTGGTTGGGGAACTAAGATCCCACATGCCGTGTGGCGCAGCCAAAAAAAAAAAAACAACAAACTTTATTAAAATAAAAAAAAAGAATGACAAGCACAAGATAAGGCAAGCTCCATGAGTGACAGTCAAAGGAAATGACAAGGAATAGATCTGGGCCTTCAAGGATGCAGACACTGAAATTGTCTGATATAGAATTAGAATAGTTATCTGTAAACAATTCAAAGAAATAATATAGAAATTAAAAATACAAGCAAGGAGCAAGGGATTAACAGGAATGACCACGTTGCTATGTAAAATATAAACTTTCTATGTAAAATCAGATATAAACTCTAAAAATGGAAAATTTTGGAGGGACACAAAAGGCAAAAGTGCCATTTGGATAAAGCTAAAGAGGGAATTAGTGGACAGAAAGAGAGCTCTGAAGAAAATATCATCAGAGAGGACAAGAAGATAGAAATATGAAAGAGAAGTTCTAGCATATGTCTAATTAGAATCTCAGAAGGAGAGTAGAGAGAGAATGGAGAAGAAATATTTGAATAAGTAATGCCTGAGAATCTTCCAGAAATTATAAATGACATTAATCTACAAATAGTAATCCAAAGAGGATGAGTAAAAACAATTCCATGAGTAAATACATCATAGTGAAATTCCTGAACACCAGTGAGATGTGAAAGAGGAGATGTGAAACTTGAAGAAAAATACAGATTATCCACTGATTATATTAGTGATGGAGACACTGGTGTTCCGTTGACTCTAGTGCTGAAAAGGATTCTATTGCATTGTAGGTGCACTACAGCCACTTTGCTTTTCACTTGAGTCCCGGTACATTTATTATAATTGACTATAAGCTAATAGCTCTCTTGGCACAAAAGCTGTTATCTATTAAGTCGACGTAGAATTTGATTTTTCACTCTAAACTCAATTTTAAAAAAACAGATATCATTTTATACTAGACACATAGAAACATATTTAGTTCAGTTGTTTAGAGCAGGGTTTCTCAATCCTGGCTGCAACTTAGAGTTAGCTGGTGGGTTTTTTGATGTATATAATTTTGCACAAATTTTATGTGCGTAGCTGGATGAATTATAACAAAGTGACACACCCCTGGTGCAGGATGGCTTACTAAACGCTTCCTCTCCTGACCTGGAGGGCAGAATTCATCAGTGATAGTGCACTGGCATGCTGACAGGTACATGCTGGCTTGGAGCAGACAGGAGGCTAGGAATCCCACAAGAGTCAAGGAAAAAAAGACCTTACTCTGGTGGTAGAGGGCTTTCCTGTTTTTATTCCTGGACAGAGCTGCTTCTTTTATATTTTCCTTGACTCTCTGAAGTAGAGGTCTAGAATTACCTAAATCTTCATTTCTTTTCTCTCTCAGGTCCTGTACATTTTCTAGGATTCTTCCGCAATCTCATTAGCCACCTATTCTTTAGAGAACAGGTCTTCAATACTAAGGGCAAAATACTCCCTTGCTAGGCTCTGTACATTGGGGTGGTGTGAGAGTTAGGGAAGGAGCTGGACTGGCTGCTGTAAATGTAGTTCTTAACTTAAAAAATCTTGGTGTTTGGCTGATGATCTGCTCTTGCCTTTGTCCTGACTGTACTTATAGTTTCTTTGGAAGCTATCTCAAGAAGAACTATTCTTATCTCTGGTGTTTCTGGCTGTCTCTCTCCAAAATTTCCTTAAACTTTTTTGCCCATTGTCAACTTCATTTTTATTTTGTCTTGCTTTATCTTCAATCATTGTTGCATTGTTTCCATATGTATATATCTTTTTTTACTATTTTATGTGGCCATGGAAAATGCAAGGTAGCTATTTAGTCTTTTCCAGACACCAATTCATGATATCATGAATAACCTCTGATGATCAGTTTCACCAAATTACCTGACATAGCTGTAGTCCTTGTTCATAGGACACAGTGAAAGAAGTGTCATAAAGTAGAAGAAATGCAGGACTGAGTGACACAAAGCACAAGGTTCCATTCCCCATATGGGCATAAACTTATGTCACTATGATCAAGCCACCTCACCTTTCTAGGGCTGTTTCCTCCTGTTTAAAATGGAAGAACAATTTGTCAATATTTATCAAAATTAAAAATACATTTAACTTTTCAGCCAGCGTTCCATCTTTAGAGAATTTATCTTGTAGGTACACATGTACGAAATGATAGATGGATAAGATTATTCATTGAGCATTAAAGGAAAGAATTCCTCTCTCTAATATCTGAAAGAATTCAAGTGTTTCAAACCAATAGAGAAGTAATTAAGTAGCTATGGTATACCTACACAATGGAATACCATGAAGCCCTAACAAGGGAGAAAGCTTTTTATACACTGATAAGGAAAAATCTACAGGACATATTATTGACTAAAGAAGACAAGGTAAAGAAGCATATGCATAATCATACAGCTTCTCTATTACCCAGCAGAAATACCCCTAGTTCTTTTCTCCACATGAGAACCACCTGCAGAAATTTTAACAATACTCATGGCGTGGCACCTCAGGTCAACCTATATGATTCACAAATATGAACAAATAGCAGAATATCAACAGAAAGGTGAGGAAACACAAAGGATCCCAAATGACCTAAAAATTCTAAATATTATCTGTAGAAAAATTAGAGAGGTTATTACACCTATCAAATAAAAAGAATTTTAAAATATGATTGCTGAAATAAAAAATTCAATCGGTCACCACATATTATAATAGAGCTAAAAAACAATTATTGATTTGGAAGCTCAAGCAAAGAAATTTCCAATAGTCCAAAACAAAAAACAAAAATGACACAAAAATAAGAAAAAAAAATTAAAAATATGGAGAAAGAGTCCAAGAAGCTCAATTGCTGATGAAAATCAGTTCCAAGAGAAAAGATTAGATAGGAAAGAGGGAGATAATAAAAGAAATAGTGGAATAAAAATATCCAAAACTGAGAAAACAGGAGCCCTCATATTGAATAAGTCTCATCAAGCCTAGGTGAGGTAGATGGAAAAAAAGATCCATACTTAAACACTCTCTGTTGAAATTTCTGGAAAGACAATTTAAAAAATGTCCAAAAAGACAAAAAAACGAGGTCATCTATAAAGGAAGGAGAATCAGATTAACAGCAGATATTCCATTAGCAACACCGAACACTAAACTCAAAGGAACAAAAACCATCCGAAAACTCGCTGGGGTAATGACTCTGGATTTAGAATTCCATATTTAAACTATTATTTCATGTAACATTTTCAGTCATGCAAATTCTCAGAAAGTTTATCACCCTCACAAGCTGTCCATAAGCATTATTCAATAAGGCTCTTATTGAATAATAAGCAGATCAAACAAGAAAGAAATAAATTTTAAAAGACCTAATTAAACTTAAAAGCTTTTGCACAGTAAAGGAAACCATAAACAAAATGAAAAGACAAACCACAGAATGGGAGAAAATATTTGCAAATGAAGCGACCAACAAGGGATTAATTTCCAAAATATACAAACAGCTCATGCAGCTCTACATATAAAAAAAAAAATCAAAAAATGGACAGAAGATCTAAATAGACATTTCTCCAAAGAAGACATACAGATGGCCAAAAGCACATGAAAAGATGCTCAACATCACTAATTATCAGAGAAATGCAAATCAAAACTACAATTAGGTATCACCTCACACAGTTCAGAATGGCCATCATCACAAAGTCTTCAAACAATAAATGCTGGAGATGGTGTGGAGAAAAGGGAACCCTCCTACAAGATATACATGCACCCCAATGTTCACTGCAGCACTGTTTACAATACCCAAGACATGGAAGCAACCTAAATGTCCACTGACAGAGGAATGGATAAAGAAGATGTGGTACATATATACAATGGAATATTACTCAGCCATAAAATGAATGAAATAATGCTGCTTGCAGCAACACGGATAGACATAGAGATTACCAAACTAAAGTAAATAAGTCAGAAAGAGAAAGACAAATATATGATATCACTCATTGTGGAATCTAATTTAAAAAATGATATAAATGAACTTATTTACAAAACAGAAACAGACTCAGATTTTGAAAACAAACTTACAGTTACCAAAGGGGAAGCGTAGGGGGGAGGGATAAAGTAGGAGCTTGGGATTAACATACACACACTATTATATACATTAAAATAGTTAACCAACAAGGACCCACTGTATAGCACAGGGAACTCTACTCAATATGCTGTGACAACCTATATGGGAAAAGAATCTGAAAAAGAATGCATATATGTATATGTATAAATGAATCGTTTTGCTGTACACCTAAAATTAACACAACACTGTAAATCAATGATACTCCAATAAAATTAAAAAAAAAAAGAGTACACCATGAGCCACAAGAGTAGCAGCTGAAATGTCTTACGAGGAAAGAGAAAAACTCAAAAGAAATTAGAGGAGAAACCACTACTATCATACTTGAATCATCATCCTTTGAGTGGCTGGAGATTAGTGTCTTAACATTATATTGCTTTCTCTCTAAATCCAATAGCATAACGGTTGTACAGTAAATATTTATAAGAGCATAATCTTATTAAAGCCTCTAAAGTTGGGGTTAAAAATTTTGCATTAGCCTATAGACTAAACATGGGATAAATAATCATAGTCATGGAGCAGCAGATGTAGGGAAGTGGGAGATGGGAGACATAGTATCACTCATTAGATGGTATAATTTTCATACCAGGAAGTCAAATAGGAAAGAGAGAGAGAAAAATATAATTTAAGCAGTAATGATAACCCCAGAAGAACTACAACACAGAAACTTCCATGTGTTTATTCCTGGGGGAGAATATTCAAAATATAGTAGAAGATAGCTGAACATTTCATTTTTGACCCTTCTGTATGATTAGACTTTAAAAAATACATTAAATACCTCCTTTATCAGTAAAGGATTACTTAAATAAATTGAAGTGGAATCAGATAATGAAATACTGTATAGCCTTTGGAAAGAATGAGATTTGTCAACGTATATTTTTATGCAAGGTTGTCCACAATTACATGTTTAATGTAAAAAAAGAAAGGAATTTGTAACATAATATTGTGTCATCCTCACTAAGGTAAAAAAAATATGTCTGTGTGCATAAATATATGTAAATATCAGGGAGGAGAAACTATAAACTGACAGTACTGGGGAAAGGAAGGAGTCTTTCAGTATTTACTGCTAAAACTTCTGAATTGTTTTAATGTTAGAAATATGTAATATGTAAATATTACTTTTAAATTACAAAGGTAATATGTGTTGTAACAAGTCAAAAATGTAAATTTATAAATGTATAGTGTTCTTACTTTCTTCCTCATTTTTTTTCTTCCTTACTTTCTTCATTTAAAAGTGAATTGTTTAAATATATTACTAACATTCAAATTATTTTTTGCTTTGATAGCCAATAATGCCAATATTATTTATTAAATAAACTCTAATTCCCATGGCATGGAAATGCTCTCATTATCATATAGTAATGTTCCACATTTACTTATATATGTTTCTCAGTTTGATTCTATTCCCTGCTATATTTGCTTTTTCTTGTGCAAAGAGCTTTTTTTTTTTATTACATCAGCTTTAAAGTAAATTCCAATATCTCGTACTATGTGTTCCACCTCATTATTCTTTCTCCCTCTTACATTCTTGAGCATCCTTGCATTTATTTTTACATATGAACTTTTAAATCATCCAGTTCAGTAGCAAAAATAAATCTGTTGAATTCTGGTGGGATTACATGAAACATGCATTGTAAGTGTAATAAAAATTTTTTTTTAAATAAAAAAGCAGTATGGTTAAATCAACAGAGGGCATTTTCACCAAAGGGAGGACAATGCAAAGCAGGTCTCCTGCTGATTGTATGAAGAGCACAAGCAGTGAGTGGTAGAGGACTCCATCTTCATGCATCAAACAAAATCCTGGCTAACAGAAAAGATAAGTATGGCAGTAAACGTCCTTGTTGGCAGACAGTAACAAAACATGAGTGTGTGTGCACGGCTGGGGTTATCATAAACTGAAAGAGTAAACCTCAGCAAAGTATGGGGCTTTTCTTAGCCAGCTTTGAATGGGTGGTGAGGGACAAGTTCACGTGGTTAAAGGGCTGACTGGTCTACAACTGGTGGTGTGCGATGTAATTCCTAGTCATGGTTTTTTACACGGACAATTAATCTTATTTATGTAACTGTAAAATTGATGACCCGGGTCATGGAGGCAACGTAGCTGCAAAAAGAAAAAAAAAAAAAAAAGCTCTGCCACCGAGAGCCTTGCATCACTTAGGAGTAGATACTGTCACAAAGGTAGAGGCATGGCACCCCGCACAGTGCGAAAATTATGGGCACTGGTGCCATGACAAGAAAGCATGACTCAGATGCCTGTTCTTCCACTGTCTAGTCATGGGATCTTGGGCTCTCTTAGCTTCAGTTCCTTTATCTGAAAAGATGGACAGAACTGCTTGTGAGCAGGGCTACTGTAAGCATTAAACAATACATAAAGCCCCTTGAATAACACCTGACACATAGCAGGCTCTCAATAGATGCTCGATACGAAGGACAATCAGAAATGTACAGCAGGAAAAAACTGGGCAGAGAAGGCAGTATTTCAGAGTGTCTGGAGTAGAAAAAAAGTGTTTAAATGTGAAACTGAACGATGTAGGTGGGCTTTATTAAATACTCTTGCATTATGAAATTAAAAGTGGCCAGAGTGGGGGACGTCTGAGCAGAAGGCTGAGAGGAACACAAGAATTCAGTTAGAAAGGGCCTTGTAGGCTAGCATGCCAGGTCAAGGAATCATGATTATATGGTACAGCAGTTTTTCTTTTTCAAAATGGAGCAAAATAATGAGGTTCATGTTTTATAAAGACCTTCCTGGGAACAGTACAGAGGATGTCCTGGAGGTATTTGGAGGTAGGGCTTGGTGGTAACACTGCAGGCAGGGGGATCACATTATATCAATAGAAGCATTAGGCTTTTTTTTTTTTTTTTTTTTGCGGTACGCAGGCCTCTCACTGTTGTGGCCTCTCCCGTTGCCGAGCACAGGCTCCGGACGCGCAGGCTCAGCGGCCATGGCTCACAGGCCCAGCCGCTCCGCGGCATGTGTGATCTTCCCGGACCGGGGCACGAACCCATGTCCCCTGCATAGGCAGGCGGACTCTCAACCACTGCGCCACCAGGGAAGCCCCACCCGCCTTTTTTTTAAGTTGCAGTGGGTGCGATATGACGTGTGCAGAAAAATGCTAATAAAAATGAGTATGTTGAATAGCTAGACAAGTGATACAAACTCCGGGAGTTAAGGAATCCATCGTTAGGTTCCGTCTTGCTCTCTTACCTTTCTTCCCCCCTCTGCAAACCTAAGAGTAACAGAGGCTTAAAGTTCCCCAGGCTGAGCAACCTTGTCAGCAGGTGGATAATGCCTGTAAGTTTGCAGGATTCAGATGCAGCAGGCAGATATGAGAGTGCAACTGTGCTTTGACCATTCTGTCTTTGCTGAATGTGCAGACCCACACGAGCAATGGATGGAGATTGGCTATTTTTGCTTGTCCCTGCTTCATTTAGCAGAGAAAGCATGGGCAGCAGAGGCAGTCAGACTGGAGGTTGTGGTCTAGTGGCTCCATTTTCACTATGCGTAAGTGAGTTAATGTCTCCCAGAGACTCAATCTCATCCGTAAGTGCCTCTCTCATGAAATATGGAAGCTGAGGTGACATCAATAAACAAATATATTGCAAAGACGGTATGGGTAGTAAAGAAGAACACAGCAGTGTGAGGGGATAAGAGAGTAACTGAGAACCACTTTTTACATAAGGTGATCAATGAAGGCATCTGAGATAAGGTTTTGAGCACCCACCTGCAGGAAGTGAGGGAGTAAATTTTGAAGATGTTTGGGGAAGAGAGAATTCTAGGCTTCGAACACAGCACGTGCAAAGGCTCTGATGCGGAAGTAAGCTGGGCATGGGGGAAGGAACATCAAGGAGCCACGCGTGGCAGGAGAAGAAAACTGGTGGAGATGAGGTCAGGGAGGGGGTGCAGGTCAGATCACAGTGGGATCCGCAGGCAGCCTGGAGGCTCGCAAAGGAAGCACTGGTAGGCATCCAGGCCAGCATCGTCTCTGAGTCATCAGAGAGATGGCAAGAAGTCCTGAGCAGAGCAGGGGCGCCACCTGACTTGCCTGAGCCTCACTGGGGCTGCAGTGTTGAGTACAGACTGTAGGGGGTGTCGGGGGGGGCATCATTCCCACAGTGAGGAGATACTATGAAGGGTCAGTAGAGCCATGAAGAGGATCTAGATTCGACTAGGAAGTGGAGGTGTTGTGGGGTGCTTATACTCTGGATGTTTTAAGAAGGTGGTGCCGACAGGATTTGCTGATGGATGGTTAAGGTGGGAACTTTGGCTCAAGAAAGTTTTGGCTGGTCTTGTAAGAATAAAGCAAAGTAAATAAAATGCCTAGAATGTGATAGTTGCTCAAAAACATGAGTTCCCTTCCACCTTCCTTGGAGGTTTTTTTAGCCTCTCCAGCTGCTTGGCCCAAGAAGAGCTTAGCCATGAGTGGCAAAGGGGGGGAAAGAAGGATGAAAGAAGAGTAGGAAACTCTGTACAAACTAGATCTGAGTTTAGATTTTTCGCCAGAAGTTCTCTCCTCATCAGTAAAGGCCCAAATCATAAATGACATGGGAGAGGAGAACAGAATAAAATAAAGGGGAAAACAGTGGCATAAGGTGCTTTTTCAGTTATTATCTACTGCTTCCTGTGCCTGGACTACTTGTTTTCTGGGTGAACAAAAATAAAGAGGTTAAGTGTCGCATTATTTTTATATCTATCGCCAGGGCAAGCAGAGACAAGAATTCCTTGAGACGAGATATTTTGTTTCTCAGAACAGCACTGAGGAGATTCATTGTAGGTTTTCGCATTGAAGCACAGCCAAGCAACAGAAATAAACACACAAACTGTGTTTCTCAAGACTCAAAGCTTTATTCCAAGTAGCTTTAATGAAGCCCTGAAAAGCAACAATCAACTGTGGCAGAGAATTTAGTTCCAGAGAGAGCAATGAAAAAAAAGAAATTCACTGAACATTATAAATACTGAAAAAATGAAAAATGGATGGAAAAAAAAAAAAACATGGTTAAGTGTACCTACCAGAATACCCGACATTTGAGGAGAAACCAACCCCTTTGACCCAAACCTGTTCCAGAAATCTAGTTTTCAATGACTAAGCTGTAAGGCTTCTTTTCAAGTGAGGTTTTCATGTTAGCCCAATTGTTAGGGCAGCAGTCTTGGTTTTCTTTTTGAATTAATTTTATTGGAGTATAGTTGCTTTACCATGCTGTGTTAGTTTCTGCTGCACAGCAAAGTAAATCAGTTATGTGTATACATATATCTCCTCTTTTTTTGGACTTCCTTCCCATTTAGGTCACCACAGAGTATTGAACAGAGTTCCCTGTGCTATACAGTAGGTTCTCATTAGTTGTCTATTTTATATATAGTAGTGTATATACGTCAATCCCAATCTCCCAATTCACCCCACTCCTCCTTTCCCCCTTGGTATCCATACATTTGTTCTCTATGTCTGTGTCTCTATTTCTGCTTTGCAAATAAGTTCATCTGTATCATTTTTCTAGATTCCACATATTTTAGATGCCTAATCCTAGGAACTGAACGGGCAAGGTGCAGCGTTTTATGTGCAGATACAGCCAGAAAAATCAGGATACTAAGAAAACCAAGGCAAGCAGTTCAGTTCCTAGGGTTAGGCATCTAAAAGGCCCTTAGGTTTTATTTTATTTATTTATTAATTTTTTAAAAGATTTTTTTGATGTGGACCATTTTTGAAGTCTTTATTGAACTTGTTACAATATTGCTTCTGTTTTATGTTTTGGTTTTTTGGCCGCACGGCATGTGGCATCTTAGCTCCCCGACCAGGGATCAAACCCGCACCCCTGACACTGGAAGGTGAAATCTTAACCACTGCACCGCCAGGGAAGTTCCGGCCCTTAGCTTTTAGATCATAAAGGGATACCAACTTTTACTGGCCCTCTGCCTCCTGTCAGGTCCTCGGAACTCAGTTTAATTCTCTCAGTAGCACTCTGGATTGACTATCGTTATTTCCAATTTTCAGAGGTGGAACTTGAGACTAACAGAGGCCAGGTCACTCACCCCCAGCCCACAGATGTTACAACTGACTGAGCGGAGACAGATGGCCAGGCCTCTCCTCTGTGGCCTCAGATGTCCTTCTCTCTCACTGGCTAGTATGTATGGCTCGTGGATTATTTCGCCATTATGCCTAAACCATTCATTTCATGGTTTATTAATACTTGTATCAGGAGCAACATTAGGCAGAGAGAAGATTTTATCAACTTTAGGGAGTACTGCATCACACTTAGCATGACGGCTTTACTCCATGTCTTCAGAGTTTGCAATAAGTGATGAAGCTTCAGCAAGGAATGAACTCATGTCAGACAATTTCAGCAAACCACTGCTGTGCAATGGGCTTATGGGGTGTGTGTGTGTGTGTGTGTGTGTGTGTGTGTGTGTGTGCGCACTTACAAACACTGTATGAAGCATTCTGTATGGGTTGGTGGGGAGAGTTCAGCAGATCACTGTTCACTGTTGGATACCTGTCCCTTTCAATGGTACCTTTCCCGGTACCATTCTCCCCCTCACATTATTTATTGCTATTGTTGCCTTTAAGAAAAGCATAGCCTCACTGGGAAGAAACACTGAGTAGCCATAGTATATGACTGCTTCGGTGCTCAGATAATTTGATGAAATGGCAAAACTCTACTACTGATAATTTTGTGCGTATGTATTTTTTGTCCAAATTAGTCTGTTAATGGCTCAAGAAGGGGAATGTTATAATTAACTAAATAAACATCAACAGAGTGCTTATTACACAGCAGGCATTCATGCATGTAGCATGTAGGCCCCTTTGGAACTTGGCTCTCTTAACACGATAGGAGTACACATAGTTGAGAATTAGTCTATGAATGGAAGAGACATGCTGACAGCAGGCGCTGGGATTGCCACTGTTACCATGACCGAGCCCTTCTTCTGGAGTTCCACATATGGACGGCTCACTATTTTTTTGTTAACAAATGGCAGTGGTGAAAAAGATGAGCTACGACACAGAACGATTAAAATACAATTTGCATTTGCTTTGAAAATGTAGTCTGAAATATAGACATGGATTATGTCGATTCCATAACAAAAGAGTTGAGAGGCCAGTTAATTATTGGAATATTTTATTCTGCTACTTCAAACCTCTGTAAGTTTTAAAATGTGCAGGTATTTGAGGTAATGCACTACAAATATTTACTAAGTGGTCGATTTTTAAAGTTTTCACTTGATGTTTTGTTAATGGACTCTGCATCCCCAAATAGATAAGACAGACTCACATATTTACCCATCCTCTGAACTCAGATTTTACTGTATTTACTAGTTTCCCAATCTTTGATAAATATTAGATCCTTGGGGAAGGATGGAGAAAAGAGATAAATCCACAAAGCTATGATTTCTTATGTGATATGTGTGTCTGTTTCAGTAAATGCTTGTTGACTGAACATTTGTTTATTGAAGGCAAATAATTAATAGATGCTAAATTGTGACTGTTTTAGGTAAAGTTCATGCAAGATTTTTTTTCACAGATAGTTTTAATTCATGATTGTGGCAACAGGTTGTTACAGATGTAACTTATGTTACATAATATTTGGCATTGTAGATACACTGCTTCTTATTCTTGAGTTTATCCCACATTTGTTCCACCAAACTATGTATATAGTTGTTCTTTGTATTTCAAAATAGTCTTCTGACAATGAGTTGTATTTTCCAGCTTCAATGATCAGTGGCTTTCTCTGACAGTCTCTGTGCTTTTTTATTTTCCTGCATTAAAAAATCCATTTACTGTGTGTAGAGAATTTTCAAATGTGCAGGTAAGAAGTATTATCATTGTTCTGGAATGCCTGCTTCTAGTATTTACTGTCATTCACATTATCTCCATTTATATTCTTCTTTCCTAGATATATAAGTTTGTTTCATCTGTGCTACAATTTCCTGACTATATCTTGATATTGTAACTATTTGCATATTGACTTTTTCTCCTCAGCACCATTCATAATATCTCCCTTGGTACCGCCAGTTTAGAGTTTAATTAACATAATGTTGATATATTTCCCCCTAGATTATTAACCAAGATGTAGAAATTGTGCTGCTGAAATGAGCCATTATTATTACTGTAATACTTTCCTTAGGATTTCTAGAGATTAAAAATATTCAATCCAGGGCTTCCCTGGTGGCGCAGTGGTTGAGAGTCCGCCTGCCGATGCAGGGAACACGGGTTCGTGCCCCGGTCCGGGAGGATCCCACATGCCGCGGTGCGGCTGGGCCCGTGAGCCATGGCCGCTGATCCTGTGCGTCCGGAGCCTGTGCTCCGCAACGGGAGAGGCCACAACAGTGAGAGGCCCGCGTACCGCAAAAAAAAAAATTCAATCCATACCGAAATCAGCTGCTTAATTTGTATCAATTTGAAAAAAAAATAAAAAAGGCACATGCATAAAATATCTCCAACACAGCACCAAAGACCAAATTTTATTTGTTGTGTATATGACATGTTTTCATATTATTTGACCTAAATAAATTTCCGCCAACTGAGTTTACTCCTAATTGTTGTGTACCCTGCCAAGGTTTCTGGAAGACAGAGACAGATGTTACTGTATAAGGCTAAGTGAATGAAAATATTAAATAGTAGTTGGAGGCTCAAGGCTCCAGAGTCAGGCTGCCTGGATTCCAAACTTAGCTCTCATATTTCCTGGGTATTTGACCTTGGGTAGGTTTCTTCACATCGCTGTTACGGACTGTACTGTGTTCCCCCAAAATTCATACTTTGAAACCCTAGCCCCCAATGTGCTTGTATTTGTAGATATGGCTTTTAAAGAGGTTATTAAGGTTAAATGAGGTCATACGGTGGGGCTCTAATCTGATAGGACTGGTGTCCTTATAAAAAGAGGAAGAGACACCAGAGCTCTCTCTCTGAAGGCACCTAGGAAAGGCCACGTGAGGACATGGTGAGAAGGTGGCCATCTGTTTTCCAACCCTGCTGGCACCTTGATCTTGGACTACCAGACGCCAAAACTGTGAGAAAATCAATTTCTGTTGTTTAAGCCACCCAGTCTGTGGTAGTTTCTTATAAGAGTCCTAGAAGACTAATATAATCTCTAAAACAGAGTTTTCAACCTTCTGGGTATAAAAATAGCACATACCTGATAATGAGTATTTGAATTAAAAAGAAAGTCATTTCAATTACTTAGCACAGTAGTTGACATATTGAAGGATCTCAATATAAATATTAGCTTTTATTATTTCTGATAAGAGCGTGCTTCATGTGCTAGAAGTCAAACAGAAGGCTTTCACCTAAAACACATTCTTTCTTAAAGAATAAACAATGCTTACAAACACAGTGTAAATAAAAAATTCCTAGATGAAAATACTGCCAGAACAACAATGTAGACACACTTATTCTCTGATAAAAATGTTTGCCATTATCTAGACATCAAGATTTGCATAATAAACAAAGCCAAAATTATAGATCACAATGGGGAAAATCAGTTAAAAAAAATCCAGATGTGGCTTTACAAAATATTTTAATGACTTCTGTTTTCATTTTTCATTCTAACTGTTGGGATTCATGTAGACACAAAGTTATGCTAAAGGGTTGAAGCCATTTCCTGGTAGTTATTAAAATACCTTATGAATCTACTTAATTTTTAGGGTTAAATTTGATCAGAACTTTACTTGTATTTCTTCTTATACATATTGGCTCAATTATTATACAAGATTATCTGCTTTTCAGAGAAAACATTTTAGATTACTGTGTATGGGTCCATTCTTCTCCCGATGTTCAGAACTACCCTTATGTTTTGCTAAATATTTTATCAGGTAAGAGGTTGTAGTTGTTGTTCTTAAAAAGAAAATATGTTATTTCCTCTTCTAAATAATGAGGTTGATGTTGAATTCTGCTTAAAGTTCAGTTTTTTTCTAGACGTATACAGAGTTTTAATATCATTCCAATTATTTTCCTGGACAAATTGGATTTACTTGTTCCTTGAAAGAAATGATATTTCTTCTTTTATAAAGTGAGATTGATGCTCCAAAAAAGTCTAATCTTCTACTTTTTTTTTTTTTTTTTCATTGAAAGCACAGTTTCCAGTACATACTTGCATGCTTGGAGTCCACCTTCAACTGGGGATGAGGTGGGAAAGTAAAGGATTGGATGTTAGAGGTGACCTTCCTGGTGTTTGCCTTCAATAGTTCCAGATAATTTCTTTCTGATCTGCTTGTGTTACATGAGAAAAATGTGAATAATAATTAGGGACCCTTTTTCATTTCTGGATTATTTTTTTAGGGAAGATTTGTTAAACCCTATTTGAGGAAAGTTCAGAAGATACATTTTGGATCCAAAATAAAACTTTTGATTTGTTTTCCTCTTCCTGTCCCAATCTGTATATCCTTGGTTTTCCCACCCCAGTAAATATCACCATTCACTTCTCAAGCCAGAAACTGGTAGTGATCCTTCATACTTTCAGTTCTCTCCATTAGCACATTCAGTTCCTCCTCAAGACTTGTCAGTTTCACCTTCAAACCCTACTTTGTGTCCACCCATGACTCTCTGTCTTCACCACCACTACGTTTGTCCAAGCCAACAGCTTTGTGCACCTGAGCTGCTCGGTGAGCCTCAGAATCAGTCACTCTGCTTCCTCTCATCCCCTTCCCCCCAGCTGCTTTCATGTCTTTTAAAAATACAAATCAAAACATCATCCTCCCGATTAACCTAAAATTTTCCTGCTGCACTTAGAGCACACTCTGAATTCTTTGCAGTGGCTAAAACGTCCTCAAATAGCAGATCCCACCTACCTTCTGACATGACTTCTTCCTGTGTGGTGCCTTGCCCACTATGGCCCAGCTACACTGGCCTTTTAGTTTCTCTGACTGCCAAGCTCCTTCCAACATATGTTGCAGTTTTAAAACATGGTCCCAGAACTTTTGACACTCCTGTCATGAAGAAGTGGGGTCCATGGTGCCCCTGTTTGGGTAGGTTTGTGAATGCTCTGACTAAGAGTATATCATAAGTGATGTTTTGTGATGTATGAATGTGCTTGGGCTGCCATAACAAATACCACAGACTGGGTGGCTTAAAAGAAGTATTTTCTCACAGTTCTGGAGGCTGGAAGTCTAAGACGGTTTCTTCTGAGGCATCTGTCTTTGGATTGTAGACAGCCGTCTTCTTATTGTGTCCTCACATGGCCATCCCTTTGTCTGTGTTGTCTGTGTCCTAACTTCCTCTTATAAGGACCCAGTCATATTGGAAGGGCCCACTCATATGAGCTCATTTCACCTTAAATACCATTTTAAAAGTCCTAACTCCAAATATAGTTGCATTCTGAAGTACTGGAGGATAGGACTCCAACATATAAATTCTGGGGGATATATTCAGCCCACAACACTTCTGAGGCCAGGTTATAAAAGTTAAGCAACATCTATTGCTAATTCTTGAGGCCCTGAGCCACTAGGTAAGAAATATGATTAGCCCAAGACACCATGCTATGAGGAAGACCAAGCCGTTGGCCAGGCTATGTGTAGATGCTTGGGTTCATGACCCCAGCTAAGCCTAGCCTCTTTTTAAGAAAATTTTTTATTGAAGAACAGTTGATTTACGATCATGTGTTAAGTTTCAGGTGTATAGCACAGTGATTCAATTATATATATACATGCATGTATCAAAATTTTCATGTTCATTATGATTTATTACAGGATACTGAATACCAGTTCCCTGTGCTATACAGTAGGACCTTCTTGTTTATTTATTCTATATATAGTAGTTTGTATCTGCTAATCCCAAACTCCTAATTTATCCCTCCTCACTCTTCCCCTTTGGTAATCATAAGTTTGTCTTCTGTGTCTGTGAGTCTGTTTCTCTTTTGTAAATAAGTTTATGTGTATCATATTTTAGATTCCACATATAAGTGATATCATATATTTGTCTTTCTCTTTCTGGCTCACTTCACTTAGTATGATAATCTCTAGGTTCATCCATGTTGCTGCAAATGGCATTATTTCATTCTTTTCTTATGGCTGAGTAGTATTCCGGTGCATACAGGTACCACATCTTCTTTATCCATTCATTTAGGTTGCTTCCAGGTCTTGGTTATTGTAAATAGTGCTGCTGTGAACCCAGCCTAGCCTTTGAGTCATGCTAGCACAGGGGCCAGACGTGGGAGTGAAGTCCTAACAACTCCGGCTCATTTCGGCCCCTAGTAATCCAAGTTATCCAGATATTTTGAGTCAGCTCAGGTGATGTCCCATACTTTGTGGAGCAGAGACAATCCGTTCCAGCTGCACGCTATCCATATTCCTGACCCACAGGGTTGATGAGCACAATAAATCGGCTATTTTACGTCACTAAGTTGGGGGTAGTTTATTATGTAGCAATAAGTGACTCTAACAGCATCTTGGGGGGAGAGGTTCACATAGGCTCTTTACTCTCCCTGGAGTGCTCTTCCGTTTATCACCATCCTTTGATTCTTGCCTTAAACATCACCTCCTTAGAGACGTCTCCTCTGACTACCAAAGTATCCCTTTTCATTTGTCTTAGAGCTCCCTGTTCTTCTCCTTCAGAGCTCCTATTAACAGTATCTAATTCTTTAATGTTTCAGTCTCTGTCTTCCATGATACTACTTGCTTTTGAAGAGCAGGAACCACTTTTCACTTGTTCTCTGAGCATAGGATATGCTCTATGTGTTCATCATAAGGGGCTGGGGAATATCTGTTGAATAGATAAACGACTGTGGGTTCAGTATTGCTCTGTTCTGGTTACAAAAAAGTCACTGAAAGTAAACTGATCGGATTTAGGAAGAGGCTCGGTTACATGTAAGCAGTATGCTTTTACGGAGCACCTGTTCTTGCTAGCTCTAATCTAGCAGCTGAGGAAGCAGTGACAACCAGGAACACCACATGTTAAATAAATCCTGGAGGGGAGAGAGCACTGTGGCAACTCGCAAATAGTCTGCATGTTGGCAGTAGTCTCTCCAGGCCCTTGGCAACTTAAGGTAGGCGTCAAAGTGATGAGACTATAAAAATGCTCATCCCTGTCAGTGCTTGGTTGGTGAAGTGGTTTCTACCTTCTCCCATAAATGCCAGCCTAAGCCTTTAGAAGTCTACGGACGCTAAAGCTGAAAGATTTAAGCAAACTTGTAGAGAGATTTGTTAGAAACGAGAGCGGTCAACCCAAGGGGAGAACTGGAGGCTTAGGGATGAAGGACAGGACGGGAGACTCAGGACTTAAGACCAGCATGCTGGTCTATGGTGAACAGAGCCATCAAACCATCACAAGGAGGAGGGGGAGGTGATGACGTGGGCTTGACAAGTCTGACTTCACAATTCCTAAGAGTCACTTCCTTCTGAAATAGTGCCTCTTTTTTTTTTTTTTTTTGTGCTACACGGGCCTCTCACTGTTGTGGCCTCTCCCGTTGCGGAGCACAGGCTCTGGACGCGCAGGCTCAGCGGCCATGGCTCACAGGCCCAGCCGCTCTGCGGCATGTGGGATCTTTCCAGACCGGGGCACGAACCCGTGTCCCCTGCATCGGCAGGCGGACTCTCAACCACTGCGCCACCAGGGAAGCCCCCGTGCCTCTGTTTTTGCCCCCAAAGTCTTACAGTTGTTTCTCGTTATTTTCTCAGTTCTCATGCGTTGTACACTGCCTCGACCTGTGATCTGCGTGTATGCACCTCTTCCCAAAGTCTGAACATGATGTCTGGGTAGGCTGCTCCAAGTGGGCCGGTGTGGTTGAAGACGTGGATTAAGAGGAAACAGAAATGAGAAAAACGTGACTGTGGCAAAGGAGATTAAGCAACGGCTTGATGGTCCTCAGAAATCTTGGTTTAAATATGGAGTGTGTCAAACTGGAAAGAAGAAACTACAGACTGCGTTGCTTTCGAAGTTTTGTTAATAGCACACGTGCTGTGTCAGAAGGGGGGGTCTGGGATTAGGGATGTATCATCTCAGGTATCAGAAGTATTTTTAGGATACTACTGTAGAGAAATTTGGTCCATGGAAAATCAGAGAGAAGAAGAGGGGGCCGGGGAGCTCCTCAGGTGATCTGTCATAGGGACAGCACCGGAAGAGAGGTAAAAGGCACCATTCAAAAGTCCCCACTGTGAGGATGGGGACTTCTTTCACGAGAAGGTCTCCTGTAAAATTCTGTCAATGTTAGACTGGAGGCTGCGGACCTTTTCTCCATGAGGGGAGATCCCCTGGCTCTCTCAGGTCTGGTGGTCTCACCTTCTGATTCCTACACCTCAAACCTTCCCCATGTGGGCCCTGACCTTCTCGACTGACTTACCACCTTGGCTTTAAGAACCTGTGCTGTTTTCTCTTCGACGTCTCTTCCTGAGCCTAGGGTCTTTTTTTTTTTTTTTTTTAATTTGTATTGGAGTATAGCTGCTTTACATTGTTGTGTTAGCTTCTGCTGTACAGCAAAGTGAATCCGCTGTACCTATACATATATCCCCTCTTTTTTGGATTTCCTTCCCATGTAGGTCACCACAGAGCATTGAGTAGAGTTCCCTGTGCTCTACAGTAGCTTCTCATTAGTTATCTGCTTTATATATAGTAGTGTATATATGTCAATCCCAATCTCCCTCTGAGCCTAGGGTCTTTTAAATGTTCCCTCTGCTGGTATTCTGAGTCTAGTTTGTGGCCTGGACCTTTTATTTGAAGTCCTGATAACTGACTCCTCATAATTCTGACTAATATAGCTCTTCTTCATTCCATTGCTTGTTCCTTTTATTCTACTTTTAGAAGTTTGCTCACTGCCATTGATTATACATGTCACAGCATTGAGATTGCTGGTATCCTAATCAGTGTCTAAATATATTTACATGATTTTCAGGCAACTAATAAGTAGAGCACTTCTTTGGATTATTATTTTGTGTGTCATCCTTTGAAAGACACTGCCAGTCTAATTTGTGGTGAAAAATCAATCCAGTATCAACACAAAGGAGGTATTCTATTGTCTTGTTAAACAGAACATCTTCATTCTCATACGTAGACCCAGTCCATTATAGTAGAATTTGGATTAGGTTTTGGGTTCCAAATCTGACTCTATTACTTTCTAAAACGTATTTTCTTTATCTGTAAAATGGGAATGATATATAACTAATGGGACTGTTCTTATAATTAAATAAAATGAAGAAGAAGAAAAATACACTTGGAATAATGCATGCATTTAGTGGACTCACCCCCAAATGGTAATTACTATTTCTAATTTTATTTTGGAAAACATATTTTCACCTCTCCTCCTTGTGTGCAAAAATCTTTATCTAGCCTTTAGAGATGTACCTATTACTTTGGTCCACAAGGTAAAACACTAAGAAAAAAAACACACTGTGGTTATTCAAAGGACTGTCTTGACACTGATAAATGGGTCTTTTGTCCAATATAGATTTCCTCCATCACCTTGGTGCTCATTGCAGAAGCACCTCTGTTCTATTCTCTCTTTTACACTTTTGTTCCTACAACAAAGGAAATCAAATCACCCAAGTTCAATGCAATGCAGTGCAACTCTGATCTAACTACATTGAAACAAAGAGTCAGAACCAAGGGGACTGTCTGAATTCGCTCCCCTTGCTCTGCCCAGTGAGTCCTGCTTGCAGGGAAATATATTATCGCTCATGCTGTATGTGCCACAGCATCAAAGGGAACAGAATCGGGTGAATTGGGAATTTAATCTCTCATCAGCTTCTTTGGGGATGGACAGACCTATAACACCATCCTCAGAGACCTTGTCTGCTTGCGACTCATAGAAGCTCTAGAGAGTGCAATGAAAGTCAGCAAACCCCAAAAGATATCTTGTCTCTAATAATTAATGAACTCCTGGGAAACAGGGTCTATTTTTTTTTAAGAGGAGAAACTTGTTAAAACAATGGGTTAAAGTCCACATTGGATGTAGGATGGTGCATAAGATTGCAATTATTGTTTCCACTGGCAATGTTGTATTGCTTGAGGAGCAGAGACAACAAAGCACTGCATCAATGTTAAAAATAAAATATCCACAATAATAACCACAACCACCAACACTGTCAACCTCATCATCACCATCATCATGCATTTTCATTCATGCCACAAGTAACCACTGAATTCCATCTTAGATTCCATACCACACTGCTGTGCTAGGAGGCTCTGGGAAGAAGGACCACCGCTCCTGTGTAATGAAACAAATGGACATATGCAAACACCTACGGTATTTGATGCCAAAATTTCATACACACACATATTTGGAAGACGGAGAAGTAATTACTGGCCATGCTGATCAGGAAAGGCTTCACATGCAATGTAGTGACGAATTACTTTGGAAATATTGAGACGAGCTAAGGCACGGAGGGCACAAAGGAGGATGAAGGAAACCATCAAGGGAGGACACGGCAAGAAGTCCCAGGGGCTGGCCACACAGGGTGCCCACAGTGGGACTGCGCTAGGCAGGGTGGGAGGAATATGGTGGGAGCAAGCCGTAGAGGCACTTGGATGCCAGGTTGAGGAACTGTGATTCTCTTCTGCAGTTTAGTTGATGGAAAGCCATCTGCTCTCCAGTAGGGAAATGACATATGATCAAAGGTGTGGTGCAAGATTAACTTAGCAGTTGTGAAGCTGCCTCAGGTCCTTTTTTGGAATGAGGTAAGATCTTTAAGTATGTAGAAAGAAAGAAAGGAAGGAAGGAAGGAAGGAAGAAAGAGAGAAAGAAAGAAACAGAAATATATGTAAAATATAGTGTCATTATACAGAATGGATTAGAATGAGAAGAAAAAACAAACAAACAGAACCAGGGAGAACAGATAGGAAACAGATGGAGAGATGTAGTTCTTGACTCGAATTATCTGGATGGACAGAGTCTCAGTTGTTTTTGTAATGACTGTGATATTTTTGCCCTAATCTACCTATATCTGTTCACTATAATCCTCTTGCGTGAAATGGTGCAATTTTGCACCATGGTGTTCCGTATCCACAGAAAAGAATCATGCAAACAGGCCCACGCCAGGCTCAAGCTCATGCTCAGGTGGGGCAAAGGGCCTGAGCAGCTGGAGATCAGCTGCAACACTACAGCAGAAGAGGATGGGGCAATTCAGGAACCAGGGGAGATTTTGGTAACTGGGTCATCCTAGTCACCTTAGGAAGAGAGGGTCCCAGAACCACAGATATCTTAGACAAAGTCTGTCCTTTGGGGAAAAAAAAGAGTTAGGAGCACAAGGTAAAGTATTATTCTTCAACTTTTTGGCTGGAGATGCTCTGTTTTTCCTGTTTCCTCTCTTACTCAATATGCCACACAGAGGTCCAATTGTTCCTGAAATTTGCTTGTGTGCTTGCACACCTCTGCAGAAGATTATCAAAGTGGGATGAGGGGTTCCAGTCATCCTGAAATGAATCAGCTAATTAAATTAATTTTATCTTGGGTATGCTGCTCAGTCCAATTAAGTTACTAATCCAATCACATCAGAATAAATCAACCATATTGTTACATAATTCTTTTTAATAAACAGAGTTATAATTATATGCAGGCAATTCTGAGGATACCATATGCTACAAAGTAGGGAATGTAATTCATTTCCTTGATTTGGAGAGACAAACTCACTCATGTGTAATAACTTTTATCTTCCAAAACTTTAATTCTTATTGCATTCTAAAGTTGAAAGTCTCTTGCTTGCTTAATAGATCACAGTAAAAATTTTGTTCACAATGGGGCTTGAGGGCGAAAGGGAGGCTACGTAAAAGGCCTGAAATGACGTGCATAACTGCATGCTGCAAATTCTGCTAAAGCAATGTTGGAAATGCGCGCTGGTTCCTCCTGCACTTTAGAACAGCCGATACAACTCGAGCTGTGAGTGGGGGCTGGGTGGGAAAAATACGCCTTGAAATAGACCCTTAAAGTGAAGAGCCATGTTGGGACAATCCCCTCACTTTCCGCCTCCCTCTCCACCTTTTCCTGGCAAGTCATAGGCGCTGTATCCATTCCTGGTGAAAATGACTGATTTTAAAATAGAACAGAAATCCACTTAACAGCTCGGAGAAAGGGAATGAAAACACCTTTGCTCGACAACTAGGCCGGATTCTCCATGAATGCTGTTGACGTTTCGGCTTTGTTGTGCATGGGAACCAGTAAGGCCTGCACTAGGAATCAGTCCACAGAAGCATGATGTTCACAGGCAGTTATATCTCCGGCCAAGATAGTGCTGGCAGAGCCCTGGACACCCTTGGTCCAAGAGACGGATGGCCTGCACAGCCCTGCACACACTCATTCATCCAGCCACTCAGACAAGGACTAGCCCAGGGAGTTCAGAACTGGTCCCTGATTTCAGAGTCCCTGACAGCTACCTTTGCTTACCTTCTCTTTGAAGTGATTTTCAAAAATGCTAGAAAAGTGGGAAATCCTCCCCCACTTTTCCCCCCATATTTCTCACTAATGAAGTTCTGAAATTGTAGTGATTTCTGGAAGAGATAAACAAACTGATTTCTCAACTGGAGATGGCACTTCTTGTCACTTAACTAAGTAGTACCACTCATAAGCTACTTGGAATCCTAAAATGAAATAACCTAAACATAATGCAGAGTACTAACCACTATAGATCATGGCAAAATGAAGTAACCTAGACACAAACGTCCAAATTTAACTAGAAAAAAATCTAGACTAAAGCAACAAAAGTAACAAACATTGACTTGAAAGCAAGGTACTTAGTGTATTATATACTTTCTGTAGTGTTTACATCTAATCCTGCCCTGTATTGCTGCTAGAAATGACTGGATATCAACCACATTTACTTCTATTTCCTTCTGCCTTTATATAATTAACTGGATGCAGAACAGACAGAAGTAGAGGATGCTCAAAGCAGAGAAACCCCAGTATTGGGCTTGATTTGGGCATTAACAGGGAGAATGTTGCCATGGTAAAATGTGTTACTGCTAATTCATGGTTACACCTTCTACAGAATCTAGCATATTGCTCTCTTATTTAGTAAGCTTGCAAAGTCAATCCCATGCCATCATTTGCCCATTGTTCTGGCCAACTGTCAGCATTCCAAGTGAAAGAGATCAACACAAAATTTGGCTCGAATTGAACCAGTTCATTACTGAGGTATTAATCCCAGGTATAATGAGTCTTGGGCTCCCAATTTAGATTGTTTTATTTATCCTCAACAACTTCAGAGCTGGGTGTCCAGCTTCACAGATGTGAGATACCTCTGACTATCTTCAGGTGCTTTGCTGTGATGCGGGGCTGGAGACCTGAAATAGGTGTGTTTTTTTTCTGGAACCTACAAACATTAAAATACTGAGGAATCCTGGGATGAAGTGAGGGCTTTTTAATAAAGCATATTGAAAACAACAGTAGTTGCTTTTGATAAGCAAGAGATGAATTTGAGTCTTACTAACATTTGTGGTGAATATTCATTTCAAAAAACTCTGGTACGACTGTAGAGTCAGATAAGATGAAAGGTTTTGTCCCAAGGTTTCCAACACACCATAAGTGTCCACTGACAACAGTTGATCCCATGATGTATGCATGTGACAGGAGTGTGTGTGAGACCCCAGCAGGACACATGGAGGAGCAGTGCAAATCTCCCAAATGGCTGAAACTACATCCACTTCTGGCAAGCATGCATCTGCCCTTGCTGTTGAGCTCAGAGCAAGTCAACTTTATTTGATGAACTCAAATAAAAAAATAGTGACAATATAAATCTTGACTCAAGTTTTGCAATGTCAGCAGTGTTTTTGAAGCTCAGGTTCCAGATATCTAGGAGGCCTAGAGATTGACCTTGAATAGAATGAATTATATCACAGTAGAGATATGGCTGGGGTAAAAAATGGCCAATATTACTTGGTCTTAGGTATGGCAAACACAAACAGCAACAATATTTTATCCTGCATTTTCACTTCTAAATCCACGCATATTGGTATAATTTAGTGAGATCATTTCTTATTTGCAGGACTGTTCTCTCTGGTAAACACTTTCAACTCACAATTCAAAAAACTTGCCGAAAGAAATCATTTGCAAATGTATTTCAAGAGAGTTATTGTAGTGTCAAAGTAGTTCTTTTGATTGTTTGTGACAAAGGCAGTTGGTCTGCATCGATTAAATAAGGTTTCCCAATGCAAGGAGAAACGGATTTTGTGTATGTTATGAGGTACCTCTTTGAAATCAAGGTCATCTGGGCAGGATCCAGTTCTAGGAGAAATGGATTGAAACTAATGTCCATCAACTGCTGAATGGATAAACAAAATGTGGTATATATTCATACAATGGAATATTATTCAGTCATAAAAAGGGATGAAGTACTGATACATGCTACAATGTGGAAGGACCTTGCAAACATTATGCTATGTGAAAGAAGCCGGTCACAAATGACTACATTATCATAGGATTCCATTTGTATGAATGTCCAGAATAAGCAAATCCATATGAGGAGTAAATTCAAGTTGTCTAGGGTTGGAAGGGAGGGAAAAGATGGAGAGTAACTATTAATAGGTATGGCATTTCCTTTGGGGTGATGAAAATGTTCTAAAATTAAAACTAGTAGTGATGGTTGTACAAGTTTGTGACTATATTAAAACGCATTGAATTGTACACTTTGAAAGGGTGAATTTTATGGTCTATGAATTATATCTCAATGAAACTGTTATAAAAATGACTGAAGCGATCCTGTTATTTTAATTTTTTTTTTTTTGCCATGTCTTTATCCTACTCTCTTTAAGAACATTATTAGTAGAGGACTGACATGGCTATAGAAAAAACTATTCTTTCAGCAGGTATAATGTTATGAATTTGTTGTGACCATTAGAATGTAGGGATTTTTTTTAAAGATTTTTCTTACCATAGGGACTTCCCTGGTTGCACAGTGGTTAGTAATACGCCTGCTAATGCAGGGGACATGGCTTCGAGCCGAGCCCTGGTCCGGGAAGATCCCACATGCCACGGAGCAACTAAGCCCGTACGCCACAACTACTGAGCCTGTGGTCTAGAGCCTGCGAGCCACAACTACTGGGCCCGCGTGCCACAACTACTGAAGCCCACGCACCTAGAGCCCGTGCTCTGCAACAAGAGAAGCCACCGCAATGAGAAGCCTACGCACCGCAACAAAGAGTACTCACACTCCCTGCAACTAGAGAAAGCCCACGTGCAGCAACGAAGACCCAATGCAGTCAAAAATAAATAAATTTATTAAAAAAAATTTTTCTTACTATAAATAAAATAGGCAATAAGTTTTTCCCTCTAATTAGTACAGATAAATAATTTGTGAATTGATGACCGACTTAATAATGGATCTCTTTCTTGTCAATATAAAGGAAAGTGAAAAAGAATAGGACAAAAAAAGAGGCTTTTACAGAGGGAGAAAGAGAGGCAGAATGGTAATTTATTGTCATCTTTGGTACTGGTCCTACTATTTCATATTAGTCTTTACAGGCTTGTATAAACTGGCTGTTTTTGAGTGTCCAAAACCACCTCTTAGACTAATCTTTTCCTTGATTAGCTCAATGTTTGGGCAGTGGGTAGGCGTGCATCTGATCTTCCTGACACTTACCGATGCCCTTAATGTGCTACCCTTTGCTGCCATCTTCCCTACGTCTCCCTCCTTCAGGTGTCCAGACCCGCTTCCTCTTCTTGAACCTCCCTTACTTTAACGGACCAACTTGAGCATGCTTCCCAGTTACTCTCCCTTGGGTGCAGCTCTGGTTCTTAAGGTCTGGCTTCTTCCACTGTGTGAGGGGAAGAGTTCTTCCTGGCTCCAGCCTCACCACGCAAGGACCGAGAGTCAGGCTCACTTCTTCCCTGGTTTGGTGGGGGATCTCTGAGTGCAGACTGCTGCTTCCAGAGGCTTCTTCCCATCCCCAGGCCGCTACACAGTGGACAATTAAGTGGTCATGTGTTCCTGGAGAGTCCGGGACCCTTAGCCGGACCTTAGCAGCCTTCAGGGTGCACGTACAGAAATGTGTGTCCAGCTGTCACCTTTCCACGTGTAGTTAGCAAAGCTGTGGGAACAGCCGCAGCCACTGCTGTGATGACAAGGCGAGCCCGTCCACCCGTACATCGGCTCTTGTAGCTCCAAAGTCTAACAGAGAAAGCCCTCACACTGCTCTGATCATTGTTCTGGTTGCAACCGTAGCTGGGTGCGCCAGACACCTAGCATGCTGAGCAAACAGAATGGCTAACGATTCTTGTCTCTTGCTAGAAAGGAGAAGCAGAGAGAAGAGTCATCCCCTAAAACGGGACCAAGGAGATCACAGGGTTTGCACTGGATACTAACAAATTGTTTTCTAAAGTGGTTGTTCCAATTTACACTCTGAGAGTCATATTTAAGAGAGTCGGTTTACCTAAATTCTCCCAACACACAGATGGATATGGAATAGAATCTTTTTGCTAGTGATTATCAGTGAGGTTGAAAATGCTTTTAAATGTGTACTGACTACTGATGTTTTCTCTTTTGTTCATTGTTCAAGTTTTCACGTTGCTCATTACGTATATTCTTTATTTTTTTAACTGAATTATTTGGACCTGTTAGGGATTTGAAGTCTTATGTTTAATACTTTCTAATTGAGAAAAAAATAGGAGAAACCTGCAAGTGAAAGGAAAATTCTTAGAAACATAATATTGGGTTAAACAGTTGCGAATGGATATTCATTGTATGATATGATTTATGTACATTTTTAAAACACAGAGAATAGTCCTAAATTATAATAAATTTATTTATATGTATTAAAGCATGTAACATGTCAGGAAAAGCCACTCTACAATTTCAGGAGCAATTTCAGCGCTATTGCATTTGGGGTGGGAGAGGAATTAAATTACAGAGTGGGAGCACGGACAGTAGGAAAGTGCTTTAATTGTGTCTATAATGTTTTATTTATTGAATTTGATATACTTCATAATTACAAGATGATTAAAGGGTCATAACTCCATTTGGTGTCGGTATGGACATGCTACTCACATGGGACAACATAGCTGGTGGCGTATTCCACCAAGTGATTGTCAAATCTTTATTGACCATGTGAAATTCTGGTGGAAGCGTTAACAGTCATGGGGATTGGGGTGAGGAAGGTGGCAGCCCACAACTGGACTTCCTTCTTATGTGGCTATCCGATTGGATGAAGCTGGCACCCTGGGCCCATTCTATGAAGGCATTAAGGTGATGTTGTGTGTTGAGCCTGCTGTAACAACCAAGCCCACCAAATTCTCCAGTCTCATCAATTTCGACATAATAATAGCAGATGCCCCTGGGAACCAATGGAGACCTCTTCATGGCCGCCATCGATCCCTCTGATATCTGTCTCTGTTTATCCCTCATTGGGATCTCAAGAAAGGACAAGCTATTAGACAGATTAACCACCTATATACTGTGAAGGGGCAGTTCACTGTGCCTGCAAATACCTGGCAATACAACTTCTGCAACTAAGAGCATCCCTTGTGTAGAAATTGGCCAAGACTTTTGAGGCTCCCTCGTTGTACCTGGCTCCAGTCATACGGAGAACGAAAGGTGACTTGTATCTGACTGTAGGGTGATAGCTGTTGCCCTGCGATAGCTCTCAGAGCAACAGGGAGCTTTGGTAGCCAAACCCTGCCCAATATGCCCAGCTGCCCACCTGACCAAGACTCCCCTGGTGGGTAAGGATATTGCTAATCTTCCTTGTAAACAAAAATATTGAACTAAGCAGATGGGAAGGCAACAAAAGACTACTGCTCTCTGTTGCTCACATCCTACACCCTGGCCTCTCTTACTTAAAGCCCCATGACTCCATTATCCCTGAATAATCCTCACCATCATTTCCACATCAGAATTCTGTTGTTAGCATTGTCTTCATCTTAAAGAAGGGCCCAGTGCCACCACATACTTCCTTTAGGTTTTTTTCCCCCAAGTAGATTTCCTACAAAGAAAGATGTTTTTAGACCAGGAGACACTAAAGACGAGTAACTGTATGATAGACGCAGTGCCTGGCCCTGCCTTGTGAGAAGCTTCTCCTTAAATTTATAGGTGCCAACCTATTTCAGGGGTTCATCAAGTACGTTATAGTTCCTGCCCACCTAGGGTTAAATACTCTACTATGAAGATAAATCTCAAGTTACTTGAGCATCCTCCTGTTGATAATTGTTCCTAATTATTTGCTGTTGTAAACAGTGCTGTGATGAACATTCATGCACATTTATCAAACATCCTCAAGCTCGACAGGGTTATGACAGTTCAGTTCCTATTAAGCCTGATGGAGACCTGGCAGGGAGAGAAAAATGGTGCCCTTGCCTAACAAACCTTGCTGAAATGGTGAGTGTCCTGGGGCTGGTTGTGCTGGGTGCAGAGTTTGGGGAGGGCCTGGTTTATTAGGACAGTCAAGGAGGCACATACCCGAGTTTGGGGACTGTGCTTTGACACCATCTGGATGGACCACTGAAGGTCCAACTGAAACTCTTAATACAATCCCAAAGGCTGTTGGGGGGCCCCACATGGTACACTTGGCCCCAGACTATGACCTTTTCCTTGCCATGGCTGTGAGGCAATCACAGTGTTGATGGATCCTCTTTGGAACATGGCACCATTGTGATGCTGGAGGCCCTGCTGTACCTGGGCTTGCTCTAGGACGAGTGTGGATCAGAAAGGTGGCCGTAAATCTCACCACACACACACATCAGTGCACTTTAAGAGCTTTTTATCTGAAATCAGGCAAACTCTGGCCGGGTCCATCCTTCCGGGGACAGAGGCCTGAGAAGGCATGCTGGGAGAGTACCTTCCCTGCTTGAAGTTGACCCAGCCTGACCATACAAAAAAATATGCCAACCACTCATAAAATCCATTTATGGGTATCAACTGTCTCTCCAGAATTTGTCTAGACTATCTCTCTTTTTTCCAGTTTCAGTTGCTTACCTTCATCTACCCTGCCTCGGACTCATTTTAACCTGCACACCTCCCCTTGTTCTTCATCCTCTGACTTTCTTGCTCAGATCTTCCTTTCTGGACTTGTTTCCCTACCATGATTTTAACAGCTTCCCTCTACCTTATTTTTGAGATTAGGTGAATGGGTTTGGAATCCGATGCCATGGATTCTTGTACGGCTTTGTCATTTACCAGGGCAAGCACCTTCATGTATTCACTCAACCAATGTTTTATGAATGCTGTTATGTGTCAGGCACTGTGCTAGGTGCTAGTGACGTTGCAGTGTGTCAGGAAGGAAGAGGGATGATGAACAATTAATGTTTGTTTAATCTTGCTGGCCTCAGTTTTCTCATCCGTAATGCAGGAATGAAATGGCTATACTGATCTCAGAGGACTGTTGTAAGGTCTGCTGTGAAGCTTTTAGCACGGTGTTTGAGAGTGAGCGCTCATTAAACCTTAGCTCAGTGTCATCATTTATATCCTCCACAGGTCAGCATTGCAACAAGGCATCCTGTTGCCCAGTAAGGCCAGTTCTGGGTCACCTCCCCATCACGGTCCAATCCTTGCACAAGAACGATAGCAGAAACAACAAAAAGGTGGGCCAAAATTATGGTACCAGCTAGAAAGATTTATTACTGAACTGGATAGAAATCGGCCAGAAATGGAAAATGAGATTTGAGATTCACACAAATACACGTGCACACAATAATACACTGTTGGCAATGTATTTATTGTGAGAGGAAGAAATCGCCATGTTGAAACAGCAGAAAGAGGAACGTCCACTTACTATTGGATTTGCTTTTAGAAATCAAAGATGGCATGGTACTACAAACTAAAAAGAAGAGGAATCAATATACAAAACAGAGCACCTGTTGTTAGACTGAGAATGGCATTTTTTTAAAAAAGAAAATTGTGCATTGTGGTCAGCAAGCTTAACTTGTGATTACATAATAAAATGGAACAAAAGAAAAATAGTTTTGCATTCTCACTTCTACATCTACTTCTCTTACCAAAAGGCCACATTTCTGATGACCTAGTTCATTTAGCCCTACATTTTCAGGTTTGATTAGTAAAGTTACTATTAATGATAATACCTTATATATTTATTTTTTTCCCCATCTCAAGTTTTATTTTGAAGTAATTCTAAACTTAATGTGCTAAACTTAATCACGTATATGTGATTTCCATATATGCCTCATACATTTCTTTATGTTTATCAAATTATGTTCATACACTTTACCCTATATTATCAATATGTGTTTAAATTTTCTAATGATGGATTTTGATCACGTAAGATATTCAAAGAATAAACTCTTTATTAAAGAAAAAAAACAAAAATTTAACACAAGTTCAAGAATTAGAGGTTTCCATACACATTATCTTTTATCTGCCTCTTTAACCCAAGCAGAATTCTCAGTTTAAAAAATAAAACAGCAAAAACATTCAAGGGTTTGAGGATGGTTGCTTGAACTACAGAGAAAAGAAAAAAAAAAGAGCGATGATTTTAAATCACAAATAGTTAAGAGTACAGTTTATAATGTCAGGATAAAATAATAAATTCACTGACATGAAATATTTCTTTTATGAAAACACCACAGTGTAAGTTTTTGTTCCTCATAAGGGATGAATTTAAATGAGCAAACATTCCTCTACCAACTTAATTTAAGACCAGTGCAAGCGTTTCCTCGTATCTAAAGCAAACCAATAGCAGGGAGTGTGTTGCTTACATAAAGGACTTGTTTTGTTTTTCATTTCAAAAATGCTTAGAAGTCAGGCTGCAGCCAGGAACCCAGGGCACTGGTGCTCGAATTACCCGTGGATCTCAGGGAAGGCAAGCAAATAGCATACCGGGCGTTTCACTGATTAGGGGGTATTTCAGTTTAAACATTCTTTCCTCTTGGCCCTAAACAGAAAACACACAAGGGTGTGTACACACAGAATGATATTCAGTGACACGAGGCTCCTACAGAAGGAAAATAATAATGCAATCTTCTGTTGCCTCCAAAATACAGGAGGCAATTTTATTTTATTTTATTCTTTTATTTTTTTTCCATGGTAAAGACCGAAAAGATGTTTCTTTTTGTAGTTCACCATTTACTATGTTCAAAAGAAGCATTTTATGAATGTGAAAGTCCTTGTGTGTTCTCCTTTTGAGTGTCTCTCAGAACCCCCAAAACTTGGAATATATGGAAATAATTTAATTCTAAACGGTAATATACAGTCCAAATATAGCCGACAATACAAGCAAGTGAAGGATTAAATAATTCATCACTTTTTGTATATAAAAGAAACTCATGAAATAAGAAAAAGTTCTATCTAGAGTATCTAGATATTACAAATATCATGATCTAGCCCAGCAAGTAGAACTGTAAATGTGTAAGAGCAGCATGAAGCCTCATTCATCTGTCTAGTCACTCATTCATTCATTCAGCAAACATGTATTGAGTGCTACTGTAAGGCCATGAACTCTGCTTAGATATTAGGGACACAAAGGTGAATAAGACACAGTCCTTGCCTATGAAGGCCTTATACACAAGTGGATGACGACAAATCTACTGGATAATAACATGACTTCAAAAATCAAATTAACAGGAAAAGGAGATGTATGCACAGCCCCAGAAACTAAGACAATTAAAAAAAACCCTAAATATTACAGGTTTTTTCACACTGGCATAGGACAGCTCTTTCCGTTGAAGGACCTGACAAGACTGATTGAATGAAAACATTCTGTGGTCAGACAAATGCACCCCTGAACATGATAAAAATAACTGGAAAGAAAAAACATTTCTAGGTTGTTAAAAAACTAACCAAGAGTTAGTCAATGGCACTGAGTTAAATTAAACAGAGTTTATTTTATTAAATACTTTCTAACAAATGCTTTGTTACTTGAAAAAAATATAAAATAAACCCCACGGGAGGCACTAGGTTTAGCTCTTAGAACTATGGTCAGTTTGGGAACATATTTATTTGGTGAACGGTGTATGACATAACCTTAGAGTAATAACATAAAGCTTTCTATTCTAGGAAATATACTTCAAATTCCACGGCCCTAACCTTCTTGCTAGATAAGGCAAGAAGACCTCTTTAAATACTTCTCTCTGCTAAATCTAAACCCTGCCATTGGCTATTCACAGATTATTTTCCTAATTTTACCCTTTCGTTCAGAGTTGATTTCCTGCAGATAAATAGAAGTATAATTAAAATTACCATACATTTTGCTTTTTTAACAAAGGCAGGCCTATGACTTTACTAGGGTCTTTCAATACTGCATTTCAATATTATTCCTAGCTTTAAAAATTTATTTTTAATAAATGGCAAATTTATGTCTCTCAATCCAATATTTTTTTTTTGTGGAAGAAGCAAGTTTATTCCCATTATAGTCTTTCTCATCTTATGGAAAAATATTCCAAGAAAAATGTAAGTCTATTTACATCTTTCAAGGACACAATCTCCAGTTTTATTAAACTACTCTTTCAAAAGCTGCCTTGTAGTAGCCCCACCATCATCAAGGGGAGGCAAAAAGGATTCTTGCTGAACCAGACAATATTAAATGGTGTCATACCAGAACAAGCCTTAGCATCCTTCCTTTGAAATTTATATCTACTATTTCAATGCTGTTGTTATTCAATCTACTAATACCTAAAATAGGAAGTAATGGGCATCATTGCATTTCTGTACCGTCTTCCTGGATACAGATTCTCTTTCCCCAGCTATTCCCACTTCCGGTTTCTTCATTTCACTCTGGTCTCAACTCACATGTCATGTCAGGCCTATGTATCCATATATCTATATACTGCTCTTGGTTATCTAATATATAATCAAAGTGAAATAGAATTTGGAATATATTAAAATACACACGGATCACATCAGAATATCATCTCAAATAACTATGTGCATAGAATTACCATTTACTATTATGTCTTCCATCTTTTAGTCAGGCTTTATGAGAAATAAACGTATACATTTTATTTCCATATTGGCTGTGAAGCTATTGTGAACAATTCTTTTATTTTACCCCCTTGAAATACCCTAAATAATAAATTCTTTCAGAACCTGGAACAAGGAAAAGTTTTGTTTTGCCTCTCTGAGAAACTGGTATTTTCCCTCTTAAAAGGAGACATAATTTGATCACATTCCTTGTTTTTCTTGGCCACCGGGTAAAACAGTGGAAGCTTTCATGATGAATTTTAACAACTGTATTAACTTTTACAATTAAAGTATTTGTTTATCCTCTCGTAATTCTGTTTAGATGTTTTCAAATTAATTTTACTCTATTTTTCTTCAATTCTTATTTGAAAGGCTGTGAGGAATACTGAATTTAAATTGTAATACTAAATATTATATTTAATACTCAACATTAAATACCTGATACTAAATTGATTAACAGACATCATTGAAATTGTGGGGAGATAACTTTAGGAATATTTGAGATGCCTAAATTACTTTGAGTTTGGTCTCAAAGATACATTAAACTATGAAATGGAGTCCTGAAGGGATTAAAAAATAAATTTTGAGAATAGAGTAATAAAGAATGATTTAATTCTAGCTAACAACATGGTTTAAAAGGCCTCCTGAATCTAACGATGTGAAAAGGAAATGTAAAGAGAAAATGTCCACATATGATTTCTTTTCCACTCCAATCTTATTAACGAGCTATAGAATTCTGATAAATCCTTTATTTCAGCATTAGTCTCCTTATTCACGGATCTGAAGAAAAACACTGTCTCTGTGGGGTTATGTTTGGGACTGGATGATATAATAAAAGGAAAGCATCAGGTGGAATTCCTGGTCCTAAATTAATGGCAGAGGTTTCAGGAGAAGGCCTCTTATTTGATGAGTTTAGACCTAGCACTCAGCCAGTTCAAGAGACATCTATCTCTATCTGAGATGTGTACATACATCATGCATACCTTAAACATTTTTTTTAAAGTAAACTTTTTAAGCAACATGGATGGACCTAGAGATGATCATACTAAGTAAGTCAGAAAGAGAAAGACACATATATCACTCATATGTGGAATTTAACTAAAAAATTATATAAATGAACTTATTTACAAAACAGAAACAGACTTACAGATTTTGAATAAAAACTTGTGGTTACCAAAGGGGAAATGTGGCAGGGGAGGGATAAATTGGGAACTTGGGATTAACATACACACACTACTAATATATAAAACAGATAACCAAACAAGGACCTACTGGATAGCACAGGGAACTCTACTCAGTACTCTGTAATAACCTAAATGGGAAAAGAATTTGAAAAAGTAGATACATGTATCTGTATAACTGAATCACTACACTGTACACCTGAAACTAACACATTATAAATTAACTATACCCCAATAAAATTTTAAAAAATAAACTTTTTATTTTAGAACATTTTTAAGTTTATAGAAAATTGTGACAATGCCTGATTTCCCCTATTATTAACACCTTACATCAGTATGGTATACTTGTTTACTGTGATTAATAACTCAGTATTGATACATTATTATTAACTAAAGCCCCATACTTTGTTCCGATCCCCTTAGTTTTTCCCCAACGTCCTTTCCTGATCCAGGATCCCATCGAGGATACACAGTCCATTCAGTTCTCGTTTCTCCTTAGGCGCCTCTTGTCTGTGACAATTTCTCACACTTACTTTGTTTCTGAGGGCCTTAGCAGTTTTGAGGGGTCCTGGTCAGGTATTTTGAGAAATGTCCCTCCCCTGGGATTTGTCTGATGCTTTTCTGTTTTTAGGAGGAAGACCACAGAGTTAAACTGCCTTTTTGATTCCATTATATCAAGGAAATAGACAGTCAATATGACATCACTGTTAATTTTAACTCTGGTCACCTGGATGACCAAAGTTTGCCAGCTTTCCCCACCACATGTGCAATTTTTTCCCTTTCCATACAGTTTGGAAGGAAGTCACTATGGACAGCCTGAGCTTAACAAGTGGAGTTATGGTCCATATCCTTGAAGGTGGAGCATCTCGATAAATCATTTGGAATTCTCCTGCCTGGGAGATTTGTTTATTCTCCCCCACTTGTTGATTCAGTAACTTGTATCAGTAAGGACTCAGAGTTATTTATTTTAAACTTTGGGTTATGACTAATACTAATTGACTTTGTTGCCCACATCGTCCAGCTCTGACCACTGGAAGCTCTTTCAGTTCAATCAAATTCTATATAATTTTTTAAAATGTACACGCATGAAGATTAATTCTGTGCTGCAAAATGGTATGTGCTTTAACAAACGCATAATGCCATGTATCTACCATTATAGTAGCCTATAGAATAGTTTCACCGTCCTAAAAGCTCTCCTGTGCTTTACCATTCAAACCCTCCCCTGCCCCCTGAACCCTCGGCAATCACTGATCTTTTGACCATCTCTATAATTTTGCCTTTTCCAAACTGTCATATAATTGGAATCATAAAGTATATAGCCATTCAGTCTGGTTTCTTTCACTTAACAGTATACGTTTCAGAATCATCCGTATATTTTCAAAGGTTGAAAACTCAGACTTTTTATCATTGAATAATAGTCTATTATGGGGTGTGCCACAGTTTATCTGTTTACTTACTGAAGGACATCTTGAGAGCTTCCAGGTTTTGGTGACTCTGAACTAAGATGCTATAGACATTTTCATGCAGGTTTTGGTGTGCAAATAGGTTTTGAAATCTGTTGGGTAAATACCTAGGAGCTCAGATGCTGAATCATATGATAAAACTATGTTTAGCTTTGGAAGAAACAGCCAAACTGTCTTCCAAATTGTCTGTACCATTTTACATTCCCATCGGCAACAAATGAGAGTTCTTGTTGCTCCACAACATCCCTGCCAGCAATCGGTATTGAAAGTTACTTGGATTGTGGGCTTTCTAATAGATGCGTAGTGATATTTCATAACTGTTTTAATTTGCAATTCCCTAATGACAACTGATGTTGAGCATCTTTTCACATGCTTATTTGCCATTTTGTATGTCTTCTATGATGAGGCTCAGATCTTTTGCCCATTTTAAAATGTTTTATTGTTGAGTTATAAAAGTTCCTTGTACATTTTGAAAACAAGTTCCTTATCAGATATGTATTCAGCAAATATTTTCTTTCAGTTTATGGCTTGTCTTTTCATTTTCTTATTAGTCCTTTCACCGTGAAGTTTTTTTTCTTTCACAGACTGCTTTTGTTTTTTTATTTAAAAACTCATCAACAAACCCAAGGTCACCTAGATTTTCTCCTATATTTTTGTTTAGAAGTTTCATAGTTTTGTATTCTACATTTAGGTTTATGATCAGTTTTGCGTTAGTTTTTGTGAAAGATGTAAGGTCTGTGTCTAGGTACAGTTTTTGCATATGGATGTCCAATTGTTCCAGCACCATTTGTTGAAAAGACTGTACTTTCTCTGTTGAACTGCTTTTCCTCCTTTGTCAAAGATCAGCAGACTATACTTGTGTAAATCTATGTCTGAGCTCCCTATCCTGTTGCATTGATCTGTGTGTCTATGTTACCAACGCTATACTGTATTGATTACTATAGCCTAGTAGTAACTCTTAAAATTGAATAGTGTTACTCCTCAAACATTGTTCTTCTCCTTCAGTACTATGTTGGTTATTCGAGGTCTTTGCCTTTCCATGTAAATTTTAGAACCAGTTTGTCAATAACTACAAAATGGCTTGCTGAGGTTTTTAACTGGTATTGCATTGAATCTGTAGATCAAGTTAGAAATAGCATCTTAACAGTATTGAGACTTCCAATCTATGAACACAGCAAGCATACCTCTCCATTTACTTAGATCTTCTTTGTTTTCTTTCATAACTTTTGTAGTTTTTTACATATAGATCCTGACATAGTTTGTTAGATTTATACTTAAGTACTTCATTATTTTTGGTGCTGTTGTAAATGGTATTTTTTAAAAAAATGTCAAAGTCCAATTGTTCTTTGCCGGTATATTGGAAAGAAACTGACTTTTGTATATTAACCTTGTATCCTGAGACCTTGCTATACTCACTTATTAGTTCCAGAACTTTTTGTTGTTATTGCTGTTGATTCTTTGGGATATTCTAGTTATACAATCATGTCATCCATGAATAAAGAGTTTTATTCATTCCTTTCTAATATGAACAGGATTTACTTATTTTCCTTGTCTCAATGCATTAGTTAAGACTCCTAATATAAACATTTAAAATTTTGATCAAAACATATAAATATGCCAATCTTTCATTGTAAGGCCAAGACCTTTCCCTGAAAATAGGCCCAGTGATGGGAGTTAGGCATCATATTTCTTATAAAAACCACAGCTTTTCTAAGATTTCCAGTGCCAGGTTTTTAAGTACCTCGCCCCCCCCCACCCCGCCCCACAATGAACATACTTGCAAAGTAATCTGGGTACAGAATCTGCCTAGAGTTTTAGGAAATTTTTTGCTTTCTTCCCAGTTGCCTTGTCCATCCTAATTTTCCGGTGATTAAAAAAAAATTAGCTTTTATTTAACCTTTCAAAGGCATTTAACTAAATACTATTTAGAAATAAAAACGTCTTTCAGTTTTTATCAGTTTACAGTAATAATTAATTACAGAATCACAATAACAGAGGTGGCATGAATAAGTTGGGTGCTGACTTGATAACAGCAACTCTATTGTACTGAGAAAGTTCTCAGAAAGGTATGTAGTGACCTCAAACTCTCAGTGCCGCATAGAAGTTTGACAGAGAGAAATGAAGCCACTAGTGAGACTGGTAAACCAGTTAAATGGGTTAAAAGGTAATTTACTGTATTAAATTATAGCCTTACTTTTGGATCAATGAACAAATGAGGCAGCACTCGGCGGGTCTGTGAGCCACTCATTTTAATAACTAAACTCTCACACTAGGCAAGGTGATGTAACACGTAGTCTTCTTTTTTACTTTGTGAAAGTGTGACTGTCTATAAGGAGTATGACTGCAACAGAAAAGAATGAACATGGGTTTAAATCCTCCACAAAACAAAGCTCCCTGGGAAAGGGAACTAGCTGTTTACAAGAATTATGCTGAGCACTTTTACATAGAGATTCCCATTAATTTGAGCAAGTTATAAAGTTCCTGCGGGCAAGATATATGCTTTAAACTTCCTCGTATTCCTCACTGTGTTGGCCGTGTAATGGGCCAATTTGGCTAGGCTGGACTGCATGTCTCAGAATTTTCTTTAAGCTGATAGGGTGGCCCACAAAAGAGATTCTTGTGAGATCTGGAAGGCAGAGGGAAGGAAAGGGCCATTTGGTGGGTCACACGTGTTGTTGATCTGTTGTGTTGAGACGAAGCAGCAGGTGGGTCTGTGATCAGGCCACCTTCCCTTGGATTCTCCCCACCTCCTCTACTCCTGGGCCGGGTATGTGTGTTTAGCTCGTGCTGAAGAGCCCTGGCTTCTGTAGGAAAGCCTTGTAACCAAGGTCAGAATTAATGAGACCTGACATAGGTTGTGGTCTACCCTTGTGGGGTTGCAGCTCATCCTTGTTGGTTCTAGCCAGCTTGTCATCTCCCCTTCTTGACTGCCTGTGTGGCTGGCCTTCAAGTTCTAGCATCACATGCAGAGACAATAGCCTTACAGAGACAGCTTACCCAGCCCACAGACTGCATTAGGTCAGTCCCTATAATAGATCCAATTATGTGCATATACACACAAATCTCTCTCTCATATATATATATATATATATATATATATATATATGTAATCTATATGTGTATATATATGTATATGTACAACACACACATATATAGATGGATATATGTGTGTATATGCATGTATGTATGTATCTATCTGTAATATGTATATACAGATGGATGGATATATATGTGTGTGTGTATGTGTATATATATATGTAATGTCTCTTTATCTATCTATCGTCTATCTATCTATCTATCATCTAATCTAATCCCCCATTGGTTCTGCTTGTCTAGTTGACCCCTAATACACACAACCATGAACTTTCTCCCAGAGTCATTTCTGAATGACAGGAGTGATTGTCCAAAGCAGTACCACTGTTACGATTTTGCCTCAATAAGCTGTGTGATGAGAGAAGGGAGAGGCACAAGGATGAATCAGGGATGAGTCTTTTTGACTCTCAGATAGACTCAAGGTTTTAGGAAAATTTCTATTTCCTAAATCCACAGACTAACTCTTATAAAAGAGGCCAAAACCCTTTATAAAACAGAGAAGTCCAGAAAAATGAAAAATCATAATTGAATAAGATTGTACCTCTTTTGAAAAATCTGGTCACTGATCTTAAATATTATCACCTGGGTTCTATGTATAACATTATTAAATATTATTACCAAGGAGCTATCCAGGGACCTAGGAGACCTCTGCTTGAAATGTGCTCTGACCCAAAGGACGTGTTCCTCTATCTTTGTGAAATAACTGTAGAATCACAGAATTTCAGGTCTGAGCACAACTTTAAAGCTCATATAATGTTTACAAAAGAACATTTAGGTTCAGTGATATGGTGACTTGCTCAGAGTCACACAGCTGGTCAACGAGAAGAGTTCAGTGTTCAAGTTTGACTTCCTGCCCCCAAGCCAGAGTGCCCTACATGATACTATTTCTGTGCCTGACTCATGTCTTCACCTATCAGGCCCTGCAAACTCCCACATAAGTCTTCTGGCTGAAACACGCCCTGCCTCACTATCAAACGTCCTACATTTGTTGTCATATGCTTGCATTTGCAAATTCCAGTCCTCAAAATTGAAAGACTCATAATTAGAGACTGTGGCCTTAGAGATCGATTTCCCTGAGGGTGTACCATGTCTGGAGAATCCTGAAGTCATCAGACTTTGGTCTGTACCTCACCAAGAACACCAGCCAAAAGTTCACTCAAAAACGGTTCCGGGACATTTCGTTCTTGGTCTCCCATTCTGAGAGGATGAGAGCTGGTCCAATCACAATACATTTATGTCACGGAAGTGTTTCCTTTGGCTACCTTAGGAGATACAGAAGTCACCATCTCGGTTCCTGAGACATTTTGTGCCCCCCACATTGAGTTATAAAGCAATTTAGAAAGCAATATATATGCTGGGGAGGAAAACTGTCATTTGAAACTCCTTGTAACTCCTTCTGAACCCCATAAGACTCTGGTGTGTGGGTTTTAAGGATTTTATTTCTTCCTCTTTTTTTTTGCGGTACGTGGGCCTCTCACTGTTGTGGCCTCTCCTGTTGCGGAGCACAGGCTCTGGACGTGCAGGCTCAGCGGCCATGGCTCACGGCCCCAGCGCTCAGCGGCATGTGGGATCTTCCCGGACCGGGGCACGAACTCGTGTCCCCTGCATCGGCAGGCGGACTCTCAACCACTGCGGCACCAGGGAAGCCCCACAGCTATCTTTGATAATGGTTATTTTTTATTAAGGTCATGCATTCACAAAATATTTTAGTACCCTGTGTCTATTAGGACAGCATGTGGTTTCAACTAACAAAAACTTAATTACCACAGTGGCTTAAATAGGCAGAAACTCAAGAAACAAGAAGTCCTGAGACAGGCAGACTAGGGCTGGCACAGATGCTCAACAAAGCCATAAGAGACACAGGCTTTGTCATCATTCTTCTCTGCCATTCTCAAGATGTAGCCCTCAGCTCATGCTTGCTGCTTCATGTTCACAGAATGGCTGCTGCATCCCCTAGCTATAATTCTATAATCCAGGAGGAAGGTGGGAAAGGGGCAAAGTGCCAAAGGGCAAAAGGCATTCCAGCCAAATTTATCCTTATTCTAATCAAAAAAGGAAAAGATTTCCTGGCGGTAGCACTCAGTAAATTTGTACTCATATGCCGTTGGCCATACCGGGTCTTATAAGCTACCTTGTGTTAGAATTTTACAAGGAACAAAGAGGTTGTAGACGATGATTGTAACAGCCAGCCAATAGTGTCTGTTATAGATTCCTCCGTCACTATTCTTCTATAAAGTGTTTAAATTAACAATCATTCTGAAAAAGCCTTCATGTTCATAACCTAAAACTTTTTTCCCCAAATTAAAAAGTTAAAACTCACCCACAATTTGTTCATTCTCAAAGACAATTGGGAAAATTAAGAAACCCAACCCTACATTGAACAAATACCTATATATCTTAGTGAGACAGCAGTAAAGTAAGTGGGCTACCTGCTCCCTAGCCACTAGGGGGCAATAATAAACTCATCTTCAAACCATTCTCTTTTCCTTGTTGCATGCTCTGAGTCTGTCCCCACACTCAGTATCTGTTTAAGTTTTAAGATCACTCAGCCTGACCCTCTGAAACAGAAAGAGCTGTCTGTTAGAAACATGCTTACCAACGGCGACATCCTGAGAAGTTACATGTGGAGTATGGGGAACCACATCTCATCTGCCACATAAAGGGTCCCTGCTTTGGAGGAGAAATACTGTCAAGATCCTTAGCTAATGGTCTGTCATTAAAAGCTATAATGTTGGGACTTCCCTGGCGGTCCAGTGGTTAAGACTCTGCTCTTCCAATGCTTCCACTGCACGGGGTGCGGGTTTGATCCCTGGTCGGGGAACTAGGATCTCACATGCGGCACAGCCAAAAAAAATTAAAAAAAAAAAAAAGCCGTAATGTCCTTAGAGGAATATTTTCTAAAACAAAGTAGAACCAGCTCCCTTTAGGCTAGTGTTTCTCAAATTGCCTCTAAAATCTGCCTTGGAAGCCCTGCAAGATGCTGCTTTAAAATGCAGGCTCCTGGGCCCAAACTTCAACACCTGGTATCTATCTCCTGAGCACCAGCCCAAGAGTGTGCATCTTTAGCAATCTTCCCAGGTGGCTGCATAATCCAAGTTGAGAGCCACTTTCACAGATTAACATTCCAGAATCATAGGCTTAGTGGACAGGCTGGCAGAGTTCTCAGTCAGACCAGATGTGGACCTTCTTTCCGAAGCCAAATGCTGGTGGGAGAACAAGAATTCCAGTTCTTTACATAAACCATGCTCTGGACAAAGGCCTGAGCTCCCTTTGCCGAGCGAATATTCGGAGCAAGAGTGGCCACCTGACTAAACCAGGCTCTGCACCTACAAGCCTCCAACTGACTAATACCGTGACCAGGTAAATGTCTACTATTCTAAAGGGATTTCAGGGTGCTGGAGCTAGCTTTACCTGAAGCTCAGAGATCCATAAAGGTCCAAAGCTTTTGTCCTTGTGCCTGACCTACTGCTGCCATATGCCTCAACCCTCCCCTCCATTTGACCTTATCCAGGCCGTTCCAGCCTTCCCTGCCTGGGCTCTGCCGAACCTCAACTAATTATTTCACCAAGGCAGTCTCTAAAATGTTCTCTGGCTGCCCAGGGCTAACCCCTATGCCAAACAGTCTCTCTGATCTGTATTACCTGACCTTACCACTCACCTATGGTATTGCTCTAGCAATGGGGCAACCGTGACACCCAGCTTCTTGGCCAGGTCCCCAACAGTCAGGGGCCGCAGCCAACTCCCAGTCACACCTATGCATCAGAGCTTTTCAATGTAATGTGGCTGTATTTCTTTGTAGTTTTGAAATTTCTGTGATTTACTAATACATCTGCTGTGCCTCCTGTTGGTTTTAGCAAGAAGCTGAAGCATGTTCTGTGGCAACAGAAATGAGTGCTATTCTGAGAGTATGTTGGAAATCAGAAGGGGGTTTCCTGTGCCATTTGAAGCTGAGAAACGAGGATCCTGGATGGGGCATCAGTACCCGAGTACATCTTCCCACCCACAAAGTTCACTAAAATAAAGTTGGGAAAGTAGTTTTCCGGCCGCTTGCAGCTATGAGAATATTTAACTCTCAAAGATTCTGATTGAAGTACATATCTGAAGCAAAATACGTTTTATCGTGTGCATTCAAATGTATGTATCATCTGAAGATAAAAAAGAAGGTTGGCAGATTCAGCTAAAGAGAAACCTAGCAGCTCTGAAATTTAGAAAAGTAAAAGCCAGGCGTCTGAAGCAAACCATTTAAAAGTGCTTGGAGGTGTTCGAAGGGGATGTCATGGGAATAGTGCTAAATATACAAAAGGTCATCACATTTCAGAGTATACGGTGGCAAAGGTTTAGGCTTCTTAAAATCCAGAGTAGCATAAGGGTCAGGTACAACTGAAATTTAAGAGCGTTTCTTTCCTGGATTAGAGAACGATGGTATATACAGAACCGGGAAGTAGCCAGGACAACATGGGTCCCCGGAGAAAGAGCTTAACAGGCGCTTCTGTTGGAAAGCATATTAAGTAGAGTCAAAGCTGAGTATATGTGAGAGGAGAGACGGGAGCAGATGTGAGGACAAAAAGCACGACTTCTGCTTCTTTCATAGCACACCCTCTAGCCTACCCCTGACATACCTGGAGACGAGAGCCTTGAAATACACTCTATTATATCGTCAACAAGGTCAACTTAACATAACAGAAGTCCACGGGCTACAACAGTTGTTACATCATCAAAGGAACCAGATTTCATGCCAATGCTGGCACAGTCTCTCCCCATGCTTAGCAGTTTACCCAGAAGCCTTGAACATTCCAGAATTCTTAATACAAACTTAAAATCTCTCATTAATAACATTCAAAGCTGACAGCTTTTGCTCACTGCAGGCACTCATAAAAGACTGTTCTTCCACTGTAGGCATTTCATTTAGTAACAACTTGGATAGAGATGCTTTGCCTCTACATCTCCCCAATATAAATCCAAACACAGACAAATCAAAACCAAATATTGTAGAAGGAATGCACTTAATTACCCGGTCATGTGCCTTCACTGTGTCAGTTTTGGTCTACCAACTCCAACGTTGTACAACACACGAGAAGGGCTCATTATACCCTGGTATTTCTGTTGTTCAGAACCCAGAAGAAAAGCTTTTCCTGGATGAAAAATTCCTTCCCTGACAGCCTCTATGGGGTTGCTGTGGATAAACAGAGGATGCCTTTATCACATGGGAGCTTGTGGGCTGTGTCCTGCTTAAACCAGATAGCGCTCTTCAACTGAAAGTAGATCTCTCCCTTATCTGCTGGAAATATGCTTGTTTAGTATAATGAGAAGAGGGGCCATTCCCTACAGAGTCATGCCTGGTGCCTCAGGTCCGGCTGTCCCTACATGTGTGCACCATTATGTAACGTTTCACCTACTCGTAGAGAAGGTGGGAGAGTTGTGGCATATCTCATTGTTACAACAAAGTTACAGTGCTTATATGGTATGTTAAAACCATAGCTGGTCTTTGAAATTTTTAAAATAAGCTAAATCATGAAATGATCACCTTAATTAATGTTAATGTTAAATAAAAATCTGATTCATAGTGATTGCAATTTGAAAAGAGTAAGTTAATCTATACTAAGAAAAAGCCCTTAGTATATAAATGTCAGCAAATTAAACCTATTACCTCACAAAAAAATAAATAAATGAAATAAGGACCTTAATGTAGAAAAGCACTAAAATATCACAATTAAAAACCAGATCAGAAATCTTGATCATAAATTTAAAATTGCTGAATGTCTAAATCCTTATTTTCAAGGTATTTTCCACCTTATGATTGACTGTAAACTTTAGAAATAATTTTTTCCTATATTATTTCTTCTCTAATTATATAAATATTGATATATTAAAAAGGACAAGAGCATGGCATATTGTACTAAAAACATGAGTCAATAATGATGGGAAGAGATTGTAAAGCATTACAAAGTGGATATTTGTGGACAAACATCTTTTGTGGCTAACTGTATTTACTTCTAAAAGGGTAAAAAATGGAACAAACCAGTCCCTTGGCTACTGAGAATATCCTTTCTTTGTTCTAATATAAGAAAACAGACTTAGTCTTGAGAGAATCAGACAGAACAAATAACAGTCTATTTTGGTTTGGCACTTCAACCTAGGTGTAGAAGTTTTGTCCCAAAGGAGCCTTATGATACTGCTAAGAATAAGAAAAGTTAAGGGCCTTTTCCCATGTAAATCCAGAGCTTCAAACCAAAAGGGCTTCAAGAACACGTTGAAGGAGTTCAGCGATACTGAACAAGCAGACTTAGGGCTTGGATTTAATTTGCCAGCCAAACTTCTCTGTAATCGGTCACAGGTAGTTTTCCATTGACTTGGAAACACAGCCTATCAGGAAGGATACTGAGTGATTTCTCTCAATGGTTCACTCACTCATTCATTCGAGCACTTACTGGATGCCTACTATGTGACTGGCTGTGGTGTTACACAGACTGACATCCACATTCTCTGTGTTCATAGATTTCACTTGGGTTAAGTGGAATGCAAAGAGGAGCACCTGCAGATACAGCGCCATGAGATAAATACTACAGCGGAGGTACGCACAGCGTGCAGGAGCCCAGAGGGACACACTTAACACAGAGGTACCTTTGGAGGGGAGATCTGAAAAGCTAGGTGACCCCTGGGGACCTGAGGCATTCTTCCTCCTGTGTCACGGGCAGTGTAATCTGTATAACTGTGGCTCTTTTCCTCGGGGCTGGCTTATATTCCACCAACCAAGGGCCAAGGTTCCAACAGCACTATAAATTCATAAAGCCAAGGGACATCCAAAAGACCATCTGCTCTAGGGGTTCCCAAATCTGGCTGGGCCCCAGCATCACCTGGTGCCTGGGCCCCAGCCTGGAGACACTGATGTAACATGCCTGGAGACTCTGAAAAGGCTCTCTCGCTGCAGCCAGCCCATGAACCAGTGTTTGGGAATCACTGACTCCAACCACCTCCATTTTCAGAAGGAGAATTTTAGAGGAAATTCACACCCACAGAACTGAACTGACTTCAACAGATTTCGGGCACATTAGGACAGCAGTGGTGGAACATCTGGCAAAGAAAAATTTGGTCCAAATACTTTCAAAGAGTATTTCCAAAGTGCATGATATAAGGCATATAAAACAGGACCATTTGTACAAGGTCAAGAACTATATAATAGGAGAGAAAACGTCAAGAAAACTGGGCTTGGACTTCCCTGGTGGCACAGTGGTTAAGAATCCGCCTGCCAATGCAGGAGACACGGCTTCAAGCCCTAGTCTGGGAAGATCCCACATGCCGCGGAGTAACTAAGCCCGTGTGCCTCAACTACTGAGCCTGCACTCTAGGGCCTGTGAGCCACAACTACTGAGCCCATGTGCCACAACTACTGAAGCCCATGTGCCACAACTACTGAGCCTGTGCTCTAGGGCCCGTGCTCCGCAGCAAAATCCACCGCAATGAGTAGCCCATGCACTGCAATGAAGAGTAGCCCCTGCTCTCCGCAGCTAGAGAAAGCCCACACACAGCAACAAAGACCCAACACAGCCAAAAATAAATAAAAATAAAATAAATTTATTTTTAAAAAAAAGAAAATGGGCTTAATAAAGGTATTTGTTGCAATGAGCTATAAATTACCTCTGCTCTTACTGGTATGAAAAGTGAAAAAGGAGCCAAATTGAGTTGAAACTCTCATTCTTTAAATAAGGATGCTTGATTTATCAGGAAAACAGGTTTTTGTCCTTAGGAATATATTCCAAGGAAAGGCTTAGCATAGTGTCATGCCTGCAGTAGACACTTCAACTGTCGAATAAAGCAATGAATGAAAATGTGAATATGTGTTAACCAAAAAAGTGTTTTCCTACAGCCACATCCTACATTAATCTTTGACAGAAGCTAAGAGTATATCAGTAAGTAACGACTTATTTAGGCATTTGTACAGAGTGACAGAAGCATTATACAGGTCTGTAACTTTCATGGTAGAGACAACTCATCCTCTTGCAAGTGAAAAGATACCACTTTTTTTTTTTTGCGGTATGCAGGCCTCTCACTGCTGTGGCCTCTCCCGTTGCGGAGCACAGGCTCCGGATGTGCAGGCTCAGCAGCCATGGCTCACAGGCCCAGCCGCTCCGCGGCACGTGGGATCCTCCCAGACCGGGACACGAGCCCGTGTCCCCTGCATCGGCAGGCGGACTCTCAACCACTGCGCCACCAGGGAAGCCCCAGGATACCACTTTTGATGTAGTGGGAAAGGTTCAGTAGGAGAATGTCATCTGTGTGCATGTATGTGTGTATGTATTAAAGGCATGGGCTGGAATGCAGGAGCCCTGACCTGCCTGGCGTGTCTGTAACACACTCACTTGGAAAGCTACAGGAGCCTGTACAAAGGCCCACCCGCCTTGACATAAAGGGATATATCCCTTTATACATCCCTGGAGTGGCAGCCCAGCTGCAGTTCACTGGAGTTCTCAGATTTTATCCCAATAAGTAAGGTCATTATTTATGTATAGATTTAATTTCATGAAAATATACTCTATTTCAAATTTTAACACCAGCTGGGATTCTTTTTACTTTTTTATTACCACGTTTATCTCTGGGGAAGAAGATGCAAGTCTTATAGTACCTTTATAGATACAATTTCTTAAAAAATGAGAATTGCCTTAAAGGAGAAACTTAATTAAAAAATGCATTCTGATGTAGGAGAAAGTGATTCATATACCATTTATAAAAAATAGAGTAACTCACAGTTTACATTTGTAAACTTGAAAATCCCCAATTTTCAACAAAAAGAAATGCAGTCTAGCCCTCAAAAGTTGAACTGAATAGCTTTAAGCTACATTTAAAAAATCTCAAAAACTAGATCAAATCTTCCACTCAAAAGTGTTACTGTCCTGTTTTGATATCCATAGTGTAATCTGGGTTTGGGATAAATTCTTTGAAGAATGTAATCCCACTATATTTTAATTATAACAAATAGGCACATTGAGGGTGATTTAGTTCACGTTTTTATTAACCAGCTATTATTTATGATTATCATTTTCAGTTTTATTTGCTATCTTCATTACAAAGTAACACTTCCTCATTACTGCATTGTAAAATATGGAAACTCAAAAGCTTTCCTAAAACTCTTGGAGCCAGCCCTAACTACTGGTAAGATGTGTACCTGAGGCAAGATGAAATATGTGAACTTTTCTTGGAGGGAACTCTTATCCAGGAAAGGAATATCAGGGGGATCACTCATCATTTATTTCCCTCAAAAAGGAAAATTTGTCAGAGATGTGTGCACTGGGCACAGTGCCTGATGGACTTGGCACTCAAAAACTGAACTGAAGGAAACTTGCCTGAGATGGAAAGAAGTGTTAAGAAATAAAGTAGGTCTTTGCAAAATGCTGACCCCTTCCCAACAGTTTAAAGACAAAGTATCTAATTGGGAGAGTCCAAAGAGCTCACCTGGTTCAGCTTCTCACAGCCAGGAATTCCCTTCACTGGTGGTTCTCAGTTGGGGTGTGTTTGCTTCTCAGGGGACATTTATCAATGTCTGGAGATATTTTGGGTTGTCACAATTGGGAGAGTGTGCTGCTGGCATCTAAGTGGGTAGGGGCCAGGGATGCTATTAAGCATCCTACAAGGCACAGGGCAGCCACTTTTCTTCCACCCCTTCCCCCCACTCAAGTAATTATCTGGCCCAAAATGTCAGTAGTGCTGAGGCTGAGAAACCCTTCCCTGAGGCATGACCCAACAGATGGCCTCTGCTTACCTATTTTTTATAAAATGACTTTTTTGGAGGAATGATTGACACACAAAAAGCTATACATATTTAATGTATACAAGTTGATGAGTTTGGAGATAAGTATACACCTGTGAAAAACCATCAAGCCACAATCTACACCATGAACGTATCTATCACCTCCTAGGAAAGGCACACTTATGGCCATGTCCTGAACATGTCTTTACAACTGCTGGACAGCTCCTTCCACTGAAAAGACCCACTTTATCTTGAAATTCACTGATGAATGATATTTGTCAAAAGCACTACAGAAAAAGAAGGGCACAAATACAAAAGCACATTTTAAGGTCAAAATGCCTTTTCCAGATGTTAATATTCACTTTCTAATCTATTTAAATGATAGAAGAAATTAGAGCACAGAGTAAATAAACTTACATACTGAATTTTTGTTGGTTGTATTATTTTTAATTCTATTATTTGGTAGCTTTTAAGGCTTTAAGTCTATTTCTTTTTTTTTCACCATGAAGAGTTTTTTTAAAATTTTTGATTTTTTTACTACTCTGTTTCAGTTTAAATAATATCATTGACTTCTTTTTATGAAGGGTGATGACTGTGCTTATATCCCTTTCTCCAATTCTTGGTTTTGTTTGGTTGTATTATTATTCATAAGTCTACTTCTTAATTTATTAACATTAGACAGCTTAAGTTCTTACTATGAAAAACAAGGAAACTGATATGCTCACCTAGCTTCACCTCTTATATTCCCTTTACCTCCAATTTTTATTATATTATTTCAGTTCATTAATGTTTATTATAGTTACATTCCATTCTTTTTTTTTTTTTTTTTTTGTGGTACGCAGGCCTCTCACTGCTGTGGCCTCTCCCGTTGCGGAGCACAGGCTATGGACGCGCAGGCCTAGCAGCCACGGCTCACGGGCCTATCCGCTCCGCGGCATGCGGGATCTTCCCGGATCGGGGCACGAACCCGTGTCCCCTGCATTGGCAGGCGGACTCTCAACCACTGTGCCACCAGGGAAGCCCATTCCATTCTTAAACTATGTTTAAATCATTCCTGCTTTGAGTACAAATCCATTTTAAACACAGCAAATTAATAAATAGCATTTATAAAACTGAATGGTTTAAATGAAATTCCCAGTAGGGCCACAGTGTGACTGGACCACACCGAAGGAAACAGAACCCACATCTCCCCTGGGTCAGAGGCTAATGGACCCTTCTCTAGCCTCCTTTGCTTCTTCTGAGTCATACTCAGATACCACGCTACCTCACATCATCCCCTTGTGCTATATTCTTTCTTGGTTTGCTGATGTACTTCTTTGAGGATTTTTCCATATGGAGTGAGTGGTAACTCCCCCGAGACGCCTGCATGCTCCAAATGTCATTGTTTATTTTCTCTTCCTTCTCTTCCTCCTACTTTTCCCCTTCATGTTTGATTGATAATTTGGCTGTTGGTTCAATATTCTTTCAGAATATTCAGAAATTTGAAGGCATTGTTCCATTGCTTCTAACATCCAGTGTGGTTAATGAGGTGTATGTTTGTTTTGTTAGTAATCTCTGAAAGCCCTCAGGGTTTTCTATTTTTTCCTTTGAGTTCAGGAATTTCACCAGGATTTTATTTTTTTTATCAGCCCATTCAACCCTGTTGACTATGTTCCTTCCCCTCATAGCCTCCTGTTATCTGTTTCTGGGGCTCCTCGCTGGATTTATCCTCTAAGTCTCGTCACTGTTCTCTCGTATTTTCCATGTTGGTCTTCCGGCTCTGTCATGGCAGGTTCCCTTGATTTCACCTTACAGTTCACCAGCATGATCTCTGTTCCTATTCTTCCTAACCTTCTCCCTGACGTATTACTTTTGCTATATATTTCACTTCCAAGAACTCCTTCTTATTACCCAGTTGATCTTTCTTCATAGCAGTCTGTGAAAAGGCCTTGTTTTTAGGATGCAATATCCTCTTGACTCTCTGAGAATCCTAATTAGGAATTTTTAAAATTGAAATCTGTCCCCTGTATTATTTGTTTCTTCCAGGGTAGGTTCTGTTAGTTTCTCTTTGTCCTTCTCCTTCTTATTATTTTTTTGCTAAAGATTTCACTTAAATGTCTGGTGATCTTGTGGTCTATGTCTATTTACGAGTGGAGATCTGGTTGATTAACACAAAGAGCTGGAATGGGTCTTCACTGTGGGTGCTTGGGTCTCTTTCTCCGAGCTCTTTCTGCGGTGGGAGTTCTGATCACAGGTTCTCTAACAGGAACATATAGTGTTGATTCCCTAGGATGCGTGGAACTGTTCATCAAAGTGTCCCACCTTTCTCAAGCCAAGGCATTATGACCCAAGCCATCTAGGCTCTCTCAACCAGAACATGGCATCTTAAATGAAGTGAAAGAAAAACTTGAGAGAAAAAGATGGACATTTATTCATCATCTTGGCCAACTGATACTTTCCCGATACCTAGACCCTTGATTTTGCTCTAGACATGCCTGATTCTCCAACCTTTTCTGTGAGCTACCCTGTTTTCACAAATTTCTTCTCTAAGTTTGTCAAAGTCAGTTTCTATTGCTTACACACAAAAAACCTAAGCTGTTGCAGATGGAAAGGAAAACGGACCTTTGTTAAGCTAATGCTAGGTACTAGGCATTTCACTTTTTTGGTATATAATCATCATAACCCTAAGAAATAGCTATAATTACCATTATTTCAGGACAAAAAACCCACTGAAATTGAGTAGATGTGTTCTCTTGTCCAAGGTGCCAGAAAAAGCATTGGAAGCCAAGTCAGTCTGACACCAAAACCTATGCTTTCTCTTTACTCTGAAGTATTCATGGAGTATAAGGATACAGACCTGGCTGCAGTTAAGAGTATGTGATGAATATTGGATGGGAGATTTAAGGCTGGAAAACCAGAAAGAGAAACTTAGACTCAATGTATTAAGGAAAAGGGAATCATAGTCTCATCCTTAATAGTGGAGTGGCATAGTAAATCAAAGGAGAATTTAAGAAAGATGATCTGTGACATGTGTAATACATTTAGAGGGCTCATGTTGGAATAAAATAGACCAGCTAGGAGGCTGCTGTAGTGATGAAATGGAAGCAGGTGGAGAGAAAGAGACAGTTTACAGATGGATTTGGAAGGAAATTTCACAGGATTTTGTGACTGAATGGATACTGTAGGGGATGAAGAAAGATGAGCCAAAAATGACTAAAAGATTTTGAGTTGCAATGAGGAAAGATGAGTGAATGTATTTACCTTGCCTCTCTCTCAAATTTCCAATGAAATGAACTAGGAATGCAAAAACAAGAATGAGTGCCTAGTGCTACAAAGAGGAAAGGATGCCAAGGGTCCACAAAATGTGAGAATCTCTGGAAGATGTAAAGAAGAGTGAATCAGAATGATGGAGAAGCCAAGTGTGCTGAGCAGCCAGTAACCAAACAAAGGCAAAAGAGAACAGCACCTGAACAGGGGTTTACCGCCCCCCCCCCCCCCCCCCCCCCGCCGACAGAATCCCCTCTTCCCACCACCAAAATCAGCACGGGAGGAGCTGGGAGTGCAAGCAGGCACAGGGCAGCTATCAGGAGGATGCATGTCCTTCACTAAAGTAGAAAGAGGGCTGAGGTCCTGAATGCTCACCCCTTAACGCCAGGCTTCATTCAACCTAGGCCACTTAGTCAATCAGCTATGGAATCTGCCCCAGAAAGCTTCTATTTAGCTTCTATATACGATTATTTATAGGTAATATGATTGTCTATATATAAAATTCAAGAGAATCAAATTAAAAGTTATTAAAACTAATAATCCAGTTCAGAAATAGAACTGATACAATAAATATACTAAAATAAGTAGCTTTCTTTAAATTCCAGCAAAAATCAATTTAAAAATGTCAGGCCTAGAAATGTAGCCACAACCCCATAATATATAAAATATCCAGGAATAGTAAAATAAACAACATTTGTGCAAGAGCAATATAAAAAAAAAAAACTATAAAAGTTTAAAAGCTGTAGACAAAAAGAACTGAAAAATGGGAAATTATTTAAAAAGGAAGGAATCACAAAATAAATTCAAAGGATTATTAAATATAAGAATAAACTTCACCTTCTTAATAAGTAATATATAACAGATTTTAAAAACAATGAGGTCTTTTCCTCTAACAGATTGAAAAAGTAAACAAAAAAGCCACTATCCAGATAGGGATATAGGATGTAGATCCACTGTGAGTGGTACTGTATAGTCATTAAGGGGAAAATTTATATTTATCAAAATTCATATTGTACATTCCCGGCCTTGGACAAGTATTTTCAATTCTAGGAATTCATTTTGTTTATTATTATATTTTTTCTATTTTTTAAATGTTTATTTATTTATTTTCTTATTAGTCATCCACTTTATACACATCAGTGTATACATGTCAATCCCAATCGCCCAATTCATCCCACCACCACCCCCCTAGGAATTCATTTTATAAATATACTCACAAATGAACTGAAAAAATTCAAGACAGTCAAAATTTTCATTAATAAGAGACTGATTAAATACATTATGGCACATCAATGCCATGAAATACTAAGAATTCTCAAAAATATAAGTTGTACATTGTATAAAAATGGCCACAGTATATTACTGCATTAAAAATACGTGTTACATGATGTTATGTCGTGTTGATATAATTAGGATGAAAGCATACATATCCGTAATTTCTGGAAAGAGACACATTAAACTACTAATAGTGATCTCTTAGTATAAGATGGCACAAAGCAGGCAGAGGTACGAATAGCTGCTTTAAAAATTTCTGCATGTTAAAAAAAATTTAAACAGACACCTTAGGTTGGCTTCCCCAGAAACAGACAGCAAGACAAGTGTTTGAGTGCAAGTGATTTATAGTGAAGCGCATCCAGGGGAGTCTGGTGGGGAAGCGGGGCAGCGGGGCAGTGAACAAGAGGAAGCCATGGACGTGTGCGATCTCAAGCGAAGTCCCCTTGAGGGGAGCTTTGACCTGTTCTCACAGGGACACTCCAATGTATTCCTTAAACTTCTGAGCAAGGGAGCTAGGCTTTTCACACTCTGGCACCTGTCAGTCATTTGTCAAGAGCTGTCCCAGAAGGAAGGGAACTGCAGTCTGGCTCTGAGTGCTTTCTGGCAAGGGGCATCCAACACCCCCAGGGAAATCCTCTGAAGGAGAGTTATAGGTGCCCAGTGTTAGAACAGAAACCAAAAAAGGAGAGGGCGCACAGAAATGGTAAGAAGAGATCCAAAGGGATCTGGGTGGAAAGCCAATAACATTCACTATGCTATACCACCTCTGTAATCAAATACATATTTTCATAAAAAGTAAGAAAGGGAGAGAGGGCAAGAGCAAGAATGCTACTGGTAGAGTAAAATCTTCTACGGAAGCTCACAAGTTCTGCGAGTCTAGTAGGTGTCAGCACCTACTAGATGCCTCCCCCCACCTCACTGGCTCCTTCTCACATTCCCACCGGTCCATTAAAAAACCAAGATTAAGTAGCTCTTCATAGTAGTTAAAGCCCTTCTCTCTCTTCCTGTTCACCTTTTCCATCTGAAGCGGGACAGGTTGAGATCTTGAGGAACTCTCCAACCCTCTGCTGATCCTAACTGGAACCACATCACTAGGCCGTCCACTTAGCCCTAAAGCTGTAAAAGCTGGAGCACCTGGAAACTAAACTCTGAGGCTAAATTCTAAACGGGACTCCCGATTAAGAGCCAGGCTCTAAAAATCTGTTTACTCTGTTAAAGTTGTTGACTTCACGGCAAATTTGTTTAAAACCTTCCTAGAATGAGTGAGTCGGGGTTTCTGCCTCGGCATGGCTGCTGAGAAGAACAGAACATTTCCTGGAAATGTCCCTCAAGCCCTTCACTCTGGGGGTCTATGATGGATCTCACAGCCTTCTGCTACAAACAGATGCTACCGTGACCTTGGGGATGGACTGGGCGGACAATTCAAGTTGCGCCTTTTGTGTGGTCTGTATACAGTCCGTCTTGGAAATCTTCCATGCCTTTGTGTCTTCATTTTTAAAAATGGATGCAATAACTATTGCTCTGTTTACCTTCCAGAGCTGATGTGAAGATGAACCCTGAGATCACACACATGAAATTATCTTATAAACCATGTGATGCTTTATACTAAGTTGCTTGTCCCAACACAAAGATACCAGACATTAAAAAGGGGGACAAGGTAGTGACTTCAAGATCTGAATCCATGAATGTTGGAAGGTTACTTGTTCAGGAAAGCTGTGTGTGGCTGTGGACATGTTGAGTGTGAGTTGGCAGTAAAACATCCAAGGCAAAGAAAGTGAGCTATGGAGAGATGGCCTTGGAGGCTGAGCAGTAGGGTAGGAATTGAGGTACAAATTTGGGAGTCATCAACATGGAAGCAGCAGGTGAATTCATGACTGTGGAAAACACACTTTTGAAAACTTCACCTCCCTTTTCATTTCTGCAGCCACATTTATTATACTGATCCCAACTGTCTTCTGTTTGGGTTATCCAAATGCAAAAACTGTATTAATAAAAATGATTGTTAGCATTGCTACAAAGTGTTAAATGGTTCTTTTGAGTCCCTATTCTCTTATGTATACATTATCCATTCAAAATATCATGCAGATCATGGACTTTTAACAGCCATATAAATTACATATGTGGTCTCTCCCTTCAAGTAATCTCAACTATTTCCTAAGTTACAGTTTTGAGTGAATAAATATACAAGCCATATAACTTAAGGTAAAACTGATGAGATTTTAAAACTGTCAATATATATGTCAATGCTTGAAAATCACCATCTTGCATAATCTTGAATAAAGAGATTTACTTAAGTGTTTTTATGACCTGAGAATCCTTTTATTTGGCCCAAACCAGCACTATCACAAAGTCAAGCTTCGTTTTTAAAGACATTCATGTTGTTTAGAATATAGTTGGACTGAACCCCAGGACTAGTCAGTCTGTTTCAGTTGACTTGTCCCCTGATGTTAAAAGCATTAACAATTTCTTCCATCTTTGATAGGTCTCACATGCCAGTTCCTTCTTGGTTTTCTTTTTAAAATTTCATACCATTAACATCAGAACTCCCAAGACCTTTGGAGTTAGTTAATAGTATTCCTGATTTAAATAGGTTGGATTCTACTGAGGTGTACAAAAAGTCACATGCTAGTCTTCTGCTTGAAGTACAGTATTAAGCTGTAATGCTGCTTATCTTAATAATTAGAATTTAACTGAGAGCCAATTTACTTTTTATTTAAATTAAAGAAAGGAGTAGATGTTAGTGGTTTACAATTTAAAAATGGTATATGGGGGAAAAGCCCTTATTGTACCATTTTAATTTAAATTTTATTGATTTTGCTGATTACATGTGTTAAATAAGTATTTGTCAATTCCCTTTGCCTAGTTTCACTAAATTGTCCTTTTCCACAAGAAGATATAACATTAAGCAGTCTTGTAGTATTTTAAATCTATTTCTAAATATATGTACCATTTGTGATGTGGTTAAAAGCACAAACTCCATGTAAAACTTATATTTAAAGCAATTATGTTTGTAGGTAAGACATACTTTAAATTGTACAGTAAAGATGTACATAATTCATAAAAGAAAAATACAGTAACACTGTTATTGTACATTAAAAAAAGGAAAGAGATGTTAGAAATCATTTTTCATTCTCTTTATCACTGATGACGTCATTGTACAGATGAGGGATTTGAGGTTATTAAATGACCAGCCCAAGACACACAGACACGCGCGTGCGTGCACACACACACACACACACACACTCATATTCTCATAGCAGTTCGATTTTTTTTACTGTTATGTCCTCAATGTCTGCTACAGTCTCAGTGTAAAGTCAGGGACAAAATAGTAAATATTTGTTGAATATGCAATTTATTTAGAGATAGAACTCGTCTTTCGACTCCAAATACATTGTTCTTTCCAGTACACAAATGGAAACTTTCAACATGTCCTTCTTGTAGATTTTTTGGGAGAATAGAATGTGATAAACTGTGTGAAAGAAACTTGAAAACAGGTAGGTATATGCAAATCTAAGAAAGCATTATTATCATTGTAGTTTAAATTTGTAAAACTTCCCAGTTTTCTTACTATGGGTCCATAAATCTAAGAAAAGCAAAATTTACAAGAATGACAATTTTAAAGACAACTATTTTAACTTCTTGAATGATCTGGCTAGGAAAAATATTTCTTATAGCTTTTGGGTTTAGATAATGAAATATTCATTTTTAATGGTAGTTCTATAAAGAAACAGAATTCCTTATTATATACTGATCTTACAGCATAATGAACCAAACAGTTATTTGAAGGTTTTCATCTAGATCTTCATAAACTAAAAACAACATAAATTGGAAGTTTTCAATCAATCATATCTTAGAATTCTTTCTATAATATGAAAATCTATACTGTAAATTGCTTTAGATACTTCTTTTATTGAGCAAGATTTTGAAATAAAGAACAGAGTTGTCATCGATACCGTTGGTCATATCACAAGTAATAAAAAATTCAAACAGATTGTTAGCAAATAAAGACTCTTACAATTTTTAGTAAATAAAGACAAACTAAGGCATCTGAATTTGGCACAATTAAAATTGTTCGTGATGAAACAGCGTTACAATATCTTACAGTGGTTCAATAAATAGGTTAACTTGGAAGAGATTATTGAAAATAATTTAAACATGCTACATTTTAAATTATAACCACTGTGCAAGAATGATATAGAAATTAGTTTCTTAAATCATCATTCCACATACTATAAGAATATCTAGAGAGTAAACTCACATGGATGAGTGCTCAAAATCACTTGGACCAATTTTTTAAAGCAGCTTTAAAATAATTGACTCCCAAATCAAGATATTAAATGCCAACTTCTAACCGGCTATAATGCTTATGGCTAAGATAGAAATGAGATTCTTCACAGAAATGCTGACACAGCCCTAACTGTAGGCATTTGAGCGTGTGGCTATAATTCTTTTTTCAAATCTTACCCAGCAAAGCTTCAGGTAAAAGAGACCGCAGAATATGTAAACAGTAGGAGACAGTCCTGGAGCTTTTACAAAATCACAAACCTTGACACACTTATATTCATCTCTGACTGCTACTACTAAATAATGAGATCATTCACAATGTATTGATTAGCTCTTTAATAGATAAAAGGTGGGCAGTGTGTTGTAAAAATCAACATTTCTTAATTCATTCGATTTGCAAGAGCTACACATTTTAAGCTGAGAATGGAAAACCTCTAATAAAAGTTTTTCAAAAAAGCCTTCTGCCTTATTTAGCATTTTGACCACTAATCAGAAACAATAAAAAATCAAGAAAAAAACTATAAAAAAAAAAAAAAGAAAGAAAAAAACTATGGAACAAAAAGTAACAAGGCTTTTCTTTTCCATTCGGAAATCTATTGAGCTATAAAATAGGTTCCCAAGAGGAGTCAGCTTCCTATGTGGAAGGCATTTAAAACTGAACTACACAATCTAATCTTAAAATAGGCCAAGGGAACACAATTTATACTGGGAGGTGAGTGGCTGGAATAGAGGACTTAATTGTCTAATCCTAGTTCTCATTTCTAAAAATGTCTAAGATAATGATCCTTTTAATGAGTCAATTTCAAAGCCCAGCCAACTCTAAGTCGTAACTATGATATGGTGGTATTTTCTTCTCCTCTGCGTTGTCATCTAGGCAACAGATGACTATTGATCCTATACTGGAAAATACTGTTTTGATGTTAATTGATCAAAACTGTATGAGGGAAATTGTGATTTCTGAATGGAAGACAGTCATGAGTTATCACTTCTTGAAAATACAGAACTGGGAATAAATATATGTTATGACTATGACACTAAATAAATATTAAAATCAATAATTTGCTAAGATAAAAATATCCTCAATAAGTTCATGTGGGATGATACTATATAATGAGGATGAGCTTAAAATTGTTAACACTTTGCATCACAAGTATTCTGATTTTATAGGATTCTAAAAATTTGCTAACTTGCATCGCTTTTTTAATTTATATTTTACTTGATAAACTCATCATTATATCACAGAAAAACAAGTTGAAATGTATAACAAACTAATTTTTAAAATCACCACTAAATTTTATCTTAAACTCAAGCTTATCATCCATTTAAATTCAAATTTAATCTTTTTACAATCTGCATTTTACTTAGAGGCAAAAATCACACTTATTATGAGTTACAAATAATCATGCAAATCTGTAAGAAGCTGTCAACTGGCGAAGTCTTTACCTTGCATCATGTCACAAAATAACACTCATTATAATATTAACTTCAAATGCTAATTTTCTCTTCATTAGATGGCAGACAAGAGATAATGTGCTATTAATATTTTTATAAAGATATGTTGCTGAATAAGAATTTCAAAGAAAATAATACATTCAGGATTGATACTTAATTCTGCAAATGCCTAGTAATCTTATTAATTAGGTATAGCAACCTGTCTGTTAAAACACTAGACACAGGCCAGGGAAATTGGCTAAGGACAAATCACAGACACACATACTTCATAGTTTACCTGCAATATTTATCAATTCAGCTTATTGTTTTCTTAAAAATTATAAATATCCCCCAAATAAGTAAAAATCTTCTAGTTATTGTATCAGTATTATATGATAGGGACTTATTTGGGCCCAACTCCCTCTGACTGCTTTCATATGAATCAGGCAATTTTCTTAAAATTAAAATTTCAATATCCCCCAGTGAATCCACTACTCATTTAAAAATATTTAGCATTTTAGGATAGCAGTGGGAATGGAAAAGTAAAATCCAGTTCCAGCAATAACCCAACCTCGTCTCCACTCCCTCCCCCCAAGGGCAGATGTACTATGTACACATGGTTCCTAGAAAATGAAAAAATTAGTTTTCAAACATTTTATCCACTTGCTATTGGGATTTAGCAAAGAAGTTCAATATTAGCTGAAAAGGTAGACTAAAACTATAAACCATCCGAAGGGCCAAATTATAACTTTTTTTTTTTTTTTTGGATACCTGCTGGGTTGGGGCGAATGGTGGGATTGGGGGGTGTTTTCATTTAGATCTACCCTGCTCAGCCGCTCTGTTTTCCTTTCACATCCTAACCCCCTTGTGTTATAAGGCTGGAAACAGCTCTAAGATTGTGGAGAATGTAAACAGCTTTTTATTGTCCAAAAGGATGGCAGTGTAAGGAATGTATGCTTATCACCCAGCTGCAGCTCCCCACCTCACTTACCATGATAAAGTGCTCCAGGAAAGAAACATCACAACCCAAGCACAATCCAAAAATGGATTAGAATTTGACATACACTTCCTTAAAAACTGATAAATCAAGCCACGCTGTAATATTAGAATCTAGCTCTTAAGGAGGGTATATAATCTTGTCAAGATGTATTTCTTATTCCCTGTTGACTCTGGTGGTGTGAAAAAAAAAAAATCTAACATTCCCAATACGGTAAACTGATAGAAGAACTTTTCCCAACACATCCCCCAGTATGGCTCCTTATCTTTAAGAGTCTAATACAGTGGAACAGATACACAGTTCATGATCACTGAATGCAAAATTAAATGAATGAACTAAGAGATTCATGAAGATATTCTGAAGATCCTACCTAAGTACCTGAGTTCCCCAGGTTTTTACAGTTTTACTTACACACACCATACAAATGTTGCTTTGTTAAATCACCTTTTTTTGGAATCTAGATCAAACATTTCAAAAAGCAAGGGATACTGAAGAGTATTATGGCATATATGTGGCATGCTTAATGCCTTAGATGTAAAATTTATTTTAACATGCCATCTTGTATATAGGCAGTATGTGCTGGCTCATTTAAGGACATTTGGGAACATCACTGCATTTTCTTCTTGAAGCCATTGAAGAATTTCTTAATGCTGTGCAGGTGAAGCTAATCTCTGTGGAAAAGGAATGGACAGGCCCTTTCGTGCTCTCTCCCCTTCACTAAGACATTTTAGAACTCCTTCCATCCTCAAACTTACAGAGTATCTTTGTGTCTACAATATCATATGTATCATAGAGAAACTTTAATAAGTTACTTGATCTTTCCCTCTAAAGGGAAATGAGAGAGAGAGAGAGAGAGAGAGAAGGAAGGGAGGGATGAAGGAAGGAAAAAAGGAAGGATCATCATCCTTGGGTTCCTTAACCCTGTTTTAACAGCCAGATTAAACTGGGTAAAGTCTTAAATATGAAGACCAAAGAAACCTTGGCTTCTGGAGAAAGCCCTCTTGATAGCACCGTATTAAGACAAGCGCCAAGAGAGCAAGAGAAATCCATCACAGAGGCGGACTGCGCCAAAGCAATCCCCTTCTATAATTGTACTTTAAAAGTTGTCTTCTTGAACGTCTTACTTGGGATCTCCCTTAAACAGAATTAACTAGCAGTCCATACAGCATACAGGTATATTTCGGAAGGAGGAGAGGGTGGCGCCACGCGGGAAAAGCGAGGAGAGATGAGAGGCACCACTGGAACGGTCGCCTAGAGCCTCCCTGGCGGACTGTGCAACCACCTTCTAATACCCTTCATATTCCTCGGTGCCCCCTGAGCCGCCCAGACCAGACAGGAGAGGTCTTCGGGAACAAAATGCGTAGAGACGACGGGGAGGGGGCTCCTGTGTGGAGTTGGATTTGAAAGTTACATCCTGCGTCCCTGCCGGCACAAAACCCCATCCTAGTCCCCAGTGCCAGATAGAAAACGAAGAGAAATCCAATCTGCCTCCCAAATCGGTCTTTTGCCTAAGTTTTTCCCCAGCAAGGAGCCACCAACCGGCCCTGAGAGCGAGGATGCACGATGCCGTGCTTTATAAGTGTTTGCGGGCATCCGGGCAAAATACCAAGTGAAAAATAACCACCAAGCCCCCCAAACTCTGGGCTAGAGGCAGGTCTTTCAGCCCATCCTCATCGCGTCCGTCTACCCTTATCCCCTCCTTGACCGCTCCTCAATAAACCTCTTCCTTCTCTCTCACCTTCTTCCCTGACACTTTCTGCCTTCTTTACCTCAGCTCTCCAGTCCCAATCCTCCATAAGCACCGCACTCGCCTCAGGGTCCCCACTCTGATCCCCGTTCCCTGATTCTTTCCCTTCAACCTCTAAGGCAACCCTAAACTCCCTCCACTGCCTGCGCCCCCGACCCCATGTCCCAAGCAGGCCTAGACTCTGCTTCCGAGTCGGCAGCCGGAGCGGTTTTCCCGCCGAAACGCGGCCCCGGCGCGTGGGGCGTGGGGCGCGCGGCGGGCCGGGCACTCACCAGCTGCAGCAAGCCGGGGACCACGACGAGGGGCAGCGGCCGCAGGCGCATGGTGCCGGCTGGCGCGGCGTCTCACGAGCTGCGCGCCCTCGCCTGCCTCTCGCGCATCTCCACTTCACGGGGCAGGACTGAGGACTCCAGGGACTCCGCGCGGCGCTTCACTCCCGGAATCCGAGCGCAGCGCCGCGCCACGCCGCGCGGGTCGGGTGGGCGGGCTGGGAAGGGGGTGGGGGAGGGCGGGCGGGAGATGCTTCTGGGGCCCCGCGCGCCCCTCCTTGGAGGGGGCCGGAAAAGAGCGTGGGGGGCAGCTCGAGCTCCGGCGTGCTGCGCGGGGTCCCAGCAGCGCCCGGGGCTCCCGCGTCCCGGGGTCAGGGTGAGCGCGGCGGACGCCCGCGGGCGGGAGGCTGCGGCTCCGGCGCTTTGATGCGGGGTTCCCGCGCGAGGCTGCTCCCGGAAGAGCTGAGCGCGCCCGGGAGCCCTGCGAGGCTCGGGGCCTTCTCCGCCCCCGCCCAGCAGAGGGCCGGTTGGGCCGGGTGCCCTGCCCACTGACCAGCTCTTGTTTTGCCGGGGAGGTGGCAGCGGGGATGGGGGGGACGGGTGGTCTCCCTGAGTGGATGCAGGAAGGAGCGCGCCGGGAGAGCACCCGGGGAGTTCTAGGGGAAGGCGACGGCAGGGTCCTGAGGCGGGGCGTGGGGCGGGGGTGGTGGTGGTGTGGAGGGGTGCTGGAGCCCGGGACGCCCCGGGAGAGCGCCCTGCTCCGCAGCAGCCCTGGCTCTCAGAGCCCGGCGAAGGGGGTCCAAAGTGAGGCTGGTGCGGCTGGAAGAATGTCTGGAAGTGGAAAGTAGTGGGCACCTAGAGGGACATTGAGGAGGGGTAGCGGCAGGGCTCTGAGAAACCGAGCTAGGTGTAGGGGTCCAGGCTTACTCGGGTTTGAGGATGCTGTCGGCTGCTCGGTGTCCAGGAGGAGGATAGAGCTGCGCCCGGGCGCCTGGGGAGAAGAATAAGGAGAGGAGACCCTGCCGCAGCCTCCCTCCCAGTTGGGAAATCTTGGAGAGGGATATTTCTGAGGCCGCGGCTGGGTGAGGCCAGAAACCTGCTGCCCGCGATCGCTCAACCCCATGTTAACAACTCTCCATTGGCGAGATCCTTAACCTTTAACTATCTCTGTGCTGGACCCTCTAGTGGAAAAGTCAAGGGACAGTGGGGCTCAGGTACTCCCACGTTTACGGCGGGTGAGAATTTAGACATCATCCATCAGCCTCTTTATTGAACAGATGGGAAATCTAAGGTCCAGAGAGGTAAAATCAGTTCTCCAGGGATGAGTCTCTAGGCAGCTACTTCAAAAGAACACTCAAGGCAAGGCTAGTTCCTACATCCTCTTGCAAATGAAAAACACGTTGCGGTAAGAGAGTGGAATTGAGATAGATTTTTATTTTAAAAAAATAAAACAACACAAAGTGAAATTTGGGTTGGAATTTTAGGGGAAAAACGTTTCCATCTCCTGCTCTTACTGCTCTTCTACCCCCAAATAAAATGAAAGGGGAGTTGGTAAGTCTTTGAATGGTGCAGGACCAACGGCAGGAGGACTGACCTGGGTAGGGCAAGGTCCCACCCTTCCTTTCACCGGGTGTGTCAATTTTGTGCAGATGGGGAGGGAGGTAATTCCAGAGTGTTCTGGGGTCCCAATGTGACTTTGAAAGTTGTCCCTGGGGCTGCAGGTGGGGTACCTCTCTAATACAACTCCATTTCCTGTATGGAGGAAGAGAGGCAAGCGAGGGTTGTATATCCTTCCTAACGCCTCACTTGGCCTGACTGGGAGATTCTGGGGCCCATGGCAAAGGCTGCAGCAGCGAGAACCCACTCTGTCCTCAGACTCTTCCTTTTCCTTGCAACAGACTCAAAAACAAACAAAATCATTATTTGCATATCTAAATATATAACTCACCTCCCTATAGCTACCCTTTACCTCCACAAAAATTCTCTTTACCTAGGCTTAGAGCTCACTTCTAGAAAGTTATTCTATCCTAGAAGCATAAATAAGATAATTTCAAAAATTGGGAGTGATCTCTGTAGGTTGATCTTCTTGTCCAACTTTGTCTCTGCATTTTATTTACAGACAATCTTTGGGAAGTGATTAATAGGGAACGAGTTTGGCAGACATTAGAAGGACCCCTTTTTGGAGAGGGGCTGCTAGAAGAGGAAGAAAGCAAGTGGCATTGCAAGAGGCAGTACCTCATATAGACTCAGTGTTTCTGCCGGAGCCCCAGCTGACTCGTCTCTGAAACCAGAAGGTGAGGTCCCTTCTTGATTTAGTAGTTTCCGCTTCTGTTATCATTAGCTCTTTAAATGAGGAGTGCATGACTTAACACACTATTGAAATGAATAAGTGATTTAATGACTGGAATATTTCACTCTTTTCTTTAAATTTGTTCCTATTTCTTAGACCATTTCTACCCTTTTGGGAAATTTATGCATAAAATTTTAGAACCTAAACTTGGACATGTGTCCTAATAATACTAAGTATTCTCACAATGGAACTTGCTGCAGGGTGTTGGATTCCAAGCTAAGAGCTAACGGACACAATAGAACGTGTGTCCCGTTGATCAGGCTGTGGCAGAGAGAAGCACCAAGGACCCCCTTGACTAAAGTCTGGTATTACTGTGTTTATTTTTAAGGTGACTACTGCTAATTTAGCGTATTCCCCAAATTTTACTGTAAGTACTATGGGAAAGTGGAAGGAAAGGAAGAAAGGAAGGAGGGAGGGAGGGAGAAAAGGGGGAAAGATAGAAGCATTAAATACATGGACTGTCATTCCGAACATGCAGTCTAACCAGGAAACATGCAACAAACAAAAGGCAGACAATACAGGGGAGTTCAAGTTTAATTACTGCCTAGTATAGTTGGAGGAAGGACAGATCATTGTAGACCAGCATGACTGCTTCATGGCAGAGACAAAATGTGAGCTGGCTCAGTTTCTGAGAATAGCCAAGGTTAGTCTATGTGGGAGAAAATGGGGAAAGCTATTCCATGTGGGGGGAACAGCACGAGCAAATGCCCAGTGGAGGGACTTCGTGTGACTTAACTGAGGGATGGACAGTAAAGTGGGTCAGACTGGCTTTGAGAAAAAGGGAGAGAAAAAGTAGGTTACAAGCTAGACTGTAGGGATCTGGAAATGCCAGGCTAAATATCAATAGTTTAACTTGGTCTGCAGGAAATAAGACCAAAGTTTGGTCTTCAAACTTTTTGGAGTAGAAAAGTCAGACATCAAGTGGCATAAAGATATATGCAGTGGTAGCAGGCAGGATTGTCTTAAGGACGAAGCTCCATGAGGAGATGGTCATGGTTGCTGGAAAGAAAAGAATGGAGAGATGTGGGTGCAAGAGCTCCTACAGAGGAACAAGGAACTGAATTTGGGGTTGGAATATTGTAAAACTTTCCTGGCATATTAGAGGAATTTTTTTTAACATAATCCCTTTTCCTCTTAGAGGCAATTTAACAACTGGAGAATCAGATCATTGCCTTTTCATTTTGAAAGGGTGGTTTTCCCAGTGTGAGGGGAGTGAAAATGGTCTTTCCATACAGACAAAGTAGCAGAAAGTAGAACTTACCAAATTTTACTGCCATAAGATTCCATTGTAGTCTTTTAAAAAGGTAACTTATAGGGATATTGTCGATGCTTTGAGAGCCAGTCTGTCAACTTGTGGCTCACCGGGACCATTAGCTTTTTCCTTGTGCTTCTCCTCTGCACTTACTTTCTCACCCTTTACTGTTCATTAGCATCGTTACCAGAACGTGGATAAGAACATCGTCTGCAGTATAACATTTCAGAGCTGCGGTGGATATCAGACATTAACCAGATTTCTCACTTTACCTTTAAGGAAATGGAAGCTCAACATGTTATGTGACTTGCATCAGGTCATCTGGAGAGAGGCATGGGCAAATCTGAAGCTTGATTCAAGGCCTTCAGTTTCTCGGTGCAGTGTCTTTCCAATTCATCACTCTGCCTCAGGTATTTTTCAGCTGGCCAGCAGTTGTAAAAGTTGTGATGTAGTGAATGAATGAACTTTTAGCGAATAAGAGTTACAGGAATGATCTACGGATGTTAAAAGCCCCTGAGTCGATCTTATTATCAGGAAAAGAGGTTTGACTGTACTGAGCCTGAAGCACTGATCAGGTAGTAATTTTAGAAGGGTGAGAGATATGGAGAATTACATGGCACAGGGCTCAGAGGAGGAATGGGGACTCAGGAACATGGCAGTGCTTACCCCAAGGATAGAGGGAATTCTCAGGGACCCTTTGGACCTCTTAGACCTCTGTGATAAGAAGCTGGTGGGCTTTTTGGTAGCAATTCTTAATGAAAATCCTTTTGAGTTGCCATTCTTGTTGAGTAATTGACTATTCTTGAGTCGCTGTTTTATTAAAATGATGCTGCGTTACATTGACTCTCAACCCTGATGGCACTGGGGACTTTAACCTCTTTAAAAATGGACTCAAACATTTGTATTTTTCACCCGGAGATTTCACTATACAGCCATGGTTGAGAACTAGTACTCTACCAGAAACATTTCTTCCCCCCTCCCTCCCTCCCTTCCCTCCCTCCCTCCTTCCCTCCCTCCCTTCCCCTACAGAATCATAGGCCGCACATTTGGAATGCACTCAGGCCTTTAACAGAACATCATCAGAACCTATTTACATCCTTAGTTTTTACAGAACTTTTCAGGAGAGAACTGGACATTTTCTTTGTAGCCGTTTCGACATGATTGGGAGATTTATGAAGTTTTATCACACAAACGTATCAGTTGTTCCAAGTTCAAACACAAATCAAAGAATTCTTCTACAGTGAAATTGTTTTTTTTGCCACAACTCTCTCTCTTCACCATCCCTTCCCTTGGATGTCAGAAGATGCTGCCAGCAGTGTACTGGTGGCTAATGCCACTGTCAGAAGCCAAGGGGAGAGGCTGGAGGGAGAGGAAGAGAGGCAGCCTGGGGGTCCCAGTGGGTCCTGCGATAAGAAGGTGCCTGGGTGAAGAGAGCATCACTTAAGACCGACAAGGCAGGAGAGAGCATCTCTACCAAATCAGACTGACTTTTGCAAACTTGTCACTGTCTTTCCATGTGTGTTCCCATGCATTGTTCATATATGCATGATTATTTGAATAATCAATCACCTTTTCTACTGGTGCATCGAATATGATGGATGTCATTACTAGGAAATCATTTAACCTCTTTCAGATGTAGCTTCCTATATGGAAAGAAGGCAGGAGAACAGAGCCATAGAAGGTTAGAATTGGAACATCTTGCTTAACCCTTCAGTTTATAGATGAAAAAACTGAGGCCCAGAGATGGAAAGTGATGTTCTCAAGGTCACACAGCCAGACTGTGGCAGAAGAAGGCTAGACTCCAGGGTCAGTGCAAGGGGGAGCTCAATCCAATCTCTTTTCATCCCAGATTTTGGTCTTCCTTCTAGGAACCCTAAGCATTCTCAAATTGGAAAATTGTCCTTTGATTGGCTAAGATAGCATTCTGTAAATGTGTTTTTCCCTTGCTGTCTTTTTCGTAATCATTGCGGATCAGGCAGTAGGCAGTCCACAGCTCCACCCTACCCCAGAGTAAGCCTAGCACAGTCAAAAGAGACTTTTGGTTGCAAATACCCAAACACAACTCAAACAAGTTGAGCAGTTACAACAGAAAGCCATTTAATGGCTATGGGAACAGTAAGTTCAAAGGCTAAAGGTAGTTTCAGGCAATTTGAGGCTAAATTAAGAAATTTTTGAGAAGGATATTGGGTTAGCCATTCTGTGTGTAAGTCCATGAAAGTGGGCTGGGAGCACAGCTGTAGAGAGCTTAAGGTAGGACCCTGGAGAGCAGGGAATGAAAACCTGTCCTCCTAGGAACTGACTTTTGTAAGAGCCCGACCGCCTCCCAACCACCACCAATTTTCTGCAGAAGGAATTTGAAGTTGTTTCTTTAGTTTTTCACTGATTTTTTTTTTCAGATGTCTTTTTCCCTTGACATGGTCTTCCCTAGCTTAGGTGCCTCCACTTTTTCTTTGATAGATATTTGAATGATTCTCATCTCCTAGCTTCTCACACTCCAGCTTTCTGTGTCTGCTTGGACAGCAGCTTGATAACCATCACCTCATTTAGCACAGACCCGTACTTGCTGTATCAGATGAACTGAGCTTGCGACATGTGGGACATGGTTCAAAATCACGGGAGCAGGGCTTCCCTGGTGGCGCAGTGGTTGAGAGTCCGCCTGCCGATGCAGGGGACACGGGTTCGTGCCCCGGTCCGGGAAGATCCCACATGCCGCGGAGCGGCTGGGCCCGTGAGCCATGGCCGCTGGGCCTGTGCGTCCGGAGCCTGTGCTCCGCAATGGGAGAGGCCACAACAGTGAGAGGCCCGCGTACCACACAAAAAAAAAAAAATCACGGGAGCAGCTCCCTTTACCACTTCCTGCCTCTGAGCAAACATGAGTTGGTTCTTACGCACCGTGGAAGCCATCACTTATCAAAGCGTAACAGTAGTTACCCTTATGCGTAGGTCTAACCACGCCACGACACTGTCCATTGGCTTCAAGCAGTTACAATTCATTTTTTGTTTATAGCCAGGTTCTTATTTATTTAAACATGGCATTCTGAAATGCATGTGGCTTTTTAGCAGGATGGATGAATCACAGCGTTTTGCCTTTTTAGTCTTTTTGTGCAAGGCAACTGGCATATTCCACTTGTGGTCTCTCTGGACCTCAACATTACCATTCAGGTGCTGCTTTCATGTTTTATTTCAGTCTGTGTCACATGAGTGGTACTTTCCTTGTCTTCCAACAGAAATTGTGTTAGGAAACAAGTGGGCTAGTTTTCCTACCCTAATAAAGTACAGATTTACATTAAGTGGCTGCTGGCGTTTTGTACAAAAAATCCCAATTTCTAGGTGTTTGGGGGGCATCTCTTTTCCCCCTCTGCTGATCTAAAATGAACTTGTCTAATGTTTCGCTGGCAGAGTGATAATCGCACCGAGGCGCCTTCTCTCCGTTCAGTGGAATATCTTGAGTGCTATCTACTGGCCAAATGTGGCATTGCTTCATAAAGCATGAGCTTCAGGCAAATTGTCATGGGTCTTTTAAGGATAACTTTTGTCGGTCAGCTGAATATATGCCATGTGTTTTAGCACATCCTGACACATACTGACTAAGGACGTGAATTTTTAAATGATATCATTGCTAGGGAATCGCTTGTTGCCTTCTGGGTCAGAAGACCCCTTGATTAAGAGTTGTACAAATTATAGTGTAAGTGAAATGTAACCAGTGGGCAGGTGCCCGCTTGTTCTTTGAAATGGATAACTATGAATATCTTAAATCTGATTCTCACTTTGCTGAGTAATGTCAATGGATAAAAATAAGCCTTTAATTTAAAATGAACTTTACAGAGTCAATCAATAATGCTGTTTTCATGTGTATGAAAAGGAAGAACAGAGCAGTGAAAAAAAAATCCTCTCCAGTTAATTTGCACTCAATACGAGGTAAAAAGAACGTGCCAGTACTAATAGTATTGATCAGAATGTTTAAAAGGTAACAGCCAATATTAAGTATGAGTTAAAATTCATCCAATGTTTGCTAGCCAAACTGTATTTTCTGCCTAAGGTCTTTTGTTTTAAGCAGCTTGTAAATTATCCAGAGAAGTATGTTTATGCTTTAATCAAGATTGAAGGAAAGAACATATGAGGAAGGAGTGCAAAGCATTGAACAACTGAGAGTCAATGACAAGTGATTTGAGAGTCATGGTCAAAGAACCAAGGGATCTTCTTATTGTAGCAGAATGAATCATTGTTACGTTTAGGACAAATAGCTGTAAAGGAAGGACCAAGGACAGGAGATTGCTATTGATTTTCAGGAAATCATGAAGAGGAAGGGCTAATGTGTTGACATTAATTTAGGCAAACATCCAGATCATGAAGCTGTAGTTAACAGGAACTTTATACAGACATATAGATTTAACAATATACAGTGAAATAGACTCTCCTATCATAATTTTTAAGTTATTAAAATGCAATGTATGCTGCCTTTCACTCGATTATTTTAAATTGTTTATTCAGTAATTTGGAATTATTTATGTCACTTCATACTTATGTATTCTACTGCAAATTATAATTTTAAAAATTGAATATCCTGGATTTTGAGACTGTGATATATGTAACATATTCGGTGATCTGTATGCTACTAAACAATGATCGGTATAAACATTTTGATAGATAATAAAAAGAGAGAGAACGTGAGTTAAAAATACATAACTATAATTTAAAACCATTCTGTTTCAGCAATAGAATATTTAAATATATATATGTATTTATAGGCACAAGCAAAAATCTCACTAACACTTATTTTTCAATTATTCCTAGACTGAGCTTTCTTTTTTTTTTAACCCCAGGTGCTGTACATATATTATAACATATAATCATTACAACAACCCAGTAAGGTGAGTATTATCTGAAATTTGCAATGGCAATGCTGAGAAATAGAGGAATTAAATATTGTGCCCAAGATCGCTTAACTCTCATGTCACAGGACCCACGATTTGGACCCGGAAACTCTAGAGCTTTCTCTCCTAACTATGACACAACATCGTATTCAACTGTATTGTTGTTTACATCTTGTCAGTAAAGTTCCTGGTCTGCCCAAACTCTTCTTCATTTTTCTCTCATTGTGACCAACAGAAACGGGGAAAGGTAGCATATGGTGTGATGCTACTAGAGAAGTTGTGTTTATGTAGGGGTGTGTGTGTGGGGGTGTGTGAAAATATTTGGCACAGTGCCTGGCACTGAGTAGGAATTCCCCCAAATCTCCTTAAGTCTGAGTCATGTGAATGCTGTTTTCAGACTGAAAGGAGGTATGCTTTTTTGTTCTTTTTCATTTCACTAGTAACCCAAAAAGGTGGTTTGCTCTGTGCAACGCCATCAAACTGGGAACCACTTTTTCCAGCATCCTTTTCCCCTGTATAGTTGTGTTAGAGTTGGCCAAAGAGATCTGATCTGAATAAGATCTAGAAGGCTGAAGCTCCGGGGCAGCCATTCCTCTCTAAAGGTCTTCAACTTTGAAAGAATAGCTTGGACCCAGCGGTTCCAGCCTGTCCTTGCTGCCTTCCATCTTCCTAAGGGCTCTGCCTGCCGGCCAGCAGCTACCCCAAGCCCACCACTAGATGCTTCGTGGGGATACACAGGACAGGTAGTCACTCAGACACCTTCCCTTAAATCACCCCACGAGTTCCTCTTCATGTTCCCATTTGGCTTCTCAGAGTATCCTGACCGAACCTTGGCAACGTGAATATCAACACAGTCTTCAAATGGGCAGTAAAAACAGTTTACCCAAATCTGTCAAATTTCTTAGGACTTACACAATTTTTCTAAAATTAATCAATTTTAAAATTAATCTTAAATCTTAATTCTAAAATTAATTCTAATCTTAATTCTAAAATTAATCTTGGGGTTAAGAATCTTGGCGCAGTGGTTAAGAATCCGCCTGCCAATGCAGGGGACAGCAGTTCGAGCCCTGGTCCGGAAACATCCCACATGCCACGGAGCAACTAAGCCCGTGCGCCACAACTACTGAGACTGCACTCTGGAGCCTGGGAGCTACAATTACTGAAGCCCACGCGCCTAGAGCCCGTGCTCCACAACAAGAGAAGCCACGGCCATAAAAAGCCCACGCACCGCAACAAAGAGTAGCCCCTGCTCGCTCAACTTAAAAAAAGCCCCGCGTGCAGCAACAAGGACCCAATGCAGCTGAAAACAAATAAATAAATTTAAAAAAAAATAAAAAGTAATAAAATTAATCTTTTAAGTATTATCCAAAGTGTAAAAGTGTATTCCAAAATCTCTAAGTGTTTCTCAAAGAGTATTTTACTAAACCACCTTCAAGGAAAGTTAATAAATATTTACATGAAGAAAAAATTCTGAGTTCAACCTAGTTTGAGAAACACTACATGAGCTGAAGTTAAACAGATTGATTTATTCAAGGATTATTCAAAGTCCTTAATTTTTTTTCTTGGAACTTTTCAAGTACCTCTTTTGGGACTAGTGTGATCAAAAATACACCTTGAGGGACTTCCCTGGTGGTCCAGTGGTTAAGACTCTGTGCTTCCTCTGCAGGGGCCTGGGTTTGATCCCTGGTCCGGGAACTAAGATCCCACATGCCATGTGGAGCAGCTAAAAACAAACAAAAAAATACACCTTGAGAGACAGAAGGAGAACCACATAGTAGCCATGTCTTCCTGCACACAGGGATCCAGCAGGATCATCAGCAAAGACTTTCTTTCTTTTTCAGAATTTCAGAATTGGCTATTCTAGTTCCCTTACCTTTCCATGTACATTTTAGAATCAGCATGTCAATATCTACCCAAAAAAGCTTTATGGGATTTATATTGGGATTGCATTTTGAATCTATAGATCAAACTGGGGGGAAGAGATGAGGAATGGGGTTTTGATCATCATTTCTTTTTTTTTAATTTAAATTAAATTTTTTTGTTTATTTTTTTTTGGCAGCCTTGGGTCTTCGTTGCTGCACGCGGGCTTTCTCTAGTTGTGGTGAGCAGGGGCTGCTATTCATTGCAGTGCGTGGGCTTCTCATTGACGTGGCTTCTCTTGTTGTAAGGCACGGACTCTAGGCATGTGGGCTTCAGTAGTTGTGGCACGCGGGCTGTAGAGCGCAGGCTCAGTAGTTGTGGCGCACTGGCTTAGTTGCTTCACCGCATTCGGGATCTTTTCTGCACCAGGGATCGAACCCGTGTTCCCTGCATTGGCAGGCAGATTCTTAACCACTGTGCCACCAGGGAAGCCCTTGATCATCATTTCTTGACTAAGACAACAAACAAAACCCAAGCCTTTCCTTCCTATTAGAAAGTAAAGCCCGAACACCATAGCCTGACACTGAAAGTTTTCTGTCATTCAGCAAAAGCCAGTTTTTCTCAGCCTTGTATTTTATAACTTTTCAGCCTAGATTCTCATCACCAGCCAAAGCAAATCACTGCCCCTCCAACATTACAATGGCATCCTCATGCCCTTTCATTCCTTTACCTCCTCCAAAATCCTGCCTCCCCCTTTATTTCAAATTCATTTTCAAGCTTTAACTCAAGTGAAACTTTCCCTGCTTCATCCAACTAAGAGTTGTCTTTTGGTTTCTGAGTTCCTTTCACAGATTCTGTGATCACCACTCATTAGACGTTTCCCAAACATTGTGGTGTATTGTTAGTGTCATTTTTGTCTGAGAATGTCTTTCCAGAAGCACCGCCTGGTAAACTCCCTAAAGGTACAGATTGTTTTTTTCTATCTCTATGGAACAAGAGAGTATGCAGACACTGATAGTCAAAGTATTAATTAATTAGAACAAACTAACTTTTATTTTGGTTGTTTGTTTCAAAAAAACCCACACATGTATTGTCTCACAGATTATGTGAGTCAGAAGTCTGGGTTTGGCTTAGGTGAGTTCTTTGCCTAGGGTATGACAAGGCTGCAATTTAAATGTAGTCTAGGGCTGTGGTCTCATCTGAGCCTTGGGGTTCTTCTCCAAGCTCAGGTGGTTGTTGATAGAATTCATTTCCTCACAGCTCTAGAACTCATGGCTGTTTGGTTCCTCAAGGCCAGCCAGAGAATTGCTCTTCAGGAAGGATCAAGTTCCTCTTTTAGGGACTTTCCTTATTAAGTCAGGCCCACCCTGGATAATCTGTCTTTTTTTTTTGCGGTACGTGGGCCTCTCACTGTTGTGGCCTCTCCAGTTGCGGAGCACAGGCTCCAGACGCGCAGGCTCAGCCGCCATGGCTCATGGGCCCAGCCGCTCCACGCCATGTGGGATCTTCCCGGACCGGGGCACGAACCTGTGTCCCCTGCATCAGCAGGAGGACTCTCAACCACTGCGCCACCAGGGAAGCCCTAATCTGTCTTTTGATGAACTCATACCCAACTGATTTGGAACCTTAAATGCATATGCAAAATCTCTTCCCTTTTGCCAGGTAATGTAATCTAATCACAGGAGTGAAATTCCATCATGTTCTGGGATCCCACCCGTATTCAAGGGGAAGATTATACAATAGTCCTTGAGGGCTGTCTTAGAATTCTGTCTTCCACAAGGGATATTCATGAGAACTTTCACTGTTGCATTGAGAACAAACTAACTTTCAGTGTTTGATACACCAATAATAAAATATTAAGACTTCTGATATGACTCCAAATTTAAATATTTGGCCTGGGAAGTGTTTGGCTTTGGATAGGGCCGCTTATGTAGCTTCATCTTCATAGCTCTAAACTGTCTCATTTTCCACTCACACTCCTTCATCTCCCCCACTCCTGTGGCATCTGGGTGAGTTCACCTGGTACTTGGGGGTCCCATGTCTTAGATCCTCTATGTAGGGCCAAGTTTTCTGGGGCTTCGCTTATTTCATTCTTTTTATCAAACATTTTCTCTCAGCTATACCATGTCCTCAAAGGTCTGTTCCTTTCTAAGTGATGTGTGGAGATCAGAAAGAGAGAGGGGGTTTTGATCTGATTGATTAATCTTTGATGGTACACCAACAGAATTCAGGTTAGAAATTCTAGTGAAAAGTGCATGGTCTTTGAAGTCAGATAGTCCTGTATTCAAATCCAGACTCTACCAGTTACCATCTTTGTGACCTTGGGTGAATTGTGAAGTTTAAATAAAAGCACGTACAATATTTCTAGAAAGTGAGGAGAACAAATATTCTAGAAGGTGAGGAGAACAACACACATTGGTTTCTTTGGCCCTGTTTTTCTATAGTCCTTCCCTGAGAATACAGTAATATCTGTTATTGATGATTTAACATTTTCTGTATGCAAGGCACAGTGCTAAGTGAGTTACACACATTTTCTCATAACCCTTAAAGCAATCTATTTTTTTTTTTTTTTTTTAGTATTACTATACCACTTTTCACAAGAACAAGCAAAGACTTAGTTTAAAGAACGCTTTGTAAGGTCATAAAATAGGAAACTAGTGACATTGGCATTTGAACCTCAATCTAATTACTTCCGAGACCTGGGCTTTTAGTTTCTATCCCATTATCTTGCTAGCTATATGCACAGTGTCTCAGGAATTTCATGGGTGACATCAAGAATGGAGAACGTTCAACATCTAGCAAACTTGTGGGAAATATATTTTAAGTCGCATAGATTTTTCATCTGTCCTTTGGACCATACCACAAGAAGCGGTTACTGTAACACCCATCTGTAACTCACAAAATATATTTTAGTTGGGTAAATATATTTACATATTCATAGCACTCTCTTGGGCTCTTTCTACCCTGACTTCTTATAGCCAGTTAATCAAGAAGCACTGTGAAGTCTTTCATAACACTGTCGCTGGTGTTATTTCCACTGACACTTTAAATGTGGTCTGGCTTGATTAACAAGAGGTCCACCTCTTTTCTAGTTAAGGTGGAGTTGGCGGTTGTGGATAGGGACTTGGCTATTCATGGTCAGAGCTATGCCTGCACTTCTGCAGCTATCCTTTTCTGGGTTCTCTTCCTTCCAGTGACCACTGTGGCTGTACTTCCCACAGCCCCTGGCAACTGCTGAGCTACCAGCCATCTCTGAAGGGTCGGCCTGTAGAATCTTGTTCCTTCTCTGGCCAGCAGGGAAGTGACTTTTGCTTCTTGTGACCAACTTTCACCTGAGATTTTCAGAGAAGTGCAATGGGGGGTTCCTAATGACATGGTTCTCTCCTCATCTTTCTTCTCCTCCTCCTTCTACTTATTTATTTATTTATTTGCTGTATGCGGGCCTCTCACTGTTGCGGAGCACAGGCTCCGGACGCGCAGGCTCAGCGGCCATGGCTCATGGGCCCAGCCGCTCCATGACATGTGGGATCCTCCCAGACCGGGGCACGAACCTGTGTCCCCTGCATCGGCAGGCGGACTCTCAACCACTGCGCCACCAGGGAAGCCCTACTTCTTTTAAAATTGTTTTATTTTTCTCAAAGATACGGATACTTTCAAAAGCTTACTTGTTATAAGATTTGTTATGGAAAACAGCAGTCTCATGCTTACCTGTTGCCCTGTTACATCCCCCCAATCAGCCATTTCTGAGTTTATCTGAGTCGTTTGGTATTTATTTGTTTCTTTTAATTTTCTGTTTAACCATTTTCACTATTTCTATTTTTTTGCCATCTCATTTTTCTTAAATAAAATGTTTATACGGCCATTCCTTAATTATCCAATGGTAGCCATTTTCTATTGACTTCCAACTCTGGAAGGTTTCTTTTCCTATTTTGCATCCTTTTACCCCTTTAATGTAGTTATATCAAAGCGTCCGGTATGTACTCTGATGCTGTTATGACTATTGCAATTGATTTTCATGGGTAAGCTATGTGGAAGACCATGACTCCCTTTTCTTGACTACACATTTTGTTTTTCCTAGAATTAATAATAGTCTCATATTTCTGTTTAAATTTCTAGGTATTTAATGGCAGTCCAACCACAAACTATCCCACAACTGTTTAATCTTCTCTCCGTACAAAAACAATTACTGGTAATTCACTTGCATTTTCTTGGGGGTGCCTCTCTAGGAGTCTTCTGACCTGGTCCAGTCAGCTTCCACTCTTTCCTCCTCTCCTGTGGCACAGAGGGCCACCTGGGATCTCCCTTCCTACTGGACTGGGAACCCTTTATCTCTTTCTTATGATAGTCTTCCTATTTCCTTCCTATTTCCTCTATGCCACGCTTTCCTCTTTCTTGGTTTACTATCTTCTACGGGTGGAGCCTGTCTTCCAGTAGCTTCCTGAGAAAATGTGTATGGGAGGTAAAATATTGGTGTGTTGAATATCTGAAACTTTTCTTTTCTTTTTTTAATCATCATGATGCACTGATAGGCTATCAGAGTATAGAAATCTAAGGTGAAGTAAGTTCCCCTCAGCATTTTTAAGGCATCCGCCTATTGTCTTCTAGCTATCTGTGTTGTGATTGAGAATTCTCAAGTCACTTTGAGTTTCAATTTTTATTTGTGACTTCTTATTTTCGTTGCATTCCCTGGATGCTTAAAATTTTTCTATTTGTCTCCAGCATATCATGATGGCGTGCCCTTAATGTGGATTTATATTTGTCCACTATGCTGAGCACACAATAGGCCCTCTTGTGCTGGAAACACCCCCTTCAGGGATGGACACTTTTCTTGAATTATTTATTTTATTATCTTCTTCTCTTTTTTTTCTGTTTTATTTATTTTTTTCTCTCTCTGAAAGCCCTATTATCCAAATGTTGGTCCTCTTAGGCTCTCATTACCTAATCTTTTCAATTTTATACTGCATCTCCTTGTCTTTTTTTCCTTTAGTTTCTGAAAGATTTTCTTAATTTTGTCTTCCAAACCTTCTACTGAAGTTTTAGTTTATGTTAAACTGCTGTATTACAAGAGCCCTCATCCTATTCTAGTTTATGGATGAAATACCTTCTCTTATCTTTCTGAGAATATGGTTTTATTTTTGTAATTTTCTTCTGCCTGTAGCATCTCTGATTTTTCCCAAATTGCTTTCATCTCAGTTTTCTGTGTAAGGGCTCCCCCAACAGCAGTGTGGTCCTTGGCTGTCCTCTCACCCTGAGAAACGAGTCACTGAAAAGCTGATTGGAACCACTGTATATATGAGTGTGTCAACTCAGAGCTTCACTGAAAATTAAGTTGCCTTGACCATTTCCTTGTTGAACCCAGAAGTCAGTACCTTTACCATCTTACTCTTGGCCCAATCAGAATGCTCAGAGAAGAATCTTCCAGTCTTCTTCATGGAGGCTACAGGCCTTGCTTCCATTGTTCTAGTAGCTGACTGGTGATAAGAGCCTGCAGGGAATGTTGTCAAAATTTAGTATGAGAATTTTCACTTAATCTCTCTGTGTTAATTATGCATCTCCAAACTTCTAGGGTGTCTGATATTCTCCATCCAGACACTTTCTGTTTTATAGTTTTCAGGGGTGAGGAAGGGGAATTTATCCATCAATATGGAGTTGGGGAGAGGATTTAAGGAGTGTTTGTTTCTTAAACACACTTTCAACTAACCTTCCTGTTTTTGGTCACTTTTCCCAGAGATCTCTGAAGCCATCAACTCCTGAGCCTTTTTTGAGAACAGCAAATAGATTTTCTTCCTCAGCTTTAACAGTATCGGCTTGGGGTTCAACTTTCTCAAGTCTACAGCAGTGGTTATTACAAGTCCTTCTGCTTTTCCAATTTGTGTTTTTAATCCTCTCCTTTCCCATTTTTTTGACCCTTGAAATTAGCCATTGAACTTTTCAAAAAATTATTAAATATTCCACATGGTTATTTTAACAGGGGCCTGGGAGGGAGGAGAACTAAATGTATGTGTTCTGTTTACTACTTTTTAACTAGAATTCACTTTTGTTCCTTCCTGTCTCTTTCTCAGCTGAACCTGGACATCCTGTTCCCTTCAAATCCCAGACCAGCTGCTTAGTCTCACTCACTCTGCCAGGCCCCTTCACTCATCCGACTGTCTTAGGGGCCCTACCGCTTCTCTTTCAGGTGCAATTTCTTCTAAGTCTTTCTGTGTATGAACCCCAGTGAAGCGCTGGCTTCTTTTCCTCTCCTTCAGGGTTCCTGGATCCACACTGATCCAGAGATGGGGGTGGCTTTTCTTTCCAGATCTCTAAGCATTCTGTGATCTGCAGAGTGTTCTCAATTCCACGTCTGGAGTCTCCCAGAACAGTAGATGAAGTCTGCCAGGGCACACGGAAGACAAACCAGCCCCAAAGAATCTCATCTCCTCCCAGGCGAATATTATTAGTTAGGTAATTTTCATATACGATGTCTTTATAATTACCAGGTTACCATTTGCAATTCTAGAAATGCGGCTCCCACTTGGCCACGTTTCCCTCTTTACATTATTTTTCCTTTTTTATTTTTTTGGGGGGGGAAATTTTTTTCTAATGCTGCCCTTTTGTTTCTGGTCAATCTCTCATTTTTCAAATAACTATACCTTTTGTAATTCTAGCATCTCACCATATTTATATGCTCTTTTAGGGATAGGTACTCAGCCCTTTACATAAAGCACAGTTTTTACTTTTAAATTTTATTATTATTTTTCTAATTAAGAAATGAATGTATATTCATTGTGAAACGTGAAGTTCAGTGAGGTTAAGTAATTTGCCTAAAAGTTATCTATCTAACTAGTGTCAAATTCAGTATTCTGACTCACATCCAAAGTATTAACACTCTGCTATTCCACATTTTATTAACCTAAGCTGTCTTTTGCAACAAAAGATGCATATAAATGGTCATTATGTATAAATGATTAGAAAATTCCATTGAAATTATTTTCATTTGGTCTTATTGATAGTCAACTTCAATGCTTATTAAAGTATCAGCCAGCATTTTCTCAGAAATAATTAACTTATTAATGAATTATTTCAAGTTTCAACAGATATTCCATAAGCACCTGTTATGTTCTGGACTGTGCTAGGGGTTGGGTAAACACATGAGCATTTTAGGATAAAAATTCTTGATTTTCTCATTTTGGATTTTGCATGTGGGGTCATCTTTGTCTTTTCTGCTCAGGAGAGAGATTCTTAAATGCCAAGCGTTTCTTTAGCTGTGACATTGGGAGGCAATTCATTTTTTTCAGTCTCCACAGTCCTGCAAGCGCACGATAGGCAGTCTACCAGCGGACACTGCTATAAATGACCTATGAATTATAAGTCTGGCCTAGGAAATCAAACAGCTGTCTTAAATCAACAAGTCTTTGGCTGATTCCCAGATGTAATAGGACTCGTTTCAAATCATCATCTGTAGTCACTAGTGAAAAATCAATGAGCAGCTCACTGGGATATGTAATGAGGGAAAAGCCATGAGTTGAAAGGAAAACAAACAATGAAAAAATTCAATATTTAGTACGAAAGAAAATCAACCACTTGCAGTGCTATCAGCTATTTATATTCTTAAATTTATGTACCGTCTTGATACTTAAATTAGTGCCTTCCCCTAAAAAAACAAGATACTTCTGAGTCCAGTCAATTTTGTCTTCTAGACAAGGAAGTAGGCTTCGTTTGTGCTGCGGCCTTTATGGTTTTGTCAGCGTGGGGCATGGGCTCCTCCAGGGGTGAACATGCTCTTTCTTCCATTATTTGTGAAGGAGTAACACAGAGATGGCTCACTGATTCTTATATTTTTTTTCTACTGAACAACTATGTAACAGTTATATTTTGCCAAACATCAACTTTTGCGGAACTTGGACTTGAAACTGTAATTTGTAACTGGCTGCACCTCAGAGTCATCTGTAGAGGGTTTAAAAACTTCAGGTGCTTGGGCTGTGTCCTTGGATGTTCTGAGAAGCTCACATGTGAGTGATTCTGCTGGGCCATCAGGATTGGGAGGCCCTGGGCAGCAGCATAAGCCCAACTGGAGGGAGCTATGGGGACCCTGAGAGTTGGGTGAAGGCTGAACTAAGCACATCCAGATTAGGAGGACAAAACTGGAGAGATCAGTTCATGGTGGGAATGGAGAGAACGGATACAAATGCCATTAATAAACGACTCAAACAAAATGTTTTTTTAGTATGTCTTAAAAAAAGGGTCTAGACCAATGCTGTCCAATAGAAACATAATGTGAAGCACATGTGCCATCCAAAATTTTCCAGTTGGAACATTAAAAAAAAAGCAAGAAGGGCTTCCCTGGTGGCGCAGTGGTTGGGAGTCCGCCTGCCGATGCAGGGGACACGGGTTCGTGCCCCGGTCCGGGAAGATCCCACATGCCGCGGAGCGGCTGGGCCCGTGAGCCATGGCCGCTGAGCCTGCGCGTCCGGAGCCTGTGCTCCGCAACGGGAGAGGCCACAACAGTGAGAGGCCCGCGTACCGCAAAAAAAAAAAAAAAAAAAGCAAGAAGAGGGCTTCCCTGGTGGCGCAGTGGTTGAGAGTCCGCCTGCCGATGCAGGGGACACAGGTTCGTGCCCTGGTCCGGGAAGATCCCACATGCCGCGGAGCGGCTGGGCCCGAGAGCCATGGCTGCTGAGCCTGCACGTCTGGAGCCTGTGCTCCACAATGGTAGAGGCCACAGCAGTAAGAGGTCCGCGTACCTCTAAAAAAAAAAAAAAAAAAACAAGAAGAGGGAATTCCCTGGCAGCCCAATGGTTAGGATGCAGCACTCTCATTGCTGTGGGCCTGGGTTCAATCCCCGGTCAGGGAACTAAAATCCTATAAGCCATGTGGTGCGGCCCACAAAAAAAAAAACAAAAAAAAAAACCAAGAAGACAGAGGCAGAATTAATTTTTATAATATATGTTATTTAACCCAATATATCACAAATCTTATCACTTTAAAAGTTAATGATATGAAACATTATTAATGAGATATTTTAATTCCTCCCATTTCAAGTGCTCAGTTTGAAGATCACTCGTGGCTTCCATACTGGACAGTGCAGGTCTAGGTGGAGGATGGATCTAAATCCATTGACAAGCAGTGTCAGAGCTCCAGCAGAGAAGATAATCTGAGCTAGGAATTAGACTTTGCTTTGGGACGTTTTCAGTGCTCTAGGCCTTAAGGAAGAGGTTTTGGAGGATTGTAGCTTCAGTAGTAAATGGAATTGTTGAGAAGATTGGTGGATGAAAGGGGAAACTGGTCACTCTGCAACCAGGCAGTAGAAAAGAAACAATGGGGGCACAGAATAACAAGCAGTTGTTTTAGCATTAACTGTGTGCCAGATACTGCTCTATACACTTAACATATTTTCTTGTTTAATCATTGCAGGAACTCTATGGAGTAGATTGGGGCCACAGTGTTTGGCCAGTCCTGATAAGAATGGTGAGTATCCTCATTTTCCTCTGGAGTTTTATGATGTGGTGGTCCTGAGGTTGCTACTATTATTACCCCCATTTTACAGATGTGGAAAATGAGGACTTTCCTCCTCCTTCCTTCACTTCGGTTTACCTTCTCTCCTCTTCTTAGGGTCTCTGTTCTACAGTGACCTGCTTTTGCCGTCGTTTCTCTCTGATTTAAATTGTTGTTTTTCTGCTTCGAGAAAAAGGGAGAGAGTAGGATACTCTATTCTCCATCCTCAAACTCTGCTTCCTGCCTCTCAAACTATTTACTCTTCCTACTTTAACTTTAGATCTTATGAAGTTCCATTTTGCTGCACTGCCTAGATAGGACTCATTACTAAAACCAGCTAGTTACTGATAACTACTCAGGTCTGAAAACTCCAAACAAACAACCAGAAAATACCCAAAGAAATAAAAACGAATATCTCGACTTTATATTGTAAAGACAGTTGATTTTTTTTTAAATTCTGCATTTGTTGTGCTTGAAGCCCAACAGTCTTCAGGATTCTCCTTTTTAAAGTTGTAGGTGATTAATACCAGATCAAATTCCAGCCTAAAGGGAAAGACAGATATCAGGGTTTAAGCTAGGATTTCTGCTAATTCCTTAGCAGTCCTTAAACTCTAATTTAAAGTTAAAGGAATAGATCCTTTTATACAAACTGGCACTATCAGGTGACATGCTGGCATATTTTGAAGGGCACGTCACAGCATCTCCGCTAAACACATTCTGTTGGACCCAAGGGTTCTCTCAAAATACACTATATGTGCCTGAGTTACTGCATGCAAGCAGTGGATTTCTTCAAATCATCTTGGAAAAATGCACGGAGAAGGAATAAAAGAATGGAGAATGGAGAACTTAGTGTAATGAAGAAGACAAAGTTAAGCTTCTAAAAACATTGAGGGGAAGAAACCCAAGAATTCATTTTGATTGTTTGTTCTTGTAATTACTTTTAAAGATTTAAAGACAATATGTATTTTACAATTTCCATTGATGCAGTGGTATACTTACAAGTTGCCAGAATATTACGTCTGGTTTTTCAACCACTCTCAATCATTTATTCAATAAATTCCTAAGGAGTGCCTGTCCCTGAGCTGGTACCATGGGCCAGTTGTTGGTTCTCTTGGGCCTCATATCCCTCATGTGCAAAGTAGGTGAATAATGCCAGAATTATAGGTTGTTGTGAGGGTTAGAAATAATATGTATAAGTGGTATGTCACTGGAAGGCAGCAATGGTCAGTGGGAGTTTCTTTTTGTTTTTTAACAAAATGTTTAATCTAGTTGGGCAAAGTAGACATATGTACAAAAAATATAAAATACACTAAGTGTAAAATAAGAGGTATAGCTAAGACATCAGAGGGGAGAGAAAGGTATGGTTTGATTGGGTTGATGTGTCTCTCCCATGCTAGTCTGTAAGCCCTATAATGGTGGAATCCTGCTCTGGTTTGCTCATCCTTCAGCACCTGTCATGGAGCCTGGCTCATGGTAGATGTTCAATCAATACATTTGGACAATAATACAAATTGGGAATTCATAAAAGCACCAGTTATGTGTTACCTGCTTTCAGTCAGTGCCTTGGGAAATGCAGGCAGGGCAGATGGGCTAAGGAAAGCCAGGGAAACGTCATGCAGGAGGCAACTTGAACAGTAAATTTAAAGAGCCAGAGTGGGTGGCCAAAGGGCATTTCATGCGTGAACAAAGGTGCAAAAGCTAGAATAGTATCATTTATTGAGGTGCTATTAAACAAACCAATTTGACCATAACTGGTTTATGTTAATATTTATGAAGAGGTAAGACTGGTGGATATTTCAGGTAAATTTCAGAGAGCCTTGAGTGCCAGGCTTGTTTTTCTAGCTAAGTGCAGTGGGTAAAAAAAATTACCCCTTGAAACTGCTCTAATCAACAACAACCTCCTCCAACTCTGAAAACCCCTAAACAGATAGGAGAAACCTCCCCCTAAGGGTTCCCCTGCCCTCATTTACATTGTAAAACAATTTCTGAAGGTCTATAAGTAGAGATGTAGAGATGCTGCCTGTTTTGCATGGCCTGATGCCAGGAAATCTTCCATCCCAGCTGGGAGCCCTAGTCAGAACAGATCGCCTTTAAATGCACAATCAAAGCCAGGTCAAATGTGTTCTAGAACAAACTGACAGACATGAAGCCAAATATGATAAATCGTGGTGAGTAAGTTGGCTGTGAAAGAATTTGGCTGTGTGTGCTTTTTTCCACACATCGCTCAGGGGGTGGTTTGCTTGTTGATTGTTGGGTGCATTTTAGAAGCAGAACCCTGTCCCTTCTTACAAAGGTGGCCAATAACTCTTCCCCGTAAACTGCATTATTCCCTAGCTGCTACAAGGGGCCGATTAACATAAGCATTTGGTATTGTCTGAAGTGGTCACAATTAGGTGCAATCCAATTTCTGTGAGATAAGCTGGAAATAACCTAGTTATCTCCTCACCTCCTCTAATTTACTGTTTCAATTTCCTTTTTATTTCTTTGCTGTGATTTGATGTCCTGAGCTTTCTTCTGGATCTGACGTGCTTCCAAATTTTCCTCATTCTATACCCTTTCTTTTTTGTTTTTGTTTTTAAATTGTAACTTTATTTGTGTGTGGAGCGGCTTTTTATGTGAGAGTTGCAGAAAGTGATTATTATGTAGAACATTCTGACTTTCTATTTATCTAGACCTTGATTGGGTTGTCATGTAAAACCAAATATAAGGGACATAATAAGTTTAAAGTATAAGATGCTCAGCCCCAGTGACACATTTCAGAGTGTATCCTGAAAGATATTTTATTTTATTGAAAAAATAATTTTTATTCTAAGAATAAGTTGATCTGGGATAGATGAATTTATAAACCTGGTGTCTCCCTTTCTTAAGAGCTAGAAGACTCTGGCAGGCCTACTTTGGATCGTTAGAAGTATTTAAATATACAGTGATGCCAGATCCTGGCTGTGCTTTATTCCCCCATACTAATAAACTGATATTTTGGACAGCTGCTACTCTTTTGATAGTAGGATTAAAAAATTACACAACATTTTAAATTCAGAGAGAGGGAGAGAGAGACACAGAGAGAGAGAGAGAGAGAGAGAGAGAGAATCATTTATAATAGAAAAGGAAGAAAGATTGAAGAACACGGAAATAAATGTTATAGAAAAAGAAGGGAATAAACTTCAAAACATAATCTAAAATATTTAGTTATTTTTAACGTGAATATATTTTCATATTTCTAAAAGTATTTGTGATTGTTCTCAGCAGTGATTTTTATTTTCTTCTACGTATATCTCTAGATTTTTTTCACATTCTCTGGAATAATGTTATGTTTTATAATCAGAAAAATGAAATATTAATTAAGCTCTGTAAAACTTCTGTTAGGTTTGGCGAGCTACATTGGCACTATTCCTTACCCATCATGTTAGGGGTGGGGAGTGAGGAGACTTAGCTAAGTTAAGACTAATCATGGTTGGATGACCTGGGGCAAGTCATTTAAGCTTCCTGAACCAGAGATTTATCATCTGAAATCACCTAGAGCTTTGCTGTCCAATAGAGTAGACAATAGTCATGTGTGACCAGTGAACACTTGAAATGTGGCTGGTCTGAACTGAGATGTGTTGTGAATGTGGAATAAACATTGGGTTTCCAGGACTTAGTACAAAAATTGTAAAATATTTTATTGATAATTGTTTTTATATTGCTAACATGTTGAATGATAGTATTTTGGACATATTGGATTAAATTATATATTTAAAAAATTAATTTCACATGCTTCTTTTTAACCTTTAATATGACTGCTAGAAAATTTAAATACATAAATTTTATTTCCATTGAACAACATGAATCTAGAGGATGTAAGGGTTCAATTTAATGATATCTAAAATCCTTCTAGGTCAACTGTTCTGTGAATTGAGAAAAGCGTATAAACAAAGTCAAGATATAAGGTAGAATGATGATGGAGCATATCATCTTAGGGTTAGTGCAAAAGCAATCTTTGGATTAAGGTTTGGGGAATAGGAATGATGTAACTTTGCATAGTTGCTTGAAACCACCTGAGGAAAATGTTTTCTAAAAAATTTAAGGAAGATGATGGGGAAGAAATGTGGGAAAAAAATGAGTAGTGACACTTCATATTTAACACAGTAGATGCTCTCTTACTTGACTTCTACTAAACCAATTAACTTGATTATATGACAAGCTCCATTTTTTTCTATAAAACATATTATATTATTGGCTGAGGCCCACAAGTGCACTACTTACTTATCTCATGGTTGATCAGGTGCCCAGAAAGCTATGTGCTCATCAATTGAGTCATATACTTACCAGAGGTCACTGGTGTTGTTTCCCTAACCTATTTATGCCAGCTGTACTTGTTTTTGTCATTACATAACTTAATAAGGTACTAAGTAATTGATGAAATACAAGTGTGAAAGAGACGTTGTTTCTATGAAAAATCAGTTTAATGCTTTAAAGCCAAGTTGTCAAAACATGGTATCAAGTTATGTCTAGAAGTTTTGGGGGGAACTGTAAAAATCTACAAGGATTCTGTACTCAGTTTGCTTCACAATGTTAACAAGGTCTATGAAAAACCTAGAATCTGTAGATGATGCATTATGAGGTAGTTTATGCAGGAAAGAATGGAAAATTCTAACCACTCTTTGTTCTTATATCAAAAGATAATTCATCTACTTACTTTTGATCTATATGTCTGTTTTTGTGCCAATACCATGCTATTTTGATTACTGTAGCTTTGTAGTATAGTCTGAAGTCTGGAAGGGTAATGCCTCCAGCTTTATTCTTTTTCCTCAGGATTGCTTTGGCAATTCTGGGTCTTTTGTGGTTCCATATAAATTTTAGGATTATTTGTTCTAGTTCTGTAAAAATGTCATGGGTATTTTAATAGGGATTGCATTAAATCTGGAGATTGCTTTGGGCAGTGTGGCCATTTTAACAATATTAATTCTTCCAATCCAAGAGCATGGGATATCTTTCCATTTCTTTGAATCATCTTCAGTTTCCTTTATTAGTGTTCTATAGTTTTTAGCATATAGATTTTTAGCCTCCTTGGTTAAGTTTATTCCTAAATATTTTATTTTTGTTCATGTGTGTTTTTTGTTTTGTTTATGTGTTTTTAAACAAGGATTTTTTTGTTTTTGTTTTGTGTGTGTTTTTTTTTTTTTTTTTTTTTACTTTCTGATACTTCATTGTTAGTGTAAAGAAATGCAACAGATTTCTGTATGTTAATCTCATATCCTGCTACCTTGCTGAATTCACTGATCAGTTCTAGTAGTTTTTGTGTGGAATCTTTAGGTTTTTTTATATATAGTATCATGTCATCTGCATATAATGACAATTTTACCTCTTCCCTTCTAATTTGTATACCTTTTATTTCTTTTTGTCTGATTGCTGTGGCTAGGACTTCCGATACTATGTTGAATAGAAGTGGTGAGAGTGGGCATCCTTGTCTTGTTCCAGATTTTAGCGGGAAGGCTTTCAGCTTTTGATCACTGAATATTATGTTGGCTGTGGGTTTGTCATAAATAGCTTTTATTATGTTGATTGAGATGTTACCTCTATACCCACTTTGGTAATAGTTTTTTTTTTAAAATCATGAATAGATGTTGAATTTTATCATATGCTTTTTCTTTTAATTAATTAATTTATTTTTGGCTGCATTGGGTCTTGGTTGCTGTGTGTGGGCTTTCTCTAGTTGCAGCAAGTGGAGGCTACTCTTTATTTCGGTGTGTGGGCCTCTCATTGTGGTGGCTTCTCTTGTTGTGGAGCACATGCTTTAGGTACGTGGTCTTCAGTATTTGTGGCACGTGGGCTTAGTAGTTGTGGCTCGTGGGCTCTAGAGCGCAGGCTCAGTAGTTGTAGCACGTGGGCTTTGTTGCTCTGCAGCATGCGGGATCTTCCTGGACCAGGGCTCGAACCCGTGTCCCCTGCATTGGCAAGTGGATTCTTAACCACTGTACCACCAGGGAAGTCCCTATCAAATGCTTTTTCTGTATCTATTGAGATGATCATCTGGTTTTTATCTTTTCTTTTGTTGTTGTGGTGTATCACAGCTTTGCTGTTGCCTTCTTCTTGATATAGTTAAAACATGGGTTCTGGAATTAATCTCTTTGGGTCATACCTCCATACACTTTACTATCATACATTGGGTATGTTGGGGAGGAAAAAATTTCTCTCTACCCTTCCAGGTTCTTCTGGCTGGTCTAAGAATTAAAATGACATGAGAGAGATTAACAGGAGAAAAATCAAACAAAAGTTTAATAACATGTATACATGGAAGGGACCCAGGAAAACTAAGTAACTCACCAAAATGGCCCCAAAACCCTCGCCTTAAACACCATCTTCAGCTAAAGACAAAAGAGGATGTTGGGGTAGTGGTTTGGGGCTTCAGAGGGGAGGAAGGCATTTCATGTGGAGATGGAAATGCAAATGTTTGATAAACAAATGTTTGTTGGGCTGAGCAGAGACAGTGGGACACAGAGTGCATTCTGATTTCTAGGCCTTGCCTGAGTTTCCCCTGCCCACACCAGCCCATATTCTTTGCAGATATCTCTGGTGATATCTCCATTCTGGGAACAGGCCCTCCATCTAAATTCTTTTTGGCAGCTGGGGAGGAGGTTAAAGTTTCTTCCTGAGCCTTTTGGGCCTTGATTGTTTTTAGCTTGAAATAATCCGCATAACAAAGAGACAGTTTGGGGTGGCAAATTTTGCTTCTCTACAGGTTATTTAAATTATCTATCTCTTATTTTCCTTGTGTGTAACGTGGGGTTTATAACCTCTATGGGGCTGTCCCCAGGATTAAGTTAATTTATGTAAAGGATTTTGTAAATGCCTCCTGATTTTTACTATCATTTATCAAAGACTAAATGCAGAAAACTGCACTTGATAGCATCAAAGAAAAGGGGGAGCAGGAACAAGAAGCTGTTTGTTAATGAAGCTCTTCCAGTGTGCTGCTGGCACAGTGGTGAAAACAAGGAGAAGGCCTTCCTTCCTCCATCCTTCCTGTGCACTTGCTGACCGTGGGAGGACCCTGCCAAGGTTAAATGTCCTTCAGTGAAGGACAGTAGGAGGCCTGGGTGTGTCTGCAGACCTGGCTAATGCGGTGTTCTTCGCAGTGTCGTCCTTGGCCTGGACCACCTCCAGACACCTTTCTAGCTCCAATTCTCCACACTCACCAAGAAGCCTTCTGGGTTTCCTTTGGGTTGCCTGGGATGTCTTAAAATACGATTTGCTCTTGGCTGAGGCTTAACCTCTAGGATCAGCGTTGTGAGGACTTTACATCTTCTGTTGAGTTCATCATTGAGTTCTCTGCCAATTGGTGCTGAGAGACTGAACTTTGGAGCCCTGACAAGTGTTGGTGAATTTCTCATTTTCTCTTCCATCCTAGATGGTCTCTCCCCATGTCTGCCAGGTGTGCGCTTCCTTCTTGTCTCCTGGGTTCCTCACTGGAGTGTTCCACCAGCCTGATCTGAGCCCGAACTACCCACCGTGGTCTCTTCTCCACAATCCATTAAAAGTGTGCATGATGTTTCCTCGAGATCTGATAAGGAATAATAAAGAACCATCCAGCTAAATACAAAGTCCTTTCAGATTTAACATATCTGACTGATAGGAAGCCCATTTCTTCCTGGGGGCTACCTGAACTTTGGAAACCTCTGGCAGACTTATGGGGAAGGGTGAATGCTACAAATCCATATCCTTAGGCTACCCTAGCAGGCCATGGATTACCCAGGGCTTGACACTCATGGAATTGTGGTAACATTTCTGGGAGAGTCTTCTCTGAGTGCAGGTGGTCAGACAGTGGCTGGATTGGAGATTTCTTCCTCTCAGGAAGCACCTGCAGCTCCTCGAGTCTGGAGTGGCCCTGCCTTGGCTAGTGTTACAGGCCCTGTTGCTTTTGGTGTTGCCTCTGTCCTCTGTCACCTGTTTAACACATGGTTAACATGTTTAACGTGATTATTTTCTGATTACCTAGAGCTATATTTCTAGACCTTGGGAACAACCCTCTGATTAATTCAGTCCTCAAACCCGGCTACTTCCATGAAAACGTCTGCCAGCTGAATTCATCTTGTTCCTCCAGGTTTCCATGTGGTAAAAATACGTCTCATTTACATGGGGCTTTGCAATTTAGAAATATATATTTGAATCAAATGTGGTTCAAGTCCACCTTTGTATTTTAGAGGTGAGGAACCTGAGACTTTGAGAGGCTGTGTGATTTACCCAAGTCCATACAGACAGTTAATGGCAAGGTCAGGGCAAAATTCATGTTTCTTATCAATCATAGCCAAAATGCATTGCGCAGGGAAAACGGACTATGTTCTAGGCCTGTAAGTTAGTTCTTACCATTAGATGGAGATCACTGAGGCTTAGGGTGCTTGAGTAACTTGTACCGTTGAAGAGTTAATGGCCTGGAGCTGGGTTCAAGCCTTCAGTGATGGCTGAAGAGCCCGCCATCATATTACCATATTCTGTTGCCTCAGTTTATCTCCTGATACCTGGCACTGTGCTCTTAGCTTTCCTCCAGTCCCCAGCACTCCTCTAAAAGGAAGCAGAGAAGGACATATTAATGCCATTTTATATGTGAGAAAATTGAGGGTCAGAAAACATGACCATCGGAAGAATCTGCAAGTCACCCCAGGTGTCCTCGTAACCAGACTCCAGAGCTCTTGTTATTTCAAGCAAGAGGGATAAGATTCAGCCCTCAAGCATGATAAAGGGCTGAGTCTCTGTATCCAGTGCTAACTGGTCAGGCAACTTTCTGATAGCTGGGGGCCCTGTGTCCTATCCGCAGTTAACGGTCCTGGTGACAAAGCAATCAGCAGAAAGCACTTAGGCATCTGGTTTCTTTCCCCTCACTGACCAGTAAAGAAAGTTCAAATTCATAAATGTCCTTTTTACTGCTTTCCAAATGATGTTGGTGAACCAGCCAGTGGGTAAGAAGTATATTTGTCTTCCTTTAATTTGCTATTTGCAATGTTAGCTTTCACTCTGAACGACCCATTGGCTGTTGTACAAGAAATTTGGAAATGTTATATTTGCCAGTTGAGCTGGACTTGGCTTACACACCCAGCTCAGATTCTATATCAGAGACTCACTACTCTTTATCAGTGTTGACTCTGCTCAGCAGAAGCAAAGGTACATCCCTGCGAGAACTATAGCTCTATGCTGCCATCTACTGGAATTCTAGAGAAATGCTTTCTTTGAGTGTATATTAGAAAATGCTGTAATACAGAATTGTTTAACAGAGAACCAGAAAAACAAAAAGAAAGAAAAAAAATAACAAAAACAGATGTCTATAGTCTGGACAAGTAAGCCTGACAAGTAAGTCATAGTTTTACTAGAGGTTTCATCTCCTGATTCTATAGACACTGCAGAACAAGGGACTTAAATCTTTTTCAAGTCCAGGACACCAAGAATATCAAGCACTTCAAGGGCCCTCGTGTTTTGAGGCTCAAACCTCAGATAACTGAAAACCAAGCTAACTGGAATTTAAATTCTTTAATATTTCTTTTTTAGGTGGAACCAAATCATAAAAAGTTAAAAACAACAGAAATGTTACTTTAAAATCATTGTAAGTCTGTTTCTTCCACTCGGTCTTTAGTTAAACATCAAATTCCCAAGTAAGTGTTCTCTACCTGCCAGCAGAGGAGGGGACCCTGTTGTCCTTTGTCAGTTGCTCACTGCTTTTATAGGTTTGAACACAGCTGTCTGTAATTAAATATTTGTGTAATATTTTGTCAATTCCTTCCCCTCCCCTCAGGCATATTTGTTCCCCATGCCTGGCAGAGAATAGATATTTAATAATTATCTGTTTAATGAATTAATGGGCTTTTGGTATATATATATATATGTCCTGGGGTCAGTATTATTACTCAGCTCCAATCTCACTTAAGTTCCTCATCTGTCTCCACTGACAGTTCAGGTATCTGTGCCAAATCCCCACCTGTGAGTTCAGTTATGTTCTGTGTACTCCTGAAACAAGTACTAAAATGAGAAGTTGATTCTTCCAAGTTCAAAGCATTCCAATAATAAGGGTTGAAATATCAAAAAGGCTTTTGGAGAATCAAATGTCCAGTAAACCAAAGCATCCCATTCCCTGGGGTTTAGTTTTCAGGGTTGTTAAACAGATCCTCTCCACTGTGCTCAATAAAACAGAGTCTCAGCCTCAGTTGACAAGTCAGTGTCAGGTGGCTGTCAGCTTCCAGCAAGAGCAACTTGCATCTTCACTTGTCTACGGTGCCATCCTCCCCTGGGTCCATCATCCATCATGTAGAATCTTTACCATGGGAGGAAGAGATGTTATCTGAAGCAGCATTCAGAGACCCTCTGGAAATCCACAGTGCACCAAAAAGACACATTTTCATGTTAAAACCAGTGCAATTAGCCATCCTTATCAGAGTCAGGTTGCTAACCTGCCAAAAGCTTTATCCTTCCTCTGGAAGACTTGTGTCTTGCTAGTCAGGGCGGCAGGGCCCTCCACTGGGGACATATGCAGGTCTGTTTTAAGGTTGTTGATCAGGCTGAGTCTGTGTGTTGCTTCTCATTCCGCTTCTGAGCGCACGGCCATCGCAGAACTGAAAGTACATTGATTCTTGCAGAGTGTTGTTTACTTCTGCTTCTGAATAGCATGATGTGGACATTCGAAACCTTGTGTACAGCGAGGCCCAGAAAGCTCGTGGCTTTGTTCAAAAGCCTGTTCTGATATTTGTCTGATTTTCTGTTTGATTTTAGGTACTTACTGACGTGAGCTGGTCAGGTGGTTTTGTGATTCTCTGGCAGGAAAAATAAAATGGAGCTACTCTCTAAATAAACTTGGCCACCTGAACAGCCGTCACATTTTGACCCTTGAAGTCCCCTACAGGTAACACACTTGACCCTACTGCGGTTGTGCTATCCTCTGAGTTTCCAGAGCTTAAAGGACACCAGAGAGGTTGACTACATCAAAGGCTAAAGTCAAGAGCAGGTTAGGCTATGATTTTATGAATTTGTGTTGAAGATATTCCCTCAGAGAATAAGAAAACTAAAAATGATGCAGGCAGAGTAGAAGGGTGTTTCATAGTGTTTTTGTTTGCTCACTCACTTTGACTTTTTTTTTAAGGAAGGAAATAATCCCATTTATCCTAAATGTTACAAGACGGCTGCCTAGTAAGTCTCAGTCCACTGGATAGTTGCTTTTCCGCTGCAGTTTAGATGATGGGGGTTTGATCTCATGTTGCTGCCTTCTCTTCCTCCAGGTTAGCAAAAGCTAGTGGTTCCCTCATCAGGACCTCTGCTTTTAGCTTTCATCCCTGAGCTATCTCCAGTCCTGTGCTGATTAAATTTTTTTGTGTCAACTTGACTGGGACACGGGGCGGCCATTATTCTGGGTGTGCCTGGGAGGGTGTTTCTGGATGAGATCAGCATTTGAATTTGTAGACTGAGTAAAGCAGATGGTCCTCCCCGATGTGGGTGGGCCTCAGCCAATCCTTTGGAGGCCTGAATAGAGCAAAAGGCAAAGTAAGGGAGAATTCATTCTCTGCCAGGTTTTGAGTGGGGACATTGGTCTCCTGCTCTCAGACTGGAACGTACACCATCAGCTCTCCTGGTTCTCAGGCCTTTGGGCTTGGACTGGACGTGCACATTGGCTCTCCTGGGTCCTCAGCTTGCAGACAGCAGATCATGGGACTTGTCAGTCTCCTTAGTTCATGAGCCAATTCCTTATAATAAATCTTAATCTCTCACTCTATATATACACACATGTATACACACACAAACAGGCATACATATATTTACAGAATATGCAGAAATGCAGGCGTGATGGTGGGAGCTGCAGCAGCCATCTTGTACTATTACATGAAAGGAACACGTAGAGAAAGGTGTATGTACTTTTACACAAAAGGTGTACATATAGCTACAAGGGAGAAGGGGCCTGCATTCCTGATGATCATGGGGCTGCCATATCAGCCCTGGTCCACCCGCCTGGACTTTTACATGACTGACAAATAAAATAACTTTGAAGGTCAGCCATAATTTTGAGTCTCTCTGCTCTCTGTTACGGCATATATTCAAACTAATACATGTAGAGAATGTTTTTATCAAGGTATTGATTTCTTACCTTACTGGAAATAGACACTAGGGTCTAGGAAGGTAGAATTGTATGAGGGTGAATGGTGCAAGGAAGACTTATATTCAATTCTGGCTCCATCATTTGCTGGATCTGTACAGTTGAGCAGGGTACTGAATCTCTCTGTGCCGCAATTTATCTCATCTGTGAAATGGAGATACAGTAGTACCTAGTTCACAAGGTTTATATTGGATCATATGAGACTATATGAGAAGACTGCTCCACACACAGTAACCATCCAATGGATCTTTGCTATAATTACTAGTTTTCAACTCCTTTTGTACTGGCTATCAAACATGCCTTTATAAATAATTTGGTCTCTTAAGTATAGTGGTGCCCTCTCTGTATAGCCAATTTCCATTTTAAATCAAAAGATTAACATTCTAATATTTAAATAAACCACTTGTTAGTTTGGATAGTGTGAAACAAATAAGCTATAGTATCTCCCGCGAAGATGAGGATCAAGCCACGGACTAGGCGATTTTCTAGTGAATCAACATTATTGTGGATAACAATGATACCAAAAAGATGATAATAATAAAAGTAATAATAATAAGTAAAATTGATTGAGGACTTTTATGTGCCAGACTGTGTACTGTCTTTTTTTTTTTTTTTTTTTTTTGCGGTACACTGGCCTCTCACTGTTGTGGCCTCTCCCGTTACGGAGCACAGGCTCCGGACGCGCATGCTCAGCGGCCATGGCTTACGGGCCCAGCTGCTCCGCGGCACGTGGGATCCTCCCGGACCGGGGCACGAACCCACGTCCCCTGCATCGGCAGGCGGACTCCCAACCACTGCGGCACTAGGGAAGCCCGTGTACTGTCATTTTAAATGTATTAATCTCCTACAATTGTATAACATGGATATTATTATACTCATTTGAAGGATGAGAGAAACCGAGGTCAAGTTAGTCATGTTCTTTGCTCCATAGCCATTAGGGATTAGATGAGGAATCTAAACTCAGTTATTATTATTATTATTTTAAATTCCAAAGCCTATTTATTTGCCATTATTTCACCCTGAACTCTTTGAACTCTTGTGTAAGGAAACATTCGGTCTGTCTACAGGGTTTCCCTTTAATTTATTTGGATAAATATACTAGTTTCACACTTTTATGTTTATTAGAGATTTTTGAGATTGATTCTAGGCTCATTATTTTACACTATTTATTAAGTACACCCTTTTTAAAAAAAATAAGAATGAAAGTACTTTAACTTGGGATTTGAGTAAGATGAAGAGAGTCTTCTTTTTCTTTAAATCTAGTAGGTGACAGGTTGATTGTTTTTTAGGATATTGTAACATATATTTAATAAGACAGGTGATGTCCTCATAGGGAACAGAAACATAAGGAGGGTGGCAAGCTACTTCTAAACTCTGTGTCTCAGTTTCCCCACCTGAAAAAGTAAATTTGGTTGAGCAGATCATCACCAGCTATTCTAATTATATTATTTAAGTGAGACTTCATTCTCTCCTCCGTCTCAGATTTCTACCTTCCTTCTTTCCCTAAATTAGTCATATTAAAATACTTTGCTTAACTTTAATCACCCTGAATGGGCCATCTGCTTCTCTGTTTCATCAAAAAGCAGAATTTGATCATGGCTGCTAGAGAAGAATTTTGCATTATTTATATTATAAGCAAATGAATCTGACATTTATACCACTGTGGCCTTAATTCTCCTAAATCTTGTCTTATATATGAAATGTGCATGATATGTAGGATCTTAGAAAGCTCTTAAGAAGGTTTCCACAGTTGAACAAATCTCTTTGATCTTCTCGGGACTTGAAAGCTTCAACTGTAGAATACATGAATATTTTTGAAGTTCTCTAAATTACAGGTAATTCAAATCAAGTCTCAGGATTTTAATATGATTAATGAGTGATGTGTATATCAGGTAGATGTCATTTAACTGTTGCTGTAGTACACTGAATCTACCAGATTAATCCTGAGAATATTTAGTTATTATACAGGATTACAAAAAGACTCTCCTTGTAGAATCAACTGTAGAAAATATGATACATGTAAATTTATGTTTAGACAATTTGATGTCATTTGAAAAATGATTGATTCTTTTGTAATGCAGTCATTTAAATAATTCACATAACTTCATATGATAAGTTTAATTCTATCTAGTTTATTTAATAGCCCTCACTTAGAGAATAAGAATTTACTGAGAACCAATCCTGAACAGAATCTTTTGCAAGATTCTGCATATATTTGTTAAATGGACTGTGAAGCAGGTAGAAAAGGGAAGAGATTAACGAAAAGAATTTGTCGAGTCTGTCCTTCAAGTACTTGTAAGAGGTGAGGAGAAAAGCCATGTGGCAAACAAAATGGCAGAGAAATATTATAAAGAAATATATATGTGTAAAATAAACATAAGTATTTGACAGATGTAAATAAATTCACGCTTGTATGTGATTTAAATTTTCAAAAGATAAATGAAGAAAGAAAGAGAGGAAGAGGGGAGAGTGAGGAAGGAAAGAAAGGAGGCAGGCAGGCAGGAAGGATCATTCAGACAGTCATTCACACCAAAGTCATACTCTGTTCTGGGGTTGATGACGCTGCCCTGGGAAACATTTCAGAAAGAGCTCCTTGCCTACATGTTACCCAAAGGCTGAACTTAGGAAGTGGACAGTGCTTACTTTTTGATGTGTTTTCTTGATTCCCTCTTCCCTCTTCTCTCATTTCTTCATCCTTAGAGTAGATTTTATATTCATGCTGAAATTCATAAATCCATTACTTTGAAATATCCTTGGATCTTGTATATATAACCAAGGACTAAAAGCGTTCTTGATGAGCTGAAAAATATTTGGAAACAAGTCCAGTAAAGAATCTATCAGATCCTGGGCTTCCCTGGTGGCGCAATGGTTGGGAGTCCGCCTGTCGATGCAGGGGACACGGGTTCGTGCCCCGGTCCGGGGGGATCCCGCGTGCCGCGGAGCGGCTGGGCCCGTGAGCCATGGCCGCTGAGCCTGCGTGTCCGGAGCCTGTGCTCCGCGACGGGAGAGGCCACGGCGGAGAGAGGCCCGCGTACCGCAAAAAAAAAAAAAACGAATCTAACAGATCCTTAAAAATATGTTAAATAAATGAATACGCTGGTGATTCATTTTGGGGGTTAATTTCCTATAGGAACCTATGCAATGGCAGACACAAAATTCTGAATGTACTTCTGCAGGTTGCTGCTTTTGGTCTTTAGGTTAGTGAGAGAATAAGGGCATAAACATCACCTGGTATGCGTGTGTGTTTGTGTGTGTGTGTGTGTGTGTGTGTGTAAGATCAGTAATGTGAAGAGGTCTACAACATTGGTCACAGAGGAGAGAACAGGGCAATCTTGAGTTGGTAGCCAAATAGGAATGGGAGGGCTCATTTTTGAAATCCTGATCATATTACCACCATATGTATTTTCTTCTTACTTGCAGCCACTGTTGGAGATCTTTCTTGGTTTCCAATTTTTCTGTTTTTGTGACCCTTAACCACTTTAGTAACAACATTTTTCACATGCTAGCAAGTTAGGACTAGAGAGTGAAAGCTGGTTGGAAAAAGAACATTTGAACCATAATTTTCTAGATTAAACAGACTTCTGCAAAGAGCGGGGGAGAGAACTAGCATTTTAAAGTTATTTTTTCCGTATTTGCTATTTATTCCATTTTATCGGACATAAAGTTTTATCTCCCAGTGGGAACCCCAACAGTGGTCCTTAGATCCTGTCCTGGCAAACATTTCCACTGACCTTCTTCCCAGTATCTGTGTCTTGTACAATCTGAGCCCCAGGCTGGGAGTCAGAAGGAACAGCAGATTTTGTTCAGGTTTTTTTTTTTTTTTTAAAAATCTCAAGTAAGGTTCAAGTGCATCACTCTGAGCTCCTGCCCATGCTGCGTTGAAAGCATAAAACAATGCAAAGGGTCACAATTGATATGTAAGTCATGGACAGGGGAGGGCAGGACGATAGGGAGATTTGTTTTTCTCTTTGTATTGCCTGTATTCTTGAGAGGCACAAGAAAGAATCCTGTGACAGAGCTCTTGTTAGTCCAACAGGCTGGCCAGTCTTTCTATATATTTATTCCCAGCATTTATGAAATAAGACCATCTTTGAAAGCACTCAAGCAGTTGATTTTTTTTTTTTTTTTTTTTTTTTGCGGTACGCGGGCTTCTCACTGTTGTGGCCTCTCCCATTGCAGAGCACAGGCTCCGGACGCGCAGGCTCAGCGGCCATGGCTCACGGGCCCAGCCGCTCCGCGGCATGTGGGATCTTCCCAGACCGGGGCGCGAACCCGTGTTCCCTGCATCGGCAGGTGGACTCTCAACCACTGCGCCACCAGGGAAGCCCAAGCAGTTGATTTTTTTAAAACAAAAATTAAATATATATTTACTGCTTATTTCTTGTCCTTTTATTTTTTAGTTGATTTGGATATTTTCATGTATGGTGAAGATCTGAAGATGTACTTCTACAACCAAATAAAAAGAAAGGAAATACACTTAAATTAAATGAATGTTTAAATACTGCTTATGGTGATCAACTCTAATCCAAACACTTAAATTATTTTCATGATAGACTGACTTTTTTCACTCTTTATGAAGATGTTTAGTTTTCTGTATATAGCCCTCATTGACTCTAACAGCAAGATGCCGCTGCACTTGTATTTGTAAGTGTTGTGGACAGGCTGCCTGGGAGAAGGGAAAATGGCAATGGGAAGAGAAGGTAGAAACATTTTGAGGGCTAAGTTTTGACATTTATGTTTCTGTGGAGTTTATTATTATTGACTATGGAGGTATACTTTACATACAATCCAATGTCCTCATTTAAAGTGTATCGTTTAATGAATTTTGATAAAAACACACCTGCAGTCAAAATACGGACTGTTTCGATGACCACAGAAGATTCCTTTGCCACTTCCCAGTCAATTCCCTTCACATTGCAGCTCCTAGGCAACCATTGACCTGCCTTCTGTTATTATAGATTCGACTTGTCTTTTCTAGAGTTTCAAGTAAATGTAACAGTATATGCTCTTTTGAGACTGGTTTCTTTCACTCTACACAGTGAGTTTGAGCTTTAGTCACGTTGCATATATTTGTAGTTTGGTCCTCTTTTGCTGAGTATTACATCATTGTATATACATATGACACCATTTGTTTATCTGTTTACCTGCTGACAGACATTTGGATTGTATCCAGTTTGGAGATATTGTGAGTAAAGCGGCTATGAACATTTGTGTGCAAGTCTTTGTATGGACATAGAGTTTCATTTCTCTTGGGTAAATACCTAGGTGTGGAATGACTGGATCATATGGGAGATGTATGTGTAACTGTTAAAGAAACTGCCAAGCTGTTTTTCATAGTGGTTGGACTTTTTCACATTCCTACCAGCAAAGCTTAAGCATTCCAGCTGCTTCACATCCTTGTCAGCATTTGGTATGGTCAGTTTTTCTAATTTTAGCTATTCTTATAGGTATAAAGTGAGAGCTTATTATAGTTAAATTTTATGTTTTCCTGATCAATGATGAGCATCTTTTCATGTCCTTATTGGGTATTCAGATTTCTTACGTTGTGAAGTGTAAGTTGGAATCTTTTTGTGCTTTTAAGTAAGTTGTCTGCTAATAGAGATAGAAGGTTTCTTCCTATATTTTATTTTTTTAACATCTTTATTGGAGTATAATTGCTTTACAATGGTGTGTTAGTTTCTGCTTTAAAACAAAGTGAATCAGTTATACATATACATATGTTCCCATATCTCTTCCCTCTTTCATCTCCCTCCCTCCCACCCTCCCTATCCCACCCCTCTAGCTGGTCACAAACCACCGAGCTGATCTCCCTGTGCTATGCGGGTCTTCATATATTTTAGATACAAGTTCTTTCTCTTATATGTGCTATACATATTTTCTCTCAGTCTATGATTTGTTGCTTTTTATGGTGTCTTTTGAAGAGCAAATATTCTAATTTTGATCAAATTCAATATATAATTTTTCTATAATTTTTGAGTTTTTTGTGCCTACCTCGAGATCACAATATTTCCATCCAGAAGTTTTATAATCTTAATCATTACATGTAGATCTGTGATTAATTATTGTGTAGAATTAATTTTGTGTAGAGTGAGGTAAAAATTGACAATTTCTAGTTGTTCCAACATCATTTATGGAAAAGACATTCCTTTTTCCATTGGTCATTTGTGAAAAATGAATGTGTAGATATATTTCTGGATTCTAGATTCTGTTCCATATGTCTGTTTTTACATCAATATAACACTGTCTTGATTACCATAGCCTTAAAGTAGGACTTGAAGTTAGAAACATGTCTTTAAACTTTGTACTTCCTATTAAAAAATTGTTTTGCCTATTCTAGGTCCTTTGTATTTTCAATTAAATTTTGGAATTGGCTTGTCAATTTGTGCAAAAATGTCCAATAGGATTTTAATTGGGACTGCATTGTTATCTTAGCAATATGGACTCATACAATCCATGAAAGTGGTATACCTCCCCATTTATTTAGGTCTTTAAACTTTTTAAACCAGGGTGTATAGTTTCAGTAGTTTTCACGTATTTGTTAATTTTATCCCTAATGTGTTCATGTTTTTGGTTGTCACTGTAAATTGAATTATTGATTTAATTTTAATTACAAGGGTTTCATGTGTTGTAGTATATACAAATGCAGTTTGTATATACTTTGTATACGTGTATCTTTGCTTATTGATCTTTCCCCCTGCAACTTTGTTAAACTCACTTATTAGGTCTAGTAGCTTTCAAAGATTTCTTAGAGTGTTTTTCATACACTGCCATGTTGTTCAAGAATAAAGATAACTTTACTTCTTCCTTTCAAATCTTATATCTTTCCCTTCTTTTAATTCGTTTATTACACTGGTTAGAACCTCTAGTATAATGTTGAATAGAAGGAGTGAGAGCAAGCATTCTTTTTTTACTCCTGATATTAGGGGGAAAGCATTCAGTATTTCACCATTAAATATGATGTTAGGCATTGTTTTTTCTCAAAAAACCTTCTATTTTTCTTCTGTTTCTGGTTTCAAAGGGTACTTCTTATAGTTCATTTTGCATGCTCATGAATTGCAGTATAGTTTTAAAATGAAAATGCACACATATATAATAAAATATTTCATACAATAGATGTCATTTTTTTAAGTGTTTTAAGAGATAAACATGTAAAGGAGAAAAAAAAAATTTCTTTTTTTGTGTCCATATGAGATAATGGATGTTAACTAAACTTATTGTGCTAATTATTTCATGATATATGTAAGTCAAATCATTATGCTGTACACCTTAAACTTAGACAGTGATGTATGTGAATTATATCTCTATAAACAGAAAAAGAATGTAGAGTAAATGAGATATGGTCCCAATTTACATGATTAACAGTTCTGCATATTCAAAAATGTGAAACAAAAACCAAAAAAAGCCCATAAAAATTGACCAAAAGTCCTCTTCATGGGAAGGACTCCCGAACCACCTCATCAGATTCTTTTCTTCCAAGACCGGTTCTTCCACTTTAAGTAAAACCATCACCACCATTACCACCATTCTATCAATGCAACCACCTTCACCACAACTATCCTTGGATCCCAAGACACACTGATCCTCCTTCGACACTCACAAGGTAAAACATTTTTCCATTTATTTTGCCTTTGAAAGTTGAGCTTGGCTGGAACTTTTTAGAAAGTCTCATGAAATACCTAGAAAAACTCTAATAAAATCAAAACAAGGTCTCTAAGGGAACCAGACATTTTCGTGGACATCTTTCCTTGGTTTATCCTTTCTTAACTTCAGAATACTACTTCATGGAGATTGCCCTCTTAACATTCTCCAATACAGATCTGCCTCTAAGACATCTTTCCTCTTCATAGTCAGGAAGGAGAGGTTCCCTTTCTGTGGTTTCTCCCTCTCAAGGCCAAGTTCAAGCTGAAGGATGAGTCTCTTCTTCAGGAAGGTGAGGAAATAGTGAGTGACCTTCCCCTACATTGAGATGTCCACAACAAATTCTCATAACTGGACTTGGCCCTGGCAGACCCAGAATCTTGTTACTACCAATAGCAATAGTTTTCAAATAATAGTTCATATACACCACAAATAGCAGAGAGGTAGTTCACTTTCAGTGTGCCATGAGCAACTCTAGAATGGAATCTTTTTTCAAAATCCATTCTCTTGTACATCGGGAAATTCAAACTTACTTATTCATTTGCTGGCAGACAGAAGACATGATCTGGAAAAGAATGATAAATTATCAGGTTAATTTTTTTTCTCTCGGTGAACAATGAAGGTAGGGAACAGAAGAGTGTCCTGGAAATCCAACAAAGCAGAAAAAACAAATGCAGGGTGTTACCTTCCACCGGAGGTTTGCTGTAGCAGGGGAAGGTCTTTCAAAAACTGTGATAACTCAGTTCTTTCAGGTGGTAAAAATCAAGCCCACTTTATACCATTTTTGCTTTTTTGTTATTTGCATTAGCACATGGGTATGTAGGGTTTCATTTGCAAATAGGCACCACCAGTTTAAATTTGAGAAAAATAAAAATGTAGTAGCAACTGAAATTTTAATATGTATATAAATTATCACAATAAGGAAAGACTTCTATAGTTGTGAAAATCTCAATTAAAAAGCTGTGAAGCAATGACTCAGGCCAACTTTGATAAATCAATTTATAGAACATTCCCAGCCAGAGCTGGCTCCTGTTTGGTCAGGAGAGTTTTTATCTCTGACTTATTTGAAGTTGAAGCCAGCAGTGCTCAGGATTTGAATGACCCCCCTAATGTTTCTCCACATTGAAGCAAAGCCTGCAGCTATCCACAGATGGACCAGGTTCTGTATAGTAGCGGTCACAAAATAGTTTACAAGCGTGATTTTTTTTTTTTTCTGTGCAGACTGCTAGGCAAGTCTTTCTTTTCATCTCACAGTCACTTCATGCAGGGTTCCTACCTCCATAGCTTATTGTCTGTCCAAAGCTTTTGCTCAAAGACTATTGATTTACACAAACTCCCTGTGAATAATAATAATTTTAATAATGAATAGCATTTATTGAGCATTTTCTAAGTCCTAAGCATTTTCAATGAGTTGCTTTGTTTCATCCTTACAGCAGTTCTATGAAGTATGTATTCTATTGTTCCTTCTTCTCAAAACAGAAGACAGGCTTAGAGAGAATGAGCAACTTCCCTATAGACACCCAGCAAGTGACAGATTCAGTATTTGAACCCAGTGGTCCAACACCAGAGCCTGTGCTCCTAACTGCTGCACCACGCTGTGTGTGCCGAAGAAATGGGTCCTGGAGTTTCCAGTTCATCCAGAATCAGGAAGGTCATTATTTCCAAAGTAGTGGAGTAAATTACTGGAATTATGATAGATAGATAGATAGATACACACACATATATACATATATATAGTGTATATATCTTCATAGAACTAGACATGAAATAATACTTCTACAGTAGCCCCCTGCCTCTGTCACTTCCTCTGACCTTCAGACAATGTTTTTGCATGGACTGGTGTCTGTATCATGACTTTCTTTTCTTCTTTCCATGGTCAGGTGGTTCACTTCTGTACAGATTTTGGGTTCAGGTAGAGCCCTTCACAAGCTTTGGTATAGGAAGATAAACAAAGAAAGACTGTTTTCCTCTCTCTAATATATAAAACATTTAAAATTAGGGATTCTTGAGGTTTGGGCATGAACTGCAAGGTCTCTGCATGAGGCTTAGTAAAGGATGAGCTAGCCCTTTCCCATCATCCTTTCACCCCTCCCCCCCACTTCCTGTTTCTTACAGACATGGCCAGTAATGAGGGTGGGGGACCAACCATCCCACCTGGGCAAAATTTCTGAAAGTAGTGTTTTTTTTAAAGACTGTAAGTCACATAGAGAGTGTAGTCAAAGGGTATTATATTTTTAAAACTGTTTGCCTTCTCTAATGGTAAAACTTGGCAATGTCTCTGGATGGTGACGTTTACAAAAACTTTGTGAAAATCTCTTGGAGTCAGTCTTGACAGGAGACTGGATTCCCTTGAAATAGACATTATGTGTTCAGTGAACTCACCAATTTGTGCCTATCTGTAGGTACAAAATAGACATTATGCCAGGACTTAGGGGCCACAGCTGGAAGGAAATAGAGAAATTGGGCATAAAAATTACTTAAAAATATGACATGAGGCTGTTCTCTTGGGTGCAAGGTAGAGCCAGTTTTATTCTGTTTGCTCATAGGCATCTCCCCATCCTCTGTAAGCTTCCCTTCTCTATTAGTCAGGGTTCTCCAGAGGAACAGAGCCAATATGATGTGTGTATCTAGACAGATTTATTATAAGGAATTGGTCATTCCTTGTATTCAATTATGGAAGCTGGCAAGTCCAGAATCTGCAGGGTGGGCAGGCAGGCTAAGGACCCAGGAAAGTAGATGTTCTAGTTTGAGCCCGAAGGCAGCCCGTGATACAGGTGAAGTCCAAAGACCATCTGCTGGAGAATTCTCTCTTGCTTTCTTTTTGTTCTGTTCAAGCCTTCAACCGATGGGATGAGGCTCACCCACGTTGTGGTGGTCAATTGCCTTCCGTCAAAGTTCACTGATTTACATGAATCTCAACCAAAAATGCCCTCACAGAAACACCCAGAATAATGTTTGCCCAAACATCTGGGCTCCCCAGGACTCAGCCAAGTTGACATATAAAGTCAACCATCACACCTTCTAAGGCAGAGGAGTACCCTTGTCATCTAACAGTACCTTGAACACTGGCCAAACACAACAACCACAAAACGGTATGTTCACACATTTTCCAAAAGGAAACGCTTCAGCCAACACTACCTGCTCTCTTCCACCTGGGCTCCTATGATGTCCACCCTGCCTTCCCTGCCCTGTGTAGGATGATCAATCAGATTATATGATTGGTTGCTCTGCTCTGGGCACTGCTTATAATGCCTTTTAATGACACTGATGCTTTCTTTCACTTTGTTGTTCTATATGTCTCTGAGCCCTAGAGCAGGAGCTTATATTCCAATATCCCTGTTCAGGGCAGGGGTACAGAATGGGGAGATAGACAGCTGTTAGTGCAGAGGGATTTACAGACCACGTATCAAATAGCTCCCCAGGACCCAGATTTCTTCTCATAAGGAGATAAGCTGAAGGAGGTTTGGATCTAGCTTCCTGGGACCCCTGCCCTTCTCACCACTTCCTCTCCTGCCCTTACTCAGCCAGTGTTATAAAGTCAGTTGGCTGGAGGATGGTTACACAGTCGAGATGCAGTTGAAAGCAGAAAAGTTTTTCTCTCGAGTCTCCGTTTCCAAATTCTGTATTTTCATGGATGTCGCTCCATCCTGCTTCCTGACTCATCCGTCTCTTGCAGCCCATGGCTTTCTAGGGTCCCACACTGTGGTACCCCCTTAGGCCATGAGGTCCACAGACCCCAGACATACTCCTTACTCTGTCGCCATTGGCATATATCCGTGCTGTGTGTCATTCCGCCAGGGTGGTGTTCCCAGCTGGGCCATGGACGAATGGATTCAAAAGGAGGTGTTAATAGCATCTAACAGCTCTGATGCCCTTCCTAGATAATACATAGAAGGGCTGTCTTCAACCTGGCTTTGCCTGTTTGTATCTCTCTACTTTTTAATATTAGAAAGTATATTACTTTTTGTTTTGGATGAAATCTCTACCCAGTTTCCCTTTCATTCAGTATAATTTAGCATAAATCTTTTGAGTGCTGAAATCATATCGGCCATCACCATACTGAGGGCTGATTGGGCTCTGAAGGTGGGAACACAAAACCACACCATCAAGAAGCTTTCACTCGAAAGGGAAATGCAGACGTGTATACACAAATCTCTAATCCGAGGGAAGGATTAGTGCCGTATTAGAGTTACAAATTGCTTGAGAGCCCTGAGGAAGGAGTAATTAATTCCAGCTGGGAAGAAATCTCCAGTTTTATGTGTTCAATTGACTACAGCCTAAAGTATGAGAAAATATCTGCCAGATAAAGATATAACTATTGCAGAGCTGCTCCCTTTCCATACACTAAATATGCAGTCGTGCTGCGTGTTGTTGAAAAGACACAGTCTTTAGTCCTAGTGACTGGAAATGGTCTCCCCAACTTCCTGGGTAATTCATACTAGTTATTCAGGTCAAACCTCCTGTTTAAACAATAAAAACAGAATGCTGGGTTAAAGCCACTACCACCACCAACAAAAACAAAACCCATTTTTTTAAACAACATTGACAAGCTAAAAATATAGTGGCTAGCTGCCAGGGCAGTTTTGGAAAGATAACCTGAATCAGATATGTGAGTAGAATATTCAAGCACCAAAGCCCTTTGTCTTGGGGCATCTGTCCATGCTGTGCACTTAAGTTTTATCTGCAACCCACAGGCTAACCTGCAGCTAGCCTCTTTAGCTGTGCACCTACACACCCCTGGCCCGATTCCCTTCACCTCCTCCACGGCCATGTATGCACTAGTGAGGAGACCCTGCAGACACAGGAATGCATGCCCTCAACCAGGGTCTCACAGCTGCCAGTGTGCCAGAATTTGGCCCTGGTCCTAACTTCTGCCCTACCTGCTGGCCCCCACCACTATGTAGGTTCTGAAACTGGCCCCTGCTAGTACACAACCACCCACAGCTAGCCACCACAGCTGGTATGTGTAAACTACCAGCTCCAGCCAACACGACTGCCTGCACTGCTCCCTAATCACTGGATCTGAACTTGCTGCTGAGAACACCAACAGCCCTGGCAGCCACTGTGGATACCCTACAGAGCTACCAAGGACCACACAGTTGTTGATGCCGTGGACCCCAGCAGCTTGTGCTGATGATACATCAGACCACCCCAGACCTGGAGCCATCACACACCTCTGCTCTTAGTGCCCTCCACCACTAGACCCTGGGTCACAGGATACTCCAGTGTGTTCCACCTCCAAGTGAAGGTCTTTTCTTACTGAAGTCAGTCCATAAAGTTGGGAAGAGGTGACAGCTTCTTCAAATGTGCAGATACCTATGCAAGGCTATAGGGATCACAAAAAAAATCAGGAAAATGTGACACCACTAAAGGAACACAGTAATTCTCCAGTAACTGACCCCAAAGAAATGGAGGTCTGAGAATTCCCAACAAAGAGTTCAAAATAATGATTTTAAAGATGCTCAGAGAGCTACAAGAGACACAGATAAACAATTTAATGAAATCAGAAATATAAGAACAAAATGAAAAATTCAACAAAGAAATAGAAAACATAAAAAGACCAAACAGAAGTTTGGAGCTGAATGCAGTGACTGAATTGAAGAATTTAATAAAGAGTTTCAACAGCAGACTTGACCAGCAGAAAGAACCAGTGAGCTTGAAAACAGATTATTTTAAATTATCCAGTCAGAAGACCAAAAGGAAAAAGAATGAAAGGGAAAAAAAGTTTATGGGATTTATGGGACACCATCAATAAAACAATTTATGTGTCACTGGAGTCCCAGAAGAAGAGAGGGAACTTATTTAAAGATAAAATGTCTAAGAAATTCCCAAATCTGGGGAGAGACTTAGACATCCAAGTTCATGAAGCTAATAGGTCACCCCCTAATTTCAATCCAAAATGAACTTCTCCAATATACATTATAATAAAATTGTTTAAAATCCAAGATAAGGAAAGAATTCTTAAAGCAGCAAGAAAAATTCTCTCATACAAAGGAACTACCATAAGACCATCAGTGGATTTCTAGCAGAAACCTTGCAGGCCAAGTGTGAGTGGGATGATATAGTCAAAGTGCTAAAAGAAAAAAGAAAAGCAAGAATACTTTACCCAGCAAAGTTGTCCTTCAGAAATGTAGGTGAGATAAAGACTTTTCCAGACAAACAGAATCTGAGGGAATTCACCACCACTAGACCTGCATTTCAAGAAATACTGAAAGGAGTTCTTCAAACTGAAATTAAAGGATGCTGATTAGTAACTTGAACACATGTGAAAGTATACAACACAATGGTAAAGGTCAGTATATAGTCAGATTCGGACTCCTCTAATACTGCAGTACGGTGGTGTGTTAACTCTAGTATAAAGGTTAAAGGACAAAAGTATTAAAAATAGCCATAGTTATAATAATTTGTTAAGAGATACACAGTATAAAAATATGCAAATTGTAACATCAAGTATGTGTGTGTGGGGGGGTAAAAGAATAAAGTTATTGTATGCAATAGAAGTTAAATTGTTATCAGCTTAAATTAGACTGTTTTATATATATATATATATATATATATATATATATATATGAATGATGTTTCAAGTAAGCCTTAGGGTAACCACTAAATAAAAACCTATAGTAGATACAGAAAAGATACAGAGAAGGGAATTAAAGTATACCACTGTGGAAAGTCATCAATTCACAAAGAAAGACAGCAAGAGAGGAAGAGGGAACAAAGGAACTATAAAACAGCCAGAAAACAATTAACAGGATGACAGTAGCAAGTCCATACCTATCAATAATTACCTTAAATGTAAATGGACCAAATTCTCCAATCCAAAGTCTCAGAGCGGCTCCACGGATAAAAAAGCAAGACTCAAATAAATGCTGCCTGAGAGAGACACGCTTCAGCTTCAAAGACACACACAGGCTCAGAGTGAAGGGTTAGGAAGAGATATTCCATGCCAATAGAAACCAAAAGAGTGAAGAAGTAGTTATATCAGACAAAATAGACTTTACATTAAAAAACTATTTATAATAGGAGACTAAGATCATTATATAATGATAAAGGTGTGAATTCAACAAGAGGATATAACTTTTATAAATATTTATGCACTTAACATAAGAGAATCAAAGTATATAAATCAAATGAACAGACCTGGAGGGAGAAATAGACAGCAATACAATAATAGCAGGGGATTTCAGTACCCCAGTTTAACAATGGATAGATCATCCAGACAGAAAATCCATAAAGACACATTGGAATTGAACTATACCTTAGACCAAATGAACGTAACAGATAATTCCATCTAATAGCACCAGAATACACATTCTTCTCAAGTGCACATGTAGTATTCCCTAGGATGGGTCATATATGTTAAGTCACAAAGCAAGTCTTAGCAAATTTGAAAAGATTGAATCATACCAGGGATCTTTTCTGACCACAGTGGTATGAAACTAGAAGTCAAAGGCAGGAGGAAACTGGGAAATTCACAAATAAGTCAAAATTGAGCAACACATTTCTGAACAACCAATGGTTCAAAGATAAAATCAAAAGAAAAATAAAAAAATATTTTGAGGCAAATGAAAATGGAAGCACAACATAACAAAACTTATGGGATGCAGCAAAAGCAGTGCTAAGATGGAACTTTATAGCAATAATTACCTACTTTAAAAAAAGTAAGATCTCAAATAAACAACCTAACTTTACACCTCAAGGAACTAGCAAAACAAGGCCAGAAAAATAATAGATCAACAAAACAAAAAGTTTAGGGACTTCCCTGGTGATCCAGTTGTTAAGACTCTGGGCTTCCAATGCAGGGAGCATGGGTTCAATCCTTGGTCAGGGAACAAAGATCCCACAAGCTGCATGGTGAGGCCAAAAAATAAAAAAGTTGAATTACTGAGAAGATAAACAAAACTGACAAACTTTAAGTTAAACTTACCAAGAAAAAAGAGAGTGCTTAAATAAATAAAATTATAAATGAAAGAGAAGACACTACAACTATACCACAGAAATATAAAGAACCATAAAAGACTACCGTGAACAATTATACTCCATCAAACTGAACAACCTAGAAGAAACGTACAACCTAAAATCTTAATAGTGAAGAAATAGAAACTCTGAACAGAACAATAACAAGTAAGGAGATTGAATCTGTAATCAAAACTACCCCAAAATAAATGGCTTCACAGGTGAATTATGCCAAACATTTAAAGAAGGAAAATGCCAATTCTTCTCAAACTCTCCCCCCAAAATTGAAGAGGAGGTAACACTTCTAAACTCATTTTATGAAGCCAGCATTGCCCTGATTCCAAAAACAGATAAGGATACTACAAGAAAAAAACCTACAGGCTAATATCCCTGAAAAATATAGATACAAAAATTCTCAACAAAGTGTTAGCAAACCAAATTCAACAGCACCGTAACAGGAAAATACACCTTGATCAAGTAGGATTTGTCCCTAGGATGCAAGGATGGTTCAATATACAAAAATCAATACAGGTGATATACCACATTAATAAAATGCAAACCAAAAATCATATCATCTCAATAGATGCAGAAAAAGCTTTGACAAAATTCAGCATCCTTTCATGATGAAAACTCTCAACAAATTGCACATAAACATATCTCAACATAGTAAATACCGTAAATGACAGACCCACACCTAACATCACACTTAACAATGAAAGGTTGAAAGCTCTCCTTCTAAGATCAGGAGCATGACAAGAGTGCCCATTCTCACCTCTCCTATTCAATGTAGTCTTGGAAGTTCTATCCAGGGCAATTAGGAAAGAAAAAGAAATAAAAGGCAACCAAATCAGAAAAGAAGAAGTAAAATTGTCTCTGTCTGCTGATGACATAATCCTGTATGTAGAAAATCCTAAAAACTCCACCAACACATTGTTAGAACTAATAAATTCAGTAGTTTTAGGATAGAAAATCAACATACAAATACCAGTTGTGTTTCTATACACTAAGAATTAATTAACTGCCTGCAAAAAGAAATTAAGAAAACAATTGTATTTACAATAGTACCAAAAAATAAATAAAATACTGAGAAATAAGTATATCCAAGAAAATGAAAGCTCTATATTGAAAACTATAAGACACTAATGAAAGAAATTGAAGAAAACATAAATAGATGGAAGGATAGCCCCTGTTTATGGATAGAAAGAGTTAATATTGTTAAAATGTTACATTATCCAAAGCCAGCTATAGATTCAATGCAATCCCTATCAAAATTCCAATGGTATTTTTCACAGAAAAAAAAAATCCTGAAATTTGTATGGAACCACAAAAGATCTCAAATATCCAAAGGAATCTTCAGAAAGCAAAAGCTGGATGTATCACACATCCTGATTCTTAACTATATTTCAAAGCTCTAGTACTAAAAACAGTATGGTACTAGTATAAAAACAGACAGAATGGAACAGAATTGAGAGCCCAGAAATAAACCCTCACATATACAGTACCTAGTATTAGACAAGAGAGCCAAGAATATACAATGGGGAAAGGACAGTCCCTTCAATAAGTGGTGGTGGGAAAACTGGATATTCTCATACAAAAGAATGAAATTGGACCTCACTAAAATTAACTTGAAGTGGATTAAGGACTTAAACATAGACCTGCAACTGTAAAACTCTTAGAAGAAAACACAGGCAGTAAGCTTCTTCACATCAGTCTTGGCAATGATTTTTTGGATGTGACACGAAAAGCACAAGCAACAAAAATAAAAACCAAGAAGTGATACTACATTAAACTTAAAAGCTTCTGGAAAGCAAAAGCAACAACCAACAAAATGAAAAATTGACCTATAGAATGATAGACAATATTTGCAAACCACATATCTGATAGGGGATTAATATCCAAAACAAATAAGGAAGTCATACAACTCAGTAACAACAACAACAGCAACAAAACCCAAACCATTTGATTTAAAAATAAGCAGAGGATTTGAATAGACATTTCTCCAAAGAAGATGTACAAATGGCCAACAAGTACATAAAAAGGTGCCTAACACCATGAATCATGAGGGAAATGCAAATCAAACACACAATAAGATGTCATCTCATACCTGTTAGAATGGTTATTGTCAAAACGATAAGACATAAATGCTGGTGAGTATGTGGAGAAAAGTGGCCCCTCATGCACTGATAGTGGGAATGCAAATTGATACACCCACTATGAAAAACATTATGGAGGTTCTTCAAAAAATTAAAAATAAAACTACCATATGATCTAGTAATCACACTTCTACATGTATATCCAAAGGAAATGAAACCACATGTTGAAGAGAGATTTGCACTCCCACCTGCATGGCAACATTATTCACAATAGCCAGACGTGGAGAAAATCTAAGTGTACATCAATGCATGAACAGTTTTAAAAAATGTGGTGTAGGGCTTCCCTGGTGGTGCAGTGGTTGAGAATCTGCCTGCTAACGCAGGGGACACGGGTTCGAGCCCTGGTCTGGGAAGATCCCACATGCTGCGGGGCAACTAGGCCCGTTAGCCACAACTACTGAGCCTGCGCGTCTGGAGCCTGTGCTCCGCAACAAGAGAGGCCGTGACAGTGAGAGGCCCGCGCACCGCGATGAAGAGTGGCCCCCGCTCGCCGCAACTAGAGAAAGCCCTCGCACAGAAACCCAACACAGCCAAAAATAAATTAATTAATTAATTTTAAAAAATGTGGTGTATATTTACACAATGGAATATTATTCAGGTATAAGAAGAAGGAAATCTGCTATTTGGGACCACACTGATGGACCCTGAGGGCGTTATGCTAAGTGAAATAAGTCAGACAGAGGAAGACAAAATACTATATGATCTCACTTATACATGGTATCTAAAAACATCGAACTCATAGAAATAGGAATTTGCTAGGGATTGGGAGTTGGGAGAAATGGAGAGATGTTGGTCAAAGGGTACAAACTTTCAGTTAAAAGATCAATAAGTTCCAGGGATCTAATGTCCACCACGGTGACTCTAGTTAACAATATTGTATTGTATGCTTGAAAGTTGCTCTGCGAGTAGAGCTCAATGTTCTCCCCATAACAGCAAGAACAAAAGGGTAATTATGTGAAGGGAAGGATGGGTTAACTAACTTTATTGTGGTAAACATTTCTCAATATATACATGTATCAAGTCATTGCATTGTACATGTTAAATTTACACGTTATAGGTCAATCTTCTTTTAATAAAGCTGGGAAAAAGAGAACCAACAGAAACAGCAGGTGTTAGAAAATACATAATGCAAGGGTTAGAATGATCATATGTAGATGTTGAACAACTCAGCTTACGATACTACAGATGAGAACTACTGAGCATCATCTATTTTATGTTTTGGGGTAGAAAGAATAAATAATGTGAATATAAATTTTCTATAAATGAATCTATATCATTATGTAATCTAAATCAAAATTCCAATTTTAAATCAGGAAAAGAAGGCTATTTATAAATGTATATATATGTACATATAAATATAAATTAAATATGTATACATATACACATATGTATATATGTTTATATATGTGTGTGTGTGTATATATATGGAACAGTGCTGCAGGAATATATGGAAGTTAGTATGTGACAAAAGAGGTCTTTCAAATCAGTGGAGAAAGATTGAGTTTGTTTATTAGATGAAGTTGGTACAATTGACAAACCATTTGTTGTTTTCAGAGAGAAAATATTGTTTCTCTTTCTTGCACTTTTACATAAATGAATCAAGATGGCTTAAAATTTTTAAAAAGTTGTTTGTGTTTATTATTCTTATTTATTATTACATGTTTTATAAACTTTTTTGTAACTTTGGGGTTTGGGAGAATTTTCTAAGCATGACACAAATATTAGAACAGGGAGAATCTTTTATAGATGTTACTGCATAATAAATTAAAAAGTCAGAAACAAATTAAAACAGGAAAAATAAAAGTTTGCCACATGTATAACAGACAAGGGGTTATATCAGTAATCTATAAAAGCTCTTTCTAATTAATGAGAAAAAGATATGCATATCAACAGGAATTTTTTTAAAGAAGAAATAGAGGTACTTGATAAACATAAAAGTAATATTCAAGTTCAATCAAAACATTTTATAGATTGGCAGAATATAAAAGGTTGGGTTGGTGGCAGTGTTGGGATATGGTCATTCTCATTCTCATTCATGTAGTGACAGAAGCCATCTAGGAGTCACTTAGGTGATATATATCAAATTTTTAACTATACACACACTTTGCTCCAGGCATCCTGCTTCTAGGAATCTGAATCCTATGGGAATACCTGAAGGCATGTGCAAAAACCTATGTGCACAGATGCTCATAGCCAGGTCATTTATAATAGGGAAAACTAAAAACTAATCTACAATCAATATTCTTCTTTAAATAAGTTAGGGAAAACTTTCAAAATCTCTCTCTTTCAGTGTCCATTATATAATGTTTAATATATCAAGCAGGCTACCAAATACCATCAATATTAAATAATACTTTTAGAAATTGTATTACTCTGTGCATTAATATCCATGTGTGTAAAAATGTCCAGATGATGTATCTAAAGTGTTAGTGATGTGCTTAGGTAATGAGATTTTATCTATTTTTTCTTCTTTTATACTTTGTTATATGATTTATTTTTTCCCTCACAGTGAGCATGTCTTGCTTTTATATTTGGTAGAAGAAAATTTAAAGTTAAATAATAAAGCAGAAAATTAGAATTAGGGCTTTAGGAGGTGGACCACAGTTATCTGGAAAATTCATATCACTCTTGTTCATTAACAATGGTTAAATTAACAAAGCATTATTGTGTCTTGTGTGTATAGAACCAGTTACTGAAATAAAAAATAATGTTCTTATAAGAAATATTTTCAAGTAAATATCAGGTTAACAGCCCCCAAATATTTCTTGACTTTTTTCTTAGGAGAATCACTTTAATTAAAGACCTCCCAGAACGTTTTGCATATTCTTCTCCTCAAGTATATGTAATTGTCTGGTTTGTATCAAGGTTCATTGTGTTGTGTCTTTCTATCTTACTGAAATATCACCCCTTCACCTAGTACATGAATAAATAATACAATATGTAATAAATTTCCCCACTGTATTCTATGTTAAGGCATTTGCCTTGAAGCTGAAATGTACTGTTCAGGGAAGTGGAAGGTGGATTCCACCCAGAACAAAGCAGTCTCTGTAGTCTTTGAGTTTCAAAGCAGAGTTTTTAAAGTTTTAAAGTCCATAGCTAGATACTAGTCTAAAATTCATGCTTCTGATTTTCAGTAGCCAAGTTTTATTGGGAGCTGGGGTTTCTATACTAAAAGCCAAGCCAGAGGGAATGGAACTTAGATCTTTTCTAAACATAGTGTAGGCAGAGCAATATTAGGTATAAAATTTTTTCTTATTGCTTAAGAAGGACTAAAGCCTTCTGGGATTGAGGAAAAAAGGAAAACTAATTAGACCCCAATGTCTTGGCTCCTTTCTTTTTCTGAGTTACAAATACCTGTCATGAGATTTCCTCCTCTTCCTTGAATGAGTTATAGGTAAGCCAGGGTCCTCATTTCCTCAGCCTTTCGGGGGCTGGTCAGAGACTACAATGTCAAGACCCCTCAGATCTTTTGCCTTTGGCTATGAATGTCTCATCCATCCATTTACCCAGTGTGCTTTATAAATATGACTATTTTCAATGAGTGACATGACCCAAGAAAGGTGGGGAAACACTGCCCTGTAGAAAAATAAACGTGAACCAGGATAATTATGTGGTTTAGTTTTTTAGAAGGTTACTCTGTCAGCCTAGTGCAGCACTGACTAACACCTGAGTCATGTGGGGAATTTATTAAAAATTACAGATTCTTAGTTCCATTTAGAGATGAAAGGAGTGAGCTGAGCTGAGAATTCTTTTGCTTTGAAAAATTCTCAGGTGATTGGATGCCCTATCAAACTGAGTACACTTGACTTCACCTACCTAGAAATGAATTTCCACCTGATCCCACCCAAGGATGAGATCATTCCCATTTTTAATCTGAAAGGAACCATAGAGATATACAGAAGGGTATTTTCCAGAGCCCTCAAATGAGCATTTTACTTGGAAATTGTCATTAAATCAAGTCCCGCTGCTTTGTTATAGTCTTGTTCAGGAGGGGGTTAAAAGTTATATTCTTTTTTTTTTTTTCTCAAATAAAACCCCTGACTTGGGTGTTTCAGCCAGGAGTGCTGCAGACTCACTGTGGCAGTGCTGACATTCACAGCTGCACATGGAGTATCACTGGCCGCATAATCACTACTCTGCTTCCCTTGCATATGTTCATTTTCCTGTAAGTGTGTGATTCTTGACACCATAAAAATCTCTTCTGAAATTTTGTTTACTGTCACTCTGTGAGTGAATTTTCTTATGGCATGGGAGATTAGGCATCTGTCGATTTCTTTCTTTTTTTAAAAATAAATTTATTTATTTATGTATTTATTTTTGGCTGCGTTGGGTCTGTGTTGCTGCACATGGGCTTTCTTTAGTTGCGGCGAGCGGGGGCTACTCTTCGTTGCGGTGCGAGGGCTTCTCATTGCAGTGGCTTCTCTTGTCGTGGAGCATGGGCTCTAGGCGCGTGGGCTTCAGTAGTTGTGGCTCGTGGGTCCTAGAGCGCAGGCTCAGTAGTTGTGGCGCATGGGCTTAGTTGCTCCGTGGGATGTGGGATCTTCCTGGACCAGGGCTCGAATCCGTGTCCCCTGCATTGGCAGGCAGATTCTTAACCACTGCGCCACCAGGGAAGTCCGGCATCTGTGGACTTCTAATAGCACGATTAAAAAGTTCTTTACCTTTGCACACTTTGCAGGATGGAGGGATTTGGATCAGAGGTATCCTTTATTGTTTTCTGTGAGTAGACACTCTTTCTTTTTTTTTTTTTTTTTAGCGGTACGCGGGCCTCTCACTGTTGTGGCCTCTCCCGTTGTGGAGCACAGGCTCTGGACGCGCAGGCTCAGCGGCCATGGCTCACGGGCCCAGCCGCTCCGCGGCATGCGGGATCCTCCCGGACTGGGGCACGAACCGGCGTCCCCTGCATCGGCAGGCGGACTCCCAACCACTGCGCCACCAGGGAAGCCCGACACTCTTTCCTGAAATGATGAAGACGTAATCTAAAATCCATAAAACACAAAATTTGACTTATCTTCTATTTTTCCTAACAAATATATTGAGAGCTTAATTCAGAACCGTTCCCATATGTGACATCTCTGACTTCTTGAGTCCGAGATGATTTCTTCTTATTCCAGTTTGGGCGGATCCCTGTGCAGGTTGTACACTGCACATCTCTAGGGGTGCTCATTACATCACATATTTTGTATATGATACTTGTATATTTATGTAATATATATCAAATAGCAGTAAGATGGTCCCTGTAAGAGGCACATTTTTCTAATTTACACACAGGCAGAATATGGGCTGCTTTATTCTGGCTTTTTATAGTACTTGGAGTGTGGGTAATAGAATGCTAGAATACATTTTTTATTTTAAACCAGGATATTTGTGTGTTTTTCTCTCCAATGAAAGTATGTTTCTCATATTAGTAGCTTACATTACACACCTCTTCTTTCTTCCAGCACAAATGAAAGGTGGGAATGTAGTATGTTTTCAATAAATGACTGTTAAACTGAGTCACAGGTACATAGAATATTGATGGTAGAAGAGACATCTGTAATGCCCAGACTTTTGGTTGCAGACTTTCTACTGAGATGATGCAAACTGAGAAATTTTGAGGATAACATTTTTACTTTACTGTCTTTGGTTTATACTTACAAAACAATGTAGATTTAATTTTTGGACCTTGAGTTTTTCCCTGGGAATTTATTAATAAGGGTCATATTTTTCACAGTTTGGACATTTAATAACCTAATATATCAGTTAGGGATTGCTTTTAGCTTTATATAGCAGAAATCTCATGGCAATAGCGTAAGAAAATCGGGATCCAGTTTTTTCATATCATAAGGACTGGGGAGTAGGCACTTCATGGCACTTCACATCAGCTGATTGATGAAAAAGGCTCCTTTTCTAAGTTCCTGCTCTGTCATCTTTAACATGTGGCTTTTGTTCCCGTGGTTGCAATATGGCAGTTGCAACACTAGGTATCATTACCATGCCTCAATCCATGCAGGAAAACTGGAAAGGGAAGAATGAAATGAGTTTGTTGTTTTTTTGAAAGAGCATTCCCAGAATCCCCTTTCAGAATCTTTCACTTAATTTTCACTGGCCAGGGCTATGTCATATGGCCAACCCTCTTGTAAGAGAGTCTGGAAAGGTGAGGATTTTAAATTATGCATATTGAAATGCTATTGGGAAGGAAGAGAGAAAAAATGGATATTGGGGGAGCATGTTCTGTCACACCTGGTATTACAGCTTTGTGGTGTCATTTGGGCTTATGTTCCCAACCACATTTAAACATTTGTTGGGCTAGACACCTCTCCACAGGGAATTTGAATAACTGGGGAGTAACAGAGCTTGGGCAAGAGAAAAAAGTGAGCCAAATCATGGAATGAGCTTGGGGATACTAATGTAGATAATGGGGCCCCATGGCAGGCCAGCTCAGAGAATCTCAGGAAACATTGTGTGTTCACCTGTAACATACCTTCAGCTACTTGCTTCAATGATGGGAAGATCCACGCCTGATGGCAATTTCCCATGTCCCGCTTACTTTTACATGTCACAGGATTTGAAGCGATGCACAGCTGACCAGTGGAAATCAAGACCATAAGACTGGTTTCACTGTTTATGAGACATGAAAAACTTTCTGCTACATACAAATTTCGATCATTTTAGTGTTACACAGGCAAACAATATTTACCTTTCTACTTCATTTTATTTTTAAGTTTTTGTTACAGGAAATTTCATATAAACAGAAGAGTAAAAAGAGAGCATAGTAAACCCATAAACTCATTACTCAGTATCAACAATTGTTAACTCATGGCCAATCTTGTTTCATGTATAACAATACCCATTCTTTTCCCAAAATTATTTTGAAGCAAGTTTGTGAAATCTTATCATTTTCATAAATATTTCAGTATGTACCTCTAAAATTTAAGGATCTTTGTACAATCTGCATTTAGATTTTTCCATTGTCTAAATTTTGTCCAGGTGTTTTGAATGAGGATCCAGTAAGAAATGTACATTGTAATTCATTGCTGTGTTTCTTAAATCTCTTTAAATCTATAGGGTTCCCGCCTCCTTTTTTTCCCTTACAGTTTATTTGCTGAAAAATCCAAGTTCAGCAGCATTTCCCATATTCTGCATTTTGCTCCCTACATCTCCATGCACACTTTTCTTTCTGGTTTGTTTATCCTGCAAGCTTGTTGTTAGAACTTAAGGCATGATCAGATTTAGGTTCAAATTTAATAATTTTTGTACTTAAGGAATTGAAATCATTCTATAGGAATAAATTTAACCATTATTTTTTCCACATAAAATGTTCTTTGCAGATAACGCTTTCTTAACTCAATGTTAAAGAAAAATACTTTGAAGGAAAGGGTAACCATCTCAATTCTCAAGCAGTTTGAAATTTTAAATTCCTGTAGCTTAACTTTGTTGTTGGGTTTAATTTTATTCTTGGTCATACTCAACAGATATTTTCCAAATAAAATAAACCTTATTATGATAAGATATTCTTTTTTCCATCTTTCCATTTAGGGCCTCTTGATACACTATGGCCACTAATATCAGGTAGTTCTGATTTTAACTGTATGATTACATTATAGTTGGCTATATATATTTTTTCTAATATGTAATTTAGCCCATGCTTAGGTATAACTAATTCAGATTAAACTGATAGAAGTTTATTCTCAGTAGTTTAAAAATAAATCCTGTATTACATGTATTGAAATGTCATTTAATTTTATATAAACCAACTATACAAATATGACTTTTTATTGACAACGAATAAGGGCTCTCCTCACTTGCTTTAATCAGAATTACTTGTAAGTATTAAACTGTATGCAAAGGTAGCTTGAAATTGGTCACTCTCTTAAACCTTCCTTCTTGACTACTCTGTTTTTTTCCTTGGTGACTTATTTTGTTTTTCCCACACATAGTGAAAAGGTCGATATGATCAAGATTTAGTTCTCAATTACCATAAATTATCAATTTATGAGCTTTCAATTCATCCAACTAATATTTAGCTGTCTTAAAATGACACAGTTGTCATTTTTTTCTCGTTATAATTTGGGCCATTTTATGGTAGTAGTCTGCAAACTGTTTTTAAACCATGGAATCTATTTTATTTTAGGTAAATATTTTGCAAAAGGTTTCTGTATAAAAAAATAAATATAGGGAGAGTAGGTCTACTTGAAGTAGGGGCTAGGGGCTTGGAGCCCTCTCCCTTTGGCATGTCCTGCTCCTCTGTAACTACCCTGAGCATCTCACATACTTCCTGAGGCTCACTGAGGCATCATTTGAAAATAATGCTTTAAGGTGTCCTGGGCTCCATGTTTCTCCATTATTTTGGCTATGAGAATGAATGGAGAGTGAAGTTGGAGGTCAGCCAGTGAGACAGCAAAGTGTTTAAGGATTTTTGTGCTGGGCTCATCTCAGGTCTGAACTTTCTAAATATTTATTTCACAGGAATAAGGCCTCATGGTGATATCTGCTTTCCAACCTCTGCTCTAGAGTTAATTATGAAATGTAAATTTGAGCTTGGCAACCTTCTGAGGTATTTTATGTAAATTCTGAAATTTGTTGTGATTCAGAAATTCTTGTTCAATGACATATTTTGAATGATCTTTAACGAATTCAGACTGTGGTACTCTAGAGGAAATTCCCAAAACCTGGTTGTCACTGTGCATTGTGAGTTTAAATACCCATCAGGAGTCTTTTGGTCAGCAGGCCCAAATTAAATTAAGCATCCCTTCTAATTAAGACAGAAAGGCAGAGCACTTCATGTAATCAGTGAATTGTAACTGAAAAAAGATAATTAAATTTGAAGTCCATCTCTAAAATTGAACTGGCAAACTTTGATTCCCCATAATGTGAACTTAACACGTTTTGGATTTAAGCCTTCTTTATTTCCAGAGCTACTCAATTCCCTCCTTATTTTATATTTCTCATTTGTCTCTAAGATTCTCTTTTGTAATTTATCCAGAATACCAATTTCAAAGAAACTTTACCTTTAGTTAACAGTATTTTTCAGCTCCCTATAGGCAATCAGACCAAATTGAAGTTTTCTCAAGACTATGTCAGCTGGCCCTACATACAGACCTTAGTTTTCCTTATCATGGTCCTACCCTTCCATCTTGGCTGACATTCTTTATTTTTTTTCGGCCGTACCACGTGGCTTGCAGGATTTCAGTTCCCTGACCAGGGATCCAACCTGGGCCCTGGCAGTGAAAGCACCGAGTCCTAACCACTGGACCGCCAGGGAATTCCCTTAGCTGATATTCTTATTGGTCCAGAAGTGATATTCAAAATGTTTAACGAGAAGCATAGCATGGGCACTTGGTCAATCAGAACAGATGCTAGTCATAAGGTTAGATCATTTTTGGTGGTTTGAAGATGCTGGGGTGGCCTGGACTGCAGGGCCAAGGCTGATTATACTAGACACAGTAAGAGTATTTCAGTATTTTAACAACTGGTGTGGTGGATGCATGTGTGAGCCTCTTCAGAGATTGTCTCAGTTGAAAAGAGCCATGCTTTTCTGTGATTGCCCATACTCAATGACTGAGGGATGCTAGGGTTTTTTTCTCCTACTTGGGGTCACTCTGAGTGTGGTTTCTAGTTCTGGAGACCCTAATGGGATTGGCTAAAGTTATCATTTGACCTGTGTTGCAGTTTTATTTCTCCCCGTGCACAATCCTGCTTCCTTTCCCTTAATTCTTTAAGTGCCATCTCAAGGGCTTTCCCTAGTGAACGACTTGCCTGTTAAACCCCATCTCAGAGTCTGCTTCTCAAGGAACCTAACCTGAGATAACTGGTATGGCAAACCATGTCTACATAGTATTTGGGCTGGATATAATCCTGTAATGAGTAGTGAAAATTAGGTGCTCAATGGATATTTGTTAACCATTTACACAATTTTCTCTTGGAATTAAGCCACTTTACAACAAGGTGGCTCATCATTTTGTTACATGCTGACAGTTAAAGTGTCTCTCTGTTGAGCTCCTTATTTGTGTTCATAGAAGACCATTTAAGAGAAAAAAAAAAAACCCAGTGGCATGGTTAGATGTGACTATTCACGGCTGTAGACAGGGGGCGCTATTTGGTGTAATCAAACCCTTTATTCCTAAGAATCCTCCCAGTTGACCTTTGGGAGAACTGACAATTCTGCCTTCTTAGTCTTCTCACATTAAGTTTTGCACATTCTGTAATCTTGGTTAAATGCATATATTCTGGGAGACATCTTCATTGGCATTGTCAATTTTTTTTTTTTCTGATGTGAAAACATGGAGTTCAATCTAGCCACTTTTTAAAGATAAAAGGTTGTAGTGCCTAAATAGGGATCTTCTCTGGAGAGTCTGGCCTCTGTGGGATGTCATGAAGGAAGATTCTGAGCAATCATGTAATAGCAGAGAATAGCCAGCTTCTGGGAATCAGGGGAAGGAAGGAGAAGAGAGATGGAAACAGAAGCCAATAGTTATAAATGTGCCCAGGACCAGCCTAGGGTGTGGTTATAGATTGAAAGTCTTGTTAGATGATTCAGAGAAGGAATATGGGATGCAAGTCTGGAAGGATAGGTATCATCAAGGCCAACTTCATGGGCATGTGACCTGGGCAGTCATAGGGGACCCTGACTCAAAAGGACCTCACCCTGAGAAAGGCTCATGCTCAGAAGGGCCCCAGGGCTTAATGGTTTAATGCCCTTCTCGCCATCTTGAAATTCCTAATACTTTTAAAAACAAGGGGCCCACATTTTTATTTCATACTGGGCCGCACAAATTATATAGGGTCATGAGTGTAATATATATAGCATCAGCTCTGCTCTGTGAGAATGAATGAGACTCAGTCCCTATGGACAAAGGCCACCAGGGCCATACTCACCCCCAACACATGCTCCAGCATTGATAGGTGTAACAATTAAATGTCTACTCTACGACCTGGAATATCTCCTGCCAAGAGGCTCTGTGTTATAATTTAGCCCATAATTTTTCCTTAGAAAAATGAGATGGCAAGTTGAGAAAAGCCTAACTTCATTTTAAGATGCCTAAGAAAACAAGTAAAGCTTTCATCTTTGTTGTCAAACATGGGACTTCATTGAGCAGCAAATATCACCTTTTGGGATATGGCCAAATGCATTGCTTTTTTACAACTAAAGACACAATGTGTTAAGCTTACACTGTTTTTACTCCCCTTTCTCAGAGGGGGGAAAACACCCCACTGTCCTCTCACGGTGGCACTGGGTTATGGGGACACTATGCGATCAGGACACTCCTGCCTCTCTGGATGACCCCCGCCTGCCTGGGTTGCTTGGGCAGAGCTGCACCCACAGTATGGGTTTATAATATATTCCTCGCCTCTCTCTAGCATGTCAGGTTTACAGAGTGTTTTCATGCTATCTAATAAATGCTCCTTGAGTTGAATTGGAACATGTTCATAAACATTTTAGAGTCTGAACTTTCAGGAGAAACTCATCTAAGTTCTGCTCAAATTACAGCCAAGGTCTATAAAGGAGAAAAAATTTCAGACTCCAGAATCATTTATGATTTGCTATCAGCCTATGAAATAGTGTTTCGATGATTTAAAGCCCATCTATCTCCTACTCCTCAGGGCTTTTGAACTTTTAACAAATGCCTGGAGTTTCTGAAGTATGAAGAATGACATCATACTTCAGTATTAAAAGGCCACTTTTTAGTTTAGACCCAATATAGAGGGAGAGACTCTACTTCCGTAGGGTTAAGTGACCTGACATCTTCATTTGTTTTTTTTTCTCCCAGGTGAAGTGATTAGAGAAAATGACCTCCTTCCATTTTCCAAAATGATGTCTTCTTAAGGGCTGCTTGATTATATAATAGGCAAAGAGGAAAGGTGAGAAATGCCATACTCACTCTTTAAAGAACATGAATGCCATTGTCATTATAGAAATTTGGAAATAAAGACAAGTCAGAAAAAGATAATGACTTACTCATAGTTCGATTGTCTAGCGGTCGAAACATTGTTGATCTTTTGGTGATTTTTTTCCTGGCCCCTTTTCCCCTGGCATAGCTTTTCATATGTATTGCATATCTGTGATTATGCTTTCTCTATGATTTTGTGTTTTTTTAATTTGTCATTGAAGCAAAAATATTTCCATATTATAAATCATTTATAAATATATTTTTATATGATTACATAAAATCCATTAGATTGGTGTACCAAGGTTATTATCCATATTTCCACTTTGGGGCACTTAAGTTATTCCAAAATGTTGCCATTATAAATAATTAGGCAACAATATACTTTTTTATAAAGATTTTTTTTCTTCTCCACACATATCAAGTAACTAGCTAGGGATAGATGTCCCAAAATGGGAGTTATTGTGACAAAGAATACTGTCACTTTCATTTGTATTGTTTATACTCATTGTTTTACTGCTGTATTGCTGATATTATATTCCCAACTATAAAATATGAAAATATAGCCTTCATATCACACTTTAAATTCTGAATATGCTTTTTAATTTTTGCTAATTTGGTAGGTGAAAAATCAATAAGCAAACAAAAAAAAATCTCATCAAAAGTTGCATTATTAAAACATTTGCAATAAATGCAGGTTTTTACAGCATTATGCAACTCAGGCTTTTGGTTTTGAAAACATACATTTATCTCTGAAGTAGAGAGAAAGTGAAAGGAAACGTGGAAGCATGGGCAAAAAGTGAACCCTCAGTGGTCTTTGTATCTTTAAGGTGGGTACAAAGTTAGTTTCTTCTTGCTGTTACCAGAAAATCTCCCAGCATGTGGTGGTGATAGTAGCTTGTCTGCAAAATGGCTCCCATCAATTGCTTCCATCCCTGTATATGTTTACCATTCTCCCATCAAGGAGCAGAATCTCTTCCTTAATCATCTTAAATAACTGGCCTGTGACTGCTTTGACCAATATAATATAACAGAAGTGATGCCAAACCAGTTTGGGGCCTTGCCTCTAAGAAGAGTGGTAGGTCTTCCTGGCTCTCTTGGAATGCATGCTCCGGTGGGAGCTGGCAGTCATGTACCCTGCCACACCGTGGAGAAGCCTGTACGTGATAGGCAGGAGGGGTTACATAGAGAGAGAGATGCTGACCTGATACCAACTCTTCTAGGCCAGGCACCGGATTGTGAGTGGAGAAGCTTCAAATGATTCTAGCTACAGCTACCATCTGAATGTCCTTGGATGACTGCTGTTAAGTGAGAATCATTCCACTGACACCCATCAACTCTCATAACCATGCAAGAAGAGCAAAATTATTGTCATTTTAAGCCATTAGGATTTGGGACTTTTTTTTTTTTTTTTTTGCATTCATAGCTAAGCAGAACAGAAATGAAAGCAATATGGTAAAGTATTTAAAGTTTTCACTCCTAGTAATTTCACATAGTGTCTCCTCTGCTCTGGAATTTGAACATAAAAAAGACCCATTGCCCCTCCTTCAACCAATCAAACTTACTCTTAGCACTTTGATTGGAAGAGAGGGTTTATATGACTAATATCTTAAACTGGTTCCTGTCTCGGTGACGTTTATATTTTAAAAGAGATCAAAACTTTAAAAGAGATCAAAACCTTAAAAAAAGGCTTAGTTCTAATGATGTGATGATAGTCATATACCAGTGGAGGAGTGAGTGACAGGACTGCGGGTCCATTAAAGTTCATTCCTTTAAAGAAATACTCTACTCCCATTCCATGTGATTTTGGTGGGACTGTCAATCATAGTAGATAATAGGAATGGACATATAATCTAGGCTTGGTGAGCCACTGAATCTTGTCTCCCAGGAAAGAGTGGATGGACTAAGTGGTAGGCATATAACCCATGCATATCAATCAGTCCTTTACTAAAATTCATACATGAGCACAGGAAGAAAAAAAGCTCTTTTTTTTTCCCTACTAGAGTTGTAATCAAATTAAAATCAGGAAAGCCTGAATTATCTGACTGCCATCAATCTTAGCTGCATGGAAGAAGCATGTCTCTTTTTGAAAAGAAAATGACCAACACTGGTATTGGCATTGATAGATATAGATAAAGAGTCATGATGACACACTTTGTACACCTGGATCCAGCTATACCTGAAGGTATCACCCTTTGACTTCCAAACTTCATGTGTTACTACATCTTTTTTCCTCCTTTAACTTAGTTTTAGTAGAGTTTCTGTCATTTGCAACAAGTAAAGTTTATAACTATACATGATGCATCTAATTACATCCAAGGGACTTACATTAAAAAATTGATAAATCACACACAAGATGGATGATTTTTTATACTAGTCATATCATAGGTAGCAACATTAATTAGATAAGGTTCAGTGTAAGCCAATTTTCTGCTATTATGACTGTAATTACACACACTTTTCTGCACCCAAGAAAATATAATAGAATAAAGGATTCTGAGAAAATTTGTATTATAGGAATTAACTTCCATCTGTTCTAATTTAGAAAAAACATCATTTACAAACTAAAAAATCATTCACATATTTGAGATTGAGATACTCTGCCCATGTTGGAAGGCATCCCAGGGGCCAGAGCTAGCAGCAGTTTCTGTTCTGGAGTCAGGGCAGGTAGGTCTGTGGCAGTTTTCCAACTTCAAACTATTGTTGCCTTGATGTAATGTGGTAAGGGCAAGCTGCCCTAACACTGCAAATTTAATCCGGTTTGCCTTCAGAAGCTCTGCATTCTTCTGTGTGTGTATGTGTGTGTGTGGTTCATATCTGTTCGGTTAATGGAGTTTTTAAACTTACTTTTCTTTAATTTGTATTTTATATTAGAGCATAGCTGATTTACAATGTTGTGTTAGTTTCAGGTGTACAGCAAAGTGATTCAGTTATACATATACATGTAGCTATTCTTTTTCAGATTCTTGTCCCATACAGATCATTACAGAATACTGAGTAGAGTTCCCTGTGCTATACAGTAGGTCCTTGTTGATTATCTATTTTATATATAGTAGTGTGCATCTGTTAATCCCAAACTCCTAATTTATCCCTCCCCACCTTTCCCCTTTCGTAACCATAAGATTGTTTCATAAGTCTGTGAGTCTGCTTCTGTTTTGTAAATAAGTTCATTTGTATCTTTTTTTTTAAGATTCCACATATAAGTGACTTGTGGTACATATATACAATAGAATATTATTCAGCCATAAAAAAGAATGAAATAATGCCATTTGCAGCACCATGGATGGACCTAGAGATTATCATACTAAATGAAGTAAACTTAGTTTTAATTTTTAATACAAGTTATACATGGACATGGTTTATTCTATAGGACATTTTTGGATGGCAAACTCCCAAAACATATTCTATACTTTCCACTCTTTAAACAGTTATAAAATTTTTATCTATATCTGTAAAGAATGTTTCTCTAAATAATCAGCTTCTTAATTATTCTTTTGTAGGTATTACCTATTGACTTCCCACCACTAAAAAGGATTTAACACATTTTCTCACAGCTCTGGCATAACCACCCCCCCACCACACACATACCCGCTTCCATTATCTCCAATAAATTTCATTGTAATTATACTAATATGCAAAATTTACATTATTCTTACAATGTAAATACAATTACTAACTGAGCTCTGTGGTTGACTATTATGATTTTTCTTGTCTTGATCAACTTTATATCTCCAGAGTACTAGTTTTCTTGTGTTCTTTTTTATTTGTTTAGTTCTTTATTTATGAAGAGTAATTTACCCCCAAATTCTTTCCCAGGTGTAAGAGCAACCCAGAATACCTTCAATCACAATCAGTATTGTCATTTTCATTTTCTAAAGATTTGCTTCCTGAACGTTCTCTGCAATCTGTTCTGACCTTTTCTAGTGCTCTATCCTGGGATTCCCTTCACGTCATCCTGGAGTCTCCTCTCCCCTTATTGGATTCTCTGTTGCTTGAATTCCATGTGTTTCTGTTTCTTGGATTTCTCCTGCAGTAGTGTCCTGAAAAATATGCCCAGTAGGTAAATTTTGAGACTTTGCACACCCAAAACCATTTTCTTAAAATCACCCTCACACTTAACCAATAGTTTTGCTAAAGGTAGAATTCTAAGTTAGAAATTATTTTCTCTCAGAATTTTGAAGACATTGCTCCTCTGTTGTCTTCTAGTTTCTAACGTGGCTCAAATCTTTGTATAAAATATGTATGTTTCTCTCTGTACACTTTGAAGATCTTTTCTTTGCTTCCAGGTTCTGAAATTTTATAATGATGTGCTGTGGTGTGTGTGTGTCTATTTTGGTTTTCCAGTGCTGCGTGCATCATATGGGAGCATCTTATGGTGGGCTTTTTCTCTCTGTAACCACATGTCCTTTAGTTCCCAGAAATTGACTTAGTTATTTTTTGGGTAAAATTTATTCATTCTGTTTTCATTCTTTGTTATTTCTGGAATTCCTTTGATTCAGATATGAGGTCACGAGGGCTGATCACTTATTTTCTTTATTTTTTTCCTACTCCCCTTCTTCCCTTCCTTCCTTCTTTCCTCCCTCTTTCCCTCCCTCCCTCCCTTCTTTTGTACTCTTTGGGACAGTTCCTCGAATTAATCTCCCAAATATTCTCCTGAGTTATTAATTTCATCATTTTATTTTTTAATTTCTGAAATCTCCATTCTATTCTCTGAATATTTGTTTTTATGGTACTCTCTTCTCTTATGATTGCAATATCTTCTTATCTTTGAGGACAATAGTAAGAATTGTTTTATGTGAATTTTTCTTCTGTTTTCATACTAGGTATTTTCTCCAAGTTTTCCCCTCTTTATTTAGGCTCTGTCTTTAATAATTGTGTTCCCCTGGAATTCTAGGCCACTGTCTGATCACACTTAAGAGAGGATCATAAAAAGCTCAAAGTTTTGTGTCCATGCATGGAACATTTTGACCGTGGTCTTACTGTAGATTGATTTAACCAGCATCTTTCACTGGAGAATTTTCAGATCAGAATCTTTATAGTTTTTTCTCCTGGGCTGGTCAAATTTCCCAAAGACCATTGTTCAGTTTCCTATGTGGAAGGCAAAGGCTGGCCCCTGGTGTTTCCCACCAGAGTGTTTCAAATTTTATTTTAATAATATTAATTAAATCTCTGGCTTCAACACAACATCCTTGACCTTTATTATCTATTTCACCCACTCCAGGTAACAAACATCTAGTATTCTGCTGGGGTTACAAAGTCCAATCTCTTGAAATATATGTATTTTCTAAAGTTGAAGATAGTAGAAGAAATGCCTTATTGTGATCTGAGCACTTACACAATGGATTTACATAGTCAGCACCAGGATGAATTTACTTTTGGCCAAGGCTAGGATTAGAAAGGCTTTTAAGGAACCATTTTAACTATTTTGAGAGTAGAAGAGTTAAAAACATGACTCATTGAGGCTAAGCCTAGATAGGTAGCTGTTTTCAAATGCTGGGTTAAAGATGCCGCTGCATGTTTTTCAGTGGGAAATCTCATGAAAAAATACATACTTTAGGGAGATTCATTTGGTGGTAATAAGCAGTATAGATGGAACCGTGGAGAGAGGTGGATAACCCAATTTGCATGGTATTTCCTTGCCCAGAATTAAAGTGACAAGGGCCTCCAGCAGGGTGATGGCAGTGAGAAAGGGAAGTTGTGAATGGGAGTTATAACAAAGGCAGAATTGACAGGATTTGGTGAATGATTTCTTATGGGGAGATATACCGCCCCCCCGCCCCGCCTCCTTGCATAGGGAAGCATCATTCTAGGGAGCTGCCACCCTTGAGTTATTGTGTGCTGGAAGCTGGGTAAATTCCAGCTAGAGGTTAGTTTGTCCTCCACCGATCTGAGGCAGATTACTGCAAATTAAATTTCATGCTAACCTGCTCTAAGCCAGGGACACATCATTAAGTTTCAGGGTTATCTATTTGATCATACTAAGAAATCTATTTCCACTGTTCCCTTGATGACAGTTGTGAAAATATTTTAATTGCAGTATGAAATCATTTGCAATATTTCACCAAGGCAATTATGGACCCTCTGAAATGCAATACTGAAAAAGGCACATGGGATGAAGCCATTACTTCTTGGTTAGCAAATGCTTCAATTTCTATGAATGGCTTTGACAGGGCTGCTAAAAATCCAAGTTCACTCTTTAAGCCAGGTGTGCACCAGCTAAGTGGGGTGGAGAATTGAATTACCTTGGTAGAAAATTAATACTCTCCTCCGCCTCTGGCCTCCTATGTCTATCTTGTTCTTTCAACTTCTGATAAAATTTACACTCCTCTGCAGGGTCAGAAATATTGGAGCCAATATGAGTTCAAACTGTGACATGAGGGAGACAGAGAAGAATTGAAGCAAAAGTATGTATATGTTTATTTGGAGATAACTGAAGAATGAAATAGGCAAGCAATACCCTTGACGTTTAATCAGGGATCTGAAAGTTTACCAAGTGTTTGCCTTGATGTCCAGAACCCAGTGTTAAGACTTTGCCTAAAATCTGTCTGAAAGAATGCAGTGGGAAAAATGTGTGATGCTCTTGTAAAACTACACCCTGTGAAGAGAGAGGCAAATGATTACCAACTTGAGGATCAAGAAATCAAAACCAGGTAAATCAGAAGGAAAAGAGAAAATACAAGTTATCTGATGAGGAAGATACCTTTACAGGATGAAGCTTCTGTGTCTGTGTGCCCTCCCTTTAGCATGTCGTAGATGGCGGTGGCCCTCCTAGGCAGGTAGCCTAGGCACATGTGACCAAGTAGTGGGCAAATGAAGACCTATGGAAATATCAGAATTGATTTAGCCTCTAAATGACTGTGAACAGTTATTAGAGTCAATATATCCAGATGTATGAGTCTGTTAGGACTGCCAAAACAAAATTCCCCAGACTAGATGGCTTAAGCAATAGGAATTTACTTTCTCACAGTTCTGAAGACTGGAAGTCCAAGATCCAGGTGTTGGCAGGTTTGGTTGTCTCAGGATTCTCTTCTTGGCCAGGTAGCCACTTCCTTGCTATGTCTTCACATGGCCTCTTTGTGCGTGATTGTCCCTGATGTCTCTTCCTCTTATTATAGGGACACTAGTCTGTTTGGATTAGGGTCTCATCATTATGACCTAATTAACCTTAATTGTCTCTTAAAAGTTCTAATTTCCAAATACAGTCACATTCTAAGGTTCTGGGCGTTAGGGCTTCAACATAAGAATTTGGGGGGGCACAATTCAGTCCATAATGCCAGAATTCTTATTTATTTATTTATTTACTTACTTACTGAAGTATATTTGACCCAAAACACTATGTTAGTTTCAGGAGCACAACATAGTGATTCACTATTTCTTTTTGTTTTTTTTTTGGCCACACCACATGGCATGCGGGGCATGCGGGATCTTAGCTCCCCAACCAGGGATCGAATCCGTGCCTTCTGCAGTGGAAGCTTGAATTCACAACCACTGGACTGCCAGGGAAGTCCTCTGATTCAGTATTTCTTTACATTACAAAGTGATCATCAGGAGAAGTCTAGTTACCATCTGTCACCAGTCAAATTTATTACAATTACTATTGACTGTATTCCCCATGCTGTTCATTTCATCCCTGTGACTCATTTATTTTGTAACTGGAAGTTTGTACCTCTTAATTCCCCTCTCCTATTTCACTTATCCTCCACGCTCCTCCCCTCTGGCAATCACATGTTTGTTCTCTGAATCTATGAGTCTGTTTCTGTTTTGTTCTGTTTGTTCACTTGTTTTGTTTTTTAGATTCTATATGTGAGTGAAATCATATGGTATTTGTCTTTGTCTGACTTACTTCACTTAGCATAATACCTTCTGGGTCCATCCATGTCATCAGAAATGGCAAGATTTCATTCTTTTTTTTTGGCTGACTAATATTCAAGTGTATATACATACATACGTGTGTGTGTGTGTGTATATATATATACACACACACACACACACATATATATATAATCTTTTTTCATTCGCCTATCAATGGACACTTAAGTTGCTTCCATATCTTGGCTATTATAAATAATGCTTCAAAGAACATAGTGTTGCATTTGTCTTTTTGATTAATGTTTTTGTTTTCTTTGGCAAAGTACCCAGAAGTGGAATGACTAGATCGTATGGTAGTTCTATTTTTAAATTTTTGAGCAGCCGCCACTGTTTTCCATAGTGGCTGCACCAATTTACATTCCTACCAACAATGTATGAGACTCCCATTTCCTCACAGACTTGTCAACACCTGTTATTTGTGTTCTTTTTGATGATAGCCATTCTGACATGTGTGAGGTGGTATCTCATTGTGGTTTTGATTTGTATTTCCCCGATGATTAGTGATGTTGAGCATCTTTTCAAGTGTTTGTTAGCCATCTATATGTCTTCTTTGGAAAAATGTCTATTCAGGTCCTCTGCCTATTTTTAAATCAGGTTTTGTGGGGGTTTTTTGGTGATGAGTTATATGAATTCTTTGAATATTTTGTATATTAACCCCTTATCAGATGTATCACTTGCAAATATATTTTCCCATTGAATAGGCTGCCTTTTCACTTTGTTGATAGTTTCCTTCGCCGTACAAAAGCTTTTCAGTTTGATGTAGCTCATCTTGTTTGGTACTCTCTGTGCTTCCTGGATGTCTGTTTTCTTTCCCAGGCTAGTGAAGTTTTCAGCTGTTTTTCCTCAACTGAGTTCTTTTGTCCCTTTCTCTCTCTCTTCTCCTTCTAAGACCCCTGTAGTGAGAATGTTAGCAGTCTTGATATTGTCCCAGAGGTCTCTTAAACCGTCCTCATTTTTTAAAATTCTTTTTTTTTTTTGTTCTGCTAACATGATTTCCTCTACTCTGTCTTCCAGTTCACTAATCTACTTCTCTGTATCATCTAATCTGCTGTTCATTCCTACTAGAGTTTTATTTTTTGTTTTGTTTTTTGTTTTTTTAAAATTTTCGGCTGCATTGGGTCTTCATTGCTGAGTGGGCTTTCTCTAGTTGTGGCGAGTAGGGGCTACTCTTTGTTGCAGTGTGTGGGCTTCTCATTGCAGTGGCTTCTCTTGTTGCGGAGCATAGGCTCTAGGTGCGCGACCTTTACTAGTTGTGGCTCATGGGCTATAGAGCGCAGGCTCAGTAGTTGTGGTTCAAGGGCTTAGTTGCTCCGCGGCTTGTAGGATCTTCCTGGACCAGGGCTTGAACCTGTGTCCCCTGCATTGGCAGGTGGATTCTTAACCACTGCACCACCAGGGAAGTCCCTAGTGTATTTTTAATTTCAGTTATTGTATTCTTCAGCTCTGTCGAGTCTTCTTTATATTTTCTAACTTAATGTTAAAATTCTCACTGTGTTCATCCACTCTTCTCCAAAGTTTATTGAGCATCTTTATGATTGTTACCTTGAACTCTTGGTCAGATAGACTGCTTATCTCCATTTTGCTTAGTTCTACTCTGTAGTTTTATCTTGTTCCTTCATTTGTAATATATTCCTCTGTTGCCTCATTTGTCTAATTCTGTTTTTGTTTCTATGTGTTAGGTAGGATGGTTATATTTCCCAATCTTGGAGAAGTGGGCTTATGTAGGAGATGTCCTATGGGGTCCAATGAGTCTGCAAGCAACAGCACACTCCCCTCTGGTTATAAGAGCTACGTGCTCTAGGGATACCCTCTATGTGGGCTGCATGGGCCCTTCTGTTGTGGTGAGGCTGACTCCTCTCGGCATGCTGGTAGGCAGGGCTTGCCCCGTCCCAGTTGTCTGCCAGGCCAGGTGTTGTGTGGAGGCTTCTGGCCTGCTGGTGGGTGAAGCCATGTCTCATGGTTGCTGGTTTTGGGGTCCAGGGGACCCAGGGCTGGTGTTGGCCTGCTGTGGGCAGGTAATCCCCCAGTTCTAATAGGCTAGAGAGCAGATTCCATAGTGGGGCTTATTAGCTCCAGTGTCCTTGTGGTAATATGAGCTCTCCAGAATTGCTGCCACCAGTGCCTATGCTTACAGCAGGATTCCCAGTTACCTCCTGCCCCTCTGGAACTTCAAGATCAGCAAGTGGGTCTGACCCAGGCTCCTTTAAAATTACTGCCTCAGTGCTGGGACTTGCAGTGTGTGAGATTTTGCATGCAGTCTTTAAGAACTGAGTCTTTGTTTCCTACAGCACTCCAGCTGTCCTGTACGCAAGGCTTACTGGCCTTTAAAGCCAGGAGTTCTGGGGGCTTGTATTCTCAGTGCCTGACCCCTGGGCTGGGGAACCCAATGTGGAGCTTAGACTGCTTGCTCTCTTGGGAGAACTTCTGCGATTGTGGTTATCCTCCTGTCTGTGGGTTGCCTACCCAGAGGTGTGGGTCTTGACTCTACTATGTCTCTCTTCTCCTACTCATCTTGTTGTGGTTCCTTTTTTATATCTTTAGCTGTGGAAAATGTTGTATGCTAGTTTTCAGGTCATTCTCATTGATAGTTGCTCTGTAAATAGTTGTAATTTTGGTGTGGGAGGAGGTGAACTCAGGGTCTTCCTACTCCACCATCTTAGTCACACCCCTCTTAACACCAGAATTCTTCATTTTTCTTCCCCCAAAGAGCTCCTTTCCTAAGTTTCACCATCTTAACAAATCAAATTCCATCCTTCTCGTTGCTCAGACCAAAAATCCTAAGTTTAACCCTGACTTCCTTTTTATTCTCATATCTCACATCCAATAAGCCAGTGGTCCCCAACCTTTTTGGCACCAGGGACCGGTTTCATGGAAGACAGTTTTCCCATGGACCGGGGGTTGGAGGAATGGTTTCGGGACGATTCAAGCACATTACATTTATTGTGCACTTTATTTCTATTATTATTACATTGTAATATATAATGAAATGATTATACAACTCACCATAATGCAGAATCAGTGGGAGCCCTGAGCTTGTTTTCACTTGCCACTCACTGATAGGGTTTTGATAAATTGATAAATCAATTGCAAGCAATTGATTTATTAATTATGATCTCTGTGCAGTCAAACCTCTCTACTAATGATAATCTGTATTTGCAGCTGCTCCCCAGCACTAGCATCACCACCTCAGCTTCACCTCAGATCATCAGGCATTAGATTCTCATAAGGAGCATGCAATCTAGATCCCTCACATGTGCAGTTCACAGTAGGGTTTGCGCTCCTATGAGAATCTAATGCCACCGCTGATCTTAGAGGAGTCAGAGCTCAGGCGGTAATGCGAGCGATGAGGAGCGGCCGTAAATACAGATGAAGCTTTGCTCATTCACCCGCCCCTTACCTCCTTCTGTGAAGCCCGGTTCCTAACAGGCCAAGGACCAGTACCAGTGTGTGACCCAGGGGTTGGGGGCCCCTGCAATAAGCAAATCCTGTTGGATTTAATACAAAATACATGCAGAATATGATCCTTTTTTACCACCTCCAATGCTCTAGTCTAATCTGTCTCACTGGATTAGAGCCTCCTGAACCTCTTAAGTGGTAACCTCTTAAGTGGTCTTCCATCTCCTCCTCTTGCCCCTTTCAGTCTCATCTCCATGTTCCCTATATAAAAAGCAGACATTGACAATATTTTATCTTAGTATAGATCTCTTCCTAGCACCCTTCAGCACTTGAAATGTATGTGTGTGTGTGTATGTGTGTACATAAATATGTATATATACTTTGTAGTCTATGTTTCTCTACACTAAAATGTAAACTCACAAGTGTTTTGTTCCTTGACGTATTTCCAGTGCTTTGAACAATGTCTGGCACACTAAAAAATTCATGCTTAATAAATATCACTTGAATGAGTAAAATGAACGTATGCCTATATCTGCATACTATGTTAACTACACTTTGCTTTACCTCTCCCACTTTTATCTCAGTTGGTGCTTCCTGGAATAAAAGGACCATTAGGAAGCCCAACAAGTACCTACTGTGTGGCTACAGAGGCTGCAAAAAATGAATATATGATGCTGGTCTAGTAGGGGTAAGAGACACAAAGAAATGAAAGTAGAGGTACAAAAATATATAAATGTCAAGGAAGTGGAAGAAAGATTAAATATGTGGTCTTTGATTGAAGACTATTATTATGGGTTAAAGAACACTTCTCTAAAATAGAACCTGGACTGAAGAAGGAAGTTAGATGGGTGAAGGATATTAAAAGTAATAAAAAATGTTGTGCTTTTATGTCCTTTTTTAGGCTGCTAGAACATGGTTGCTAGCCATGGGTATTTAGAGAGAATTCCCAGGCTTAAGACTGATTTCCCAAGTTGCAAGAGACAAACACCACCAAGTCTATATTGTTTGTAAAAAATCTTTGGGAAACTACAATTCAGCTGGCAGTAGTCATATTGTTCTTTGTGCAGAGCATTACATTTTGTACTCCTGTTGATTGATTTCAAAGTAAACCCAGGAAAAAAAAAAAAAAAGTAAACCCAGGGAAAGAAATATTCCTTCCCATAGTCAATTTTAAGGAAAACAAAATCTGAATAAGTGGAAGTAAACTTTCATTGTAGTTAACTCAAACTTAAAAAAGTTAGTTAAGTTTACAGAATACATTCAATATATCTAAAGAGAGAGAAATCGATGGACCTTGAGTTTTATCAGAAGAGAAGAAGTATACACAACTAGTTTTGATATGTGAATATCCTTTAGAGCTACAGATTTTAAAATATCTGAATTGGTACAACTGTACAGAATTAAAAGTTTTAAATCAATTACAATTGATTATAAATGCATATTTGCATATATCTATAAATATGTATAGTGATTTTCTCTACGAAATTTGAAGATATTGAAAGTATTTATACAGTGAAAGAGCTAGTAAATTTTTTACTCAGAGACTAAATTATATTGAAGGTGGTATTTTGTCTTCTTCAACTTTGAATTTCTGTCAGTTAACACTGTGTTTGGCTTAAAGTAGATTCTCAACAAATGTTAGTGCAATTGAAATTGAGTGACAGTAGATGGGCTTCTTCAAGTTACATCTGAAAGAGGCGTTTTAGTATTTGTCTAACAGGCACTTACAGTGCACACCTTACTGAGAGGGTGGTATTATTGTCTTGGATTTATAAACAAGAAAAATGAAGCATAATGAAAGAGCAGGATTCATATAGATCACCAACAAATCAACAGCAATAGTAGCGTAAAATTGGGGGGGACTGTTTTTTTCAGAATATCTAGTCATACCTCTACTTGATCATATGGGATAATAAACTTAACCCCATTTTACAGATCAGGAGAATGAGATCCAAGACAATAGTCATTGCCTGAGGACAAACTGATAATTAATAGAATGAGGCAGGATGGTGGGAAGCATTGTTCTTCTGATGAATTTTACTCCTCTTTCTATTGGAGCACGTCACATCTTTTGACAAGTAACATTTCTCCCACCATTTCATTCTCTCTTTTATACTTCCTATCAATTAGTATTCTGTATTCCTGAGGATGTGGGCTCTAGCTAATCAAAGACATATTTATTTTCATATTGTTAGACGTAAACTAACAAAAGTATTATTGTAGCTCTCCTAATATTTTCCTGAAGTTAGGAGTCATGTAAAAGTATGTGCCATCATAGATTTTTGACAAGGGTGCCAAGACCATTCAATGAGGAAAAGAAAATCTTTTCAAAAAATGGTGTTAGGAAAACTGAATATCTACATTCAAAAGAATAAAATTATAGTCTTACTTTACACTATATGCAGCTGTTAACTCAAAATGCATCAAAGATCTAAATATAAGAGCTAAAAGTATAAAACCCATAGAAGAAAACATAGGGATAAGCTTCATGATTTTACATTTGGCAATGATTTCTTGGCTATAAGTTGAAAGCACAGGCAACAAAATAAAAAATAGAGAAATTGAACTTTATCAAAATTAAAAACTTTAGTGCTCGGTCTTCCCTGGTGGCGCAGTGGTTGAGAGTCCGTCTGCTGATGCAGGGGACACAGGTTCATGCCCCGGTCCGGGAAGATCCCACATGCCGCGGAGCGGCTGAGCCCGTGAGCCATGGCCACTGAGCCTGTGCGTCCGGAGCCTGTGCTCCGCAACGGGAGAGGCCACAACAGTGAGAGGCCCGCGTACCGCAAAAAAAAACCCCAAAAAACTTTAGTGCATCAAAGGAGACTATCAACAGAGTGAAAAGGCATGGGAGAAAATATTTGCAACTGATAGGGGTTAATATTCAGAATATCCTAAACTCAATAACAACCAAAAAACCCAAATAATTGGATTAAAAATGGGCAAAGTACTTGGATAGACATTTCTCTAAAGAAGATATACAGATGTCCAATAAGCACACAAAAAGATGCAGAACATCGCTAATCATTAGGGAAATGCAAATCAAAACCACAGTGAGATAATATGTCATACCCATCAAGATGGCTATTTAAAAAAAAAACACAGAAAACAACAAGTGCTGACGAGCATGTGGAGAAATTTGAGCCTTTGTGCATTGCTGGCGGGAATGTAAAATGGTGCAGCCATTGTGGAAAACATGGTGGTTCCTCAAAAAACTTAAACATGCAATTACCATGTGATTAAGAAATTCCACTTCAGTGAATTAGAAAGTATTGAAGAATAGAAGGCAGAGACTCAAATAGTTACTTACACCAATGTTCACAGCATCATCACTCACAATAGCCAAAAGGTGTAAAGAACCCAAGTATCCATTAACTAATAAATGGATACCCAAATGTGGCTGTAATGGGAACACACATAACTGAAAGTTCTTCAGTCTTAAAAAAAAGTAATGAAATTGTAAAATGTGTTACAACATGGATGCATCTTGAAGACATTATGCTAAGTGAAGTAAGCCAGGCAAGAAAGACAATTATTGTACGGTTCCACTTATACTAGATACCTGGAGAAGTCAAATTCATAGAGACAGAAAATAGAATGGTGGTTGCCAGGGCTGGGAGAGAGAGAGAGAATGGAGAGTTAAGGCTTAATCAGTACAGAGTTTCAGTTTGGGAAGATGAAAAATTGGGGAGATGCAGGGTGGTGATGAGTGCACAATGTGAATGTACTTAATGCCAATGAACTATATACCTGAAAATGGTTAAAACGGTAACTTTTACATTATGTGTATTTTACTACATTAAAAAGTTTATGCCGTTATAAGGAGGACCTAGTTTTATATTCAGAACTCTGTGTTATAGAGACCAAAGTATACATCTTCAAATGTAGAAAAAGTTTACTTTATAGTCAAACATAAGAATAGATCTACCGTAACGGAGACTGAAAATGTTACACAGATCATGGCCAATGTCATTTAGCTCTTAGTTGCAAGGCCTCTTTCCACTCTTCAGTGGCCAGTGGGAGGAATTAAAATAGCCTTTCTTCTGCGCATGCTCTGCAGGAGGAAATTGCTGCAGCTGTGCATGGGGAGTGTGCGTGGGGGAGAGATGCTTACAGATTTCTCCTTTCTCAACTGGTTGTTTCTTTTTCTCTTTATTTCTGAATCTCAGTTCTAAGAGTCCATCTGTGTCATGTCCCCTTGCCTCCCTCTTAGATTGGGCCTTTGACCAATGCAGCAGTCATGAAACCCCCCAGGCCATCCTTTGCAATGAAGAGCCCAGAAAAGATCCTTCAGGGGTAAAATCAGTAGTAAATAGTGGGCCTCAACCACTCCTGTATCTATAATTTTTTAATTCAGGCATAACCGAGTGAAAGAGAATGCTTCTTCAACAGGCATTTTGTGACAGGAAGAATCATCAGTTTCTTTTGGTTTTGTAAACACGGCATAAAGTAAAGTAATACCTTGAGCCTTCTCTCTTGTATTCTGTTTTTCATATCTTCCCTCCACATTCTTTCTAAACTGCATCTTGGGGTATATAATCTTTTCCCTTCTGGTAGATGGAGTCCAAAGTCTTTAGCACCTGCTCTAAGCCTTTCCTGCCTAGGGCTCTTCCTGCCTACCCTAATCTCTCATGGTTGCCACCATACTGTCCCTGTTCTCCGGCGATGCTAGATGCGGCACAACTCTCTAAAAGTGCCTTACTTACTGTCGCTCCCACTTTGCCTCTGGAAATGCTATTCCCTCTGTGTAGACTACTTGACCTCCTCCAACACCATGTCACCTCCTCTGTGAAGCCCACCTGCTCACACCAAGAAGAATCAACTGCATCTGCCTTAGTGATTTCTCAGCGTCTTGTATACTTTTATTACAGCACTGATGACATTGCTGCATTTGATGATATGCCTGTGTCCCCGGCTGGAAAATAGAGACTTTTCTACTTGTCTCATCAGATACATAGACTGGCACACTTCAGGAATATTTTTTTGAATGGATGAATGAATAAATGAATACATTTCCCATTGCCTGATTCTTTAACAACAGCAAAACCAACACTGGACTTTATGGGTATCTCACAGCCAGACAGTAAGAATGTAAACTAAAAGATGTTGATCAAAATTTTAATAATTGTAGCAAAAATTCTAAAGGGATGGCATTAGCCACCCCATCAGCAGATATTAACGGAGTGTCTGCTATTTATTTACTGGTTTGACCGGTCATCACTTCTGTACCAGCTACGCTTCATACATCTACACCAAGTGGACAACTGAGGCTCCAACTTAAGAATGCACCAAGATTCGTAAGATTATAATAGAAAGTCAGGTGATTGTTACTAAAATAATTTGCTGAGTTCTGAAATAGAAGCTTTGAGCAAAAGTGATTTCCCTTCTCATTTATATGGTTTTAGTATCGAATTGGCTACTTGTGCTCCCCAGGCCATTTCTCAATTATACTAACCTACTCAGTAGGGTGAAATTGACTTGCAGTGACCTGAAACAAATGACATTACCTCCTCAGACTCTCTGGTATCATTTCAGCAATTCTGGGAGTATTAGCAATGGGCACTGCCCTGGTTTTGTCTTGGTCCCGTTGAATTTCATTCACGGCAAAGACTTTTGGATCATTTGCAGATTCGTATAATGTTAGTACTGGAAAGAGTCCTTTGTGGTTACCTTTTCTCAATGTTCTCATTTTAAAGATGGGGACCCTGAGTCCAAGGTGAGTCAAGTGATTCCTGAGGGTCCCAGAGCCAGCTGGTGGCAGGCTTGCTTTAGAGTTCTGCTTTCCTATCTGTGAGGCTAGCATTTTGCTCGCCACCCTGGGCTGCTTCTCACAAATGAGTCCGGGCTTTATGTATTCAATCCAGGGCAGTGCAAGTATATGCAGCCATGTGTACATTGAAGACTTTCAAATTATATCTTTAAAATTGAAGTTAGTTTAAGCCCAGGCTTTGAATTTATTCACCATTTAGGAAAATAGATGTATGTGATATTCTCAACTCACTGAACCATAATCTTTCTACAAAATACTAATAAAATACACAGTGTGATCCAGCTTCTCATTTCTCTCCTCCCCGTTCACCCTCCTTCCATCTGAAGCCCTCTATTTGAAGGCAGTGACATGCATCTAGCCCTTTCCTGATAACCTTCATTATAAAATGGGCAAGACAGAGACCCCTTGGCCATGGGAGCACCAGCACTTGCAGATTAAGAATCCATTTCACAGAAGAGCTGAAACCAGATGAAAACAAAAATGCATGGCAGTTTAGAAATTCCCTTCAAGAAAGAGAGCTGAAAGAAAATAAATCCAAGAATATGTATACTTTTAGTTGACACATGAAATGTAAAGACCACAATGTCTCCATTCAAAGAAGATAGTAGCTGAGTTTCTGAAAGACCCCTAAAGACTCATTGGATTTTGGAGCAGATTGAGTTTAACGAGGTGGGGAAGGGAAAACAGTGGTGGATGGAGAGAGTGGGATTGCAAGGAGGCCCATGCTGGAGCTCAGAGTTGCTATCTCTCCTTGTGTGCTGAACAATCTAAGCTGTCCCGAAGCTGTGCCACTGGCAGCAGGGAGAGCGGTGAGCCTTGAGTCAGGAGGCCTGTGGTTGAGACGGCACTTTTGCTTTTGCTGTGGATACTCACCTGGAAAATACTGGGGCAGGATCAAACAACCTTATAGCTTTTGCATTCTGGGCTTGTGGATTTTACTTCTTCTGAGTTCACAAAACAAAGAAACATGATAAAAGAAAATATGCTGAAAGTGTTGCTTTGGTTAATTCCTGGTCTTGTATTGTTTACCCTGTTTAGCCATTAGCTTGATGGACAGGAAGTGATGGGGAATCACAGAGGAGGAGCCTAGAGTAGGTCCTCTCCTCCACCTAAAGGATATAGTCCTTCTTCAAAGATGCTGCTGGGCTTAGTCCATACCTGCCTTGTCTGAAATATTGGTACTCTACTTAGCAACTATGGACCTTGGATAAGTCCTTTTTGGATCTTTAGAGGCAAGTAATTCATAATTCTGAAGACTTCTGCTTTCACAGGTGATTAGTAGTCACCTGCCAGTAACCAATCCAGCAAGTTAGTAAGGGCTACCGACATTTCTTCTTAATTTAAAACTACTGCCTTGCTAGTATTTACTGAGGCCCAGAATTCAGGACTCTTCTCAGAGTCTTGTTGCAAAGTTTCTGGGCACAGATCCACGTGCAGAAAGGAAGTAGGATGGCCTTTTAGATATTAGTGGGGCAGCGTCAGTATGGTCTTGCCTCTCTGATGGTTTTCAATGGCTGATTTAGCTTTGTAATTATAAATTACCTTTATATGATCACCATTTAGTTCACGAGTCGTTAATCCTTCAGCATATCATGTGTATCTGTACTTTTTCTGAAAGAAGATCTAAGATATATTTGCACTGCTCTTCCACCCATATCCAAATTCCTAAAGCAGACATATTCACGATGCTCCTATACTTGGCTTCTATTATGACAGTTCATTGGCAACTGGCTGGCTGTGAATACTTTGCCACATACTATCAAGGCAAGCCTTCTAAAATTAATCAGTTAACCTTAAGTTCATAGAGTACTATTATTCACATAATATCAATGTATATACTACTATACTTGTTTTTTCTTTTGAATTTTACTTTATTTTTTATACAGCAGGTTCTTATTAGTTATCCATTTTATACATATTAGTGTATCCATGTGAATCCCAATCTCCCAATTCATCACACCCCCCCACCCCCCTCCGTTTTTCCCCCTGGTGTCCACACGTTTGTTCTCTACATCTGTGTCTCTATTTCTGCCCTGCAAACTGGTTCATCTGTACCATTTTTCTAGGTTCCACATATATGCGTTAATATACGACACTTCTTTTTCTCTTTCTGACTTACTTCACTCTGTATGACAGTCTCTAGATCCATCCATGTCTCTACAAATGACCCAATTTCATTCCTTTTTATGGCTGAGTAATATTCCATTGTATATATGTACCACATCTTCTTTATCCATTCATCTGTCGATGGGCACTTAGGTTGCTTCCATGACCTGGCTATTGTAAATAGTGTTGCAGTGAACATTGGGGTGCATGTGTCTTCTTTTTTTGCGATATGCGGGCCTCTCACTGTTGTGGCCTCTCCCGTTGTGGAGCACAGGCTCCGGACGCGCAGGCTCAGTAGCCATGGCTCACGGGCCTAGGTGCTCCATGGCATGTGGGATCTTCCCAGACCGGGGCACAAACCCGTGTCCCCTGCATCGGCAGGTGGACTCTCAACCACTGCGCCACCAGGGAAGCCCTACATGTGTCATTTTGAATTATGGTTTTCTCTGGGTATATGCCCAGTAGTGGAATTGCTGGGTCATATGGTAATTCTATTTTTAGTTTTTGAACGAACCTCCATACTGTCCTGCATAGTGAATGTATCAATTTACATTCCCACCAACAGTGCAAGAGGGTTCCCTTTTCTCCACACCCTCTCCAGCATTTGTTGTTTGTAGATTTTCTGATGATGCCATTCTCACTGGTGTGAGGTGATACCTCATTGTAGTTTTGATTTGCATTACTCTAGTAATTAGTGATGTTGAGCAACTTTTCATGTGCTTCCTGGCCATCTGTATGTCTTCTTTGGAGAGATGTCTATTTAGGTCTTCTGCCCATTTTTGGATTGGGTTGTTTGTTTTTTTAATATTGAGCTGCATGAGTTGTTTATATATTTTGGAGAGTAATCCTTTGTCTGTTGATTTGTTTGCAAATATTTTCTCCCATTCTGAGAGTTGTCTTTTTGTCTTGTTTATGGTTTCCTTTGCTTTGCAAAAGCTTTTAAGTTTCATCAGGTCACATTTGTTTATTTTTGTTTTTATTTCCATTACTCTAGGAGGTGGATCAAAAAAGATCTTGCTGTGATTTATGTCAAAGAGTGTTCTTCCTATGTTTTCCTCTAAGAGTTTTATAGTGTCCAGTCTTACATTTAGGTCTCTAATCCATTTTGAGTTTATTTTTGTGTATGCTGTTAGGAAGTGTTCTAATTTCATTCTTTTATATGTAGCTGTCCAGTTTTCCCAGCACCACTTATTGAAGAATGGCTTCTCCATTGTATATCCTTGCCTCCTTTGTCATAGATTAGTTGACCATAGGTGTGTGGATTTATCTCTGGGCTTTCTACCCTGTTCCGTTGATCTGTATTTCTGTTTTTGTGCCAGTACCCTACTGTCTTGATTACTGTAGTTTTGCAGTATAGTCCAAAGTCCAGAAACCTGATTCCTCCAGCTCCGTTTTTTTTTCCCTCAAGACTGCTTTGGCTATTTGGTGTCTTTTGTGTCTCCATACAAATTTTAAGATTTTTTGTTCTAGTTCTTTAAAAAATGCCATTAGTAATTTGGTATTGATTGCATTGAATCTGTAGATTGCCTTGGGTAGTATAGTCATTTTCACAATATTGATTCTTCCAATCCAAGAACATGGTATATCTCTCCATCTATTGGTATCATCTTTAATTTCTTTCATCAGTGTCTTATTGTTTTCTGCAAACAGGTCTTTTGTCTCCCTAGGTAAGTTTATTCCTAGGTATTTTATTCTTTTTGTTGCAGTGGTAAATGGGAGTGTTTCCTTAATTTCTCTTTCGGAATTTTCATCATTAGTGTATAGGAATGCAAGAGATTTCTGTGCATTAATTTTGTATCCTGCAAGTTTACCAGGTTCATTGATTAGCTCTAGTAGTTTTCTGGTGGCGTCTTTAGGATTATCTATATATAGTATCATGTCATCTGCAAACAGTGACAGTTTTACTTCTTCTTTTCCAATTTGTATTCCTTTTATTTCTTTTTCTTCTCTGATTGCCGAGGCTAGGACTTCCAGAACTCTGTTGAATAATAGTGGCAAGAGTGGACATCCTTGTCTTGTTCCTGATCTTAGAGGAAATGCTTTCAGTTTTTCACCATTGAGAATGATGTTTGTTGTGGGTTTGTCATATATGGCCTTTAATATGTTGAGGTAGGATCCCTCCATGCCCACTTTCTGGAGAGTTTTTTTATCATGAATGGGTGTTGAATTTTGTCAAAAGTGTGTTCTGCAGGCTTTCCTGTTGGCGCAGTGGTTGAGAGCCCGCCTGCCAATGCAGGGGACACAGGTTTGTGCCCCGGTCTGGGAAGATCCCACATGCCACAGAGTGGCTGGGCTCGTGAGCCATGGCTGCTGAGCCTGCACGTCTGGAGCCTGTGCTCCGCAACGGGAGAGGCCACAGCGGTGAGAGGCCCGTGTACCACAAAAAGAAAAAAAAAAAAAAAAAGAAAGAAAAAATGCTTGTTCTGCATCTATTGAGATAATCATATGTTTTTTATTCTTCAATTTGTTAATATGGTGTATCACATTGATTGATTTGCATATATTGAAGAATCCTTGCATCCCTGGGATAACTCCCACTTGATCATGGTGTTTGATCCTTTTAATGTGTTGTTGGAATCTGTTTGCTAGTATTTTGTTGAGGATTTTTGCGTTTATATTCATCAGTGATATTGGTCTGTAATTTTCTTTTTTTGTAGTATCTTTGTCTGGTTTTGGTATCAGGGTGATGGTGGCCTCATAGAATGAGTTTGGGAGTGTTCCTTCCTCTGCAAATTTTTGGAAGAGTTTGAGAAGGATGGTGTTAGCTCTTCTCTAAATGTTTGATAGAATTCACCTGTGAAGCCATCTGGTCCTGGACTTCTGTTTGTTGGAAGATTTTTAATCACAGCTTCAAATCCATTACTTGTGATTGGTCTGTTCATATTTTCTATTTCTTCCTGGTTCAGCCTTGGAAGGTTATACCTGTCTAAGAATTTGTCCATTTCTTCCAGGTTGTCCATTTTATCGGGATAGAGTTCCTTGTAGTAGTGTTTTAGGATGCTTTGTATTTCTGTGGTGTCTGTTGTAACTTCTCCTTTTTCTAATTAATTTCTAAATTTATAGATTTGAGTCCTCTCCCTCTTTTTCTTGAGGAGTCTGGCTAATGGTTTATCAATTTTGTTTATCTTCTCAAAGAACCAGCTTTTAGTTTTATTGATCTTTACTATTGTTTTCTTTGTTTCTATTTCATTTATTTCTGCTCTGATCTTTATAATTTCTTACCTTCTACTAAATTTGGGTTTTGTTTGTTCTTCTTTCTCTAGTTCCTTTAGGTGTAAGGTTAGAATGTTTATTTGAAATTTTTCTTGTTTCTTGAGGTAGGCTTGTATTGCTGTACACTTCCCTCTTAGAACTGCTTTTGCTGCATCCCATAGGTTTTGGGTTGTCGTGTTTTCATTGTCATTTGTCTCTAGGTATTTTTTTGATTTCCTCTTTGAGTTATTCAGTGATCTCTTGGTTACTTAGTAACATATTGTTTAGCTTCCATATGTTTGTACTTTTTACAGATATTTTCCTGTAATTGATATCTAATCTCATAGCATTGTGTTCAGAAAAGATACTTGATATGATTTCAATTTTCTTAAATTTACCAAAGCTTGATTTGTGACCCAAGATATGATCTCTCCTGGAAAATGTTCCATGTGCACCTGAGAAGAAAGTGTAATCTGTTGTTTTTGGATGGAATGTCCTATAAATATCAATTAAATCTATCTGGTCTATTGTGTCATTTAAAGCTTCTGTTTATTTATATTCATTTTGGATGATCTGTCCATTGGTGTAAGTGAGGTGTTAAAGTCCCCCACTATGATTGTGTTACTGTCAATTTCCTCTATTATAGCTGTTAGCAGTTGCCTTATGTATTGAGGTCCTCCTTTGTTGGGTGCAGAAATATTTACAATTGTTATATCTTCTTGGATTGATCCCTTGATCATTATGTAGTGTCCTTCCTTGTCTCTTGTAACATTCTTTATTTTAAAGTCTATTTTATCTGATATGAGAATTGCTACTCCATCTTTTTTTTGACTTCCATTTGCATGGAATATCTTTTTCCATCCCCTCACTTTCAGTCTGTATGTGTCCCTAGGTCTGAAGTGGGTCTCTTGTAGACAACACATATATGGGTCTTGTTTTTGTGCCCATTCAGCGAGCCTGTGTCTTTTGGTTGGAGCATTTGGTCCATTCATGTTTAAGGTAATTATCTATATGTATGTTCCTATTACCATTTTCTTAATTGTTTTGGGTTTCTTTTTGTAGGTCCTTTTGTTCTCTTGTGTTTCCTACTTAGAGAAGTTCCTTTAGCATTTGTTGTAGAGCTGGTTTGGTGGTGCTGAATTTTCTTAACTTTTGCTTGTCTGTAAAGCTTTTGATTTCTCCATCGAATCTGAATGAGATCCTTGCCGGATAGAGTAATCTTGGTTGTAAGTTCTTCCTTTTCATCACTTTAAATATATCATGCCACTCCCTTCTGTCTTGTACAGTTTTGGCTGAAAAATCAGCTGTTAACCTTATGGGAGTTCCCTTTTATGTTATTTGTCATTTTTCCCTTGTTGCCTTCAATAATTTTTCTTTGTCTTTAATTTTTTACGAATTTGATTACTATGTGTCTCAACATGTTTCTCCTTGGGTTTATCCTGTATGGGACTCTCTGCGCTTCCTGGACTTGGGTGGCTATTTCCTTTCCCATGTTAGGGAAGTTTTCAACTATAATCTCTTCAGATATTTTCTTGGGTCCGTTCTCTCTCTCTTCTCCTTCTGGGACCCCTATAATGCGAATGTTGTTGCATTTAATGTTGTCCCAGAGGTCTCTTAGGCTGTCTTCATTTATTTTATTTTTTCTTTATTCTGTTTCGTAGCAGTGAATTCTACCATTCTGTCTTCCAGGTCACTAATCCGTTCTTCTGCCTCAGTTATTCTGCTCTTGATTCCTTCTAGTGTAGTTTTCATTTCAGTTATTGTATTGTTCATCTCTGTTTGTTTGTTCTTTAATTCTTCTAGGTCTTTGTTAAACATTTCTTGCATCTTCTCGATCTTTGCCTCCATTCTTTTTCCGAGGTCCTGGATCATCTTCACTATCAGTATTCTGAATTCTTTTTCTGGAAGGTTGCCTATCTTCACTTCTTTTAGTTGTTTTTCTGGGGTTTTATCATGTTCCTTCATCTGGTACATAGCCCTCTGCCTTTTCATCTTGTCTATGTTTCTGTGAATGTGATTTTTGTTCCACAGCCTGCAGGATTGTAGTTATTCTTGCTTCAGCTGTCTGCCGTCTGGTGGATGAGGCTATCTTAGAGGCTTGTGCAAGTTTCCTGATGGGAGGGACTGGTGGTGGGTAGAGCTGGGTGTTGATCTGGTGGGCAGAGCTCAGTAAAGCTTTAATCTGCCTGTCTGCTGATGGGTGGGGCTGGGTTCCCTCCCTGTTGGGTGTTTGGTCTGTGGTGACCCAACAGGGATCCTACCCAGGCTCTTTGGTGGGGCTAATGGCAGACTCTGGGAGGGCTTATGCCAAGGAGTACTTCCCAGAACTTGTGCTGCCAGTGTCCTTGTCCTCACAGTGAGCCACAGCCACCCCTTGCCTCTGCAGGAGACCCTCCAACACTAGCAGGTAGGTCTGGTTCAATCTCATATGGGGTCACTGCTCCTTCCCCTGAGTCCCAAAGTGCACACTACTTTGTGTGTGCCCTCCAAGAGTGGAGTCTCTGTTTCCCCCAGTCTTGTTGAAGCCGTGCAATCAAATCCCACTAGCCTTTAAAGTCTGATTCTCTGGGAATTCCTCCTCCCGTTGCCGGACCCCCAGGTTGGGAAACCTGACGTGGGGCTCAGAAGCTTCACTCCAGTGGGTGGACTTCTGTGGTAAAACTGTTCTCCAGTTTGTGAGTCATCCACCCAGCAGATGTGGGATTTGATTTTACTGTGATTGCGCCCCTCCTACCGTCTCATTGTGGCTTCTCCTTTGTCTTTGGATGTGCGGTTTCTGTTTTGGTGAGTTCCAGTGTCTTCCTGTCGATGATTGTTCAGCAGTTAGTTGTGATTCCTGTGCTCTCGTAAGAGGGAGTCTACTATACTTGTTTTAAACCAGGGATCAGCACACTTTTTTTTTTCTTCTGTAGAGGGCTTTATAATAAATGTTTTAGACTTTACAGGCCATATGGAGTCTTTCACCACTACTCAAACCTTGATGTTGTAGCACAAAAGCCACCCTAGACAATATGTAAACAAACAGGGTTTTGTTAAAGTAAAAACTTTATTTACAAAAGCAGTTGGTGAAGCAATTTGGTCTACAGATCACAGTTTTCTGACCCTTGTTTTAAAAAGTAAAGGATAAGTAATTTGTGTATGGTACTATCAAATTCTTCTGCATGCTGTTCTTTTGCCCCTGGAATGTGAGAACGAAGTCCGTATTGGATCAGTTGATTTTTACCCAATTTAAATCTGTTACATTAAAAAATGTTGAGAACCACTGGTATACAAAAGGCAGGGTAGAGCTGTTAGTATTCTACAGAAAGCCACCATCATTTTTTAACCTGAGTCTTGGAGGCTGGCATTTGTAAAACCCCAAAAAACACATTTCTTGATGTATTTTTGTAAAGGAGATATGAGCAGAAGGAATGGGAAGGCAGCTGACTAGTCTAAATAACACTCAAAGCTTAAATATCTGTTTATCAGACTACAGCAGAGTACTCAAAAATAATGATAGAATCTCTTAAATAAACTGCTTATTAAATAAAAATAAAACTGTATCAATTCTGTGGGCAAGAGATTGGATTACAAACTAATGTGCATCTTTAAACTAAGAATAAGACTGAAATATTTATTTTATTAATATATGATTTTCAGCAGAGAACATTTGTAGTTTATAACCCATACTTAAACCTTAAGTATATAAAATCGTAGGTGTTCTACTGTATGTATGAAAATATGAATCATATGATATTACTGGTCACTTAGTGTTGCCTTAAGTAGAAGTAAATACAAGCTGTTATACTGTATAATGTTAGGCTCTATATTAAACAACGCACAGCATCTGATTTCTGGCAGCATAGAACTGTTTTAACCTTGAAGAACATTTATTTATAACTGATACAATAAGTTAGAAAAAGACTTTTTAAAAGTTCCAACCGAGGTGAAAATGAAAAGAACGCTAAGAGTCATAGTTCTGGCTAAAATGTGAAAAAGAAAGAATAAATGCATTTGAAAGTGTTTCACAAAATTAAAAAGATTGTTTTACAGCTGAGTTCATTAAAACAATGATATATTGGCTCAGCACCTTCCAAGAGTCCTTATCATCTTCAGCAATCAGGTAGAAATCTAGTTAAGGATAAAATGTAGCCCTATGGTGATTTTACACAATTGCTGTTTTTTAAGCAGTATTACAGTTTTGCTCCATTAACAAATTACTTTACAAGCCTTGCACATTATTTATATCCCACTGAGATTTCCAGGCTACCAATCACTGGAAAGAACACCAGTCTAGCACACAGATTTGTAACAGTTTGGACCCTCGGCAGCTCTAGAGACCAGAGACAAACAACCTGGCTTGGGAGTAGCTCTAACAAACTCATGCTGCAGCCAATGAATCAGATGACATAACAAAACACCCACTAAATCCTAACCGGTGTGATAAATTCTTACAGAAAGACTCTGTCTTATTTTCTGTGCAACAGGTATATACCAATTGCCCAATCTTAGGTCAGGTATTACAAAGAATTGGATTTTTTTGTTTGTTTGTTTTCAAGTGAAAATTAGTGATTTGACTGTGATGCTAAAATTTTTTGATGTCTACCTAATTTCTACAATCTGCTTGAGGTTTTCTTCAATCCTTGATTCTTTGAATATCACTTTATTTTGCATTAATACGTGTTTTGAAAGGTTCAAGTGTCTTGGTAGAAATAGTCTAAACAAAGAGAATGCTTAAAAAGTGGTTGTGCATTTCTCATAAATAATTATAAAGTGCTAAGCAATATGAAGTCAAAATGTAGTAATTTAGCCTTTCTTCTTTATTTAGTCTTTCCTGATTGGGTCTGTATGTGCAGAAAGTAGTGGATCTTTTACTCTCACATTATAGCTACCGCTGCTTTTCCTCTGCCCTGTGTTTCCATAGGCTTGGGTTTGCAGCAGACACAGTTAGGCCTATGTTTTGCCAGTGCTCAGTGTTGTCCAGTTTTGTTTCATGAGTTTTATTTCTGCAGTTTAAGCGTGAGCTCCTTAAAGTGGAGAATCACGTCTGAGACATTTTTAGCATCTCCCAGAGCATCTAGCATAGTGCCAGCCCCACAGCCAACATTAAGGACCTATTTGTTGATTGACAGTAATCTAAGCGTCATCAGCATTCCTAACCTGTGACTGCTGACGTGCTACTGGACAAAGATCGATCATCAATTCAGCAAAGTATCAAACAGAAATCAGGTTGAGTGGGCTTTCCTGGTGCAGTGGTTGAGAGTCCGCCTGCTGATGCAGGGGACACGGGTTCGTGCCCCGGTCCGGGAAGATCCCACATGCTGCGGAGCAGCTGGGCCCGTGAGCCATGGCCGCTGAGCCTGCGCATCCGGAGCCTGTGCTCCGCAACGGGAGAGGCCACAACAGTGAGAGGCCCGCGTACCGCAAAAAAAAAAAAAAAAAAAAGCAGGTTGAGTGACACAACTGGGTTGAATTTCACATTTTGGACTCGACAAGTTAAAATATCTTTACTTCTCCTCATCATGGTTCCTCAGGATACATTTAGACTGAAAAAAGTACCTCCTCCCTGCCCCCCCACCCCGCCCTCGTTTTTCTTTTCATTCCTCATTCAGAATTAAATCTAAGCTTAATGGTTGAGGCAAGAACATCCTTTCTCAAACTTTCACTGATAAAAGAGCTCTCTCTCTGTCTCTCTGTCTCTACCTAAAAAGAATTGAAGAATTTTGGCCTGCGATATTTCACAAGCAATTCGGGCTGAAGAAAGAGGCCTTTATTTTCTACTTTAGCTTATTATTTGCTTCTTTCCCAGTTGAAGCGCACATCTGATAACTTGGCATGTCTAGTATCCCTTTCTCTGCTAACAAAGTCCCCTTATTATTTTGGGAAATGTTACTTCCACAGTCTTAAGGCTAATTTTTCCTTCCTCTTTACTCCAGAGTCAGGCTCATGACCTCAGCCTGGTTAACCAGTGTCCCAGTGATGGGTTGGTAAAAGGGCATGGGTTCTTGGCCCAGTGAGAGTCTGGCCTGAGACTTCTGCTTGGACCTTTGGGAAACAGGTGATTATTTTTTGATGGTGTTGCGGAGGTGATAGACTCTCTGCCTTGATAGGCTTGTCGCCATGTTTGTCAGAATATGGAGAGGGGGTTTCTGAAAAATAAGTGAACACCAGAAACAGAACTGAGAGATGACAAGAAACAGACTTTACCTGACTGACTGAATACTTTTTCATTATAAGCAATAAACTCTCCTTTTAGATGAGGCCTCTTTGATTTGGGTTTTTGTTGTTTGCCACTGAGAAGTCTGCCTAATTCAATGAAGTCAAAAGAAAATCTTACAGTTCTCATAAAAGCCTAGTTTGTTTGTATGTGTTTTCCCCATCATGTTAAAAGCAACAGATTTATCCTGCCCAGCACTACAGTGGATAGGACAGGCTCTCTGTTTGGAAGTTCAAGTTTCATCACATGGCATAGTTTCAGCAAGGCTGCCTGCTAGGTTTAATATTTCTAACACTGTAATGACTGCCACATGTATAACAATTACCTGATGCTCAGTTTCATTTTCAAGATACCATGAATAAATTTCTTATGGTATAAAAGAATATGAAACCAGTAGAACTAAAAGATAAGATACTTTTACTTGAACACAATTTGTGAGTGTAGCAGTGTTGCCTGAATCTGTTTACCCCTCAGAACAATGTCTGTGCAAATTCTTATCACTTTGAATGGCTACGTACACTTTAAATGGGTTAGCATTTCTCACCTTCTCAGTGCTACAAGAGTGTATGAAAAATGTAAATTAGAAGCAGAGCATGTGTGTGAAACAGCAGTGATTATACACTGGGTGTCATTACACTTTCAGCTTTCTGTGTTTTCAATGCACCACGTACTTTGCATCAAAGCAGTGAAGTTTAATGAAAATCGATAACACCAAGAGACTGACTGAAGAACTTTCTAGAAGGAGATTCTATGGCATGGTGAATATGTAGAAGGGAACTTAGGGAAGGGCATTATGAAGATTAGACAAATGTAAGGGACTGAGGTTTATGCATTTCTAAAGAGACAAACATAACTAGGTGATAACGGTCGAGCAGTGCTGTCTGATAGAAATACAATGTGAGCTGAGTATGTCATTTCAATTTTTCTAGTAACCACATTAAAAACAGTAAAAATAAATAAACGAAGTTAATTTTAATAATACATTTTATTTTATCTAATATATCTGAAATGTCTTTCTTTCAACACGAAATCAATATAAAAATTATTGAGATATTTTACTTCTTTTTGACACCTCGGTTGTTAACATCTGGTGTGTATTTTTCAGTTTCAGCAAATCACTAGCCACACGATAAGTGCTCAAAAGTCACGTGGTTCTAGTAGCTACGTTACTGGAGAGAGCTGATTCGAGAGTAGGAGAAGACAAAGTTCATCCTAGAATTTTACATCCTAGCTGGTGTCTGAACTTTAAATTTCTAGCTCAAAGAGGAGAGCTAGAGTGCACATCTTCACAGCTACCATCTCTCCAACTCTAATAGTAATCATAGCTCTAATCCAGTCTTTACCCTACATCCAGCTTCACAAATGAAAAGTAGTCAGTGCATTTTGGTGAGTTACGATGCATCGATTAAAGTGTTATCAGGAAACAGCTGGTGCTCAAATTGAGTAAATTAAGGAGAATTTAATAAAAGTGCTATATACAAAGTTGTGTTGGCAGTAGAGAAACCACAGAGGATCATGTGGTACCCCAGGAATTTAAAATTAGTAAGCCTTTGCCACATTAAGCCTGAAGGGGCAGGGGATGGGGCGGTCTCCAAAATCTGGAGCAGGAGGGTCATGTGAAGGGGGCCACATTGCAGGAGCTATGATCTTCTGTCATATAAGGTCAGAGGACCCTGCAGGAGGGGGCAGGAAAAGGAAACTTGAGAGCTCACTTTCCCCTCCCCCTCTAATCTCCAGGTGGTTATTCCCATTGGAGTGCAAGCCAGCCAGCCAATCAATGCAGCCCACATAGTCAGCTACTGGAGCACAGAGAAGGTGGGGAAGGGTGATCTGAAAGGTAAACTAAACCCATCCTGCACAATTTGCCTGCTTGAGGAAATTAAGAGAAAGCAAAGCAAAATAGGAGATAGAATACAAAATCAGTGAAGCCTTGAGAAGAGTAAAAAAAACAGTGTTTTCTTAATCCCTTCCGGCATTTTGGTGCCTTTCGTTTTGTTCCTTGTCTTAAATTGTGTCTCACAGTTGATAGTTTTGAAACTGAGGTCCACAAGTAGGTTTCAGGGAGCTCAGGAACCTTGTGAAATTATGGGAAATACTTTGTGTATATGCTTTTTTTTTCTTTCTTTCTTTCTTTTTTATTCTGGGTAGAATCCACAGCTTTCCATAAATTCTTGGTTATGGTTGCTTAAGAAATCCCTGTGACAGAAAGCAGAAAATAAAGCTGTCCAAATTGCTGACCATTACCCCGAAGTCAGCAATTTTCTTAGGTTGAGATCCCTAAAGTGGACCCTGATTTGTTAAGGCAGGAAGCACAGAAGAATCTGGGGGTGGGGGGAGGGTAGAGGAAGCAGGACAAAAAAACCCACAGGAGCCAGCCAAGGGTGCGACTTCAGGCATACTCCTGAGAAGGTGGCTTCAGCCCCAGAGGACTCTTTGGAGGATTGTTACAGTTGTCATTCATCATTGCCTAAAGAGTTCCTTGGAAGATGTGAATTCCTGGGCAGTGTCTGCTCTCTGTCCAAGGGGACAAAGCAGCTTCAGAAGGCCAAGGACAGTACCCTGAAGAGGTGCTGGCAGTAGGAAAAAAGAGGTTGCCAAAACTGGTAGGGGCACATGGAATAGGTAAAATGTATTATATCTAATGGCGACACTAAATTTAGTGCCAATGATGGTAGGTACGTAGAGGTGAGTGGCAGGTAATTAGTTTATTAAGACATGCAGAACCCAGCTCCTTACTGGTGCAAAATGTGCAGATTATGGAGTAAAAGGGGAAAGCTGGGCGAGGGTACCACACTGTAACAGCATCCACCAGGCCACAGGCTCCTATCTTTTGGCCCCGTGGCCAGGTCCTGGAGCCTCCTCTGATGTAGCTTCTTGTACTGGGAGCATCTCATGGTTCTCTAAGTTATCCAGATGTAACACTGCAGTGAGTTAGAGTCCCCTAATCCCAACACAAAGTCTAGTCCCAGCTTCAGTCCATTAACGCTTACACCAAGCCTAATCAACACAACATATCAAGCATATCCTAAACCCTCACCCCTTTTTCTGATTCCCCTACCCCTGCCCATGGTCTCTTCCTCTCTCTTACAATAATGACCACAGTAATAATAACTATAATGATGATGACGATAGAAGCTTATTCAGCACTTATTCTGTGTAAGCTATGAGCCATTTTATGTGGATTACCTAATTTAAATGTCATACCACCCTATAATTCAGATAGGATTATTATCTTCATTTTATAGCAGAGAAAACTGAAGCTTAGAGTTGATATAACATTCCTAAGGTTGCAACACTGTAGTATGAATCCAGCCTTGCTGATTCCAGGGCTCATATGCTCTGTATTCTAGTTTTTCCTCATAGTATTGTGTTTCTATCTTGTATCACTCTTGCTCCATGTGATCCCATGTGTGAAGATCCTGTCTTGCCTTGGTCTGTTAAGTTGTCTATTCTTCTTCTGGTAGTGGAACCACTCTTCTCCTTCAGGGATTCCTTCATACCATGTAGTACAGATGAAGCAGTCTGTCCCAAGCCCGTTCCCCTTTTTGGAAGGTGGTCAGGGCATGTGGACTAAGCTGGTCAGTGAAAACCCTTTTCTGAGATATTTGTTAGAATCTTTTTTTCTTTTTGCGGTACGCGGGCCTCTCACTGTTGTGGCCTCTCCCATTGCGGAGCACAGTCTCCGATGCGCAGGCTCAGTGGCCATGGCTTACGGGCCCAGCCGCTCTGCGGCGTGAGGGATCTTCCCAGACTGGGACACGAACCCGTGTCCCCTGCATTGACAGGCGGACTCTCAACCACTGCGCCACCAGGGAAGCCCTGTTAGAATCATTTGTAAGGAGCATTTTCTCCTTGAAAGGCTGAGGGTATTGAGATCTGTATAAAGCTGTGGAGGGGCAATTATTGATATCTTGGAAATAAATTAAGCCTGAGAATAAAGGTAAAACAGGAGAAGGGATCCAGGACATTGTTAGAGTCCTGATGATATTGATTACACACCTGTATTCCACCATCTGTGGCACAAACCAACTGCATCTAGTTTTGCTGCCAATAAATTCTGCCCCCCTCTCAACACACATGATTTTTTTTTGGCTTAAACTAGTTTGCTGATTTTATTTCCCTGTCTTTTCACTGACACTAGATTGTGAATTTCTTGAGGACAGGGACTACGTCATTTATTTTTATAGTCAAAGTACTTAGTGTAGATTCTAGCATACAAAAGCTACCCATGTTGTTTGCACAGAATTGAATAGTTTGGGGTCAATACAAGAAAAGAAATTACTCAGGTGTGATGTGGGAAAAACTACCAGGAAAACCAATGATAACTCATACTATGTGTCATAATCTCAATAGGCAGTTTCCCTTGACAGGCATACCCAGATGTTTTCCAAGCATCTGGGACACGCTAATTGGACGACACTTTGAACACATGGATTTGTGGTTTGGTTTCCTGATAGGCAAGACCTCCTTCACTGTCTCTGAGTGGTTTGATGAACACCTGACTTTCCTGTAATGTGACCAAGCTATGCCAGCCCCTCCCTCAGTTGGCCAGGGAAGCAGAAGGGATCTGAGATGGATGGAGTTGCTGTTCTCTGGTAGCTTGGATTTATGGAATTGGCTGGGTTTCTCTGGAAGGATGGAGATCAATGGCAACCATATGGTGGAGAATATTATCCCACTATGCCTCCTCAGTGGGACCTGAAGATTGGTAGGTTCAACACTCCTGGTTTTATGTGGGAATCTATTGTCAGCATCTCAATTCCTCAGCAAATCCAGCCTTCCAGCAATTACAGCTGAGCTGCATGTGTGTGCCTCTTCCATCTGCATCTGGGGATGCTTTCCCTCCAAATTTTCACTCCGTTGTTTAAGTCACAGGCACTTAGTTTCCCTTGAGTGCCATTCCTGTGTCAGACAGAAATAAACATACTGCTTAAAGTCCAGGCAGCATATGGTAAAGTCAGGGTCTGGTCCAGGCTTAGGGACGGGAGGACTTGGCCAGGGTGAAAGGTAAGAATGCTCCAACTGAGAGTATTTTTCTGGCCTTACTATTTATATTATTGTCATTCTCAGCTGTAGAATTAGATTCCCAGAAATTTAACTGCTATAGCCGTGGAGGGTTGTGCCTTTGTAAATGCCTGTATATTTACGGATAGCTCTGCATCTTTTTTTTTTAAAAAATTATTTATTTATTTATTTATTTTTGGCTGCATTGGGTCTTCGTTGCTGTACTCGGACTTTCTCTAGTTGTGGCGAGGGGGGGGCTACTCTTCGTTGCGGCGCGCGGACTTCTCATTGCAGCGGTTTCTCTTGTTGCGGAGCACGGGCTCTAGAGCGCAGCCTCAGTAGTTGTGGCTCGCGGGCTCTAGAGCACAGGCTCAGTAGTTGTGGCGCACGGGCTTAGTTGCTCCACGGCCTCTGGGACCTTCCCAGACCAGGGCTCGAACCTGTGTCTCCTGCATTGGCAGGTGGATTCTTAACCACTGCACCACCAGGGAAGCCTAGCTCTGCATCTTGGTAGGCTAAATGACCATGTGGCCTAGTATATGTTAAAATGCAAAGATAGAGTCCTTGTATCCCAATTTTATAGAAATTCTTCTGTATTAATGCCATTGTCATCACAGAGGACTAGTTAATTGACACTCAGTGCACTTACTGACTAAGAAAAGTGACCATTTCAATCAGTTCCTTAGATCTGGTACAACACCTAGAGTATCATGTTCAATCTTGACATCCCTGCCTTAAGAGGAACATTTACAAAGGGAAGTGAATCTAGAACAAATTAATCTAGACTACTCTAGATGAGGTCTGGTAGAACAAAGACAACAAAACAAAATAACAAGGACTACAAAGGCAAGTTTTTGGAAAATGTGTGTTTGTCTTCTGGTATCTGAACGGCAAATATAGAAGAGGAATACTCTTTGTTCTCCTCAATGCCACAGGGCAGAGCTAGTGTTTAGGTGGAGGCATCATGAAGTCAGATTTCAGGTAGACATAGGAAAAGGTCACTCTGCTATTAAATTGGTTTGCTTTTGGTTGTGGCAGATTTCCCTATTCCTGGAGATAATCAGCCAGAGGCTGGATGACCATTGTAGAGGTATGGTATGGCAGTGACAGCTCCAGGCTTAGCCAGTATCCATTCTCTTCTTTCTTACTAACAGGATCTGGGATTATTGTTTCAGGTGAAATATCATGTTTCTCTGCTTCCCTTGCAGATAAATGTGATTAATCGGGTGTAAGGAACAATCACTGGATGGAACTTCTGGCAAATTCTTTTTGCCTTTCCCCTCTCTCTTCTGGTTTCCTGTCTGGAATCCAGATGTGTTCGCTGTAGCTCCAGCTATATTTAAGATGATGACATGACCTTGAGGATGAAAGAGACACATTTGTTAGAGTGGAGCAGGACAGAAGCAGCCTTGGTCCCTGTTGGCCTTATCAACCTGGACCGCCTACCTCCTTTTGTTTGTAACCTGAAAGAAAAAGAAACTTTCATCTGTTTATAGCCTTTCCCTTTTCCAATCTCTCTCACTAACTGACATACTCAATTCCTACCAGAAATGGTTAGTCAACTATCAACCTTGAGGTCTTTTTCAAATCTAAGCATCCATGGATATCAGAATTTTTACTTCACTTCCACCTATTATCTTTATAACCTACTGCATTTAACAATTAGAATATTGGAAGGTATAATGCAAGGATAATACTGAGATATTATACTGATGTATTTTTATTCTAAATTGTCCCCAGTACCTAAATGACATTGATTCAGGGGCAATTATTTATTTGACCGCTTCAGGGAAGCCTAGAACAAAGAGGTTATTGCCCAAGTCTAGTTTCAAATTGGCGTTTTGTAGGTCCCAATAAGTGTTTTCAGAGGAAGGCTTTATGGAGAGAGAAGAAGGTTTGCTAAATTCCAGAAGCACCCTTCTTCTAACAAGAACCAAGCCTGGCTGACTCAGAAAGTAGGGTTTTTATAGAAGTCATAGGATACAGAGAGGAGGAAGAGAAGAGTATCAATTGAGATGGGAGAGAAGAGAGTGAATGTAGACTCCAGTGCTCTGGTTCCCCTGTCATGCCAAAATCTCTAAAATAGGGATAAGGCAGAAATTCAGGTAACTTAGGCACAATCTGGAGCATCAGGTCTGGTGTTCCTCAGAGAAGTCCTCTTTTCTGACAAGCAGCTGAGGCCAGCAGGGCACAGGAACAGAGAGGAAAACAAGGAACGTGAGGACAGGATGATGAAAATGAGTACTTTCTGGTGTTCTCTAGGACCGGCAAAATGCTTGTATGTGAGACCTTGACCCCATTCTACCTGCTATCTGATGGGGAGGCAAGGACAGCCGTTTCTGTTAAGTTCTCTTTACTGCAGAATTGGACATTTCCCTCAACTCTTTTCCCTGCCCTGGGAAGAAGAAGGAAAGAACGTACATAGCCTCTTAATGTAGGTTCTCGTTTATGGAGCTGTATGGCACCACTTCCTCGGTTCATGGAATGACGCTTATTTTAAAAGCATTCTCATAAGGGCTCTGCACACTGACAGACCATCTGTTTAATGTTATATCAGCCTTTGCTTTTTTAAACAGACTGGGCAAACTTTGGGATTGTATATCTTTTTACGAATAGGAAAAACTCCAATAATGAAGAAAACAAGTTTCCAGTTTGTCTACAGCCCGCTACGATTCAAATGTCATTTCTTGCTTTTGCGGGTGTGATCTTGTGATTTAGAGCAAGAAATATTATATTGATACATTTAGTCTTCATGCTGTTTCTGGCACAGCGCTCCTAAAACCCTTAGAATTTGTCTTCTGTTATGTTAATGAAGTGACTTTTGCAAAGCACCTAGGGACTTAAGCAGTTGTTAAGACTCTGCACTTCCACTGCGGGGGCACAGGTTCGATCCCTGGACAGGGAACTAAGATCCCACATGCCGCAGGGTGTGGCAAAAAAAAAAAAAAAGAAAGAAAGGAAAACATCTAAAGGTGGGGGTGGGGCTAGTTGCCAAGGAACCAACCACGTGATTAGAATGGGAACTTTAGGTCCCACCCTCCTGACCTCCCAGGAAGGGAGAGGGGCTGGAGATTGAATCAATCGCCAATGGCCAATGATTTAATCAATCATCCCTCATTCTCTTTTATGGAGGGAATAAAGCCTCCATAAAAACCCCAAAGAAGAGGATTTGGAGGACTTCTGGGTTCATGAACACGTGGAGAGTTGGGGAGAGTGTAATGCTCAGAGAGGGTGTGGAAACTCTTCACCCTTTCTCCACACCTTGCCCTGTGCATCTCTTCCATCTGGCTGTTCCTGAGTTATATTTTTATACAATAAACTGGTCATCTAGTTAGAAAAATTGTTTCTCTAGCGAATTAATACAACCTAAGGAGGGGGTGGATCATTGAAACCACCAAGCTATAACTGGTCTTTCAGAAGCACAGGTGATAACTTGGACTTGTGATTGGTGTCTGAAATGGGGGGTTGGTCGCCATGGGGGACTCAGCCCTTAACCTGTGGGATCTAATGCTGTCTCCACACAGAGAGCGTCAGAATTGAATTGAATTTTAGGACACCCTGCTGGTGTCTGAGAATTGCGTGGTGGTGTGGGAAAAGCCACCCACACATTGGAATTGGTGACCAGAATTGTAGTGGCCCATTGGCAAGACTCTCCTTAAATATTTCTCAGGCTCTGTTATGCCAGGTAAACATAAAGAACCCTGGTGGAATTGATTGTTTTGTCATTCACACAATATTCGGTGGTATTCAGGTTTGGCTAAAATGTAACTTTTTTTATGCTTATGCAAGCATGGAAGGTGCAAGTCAAGTAGGGGATCAGGTGTGTGTGCCTGGGGGCATTCATGATTTTATGTATGTGTGTTGGGTGAGGGCAGGTATAGGGCAGGTATGGGCTTGTCTTTCAACAGAGACCTGCATTAGCTGTCATATCCTTTTAACTGGAGGCTTTTCTGCGTAGGATGGGCAGAGGCTTTGGCATCTGGGCCGGGTGCCTAGTTCTCTCTCAATATGACATGGCCTCCTGATGATCTGCCCTCCCCTCCGTCTGTCAGGATGGCCCTGGTTCACTCCCCAACCCCTTGACTCTTTCTCGACTTAGGTGCTAAGCAGTGAACTTACAGGAAACAGCTCACAGAACCCTACCTATCACATCCATTTTTATTCTTTGCAGCAAGTGCTATGGGGGGAGCTCTTCACCTCTTTAAAATTTTTCCTTTGCTCTCATGGGCTCAGACTTTGTTCATTAACTCAGACAACTTTCTCTGGGGTTCCTCCTCCCTCTTCCTTAGTTGTTGTTGTTGTTTTTCTTTTTGTCTGCTTGGCAAATTGCTACTTGCTCACTGAGAATTATTTCTCCAAGTAGTACCTTTCCAGCTCTCGTCTCCAAGCTCCTGAAGAGGCTAACGAGCACTGGTGCTTAGGTTGTAACACTAGACATTTGCCACAGAGCTAATGCAAAATGCATGGCATGTGTCCAATATTGGAAAGCCAAGGGTTGCAGCGCGAGGGGAAAAAGGAAATGCAGTCTTTACTCTGTGTGACATGATTACCTGGAGACCTGGAGATTTGCTTTTTTTTTTTTTTTTTAAATTTATTAAATTTATTTATTTTTGGCTGTGTTGGGTCTTCATTGCTGTGCGCGGGCTTTCTCTAGTTGTGGTGAACGGGGGCTACTCTTTGTTGCGGAGCATGGGCTCTAGGCACGTAGGCTTCAGTAGTTGTGGCATGTGGGCTCAGTAGTTGTGGCACACGGGCTTAGTTGCTCTGCGGCATGTGGGATCTTCCCAAACCAGGGCTCAAACCTGTGTCCCCTGCATTGGCAGGCAGATTCTTAACCACTGCGTGGCCAGGGAAGCCCTGGAGATTTGCTTTTAAAGACACAGTTAAATGTTAGGAAAAACTAGCTGTCATTAGGATGAACTTGGAGCAGAATTGAGTTATGAGCATGTGGTAGGTATCTTGGAAATCACATGGGAATTCATCCTCATCAAGGAGAAATTTTAAAATTAAGTTTACATGTATTAGACATAGCTTAATTGCTTCGCAGGGAAAGAATCTGTGCTGTTACCCGATTTATAGGTTTTAATGGGTCTTTTCTGAGAGACAAATATTTCAGATCCTAGGGAAGCCGATAGTGATGGGCATGTGAGCTGCCCCATGCCGCTTATTTGGTAACATTTCAGAGTGAACCTGTGTCAGAATATTTCTGCATGCCCCTAATTCTCTCAGCCCTCTCCATCCTACTCTCTAGATTCTGCCAGGCTGATCTGTATGCATCACATCAATGGATATCTGCCACCGGTCTGACTTGCAGTTGGGTTTCGCCAATGGGGCAGCCCTGAGACGAGGTTGGAGAGTAGAGAGAGCAATAATAGTGTGTCTTTCCCTGGCTCTTTCCCTCAAGGTCACCTTGAGCTAGTTGTGACCCCTGACCTCTCCCAGTGGCTCATTTTATAATTCTTTCTCCCTCCAGAAACTGGCCTCTCCAGTCCCTACAGATCCAAGGGGTGATAGTGACTATGACTCTGTTACTAGGAAGGCACCATTTAAGCACCATCCCTTGTAGTTCCCCTACACCTTCAATTTTGTAAACAGTCTCTTTGCAAATATATCCTCTGTAATTATCCTATTTTGATTGTGCCATATGTTTCCTGTTGGGACCCTGCTGACTTAAGAAGATGAATCCTACAAAGAGAAGAAGTTCCATTCACTGGAAATTTTGATTAGTGTGATTTTATTTTATTATTTATTTTTATATGTTTAATTATTTTATTATTTCAATTATATGTTTAATTATATGTTTAATTATTTTATTTATTATTTTATATGTTTAATTATTTTATGTTTATTATTTTATTTATTTATTTTTGGCTGCGTTGGGTGTTCGTTGCTGTGCGCGGGCTTTCTCTAGCTGTGGCGAGTGGGTTCATTGCGGTGTGAGGGCTTCTCATTGCGGTGGCTTCTCTTGTTGTGGAGCATGGGCTCTAGGTGCGTGGGCTTCAGTAGTTGTGGCTCGCAAGCTCAGTAGTTGTGGCTCGCGGGCTCTAGAGTGCAGACTCAGTAGTTGTGCACGGGCTTAGTTGCTCCACGGCATGTGGGATCTTCCTGGACCAGGGCTCGAACCCGTGTCCCCTGCATTGGCAGGCGGGTTCTTTTTTTTTTTTTTAGATGTTGGGGGTAGGAGTTTATTATTTATTTTTGCTGTTGTTGGGTCTTCGTTTCTGTGCGAGGGCTTTCTCTAGTTGTGGCAAGCGGGGGCCGCTCTTCATCGCGGTGCACGGGCCTCTCACTATCGCAGCCACTCTTGCTACGGAGCACAGGCTCCAGACGCGCAGGCTCAGCAGTTGTGGCTCACGGGCCTAGTTGCTCCACAGCATGTGGGATCCTCCCAGACCAGGGCTCGAACCCATGTCCCCTGCATTGGCAGGCGGATTCTTAACCATTGCACCAGCAGGGAAGTCCCTAGTGTGATTTTAGAGAGTGTAAAAATCTATATGTGATAAACCATGGCTTTAGAAGGCAGGATAACGTAGTGGTTAAGAATACAGACCTGAGATGTCCTGCCTGCTTGTGACTTCCATAGGGGGGTGTCGTGAAAATTCAGTTAGGTAATATATGTAAGTGTCCAGCATTTAGGGAATGCCATATATCAATAAATACAAGTTTTTACTGTTATTATTACTACCACTACTACGTTTTAAAAAATGAAACTTTCCACAAAGTTAGGAAAAACTTGATTGGGGGTTGGTTTATGTAAATAAAAATATATCAAGAAGAAGCATCATACAGTTAACAATAGGGAGCGTTGATTCAGAGTTTACTAAATGCCGGTATTGTGTTAATATGTATTCTAGGTATTCGGCAACAGTATATGCAGCATTCTGCCCTCAAGAAGCTAAGTTGAATTTGATAATAAAATGAAAAGACATGAAAGGAGTTAGAATTTGATGAGAGAAGGAGAAGGTAGAGCCACTGGGAATTCTATTCATCTATCTATCTATCTATCATCTATCTCTAGATGTATTATAGGTCTTCGACCTTGCGTATCTGTCATCTATCTCTGGATGTATTATAGGTCTTTGACCTTGTGGAACTGTAGGACCTGGTTAACCAGTCATGGGGAACTGTTTCTTCTGTGTCAGGATCCTGAAGTCTGAGGGCAGGCAGTCAGGAAGGGAAGATGGATGTGAAGTGAGGGAATCAAGAACAACTAGAAGCAGGGAGGATGAGGGGGGACCCACGACAGACTGGAATCTGCGTGGGTCTCTCACCACCTCCAAGCCTCCGTCTTCTATGACGGGAGTATCCTGCAGGAGAAGCACGTGCCCTATGTCATGAAGCTAAACACACCTTGACCGAGGAGTTAGAGAAGCTGAAGAAGGATCTAGAAGGAGTCTGAATTTCTGTGGGCCCTTATGCTGCCTCACACCAACAAAGTGAGCCAACAGGTAAACACAGTGTGTCTGTGCTGAGAAAGTATCTTGTGTTCTGCTCTGACTTTCCCCACTGCATCCCTTCTGCCTTCAATCACTTGCAGAAGATCTCTTAGCCCCGTGCTAATCAGGAGCTGTGCCATGAAGAGAATCTGGGGAAATGGAGTGCCAGCTTAGCTAAGTTCACACAGTACAGATCTAACGAGAGGAGTTAGATTCATAGAATTCTGGAGTTGGAAGTAATCTAACGCCCCATAGTTGGAGATGAGGAAACAGAAGCCCAAGAAGATAAAGCAAAAATTATACTCTGAGTTGTCTGTATACAACTATCTCTATTTAAAATCTCAACAAGTGTGAGTAGTTTCAGTTTACAGAAATCCTAATGAGTTTAAGTAAATATAATGTACAGTATACAAACATATGTGAGTATCGAATTGTGATAAAAGCAGTATAGGGTTAATATAGTCAAAACAGGAGCTTAGTGATCAAACAAAGATATTTACTGAGAATTAAAAAAAAAATTTTGGATTAGTTGCCAGAATTGTAAGGAGAGGTTTGTGCAGGTATATGAGAAACATACCACTGTCCCCATTTCCGCATATGATTCTGCACGTCCTTTCTCCAGAACTGGATGGAGTGTTCCCAAGGGGTGGCCTTATTATCCTTCTCCTACTGAGACCCTGTGAGGCTGGTTGGCTGGCAGGCAAGGGGATGTGAGGCCAGCCGTGAAGGAGGATCACCTCAATACATCCCCCCTCACTCCGTTATTAAGGGAGAGATTGGCTGAAAACTTGGCATTCTTCTGAATAAAGAGGGCTGCCTCCACTCTATTCCTGGAATCTCACTGCGGTTGATCATTTGGATCCCATCTCCAGAAAGGAGGGCTGAATCCTCATCCTGGTTTAGCCACTGACTTTCAGTGTAAATCTGAGCAATTCACTTAATCTCAAGGTGAATCTATCTTCAGCCTACTTTATTGGACTGTTGTTCAGAACCTCTGGCCAGGTTGCTCTACCCCTAAATACAGAGACTATCCTTGGGCCCAAACCTGCTCAGTGATTTTCTTCTCAGTGCAGCTACATTATGGCTCAGCCTGCAAGCTTCACCATCCAGCCTGCCTTTCTGGGACCTCTTAGGCCGGGTATTACCTAGACAACGGTGCACTGAGATCTCCATCTTATTCCTTTCCCAGGGATTAACAGATAAATCCTCATCACTGGAAGGTTTGGTTGCAAATCATTTATGATTGTATCTAATACTCAGTGACCTCTTTCCCTGTGTTCCTACCGTTTTAACACTTAATTTTCAGAGCAGCCCTCTGAGATAGATACTGTTTATTGTCTCCATTTTACTGATGAGGAAACAGAGCCTTATGATGACATCACAAAGCTTATGACTGTAGTCCTTTTTCTTTACTTCCCAATTTCCTGGGTAAGAGATTAATATGGAAGCACCACTAGGATTCTACTTTCACCATTTTTTTTCAAAGGGTGGAGATTAACAACATTGGGTTCACACTTTTTGGCCCTATGCTAATGAACACCATGTCTTTTTTTCACAATGGCATCTCCTTACAGCCTGAATAATAATAATAAATGGATAAAAGTAGTGTGCTTCTTTTTCTCAAGTGAGCAGCTGTATCTCCAAGGATCTCCAATCTCAGCCTTCATTTCTCAGAGAATCCTGTTTTATGTGTGCAACACTAAACATGGTGCTTCTGGGAATTTCTGATTTCCCAATGGCTGGATTGGAACTAGCCATGTCATGAGCTTTAATTTAGTATCTGCTACAATTATTGGTAGTGATATTCCATAACTAGAATTCTATCCTTGATAGATGTGTAGGTAAAAAAAAAATATAGTAGAGGAGAATGCTGCTTATCTAGCCCCTTAGCATATGTGTATCCAGAGCGCATAACATGTCAAATTTGAGAGAAGTGGAAAGTAGATTGGGAAAAAACTGGACATTGCTATGTAGTTTGAGCCAGGTTGCAAGTTATCTCAGTGGTGACACTACAGCAAGAGCAAAAGAAGATTTTTGAATATTTAAAATATTGAAATATTAGCTAGAGAAGCTAGGGAAAGTATTAACAAAACAAAATATAATGCTATACAATAGGAAGGATTAAGCTATTGAAAACATGAAGGAAAAGAGTGGACAGATCAACTCAAACTATTGGTGGTCCTTTTGGAGGAGAAAAAAAAAAAGTTGTGGAAAGAATCGATGAAGTGGGAACAAAATAAACAGGTTAAAAACACTCAGATGCCTCTATATGAGTTGAACTGAAAGTGTCTACAACCCATGTCATTAAATGACAAAAGCAAGGCATAGAATACACATTATTCCAGAGGTACTATTAGTTGACTTGTGTAATACTTGTAACACTCTGCAAAGTAGGTGTGATTGTTATGCACGTTCTAGAAATGAGGAAATTGAGACTATTCCTTGAGTAAGATACCTAAGTAGTAAGCAGTAGAACTAGAATTCTTATTCAGGCAGGCTGCTTCCGGAATTCATGCTTTTAATGCTGTTTGCTACATTTTTAAGCAAATACATTTATAGGTACATAGATTATTTCTGAAACGTTATATATGAAAACAGTAACAGATTTTGCCTCTAGACAGAGAAGGACTAGGGGCTAGGAGTCTAAGGTAGGAGGGATACTTTCTTTGCCCGTACGTCTTCAATTTTGACTTAGTTTTTACCGATCCCTCCCCGTTTATACCTCAGGTCCTGACAGATTCCCTCCTGTATTCCACTGGACACACCAGCTCACATTATAATCATTTGTTTGCATGTGCCCCCTTCTACATTATCAACTCCTCAAGAACAGGGACCATGTCTTATTCATCTTGGACTTTTTAGTGCTAACCTCTGACCTACAGCAGCACTTGATAAGTTTTTACTGAGTGCACCAAAATGGAAAAAAGAAAACACCCTGGAAAGAATGACTGTGGTATGAAAACAGCCAGCTCTTTCTAGGATTGTGTTACAGGAGGGGACACTGGGCATCTTTCTTTCTTCCACAGCTAAAGGTGGGCTGGTGTGATAAATCTTAATTCATTGAATTTTAATCATTAAAATTCATATAATAACGTTCAATCCATGCTGCCCAGTTTCTTTAAAAAGGAGGCAAGAGCTATTAGTTTTCTGGGCAGAGTGTTGCACGTGAAGCTGAGCATGTGGGAATTGCCTTCTCTGTGTAGTCTTCCTGCCTTAAACTGTTCTTGTCCCACAGTTGGTACAGAGTGCAAAGAAAACATCCTGGTCAAGGGCTTGTATTTGACCTAGTTAGAGATCTACGTGGTTCTTACCAGGGTAATTGTAGTGGCAAAGGTTCCTCACAGTAACTTCTATTATATTATAGTGAGCCCTTGAATGTTCAAAAAAAAGTCTAATGTAGTTCTTTTATGATTCTAGGAGATGCCCGGGTGAACAGGCATAAAAATTAAATGCTTCTTTATAATAGTGATAGTGGAGCTACTGACTTCAAGGGTAGAATTTTTTTTTCAGAAGTTTTTTTTTTATAATCAGTATTACTGCATTCAGTAGTTCTCCAAGTTGGCTGCACGTAGAATCATCTGAGATGCTTTTAAACCATACCCACGTGCCTGGGCCCCCCACACGGATGCAAATTCATTTGGTCAGAGCTGTGACCACAGCAAGCCCAGGGGATGCTAATGTGTAGCTGCCGCTGAGAACCATTGTGTTATAGAAACCCATAGATTTTCAGGTCACACTGGCGGAAACATTCACTCTCTATACAATGAGGGAGTGCCTATGGTGAGCGTGACTCAATTCTAGGGGACTAGCAATAAGCAAAACAAATATTTCTATTATGGAGTTTACATTTCAGGAATGAGAGATGGTGATGAGGACAAATAAAAGTTAAGCGGGGAAGGAGCTAGGAAGATGCTGGTTGGTTATGAGGTTTGTAATAGGGTGGATGGGGAGTGTCACACTAAGATGACACTTGAACAAAAACCAAAGGAGGTCAAATCTTGTGGCTCTCCGGAGAAAAAACATTCCGTTTGGCAAGAGACAGGATCATGCTTAGAATGTTTGAGAAATCCCAGGAGGGCCACGGTGGTTAGCAGGAAGTGAAATAAAAGCCTAATTGCAGATGAGATCCAAAGAGCAACAGCTCCAAACTGAGAATTAAGGTTTTATTTCTGGGCATTCTTTTCCCTACATCTTAAGATAACAGCTCCCCATTTCTCCTTATGATATGCGGCATGTTAAGGTAATATGAGGAGAACTAACCTGAGGAGGGCTTGTGAATAATGTTGAAATACGTTTTGGGTGTGTAACCTTTTGTGATGGTGACCTCCTGTGAGCTGGGCCTGACATGCGGCCCCATCTACTCCCATGATGCCAGTGTGCAATCGTGAAATCAAAAGTCCTACTGTTTTACCTCCATTACATTCCCAGTGTACACCGGGGGTCTCTCCTACATGTGGGCAAAGGGGTGAGGAATGGTGCCAGTTATTTATAAAATTATGACTCAGTATTGAAGTTCAAAATTTCCCCATTTTTGCAGCCAGCTTTGTTCTAATTTGTCATACGTCTCCTAGATGTCTGATGTTAATTTCATTTTTTGATGCTATACGTTTTTACTCAATAAATAAAGCAGCAACAAAATTAAACATTTTTAGTAAGGTGGGTTTTTTTCTCATGAGTTTTTCCACATTCACTAATCTCAAATATATCGGTCAAAATTTGGTTACATGGAGAATTGAAATATATCATTTTGTGTGTTGGTTAGTATTTCTAGTCTGTCTTTTAAAAATCCTCTACATGCTTGAGCCATGCCAACATTATCCGTGTTAGATTATAAATCCCTTCTAATCAGAGAGTGAGACAGTGCTTGTCTAAATCTCTCTGTAGCAGCATTGGTTAGTGATCCTAGTTATCAAAAAGTTATCTCTATGTATACAGAAAACCACATCATTTTTATCAGCTCAGTAGACCATAGAGCCTTCCACTAAAAGCTTTGGGCCCCAAGGCCAGTCTGACTATTGGTTAATGCAAATAAACGTAGAAAATGTCTTGTTCTGCCTTGGTAACCACAGTCTCATTTGAAGCAGAGTTATGTATTATGGCATTGCCAGGCAGACCCCTTCAAGCGAGGCAGGATGTGCGTGCAGTTATAGAATGTTCAAATTGGTTTCTCTTTAAATAGAGGCAGGTTTGGGTTTGTTGATCAAATCAATTAAAGTGGTTTTCCCCAATTCATTCTCAGAATGGGAAATTGCCTTTCCAAAGCATTAGAGAATTACAAGGACCCCAGATAAAATGACCCAAGAGTTTAGATATGCACATCTGGAAATCAACTTGGGGTCTATTAGTATGAAGAATATCTGCTTGTAGTTCTCTCTTTCTCTCTCTGTCTCCCTCCCTCCCTCTCCAACTTCCAATCACTTTATTGAAGTATAATTTACACACGAGAAAATGCATACACTGTAAGAGCACAATTGGATGACTTTGACAAATGAATACACGCATGTTACTGACACGTAATTCAAGATATACAGTCTTTCTATCATTCTAAAATGTCCCTTGTACTCTTTTGTAGGCAATTCCCATATTCTCAATCATTGTTCTGAGCTGATCTAGTTACTATTACCATAACTTGGTTGCCTAGTCTACATCTTTATAAAATTTAAGTCATATGACATGTACTCTGTGTCAAGCTTTATTTGCTCTACATAATGGTTTTGAGACACCCATCCTTGCTGTTATGCGTATCAATAGGTTATTCCTTTTATTTTTGATTAGTTTTGTTACGCTATTCACCAGTTGCTGGGCACTTGGTTGGTTCCCAATTTGGGGCTGTTATGAATAAAGATGCTATGAACATTCATGTACAAGTCTTTGTGTGAACATGCAAATTCCTAGGAGTAGGATTGCTGGGTCATGTGGCAAACATATGTTTAATTTTCTAGGAAAATGTCTAAATTAATTAAATAAGGAGACGGCTCTAGTGCTTTGGCAACCCGTGTAGGCAAACCAAAATCTAAGTCTGTAAATACCTTAACGTTATGAAATAAAAATGCTAAGGATGACCAACCACAAACAGCTAGCTAGGCTTTAAGCTATATCCAATCAGTCATTGCCTTACTTTGCTTCTGCCTTTTCTCTATAGAAGTCTCTCCCTGAGCTCTCCTAGAGCACCCCTAACCACTTCTGGTTTGTTGCTGTCTGATTTAAATCAATTTTTTGCTCAGATAAACTCTTAAACTTTTTAATATGGCCCAGTTAATCTTTTAAGACCAGTTTCCACGTGGTTTACCATTTCACATGCCTACCACAAACACAGGAGAATTCTAGTTATTCCATATCTGTTCCAGCACTTGGCATGGTCAGTCTTTTACATTTTATCCATTTTAGTATGTGTTTCATTGTTCGAATTTGCATATCTCCAATGACTAATGCTTTTGAGCATCTTTTAATATGGTTATTGGCCATTTGATTATTTTTGATGCATTATCTGTTCAAGCCTTTTGCTCATTTTTAAATGGGTTGCTTATTTCTCATTACTGAATTCTAAGAGGTTTTTAAAAATATATTTTGGATACAAGTTCTTTGTCATACATATATATTAAGAATGTTTTATCCCAATATGTGGTTTGCTTTTTGAAGAGCAATAGTTTTAAATTTTGATGAAGTTTATTTTATCAATGTGGTTAGTTTTTTTTCTGAGAAATATTTGCAGTTTCTGAGCAAAGAAAATTTCTTGTGTTTTCATCTAGATACTTTAGATTGTTAGTTTCCACATTTAGGTCTTTGGCTCATTTGGAATTAACTTTGATGTATACTGTGAGGTAGGCCATAGGGTGCAGTTTTTCTCCATATGCATATCCAGTTGTTTTAGCATCATCTGTTGAAAAGACTGTTTTCCTCAATACTATCTTAAAAGTTCTATTGAAATCAATTGACCATATGTATGTGACTCCAGATCTAGAATCTATTCTAGTCCACTGATCTATTTTTCTATCCATATTCTTATACCACATGTATTAATTATCAGAGCTTCAGAGTAATTCTTGAAATCAGCTAGTGTCTTTCCATCGACTTTTTCCAGGTGGTTTCTATTTCTGAGTTCCTTTTGACTTTCCATAAAAATTAAAATCAGCTGGTCATTTTGTAGAAAAAGTCCTGGTGGGATTGTGCCAAAAATTGTTTTGAGTTTACAGATCAATTTGGACAGAAATAAAATCTTAGCAATACCGAGAGCTTCAATCGATTTGTTTAGGTCTTTAAAAATTTCTGTCAATATTCTTGTACATTTATTGTAAATCTTGCAGATTTTTATTAAAATAATTCCTACTGATACTTGTAGTAATGATATGATGCTATTGTAAACAGTATTTTATTTTTTTGTGTGCAATTGTAAGTGGTATTGAAAAAAATTTTCCAGCTTGGGATTTCCCTGGTGGTCCAGTGGTTAAGACTTCGCCTTCCAATGCAGGGGGTGCGTGTTTGATCCCTTGTCCGGGAGCTAAGATCCCACTTGCCTCCCGGCCAAAACATAAAACAGAAGCAATATTGGAACAAATTCAATACAGACTTTAAAAATGGTCCACATGAAAAAAAATCTTAAAAATTTTTTTCCAATTTATTGTTAGTATATAATAATAGAAATAAATACTGTATTTTGCAGTCTGTGACCTCTCTAATTTTAAGTATTAATTTGTTTAGTAGACATTTTATGATTATCTGTGTAAAGAATCAAGTCTATGCAAATAATGGAAGTTTTGCTTCTTGCTTTCCAATCTTTATGCCTTTTTACTTGCCTTAGTGTTCCTGTACAATGATGAATAGAAGTGGTGAGAGCAGAAATTCTTGCTTTGCTCACTGGATCCTAGGGGGAAACAATTCAATGTTTCAACATTAAGTATAATTTAGCTGTAGATTTTTCATAGATGTCGTTTAATAGATTAAAGATGTTATCATACGTACGTGATGAGAGTTTTTATCATATTTGTTAAATGTTGTCAAATACTTTTTTTTGTATCAATTGAATAACTTAGGCTTTTTCTACTCTTGTTAATGTAGAGAATCCCAATGATTGATTTTTGAATGTTAAAACAACCTTGCATCTTGAGATAAATCCCACTTGATCGTTATGAATTATTCTTTTTATAAAGTATGGAATGTCCTATAAATATAAATTAAGTCCATCTTGTTTAATGTATCATTTAAAGCTTGTGTTTCCTTATTTATTTTCATTTTGGATGATCTGTCCATTGGTGAAAGTGGGGTGTTAAAGTCCCCTACTATGATTGTGTTACTGTCAATTTCCCCTTTTATGGCTGTTAGTATTTGCCTTATGTATTAAGGTGCTCCTATGTTGGGTGCATAAATATTTACAATTGTTATATCCTCTTCTTGGATTGATCCCTTGATCATTATGTAGTATCCTTCTTTGTCTCTTGTAATAGTCTTTGTTTTAAAGTCTATTCTGTCTGATATGACAATTGCTAATCCAGCTTTCTTTTGATTTCCATTTGCATGGAATATCTTTTTCCATCCCCTCACTTTCAGTCTGTACCTGTCCCTAGGTCTGAGGTGGGTCTCTTGTAGACAACATATATACAGGGCCTGTTTTCATACCCATTCAGCCAGTCTATGTCTTTTGGTTGGAGCATTTAATCCATTTACATTTAAGGTAATTATTGATATGTTTGTTCCTGTTACCATTTTCTTAATTGTTTTGGGTTTGTTATTGTAGGTCTTTTCCTTGTCTTGTTTCTCCTGCCTAGAGAAGTTCCTTTAGCATTTGTTGTAAAGCTGCTTTGGTGGTGCTATATTCTCTTAGCTTTTGCTTGTCTGTAAAGGTTTTAATTTCTCCATCAAATCTGAATTAGATCCTTGCTGGGTAGAGTAATCTTGGTTTTAGGTTTTTCTCCTTCATCACTTTAAATATGTCCTGCCACTCCCTTCTGGCTTGCAGAGTTTCTGCTGAAAAATCAGCTGTTAACCTTATGAGGATTCCCTTGTGTGTTATTTGTTTTTTTTTTCCCTTGCTGCTTTTAGTATTTTTTCTTTGTATTTAATTTTTGATAGTTTGACTAATATGTGTCTTGCCATATTTCTCCTTGAATTTATCCTGTACGGGACTCTCTGTGCTTCCTGGACTTGATTAACTATTCCCTTTCCCATATTAGGGAATTTTTCAACTATAATCTCCTCAAATATTTTCTCAGTCCGTTTCTTTTTCTCTTCTTTTTCTGGGACCCCTATAATTCGAATGTTGGTGTGTTTAATATTGTCCCAGAGGTCTCTCGGACTGCCCTTAATTATTTGCATTCTTTTTTCTTTATTCTGCTCTGCAGTAGTTATTTCCACTATTTTAACTTCCAGGTCACTTATCCATTCTTCTGCCTCAGTTATTCTGCTATTGATCCCTTCTAGAGAATGTTTAATTTCATTTATTGCGCTGTTCATCATTGTTTGTTTGCTCTTTAGTTCGTCTAGGTCCTTCTTAAACGTTTCTTGTATTTTCTCCGTTTTATTTCCAAGATTTTGGATCATCTTTACTATCATTCTGAATTCTTTTTCAGGTAGACTGCCTATTTCCTCTTCATTTGTTAGGTCTTGTGGGTTTTTACCTTGCTCCTTCATCTGCTGTGTGTTTCTCATTTTGCTTAACTTACTGTGTTTGGGGTCTCCTTTTCGAAGGCTGAAGGTTCATAGTTCCCATTGTTTTTGGTGTCTGCCCCCAGTGGCTATGGTTCGTTCAGTGGGTTATGTAGGCTTCCTGGTGGAGGGGACTAGTGCCTGTGTTCTGGTGGATGAATGAGGCTGTATCTTGTCTTTCTGGTGGGCAGTTCCATGTCTGGTGGTGTGTCTTGGGGTGTCTGTGGCATTATTATTATTTTAGGCAGCTTCTGTGTTAATGGGTGGGGCTGTGATCCTGTCTTGCTAGTTGTTTGGCATAGGGTGTCCAGCACTGTAGCTTGCTGGTCGTGGAGTGGAGCTGTGTCTTGGTGTTGAGATTGAAATCTCTGGGAGATTTTCGCAGTTTCATATTACGTGGAGCTGGGAGGTCTCTGGTGGACCAATGTCCCGAACTTGGCTCTCCCACCTCAGTGGCACAGCCCTGACTCCTGGCTGGAGCACAAAGAGCCTGTCCTCCACATGGCTCAGAATAAAAGGGAGAAAAAAAAGAAAGAAAGAAAGAATAATGTAAAATAAGATAAAATAAAATAAAAAATAATTATTAAAAAATAAATTTTAAAATAATTTAAAAAAAGAAAAATAGAAGAGAGCAACCAAACCGAAAAACAAATCCACGAATGATAACAAGTGCTAAAAACTACAAAAAACAAACAAAAAAACCCCAGACAGACAGAACCCTAGGAGAAATGGTAAAAACAAGGCTCTACAGACAAAAGCACACACAGAAGGATACATATACACACTCACAAAAAGAAAAAAAGGGGAAAAAATATATATCGTTGCTCCCTAAGTCCACCTCCTCAATTTGGGATGATTCGTTGTCTATTTAGGTATTCCACAGATGCAGGTACATCAAGTTGATTGTGGAGATTTAATCCGCTCCTCCTGAGGCTGCTGGGAGTGATTTCCCGTTCTCTTCTTTGTTCGCACAGCTGCCGGCGTTCAGCTTTGGGTTTGGCCCCGCCTCTGCGTGTAGGTCGGCGGAGGGCGTCTGTTCTTCGCTCAGACAGGACAGGGTTAAAGGAGCCGCTGATTCGCGGGCTCCGGCTCACTCAGGCCGCAGGGAGGGAGGGGCAAGGAGTGCGGGGCGGGCCTGCGGCAGCAGAGGCCAACGTGACGTTGCAGCAGCGTGAGGCGTGCCGTGCGTTCTCCCCGGGGAGGTTCTCCGTGGATCACGGGACCGTGGCAGTGGCCGGCTGCACAGGCTCCCGGGAGGGGAGGTGTGGATAGTGACCAGTGTTTGCTCACAGGTTTTTTGGTGGCTACAGCAGCAGCCTTAGCGTCTCATGCCCGTCTCTGGGGTCCGCGCTTTTAGTCGCGGCTCGCGCCCGTCTCTGGAGCTCCTTTAAGCAGCGCTCTGAATCCCCTCTCCTCGCGCACCAGGAAACAAAGAGGGAAGAAAAAGTCTCTTGCCTCTTCGGCAGCTCCAGACCTTTTCCTGGACTTCCTCCCGGCTAGCTGTGGCGCACTAACCCCTTCAGGCTGTGTTCACGCTGCCAACCCCAGTCCTCTTCCTGGGATCTAAGCTCCGAAGAAACCCAAGCCTCAGCTCCCAGCCCCGCCCGCCCCGGCGGGTGAGCAGAGAGGCCTCTCGAGCTGGTGAGTGCTGGTCGGCACCGGTCCTCTGTGCGGGAATCTCTACGCTTTGCCCTCTGCACCCCTGTTGCTGTGCTCTCCTCCGTGGCTCCGAAGCTCCCCCCGCCTCCGCCACCCGCAGTCTCCGCCCGCGAAGGGGCTTCCTAGCGTGTGGAAATCTTTCCTCCTTCACGGCTCCCTCCCACTGGTGCAGGTCCTGTCCCTATACTTTTGTCTGTGTTTTTTCTTTTTTCTTTTGCCCTACCCAGGTATGTGTGGAGTTTCTTGCCTTTTGGGAGGTCTGAGGTCTTCTGCCAGCGTTCAGTGGGTGTTCTATAGGAGCAGTTCCACGTGTAGATGTATTTCTGATGTATTTGTGGGGAGGAAGGTGATTTTCGCGTCTTACTCTTCCGCTATCTTGAAGCCTCCCCCTCCTTTATGGTTTATTACAGGATATTGAATATAGTTCCCTGTGCTATACAGTTGGACCTTGTTGTTTATCCATTTTATATATAATAGTTTGCATCTACTAATCCCAAACTCCCAATCCATCCCTCCCCGGCCTCTCCTCCTCCTTGGCATCCAGAAGTCTGTTCTCTGTACCTGTGACTCTGTTTCTGTCTCATAGATAAGTTCATTTGTGTCACATTTTAAATTCCACATATAAGTGATATCATATGGTATCTGTCTTTATCTTTCTGTCAGTTTATTTTCATCCCACATTTTTTTCCAGGTGAAAGGACTCAAGTGTTTCATCCTCAATTTCTCATATGATACCACCTTAAAGTAAACACTATCTTCTACTAAAAGGTCAAACGTTGATGAATCTAGGAAAATGGCTTCCTAATTCCTAGACACCGTGTGCCTTCCCTGGGTAGCATATTACACTGAGCATATGCCAGCCGTTTGACAGAGAAGAGCTGAGAGCACCTCCTCTGGAGCACAGCAGAGAGGCTCTGCTAGTAGTCACACAAGCAGCTCTTGAATCAAATTGATTAGGAAGAAAGGGAGAAAGTTATAATTTGAACATAAGGAAGAAGGGTGAGACAGCTGTGGAAGGGCAGAGAAAAAGGCCAAATACGCACACACACTCTCTCTCAAAACTAGGCTAGGTAATAGTCTATAAGCCACATTGCTTTTTCTCTTGAGAATAGTTTCCCAAATATATCATGAATTTCCATCATGGCCTGGTTTGCAGAGTACGTTTATATACAGAGAAATCTGTACTTTGGTATTTGTTTTATTTGCCCAAAATCTTATTCTCCAAGATAAGTATAGAGCATATTCATGTGGCATTCCTGTGTTACAAATCCTGTGTTACCAATTCCGGCCAGTGGGTCATAATTTCCTCCCTTCCATTTGCTCTGTGATTCCCTTTTGTGTCTTTAGAAGGCAGTGTTCAGAATGTATCACCTTGATGGTGCACTTCATCACCCTGCAGCAAAACTTTTCACCCGCAAGCTGCATACGTAATTCATATGTTCTTTCCAATAGGTTTAAACTTTAAGAAAAGTCAAATAGTGTTTTGCACAACACAGGTGATGCTCATGAACTTATTACCTCTCAAAGGCCATTTATCTTGGCAGTTGCTTCACACTGAATAAAGATGAAGCTTCTTCACTCCATCAATTGAGACGAACATCAGTGCAGCTGTGTCCTATTGAGGCTGAAAAACTTGAAAATGAGATGAATTTTTCAGTGAGTTAGATCAACCTATAGACTATGTAGGCACAATTCAAGCCAGACAACTTTGTTTTGGAAGGTTTCACACCTCTAGCCTATTAACATAGTTGCTTAACTCTTTAACTTTAGTTTTGACTAGGATTTAAGGTTTAGACATTTTTGTTTTTTATTACGATTCCGCTGTTGTCCAACCACAGAATTCAGTTGATTTTTACTTACTGCCAATTATATTTGGCCTAAGGCAGTGCATCTCACCATGGCTACACATCAGAATCACCTGGGGAATAAGAAGGATGAAAACAAACTTAGGAAACATTGTCAGTGTGTTTATTCTTTCATATTCATCTAGTTCACTGCATATTTATGCAGTGATATATTTATTGATAGCCAGATTTTTGTCAGATACTGAATATTTAAAAAAATCCAAATCTCTTGACTTTAAGAAGCTTATTGGCAGGGAAATTGATAAAGAGAATTTCTTTACACAGTTCTTCGTAAATTCTATGAGAAAGATGGGAGTGCTCTAACTCGGTAGTGCAAGGGTTGGAGTTGGTGGCGAGGGGGGCTACTGAGCTGAGTGCTGTAGAATGGAAAAGAGTTCACGGGATGAAGAAGTGTAAGAGGAATTTCATGGAAAAGGACTGTGCAAGCATGAATAAAGACCCCTTTTGTTGTGTTGGGGAATACAAAAGCAGTGTGATTTTGCTGGAACATCGAGTAAGAGAAGATGAATAAAAAGAGATGAGATTGAAGAGGTAGGCAAGACCCCAGTCCAGATGCACCTTGCATGTCAGGCTAAGGAGGACAGATAGATCCAGTATGTGATGGGGAGCTCCTGAGACACTCTAGGTTTTCGCTTTAGACAGCTCCCTCTGGTTTCTGATAACACCATGGAGGGCCTAAATTCCTGATCTACGTAAAGCAAATTGGGTGATACAAATAAATGCATATTGACTATGGTATACCCTCCTGGAAAAAAAAATACTTGTCATCACTCAGCAATGTAAATTAAATGCACAGCCACAATATCGTACCTTATAAGCCTTAGAAATGTCCCAAGCAGTCATTCCGTAAGGGTTGAGGTAAAGGAGAAATCATTCCTGGTTGAATGTTCAGAGACAGTTAATGGGAGCCAGTGGCCCATGCTTAGCCTTGAAGAAGGGGGAAAGCTTTAATAGGCAGAATTCCAGAAAAAAGAAAAGGATGTTGAGCAACAATAGAAAATGTGAACTCTTTTTTGTTACAGCTGGCAAAAAAATGTCAGAACAGGGGGATTCTTAAGGGAATAGGAACAGAGAAGACTACAAAGTTATGCAGGAATGCAGTCATGCATTGCAGGTTTTGTTGAACGTTGAACCAAAGTTTTGGGGATTTATTGAAAATGCAATACAGGGACAGTTTCTAAGTAGGAGAGAATTATTTTCAGTAGAGGGTACTACGAAGATTAAGCTGGCAATACAATTCATGATAGAATTTTAAAAATGAAAATAAGTACAAATGGTAAGAATCTGAACCATGACAGTAGCAAGTGGAAATAAAAGAAATCTATAGGAGAAGTGAGACTACATGCCCACCTCTGATCTGTTGATCCAAAAGCATTTTTATAAAGGCCTTTTTGTAATCCTGAACTGCATCCAGAATTGGGAGACAATGTCTTTGGTGATATCCTCAATACCCTTAGTCCTAAGGACTGAATTTTTCACTGGGAGGTGGAGTTATCTATGTCAGTGTGGAGAATGAAGAAATTCAGTTACGTAACCAGTGCTCGTCAGTGTGCCTATTGTTAAAATCTCCTGGAGAATTTGTTAAACAGATTTCTGGACCCAACCAAGCTTACAGAGTCAGAAACTCCAGCGGAGGGCACAGACAGTGTACTTAAGTCCCTAGTGATTCTTATCATCAGGCATTTGGGGAACCTAGTAGTAGGGTAAATGTTACTTCAAAGCAGCGAAATAATTGATGGAATATAAAGGCCTGTGTTGGGATCATTGGTATAGCAATTTTTGAAGTATAATGATTCTGTCAGCTTTCTCGGGTCCTGAGAAATTAAAGGTATAATCGAAACCCCCCTACTTACACTATCAGTCTGTTTCCATCCACCATTGTCTCCTTCCAGGGCTATTGTAAGAGCATCCTAACTGGCCTCTGCTTCTGTTCTTTCTGGGATATAGTCTGTTTCCCATACAGGAGATGGAATAATCTTGTAAAAACAAATAGCAAATCATGCCACTCCCCACTCCTCTGCCCCATACCCTCCAATAGTTTCCAATTATATACTTTAAAAAGTCCCAACTTTGTACCATGGCCTCGGAAGCCCCCCTTAGGCTGGCCCTTGCCCCACCTATCTCATTTCATCCCCTGCCACTCTCCCTTTGCCCACTGTGGCTTGCTCCTGTTCCTTGGGCTTTCCAAGCTTGTCAGACTCTCTGAGCTTGACCCTCATTATTCTCGCTTCCTAGGACTATTTTCCTCTAGTTATTCACTGGGCTTGCTCCATTATTGTTGGAGGAGGTCATTGAGAGGATGTAACTGCTGGAACTGGGCAATTGGAGGCTCTTCACTCCCTCTCCTATCTCTGGAAAGTATGTTCTGCCCACCATTCTCACACTAGAAACTGTTTCAAGGATGTAGCCTTTAAGGAGTAATGTGTTGTTGAGACCATGTGGATGGTATATATGACTGAAAGCCTCTATATGAACTTTTATTTTATTTATTTATTTATTTAAGAAGATGTTGGGGGTAGGAGTTTATTAATATATTTATTTATTTTTGCTGTGTTGGGTCTTCGTTTCTGTGCGAGGGCTTTCTCTAGTTGTGGCGAGCAGGGGCCACTCTTGATCGCGGCGCGCAGGCCTCTCACTATTGCAGCCTCTTGTTGCGGAGCACAGGCTCCAGACGCGCAGGCTCAGTAGTTGTGGCTCACGGGCCCAGCTGCTCCGTGGCATGTGGGATCCTCCCAGACCAGGGCTCAAACCCGTGTCCCCTGCATTGGCAAGCAGATTCTTAACCACTGCTCCACCAGGGAAGCCCCTCTATATGAACTTCTAAAGATTCTGGGGTGTGGGTATAGAGATCAACTTGTCTTGTGCCCACCCATGACAAGCCTTGTATTTGATTTCCCTTCCTTATTAACCCTGCCACCTACAGATCTGGAGTGGTCTGCCTCTTTCTTCTGTCTTTCCTGTACGTGGGCCAGGTTTGAATTTCACCCCCCAGGGAACTCTTGAGGTTGTGAACCGACAATTGTGTCACTGAGAAAGGTCTTCCTGAACCCCCTTGTAGAAGAGCTATTGCTTACCATTGTCACCTGTTCTTCCTCTGCCTAACCCTTATCCTGATTGATCTTACCTCAAAAGCCCTATCTCAATCTGCTCTCATATTATGTATTCGTATATATGTTTTTCTCTGTCTCTCTTACTAGAACATGCGTACTTTAAGACTGGATTTTATCTTTTTCACTGCATTCCCCAGTGCTAAGAATGGAGTCTAACACTGAGCTGACGCTTAATAAACATTTCTTGGATGGATGGATGGATGGATGGATGGATGATGTGCTCAGAATGTGATAGGAGCTATTTACTGCATATGTGTTTGGAATTAGTGCCTTTTCTATGTATTGTCTCCATAATCCAGTCTTGAATGGTCTGGACTATATACCTTTTGTAATTTTTTTCTCAGAATTTCATCCTGAAACACCCAATGATCTGATTTCCTTGTGTGATAACACTGCTTATTCATATCATACTTTATTATATACATTGGGAGAAGTTGCTATTAAGCATAGCTGGGCTAGGAAGATATTTCCCATCTGTGTCCATCTCTTTATACTTCTTGCTTCTCAGACTTGACTTTCTCCTGGGTGTTCCAGCATCCTCCTCACATGTCTAAGTGGAGAGGACTTGCCTAGATTTGTCCAGGGCTTTATCAAAGATCACACAGGCCTTGGTTCCTCTGATCTTTCTCCTCTTTCTCTATAGAAGCAGTCACTTCCCAGACTGATAGTCATAGACAGGCTCTTGGAAATGGTTGTTGCTTCTAGCAGTGGCAGAGATAGGTCTAGTTTGGGACATTGATAGCACTTAGGGGCTGGGATTCCATTAGCTTCAGAAAAGTTTGGGTAGCCAAAAACTCCTATGAAATACACTGTGTAGTGCAAACAGATTTACATTCCTGAATTTGTCTTAAAGGCATGAAATTTAGAGCAACACTGCACCCAGCAATTGATTTAACCTTCACTGTGTCTATCTCATTGGGCATTAAGTCAGCCACAATTATCTGATCAGCTCTTTCTTGGTCTCTTTATTTGAGACTTCCAAATTTCTAAATTGACTTCACAGAAAAACCTAACTGTGGGCAGTTCCAACTGGGGTTTACAAGACAGACTTAGGATCTCTTATAATCACTGTTATCTCTGATCCATTTCACCTGCAGAAACTCAGGAATCTATAAGTTGTTATTGTTGTGTCTGTTTTAAAAAATCTGCCCACTCTGTCTCCTTTCTCATACTTGATTTCTATATTCTTAAAAATAAGTTCTCCTGAAATCATAGGCTGTGAACTCAAGGTCAGATGATAAGAATAATTAACTGGGTTGCATGTAGATGATACGACCATGTGTATAAATAGAATATTCGTAAATACATGCACAGATCTATCAGCTGCATTTATTCCCCACATAATAAAATCATACACACACTTACACCCTCGCCTTTATCTTTTCAGAGCAAGACAGTTCAGCACTACCTCAGAGTCTGAGTTAGTACTTCATTAAAATAAATTATTTTTCTTCCAGAAACATCGGTACATTGAAAGACAATGTTGAAAGGAGCCTTAGGGAGGGCTTCTGTAGTTCCATGCCCAGTGGTCCTGCTGGCCTCGTGCTGACCTGCCTTCCAGGATGAGCTGAAGGAGTTTCCTGACTTGGATCTTCAGCCCCTGTGGCTTCCAGCTTATTTTCTAGGCAGGTAAGAACTGTTGCCTGTCTGGTAGGTTTCCTCTTGTCGAGGACCTGCCTCGAGGCATATACATCTAGTTATCTGCCTGCCTTTTGAAGCTACACTGCACCCAGCCGCTTTTGCCTGCTTTTCAACTGCTATCTGCCGGGAAGGGTCTCTGGCTGATAAGTCCTGACCAGGGGCCCTAAAGAATTATTTACCTGGGATGTGAATCTCTCCACAGGCACCCAGAGACTCGCTTTGCACACCACGCTTTTCATCACTTAAGGTGAGTTTTCTGCTTCAGATGTATAGAGCTGAAGCAGAGAAAAGTATTTTTGTGGTTGTAGAAGCATCCCTTTCACAATTGGACTAGGGTAAGGCTCTTACGGCAGGTAATTGGCATAAAAACTGCTAGCACGTGGTAATAACGGCATGAAAACAGGGAAGCAACTGCTACCTTTTCAAGTGGCTGTACGGCTGGATAACGAAGGCAAATTTGGGGCTGGGGGAAGGTGGGCAAAATGTGTGCAGCTTTGAAAAAATAAGTCTAAATTAATTTTGGAGATTTCACATTTCTCTAAGTTATTGGTAATCAAAATCCACCACTGCTTAGACTGAAATATGCAGTGGATGTCCAGCAGCAGGGTGCCCAAGCAGTGCTGAGATGTTGCATTAAGTGGGATAAAAAAAGGAGGTTGAACAGAAGCAATGCTTTAAAAACACTAAAGTGGTTTCCTAAATGAGTCACCCAGCTGTGGACTACTTTGAAACAGCAGGCTCATCCAGACAAGACTGGCTTTCAGCCCGGAGGTCAAGGGATAATGTGTTCAACCTCGTGTGCACCCATGAATAAGTGTCGCGGGCTGTAACACTGGCTCGTCCACGCAGCCAGGAGCTGTCTCAGTGGGCCCAGGAAGCTGTTGGGCTTGGCTTGCCTCATAATCAACAGGGCTCACATTTAGGCTTTCAGCATTCCTCCGAAATGAGGTTATACATACAATCTCAGAGACTCATGACAGGGTTGAAGAAAAACTAGGTTGTAAAATATGAACCATATGTCCCATTACTATGCCACAGTGCTTCTAGGGCACGATGAACTAATAATATATTTAATCAATTAGGCAACATATATTGTGAATGTGATGGTGGTGCATTTATTAATTTATTGGATGCGCCCGTAATTTCCTTTTTTTTTTTTTATTGGCCACCCCGCGCAGCATGTGGGATCTTAGTTCCCAGACTAGGGATCGAACCCGCACCCCCTGCACTGGAAGCACGGAGTCTTAGCCACTGGACCACCAGGGAAGTCCCTGGATGCCTGCAATTTCTGTGGCTATCCAAGCTCCTAGATGTATACTTAAGTCAGAGTGATACTTTCAAAGCCCAAAGTTGACCATTCACTTCAGCGCTATCGGTGGCCTCCCACTGCTTCTGGGAGAACATCCAATGTCTAGAAGCTGCCCTGTCTTTTCAGGTTCATTTCATGTCGGCCTTCCTCCTCTTTCTTTTCATTCCAGCCACCTTGCTTATCTTCCATTCTGGTGCTTCTTGCCACGCTCTCTCTTTCCCGTGAGCTTTGCGCGTGCTGTTCCCTCCCTCCCCGGAACCTTCTCCTTCCCCCCTTGTTCACTGCATGGCTGCTAGTTGTCTTTAGGTCCCATCTTAAGGGCTGTTAGGGTACCCTGAACACTCCCAGCTCCCATCCTCCGTCATCAGCCACGTGGCATCCTCTGTCATAATCACTATCACACATTCCTGGAATTAATACCTATTCAACTGTATGTCTCCCATGGAAGACTTTAAGTCCTACGAGGGCAGGAATTGTTCTGTCTTGTTCAAAACTGTACTATCGCCCTGCACATTGTTCAACAAATATTCGTTGCATGAAAAATCCTGTGATCACAGGTTTTTATTTTTTTTCTCTAGAGATGGCAATGATGCTACTTCTGCTTGTTTAAATGTACTTAGTGGTTACCTTTGAATAGGAAAGGAATTGAATTCTCTGTGTTTTTATACATGTGGCCATGTAAAAGTTGGCTAAGAGGTAGGTAAATTAGTAAATTGTGCCCATGTGGACAGGCCAATTCTCAGCTTAGTCCTGTGAATACTTAATAGTCATAAAAGGGAACTGTGGCACATAAGAAGAGTATTAATACCTCAGAGAAATACACTATTCAGTGATGTAGATTAGAGTTTGTGAAGGAGCACAAGTTTTCATTGAGTCTTTCTGTTATAGCTTTTGGACATGTTAAAAGATTCGACAGAGAATACCATTTGAGCCAGAGGTTACTGATCCCAAGGCCCAAAGGGGCCGGGCATTAAAGTGAATGAAAAGAGCTGGGTGGGAGCTGGGGCAAACTGAGATTCTGCTGTAAGTTACTGATTCCGTGTGGAGCTGTGAGCTCAGCATTGACAGGTTTTCTGATTTTTTACAAGAGAGAATCAGAAAACTCAGAGGTTTGTGGTGAAGTCTTTAATTTTTTAAAATGTTGGTAAATAATTTCAAATTTAAAACTTGCCTTGCTTACTAGATGAAACATTTCTGCTGGGACAAAACAGTTCTCAAGCTATGAATTGAAAACTTAATCATTGTGTTGAAATCAGAATTATTGAGACAAACAGTTTGCTGATGCATGAATAAGTGATACATGGAAATTGAACCAAAGAATCACTGATGTATAAGTAGTAAATCAGAGAATTTTAGAACGAGAAGGGAGATTACAATTATCTTACGAACACCTTCCTCTATATTACAAATAAAAATCTCAGGTCTGTAAAAATTAAATTCCTGGGGCTTGAACTGAGATGCACAAAATTAAATAACATGGACTTGAATCCAGGTGTCTTGATGCTTGGCTTTTCTCACAGCACTGAGCAACCTTGTGTGTGTGCATGTGCGTGCGTGTCAGTGCCATAAGTAAGTGGAATGAAATGTGGCAGCCTGTGCCAGTGCTTCTCGAATTTTACTGTGCATGTGAATCAATTGGGGATCTCATAAAAATGCAAATTCTGATTCAGAAGGTCTGGGATGGGGCCCAGATTTCTGCATTTCTAAAAGCTCTCAGGTGATGCCAATCAGTCTTAGACCCCCCCCCCCCCCAAACTCTGTGTAGTAAGGACCTACCCTCCGCCACTGCTCTGGATGCCTGGACTGCCCTGAGACTTCCCAGAATAGAATGTGTGCTTTGTTCTCTCTTTGCCTCTCTTCTATTCTGAATTTTCGTGAATTCAGAATGGAAAGTAAAATATACTAAATTAAATGATAAATCCACTCAACAAAGAAATTAGATAAGTAACTGACTGGAAACAAGAGATGGTGAGGAAAAACAACAAACGTTCCACTATAGGAATCAAAAATCTCCTTGTTGCAAAATGCATGAATTTTCTCATGTCGTATTTTGTAGATAGATATTAGTTATGGTTAGTTGCTGGGGAACTCTTTAGTCATTTTGTCACTAATGGTAATGGAAAATGACATTCCAGAAAATAAAAGGGAAAATATGTCTCAGAATATAACACATTCCACAAGATGGCAGTAAGTTCCTGTGCTTTACATTTTTCTTAACTTTAACCTTTTACTGAGTATACATTTCATCAGTGGAAATTTTTCTGACTGAGAATCACATTAATGAAAGAACTAAAAGAAAGAACTAAACTGAAGAGAAGCTATATTTTTCTCAGGCCGAGGACTAATGATTGTATTTTGTCATGCTTTCTTCTTCGTATTAGTATGATGTACTGATGTCATCCCTTTAACTTGTATTTACTCTTTCATTTCCCATTTAAGACTTTCTAAGTGGAATGCTATTTCATTGAATATTAAAGTGTTTGAAACAATAGATTGATGATTATATTCAAAGTTTTAAACACATTGTCCAACTCTTAACTCTGGTCATTTATTTATTTTCATTTAAGGAATCTCTTTAAGATTCAGCCTACTGATTAAGACAGAAAGAACCATAAAAGTGAATTCCTCATTGTGTTCTCAAATTAAGACTAATGGTAATTATCTTTTAATACACATTGCATTATAAGACTATAAACATTAAAGAAATCACATTTCTAAGACTTTTTTATAAGCTCTGTATTCTCTCTAATGCAGTCTCAGGAGATGAAAGAGCCATGGATTAGGAAAAAGAAAACACAGTAACAGTTTTTTTTTTTTTTTGCGGTATGCGGCCCTCTCACTGCTGTGGCCTCTCCCGTTGCAGAGCACAGGCTCCGGACGCGCAGGCTCAGCGTCCGTGGCTCACGGGCCCAGCTGCTCCGCGGCATGTGGGATCTTCCTGGACCGGGGCACAAACCCGTGTCCCCTGCATCGGCAGGCAGACTCTCAACCACTGCGCCACCAGGGAGTACCCCAGGGTTTTTTTTTTAAAGCTTTTTTTGTTGTGTGAGCAAGAAAACATGGTTTACTGACCCACAGATGTTCATTGTGCATAGATACTTTGTTTAATCCTTCAGCAATGCTGGTCAAATTGGGCATGATCCCATTTTCATCACCAGACTGTGTGTGACCTGGGACAACTCACTTAATTGTTTTGGGGCTCAGTTTCTTCTCGCATAAAGTAAGACATATAGATGAGTTGATTTCATTTCCGACTCGTTTAACAGTGTACGCTTCTCAGGAGAAAATATAATTAAGTAAGATGAGTGTAAACTTTGAAGAAAGACCATGGTGACTGGAGGTTACAGGGGTCTTTAGAGTACTCTGCATCCTTTCCTTTATGTATTCTTGGTTGCTCGTGGAATCCCTGAGCTCTATTTATTTGAAAAAGACTTAGAAAGAGGCTGGCAGAGTACCGGATCAACACCCAGGGGATGTGTGGCTATTGTCTGTGTTCCTGAAATAACTTTATTATGAATCTCTTTTCTTCCCCCATAATTTTCATTTCATTAGACCCTTAAAATAATAAAGGGAAGAGTTGACAACTAGAAAAATGATTTGCACTTAGCAGATAGTGCAGGGATATTAGAGGGAACTTGGAACACAAAAGTAGCTGAGTAAGCTGTGAGAGTGTGGTGCTAATTGATGACTGCCCCCCACCCTTCCCCCCCGACCCTTGGCAGGACTGGCTTCCTCCTTTTGCCTGCCTTACTGTCCTGCTTGTCTCCTCCCACCTTTTCTCTCTCCTCTCTTTCTGTTCTTTTTCCTTCCTCACCTTTCTGGTCTCCAAGCCCATGTTTCCCAGGCCCATCCCATTCCAAACACAACCCCTTGGACCCTTGGCCACACGCAGACCTGGTCACACAGAGCATCTGGTTGTATATTACTCCTTTTGGCCAGTGTGGTGCTGTACTTCACAATTATCATTCCATTTCTTAACTCAGCTGAGGATGAACTATCTTACCGTTTTGTCCCTAATCAAGCAGAGATTCCGTCGTCTCTTCTGAATGAGCTTCTGTAGACAGTGGCTAAAAGCACCATTGCTTTAGATGAAGCCACTTAAAATCATTATGTTTGTAAGCATTTGCCACTTGGTAAGGACCATAAATGCTAAATATTTGGGCTTCAGTTGAATGCTTGCTGACCTAGCTCCACTGCTAACTTTTCCTTCATACACCTTCCATACATACTGACTCACATTTCTGGCTCCAGGCTGTTAAAACATATGAAGGCTAAACTATAGGAAAAACAAACTCAGTTTTCTCTCAGGATCTCAATTTTTAGACTGTCAGGCACTTCCCAATGTGTGCCCAATGAGCCATGATGTGATTCCAACTTGGATTTAGAATCTGAACACTTACTTAGAATTGGCTTAAAGTCTATGTCTAAAAAAGGTAACAAGGTTAAATTAAGGTATATAGTAAATGTTTTGGCCTTTACCTTCCAATTTAAGGCCTCAACCAATTGTATGCATACCTTGTCTCTCTTTTGAATGGTAAAAATCATATTCAACGTGATGAGTCAAGCTGATCCTTGGAAAAATGTAAAATGGGAAAAGATTGTCTTCAGGATTCCTCAATTCTCCCTTCAGAGTTTCCATATCTAGTTTTTGGTACCCAGTTTCTGGTCTTCCTGTGCTGCCGCGGTGGTGTGGTTTCTCTAGGACCCTACCAACAATTCAGATAGGAGGATGGACTCTGAATGATCTGTGCTAGACTTGTAGTGATTTTTCTCTCCTCTGAACTTTTGTCAATTTTAAGTAATGGGGCCTGGGAACTGGGCCCAGAGCATGAGATAAGGGAGAAGCACGCTGACCATGATCAAGTGGACTGTTCTGTCTTCACTGCATGTTGGGGTGAATCCTGTCAATTCAGTTACTTTTAGGATAATCTCATAGCGAAGGATTAGAAATATTTTTAGTTTAGTAACTAGCCAGTTCAGGTTGGGAATTTTAGGGACAATAGGATGAACTCATCAGCAATCATCCAATCGCCTACTTCTCAAACAAGCAAATTTATGGCTAATTACGTAAGGAATATCCACAGAGATGCCTTTTCTACCTTTCAGAAGCTGACAGAGTGTGGGAGACACTGATTTTACCAAAGGTACAAATAGATTGCAGCCGCAGAACATGACAGCGTTTAAAACAAGTGGCAAGAGGAAGTTCAGGATTGAATGGAGTTTGGGAAGAATAGCTATATCCCATTTGTATTCAGACAAACCTGTAAGGCATGTCGTGAAGAAACAGTGGTGAGCATAAGTAATCAATCTGATTACTATTGATTTCATTATTAATTATGAAATGATACCCTATGTTATGGAATCTTTCGCTTATTCATTTGTTCAGGAATAACTTTATTCATTGAACAAGCACGTATTGAGAACTTAGTATTTATGAGGCACAATACCTTAATTAGGCTAAGGATGAATCAAAACATCTGAAGGATTTAACTGATGAAAAAAATGAAGAAAAGTCAAAATCATGTTTTGTTTTTTTCCTAAATAGAACAAATGTAAAAGATCTTATGTAATATACAGTGATTGTAGCCTGATTCCTGTTTTTTTACATGGTCAGGATCTAGGGGTTAAATTATTTTCCCAAAGACATCTAGTCATAAGAGACTAGAGACTTAATTTTGCAACTGAAACCTGCATATCTCTGTTCCCTTTCTAGTGTACTTTGTACTCTTTCACACTGGCATGAACGTTTATTGATCCTGCTTTTAAACCTTGCGCTTTAGGCTTCACCTCAGGTTCCTTTTATGAGGCCACCCTGAGCTCCAACCTGTGCTCTCAACTCCTTTCCCAAGAAGTAGCCAGTTTATGCAGATCCAGCCTGCCAGCGTGGCATATATGCAAACACATAGACAACTAAACAAATAAACAAATGAACAAAATCCCACCATTTTCTTTTCTGAGGAAATCGGGAGACTCATAGTGTGTAGACCTGAGGTTGGAGTTAGGAGGCTTGTGCTCAAAGTTTAGTCTGTCTCAGGTGACCTTGGCCAAGTCATGGCAACTCCCTCCCTGAGGCCAGCAACTTGCTTGATTGGCCTTTTATTGATTTCATCTACCTTCTTCATGTTAGGAAGCCACAGTCTAATAGATACTCAGGAACTGAACACTGAACTGTTTCTTAGCTCAAAAGTTTTCTGAGGGCTTTTGAAGAGGGGGCCTATTTTCTGCCAATTATTCTGCTTTAATAAACTCTTCCATCACTTTGGCATAAATCCTCAACTCAAACAAGTAGCTTTACTACTTGGCTGAATCCAGATAAATGGTTGATTGTGATTCTTACTGAAATTCCCAGACTCTTATATGAGATGGCAAATGTACCTTTATGCATATGCTTGTTTTTGAACATAGCAGAAGGTATTTAACTCTCTGTAACAGCTTCAGAATTTACCACATTTGGTGTTTCTCAATAAATTTATCTTTTGATGGAAAATGTCAGTCAAAATTCAAAGTTATAATAAGATTCTGCACAAAGCACTCTAAATTACATTTCTTAGAATAACTGGAAAAAGAAAGTATAATTTGGTAGCAGTGCAAAGCACTAATTGCAGTATTTCAAAGAAAACCTTTATTTTTTTTTCAAAACCTATAAGTCTATTAATCCTAGAATTATGATTCATTCCAAGGATATTTTAGCACAAACTCAAAAATATCATATAATGTTCTGTAATATAATTAGTAATCCAATAAAATATTTTGCTCTAAATTAATAAGTGTACTATGTGAGTAATAATATTCTTAAAATGAATTCCAGGACAATTCTTCAGTTTCTTCTTTCACGATAATTGCATGTAATTCTAAGAAATATATTGGAGATCAAAAGACTGCAGCCTTTATTTTTTTGAATTAGCACACAGGCTAACAATAGTCCCTAATGAAACTGCTAGATGTCGAGGCAGAAAATGATAAAGTTCTCAACTAAAAGCTTCCAGAAATTCAGCTGAATGAAAATTCTCAGATTGTGCTGTTTAGCCTCTGTTTTACTACAACTAACAGAGAAGCAGTAGACTCTGATTTCTTTTTCCTCCCATCACTATCAAGTGGCCAGTCTAATCTGTCATTAAATAGATAAACATGTTTCAAGCTTAAATGGCAAAGTCCCATCGAGAATTGATACCCCATTCAATACCAGGAATCTATTAATATTTCTAATAGTCCTTTATTTTTATGGTGATTTATTTTGTGTATTCATCCTCTGAGTTCAATATGGGAAAGGTGTAAGCTTTCCTATCTGAAAATCCTCAAAGGAGAGGGGGAAAAACCCCTGTGTCATTATGATGAGAGGCAGTGGGTATCTTCCTACATGACAGAGAAGGTAGGCATACTTATTTTCTCTCACTTCATAGCTCTAGAGACTTATCTGCCTTGTTTCATGAGGCATCACTACTTATGTAAAAAAAGGTTGCAGTTTGAGGAACTTAGCATAAATACTGGTCAGGTTTTTTCTGGTGACATTTTAGTGCTCGTCTTTTAGACATTCCTTTTAATGCTGTCAGTATTTACAACGGAACATCACAAGCATAATTTCACCACTGAAAATCAATTGCATGTAAATGCCATTCTCTGGAAGTGCTGGTGATGAAAGACCCTCCTGGGAAGTCTCCCTCCTTGCCTATTATGCTGTTTCACTCTGCAGTTTATTATCTGTACCTGCAGCCAGACAGACACTTGGGATAAGGAGAAGACCATTTGGTGTGCCAGTCATTCTCAGAAAACCCTTTCTTTAAAATTGCTTATTAATGTTGGAAATGACCATATTTAAGAGATTCCTAACATAGACTGAGTCTTTCACTGCTGTTCTCATATGGTCATGCAAAATGCAATGTTGTTCAAGCCCATGTGACCTTACTGTCAATTATTTTCATTTTATTCTACGTCATAAACATTCTATTCCTAGCTGGCCACTCTCCTGACTCTGTGGCATGTAATGCCAATCCCACTTTCTTCTTCCTTTCTTTGCCCTTTCTGTTCCTCTCTAATTTCCCTTCCTTGACAACCAGCTTGGATGAACATTACCTGCCCTCCATTGGCCAGCTCTGCTTTATTCTTCTTTGTGAACCCTCCCAGATCAGTCTTTTTGCGGTACGTGGGCCTCTCACTGTTGTGGGCTCTCCCGTTTGCGGAGCACAGGCTCCGGACGCGCAGGCTCAGCAGCCATGGCTCACGGGCCCAGCCACTTCGCGGCATGTGGGATCTTCCCGGACGGGGGCACAAACCCGCGTCCCCTGCATCGGCAGGCGGACTCTCAACCACTGCGCCACCAGGGAAGCCCCCAGATCACTCTTAAAGAGTGTCTTATGTTTAACTCTTAACACAATGTCGTTATGTGGGTGGCCTTCCGTAAAAGTGAGATAGATCCCAGAGCTCTTACTACCTGTAAGGCAGGATCTGATTATGTGCTAATGATTTTTATGCCAGAGTGCTGACTATGAATATCAACCTACAATTTTAAGATAGGAGAGAAGTACAACTTTCTTCATCACTTATAACTAGTGAATTTCCCTTTTGATCATCTCACTGGGCTATCCCAGTGAGGAGTTATACTGTCTCTTTCCCTACAGTTTAGTCCAAATTCTAGAGGACTTGATGCCAAAGCCTTGGGAAAATACTTTGGTTGAGCCATTAGATCCTCATTGCTCTGTGTCAAAACTCGAGTCCGCTAAGATACTCCATGCCTCATCGAGTCCTTGAGCATTCAGTTGTAGGGAAGGAAAAATAATTTTTTCTCTACCCTTCTGAGTTCTTTGCTGAGACTCCTGTAATAAAATACAGATTAACAAGAGAAAAACAAGCAGAAGTTTATTTACATATATGTATACCTCACGTCTCCATGGGAGATACCCAGAAAAAAAATGAGTAACTCCCAAGGTGGCTTAGAATTGAGACTTAAATATTATCTTAGTAGGGGAAGGGGAGAGAGGATGAAGGCCTGTTAGGGGAGAGTATTGGAGTTTTAGGGAGGATGAATGGGTCCTTAGAAGAACAGATGGGAAGGATGATAGTTGGTGACAAAGTTTGTCCAGGTGTGGTTCCAACATCTCCTCTCTTGTGTTAAAAATCAATCTCCCCTGGTTGATAAAACTCCCAGGGTGGAGATTTATGACAGTTGAGTTCCTTTTGAAGGATCTCTCCTTAGGCAGATAAGGGGAGTTCAGAAAAATCCTCTCCCTGCATTTGCTGTTTTTCAAGTGTCTGCAGCTCAAAATAATCAATATACCGAAGCAGCATATTTGGGGGTGGTTAAGTCTTGAACTCCTTCAGTCATATTGTGGGGTGGCATATTCAGTTACGCTTCCATCTAATTAGGGTTCTTGGGAGATGTCTCTGTATCTTATGAATGTGGCCCTCACAAGGCCATTGCTCCCTCTGCTGCCTCTATGTCACCTTTGGGCATATGGCCTCCATCCTGTGCTCTTGCACCATGAAAAGAGAAGAAATCCTGGTAAGGCTGTGGAAGACCCTGTCTGCCTATGTATCATAGCAGGTGACCATTCATCTTCCAGGTCTTTATCTGGGAAGGAGCCCTGTGTCTTTCTTTTGCTTTCTGATCCCATAAGCCTTCCTAGTATTTTTCTATTTTTTGTGCAGGGTATAGGATCCTGTTCTTTGAGATGCATCAATATTTATGCTCTTGTTGGTTCCCTTCAGTCTCTTTCTCCCCGTCCTAGTCCCGGGGATTCTATTCTAATCTGAATAGATGAGGGTTGGGAGCAGTTCAGGCTTATTCTTACCTGTGATATTTTGGCAAAACCTTTTGTCTGTGTACGAATCTTCTGCAAAAAAAAAGAAAAAGAAAATCGTAAAACTAAGAAGAAATGTATTTTTCTTCTTCTTAATGCTGTCACCTCTTATATGTAAAGTGAAAAGTCATAAACATGTATGCCTAGCTAAATATTTAAATATGGAGGGCAAGGTTGGGAAGAGAAGAGAAATTGGTGGAAAATAAGTATAAAATATATAAAAACCTCTCTGACCTAGGGTGTCAAAAATATTTTGATACATTACTTTTTACTCTCATAGTAGCTTGAAAAAGAGGGGCAGTTTAGAATTGTTGGTTGCCCTGTAATGCCTGGGATTAGGATGCACAGAGGTGAGGGATTTGTTAAGTTCTTGCTGAATGATTGATTGTTAGACGTTTGTGGTTCAGTAAATGCAGTTCATTGCTAAATTACTAGAAGACTCTACACTTTGTAATCTTCTACTATGTTTCTTAACAAAAAGTTATGCAGAACTAAACAGCAAACCAAGTGCGATGAACTTGTTTGCCATTTTGGGGAAATTTATAAGCTTCTGAAATAGGTATTCTGCTTGCCGTGTGTGGTGAAATTGAGCTTAAGAAACATTACATTCAGAAACCATTTCTTTAACCAAGAAAACTGAGGAGTCTTAAAGGAAATGAAAGATTAAAAAATTGAGTAGTCTTGGTTGGGATAAAGCAACAAGATGTGCTCAGGACTTACGTACAAACCTTGCATAAATGAACTCCCAACACTTTGAATACAGATGTTAACAAATATTTTTTTCCCCTAGATTTGGGAAACTTCCTTCACAGTTATCAAAAGAAATTTGCTCTATACAATTGTCATGGGGATCCTGTTCCTCTAATCCTGAAATCAGACGCATTTACACCTCTGATAATTAGGCAAGATGGAAATAGATTTCTTTATGCCTTCAGCAAGTTTGAATTTCACTTTTTTGGGCAATGATGCAGTGATTAGGCAGACTTTAATGAGAGGAATGCCTCTGACATTAGCTGAAAATCACCCCTAATGTTAGTGCCTGTTTAATTACTTGACAGTGAACAGCATGATGGCCTCTGCGAGTAGGTATTTAATAACGACGTTGGTTTTTAATACACTAACATACTTTTCATAGGATTCTTTATGTTGGCTGCTTATTTTAGTTATGGCAGCTTCACTACTAAGCTAGGACTCATTTGCACGTTTGATCTCTGCCTTGACCACTTAGGTAAACTTTGTTCCATAGCCAGAAGGCACACCGTTTAACACAGGCAGCAGCTCACTACTCCTGCCATTGGCAATCAAGGGCATAGAGAAGGAGAACACAGATAGCTCCAGGCTATTCACCTTACTACTGCCGAAAAAATTCCTAGATGAAAGTGTAGGGGTGGTGGGCTACTAGGACCTTCAGATAGAAAAGATAATCTGTGTTTGTAATTAAAGGATTGTAAGTCACTGGTGCACGCACCTTTTTGCTGGGCGTCTGTATCCTAATGTAAAGACTATGTGAGATATTAGACTATTCAACACTAATGCTCTTAAAATTTAGAGAAATGGAATACAGTTGCAGTCTCAGTCTGACTGAAAAAAGTGTTCTTGTGTGAACTTGACCTTCAAATAATTTCAAGATTTGGATTGTGTCAAGAGCTATGGGCATATTTATTAGTCTAAGTCTTCCCACACCATGCTGTTTTCTGCTTATCATTCAAGCTAATTAGAAAATGCAGTACTTGCACTGGCTTCAGGTAGCAACCTTATGATCGTCTCCTTTTGGGTAGGATTTATGCTCCTGAGTGCAGTGGATGTCATGGAAACCATGGTTCAGAGGTGGGGAGAAAAGGCTCTGACCCTCCTGCTTAATCTGCAAAAGGGGTTCCCCAGCAGGATCTAGCCCTTTCTCATTTTCTCTGTCTTCCTCTCAGTATCAATCCTAGAATCAGTCTTATTATTTAGTTTTTACTTATGCTGAAGATGTGTTTATTTGGAAAGATTTTTCTTCGTGTTTTACATTTTTGCAGACATGGTTCAAAATATCCCCTTTTTACAGAATTGTCGCCTCATTTCCTACAGATAATGACACTTGATGATGGGAGCTTGGCTCAGTGAGAAACTGCTCTGGCAGGGACAGACAGTGTTCGTCTCCGCATGTCAGACTGCCCCTGCAGCTCCCACTGAGCTCTGGGATCCCAGCTTAGTTTCTGTGTTCTGATGTATAGATATGAAAACCCGTGCACGGAATACAGACGTACATTAACTCCTGTGTTGCCTACAGAATGCTGGATCAGATACCTTACCTAAACATTTACTGACACCACCTCTAAGAATCCATGAAGCAGAAATATTATCCTCAGCTACTTCCCTATGTTCCAGAAAGAAGGAACTCAGTTTTCCTCTCACTGGGCTCAATGATTAATGTTTGGGAAAACACCTGCCTGGGGCACTGTTTTATTACTGAATAATGTGGGGACAAGTATTTGCCACCATTTCTGGAGTCCAAGTGTGCTTTGCAGTTCTTGTCCCCATAATCCATCCGTCAATCCAAATAAAAATGTATCAAACCCAATTTTCTGGATCATCTAATGTGTATGAAATAATGAGCTCAGACAAGCTAGTGTCTGGTTTAAAGCCTATATTTGAAGCTATGACAATTTCCTATACTGTCATCCCTTGGTATCTGTGAGAGAATGGTTCCAGGACCCCCTGCAGGATACCAAAATCCACGGATGCTCAAGTCCCTTATATAAAATGGTGTATTTGCATATAACTTACACACATCTTCCCATGTACTTTAAATCATCTCTAGATTACTTATAATATCTAATACAGTGTAAATGCTATGTATATAGGTATAAACACAATGTAATTCAAGTTTTGCCTTTTTTTGATCTTTCCGGAAATTTTTTTCTCAACATTTTTGATTCTTGGTTGGTTGAATCCACAGATGCGGAAACTGTGGATATGTAGGGCTGACTGTATTTCTTTCCTGCTCCAGGAAATCATAATTTTATGAATCAGTCATACTCAATATTGGAATTTTTTCGTAGAAGGTAAGCTCTAAGAGATGATGTCTATGTAGTTCGTTAATATAGAACAGCTTAAAAACTGATTAGAGCGTCTGCTAGAAGGCAGCAGAATCCGTTTCGATAGACTTGTTTTATCTACGCCACACTTCATCTAAATTGTACGCTCAGCTCTACATTGCTTGAAGCTGTAGATGGGCCTCTGCTCCAGACCCTGGAGACGTGGGGCAGGCTTGCAGGGTGGTACGAGCAGAGATGGTGCTTGGCGTCTATGCTATCCAGACAGCCACATCTCCTTGTGGAAAAGTTTTAACATTCCACAGGAGCCTAACCCTCATTCCTTTTCTTGTGGATGTGACAAACATGAATTCCAGGACATTTAAGGGGAAAACAGCCTCAGTTTTGCAGCTCTCCATTGCCTACAGAGGCTAGTGGTACAGCTCTTCAATTTCACTAGAAAAGCACAGCAGGCAACAGGTGACACAGCTCTTCACCAGGCAACCGGCCACTTGCTTAGTGAAGACCCTCTCTTTGCTTTCACCTCTTTCAGGGCTAAGCAGTTTTGTTATTTTGTAGTTATTCATATCAGATTGCATTTAAGTTGCTTGAAGGGGCTGGACATGACCTCTTTTTCTTGGACTCCCCCAATACTGCCTTGGAAATGATTCTATACATAATGAATACCTGTAGGTTTGATGTTTTTGGGTCACGATGTCAGTTCTCATTGCAAGTACATGCTTTCCTCTGATTGACCTAGATAGTTCATTAAAAACTCAGATTTTCAGGACCTATTACAGGGATTCTGATTGAGATGAGTTAGAAGTGGAGCCCCCAAATCTGGGTTTTAATCAAGCAGCTGTGATGGGACTTGTGCAAGGGGTCCTTGGACTGCAATTAGAGAAATGCCGCCCTAGTAAATAAAACTATGCCCTGCCTGGACGGTTGTGAAACAAAAAGCCTTCCTGCCTGTTACAAGTTTGGGATAAGGAATTTTTGAAATCTGGTCTGCAGAAAGCCAACTGAACATTAAGAACAGTCACGTGAACTAGGTGACCATTAAGGGGTACTCCACCTTAGATATTGTTCTTGACTGTGGATCTGTGGTTCAGGTTTTATGCTTCTTCTGTCCTAGAGTCTGATGTTTCTTTTGCTGTTCAGAGGAGATTTATGACTTTGATGGCAAAACTCAAGCTCTTTCACTTGTTTCCTATTCCTGGTGCACATGGCAGAACCCTTCTCACGGTAGCACTCACTAAATGAGTAAAGATAGCAAAAAGAGTGACAGTGATCTCAATTTAGCGAATTATTCTTTTGATAAGAAATCTTGGCAAGTTTCTGGCTCTGTCAAAAACTGCTTGGTCTTCCAGGCAGTTAGAGGAAGAACATGTGGAATTGTCATCATTCAGTTGCAATTTGAGGTGAAAACTCTGCTCCAGTGAAAAATCTGGCAATGGAGCTCCATCCAAATATATTAAAAGGCATCAAAAAGAAAGTGTTTTCTCTTGTAATTTTTCCTTTCACTGTTAACTGAACACTTGTAAAATTGATGATGATGTATCTTACCAGTTACCTAGAATGCTCTGTACCACTGGAGAAAACAAAATTACTATAATATTTTTGAAGGCTTCTTTACTTTGTAAGATGTATCTGGGGAGCTTATTAAGTTCATTGATAAACTGGAAGAAATTTAAAAGTATTTCTAAGGGCCTTTTTTTCCCTTTCTCAGACTACTTTTGCAGTTTTAGATAGAGGCATAAATAGATAAAAGAACAGCTTAGCTAAAATAAATAAAAGTTAATATGCATTTTTGAGGAGCGTGTGAGGGGAAATGAATCTATTAATTTCCCTATAGCTGGGCCTGTCCTTCCCTAGTGCCCATACTCAATCCTGACTTGGAGCAGGAGGTTCTTAAGGAAAAAACAACTACCTATATTGAGATGTAACCTGTTTCCCTACATTGTTAGACGATCCCTATTATTAAGATTATGTCAATGATGATGGTACCTTATGGATGGTGACAGTTGAAAATTTTTATTGTGGCATATGCTGGGCAAGGAACACAGGCATTTATTTGCTCATTGAATTCTTATAAGAACCTTATGAAGTTAGTTAGCACTAACAACATACTACCTTGTTATTGTCAAGAATATTAGGAAAGAATACCTTCCCAAGACAATCAGGTAGTCAGGGTTGAAACATTCTAGAAATCTACAGAGGGAATACATTTTTCTCTGCCCTGCATCTGAGCTTGCAGATTTTGGTAGAGGCAGGGTTGAGTCCCTGGGGATCTAGTGAGTTCTAGAAACTTTTTTCCTATTAAACTGGGGTAGTGGTGGGATCGGGGGAGGTAAAAAAATGTAGAAGCTTTTTGTTTCCTCGTTTCCTACTGCTGTGTGACGCTCTGTTCAGAATCAAAGCAAAATTTGTGTGGAGACCGTGTCCTTACTGAGCCTTCCATGATCACATGGCATTGTGTCTGTTTCTGCACCTGTCTGTCTTCACCCGGCAGTCCAACGCCCATTTTTGACGGTTCCTGGTTACTCCTAATATTAAGAAATGAGACATTTCCTGGCTGAAACCCAAAATATCTTCTTTGGGTGATGAAATGAAACCACAGACTTGATTATATGGCTGGACCTCTGGAATCAAATTCCTTTTTGAGGTTCCTGGTGGGCTTCAAATTTGGTTCCAGTTCTAGAACTTGCATCTTTCCATTGAAGGTGGAAAGGCTGGGAAATGTGTGCTCCACTGGCAAGATGCTGCGATTGTTTCTGGCAGCAAAGGAGGATGTAGAGATCAGCAGGGAGATGAGATAAGTATCACTTACCATTCAGATGGACCTTATAATTGACCTGGAGGAGATTCTTCTCACAGCTGTAGTTTAAATGAATATGCAGGCGTTTTGAAGGGCTTTCTTCCTTGAGGTTGCTTCCAGAGAATCAAAATCTTGTTAGAATTATTCTGGGCACTGATTCAAAGTGTGAAAGGCTAAAATATTGCCAACATGGTAATTTACACAATATAATAGCAGGAGAAAATAAATTATCCACAACTTACAGCAATGCCCTGCAAGCAGAAAGCCTCTTGGAGCACACAAAAATTATATCTACAATATATCAGCAACATAAAGCCCAGGATTATAAGAATCAGATTCAAGTTCTTGAAAAATGAGTGGAAATTCCATTTTGCCATCACTTTAGAAATTGAAAAGTATTAATAAATGGGCACAGTCAGTGTCGGGGTATGATTGATTGAATTACATATTCCATTCTGTTTGTTTGTTATTTAACACCTTATGTCCTCAGTGGGCTTTGCCCTCGTGCTTCGTCAAGTATGAAAACTTGGTATCATTCCCATTTTGTCTGCAAGGAAACTGGAGCACTGGAAAGTGGGTTTTTTTTAAGGTCACGTCACTGATCTGAGACAAAGCTGTAATGGACTTGGGAGCTGTCAAATCCCTGTGTCCTGGAGCTGACAAGTGCTGTGGTTTAAGCCAGATTTTCAGAGCCCTGGAAGATCAAAGAATAAAGGCAATTGTATGTGCTGATGAATGAACTTTTAATTGACATCACCAGCCTTCTTATGAACTTGTTGTTTTCTGGGTTTTGAATAAGATTTTCCTTCACTGTGTAGGTTCTTGGTCATCACTGTTGGGGACATGATGTTTCCTTGCTGTGATCGATATTATGTGACTGTTAATTCCTAAGAAGATTGTACTTTAGAACGTAGCTTAGCATGATTAAGCAATATGATCCCCAGCTGAATAGTATGTGAAAAGGGCAATTGCATGAGATTTTTATGTAGGATCCAGAAAAGTAGAAGGAGAGAGTTAACAGGGAATAAAGGAAGCAAAGGAGGAAGAGCAAATTGTGTATTTTTAGAAACAGAGACAGTGGACAGGGGAAATATTTTGGTGTAGGGAAGATGTCACAACTACCAGTAAGAGATGGAATTCATCTCAGATTCTCTGGTTCCATGTTGCCCATGTCCAGTCATGGAATCCAACATACCCACCTGCTCTTCTCTTTTTGTAACTTCTGCTAAATGAAAATAACACACACCATCTATGTTACAGGTGTCAAAGGGGGCTTGGCCAGGGAACTGAATAAGTTTCTTTTCCCTTCCATTTAATTTGCTGCAGGAACCAACTAAATCCCTCTCTAGTGGTGATCTCTTCCATCCCACTTCTACCCGTGTCCCACCACTACTGGATTAATCATTTTAACTGACCATGTTACTGCCTGGCTGAAAACCTTTGATCACCTTCCTTGGCCTTTACGCCCAGTCTAAAGTCCACTGATTAAAGCTCAAATTCCCACATCCCTTCACGGTTTGCTATCGACTTATCTTTCCTATGTTAAGCCTTCCCTAGCTTGTTTCACAGTTTCTTTCTTTCTTTTTTTAATAGATTAAGTTCATCCAAATGAGTTTCGTTTATTCTGAGACCACTTGACACTAGAAGTGACCAAGTGTCCCTCTCCTCTTAATGCCATAGAAATAGACCTCCAAAGAAACAAGAGCTCAGATATGAAATACTACATTTCTTACACATCTGAACTATGCATACACTGCAATCGTCTACATATAAACATCTTTAGATGTACACATAGAAGTAAATGCACAGGCAGTGATCTACAAGGATTCATACATAGCACACTGACGATGAAAATATTCACCACGTACAGGAAAGTGACTGAAGAGTGCTTCTGATTCTGCTGAACTGCATACATGTATTTTTGTATGTTTCAGAAAAAAATAAATGAAAACCTTAAAAGTTTACAGCGAATATTAAGCATCTACTGTGTGCTGGCACAGAGTTAGGTACCGAGCAAAGCCTTGCAGAGAGAATCTTGCAGCTCATCTCATTTCCTCATAGGCTAATGGGTTTGTCATTATGGAAGAAATTTATCTGTGGACCCTCTGATGGTGCTCTAAGTGATCAGATCATGCAAAGTTACTTTTGCATTTGGTACACAGGTAGGGCCGCTCTCCAGTGTGCTTTCTCTTGTGTCTGTTGAGCTCATCCGAATGGGAGAATGCCCACGTGCATCCCTTCACGTTGCATTTGTAGGGCTTTCCTCCTGGACCCGAGAAAGAAAGGAAGACTTGTCATGCTTCAGGATAGCATGGGACAGGGAAGTTGGAAATGAATGGAGAAGAAAAAGGGGTTGGGCCTGTTGTGGTGGGACAGGGAGAGACAGACAGGAGACTGGAAGGGGTGCATAGGGAAGGAAGAGAAGGAGGGCAGGATGGGCTAGAAGGCTGAGAGGAAAACTGTGAAGGAGGGAGAGGAAGAGAAAAAGAAAACCAGGAGGGGAAGACGCAGGTCAGTGGTGAGTAAAGAAGTTTGAGGAAGGGGGTTATCTGTTGGCCTACAGGAGTTCATGAAGAGAAGTCCCAGGAGAGGTAGGGTCAAGACCATCCTAAGAGGTCAAACAAATCCCTCCACTTCTTCCATCATCCCAGGCAGTCAACCACAAAAGGCTGCAGCCGGGTTGCCTCTGGCCCAGAACTAGAGTCTATTCTTAGGACTGCTTTTTATACCCTTTCAGATTTGCCAACATTTTCTAGGGTCTTCTGGGTCCTAGACTGAGAGGGAGGTAGCAGTGATCTCAAATGATCCCAAAGTTTTGTAAAGGCAGAAATCTTTAGTTATTTTCCTGACACTCCCATCCTTCAGTCTTCACTCACCAGTGTGTTGGCACTCATGGATTTGCAGGTGGGAAGATTTTGAATACGATTTCCCACAGTCCTGGTATGTGCAAATATAGGGCTTCAGAATGTCAGAATTCTTCTGCAACGTACATCTCTGAATCTTGAGATTCCAATTCTGCTTTTCTAGGGGTTGTCCTTGGATCAAATGGGAACCAGAAATGTACAGAAATCCAGGATATGGCCATGATGACGAGGAATGTGGCATCATACAGACTCCATGGGGAGTGTCTTCATCAGAGTGTCTTTATCTGACCCCGATAGAGGGTCTGGTCCCCACTGAAGGTCATCTGGGCTTCATTGAGGGTCTGGCATCCACTGGGGCTCTTCATCTGACCCCCATAGAGGGTCTGGTCCTCACTGAAAGTTATTTTGCCTCCATAGAGGCTCTGGTCGTCATTGAGGGTCTTCATCTGGCTACCCTCTATGGGAATTGTCATCTTGTTTGCATTGGTGTCTGTTGCTTGGCAATCAGTGATCAATGTCTTTGGGATGTCACTGCCATCTGTCATCAGGGATGCCACTGTAGGGTTTCTCTCTTGAAAGGAGGTCACCTCGTTCTGGATTGACTCCTTTTGGCTGTCCTCATCACGGGCAGTCAGAGGTACGTAGAGCTCTGGCTCTGGTGCAGCTGGGGTTCTTGTGTCATATGTCTCATTGATGTCCTGGAGAAACTCCTCAATGCCCTCAGGTGTTGGAAAGAAAGAATTCGTGGAAGCCTCTTTGCTATTGCCTGATGACTGAACTAGATCTTCAGTAGTAGGATTCTCATTGAGGTCCTGAGGAAATGCCTCAGTTTCCTCAATTGTCTGAAGGTAAGAGTCCCTTTTTCCTGTTGCCTTATAACAGAAGTAGCTCTTCAGTTGTGGGATCCTGATTGGGCTACCCACAAGGCACTTCGGAACACTTTTACGGTCATTTCCCAGGTGTTCAAATTGTTTTACTTCTTGTACCTTTTTCTTATCTTGCATTTCTGTAGGATGGAGTTCTGTATTTCTATTTCTGTACTTATTAAAAACTGCTTTGTATTATGGTTATTTGTCTGCCTCCTCCTCCCCGCTGGATTAAAATGTCATTAAGGCTGGGGACTGTGTCTTCACTATTTTTGTGTTTTCCTTCCTGTCACCTCGGCCCAGTACCTGGCATCTTGCTGTGTTCATAGGAACAACTAAATAAGTGAGTGATAAATTGAGCGAATGAAAAAATGAGTGATATATGAGTTCTAGAGAAATAAAGAAATTTAAGATAAGATCTCTGTACTTTAAAAAGATAAAATTTAGAAGAACTACGAAGCCCATATTTTTAAAATGGGAAAAGTTATATTTGTGTAACTTATATATGAAATGTTACATGAATTTTCTAGCACAAATATACTACAAAGTCCAGCTGGAAAAGGAGATCACTCTAAACTGAGATCAGTGACTTTTTAGAGAAGTTGGGACTTAAGTTGAGTCAGAAGTTTGCATAGAACTAAGGTAACTTCAGAGGAAACTGTGTTTATTCTATTCTAATGACTTGTGTTACTTTTTATAATTGATTATGTATATGCATGTTTTTGCAACTGGACTGTTGAATCCGAAGAAAAGAATCTTTTTTTTTCATTGATATGTGCATGCCCTAGTACCTACTGTGTACCTGGCATATAGAACATGCTCAGTAAAAGTTTGATAAATGAGAAAGTTGAGCATTCCAGGAAAGCAATGGGGTGAGCAAAGGAACAGAGATTGGAATTCATATGGAATGTTTAGAAAACTGAGGAGAATGTTTCCATTGGTTCCCAAGATAAAATTGGAAAGAAGGGAGCTACATCATAAAAAATTATTCTATGTTTCTCTAAGAGTTGATTCTTTAATAGTAACCATAGAAGGGCTTTAAAATGAGAAGTGACCTTTCCATATATGTGTTGGAGAAATACTTCTCTGGCAGCTGTGTATGTGAGAATATAGACTGTGTCATACGTTTGGTTGTGGCACACCTCCCCAAAGCCACTGCCTTACTATTTTGTTGCAGGATTATTCAGCTCCTTGATTTCAAGGAAGCCAAACCCAACTCCAGGTTTAGGAATAAGCATATAACCTAGTGGTACCCAAGAAGATGTTAACTGAAGGCTTGGCAGGGGATTCCCCAAAAATGTTTCCCTCCTACCCCTCCTTACTGCTGCATCCATCTTGGGATCATGACTGGGTGGCCAAAATCATTGTAGAGATGTTGACTCAGGCTCTCAACAACCTCAAGGCACTAAGATACGAATAATTGCACACCATTATGGGAGGAAAAGGAACGAATATATTTTTTACATATCATTAGTCCAGCTTTCTGCTTCTCATTATAAAAAAAATTTCCTCTTTCTCTCTTAAAATCCCCCCACCCCCCATACACACACACACACACACACACACGGACATGTACAAATTAACATAGATTTAGTAGTAGCAGAGGATATATATATTACTGGAGGAGGGGAGAATAAGAATCACTGAAGAGTGCCTTAGTGATACTGTAGTTTAATACCCTAATTTCACAGATAAAGATGCTGAAGCCCAGCAAGGAGAAGGGACTTGCCCATAGTAACACAGCAACAGATTTCTAATCAGAACACATTTCCTTACTCCTAGACCAGGGCTCTTAACTACATCTTCCCTGTGTAGCTAACCACATGATCTTAAAGATTTACGAGGACATATGATATTTGCCTGGGAAAATTCCTGTTCCATTGTCTGCTTGTGAAAGTTTTAAATTTTGAACCAGAGAGTACAAGTTTCAATAAAAGGCTCAAATAAATAAGCTCAAATAAAAGGCTTGAATTTGAGGATATTTTATGAATGGGGCAATTTATTTATTTTCTCTGTATCTTGATTTTCTGATCTGTAAAATAGGAATTACAGTAGGACATAGCTTATAGATTTCTTATAAAAACTACAAGTGAATGTATGTGAAATGCCAAGCATAGTTTCTGGCACAGATTAGGTGCTCAATGAAGGTTAACTCTCACTAACTAACATTTGTTCTTACTGGACCTCAGAACATTGGCCCCAGCCACCATAGGTGGCACTTACTCAGTCCTGTTCTAGTCCCCAGAGGCATTACGGATAAAACATGTCAGTAACTGAAAGGAAAAAGTGGTATCACTTTCCAAACATAGAATGTATTGACTTTGTTATTGGAAATGTGGGGAGATAGGGTCTGCAAAACTCAACTGATGGATAGAAAGCAATAGGAAAATGAATGAAAAGGTATTTGAGAGAATAATATTTTTTCAAAACCAATTAGATCAGAATCATAATTAGATGCAATATGATGAGGGCTTGGATGAAAGTTGTTAGTAGGTGAGATGGAAAGAGCAGTTTCGAGAGGTATAATGATGAAAACAAAGACTGGACGTGTCAGCATACTTTGTGTATTGTGGAGGGTGATGGGGATGAGAGAACAAAGAACATGTCAAGTTGTAGCTAATCGTTAATTTTTCCTGCTTCTATCAGTAATGGTGAACTTTAATGTTGTGTGAGAGATACTATGTATCTTGTATGTACCTGGGGGCATGATTCCAATCATGGTTGTAATTGAACTTAGGGTGAGTGTTACTGTCCTTTTAACATGAGAAGTAGGCCTGGACATTTCACAGCATTTAAAACCAAAGTGAATTAGCCTCCTTTTGGAGGACCACTTCTGGAAAACTCTTGGTAGTCACTTAAGTTTTCCCAGTGATCTTCATGATGGAGGTTAAACAACTTGAGTGGAGTGTTAACATTTCCATCAAGATTTTAAATGCAGGGCCAATAAACTAGCTTCTGAAGGGCCTGAGCTGGACCTGCATGTCTGCCTCTCTGTTTCAGCAGCTCTGGATTCCTCTTTCATCCACAATTTACAGTGTTAATGTTTTCCAGACCTAGAGTGCTTTGAATGGAGAACTCAGATTGAATATACTGTATGATTTCCCTTCAAAGCCACTGCTGAGAGGATCCTGACCAGAAACTATTGTGATGAGGATTTCTTTTTGTGATGCAGAAAATGATCCACTCAAGCTTACACACACAGATTATTCTTCCGAATTGCTAGGCCCTTCCATTAGAGCTAAAAGATAACTTGGAAGATCTTACCAAATAATAAAGTAGAATATAGAATCTGATTCTCAGCCTAGATTTCTCTCAAATCCTGTATTAGTTTGCTAGGGCTGCCATTACAAAATATCACAGGCTGGGTGGCTTAAACAACAGAAATTTGTCTTCTCACAGTTCTGGAGGCTGGTAGACCAAGAACAAGGTGTCAGCAGGTTTGGTTTCTTCCTAGACCTCTCTCCATGACTTGCAGATGGCTGCTTTCTCTCTGTATTTTCAAATGGCCTTTCCTCTGTGTGGGAGCTCTTGGTGTGTCTGTATATGTTGCCAAATGCAATTGTATTCTGAAATACTGAGGAGTAGGGCTTCAGCATATGAATTTTGGGTGGACATAAATTAGTCCATAACACTCCACCCTCTGGACCTTCAAAATTCATCATTCTCACATGCAAAATACATTCGTCCCCATCCCATCAGCCCAAAAGTCTTAATCCATTCCACCATCAACTCTAAGTCCAAAATGTCATCTGTACATCATCTAAATCATATATAGGTGCGATTTGAGGTATGATTCATCCTGAGGCAAAATTCCTCTCCACCTTTGAACCTTTGAAGCCAGACAATTTATTTGCTTCCAAAATACAATTTCAGGGACAGGCATAGGATAGACATTTCAATTTTAAAAGGGAGAAATTGGAAAGAAGAAAGAGGTCATAGGTTTCAGACAGGCCCAAAACACAACAGGGCAAATTTCATTAGATTAAAGGCTTGAAAACATTTCTCTTTGGCTCAGTGCTCTGTTTTTTGGGCCCACCGGGGTAGCAGTGTTACCCCTGTAGCTCTGGATGGCAGTCTTTCCCTTGAGGCCCTGAATGGTGGCAGCCTAGCCTGCTGAAACTGAGGTGGTACCCCACCTTACCCCCAAACCGAGGAGGAGACAGATGTGTCTGATGGACCTGTGCCCTCTGGGCTCACGGTGGCAATGACAGCCCTGCTGACCTCTGAATCACCTTTGAGGTTGGTGTTCTCTATTCTTGAAGGATAGCACATGTTAATAGCTGATAGCTCGGTGTCCTGTCCTGTAGAATCTCAGAAATGTGACAGCCTTCCTTCATTTTGTCCTTTCTCTGTCCCCTTCAAAATAAACTGGCAGAGTTTCTGCTGAGATAATTGATTGGATCAATCTATGAGTCACACTCATACTAATCTTTTTATCAAAAGGTGTTCAGCCACACCCTTGGTGTTCTCTCCAGAACACACTTTCTCATTTTTTTTGCAATATGGTTAGGTTGATAATTTTCTAAATCTTCAAGTTTTGTTTCCTTTTTGCTTAAACATTTTTTCTTCCATTATCTTTCTCCTTTCACATTTTACTATAAGCAGCAAAGAGAAACCTGGCTATACTTTTCCTCCAGTTTCCAATACCATGCTCCTTATTCCAGTACCATGCTCACTTCTGGTGAGGTCTCACAAGAGGTACCTTTAATATATTGCACATGTGCATTTAAACATATTAACATATTTCTACCAACAGTCTCTTCAAGGGAATTTAGCTTTTTTTTACATTCATCTCATACCTCTTCCAGCTTCTAATCATTACTCTGTTCCAAAGCCACATCCACATTTTTAGATGTTTGTTATAGGGGCACCCACTTCATGGGACCAGAATCTGTATTAATTTGCTAGTGTTGTCATAACAAAGTACCACCAACTGGGTGAGTGGCCTAAACAACAGAAATGTGTTTTCCCACAGTTCTGGAGAAGTCCGACATAAAGGTGTCAGCAAGGTTGGTTCCTTCTGGAGTCTCTGAGGGAGAATCTTTCCTTGTGTCTTCCTGGATTCTGGTGGTGACTATCAATCCTTGGCCGTCCTAGGCTGGCAGCTACATCACTCCAATCTCTGCCTCTGTCATCACATGGTATTCTTCCTGTGTGTCTCTGTCCCTGTGTCGTCTATCTGACCTTCTTATAAGGACAATAGTAATTGGATTTGGGGCCCACTCTAATCCAGTATGACCTCATCTTAACTTCATTACCTCTTTAATATCCTATTTCCAAATAAGGTCCCATCACAGGTACTGGGGGTTAGAACTTCAACATATCTTTTTACACCCACAGCACAATGCTCTATTTGTCCTTTCTCTTCCATGGTTGAAGGTTACCAGAGTTGGACTCAAAATTTTACTGTTCTGTCAAGCTTTTCCGTTCTTTGTGCAAGAGACACTATCTTGAATTGACAGGACATGGTGACTAATTTGAAAAAGGTGGAGATAAAAAAATGAACAGTCAAATGACTTCACGTTATGGTGAGCACCCTAAAAGCATCATCAGTCCCTGAGATAAGCTTGAAGAAGTGATTATATGCAGAGTACATAGGTGAGATGCTCTCTCTAGCAACCCCTCTATTCAAGCAAAGCATTATCCTAGGACTGTGTGGTCCTAGCTTCCAAGTGTAAAATTCCAATTACTATGGCCTACAACTCCCTAAATGAGTTACCCATATCCGCCTCTCCATACTCAACTCCTACTTCTTCTCCTGTGACAAAAATGCTTGTTATCAAAACTATACATTTCCTTTTTCTTCCTGAGTTAAAAAAAAAACCAAAACAAAGCAAAACAGGTTTTTAGCTTCCTGCTGGGAAAGCTTCCCAGCCTCCTTTGCAGTTGGATTATCTGCCTGACTTTTTTTCTGGTCAGTGAGATATGTATGAAAGTGTTGTGTTGGCTTCCAGGAAGCATCCTTAAAAGAAGAGAGTTCTTTTTCATCCCTTCTATCTGCCCATAGCTGGAATTCAGTTGTGAGGGAGAGAGCTCACATGGCCATTTTAGATCATAAGGTGGTTGATGAAGCCACAATATAAGAAGAACCTGGCTTTGTGAAGCTGCCTTTCTAATTCTAGATTAATAATCTCTATTTAAGCTAGTTACTTTAGAATTTTTATTATTTGAAGCTGAATCAAATCCTAACTAATACAGCCTCACACTGATTATGCCTGAGTCATACCGTGCTCGTTTGTTTTTGAAAATGCCAAGTACAGTTCGAACTTAGGAATTTGTATTTGCTGTTACCTCTGCCTGAAGTATCTTTTCCTGATTTTTATGGTTGTGTGGCTGCCCTATTTCTGGCCTTGGCTTATATATCACCTGTTGATTGAGTCCTTGGATTACGTTACTGACCCCACCTTCACTGTGACACTAATTTCTCTCCATCCTATTACCTCTTGCTTGCTTTAGAGCCTTCCTCTATTACTCTATGAAGATACCTCATTTGTTTACTTGTTTATTTTCATTCTTTCCATAGAACATAATCATCAACACCCTGTGTATCTTTTCATCATCGTATCCCCAGTGCCTAGAAAAAATTGTGACAGTAAGCACTCAATAAATATGTATGGAATAAATGAATGATGTCTTCTTTTGCATCCTCTCCTAGCCTTAGAAGGGTACAAGATTTTATTACCTTTTGTAAAAAATCAATAAACAGAAACCTCAGTTAAATAGAGTCTGGAGACCAAAATGGGGAGCTCTCAGGCCCTGTGATGATAGCAGCGCCCAACAACAGGAAGAAGAAAGACTCCTTTCCTGGCAAGAACTCAGCCACTGAAGAGCCATGAACTTTTTTTACAATAGCCTTTCCAAATTCCTTTTCGTCTCTATAAAAGCTTTCTTCTTGCCTTGCTGTCTGGGGACTTGCACATGGCTCGCCATGATTGCAGACCCCAAATTGCAACTCTCTGCTGATTCTGAATAAATTCATCTTTGCTGGAAAAATAGCTGGCAGTCAATTTGATTTAGGTCAGCACTTTCCTTCTGTCTTTGTTTCTTTCATTTCTGTGACCAATAACTAAAAAGAGAAACGACCTTGGAATTATAGTTGGGATTTTGACTTTGTGCTCTTCCTTCTTGAACCCTCTTTGTGTGAGCCAATGACTGACAACATTGTTTTACCATTTAAACAGGAAGGAAGGAACAATACGTAATTTAGCCTAGTAAATAACACATTTACACAATAGAATGGTCTGGCTTTAGAGCAGAATTAGCTATGTATATTTTTAAATAATTGTCTCTTAGATTTCATTTAAAATATTTGAAGACGTTTGTGCATCAATGCACAGATCCTGAGTGTGTGTTTAGTTAGGCTCCCAATTAAATATCCAGAATTTCTATTCATAAAGCAATTCTGAGTGTGGATATAATCAGCGTGATGGAGTATAAAAAGCATGGACTTCGGGTCAAACATTTGAGTTCAGTTACTGGATCTACCGTCACTGGTTATGTGGCCTCGGGCAAGTTCCTGGACCTCCCTAAACTGCTTTCCCTATCTGTACAATGGGGAAGATAACTCACTTACTGAGTTATTATTAAAATTAGAAGAGATTATGCATATGAAGGGCTTAGTAAGAACCCAGTAATTGTCAATCCTTTTTCCTCTGTTCAGGGAAAATTGTTTAACAAAAATAAAAAAGATTTCTTTTTAAACCCTTTTATTGTAAAATATAAAACACATATAGGAAAGTGAATACAACATAACCGTATAACTTAATGGATTATATACTGACCAACAAGTTAATATATTGAATACTAAGTCCAGAAATTAAACATCAGTGGTGCCCCCAAACCCTGTCCCCAGCAGATCTCTTCCCAGTCACAGATCTCCTCTTCCCCAAAATGGGGAACTATTTTGACTTCCATAGTTATCTTACCCTTTCTCTTCTGAGAGTTTAAAACCTGAGAATGCAAGCCTCAACACTATACGGTTGACCCTTGAACAAACAGGGGTTTAGGGGCATTGACCTTCCAAGCAGTCAAGAATCAAACTATAACTTCTAATTGGCCCTCTGTATGTGAGGTTCCCCTGTATCCATGGTCCCCTGTATCCATGTATCCAGATATCCATGTATCTGGGGCTTCAGCCAACCAACCACAAATCGTGCAGTAAGTAGTATTTACTATTGAAGAAAATCCACGTATAAGTGGACCCCTGCAGTTCAAACCTGTGTTGTTGAAGGGTCAACTGTAGTTTACTTTTGCATGTTTTTGAACACTGTATGAATAGAATCAGATGGTATATATTCTTGAGTGTTCAGTTTCTCTTATTCAAAATTGTATATTTGGGAATCTGCATTGTTGCATATGTCTGCAATATTCCTTTTGGGTTCAACCTAGCATTCCAAATTATGAATATAATTACAATTTATCTATTCTATTCTTTATGGACATTTTTTCCCCAATGTGGGGATATTATAAATAAAACTACTATCCTTATTTTTGTCTCTTGGAATACACGTACACCCAATTTTTTAGGATATGAAAAAACTGGAGTGGATATGCATATCATAACTTTACTAGATGATCTGAAAGTGTTTCCAAAATTGTTTTAACACTTGGTCTCCCACCAGCAGCGTAGGCGACTTCCTCCTGTTCCTTGTCCTCACCATGATTATCTTTTTCACAATAAAGTTTGTGAACAGCAAATTGGCTTTCTGCATAGTGAAAACAAAACAAAACAAAAAAGGAGAGACTAGGGAAATAATAGTCAATTAAGGAAAACCAAAACAGTGTCATTTCATTGAGGTGAATTTAAAAAATGAGACATAATAGCTGTAAGTATTATAGAAAGATAATCACACTTGCCCATTCCTCTTCCCTGAGGTGAAAGGAGACCCCGTGTATCTGATTACCTTCAATACCCCAGGGTGGTAATTATGTCCTATAACAGCAATGAGGCACCCAGAGTGTTGTTTTTAAATTCCTCATAGCACTATCGCTAAACACATTAAGTGAGGACTTTGTCAACTATGAGGTCCGTGGGGATTAATCTACCCTTTCTCAGTACATAACTGACAATCGAAATGTTTTTGGAATCTATTTTACATTTTTTTCCTCAAGGGTCCAGGAGGAATTTCTTATTTCAAGAAGTCCAAAAACAGAGAGTAGAGGATTTCACTAGCTGACAAAAGAAACTGAAATCCATAAACATGTCTCCAAAAGGATGGATAGAGGAGGTTAAAAAAAAAAAGACAATAAGAATTCCTATTATGTGTATTCATAGAATTTACATGCTTCCCATTATAAATGCAAAGACCTTTATTAATGTTTTTCTCTTAACAATGCTGGTTGAAGGATGACTTGAAGGCAGAGAGTTGAATACACATTCAAATATTTCTGTTTATGTCTCTCTTACAATTACAATATGGGATCTTATATTTACTTTGTGCTTTCCAATTAACAAGCTATTTTTTCTGCCTTCTAATTTTCCTCCTCTGAGAAGGTTTTCATTTATACAGATTATATTTTTTCCTTAGTTTATTTTATGTAACTTTATCATGATGAAACTATTAATAATAGCCATCATTTATGGAGTCTTACGTAGTCACTGATATTTTAGAAAATGTTTGGCATAGATCGTCTTAATTTTTCACATCAATCCTAGGAGATGGGTATTATTATATTCATGGTGCGAATCAAGAGACAAAGCTCAGAGAAGTTAAGGTAACTTGGTCTAGGTCACACAGTTAGAGGTACAGTTATGCTTGTCTGAATCCTACGACAGTGCTTGTTCCACAGCACTCCCTGAAATGCTTGCTTTCCTGTGTTTCTCACAGGGAGCGCAGTTGGCATTTGGGGTGTGTGATCCTTGCTTATTTGGAAATGTCCCACGTATTGCAAAGCATTTAGCGTCAGGATCCCCACCACACTTCTGAATCTTGAAGGGGGTCGCAGTGGTGGTGGGCATGTTTTCCACCATGGTTTATAGTGGACACGTAGGACCAAGGACCTGTTACCTGTGGACCCATCTGTTACTTCCACAGGCCTGTGAACCCTTCAGAGAAAGTGACCATGTATGATGCATTTTGTCCCTTTTAAAAATGTCTCGTACACGAAAAAGTCATGTCATCAACATTTCTTGAATGGTTATTGAATATTAATATTGAAAAAAAGACAATGTCGAGACAAGAGACTTCCTTACAGTTATACCACAAGTGCTGGTCTCAGGCTCCACTCAGTTACCTTTAGAGAAAGAAAACACCATGGAGAAAGCTGTTTGAGAAGACTGACCTACATGAGGTGTTATCTTTGTATAAAAGCATGAGGTTTACATTGATGCAATTCTGGCCACAGTATTAGGATCTCAATCTTTTTCTGTCTGTTTCTCTCTGGTTTTGGTTTTATTTTTAGTTCTCATTTGTTGAGCACTTTCAATATGCCAGGCATTGTTTGAACTGTGAATTGTGTTTATATATATATATATAAAATCTTATTTAACAATTCAGTAAGGTTATTATCCACTGAATTGTTTTTTATAGATGAGGCCATTAAGACTTGAGGGATGAATAAACTTGCCCATAGTCATACAACTATGGTAAGTGGCAGAGCCAGGATTTGAATCCAGGTCTTAGAAACTGAATTGTAGTTTCAGGATTCTTTGGGGTCCTAGAAAATCTGAGGCACCCTGTGTAACTGGGATATATTTTACCACTGTTCTTGTTTCAGATGGGTGACCTCTAGCTAGTTCTGTTAAATTCTGTTTAGTTCCTCCTAAGACAGGTGCCGGTGGACTTTCCTTTCTAAATCACTAGCTCTCCTCCAGGTTTAGAGCACCCAGCTTTAATCTGGAGACAGCTCTCAGAAATTCAGGGAATTGCCCACATGGGGTAGGCTGGTTGCAAGCCAAGCAGGATCTCAGGGCACAAACAGCTTGGTAGCCTGACTGATGAACAGTGATGATGCCAAAGGAAGGCTCTCTCTAAAGCCAACAAGAAGTAAAGCTCCCATAGCTCTTTGGTATAGATGACATACTGTAAGCACTGTCATCACCCGTGTGCCTCTTGGAGGCATGGGGACCCAGTGGTCTATCGGTTCTGAATTTGCTCCTCTGTGGCGTCTGCTCAGGCCTTATCCCCTCATTGCTGGACCTACCAGCTCATTTCTAACTTTCCCGTAACCCATCCAACTGTCCTGTTACCTCAGACATGAGGGATCTTTTTCCTTTTTTTCTTGACAGCAGAAAACTTTTCTCTTTCTGGTCACTTCTCTTTAATCTTTTGTTTTTGTACTTTAAATCCTTTCCATTCCGTTGTCTGTTTTCCTTCATCATTTCTGCTGTCATCACTTCCTTTATACAAGGAATGCCCAAGATACTGAGTGGAGAAAGGGACACAGAAATAGAAGGAAAGAACCTGGAAACAAACACATGAGATCACTACTACAACAATAGTATATTGACACACACCCAGACGTGGGAGTTGACGCCCTCATCTGGAATATATTAGATTATCCACTGACTGATTGCAGGGAAGAACTCTGCCTCTGCTAGTGTTTTGGAAGAAACAGAGTTATGACATGTGGTCATTTGAGATCTAGTAGGCTTCAAGGTAAGCATCATTCAGGAGGACCTCAGGTTAGGGTTGCCAAATTTGGCAAAAAAAAACCCTCCAAAACACAAAAAAACAAAAAGACAGGTTGCCCAGTTACATTTAAATTTCAGATGAACAGAAAATTTTTAGTATAAGTATATCCCATGCAATACTTGGGACTCATTTTGTTTATTGCTGTTTATCTGAAAGTCAAATTAAATTTGGCATCCCTGGGACCTCGAGATTATCATACTAAGTGCAGTAAGTCAGACAGAGAAAGGCAAATATCATATGATATCACTTACATGCAGAATCTAAAAAAAATGATACGATTGAACTTATTTACAAAACAGAAACAGACTCAGACTTAGAGAACGAACTTATGGTTACCGGGGGAAGGGTGGGAGGGAGGGATAGCCTGGGAGTTTGGGATTGACATGTACACACTGCTATATTTAAAATAAAATGCCTCTCTATGAAAAAAAATTGGCATCCTTTATTTTATCTGGCAATCCTATCCTGAGTTTATCTGATAAAAATGAGTTTTTTGCTCTAGCTCATTGTAGTTATAACCAGTTATTACCAGCAGTCGCTCATACTACCTATAGGAATAACATGTTTCTCTCTATTTTATTTATCGTGCTGCCTTTGACTAGGATTTCTCATCATTTGGTTGGCATCAGTCTGACCATATTCCAAGCCTGCTCTGGGTCTTGAGTCTGTTTGCCTTCTGATCTTATATGATTATCAATTAGGAGCCATTTCTGAACAAATTACACCTGCCATCTGAGCTCCACAATTATTCACAACCTAAGCAAGGGTTCACCGGCTGTCTGTGCTGCACCTGTATCTCCCTGGCCGCAGACCTATCTGAATGCCCCTCTGTCAACATGACTCAACTAAAAGCAGTCACAGATGGAGTATTCAGAAATTATGAAGTGGGTGTATCTATTATCTATTTACACAATTATGTTGAGTAACAACTGCAAAATACCAGTGGCATGCAACAATAAATAAATCATTTAGTTACTGAGTCCGTGGGCTTCACCTGCTCTGGTCTGCTCTGGTCTGCTCTTTGGGAGCTGATCTATGCTTGCTCATGCAACTGTGGCCTGCTGTGACTCTGCAAGGCAGAGCAGTTAGGGTTGGCTGGACTTGTTCACAAGTCAGTTGGCTGTGGGCTGCACTAAGAGCATTTCTCCTGGGAAAACTGGTGTATCTTTCATCTTGCAGGCTGGCCTGGGCATTTTCTCGTGGTACCAGCAGAGGATAAGGTGGAGCAGAAATGCATGAGAACGATTTTTAAGCCTGGGCCTGAATCACATCTATTAATAAATATCCATTGGCTGAAAGAAGTCACTGATGTCAACCCCAAATCAAGGAGTGGGGAAATAGACGGATGCTTTAGCAAGAGGGTCTGTAAAGTAACATCACTAAGGGTGTAGATGGAGGATGAGGTGAAAAATTATACTGTCGATGCAATCAGATTACTACACACACATAATTTCCTGAACTCATATAATTTAGAAAATTAAAAAAAAAAAAGATATCACCTAAGACAAGTAGCATGGAGAGTGCCCTAGAGGCAGGTGACAAGAACAGAGTATGGGGTTAGAAGAAGGCCAGCGTGGCCAAAGGTAGGGGTGGGGAGTGGGTACACATGGCCAGAGATGAGACTGGACAGGTAAGAAGGGGCCAGACAGTACAGGTCTTGCTGGCCTTTTAAAAAAATAATCACTTCATGAAGCCTTCCCATTTATAGTCATTTTACTAAACTTATGGTGGTTTTGTCACTTATCATCATTGGGTATTATTTTCTCCACTCTATAATGAGAGATTATATTAAATCAAAAGTTAACTTTGGGAATAATCTAGTTAACAAATGTGGATATTTTGGGACCAGAATAGCATTAATTAATTTTTGTAATGCTTTCTGAGAAGTTTGTTCTTCAAGTTTCCACAGGCTTGTTATTCTGTTCTTTTTAACTTGCTCCTTCACACATTTATATTTTCTACCTCGCTCTTAGGGCATTTGAGTTTGGAAGTCCTCAGTTAGGTACTTTTTAAGTTCCCTTTCAGTTCTATATTTCTCATTATCAGAGAGGCATGGGTATAAATTTGAGGTGGCACTAATTAGAGAGATAAAACAAAGTAAGTGATAAAAGAGTTTTATATAATCCCTTTTAAAATATCAGTGGATCAAGAACTATCTCAGGCTGGCGTTGGAACTAACATTATTGGGGTGAAGATGACCAATGATTCTTGTCTGTTTACTTGCCCCAGGAGAAACTGATAAATGAGAATATAAGTGAATTAGCTGTGTAGAAATTATAAGCAGTATAGGCTGAGGGTCAGGGAATGTTCTTCATCTGAATATCTTTCTTTTAATTTAAATTGAACTCTAAATTTCTTGAAAGTTCTGTATTGTAATCACTTTGAAATAAATGCCATCATGCCATTGAAAAAAGAATGGTATGCAGAGAGGAAGCACAGGATCCTTGCCATTTCAAATTATACTCTCCATAAGTGAGAACATATGTTTTAGGTATAACAGATTTCAGAGAATTATCTTAGGCATGGTACGCTACAGTCACATGGGTTGAAACTTATGAAAGATGCAGACTTGCATGTCTGTATGTTGTCTGCTAGACAAGGAAATTTCTCACCAACCTTCGGCTCCGAAGCAGAGTCTCCTACAATGGAGTACCCACATCTGTTGTATGGAACCAACAGGAAGATCAGGAAAATATTTCAATGTAGAGGATTTTAGCTTACAGTGCAGTCAAAATCATATTATTTAAAGTTCAGGCGAGAAAACATGTTTATACTTGCTTGTTTTTGAAAGATGTTGGGTCCACTGACTTTCTCTTGGCAACATGGGAAGCAGCTGAGCCAGATTTGGGATGAGGGAGACCATTGTGGGCATAACATTTTGAGAATCAGGAAGAAGCACTGAGAAAGCTGATCCCTTCTTTACACATAAAAGATAATTACAATCATTGAGAAATAAATATTATAGAAAAAAACTGACCTCAGCTGCTAATTCGAAATTGGGAACTAGAGCAAGTAAGCAGGTCCTATGAAGGATCTATCAAATGTAGGACCTTTCAAAGATAGGACCAAGACTCCAGGCAGGGGCAGGTGGGACAAATTTACCAAACAACTTGCTAGAATAGAGTTATATTTTATGGATGAAGTAGCTCACATCCAGGAGAGCTACTCTTTTTTTGAAAAATTCACTTTTATTCATCTATTCACTCATTTTAACATTGACAAAGAAATTATTAGTTTAATATCTGCATGATAGGTACATAAGAGACAAACAATAAATATTTTTGAATGAGTAAAAAATATTAATTCTAGAGAATACAGAGAAGCCAGAAGAAAAAAGCAAAACATAACCCTTCATTGTTAGTATTTTGGTTTAAAAATGAGTCATATTATATGTAATGTTTGCAAAATTCTTTCCCCATGAATGTTTCCAGGCCACTGTGTGCTTGCAAAAACTGATTTTGAACAGCAATTTCATATTGTTTCTAGAAAAAATTTATAGATTGCTTATAAAAGCCTCTTCATGTATTTATTTTGTACTCTTTATATTTTAACTTATTTGTGTTTTAAAAATTCTATTAGTTTATTCTGATTATGCAAAGAGTATATGCTCATTGAAAAAAACACTTAGATGTGCATAATAAAAAATGTAGCATTTTCTCAATTATAAGATAATATCTGTTGAAATTCACACTAATATTTAGTAACATTTCTCAAGAAAAAAATACTTCATTGTGTGTGTCTGTCAATTGTAAGACACAATCCGATTTGAGAATGAGTGGAAAAATACATCTCAGAATTGAGGATATACAATGTCAATAAAAATCAGAGTGAGCATCTGTGGAGGATGGTGGATGTACCAACTTGTGCCATTCACCACCACAGGCTTATGAGGAAGGTGTGGTGCTGTTATGATGACTCATATATATATATTTTTGGAATTTTATTTTATTTTATTTTATACAACAGGTTCTTATTAGTTATCTATTCTATACAAATTAGTTTATATATGTCAATCCCAATCTCCCAATTCATCCCACCTCACACCCAATTCCCCCTGCTTTCCCCCCTTGGTGTCCATACATTTGTTCTCCACATCTGTGTCTCTATTTCTGCCTTGCAAACTGGTTCATCTGTACCATTTTTCTAGATTCCACATACATGCGTTAATATACGATATTTGGTTTTCTCTTTCTGACTTACTTCACTCTGTATGACATTCTCTAGGTCCATCCACGTCTTAACAAATGACCCAGTTTCATTCCTTTTTATAGCTGAGTAATATTCCGTTGTATATGTGTACCACACCTTCTTTATCTGTTTGTCTGTCGATGGGCATTTAGGTGGCTTCCATGACCTGGCTATTGTAAATAGTGCTGCAATGAATATTGGGGTGCACGTGTCTTCTTGAATTACGGTTTTCTCTGTGTATATGCCCGGTAGTGGGATTGCTGGGTCATATGGTAATTCTATTTTTAGTTTTTTAAGGAACCTCCATACTGTTCTCCATAGTGGCCGTATCAATTTACATTCCCACCAGCCGTGCAAGAGGGTTCCCTTTTCTCCACACCCTCTCCAGAATTTGTTGTTTGTAGATTTTCTGATGATGCCCATTCTAACCGGTGTGAAGTGATACCTCATTATAGTTTTGATTTGCATTTCTCTAATAATTAGTGATGTTGAGCAGCTTTTCATGTGCTTCTTTGCCATCTGTATGTCTTCTTTGGAGAAATGTCTATTTAAATTATGAATTTAAATTTAAATTCATGGCTTTATGGGTGAGTTTTGCCAACTCCTTAAGGTAGAAAGAATGCCAGATTTACACAAACTCTTTTAGAGAATAAATAAGAAAATATTTCCAATTTGTTTTATAATGCTAGGGTAACCTTCATATCAAAACTTGGCTTTACATAAAAAGAAACGAAATTGAATTATTTGTAGTGAGGTGGATGGACCTAGAGTCTGTCATACAGAGTGAAGTAAGTCAGAAAGAGAAAGACAAATACCGTATGCTAACACATATATATCGAATTTAAGAAAAAAAAAATGTCATGAAGAACCTAGGGGTAAGACAGGAATAAAGACACAGCCCTACTAGAGAATGGACTTGAGGATATGGGGAGGGGGAAGGGTAAGCTGTGACAAAGTGAGAGAGTGGACATATATACACTACCAAACGTAAAATAGCTAGCTAGTGGGAAGCAGCCGCATAGCACAGGGAGATCAGCTCGGTGCTTTGTAACCACCTAGAGGGGTGGGATAGGGAGGGTGGGAGGGAGGGAGGTGCAAGACGGAAGAGATATGGGAACATATGTATATGTATAACTGATTCACTTTGTTATAAAGCAGAAACTAACACACCATTGTAAAGCAATTATACTCCAATAAAGATGTTAAAAAATATATATATATATATGCAGTTGAATAATAAATTTATATTCTTAATTAAAAAACAGAACAAAACAAAAAAACTTGGCTTTACAAGAAAGGAAAGTGTTATTTCAGTCTCTCCTATAATCAGATACAAAAATTCTACATTAAATATTAGCCAGTGGAATCCATGATGGATGATATATCTTGTTTTTACTCTAGAAATGTGAGATTAATTTAACCTTTGAAAGTTAGTCAATATAATTAGCTACATTACTACAAAACTGTGAAAATCATACCAAAACCTCAGTAGATTAAAAAAAAACCTTTAGATAAAATCCATAATTCAATCATGGAGAAAAACATTGTAAACTAGAAGAAAAAGAAATTCCTTTAATTTATGTTCAACATTATGATAAGTTCTGGGTGTAATGGTTATCAGTGGATATAATGTGTTGAAATGTGTCTCACTAAAATTCCTGTGTTGTAGTCCTAACCTCCAGTAGCTCAGAATATGACCTTATTTGAAAAGAAGATTGTTATGGGTGTAATTAGTTTAGACAAGTCATAATGGTATAGGATGGGCCTCTACTCCAATATGACTGATGTTCTTATAAATAGAATGCCCTATGAAGAGAAAGACATGCATACAGGGAGAAGACCATGTGAAGATAGGAGTTAGGCTGCCACAAGTAAAGGAACTACCAGGAGCTAGGAGAGAGACCTGAATAAATCATTCGCTAGATCCTTCAGACGGTGCATGGTCCTCCTGACACCTTGGTATCAATAAATTTATGTTGTTTAAGCCACTCAGTTTGTGATACTTTGTTACAGCAGCCCTAGCCACATTAATACAGTGAACTTGTGGGTCTCACTCTGTCAGTTTTACACTGACATGAGATGTATGACTCATGGATGTAACTTATATGAGAGAATGATACCTCTGAACCCTTATTAATAGGACATGCACTTTGATTTGATTTTTGGGAAATAAGAATGGGTGTGCACTCTGGTGTCTGTGCATTTATTAATTTGACAACTATTTGTGTGTTTACTAAGTGTAAGTCCACAAGATAAAAAGGTAATCTAAACAAATATGGCACCTGCCTTCAAGAAGCTTTCTGCCTAGTGGAGGATATAGACATTAAAGACATTGTCAAAAACACACATACGCACATATGTATGTAAATTTATTATTATTTCTATTATTACTAACTGGGATAAATATTATGAAGTGACAGCACAGAATGCTCTGGCAGAGGTAACAGAAAGATCTGAGTTAGCCTCAGATGACACACTGTCTCAAGTGTCTGGGTAGGTGATGTTTGACCTGCGATCTGAATGGGTATGAATAAGTGGTATGAATAAGTTTACAGTGAGGCTGAAGATCATTCCAGTCAAAAGAACCAGCATGTGTAAAGGCCCTAGAAATTAAAGACTAAGAATAAGCATGAGGAAGAGCTGGGTGCTGATGAAGAGGTGCACAGGGCATTCAGGGGACTCTAGGTAATGTTACGCACATTGGCCGTTATCCTTAATATCAGGAAGCCATTAAAGTTTTTAAAGCAGGGCAAAGTCATTTTATGTTTGTGTTTTAACTCGAGTTTTATCTTTAACATTTGTATGTATTTTAATATATAAACAAGATTTTAAATGACTTGTCAATTACTTCACCTCTAAAATCTTTAAATAAGAACAGTTCCCTAGAAAGATTTACCATATTTATCACTGAGCTTCGTCCACTGTTTGTTTAATATCAGGCCTCACTTGTCCATGATTGAGAAATAAAGATCTGCCCTTCGAGTGCAAGCCAATTTCCCCTTTTTTCTCTTGCTTGGACCACCATATGGATGAAATGGGGAGCTACATGTAGAGTTGTCTGAGTACTGAAGAGCCCTGTATACAAAGTGAAAACATAAAAATAAAATAATTTTAGAAACTTATTTTAACCCCCTACAGCACCTTCAGTCATCTCCTCTATAAGATTATATAACCTATCACCCTTTTGGTTAAGGCTTGATCTGTGGAAGTTCCTATTACAATATTAAAATGTTGATATTCTATATGGAAAGGGCCATTTATTATCATGGATCATATTAATGATTATTGGCAGAACAAGTATGGGATAGATGGCTTTTCATGAATATCAAGGTAGAGGATTCACCTGTTGTAAGGACTTCTGGACTAGATCAGTCTTTCCCGGCAGAAATCTTAATGCACTGTATTCTCTTAGTACTCTTCAGGAATAAGGAAGATAAAAAGAGTTGAGTTAAAGATAACAGAGAACAAACAGGTGGTTGCCAGAAGGGAGGGGAGAGGCAGGAGGAAAGAAATAGGCAAGGGAGGTTAAGAGATACAAACTTCCAGGTGTAAAATAAATGAGTCACGGGTATGAAATGTACAGTGTGGGGAATATAGTAACTATGTAATATTTTTGTATGGTGACAGTTGGTATCTAGACTTACCATGGTGATCATTTTGAAATGTCTGGAAATATTGAATCACTATGTTGTATAACAGGAACTAACACAGTGTTGTAAGTCAATGATACTTCAAAAACAAACATCAAACAGAATCATAGAAAAGGAGATCAGATTTGTGTTTAGCAGTGGTGGGGATTAGGGGAGGGGGAATTGGATGAAGGCAGTCAAAAGGCACAAACTTCCAGTTACAAGATAAACAAGTACTAGGGATGTCATGTACAACCTGCTAAATATAACTAACACTGCTGTATGTTATATATGAAATTTAAGAGTAAATCCTGAGTTCTCATCACAAAGAAAAATACATATTTTTTTCTATTTGTTCAATTTTATATCTATAGGAGATGATGGAGGCTTGCTAAACTTATTGTGATAATCATTTCATGATGTATGTAAGTCAGATCATTATGCTGTGCACCTTAAACTTATGCAGTACTGTATGTCAGTTATATCTTAATACAACTGGAAGAGAAAAAAGAGATTAGTTGAAAGAAGATTTAAACTGAATGCATATTTACTAAAGAGTAACTTTAACGCTTGCCTTGACAGTTCATAATGGTTGGAAGTTGTCGGGGAAGACAATTAGGTCTCATCCATCCTAGAGAGACTTTGAAAGTCCTGGAGGTAACAGTGTGTCCCTTATAGAATCTGGGGATTCAGCTTCACGAGCTGGAGAATGTAGCACTAGAAAGAGGTGTAGGTAAATCTGAGCAAATGTTCTCCATATCTAATTCTGAGCATGGCCCTGCTTTCATGCCCTTGCTAACAGTCAGCCAACTTGTGCTTTGGGAAGATGAATTACTTCGTTATACTTAAGTAAAAATTACTGGGAAGAAACCATTGTTAAAAACAAATAAGAAATCATCCAACAAAAATCCAGTATGTATTACATGCCATAGCCAAGAAGAAATGCTTAGGGGATTATCCCACACAGTGCTGTTTCTCTCCAATAAAGCAGGTAATTGAGAGCTAACCATATTGGCTTTGGATGCAGCCCTAGACAGCTTCACTAATTAATGCACTTGATTTGATATTTCATACTTGGACTTAGGGGCTTGTCAACACATTATGCAGATATATGGAAAACTGGACACAAATGAATACTTGGAACAAGTAACCCTGATGATTTTTAACACAGGAGTATAATATTTTACCACTATTTTGGTTTGATGATTTTTTTCCTCACAGATCAGAGCTTTTCTAGGTGCCCTTTGTTTCCACCGTCCTTCGTTCCCTTTCATTTGTGGGAGTTGGATCAGTTTTGTCCTATTTCTGCCAGACTTCTCACCAGCATTAAACTTACCTCTTTAGCCTAATTTTCTTATTTTCATGATTTAGGATTGTTTGAGGTTTCAAGAGGGGAAGACACCCATTCATAAAAAATGTGCGGAGTTGGTTAAGATCAGGAAAAAAAATTAAATATAACTCTTCTTTCCATTGGGGTACTGCAGGGCTGTACTTGACATCAGATTTTAAAAAGAGGTAAATATTAAGTATTTCAAGTTTGGTTATTTTAACAAAATCTCCTTGATGATTTTGAATGGTAGTAAGGTTAAAAAATGTCTCTGAAATATTGTAAATTGAAGGTGTGGAGACAAAATTGAGAGTGGAGGAGCTGAATTCTGTTTGTAGGTCAAACTTGTGTTCTTGCTTAGAGGGACAGGAGTAATTGTCAGGCCAGGTGAGGGTGAAGGAGGTTTGAGACAGTGGCTGGCTTTGACATAAAATTATACTGCCTCTCTTTAACCTGTCTGTCACATGTATCTGTCTTTCCTTTTCCGTTTCCTCCTGGGCATCCTGGGCTTCAGTTGGCCTGATAACTCTCCTTGCTCTTAGCAGTCTGATAATCTCCATTTCCAGATGAATGATGGGTCTTCTATTAGAGACAAATGGACATTCAAATGGGCGTCCAACGGGGGCACCTTGCTCAGGGTTTTGAAATTCATTCTTGCCTTGATTATTCTTTTCGCTAAGCCAAGAGAGCAGGGTTGGAAAGAGGCTACAGAATGGGAAATTTTTTCTGTTTTCTCCACCTCATTTGTCAGTCAGTGACATTGCACCTTTGGCTTTCAATTCTGCTTTCATTTATTTCCATTATCCTTCTTTTCTGTGCCATTTTTCTTCCTTCAGCTGTTCCCTCACCCTCACTTTTTACTTGATCTAGATCTAGTTATACTCAAGGGTATACATGGTATAGGCAATTGAGAAAAGGGATAAAAAAAAAGAGATTGCTCTAACAGAAGTTCACATATTTGCTCAATGGTTTTCATTTTCCTACCAGTAAAAAGCATACTTGTAGGAGGTGACCAACTATGGTAACTGCAGGCTTAGGCAAAGGAACCCTGTCACTGCCAAACCACAGCCTTCAAGGAAGGAGCCAGGGGTAAATACCTTTGCCCTCCTTCTCTTTCCTCACCTTCTGATCTCTTCCAGGGCCTCGGCTGAATTCAACCAGAAGCCACAAGCATGGGGGGAGCCTGGTATATATTGTCCATTGAGGTCAGTCTTTTCTGCCACAGAGCAAGTTGCAGAAGGGTAGAGAATTAATAAAGGGGAGAAAACAGGAAATATGCAGCCCAGGGGATGAGAAGAGAAAAAGACAATTACAGGCATTTGACATTCTAGCTGGGGCCCAAATAGCCTCATGCAAGCAGATCTATCATTGTTTCCTTTCTTTGGGATTGCTCTAAGATCATGGTTTATTAGCTTTATGGCTATGAATGCATTTTTCAGTTAAACATAGGTTTGTGCCAAATTACTCTCTTTTTCTAATTTTTGTACACATTCTCCTCTCTCTTCTCCATTTGTCTCTTTTACACATTCTTCAGACTCAACGCATGCCCAGTCTCTTCCACTGCAGAGCTTTATTTTGGCTTGTTTCCTGTAGTAGTCATTTCTTCTACTGTTGTTTTGACGCATTACTATATTTTTCTGGTACTTAAAAAAATGAATGCGTTTATTTTTTTGTCCAGCTGTAGACCGTATCTTGGTGTTCCCTGTGCTCTTAAAATTTAAAGACTTTAATAAATGCAGATTAGTGCTTCTGATGCCATTCTGTTAACCTGGGAACTGTAAGCAAAGAAAAATCAACAGCAACCACATACTCAAAAATAAGACTTAGAAAATTTCCTAGAAATTAAAACAATCTTGCTGGCCTTATATACTCTTGCTGTCAGGTTCTTTAGCACCAGAGCTTTTGACTCTTACCTAGTGCTGCCAGGCAGAATCTTGGTCCTGCTCTGTTGTAGCTGCGTGACCCAGACAACGGATTCTGAGTTACTTCAATTAAAAGTAGAATAATAATATCAACCTCATAAAATGTTTTATTTCAAGAATTGAATGTGATACACTAAGTAAAGCATACTCATCAATGATTGTTTTTGCACACACTCAAAAATGTTTCTGAATAGTCTAAATAAAGCAGGGTCCTACTTCTTTGTCAGAATCATAGTCAAAATGAAATTCAAATCGTATTCCAGAAACCATAAAGAATAATATACTTCTTTACTATAAGGTTTTTTTTAATGGACTGGTCTAAAGTTATATTCTTCTGTGTTCATTTTTAGAAATGCTGAAAGTCTCACAGATTTTTTTTTTACAGTAAAGACAATTCTGAAAATCTCTGTCTCTCCCTATCCCTTTGATCCACATGTTCTGCTGTTCTCTCATTAACAGGCCAGCCTCTTTGGTTACTGCCTACTTCCCATTTCCCCTCTCCTTTCTAGGGCCACATCACTCTTTCTCCTGTCTGGGAGTTAGGTTGTTCCACATGAATTTCACTCCTATGAAAGGGGTCAAAGGTATAATTCAGTCAAGGGGAATGTTAGTGAAACCATTATTTCCAGTATCAGAGAGAGCACCTGAGTCCACAGAGCTCCCTTGCTATCTCTTCAGCCTAGAAATGTCAGTACTGCATTTCTTAAAGTGCATTTAGTGCAAGAAAAGTATCACAAAATATGATCTTTAAAAACAGAAAACAGGCTTCTAAAGTCAAATTTGAGAATTTTCTATCTTAGAGATTCACCATGTATATTAGCATAGTAAAGACTCCAAGAAATTTACAGTAAAAAAAAAAATGAAAGGATTATCATTAAAAAAATTTTTGGACCTATTTTTTCCCAAACTGAATTAACCATAGAATAAGTTTGTTCCTTAGTTATATCTTACAAGGCGTATTTTGGGGAACTCTGATCTAGGTCATATTGTGTAAACAATGGGGAAAATGTTTTCTTGGCAGTTGATATAACTAAGTTTTTTCTTAGGAAATGGTCTTTTAGTTGAAATGTCTGCATAATAAAGGATGGATAAAGAAGGGCAGTGGGGTAGAAAGGTCTGATGCTTGGATGAAAGAAGAGTCAATTTAAAACAATGAAGACTGAGATTTTCAATGAAATTAGGCCTTTGCGGGAGACAGAAATTTCTAATGACTGTTTCACCATGTGGTGTGCATTGTAATATTCTCCTTCCTCCCCCCACCCCCAGTTTTTAATTTGAATCTATAATATTCAATAATGCTTTGTGGAGCGTATTTGATTTTGGGAACTGGGACGGTGTGCTGGGTCCTGCTCCATGGCTAATACACAGTGAAACCAGGGACTGCTAAAGGAATAACAGACATATAAACTTCTATGGAACCGGAAAGGGATCTTATTAGTGAAAGCCTTAATAATGTGTAAAATGGGAGCATTCTGATTTGCCAATAGAGAAAGAAGAAAGAAACCTTCAGATACAGGGAGTGTGCAGCATTGACAGGGAGGAATTTTGAAGGCAACATTCAATATGGGGCTAAACTTCCTACATGGGATTGAATTGTCAGGCTGTATGTTGATTATGACCTTAATTCCCACGGACTAATGGTAACACATATCCATAGTAAAACCCGTCCACAGACTGGAGATTAGAAAGCCATCTTCTAAAATCAAAACAAAAGAAACAAAACAAAAATCCCATCCGTTACGGTGTAAGCAAACTGAGTTTTACTGACTCACCGCAGCAAGAGTGAAGATCACACAGATAGTTCTGAGATGGCACCTTGTTATGTGAAGTGAATGTACGGCTTATATAGCTTATGGGTTGGGCTCAGAAGTTCTTAGTGTTGGGTATTAATTGATTGGTTTCTTAAAGTGAGGGTTGGTCAAGGTAAGGTTCTCAGCAAAAAAAGAAATGTTATTCATTTCTTTTTCTAAAATCTTATCCAAAATACTCCTTACTTGTATTTGCCTGATAGAGTGATTGTTCTGGTTCTTGTGACTAAAAACCAGTGGTACTAAAACATCTATTTCAAGGATTTTTGTTCCTCTAGCACTTAATTTCAGACTCTTCCCCCACCTAAAGTGTCTGTCTAGGTAAAAGAAACCTGTATTCAGTGGTGTGATGGTAAACGTTTAACAACAGACTCTGTGAAAAAACAAACAAAAAGCTCTGATTTTTAGTATTTGCCATTTTGGGGGTATAAATACACCTTTCTACCATGGTCAATTTCAAACTACCAATGTTGGGAAGAATTGCATGGTAGCACACCAGTATATAGTATTTACACTATACAGACACAATAGATGTTATTTGTCTTGAGTATAGATAATAGTAAGGTATTTAGGAAGTTTGAATTTTGAGTATTCATTTTGCTTTTATAAATTACTCAATTATGAGTTTATGTCATTTGCTTTTATTTACTTTTAATAATGGCTGTATTTAAGAACAGGCTAACAGTATTCCTGAAAGCTTAAAGGTTGGCTCCCATAAATTGGTATAAGCTGCCACTAGCATACTACTGTGTACATTCATAGAAGATGATTTGAGTATTACTAACATAAAAAAAAAAAAAGACTTGAGGTTTTTCTGCTTCAGATTATCTTCCAGGTTCTCTCCTGAGCTAGAATTAATAATGTTTTTGGTTCTTGGCCTTAAAGCCCTGGATGTCTATGATGGAATGTAAATGTGTTGTCCTGGTCAAGTAACTGGTAGTTACTGAATATGCTTCCAGGTGAATGGAATACACAGGTGGTTGATGGGATGCAGAAGATGAGAGAATATGTGTGGTAGATGCCCTGATGCTAGGCATAGACTGACAGAGAACCAGAATTAGGGAGATCTGGCATGCAGGATGGAGAAAAGGCATACCCAAAACGCTGACTTTTTTGCGGGGGAGGGCAACACCATGTGGCATGAGGGTCTTAGTTCCCCGACCAGGGATTGAACTCACGCCCCCTGCAGTGGAGGCATGGAGTCTTATCCACTGGACCGCCAGGGAAGTCTCCCAAAACTCTGACTTATAAAATGGTTTGCTGCAAACATTGGAGACCCTTTTTATTACTGAACTCTGACTTGAACTAATCATGCTTAGAATAAAACAAAGAAACAGATAAAACTCTTCTTCACATACTTCCAATAAATCAAATCAACATTAATTCTGCATAGTCACTTTTGTTCACAAATCACGTGACAGAACCAGATTATGGCTATAAAAATTAACACAGAAATAAATTCGCCCAATAGAAACCAAAGCTTTTGGAGAGGCAAAACAGGAGAGAGATCCATACGGATTTCCAGACTAAGTTCCCATATATTTTTTTCCTTGGCTCCCTTTTGAGATTTCCAGTGTCAGAAGCCAAACTTTATGCAGAACAAAAAGTTATACCGTTACAGAGTTTCCTTAAATACACCACAGTATGTTTAAAAGGGAGCTTGCAAGGTCTGATTTTTGCTGTAGGATCTTCAACTGTAAAAGCCAGATATAACAATGTTAACTAACTCCTTCAATTATAATAAGTACAATAAATGAAAGCATGGTTGGTATCGACATCCCCTAGTTATCAGTCTCTCTCCCCGTAGAGCTTAAGCTCTGTGGGAGCAGAAACTCTTCGTCTTGTTTAAAATGGTGTTTCCTCAGTGCCCGGTGCAGTGATACCAAAGGTTCTGTGTAGAACATAGAAGTTGTTTGAGAATATTGGATGAATGAATATGTGTATGCTTCCTTTGACATAATGTAATTGGGTTAACTTTATCTGGATTAAGTTTTTAGCACCCGTGTGACTATTGACAAGATAGGTAATATCTCTGTGTCTAAGTTAACAGTCCTATAAAATGAGAATAACAGTAGTACCACCTTATATGGTTGTGTTGAGGTTTAAGTGAGGTAACGTCCTCAGTATAGTGTCTGACTTAGGACAAAGTCGTAATTGATGTTAGCTGTTATTGTTCTTACTTTTTTTTTCTTTTGTCACACCGCGCAGCATGTGGGATCTTAATTCCCCAACCAGGGATCAAACCCGTGCCCCCTGAAGTGGAAGCATGGGGTCTTAACCACTGGATCGCCAGGGAAGTCCTGGTCTTCCTTTTGATGAAGAGAAATTGATTATATTCCTTGTATACTATAGGTGATATCATAATAAGTGCATCATCTCCAAGATATTTTGTGTTAATACACACCTCTCTTAGGCAGTAAGGCCCAAATCCTGATGTTAACAAAAATGATAGGAAAAAATCATCAAGTTTTCTAAAATTTTACCAGCGTGAACTTAGAGAATTACTGAGATTATGTTAAAAATTGTCTTTCATATCTTCAAAAAGCTCAGCATATAGTATAATTATATGGATGCTTGATAGATGTGAAATGGAAACATTTTATATTAACCATCTATGAGAAATAAACTCACAGGTTAGTACCTATGAAATGTTAAGCTTGGCTTGTTAACTCAAATATGGTGCTGTTAAAATAAGGGGAAAAATTGGATTTCTTCATGATCATTTCGCCGGTTCTTATTTAAATATGATTTTAAAATTCAGACCATCACCACCTTAGTGTTTGACATAATACATTTGGTTGACTTTTATCTATAGAAATAATAATGGCTGAAAACGTCACCACCATTATATGACAAATTGTATGTTCTTGTGATACGCCTGCCCTTCGACAGCCTGTATGCTAAGTAGAACAGCGAATTACTGGACTTAGGTAATCTTCTTTCAGTAGCTTGGTACTTGTATGTTTTTCATTGTCAAAGCAATTATAGAGCCTTCTGCTCGAGCAGCCTCTGTCATGTAGTGAACAAATACAAAAGATTGTCATTATTTCTCTTTAAATTTTTGGAAGACATTTGTCTTGCTGGGAGACAGGATCTTTGCTGTGTTGTTGAGACCCAAACTTAGAACCAAAATATTTTCAAACATTTTCATGCAGACTTTAGAGTCTTTCCTTGATTGAAAAGAATTTTGTCTTTCAGAACGTTGAGGTTAATATTATTTGGCTGAAATTATAAATGGGACTGGACTGTAAAGTGAGGAAAGGATTGTGGAGAGAGTGGAGAAGCCACAATTAATTTAGCAGCGTGGAGAGAACCACATCTGTGGATTGTCATAGAGGAGGTTGGTGTGAATTTTTTGTGTGTCAGTGCAATCTGTTGGTCACCTTCTCCAAGGTTTCATGTATACGCTCTCTGATCTCTCACAGTTCATGTCTTTTAACAGGTTTTGAAAATGGCAGGGATGTGAATTTGGTACATTATAGCATGGGTGACTATCACTGTATGTAGATGTTTTTCTGTTTATAGGTCCTCTACCATTTTTTCAGCTTTAAATGATAGGAAATGTCATCTTGTAATTTCTGTTGAACTTTAGGCACAGTGTGCTTTGCTCCTCTCAAGTCTGCTGTAATGTGATGCTTCTTTGCCAGTGTTCCCTGCAGGTCAGGCATCAAGGCGTCATCTTAGCACTGTCTTCATGAAAAGGCAACAAGTATGAAATAGTCTCTGAAGTTATAAGCAGAGTCTTGCAAAATGATGATTAAGGCTCTAATTGATGGTACCCTTGATACAATGTTCGGTATTCTCTGAAAAAATGTTAGCCAGCACTTGAAGTGAATGACAGAAGAAATACAGACACCACTATTGAATGGGCCACAGTTTGTCTCAGTGGCAAAATTTCTGGTACATTTAGTCTAATGTGCAAGAGGGCAACAACCCATCAATGTTGTCAATTTCAGGACCCAGGAAAGTCTGATCTTTCTTTCTACTGGTAGAAAGCCTCATTTCCCAACCCGAACTCTTTGATAAAGAAGAGTTGGTCAGTACCTAGTTTTCTTTTGTTTTACCTAAGTTTAGTAAAAGAGTTGGAAATTTGAGAATATATCACAGTTCAAACGTGCCTGTATACTTCTCTTGCCCCATCTGGGTTTTGTTTATATATTGAATTTGTGCTTTTTTTCATAGTACAGTTGTGGGTATTTATGAGAGGTTATATGAACAGGACCTGGCTGAGTGGCACATGTTCGTGGTCAGGGTAACACCTATGGCATCCAGCTGTGGTGCTTCTGTTCTGTATGTGTTGGAAGTATCTCCTGAAAGCTTGAACCACCCACTCATCTATTTCTAGCTGTCATCACTGGGCTCAGATTCCTTTTCTGCTATAAGCTCCAGATAAATAGCATTGCTTTCTTTGATGTAGGTAGAGAAATGCGTGGAAAAAATAAATTAGGTGTTTGTAAGAAATAACCAGTTTACTCAAGCCAGACAGTTGATTAGTTAGCATAAATATGGGTAGAGATTTTTCTCTTCACTGAGGCATTTTGTATGGCTTTGGAAAAAATACTTAACATTCTGATTTTCAATTTCCTTGTATATTAAGTAAGACCACTGAATAAAGTAATCTCTAAGAAACCTTCCAGCTTTGAAAATACGATTCCATAAAGAGAAAAAGAATGCATCTCAGACTATATGAAAGTAGCAATGTACCCCTGAATATCAATATAATAGAGGTTTTATTAAAGTGTTCTTTATATGAGTCAAATACAGGCCACTAAACAAATTAATATGGAAGCTGAGGATCAGAGTTTAGTGACTTGCTAAAGGCAGAGATATTTTCTAAAGAAAATGAGTCTACCAGAAACTACAGAGATAGGCCAATGAGTGAATAAGTTATATCAGTCATGTCTCTGTATGTTGCAGATAAGAGGAAAAAATTCAATGTGGCTTAAATAAAAGAAATTCATCAGTTCACATAACTGAAAAGTTCATAAGTTGGTTTGGAGGCAAAATTTTAAGACAAAAACTAGTTTGAGGCAAAACTTGATCTTACAGCTCTAAAGATTTCAGAAATGATCTGGTTTCTCTGCGTCTCTTCTTGGTCTTGCGTGGCCCTGGTAGCTTCAGACATCCTGTTTGATGTTAACACAATGAATTTTTAATTTTAAATTTCATATTTCATACCAAAAGAGCCAGGGAGGGAATGGTAGCGTTGTAGAAGTGAATGACCCCAGAATTCCTTGATAAATGTCTCTTCATATTTTATTTGCTTTGTTTCTTTATGTGTTGCTCTATGAATCAACCACTGCAATCAGGGAAATGATACTCCATAGTCTTAATCCAATCAGGGCTCTTCCCTGGGTCCGGAGGTGTGGGGTAGAATGACATCGACTCAGGATCTGGGAGAGATGATTGTCTAATGGAAATTGAGGAAAACTTTTCAATAAAGAGGGAGAAATAGGTACAGGAGAGCCCAAAACAGACAAACACTAAGAAAGTCAGCTTTTTCATTAATTTTTCTCATCAAAACATCGAATGAGTATGTACTACGTAATGAGCACTGCTAGCAACGAGGAGCTTAGGCTGCAGACGAGGCAGGCAACAAAACCTGCCATGAGATGCAATGTGATAAGTGTGCAACGTGCTCTGCCCGGAGAATCACAAGCTTCTCACCTGCTGGGCACTGAGGTGCCCAGGAGCTGGGCTAACTATCTCGTACTTAAATCTTAAACAGGTTCAATCACCTTCAAGATCACACTAATAACATTAGTGCAGTCATGCAATCATACTACACAGCCTTTGCTGGTTGCCTGTCTTAAGCCAGAATAAATTTATTGCAAGGAGACCAGGTAGCTCATATTCAAGAAAGAGATGAACAACCAGGATTTTACAAGGACAGCAACTAAACCAGCTTTCAAGATCTCAGTAGCCGGGATTCATGAAAAGACTTTTTATAACTACTGTCGGAATGATAATAGGCAGCTCTAACACTAGAAGGTGACAAGAGAGCTCTGAGGAGGGTAAGTGAACATCAGAAAATATTTCTATGAGGGGGTGAGCTTTGAATTGAGTCTTGAAACAGATACACTGATGGAGAAGGGGTAAGAACAGTCCATGAGTAGGGAAGAATAGAGGCATGGGAGACCAAGCTATGGTTGGGAGCCTTCAAACAGTTCTATGTAGTTAAATTTTGGGGTGCACATGGGAAACTGATAGGTATTTACCTAGCAACGTGAGCAGGTGCCTGATTCTAAAGTGCCTTTTATGTAACAGCAAGGGGTTTGAACTTCATCTTTCAAATAAAGTGACCCGTTGAAAGATTTGGTGGGGGGTGTATGTTTCAATTTACATGATTGGTATTATGAAGATAATTCACTGGAGAAGAGACAGAAACAAAAGATAGGTAGAAAATAAATTGTTATCAATGGATAAACAAGTGAATGTAAAGAAAATGGAGAATCCTTAATAATGCTCATCTTTCTTTCTTGAGAGAGTGTCTACTGATACTATCCCACCCGCCCCCATCAAAAAAAATGGAATATGTAAGCAAAGGAAGATGAGGTTTGAATAGGAAAGGAAGTTTTGGTTATGTCCTTCGGATGTCTTCAAGTGACGATATCTAGTTAGTTGAGATATGAATTAGAGAAAACTTTACAGAGTCAACAGCCTATATGTAAAGTGACAAAAGCAGAAGGCTAATAAGGATGGAATATTAAGGAATATCAACATTTAAGATTTGGTGCGAGGAAGAAAATACAGCAAGACAAATGGGAGGAAAATCAGAATAGTGTTATCTCGATCAAGATTATCAAGAAAAATAGTCTCAAATGCCACCAAGATTTTTCTAAAATGTCAGAAAACTGACTGTTGAATTTGGTCAATACATAGAATATTAGCCATGTTACGGGAGACGTTCTGTCGCTTGGTGATAGCAGAAGTCAGGTGCCGCAGGCTGAGGACAGGAGGAGAGGAAATGAAGACATTGAGTGTTGACTGGTCTTTCCCAAAGCTTGTCAAGGAAAGAGAGAAGGAAGAGGATGGTAGAACAAAGGAGGGGGAGATGAAGATTTTTTTAATGGCAAGTATTTGAAAATAATTATGTACTGTGTTTTTCAAAAATGAGATGGGGAACCTGCTAATAGGAGAAGAAGAAGATAATTGGTGAAGAGAAGTGCAAGAGATGGAGAGCAGGGCTGGGAGCCGGTGGCAGGGTTAGAGTTGATCAGAGGGGTCCTATTTCAACCCACAGGCCAGTGACACTTGGCTCTGTCATGATCACAGACTTGAATTTCTAAGGAAGACATTTTTGAGCACTTAAACAGAATTGTGAAAACTCATAATAGAGGCTTTTATGGGTTATAATAGCCATCGTTGGAAAGATATGAATGTCATATTAGCCAGAGTGGAACATTTTATAACTTCATTTAAGTCTTGTTTCTGAAGTAGTGTATTGGCATAAAGGGAATTTTCACTCTTAATGTTTCTAATATACCAAAGAGCAGGCGGGCCTCATTCTCTCCAGATGCTGTTTTCTTGCTTATCTAATTAAATCCAGATGCATGGTGCAGCTTGAAAAAAAATAGGTGTGATAATTATATAGGTGTCAATTGTAAAGAAAATTATTTAGGTCTATGTCTAACATTCACCAAAAGAAATACTATTTACGTATTTATTTTGTTCTGCTGCTGCACCTGTGTTTTCGAAAGTGTGCAGCGGTATAAGAAAAAAGGAAGAAATAGAAAAAAACTTTGTAATTTCATTGAATTAGAAATGTATGTGTTAAGGAAACAGTTCACCTGCAGTGTGGTTGGACAACCGTGGCTTTGTTTCAGAGAGCTCGTGAGCCCTGGCTTGTTTCCCTTCCTGAACGCTGATATTTAGAAATAAGTTTGAATGCCTTGTTTTGTTGTTGGAATGAAAGGAGGTGTAATAGAGAATTAAATGAAACCATGAGAGTTCTTGTCTCATATTTAACTCTGAGCAATTTAATTTCTGTATGGCTGCCTTCTAATGACAATGACTTTTTTTTTTATTTGCGGTACGTGAGCCTCTCACTGTTGTGGCCTCTCCCGCTGCGGAGCACAGGCTCCAGACGCGCAGGCTCAGCGGCCATGGCTCACGGGCCCAGCCGCTCCGTGGCATGTGGGATCCTCCTGGACCGGGGCACGAACCCGTGTCCCCTGCATCGGCAGGCGGACTCTCAACCACTGCGCCACCAGGGAAGCCCTAATGACAATGATTTTTAATTATTCTCTTCCTTACTAAAGTGCCCTTTGGTTACTTCTGTGTGAAAATTTATGTGCTCTTCTTTTTCTTAGTATTGTCATTGTCCATATTTGCAGAGGCTTACAAAGTGGTCCTTTTATTTATTTATTTTTTATATTTTTTGGCCATGCTGCACGGCTTGCAGGATCTTAGTTCCCTGACCAAGGATTGAACCCAGGGCCTAGGCAGTGAAAGCACGGAGTCCTAACCACTGGACCGCCAGGGAATTCCCAAAGTGGTTCTTTTTTAGGCTACACGTCTCGGCTACCTTCACGCCTGATTTTATAGCTGTCTTTGAGGACTTTCTCTCCTCAAACTTTAACTTATGCTTTTCCATCCAAATGCTCTAGAGGACAAGCCACATTATTTCTGGTCTTCCTGGTGTCACAGTAAGTTACAATTTGCATAGCACTTGACAGTTTATAAATATTTTCAATATATGTTATCTTACTTTGTCCCTCAAATGAGACTTTGGTATAGGAAAGTGATAATCCTAATTTTGTGGAAATGATTGGAAATGGTACTGGAATGAAAGACGAGAGCTCTGGGTTATATTCTCAGGTGTGCTGCTAACTTTGAGTTGTTTTAACAGTAAAATGGAGTATTGTGTTGAAATAAATCATTATTTAATTTTTTACAGTTGTATAACCACGGTTTAATAATAAAATTACGTGTAACCACTAGACATCAGTCATTGGCATCATCTGAGAGAATCTAGAAGAGAAGGCTGATTGTGGAGTATATCTTTCTAGCTTCCCCATCACTCTCCATGAGCCCCTGGATACTCTTAGATGTTCCACTGGGTTCCTTTCTCCTCTAATTCTATTTAATCAAACTAATAAAGCCTTAGAAGCAGAAATAGCAAAGGTGACTTTTGGGCCAGGTACAGCCTGCAGGTGTGTTTTGACATTCACAATATTTTTGCAAGTGTTGAATTAGTTGCTAAAATTAACATATCAGATGATTTCACAAAAAAGCTGGATTTTTCAGCTACACTAGAAATATCACCAATTTCAATTTACTTTCACATTTTTTTTAATATAGAATTAGTAAAAACAGTTAAAGAAAAAAAGAAAGGAAAGAAAAGAAAATTTGACATACTGGACCATGGCAACCATTGGCTGGGGCTGATTAGAAAATGTTCTTTTTTAGATATGATATGGAGTTTCCTGTTGGCTGTGACCCTGGTGTCTTGGTCCCTGTAGTCTTTTTAGTTTTAAGCCCCTGGCTTAGTGTTAGGCAACTTGCAGGAGGATACCTACCTTTGCTAAAATTAACCTGGAGCTTCTGTTTTCCAGTTTTCTTAAGTGACTCAGTATTGTCTGTAATTTGACACCAGAAGTTATGCTCATTTGATCCTGTCACATGAAAAGTCTGTGCAACTAGAAAGTCTGTTCATGTTTTAATTCTTCTTTTATTTTTTAATGTTAAAATATTAATTTGGAAAATAAGATAACTTCCTGGGTCTCTCCACACTGGAGCTTTCTAGCAGGACCTCCCAGACAGAACTGCTACCAGTGTATCTTTAGTTTATCTTTTTCTCATGTCAATCAACTAATGAATATAGAGATCCCTGGGTTTCTTGGGTCTCAAAGAACTCTCTGTCACATTTGGATGCACAATTCAGAACAATGGTGTATTTTTTGATTGGCAGCATAATTTTAAATATGGTCAACATCATACTCTTTAATAGGAAGTCACTTAAGGATATAGTTGTGTGTGTACTCGTGATTCCATATATTCCTGGGGACCCTCCCTTGTGTATGATAGGACAGAAACTTTCAACCTGCTTCAATAGGCAATTTTATTTTGCTCTCTGCTGCTTATGGAGTATTTGAAAATACGCTTTCCTTACTCTTGAGGAAAGAAAGCCTTTGTTTTCTTTTGTTGGAGGGGGAGGACTGCTACTGATTCAGGCTTTTGGTTTTATAATCCACCAGGATTTATTGTATTAGGAAAAGAAGGAAATACAGCCTCATAAAGACTTTATGTGATGGCATGACGGTCAATGAAATGATGGGAAAGCAAGGAAGATTCTGGTGTGTGTGTGTGTGTGTGTGTGAGAGAGAGAGAGAGAGAGATGTGTGTATGTGTGTGTGAGAGATGTATGTGTATACATGTTAGTGTGTATAAGCAAGCCTTATGGTGACCAACCATCCCAGTTTGTCTGAAACTGGGTTACCTGGTATATGGGACATCCTGTGCTGGAACCAGAAAAATCCAAGACCAGCTGGCACAAGTTGATTTCCCTAACTCACTTATGACCATGAGTCTTCCTTTTACACAGCAAGATTCACCCCTTAGAAAATTCCTTCTCACGTTGCCATGGTCTGGTGGAAGTGAATAAAAGCTCCCAACACATTCTCACTAGAAAATTACGTGTCCCATTTATGTAATGAAGGAGAAAAACAAAGACTCCTGGTAACTGGAGTTCCATTTCTTCTTTCTGGTGGATTTGTGACCAGGAGACTTGTAATTCCTGATTCCAGGCAATTCTCAAACTCTTTTGATCTTGGAATCCATCTCTTTCGAATGATTATAGAAGCTTGCTCTATTTGGTGCCCAAATAACAATTTATTCCAGAGTATTTATTGAAGAAAGGAGAGGGGATGTAGTCCAGAAAGGTGAATCTAGTGATGGAACTATTTTAAGTGCCCAACAGGTTGCTGTGTAGCTGAGTGCTCACCCCTGATTCATCAGAGTTCACAAGAGCAACCGTAGTTCATCATTTCCACCCAGGGCCTGTGCCAGTCAGTTCTAATTCTACTAATTACTAGTCAATTCTCCAGCACTGAGGTGGTGCAAGGACATTGTTCAATCCATGTCTACACCTCACTATTAATGTCCAGGAAGGTGTGCCTGAATATTTCTGTCATTAGACTTTCCTCTGTCTCTAATTAATTTGAGTAGGGCTCCTCACTCAGTGCACACACATACCCACACACACACACAAATGTAGACGCTAAACACTTAGTGGGGTGGTAAAGAGACTTCCCCTGCTCTTTTACCTGGGGTTAGAAAAACTGAGTTTACAGCTTCAGAGCTGCGATGTGATTGTTAAAGACCCTTTTATATTATTGTTTTGTAATACAAGTATTCACACACTCTCAATTCTGTCCTAAAGTATTCATTCTAGACTTTCTACTAGCCATAATATTCTCTTAGGATTCAAAGGATAGAGTTGTGTTTTCAAGCTTTATAAACTTGAAAAGCAGGGAGACCAGTTTTTATTATGCAGTAAATGGAATTGGTGACTATTTGATTGAAATGTAGATAGTACATACTTGAAAAATGATTAAGAGAATTTCTAAACGTCCCTGCTTCCTGGGAATCATGACATCCTTTATGGCTCACCCTTAGAAACAGTCCACAGCCAACACCTGTTGTTATTGCTTTTGCCTTGTTTTTCTTCTTTCTTAGCCTTAAAGTATTAATAATGCTTTAAAGTATATGTATTATACTTCTTATCATAAAGTATTAATAATCACTCTGAAGAATGACCTTTCAAATATGGTGACTAAGAGCATTGCATCATTGCAGGTATGGTGAGGCAATGCAGTATAGTGGTTGGGAGCCTTGATTCTAGAGCTAGACTCCTGCGTTTACATGCCACATTACCATCTGGCAGATGGGCAAATGATGTCAGCCTCAGTGCTTCACTTGTAAAATGGTGATAACAAAATACCTACATCGCAAGGTTATATGGGCTAAATGAGGTGATATGTGTAAATCACTTGAAACAGTGCCTGGTGATATATATGTCATTTGAAATTGTGCATTAAGGAGTGACAGAGACCCATGGAACCCCGTGTCCTCTACATTCATTAGTTGATTGACATGAAAAAATGATAAAGATACACTGGCAGCAGTTTTGGTATCTTGGAGGTCCAGTGTGGAGGGACATGGGAAATAATTTTATCTTATCTTTTCTATTTCATCTTACTCAGTAAATTCTGTATTCATTGCCTATTCTTACTTTTATACAAAAACACGTGATTTTGCCTTATCCTTCTGGATCTGTTCCCAGAGATCTTGGATTTTTCTATGCTTTATTTTTACTGTAACTTCCTTTGCTGTGAATATGTGTGCGTGTGAGAAAATGTCTTCTCTATTTTAAAAACAATGTCTTTTTAAAAATTCTTTTTCATTTTCTTTTTTAAAAGAATTTTAAAAGAATAATCTAAATTAAATCAGTCTGTACTTAGTAGTAGGGACATAGTTCCCTTCAATGGGAAAAATTCCTGCTTGCAAAGAGATAACATAAAGTAATGAAACTGTTCAAGGCTAAAGAATCTTGATGTGTCATATCAGCAGATAGATTTACACCTGCCTACTCTGAGTAAACGATACTTTCACATTTAGATAATGAGTGTCCTTTCCTGAACCACAAGTAATCATTACATAGATTGAAATACTTCGGTGAAGAAATAAGTATGTCCTTTTAACTGGAAATGAATCCATAACACAGAACAGAAAAAGAAAGTATGCTTTTCCTAATAGATACAGTCTAGAGCTATTGAGATGAGTTTGAAGAGAAAGAAAACAATTTCTTTTAGAATTTTCACCATTATAATCATTCAGAAAACTTAAAAAAAATGCCTAATCATGTGTGATACTGTGCTATGTGGACTAAAAATAAAGTCTTAAACAACTTTTTAAGTACTTGTCATTTGCGATCTTTTAATTGGGCTTTGAGACACCATACACATATAAAAGCCTATTGTTACGTAAAATAGATAGCTAGTGGGAAGCAGCCTCTTAGCACAGGGAGATCAGCTGGGTGCTTTGTGACCACCTAGAGAGGTGGGATAGGGAGGGTGGGAGGGAGGGAGACACAAGAGGGAGGGGATATGGGGATATATGTATATGTATCACTGATTCGCTTTGTTATAAAGCAGAAACTAACACACCATTGTAAGGCAATTATGCTCTAATAAATATGTTAAAAAAATTTTTTTAAATCCCATAATAAATACTGTTTAAGAAGAATGAAGAGGGTACATAAAATACCTGGAGCTCTAGATATCTGAGCGATAACAACTTAGAGACACAATTCAATAAACCTTGTGTGGATTAAAAAAAAAAAACAAACCTATTGTTAAATGTACCATAATCACTGTATGTGTTCATAATTTACTCATTCATTCATTCATTATATTCTTGAGTGTGTCCTTTGCAACAGGCACTGTGCTATGCCTTCAGAGTTCAGCATTGTGAAATAAACTATTGGTTATCTACCCAGATGGATTTTTTCCTGTTTTTTTCACTAACCAAAAACTGAATGTGTTTAGGGTAATGTGCTTAGATCAAAGCAAAAGAAAACTTGTTCTTTTAGGGTTTTTAGCAACTAGAGTTGGCCGTGTGATATAGTATTGGTCAATAGGATGGAAGTGAATGTCTGCAGGAAGGGTCTTTCCGCTTAAAGGTTTAGATTCAGCTGGCCCATGCTTTTGTCATTTGTCCTTTCCCCATTTTCCTGCCTAGAACTGGCATGCAGTGCCTGGGGCTGTAGCAGCCATATTGTGATCATAAAGGTAAAAGGCAAAAAGATAGCACGACAGAGAGATGAAAAGAAGCCTGGGTTCTTCATTACTTCCTTGAGTATCTGGACTATGTCTGGACTACTTACTTCCAGATTTTTTGTTGTCTGAGAAAAAAAAGCTTCTCTTGCTTAAGCTTCTCTTGCTTAAGTGTCTCTTGTATGCAGCCAAATACAATCCAAGCTGATACGGTGAATAAAACATGCATGGTGGGCTTCCTTGGTGGCGCAGTGATTGAGAGTCCGCCTGCTGATGCAGGGGACATGGGTTCGTGCCCCGGTCCGGGAAGATCCCACATGCCGCAGAGCGGCTGGGCCTGTGAGCCATGGCCGCTGAGCCTGCGCATCCGGAGCCTGTGCTCCGCAAACGGGAGAGGCCACAACAGTGAGAGGCCCGCGTACCGCAAAAAAAAAAAAAAAAAAAAAAAAAAAATGCATGGTGTTTGACCTCAAGAAGCTGGCAGTTTTGCAGAAATTAAAAATAGGCTTTATTTCTCAGGTCAATTTCAGTTAATTATTGGAGCCTACCTTATAATGCACTTTGCTGTGTTGAAAATGATTCTGAAGCTGCCTGTAAGTTTATTAGCAAAGAGCACAGTGTAGAGTGATGGGAGGAGTGATTAATATACTGTCCTTGGTAGAGGATACAAATGTCTATGTAAGTGAATCCTGATTACAGTTTTGCAAAGGATCACTGTATGAAACTCATACACTAAACGAAGAATTTGAAAGCACAAAGGAAATAGAGACCTGGTATAAGCTCAGTGGTCTGTGTGTATTTGTGTCTGTGAATTATGTTTGGTTGATTCTAAGCCTTTAAAAAATATTAACCAGTTTCTCTCCTGTTAATAGTATGGAAGGACACCAATTTAAAATAACAAGTTATGAACTAAATAGGGGCTAGGGAAGGAAGATGGGAGAGGGACATGACATTGTTTCTGTTCTTAAAACTTATTATCTGACTAAAGAAATAAATATATAATATGAATTTAAAATACTTAATATGCTGTATAGTATATAGAATATGAAATCTGGAGTTCATTGATTCTGTTATGTAGGAAAATAAAGTTAGTTTACAGAGAGAAAGTAAAATAAGGAAGGTCTCCTGGACAAGATAGGTCTTAAGTAGATGAATTAGATGAATAGAAAAAAATGGAGAGAATATTTTTGAAGTTTAGAATGGTTTATACAGTAGCCATGGCAATATCAAAAGCAAGCCATGTATCTACAATAAATATATCAACTCTACTGGAGCAGAGATACCAGAAATCAGGGTTGCCAGATTCACAGAGCAAGATACAGGAAATATATTTGGGTGGGGCACAGACATACCTGGGGATTTCCAAAGGTCACATGAAAGGGTTTGATTTCTATAAATAGACAATAAAGAGATAATTTCTCTTCCTTTCTTGTTGCATTTTAAAAGAAAGAATAGTTTCTTCGGGATTTGCCTGTTTATATCCTTCTGGCTTGGTCAAAATGAGGCACAGAATTACAGAAGAATGAAATAATACATACCTGAAGTTTGTAGTTTAATTGGAAGTTTGAGCATTTTAGTGCAAAATTTTGCATTCATATTTATCTCTCCACGCATCCTCAAATACAAAAATAAACATGACAAAACAATTTTTTTCTCTTTCCCTCCATCCCTTTCTTTCTATTTCACTCTTCCGGCTTCCTTTTTTTATTTTTAAGCAAAAAGTTTCTTGTACATCAAATGGCTCTTTGAAAACAACATGCACTGAAGTGAAAGCAGGTCAGCCCTAAAGGAAAAGGCACACTTATTAGAGAACACACAACTGTGAATAAAGAGAGGGAAGCCTTTCCTTCTATGAAGAAAAAGTTTCCTAAAAGGGCAAGGGATTCTTTTGAACCCAGTGACAAGACTATCTCTTAAATCCCCAAAAGGTCATATAATAATTGAGATTCAGTGGGTTTTTTCTTTCTTTCTGTTTTTTTTTTTTTTAACAGCAACTTCTACTAAGTGAACCAGTAAAAGTTAAGCACTTAAATTAACCGAGCTGAGCATAGACCTAAACATCCCTAAGGCAGAAAATAACTTTTGCTTGGACTCTTCAAACTTTCATATCCCTGGTGACTATGAACACATGCCCCAAAGTCACTGCAGCTTAAATACAAAACACATGAGAAATTAGATGCAGTTTCAAACTTTGGTTTCCACATTTCCAGAGCTGTTACTTTGGAACAACTTTGGATTTTTTGATACCAAATTCCCCAAAGCCTAAAAATTCTAGCCCCACCCCTATTGCTGACTTTAACTCTTCTCTCTGGGATCCATTTCTTGCCACCAGCACCTGCTTTTTTGCTTTGAGGACTTTAGTTATAGTTTTTCCTTTACCTGGGTTGAGATTTTTACCTGGTAAAATACTAACTTCTTTCAATACCTGGCTCAAGTGCTGTGACCCTTATTGAAGCTTCCTGGTATTAAATGGTTCTGTGTTCCTTGAAGAAAAGATATCTTATTTAGTTTTTTGTTCTTTAAAGCTTCTATCACACGGTTTTGAACACAGCAGTTTTCTTACTAAAATTCATTAAGGGAGACTGCACCATACTCACAGTTTATCAAATTCTACCTCCATCCTTGACAAACATATTTAATGAGCACCTATTATTTTAAGTGAAAGATAAATGTGTGTATGCATACACAAATATACACATATATATTATCATTTCATCCATTTAATTGTTTCTACACATTTCAAGACAAACGATAAGGAAAGGAAACGTGTTGGGCTAGGCAGGATTCCAGAAAATATTTAGAAACCTGTAAATTGCTGCAAAATACAAAAATAAAGCTGCAAAATGCTGTAAAATGCTGCTTATTGGCATTATATTTTGAACCTTAAGGGCATAAAGGAAAATGAGTTATAAAGAATAGACCAGCTGATACAGAAAGAGAGATAGATAATATTTGGTCTATATTATGACCCATTAGTAGAAATCTACCTACTTATAACGGTTTGGGCTCCCTATGAATCACTAGAGGAGATATATATGTGTGTGTGTTTGTGTGTGTGTGTATATATGTGTGTGTATATATATATATGTATGTATATATATATTGCGTATTTATATATATATAAAACATAGGACTGCATGTATGCACACATGTATTTCTTATGCTTATATGACCCCTCTTTATATAAGACATATAAACAAGAAGCGGTTTGCAAGTAATATGCAATTCAACAGAGAAACAGAAAGTTCCCATCTTTCATAAATAATGTCTTTTTGAAAATGAGTTTGAAAGCAAATGTGAATCAGCATCATACAACTAGAGAAGATGACATTGGTTTAATTGTTTCTGGATATGTAACAATCAAACTTTTTTCTCCTGTAGTATTTGTCTCCTAAAGGTAAAGAACTTTGATTTATGAGGGCTGTCCTGGAAAAGGCAGATATTGATAGAAAATTATTGGCACTAGAGAAGGGTCATGGAATTAGAGAAAATTAAACTATAAAATGTAAAAGGTGCTATATAATGAGGAAAGATGCTTGGTTTTTTGTGGTATAATTCACATAACATAAAATTTACCATTTTAACTATTTGAGCGTAAATTTACTTGCATTTACTGCATTCACAATGTTGTGAAACCATCGCCGTTATCTAGTTCTAGAAGGAAATCCTGCAGTCTCTCCCATTTCTCCCCTCTCTCCAGACCCTTGTAACCAGACACTTTTGTGTCTGGCTTCTTTCAATTAGCAATATTCATTCATATGATACATGTATCAGTACTTCATTCATTTTTATGGCTGAATAATATAGCATTGAATGTATAGATCACATTTTGCTTATCCATTCAATAGTTGATGGACATTTAAGTTGTTTCCATCTTTGGCTGTTATAAATAGTTCTGTGAGCATTCATATACAAGTTTTTGTTGAACACCTATTTTCATTTCTATATATATATAGGAGTAGCACTGCTGAGTATATGGTAATACTTGCTACTATACTGAGGGACTGCAAAACATTTTTTCTCAAGTTGTAAAGTTAGGTTATTGATTTGAGATCTTCTTTATTAATGTAGGCATTTTATCTGTACATTTTCTCTGAGCACTGCCTTCACTACATTTCATAAGCTTTGGTATGTTGTGTTTTTGTTTTAATCATTGTCTGCCCAGTAATGCAGATTTATTATTATTTTTATGAATTTATTTAAAATAATGTAGAAAAGAAGAAGTGGAGTTACCAACAAAAAATACATTAATATGGCTTTGATATTTACATATGTGTTTACCTATACCAGAGATCATCAAGCTACTGTCTAGTGCCCTTTAATTTCAGCCTGAAAGACTGCCTTTAGCATTTGTTCTAGGGAGGTCCAGTATTAGAAAACTCCTTCAGCTTTTGTTTAGGTGAGCATGTCTTAATTTATCCTTTATTTTTAAAGGAGAGTTTAACTGTATATAGAATTCTTGGTTAACAGATTCTTTTCTTCAAACATGTCCTTCCACTTCTTTGTGGCCACCCTGATTTCAAATGAAAAATCTCTTATTACACATGATGAGTTGCTTCTCTCAACTTTCATCCTCCTCCCTTTGTCTTTGTTTTCTAACAGTTTGATTACAATGTGTCTAGCTGTGAGTCTCTGAGTTTATCTTTCTTGAATTGTATTGAGCTTCTTGGATTTGTAGACTCATGCATTTCATCAGTTTTGAAGCAGTTTTGGTCATTATTTCTTCAAGTATTGTCCTTTTTTCTCTCTCTTCTTCTGGGATTCCCATAATGGTTATGCTGGTGCTCTTGATGATGTCTTACAGTTCCCTTAGGCTTAGTTAGCTTTTCTTTAATCTTTTTGTTTCTATTTCTCACAATTGATCATTTCAGTTGTCCTGTCTTCAGATTCACTTTTTCTTTCTTCTGCCTGCTCAGAACTGATGTTGATCCCCTCTACTAAAATCTTCATTCCAATTATTGTGCTTTTCAGCTCCAAAATTTCTGCTTTGTTCTTTTTTATATTTTCTACCTGTTTGTTGATATTTCCATTTTGACCCTATGTTATTTTCCTGTTTTTCTTTAGTTTTTGTCCATGTTTTTCTTAAACTCTTTGAGTGTACTTAAGATAGTTGTTTTAAAGTTTTTTCTAGTAAGGCCAAAATCTGGGCTTCCTCAAGGGTAATTTCTGTCAACTTATTTTGTTCCTTTGAATGGGCCACACTTTCCTGTTTCTTTGTGTACATTGTGATTATTTTTTCTTGTTGAAAACTAGACATTTTAGTATTATAATGTGGCTACTTTGGAAATAAAATTCACTCCTTCCTCAGGTTTTCCTGTTTTTTTATTTTTATTTTGAAAGGCAATGTTAGTCATTTTATTTAGTGACTTTTCCAAACTATTTTTGCAAAGACTGTATTCCTTATGTGTGGTCAATGAAGTCTCTGTTCCTTTAGTTCATGATTAGCCAATATTTGACAGATATGGTCAAAAACTCTCTTGAATGCCAGGAGCATTTTAAGTTTCTTTTTTCTTGATTCAGTGTTCACTTGGTTGCTATAAACCTTTGACTATTTTCCAGAGTCTGACAAAGTTAGTTGTGATAGTTTCTACTTGTTTTTCAATGTTTCTGTGAGGATTGAGAGCATGGAGCTGTCTACTCCAGCAGTTTGTTGACCTTCTTCATTTTGGATGAACTATTATGTTGAATATTAAGTTGTTTTGTGATTTTTTTTCTTTCAGCATTTTAAATACGTCATCCCACTGCTTCTAACCTCCATCTTTTCTGATAAGAAATCAGCTTTTCATCTTATTGAAGATCCTTTGTATATGATGAATCACTTCTCTCTTGCTTCTTTCAAGATTCTTTAACTTTTGACAGTTTGGTTATAATATGTCTAGGTGTGGATCTGTTTGTGTTTATTTTGCTTTGAATTCATTGACCTTCTTGAATTTGCAGATTCACATCTTCAAATTTGGGGTTTTACCATTATTTCTTCAACTAGTCTTTCTGAACTTTTTTCTCTTTCCTTTCTTCTCTTCCCATGCTCCCATTATGTGTATGTTGGTACACTCAATAGTATCCTAGAGTTTTTCGTGGGCTCTCATCAGTTTTCAATCTTCTTTTTGCTCCTCCAGCTCGATAATTTAAATTGACCTGTTTTTAGTTCATTGATTCTTTCTTCTGTGTGCTCTGAGCTGTTACTGAACTCCTCTAGCAAATTTTTCATTTCAGTTATTATACTTTATGCTCCAGAATTTCTATTTGGTTTCTTCATATACTTTCTATCTCTTCTTATATTCTCAATTTGGTGAAACATTGCTGTCCTTTGTTCCTTCAGTTCTTTGTGCATGATTTCCTTTACCTCTTTGAGCATACTTAAGAGAGTTGATTTAAAAGTCTTTTTCTAGCATATGTAATGTTTAGGCTCCCTTCAGGACAGTATCTGTTAATTAATTTGTGTATGTGTGTGCAAGGGCTATACTTTTCTTGTTTCATTGCATACCTTATTGTTTCTTTAAAAAACTGATTGTTTTGAATATTTTAACATGATAACTCTAGAACTCAGTTTCTCCCCTCTCCCTAGAGCTTGTTGTTGCTACTGGTTGTGGGTTGTAGTTTGATTGTATAGTGGCTTTTCTAAAGTATTTTTGTAAAGACTGCTTTCTTTATCATTCATAGCCACTTAATTATTTTTCTGTAGCTTAGTAGTTAGCTAGTAATTCTACAGGGATTTCCTTAAATGCCTGTGGCCAAAACAACAACAACTACTACAACAGAATAACCTCTCCTGGTCTTTGCAGATTAACCCTGTGTTGGAGCACTCCTTCAGTGCTTATCCAGTTTGTTTACCACTTTTCCTTAGCTTTCACTTTCTGCTGACATGGAGCCTAAATGTCAGCCAGAGGTGAAAGCTTATGATCTTCTCAGGTCTTTACTGAGCGTGTGTCTGATCCTGGGCATGTGTGTGGCCTTCTAGATTCTCCAGTATGTGCAATATCTTTTAAAAGATTTTAGTCCCACTGTATTCCCTTTCTCAGATTTTTCCTTCCCATGTTTCTTGGTCTGTTTACTGCTTGTTATGACTTTTATCCCTTGCTCTAAGGAATGTGGCTAGTATATGTGCCTTTCAGTGCTTTCAATAAACAGCTCCTGGGAGTATCCTTCATTCTTGAGCAAGCTCTGAGTTAATGTAAGACAAAGGAGAGTTTCTGAGCTGATCCCTCAAGCCAAAATATACAACCAAATTCTTAGAGGACAAGGTCTATTTCTCCCTCTAACATCAACAAGCGGTACCAGAAATGTGGGTTACCACTTTATCTCCACCACCCAGCTGGGGGTGGTGGTGAGGGATGGTAAGAAGGTAATTTAAATACCACAATACTTTCTTACATACTTTCAAAAGCTTCTTTCTTCATTCAGCACTCCCTTGATTCTTTTTAAATTTTCTTATTAGGTTCCAGGATTTTCCCAAACTTGATTCTGTTTTTACCAGCTTAATCATTGCTTTAGTGGAAACCATTTTGGAGTTTCCTACTCTGTTATTTTCAGTGGTGTCACCCCCAAAAGGTAACTTTTATATGATTAATGAAAAAAAGAAGAAAAAAAAAAGAAATGTTAAGAAGAAAAGAGAATAAGGGCATTTTGGTGGATGTACCAATTAGAATGATTTTTGAAATTGTCAGCCTCTGGAGTGAGGAAATATGCCATCCCAGACAAGAAGTCTATGTGGTTGGTATTGAGAACTAGGTACATGGGTACTGAAGACTTCCCTATGATGTTCAGAAATAGGATGCGGCATTGTGGAGGTTAACAAAAATTATTAAGGGCACACATTTCTACAGTCAGCATGTAATTTAAACTCTGAGTTATACAGATTTGTTCTTTCTGTGTTTTATTATCTTGACAAAATCAAATTAAGGTAAATCCAATCCTTCCAAAATATTTTTTTCCCCAGAATCTTCCTACAAACAAAAATGAGTATATATCTTATGCTTTCTTCCCTGTCTCTCTTTCTCAGCTGTGAGATTCTGCTTCTAAATTAGAGCCTATGTGAGCAAAGAAACTGAAACTCTCTTGACCTTTGGTTATATTCATTTCTCCTTGTGAGGTTATCTAACCTTTTTAGTTCTAAACAGTCACTGTGTCCAACTCAGCTCATCTGCAATATTTAATAAACAGTGCTAACATGCAATGTATTTTCGCTTTTTGTAGAAAAATGAATTTAAATGTAAAAGCGCTTATTAGGTAATAAGGGTTTATTATTGCCTGCCAAATAACAATCATAAAGGATGACCATGTTTAAAGTTTTATTACTGACTTGCTTTTCTCATTATTAAGCTACACCTTTCCTATGCAATACTGAGTTATATAGTTATTCCAACTAGAAGATGTTGAATAAAGGGGTGTCACCTGGGTAGTTTTTGCTTTAGAAGTTCTTTTGGTTCAGGGTTAGCAATAGCATAGATTACTCACAGCCTCTTCTTTGGATGTACAAAGGTAGGACAGTTCAAACATTTTTGAAGTTTTTTTTTTTTTTATTTACACCCTGAAAAGGAAATGTTACTGGGGTAAAGAGAGACATTTCATGAATACTTGTGTCAGCACAGGAGCATGTTATTTTAGAGGACAAACATTTAAGAGTTTTTTTGTTGTAAGATGAAGCTACACTGAGCATTTTTTTTTTAATACCATAAAAAACAGATGAAGAGAAGATGCCTCTCTCAATTCTAATATTTTTCCTTTTCCTGCGGTGCTTCCCAGGAGTCAGGTTTAGAGCTGAGTCTCCTGCTACATTGCCTTGTTATTAATGATTCTACTTTCTCAGTGGTCCAGATGGAGCTATAATCATTTTCTTCTGGTTGGTCTTCAGCTCAGTGAGAAGATGAGTGAAATAGATATATCTGTCCTCAAATGGGCAACAATTCCTCACCTTCCTCTTGTGCCCCAGTTTCTCTCTGTCAAAAGGAAGGATTTTTGTTTTCGTTTAGTGCAAAAGAAGGAAAAGAAATTTTGTCCTTGTTGAATATGTTAGTCCAGAGTAAAGCCAATTACCCTGTCTTATTAGATGGCTGGGAGTAGAGAGCAATATTTAAACATTCACTGAGTGATGCAGTACTTCCTAAGAACAGGAGGCAAGGACATCCAGGGCATTGTATTAAATAATTTTCTTTTGTATTCAGAATTTGAGAAAAAATACTTTCCCAAAGTTCTGGACACACAATGGCTTCCAAGTCTCTGTGCTTTTGAAGTATAAATAGTACAATAACTATTGGGATCCTTGTTCTATGAAACCTATGATTCAAAAGTGGGATATGGACTCTTATAAAATTACAACTAATGGGCCTAATTGATATTCAATGTACATGAAATCACCAACAGCATCCTGATTGTCTTAAATTGATTTAGGCCTTATCAAAAACATAAAATTGGGTTAAATCAAGGATTGACTTTGAATGAAAGCTTTGAGTTTTGACAGTAAAGATTTTACCTATCAGGAGAAAGTAAAGATACTAAAATGCTTTTTTTTTTTTTTTGGCCAATGTGCCAATTATAACTATTATTGCAGTAATAATATCTGTAAGAATTGTGGTGTAAGATGGAGTTTTTTGGGTATCCTTGAGAATGCACAGAAACAAAATAATAAGGTCAGCTCCTTTAACTGTAAGCTCAAGTCACAGTCTGAAAAGCCAGAGTTTATCTACAACAACTTCAAGCTGTCGTAGAGGCCACACTAGCACTTGGGCCTTATGGTCCAGCAGATCCGATGGTATTTGAAATGTTTGTGGCAAGTGGAGATGCTATATGGAATCTCTGACAAGCACTAATAGAAGAATCATAGCTCAGCGTTCTAGGATTTTGGAGAAAATCTATGCTGTCTCTTATAGCTGTTTTGAGAAAGAGCCACTGAATTACTACTGGGCCTTGATAGCAATTGAATTCTTAACCATGGGACATCCATCCATGTGGCCTGAGCTTTCCATCATAAGCTGGGTGTTGTCTGACACATTTGGCCATAAATTTGGGCTTGCTCATCATTAATACATCATAAAATGAAAATGGTCTACAAGAGTTTGAACTCAGATAGGTCCTGAAAGTATGAGTGATTTGCATATGCTGGGACCACTCAAAAGTGGGCAGCTATAGTACAGGCGTACCTTGGAGATACTGTAAGTTCAGTTCCAGACCACCACAACAAAGTGAAAATCGCAATAAAGCTAGCCACACAAATTTTTGGGTTTCTCAATGCATACAAAAGCTATGTTTATACCTCATTGTAGTCTATTAAGTGTGTAATAGCATTATGTCTAAAAAAAAGTACATACCTTAACTAAAAAATACTTTATTGCTAAAAAATGCTAACCATTATCTGAGCCTTCAGCGAATCATAATCTTTTTGCAATAGTAACATCAAAGATTACTGATCACAGATCACCATAACAAATAGAACAATAATAATAAAAGTTTGAAATATTGCAAGAACTATCAAGATGTGACACAGAGACACGAAGCAAGCACATACTGTTGGGAAAATGGCACTGATAGACTTGCTCAATGCAGTATTGCTACAAACGTTCAATTTATAAAAAATGCAGTAAAGCAAAGTGCAATAAAATGATGTATGCCTGTACTACAGCTCCTCTCAGGGGTGTTCTCTGAATGACAGTAGTGAAGAGTTCCTCCCAGTTGAAAAAACTTCAAGCAATACATATGGTTGTCCACTATGCCTAGAATGAAGGATAGCTAGAGGTAAAGATTTTCATTAACTTATGCATAATTGCTAATGATCTGTCTGGATGGTCAGGGACTTGAAAGAAACATGATCTGATAGTCAGCAGTAGGTAAATCTGGGGAAGAGGTGGATGGACCTCTCAGAATGGGCACAGATTGTGAAGGAATTTGTGACCCATGTGAATGATGATCAAAGTTCATCTACTCCAGAGGAGGTTCTTAATAATCAGGTGGACAGAATGATCCATTTTGTGGATAATCTTTTTCACCACCGTGTAATAAGTAGGTCTTTCCCCATAATTTATCAGCCAGAAGTTACAGCATTAATAGATATATGGAATGGCTTACTGAGGACTCAGTTTCAGTGCCAGTTGGGAGAGAACACCATGAGAAGATGAGGTTCTGTTATATAGGATGAGTATATACTTGGAAGCAGAGACCATTATATGATGCTGTCCCTGCCAGAGCGAAAAGACATGGACCTGGGAGTCAAGGGATGGCCATGAAAGTGGATTTTCTCACTATTATACCCAATAAACCTCTTGCAGAATATTTGCTTCCAGTCCCAACCACCTTCAAGTGTGCTGGTTTGGAAATCTTAGTTTCTAAACCAGGCATGCTTCAACTATGGGGCACCAGATGGTTCCATTGAATTGGAAGGTGTGACTGCTACCTGGCCCATTTGGGATCTTTATGGCAGTGAATCAACAGACAGAAAGAGGTGTTATTGTACTTGTTGGAATGCTTTATCCAAATTGCCAAAGGGGAATTGGGTTGCTGCTACACAGTGGTGATATACAGGACTAAATCTGAAAACCAGAGGATCTGTTATGGTGTTTCCTAGTACTTCCATGCTCAATGATAAAGTTTAATGAGAAACTATGGTAGTGAAAAACATTAAATGCGGCAGCTTAATTGAGAACTCAGGTCTTTCCAGAAAGATTTGCCTCACTCCAGCAGACAAAGAACCCTGACCAGCAGAAGTTCTAGCTGAAGGCAGGGGAAATATCAAATGGGTAGTGGAAGAATGGAAAGAATTTATCAGTTATATCCTTGTCATCAGTTACAGAGATGAGGAGTATAGTAGCTTCTTATACAAATTTTTGCTTATTATACATATGCATTTATTGGTATATACTTACAAGTCTCTTCTTCTCTCACCTCCTTCTTATTTTTATTTCATATAGAAGTCATTGGAAGTTAACTTTAAAACTTAGTCTTTAGTTAACAGAATATTCCCTGGAACTGTGGTAGTATTTGAGGAGTATTTATTAAAGCCAGTAACTGATAAAATGACTGTTGGGACTGTGTTTCTCCTCATTTGGGGGAGCAAGTAAGAACTTCTTTACTTTTAAAAAGAATTAACTTTATGTTGTTAGGTGAAAATATAAAGCTGTTTTGTTATTGTTAAGAAGTAAAAATATGTGTAGAAAGGTGAATGTGGGAGCTGAAGAGTTAAATTGTGAACTGTGCCAGTTATCAATTTATTGTCTGCCAGTTCCCAAGTCACCCTCATTATTTACTGTGTGAGAACAGAGATGGGTCCTGTAAGTACTTTTGTTTTGCAGCTGCCATGAGAAGGCCAGGCAATAGAGGGCACTGGGGAAGAAAGAGGCCCTGATATGCTTCTCTTGACAGGCTCCTACAATGTGCACTGCTTTTCTATCTCCAGGCTCTTGAATTGTGTGTGGGTGGATGCAAGAGCATCAGGCTCCTGCAGTGAGGTGGTTTCTCCCCTGGGTCCTGCTGGACATTGTGATGATCAGCGCCCAGTAGCAAGCAGTTTTCCTCCTCATTCCTTTGGACACGTTTGCCCCAAGTTCCCAGGTGCATTCTTTCCCCATGGAGGACTTCCCCTGGCATTTCAAGTTCTGAGCATGTGGCAACTCAGTAAATATTACCATCTGTATCTCAAGCCCTGAAGGTGTTGGTGGTGGTGTGTGTGTGTCCCTTCCTTGCATATTCTACTTATATATGCTCTTCCTGCGTTTTGGGGGTTTTCCTCATTTATTACTAGAAGAACCCTTTGGTGTGTCATTCTCCGTTTACAGTTATTAACATTTATATTAAACTTTCCCTGATTAAATTACCGTGTGGTTTCTGTCTGCTGATTGGATCCTGACTGATACAGTTGACTAAGTGGCCTCCTGTTTGGTTTAAAATATAGCATAGCAGAAAGACCCTTGCCCACGAACTATTTCCCATTATCTGCTATAAATGTCTGGCATTTCATAACTGCAGATCTATTTAATTTCATAGATTTTTATGATTATCTACGTGCTGGCTCTGTGCTATGAGCTGGGAGGTAAAATAGAATAATCGCGTTCTTTTTTCCTGGCCTGCAGGGCAGAAATTTACAAGCAAAGTCTTTTAAATTATGTATTTCCAGAGAGTTAATAGATTTATGCAACATATAAGCAATCATATAAATTGGCTTATATATATATAATTTTTTTCTTACTGAGCTGTTAACTAATATTAGTAAAGCCAGGGTATAGGAGTTTTGTTTGTTTTAGGTTAGATGCAATAGAAGAGCAGGTAGAAATAGGAGAATTAGCATTCAGAAAATTTTCTAATTCCCCCCCAAAATTACAAAGTAACCTGTAGGAAAGTTGGAAAATTTATAAAGAAAGTAAAAATCTTAATATTTATTCATCTTTTTACATGCCAGAAATTAGACTAGATTCTTTTACATATTTTAGTTCACAAATGCTCTAAAAATGACAAATTACATATATATGCACTTTTTAAGCCAATGATGAAATTGATATTCAGAAATATTCAGTAACTTACTCAAAGTACCAGAATTTGGTACTTTGGTACTGGGATTCAAGGCCATATATCTGCTTCCCGTTTTCATGCTTTCTCACTCTGGAATACAGCCTCTCCATATCAATCTGCATTTGTAATAGGTATTTGAGTTATAGTATGCATTATTGCAGCCATTTTTTTCTCAATGTTATGTCATATTTCCCCACATCTTTAGTAATGGTTTTGTAATATTCTTTTTCCATTCCACTAGTGGTTGAAATTTATGCTCTATCTACTGCTTTTACTATAATAAATAGTACCTCATAAGATATTTTTTGTAAATATTTTGATGACCTTAAGATTAATTCTTTAGGATAAATTCCTAAAAGTGAAATGGTATTGTCACATATTAGAGCTCTTTGTAATGATCCTGACACACAATTTGCCAAGTTTTTATCAGAAGAATTGTAACAAAATACTGACAGTGAATGAGGGCACATTGGATATTTTCATTTTAATATATTGGCTAATTTCATTGGGAAAATGTGGTATGTAAAATGTTTTTCATATTAAAAAGTATTGAATGTTTTTCTAAAACCTAAGTATCTGAATTTTGGGGAGGAGTGGATTATATTGTCTTTTGTCCAAGGATCTTTAAAAGGTTCTTTATGTTTTATAATAGATATACAGGACCATTTAAAAAGTTAGTATATTATACCTGTGTTTGTCATCTTTGTTAAAAAATTTTAGGTGTAATGTTTGCTTTGAATTTTGTTTTGGCATTAATGTAAATAGTTTTCAAGTTCTGTATAGTCAAGTCTATTAATTGTCTTCTGTTGATCTGCTTTAGTTAAACAAAATGTTTACACGTCTAGAGTTCATATTGATATTGTCTATGCTTTTCTCTATTTTTATTATTAAGATACTTACATTTAACCTTTGATCTCCCTGTAATATATTTTGTTGTATGGCTTGAGGTATGTATGGGATCTAGATCTTTTTATTTCTCTGTGAAACAGGCTTTTAATAATAGCTCTAATGAATAGGAGGGTATTTTATTTTATTTATTTGTTTATTTATGATTAATTTTCTTTATTTACTTAGCAGGGACTGTGCAAATACAAAACAGCTCTCTCAGTGAATTCTACTCTGACAAAAGGGCATTTCACAACTTTGCCATCAATCTGACTAATTGTCTCTGCTATGGAGCTGCTCATGTGTCATTTTTCTCTACTTTCATTGTCCAAAAAGAACTGTGAGGACCCTTCCTCCTGGGAAGGTGTATTGGTTATGGCTGAAGAAGCTGGGCAGAACTTCCTGGAAGAAGTGGGACTTGAGCTGAAGGGGCTGGTGGCCCTAGGTTTATGAGGGAAGAGGAACAGATTACGGCGTGATTTAAAAGATGAGCACGCATTTATGTGTATGCAGTGGGGAAAATGGCCTAACGTGAGGGGAAGGAGAGGAATATTCAAATATGGATTGGTTTGATGGCCAGGATGCAAAGTTGGATTTAAAAATGATTTGACCAAAGCTATGTAAGATAAAAATTGAGTTGAGTGAATGTACTTCTTCCCTATATTCTTTTCTTCTTCTTTAATTATGTCTGTTCAACAACTAATTATTCATATCAAAGATATCTGTTGAGCATTTACAGCATGCTAAGCAGTGGGCCAGACACTGGTCTAGAATGAGGTGTGAAAGACAGCCAGAGACACTGCACTCAGAGACCTTCCAATGTAGCCCTTTGCTACTCAATGCATCAGCATCAGGCATCGTCCGGGGGAGCTTGTCAGAAGCAAATAGTCTCAGGTCCAGCCTAGAGCTACTGAGTCAGAATCTGCATTTAAACAAGATACCCAGGCGACTTTTATGGACATTAATGTTTGAGAAGCACTAGACAGTGCAGCTTTTAACACTTTGGCCTGTTCTCATTCACTGAAATTATCACTGTCTGTGAAGGATAGTGTGAACTAGGAGAAGATGAATTCATTTCCTAGGATGAGGAGAGTAAGTAGGCACGTATGAAAATGTGAAGGAAATAAAATCCCTGACTGTTGGTCATCCAGTGCTTGCTTCAGTGTCTCTAGTAATGGGGAGGGCACTCTTTTTATCTTCCTAATTCTTTTATCTCTCCTTCAGCTTCTCACTCAGGGCCAGGCACTTTGGTGATGACCAGTGAGGACTGATGGATTGTTCAAATGGTGGAGAAACTAATAAAAATTAAACCAGAAAATATAAATTGTTTTTGAGTATTTACCAATATATCTTAATGTCTTTTTTTTTTTTTTTTTTACTTAAACAATAGACATATTTTTCACAGTTCTGGAGACTAGAATAATAGGAGAATATTTTAAAGTGATGGCATAGCTGGTTATATCAGACCTGGGTGAGGTTCCACATTTGAGAAACTTCGATTAAGAGAAGGTCAGCCTAGGACATTGGATTACATTGGAGATGAGGAGAGTGATAAATAATGTCCCACTATAATTTAATGACTACGTCCTATGCATCTAGCAATTGGCTAATTGTTATTCACGTGTTGTTTATTCTAACAAAATCCCATAAGTGGTATTTTATTAATTTGCTTTAGAGATGTCCAAAGATGTTAGTAGATTAGTAGGTTAGTAGATTTGTCCAAGGTCAGTAAGCTAGAGAATGTTAAAACCAGTATACAGGAAGTATATACTTTTAATTTGAGAAACTTTTTTTTATTGTACTTTGAGTACTACCTGAGTAAACTTTCTATTTCAAAAATTTATGTAAAAATGCACAGAACTGTATAAAGTGAAATATTTAAATGCACTTCTGTTTTTCCTCCATTTTTAAAATAAATAGGACATTATTATTCATTCAACAAATACTTATAGATGCCTCCCACATTCCAAGCACTCTTGTAGGATGTCTTGGTTCTTGTACAAAACAAAACTTGCTTTGAAGACTTTTGCATATCTCTATTTCTATTTCTATGTCTATGTCTGTGTCTCTCCCTCCATCTCTGTCTCCACCTCTGTTTCTCTCTGTGCATACCTTATTTTGTTTAATGGCTTCATAATATTTCATAAATATATGTACTCTAATTTAATTAATTACTGATGAAAATTTAGATGGATTCCAGGATACAGTTTTTAAACACCTCTATGTAAATGTCTTTTTCACACATATGAGAATTTTATAAGGTAAATTCATAGAACTGAAAGCATGGAGTCAAATGGTTTGCATTTAAAATGTATGAAAAATACCAAATTGCCTTCCCAAAATATTTCATCATCGACATTCCTATCAACACTGTGGTAGAGTTCCTATTTCCCTTCATCCTTACAAAAACAGGTTGTATCAGTCTTTTAAATTTTGCCAATCTGAAGTGTGAAAAATGATGTCAGTGCATTAATTTACATTTTCCCGATTCCTTCTTATGCAGCCTCATCTTTTCAAACATAAAAAGTTTATCGAGTGAACTGTAGTATAGATGATGCAGTGCAGAAACCAATTATACTCTTTTTTTCCCTGCCAACCTTCAAAACTACTGCTTGGAATCATTCTTTTCTGCCCCTGGATCAAATCAGGGGTAGGTGTCATAGCTTTTCTCAGTCATTTCAGTCATCAGAACATTCTCATCTCAGTAGTGTGAGAAATTCTTTGCAGTGTAAGATCAAAACTAATTCTTGTGGTTCATTTTGAAACTACTCCTCTCTCCCAGCTGGTAAACTTCAGTGGTGAAGAGAGACATATTTTGTGAACTCATTTTTTCATTCTCTCTTCTCTACTCTCCACCTACTTTTCTAACCCTTTGAGGACTGGGCTTAGAGAAAGTGTTAGGAAAAAGAACACAGTCCTGTGGTCCTGGGAGAGTTATAATTTCTGACGTGTGCCCTCTTGGTAGCAGGTATAAAGTTGTTGTTTTTTCTCTGTGAGAGGCTTTTTTCATATCCTTGATATTTCCCTGTGAGGGATCCCTGCTCCAGCTTCTAGAACCCCAGTGACACATTTTTATTTCCAGGTATTGGGTTTCCAGTGGTCCACATTTCTGCTGGAGCCCTTTTGTAGCTTCAAATAGTTTTCAAGTAGTAGGATGCCTCCTTTAAATAAAATTTTATTAAAGCTTATCAGACATATAGGAAAGTACATACTTAATGTACATCAGGATTTTCCCCGAAGTGAATATATCCACATATTCACCCCTCAGATCACAAAATAGAACCTTTTCAGCTGAGCAAGAAGACTGCTTTGTGCCCTTTCCCACCCAGCAACCATCGGTCCTCAAAGTAATCACTGCCTTGACTTATAAACAGCTTGCCTGTTTATCTCTAATAAAACTTCTGATCTTAGTGTCTACTTTATTTCATTTAGTGTAGGGTCACCAGCTCTCTTTTGATTACTACTTGCATTACACATCTTTCTCTAGACTTTAACTTTCAACCTTCTGTACCTCTATATTCAACGTGTATCTTTATAAAGTAACATATAGTCATATTTTTAATAGTCTTGCCATTTTTGTCTTTCAATTATAGTATTCAGAATGTTACTTTGTAATGTAGTTGTCTATCTACTGAGCTTAAATCTATCATCCTACTGTTTGCTTAAAATTTCCCTCCTCTCTTATGTCTTTCCTTCTCTTTTCTGTTTTTTGGGTATTCAGTTAATTTGTTATTCCATTTACTCTTCTATTATGTTGTTAGTTTTATATTCTTTGACTACTATTGTTTTGCTAGTTACCTTTGAGATTACAGCAGGCATAAACTTTACTCCTTCAAGTGTTTTATAAATTACTACCTCTTAGGCATTCTGAATAATGCAACTATCTTAAAGCACTTTAATTCCATTCAAGCCCTCCTGCCTTGTGGTTTTGGTTTCATAGATTTTAATTCTATTTCACATCCCTCAGTATATTATTATTTAATGGAATTAATATTTACTTGTACTTACCCACATATTCACCATTTTTCTTAAGCAGTTACATCATTCTTTCCTAAATTCCCATGCTCGGCCAAGTATCATCTTCCTTCTGCCTGAAAGAATCCTTTTTGTCCTTTCTTCTTCTTTTTTTTTTTTTTTTTTTTTAGTTGCATTGGCTGGCAAGAAAATTTATTTCTGTTTTATTATCTGGAAATGTTTTTATTTGGCTCCCATTCAGGCTTTAGCAAAGTCATTTTATTGTTTTTGGCTTCCATCATGTTTTTTAAGAAGTCAGCTTTTAGTTGTAAAGTTGTGTCTTTCAAGGTAAATGTATTTTATTTTTCCTTGGTTTTGTGTAGTTTTAATATGATATGTTTAGTATAGTTTTCTTTGTTTGTCTCCTCCTTGGAGTGCATGATGCTTTTTGAATCTGTGGCTTGATATCTTTTATCAGTTCTACAAATTCTTAGCTATTGTATTTTCCAATATTCTTACCATTCTCTAGAATTTTAATGAGACGCCAATGATATCTATGTAAGATCTTTTCATCTTGTCTTATAGACTTTAAGATTTTTAACCTCTTTCTATATTCCATATTATTTCTTCTTTGTGCTTCAATCTGGATATTTTCCATTGGTCTGTCCTCTAGAGCATTAATCCTCTTTACAGATGTTAATTAATCCCGTCAACTGCATTTTTAATTTCAGTCAAATATTTTTCACTTCTAATGTAACCAATATTTTCTTATAGTTCTCATTTCTTTGGAAAAAGTCTTTATATTATTACCATCTCTTTTCTTAAACATATTAATCATTCTTGAGGTCCATATCTGATAACTAAAACATCTGAATCACCTGAAGAGCTCTTTCTATTTTCTGGTTTTGTCTCATTCTGTCTTTTGACGTACTTGCTATTTTCTGGATTGAATGTCAGGCGTTATAAATTAGTAACTATAAAGGATCTAAATTGTGCTTTATTCCGTCAGAGAACATTTTCTGTATTTCTTAATAGGTAGTTAGATCAGGGTCACATTTCATTAATACAAGCAGTGATAAAGTATATTTGGAGTTAGTTTTCAATCTCTGTAAACACTTTTCTATTTCTAGATTGATTTTATTCTTAGAGGGTCATCCTTAAGTGAGCCCAATTGAAAACCTGAGATTTTCACAAGGGTCTTTCCATCTTGGATCTTTATTCAATTTTTGTCTCTTCACCAGGTGAGATTGCCCATAAATCTGCTTAACTTCTCATCCTCTTAGCTGCTTCTTCAGCTTCTCTGCCTCTCAACCTGAGCTGCCTAAGAATCAGTGATGTGTTGAGGAGAAAGAGGATCAGACTGTTGGGATTCCTTATCTGCACTTGGCTTCACTTCTGGATCATGCACTTACAAGTCTTGATTTGTTGGTATCTCTGAACTCCATTTTTTGTTTTGCCTGCTCCATAGTACTTCTAAAAGGTCTGCAAAGATTTTCCTACCCTAAAACATCTGCTTCTCTCTGCCTCCCACTCTCTCTCTCTTTTCACCTCTTAGTCTTTCTTCCTTCATTGCTGATAGAGGTGAAAAGTAGCCTGGAATGTATGGTCGACTTCAGTGAGTTTCTTTTCTATTTGCAATCTCAGCACCTCACATTTATGCTGACTTTATATTTCTTTGATGCATTTGATCAGGTGATTTTTGTATTTTGTTCAGCTTTTCTAGTTATTTTTTAATTTACTTTTTATTGAAGTATAGTTGATTTACAATGTGTTGATTTCTGATGTACAGCAAAGTGATTCAGTTATACACATATATACATTCTTTTTTATATTCTTTTTCATTATGGTTTATCCCAGGATATTGAATATAGTTCCCTGTGCTGTACAGTAGGACCTTGTTGTTTATCCATTCTATGTGTAATAGTTTGCATCTACTAACCCCAAACTCCCAGTCCATCCTTCCCCAACCCCCTACCCTTTGATAACCACAAATCTGTTGTCTATCGGTGAGTCTGTTTCTGTTTTGTAGCTAGCTCTATTTGCGCCATATTTTAGATTGCACATATAAGTGATATAATATTGTATTTGTCTTTCTCTGACTTACTTCATTTAGTATGATAATCTCTAGTTGCATCTGTGTTGCTGCAAATGGCATTATTTTGTTCTTTTTTATGGCTGAGTAGTATTCCATTGTGTGTGTGTGTGTGTGTGTATACCACATCTTCTTTATCCATTCATCTGTCCATGGACATTTTAGGTTGTTTCCATGCCTTGGCTATTGTGAATAGTGCTACTATAAACATAAGGGTGCATGTATCTTTTTGAATTATAGTTTTGTTCAGCTATATGCCCAGGAGTGGGATTGCTGGATCACATGGTAATTCTATTTTTAGTTTTCTGAGGAACCTCCATACTGTTTTCCATAGTGGCTTCACCAACTTACATCCCCACCAACGGTGTAGGAAGGTTCCCTTTTCTCCACACCTTCTCCAGCATTTGTTATTTGTAGGCTTTTTAATGATGACCATTCTGACCAGTGTGAGGTGGTATCTCATTGTAGTTTTGATTTGCATTTCTCTAATAATTAGTGATGTTAAGCATCTTTTCATGTTCCTATTGGCCATCTATATGCTTTCTTTGGAGAAATGTCTATTTAGATCTTCTGCCCATTTTTCAGATGAGTTGTTTGTTTTTTTGTTGTTCAGTTGTATGAGCTGTTTGTGTATTTTGGAAATTAAGCCCTTGTCTGTCGCATCGTTTGCAAGTATCTTCTCCCATTCAGTTTTAGTTATTCTTGATGAGTTTAATGGTCTACTACTAATCTAGCCTAACTGAAAGCATATAGGTTTACTTTTAAGATAATCCCAGTCTGATTCTCTCCCCCATGATCTATTTCTGTTGAACTCTGGAAGCCCCCCAACCTATCTGAGGTAAAAATAAGACATGCTGTCCAGATACATTTCCCCTAAGGCCTCTTCAGACTCATGTCTCATGTAGACTGGAGACAGGTGCTTGGCTACTGTGGCAGAACACATTTTTGACTGGCACCTTTACAGATATAGCAGTTGTGTTTAGAATGAGGAATACTTAAAACGTATTGTTTGGTCTTAATTTAATGAGTTTCTCTGAAAAATTTGAGACAGAAAAGCTATATTTACCATTCTGTTGCATATTTGTTGGCTGTTTTAAATTCTTCTCTTTGAATTACCCAGTCATATCCTCTAACCATTTTCTTCTGCTGTCTTTTTTTCCTATCTTTAAAATTGGTTTTGGTATGTTTTTATTTAATCTTAAATATTTTCCAAGTTTGTGTTTTAAGTTTGCCCCTTATTTTTAACTTTATAATTTTTTTTTTGGTGTGAAGTAGAAGTCTAAATTTTGTTATTTTTCAAATGTGTCCCATTTGCACAAAGTCACATGTAAAGAGTTTATCCTTTCACAATCATATAAAGTCTCTCCTTTATCTTAAAAGGTATTCAGTTCATTTCTTAGATTTTCAAAGGAGTTAATAGCATCTCAAATAGTGAGATCCTTGTCTTTTTTCAATATTTATATTTCTTATCTTATTCTCTTTCATTTTATTTACCACACCAAACACAGAGTGGAAATGTTAAATAGTAGTAGTACTTAATACATATTCTTATATTTTTCTTCTTTTTAATCACAATCATAATAAATTAGGAGTTTGGGATTAACATATACACAGTATTATATATAAAATAGATAGTCAACAGGACCTACTGTATAGCACAGGGAGCTCTACTCAATATTCTGTAATAACCTATATGGGAAAAGAATCTGAAAAAGAATGGATATATATATATGTATAACTGAACCACTTTGCCATACACCTGAAGCTAACACAACATTTTAAATTAGCTATACCCCAATATAAAATAAAAATTAAATTTTAAAAAATTATAATGGTCTTGTACCTTTCCTTTTCGTTATGTCTCTAATATGCCAGTGTTAAGGTTGATATTTACTGTGGTTTTCGGTGGATATTTGTTAAATAAGGATGTTCCCATTTATTGCTATCTTAGTATAGTTAATTAGTTAGGAATAGATATTTGCATCTATGAAGATAATGATTTTTTTCTTTTAATGTCTAAATGTAGTGAATTAATTTGTTAAGCCATTTTATGTTAAATAAGCCTTGAAATTCTTAGGAACTCATTGGTATGATTTTCAATATTTTATTTAAGTTTTTATATTTGTGTTTAGAACTAATAGCAGTATATATATATATATATATATATATATATATATGTTTGTGCTATATATGTGTTTGGCTTCTTTTGGCATCATAGTAGAAAGTTCACAGATTATGCTGGAATGCCTTCCATCTTTTTACTCCTTATTCTCTAAAGTGGTTTGTATAAAAAATGAGTAATCTTTTTGTTAGAAAAACACAATAAAACTGATTCAGCTTAATGCCGATATGAGGGATGGATTTTTATCTGTATCTCCATTTTCCTCCAGGTGTATTGTATTTTTTCATATTTTCTTTCTCTTCCCTAGGCAGTTTTGGTAATTTTTACTCTTCTAGGAAATCACACATTTGATCTGGATTTGAAGATGTGTGAGCACCTTTAGCAATTCCACAGGGTCAGACAATTGAAAGCGCTCATGACAGGGTTTTCTATACACTTACTTTTCTTTCCATCTCATTTCCCTTACTACTTATTTGGTCACATGGAATTTTATTTCCCAGTTATTACTTCTTCGCATTATTCATCAAGAATTATTTCAACATAAATTTATTAGAAAACTCATTTTTTCCACTAAAAGCTCTAGTATTTTATACTTTTTATTACCTTGAATCCATAATTTATATGTTTGTGTATATTCTCTAGCAATTTCTTTACACACAGTCTTTGCATCTTATAAAATGTTCTTAATTTTTCCTCCTATTTGTATGTTCACTTGAGTATAGGATTGCTATGTGAGGATCTTTTTTGTTGTTGTTAGTGTTTGTAAGATGTTGCTCCATTGTGTTCTAGCACCCAGTGTTGATAATAAAAATGTTTGATACGAATTTGATTTTCTTTATTTAATCTCTGAAAACTTTCTAGGCTTTCTTTTTTCCTTCATGATTTGAAATTTCACCATAGTGTTTTTTTTCTTTGGAGAATAAAGATTCTGTTTGTTGAGATTGATCTTTCTAGGTCTAAGTGATGATTTTGGAATACTTGTTATCTATCTATATCTATCTATTTTGAATTCCAGATCCTAGTAGGTCTAGCGGTACAGTTTGCAGCAAAGTGTCTCTGCCAGTTGTCAATGGCAGATCAAGCATGCATGAAAAGCATGTGGGGACTTCCCAACCTTCATGTGATCAGTTGTTGTCATAGACACTACCCTGCCTCTTCATCTTAACTCTCACTGCTCCAGCCTAAGGACAAAGGCTAGTGCTGCCTTCTGAATATCACAAGTGGAAGGGGCAAGGCTACCTGGCCTAGCTGCTTCAAATGCAGTCCCCTAATTAATCATCTTGACAGATTTCTCAGCAACTCTTTCTTCTTCTGGTATTAATTTTACATATTCTGAGTTAAGAAGTCCCTGAGCCTCCCCTATTTACATAAAATATTTTTAAGCATTCTAATCATGGTTTTCTGAAGTGTTTGTTTTTTCATGGGTTATATCTTTCCACAATTCTTCAAGAACTTTCTGTTCTGGTGATGGCTCTCTCTGTTGTTAACCCTCCTCTTATTGATTTTCTTCTTTTTTTATAATTCAGCATGTTATTTCATGGTATTTGTAAGTACAGGCTGGCTTTGAAATCAATGTTTAAAAGGTGAAAGTTATATTAAATACCAGAACATGACAGAGGGGAGCAGCAAATAAATAAGATATGGAAACTATGTGATTATATTTCTTCTGTGTCGGAAATTGAAGGGGAGGCTAAGCCTGTCCACTATTAAGTTTGCCTTTCCATTATCTTACTTTATTTTTAGCTGTTTTAGCAAAGATACTTGTTTGATCTCATCCACATTGCAACATTTAATATGAGCACAGTCTCTGGAGGCAAAATCTTGATTATAAGATTACTGGTGAAAAACATTTTTTGAAGTGCTTTTACTTACTCTGACAATCAGTATGATTTTATCTTCTCTAAAAAATTACTGAATTCACAATACTAAAAGTCTACTAAGGCATTCGTTGTATCAGTAAACTGTAAACAGTACAAAGCAATCTGCCCAAGAGTGCTTCTTTCCCAAAGGACTACACATTTCTTTTGTATTTAAGTCCAATAATGTTTTCTTTTTTTTTTAAAAAAAAAAGCCTGGCTTAAAAAAACCCAAAAAAGCAGTAACCTCTTGGGTTTTTATTTTTGCTAGCTTGTGGCCCAATTAGCATGTTGTGAAAATCAAACAGCATTACCTCTAATAGAATTTTAGTTGCTTTCCATCTGGTTGTCAAAAATAACAATAGTGACCTGTAGCACTAGGCAAGATTAGGCTAGAGGCCATGAAGAATTTGTTTTAGGTAAATGGTTCTTGATCTCTGAAAGAAATAGCATATCATCTAGATGCCTTTAAACATTGTACAATTGTCTGAATGTTTTTAAGGAGAATTGGTGTTTCAGTTATGTTTGGTTTAAGTAACAAAGAAACCTGTTTTACACTGTCTTAAGCTAAAGGACAGAGGTAGGGTGGGTTCCACATTCTCTTGGATATGCCCTACACCATGTACTATACAGAAGTACTAAAACTTGTGTATAGATTGCTATGATGATTCCAGATATCATACAGGCACAACAATGCCTAGAGAATTCATCTCTTCTTGTGTCACGTTCCTAGAAGCCCCCCAAAAGACTAACTTTACTGCCTCATTAGCCAGCATTAGAATCCCTGAGATGGCATCATGTTCTCTTGACCTATATGTCCTTGTGGAGGTGGGTGACTGTGAATTTAATTAAGTAAGAGGAAGGGGATAGAATGAATATTGGGTCAGCAACCCAATATAATATCTTAGTAGGAAGGAAACAAACTGGATTTGGAATTTGGAATTTTTAAAAAATACTTTTTAACAAAAAATTTTTAAGTGCTTATATTAAGGAAAAGGTAATTGGTGTGTAATCTAATAAAATCTAACAAGCAGTTAATAATGAAGATGAGAATTAGACACTTTTCTTTTTTTGCCAATGATGTATTTTAAATAGCATGGCTTATAAAGTTAAATAATGATGGTAAAATATTGGTGAGCAAGGTAAAGCATGAATATAATAAGTACTATCATATAACTTTTTTCCCCTTTTTTTGCCTCCTAGATATATAAAACAAATGTTATATAATTTATAAGTTGAAGCACTTTCACTTTTTTATCATTTACTTTTTGAATATGCTCTATATCCTTGAGTAACATGATTGCATTTGGGATCAAATATGTCTGTTTGGGGAAAATAGTTCGTGAAATATTTTAAAATGCAAGTATATTTTTGATTTAAAAAACAAAACATAATTGGAGAGAGAAATAATCTTTCTTCTAATTTTCAAAGAATTAATAATTTCATAGGATACTTTAAGTGTAATTATACTTTATAAATACCTAGGAATTTTATCTAGTTTTACAGAAGTTTTGGAAAATCTGGAATAAGTCATCTCAAAAATCTATATCTCTATAGTTCTGTGATTCTCGCTTCATTTACTAAACAAAGGATGCCTATTGTTTTGGAAAGCATGACGTTTAGAAACAGAAACTTGCTCCCAGCTAATTGGTCTCAAATGTAAAAATGTGCATACTATATTCTACAATTGAGTGTCTTCCAAACTCTACCAGATACTCAATTTTACTACTCTGAGATTTACAGTAGGCACACTCCTGGAAAATGGTAGTGGGTATTTAGTTTCATGCAGGATAGGCTTTATGGAAGCTGGTCTTTTCTCATACAATCTTAATATGTATGTTTTGATTAATATCAATTTTAATGGAATCCAGTGAAGCCTGGAGGAAGTCTGTGATCATGAGGAGACAGTGGGGATGTGCTCTCAGTGCTGCTGTAAGCAAAGCCTAGGGCTTTGGCAAAAATGTTAAAATAATACCATGTTTGTCTTTGGCGATAAACATCCAAATTGAGTTGCATCTCCATGTCAAATCATCTTGAGAGGCATATTGGTATTTTTACCACTGTGATTTATGCTACTGCTGGTGATTTGAAGATAACCAGCAGTAGCATAACGTCATGATTCTAGTGTCAGTAATTTACAGGATTAAGAGAGTGTCATAGTGAAGATTTGTTTCAAGACACAGACCTTTTAACACCTGAGACGTTGCACCTTAGACTGACTGTTTCTGGCAAATGAGAGCATATAATCTACCAGAATACTCCTTAAGTATATTGTTTTATATAAATCCACGAAGAACGGTGTCTCAAAATGATGTTTATTTTTTCCTAGTTGTTTGAGATGACCTTAGTTGCTTTGAACTCCACCCAGATATCAGGCATTACAATAACTTTCAGATTTATTTCCAAGAAATTCCCATGATGGTAAAGAAGCTGTCCCTAGCATAGTCCCTAGTAAGTACTCACTAAATATGTTTTGAACTTAGAAAAAAGAATCTCCACTTAAGTCACCTTTAACACAAAATGAGAGAAAAGAAGCTGTCAAAAGATCCAAAGGAAAATGAGACACATTATGAGGATGCTCCCTTTAGCAGTGAAAATATGTTTAGTTTATACAGAATATCTTTATACAGAAATGGATGGAGTGAGAGTTTGGGGCTCCTAGAAATTGTTGAGGACAGATAAATACATGAAAGGATGAAAAAAAAAAAGAATGGAAATTTTAAAATATAGTTTTGAAAGCAGTTATAATCTAAAACTAATTCTGATTGCATTTATTTCTAAAATCTAAATTGTGGTTTACAAAATTTAGTGTAAGAAAGAGTAAACTGGGGAATTAGGTGAAAATGCTTATTTCTTGGGTTGTGATATATTCTCATTCTGATCCAGTGGGTCAGAGTTTGGCGGAATGTCTACATTTTTAACAAGCACCCTTGGTGATTCTGAGGCAGGTTGTATGCTGACCTATTTTAAGACTGAGAGACAATGGTCTATGTGTAGGAATTAGGGAGAAAGAATTGGATTTTTCATGTATGGGAATTGTTAATTTTATGTACTCTTAAGAAAAGACGTATAGGAAGGAAAAGTTGACAAAATGTAAGGTACCACTTCAAGAGAAAATTTCGAAATAAAATTTCGTCTATGTTATGGCCTGAATGTCTATGTTCCCCCCAAATTCACATGGTGCAGCTTTCTTGTTTTAGTAACTCAGTGGACACATGGATGCAGATGATAACATCTGGGTAGCTGAGGGTCAAGTTAGACTTTCTGGAAAAACAGTGGTGAGTCTTTAGTCAAGTCAAACACTTTGGCACATGGGTTTTCTGGGTAGGTGACAAGGACCACATCTAGGCCAAGACTACTTCATCCATCTCAGAGTTACACAAATGCTTAATACAATTAGAAGTTAAAACCACAGTATACTCAGAAATGAACAAAGTTTTTGTCCTTCTCAACTGTCCCAGGACAAAACAGTGGGATCTGTTGTCACTGTTGACCTGAGCATCGTAGAATTTGGGTCAAGTTTTCAGGTTTTTTTTAAACGGGGGTTGAATTTTCAGGTATTTCTGAAAATCAGGGTAAGAGCCCCTAAATCATTTGTAGAGCATTTCTGCATACTAGGAATAAGAAATTTGGGATAAAATGTGCTAATTATTTTACATTTTGTAAACTATATTACTTATGTGGAAAATGGTCATTTTTGTCTTTGGCTTCAATTCAATTTTTTAAATGTTTATTAAGTACCCAGAATGTGAAAAGTACTGTGTTTGCAGCTCTAGGGAATGCAGATACAATTTCAGACTATCTCATGGAGTAGATACCCTCAAATACCGTTTACTCTGATAAAATCAGACTGGGAAGTGTACTCTATATGAGTAAAAACAGCAAGTTAAGACATCTGAGGCGCATTCTTCAGTTGAAGTGATTCTTTCAAGTGTGAAAGTGATAAATAATTTTGGAGAAGGTAACCTGCTATATTACTGAAATCTTTATACTTGAAGCACATCGTTATTCATTTCAGCATTGTTAGAGAATAAGGATTTGTGCATACATAAATTTTCCAGACAACTGTTGCTTACCTGCTCAAACACCAATTCCATTTTCAAGCATGATTTTTAAAATTTACTTAAAAAGTAAAATAGAATAACATAAAAAATGAAAACAAAATTGTTAAAATCTCACTGCTGGGACTTCTAGCTTTAGCTTTGACATAAAAAGCTTGAAACTTGTTACTCTTACTTTCACAACAAGAAAAAGGCAGACATACTGAAAATCAAGACCCATGTGAGAACCGAGGTCACAGGGCATCTGCCACCCTGAAATCTGGAGAAATAGATGCATTCAGAGAGAGAGAGAGAGAGAAAGAGAGAGAGAGAGAGAGGGAGAGAGAGACCAAGATTTACCTACCTGGATCAGAATTTACTGGAGCCATAAGCTGGTTGGAACATGTAAATGATAATATTGGTGAATTCCCAGAAGCTGAGTGCAGACTAGTGTGGAAATGACATTCTCTTAGGAGCTGAATCTTAGGAGGGTCTGTACACTCTCATGAGTTTTTCTTCCAGGAGCCCTATAGGGTTCTTTCCATGAAGATCTGAGAAAAATCCCCTCATGGCTCTGGCAGGGGAAAGAGAAGAGTAAGAAAGACTTATTCTCCAGTTAAGACATTGACAAAACTCAATTCTGACACCTTATCCCAGCTGAAGAAAGGCAATGCCTCCCCACTCCAGCCCCCTCTGTCTTTCCTGTCTCCACATTCCCAGCAAGATAAATGTAAGTCCTCACACTAAAGGATTATTTAACTCAGTTCCTATTACCTGATACAACATGTCCAGCTTTCAACAGAAAATTACAAGACATGTTAAAAGACAAGAAAATGCTCACTTTGAAGAGACAAAGATTTCTTCAGAACCAGACTTAGATATCACACAGATGTTGGAATTATCAAGCGGGGAATTGAAAATAACTATAATTAACATGTTAAGTGATGTATTCGAAAAAGTATACAACATGCAAGGATGGGTAATGTAAAGGAGAGATGGAAACTCTTCTTGGGAAGATACCTACCTTTTATCACCTAATTTTTTTCTGTCCCCCAGGGCTCATCTCACCTGTTCTATGTAGAAGATGTGTCTGATTAAGAAAGTTTTTCTTCTGCATTTGGCCTGAGAGCAAATACTACTTTTAGATGCTTTGATGATCAGTCCAACTACTCTTTAGTGTTTTAATCAACTACCCTACAATGGCTTTGTGAGACCCACTCTGTTTCCACAACCTGTTTTCTATGATGATGTTCTTTTCTTCTGCTTTTCAGTGGTCTCCTCTGTTACAGGTGTAGAGCTTCTGTATTTTATTACAAACTTCCTCTTTATCTTGCAACTATTTCTCAATGTTTCTGCTCCACTGATGCTTCTGGAAACTGCCCAGTTATCCAGTGCTTTGGGAGATGTGTTTTTCTTCTGGATATGTCTTTTGTTATTTTTAAGTGAGTCTTTAGAAAAAGCAAAAACATAAATATGTGTGTCTGGTTAATCATATAGAACCAGAAGTAAAAGTATATTTGCAGTACTTTTTAGCAAGAATCTCAGCCTCATTAACCAAAAAAAAATTAAAAGTATTTCTGTACAAAAATGATCAGAAGGAGTGAATAAGACCTGTAAAGGAAATTCATTAGGGTTTTCAGGTAAGAGCAAGGAGAGCCACATAGGAGAGGAAAAGTTTATGTTGTGTCATAAGAGGAGGCTAGAAGATAGTGGTGAGACTGTTTGATGAAACAAAGAAAGACTCATCATGAGAGTGGCCTTTAAAATCATCCTTGAAGGTGGGTTAACAACACCTCCTGGTTTACCTGGGACTGTCTCCATTTTAGCACTGAAATTCCCACATTCCAGAAACACTCTTAGTCCCAGGCATACTGGAAAGATTGGTTATCCTACTAGGGAATGCAATTTTGAGAACCAGCACACATGGGAAGGAAAGCTTAGGTCTTACTTGCATGAAGAGTAAGGACTGTGCTAGAAATGTAGTTTGGAGTAAGAGAATGAGAGTTAATGTTAAGTGTTAGGTTCTTAGTTTGGAATTTATTCTATGGGCTAAAAATATTAACATAGTAAATGTTTGAATTTGATTTTGCATTACTTATGGACATAATTTCTTTTAAGGACACCATCCAAATATATAGTGTTATGAAGTCCCTTATGAGATAAACTGGCCCTTGGCAGAGTCCCAGGGGAGGGTGATCTTTGAACTGTGGTTGTGATTTTATCTGGGTATGATCGTGTCCTGAGGGGAACAAAAGCTCTGTCTTAGGTTGGGCTTCTATAACAAAAATATCATAGACTGGATGGCTCAAACAACAAACATTTGTTTCTCACAGCTCTGGAGGCTCGAAAGTCCAAGATCAAGGCACTGGCAGATCTGGTGTTTGGTGAGGACCCTCTTCCTAGTTTGCAAACTCTATCTTCACATCTTCACAGAGCAGAGAGAAAGAGACAGAGAGAGAGAGAGAGAGAGAGGGAACAAACTCTCCGAATTATAAGGGCACTAATCCCATGTATGAAGGCCTCACCCTCATGACCTCATCTTAACCTAATTTCCTCCCAAAGGCCTCATTTCCCAATACCCTCACACTGGGAGTTAGAATTTCAATGCATGAATTTGAAGGGCATACAAATATTCAGTCTATAGCAGGTTCTTAATGGCTTAATGTGAAAATGATGGTAATTGGAAAAATAATTATTAATTGTGATTAGGTTATCAAATTACTCAATTTTTGAAGCTGTAGTTCATAAAAGGCTCATCCTTCTTAGGGATTAGGTCCCTTCGGTAAACAAATAAATCAGAAAATTGCTTGCTTAACACACATTTATTCTTCAATAAAATTTTTTAAAAATACCATATTTATTGGAGCTATAATCACATATACTTGGGGGAAGATTAAAAATATGTTTTTTACATGTTTGGACCCGAAAACTTACTTTTCCCCACTGCATGGATGCTACTAGCCCTACCACACAAATTTATTTTCTAAAATCAAACTTCTCCTTTAGTTATTAACCAACTCACGGAATTTATTTATTAAACTGTTTGTTGACTTTCACCTCTGATTTCCATATATCCACCACACAGTGACAACTGTGTGACACTTCTACAATATTCAATAGCTCAACATTCAATAATAGCCCATCTTGTGTTTGCCTCTGAGAATGCCTCTGGATTGTTAATTTCATGCATAGTGTATGGATCTCTGTCACAAGTTCTAAAGGTGTTCTCCTTCTAACCTTGCTGGTTATGCCTGTTCCTAGTTGTCTACTATATCTATTTTACTTTAAAGGCAAGACTGTTCATTTTCCACAAGTACCCTAAAAATCACCATTTCATTCAATCCAGGTGATCCAAAACTGATCTATTTGAGTCATTTCTTGAGTTGAAACAGCAAATAACTTGATAAAATTAAACTGTGATATGACTGAGTAGACATTCAAAATAGTGAACAGTCCTTCTAGATTTGTGGGTAAAGACAGCCTAAAACATGAGAAAATTAATATCTTGAATTTCCAATATCTTTACTGTCTATAATACTTATAACAAACTATGGTATATGCATTTTAAATTGTCTCACTACAACTTCCTAGCTATAAAGTAATGCAATATGATTTTGTGGATTTCAGCTGAAAAGGGAATTAAAGTAAAAGGTACTGTAATGAAGGCAAATCTGGTGAATTTGAGCCTGTCTCTCTTTTCAAGTGCTGATATGGGATGAGAAAAGTGCTTTTCAATAAAAATTGAAGGTCAAAAATTAAACTTAGTTGGGTTCGACTATTTATGTACAAAGAAAATAAATTTCAAATATTTGGTTTAAAATATTTTTCCACTTCAGTTTTGCTGCTAAATAACTCTAACTTGGATAGCTCACATAGTTTTCTTTCTACCATGTAAGTTGGAAGTATGGATTCATAATTCTTTAGTATTTCTATTTTTAAATACATAATATATTTCCCTTTGTTGACATAACTTGTTTTCCTATTAGGGATAAGGTGGAATAAGAGCAAGTAAGGTCAGGATGTGTTCAGACCAGGAGTAGGGTCAGGGCTATGGGGAAGGTACAGCTACAGCTGCCAACATGCTCAAGATCGTGATTTGGAATGAGTGGTGTTTTGTGTATAAAGAGGATGTACAGTTGCCATGAGTTAAAAGGATGAAATTAAGGGCAAAATGTTGTCTTTCATGTTTAAGTTTTTAAGTTTAAATAGTAAAGAGAAGAGAGAAAGTCAGTGTATGTAGATCAGGGTCATTCTTTCATTTAACTAGTATATACTCAGTGTTAGACACTGTGGTGACTTTGGCAGTTTTCACTGATGGCTTACTGATTTTTCTTGTGATGCTTCCTCTTTTTCAGTAATCATGAGCCTCTTCTATTTCTCTCCCCATGTTCTCTGACGACTGTTTTTGTTATTTCCTGCCCTCCTAATTTTCACTCTCTTTGAATATAACTTTTCTTCCACGCTTCCTCAGTTTTCTTCTCTTTTCTTTTAGGTTCTCTCCTTTGATACCTTACCCACTCCCATATTTCAGTAATCAGCCTCCATCAGTCTCACTTCCATATTCTAGTTTCTATCATTAACACCCAGATCAGGGTTCCCAAATCCATGCTAGAAGAACCAATGGCATTTTTCAAGCAACAGAATTTGGTGTCACAGCCTTCATCCAAGTTGCGCAACTTTCTAGCTTTGTTTTTGCTTTATTTCCTGGAATATGTTTTCACCACTTGTAAGATGGAGTCCTTTACCTCCCTTAAGTGATTTTTTTTTTTGCAAGGAAAACATGTACATAAGTGTAAAACGATTACTGCTTTTTAAATGTACAGCTATTGCTGTGTACCACATAAAGATAACCTCTATGAAGATGTTCTCCATTGCCTTAACTAGAGATGAACCCACAGTCTTTTGAAACTCAGCTATGCTCTGTCTTGTATTTTAGTGATATTTACACTTGCTTTATCTCCACCCTAACCCACTCCCTGACTAAAAGCTCTAGGAAAGGCAGGAACTCATTAATGTATCTCTTTAGTGCTTGAAACAATGTCTAGCAAGTCAGAGGCTTTAATTAGTTTAATTCCAACTTTAATTAGGTGTTCAATTAAAATTGACAACCGGCTTTCATGTTTGAGAAAGAAGAAAAAGAAAAACACAGATTCTATCAAACTCATCATGTGTTAACAAAATGAGATGCATTCACGTTTTTCAGAGAAATATATGTTTCTGAGGATGGATGAGAATTAAACCTGTGCTTGGCTTGAAGGTCTGCAGGTGGCTGTACCTGCCTTGGCTGTTAATGCTCAAATTTGTGATGCCAGAGGAGGTGTTACTCCTCATTGCCAAGCATTAGGTAAGCAAACCTACACTTTCTATCAATCATACATGGCATGCATTGTGTGTGCCTGCTGCCTCTTGAAGCTCTATTAAAAGATATAACACCAGACAGGAACTGTCAAAGATTTAATCTACTTGCATCCGCCTCTTTCTGCATCCTAGTTGAATCACAGACTGATGAGAGACACTGGCAGGCAGACAGCACACAAGAGGGGAAAAACCAGTAGATATCACTCATGAATTGTATTTTATTTCTGTTCTGAAAGATTTGAGTTCCATATTTTGAATTTCCACATTCTAGCTGTATATCACATAAGCAAATTTGTGTTAGGAAAAGGAATATGTAGATATTTTAATATTCAGGATGCTAGCAGTGAGGGTTTTTTTGTTTTGTTTTTTAAATTTGACTTTGTTTAGTGACACTGTATGTTTCCTTGTTCTGTTGTGAATCAGTTTATTCTCTTTTTAATAGAAATGGATAATGACAAAGGCATATACTCACAATGTCCACCAGCTCTTCAGCTATTATGTTAAATCTTAACTATTTATGATCTAAGAAAGATTTAGTGTGAAAATTTAAGAAGTAAAGCCAGAAAATGAAAACAAAATGAATATACCTCGTTTTGTCTGAAGGGATGGCCTCTTTCCTGCCATGTCACTCTGGGTTCTTCATGTGAACCTTTAAATAAGAGACTTTGACCAATATAGAGATCAAAAGGTTCAAATGTCAATTTTCAAAAGATGCAGCTATTCTAGAGTGATCATATATATTATTGTTATATTGAAAAAACAGGCAATTTGTCATTAAATTGTGTTTTAGTGAAGTCAAACTTTATTTTACTGAAGCTTAGAGACACTGCTTTATTTAGAGTTAACACAATACAGAGAGAAATGCAGATGCCACAGTATAATAGATCCTAAAGTCCATCCCATTCAGACGTCTTAAGATTTTGGTAAATGTTGGATCATCAATTCAGTTAAACATTCTGATAACTCCTGAATTGTCAATATTTTACACTGTTAATTTAAAACAGATAAGAATGCTTTAGCTTTCTGAAATGTCAATAGTGGCATGGACAATCTGTTTTAAAAATATAAGTTATTTACAAATATGTTTTTTCATGTGGAATTAAATTACACTCTCTTGTGAATGTGAGACATGGGGGACCCAAATTATATGATTGAGAATAATGATTTGGAAAATTTTATAGATGCTATTACTTAACTGTATTGTCTGTTAGAAAAAAAAAACCTTAGCATTTCTTCTGTACAGTGTGTCTTATTCTAGTTACATCTCTGAAATCATAATTTCTTTCTACAGAAACCGTTACTCCTACGAATCAAAGAAAATTCAGATGAGTGAAGCACTTATGACACTGTGATAGCTAATTTTATGTGTCAGCTTGAGTGGATCAAGGGATGCTTAAGTATCTGGTTAAACATTATTTCTGGGTATATTTCTAAGGATGTTTCCAGAGGAGATTAGCAATTCAGTTGGTAGGCTGAATAAAGTGCATTGCCCTCTCCAATGTGAATGGGCATCATTCAATCTGTTGCGAACTGGAAGAGAACAAAGAGGTGGGGAAATGGAAGTTTTGCCCTCTCTCTGCCTGACTGCTTGAACTGAGACATTAATCTTCCTTCTGCCCTCAGTGTTCCTGGCTCTCAGACCTTCAGACTCACACTGGAATCTACACCATCAGCTCTGGCCTTCAAACTACACCACTGGCCTTTCCTGGGCCTCTAGCTTGTGGATGATCGACAGTGGGACTTCTCAGCCTCTATAATCATGTAAGCCAATACCTTATAATAAATCTCTTCTCTCTCTCCCTGTACATATCCTATTGGCACTGTTTCTTTGGAAAACTGACTAATATAGGCGTATTCATACAATAGAATACTACGTAACTATACAAAATCATGGTACTTTTTTTTCTTTTTTTCTTTTTTTAGGTAAGAAGTGGATTGATTTAGAGAGAAACACACTCCATAGACAGAGTGTGGGCCATCTCAGAAGGCGAGAGGCCCCAGAACACGGGGTGGTTAGTTTTTATGGGCTGGGTAATTTCAGCCAATGAGTGGGACGATTTTCCAACTGTTTTGGGGAAGGAGCGGAGATTTCCAGGAACTGGGCCACCACCTCCTTTTTTTTTTTTGCAGTACGCGGGCCTCTCACTGTTATGGCCTCTCCCGTTGCGGAGCACAGGCTCTGGACGCGCAGGCTCAGCGGCCATGGCTCACGGGCCCAGCCGCTCTGCGGCATGTGGGATCTTCCCGGACCAGGGCACGAACCCGTGTCCCCCTGCATCGGCAGGCGGACTCTCAACCACTGCGCCACCAGGGAAGCCCTACGTTTTGATTTTTGATGGTTGGCCTTGGAACTGTCGCGTGTGTCACTTAGCTTATGTTAATGTATTACAATGAGCATATAGTGAGGCTCAAGGTCCACTGGAAGTCAGATCTTCTGCCATCTTGGACCTAGTGGGTTCTAATCAGTTTTTGTCATGTCCTACGGCTATCTCGTGCTTTTAAAGGTTGTGCCCTGCCCCCTCCCCTCCTGTTTCATTCCCCCCTCAGATTTTACTACCATATGGGAGGCAGAGGGAAGATGGTTCATCTTCTGTAATTGCTTCAAGGCTGAGTAGGGGCGTCGACCCTGCATGGTACATTTTTATAAAGTATTTTCTAGATAAAGATTCAGAAAATATTAATTAGTGTCTGCTGTCTTTCCTTCAGGTGAGATTATTTCTCACTTGCTTTATAGATTTTCCTTGTGAGCCCACATTCAGCAGAGCCTACTCTCCTCTGTGGGAGTGTTGTGTGCTCCACATTGTAGAACCTTCCCTGCCGAGTTTAACTCTTGCTTTTGCTCTGGGACCCAGGGGTTCATTGTTTCAGGACAGACTTTACATTAATTTCATAGTTGGGATTCCTTCCTCATGTCAGTAGGAAGTATTTGATTCTATAGCCATCGACTATCAAGTGTATAAATTTAACAATTCCCCGTCACTTCCCCAAGCAAGGTGGCCAAAGTCTTGGAGCCCATCTTTTAGGAAGAAGCCTGACTTTCCAGGTTCCTTCCCTTCTGGCATGAGGGGATTTCATTTTTCTTTTCTTTTTCTTTGTTTGCTGTTTGCTTGTTTGTTGTGCTATAGAACTTGTATTAATATTGTTACTTTTATTACTGTTTAACTATTTTTTCTAGGATTCATCCTCTTTGAGAAAGAGGAAGGTGGGTCCTTGTTACTTCAGAATTGGAAGCATTAAACTAAGTTTCAAGGATACAATCCATACTCTACTTTAAATCAGACCATTCTAAACATTCCTCCATGATGGTGAAAAATTCTTTATCTGTTTTTATGTCATGAGGTACCACATAAATATACAGAAACACTATTTTATGTCTTACATAAAATATAGATGTCTTAACATCTATAATTACACAACACCTGAAAAGTAGACATTATTTTCCATATTTCACAAGTAAGATGATTAAAATTTAGAAAAGCTAAGAAACTTGCCCACAGTCACTCAGCTAGAGACTGACAGGTGCACTTCGAAACCTGAAACTCTTTGATTCCAAACACTCTGAGCTTTCCACTGGGTCTTGCTGCTGCCAATAAAATCAGTCCAACTACTGAGCTTTCTGTGATGAGGCAATTAGTCATGAAGACCTTTTCTATATTACATACAATGTAAGGGGCTCCAGTAACATCCGTGATTTATGACAATAAAAATTACAGAATTAGGGCTTCCCTGGTGGCGCAGTGGTTGAGAGTTCGCCTGCCGATGCAGGGGACACGGGTTCGTGCCCCAGTCCGGGAAGATCCCACATGCCGCGGAGCGGCTAGGCCCGTGAGCCATGGCCACTGAGCCTGCGCGTCCAGAGCCTGTGCTCCACAACGGGAGAGGCCACAACAGTGAGAGGCCCGCGTACCGCAAAAAAAAAAAAAAAAAATTACAGAATTAATTCTGCATGCTTGCTTACAGAGGGGTGGTTAAGAGAACTAACTCTTGAATCAAATGTCTGGGGCTCAAAACCTAACTTGGTGTGACCATGAACAAGTTACTTAACCTCTCTGAGCCTCAGTTTGCTTATCCACAAGATGAAGATCAAGTAATATTTCCTTGATTAGTTTGGTGATACAAATTAGCAAATACGTATAAAGCACTTAGAATAATATCTGATACTTAGTAAGGAGCTTAATACATGTTAGCTAGTGTTATTCAAATGATCCATATGGAAATATCTTGCATCAGTTGGTCTATAATTGACAAAATATTTAGTATTTAATATGGCAACAAAATTCTCAAATTTGTGAAATGCAGTTTGTTTACCTTTTTCTAAGTGGGTCTGTTAATTAAAGTCCTTTCTAATTAGCAGCTGTGCTTTTTTATAGCAAAACATTTTTTATACCTTCAATTTGTGAAAAGCTAAGAGGCATATGACAGTTTTAATGAGATTCCTGTCTACTTGAATGAAGTACAAATTTTTTTATTATTTTTCTAAAATTAAAGTTCCCGTTAGAATTTTAGTGCCTGTGTTTTACCGTTTTCATTACTGACATCAGCACTGAACCTCTTACTGGTGATTTAAATTTATATTGAAATGCCACGAATACATAAATATACCTAATAACAACACTGTATGAAATATGCTCTGAAATTCAAAGCCAGAGAAGTTAGTAATAATTTATGTACTTCTATGAAGAACACTTAAATCTTATTATTAACTTCTTAATAAGTAATCCCTGGTAACATTTCAGTGACCTGTCTCCTTAACATTTCTTTTTAATTTAACTAAAGACTCTTCTTTATGGGGATGGTATTAATTAATCCCAGTAAGATGAAAATGGGGTTTCTGTTTTATTTTTTTCACAGTCAGTGCCATCTGAAGATTTCTGTATTGAAGATTTTCCCATCAAGTGGACATAGACTCAGGAATTTCCACTTTTCGTCTACAGATATTGGGTCCTTCCCCATTCAAAGTGCTACAGTACCTATTGCAAGGTGAGAGGAGTAAACGAGCTGAGAGCGAGGGGTAAGTGGAGGATGCTGGAGTCTCAAACATTTGGGAAAGATTTAGAAAAGTATTGTAGGGGATTAGTTAGGTGGTTAACAAGATATGGATAAAAGGATATATTAAAGTTCAAGACAGATTCTCAAATAGTTTACTTCAGCAAGACTCAGCCACCTAAGGCTGACTTACTAGAGGGGCCAAAAGTGTCTCCATAATGTTTCTAAAATTGCTGACTGTGGGAACAAGGCTGCTCAGGGAAGAAATGAATTAAAAAGGAAACAAAAAGCTAGGAACGTAGGAAAGGTTTTCAGCCTATAGCTCTCTAAGAGATAAGCGGATGGGGGGGTGTATCAGGTTGAGTAAAAATGGGGGCAGTGACCCAGGAGGTTATAGATAAGTAGAAGAAGTTTAGAGCTAGAGAATTTTAGATATCAGATATTTTCAGAGAAAAAGATAGATTCCATATGTACCTTGATGATCAGTAAGTGAGGTAGATTACAGATAAAATATTATCTTCAGGCAATGATTGCCTGGTTTCTTCATTTGTTCATCCATGCATTTAATTAGACACCAAAGATTTATTGACTCTAGAAGTAGATCCACTATTAAAAGATGGGCAAACGACCTGAAGAGCCATTTTGCCAAAGAAGATACACAAATGCCCAACAGGTACATAAAAAAGTGCTCAGGGCTTCCCTGGTGGCGCAGTGGTTGAGAGTCCGCCTGCCGATGCAGGGGACACGGGTTCGTGCCCCCGTCCGGGAGGATGTCGCGTGCTGCGGAGCGGCTGGGCCCGTGATTCATGGCTGCTGGGCCTGCGCGTCCGGAGCCTGTGCTCCGCGGCGGGAGAGGCCACGGCAGTGAGAGGCCCGCGTACCGCAAAAAAAAAAGGTGCTCAGCATCACTAATCATTAGCGAAACGCAAATTAAAAGCACAGTGAGATATCACCTAATTAGAGTTGGCTGGCTTCAAAAAGACAAGAGATAAAAAATGCCCGTGAAAAAGTGGAGAAAAAGGAACCCTTGTGCACTGTTGGTGAGACTCTAAATGGGTGCAGTCACTATGGAAAACAGTATGGAGTTTCCTCAAAAAATTAAAAATAGAACTATGGTATATGATTCAGCAATTCCACTTCTGGGAATATATCTGAAGGAAACAAAAACATTAACTTGAAAATGTATCTGCATCTCATGTTTATATCAGCATAATTTACAATAGCCAAGACATAAGAACAACCTAAGTAGCCATCAACGGATGAATGAATAAAGAAGTTATATATTAGAATAGATATATAATATATATATATGTATATGAAGGAAATTCTGCTATTTGCAGTAACATGGATGAAACTAGAGGGCATTATGCTAAGTGAAATAAGTCAGACAGTGAAAAACAAACACAGTATGATCTCACTTATTGGTGGAATCTAAAAATAAATGAAAAAAAAAAAAGAAAAGGAAACTCATGAAAAAAGATCAGAGTTGTGATTGTCAGAGGTGGGGAATGTGGGAGGGGGAATTGATGGGATGAAGGCAGTCGAAAGGTACCACATCCAGTTACAAGATAAGTAAGTACTAGGGATGTCATGTATAATGGGATAGCTATAGTTAACCCGGCTGTATGATAAATTTGAAAGTTGTTAAGAGAGTAGATACTAAGAGTTCTCATCACAAGGATTTTTTTTTTATTTATATGAGATAATGGATGTTAACTAAGATTATTGTGGTAATCACCTCACAATATACATAAGTGAAGTCATTATGCTGTACACCTTAAATTTATCCAGTGCTGTATATAAATTATATCTCAAGAAAAGTAGAAAAATTAAAATAGTAGATAGATAAAAGTGGATCCAGGTTTGTGGGGCCTAAAGCACATGCAATTTTGTGGCCCTTAAGAAAAGAATACAAAAACACAAATATATAATTACAAGTATACAATTCAGTAAGAGCTTTGGAAGGGGCCCATGAAATTCCAAGGACCTGAACTTTAATCTGAAGTAATATTTCAGTAAATTCACCCCATATTGAGTGCCTGTTTTCTAGGTGCTGTGCCAGAAACAGTAAATACCAGCACAGTCAGACTCAATACCTTACACAAAACCAGGGTTGAAACACGTACTCATGGACTTGCATAAACCAAATATTCACCATGTTATTCTGAGTAAGAGAAATGATTTTGTTTTCAATGGCAATAATTTATTGAGTGTCTTGAGCTCTAGGGGTCTATAGGCCACACATGGGCATCTTTGGAACATCACTTTCTGTTACGTTCTTCATTAATAAAAGGATAGTGATGTTTTGGAGCTCAGGAAATCTTCAGTTATTTTTGCAATACAGCAGTTGAAATCTCTTGATGATCCAATGTCTTTGTTTTATGCAATACTTTCTTTTTATTATTCTCCCCAGAAAAATTAACTCAAGTTTTTCCTTCCATCTTTTCTTTTCCTGTCCACCCCTAAAATGAAATGAATCAGAAGTAATGAGGAAGGGAAAAAAGATAAATAAAATCTTTTTTATAAACCATAAACAGTACGGTATTAAATAAACACAATATTTGTGGTATTATCACTATAACCTCTTTACCATTGCTGTTGAAAAAGAAAATTGTCTCAGATGTAACCTTACTTTATCCAGAAATCTCTATATATCATGTAATATTTTATTAGTGTAGTAACAACAGTACCATTCACAATAGTGGAATAATATTTTGCAGTTATCGAATACATCTCTTCAAGATAAGTGGGCTAACAATAGCCCTGATTTCATTGCTTATTAAAACAGTTAAAATAATAGCTTTCTGATTTGCATAAGTTGCAGATTAATGGTGTTTACTGAGCAGTGGAACTTGTACTTATATTCAGAATCCAATGACAGGAGACATATGAAAGTCGGAGGCATCCCATCCTCCTGTAAACCAGTCACGTTTATTTTTGGCAAAATGATAAAAGCACATTAGCATAGCAACTCAGTCAAGCTTAATGCATAAATAATTAATTGAAAATCCAGGAAGTTCGTGTAAGAATAAAATGAGTACTTTATTAAAGCAAAAGTAACTTTTTAATGACCCATTTAAAACCAAAGACACTTGAAAAACTGGGCAGGAAGTTTATAGCCTTATTAAAACTTATAAAGTTGCTTTGAATATGTAAATAAAAGTTACAGAAAGTGATAATACCATTATAAGCTTCTACAGGAGGAATATGGATAGTTTTCATTTCATTGTTTTCCTCCGTCCCTTACTCCCTCCCTTCCATCTGTCTGTTTATCTATCTATCTATCTGTCTGTCTATCCATCCATCCATCCATTTTTGTCATCATCATCATCTACCTAATCTATCTACTTTATCTTTTTCTATAATAAAAGACAGCATTCATCCTTTAATGTAGACAGTTCTAGAGAAGGTCTGCTCTCTGTTCTTGAATACACCACCAGGGGAAGATGAACATAGAGTATCTGTAGTCACAACAGTCTGCATTTCTTGCTAAGGCTGTTTCCCCGCCCCCCCTTTCTAAGGCTGTTTCCCCGCCCTCCATTCATAATGAATGAACTTAGGGACTTGCATCAGATTCATTATCATTTGTATTTTATCCTAAAGGAAGAACTGAAAACCCTTTGACAGAGATCAGTATGCACAGAAATGAATACTTTCTGTAATGAAGTGTTGAAGGTGCCTGATGTCAGTAGTTGATACACAGATTTTTAAGGCTGGAAAGATTGCTCTCTAGATATTTATTTGTTCTGTATTGGATTTTGCAGTGGTGATCCAGGTCTTGTAGTTTTTGAAAGGATTTAAATAATTAGCTCCTTGAAGGACTTATCATTTTAATGTTTTATTCAAGATAGTTTTTTACCCTCATGAAGAGATAAAGAATTTTTAAGCATATGGTAATATACATGTGGGTTTGCATTTTGTGATCTACATGCTAGGCTTCAAAGTATACATATAAGTACCCATACAAAAGTATGATGTCAATTTTGAAGAATTCAAACAAATTCCAAATCTTAGCAGATTTTAGAACAAAGATGTCACAGAATGTGACTTATCATCCTCACCTTCACATAATTCCATCTCTTTTGTGAACATCCTACCTTCTGCCCTTGGCAAATGTAACTTATTCCTCTTGCTATTTGCTTCTGTTCCCATGATGTTCAATGATTCAACTCATGTTTGGACTGTCTCTAATGGAACATACAGACTTACTTTCTAACATAGCATTTATAAAGCATTTTGTACCATTTTCTCAAGAAGGACAGACCAACTTTAGGCAATGAAGAGAATGCTTTCAATATATTATCTTATTTTGACTCACCAAATATAGACTGACATTAAGGATTGTTGTGTATCTGCATGGATGTAGGTACACCCATATTCTGTTTTGGTTTGTTTATTCATTTGATTGCATATGTGCTCAATGTAAAAAAGCAAAACAAAAACAATCCAGAGAGATTTAGGGAAGAAAGTAAAAGTTAATTTCTGCTGAAAGAAGACAGTAGATTAAGATAGCTGTCTCTAAAACCAAAAGCTCTGTTTTCTTTTGTTTTTAATATAGTTTTGGAAAATAAAAGCCGAGCTTGTTTCTGTGGGGAACCTCAGAATGAAGAGTTTTACAGGGTCCAGTATGTAAACTCTACTGGGACCAGGTCAGTTTTATGTCATTGCGTACATCGTGCCTGGTTCATTTTCTGGTCCATAACTATTCATAAATATTGAGTGAGTGAATGAATAAAAGAATGGTAAAGAATTTGATTTCATTCTGAAGGTCTCTCAACAGAGAAGTATTATGCTTAGATTTACACTTTAAAACTTTATCTTGTAATAGTATAGAATTTGGGTTAAGAGGAGTTAAGTGGGTGGTAGAGAGACCAATTTGGATGCAATTTTTATACTTAGGAGCCAAATGATGAGGAAAGTCTAAAGCAAGGAAGTGAGGATAGAGATAAGAGAAAGGATTCATGGTAGAGTTTAGGTAGTAGAATCCACAAAAATTGTTGACTTGTTCTTTGTAGAAAAAGAGTAAATTCAAAGGAAAAAGAAAGTCCCAAATTTCTGGATTGGCCATCAAACAAAATAGGGGAAAAAGTGGACAATGTTTGTTTTAAGTTTGAATGCTGTAACAGTGAAAATACACACCCGGAACTCAGGAGATAGCTTCTGGATGGAGCCATAGCTTTGGAAATCCTAATCACATATGGTACAAAAGTTTTGCCTATGATGAGGAGAAAAAGTATGGAAGACAAAGATCAGGGTAACGTCGGCATTGAAGAAGTATAGGAGCTTGAGACTTTAAAGGAACTTGAGAAGGAGTGAAGAGAGAATTAGAAAAAGAGATTGTTCTTGATGTTGACAAATGAGTGGTTACTATTGTCAAACTTAACAAAGCATGTAACAAACAAGTTGAAATGTGTTCAACATATTGATTATCTTTGTCGGAGCTGTTTCAGTGGTGTGGTGGGGGTCAAAGTGTAGTTTTAGGGGGTCAGTGTACAAATGGCTGGATGCAAGAGAAGATATGCAAGATAGTCCAGCCTTTGAAAGCACGGTTGAAGAAAAGGTTAATAAGAGTTCAATGTCTAACACACTATAGGTTCTCATTAAATATTTGTTGAAGAAATAAATGAGTATCTAGGATCAGAGCAAGGTAAAGGCAACATTGTTATTAAGTGATGGAAGAAGCATAAATACATTTATATTGTAGGTTGAAGGATATGGCGCCAATGGGGAAGGAAAAAAAAGATGTAAAATCATGGCATGGAAAGTGAAAAAAGAGAGGTCTCAGCACATAGACAAAACAATTCACTTTGCATAGAAAATATCAGAGGTAAAGATGTATAGACACATTCAAATGTTAACCTATTAGGAAACGAGGGGCAGGAAGTTGAGAGCATTTATGTGATAGTATCTATTCTCTCTGTAAATTAAGGAGCATCATGCTAAGAGTAAGATTGGCAGGCAAGGGACTTAAAGAAATGAGATGAATGATTAGAATGACTTTTGGGATAATGGAAAATGGAGCCAGTCATGGACAACTTGGACTGGCACAGGACACCCAGGGGGCTTTAGATACCAAAAGTCTCGGTAGGGTGAATCACCCAGTTTCTGTGCTTTCCTCCAGCTGTGCACAGCACTACAAGTATAGTTGCAAAAGGAGAGTGAGTGGATTGACCATTTCCTAGGATTTTTAGGTCCGGATCAATGGAAGGAGAGAGGTAGGAGGGAATGGAAGGTGCTGGTGAAACAGGTGTTTACAGTAGGATCCTCACTTGAGAGAGAAGAAAATAAAACCATAAGTTTCTTGAAAGATTTAGCAGTGATGAAATAGAGAAATTAACTGCATAGTTTCCTGAAGAATTACATGCATTCCAATTACGCTCTGATACTAAAAATTCAAAATTAAGATTCCTAAGATGGAGTATTTCCAGTGCTTGACAAGGTCCAAGGGGTCACTGAAGTGGAGTGGAGATATTTATTGAAATCAGGCACATCAGGGGACTGAGAGCCTGGGTATAGGATGTAGAATACTTGTGAAATGACCTGGGATTTTGAAAAACCATGGATTATTCAGAAAACCAATCACCTGTACATCTGAAAGAAATGTTCAGCAACAATAGTGATGGTTTACAATGTAAACAAAACACTTCTGTATGCATCTATAATGGTTGCTTGCACCTGAATATTTCATTAATGTGTCTGTCCTAAAAGATTAGAATGTTAAAAATATAATCCAGCAAGTTGTCTTCTTTGTTTTCATTGCCAGGACTTATTAACATTCACTCCTTTATATACATTTTAGTATTGTTCTGTTCATGTAAATGCATAATATAATATATACAAATAATACACACATTAATTGATTCAGTATTCAAAGTTTTACCTCATTAAGATAGAAACTTCAGATGAATAAATACTTTTGTATATTATGTGTATATACATATATATATAATTTGGCTTCACAGATTATTAAAAATTGCTATGCTTATCTAAATAGAGTGAGTCTATGGCATTCTGAACAAACTGCCTACACACTTGGTAATTTTTACTTATCATGTGATTAACATCTGTTGTTTGAGAAGAATATAAACATGTCCCTAATAGCTGCAATGAAGAGAATCCTGAAGGAAGTGTTAAAATAAGGAGGTTTAGTGTTGATGTGGGTACCATTTTCAAGAGACTTTCACATAGAGTGTTGCTGTCTATGGGCTGACAATTGGCTTTCACTCCACTTTTAGCACAGCTCTACACTGAAAATCTGACGAGCTCTTTCTACCTGTAAATCTACAATCTCCTGAAATAATATTTGTTCAAATCGCATCACTCTATTCTAGATAAAAATACCCCAGCCTTCCTCAAAAGAAATAGTGTTATTGCAAGCTTGAGCTTTTGAAAAAGTAATATTGTCTCCAAGGGGGTACACCATCTTAATAAGACATATCTTCAAGACAAGGAAAAATGTACTTTTCAATTCCTACGTGCGTTATAAACCACCACTTACAAAACCTTTGTTCTAAAGTGTTGCCAATTTTACCTGAGGCAGGCATTTTACTGCGTTTAAAAGGTCTCTAAGGATCTTAGGGAATCTTAGGTGAACCTGCAGGCCTGCTGGATATACTGAAAACTAAAGTTTTGTTTTGTGAAGTTATCTCAAGGCTTTTCTCCTGGGCATTGAAACGTAACTTCCATATTGCTAGTCTAACTTCACCACGTAGTGCTGGCAGAAATTTTAGGAAGAGAAATAGCTGGTGAATGTAATAAACTAAAAAAAATAGGGCTCTCTTCTCACTCACCTGCTGTTCCACTGAAAGAATTGGTGGTAGAAAATATTGTTAATCTAATTAAAAATAGATGTAGCCATCCATAAAAATGAGAGACCAGTGGTATTTTTAGAATCTTTTACATTTGCAACTTCTTTTGCTAGTTAGCTGTAGAAAACAATTACCAAGAAGATATCCACCAAGGTCAGTTTTTTCTCTCTCTGTTCAAAATTCTTTCCTGTTCAGTAAATCCAGTGTTTCACCCAAATTGATTGAGTAAAGCAGTTCACACCAGGGTGCTAATGCCTTTTACTGTATTGCTCTTTACAGAGACATTTTCTGTTTATCTTGCTTTATATATGTGAATAGTTTTATCATTCCTTTGCTCTAAAATATATATATTTTTAACATGTACTATATGCCTGCTACTGTTCTAGGCCCTTGAAATATAGAAGCGGACAAGACCTTACAGTCCCTGCCGTTACAGAGCTCACATTTTTCCCCCCGTTGGTCATTTTATTTATTTATTTATTTTTCAACATCTCTATTGGAGTATAATTGCTTTACAATTTTATGTTACTTTCTGCTGTATAACAAAGTGAATCAGCACTTTGTATATATGTATACATATATATACGTATATATGTATACATATATTGTATATATATGTATACATATATGTATACATGTACACACATATACGTATATATGTATACATATATACGTATATATATGTATACATATATGTATATGTATGTATACATGTATCCCCATATCCCCTCCCTCTTGCATTGGAGCTCACATTTTAATGGTGGACAGAAAATACACAAAGAGATTTCACAATATACATGAACATGACTAAATGGTAAGTGTTATGAAGAAATTAAAAGAGGGGACAGGCTCTTTGGTGGAGCTAATGGCGGACTCCGGGAGGGCTCACGCCAAAGAGTACTTCCCTGAACTTCTGCTGCCAATGGCCTTGTCCCCACGGTGAGCCAAGCCAGCCCCCGCCTCTGCAGCAGACCCTTCAACACCAGCAGAGAAGGACTGCAACTGCTTCTACCAGGAGCTTGGAGGCATTGCCAGTCTGGAAGATCTTGGACGGAGTTCATAGCTTGAAGTCCGTGGATCAACTGAGTGATGAGAGCCCTGGCTGTCCTTTCCTGAAGATGGGTCCAGCAGGCTGAAGGGTCCTCAGCAGATAGAAGCAAGAGCAGACACTGGGAGTCCCAGGAGCTACAGAAGGAGTGAGTGACAAGGCTTTGACCTGAATCCTGACTCTGCCGTGCAAGACCTGGCTTTTCCTGTGGCTCTCAATAGGAGGCTGCTTTTCCTCTCAAATGCCAAGCACCTGTGGGTAGTGAGAATTGATTGTTAGTGTATAGAAATGCAGCCTGGAGAGAGGAGGGAGATGGCGGAAGAGTAAGATGCGGAGATCACCTTCCTCCCCACAGATACACCAGAAATACATCTGCACGTGGAACAACTCCTACAGAACACCTACTGAACGCTGGCAGAAGACCTCAGACCTCCCAAAAGGCAAGAAACTCCCCATGTACCTGGGTAGGGCAAAAGAAAAAAGAAAAAACAGAGACAAAAGGATAGGGACGGGACCTGCACCAGTGGGAGGGAGCCGTGAAGGAGGAAATGTTTCCACACACTGGGAAGCCCCTTCGCGGGCGGAGAATGAGAGTGGCGGAGGGGAAAAGCTTCGGAGCTGAGGAGGAGAGCATAGCAACAGGGGTGCAGAGGGCAAAGCGGGGAGATTCCGGCACAGAGGATCGGTGCTGACCGGTACTCACCAGACCGAGAGGCTTGTCTGCTCCGGCTGGGAGCTGAGGCTCGGGCTTCGGTCAGAGCGCAGGGAGAGGACTGGGGTTGACGGCGTGAACACAGCCTGTAGGGGTTAGTGCGCCACGGCTAGCCGGGAGGGAGTCCGGGAAAAGGTCTGGAGCTGCCAAAGAGGCAAGAGACTTTTTCTTCCCTCTTTCTTTCCTGGTACACGAGGAGAGGGGATTAAGAGCACTGCTTAAAGGAGCTCCAGAGACAGGCGCAAGCCGCGGCTAACAGCGCGGACCTAAGAGACAGGCCTGAGACGCCAAGGCTGCTGCTGCCGCCGCCAAGAACCCTGTGTGCGAGCACAGGTCACTATCCACACCTCCCCTCCCGGGAGCCTGTGCAGCCCGCCACTGCCAGGGCCCCGTGATCCAGGGAGAACTTCCCCAGGAGAACGCACGGCGTGCCTCAGGCTGGTGCAACGTCCCACTAGCCTCTGCCGCCACAGGCTCGCCCTGCATCCGCACCCCTCCCTCCCCCCAGCCTGACTGAGCCAGAGCCCCCGAGTCAGCTGCTCCTTTAAACCCCGTCCTGTATCAGCGAAGAACAGACGACCTCTGGTGACCTACACGCAGAGGTGGGGCCAAATCCAAAGCTGAGCCCTGGGAGCTGTGCGAACAAAGAAGAGAAAGGGAAATCTCTCCCAGCAGCCTCGGGAGCAGCGGATTAAATCTCCATAATCAACTTGATGTACCCTGCATCTGTGGAATACATGAATAGACAAGGAATCATCCCAAATTGAGGAGGTGGATTTTGAGAGCAAAATTTATTATTTTTTCCCCTTTTCCTCTTTTTGTGAGTGTGTATGTGTATTCTGTGTGAGATTATGTCTGTATAGCTTTGCTTCCACTCTTTGTCCTAGGGTTCTATCTGTCCGCTATTTTTATTTTTTTACTTAAAAAAATTATTTTTTCTTAATAATTTTTTATTTTAATAACTTTATTTTATTTTAGCTTACTTTATTTTGTATTTTATCTTCTTTCTTTCTTTCTCTCTCTCTCTCTCTTTCTTTCTTTCTTTCTTTCATTCTTTCTTTCTTCTTTTTCTCCCTTTATTTCTAAGCCGTGTGGGTGAAAGGCTCTTGGTGCTGCAGCCAGGAGTCAGTGCTGTGCCTCTGAGGTGGGAGAGCCAACTTCAGGACACTGGTCCACAAGAGACCTCCCAGCTCCACATAATATCAAACGGTGAAAATCTCCCAGAGATCTCCATCTCAACACCAGCACCCAGCTTCAGTCAACGACCAGCAAGCTACAGTGCTGGACATCATATGCCAAACAACTAGCAAGACAGGAGCTCAACCCTACCCATCAGCAGAGAGGCTGCCTAAAAGCATAAAAAGTCCACAGACACCCCAAAACACACCAACAGACGTGGACCTGCCCACCAGAAAGACAAGATCCAGCCTCATCCAGCAGAACACAGGCACTATTCCCCTCCACCAGGAAGCCTACACAACCCACTGAACCAACCTTAGCCACTGGGGACAGACACCAAAAACAATGGGAACTACGAACCTGCAGCCTGCAAAAAGGAGACCCCAAACACAGTAAGATAAGCAAAATGAGAAGACAGAAAAACACACAGCAGATGAAGGAGCAAGAGAAGAACTCACCAGACCTAACAAATGAAGAGGAAATAGGCAGTCTACCTGAAAAAGAATTCAGAATAATGATAGTAAAGATGATCCAAAGTCTTGGAAAGAGAATGGAGAAAATGCAAGAAACATTTAACAAGGACCTAGAAGAACTAAAGATGAAACAAACAACGATGAACACACAATAAATTAAAAATACTCTAGATGGGATCAATAGCAGAATAACTGAGGCAAAAGAACAGATAAGTAACCTGGAAGATAAAATAGTGGAAATAACTACTGCAGAGCAGAATAAAGAAAAAAGAATGAGAAGAACTGAGGACAGTCTCAGAGACCTCTGGGACAACATTAAATGCACCAACATTCGAATTATAGGGGTTCCAGAAGAAGAAGAGAAAAAGAAAGGGACTGGGAAAATATTTGAAGAGATTATAGTTGAAAACTTCCCTAATATGGGAAAGGAAATAGTTAATCAAGTCCAGGAAGCACAGAGAGTCCCATACAGGATAAATCCAGGGAGAAACACGCCAAGACACATATTAATCAAACTGTCAAAAATTAAATACTTAGAAAACATATTAAAAGCAGCAAGGGAAAAACAACAAATAACACACAAGGGAATCCCCATAAGGTTAACAGCTCATCTTTCAGCAGAAACTCTTCAAGCCAGAAGGGACTGGCAGGACATATTTAAAGTGATGAAGGAGAAGAACCTAAAACAAAGATTACCCAGCAAGGATCTCATTCAGATTCCATGGAGAAATTAAAACCTTTACAGACAAGTAAAAGCTGAGAGAGTTCAGCACCACCAGGCCAGCTTTACAACAAATGCTAAAGGACCTTCTCTAGGCAAGAAACACAAGAGAAGGAAAAAACCTACAATAACAAACCCAAAACAATTAAAAAAATGGGATTAGGAACATACATATCAATTATTACCTTAAATGTAAATGGATTAAATGCTCCCAACAAAAGACACAGACTGGCTGAATAGATACAAAAACAGGACCCATATATATGCTGTCTACAAGAGACCCACTTCAGACCTAGAGACACATACAGACTGAAAGTAAGGGGATGGAAAAAGATATTCCATGCAAATGGAAACCAAAAGAAAGCTAGAGTAGCAATTCTCATATCACACAAAATAGACTTTAAAATAAAGACTATTATTACAGGAGACAAAGAAGGACACGACATAATGATCAAGGGATCAATCCAAGAAGAAGATATAACAATTGTAAACATTTACTCACCCAACATAGGAGCATCTTAATACACAAGGCAAATACTAACAGCCATAAAAGGGGAAATCAACAGTAACACATTCATAGTAGGGGACTTTAACACCCCACTTTCACCAATGGACAGATCATCAAAAACGAAAATAAATAAGGAAACACAAGCTTTAAATGGTATATTAAACAAGATGGACTTAATTGATATTTATAGGACATTCCATCCAAAAACAGCAGAATACACATTTTTCTCAAGTGCTCATGGAACATTCTCCAGGACAAATCATATCTTGGGTCACAAATCAAGCCTTGGTAAATTTAAGAAAATTGAAATTGTATCAAGTATGTTTTCTGACCACAACGCTATGAGACTGGATATCAGTTACAGGAAAAGATCTGTAAAAAATACAAACACATGGAGGCTAAACAATACACTACTTAATAATGAAGTGATCACTGAAGAAATCAAAGAGGAAATCAAAAAATACCTAGAAACAAATGACAATGGAGACACGACGACCCAAAACCTATGGGATCCAGCAAAAGCAGTTCTAAGAGGGAAGTTTATAGCCATTCAACCCTGCCTTAAGAAACAGGAAACATCTCGAATAAATAACCTAACCTTGCACCTAAAACAATTAGAGAAAGAACAAAGAAACATCCAAAGTTAGCAGAAGGAAAGAAATCATAAAGATCAGATCAGAAATAAATGAAAAAGAAATGAAGGAAATGATAGTAAAGGTCAAGAAAACTAAAAGCTGGTTCTTTGAGAAGATAAACAAAATTGATAAACCATTAGCCAGACTCATCAAGAAAAAAAGGGAGAAGACTCAAATCAATAGAATTAGAAATGAAAAAGGAGAAGTAACAACTGACACTGCAGAAGTACAATACATCATGAGAGATTACTACAAGCAAGTCTGTGCCAATAAAATGGACAACCTGGAAGAAATGGACAAATTCTTAGAAATGCACAACCTGCCAAGACTGAATCGGGAAGAAATAGAAAATATGAACAGAAGAATCACAAGCACTGAAATTGAAACTGTGATTAAAAATCTTCCAACAAACAAAAGCCCAGGACTAGATGGCTTCACAGGTGAATTCTATCAAACATTTAGAGAAGAGCTAACACCTATCCTTCTCAAACTCTTCCAAAGTACAGCAGAGGGAGGAATACTCCCAAACTCATTCTGCAAGGCCACCATCACCCTGATACTAAAACCAGACAAGGATGTCACAAAGAAAGAAAACTACAGGCCAGTATCACTGATGAACATACATGCAAAAATCCTCAACAAAATACTAGCAAACAGAATCCCACAGCACATTAAAAGGATCATACACGATGATCAAGTGGGGTTTATTCCAGGAATGCAAGGATTCTTCAATATACGCAAATCAATCAACGTGATACACCATATTAACAAATTGAAGGAGAACAACCGTATGATCATCTCAATAGATGCAGAGAAAGCTTTCGACAAAATTCAACACCCATTTATGATAAAAACCCTGCAGAAAGTAGGCTTAGAGGGAACTATCCTCAACATAATAAAGGCCATATATGACAAGCCCACAGCCAACATTGTCCTCAATGGTGAAAAACTGAAAGCATTTCCACTAAGATCAGGAACAAGACAAGGTTGCCCACTCTCACCACTCTTATTCAACATAGTTTTGGAAGTTTTAGCCACAGCAATCAGAGAAGAAAAGGAAATAAAAGGAATCCAAATCGGAAGAGAAGAAGTAAAGCTGTCACTCTTTGCAGATGACATGATACTATACATAGAGAATCCTAAAGATGCTACCAAGAAACTACTAGAGCTAATCAATGAATTTGGTAAAGTAGCAGGATACAAAATTAATGCACAGAAATCTCTGGCATTCCTATACACTAATGATGAGAAATCTGAAAGTGAAATCAAGAAAACATCCCATTTACCATTGCAACAAAAAGAATAAAAATATCTAGGAATAAACCTACGTAAGGAGACAAAAGACCTGTATGCAGAAAATTATAAGACACTGATGAAAGAAATTAAAGATGATACAAATAGATGCAGAGATATACCATGTTCTTAGATTGGAAGAATCAACATTGTGAAAATGACTCTTACTACCCAAAGCAATCTACAGGTTCAATGCAATCCCTATCAAACTACCACTGGCATTTTTCACAGAACTAGAACAAAAAATTTCACAATTTGTATGCAAACACAAAAGACCCTGAATAGCCAAAGCAATCTTGAGAATGAAAAACGGAGCTGGAGGAATCAGGCTCCCTGACTTCAGACTATACTACAAAACTACAGTAATCAAGACAATATGGTACTGGCACAAAAACAGAATATAGATCAATGGAACAGGATAGAAAGCCCAAAGATAAACCACGCACATATGGTCACCTTATCTTTGATAAAGGAGGCTGGAATATACAATGGAGAAAGGACAGCCTCTTCAATAAGTGGTGCTGGGAAAACTGGACAGATACATGTCAAAGTCTGAGATTAGAACACTCCCTAACACCATACACAAAAATAAGCTCAAAATGGATTAAAGACCTAAATGTAAGGCCAGACACCGTCAAACTGTTAGAGGAAAACATAGGCAGAACACCCTATGACATAAGTCACAGCAAGATCCTTTTTGACCCACCTCTTAGAGAAATGGAAATTAAAAACAAAAATAAACAAATGGGACCTAATGAAACTTCAAAGCTTTTGCACAGCAAAGGAAAGCATAAACAAGACCAAAAGACAACCCTAAGAGTGGGAGAAAATATTTGCAAGTGAAGCAGCTGACAGAGGATTAATCTCCAAAATTTACAAGCAGCTCATGCAGCTCAATAGCAAAAAAGCAAACAACCCAATCCAAAAATGGGCAGAAGACCTAAATAGATATTTCTCCAGAGAAGATATGCAGATTGCCAACAAACACATGAAAGAATGCTCAACATCATTAATCATTAGAGAAATGCAAATCAAAACTACAATGAGATATCTCACACTGGTCAGAATGGCCATCATCAAAAAGTCTAGAAACAGTAAATTCTGGAGAGGGTGTGGAGAAAAGGGAACCCTCTTGCACTGCTGGTGGGAATGTGAATTGGTACAGCCACTATGGAGAACAGTATGGAGGTTCCTTAAAAAACTACAAATAGAACTACCATATGACCCAGCAATCCCACTACTGGGCATATACCCTGAGAAAACCATAATTCAAAAAGAGTCATGTACCAAAATGTTCATTGCAGCTCTATTTACAATAGCCAGGAGATGGAAACAACCTAAGTGTCCATGATCAGATGAGTGGATAAAGAAGATGTGGCACATATATACAATGGAATATTGCTCAGCCATAAAGAGAGGTGCATTTGAGTTATTTGTAATGAGGTGGATGGACCTAGAGTCTGTCATACAGAGTGGAGTAAGTCTGAAAGAGAAAGACAAATACCGTATGCTAACACATATATATGGAATCCAAGAAAAAAATAATGTCATGAAGAACCTAGGGGTAAGACGAGAGTAAAGACACAGACCTAGTAGAGAATGGACTTGAGGATATGGGGAGGGGGATGGGTAAGCTGTGACAAAGTGAAAGAGTGGCATGGACATACATACACTACCAAACGTAAAATAGATAGCTAGTGGGAAGCAGCCGCATAGCACAGGGAGATCAGCTCGGTGCTTTGTGACCACCTAGAGGGGTGGGATAGGGAGGGTGGGAGGGAGGGAGATGCAAGAGGGAGGAGATATGGGAATATATGTATATGTATAACTGATTCACTTTGTTATAAAGCAGAAACTAACACAGCATTGTAAAGCAATTATACTCCATTAAAGATGTAAAAAAAATAAAATAAAAGGGGAAAGACTTGGAGAGTGGTTGATGGGCTCTATACATCTTACCCCAAAACATAAAACATAACCCAGGTTTATTATTTTTTTTTAAATACCTTAAATATCAACTTAAAGGATGTTAATAAAATCATTTTCATCCATTTAACATCAATTAATGTTGACACAAAAGGAATAATAACAAAAACACTTGCCATTGGGGAGAATGTGACAATAGTGTGCTAATATAGAAGTTCTAATGTTAAATTTGGTTCCTATTTGGGGCTAAATTTTTAATGGAGAAACTAATAAAACATCCTTAATGAGAAAAAGAGGAGTTGTGAGGACAAAATGCTATTAACCTCGGGACCTCTGTGGTCTGATGTAGCTGTCACTGGTTTGCATGGACCCTGAGTACTTCAGATGTGGCTAGTTCATGTTGAAATGTGCTATAAGAGTAAAATACACACTGGATTGCAAAGAGTTCCTGTGAAAAAATTATAAAATACCTCAGTTTTTTTGTTGGTTGCATGTTGAAATGACATTTTGGATCTATCAGATTAAATTAAATATATTATTAAAATTAATTTCAGCTTTTCACCGTTGCATATGATGTTCGCTGTGGGTTTGTCGTATATGGCCTTTATTATGTTGAAGTATGTTCCCTCTATATCCATTTTCTGGAGAGTTTTCATCACAAATGCGTGTTGAATTTTGTTAAGAGCTTTCTCTGCATCTATTGAGATGATCATATGGTTTTTATTCTTCAGTTTGTTAATGTGGTTTATAACATTGATTGATTTGCGTATATTGAAGAATCCTTGCATCCCTGGAATAAATCCCACTTGATCATGGTGTATGATCCATTTAATGTATTGTTAGATTCGATTTGCTAATATTTTGTTGAGGGTTTTTACATCTGTGTTCATCAATGATATTGGCCTGTACTTTTCTTTTTTGTGGCTTCTTTGGTCTTGGTTTCAGGGTGATGCTGGCACCAAAGAATGAGTTTGGAAGTGTTTCTTCCTCTGCAGTTTTTTGGAATAGTTTGAGAAGGCTAGGTGTTAACTTGTCTCTAAATGTTTGGTAGAATTCACCTGTGAAGCCATCTGGTCCTGGACTTCTGTTTGTTGGGCGTTTTAAAATTACTGATTCAATTTCAGTACTGGTAATTGGTCTGTTCATATTTTCTATTTCTTCCTGGTTCTGTCTTGGGAGATTGTACCTTTCTAAGAATTTGTCCATTTCTTCTAGGTTGTCCACTTTATTGTCATATGGTTGTTCATAGTAATCTCTATGATCCTTATGTATTTCTGTGGTGTCGGTTGTAACTTCTCCTTTTTCATTTCTGATTTTATTGATTTGGGCCCTCTTCCTTTTTTTCTTGATGAGTCTGACTAAAGGTTTATCAATTTTGTTTATCTTTTCAAAGAATCAGCTTTTAGTTTTATTGATCTTTTCTATTGTCATCTGTTTCTGTTTACCTTTAAAAAATCCAGCTTCTAGAAAATTGCACATTACATATGTGGCTTACATTAATATTCCTAATGGCAGCACTGTGCAAAGCTCTTGAAGCCTTAAATTGGGAGTTAGCAAACTTTTTCTGTGAAGAGCCAGATAGTAAATGTTTTAGACTTTGTGGATCAAGAGAAAAGAATCACAGATATTATGCATATAGTCATTTAACCATTTAAAGTACAAGTATATAAAGATGTAAAAATCATCTTTAGATTGCAGGTCATACAAAACTAGATGGTGGGCCAGATTTGGCCCATAGCTGACTCCTGCCTTAGATTATAGGGGAAAGATGAAGGACTTCAGAACTCTGGGGTCAAATATTGACTCTGCCACTTAGCCAAAAGGACCTTGGGCCAGACAGCTTCTAAGTTTCTTTTTCTGAGTGTCTCTTTCACTCATCTCAAAGGCCAAGGCAGAAAACAGAACTATTCACTAGTGGCCACTGTTTCAGTTGCTTGTGGCTCAAATGCAATGAAAGATGGTGACCGAGTCTAAATAGATGCCCTTTGAGAATTTTCAAAAACTCAATTTTATCACTATTACATATGATACACTGTAATTGCCATGCAAAGTTTTTCTATACAATTTCAAAGTTTCTATGCAACTTAGTCAAAATATTAAAAAACTCTGAAGGGGAAATCAACTCATTATAAGCTTCCTTATTAACTAATTAAAATGTTCATCTGTCAGCATTTATTTAACACCTAGGTCTGGGTACTTCTTTATCAGTCAAAGTGACTCAGTTATACTGAAGGTCAGTTGTTCAAATTAGAACTTTCCCGCTCTTCTCCAAAAAACAATTATTATTAAAGGCTTGCCCTTATTATTAGTTTTGTTTTATGCCTATGTATGCGATATTATCTTACAGAGGAGGTAAAGCCAGATTAGTTGGATTCAGATTCTCAGGTTTCCACACATGTTGTGGGATCCTAACAAATTATTTAGTCTCAGTTTCATCTTGTCTCAGTTTCATCTGTGAAATGGATACATTAATAGTATTTGCTTCATAGAACAATTATGAGGTTTAAATCAGTTAATATTTATTAAGTGTCTGGCATGGAGAAAGCCCATGTAATCAGTTGTTAATTATAATTGGGAAGGAGAACAGACCTTAATGGTCTAAGAGTTAATCGGCATGGTTGTATACCCTTCTTTTTAGAAAGCTTTATAAGGAATCCTATAATTTAAATAGAAAGTTTTCATTTTAAATATCCCATTGAAGATTGTTAAAATTTTAAACAAAAAGGTATCTTAGAAAATTTAAAATCCAACTTTCCTACTTTTCTCATTAGAGAAAACTGAAGCTTAGAGAAGTATAGTGATGTATTGAAGAATGCAAAACTAGTTAGTCACAGAACTTGGACTAAAACCTAAATATTCTGATCTTTGGCCTATTGTTTCTTTTGGTGCACAGTACTGACACAATTACATTTCTACAACCAAATGTGTCTATCGTTCCAAATGTTTTTTCTGACATATTTCAGGATCCAAAAGTTTAAAGAAAAAGTGGGAAAGAAGGACATACTGTGACTATCAGCCCAGGAATGCACATTCTTCCAGTTTATAGTTACCAAACGTAGTACAGGACACCAGTTGTGTTTGAGTTTCAGATAAACAACACATTTGTTAAAACTCAGTATGCCCCCAATATTACATGGGATATACTTATTTGAAAGAAAAAGTTCCTTGTTTACTTGAAATTAAAATGTTACCGAGGATCCTGTATTTTAATTTGCTAAATCTGGCAGTCCTACCCAGTCACAGATGATTTAATCAGTGAATGAATATAATTGGATTAGCAATTCTCATGTGGATGAGTAGGACAGAACACATAATCGAAGTTTGTGACTTTTTGTGAAGAAGGGATAAAAGTCTCATACTTGTAGAGGGCAGGTATTATCATTACAACCTCATCTTTGACTTAGATATATTTGTGATGTTAATACAGTCACAGCTTGTTTTATTGCATTTCACTTTATTGCACTCCACAGATATTGTGTTTTTTACAAACTGAAGGTTTGTGGCAACCCTGTGTTGAGCAAGTCTATTGGGTCCATTATTCCAACAGCGTTTGCTCAGTTTGTGTCTCTGTGTCACATGTTGGTAGTTCTTGCAGTATTTCAAACTTTTTCATTATGATTATATTTGTTATGGTCATCTGTGATCAGTGAGCTTTGATGTTACTGTTGCAAAAAGATTATAACTTCGATGAAGGCTCAGATGATGGTTAGCATTTTTTAGCAATATTTTAAAATTAAGATATGTACATTTTATTTAGACATAATACTATTGACAATTAATAGATTTACAGTGTAGTGTAAATATAACATATGTACACTGGGAAACCATGAAATTTGTGTGACTCACTTTATTGTGATATTTACTTTCTTATGGTAGTCTAGAACCATACCTCTGAGGTATGCCGGTAGTAACAATGGGTAATATTGAATGCTCTCCATGTGCGAGACCCTTTATAGTTTCTTTATGGGTATTTTCTCATTTAGTGCTCACACAGCCTAGCTTGTTAAGTGCTATCATTATCCTCATCATATATGAGATGTATAACTCAGTCTGGGCTTATATCCACAGAGGTTTATTTTTGTCTCACACAGTGTCTATCACATGTCTAAGATACCGTGAGCAGCAGTCTTGCTCCATGGAACCTGGTTAAAGGGAGCAGCTTCCATCCAGGACATCCCGAGTCTCGTGGTACAGGTAAGAGAGATCATGGTGGAACTGTGTTATGGCTCTTAATGCTACTGCTTTAAAATGGCACATGCCACCTTATCTCACATGTCATTGGCCGAAGCAAGACACACATTCAAGCCTGAAGACAGTGAGGTAAGAGAGTATAATTCTCCCCCAGGAAGGAGCAGCAAATATTTTGAGCAATAATACCATGTACCTGATGAGGAAGCCGAGGCATAGAGAAGGGATTTGGCCATGGTCACAAAGTAAGATTTTTGCCTTGGTCTTTCTGAGTCCACAGCCTGTGTTTTTAACCCTCTACTGTACTGTCTTGTTATATGAGGACGACAGCCAGGGCACTCACCTACATCTGTTAGGATGAATACTGAGCATTTGGTCTTGAGAAGAGAAGACAGTGGGATTTGGGTCGTGCTCCCGGCTGCCTCCCCTGAGATGCCAGCCTCAGAGCTATCAGCAAGTCACACTGGGGACCTTGCTTTCTGCACTATGTACAATACTGTAAGTGAAATGGACTGTCTTTTTAGTTGTATAGTATAGGGTTTTTAAAAATGTGTAAATGGTGTCCTGCACTTTAAATAAGATCCATTAGCAAAGCCCAGACACTATTAGCCAGTGAAATGACTTTTGGGTCCCAGATGTTTGTACACTTCTTTCCCTGTGATTCTCATGATTGCCACTGAGAGGTTACACCTCCTTTGCCAAGCTGAATAATACATCACACTTAAACTGACACCTCACCAGAGACAGAGTGCTTCTGCAAGGCCTCGGAGAGCCCGAGCTGTTGAAGATGAATAGATATTAAAATGAAATATTAGGCCACATAGTAGAACATGGCTTGTTGCATAAGAATGTTAAAATGATGTTATTGGCAAGTTGGAGAACACAATAAGGATAAAATGATTATAACAGCTAGTAAAAAATGATGTCTTATGAAAAATTCATTTATTACCTTAAAGGGCTTGCTCATAATTGTAACCATTTGCCCATTGTGGTAACATAATGAAAAGATAAATCTTTGTTTCTGTCATGCTCAGGTAGGTAATGTTTTTCTTTTTTCTTTTTAAACATGGTTTCAAAACTCAGATCTGTTTGCATTTCTCTAATTGATGATAGAAATAAATTTTACTCAAATCAGCATCAAGCAAAACAAAAATTTGCATATGATATTTCTGAGAGGAGATTCTGAGAACTCTTGCTTGATCGTGTAATTTTACGAGTACGTTTTATGGCACATAATTTTACCATAGCCACTTTCCATTCAAGCATTTAAGTGATCCAGGGCAAGGTTTTATTGAAGCAGCATTTGAAAATATCCCTATAGGTCCGGACTTTGAAACTTCTTCTCCTGGAAATGCATATAAACCTTAAAGATTAGGCTGACATTGAGCTCCACATCCTATTATATATTCTTCTCCCCGTAAGGAAGGACATTTTTATTTGTGAGTCAATATGTTATGGGGTAACTTGGCTCCTCTTTTTAAAAATAAGCCTAACATAGCTAACAATGCCAAGAAGTCTAAAGTTATGTGTTTTCATACATACACTTCTCTTTTGCTAAAAGAATATATTCATTAAAAAAATAATTCTTTCCAGCGTGTTTTAGACTTACTGGGCTTAAAGTGCTCCACCAGAGCCCATGAGAACTCAACTAACGTTGGCTAAGAATATGAAGATGAGGATGGAACAGAGTAATTGTTCTCAAACCTTAGCTCACGTTGGAATCACCTATAGAGATTTACAGACTCCTGCTGCCAGGGTTGCATCCCAGGGTTTCTGATTTCACTGGTTTGAAAGGGCAGCCTGGGCAGCAGGATTTTAGGTCTTCCACGCTATTCTAACGCACAGCTAAGGTTGTGAGTTCCTGGAATCAGAATCGAGGGAGAAGAGCAGATTGATTGAGAGTGGGACAGACAGGATCTTGTGGAGGTATTCAAGGCCTCCTTCTTTTCTGGTAGAATTGCCAGTGACCTCTTCTTCCTCCTTCTCCCCCTTCTGCTGGTGTCTTCCTCCACCTTTTCACTTTCTCTGTCCTGTATGGAGTCCTTACTGTGTGCCAGACAAAGTGCCCTATTTGGATTCACTCACTGAATCCTTAACACAAACATATGCTTTAGGTAATACTATTTACCTCTCTTTTGCAGAAGAGGGAATGGATGACCAGGCAGGTTTAGTAACAGGCACAGGGTTGCATCCATGATGGCTTTGTGTTTGGGTTACTGTTTTAAAGGGATGAGCCCAGAAATGTATTCTGTTCTTCTAATTACCCTTGTCTCAGTTGCAGAAGTGACCAACTCACAATTTGTATTTGAATTTGTGTTTGTGAAATGGAAATACTTTTGAAAGTTCAAAGAGACACTCCTTTTCCTGAGTATTCCTTCTCTAGTTTCTTCTGTATAAAGCCCACTCAATAGGCAGCTATTAGGCAAGGTTATGTAAGCTATTCTATTTATATACAGATATCCCTAAGTGGGGAGATGAGTTTGGTAACAGATTTAGCCATTACATTTTTCTGATACAGTAACCCAAGCTTTCCAAATTCTCACACTGATCCTCCACCATTGGGAACTTAGGTCAAGTCTAGTAAAGAGTGATAAGGGGAGCAATAATGATATTTGAATGATGACACTATCCTTAGACTTCACGTGGACACAAGGAAATGAAGGTGGATGAAAGGAAAGGAAAGTGCCAGTTCTCTAAAGAGAACTGTCTGCAGTCAGACAAGAGGAACTTTGCGAAGGAACCATCTCCTTCTCTTTAAGACTAAACTTGCTTCTGCAGTCATTCGCTTTGCTTTGTCTCAAGCTCTTAGGCATGTGTTTTGCACCACAACTTTGTACCCATTTGTATTATTTTTCAAAAACATTCTTGCTTTAATGCACTTCTGTATACTTTATACAACAAGCCATTTTAGAGCATGCACATGATTATAAGCAACTAATAAGTAGTTGGGGAGTCGAGAACTCCATGGAAGGAAGCCCAAGCCTGCAGATACTTTATGATATAATAAAGTGGAACACTGGTGTTGATGGATTATCAAGCTATTTACCTATCTATCTATCTATCATCTATCTTTCTATCTCTCATCTCTCAGGAGATATTATGGAACCAAAACTCATCTCTTTTAAAATTTGTTTTGTATCTCCTTAGGAAATTTTGATGCTTCAGTGTTACAATTTTATATAAGGATAGCACCAAAAATAGTTTATTTTAGTTTCGTGTCTCCCAGTTGTTGCTGTTAACCAGTCAGTGATCACTTTTATTCAGTGCGACCATGTTTGCTGCCAAAGAGGAAGCCACAAAACAATTCCCTGCTCCTGACTGAGATTCTAGAAGTAGTGTCTTTAACCAAAGAATGAATGTAATTAAAGATATAGTATGAGGTCATAAGACATATTTTATAACAAGTAACCACCAACTTGCTCACTGCCCTTAAACGTTACCTCAGAAATCAGTTTAGTCCCATGGAGTTTCTATTGGTCTGAACATTTTGAAAATGCCTCTACTGAATATATTTTTCACAATTACTGCATCAAAATTTTTTCCACTTTTTGAGTAACTGTGTACTTGAAAATGTTGGAATTTTTTTTTTTCGCCTGAATATGTTCAGTGATAAAAGCAAGATGTTTTGCTAAATTTAAACAGCATAGTCCTATATGGAGGCATTATCTCTCTGAATAGTGATTCTCTTTCTAAATAATCAAGAACTAGTTTGCACTTATAGAAGAAGACCTGATTAGTTTGGGTTAAAAAACTTTCTCTGTAAAAGAAGTGAAAGAATTAACTATGTGTATTGGAATTTATGAGTTATTCTGTGTTCTTAAACACTGTTGTCTGTTGTAGTAGCAACCAGCTGAGGCCTTGAGTCCCTCTCTCTCATTTAAACTCTCAGTCTTCAATTCAGTGTGGGATAAGCATTTGCTGCATTCAGAGGCATTCTCAGGAACACTCCCCAAGAGGTTTTGAGTGTTCTGAGGAACACTCCCCAACACTCCGTCTTTTCACTGACAGGGTTATAATAGATCTAGGAGAGATAAAAAGAAATTCCTCCAAGTGCTCATTTTCTAAATGACAAGTCGGAGCAGGTGCTTCCTTCGGTACTGTCTTTGATAAAAAAATAAGTGTTGCTTAAATCTTTGTCTCTTGTATTCCAGACCCTTGAGGGTGACCTGTGTACATTTAGGTCCAACTGACACACTGTCATTTATCTTTCTTGCTCCATCCTCTAAAGTCCTTAATTTCACGTACCTCCTGTTTAGGAGAGGAGCAGATATATAGCAAAGAGCATTTTACACACAATCAGGGATGCCAAATTATTTTAATAAGTGAAAGTGAATTTGATTGTAGGAAACTGCCAAAATCTTTTAGATTCACTCTTATAAAAGAGGAGATCAAGTTGGAAAATAGGTGACTGAACATCTAGATGTGGTTAAAATATAATGGGGCTGGTTTAGGAGGCAAAGCCAAAAAGAGATTTAGGATGGTATTCTGAACGATGAAAATTACATTGGAATAAGAATATAGCTTTATAAGGTAACTCTTTGAAAGGCTGCGGTCTTGTGTATAACTAAGCTGTGCAATTTTTCATGAAGGGATACATTAGTTCACAGTCAATCTTTTCATAACTCACCACATGATTGATTGATTGATCCAGTAACTATGACGACTCCTCTCATTCTATGTAGTCATGTCTCTGACAATACAAAGTGATTTAGTTTGATCAGCAAAGTTTTGTTTAGTATTTATTTATAAACTTAACTAAGGTGTTTAGTATTTATTTATAAACTTAACTAGGCTGAATAAATAGTGATGGTAGTCATGACAGTGGGAGAGTGTGCTGTTTCCAGTACTCTATTTGGATGTTTCATATTATTAATAACCCTACATAGAATAAATCAAGTGGAAGCTTGGGGAGCAACATGGGGCCCGCTAAGGGTACCCATGACCCTCATTGACATCTCAGATTTCTTTGTCCTAATAGCCAACAATTTAGTACCAAGCCTCTGGGATGACAGTAACTCATTTTTATATTGTTGGAGGTTCAATTTAGAAGTAGCACATCTGAGGAGTGATGTCAGCCAATTGTCTGAATAAGACATTTCTCGCTTGTATCCCTCCATCAACAACAATAACTTGACATTCATCCACAGACAGAAGTGCTTTTGTGGCAACTGTGGGATTGAGGTAGGAAACTGTGAAACTTCAGGGCAGTCCAAGGAGGCTGCAACGAGGAGGGTCATTTTGAGAAGAGAGATCCGCATCCAGGCAGCTGATTTGCTTACCATTGTCCCAGCTATAAACCTAGAAACAGCTCTGTACCCCTGGGTGACCCAGCTACAGCCTCATTTGGCTTTGGTTCCGTCATCAGCACCATGCACCTCACACCTATGGTGAGTAATAGGCATGCACACATAATTTTCTAGGAGCTGTGAGGTGGAGAAAATGGGGGTGATGTTGGTCAAAAAGTACAAACTTCCAGTTGAAAGAGGAATATATTCTGAGGATCTGATGTACACCATGGTGTCTGTAGTTAACAACACTGTGTTATATACTTGAAAGTTGTTAACAGAGTATGCCTTAAATGTTCTCATTACAAAAAAAGAGGTAATTATGTAAGGTGATGGAGGGGTTAACTAACCCTGTTGCAGTAATCCTTTTGCAAAATATACGTATATCAAATCATTATTATACAACTTAGACTTACACAAAAATAATAAAGTGAGTCTTGTAGAGAGTAAAAAAAAATTACATTCATATTTTAGATTTATAATTTCCTTTCTAAATGGCTATTAATAGTACCATATGGGCTAAACCTTAGTAGTTACTTTGATAGCTTTCTTGCGAAAAAGCACTTTTAAAAAAATTTAAGCTAGGCATTGAAATTCAATAGGGTTTCCATAGGTCAAAATGAAAATTGTGGTATTGGGCAAGGCAGAGTCTAAAGTTTAGCTGAAATGGTGAAAGTCAAGGAATAGAAGAAAAATGTAAAAATCCTTTTAGGTGAGAATTAGGCCACCTGATATATCACTAAATAAAAAAAATATTGTATTAAAGGTTTATCCTACTTTCCTAGCAATGAAATACTTTGAGGATTTAAGTAAATGAGTCAAATTCAATATAATTACAATATAAATGTTTAGAGTATATTAACATTCTATAGATGTTATAGTTCCTGGAAATACAGTAGTAAACAATTGAATTTTAATCACAGAACTTACCGCGTGGAAGAATACTAGGCTCACGTTAGTTTTAACAGGGTAGCCAACCAGTTTTCATCTATTATTTGTTAATTTGAAGATGTTCCCAGTCAGTTAGCATTTAAAAAAAAATATGTATGGTTGGTATATCTATTTAGCTAATTTTTGTATTTTATTTTGGAGAGAAAATGCTCTGTATCATGTTTTAAATGTATCATTTTCAGGTTGGTGAGAAAAGGGATTTCTGTATAGGTTGTCCAATTAGAGGAAGCTGTAAACGTTCTAGGGTTTACAGACACTATAAAATCTTTAAATCATACAGATTCTTTTGCCCCTGGCAATTGGCTTTGGCAATTGTAAAACTGATTTTGGGTGGGGCTCCTGAATCTGATCCAGCATCCCAGCGAATTGGAAAACCATACTTGTGATATAGCATGTCTTTAAAATGGTTAAGATTGCCGATGGCCTCTAAAGCGAATTAAAAGCCAACAAGCCCAGTTCAGGCATGTTTGACAGCAGCACTTAAAATGCAAAGGGAAAAGGGACAAAGTTATATTACTCTGACGATGGCTGTGTATTACATATACCTATTTCCATTTTGAAGGAAACCTGAGGCATATGCGTCTCAGCTAATAGGCTTTCATTAAAGCAAAGCCTCCTTCTTCTAGTACCTTGATTAACTGTCCTGCACATGCCTTTGTGTAGGGCTTATATATGCAGTCTTTCAATTTGAAAGTGTTTTTATGATCCTGTAGGGCACTTAGGTCATAATAATCACTCTTTGTCCTCCCCAGTAAAAACAATAATTTCCTGGCATCTCTTGTCCTCCTCCGGTTATCTCTGCAGCACACCCTGGTGTCTAACGAAGTAGGGTATTATTAAACTGAGGAGAGGAGGCTCTCGCACCTGTGACTCAGTCTCACTGCTCTAGATGGATAAATCTAATCACGCAGACATGGCAGCAGGAGTCTGAGCTTTGTTACTTGTGTCAGAGACACCAAGGTCAGTTTCCCTTCATTTGCTTACTCAGCATCTAGATGAGACATGATAGGCAGCTGGCAGATCAGAATTATCTTCCCCTCAAGCAGATATCATGGGGTTTTCATTGGGAAGGATCCTTCCATTAATTTAACAAAGAAATTGTGACAAGGTCATAGGAAATTTTTGTGGCTATTTTGTGGGAAAATAATACTAATAATATAGTTGAGGGTCAGGTTTAGTTGGCCACCAAATATCCTGCCTTGGCCTGAATAAGGGAGCTAGCTCTGTTTGCTTGCATTTGTCACATAATCAAAATTATTAGTTCTTTAGGTTTTTCTTTAGTATCACAGGAAACATGCTGTACATTTCTTTGTCCTCTAGAGCTTATATATTTTGTTAGCAAGAATTAATATTATATTCATTCGATATTCCATCGCATGTACTAGGCATGTACTAGACGCTTGGAAAATATTCACTGACCAACTGGTTATGTGACAGACCCAAGGCACTGTTGGTTTTATTAAATGGTCAGGAGTGTTGCATTTTTACCACTTATCCAGTGTGTGAAATATTTGGGGATGTTTCTGGCAGTTCATTTGATTTTTATATATTCTTCAGTATACTTCCACCCTCCAAATAGCTGCAAAATTTGAATATTTTCAGTGGTTTTATTCAGAGATCAAATGCCATTTAAGGAAAGTCCAAATGATGAAGTTTTCATTACTCATCTGGATACATTATATTATTATGAAGCTACAACTTCTTTGGGGGAGTCTATCAGTTCGAGGAGATAGCATTTTAGTTCAATAGTTTTCCATTGTTTTACTCAAAGCCTAGGAGAGCAATGCCTATCACCAGCCATGTGGATGGAAATATTGATTTGCCAAGAAAAGCTTAAGAACAACAAAAAATGCCCAATTTCATCTGTTGTAGAATGCATGCACTTCTTTGCAACTAAGCGGCTTGACGGTGTAACTTGTATGTGTATTAAAATGAAGAAATACAGAGGTTTTCTGCTTAGTGCACTTTCTTGCTTTCTTGTCCTTTATATTTCACGAGGAAGTACCAATCATAATATCCTTTATAATTTGTAGTTTGTATTAACAGGTAGGAACATGGTGTCTCTGCGTTTTACAGCTGAGGAAACTGACACTTCAATTTTTAATTTGTTTGGCTAAGGTCATTTAGCTGGTGAAGCTGAGAAGTGGACCACTTTTCTACTAGACTCTAATTTTTATAATGTTGTCGAAGTTTACCCAGAAACATTATTTCTTGGGTAATTAGTTCCTGGGTGTTGGATTTTTTAATGTTTTTGGAATTTCTTTGAGACATGAATGAAGTAGTCATCTGACCCTTGCTGAAAGAGAAAGACGTGTAACTCTCCTACTCCGTGCAGGCATCATGGCCACACAGTCGGGTTTTCTATGGGTCACTCTGCAGTGTGGGTTAGTGCTGAAGAGGGCTAGGGCCTCTTATTGAGAGGTGGTGATGGAATTATTTTAATAACCTTTTACTCAACTATGGACAGCTTGTTTCAGAGGCAGCCTCCATGGAAAGAACTCCAAGAGGTGGTTGCTTCTACTCACCTGCTTTGTGTTTTGTACAAACAGTTTGGCAACTGGAAAAGACACACAAGATGAAAACTCAGTAACTCCAGAGAGAGAAGGAGAATCTTAAGGAGAAATATGTTTCCCTTCCTCCCTCCCAGGTGCTATTGATCTCTCTTAAATCAAGACATTGAGACTTGAGTTTGATCTCAAAACTAAGGGTGAGAGCATTGTCTCTGACAAGGCAGACTTCTGCGCCTGGGCTGGTTATCAATCTGAATTGTGTTACCAGGCCTTTAACCTCTCTGTCTTTGCTGCAGCAAAACATGGAATGCAGCAAAGATGTAACAGTGAGGGAAAATGTGAAAGACTCCTCATTTTCTGCCACTGGAATATTGTGGAATCTTGGGTTGTAAAGGAAAATTGTAAAGTTTTCTAAGCAATTCTCTACCATTTAATTTCTAATACAGACCCTCCTAATTAGCTGAGAATATACCCTGTTTTCATTTCAATCCCACATGGCTTATAGGAGGCCAAAGAGTCTGAGCTCTTCTTCAGAACTAGTTGATCCTTGATTTTTCTGGGATGTACAGCTTTAGGGAATTATGTGGTTGTAAATGCCATTTACTAAAAACCTACTGAACTCAATATTTTATTTTATTTTTATTTATTTATTTTTATTGAAGTATACTTGACTGACAATACTATGTTAGTTCCAGGTACACAAAGCAGTGATTCAATATTTCTATACATTACAGAATGTTCACCACAAAAAATCTAGTTATCATCTGTCACCATTCAAATCTCTTACAATATCAATGACTATATTCCCTATGATGTACATTTCATCCCCATGACTCATTTATTTTGTAACTGGAAGTTCATACCTTTTAATCTTCTTCATCTATTTCACTCATCCCCTCACCACCCCCTTCCCTCTGACAACCCCCTGTCTGTTCTCTGTATCTAGGAGTCTATTTCTGTTTTGTTATGTTTATTCATTTGTTTTTTAGTTTCCACATATAAGTGAATCATGGTATTTTTCTTTCTCTGTTTGACTGTTTCACTTAGGATGATACCCTCTAGGTCCATCCATGTTGTCGCAAATGGCAATACTTCATTCTTTTTTATGGCTGAGTAATATACCATATATATATGTACAGTTTTTCTTTATCTGTTCATTTATTGATGGTCGTTTTGGTTGCTCCCATGTCTTGGCTATTGTAAGTAATGGTGCAATGAACATAAGGGTGTGTATATCTTTTCAAATTAGTATTTTTGTTTTCTTTGGAAAAATACTCAGAAGTGGAATTGCTGAATTGTATGGTACTTCTAGTTTAATTTTTTGAGGAACCTTCGTACTGTTTTCCATAGTGGCTCTCCTTCACCACATTTAATGTTTTAGACTTTATATTTTGTATCTTTCTGTTTTTTAAATCTCTTAACTATTGTGGGTATAGATAATTTTACTACTTTTGTCTTTTAATCTTCTTACCGGCTTCATATGTAGTTGATCTCCTACCTTACTATATACTTGCCTTTACCAATGAGATTTTTCTAATGTTTGTATTTCTTGTTATGGTCTTTCCTTTTCCACTTAGACAAGTTCTTGTAACACTTCATATAAAGCCAGTTTAGTGGTGTCAAACTCTTTTAGGTTTTGCTTCTCTGTAAAAGTTTATCTCTCCTTTGAATTTGAATGATAGCCTTGCTGGGTTCTTGGTTGATAGGTTTTTACTTCATCACAGTGGCATATGTCATGTCACTCCTTTCTGGCCTGAAGTGTTTTCACTCAAAAGTCAGCTGATTGTTTTTTGGGAGTTCCCTTTTATGTAACTACTTACTTGTCCCTTGCTGCTTCTAAGATTCTCTCTTCAATTTTGGCCATTTTAATTACAGTGTGTCTTGTTGTGGATCTCTTTGGGTTGATCTTGTTTGGGACTTTCCGTGTTTCCTAGCCTGGATGTCTGTTTCCTTTCCCAGGTTAGGGAAGTTTTCAGCTATTATGTTTTCAAATAATTTTTCTGCACTTTTCTCTCTCTCTTTCACCTTTTGGAAAAGGTGCAGAAGTTAGTATGCTTGATGTTGTCTCAGAGGTATCTTAAGCTGTCCTCATTTAAAAAATTTTTTCTTTTTTCTGTTCCACTTGGGTGATTTTCACTACTCTGTCTTCCAGTTCACTGATCTGTTTCTCTGTACCATCTAATCTATTGTTGATGCCTTCTGTTGTTGATGTAAACTTTTTTTTCCAGTGTGGTATTCTCCAGCTCTGTTTGGTTCTTCTTGTTAACTCTTTGTTAAACTTGTCACTCTGTTCATTCATTCTTTTCCTGAATTTCTTGAGCATCTTTATTATCATTACTTGAATTTTTTATAGGGTAGTTTTGCTTTATCTCCACTTCGCTTAGTTTTTCTTATGGGATTATCTTGTTCCTTCATTTGGAACATATTCTTCTGTTGTTTCATTTTGCCTAATTCTGTTTTTATTTTTATGTATTTGGTGGGTTGGTTATGTTTCATGATCTTGAAGAAGTGGCCTTATGTAAGAGATGCCCTGTGGGTCCCCACAGCATACTCCTCTCTGGTCACCAGAACTATATGCTCTAGGGGTGCCCCCATGCAGGTTGCATGGGCTCTTCTACTGTATTAGGGCTGATACTGTGGGTGGGCTGGTTGTCAAGGCTGGCCCCCACCCTAGTGGGCTGCCAGGCCCTGCCTTGTGGGAAGGCTGCCAGCTATTGGTGGGTGGGCTTCCCAGCATATCTGGCAGTAGGTCCCAGGAAGTTCCAGCACTGGTCATTGGTCCAGGGGCTGGTGTTGGCCTGCTGGTGGATGGGGCTGGTTCCTGAGTATCTGGGGGCTGGTGCCAGCCTACTGGCATGTGGGGCTGTATTCCAGCATGGCTGACTGTGGGGTCTGGGGATCCTGGAGTTGGTGGCAGCCCACTGATATGCAGGGCTAGGTTCTGGGGCAGCTGGCTGAGCAGCTCATGGCTGGGCCTGTAGCTGTTGCTGACCCACTGGTGGGTAGGGCTGGGTCCCTGCATGGCTGGCTTCTTGGATTGGCATGTCCCAGGAGTGGTGCCAACCAGCTGGTGTGTGGGTAATCCCTTTGTGCTCATTCACTAGAGGGAGTACTCCAAAATGGTGGTTACCATTACCAATGTTTTTATGGTAGAACAAGCTACCCCAAATGGGTGCTGCCAGAGTCTGTATCCTTAGGTGGAGTTCCAGTTGCCTGCTGCCTCTCTGGAGGGCTCTCCAAGATCAGCAAGTAGGTCTGACCTAGGTTCCTCTCAAATTATTGCCCTTGCATTGGGTCTTGAAGCATGTGAGATTTTCATGTGCCCTTTAAGGGTGGAGTCTCTGTTTCCTATAGCCCTTCGGCTCTGCCATATGCAAGCCCTGTTGGCCTTCAAAGTCAGACATTCTGGGGGTTCATCTTACTTGTTCAGGACCCCAGGTCCGGGGAGCCTGATGTGGAGCTTGGACCCCTGACTCTTTGGGGAAAGCCTCTGTAATTGTGATGATCCTCCTGTTTGTTGGTCGCCTACTCAAGTGTGTGGGTCTTTGTTGTATCTTTTCTCTGCCCCTCCGACCCATCTCGTTATGGTTCCTTCTTATATCTTTAGTCCTAGCAAATCTCTTCTGCTTGTCTTAAGATTGTTCTCATCAATAGTTGCTCTGTAAATAGTTATAATTTTGGTGTGCCTGTGGGAGGAGGTGAGCTCAGGGTCTTCCTTCTCTGCCATCTTGACCACATTGCCTGTGCTAATTATTTTATAAACACAATCCCGTTTAATTTGTACAACATGTTTATGAGGTAGGTGTTTCTGCAGATAAGGAAGGTGCCGAAAACTAAGTATCATGCTTGTTGCTTATCACATTTATTAGTTGTAGATCTGGATTCCAGCCCAGGTTTACTCATTGTTAAGACCATACTATGCTATTTGAATATACTTACCTTCTAGAAAACTGTTTTGTTTCCTCCTAGAATTTTCTTTTTTTCCAACTGAAGCAATATGTAACTGTTTTCTACTGACAGTTTAGTAACAAAGACCATATTTTATATCTTTGTTGACATTTTTGAAGTCTAAGTGGATATTTGTATTTAGTGCCTCAGTCTTGCATTCTCCTCCTGAGCTTAAGCTAATTTAATACCTCCAAATCAAATCCAGAAGCCCAGTGAAACCAAGAACCTGTGAACACTATTATTTTAAATTTTATATACTAATTGAGTCTTTTTACCAGTGCCGAGATTTCTTGAAGTACTATAATGCAGGATGACTTTCACTTAGAGAGTCAGTCTACTTGACTTTACTTATATCTACCCTGAGCTACCAGTGCTACTATGTGTGTTCTTAAGAGAAAGGAGAAATTTATCCTGAATATTTCTGAAAATATTTTTAAACCTTGTGTACTAAAATTTTGAATGGACTTGGATTTTGGAATTTGAAGATGTTAAACCAGCACACTTATGTCTATCCTCTGTATTCCCTGAGGACATCTGGTGGCCCAGTTCCAGGGCTTGGTCCATCAGTTTTCTATGCCTGAAGGGATCTTCCTCTAGTTCATTCTGAAGAATATTTATTCCTTCTTCACAGTTCTGCATGGGCATTACTTTCATGATCCCTCTTCCACTTTCTTTATCTTATCTCCATTTTCTATTATATCTGCTTCTGACTGTGAGTCTTTGTATTTCTGATTATATGTATTCATAACTATAACAAATAATTAGGTTGGCACATTATGGTAAAAGCAGAAATCACTTCCTCTTCCTCTTTGAATTCAAGAACCTAGCACAGTGTCTAATACATAGTAATCACTAGATAGGTTTACCAATTAAAACTAAACACTCTAAATTTCAGAAGTACATTATGGAAAAATTGGTTTAACAGATTCTGCTTGGTTTCACTAAAGAGAAAGGTGTACTTGTCAAGGAAGCAGATTACTGAACATCTGTGTTTTATTGAGATTGCTGGAACAGCCATTTTTTTTTTTTTTTTTTTTGCGGTACGCGGGCCTCGGGCCTCTCACTGTTGTGGCCTCTCCCGTTGCGGAGCACAGGCTCCGGACTCACAGGCTCAGCAGCCATGGCTCACGGGCCCAGCCGCTCCGCGGCATGTGGGATCTTCCCGGACCGGGGCACGAACCCGTGTCCCCTGCATCGGCAGGCAGACTCTCAACCACTGCGCCACCAGGGAAGCCCTGGAACAGCCATTCTTTATTAAGGCAAAATCTAATTTTGTTGCCTGTTTCTTATCAAAAAACTATGTAGCTTATTATTTTCAGAATTTAAAAGGAAAGAATCACTAAAATAGTGTAAAAATGATAAAACCATTATGACTGAATTGCATTGTCCCTTGATATACACAATATTCTTATGCAGTGAGTTAACAAAATATTTTAACTAGTAAGAGACATGTTTTTGTTTTTTTCATGTACACGTTCCTTTGTATTTTAATGAGATGAAAAAATATTGGCTAGAGTACTAACAGAAGATACATTGCTTTTTTTTGCAATACAGTGTTAAGGATTCTCAGGGAGACTCAGTGTCTTATGGCTCTAGACCAAGGGTTGGCAAGCTAGGGCCCATAGGTCAAATTCAGCCCACCATCTATTTTTGTACAGCTTAGGAGTTGAGTGATTTTGAAAGAGTAATAATGTTCATGGCATGTGGAAATTATATGAAATCCAAATTTCAGTGCCTATAAATGAAGTTATATTGACACACAGCCATAGCCATTCATTTATATATTGTCTGTGATTTCTGTTGTGCTGCAGTGGCAGAGCTAAGTAGTTTTCACAGAAAGAGTAGGGCCCATGACTCTAAAATATTCACTTTCTGAATCCTTACAGAAAATTTGCCACTCTTTCATCTAGAAAACATGCTTCTAGTGCTTCTTCCATTGTCAATTTATCTTGGGAGAAATACACAATCAGTCAACCTACATACTACCCTGGTCAGTCTGCTCACAGTCTTGCATGGTCATATGAGAAATCAATGTGATTCAGTTCTGAAGTTTCTGATAAGTCTAACTTGTGTCATAAAAGTAAAGTCTAAATGCAGTCTCCATTCTTGTTTGTCTTGCACATTTCAATTAATAAGGATGAATGGAAAATGTTCCTGCAAGACCCATTAGTATGTCACAGAGATAATAGGAATTTATTAAACCAAAGTATTTTCATTTTCAGTAATCCACTAATTATTCTGAGTTGTCATCCTGCTCTGTACCCATTAAACTAAAAATTTTTATGACTCCAAGCCTTAACAAGGTAAAAATAAAGAATCCAGCCTCATTTTTGGACCTTTTTGCTATCAGCCGTTCAAGAAAAAGGTTATACTATAATCACAGTTCCTATTAGAAAAGGAAGGAGAACTAGGAAGCCTCTACCAAAAGCTCCTGAAATTGTTAAGTGAGTTCAGCAAGGTCACAGATTACACAATTAATACATATACATTTCTGTATCCTAACAATAAACATGAAGAAACCAAAATTAAAAACACAATACAAATTTATAGTTTCTCCACAGAATGCAATACTTAGGTAATACACTTAACAAAACATGTACAGAATCTGTTTTTTGAAAATTACAAGGTACTAATAAAAGATCATAAATGGAGAGATGTATGTGTTTAATGGATTGAACACTGAACATAGTAAAGATGTCAGTTCTCACCAAAGTCATTTATGGGTTTAAAACAATTCCTATCAAACTCCCTGCAAATATTTTTTAAAGACATAGACAAATATTCTAAAATGCGCATGGAAAGGCACAGGCCATAAGATAGTCAGAACAACAATCTTGGCAAATAATAAAGTGAGAACAATTACTTGCATTGCTAATTAAAGCTTCATATGTACTTGTAGTGATCAAAATGGTATAGCATTGGCAGGAGGCTAGACAAACAGATCAGTGGAACAGAAGAGAGAAACTAGAAATTGACCACTGAAATATGCCCAACTGATTTTGATAAATTGCAAAAGCAATTTAAGTGCCAGAAGGATCAACTTTTCAACCAATGGTTCTGGAGCAATTGGACATCTGTGGTTCAAAAAGCCAAAATCTCACACCTTATACAAAAATTATGTCAAAATGGTATATAGATTTAAAATGTAAACCTGTAAAAATTTAGAAAAAACATTGGACATAACACTAAAACCATGAGCCATAAATAAAAAGTCAGTAGATTGGATCCTAACAAAATTAAAAACCTTGCTATGTGAAAGCCCATGTGAAGAGAATGAATGGCAGCCACAGAGTAGGAGAACCACATCTCTGACAAAGGACTAGTATCTTGAATATAAAAAAAAACTTTCAAAACTCTAGAATATAAAAACTTTCAAAACTCAACAGTAAAAATCAAACCATCCAACTATAAATGGAAAAAATACATGAACATATTTCACTGCAGAAGATACATAGATGGAAAATAAGAACGTGGAAAGATGTTCATTATCATTAATCATTAGGCAAATGTAAGTTAAATGTAAGTTATCATTAATCATTAGGCAAATGTAAGTTAATCATTAGGCAAGTTAAATGTAAGTTAAATTAGGCAAATGTAAGTTACCACAGTAAGCCATGTCTGCATACCTTCCAAATGTCTAAAATGTAAAACAGCTACAACTCCAAATGCTGGTGAGGATATGGGAAAATTGAATTATACACTGCTGTTGGGAATGTAAAATAGTACAGTTACTTTTGAAAATACTTAAGACAATTTCTTAAGAAAAACCTAAATATGAAAATACAATAACAGCCACAAATTGTACTCCTTATCATTAATCCCAGAAAAAATGAAAACTTATGTTGACACAAATACTTTGTATAAGTGTTAGTAATAATCAAAAACTGCAATTAGCCCAGATGTCCTGGTGTGACTGGTTAAACAAACGACAGTATATACATATATGATGGTATACTACTCAGGAAAGAAAAAGAATGAAATGCTGGTACATGTAACAATTCGAATTGCTCTCCAAGGAATGATGCTGAGCAAAAAAAAGCAAAGAAACAAAAACTAAAAAAAAAAAAAAAGATAAAAATAAAACCAAAAAGCACCCAAAATGTCACATAATGTTTGATTTCATCTTTATAACATTTCTGAAATAATAAATTTTAGAAATGGAGGACAGATTTGAGGTCGCACAGTGCTAAAGGTAGGGAGGTGTGGGTGAGACGGAAATGGGTGTGGTACCTAAAGGGACAGCATAAGGGACCCTTATGATATTGGAACTGTTCAGCATCTTGACTCTGGGGGTGGATACATGAACCTACACAGATGATAAAATTGTATAGAACTTAATGTTTACACACATGTGAATACAAGTAAAACTGGGGAACTCAATGAGATTGGTGGATTATATTCATAGAAATATACTGTTATCATATTATACTATAGTTTTGCAAAAGTGTTATTACTGAGGAAAACTATGAAAAAATGTACGAATGATCCCTCCGAATGATTTCTTACAGGTGTATGTGAATTCTTGGATATTTCTCCAAAATTTCCATTAACAATAGTCTAAGATATTGACAGTCATTGGTGATAAACTGTTTCCACAAAGAGGTAAATACAAAAAGCCTACAGAATCTAGGGACCTCCCAAGACTGTAGACTTTGGCAGTCTCCTCTACCATCAGTAATAAGTGTTAGTTATAGCACAATAACCCAAAGTGCAGGCAGGATTAGTTTTTGACTCAACAGGTGCCAGGGCAGAGTGTTCAGTAAACAGGCTCAGCTCAGTCAGGAAGAGACACCTCAATGAGACCAGGAAGCACCTGATGTGTGCTCCTTCCCTGGAACGTGGGCAAACCCATTCTCTGCACACGTTCCTAAACTCAGATCTTTGCCAGAATGAAGGGCCAGGCTAGGAAGAAAGAGAAGAAACTCTGAGACACTATTCTTCAAGAAGTGATGAAACAGCCATATGGACACTCTCTAAAACAATGCTACCTGAGTATGGCTAAAACATAACTGGTTGGACTGGGTAGACAAGAATGAAATAGTAGAAGTTAACCATTTTAGATGGATGGAAATTTGAGAGCAAAGTTTAATTCAGTTTTAAAAAGTAAAGCTGCATATTGCAGATATTGCATATCTGACTCACAATTTACATTTTAACCTTATTAAAATAATTTCATTGTATTGGATGTATTTGCATATGGAGCTACCTGGTAAATCTTAGTAGATCAAGTTTCCTCAGGCATCTGCTTCAGAGCGTCCTTGGCAATCTGCTCCATCCCTTTAGAAATGACCATGTCCTTAAAGGCAAGGAGACAAATGGTTAAAGTCCAAAAAATCTCCTGCCCACAAATTCCTTTAGTTCAATTGAGGTAAATGCCTCCCCTTAGTCATAAATTCGAGTGACAATCTGTGTATTGCAAGTAACTGGTGTGGAACTACCAGCTGCAGAGCTGTGCCTGGATAAGCAAAGTTGAATTTTGAGCTGTCTTGGGACATCTAACCTAAATACAAGGGGCATTTTCTGGATTTGTGTGACATAATTTTTTACTAAGCTTTCTTCTTCACTGTCTCAAGGGAACCAGAAGTCTTTATCAGCTTCTGTTAAATAATGTTATAAGAGCTTTACTCTTTTCCACGTTTTTAATTGAAGACTGAATTTTTAGCTATTAGAAATAGTGTCTGGTCCAACGGTTCCTAATCTTTTTCCTTTTGACATTTCCCCCTTTGATCTCATATACTAAGCTATTTAATTCTCCATATGTACATTTCAGGGCCACATATTACTGAACATGTAATAAAAGTGTTGAATAGCAATTGTCCAATTTTCATTAGGCTTTTAAAAGTCGCTGGGCCTGGTTTTTGGAGCTCTATTACCACATTTTATGGAGTCCTTGTATCCTAGAAATTACAGTATTAGAACCACTGTGCCACAGGATGCTTTTTTTCCCTAACAATTCCTGAGTCACCCTCATTTGCATGCCTAAAATAACATGAAAGCTACATTCTACAGTTGTAGGATTTCTTCAGAGAAGACACACTTTATGAACAGGTATTCACTTATGCATGGCTTAAGCTTTTCAGGAAGTTTTCCTCCTAGTCAACCCTGATTTATCCAGAGTGAGACATGGGCCCAGATAGGATCCCTGTGTGCTAATGTGACATGGTGCTTTAGCCAGCTGGCCTGCAGAGGAGTCAACAGAGGTCTTCTCGGAGCTGTAGACTGGCCTGTGACTCAGATTTCTTTGTTCATTATTGCTCCTCTAGGCCTTTAGACAAATGCATACCAGTAAGCACCAGCTTTTGCAACACATGACACATAGCTTTAAGGGGGTGTCTGGAACAATTGAAGTTAACAGTTACTTTTAAAATTCCAACTATGTGTAAGGCATTATAATAAGCGTTGCAGAGGATTTAACAATGAGACAGGTAGATTCTCTTCTCTCTGATTGCCTACAGTCCAATATATCCTTTTTAAGCCATATATTTTAGTTTATTTATTTTCAAATTTATTTTGTCTTTTGATCCACAAAATGATCATATGAGATTGTCAGTGAGTGCTAATGCTGCTATTTATAGATGAGAAAATTGAGGCTGGAGAGCTGTGACTTGCCTGAAACTATAGAACTAGCAAGTTGAGCAATGCTCATTCTCCAAATCCATCTCTCTGTTGACGTTGTTCAACAATTTGTCTAAATTTTTAAATTAAAGGTATTATAGTCGTTTTTGTTTTCTTTTGTTTTAGTATATTGTCTTTTATCAAAAGTGATGCATGCCTGATGTGAACAATATCTGAAAAATTCTGATGCCAAGATTATATATTCATATCAAAGCCTTCCAGGTGTTAGAACATACTGTGCCTAAAGTGTTATGCCTGTTATAGCTTTAAAGGAGTTAGTGGGTTTGAGTCCGGGTGCTATCGATGTTTCTCATAATTAATTGAATACTGGTAGCCTGCTAGAGAAACAAGCATTCGATTGAATCATCAAAAAGGATGAAATATTTATTATTTTAGTATGGAAGGATGTTCTTGATCTTTTTCCCATCATAGTCTCTCTCATTTTCTTTCCCAAATGTTTATCAGTTATCATACAGAAATGTATTCTCACTGCCAAATGTTTCCATGAAAAAACTTTAAGATATTTTGCACGTAGGTTAAACATCTGTAGCATTTAAATTTTCCCTTTGGAAAAATAGACTTTGGTGTATTACCTTTCTCTCCTGTTTTTACTTATGTAGGAAGGAAGAGTTTTCTTAAATAATGAAAATCCTATAGCACTTATCTGCCACCTAACTACATTTCATTGATGAAATGAAACTTTCATAGTTTTCCAGAGATAATGCTATGTTTTCTTATGTTATTTTAAAAGTATTTTTTATACTTGTTAATTGCACTGGATACTGTTTTTTTTTCCCTCGAAAGCAAGATGAATTTGCTATTCAACATAACTGTTTTCTTTCACTGAAAATAAAAAACTTTTAGTTGATGATGAATATGTTTGAACTATTATCTTGAGATTACTCACATAAAGATTTACATCTCAAAATCACTAAATAAGGCTAACAAACAAAAGATCTTCCTCTCCTCAACAAGGGAAGAAAACAACCTGTCATTTTTTCTTGGGTGACCCTGGGCACCTTAGCCTGAGTAACCTTTACATATGAATCAAGTTCTTTTACAATGAACTTGACACCACCAAGTTCATTGGTATTTGAACTTTGACCTTATTCTTTAATTTACTTCTAAATTGAACCTCAGTGGTTGCTATCTTCTTTGTAGAAGATGTAGAATTCAGGATAGGACATGTTGGTTCATAATACCATTCATTAATTTCCAAATACCTTTCAGATTCCATTATACAATGTCCTACTTTCACTAGCTAATAGAATACTCTGCTTTCACAGTTGTTTTAACTTTAATACTTATTTTGGTCTTCTTTTTCTCTCATATTTATCTATGTTTCTTTTCTTTTTAAAAATCTCCCAGCTGTTTTAAAGTCATCCCAGACATTACGTGCTGCATCTTTTAAGATGGCTTGGACTTATGGTATTTTTTGTTGGACTTTACATTTTATCCCCATTCCATAAAAGTCTTTCTTCTTAAAGTTAACACCATATTTAAAAAAAAACTCTAATTTATGTTAAATTTTAGCAAGTGAATATTTTTAATATGTTCTTATCTATATAGAATTGTGACAACTAACCTTCGTTGGCTTGCAAATTGGTCCCTGTACACACAGAGCAAGGAGAGACTGAAGAAAGAGGGAGACCTTTTCACATTGATAGGTGGCAAGTTTAATAAGGAAGGAAACTTACACAGAGACAGCTGCAAGACAAGTAGGTTTCTGGATCTACCTGCCAGAATCTTAAAAGTTGATATAGAGGCCTTACTTGGATTCAGTCACTTATACCGTCCAGATGGTCTCAATGACACATTGCTTTCTCAAGGCTGTGTCCTTGGAACAGCTCCCATCATGGGAACAGTAGACAGAACTTACATTCCAAGAACAGGGGAGGGGGTGAGGAACTCCAATTGCCCTGGTCCAGACCAAAGGTCAACCAGTGGTCACATCCTCTAGATTACCTTCTCTAACAAATTTAGACACCCTTTTAAATAATTTGCTCATTAAGAATGCCATGTATAAAGTCTCAGCTTCTTTCGCTTTTGTGTTTTATTTGGTAGGAGGAAATTTTAAATAATTTTTGTAAGGTATTGCACATTTAAATACATTGAATGATGTTGCAATTTTATCTTTTATGTCTAGTTTATCTTTAAGTAGAAGACAGTCCTTCAAAAATAGTACTTTAACCATTAAAGAGACAAAATTTAAAATGAATTTTTGATTGGCCCACTTATTTTCCTAGAAATAAATAATTATATGCTCTTACTATTTTTAAATTGCCTCTTTATTGCCACTCTAACCTAGCACTTTCTGTGATGAATCTGCCAATTTTACACCTTAATAATTTTTAACCTTTTCATGTATTATTTTACTCCTTTCCCATTTTTTTTCAAAAATGCGAATACATTTTCTAGATTTTTATGGCAATAGGTAATACAGTCCTATTTTCCTAAATATTTAACAAGAATAATAATGAATAAAAGAGGAGTCAAAGGACAAGTTCTTTCTAGATCTTTTTTTCTTAGCATTTCAACAGTTTTATTTTTCCCTTTGATATACAACAGTGTAAATCACCTGTTGTTGGTGGATAGTGTTCCCTCTAAAACTGTTTTGATCTTTCAGTATGTTTGTCGTTGCACGCAATGGCTGTTTCTTCTCTAGTATTTGTGACAGTTCAGAGAAAGTCTTTGCCATAGATCTTGGACTATCTACCTCTCAAACCATTTCTAATACAAAATGCTTTTCAACAACTCACAGGCACTATTTCAAAGGCTCAAATCATTTTCCCTGACATGGACAACAGCTTCTTCCTCTAGGCCTTGGACTGGTAAATTTGCCACCTCTTCTTTTCATCTTTGTAAATTACAAATAAATTCCTCTCCTTTCCTGACAAAAATCTTCCTATATAACTAAAATGTTGCTGTCTTAATACTTAAAGTATTCCTGTTACAAAGGCATGCAGTTCAGTGCCTCAGATAATCTTATTAATTTTTCTCATGGGATGAAGGGCAGCACAAAAAGCTTTCAGTCACTCAGGGAATAATAAGCCTGTGCTAATCTTTTTATTTTTATGTAGACATAATTAGAAGGGCAAATCATATTCCTATGAATACCATCCTTTGTTAATTTGGTTAATTTGACTTCTTCACTTTGTATCACACCCAAAATTTAAATGGGAACAACATTGCTGTCCAAATTCTGACAAATATGTAGATTGTAAATACACCTGTGTCCACCTGAGCCTGGTTACTTTATTATAATGCTGTTCCTCTCTCCATGAAATGGAGAACTAGAAAATGCTAGTTGCTTACCAGTATCAATTTTCCTCTCCTTACTTATCCTGATTTTATTCGGGACAGCACTATGCTCACCTAAAACACATTTCTCATCTCCTTTTAGCAATGTGAGTCTGTGTTCCTAGCTTATCAAACGAAATGAAAGTAAATATAATGGGTAGGGCTTTGGGAAGCATTTACAAAGAAGCTGACTGAGGTCCTTGTGCTTCCTGGAATTCATACATGATGGCTGGAGTTCTAGCAGCTGTCTTGGACCATGAGGACCTTGGGGACTGATAGATCTGCAATAGATATGGAACCACAGTACCATTCTGGGAGTAGAAATCTACTCCCAGACTTCTTTTATGTGAGAGATAAATATTTGAATAATGTTTAAGATGGATTCTAACTGTTAAAAAGTCAAAAGAAAAGGAAAGTGTGATTAGGTTATTTGACTTTCCATTTTTATTTGAGTTAAGATTTATACCATGATTTTATTATATAATTGTCGTTAGGTTTTCATTCTACATATACAACTACTCATATTTGCATATAAATATAAAAATACAAATGCTCTTAGAATTATCATTTCAATTCTTTTTATCTTCAGTAAGAATATGTATTTTGATTCCTGTGAAAAATTTTTTCACAGACATAATGACAATAACAGCTAACATTTGTATAGCACCCCACAGTTTATAAGGCACATAAGGGCATGATAGCTAATAGCTAATGATAATAGCCTAGAGCTAACCTTTCTAAATGGAACATTATACCAGTCATTATTTAGCAGAGGTGTTTCAGTTGGAGTCAAACAGACCTGGGTTCAATTCCTGCCTGTTACTTATTAACTGTGTGGCCCTGAACAAGTTACTTATCTTCTTTCAGCATCAAATGAGGCTGATAACACTTATCTTTCTCCTGTAATATTGTAATATTAAATAAGATCATGCTTCTAAAGTATTTAGAACAGTACCTATATATAAGTATTTTTAACATATAATATTCTTTCAATAAATAATGATTATTGTAATTATCACTATGATCTGCCAGTCATTTTACACACATTTCTGCTCCTTTGATTATGCTTCCTCTCTCAATCTCACCCTGAAATGTCTAACAGTAATCTTGAAAGACATATTGAATGTCAATTGAATTTATATTTTTGATTAATGTAATATTAATGTTTAGTTCATATTATTATTCAAATGTTCATTTATATATATTCTATGGTTCATTTCTATTTGAAGTTCCTTGAGGACCACCACTAAGTATTGTGCTTGTTTATAGCTCTCCTAGCAATTAGACAATGCTCTGCACAGAATGGACCCCCAAAATATGTTTGTATATAAATAAATGGGTGACCTGTGTCTTTCAGTGTGCTTACTTCTGGCACAATTTCCTTAGCTTAAATCTTGAACATCAGCCTTTTTTTTTGTTGCTTTCATAAACTTGAGGTTCCTTATTACCCAAAGACTGGAGTTTTTATCTTTTACCCACAGGATTTTCTATAGTTTGTTTTTTACTGTTTCATTCATGGTAATTTAGCTGTAAACATTTCTGACTTTCTCTGTTTCATCTTCTATCATACAGTTCTCCTGTCAGGGTTATGGCTTGGAGGTTCTTGACTACAGTGTCACTGAAAGTATGCTCCCCAACGAATGCTTATACACAAATTCTTTGTTACTTACTGAGATGAGATGACAGAAACTGAGATAAAGAATTTAGAAATTTTTCGAACAATTTGGCATTGCCTGGATATCCAAATGTATGATCCTCACACTTGTCTCATTGATCTGGGTGCAGATTACTTTGGGTATTGCATAGTGAGTTGCATCGATGCAAGCTATCAACAAGTCACGGACAGTTGAATAACATATAGGTCCATGTTGGATTAAGGATGAAATACACACACATATACATACACACAGAAAAAAAAATCCTTCACAATAGATAGTTTGGGATATACTACATTAATGGACCCCGAAATATGTAGCATCTCACATGCTGTTAGGTTCAGCGCCTGCTGAAATTAAACGTGTAGGTATCTATGGCTTTAGAAAAACAGCTTTTTTTTTTTTTTTGCTCAGGACTCTTACAACATAGAGTAAGTATTCCTCACCACCTCTCCTTCCAAATGAACTGCATGAACTGTGAGTTACCAGTTGCTTTTAGGTTGCAGAGTCTGGATGTTCAAGTGCTTTTGGTTCATTAGTATTGACTCTCATTAACATCATGGCATAGAGTAATGGGAATCCTGTGTTACTGACTCTAAGTTGAAGGAAGACACAGTTGCCACTGTACATTTCATCTTTCAGAGCTTGTCTTGTGCCCATTGCCCTCCTCAGCTCTGATGTTTTTTCTTTTCCCTCTGACTACCAAAGTGACCACGGATGCTACTTTCTAGTTAGCAGGAAGCAGCTGATGGCTGCTCACTTTCTTTCCCTTCATACTTCCATCAGTACGGCCACTGACATTTAGTAGAGCTTCATTAGAACCAGATTCTTTTGATTACTTAATGTAAACATGTTTTTAGATCTCTTTCATTTTCTAATATGGCTAAGTTAATTCTTAAGTCCAAATAGGGGTAGTTGTTTAAGAAGGTAAGTGAACCAGAATATATAGAAAACCTACCATGTGCCTAATATGGTGCTAGCTGCTGTTCAGGATAGTCAAAATGTTGTCTCTCTGATCACTTAACCTTAGATTCATGTTCTGCTTAAGGGGCTAAATAGGAAGTAGGTACTGAATATCTACTTATAAGGTACCACGCTAAACATGCAGAAAATATAGCAAAAGTTTATATCTCCTTGAGGAGAAAATACTCTAGGACACACGTGGGACAAAGGATAAGACAAAATAATATCCAAGGCGTCAAATCCATATCTGGATCCCAATGTTTTCAGATAAATGAATCTTTGCTTTTTAATATGTTCATGTTAAAAGTTCAATTTAACTGATACATTCCTTTGTTTTCCGTGCGTACTGATGATCATAATATTATAATTAACATGGATTGAGTGCTTACTATCTGCCAGTCAGTGATCTAAACGCTTCTACCTGTTTTAGCTTATTTAATAGTCAGAATCACAGAATCACTCTACGAAGTGATGCTATCATTATCTTCTTTTTATAATATGTTTATTCATATTTAATCTACGTAAAAATATTTAGTATCTTATAAAGTGGGAAACTGAGACACAGAGAACTTAAATGCTTTAACCAAAATTTCATAACAGTAAAGTAATGAAAACAGACATTTAGGGAGTTGTTCTATGTGGTTTTGGTTTATCAGTGAATACATAATCCATTAGTTAGAGCAAACCCTAGTCTCCCAATTCAACAACAGGAAGGCACTGGTATTTGGAAATCTTCACTAACCACAGGACAATCAGTGAAGGCGTGCACAGTTTTCAGACTAATTAATTAACAATTATTTAATAATTGTTTGGGTGTCTACTGTGTGATAAGAACCATTCAAGGTATCGGCATTGCAGAGATAAATGAAGTGGCCAAAAGTCTTGTCCTTATATCTTGTGGGCTGTAGAGGAGGGCCTGGGTAACATCCACCTGTATTAATGTTTTCCTAAACGGGAGCCATCTCCACTGGTTATTCTAATAAAAATGTAGTAAGGTCAAATAATGCTTCTTCCGCCTTCTGAAAGATGGGGGGTTTTTCTCTCTTTGAAAAATTATCTCTGACCATTTTCTCTTAGTCTCTCCAAAATTCATCCTTTATTTTGTGTGATTGGCCAGTCATAAAACTCAGCCATTCAGTGTGAAAATCAATTCGACTACTATAATGCAATAAATTCCAGGGGGCATTTGAAAGACAGAACAAATGATAGATTCTGACTTTAGTCACAATCTGCCTTGTTTTGCATGTCAGTCTGTCTCTTCCGATCTATTTCCCACTCAGGCTGATTCCCTTTGAAGAAGCCAGGAGTTTTTCCTGTTAGTAAGCAGACGTTTGAACATGAGGCTGTGAGGCCAGGGATGTCATTTTGTAGGGTCAGAAGACTTCGATTCTGCCACTTTTGAACTAGGTTAGCAGAGAAAGTATTTAATTTAACTGAGTCTCAATTTATCTATAAGATGTGGGAAAATATAATAATTAATAAAACATCTTAAAAATTAAGTGAGACACATAATGGAATACTTGGGCAAGTGAAAGCAGTATACCAATACAAGGCAATGGAATAGGGTGAAAAGAATAGGCCTTAAAAAAAAAAAAGGAATAGGGCTTTTGACCTCAGGCAGATGGAACTCAGTGGTTAGTATAGAGGATTCTGACTTAGACTGTATGGGTTTAAATCCTGGCTAACCACTTGCCAGTGGTACAATCTTGGGCTATTTGCATGATCTCTCTCTTTTTTTTTTCATCTCTAAAATGTTAATAATAATTGCACCTGCCTTGAAGTGTTTTTGTAATTTTTAAGTGAGAAAGATAAATGCCCTTAGTATAATATCCTAAAATAAGCTTGTATTTTATTATTTAGTAAATACTAGTGTTCTGTATTCATTAGTACTGTCTTATTTTGCCTTTAGTATAATCAATACAAAAGGTCCTGCTATTATCTGCATTTCATAGGTGAGGACACCAAACCATAGAGAGTTAAGTATGTTGCCCAGATTTATAAAGATAACAAACACTGGAAAAAAAAATTGAGACCCCTGCATTGTGAGTCCAGAGTTCATGCTCTTAATATTTTGCTTTACTGCCTACAATGATGAGGGAGAGGGAGAAAGAAGGAGAGAAATCTATTACCCCAAATTCCAGTTTACTACCTGTGACCATAGGGAACTTTAAACACTCTGGGTCTCAGTTTCCTTACACAGGGATGAAAAAGTGTCTTGTAGGCATTGAATGTAAAAACATATGGAAAAGTATAGCACATTGCTCATATATGCATATAGAGAAGGCTAATTATGTAACAATTATTAATTACTTGATGATTATTAATTTTGCCTTGCTGAAAACTAATTCCTTAACCAGCATAACTAAGAAAATATATGTCATCTGGGCAAGATTGTTTTTTTTGATTCTTAGAATGTGCTGGTCCCAGCTGTCTACACTGATCCAGCAGCTTCTTATACTAAACTTTTGTCCAGATATATGTTCTCAAAATGTAATGTGTGATGCTCAGTGATGCTGCATGTCTAAACTGAGGCTTCCAGGTATGCGTTATTTTTTTGGAGTGCTGTTGAGTGCTGTAGTCACAAGAAATGCTATTAAGCACTATTGGGAAAAAATCAAGACCAAAGAACCCTAAAAGTTTTGCTTAGATGTAGAGGTGAAATCAGTTCTCCCATTTGTTCTATGCCAGGGCACTTCCGGTGATATCTACCAAACCTATTCCCCCAGTTCCACCCCTAGCAAAGATGTTTCAGCTGCTACTGCTGAACGCTTCTCAACATCACTGTAGTATGTTTTTTTCGAATCTCTTAGTATTTTGTAAAAAGTATTTTGTTACCATATTAATATTCCCAATGTCAAGGAGATTATGGAATAATAAGCCCTCTCACCCACAGGTGATACGGTGCTCTTAAGCCATCTGAAAACAATGAAAGATGGAACAGTCTATAAAATAAAACAGCAGAACTACTAAAGATAAATTAGCGCCTCCCAGAGTCTGAGACACAAAGTAAAAATTTTTTGAACTCTAAATATTATTTTCAAGGTTTTAAGTATTTTTTCTGAAAGTATAAGTAGACATAAGACATACACATTATGTAGCATTTGGAAAGTACAAGTACATGAAAAGAAGAAAATCACCAGTATTCCATGCAGAAGTGATCACTGGATTGCCAGAACAGATACAATTAAGGAATTTAGAGATATTTTCCTCTTCTTTTTAAGATTTCTTTCCTTTTTCTTTCTTTCAACACTTAAGTGGAGAACAAAATTTTATGGTCACCTTTAAATTATATTAACATAACCTGGAGCTAAGGACTTTAGCTGTATTAAGCACAACCTAAAGCAAATTCAAAACACGCACCCCTCACCTTCTTTAGATACACCTGCCAGTTCAGAGAGCTTGCTGCCTGCCCTGTTTGTTCTGGGTTATTGTTATTTCGTGGCTGCCTAGCTTCTTTAAGGGCTCCCAAAGTCTTCTGCTTTCTATTATGTCTCTGTGTAATACCCTCAGCTTGTGTGCATTTGGACTCACCGACTCACTTCTGATGAATAAAATCCAACAAAAGTGAAGGGCTGTCCCTTCTGACATCTTGGCAGCATGAGGCAAAGCCTTTGTCAGAATGGGGCCAGCACCAAAAAAAGCAACAAAAGAAAGGAAAAGAAAAAAAAAAGAAAAGAAAAAGAAAGAAAAATAGAAAAGAAAAAAAAAAAAAAAGCCCAGACCACACAGAAGGAGAAACAATATCAAAAATATTGTTTGAAAAAAAAATCGTTTGAAACCAAATCAAGCCTCTTAAAGCTGGCCCTGTTCTTTGGCTTAAGGCTTCTCCTTTGCCGAAGTTTTCTATCATCTGCAATCAAGAGTCATAAATGGTATATTATGCCAGTTTTTAAACTCATAACCAAACATCACACCCCAAAATGTCTTCATCCATTAATAAGCAAGTATTCATTCAGTGACTCTAACGTATGTGCACAGCATATGTTTAAACCTCCAGCTAGCTATTTGCTTTAGCAAAACAGGATGCAACCAAATGAAATATTACCAATTCAATGTTCACATACCATTTAAGGTGAGGAAAATTCCTTAAAACATGATTTTATATGGTACACTTTTCAAAATAGTCTCTCTCAAAGTAAGTTAAATAGTTGCAGTTTAGTGATTTGTTACATATTTTGGTCACTTAAAACTATTACTGGGTTAGGATTTTATCCCTTTTTTGGATGTTCAGAGGAAAATTATAAAAGGACATTGGCAACCCTTTATCCATTTTGAAGTCAGGCATAGTAACCCGTCTGCATTCCAGGATATCATAAGAGATTTAGAAAAGGCTTTTACTGAGAAAACGAGACATTTATCAAACATCGATTTGAATTTGTTTTAGGTTGTGTTTAATACAACTAAAGTCCTTAGTTCCTGGCCATGTTACTGTAATTTAAAGGTGACCATAAAATTTTGTTCTCTGGAGCTAACCCTTTGAAAGCTAGTTGCTTTTTAAATTAATATGAATAATACATGAAATGTAGATGGAGATTTTTCTGGGCTCATGCTATTGGATCGTTATGAAGATATGGCAAATAACTGCCAAATAAAGAAGTTCAGAAATAAAACAGAATAACATCTATTATGCATTCATATTATTGTTGCACATCAGTATTCTCTACTAACTTTTGCAGTACATGACTACTGAAAAATCATTGAAAATATTTATTGCAAAGTATGTATCATGCTTTAAAAAACTGATGAAAACAATTAGCTGTATAGCCCGGTTTAAAAATAGGATACTCGTTCGTTCTGTGCGGAGTTCTCACGTATAACTTGCCATGTCCAACAATTAAAACAGTTAATATAAAAATGTTTTAAAACATAAACTCTTTTAAGCACAATCAAATCTTTCTTTGATAACTTAGCAGACATTTTGATATCCCATTGCCTTCATCCTATCAGTATTCATTGTAATATACAAAATTTAGATGAAATTAATGCGAGGTTTTTAAATGTTTTCATAGCAATGACTACAGTGGTTGAGTTACATCAATAATAGCTGGAATAGACTCATGGAGTTTAAAATTTTTTACCTTTAAAAATATGTCATCTTTAGAAAAACAGTTTGATATAGATAGACATCTAGAGGATTCTCAGAAACGCTTGGTGAAAAGATCAGACTTCCTCTAGTCAAACTGGATAATGAATCTGGCTACGTTTGGTGATTGTAAAGGGGTAGTCCACTGATGGGAAAATACTAGAGACACTTGAGTTTCCTGGATTACATTTTAGGCATAAATAAACAGGTTAGTTGTACATTATCCTAAACGAGGAAACTCTCCTAGCTAGCACTCGTGAATCACAGAAGACACATATCTATCTACCAGTGCATACACTGGTCACACTAGTTCTGTAAAGAGTTAAATGACATACGTATATTTGCATATATACATGTATAAACACATACACATATTCTTGAATTAATGAGCCTAGGAAAACTCCAGGTCACATTTTTTAAACTAAAATTATGTTTTTAAATGTTGAAAATCATAAGTTGCTCCCAGTTGTTCCCCTACAGTTCTCCTTCCCAGAGATAGCATGTCTAAGGGAAAATAACATTTACTTCACATGGACCCAGAGAGTTTCACTGGGCAATTCTACTAAACTTTCTAGTTTCAGATAATCCCGATGGCACTTATCTTGTTCCAGAGAAAAGGAAAAAAAAAACTTTCAAAAATAGTAGGAACAGCAATGAGATCAGAATTTCTACTTAATGGAGAAGCACAAGAGGCATTCCCATGGAGTCAGGAATAAGATAAGGACATTCGGTATTTTCACTACTGTTTAATACTATACTGTGTTAGAATAGCGTTTCTCAACCGAAAATGTCTCCAGATAATTCCAGATATTCCTTGGGATACAGAATTACACTCAGTTGAGAACCACTGTATTAGTAGTATCCAACAAAGAAATCAGGTAAGATAAAATTGTTAAAAATATAAGAAGTAGAAGAAAAGAAGATAAACCATCTTTATTTGAGATGATATGACTGTATATGTCAAGATTCTAAGAGAATTTATAATTAAAAAAAAGAAATCAGTAAGTTAGCAAGATGCTATAATGAATACACAAATTCTGTAGTCTTCTTATATACAAACAATAACTCCTTAGAAGATATAATAGGAAAAACAACTTATAATAGCAAAAAATAAAATAAATGCTTAAAAATAAGTATGCAAAAATCTATATGAGGAACATGTTAAAACACTTCTAAAAAGCACATAAATGGATTTGAATATAAAGATACATCTTTTTCTTACAAAGATGTCAGTCTTTCCAGGTTAATATATAAATATAAGGTATCAATAAAATGCCAATAACTTTTTATTGAACTGGAGAAGTTGATTCTACAGTTTATATGGGGATATAAACATCAAGAAGAGCTAGGAAAATATTGAAAAAGAAGAGCAATGGTGGTTTGGGAGACAAATAGCTCTACCCGAGCTTAAAGCTGTCTATAAGGTGATTGCAAGTATAGTCTGTTATGGGCACAGGAACCAATGGAATAGAATGGAGAATTTAGAAATGAACCTTAGTACATATGGAAATGTAGCATATGATATAGTTTGTTTCTCATTTATTTAAGCGTAGATTAGTGTTGCCTGTTCTAGATCTTCATATGAATGGAATCCTGGATATATGTTCTTTTATTTTTGGCTCCTTATCAAAGTTCATTCATCTTTACTCAGTAGAGTTTCATTATATTATATGAAGATTTATGCATTCTCTTTGGCAGGCACTACACTTTGCTTCCTCTGGCCAGAAAAATTCTGCTGTCTGCGTTAGGAAAGTGCCCTTGGGCAGAAAGCTCACTTCAGGCTTTTCCCTTGTCTCATGGAATCACAAATGGATGCTGTTTGTTGTCCAAAGCTTAAAAGCAGTTATATCATATATTTTGTCCAGTTTTACAGTTGTTTAAGGTAAAGGGTTAAGTCCAATACTAGCTACTTCAGGATGGCTGGGAATGGAACTCAGTCAGGACTTAAAAAAATATTTTTATAGCTCTGTCCACAAAAAGGACCCTGAAGTTATGGCATTCCAGCAGCAATAGACCAATTTAGTGCCCCTATCTTGGTTTCTAACTACTTTTCCTAGGAAAAGGAGCCAGAACTTCATGGAACAATAACTGATTCCAGATATAGCATGTGGAAGGTAGAAGGTGAGCTTGAAACACCTTTTTGTGTCAGAGACAAAGAAGTACTGAAAGGCTATTGAAAGGCATTCAAAAGTCTTCAAACTCTTCCCCTCTGAAAATAAAAAAGGCTCAAAGGACATCCTTTCACAATTGGGTAAATTTTAATGTGAATTGTATACTATATGATATGAAATTGGTATTGGATTTTTTGGGTTAGATAAAAATATATTTTGTGTTTTTGTTCTAATAATCATTACAATCATCATGACCTTCAGGCAAATTTTTGAGTATTTTACTTACATTAACTGATTTAATCTTCAAACAATCCTTTGAGATAGACATAATTATCTCAATTACACAGACATCTATATTACTTTTCAACTTTTTCTCTTGTGGTGTAGAGCAAAGTTTCCTATAACATCACTAGTTTTTTAAAATCAGTTATGAATAACTTGTTACTCATAATAAGGTTCTGAAGTACATTGGATGAAAAAAACGGTCATCAAATATATCAGAGATTTAAAATTATATATTAAAATTATGTACTTAATTACATATTTACATATATATTTTAAATTGCATGTATTATTTATTATAAGGTAGATAATATTACTATATTTATATTAGATATTAGATATATAATATATATTATATGTGATATATGTTTATTATGTATATATATATTAAACATATACATATTTATATAATACAATATATGTAATTATGTATTATAGATAATAATTATATATATTATGCTGTAACAAAGTACTACAAATTGGTTGGCTGAAACAACAGAAATTTATTGTCTCACAGTTCTGGAGCCTAGGAGTCTAAGATCAAGGTGCCAGCAGAGTTGATTCCTTCCAAGGGCTGTGAGGAAGAATATGTTCCATGGCTCTCCCCAGCTTCTGGGGGTTTGCTGGAAACTTTGGCATTCTGGGGCTTGTAGATGCATCACCCTATCTCTCCTTTCATGTTCACACAACTTTCTCTTTCTAGGTGTGACTGCTTCCAAATTTTCTCTTTTTATAGAGATACCAGCCATGTGGGATTAGGGACCCACTCTACTCCAGTATGACCTTGTCTTAACTAATTAAATCTGCAGTGACTCTATTTCCAGTTAGGTCACAATCTGAAGTACTGGGAGTTATGACTTTAACATAGAAACTTTGGGGGGACGCATTTCAACCCATGGCAATACAAATGTACGTTGTGCTAAAATCATGCTTTAGTTTTGATTTTGGTTTTCGTAATCATATGGCACACATTTTTGGTGACTTGATTCTTTACTCAATATTATGCTCTTGAGATTCATCTTTGTTGACACTTGTATCATATTTATTCTGTTGTATACATATACTATAACTTATTTGTTCATTCTACTACCAATTGATATGTACATTAGTTTAATTTTTATATTTCTACTAAAACAAATGCTGCCATGACCATTCTAAACATACAAGTCTCTAGATGCAAATTGCAAGGTCCTCTTTAGGGCAGTATTCCCAACTAGTAATTGGGTTATAGATGTGCAGGGTTATTGGTCCCTTCAGTCCTGGGGCTGCAGACAGCCTTGTTCATTACCCTAGTATGCTATGGAAATATTTTCTTTTTCTATGGACTTGAAAAATGCTAGAAGCCCTGCTTTACTATGATGTTGCTAGAATATAGGGCACATCCAAGTGCACATTTACTACATACCAACAAATTGCTTTCAAAAGTGATAGCAGTCTACACTTCTGTCATCAATATGTAGGAGTTCTCAATTCTCTACACCCTTGACAATATTTGGAATTGTCAGAATTAAATTTTTGTGAATCTGGTGGTGCTGAAATAATACTGAATTTTGCTTTTGATTTACTTCTGATTACTAAAGATCAGATAATCATTCTATTTATTGGAAATTTATGTTTTCTGCAAATTATCTGTTCATGTATTTTGGGTATGTTTCAGTTGGATTGTTGGACTTACGTCTTATTGATTAAAGGAGTTTTTATATATTTGAAATGCTAATTGTTTGTTGCTTATATGAATACAAATATAGTCTCCCAGCTTGCAGTTTGCCTTTTAACTTACTGACGGCACTTTTTGATGAGCAGATTTTCATTTCAGTTAATTGGATTTACTGATCTTTCCTTAGATCTTTTTTGAGTCTTGTTTTAAAAATTCTCTGTTGCCCAGAGGTATAAATATATTCTCTTATATTTCCTTGTAAAGTTTAAGATCTTGCCTTTAAAATAACTAAATCTTGTTGGTTCTGAAGCTCTATAATATGCTTTTTTAAAAATAAATTATTTTAATTTTTTTAACATCTTTATTGGAATATAATTGCTTCACAATGTTGTGTTAGTTTCTGCTGTATAACAAAGTGAATCAGCTATATGTATACGTATATCCCCATATCCCCTCCCTCTTGCGCCTCCCTCCCACCCTCCCTATCCCACCCCTCTAGGTGGTCACACAGCACTGAGCTGATCTCCCTGTGCGATGCGGCTGCTTCCCACTAGCTATCTACTTAACGTTTGGTAGTGTATATACGTCAGTGCTACTCTCTCACTTTGTCCCAGCTTACCCTTCCCACTCGCCGTGTCCTCAAGTCCATTCTCTACGTCTGCGTCTTTATTCCTGTCCTGCCCCTAGGTTATTCACCGTTTTGTTTTTTTTTTAGATTCCATATATATGTGTTAGCATACGGTATTTGTTTTCCTCTTTCTGACTGACTTCACTCTATATGACAGACTCTAGGTCCATCCACCTCACTACAAATAACTCAATTTCATTTCTTTTTATGGCTCATTTCTTTTATTCTTTTATATATTCCATTATATATATGTGCCACATCTTCTTTATCCATTCATCTGTCGATGGACACTTAGGTTGCTTCCATGTCCTGGCTATTGTAAATAGTGCTGCAATGAACATTGTGGTATATGACTTTTTGTATTATGGTTTTCTCAGGGTATATGCCCAGTAGTGGGATTGCTGGGTCGTATGGTAGTTCTATTTTTAGTTTTAAGGAACCTCCGTACTCTTCTCCATAATATGCTTTTATGTGACAGAAAGTTGTGATCTGGTATTTTTTTCTCATATGAATAATTGGCTTAGCACCATTTTTCTTTTTCAGTAATCTACCCTTTCTCTAATGTTTGGCGATGGCAATATTTTCATGTTCCCTAATATATATAGATCAGTTGCTGGGCTCTTTATTCTCTTCTGTTGTTTTATTTGTCCAACATTATACCAATACAACAGCATCTTAATCACTACAGCTTTGTAATAAATCATGTTTCCTGACTGAGCAAGGCTCTTAGTTCTGCTTCAGGAATATTTTTGAGTCTTTGCTCTCTCCTATTCATTTCATTTATCTTAATTCTTTTCCTATACATTTTAGAACCAGCTTATCAAGTTCCACAAAATACTCTGGTGGTATAAAAAATAAGCTTGCTGTGTTTCTATACATTAAAGGAAATGGACAATTTTAATTATATTCAGTCTTTTTATCTATCGAAATGTTACTTCTTTCTAGATTATTTAGGTCTTTTTAAGTGTCTTTTAATTGACTTTCATAATTTTCTCCAGAAAGGTTTATTCCTATATATCTTACTATTTGCTGTTATAAGTTATATTCTTTTTAAAATTTTATGTTCTGATTTCTTTCAAACTGGCATATTGAAATGCAGTTCAACTTGATGTACTGATTTTGCATCTGACACCCTTGATAAATACTCATTATCGTTATTGATAAATACTCATTATTTTAATAATATGGTTGTGTTAATTAGTTATTTATGGATATTGGTTTATAAATTAATTGCTTGTGGTTAGAAAATATATTTATGTATAATAATATATATGTACATATCAATCATTAGCAATTTGTTAGACATGCATTAATACCACATACTTAGACGCTTTTTGAAATGTTTCATGTGGGGTTAAAAAATGAGGTTTTAATTTATTGGGTTCAGTGTCTTATATATCCATAAAAGCAAGTTTATTAATTCTGCTTTATTTTTAGTATATTTGATCTCTCAATTACTGAGAGAGGTATTTTAATGTCTGATATTGATTGAGGATTTGCCTGCTACTTCCATGTTGATTTTTCTTTATATAGTTGTTTGAAAGCTATTAGGTAATGCAACTTTAGAATTTATGTATCTTCATGGTAAATTGAACTCTTTGTCAGTGTGTGGTGATCCTTTCTAATTCAACCATGCTATTTTACCTTCACGCCTGTGTGTCTGCAACAATAGCAGTCTTTCGGGTAGATTTTCCTGGTATAATTTTTCTCCAATCTTTTCCAGTCTCATTTCTGTGGCTTTTCATTTTAGAGACATCTCTTGTCAACAGTACAACGTTATCTTTTATTTCTTTAACTATTCTAAAAACTGAGGAATTTAGCACAATTATTATTCATGTATTTGGATTCAATTCTGCTACTAATTTTGTGCTTTCTATTTGTCTTGTTTTATCTGTATTTCTTTTGGATGATTTTTTTTCTCTATTTTTCTTCATCCCATTTGATCCTTTTAGTAGTTTGGAGGTTATACATTCTATTTCTGTTATTTTGCTATGTAACCTAAAAATTGCACTGTTATCCTTTTAATGACTCAAATTAGTCATTGTTATTTTTATACAATAAGTTTTGTTTATTCACTCATTTATTCATTCATTTATTTTTAGATCCAGGAACATATTTATGATTTTCTTTGCTCATTATTTCTTCTCACGTCTCAGAATTCCCTTCTGGGATCATTCTCCTTTTTCTTGATTTATGTCCGTAGGGAATTTTGTCTAAACTGTGTTTATTTCATACTTAGTCATGAATATAAGTTTATGGGGCATACAATTCTGGGTTGACCACTATTTACCCTTAGTCTCTGATTTATTAGTACTACATAGGTTTCTTTTTCTTTTTCTCCTTTTTTTATGCTTCTTATTTCACAACTAGGATCTCTTTGAATATTGTCTCTTTTCGTATTTTGGGGCCTCTTTTTTGGGAAATCAGGTTAGGTATACATTAAGCCTAGCTGTCTGTATTAGTCAGTTTGGGCTGCTGTAATAGAATACCATAGACCTGGTGGCTTAAACAACAAATATTTCTCACAGTTCTGAAATCTGGGAAGTCCAAGATCAAGGTGCCAGACAATTTTGTGTTTGGTGAGAGCCCTGTTTGTGGCTTGTAGACAGCTGCCTTCTTTTCCTTACATCATGGAGAAAGCAGAGTGAGAGAGCTAGCTCTCTGGACTCCTTTTCTAAGGGCACTAATCCCATCATGAGGACGCCAGGCTCATGACTTCATCTAAACCTAATCACCTCCCAAAAGTCCCACCTCCAAATACCATCACAAGGGGATTAGGGTTTCAACATGAACTTTGGAGGGACACAAACATGCAGTCTGTAACACTGTCTCTGTCCTCTATACCTTAACCTCTCTTTTATGTTTTCAAACTTATTATTTGTCTGGAGTTTTATTATTCTTTTGAGAAATATGTCAAATATGTGAAAGCCAATGATGATGGCTGTAATGGATCACTAGCACATTAGCTCAATTCTTTCTGCATAGGCATTGTATAGTCTCTTCTGTGACTCAGGTGATGTTTAACTTTTGAGAGTAAATGTTACACTAATGTAGTCTCCTAGAAGACTTTAGAAATAAAAAGACTAGGGAGGATTCTTTGCTTACTTTGTGAGCTTGGGAAATTCTTTGATATTTACATATTTAAAATATGTAACAGTAATGTAAATCTCTAAAAGTTAGCTAATAATTGCAGCAAAAATTTAGATGACATTTATGACAATTCTTTGAGTTTGCAAAAAGGCCATCAAAACTATATGGTAGCATTATCAAAATAATAGTATTGTTATTGTCCATCTTAATGTTTTCATTTGTCTGGATATGCTTGGACTCGTCTCAGAGACACAGTCATTTGGAGCTTTTCCACTTAGAAATATATTTGAAATTTCAGGAAGTATGTGTTCAACTATCTCAGTCATGGTGAGTCTATATATAATCCATTATAGTTGTATCTATATCTACATTTATAGCTTTAAAGTATATATTTACCAGTATATACTAATTGACTAATAGTTATTTAAGCAGAAAATGTCATGATTTCTTGCTTGAGCTACCAACTGAAGTTGAAAGTTGAAAGATATTCCTATACCTTGGATAGTATGCTAGGAAACATAGAGCTAGAGATAGAAATTGAGATGAGAGAGAGAGTGAACAGCACTGTATCAAGTTTTCTGAATTCTCACTAAAAGCAGAGGAAATAAACGTTTTTGTAAGAGTGCTTTTCTCTTAAAGCATATTTTAATCACAGAAACTCATGAAAATACATTAAGGTTGTGATTTACTGATATCATAAGAAAATCAAGTGAGTTCCCGTGAAGAATTACAACCAAAATATTTGTGAGCTCAGGAGTCGTCTCTCTTTTACATGATTGGAGGAAAGCAAAATTAGTCAACTCTCCTAACCACATCCTGCTTAAACCTGAATAGAAAGAGACATATTCTTCTCTTACAAAACTAACTCTGTGTCATTTCATAGACAGTAGTTATAAAAAAAAAAATAATGTTTAATTCCTTTTGAAAATATAAAATGAATGCTTTCAAAATATTCTTTATGCAAATTCATTGTAGTTATTTCCTATAATAATAACAAAACCCAGTATTGTTTTAACTTTCAAACTATTTCCCATATAAAAATGTCAGTGTTTCTTCAAAATTTTATAAGTGTACTGAAGTATAATACTGATAGTATTTATTATTATATTTATCACAGTAAAATAAGATATGAACATTTATACTATGTCCAGCACTGTCCTAGCACTTCACATAAATGTTCACATTCAGTTCTATCCTCAGGACGCAAGAGATGTACCATTCCTATGCTTGCATTGCACATGGTAAGAACAAGGCATGGTTCAATATCTCACAAGAGTCCACATCTAGTAAGTACTAAAGCAGTTATTTAAAGTTAAGAAAATTGCTGTTAAGTCAAATAGCTAGTCAATATAAGAGTCAATATCCAAGTCTTAACTTCCATTGTTCCAAGTAACTTCCATTGTTTTTTTATGGGCTGAATGATTTCTTTGTTTTGAGCACATCATTTTCCTAAGATTCCTTTAGGTAGCGATGATAAAGACACTGTCCATTTTTAATTAACGAGCTTTCCTTAACGTTATGTGGTGCTAGGTCACCGGACACCACATTGGATAGCAGGTGCATATTCAGAATCACTTGGCAACTTCTATAAGGTACAAAATGTTTTGGCTCCTCAGTTTTCATCATTTGGGGGAACTTTTCCCATTTTTATTGTATAGAACCTGTTACTGAGTTCCCTTTGAAGAGCAACTACTAATCAACTTCACCTTCATATAATAAAATGACATTGAAGAACAAGTTTTACTCTGTTAATACAGCCAGTGGCAAAATAACAAAAGGGACATTTGTGAAGAAGTTTGTATTTCAAAACAAGTACTTAAAGATTTAGTACAGGAAGTTTTATTTTCACAATTGTAAGAGTGATGTTGACTTGTAGAAAATTAGATAAAAAATGAAAACAAGGACAAATGTTTGAAAACAAATTACCTCACCCCCAGACAAACTACAGTTAAATTTTTATTTATGTATGTCTGTGGAATTTTATGGGCTGTGTATTGCTTATTTAATTGTTTCTTTAATGTTGTATATAAACACAATGGTTAAACAATTGCTTTCTGGGAAACAAAGGAAGAGCTTTCTGTCTTTATCTGAATAAGATATCTCCTCCAGATAATTTTGTATTGATTGTAGAGCACTTTCATGATCCTCTATTTATTCATCTATTACTTTTTTATTGAGCACCTAAAATGGAACAAGCTCTATCCTAGGTCTTGTGGTACGTGTGTAAAAATAAGATAATTCCTATTGTCAAGAGTCTTATATGCCAGTGGGGATAGACAATAACAATAAATATAATAAATATGTGTGTCTTATACCATGTGAAGAATATTATGGAGGAAAAGGGGGAAAATTAAACAGGATAAGAGAGTGTGGTAGACAGAATTCTAAAATGACCCCCTAATGACCTTGTACCTGTATAATCTTCTCTCCTTGAGTTTGGAGAAGGCCTTTGAATATAATGATATCTCACTCCCATTACACGGCAGAAGGGATTTTACAGGGTATTAAGGTCCGTATCAGTTGACTGGGAGTTAATCAAGGGGGAGATTGTCCTGGGTGAGCCTGGCCTAATCCCATGAGGCCTTTAAAAGATGGTGAAGGATCAGAGTGACATTTTCCTTCTGGCCTAGGAGATGATGCCAACTACCATGTTGTGAGAGAAGGAGTCTGTGGGGCAAGGAATTGAGGGAGGTCTCTAGAAGTTAATAGCCAGTTGTTTACAGCCATTAAGAAAATGGGGGCAGGGGAGTTAGCCCTCCAATCACAAAGAAATTACTTCTACTAATAACCGTAAGCTTGGATGAGGACCCTGAGCCCCAGGTGAGAACCTTGGCCCCAGCCAGCACCTTGATTACAGCCTTGTGAGAACCTGAGCAGAGGACCCAGTTAGGTGGGGCCTGGCTTCCAACCCATGGAAACTGTGAGATAATACATGTGTGTTGTTTTGAGCCGCTAAGTTTGTGGTAATTTGTTATACAGTAATAGAACACTAACATAGGGGGGTTGGATCGGGGGGCTGCTTCACAAAGGTGAGATGGGAGGCAAAAGGTGGAGAAGAGTGAACAAGGCACCGTTTTAGGGTTATAATCATTTGAGTCAAGTGACGTATCAAAATTACTGGTTTCATTTATAGAAATTGAGAAACAAAAAAACTCTTTCATGATAAGAAAAATGAGGGAGTATTTGAGCAGATAAAACAAATTATTCCTTCCTCAGAAACCCAAAGTAATCATTATTCTCAGAGACAGTATTTTAAATTACAGAAATCTTAGGAGAAGTGTCTCCTGGAAGGATCAAAATCAAGGACCTAGAGATATGCAGCAATAGACGCCGGGAGGGATGATGGTGGAGGAGGTGGCAGTGGCAGTAGATATTGTTTGTTTCTTTATGTGATGAATATTTAAAGGAAGCAGAACCCCAAGAGCAGCTACTTAGCAATTAATCAATCGATCCGTTCACTAATCAATAAGTAATTAGAGTTTTTATTGTATGTGCAGTAAGCGTTCACTTGCACAACCAGGAGACACCATAGATGTAATGACATTGGCTCTTCCTAAAAGCTTAAACTCAATTGGATAAAGAAAATATGTGAAGTAGTTATTTACAAGTCCATATACAAGTAAGACCTAACCTCTTATGTCATATGACCACAAGTTGAGGAGCAACAAAAGTGGAAAACAACACAGACTGAAAGAACCAAGGAAACCTTTGTGGATAAAGTAAAGTTGGAGCTGGGCTGTGATGGATATGGCAGAATGAAACCAAGCAAAGATTTGAAAGCATTATGAGAAATGGTAACACTGTTACTAAGGAAACCCAGTATTCTGATTGCAGCTTCAGATTTAGAGTTGAAAGCAGCGGCAGATTTAGAGATGAAAGTATGACCATCAGAAGACGTTACTAACTCTCTTAGTTTTCTTTCGTGGCAGACATGGTGTGAAATGAGAATGCACTGTTCTCTAATCCTCCTCTCTTGATTCCCTCACCAATCTTCCATCCTGAAAAGCAAACAGCAAGCATCTTATTTAATTCACAAGCACTGAGTTCTACCAGAAAGACATCGTCCTGAATATAAGTACAATGGAGTCATGCTAGTGAATGAATGAATGACTGCATTCCAGATTATAAAATACAGAGACTTTTAGTTTTTAAAGTAGTATTCAAGTTTAATTTGGCTGTCTACTAGAGCTCAAGTTCCTTGAATGGTAGCTATGTTTTAAGTTAGTATTTTTGGCACCAGGACAGGGACTGGCATTTTGCTAAATGCATTACTAAATGAATGATGAATGAATGAATGGTAATCTGGTTACTTTAATCATGTATGCATTTAGACAGAAGATAGAATTTATGCGGGCATTCCCCACACTCATCATTCTTGCAAATACTGCAACCTCACCCTCATTTCCTCACCCCAATTTCATTTTCTTTTGAAATACAGTACAAATATAAATAAATATATCCAGGCGCCAGCCATGTTCCAAAAGAAATTCCACCACGTAGAGTCACAGCAGATGAAATCAATTGATGCATCATACTCTGACTGAGTGTTGGCAAATATCAAGATTGGCAGACAGATGAAATTTCCCAGAGAAGGTACAGACGGACTAATCAGCTCAGAAAAGAAGTCTTTAAGTGTTTGTTTGGAAAAGCAAATGTTTCGTTTCAACACAACTTTCGTTGTTGTTATTGTTGCAGTTGTTATTTTCAAACCATGGAAATATCTTTGAAAGTTTGAGACTTACTTACAAATACCTCCTTACCTTGTATCACTTGTTCTTAATCAGACTTTGAAAAGAGGATTTTTTAAAACAAAGTAGTGCCTTGAAAATTATCTGTATCCTGTTAGTTTTATTATGCCTTAATTTAGAATTAAATAAATATTCCTAACATAGTAGTCACTAAACAGTTTTGTTTTACCGTAAGAGAGTGTTTTTCTGAACAGATTTCTTAGGGTTAGACAACAACAGATATTGAAGTTCCAGAGAGAGAGAATAATTAAACATTATCACAGAATTAGGAGCACAATATTTGACTATTTGATTATTTTCGGAAGTATACAGTGTGCAATCAAGGGTGCTCATTATAGAGAGAAAGACTCTTCATTGTATGAACATAAACCCCCTGAGAGACGAAATCAATTGCTTAAGGTTGCCCTGGTCCAAAGGACACATTTTAAATTTGTGTGTCTTGTGAGCTGGAGCTGAGTTTGTTATCCTAGGTGTTACTCTTTTGCATCATCTTCAGTCCTGTCCTTCCCAGCAGAATCTAAATCTGTTTTGTAGGGTTAGCCCTTGTTAGTGCTCAATAAATATTTAACAATACGATGTGCTATGCCTACTAATGTGTTGAATATTTTAATTTTCTGCATTCCTGTGTGACTTAGTCACATTGCATATTAAAGAAAAATTTTGGAGCTTAAGTTTGGGTGAACATAGAAAAGTTCAAAAACTAAGTTGAGACTGCTAACCACGTGGCCCTCTCTTTCTTGGAATAGATACGTTGTTTGAATGAGCTGATCATAGCTCAATGGAATAACTTTACTCGTGTGATGACATTCACATTGAAACTGCCTGTTTTTAGAGAAAAGACCATTAAGGGAAGACCTTCATTTAGAACTCACTTAGCAGGAATATAAGGTGATTCAGCTGCCATAGTAAGAGTTCTTAGTGTAGATTCGTTTTCAGAACTGTCTGCTTGTTTTAAGTCAAAGCTACTTACTTCATCAGGTCTAGCAGGTGTAGCTGCTTCTACCTCAGTGTTTTTTCAGACTTTAATATACATACAAATCACTGGAGATCTTGTGAAAAGGCCCATTCTGATTCAGTAGGTCTGGGCTAGAGTCTGAGATTCTGAAATTCTAACAAACTTTCAGGTAATGCTGCTGCTATTGGTGCAGGACCACACTTTCAGTGGCAAGAGTCTAGAACACTGGTTTTCAACCCTGGATATACATCAGAATTGTATGTGTGGCTTTTTAAAAATTACAGGTTTGATTCACTGAGTCTTGGGGGACTTATTTACGTTTGTAAAACTCTCCAGGTGATTCTAAGTATTAAACGGGTATGAGAAATCCCATTGTGAGAGATGTTTTTACCATTTCAATCAAAAAGTATATTATTTTCTATTCATTGTTTTAGAATTAGAGTCTCCTGGCTCCACATATGAAATCTGGGCCAGGTAAAAGGTGATCTCTCACCACCTAATAATAATAACAAATATTTATTGATTTGTCCCCTTGGCAACTCAGCAATTTATACCTTCATTTAAACTAGCATATTACTTTATCTAAATGATTAGGAGCAGGGCAGCAGAGGGGGTCCTGGGAAATGTATTCTGTTCAGTTCAGTTGCAATAAACACAATGAAGTACGTGGGGGTGGTGCCGCCCTGGGTAGATGGGAGAGAGGATGTAAAAACTGTAAGCAAGGGCTTCCCCGCTGGTGCAGTGGTTAAGAATCCGCCTGCCAAGGCAGGGGACATGGGTTCGATCCGTGGTCCGGGAAGATCCCACATGCCACGGAGCAACTAAGCCCAAGCGCCACAACTACTGAGTCCGTGAGCCACAACTACTGAAGCCTGCGTGCCTAGAGCCCGTGCTCCTCAACAAGAGAAGCCACCGCAATGAGAAGCCCACGCACTGCAATGAAGAGTAACCCCCGCTTGCCGCAACTAGAGAAAGCCCGTGCGCAGCAACGAAGACCCACCGCAGCCAAAAATAAATAAATTAATTTAAAAAAAAAAGAAAACTGTAAGCAAGGGAGCACAGTTACCTTTCTCAATTTGTCCTGAGGCATAACTAGAGGCAGAATAAATTATTCAAAACTTGCAAAGAAAAAAAAGGCAAATGTCCGTGCTTAGGATCCCATGCTCAGGTGCACAGATGTGTGTGTGTGTGTGTATATATATATATATATATATATGATGAGAGAGAGAGAGAGAGAGAGAGAGCATGCTTCTTTGAACACCCTAGATTTTCAAGTGCAGGCAAGAACAGATGGATCTGACAAGAGCAGAATGGAAACACACATCTGTGGAATCGCCTGCATAGATCTGTCTCCTCCCCACCTCCACTTCTTAATTCCAGGACAGAATCTTTTCAGTTATTGTGTTAGTTTAAGTTAAAAAATATGTGATGAGTGCCAGTGGGAAATAATGTTGAGCATTTGTTACAAGTGACTTGTAACTGATTAGGTCTTATCGATCTCTTGGGACCCTACTCCTGAACTTCCAAGCTTACTCTCCCTGGTATGGACCTAATCTGTATCTTTTCTAATGTGGTCAGAGGCAGGAGGGATGAACAGTTGCAGGGAGTTTTTAAAAAACATAAATCTAACCTGAATGCAGACATAGCCCATCTAGACTTGGAAATCTGTCCCTCTGGAAAATTGCTGAACAATACTGAACTATATAGTCATCTATTTCTGCAATTACACCAATTGGTTTATTACTTCGAGGTGACATTTTTGGACCCTTCAAATGCATAATAAATGTATAATAAGAATTTATCCTTAATGGAATCAGGACAATATTCAGTTGCAAATAATTATATGATATTCTTTCAAAGAGACCATCATCAAGCTCAACTGTGGATATATTTCCTTTGCCTAAAATTACATGGATTCTGCACATTTTCCCACAACCATAAAGAATACTAGTTATTAATTTATAGCATGCTTCACTTTCCTCTTTGTTCAAGCTGGTTTATTTCTGAAGTTCTGGCATGAAGAGCTACTTAGAATGCACCATTGGGTGTGATTTTTAGGGAATATTTCTAATGGAGAGAGAAGGGCAGTGAGATTGGCAATTAGTTTTAAGTAAAGACAGTCATTTAACCTGTTATTCTGGGAAAGAAGTGACCCAGACTTTTCTAAGTTCAGAACAGAGAAAAAAGGCAAAACCATGAAATTCTATTAAGTGAGGAAAGAAGGCTGATAGCATATATTATTATAGCATGTGGAAATCAGTGTTTCAAACTTGCTCTTAATTTGTCCATGGTGAAGGAAATGTTATGAAATCTTTGTTTCTCTCCCAAACTATGTGATAGTTTATACTTTTGTGAAAGACAGGTTTCCCAGGAATATCAAACAAATCCTGGAAATTTGCGATAACCAAAGAATTTTGTAAAACTTATTTTTTATAATGAATTGTTACTTATTTGACTAAGTTATGAAATACTTAAATGAAATTGAATTTAGTTACTTTGCCTGTAAATGAATGAACAAGACTTTTGTTATGTAACTCACTACACTATATCCTGTCTGTACTATGAGGTTTATCTTGTTAGTCAGAAATCATCAGAAGGATATGATATAATCTTTTCCATTGTCTGCTTTGAATTAAGAGTATCTCTGATCCAAACATAATGATCTAGCTCAGCATACTGTAATTCTGAAATTTAGTTATTTGGTGTGGAGGACCCAGTTGCTTAGCTAACGTATATGCATGTGTGAACATTGTTGAGTCTTTAGTAAGGGGGGAGACTTAGAAAAATTATTTAGCTCATTGCCAGAGAATGGAAGGTTGGAATATACTTTTTGTGTTGGGAGAGTTCACCATACTTCTAGGAAAAGAGAGAAATAAAATGATTAATAAAAATATCTTAGCAAGTACTGTAAAAAATTTCTCAGTAAGAGAAAAATGATTAGGAAAATTAAAAAAGTAATAAACTTGAGGATGAGATATGCTCAAAATAAACCAATGTATTGCTATGGAGATGTGATTCAGGATAAAACCAGAAGTCTAGACATTCAGTCCTGCAACTGTTAATTGAGATTTCAAGCAGTCATATAATTCCTCAAAATAGCCATGGTTTTCCATTTTGTAGAATTCTAATGGATATTGCTATTCTCTCCTCTATTACCAATTTTTTAAACCTTTATTTCCCATCACTAAATTAAGTGACATCCATAACCCATCAACTTCATTTGGTTGCTTGTCTGTCGTTTTTGAGCTGAGTTGGGTCTGGGTGTGTATGTATGTATATATATATATTTTTTGGGGGGGTATATTTGATATGTTCAACCTCTCTACGCTAGAAACTATGTTCTTAAAATTTCCTTTACCTTATATAGCCAAAGCTGCTCTCATAGGTGTGCTGATTATATTTTTGATGATGATTGAAGAAAAAAAACTAAATGGTGAACTTTTTCCTTTGAAGGGATATTCTATTTTCTCCGAGTGGTTCTCTGAAAATTATCTCAATAGAATTGCAGCAATTCTTTCCCGTTCATGAAGTCAAACTAAGCTCTGATATACTTTAAAAAATGCTGTAGTTATTTTCTCTATTCAGTTCACTTGTTAAAATAGATCTTTATGCAAGCAGAAAATTACCATGACCCTTAGGCTGCTTCTATATCTCCACTATTCTTTTTACCACCGACAGAGAGTTAGAAGGATACTTAATTGCAAAGACAAAGTGAAGATAGATGGAAATTGAAATTCAAAGGCTGAGTATCTCTTAGAAGTAGGCTGTATTGCAGATTTAGTGATCTCAAGGGATAAACTAAGAGATACTACAAAAATCCTCTTAATTGTACTAAACTTTGATATGAATCATAAAATATTTTCAAAGCCCTTCAGGAAGAAAATGTTTATTCTCAGGAAGTGAGCAGGTCATTCAGTTGATAAATTTCAATATATTCTCTTATATAAAAATGAAACTTTAAAAACACAAATTTCTATCTTTTCTAAAGAATTAGACACTATATTATTTCCATTTTACTCTTTTCCATGGCTTGATACCCACACACACACACACACACAATACATTTCTCTTTACAGATATTTTAAATATAATTTTTATTGTCTCCATAAATGTGGCACAACTCACAACCATGCCCTTTCAAACCAATAATTTTTCTTACCGGTCATCTTAAACTTACATTGCTTTTCCTAGCATGCACTGTGCTATGTGATCCTTTACCCAATTTTATTTTTTTAATATAACAGCTTTGTTGAGATATAAGTTACATGCCATAAAATTTACCCATTTAAAGTCTAAAATCCAGTGGTTTTTAGTATATTCCCAGAGTTGTGCAAACATCACCACAGTCCATTTTATTTTATTCTTATTTTTTGTGGCCGTGCTGTGCGGCGTGTGGGATCTTACTTCCCTGACCAGGGATGAACCCGGGTCCCTTGCAGTGAAAGCATGGAGTCTTAATCACTGGACCGCCAGGGAATTCCCCACAGTCCATTTTAAAATATTTTCATTACCCCAAAAGAAACCCTAGACCCATTAGCAGTCACTCTCCATTTCCCCTCAAGCCTCCAGCCCTAGGTAACCACTAACCTACTTTTTGTCTCTATAGATTTGCTTATTCTGGACCTCTCACTTAAATGAACTGATATAATATATCTGTTGTGAATGGCTTCTTTCACTTAGCATGATATTTTCATGATTCATCCGTGTTGTATCATGTATCAGTACTTCAGTCCTTTTATGGCCAAATAATGTTCTAGTATATGGAAATGTCACATTTTGTTTACCCAGTCATCAGCTGATGGACATTTGAGTTTTCATTTTCTGACTATTATGAATAATGCTCCAGTGAACATTTATGTACAAGTTTTTGTATGGACATATGTTTTAATTTCTTTGGGGTATAAAGCTAGAAGTGGAATTGTTTGGTCATATAGTAACTCTATGTATAAACTTTTGAGGAACTAGCAGACTGTTTTTCAAAGCAGCTGCATTACCACCAGCAGTGTACAAGAGTTCCAATTTCTCCACATCGTCACCAACACTGTTAGCATCTGTATTTTATAAACAGCCATTCCAGCGGGTATGAAGTGTTATCTCATTCTAGTTTTGATTTGCATTTCCTGGTAGCTGAGGATGTTGAACATCCTTTAATGTACTTGTTGTCCATTTGTATATCTTCTTTGGGGAAATGTCTATTCAAATCCTTGCCCAGTTTTAATTGGGTTATTTTTCTTTTTTCTTTTCTTGTTGAATTGTTAGAGTTCTTTATATATTCTATACAATTCTCTTATCAGATAAATGATTTGCAAATATTTCCTTCCATTCTGTGGGTTATCTTTTCACCTTCTTGATGGTGTCCTTTGAAGCACAAAGAGGTTTAATCTTGATATAGTCCAATTTACCTGTTTTTGTTTTGTTGCTTCTACTTTTGGTGTCATAGCTAAGAAGGCTTTGCCAAACTCAAGTCCACCTCCGTGCTTTCACTGCCCAGGGTGTGGGTTCCATCCCTGGTCAGGCAACCAAGATCCCCCAAGCCATGTGTCATGGCCAAAAAAACCCCAAAACACAAACAAACAAAAAACTCAAGTCGACATACATTTTCTTCTAATATTTTTACAGTTTAAGCTCTTACATTTTGGTCTTTGATACATTTTGAGTTAATTTTTTGTATATGGTATGAGGAAAGGGTCCAACTTTATTATTATTTTGCATGTGGATATTTGAGTTGTCCTAGCACCATTTGTTGATTTGTAACATTTGTTGAAAAGTATACTTTCCGCATTGAATTGTCATGACACCCTTGTTGAAAATCAATTGACTATAAATGTGAAGGTGGATTTCTGAATTCTGTATTCTATTCCATTCATCTATATGTCTATCCTATGCCAGTATCACTTTGTCCTGGTTACTGTAGTGTAGGTTTATACTATGTTTTGCAATCAAGAAGTGTGGATCCTCCAACTTCGGTCTTTTTCAAGATTGTTTCGTCTATCCTAAGTCTTTTGAAGTTTCATAGTAATTTTAGACCAGTTTGTTAATTTCTGCCAAAATGCCAGCTAGGATTTTGATAGAGATTATGTTGACCTGTAGATCAATTTGGCTATCTTTTTTTTTTTAACATCTTTATTGGAATAAAATTGCTTTACAATGGTGTGTTAGTTTCTGCTTTATAACAACGTGAATCAGCTATACATATACATATATTGCCGTATCTCTTCCCTCTTGTGTCTCCCTCCCTCTCCCCCGACCCCGTATCCCACCCCTCTAGGTGGTCACAAACCACCTAGCTGATCTCCCTGTGCTATGCGGCTACTTCCCACTAGCTATCTATTTTACGGTTGGTAGTGTAATATGTCCATGCCACTCTCTAACTTTGTCCCAGCTTACCCTTCACCCTCCCTGTGTCCTCACGTCCATTCTCTAGTAGGTCTCCGTCTTTATTCCATCTTGCACCTAGGTTCTTCATGACCACTTCTTTTTCTTTTTTTTTTTTTTTCGATTCCATATATATGTGTGAGCATACGGTATTTGATTTTCTCTTTCTGACTTATATCACTGTGTATGACAGATGCTAGGTCCATCCACCTCACTATAAATAACTCAGTTTCGTTTCTTTTTATGGATGAGTAATATTCCGTTGTATATATATGCCACATCTTATTTATCCATTCATCTGTCAGTGGACACGTAGGTGGCTTCCATGTCCTGGCTACTGTAAATAGAGCCTCATTGAACATTGTGGTACATGACTCTTTTTGAATTCTGGTTTTCTAAGGGTATATGCCCAGTAGTGGGATTGCGGGGTGGTATGGTAGTTCTGTTTTTAGTTTTTTAAGGAACCTCCATACTGTTCCCCATAGTGGCTGTATCAATTTACATTCCCATCAACGGTGCAAGAGGGTTCCCTTTTCTCCACACCCTCTCCAGCATTTATTGTTTGTAGATTTTTTGATGATAGCCATTCTGACCGGTGTGAGATGATATCTCCTTGTAGTTTTGATTTGCATTTCTCTAATGATTAATGATGTTGAGCATTCTTTCATGTGTTTGTTTGCAATCTTTTTTGGAGATATGTCTGTTTAGGTCTTCTGCCCATTTTTAGATTGGGTTGTTTGTCTTTCTGATATTGAGTTGCATGTGCTGCTTGTAAATTTTAGAGATTAATCCTCTGTCAGTTGCTTCATTTGCAAATATTTTTGCCTATTCTGAGGGTTGTCTTTTTGCCTTGTTTATGGTTTCCTTTGCTGTGCAAAAGCTTTTAAGTTTCATTAGGTCACATTTGTTTATTTTTGTTTTTATTTCCATTTCTCTAGGAGGTGGGTCAACAAGGAACTTGCTATGATTTATGTCATAGAGTGTTCTGCCTATGTTTTCCTCTAACAGTTTGATAGTATCTGGCCTTACATTTAGGACTTTAATCCATTTTGAGTTTATTTTTGTGTATGGTGTTAGGGAGTGTTCTAATTTCATACTTTTACATGTACCTGTCCAGTTTTCCCAGCACCACTTATTGAAGAGGGTGTCTTTTCTCCATTGTATATTCTTGCCTCATTTATCAAAGATAAGGTGACCATATGTGCGTGGGTTTATCTCTGGGCTTTCTATCCTGTTCCATTGATTTATATTTCTGGCTTTGTGCCAGTACCATACTGTCTTGATTACTGTAGCTTTGTAGTATAGTCTGAAGTCAGGGAGCCTGATTCCTCCAGATCCGTTTTCCTTTCTCAAGATTGCATTGGCTATTCGGGGTCTTTTGTGTTTCCATACAAATTGTGAAATTTTTTTGTTCTAGTTCTGTGAAAAATGCCAGTGGTAGTTTGATGGGGATTGCACTGAATCTGTAGATTGCTTTGGGTAGTATAGTCATTTTCACAACGTTGATTCTTCCAATCCAAGAACATGGTATATCTCTCTATCTATTTGTATTATCTTTAATTTCTTTCATCAGTGTCTTATAATTTTCTACATGCAGGTCTTTTGTCTCCTTAGGTAGGTTTATTCCTAGGTATTTTATTCTTTTTTGTTGCAATGGTAAATGGGAGTGTTTTCTTAATTTCACTTTCGGGTTTTTCATCATTAGTGTATAGGAATGCAAGGGATATCTGTGCATTAATTTTGTATCCTGCTACTTTACCAAATTCATTGATTAGCTCTAGTAGTTTTCTGGTGGCATCTTTAGGATTCTCTGTGTATAGTATCATGTCATCTACAAACAGTGACAGTTTTACTTCTTCTTTCCAATTTGGATTCCTTTTATTTCTTTTTCTTCTCTGATTGCTGTGGCTAAAACTATGTTGAATAAGAGTGGTAAGAGTGGGCAACCTTGTCTTGTTCCTGATCTTAGTGGAAATGCTTTCAGTTTTTCACCATTGAGGACAATATTGTCTGTGGGTTTGTCATATACGGCCTTTATTATGGTGAGGTAAGTTCCCCCTATGCCTACTTTCTGGAGGGTTTTTATCATAAATGGGTGTTGAATTTTGTCGAAAGCTTTCTCTGCATCTATTGAGATGATCATATGGTTTTTCTCCTTCAGTTTGTTAATATGGTATAGCACATTGATTGATTTGCGTATACTGAAGAATCCTTGCATTCCTGGGACAAACCCCACTTGATCATGGTGTATGATCCTTTTAATGTGCTGTTGGATACTGTTTGCTAGTATTTTGTTGAGGATTTTTGCATGTATGTTCATCAGTGATATTGGCCTGTAGTTTTCTTTCTTTGTGATATTTTTGTCTGGTCTTGGTATCACGGTGAGATGGCCTCATAGAATGAGTTTGGGAGTATTTCTCCCTCTTCTATATTTTGGAAGAGCTTGAGAAGGATAGGTGTTAGCTCTTCTCTAAATGTTTGATAGAATTTGCCTGTGAAGCCATCTGGTCCTGGACTTTTGTTTGTTGAAAGATTTTTAATCACAGTTTCCATTTCAGTGCTTGTGTTTGGTCTGTTCATATTTTCTGTTTCTTCCTGGTTCAGTCTCAGAAGGTTGTGCGTTTCTAAGATTTTGTCCATTTCTTCCAGGTGGTCCATTTTATTGGCATATAGTTGCTTGTAGTAATCTCTCATGATCCTTTGTATTTCTGCAGTGTCAGTTGTTACTTCTCCTTTTTCATTTCTAATTCTATTGATTTGAGTCTTCTCCCTTTTTTTCTTGATGAGTCTGGCTAATGGTTTTTCAATTTTGTTTATCTTCTCAAAGAGCCAGCTTTTAGTTTTATTGATCTTTGATATCGTTTCCTTCATTTCTTTTTCAGTCATTTCTGATCTGATCTTTATGATTTCTTTCCTTCTGCTAACTTTGGGGTTTTTTTGTTCTTCTTTCTCTAATTGATTTAGATGTAAGGTTAGGTTGTTTGTTTTAGATTTTTCTTGTTTCTTGAGCTAGGATTGTATTGCTCTAAACTTCCCTCTTAGAACTGCTTTTGCTGCATCCCATAGGTTTTAGGTGTTCGTGTTTCCATTGTCATTTGTTTCTATTTTTTTATTTCCTCTTTGATTTCATAAGTATCTCTTGCTTATTACATAGTGTATTGTTTAGCCTCCATGTGTCTGTATTTTTTACAGATCTTTTCCTGGAATTGATATCTAGTCTCATAGCATTGTGGTCAGAAAAGATACTTGAGGGCTTCCCTGGTGGCGCAGTGGTTGAGAGTCCGCTTGCCGATGCAGGGGACGCGGGTTCGTGCCCCGGTACGGGAAGATCCCACATGCCGCGGAGCGGCTGGGCCCGTGAGCCATGGCCGCTGGGCCTGTACGTCCGGAGTCTGTGCTCCGCAGTGGGAGAGGCCACAACAGTGAGAGGCCCGCGTACCGCAAAAAAAAAAAGAAAGAAAAGATACTTGATACAATTTCAATTTTCTTAAATTTACCAAGGCTTGATTTGTGACCCAGATGGAATGTCCTATAAATATCAATTAAGTCCATCTTGTTTAATGTATCATTTAAAGCTTGTGTTTCCTTATTTCTTTTCAGTTTGGATGAACTATCCATTGGTGAAAGTGGGGTGTTAAAATCCCCTACTATGATTGTGTTACTGCTGATTTCCCCTTTTATGGCTGTTAGCATTTGCCTCATGTGTTGAGGTGCTCCTGTGTTGGGTGCATAAATATTTACAATTGTTATATCTTCTTCTTGGATCGATCCCTGATCATTTTGTGTTGTCCTTCTTTGTCTCTTGTAATAGTCTTTATTTTAAAGTCTATTTTGTCTGATATGAGAATTGCTACTCCAGCTTTCTTTTGATTTCCATTTGCATGCAATATCTTTTTCCATCCCCTTACTTTCAGTCTGTATGTGTCCCTAGGTCTGAAATGGGTCTCTTGTAGACAGCATATATATGGGTCCTGTTTTTGTATCCATTCAGCCAGTCTATGTCTTTTGGTTGGAGCATTTAATCCATTTACATTTAAGGTAATAATCAATATGTATGTTCCTATTACCATGTTCTTAATTGTTTTGGGTTTGTTATTGTAGATCTTTTCCTTCTCTTGTGTTTCCTGCCTAGAGAAGTTCCTTTGGCATTTGTTGTAAAGCTGGTTTGGTGGTGCTGAATTCTCTTAGCTTTTGCTTGTCTATAAAGGTTTTAATTTCTCTGTCAAATCTGAATGAGATCCTTGCTGGGTAGAGTAATCTTTGTTGTAGGTTTTTCCACATCTGGTGGTGTGTTTTGGGGTGTCTGTGACCTTATGATTTTAGGCAGCCTCTCTGCTAATGGGTGGTGCATGTTGTGTTCCTGTCTTGCTAGTTGTTTGGCATAGGGTGTCCAGCACTATAGCTTGCTGGTCGTTGAGTGGAGCTGGGTCTTGGCATTGAGATGGAGATCTCTGGGAGATTTTCACCATTTGATATTACATGGAGCTGGGAGGTCTCTTGTGGACCAATGTCCTGAACTTGGCTCTCCCACCTCAGAGGCACAGGCCTGACAGCTGGGTGGAGCACCAAGAGCCTGTTCTCCACTCGGCTCAGAATAAAAGTGAGAAAAAATGAAAGAAAGAAAAAGTTAAAATAAAATAAAATAAAAAAGTTATTAAATGAAAATGAAAAAATAATTATTAAAAAAATTAAAAATTAATAAAAAGAAAAAGAAAGAAGAGAGAAAAAGCCAAAATACAAATCCACCAATGATAACAAGGGCTAAAAACTATACTAAAAAAAGAAAGAAAAAACAAAAATGGACAGAGCCCTACGACTAATGGTAAAGACAAAGGTGTACAGACAAAATCAGACACCGAAGCATACACATACACACTCACAAAAAGAGGAAAAGGGGAAAAAATAATGTATCTTGCTCCCAAAGTCCAGCTCCTCAATTTGGGATGATTCGTTGTCTATTCAGATATTCCACAGATGCAGGATGCATCAAGTTGATTGTGGAGATTTAATCCGCTGCTTCTGAGGCTGCTGGGGGGGTTTTCCCTTTCTCTTCTTTGTTCGCACTGCTCCCTGGGTTCAGCTTTGGATTTGGACCCGCCTCTGCATGTAGGTTGCCTGAGGGCATCTGTTCTTGCTCAGACAGGACGGGGTTAAAGGAGCCGCTGATTCCGGGGCTCTGGCTCACTCAGGCCGGGGGTAGGGAGGGGTACGGATGCGGGGCGAGCCTGTGGCGGCAGGGGCCAGTGTGACGTTGCACCAGCGTGAGGCGCACCGTGCGTTCTCCCGGGGAAGTTGTCCCTGGATCCCGGGACCCTGGCAGTGGCGGGCTGCACAGGCTCCCGGGAGGGGAAGCGTGGGCAGTGACCTGTGCTTGCACACAGGCTTCTTGGTGGCTGCAGCAGCAACCTTAGCGTCTCATGCCCGTCTCTTGAGCTCCTTTAAGCTGCGCTCTTAATGCCCTCTCCTCGCGCACCAGGAAACAAAGAGGCAAGAAAAAGTCTCTTGCCTCTTTGGCAGCTCCAGACCTTTTCCCGGATTACCTCCCGGCTAGCCATGGCACACTAACCCCTTCAGGCTGTGTTCACTCAGCCAGCCCTAGTCCTCTCCCTGGGATCTGAATGAGGCACGAGCCTCAGCTCCCAGGCCCCGCCTGTCCCGGCGGTTGAGCAGACAAGCCTCTCGGGCTGGTGAGTGCTGGTCGTCACCGATCCTCTGAGCGGGAATCTCTCCGCTTTGCCCTCCACACCCCTGTTGCTGTTCTCTTCTCTGCGGCTCCGAAGCTTTCCCCCTCCTCCACCCGCAGTCTCTGCCCGCGAAGGGGCTTCCTAGTGTGTGGAAACTTTTCCTCCTTCACAGCTCCCTCCCGGTGGTGCAGGTCCCGTCCCTATTCTTTTGTCTCTGTTTTTCCTTTTTCTTTTGCCCTACCCAGGTACGTGGGGAGTTTCTTGCTTTTTGGGAGGTCTGAGGTCTTCTGCCAGCTTTCAGTAGGTGTTCTGTAGGGGTTATTCCACATGTAGATGTATTTCTGATGTATTTGTGGTGAGGAAGGTGATCTCCTCGTCTTACTCTTCCGCCATATTGAATTCCCCTCTCCCCAAGTTTCTTGAAGCCAAAATATTTTATGCTTTTCTTTTTAAATTTTTGATATGTTTTTCTTAAAAAATTTTTAATTTGAAAATTATAGATCCACCGGGATTTGCAAAGATATGACAGAGAGGTCCCCATGAACTGTTGGTCCAGATTCCCCCTTTGGTTACATTTTCTATAATAATAGTGCAATATTAAAACCAGGAACTTGACATTGGTACAATAATTGTGTATAGCACTATGTCATTTTATTACTTGTGTATATTTATGTAACCACCACTTCAATCAAGGTATACTACTAATCTATTACCATAAAGCTCTCTCTCATGCTATCCCTTTATAGTCACACCCACTTTCCCTTCTCCCAAACATCCTTAACCACTGGCAACCACTACCTTGTTCTCCCTCTCCAAACTTAAGTATTTCAAGAATGATATATAAATGAAATCATAGAGTTTGTGACCTTTTCAGATTGGCTTCTTTTTAAGCTAACGCTGGTACATAAAGTTGTTGTTGTTTTAATCCACTCTGCCAATTTCTGCTTTTTAATTGATGTATTTAGACCATTTACATTTAATGTAATTACTGATATATTGGAGCTTGAGTCTGCCATTTCTTTTCTTGCTTTCTGTCTGTTCCCTCTGTTTTTCAATTCTCTGCCTTTTCTGTGGGTTACTTGAACTTTTTAAAAAAATCCCATTTTGATTTGTCTAAAGTGATTTTGTGTACACCACTTAGTATAAACTGTTTGTAACTGCTCTAGGTGTTACAAAGTTTATGTATATTTAGACATAGTTTCTCACAATGTAGTGTTGTTAATACTTTGCCAGGTCCAGTAAAGTATAGAAATCCCTTTAAATACCTTTGCCTTCCCTCATGTATAATATACTTCTCTTAAGTATTCTGTATTCATTGAGGAAGCACATCTGACAATGCTATAATTTTTGCTTCAACCCTGAGACATGTTTTAGGAAACCAAAAAGAGGAAAGTTTGTTTATTTAACTATGTTTTTGTTCTTTCCATTGTTCTTCCATCCTCATGTTCCATGATTTATTTATTTTTTTTATCATTTCCTTCTGGTTTCAAAACTTAAGCATTCTTTTAGATTAGTTTGTTCGTTACAGGTTCTCTTAGTTTGCCTTCAAATCAGTATTGTTGATGGACTGGCTGTTGAAATGAAAGCCAGCTGCAAGGACTCAGCCCAGAAAATTTATTACACAGTGATATAACCAAATGCTAAAAGGGGAAGCCTGGACAACTAGTAATAAAGTGACGACAAGAAAGTAGCAAAGCTAATGCAGAATATCTCCAATAAGTACAATTCAGAAATAGTTTTTGAGTAGTCATGAAACATATATCATTTAACACTTGAAAAAATCTCTGGAAGTTGGTGTTATCTTTTTTTAAAAGCTGAAGAAACTGAGATTTAAAGAAGTTAAGGACTTCTCTGATTAGTAAGCAGAAGTGCTAATATTTAGATCTAGGATCATGGTCTAATTCCAAAACACACATTTTTTTCCCCCAAAGTCTCTGTGCTGCATTTCATAGTAGAAATTATTATATAGACATTGTCCAGAAAATAAAGTAAAATTCTATTTTAATATTCTCCCCTGATAGCAACCTTTTAGTTATCTAGATGTATGACTCCTTTTATGTATAAAGGAACCAATATTGAAATATAAAATAATGATGTCAGTAAATGTGCGGTTTATTCCTGATTCTGTCACTCTCTCATTCTCTGTGTGTTATCCAGCAAGTTATTCAGCCTTTCTAAGGCTCACCTCTCATATAGTTTGGTGAGAGTTTCCACATAGGGGCGTTGAAATATATTGATTGCAAATATAATTTACATGCATTTATAATGTGTCTGCTTTCTTCTCCTCTTCTTTCTCCTTTTTCTCCTCCTTTCTCTTCTTCTTTTCCTTCCTCCTCCTCATTCTTCTCCCTCTTCTTTTTTTTCTTCATATTATTCTTAGACTTCTCATATGATCGCAAAATATTTTTTCCAATATTGTAGGAGTTAACGTTACTCTATCTTTTAGTGAATCATTACACTTGACACTTGACATTTATGTTTTTAAGTCAACAGTTTTCTGATTGTGAATTAGCCAGTTTCTCATTCTAATTAGCAGTTGTGCTCTGACAATATTGATTTGGCACTGGAAAGCAGTGAACAAGCAATTCATAAGACGCTAATCCAAGAGGAACATGCGTGTCAGGTTATTATTTTAATTAGATCTCATGAGCTGAACCTCCTGATTAGTTATTGCCAAAACATTTCACCTCTTCCCACAAGTGATTGAGACAGGCGGATGACTTCTATACCAGGTTTGATGGAGAAGAAACAACTTTTAAAACATATTTTCAAAGTGCTGTTAGGCTTGGACAGAGCCTAACTGTAGAACCTGCCTTCAAGTCAAATGTTTAAGGCAAGTAGAAAATAACTATTAACTTGCATAGGAGATGTAAACATACATAATGATACAAATATATATTGTTATCAAAATGAGAAAAATTAGAGCAATTGTCTAATTATGAAATAAGTATCTAAAAGGAACACAGTTTTATAAACAAGAGCAAGCATAAATTCCTCTTAGGTTACCTAAAGAATTCAAGCTAAGAAAAAAATGGAATTTTAATTCATTAGGAAATGAAAAATTATGGAAATTGAAAGTGGTTAATCTGTACATATTAGCATTGTCTAAGAGGATTTTTTAAATAGGGACATGCATAGTAAATGTGCTGATTTTTTTCATAATGTGAATATTAATTGTATGTCAAAATGCAGTTTATATTTCAGAACCAGCTTTCTTCATTCACATGTTCAGACAGCATCAGAGAGAATTCTTTCTAATTAGTTGTTTGCTGTGACTTAAGGGATCTTCCTCACTGATCTCAGGAGGTACAGAGATTTGGACAATTTTATAACCATATTCTCTCACATGTTATAGGTTCTTCCATATTAGCATGTGATTTTTTTCACTTCTATTTTCCATTTCCTTTGCAACCTTGTTATTCAAAAAGCAATGTGTGTTATAGTGGGAGTTTAAAAACAGATAAATCAGATAAGCTTTACTTGATACACAGTTTAAGGTGGAAATTGGCCTGCTTTGACCAGAATTCTGCTTTCATATGATTTCAGAAATATCACTTTATCATTCTATCATTTTGATTCTCTTTTATCATTCAGCATTTTACAGTCTCCTTTATGACTGGAATATAGATAAGAAGTTTGAGCTGGAATTCTTGAGATTTATTATGGTTTTTGTTTTATAAGTATTTAATTGATTCAACTGGCACCAATATGTGAACAGAACTCAGATTTATCTCAGCCCAAAGCCTATGAAAGGAAAGGCAAGATTGCCTTATGATACCACTTAAGGACAGACATTCCCAGTTTGGGGGTGAAAGATGGCTGTAGTTGCCCTGCCTCTCTTTGAAGTAGTTTGCTGCTTATTATGCTCATGGAACAGAGCTGCTGACAGGGAAGGAAGAGGGGCGAGGGGAAAGGACTATACTCAGGTTGCAACACAGAGGTGATACTTCTCTGAATATGTTATTAATGCATGTATAACACTCTACTCATGGAGGTGAGACTTAATATTTCGTTTAATAATCTAACCTAGCCAAATTTTGCTCAAATCTGTCCTTTCCTTAAGTGTTTCCATCACCTACTGTCACACTGTTGGCTGGCATCCTGAGGAAATTATTCTTTAAGATTCTGAAATCTGCAGCGATGTCTGGCTTTCCTTAAGTTACCCCATGACTTTAAGATAGCCGCAGCTACTGATAAGAAGAAAAAGGTTATGTGTGCATAGATGGGCAGAATAATCTTTTTATTCATTGACTTTCTGCAAGAACAACTAATTGATTTTGTGTCAACTTAGTCTATCATTTATTCAAAAACATTAATCAAAGCTACCTAGTTTTTTTGAAATAGTTTAAGATCTTGGAGTTAAAAAAATATGTATATAAGAGAAGCTAATCTCAAGGAGATCACAGCCAGTGGAAGAAAATAAACAGATAGTATGGTAAAATTTAGGATAGAGAAATGAAGGTGTTAGGAGAGCCTAGAGAAGGGGAATGTAGAGGTGGTAGACAGAAAAAAATTTCTTAGTGGAGCTGATTCCTGTGCTAGATTTCAAAGGATGAGTTGGAGTGAGCCAGGAGAAGAGTTGAGAAGATAAAGGCATTCCAGGCAGAAAATACTAATACAGGATGCACAGGTTCAGAACTAGGAAAAAGCATGACATGTTCCATGAAACAGGATCAGTCAGTGGGTCCTGGGACTCATAGCCCCAGTGTTACCTGCAGAATCTCTGCTATGCCGCCAGCCCTACTGAATCAGAATCTGCATTTTGTCAAGATCCCCAAGTGATTTGTATGCACCTTACATTTGTAAGCAAATTCAATTTATTTAGCAAGACCACCTCATAGACATGGTGTAATTTAGTCAGGAGGCATATCATTTCTGATAACTTTTCTTTTAGTCATGTTAGAAACTGTTGATTCCATTAATTTGTTAGATTTTCAAAATGGCAGCATTATAATTCTATCATTTTTTCTCCATTTGTTAGCTGAAGCACTTTGTAAAGAGATACTTCCCTCATCCACTATGAAATAGTTACCATGAAATAGAGATAATAATTATTTCCCTTTATTTATTATTTTAAGAATAAGTTGGGGGCTTCCCTGGTGGCGCAGTGGTTAAGAAAACGCCTGCCGATGCAGGGGACATGGGTTCAAGCCCCGGTCTGGGAAGATCCCACATGGTGCGGAGCAACTAGGCCCATGCGCCACAACTACAGAGCCTATGCTCTAGAGCCTGTGAGCCACAACTACTGAGCCCGCATGCCACAACTACTGAAGCCCACGCGCTTAGAGCCCGTGCTCCACAACAAGAGAAGCCACTGCAATGAGAAGCCCGCGCGCCACAACAAAGAGTGGCCCCCCGCTCTCCACAGCTAGAGAAAGCCTGCGCTCAGCAACGAAGACCCAATGCAGCCCAAAATAAATTTTAAAATTAATTAATTTAAAAAAGAATAATTTGTTTCTCTAGTATCCCCCAAATATTTAGTATTATTACATATAAATAGATTTAAAAATATTTGATGTATTCCAATCCATTGCCCTTATTTTCTCTATCGATGTTCAAATTGTCACATGTTTGATAAAGGGAGCATCTTCAGGATGGTTTCTGAATCCTTCTGACATGAAGACAGTGGTCTTTTTGAACTTTCTTGCTTTCTCTTATGTCAAGATATGTTGCATATTTCATACTATATACTTCCTGCCTAAATATGGAATCAGCCATTTCTCTAAAGGGCTTTGGTCCCTTTTGAAAGCAAATAATATGATAGTTTCTTAATGGGATCCTTCTATTCTTTCCCTGACATAGAGCAGCGTTCCAGACAAGTCTCATTTAAACATTTTATTTGTTAGGTTACTTCATTATACAAATTCTTTTAATGATTTTTTTCTTTAATTCATAGGACAGTCCAAACTCCTTAGCTTCACATCCGCAGGAATATGTTATATGGGTTTAATTTACATTTCCTCCTGGTTAACATATACATAAAATATGCACCAACTAAACAAATTTATTAGTTATTCTTTGAATCTTCCTAGCTCATCACTATTTTCAAACATTAGTTTACATTTTAATAGTCATCTGGGATAAAAACAAATTCCTCTTTCCTTTATTTAAATTCATCAGATCAGCTAAGGCCTTAATGCAAATCCCATCAGCTCTTAAAGGTCTTTGCTGTCCATCCATATCACAATGTTCTTTTCCTCTTCTAACTATATTGTAAGCCTCCTTAAGGTGAGGGGCTTTGCTGTATTTTTTACTCTTTCATTGAATCTTTTGTCCCACACACAGAAGGAACTTCATCAACATTTGCAAATGTACTATTCTAAAAATTTTTTTTTCCTAACAAAATTATAAACCCTATTTTTCTTCTCTTTACACATTATTAATTATGCATGTGTCAATATTTGAGTGGTAAGAACAACCTGTTTAGACTGGCAATTCTGAAATAGTTTATTTTCAAGTTATGGATGATGTAGACTTTTAAAGAGGAATAACAATAAAAATAATTAGATCAAGCAGCATAAATAGAATGTAGAGTTACTGATGCCAGATTCTTTTTTTTTTTTTTTTTTTTTTTTGCGGTACATGGGCCTCTCACTGTTGTGGCCTGTCCCGTTGCGGAGCACAGGCTCCGGACGCGCAGGCTCAGCGGCCGTGGCTCACGGGCCCAGCCGCTCCGAGGCATGTGGGATCTTCCCGGACCGGGGCACGAACCCGTGTCCCCTGCATCGGCAGGCGGACTCTCAACCACTGTGCCACCAGGGAAGCCCTGATGCCAGATTCTTAAAAGCACTTCACATAAGTACAAGTACTGTATTTTTAGTTTTAAGACTACCAAATTTTACTCTTTGTCCCTGAGTTGTTTGCAAACTTGATAGTGGTAGAAGGTGAAGTGAGTTTCTGTAAATGGAAAGAAGATATAGAGGACGTTAATATAAGAGGAGGGTATGGAAGAAAATAATGGGATGATGAGAAATAAGAAGTGAGGTAAGCACAAAGGAAAAAGCTGAACTGAGAAAGATTTTGTAGACAAAATATTGAGGCAGTTCAGTTTCCTCATTTGCAAAATGGGGAATAATAAGCTCATAATGTTACTCATAGAACATACTGAGAGAGTGTTTGTAAAATCCCAAGGATAGTGTCTGGCAATTGCAAGTATTCAATAAATGATAATTACTGTTGATATTGCAGACAGGTATAGAGTTTGAATATAGCACAGTGTATTAATATACTACAAATACGACACCCTAATATAAATGTATGTAGTATGAGTATGTGCACACAGACGTATATACATACATATATCTGTACATGCACACATATGTGCAGTGTGTATATCCCCATACATGTGTGGGCATGTACATGAATGTATGTATGCATAAACACACACATGTGCACGTGCCCATGCATGTTTTTTCCCCCCAAGGGAGGTCCTAAACTTCTGAAACTATAGAATTTAGGTGTTGTTATTATGCACTGATTTACTAGCAAGTGTATTTATTAAGCTGAGATTCTTTGAAATGGCTCTTAAATAATTATTCCTAAAGAACTTTTATTTTTCTGAAGTGTAAAAGGAGTATAAATGTCCTTTTCTAAAACATTTGGTGGTGGTATCCGAAAGTCTTACAGAGGAGTCCTGGAATCAAGCCTAAGTTCAGGAGTTGAAGTGAAAGAACTTGATCTGGAAATCACAAGGCTATTAATTTTAGTTTTAACAATTGAGAAGGAAGAGAACAAATAGGTCTTGGGTATCCAGACCCCCGGCTATGATAGCTATGATTTATCCTCATGACTGTTAAAAACCAAGAGTACTCAGGCCCAATCTGCCTTTGTTGTTGTTGTTAGTTATGTTCTTTTTTGGCTTTGATGGCTCTCTTTAGGCGAATGTTCATCCTTAGTGGCAAAGATAAAAGGAAAAAAGAGAAGAAAGGAAATGGGAGGGGAGGAGCCTGGTGGAGTCAAATTCACATTTAGAAAGCAAACTGTCATTCAGACCACCTGAGCAGAAGCATACCATGAAGGAAATTAATAATGTTAACCCATTAAACTTGATGAAAATCTGTGTCACAAAATAGAGTACTACACAGAGGAACTAATGAGCCAAAGATGCAATCACCTGAGTGACATTGATGGCATATATGATCTGGGTACTTAAATATATGAAAACTTAAATCAATTTGGAGACACTTCGGAATAGAAGATCATTCTTGATGTCATTTTAGCTTTCCCTTTGTAAGTATCTTTATTGAGCACTTACTATGTAACAACCATGACCCTAGACACTATGTGGGACAAGTATATGGGTAAATCTTGTAGGCAGATGCTGTATCTTTGTATCTTTTTATAGAAAACATCCAGCATATGGTTTAGCTCATAATTCATTCTCAAAAGGTGTTTATTAAATTCACTTAAAGTGTAAACTAGAGTTACTGTCTCTATGAGCAGGCAGTCAGATGGCAGAACAAAACATAAATATATCTAAGAAGCAGCAAACAAAGTAATACTTATAAAAGGTGAAGACAGTAAGTGCCAAGGTTGGGGATACTCATCTGAACTTGAAGGTGAGAGAGAAGAAAAAGATAACCCAGACTGTGGAGGGAGAGAGAACAAATGTTCAAAGGGAAGAGTGTGTGGTTTGTGTTTAACAGACAGTTCAAGAGATCAGCTGATGAGGAGATTGTGGTGATAAGAGATGGCAGATACAACTAGATAGCTGCAATGGGACTAGATTGGGACCTGTGGATTTTATCTTTGGAGAACTGGGAACATTTATATTTGGAAACAGAGGAGGAAAAGTTTGAAGCATAAGAATATTAGAGGCAAACAGGAGATTTATTCAGTAATTTTGCAATTACTTAACAGTTAGGTCTACTTGAAGTGATACCTGTATGAGACAGAAGGGAAAAGGGGCAGGGCACAGCTGCTAAAAGAATGACACAGCCGTTGAGAATAGGACAAATACTGGTTAGAACCAAGTAGGCCCAAGATGGTGGAAGATTCTACTTCCAGTGGACCTTGAGCCTCCTTACATGCTCATTGGAATACATCAGCTATATGACACACCCACAGGCGCCATGACAGTTCCGAGGCTGACCATAAAAGGTCAAAAAGTGGGTGGTGGCCCAGTTCCTGGAAAGCCCCACTCCCTCCCCAAAATAGTTGGAATAATCCTCCAACTCATTAGCCTATGAAATTACCCAACCCATAAAAATTAACAACCCCATATCCTGGGGCCTCTCGGCTTCTGAGACTGCCTACACTCTGTCTGTGGAGTGTGTTATCTCCCTGAATAAATCTGCTTTCACTCTACTTCGGCTTGCTCTGGAATTCTTTCCTTCTCAAAGCCAAGGACCCTCATTTGGCGGCCCATCCTGAGACCTGAGATGTGAATATTTACTCGCGCCCTGTCCCTCTGCAACATGTATAAGGATCTAACTTAAAGTATCTTTAGTGGCAAGAGGATGAAATTTGGAGGAAGACAGACACGAATTTTTTTTTTCAGATATAGATTTAAATCTTTCTGGTTATATAAATTTGGAGAAGTGATTTTTCTGAACCTCCACTTCTTCATCTGTAAATGGACATAAAACTTATACATTGCCAGGTGGCTAACATAGTACAGAGCAGAAAAGATACTCCAAAAATGTCAATTATCTTCTCTTCACCTGACCTATATCCCAGTTCTCTTTTGTAACCTTACCAAAGATTCAGTCCACAGAAAGCGTTGAAATTAATTCTGCATGTAAAAATAATTATGAAGAGTTAGTACAGTATCCAGGTAACTCTGAACCTTCATACTCTTACTCTTTTCTTTTGTGCGTGGGTATTTTTCTCTGTCCTTTCCTCTCGGAAACACAGAGACACAGACATACACCCAGACACACACACAACCCACACTCATTATTTATGAACACTACCCGGACCATTTGCGACAAGGAATGCCTTCATAGATAGGTTATGACTTTGTTTCTCTCCTCAAGGCAGTAGTAGTGGATACTAGAAGAGTTTTTCACAGAGAAGGTAACTTCTTCCTACGTTGTCACCCCTAATCAGAGGACTATACTTTCTGCTTGCTCTTTTTCCCCTCAAGCAATTTAACTTCTTTGCAGAGAGAAGAAGCAGGATTTGCATACAGAATACAATGATACTTCTTTTCTCAAAAAGAAGCACAGTTTAGCAGAAAGAGCACAAGATTTGGACAGATAGTATTAAGTTCAAAGTTCCGCTTAGTATTAAGTTCAAAGTTCCGCTTTGCCACTTATACCAGATATGAAATGTTAGAATGAATGGAAAAAAAAAGTTAAACTTTTTAAGCTTTGCTCTTCTCCCCACTAAAAATGGGGAAATGATAAATTCTGCTTTGCAGTTATTGGATTAAGTGAGAAATCTTGTGTAAAGCTCCTGACATAGTATCAGTGACGTAACAACCTAAATCAGGTTCTATAGAGTCTAACGATGGAGGTATCTGCTCATACAACAAAAATACCTTCTTCCTTTAGCCCTGCGAAGCACAGAGGGTGGGTGATTTCTTAGAGCTGCTTAATAGGCTCCCATGGATTCTCAGTGCAGCTGGAGAGTTAGGCTCAAGGTGTACTTGAATATGACTCCAACAGGATCATAATAAGGCTGAGATCCCCACCGCTCCAAGCCCACCTCTGTCCTATGACTGTTTCACTTTCCTCTCCTCTGTCCTCCATGATTCTCTCTTCCAGGAATTTTTCATCATTTGGCTGGAAGTTAGAGTCATGGATGAACATGGGGGAGAAGGTGCTGCCAGGACATTTGCTCCAGCTTGGGTTCCATTGCTCCACGTTTGGCTGAAAACGTGTCGTAGTGGACACAGCTGTGAGGTCCCCTCCAAGCTCAGGAGCCTCAATAAATGCTTTAGCAGCATCAGCCTTGTTCACAATTTTAAAATTACCTAAAACATGAATTTTCCATAAATTCTTGTTCCCTTCTCTAATGCTCCATTACTTCTCGTAAAAAATTGGGGATTAGGATAATCAGAAGAATTTCTTAAGAAGAGGCATCACTATGTTTCCTTTAAAATGAATACAACTTAATAGAGCTACAGTGAAACTTTACCTTAAAATGTTAACTGATCCATCCCGTAATTTACTGTCTAATAGGCAACAGCAGTAACAGACATCACAGGAATCTTTATTATAGGCATAATATTGCCAAGTTTTGTACTCAAGAAAATTGGGAAATTGCACTCCACATATTGGCAGTATTTCATAATGTTCAAGGATGAAGTTTCTGGAATCAAACTACCCCTGTTTGAAACACTAGCTCTGCCATTTATGAACTGTATGGTCTTGGGCAACTTATATAATGTCTGTGAGTCCTCTCCCTTATCCATAAAATGTGCATAATGACAGAACCTACCTCATTGGATGGTTGTGATTATTAAGTGAATTAATGCTAGTAAAGAGCTTGTAAGTGCCTGTTCTAAGGCACTTATTGAGTATACCCTCAATAAATGTTAGCTATTGTTATTTCTGCACTGTTTCGTTCTATAGCTTTATTTCTAGAACCCATTCTCTTATATTCTCTTTTTTAACATCACACTTGCCCTATCCAAACTTCCTGCCTCTTCCCATGGAATACTATCTAGGTCTGAGCTTCTAGATCTTACCTATTGCTTACAACATTTTCATGAAATTCTTTCCCCTGGCGACTAGCCTCAGAGCAGAACTTATCACATCTCTGTTTCCACCCAGAGAGCAAGCTACATTAAAGAATTATTAATCAAAGAAGTTGCTGGCATCAGGGGTTCCTACCTGCAGTAATGGATGACCCGACGGTTGGGGGGGGAATGCACTTGTGACAGCCCAAGTGCATTCATCATTCTCCGCTGGAAGTCAATGGCAGGAAAGTCTGAAAACAGGAGGTAAGATGGCTTCAGGAAATACAGTAAGGCTCAGCCTCAGGACTCCAGGTTTTGCCTGGGGAGAAGTCCACAGGAATAAACCACTCTCTGCGTTTGGAAAGATTAATGGGAACTGGGATACAATCAGTTGTAGAACCAAGGAAGCTTGCTTTTTCTAGAACTAGCAATGAGGCAGAAACAGAGAGAGGCTGAATTCTCATTTACTGAAAGGTGATTCATGAGGTTGCCCTGATTTAGTGAGAAATCCACTGTCTACGTCAACTTCTAGATTTTGTGGGAAGATAGAAGAAGATGGAAGAACTGCATGGCTTGTAAAACCCAAAGGGAAAGGCTGAGTAAGGGATGTAAGGTATGTCTGGGGATGAATCAACCTGCCTGGCTAAAAGACTTAGGCAATGACAAATTTAGGGTCTGAATTTGAAGAGCATTAAAGGGAAGGCTAAGGGATTAATATTTCTTTCTGAGGAAATAGGAAGCCATTAAATTTTTGAGCAGAGAGGTAGCATAAGGCAGGCAGGGCTTTAGGAATGCCGCTGCTTGTGTATATAACATATATTAAAGGTGCAAAGGACTGTGATATCAGTTAAGAAATAATTCTTTCAATCAGAAAAAAGTCTGTCTTCGGTTGTTGATGTGACAATGAAAAGTTTTGAAGATACACTTAGGTTTTAGCTTATATTCAGGATTTGTTATACGAAAACATACCTCTATTAGTTTTTTATTAATAAAGAAGTCCTTCAGAAGTATATAAATCCTGTTCTTCTGAGATTATTAAAGGCGTCAGATAACTCTTATGTTAAAATAGATAACATGGATGGACCTGGAGATTTTCATACTAAGTGAAGTAAGTCAGACAGAGAAAGACAAATGTCATGTGATATCACTTACATGTGGAATCTAGAAAATGATACAAATGAACTTATTTACAAAACAGACACAGACTCACAGACTTAGAGAACGAACTTATGGTTACCTGGTGGGAGGAGGAAAATGGGGGAGAGGGATAGATTGGGAGTTTGGGATTGACATGTACACATTGCTATATTTCAACTATCAACAGATAACCAAAAAGGACCTACTGTATAGCACAAGGAACTCTGCTCAATATTCTGTAATAACGTAAATGGGAAAAGAATTTGAAAAAGAATAGACACAAGTATATGTATAACTGAATCATTTTGCTGTACACCTGAAACTAACACCACATTGTTAACCAACTATACTACAATATAAAATAAAAATTAAAAGAATAAATAACAAAAAGCAGAACTTTAATGATGAAGTAGGCAACAAGGATAAAGAGAAAGGGGTAAGTTAAGATATGCTAAATTACTATGATATACTGTGAGCCAGGAGTTACTCTGCGTGACAGATTGAGTGAACTATGCTATTGCATCTGTTAGCGACCCATGAATGAATGGTTACTCAATGGTGTGACCATCCATCCCTATAACTCCAGCCTGGCAACTAAAGGAATCTTGATTTTTGTAACTGTCGTATTCCCTGTCTTCTAAACCCTATAAGATGAGTTTTTTTCCCTTCTTTTGGTATTTGTCAAAAGTAAGCCTGATAACCCCAAACACCGTGAAAAAGTATTTATTACTTTTGGCAGAAAAGAAAAAAATGCATTATAATAAGAGGACACTATGTGTTAGATAAGAGTGGGTCTTCATTTCAAGCTTTATAGAATGTCAGGTTCTCTCTCAACAGTTCCTTTGAGGAAACTGTGCTCATGGCCTCCAGAGTAAAGCAAAATATGGAGAACTAAGGTATGGGCTTACGAAGTCAGTGATCTGTTTGCCTTCAGGCAGCGGGACAGGTTTTAGATTGGCCAATGTCATTACCATGATGACGAGCTTCAGCAGCAGACGTGGAGGAATCAGGGAGTTACATTCCGTGAATCATCCAATAATGGAAGGGTCCAGGACAGTGTTTTGCAAAGTGTATATATATACTGATGACCTTAGAGAGCTTCTTAAAATGGATTAGACCCTCTGGGGTTAGACCCTGGCATCTGCATGCTTAATAGGATCCCCAAATGATTTGAATCTGTGCTTAAATTTAGAAACTATTAGCTTATTTTTTCCTTACATACATCCCTCTTTTTCTCCTAGGACTCACTGACAGTCATGTTTTTTCCCCAACTATAAATAACGAGTTACTGGAGTGGAAGCTCCATCTGAGACATTCAAAATTGTAAATGTCAAATGATATGTTTTTGTGCATATTAGGTGTATGGAACATACTTTGCTAACTGTTACACTGTGCCCTGCTAAAAAGGCTGAGCTGTGTTGTGTAACTTTTTATGTAATGTCTTAAGCAATCATAACTGTATAAGCCAAATAAGGAGTACATTTCCCAGCCTCCCTTCCAGGAGATTGAGGCTTTGCAACTAGGTTCTGGGCCAGTGGAACAGAGAGGGAGTTTATGTGCACCATAAAGTATGTTCATAACGCTGCCTCTGTGCTTCAGAGACTGTCAGTAGAGGGCACCAATACAGAGGATTTTCACAATCTGTCACTTACCTTTTTTTTTTTTTTTTTTGGAGTTTCATGAAATTTATTAAAAAAAAATTTTTTTTAATTTTATTATTTTTTATGGAAGTAGAGTTGATGTACAATATTACATAAGTTACAGGTCTACCATATAGTGATTCACAATTTTTAAAGGTTATACTTCTTTTATAGTTATTATAAAATATTGGCTGTGTTCCCCATGTTGTACATTATATCCTCGTATCTTATTTTATACCTGATAGTTTGTATCTCCTAATCCACTCCCCCTGTATTGCCCCTGCCCCTTCCCTTTCCCCACTGGTAACCATTGCTTTGTTCTCTATATCTATGAGTCTGCTTCTTTTTCTTTCAACATCACTTTCTTTTCAAGTCTTTGAAGTTCTTAGGTATTCCTAGCCACTCCCATAATACAAAGGAACTTAATTTTTCCATATAATACATTATTCTCTGACCCTTTCCATCAACGCCACCTTCCTTCTTCGGAATATAATTAGCTGGGTTAAATTTGTCCATGTCCTTGTTTATCAAAGTGAGGACTAACTAGTCTGATAAAGCTTAATGGGCAATGAGAGTTAATGGCTTAATTATCTCTCATTATTTAATTAATGTGTTAATTATCTCTCCTTAATTAAATAATAAATGGATTGAAACTAAACTCTATAACCTGAGGCTCTTTGGATTCTTTTCCTGACTTTGTTTTCGGCCCCAATTCCCATTAATGCTCTAGGCACACACTTTGTTCCAACCAAATAAATGAGTCTTCTCTGCCCATTTTACCCACATTGCCTACTAACCACACTAGGCTTTCTTCTTGCTGGCTCGATTGCTCACTGAAACTTTTCCCCAAATATAATTACTTCTCAGGCTTTGTGGTTCACCTCCATTCTTAGAATATTCCTTGATAATCCCTGATCAAAGTCATCTCTCTCTCTTGCTACATGGTGGCTCTAATAGTGTTTATTTAACAGATATATGCTCTACACATTAAATGTGCCAGACAATGGGGATACAAAGAGAATTAAATTGAATCACTCACTGTCTTCCATAAATAATGTGTCATGCCATACAATAAACAACTGTAATATACTGAAAAAGAAGATGATAGATAAGGAATTATGAGAGTTTAGTGGTGAAGTGCAATCTCCACTAATCAATTAATATGTAAGATTTGTGACTTTGTTATGCTAGTATGTTATGCATGATTTTTTGTTTGGAGCAGCTGTGTGTGAGGACTACAGGCTGCACATTATTAGATATGCTTAGAAATATGTTATGAAGCTGATGAGAACCAGAAAAAAAAAAACGAGGAATATCTCAAGGCTAAAGAATAAGAGTAAGCATTAGGAAAGAAGGAGCTAGTCTATGGGGAAATGATATTGTGCCAGCTACGAGCTTAGAATTCAAGAGGCTTTGCCCATTTCCATCAACCCTCTTGAAACCTGCCTCCATCATGTGAACAAGCCCAAACTAGCCTGCTGGATAGTGAGACAGGAGGCCCACTAACCACTGTCACCCCCGATGAGAGCCTGTCTCCAGATACTCTGTCAGCTGACCAAAGATAAAAGAGGAAACCCAGCTTGGATCAGTGAAGCCTGGCACATAGCCATAGAACTGCCCAGCTGACCCATGGGCTTGTAAATAATAATAAATTATTTTTGATTTAAGCCATTAAGTATTGAAGTGGTAGGTTATTTAGCAAACACTAACATATTATACACTTGAGTAATGTTTAAAAGGACTTAAGGTGGGAAGGGATGATGTAATAATTATTAACAACAGCTCACATTTATTGAGCACTTACTATGTGCGAATTACTATATATATATGTACTGAATGTCACCATGTATGTGTGGGTGTCCTCTAAAAATCATCCTGAATGGTAAATATTATTCTCCTTTTTACAGATGAGAAAATTGAGACCTGAAGTAGTTAAGGAATCTGACTAACATGCCAGAGCTCTAAGGGGCAGAGTCAGCACTTAAAATCCCCCTTCTTAATCACTTCTATAATCTTATATTGTTTTTCTATGAAAAGAGCAGATCAGAAGCAGGACAGATGTGTGTTAGAGTGTTCCTTTAATGTGCATCTTATGGAATGTCTCATTAATTCTTGTGGCTTCTTAATGAGTCATGTTAGCCTTGGTATCATCCAACAAAATTCCCATCCCAGTTTCTTGCCCTAGAATCTTAATCTGAAAGAAAAATACTGATGAAAATTTCATGTCCAATGGCAAACCATGGGGGAAGACTTTTGAACAGGCTGGGCCTGATGTTCTTAAATACATGGTCATACAGTTAGAATTATTTTGCCTCTGCCTAGGTAATCCCTTGCGTCCATTAAGGTAGTTCTGGAGTTCTGAGACAAGGTAATAAGCGACATTTCTGGCAAGTAGAAACTAGTATATCATATTGGTCATCCCAACTCTCAAAAATTAATATTCCGTTTACTGGGGTGATAGTTGATGTCTGTTTAAAGGAGTTTTCTAAGGGCATCCTTTGATTATGCTAGTCTAAGGTGTTTTTTTTTAATGTGGGCTTTTTTTCGAGGTACAATTTTCATATAGATGTACAGTTCTATGTATTTTGAAAAATGTTTATAGTTGTGTAACCACCGGCATGACTAAGATATAGAATATTTTCATAAACTCTAAATTTCCTAAATGCACCTCTGTAGTCCATCCTCTTCCCTAACCCCTGCCACTGGCAACCATTGATCTGATTTCTGTCCCTATAATTTGCCTGTTCTGAAATGTCCCATAAGCAGAATCATACAGTAGCTGCTTCTCTGTCTGCCTTTTTTCACTTAGCACAGTGCTTTCGAAATGCACTCATGTTGTTACATAGATCAATAGCTTGCTGTTTACATTGCTGGTTAGTGTTTTATATTATAGTAGGATCACAAAGGTTCATCTCTTTCCCAGCTGAAGAACTTTTGGGTTGTTCCAGTTTTTGATGAGCATTAATAAAGATGCTATAAACACTCATGTAAAGATCTTTGTGTGGACATGTTTTCTTTTTTCTTTATTCTTTTTTTTTTTTGCATAAACATCTAGTCATGTGATTGCTGTGTCACATGGTATTATGAAATGAATGTTTGTGTCCCCTTAAAATTCATGTTCAAAGCCCTAATCCCCAATGTGATGGTGTTGGGAGGTGGGCCTTTGGGAGGTGATTAGGTTTGAAAGAGGGTGGAATATATATGATAAAAATTACTGCCCTTATAAGAAGGGAAAAAGACATCAGAGCCCTTTCTCTCCTCCATGTGAGGATACAGCCAGAGGCCGGCCATTTGCAAACTAGGAAGAAGACCCTCACCAAGAACTGAGTCTGCCAACACTTTGACCTAGAACTTCCCAGACTCCAGAACTGTGAGAAATGAGTGTCTGTTTTTTAAGCACCCAGTGTATGGTATTTCATTATAGCAGCCTGAGCTATATATAAGGCATGTAAGACATATGTTAAATATATATTTCATCTAGATTTTTGACACACTTACCTCTCTATTTTTTTGTGGAACTCTCTTTTACTTTTTATCAATTATGTTTTTTTGGTACCTTAAATTTTAAATCTTTTAAAAAGTAAGCTAAGTGTACTTTTAATATATTTTAATTTCCTTCTTTGATTTATTAATGCTCAAAAACGACTCCTTTAAACTCAAATATCTGCTCTGCTCCATAGTCCAAGTATGTGGCAATTCTATTTTTTGAGAAACAATTATAAACTATTTTATTTTCTCTCAGATATTTAATTCATAAATCAAAATGTATGTTTTATGCCCTGAAACCAAAACAAACATCTTATGAAAGACAGTGGCAGGCAGAATTGGTGAATGAAGAAACTTAAATAAATGTAAAATTCATTCCGCTTTTCCTCATGAGGGTCTAATTTAATCAATGCACCTGCAGTCGATGGCTACCTTTTAATGTGTATATCATATATCACATAGGGAGTGACGAGGAGGCACATCACTGTTGCATTTTGAAATATGAATGAAGAGATAAAAATAAGGAAGTATAAAAGGAAGGGGTTAGAAGTTTCATTACAGCATTTTGCAGGAAGCTAGCCAGACAGGCTTTAAATATATTTTAGATCTATTGAATTAAACCATGAGTGAGTCATTGTCTGGGAAATAATTTATATTAAAGTATCAACTTGTACCTTGTTGGCATAGGAATCAATTATATAATGCATCCTATTGCACTAAGAACAGAAAGGTTTTTGGAAGATATTTATATTCTATAATGGGAAGTAGGGAACACTTTTGAAGAAGGAAAGAACAGATGGATATCAGAATACATTTCACAGATTTAAAACTGCATTAAACAACACTAGTAAATGTATCAGTTAAGAGATAGTCGATAATCACTTTTTCCCTGAAATAAGAGGAAAGCCAAATTAATCAGTTGAAGTTATATTTATAATATATATAATCTATATATAATATAGTATATAATATATTTATATATTATAATATATAAGATGTATTATAATATATAAACATAAAATGAAATATATTTATAATATATATTATAATATATAATATATTTATGTTTGGCAGCGGTAGTGGTGTTGGTAACTCAGAAGAACTCCCTAAGGAAATTATCGTGTCATGTTACCTTATTTAACTTTGGGGCCCACAGGAGATATTGAACCTCTGCATCCCTCCCATCCCAGGCAGGATGGAGAGCCAGGATGATGGCTGGCATTGTAACAGCCAGGGCCCCGGGGTCCCTGACTCATTTCTGAAGTGACATCTGCTGGCACTAGATCTATATAGTTATTTTCTAAATGGTTAAGTCCCAGTAGATTCTGATGAACATCTTTACAAGATAATTAGGCACATTCTAGAGAGTGACATTGGTTTTTCCTTGAAATAAACTTGCTCTCCTAGCTGTATGCCTGCAATCAGAGTGTCCGAATTAAAGTCTATGACTTTAGTAACAAAAAACCACTAATGTCTCCTTCTCACTACCTTTTTTCAGCAGGTACTTTTGTATCTACATAAGTGTCAGGCTCTGTGCTAAATGGTACCCATATATTATTTTCCATCGTCACAACCGTGCTAGGAGGAAGGCATTGTAATTCCCATTTTGCAGATGAAAAATGAGTTCTAAGAGCTGATAATTCGCCATTAATCAATCAAGTTATTAGTACATGGTTTGTTTGAATTGTGTACTCAGGTCTGTCTTGGTGTTATTTCTGGTGGATGCTGTAAGATTTTATGCAAGGGATAATTTTCCCCTTCTTCCTCATTAACAGACACCCCAATATTATTTGTAATGAAAGTCTTTTCGTCTAGTTTCTTGAATTTAAAGTGTGCTAACTTATATCCACTATAGTATCTTCCCTTAAATAACGAATCCATCCCCTGCATAGAAACATGTTAACTCTCAGTAATGTTTCTGCATATCTCTATAAAAAAGAGCTAAAAATCTAGATGTAGCATGTGTCCTCTGTCAATAGTAAAGCAGCTTAAATAATGATTGCCTGCACAGGATTCTCATTTTATGACATGAGGTAAAGCTATATACACATGTTTAGGGCCATAGCCATACATTACACTTTTTTCCTGAACAGAGCTCTATGTAATTTGAAAGTAGTAGCAGAGAAATGATGAAGACTGCTCTCCTGAAGCATAAATGCCATGAAGATATCCAGCTCCTAAGATCTAGTCACCAGTGGACCATCTAAGGCGAAAACCTGATCAATTAATTCATCTTGTAGCAGAGGGTGTCATTCCTTGCCTCTAAATATATTCAGTTTATCTGTCATCATCTGTGGGAATGGATCACTGGGTAACAAGCTATCCCCAGAAACATTTGATAAGATGATGGTTTTTCTCTAAAAATTGTATTTTTATGTAAACCACAGCCCAAATATAGTTGAATTGCAGTCAGAGAACACATTCGTCTCCAAATTATGCATCAAGATGTATCTGATAACCTTGAAAGTATATCTCTTTGGAAGGGTTTAGTGCCTCTCCTAAATAGGTCTATATTTTTAAATATATTATGTTTTCATGTAAAATATAACAAAATATGTGTGGCTATTAAAAATGTAAAATCAATGCTTCAAGTTTAATACTATAAAAATGAATTTCCATAAAATATGCATAATAGAGATATGGATGCTGAAGATAGGAAAACAGAGAGTCTTTTTGGTAAAACATAAAATGCTGCTATCATTCTGAGTTTGGTTTTTTTTTTTTTTTGTACATGAAGCCTTTTTTCCTCCTAAAGCTACTGAGGCAGCACTATATTTTTGTTACTGTTTTCTACTTTTGAAAGGAATAACAATGTTGTAGATAGTCTTGGCGAATAAACTGAGCTCATCTTTTATTGTCCTAAGCAGATGAATTAAATACAATCATTTTCTTTTCTGTGTGAAGAAAGCTACGGGTTTTAGCCCTCATCATAGCCATGTATGTGCTGGCTGAAAATTTCATCGACTATATTCACATAAGCAACAGGTAGTTTTAAAATGACCTTAAATAGCACATTGACTTCTGCCATTTTCTTTGGAAAGAAGCTTTTCTGAAACAGCTTGAAAATGGAGAGTTAGTCTTTACTTAAGAATTAAGCACTTGCTGTAAGCACTAGGGAAATTAAACTCTAATGTATTATTTTCTTACATTATGTAAGGAGAAGAAAAGTAACTGGATTATATTCTTAAATCCCTGGATTATGAAGATGTCTCTAAATCCTTTGAGAGTATGTTGAGTTCAGTCCTTCAGTCACCTTTTTCAGGACACGTCAGTAAAAGTATTCTCTCTAGAGAACTAAAGGAGACGTTGTTTACAATTACTCTCCCAGATGCAGACGAGAAATCTTTGGAGGCAGCTCAGAGTGGACCCACCCCAAATATTACCATTAATTGCCAAATGCCCATTAAGGAATTTATTCTGTGATTGGAAAAACGCAACTCTGTACATGTGACATATACAAAGAACCTGAGAATAGATGTCGGCCATACAAGTTTAGAAAAGTTTATATATTTTATTTTACTAATCAAATATTCCCAAGGTGGTGAAATGTTTAGTTTTTGTTTTTAAAAATAGAAGTATTACATCAAGCAGACCAAACCTCTGTTATGTCTGATTCTGAACAATTTTAATTTGAAATTTCTTTTTGTCCTTAGTGAGCTCTCTACATGTTTCAGTAGATCTTTTGCCACTCCAGAATTGTGAAATTCTGTGATCTTTGCCCTGAACTCTTTATCTACATCAGACATTTATTCACGTCAATCCTTTATTCACATCAAATCTTAGCATGGTTTATTTGCTGTTAACAGGGAACTCACTGGAACCAAGCAAACAAAGGAAAGATGCAGAGAAATTCTGTTTTAGAATTGTGAAGACTCTTCCTGAAGGAATCCTATAGGCCCAGGGATTCCTCTAATGCTTAAAAAGCGTTTCCTTTGTGCTGTACTCTGCTCTAAGCATTTTGAATGTATTAACTCAGTTTAGAGTTCATTAGTTTACTTCTACCATCTATTATAACCCATCTTGCAGGTGAACAAATTGAGCACAGAGAGCACAGGCAAATTGCTAACCACAAAAGCAAGATTCAAATTCCAGTGGATCATTTCTCAAGTCTATGGATTTAATCTGACTTAATCTGATTACTTAAATTGACCTCCATAAATCTTCCTCTGCATGTAAAACTTGGCTTATTATGTAAACAAAATTAGAAAAATTATATTTGTCCTTTTAATTCTTTCCCCGTCTGGGTTCTGTTTTCCAAAAAAACCTTCTTTGCTTGCCGTAATTTTAGAGTTTTTAGATACATTCCATGAATTAAAGGAGATGCCATCTCCTCTTCCTTGTTAGATGACGCAGAAACATTGCTCTCAGAATTTCTTCCTGGGGGCAAAGAAAATGGATTAAGTACGCAAACTCTTCTGTTAGATCAACAAAAGATACACAGTAGGCAGAGGGACATTTAGTGATGAGTTTAAATTATACTAACTACCAAATGCAAGGTAAATGTTTGCCACACGTATCTAGCCTTTTGTGGCTACCATTTTAAAGTTACAATTAAAAACCAAAACTGATCCTATTATCACCTCAAAATTCTGACCCATTTAACTCAAAATTTGCTGTGAACAAATTATATGGCAATTACACTCATGGAAGTGAAGGATGCTGCCAGTAAATGTGCCATGGCTATTGCCCACGTGAATCTTACAGCTCAGTTAAAGATGGAAACATACCACAGCTGCAGAAATGAGAGCATATGTAGCATGAATTTATTTGTCTCTAGATGTTAAAAGCTGGTCCAGGAAGAAGGAAATAAATATATGTGAATTAGGGTTGGCGTGAGGGGTGGGCGTCAGTAGGAGCAAGTCGGTATCAAAGGGCGTAACTTCAAGGAGAAGAGAGACTAAATGTAGTTTTAGAAGTAGCACATTTTTGGTTGGTGTGAAAATGCATAAAGAAGGTTATGGAAATGAAAAAGAAAGCTATGGCAATAGTACATTTAGGGAATGTTTCTGGAAGTAGAGGATGTGAGGCTAAGTAGGAATGGTGCAGCTAGAGTGAAAGAAGTCAATGGATCGTCTTTAGCTCAGGACTTTGGCTGTACTAATAATTCCGTTGCCAACTGCTTAGCCTTCCCTGAACACACCAAATATATAAAAATACCTCCGCACCTTTGTTCAAGCTATTCCTTCAGCCTACGATTATCTTTTCTCCATCCCCAGCTTATTAAAAGCTATATACATTTCAAGTTCCACTCAAACTTTTCTCTATGAGCCGTTTGCTAGTAGTCCCCCAGTTAAACTAATTACTCCATCACCTGCACTCTACAGTATGTGAAAGCTGCTATAGTTAGGCTGTTCTGTCATGTTGAACATGGTTAGATGTTTGCAGGACGACTCTCTTCTAGAGAGCAGAGTTGGTGTTTTTGCCTCACCCCATGGCATAGGCATGTGCTTTGGAATAGATTTTTGTTGATGATGTATGTTGGACAGAGAGGAAACAGTTTGAAAAAAAACGCCCTGGGGTGGGGTACAAAGCTCCTGAGGGGAGAATTTATCCAAAAATATGAAAGGAAGATATTTCATCTAGAGTCAGCTCATTCATACACATGTAAAAATACAGATGTCATGGGCTTGGGGCCATAGATTTGATCCTTGTGTGATCTGTTAGCTTGGCCCTGCTCCACAGTTACAGACAAGACTTTCTCCTTTCCAGCTGACTCTTACGTATTTGTTTTCAGTGGAGGAATGGATATGTATTTCCCACAAATGAAAACCAAAGCAAAAACTAGAAAAGAGATTCCACCTCCTGCCCTCCTGAGAACAGAAATGTCTACTGTATTTACAAAGGAACATAAATGTTTACTGTATTTCGATTTCTTCAGATGTTAATGCAATGTGAGTGGATAATTTATGCTCCAATTTCAGGCCATGCTGGTGGAAATCTACCACACATGATCCTCCCAAGTCTTTCCCCATCTGCTGACTGTGTATCAACTCAGGGTAACCTTAAACTTTGCAGAGTCACCAGAAACCTGGGTTGCTGGATGAGACAAGCCCACATCTTACTCCTTCCCAATCCAGACCCACATGAACCTGTCTTAAAGCAAGAAGTAAACTACTATGTTCAGCCACTGGAATTGTGGGTTTTGTTTTTTGTTTGTTTTTGGAACAGCAGTTAACCTGCCTTAAATAACAGAACCTCAAAAACACCTTGCTGTTATGACAATGACTCTCAACCAGGGACAGTTTTATTCCCCAAGGAACGTTTGGCAAGGTCTGGAGACATTTTTGATTGTCACAACTTGGGGAGAGATGCTATTGGCATGCAGTGAGTATAGGCCAGGGATGCTGCTAAACATTCTACAATGCACAGGATGCCCCCTGCCCCCTATCCCCGGCAAAGAACGATTTGGCCCCAAATGTAAATGCAAATGGTGCCGAGGCTGAGAAGCTTTGCATTATGAGGGTAAGCATTAGAGAAGTTGTCAGTCTCATCACTAACTATTAGCTGTTGAAAAACACATTATCTTTATCTTAACGTGACTTCTATTGCAAATATGCTGATCTAAGAGAATTTGAAAATTTAGAACATTCTTTATGGTATGAGTCCTTATTATACCATAACAATTGCTAAATCCAACCAAATAATTTGAGTTTGTCATCAGAGCACTTCCCAACCCCCTGTTGTTTTTCCTCACTCCATTTTCAGTCCTTCTTTTCATGGCATCATGCATGCACGTGTGCAAGCACACACAGAAATGCTGGTGTCTTAATGTCTTTATGTCAACTCCTGACAAACTGTGGCATCTCCATGAGGAATCATAATTGAGAAAATGGCCAGGCTTCAGTCTACATTTTCTATCATCCAGCATGTCACTCCTTAGACATCTGATTAGCCAGGTCTTCTTCTCTCAAGGCCTTGGACTCTAATAAATTGATAATAAAATAAACAAAGTATCATGCATATTAACAACTTCATGTTGTTTTCCTACTCTGAGGATACACTAACTTTTGAACAGGGTCATATTATTGCAGGAGGGCAATACTGAGTTATGAACACAGCCATGAATGGAGGAACTCCAACCTGTGGTCTTAGCTAGACAATGAATTAACTAGAAAAGTAAAAGTTAGGCACTGACTTTTCCATACATCATTTTTGTTGGTTGTCACATGAGGAAATTTAACTGCGTGGTTTCTAAGCTTCCTCTGAATCAGTTTGTTTGAGCATATATTCATGCCATAAATATGTGCCGAGTACTATTTCCTACAGGAATTGTGCTGAGGCTGAAGGCTAGACGATGAGAAAGGTAAATATGGCCCCTTCCTGATGGAACCTACAGTTCTCGCCTCCTGTGTACAGAGCCCAGTTGAAGGTCCTGTTGGGGCTCACAGTTTATTAGACAAGGTGCTTGCTTTTCCATACTGGAAGTGCACTAGGGAAAATGACAAACACAGGATTATAGTATGTGTCAGGCTGTGGTAGTTATTTCAGTAGAGTTACAAATCAAGCCCCATTGGTGACCAGTAGAAGGAGGATCTCCAAGTTCAGAAATCTAGGATATCTTCCAGAAAAAAGGAGCATTTGAGCTAAGTATTGAGGACAGCAAGTCTAGGGATAAGGCAAGACATTAAATACCAGAAAGGATGTACAAAATGTTGAGCAAGAAATGTTGGAGTGATGGTTCTGTAACTAGAGAGCAGTATAGTTTTTTGTTTTATGTATTTTAAAATGTGAGTCTTAAGTCTGCTAGGGCTGCCATAACAAAATACCGCTGGTTGGGTGGTTTAAACAACAGAAATCTATTTTCTCTCAGTTCTAGAAGCCAGAAGACCAAGATCAAGGTGTCAGCAGGTTTGATTTCTCCTTAGGCCTCCTTAGCTTGCCAGGTGACCATCTTCTTGCTGTGTCCTCAGGTGGTCTTTCCTCTGTGGGAGCATTTGTTTCTGGCCAAATTGCCTCTTATAAGGACACCAGTCAGATTGGGTTAGGACCCACTCTGTTGACCTCATTATAATGTAATCACCTTTTCACAGATTTTATCTCCAAATACAATTACATTCTGAGGTATTGGGAATTAGGGTTACAGCATATAAACTTTTGGGGGGGGCACCTTGACCCAGCCCACAGTAGCGTGTGAGGGCTGTAGTGATAGATAAGCCTGGAAGTTGGCGAGATAGGAGTTTAATAACATTTAAGTAGACTGGACTTTCTTTGTAGGTCCCGTTCAAGGATTTAGAGCAAAGTATCTCTATCATTGAGTTCCACAGTACTTTAGAAAGTTAAATCAGATGAAGGGGAGCAGCGTTAATCACCCCAAAATATGCCTCTTTTGCATAAGGCTTATTTTAGGCTGGTAATTTTTAAGAAACAGCAGACACAGGAGAAGCTCTGAAAATTGATTAGAAGTGACCCTTTTGTAAGAGACATTTACATGTATAAGAGAAATCTCCATTTGTAAGGGTGTCTCTCTAGCTGTACCAGGAAGAGAGGGATGACCAAATCTCTAGAAACTCTTATCAATGGAGAAGGTACCAACAAATCTGCAAACTAAACCCTTGTTTTCTGTGCTTTCCTAGTAACTTCCCATAAGTGCCCCCCCCCCCCGACCTCACCTCACCCCCTAAGATCTTTCTTTTGTCTTTAGCTGAAGATGGTATGTAAGGTGGTGGCTTGGGCCATTTGGGAGAGTTACTCGGGTTTCCTGGGTATCTCCCATGTATATAGGAGGTATACATATTATTAAACTTCTGTTCTTCTCCTGTTGATCTGTTTGTTTATTACAGGGGCGTCTCAGCCAAGAACCTAGAAGGGTAGGGGGGAAATTATTTTTCCTCTACCACACAGGCAATGGGAGAATAGTGGAGATAAGAATAATTCTCTTTAAAGGGTAAAATTGGAAGACATTGAGGACTTATTAGATATGATTTACAGAAGAGAAAGATGAATCAAAAGGTAATGCACATTTTCCCGAGTCTGTCAACAGCAAATAGGAAGTCAGAAGATGAATGATTTTGTGTGACATGTGATACCTTGAGTTTTAGGTGTATTGGGATGGAGGTTCTGCTGGCTGTCAAGAAAGATGGCCAGGAGACAGTTGGTACAAACTTTTGGAGCCATGAGTAGGAAGGCTGGATTATCAGTTTAGAGGTAATAAGAGCAACTTCTGGATGAGTCAGGTTGCCAGCAGTTCCCTGGCATATGGAGAAAAAGAAATACGCACTGGGCATGAAATGATGGTGTGAGATGTTCTGACAGTACCATAAGAGGTCTTTTTCAAAAGAAGAGGATGTTTCGTGTCCTTCAAACCCCCTGCATAGGCAGCTGCCATCTCTGCTCTTGAAGGAGAGAGTATTGGCCTTTGAGAGCAGATTCACCAAGACTCCATCTGCATCCCAGTGGAGGCCTGTGGTCTGACACTTTCCAAGAAACCTAACGTTTGGCAGAAAAAATGGCCCATCCATTGTTGATTTGGAGGTTTTCTTTTAATCAAGCATTTCAGTGTAGAGTACACACAACCCAGAGATTCCTGCCTGGTAGCCTTGAAGGCAGTCAGTCACCCTTGTGTTACCTGGCTTCCATGAGGGTAGGTCACGTTTTCAATGAAAGTTCTTCTACCTGACCCCATTGGCATTATCCTAGTAGATCTGGCATCAATAAATTGCTATTTTAATCTGCTGGAGAATACATACTCTAGTCCATTTAAATTCCAAAAGGTTTAGACTTTGGCCTTTGTTAGTCCCTGAAACTTTATTACATTAATTGTCTCACTCTGCCCTGCTTGTTATGATGTACACAATGGAAAACCAACGGCTTAATGCAAAGGAATACAGCATTATCTCTCCATTTTCTCGCTCAGTGTCCTGTGTCTCTTTTCCTCCTCCCTTTCCTGTTTTGGAATGCAATTTATTCTAAGTACCCTAAAGAGATGCTTCAGCATTTGTTGATAGTAACTAATTCTGATCTTTCCCGTCCCCCTCCACAAGCTCTGTGGAAAAATTCCTGTTGCAAAATAGCAAATAAATATGTTACCAAATCTCTCAGGGAAGCTAAGTAAATGATCAGGTGCTCAGGCAGCAAACTGAATTACCAGAATCCTCGCAGGCATATGTCTGACTTTGACAATCTTCTCATTTCTCTGACACTCCTATTGAACTGACCTCTGAACACCAAGTCAAATTTATAAGTCTTTTCACACAGAATCAGTATACATAATTATCACTGGATGTCCCAGACTTGGATTATCAGAGAACCTGAAAAACGGCATTCAACACTCAATTACACGTTTAAGTGCCATGCAGACACCCTCAAGATTTAAGATCAGCAACTGTCCCCAAATTAGAATTGACAATGCCTTCATTGCTGTATTTGCATTTACCACCTTGGAGTACTGAGTTATATGATAAAACTATTGAGCGGGTAAATAGCTGAAAACAAGTGAGATGGAACAAAGGGCAAGGATTATGAATGGAAGGATGTGACTCTGTCTTTGCAAACAAGCAAAAATCTCTGTTTACTGACAGCTCTGAGATGTGTACATTTCAAAGGTTGATTAAGATTTGGAGGGCGTAAGAAAACAGTTCTTTCATTATGATTCAAGTTAAAATTGTAAAAGCCAGGAAATATAAAAGAAGAATCCTAACAGGACCAAGGCATATAAGTAACCAACATGTTTTCCCTTAATATAAATAACTTGACAAGCCAGTACAGAGCATTTCTGCTCTTTTAAATTGAACCATATGTTCCTAAACATTTTACAAAAATAATATTCCCCTTCCCCCCAATACTAGAATAGAGAAAACTGTGTTGGGTTGCTATCTAAATGAACAGAACTCAGGAAGTGGAAAAGCTGTCCAAATCTAACATGGCAGCCTAAGAAACAAATTCCTGCACGGGAAAACTTTGAAAGCATGTTGAATGGAAACTTTTCCATTATCTCTTGCATTACTGGGGTTGAAGCCTCTCCATCTTTTATTCTTAATTGGTTATAAGAATCTGGACTGTTGGTCAGCCACAGTAAATTGTTTGGTTAACAAACCAACAAATAAACAGAACACAAAACAAAAACGATTACTCAGAGCACATGCAAGTTCTCTGTAGGGAGGAAAAAAGAAATCACAAAATGGTTGTGGAACATGAAACTCTAAATAAAAATCCTTTTAATTTGTCTTGGATGTTGAAGTGGGAGGAGCTCAGCAAATGGAGTTTGTGTGCCTTGCAAGCAGTTTCTGAAAATGACAATGCCAACTCTATTTAACTGTTATAATTACCTGTCACCACCACGTGCTTCCACCACTGGCTGGAGACAAGGGAGCTGCATGCCTCACAGTGCAGTGCTGACTGAGAGATAAAAATAGGGGACGTGCCCGGGGCTTGCTCATCCTGACTACTCTGTGTGGGGAGATATGCCCGCTGACATAGTCCCCAATAGATAAAGCAGTTAAGTGGCCCCAAGCAATAGTGCCTATGCTCCAGGGTCAAAGGGAGTGTCACACAAGCTTGACTGCACTGCCAAGACCAAAAATCAGAGACACTTCTGTTTTTAGGTACATGCAATTTTTTAAAATTTAGAAACCTCATAAATTGAGTCAGTTTGATTTATTAATTTGTGTTGTCTTTGTGTTCAGTAATGGTCAGTTTTACTTTAGACCTTGGGACTCATGCCATCCTACCTTTACTCCTCAATTGCCAGCCTAGTCTTCTCATGGCAAATGAATATGAATGATTTCTTGGAATGCTATATCTCACTCCTTACATATGTTGGGCCATTTTCATGGCTCATCTCTAGGTCCAGTTTTTGGTCTTGAGTACATTTACTTTTAAAGATATCATTCTTGCAAACAGATGGTGATCTGGGAGTATCCAGGGCTGTCCAAGCCCACTGAACTTGCCCTTTAGCTCTCTGCCAATGACATGAATTGGGTGAAAGACCATAACCCCAGAATCAGAAGACTTGATTTTAGTGTACGGTTTCCATCTTAATAGGATGAGTTCAGGGGAAAAAAAAAAAAAAATTAGTTCTCTCAGTTTCTTCATTTGTAAAACATGAAAGGTACTATTATGCCTCCCTGTTTCTGAAATTGGCTGTAAAGCATAAATGAGATACCATAAGTAAAATCATATTTTGATCTCTAAAGCACTATGCAAGATATAATGTGACAATAATGGCAGGGACACATAGACTGATTCATGGCAAACAGAAAGAGCCAGGATAACAGGGAGAGTTGCATAGGTTTTACTGTTCTGTTGGTTTGTCATTTGGATATGTTTACCTTTTATTCAAAATTAAAAGTTAAGGTGGATTATTTCTGTGAGTGGTTGTGAGCTAGTTTAATCTAATATAGAACATGTTAATAGTATTCGTATATGTTCATTCCTGTGTTTATTCATCCGTTTATTTATTTGTTGTCTAATGGATTTCTAGCCCTTCAGGGACCTCAAATCCCTCACTCAAGTCCCTCTCACACCATACCAGGTCTTTGTTCGAGATTACATGAACATACAGCTTCTAAATAAAGACACCAGCTGCATTGGACAGGAGCATAGATAAGACGTCTGTTTATTGTACTGAATGATAGTCCCTTTGTAAAAGGGATTTACAATGAAGTATAAGGAAATGGGATTTATAGAGGATAGTTTTGAACTTGTATCTTTAAAAAGAACAAATAAAAAAAGGGATGCCAACACATAGGTTAAAACCTGAGTACAAAAAAGAAAAGGCCAGGGACTTCCCTGGTGGTCCAGTGGTTAAGACTCTGGTGCTTCCACTGAAGGGGGCACGGGTTCAATCCCTGTATGGGGAACTAGGATCCCGCGTGCCATGCGGCACTGCCCCCACCACAAAAAAAAAAAAAAAAAAAAAGAGAAGGTCATGTATGGGCTTGTATCTATCTGGTTTTACATGCCTGGAAGGCTAAAGAGCTAGATTGTGAAGTTTTAGATTCCTAGGGAGACGTTGAGGTAGCCCTACTATAGAAGGGATTTATATAGGTGAATGACCCAGTCTCATGTTTCTTCTACAAGAATTGACGGGGGAGGGGGATCTAGAAACTAGTGGGTTCACAAGGTCAGCAAATGTTCAGAAGGACAGCATATAGACAAGGCTGTTAAAAGTAAAATGAAACTTTCAGCCAAATTAATTACTGTCTATGAAGTATTGACATGGTTGAAACTTGACAAGTATATACAATTTGATCAGAATTTATATTGGCTTCTTGAAGAGTTGTATGCATATTTATTGTACACTAGAGATACAATAAAACCATAACTCGGAAATTACTAGAATATAATCAGTTAAGCGGCCTGAAAATAAAATAATGACTATAGCAGAAATCTGTTGGGTAAAATGGAAGGGAAGAAAGAACATTCCTTTGGTTCCACACTAGATTTTTATGTCAATAAGATCAAATGACTAAAAGCTGGAACTAGAAGAACCAAGTTAAATCCGAGTGATGCTCATCTTGAGATAGGATGTGTGCATCAACAGGACATGTGGTAGCATTCTTCAGAAATCACAGCCAGATCTAATCCTTCAGGTTTTGATGTCAGTGATGGTACCATAGCTCAGTTTCATTTGAGGGGATGTGTTGAGGCTGTGGTGCTCATACAGAGATGGAGGGAATTGGGAGCAGCTATCCTGGATGAAAGATACCACAAGGGATATTGACAATGAGGATTATTACTTTTTAATTAATTTTTTTATGGAAGTATAGTTGATTTACAATGTGTTAATTTCTGCTGTACAGCAAAGTGACTCGGTTTTACACATATATATATTCTTTTTTGTATTCATTTCCATTATGGTTTGTTACAGGATATTGAATATAGTCCCCTGTGCTATACAGTAGGACCTTGTTGTTTATCCATCCTATATGTAATAGTTTGCATCTACTAACCCCAAACTCTCAGTCCATCTCATTGAGACAATGAGAATTTTTTTTTGGCGGGGGGTGGTGGGTACGCTGGCCTCTCACTGTTGTGGCCTCTCCCGTTGCGGAGCACAGGCTCCGGATGCGCAGGCTCAGCGGCCATGGCTCCGCAGCATGTGGGATCTTCCCAGACCGGGGCACGAACCCGCGTCCCCTGCATCGGCAGGAGGACTCTCAACCACTGCGCCACCAGGGAAGCCCAATGAGAATTATTTTTAACTTGATGTATTAATAATAATCATAGGATAGTTAATACCAGAAAAATATCGAGCCTTTTTATAGAGTAAATAATTAGCTTAAACATAATTCTCTCTCTGTCTCTATCTCTCTCCTTCCCTGTCTGTAAAAATAAAATGTGGATATAACTATATCATGTCTGATGTTAAGGACCAAACCTGCCACACTATGGTGTCAGTAAAACTGTCTTTGTTTTCATTCAGGTTCCTCTGGGTACATTGTAATTGGCATCATCCACTAATATTGACCAGAATTTGTAGTCAAGTGGTTAGGAAATCTACCCAACTCTCCAAGTACTGATTCGAATCCTGCTGAACACACATTGACTTTCTAGCATTTAGTATGGTAGTAGGCATTCAATATATATTTCTGGAACCAATATTTTACATTGGTTTACCTTTATACATCAGACAAATCATTTAACATTTTATTCTTTTGCATTAGAATATCAATTATAAAGTTTGGGGTTTTTTTTTGCCACTACTGCATGGATGCATTCAAAATTGAGGCTTTCAAATAGAGGAGTTTTATGACCCCAAATCATATTCTTGAATTGTTTCTAATGCCCCTACTGTGTATTTTCACTCCTTTTTGCTATATCAGTTTCTGGGCAACACAGAACATGTCGGCTGTTTCACTTTCCTTCAATGTGATAATAATGTGTAAAAGGCACTCTGCCTACAAGCACCTGTAAAATGATAGATGCAATTGCAGAGGGAAAAATTGATTGTTGTCATTTCCTAGGCTGAGTGTCAACTGGACCATGTCTCTATTGCCCCCCATTAAGTGATCCCTCAGCTGCTGCCGCTGGGGTTAAAATCTATTCCTTTGCAAACAAATGCTCCTTTCCCAGGGTATTGCTGTTTATTTTTGTATGCTTTACAGGTTGATTATAATAGAAAAACCTCAGTGTCAAATGATCCTGGGCAAGAGAAACAGACCTCGTGACATATTTCTGTTCTTTATACAGCATCTATCTCTTTCTCGGGCACCTCTTGTTCATTTTGCGAAAGACTTTTATTCTCCTGCTGAAGTATATTCTTCTGTGACTATTCTCTTTATTGAAGTTGCTAGTTTTCAGTTTGCCACAAATGGAAAGTCATCATGCTGATGGGTACGCACTACTTTGTTCATGGATAGGGTTACTGTGTGAGGAGGATAGGGTAAAAGAGAATGCAGCAATAGGAGGGGAAAATAGTATGTATGTTTCCGTTTTCCTCTGCTGATTACTTTCAAAGCTTCTGAGCTCACATTATAACCTTTGGTTTAGGCATGTTTTTGTGATTCTGTCTGCATTGATTGAGACACTGCCGCATTTGGTTGACTTTTCTTCCAGCTGAGAAGGTAGAGTACAGCAGTACAATAGAATAGAACTGTAATTAGGCAGCATGCAAATTGTGTAAGTCAGGTCCATGGCCAGACAACAGCCCTTCACTCTGGCTGTAGTTGATAACCTCCTGAAGGAAAGCTGTCCCTTGATTGGATTAAACCTGCTATTGCACATGCACAAAAGGCCAAAATTAAACAGAATTGTCTCTGAAACAAAAGGAGAGTCTCTGAAAATAGCTAGAGAAAAGGCACATTTTCTTCAAAACCTTCTGCAAAGGAGAGAGCTGCTCTTAAAAGAGCAGAGCTTGCAGAGTCACTGGAATGTATAGTTGACAATGGATTTGTTCTTTGACCAAGGATAAATTAATGAGGTGAACTTTGGTCAAACAATGTAAATAATGTCCCATAAGGAAAACAAAACACTATTCTATAAGGGAAAGGAGCTTGATTGGTCAGCAACGTAAAGAACTGAAATATCATGAGCTCGACAGAGCTACTTTTCCCCAAGGATATTTTAAAATTCACCATGGTAAAGCCTTTTGGCTTGGGCTTGATTCATATATGCTCTTGGAGCTTAGATATTTTACAAGGTCCTTTAAAACAGGTCTAGACTTATGGGAAAAGAAAGAGATTACCATAGGAGGGTAAATTGAAGAATGGCTGAGTAGAAAAGAAAGTTAATAGCCAGCAATAAATAATACTAAGATGATCTATAATGCAAATCAATTCAATTTAATTTTGTTATAATTAGTAACACTTTAAATATTTGGCATTATGATAAACACTTTGCATATGTTATTGTATTTGGCCCCTAAAGTATAATCGTGTAGTTACTATTCTTCCCATTTTACACATTAGGAATCTGATGAGAGCTATATTAGGGCTTAGTTCAGTGATATATATATATATATATATATATATATATATATTTATTTATTTATTTATATTTATATATTTTTATATATATATATCACTAGCTGTGGAATCATATATATATGATTCCACAGCTAGTAAATGGCAGAGATAAAGGCCTAATGCAGCCCATACTCAAAAGCCCATACTCTTGACAACTGCACTACCATTTCCCAAAATGAGGTCTGCAGAACTAGGTCCTTAAAAGCAGTCTGAACAAATATCTCTAATAAAGTAGAGAAATACTGTAAGCTCTAACCTGTGCTGTCCCCTACACTCCACCTTTGTGAGTCACATGAGATATTCATCTATTAAGGCACTGAAAGTTCTGAAGTTTAAGCATCTATTATATTTTTTAAAAATTTAACATTTCACCAATGTAATTGATAATAAAACTTTTTTTCTCTATAATACCAAAGTGAAGCACACTCATCTTACTCTGCTGTTGGTCAACGATTCCCAGTTTAAAGAAATAAGTATGAAGCACCTACTAAGTCAGAGTCGCCGTGCTAGGCTTTGCTCACAGATGTAGCCTCTGCCCTTAAAAAGGGTACAACCAAGTGAGGGGTTAAGGGTGCAGAACATGAGTGCATGGAAATCTGTACTGATGGTTGTAATTGGGTAGAGAGAGGCTAATAGCCGTGGGGGAAATGACAAAAGGGCATTTCAGTGATTTTTGAGGAGTTACTGATGATGGTGACAAATAATTTATGCCTAAGTGTCACTGCAGTATCTATAGCATAAGTATATTTTAATTGCCAATGACTTTGGCATCTTCTAATAAAGAGAAAAATTTTGTTCAATCAAATGGTTTATGAGTGGTAATGGAGCATGATAATTATATGGTATCCAATCAGAAATTAATGTCAGGAGCATGATTGCTGCTATTAATGTTTTAGATCCAGATCAAGAGATGTATGTTGACTATGTTAGTGCTTTCTTCTGGGTTTAATAAAGAAAATCATACCCAGGCCAGACATTACGCTCTATGTATGGGAGATAACAGTTCTGAGCAATTTTATTCTATCAATCCCAGGGAACCTTTGCGTTCCACTTAAAAATGTGTGTGTGTGTGTGTGTTGATCTAAAGGGGTACTTGAACATATACATGCTTGAGTTACACTATATAATGTGATGATTATAAAGCTGTCATATTAAAAAAGTTTTAAATGATTCAAATAGATGGCTCTCTCAAGAATTCATAATTTAGGTCAAATAGATTGAGAATTGAAAACCAAAGCCCTAAATAAATGAACTAAGTCAGATGTCATGTAAAGTGTGACTCCAGAAATAAAACTTAGTGGGAATTCCCTGGCAGTCCAGTGGTTAGGACTCCATACTTTCACTGCCGAGGGCCTGGGTTCAATCCCTGGTAGGAGAACTAAGATCCCGGCAAGCCACACAATGTGGCCAAAAAAAAAAAAGTAAAATAAAATAAAAGTTAAGTCATGAAATGGAGGAAAGAATTGGGTGAGTCAGATGCCACGTGACAGAGCAGAATTCTTCATCCAACCTGAAATATTCACACCTTAAGAATCAGTTATTGGCAAAATCTGTGAGTAATTTGCAGTGATAGGCAAAGCGATCTCCAGAATTTTGCAGTGTACTCAACACACACACACACACACACACACACATTCATGGCAACAGAAGTATATTGTATAGGGACTATTATTAATTTTTTTGAAGGCTATATGTCCTGTCTCTAAGGATACACTTTTTTCAGTCTTTGGAACTGGATATATATCTGCTAAAGGGTTATTGCCGAAAAGTCAGGTCTTACCTGAGGAAATTCTGGGATGATCGATGAATAGCATACATCTTGTTGACTTTTGAACCACCAGTTAATGGAACAGCTACCTGATAATTTTAGGTTTCAGCTTAGCATATACAGTCGGATCAGGTAAATTTTACTGTGTTCTTTCTAGAGCTCAGCCTTGTTAAAGGACTTTCAGTATTTGGGTCCTAAACAGGAAGTCAGTATTTATACTTTTCTTTTTGTGAAGGCTCCTTATGAAAGGAAGCCAATTCCAAGTAGAATTGGTATCCTTTTAACTTCTTCCCATTTCTTACCCAAATTTGGCTTTCTTTTGAATGTCCATAGTAGACTGAAATGACCATAACACAACAAGTTGGGGATTCTCTGAAAAGGATTTTCAAAGGTTAGTCTGAAAGTATCAAAGAAACTCTGTTGCTCCAATCAGCCTAATCTATTCTAGGTACTAGAATGAAGATCAGAAGAGATCTTACAGGGGTATCTGCATAAGAGTGGTCTGAGCTCTTGACCATTCAAGAGAAATCAAGGAAAAAATACAGGTGTTCTTATTAAGTGACATACAGAAATGAGGACTTGGAACTAGCATGCTTGTTTTGGGAGGGAACTGACTTATATAGTAGACTGAGGAGGGAATGAGTCATTTATCACAGTCCTTCTCAAGCCATCTACTTAGATGGATGAAATTAAATTCTCCTAAAACCAAGGCTTAGAAGCAGGGGTTTACTTCTTAGGGATAAAATTCAAAAAATAGAGAGTAGTGGCACTGTAAAATTGATGTGTTTTTTGGTTGGAAACTCCAGAAACCTAACTTAAACTGACTTCAGATTAAGAATGATGGGAGATGTTTACTTGCCAGCACACCCAGGAAACCTAAGGGCTGATCATATTCTCTATTAGAATTAAGGACTGAAAAAATGATATTTGGATCCTGTCTGTACAATTTTTCTTTTTCTCTCTTTTTAGCTTTGTTCATTTCTATTTCTCTTTGTTTATTGATCTCATTTTAGCCTTGTCACAGTCAGGCTTGTGTCACAGAATAAGAATGATGGCCTTGAATATTTCCAAACCAACAACCTTACTGACAGATAACCCCAAGAGAGGAAAGTATTTTCTTTTCTAGAAACAATTATCAAATCACATAGAAGGACCCTAATTAGCTCCCGTGGGGTTCATATTTAATCCTTGGACCAGTAACTTTTGCAGAGGGGTAAGGAGTATCATGATTAGTGGGGTTGGGTCATGTGCCTATCCATCTGGCCAGGGGATTTATTAAACCTAAAATTTTTCAGTTTTGCAAGCAATAATAGGAAAGGAAGAGGTAGCTCCCCAATGGATAAAAGTAAATTGGGCAGAAAAACATGACAGATGTCTACCTCTGGTACCAATTTGTGATATTCCCATTTTTGTGACCATTGGATGTAAGGCAGTATACTCTCACAATTGTGAATTTAGCTGCTAAAGGATATACTGATAAATATAACTTTTGAATCTTGCACTGGCTATTGCTAAGATCCCTCCCAACTTGGTTGCTTGTTTAAGGGAAAGCTGAGAAGTCAAACAGAATCTCAAGGCATCATTGGAAACAACAAAGACATACATAGCATGAGCCCCAGGCTGTGACCAAGTTTCAGTCCTGCAGAGAAGTTTCCCTTCAGATCCATTCACCAGAGGCATGGGCGTGTTCCTTGTTCCTTTATCTCCTAAAACTGTTTCATTGAACCAAGGTTTTATTTCACATTGATCTGATTCTTCTTTCTTAGTATAGTTAAATTCAGCAGCTAGAGCAACTAACACATTTTTTCTGGTAGGCAGTAATGATTACAAGATAGTTACAACTGCTTTCTGATTATGGAACTTGCAATTCTAGAAGCTACTGGATGCTCATGTGCCTTTATCTCTCAAGGTGAGATAATCACGTAGAATACTGAGGAATTTTGAACACACATGCTTCTTGCCAATAGATTTTGTATTTTCCTCTGCGCTCTATGATACAGAAATTGTGTGATGTATTTTGATTTTATGTAAAGTTAACCCAAATAGTTAAAAATAAGCCTAAAGATAAGCTGAAATGTCAAGACTACTTGAGGTATATTTAGAGATCTGTTGATTAACTGTGGATATGTCCAACTCTTTGACTTCATGTATAAAATGCCCCTCAAGCCTCTGTATGCCCTTGGAGTATTTACTCTCTGATATTTATCCTTTTCAATTCTATGTGAATTTATTTCACTGGAAAGTAAACTAGAGCTTATATTCCAGTTGTCCCCTTTCGTCCTGTCTGTTTTAGCATTTTCAAGAGTACCCTTGGCTACAACGAGAGGCATAACAGATTGTTTTCCTTTGATTTCTGCAATTAAATTTGTAAAGTGTTGGGAAAATGTATATAATGGGGTTACATGAGAAGGCAGTCTTATTTGGCTTACTGCTGTTTACAAACAATTCTAAATACAGTGACTTTCCCACAGCCTTCATTACTCTTCACTGGTCCAAAACTTTAGAACTTCTTTCCATCAGCATAAGAAATAAGAACATTCTAGCATAACACACCTGGGAGGAAACTCAAAAGATTTTTTTTAAGAACAAACGAATATCCAAGCCTTCTTAGATGGTAGTCTTTCTATTCTTTTTTTAAGTGAGCTAATAAGAACACTCTGGAGGTTTATGAGAAAAAAATTTAAAAAGGATTCTGGGGCTTCCCTGGTGGCGCAGTGGTTGAGAGTCCGCCTGCCGATGCAGGAGACACGGGTTCGTGCCTCGGTCCGGGAAGATCCCACATGCTGCGGAGCGGCTGGGCCCGTGAGCCATGGCTGCTGAGCCTGCGCTCCGCAACGGGAGAGGCCACAACAGTGAGAGACCCGCGTACCGCAAAAAAAAAAAAAAAAAAAAAAATGGATTCTGAAGTTAAACACACAGTACCTCATACTTGGCATTTTGCAAACTGCAGTTTGCATAGCCAGCTGGGATGTATGATCAATTATATGTACTAGGCACCCTGTGTGCACTAAATTTATAAGTTTTGTCGTTTTTACATGGACATTATCAGATGACCCCTTTCTCTTCTACTTCTGGGTGACATCTGTGTCATTGGTCTGAAATGAGCTTCACTTGTCTCCTACTCCATATTCCAGCTGTCAGTGTTTCCTAAGCAATTAACAGATATCACAGTAGCTCCTATTTCATTTTGTTATATGTTTTTTTTTTTGCGATACGCGGGCCTCTCACTGTTGTGGCCTCTCCTGTTGCAGAGCACAGGCTCCGGACGCGCAGGCTCAGCAGCCATGGCTCACGGGCCCAGTCGCTCCGCGGCATGTGGGATCTTCCCGGACTGGGGCACGAACCCGTGTCCCTTGCATCGGCAAGCGGACTCTCAACCACTGCACCACCAGGGAAGCCCCTTGTTATATGTTTTATAACATTCAACATACATTAGGATCTCAGTAAATATTACTGACAAAATGTTTGTATTGACTGTATAAACCATAATTTTCAGAATACCAACTACATGTACTGGAGCATTTTTTGTCTGATTCCAAGGTTCAGTATTTACTGTCCTCCCACAAATCCTTCCAAGTTTGCTTGCTAGCCAGCTTTGTAATGATGTCTCCCTCTGCAATACCACTTTACAATTCATATGAATTCTTACGCTTCTGGTAATAGCGCCTAGATTTATCCAGTGTGAAATGAGGGAATGAACATTTTCTTTGGAAAGCTGGGAAACTTGTTTGTGAATCCAACATAGCTCCTTTCAGTGGAAGTTCCTGGTGTGGTTTAAGATCATGATTTTAAACTAGTTTCTCTACAAGGGGCAGTATTGTGAAAGTTGTAAGCCACTGTTCATGTATTGCGCTTATGGTAATGTTATAATAAGTAGTTTTCTTTTTTTAATATTCCTATTCACTGCATCTTTGCTGTTATTGTTCATGCACCTGGAGGCTACTTGGCAATGGGTGCACACATACAAAACAAGAGACCAGCAAATTCCAGTGCATAATCATAATCTCGGAAAGGCAAAAGCGCTGTGACAGAAATGACTCTCACTCTATTACTCTGCTTTCCCCTGAAATGCACATGCTCCCATTCGCAAATCAGTTTGCCTAAGCTTTTAGGACAAGCAGAGCCCTATGCTGTCTCAAAGGAAGAACGCAGTCAAACACCTAAGATAGTGCATGCAGTAAATATGCTCAGTCACTCTGCTGCAGTTCGGGGGAAATGTTAACTGTACCCCAGCCATGCAGCGTATTAACTCACTTCAAATTATGGCATTTGGTATGTTTGTGTGTGTGTGTGTGTGTGTGTGTGCAGGCATGTGCCTATGTGTGCATCTACAACTGCTGGAAAATAAAGAAAATCATTCTTTAAAGGCAGATCTGAACTTCCCGTGGCTCACCTTATAAGGGTTACTGAGAAAAATGAATGACTAATCATCCCACTTTCCTTTCTTCCCAGTTACATGGCCAACTAAACACCTCGTTTCTTTTATTCTCTCATTTTGGTCATTGATTAATATTATCTGGCTCCGTATTCAAATTCTGTAATACAGTGCACAGACAATGGGTTTTGGCATCTTACTGACCTGGAGAGGAAAATGAAGACAATGTATGCCACACTTTTCTTAAGAGATGCTAGAGCTGAGCTAAGCATTCAGCTTTGTACTCTCCATTTTGAAAGCAAAGACTGAAACACAATTACTAATAGGATGCAAAGTGTCTATAAAGAAGAACCAAACAAACCAGTTTCTTGGAAAGAGAATGTATTGTCGATCTTTTTGATTACTTTTTCTGATTATATGAATTGAACTTAATTTCTACCATGGATTCTCATAAGACAAACACTGTATAATCTGTGAGACGATGCTTCTTATAACATTTACAATATATAAGATGATCAATCTTTAGGGCTCTTTCTTTTAACTCGTTTATTTTCCAAAAACATTTAGTGACTAGCTAATATATGCCAGACGCGGTGCTCAGGATTGGAAATATAATGTTGGTTAAGTCAAGGTCCCAATTTCAAGGAACACAAAGTTCAGTCTGGGTGATGAACAGAATGACAGATTATAGGGCTTCCCTGGTGGCGCAGTGGTTGAGAGTCCGCCTGCCGATGCAGGGGATGCGGGTTCGTGCCCCGGTCCGGGAGGGTCCCGCGTGCCGCAGAGTGGCTGGGCCTGTGAGCCATGGCTGCTGAGCCTGTGTGTCCGGAGCCTTTGCTCCTCAACGGGAGAGACCACAACAGTGAGAGGCCCGTGTACCACAAAAAAAAAAAACAAATGACAGATTATATCAATAATGTGGTTTAGGTGCAATGATATAAGAAAATATAATGTGTGTAATGTGTTCTGGTGGATGGGAAACTTGATGGATGGTGGATTGAGACTTATGGTTAGATTAGGGAAGGACTTCTGAAGAGCATGGGTTGGGTCCTAAGGAATTATAGGAAACATCTAATAATAACAAGAATAAAATCTAGTGGACCATATAGGATTTCATATATTTTTTGGCAATATTCTGTGAATGTAATTCCACATAACTAATTTTTAAACACAACTTTCGCATTAGGGAGTTTGAAATTTTATTTTCTGGTAAAAAAACATGGAGTCAAAATATTTGTTTTACCTAGAAGCTTTTTTCTTGCATCAAAATTGAGTAAGCCAAGAATTCTGTCATGTCTACCTAAAATTTAGGGAATAGGCTTGGGAAATTTATTCATTCAACCATTTAAGTATTTATTCCACAGATATTTATTGGGCACCACAAGGTGTTGTGACTATTCTGTACATAAAACCAAATGCATAAGTTAAAAGCATAAATAAGACAAAATATGTCATCCATATACCAAAATAACTGAAATAATTAAAAACGAATTGTAGATTGTAACCATCAAAATTTGAACTAGATCCACCAGAGGGCAGACAGCAGAAGCAAGAAGAACTACAGTCCTGCAGCTTGTGGAAAAAAAACCACATTCACACAAAGATAGACAAGATGAAAAGGCAGAGAGCTATGTACCAGATGAAGGAAAAAGATAAACCCCCAGAAAAACAACTAAATGAAGTGGAGATAGGCAACCTTCCAGAAAAAGAATTCGGAATAATGAGAGTGAAGATGATCCAGGACCTCGGAAAAAGAATGGAGGCAAAGATCGAGAATATGCAAGAAATGTTTAACAAAGACCTAGAAGTATTAAAGAACAAACAAACAGAGATGAGCAATACAATAAATGAAATGAAAACTACACTAGAAGGAATCAATAGCAGAATAACTGAGGCAGAAGAACGGATACATGACCTGGAAGACAGAATGGTGGAATTTACTGCTTCAGAATAAAGAAAAAAGAATGAAAAGAAATGAAGACAGCCTAAGAGACCTCTGGGACAACATTAAACGCAACAACATTCACATTATAGGGGTTCCAGAAGGAGAAGAGAGAGAAAGGACCAGAGAAAATATTTGAAGAGATTATATATTTCCTTTCCCTAACATGGGAAAGGAAATAGCCACCCAAGTCCAGGAAGCACAGAGAGTCCCATAAAGGATAAACCCAAGGAGAAACATGCCGAGACACATGGTAATCAAATTGGCAAAAATTAAGGACAAAGAAAAGTTATTGAAAGCAGCAAGGGAAAAATGACAAATAACATACAAGGGAACTCCCATAAGGTTAACAGCTGATTTCTCAGCAGAAACTCTACAAGCCAGAAGGGAGTGGCATGATATACTTAAAGTGATGAAAGGGAAGAACCTACAACCAAGATTACTCTACCTGGCAAGGATCTCATTCAGATTCGATGGAGAAATCAAAAGCTTTACAGACAAGTAAAAGCTAAGAGAATTCAGCACCACCACACCAGCTCTGCAACAAATGCTAAAGGAACTTCTCCAAGTGGGAAACACAGGAGAAGAAAAGGAACTACAAAAACAAACACAAAACAATTAAGAAAATGGTCATAGGGACATACATATTGATAATTACCTTAAACATGAGTGGATTAAACGCTCCAACCAAAAGACACAGGCTCGCTGAATGGATACAAGAACAAGACCCATATATATTCTGTGTACAAGAGACCCACTTCAGACCTAGGGACAAATACAGACTGAAAGTGAGGAGATAGAAAAAGATATTCCATGCAAATGGAAATCAAAAGAAAGCTGAAGTAGCAATACTCGTATCAGATAAAGTAGACTTTAAAATAAAGAGTGTTACAAGAGACAAGGAAGGACACTACATAATGATCAAGGAATCAATCCAAGAAGATATAACGATTATAAATATATATGCACCCAACATAGGAGCACATAAGGCAATACATAAGGCAACTGCTAACAGCTATAAAAGAGGAAATTGACAGTAACAGAATAATAGTGGGGGACTTTAACACCTCACTTACACCAATGGACAGATCATCCAAAATGAAAATAAATAAGGAAACAGAAGCTTTAAATGACACAATAGACCAGATAGATTTAATTGATATTTATAGGACATTCCATCCAAAAACAGCAGATTACACTTTCTCTGCAAGTGCACACGGAACATTCTCCAGGATATATCACACCTTGGGTCACAAATCAAGCCTCAGTAAATTTAAGAAAATTGAGATCATATCAAGCATCTTTTCTGACCACAACACAATGAGATTAGAAATGAATTACAGGGGAAAAAGCGTAATAAACACAAACACATGGAGGCTAAACAGTACATTACTAAATAACCAAGAGATCACTGAGGAAATCAAAAAATACGTAGAGACAAATGACAATGAAAACACGACGATCCAAAACCTATGGGATGCAGCAAAAGCAGTTCTAAGAGGAAAGTTTATAGCTATACAAGCCTACCTCAAGGAATAAGAAAAATCTCAAATAAACAATGTAACCTTACACCTACAGGAACCTAGAGAAAGAAGAACAAACAAAACCCAAAGTTAGCAGAAGGAAAGAAATCATAGAGATCAGAGAAGAAATAATGAAATAGAAACAAAGAAAACAAAAGCAAGTATCAATAAAACTAAAAGCTAGTTCTTTGAGAAGATAAACAAAATTGATAAACCATTAGCCAGACTCATCAAGAATAAAAGGGAGAGGACTCAAATCAGTAAAATTAGAAATGAAAAAGGAGAAATTACAACAGACACTGCAGAAATACAAAGCATCCAAAGAGACTACTACAAGCAACTCTATGCCAATAAACTAGACAACCTGGAAGTAATGGACAAATTCTTAGAAAGGTATAAACTTCCAAGACTGAACCAGGAAGAAATAGAAAATATGAACAGACCAATCAAAAGTAATGAAATTGAAACTGATTAAAAATCTTCCAACAAACAAAAGTCCAGCACCAGATGGCTTCACAGGTGAATTCTATCAAACATTTAGAGAAGAGCTAACACCCATCCTTCTCAAACTCTTCCAAAACATTGCAGAGGAAGGAACACTCCCAAACTCATTCTATGAGGTCACCATCACCCTGATACCAAAACCAGACAAAGATACTACAAAAAAAGAAAATTACAGACCAATATCACTGATGAATATAGATGCAAAAATCCTCAACAAAATACTAGCAAACAGAATCCAACACCACATTAAAAGGATCATACACCATGACAAGGGGGATTTATCCCAGGGATTCAAGGATTCTTCAATATACACAAATCAATCAATGTGATACACCATATTAACAAATTGAAGAATAAAAACCATATGATCATCTCAATAGATGCAGAAAAAGCTTTTGACAAAATTCAACACCAATTTATGATAAAAACTGTCCAGAAAGTGGGCATACAGGGAACCTACCTCAACATAATAAAGGCCATATACAACAAACCCACAGCAAACATCATTCTCAATGGTGAAAAACTGAAAGCATTTCCTCTAATATCAGGAACAAGACAAGGATGTCCACTCTCACCACTATTATTCAACATAGTTTTGGAAGTCCTAGCCACAGAAATCAGAGAAGAAAAAGAAATAAAAGGAACACAAATTGGAAAGAAGAAGTAAAACTGTCACTGTTTGTAGATGACATGATACTATACATAGAGAATCCTAAAGATGCCACCAGAAAACTACTGGAGCCAATCAATGAATTTGGTAAAGTTGCAGGATACAAAATTAATGCACAGAAATCTCTTGCATTCCTATGCACTAATGATGAAAAATCTGAAAGAGAAATGAAGGAAACACTTCCATTTACCACTGCAACACAAAGAATAAAATACCTAGGAATAAACCTACCTAGGGAGACAAAAGACCTGTATGCAGAAAACTATAAGACACTGATGAAAGAAATCAAAGATGATACCAACAGATGGAGAGATATACCATGTTCTTGGATTGGAAGAATCAATATTGTGAAAATGACTATACTACCCAAAGCAATCTGTAGATTCAGTGCAATCCCTATCAAATTACCACTGGCGTTTTTTACAGAACTAGAACAAAAAATCTTAAAAATTATATGGAGACAAAAAAGACCCCGAATAGCCAAAGTAGTCTTGTGGGAAACAAGCAGAGCTGGAGGAATCAGACTCCCTGACTTCAGACTATACTCAAAGCTACAGTAATCAAGACAATATGGTACTGGCACAAAAACAGAAACATAGATCAATGGAACAAGATAGAAATCCCAGAGATCAACCCACGCACCTATGGTCAACTAATCTATGACAAAGGAGACAAGGATATATAGCAGAGAAGATACAGTCTCTTCAATACGTGGTGCTGGAAAAATGACAGCTACATGCAAAAAATGAAATTAGAACACTCCCTAATACCATACACAAAAATAAACTCAAAATGGATAAGAGACCTAAATGTAAGAGCGGACACTATAAAACTCTTAGAGGAGACATAGGAAGAACACTGTTTGACATAAATCACAGCAAGATCTTTTTTGATCCACCTCCTAGAGTAATGGAAATAAAAACAAAAATAAACAAATGGGACCTAATGAAACTTCAAAGCTTTTGCACAGCAAAGGAAACCATAAACAAAACAAAAAGACAGCCCTCAGAATGGGAGAAAATATTTGCAAACGAATCAACGGACAAAGGATTAATATCCAAAATATATAAACAGCTCATGCAGCTCAATATTAAAAAAACAAACAACCCAATCCAAAAATGGGCAGAAGACCTAAATAGACATTTCTCCAAAGAAGACATACAGATGGCCATGAAGCACATGAGAAGCTGCTCAACATCACTAATTATTAGAGAAATGCAAATCAAAACTACAATGAGTTATCACCCCACACCAATTAGAATGGGCATCATCAGAAAATCTGCAAACAACAAATGGTGGGGAGAGTGTGGAGAAAAGAGAACCCTCTTGCACTGTTGGTGGGAATGTAAATTGATACAGCCACTATGGAGAACATTATGGAGGTTCCTTAAAAAACTAAAAATAGAATTACCATATGATCCAGCGATCCCACTACTGGGCATATACCCAGAGAAAGCCATAATTCAAAAAGACACATACACTCCAATGTTCATTGCAGCACTGTTTACAATATCCAGGTCATGGAAGCAACCTAAATGCCCGTCGACAGATGAATGGATAAAGAAGATGTGGTACATATATACGAAGGAATATTACTCAGCAATAAAATGGAATGAAATTGGGTCATTTGTTGAGACGTGGATGGATCTAGAGACTGTCATACAGAGTGAAGTAAGTCAGAAAGAGAGAAACAAATATCGTATATTAATGCGTATATGTGGAACCTAGAAAAATGGTACAGATGAACTGGGTTGCAGGGCAGAAATACAGACACAGAACTAGAGAACAAATGTATGGACACCATGCGGGGAAAGCAGCGGGGGGTGGGGGTAGTGGTGTGATGAATTGGGAGATTGGGATTGACATGTATACACTGATGTGTATAAAACGGATGACTAATAAGAACCTCTTGTCTAAAAAAATAAATAAAATTCAAAAAAGAAAACCAAACCCTACCAAGAAAAAGATTTTAACTATAATTTGTATTGATCTAATCACTGAATTACAACTCATTTGGAAGAAAAATGCAAAAAAAATAGAGCATATTCAAAATTAAGCCACCAGCATCATTACAAAAGAGAAAAGGACATCCCTTAACTGGTGACACTGGATTCAGATGCTGAAAAATAACTCCTTTGAATGATCAACCATTCAAATTAGTTTCTTGGATGCCTGACTCACTTGCTTAGATTTGGCACAAATTCAACCAAATTGAAATAATTTTACGTACTAATATATATTTTCCTCTCACAGGAAAAGCTGGAGAAAAGCCTCATCTTCTTTATATGATTGCAAAATTAAAATGACCTTATCTGCAAACGAGAAAAATTCATTGATATATTATTATTTCCTCTCCTGTCAATTTTATGTGTGTGTAATTTTTTTTTTTTTTTTTTCGGTACGCAGGCCTCTCACTGCTGTGGCCTCTCCCGTTGCGGAGCACAGGCTCCGGATGCGCAGGCTCAGTGGCCACGGCTCACGGGCCTAGCCCCTCCGCGGCATGTGGGATCTTCCCAGACCGGGGCACGAACCCGTGTCCCCTGCATTGGCAGGCGGACTCTCAACCGCTGCACCACCAGGGAAGCCCATGTGTGTGTAATTTTTATGCTGGTATTAGCTAGCTTTCAGATACCACATTTTCTAAAAAAAGGCTTTGGGCTTTTAATAGGAAATGAAATGTATATGGCTCATTGCTTCTTGAGATAAATCATGAGGAGGATACTTTGAATTTTGCCAGATATCGGCAGTGACATCCACGTTGTCAAATCCAAAGTAAATTTCTAAGCCCTCATCTCACCCCACCTTTCGACAGCACATTTGTAATCACAGCAGTTTGTTCACACAAAACTCTTGGTTTATTTCCTCCTCTAAATACCAGCTTCTTTTGTTCTGTTTTATATTTTGTTTTTTTGTTTTACTGCCTCTTTATCCTGGTCTCTAAATGTTGGAGTACCACAGGCCTTGGTCTTGCTAACTTTTCCCTCTCTATTCTCTCTCCCTAACTGACATCATTCTACCTGATAATTTCCAAAGGTTTTTTTTTTTTCTCCAATCTGTACTGTTTAATGAAATCTAGACTTACGTATACATAATAAACCTGACATCTCAACTTAGATTTCTATAAAGAGCCTCACATTTAACATGCTCAAAAATAAACTTTAATTCAAAATGTACCCAACCTACTCTTTTCCTGATTGATTATCCCATTGGGTGGATCTCTATTCTACCATTTGATCAGGCTAAAAACCTTGTGATCATCCATGGCTACTCTCTCCTACACTTGAGGCTGATCTATCCTTAAATATGCCTTTGAATTGTACACAAAAGTGACCACTCTTCACCACTTCCATTCACCTTTATATTTCACATGGTTATTAGCAGTAGCCCCTCAAATAATTTCCCTAAACCATCCCTAAATCCTCCTGTTATATCTTCTGCCTGCCTCAGCTAAAATGGTACTAACACAATACACATATCTTACCACTTCCCTTTCAAACCTTCACCTGACTATGTTCTTGTCCCTCTATGTTTCCTCTTCCAGCCTACTTTCTGACCCCCTTTCTTAGCACTCCTTTACTTGATCACTAGCCTCTGGCCACATCATCCTCCTTGTTTGCCCTTAAACACACTCACCTCAAGCCCTTTGAGTACTCAGTACTCTGGTTAGCAAGCTCTTCTCCATGCTCACTCATTGTCTTTTCCTCAGTTTCTGTAGATCTCTGCACAATTAGGCCCTAAACGAAGAAACCTTCCCTGACCACACCATATAAAATAGCATACTTCGCTCTTACCTTCTATCCAATTATTATCATCAATGGATTTTATAAATGTATTTATCTTTGTCTCCCCCCCACTAGAATGTAAGCTCCATGAAAGTGGGCACTTGGATTTATTTTCTACTGTGGCCCCAGCACCTAGAATAGTGCACTTAAAAAAAAGAAAAAAACAACAACCAAAAAATGAGTAAGCACTAAAAACAAAACAAAACTCATTTGTTGAATAAACGAATTAATAAAGTGTGTTCAAACTTAGGACAGACGTTATCTGACCCATTTCATTGCCTTTTAGCCACATCAGTCTCATATGATGATAATTTTGCTTTCTAAAGTGTAACTGGGGTGGGAGGAGTAAAGATAACTTCATTTCTGGTCTGAAGGAAGGGTGATGTGATGCAGGGTTAGCATAGTATGGCTTAGCGTTTGGGGTAGAAGCTTCGTGGGGTGAAAACCCACACTGACAAAACCCCAGCAATGATTAATGTGGCTCACCTGTAACTCACAACCAGCAATTTCTCAAAGTTCTCGTGAGCAACGCTACTGACTTTCAGGAATTATCCCAGTAAGTAATAAATCACAAAAGTAATTAAAATGCTTCCTTAGAGTTCAGTAAACTTCTTGTATTCAACCCCATACCCAATTGTCTGGGAAACATTATTGACTCAGATTTAGGATCAGAAAATAGTACAAAGCCATTTGCATAAAGTATTGTAAGATTTGTTATTTTCCATTTTTCCTTGTCCTTTTTTGGTTCCTATATTCAAGAGTGTGACCTTGACATAGAATAACTTAGAAGAGTGTTGGACATAGAATGGCCAAGAAAGAATCTGCTCCTTGAAGGTATAAATCTATCTTCTTAGGACTGGAAAATAAAACTTGATCTGAGTATCAGATGTATAATTGAGCCTCCTATCATCTTAGCCACAATAAGACAGTAGAAGGGAAGCACGTTAGCAGAGCCAACATGTTTCATGATGTTGGCTGTGACAAGGTCTGTGAAGCCAGGTAGTCTGCCAGAATTCTAAAAGAGGAGGAATGCCTTGTAAGTTCCCTCCCCTTTTTTGCTCTGCCTCTCTTTTTTTTTCCCCCTTCCAGTTTTCCCCACACAAACACTGTGTAATTCCAGGAATTATACATCCTCCCTTCCATCATCAGGCCAGACCAATTGCTCCTTTAGGAGTACATACTTGCCTTGAAACGTCTTCTTCTCCTTTGCCATGGGGGATTTGTGAGGTGTTTTTTTTTTTTTTTTTTTCTGTGTCTGTTTATTTCATGTATGCCCTCTAAGATGCATCCTTTCTTTTGTGCCAGAAATAAGAATTGCTTGAGAGTAGGGGGGAAAAGAAGAAAACCAGAGGAAGTGGTCATGACAAGGACACTGGACACTTGAATGTTATATGGGAGGGAAGGCTTTCTCCTGAAATCTGAGAGTTATGAAGTTTGCTGGAACCTCACTTGATGTAACCCTTGTTTATCACGCCTCTCATTGGTCTCAGTTATTCAAGAGGTCAAGATGCCTGTAATTATAATGCGCTGTCCCTTGCCCCGGAGGAAGTTATTGGGCACAGAACTGTTGATCAGTTGATCAGTGCCTTCTCTATCTCCCACCCATATTCATCCCCCACACCCTCCCACACAGGAGCAAGGGGAAAATCTTTTATCATTTCAGATTCTCGTTATACAAATTGTGAAAGGATCAACTGAATAATAAATGAAAAACTACTCTTTGAGATACCAAAGAAAAGTGCTGTATTTATAGAAAGTACCATGTCATGTTTTTTTTTTCTTACAAAACACTCCATGCCTCCGTAAAACACCCCAGGACTTTAGTAAATGTGTTTATTATTTCTGTACACTTCCCTAAGAGTATTTTTAGCTGCCTCAAACCTTCTCTTTTTCTCTTTTTGCTTTCCTTTTTCTTTCTAGTTTGCCTATTTTATTTTCCTCCTTTAGAATTCTCATTATAAGAAATTTCTTCCCAGTTTGCAGTTTAATAACTAGGTCAGTCAGACACTCTCAGGATTAGAAAAGACTTTAGAGGTCACCAAAAGCAGAGAAAAGAGGGAAAGCAGGAGATGAATCTTTGCAGTCAAAACTTATTGTGCATATATATGGAATCTAAAAAAAAAAAAAATGGTTATGAAGAACCTAGGGGCAGGACGGGAATAAAGACACAGACGTAGAGAATGGACTTGAGGACTCGGGGAGGGGAAGGGTAAGCTGGGACGAAGTGAGATAGTAGCACTGACATATATACACTACCAAATGTAAAATAGATAGCTAGTAGGAAGCAGCCACATAGCACAGGGAGATCAGCTCCGTGCTTTGTGACCCCCTAGAGGGGTGGGATAGGGAGGGTGACAAGGGAGATGCAAGAGGGAGGGGATATGGGGATATATGTATACATATAGCTGATTCACTTTGTTATACAACAGAAACTAACACAACATTGTAAAGCAATTATACTCCAATAAAGATGTTAAATAAATAAATATTAGGGAAAAAAAGCTTATTGTGCAGTTATTATTCTTACTGCAAAAAAATGTTAAAGGGGCTAGAAGCAAACTAGGGACCTCAGTGTGTATGTGTGTATATATATGTGTATATAGATACACTCAGTATATATATACACTTAATACATATATATATGTATACACACATATAAACACACACACGTGCACACACAAAATTATAAAGTAAACGGCACAAACGGCTGAAAACAGCCACACTGAAACAGCTAGAGAGTTTCTAAGCATATGACTTTTCTCTGCTAAAGAAATTGTTTCAAAAACTTTTCTGCCTATTTTGAGTCTGCTCATTTTCTGGTGCTAAAGGGCAGTTCATGGCCTGAGTGGGCATGAAGGAAACAACCTCTGGGACTGAGTTCCTCATCTAAGTGATGTGAGCATTGAGCTTCAGGGGGTACCACGGTGTCAGTATAGGCACTGGAAGACATAATTTGTTAAATGGCTCCCAGTGCTGTGCTTATTTGTCTCACACCAGGAGTTTTTGCTTTCACAACTTAGCATATAATATTCTCCTGGTTCACGAGGTCTGGGCCTGGGGAAGGTGGCGAAGCATGGTAAGTCAGGCTGCGTAAGGCACCATAGGAAAGCGGAGGAGCAAAAAGAAAATCAGGAGGAGGTTTCTGTTTAGTGTTAATTAGTCTTACTTGACATTGCCTGTGAGCAAATGTATACCCACATACTAACCCATATTTCAAACTTCTAGCAGTGATTTCTTTATGTTTATAAGACTAACAGTCCCTTTTTTGACTCAGATGCTGAAAGATAAATTAAGAATTCATAAATTTATATTATATATATGTTTATATTATGTTATATAAAATATGTAACATTATATAAATTATAATAATCATTCTCTTATTGGGGAGACTACTTATGTAATATTATCTCTTAATAGTATAAAATAAATATTAATCTCTCATTAGTAGAGTATTTTTGAGCACTCTAGGGCTCACATAGTTGGACATCTATGATCACATGTGAAAGAATGTTTTCAGACTCGTCCTAAAATTATTGCCAGAATTCTTATCTTTATTTTGTAGACAAAGAAGCTAAGGCTCACATAGCTATTAATGGGCAAATCTGTAAACTGGTATTTTGACTCCAAATACGGTGCTATTTCACATTTTGAAGTGAAAAACTAACACTCTCTGAACAGTGATACTTAGTAAAAATTGTTGAGTTGCTAGAGGGTGATTGTAGCAGTTGCTTGTGTTTAAAACAACGTTGTGCAGTGGAATGGATGCGCAGTGGAATTAATACCGACCCGTTTCCTTCTAACACCTTGCTCTTTCGTTAACAGGCTGTGCGTCAATGAAAAAAAATCACTTCTTCTTTGGATCTCAGTTTACATTTTTATAAAAGCAATAAAGGCCTTGGTTTATACCATCAAGTGTCAGTGCTTTTTAAGTACTTGCTGTGAGCTGGGCACTATACTGGGTGCAAAGATTAAAATGAGAAACAAGGCACGAAGCCCCCTAAGTGGTTAAAATCTTATGGAAGAAATTAGATTAGACAAACTTTTAAGTCCCTTCAAGCTTTACATGTCTAGACTCTAACAGTGTCCCAGATACCACAATGCATGCTGTTCATCATTGGTGATCCAGACAGACTTTGGGCAATCAGGGAAAGTTGGACCAGAGGCATTGCCACTGTTGCCGTACACACAAATATCCACCTTGCATTGGGATCCTTTCTCACGGGCAAATCAAAGCTACTTTCGCAAAGCAGTTGATACGAGAGAGCAAGCTCTAAAAGTGTTGAAAATGAGCTGTGGGAAGGAATTGTAGTAAATGGAGAGAAAGGGACATTGGCAGAAGCAGCAAGATGACTCAGACCAATATCCCTTTGTTTGTTTCACTATGAATTGCTCTGCCACTGTTCTTCTCTTTCAGTGTAAGAGTGTTTAGAGTTGGGAATGAGACTTTCCCCCAGATCTCAAAACTGGGCACCTAGTAGTTATTTTATGCCCCTCCAACCAATTTCTACCGGAAGGTTTCACAGCGCTCCCATGGGGACTGCACAGAATGAGACACCTCCACTGTCAGGAAGACAAAGCAGGATCTCAAGTCTGGGGAAGCTTTTTTTCCCCCAAAAAAGTTAAGAGACAAAAAGCTATATTTATATATCTACTTACAATATGTGTATGTTTGGGGTTTGCTACAATTTAAAAAAGAAAATATTTTTGATATGGAGTCTTCAGAAACAAGAACTGTGAGAATGTGTAGCTGTTCTCTGCCAAGGGAAGCCCTCCTTTGCCAGATACGAGCTCACTAACTCTTTCCCAGGTACAAAGTGGACTTCATGGATCACAGAATGTCAAACATTGAAACGCACGCTTACGCTTTGGCAATGCCAAGATCACAAAACTTCAAATGCAGACGGTGATTCCAAGAGGCAAGAGGCATAGGCAGTGAATGCTTAGGCAATTTATTTTTTTTTAAGTGAAGAACTGCTGACTTTAATGTATTTAGTATTGGGAACATCCTTTAGGACATATATTTAATTCTATTTTCCCACAATGAATTTATAAGGGTGTAATTAACAGTACTTTCTAAACTATGGGCACAGACACAATAGTCAACCTAAATACAGTTAAGCACATAGGCCTAACTTGTCATTTACCCTGAACATACTCTTAGCAGAAGAGTATCTGCACTAACCTACTGGTGGAGAGGGTAAGCACAGCTTCCAAAATGGGAGGCTTTGTGTTTTGCATAAGGGTGGCTGACTTATGTGCCACAGTATGGAAGCAGAATATTAGACCTTAAATCAATCTAAATATTCTATTTAATATGTGTGTTAGAGAAATAAAACTAATGTCTGGTTAAATATTATATGTATATCAATAAATATATATATATATATGAATATGAAATGAAGCCACGCTGCATAATTCCCAAGTGATGATAGGACATTTTATTTTAACATTTCCTGCCTCAATCTTTAGTTTTCCACCGTCAACATCAATACAACAAGATTTTAAACCACAGTAACAAAAAAGAAAAGACCAAGAAAAAAAAAAGGGGATTTGGGAACTTACAATTCTTTCATTAGAGAGTAGAATCAGTTAATTTAATTTCTAAATTTCCATAGTCTTCTTTTGATGGAATTAGAAGGCTGATATGTATGGTGATTGACCTTGGAGAAGATTATTGAATATACTAATGACTAGCATGGCTAAACATTTTGCTTAGTCGAGGATTCCTCCTGAAATAAAACAAGTATGATGACGAAGTCTTGGAAAACTTTGGCAAATACTTTATATATTAAAGATGATACAGATAGATGGAGAGATATACCATGTTCTTGGATTGGAAGAATCAACATTGTGAAAATGACTCTACTACCCAAAGCAATCTACAGATTCAATGCAATCCCTATCAAAGTACCACTGGCATTTTTCACAGAACTAGAACAAAAAATTTCACAATTTGTATGGAAACACAAAAGACCCCGAATAGCCAAAGCAATCTTGAGAAAGAAAAACGGAGCTGGAGGAATTAGGCTCCCTGACTTTATACTACAAAGCTACAGTAATCAAGACAGTATGGTACTGGCACAAAAACAGAAATATAGATCAATGGAACAGGATAGAAAGCCCAGAGATAAACCCACACACATATGGTCACCTTATCTTTGATAAAGGAGGCAAGAATATACCGTGGAGAAAAGACAGCCTCTTCAATAAGTGGTGCTGGGAAAACTGGACAGCTACATGTAAAAGAATGAAATTAGAACACTCACTAACACCATACACAAAAAATAAACTCAAAATGGATTAAAGACCTAAATGTAAGGCCAGACACTATCAAACTCTTAGTGGAAAACTAAGAAACTAGGCAGAACCCCCTATGACATAAATCACAGCAAGATCCTTTTTGACCCACCTCCTAGAGAAATGCAAATAAACAGAAAAATAAACAAATGGGACCTAATGAAACTTCAAAGCTTTTGCACAGCAAAGGAAACCATAAACAAGATCAAAAGACAACCCTCAGAATGGGAGAAAATATTTGCAAATGAAGCAACTGACAAAGGATTAATCTCCAAGATTTACAAGCAGCTCATGCAGCTCAATAACAAAAAAACAAACAACCCCATCCAAAAATGGGCAGAAGACCTAAATAGACATTTCTCCAAAGAAGATATACAGATTGCCAACAAACACATGAGAGAATGCTCAACTTCATTAATCATTAGAGAAATGCAAATCAAAACTACAATGAGATATCATCTCACACCGGTCAGAATGGCCATCATCAAAAAATCTAGAAAGAATAAATGCTGGAGAGGGTGTGGAGAAAAGGGAACACTCTTGCACTGCTGGTGGGAATGTGAAATGGTACAGCCACTGTGGAGAACAGTATGGAGGTTCCTTAAAAAACTAAAAATAGAACTACCATACGACCCAGCAATCCCACTACTGGGTATATACCCTGAGAAAACCATAATTCAAAAAGAGTCATGTACCAAAATGTTCATTGCAGCTCTATTTACAATAGCCCGGAGATGGAATCAATCTAAGTGTCCATCATCGAATGAATGGATAAAGAAGATGTGGCACATGTATACAATGGCATATTACTCAGCCATAAAAAGAAACGAAATTGAGCTATTTGTAATGAGGTGGATAGACCTAGAGTCTGTCATACAGAGTGAAGTAAGTCAGAGAAAGACAAATACCGTATGCTAACACATATATATGGAATTTAAGAAAAAAAAGATGTCATGAAGAACCTAGGGGTAAGACGGGAGTAAAGACACAGACCTAGTAGAGAATGGACTTGAGGATATGGGGAGGGGGAAGGGTAAGCTGTGACAGAGCGAGAGAGTGGCGTGGACATATATACGCTACCAAACGTAAAATAGATAGCTAGTGGGAAGCAGCCGCATAGCACAGGGAGATCAGCTCGGTGGTTTGTGACCACCTAGAGGGGTGGGATAGGGAGGGTGGGAGGGAGGGAGACGCAAGAGGGAAGAGATATGGGGATATATGTATATGTATAGCTGATTCAGTTTGTTATAAAGCAGAAACTAACACACCATTGTAAAGCAATTATGCTCCAATAAAGATGTTAAAAAAAAGGAAAATTTGCTGATAGTGTTGATTTATACAAGTGAAAAAATTATAGTCATGAAAAAAAATACTTTATGTAAACAAGGCCTGTGTGGGAAAAGTAGCATTGAGTTAAGACTTTCAAAGGATGTCTTTCTTTTGCTCAATAGGGAGTTTATAGAATTTATTGTGTAAAAATAAGAGCTAGAATAGTAAAAATTATGCTTCAAGATTAATTTTGATAGTTTTGCCGTGATTATGTAAGATAATGTCAGAAACTGAAGTATTTAGTATTGAAGAGGTATGATTTATGTAACTTATCTTCAAAAGGAAAAATATATGGAGGAGGAATGGAGGGAAGGGGGAGAGAGAGAGAGAGAGAGAAAGAGAGAGAAAGGGGGGGAGGAGAGAGAGAGAGAGGTGTAGAGGGAGAAAGAAAAAGGAAGAAAAAAACTGATATGGGTGAAAGGTATGAAGCGTTCTTTGTACTGCTCCTGCAACCTTTCTGTATGTTTGAAATTAATTCAAAACTTAAAGAGTCTTTACAGAATATATTAAGTAGTGCAGGGTCTTTGTATGTGAGTTTCTAACAAAACAATTTTCTGGGAAAATAGAGTACCTGAAACTGACCCTTATTAACAATATCAATCATGCACATTCTATGTTTTCTTCAGCCCTTTAGGGCTAATGCTGATCAACAGTGCCCCATCCCACCAGAGTGTTCTCGAAAAAATGTTGCACTTTCACTGCAACAGTTGGTATTCCTGATTCACTGTCATGAACACAGTCTAACATTCCTCTCGAATCTACCATCTGTAGTTTGCATATTGGATGGGAACTTCACACTGCACAACAGAAAAGGAAGACCTGATGCTTTTAAGGATGTGTGTGTATGTGTGTGTGTGTGTGTGTGTGTGTGTGGAGAGAGAGAGAATGTGTATGCATGAGCTGCTTTTGAAAATGATTTGGATCCGTGTACAACAGAAATAACTTTGATTCAGGCTTCAAAGATGTGGAATTTATGCCTGGTTCTCAGTCAGTCTAGCTGAATTACTTGGGCAGATCATTTAAGGTGTCTCGGTTTCCCTAATTGTAAAATGGTTGTGTTTGTCTAAGTCAGCACTGAGCAAGAGAAGTTTCTGTGATGAAGCCAATATTTTATAATATGCCCTGTTCAAAATTATAGCACCTAGGCATGTAGTTATTGAACATTTGAAGAGTGATTAATGTAACTAAGGAAAATAATTTTTAATTTAATTTAATTTTTAGTCAATTTAGTCACACAAAGCTAGTGGCTAACATACTGGTAAGCACAGGACGATATCATTTTTACAATTATGTGATGCTGTTTTTTAACATGGTATTAGAAATTGTATGAAGGGCTCGAATTTATTTCCAAATTTTGTTAAAATCTTTTGGATGCCAAGATCACTCAAGTTAAGTAAGTAGGGTGAGGGGTATGTACAGAGAGCAAGATCATACAAGAATCTCATGGAATTCAAATCTTCCGGAAATCCAAAATGACAAAAAAGAGAAAACAACTTCTGGCCTCCTGTGCATATGTGATCTTAGCCGAACAGAAAGGAAAGCTGTTCATTTATTGTCATCTAAGTTACGTTAGTTGCTTTGATAAAGACAGTGTTTATATATTTAAACTAGAATTTGAATCCCTAATTGTTTCTTAAGATGCCTTGAAAAGCATTATTCCTTAATATAATACTAGAAGTCAAAGGGTTATTGTGCTTGAAGAAGGTATTCAATTTAAGCCAAACAGTAACAACATAGGGAGAGATTTCAAGTCTCAAGAATAAACCAAGATAAAACAACCAATCTGTGTGTCATGAAGTCCTGACATCTGGCCACTGGATATATATCTATTGGATGTTCTAAATGGTTCTCAAGAGAAGCTTTTTTAAGTTTCAGGGGGAAAAAATGAAACTATATTTAATGAAACAGTAAAATTCTTAAATCTGTACTGTCATCTGAAGAATGGTAAAGAGATAAAAACCATAAGCTTGCACTGTAACAGTCAGCATGTCACTATCTATGGATGCCTGTGACCAAGAGTGACTCAGAAGAAACTGTGAGCTCAGACAGTGAGTGCATAGACTTTGACCACAATATTCAAAAATGGAAGTTATGTGTAATTCTGAACCAAAATCATATGCTCTTCTCTGCATTTAATGTTCACATATAACTTGGGTTAAAATTCAGTATCTGCTGCTTAATGACTTTTCTCCACATTTTCCTGTTCAAATGCCCAAGAAAAAGATGTGTTAGCTCATGCTGTATTTGGTACTGGGTCACCTAGTTCCTCACTGAAGGTCCAAGGCTGAAACTTGTCTAGTCCTCAGATGTCACAGAAACTTTTTGAATGAATAAATTGATATTATAGATAGGCCCTGACTTGCCTAAATCAATTTGTTAATAGAAGAAAATGGATATCTTGTATCGCTGTATAACGATTTTAAAAATATGCTAGCATGTGAATTCAACTTTAGAAGAAAGTTGGAGACAATGTTGAGTAATTTGCTAAACCATTTCTGATAAATCTAGATGACTAGGGTTAATTTTGGAACAGCTAAAGAGAAGGAGACTAGAAGAAATATTATAATGTGCTATTTTATCTTTTAGGGAAAGAGTTGTCCAAGTGGAGGCTAGCGTATATTACTTGTGCCTCAGTGCCTCATATAATTCTTTGTACAATCATCTGATCCATCGACATCTATTTGTTGTATCCTGAATCCACCTTTGCATATATTCTCACAGCCTCTCTCCCCTCTACCACCATTCCTTCAAAGACCATGATAGTTTCAGATGATTGCTTTAGAAAATACACCCATATTTTCATAACTCATCCTTGACAACAGCCATTTATTTCTTTTTCTTTTTTCTTTTTCCTGGCTGTGCTGCATTAGTTCCCTGACCAGGGATCGAACCTGCACCCCCTGCAGTGGAAGCGTGGAGTCTTAACCACTAAGCTGTGGTTAAGACTCTGCACTCAGCCATTTGAGTCATAACTATTGTAATCAATTTCATCTTGACGATAACATTGGCCTCCTCAGGTGTGACATGCTCCTTTGACTCAACCTGCGATAAGCCTGTCAGGGACGCTGATTCCACCCCATATGTGACAGTTTACGAAGTGGGAAAAACTTGAAAAGCTAAAGAGGGGGTATCTATGAACATACATACGCACACGTACACACCTTGTAAATAACTGTATTCTGTGAAACAACTATCTGATAAGGAAGCAGTTAATAACCAGTTATAACCTAAGCTGAGTATCCACTAAGAGTTCAGTGTAGTTATCTTTCCGGGAGGAAGCTGCAGCTAGTGAGAAATGTGTTGTCAACACACTAGTACCTTGATGACTGTTATAATAAATGGCTAAGGCATATAAGTGGGCGATATGTGTCCTTGTAAAAGTTAGAGATTGGGAAAATATTTGGAAAATGGAATAATTTATCTAGGAAAAAAATACAGATTTTTGAACCTAGGAAGACAACTGGGCTTTTGGATGCAAAAAAACAGTATCACTGAGAAAGTCAGCCAATTATAAATTCATACGTTTTTAATGCTCACTTGGAAAATGCATTTTTATCCTTGAAGTTAAACACTGATTGATTATTGTGAATAATTGGGTAACAGTAGCTTAAAATAAATCTCCATTAGGCTACAAATGTCTTGAAAATAGAGCATGCATATTTTAACAACATTATTTTTACAGAAACATTATCTTTGAGGCAGGAAACCAGTATTCAGAAGAATTTACCTCATGAATAATCATCAGTTGAAAATCTTCTAGAAATTTCTTATTTCAAAGGAATACTGTGAAGCTAACTGTATTCTTAAGGAGAGGGAAAAACAATTTTAGTATAGTGCTTCATATATAATAATTACACTATTAATTCAGTAAATAAATGAATAAATTATTCAATTTTTCAACAAATTAGTTAAACAAATACTTATTAAACTCCTAGTGTTTGACCAGAGATGTGTTAGATTCTGCAGGGGGAATATAATTGAATTATGTGAAACTCTCTGCCCTTAGGAAATTTTAAATGCTTGGTGGAGCCGTCATGCACAGAGAAAAGCAAGTTTACAAAAAAAATAATTATCATAGGGGTAAACACTAAAGCACTAAATTGAATATTATTGATATCAAAATATAGAGTATATGACATGATTACTGTAAGTCATCACAAATGGAGAGATCAGCATTGATCTCTAAATATCTCTAAATACCTAAATATCTATTTGTTTCTTAAGAAGGGATGCATTCTATTTTAACATTTTCCTCTGTTTCTAATGTTGTGATTGTTATACTTCCGACAAATTCTAAATGACAAAAGTATAGAAATGTAATACCTTGGGATTCCTAACCGGACTATGAAAATGTTACTAAATATTATTAAAAGTTCCCAGTCTATCAAGTTTTGATAGCATTCTCTAGGAAAAATAAAAACTTGAAAATATTCAAACTGTTTACCTGCAGAGCTGAGTTGATATTTTTCTCCTGTCACGAACAGCCTGATGTTTAAAGTAGAAGAAAGCATTGCAGTAATAAAATTGTAATGTATGTTTTGGAAATCAACTAATATAAAGATTATGAAGGTTATATTTTTCTGCTGCTACATGTATTGACACCACTCTCCTTTGTACTCCAACATGAATCTTAATGGCCTGGCAGTGGCTTATGTTTGCATTCTCCAAATTAGCATCACCCAGTTCACCCACACGCCTTTGAATCTCACCAACATTTCCGCAAATAGCATCTTTCTACCAGGGGTGCTTTTATGCTACAAATGTTGATTTAGTATGTGTATATTTTTGCATAATACACATATGCTGTAGAAAGAAAAGTACCTTGAAAAATAGATTAGCCAGCTTATAATCTAAAATGTTACGCTTTGGTTTCCCCATTCTCTTTAATCACAATGTTTGGTAAATCATGAAGTAAAGAAGAAAACATGAATTTGATTTTGGTTTCACCATAGCTATTTAGTGCAAGTGAAAATGTTCATTGACAGAAAATGAATAAACATTAGTATTTATTTATTCAAGAAACATTCACTGAGCCCCTTTACAACTTAAGAGCACATCTTTGATTCCTTGGATGAGTATTCTTAGACAGATGGCTTTGGCTACCACAGGTGGGTTGGTTTAGAGAAGTTTAGAAAAATTGTTTAGAAAAATTGGCACTGCAGTGTGAAGGTTATCATTCCAGTGTCTTTATGGATCAGCTAACATTGGTCCCTTCAGCTCTTTAACCTTAGCTATCATTCTCACAAACAGACTTTAGGTGAAAAGAAATCATGGAAGCACATTATGTTTATTATTGTTATTAAACACATTATTTTTGAATGCCTCAAAAAAATCCTATGATCTCTCCAGAAAGCCAAGTCAGAGTGCAGATCATTCTGAGATTTACAACTATTACAAATACTTTTGAAAGGTTAAAGCTGGTAATTGAGGAGAAAGATGAGGAGACGGAAAAGGTGTTGTAGCTGGAGTAGCAATTTTTGCAATACAGCCTTGGGGAAAAGAACTGAAGTGAAGCCTAACACTGAACCTTAAGAAAAATAAATCTGTACTGTGAAGGGTGGTTGGCAGGGTGGGGTGGAGGTGGTGCAGAGAGTGAATGGAACTGAGATTGTGCCAGAAGAAATGCTATAGCAGTCAGAACATTTTTATTTCAGGTCATGGTCTACAGTCATCTTAGGTGCAACTCAGATATCTGAGCCCCTATGAGGAAAAGGATGGCATTGCTGAAAAGTTGAAATCAAGGGTGATCGAGGCAGGATGGAAAGATAAAGATGCCTTCGATTTCTACCCTGTCTAAATTACTTTGTGTTTTACAGTTAAACATCAAAACTATCTTATATAAACTCCATTCTGTCTTTCTCTTTCACAGGTTAGAATCCATATGGTCATGAGCAAAAAATTACTGATAAGATTAGCTCTCTCATGTTCAGGAGGGTAAGCACATGATGTAGAAAATACAGCTCAAGAGGAAAGTGAGAGTTTTTCTGCCTTGTAGTGTGAAAGAATCAAAAGTTTCTAAACAATAAAAGTAGGCTAAACATAAAATTGCTCAGAGGAAGGATGCTTATGGCAGTGAAATTAACAAAATTGTTCATTTGTGGTACAGCAATTAGATTATTTAATAAATTAGAGTTTGCCACTAAAGAACTGAATAAATTGGCCCGTGGGTTCAGTCAGATAACTTATTTGATTCATCTTTCACTTAGAAACACCTACCATAATGTATGTAAAATATGAAATAATTGTATGCTTGTTGAAGAAGAATCAATTCCTTAAATAAATCCACTAACTGGTGGCTTTGAGTTTGTGAAAATAGAGCCCAAATATAAGGATTTTTAAAAAAATTATTTGGTGTCCTCTTTTGTAAATGTAAGTAATTTTTCACTTCTTAATTGAATGGCTATCTCTCCGTAGCTTACACCCTTGTAGGGAATTCCAAATGCAGATTGATTCAGAGTATCACAATGTCAGATGCCATCTGTATGTAATTTTCATGACTATTTTCATTGACTGTCTTGCCTGTTGGCAGCGTGTGTACGTGTGTGTGCAGGGGAGGGGGGTACACGAGGGGTCGTTGTAAGGAGATTTTTGATGAAAACAGACTCTTGGTGTAAGCCATGTGTCAGGGAATCTGGCTAATCAAAGCAATTAGGCTCTCCCAATGTCGAAAACATAACAAAAACAGTGAACAACCAAAAGCATTGCTGACACCTGAAATCAGATTTCATCTCCACCGTTGGCCAGAGCTTAGTCACTTCTGTTACCTTTAAAAAGACATGCAATCCCCTGCCCTTTTGTTTCTGTCGTCCTCTTGGTCTCTAGACATTTGAGTTTGCAACTCTTGATATTAGTTTTGGAAGAGATCTTAACAAATATTATTAAAGGGATGATTTATGTGCACTTAGAAATGAAATCAGTGATCATTTTTAAGTGTAAGTCATGCCGGACTAAACTAATTTCATTTTATGATGGAGAAGCTAGTCTGAGGGAGCAGAAATAATCATTCAGCAAACAGCATTTACTTATTTTATTCTATTTTCCATCAATATGTTTTGGTGGCATGCATAGATAATCACATTTTTAATAAGAAAAATTTCTCTTACCTTTGGTTCAAGAAATTGATTTGTGTTTTATTATATTTTTATTATACTTATTATTTTTCTTTGCCAGTCACATAAACGTGGTTGTATTGCTCAGTTGTGAATGATACTCATTGTGACAAAGCTTACTGAATGGTTTTTCTCCATTTTATAAATTTACAGAGATACAGAGATTGAATTTTAACAGTTCCTCATCCTTTCCCGTGTTATTTTATGAAAAAAAGTGGACTTATGCAACCCATATTTATTTTTATATTCAGAGATATTGCATATTGTCTTAATAGCGGCATTTTCCTACCACTGACTTGCTATTAATGATATATTACCAAAGATATTAAACTAAGATCAGAACATTAAGCATTTTTTGCTTCATTAATGAAACTAGTAAGGATAATGTAGATGTATCCACGCTTAGTCTAATTAAATTTATTATACATTTGTTTATAAGTGAAGCTTATAACAACCCACAGGCTTAGCTGTTATGGGCAATTTCTGTAATAGCTTTTACAACAAATATGATTTATTCACTTTCTTAAATGTCATACTTCAAGTGACATCAGTAAAATAATTATTAAGTTGTGATATTCTTGAGATTATACTAGTAGTTATGAAAGCGGGTTATCTTTTTATTATAATTTAACGTCATAATTTTGGTGGTTTATCAGAGACACAAATTACCAGTAATTCATGTTTAGAATTTTAGCAGCTTTTCCTGGAAAATTGAATTTCAAGGAAATACAGAGATATTTTGCTGCTCTGCCTTTACGTTTCAATTGTCATATTACAATACACGTGCATGGTTTTATAATTTATATTAAAATATATTTCCATATCCTGGGGGAAAAAAATGAAGGCAGAAATATTATCTAATGGTATTTAGGAGAGAGAAAGAAAACCATGGATAAAAGTACTTTAATGAATAGAAGTAAACAGACCGGAGTGAGTTTTTAAATTTGAAATTATAAAATATAAAACCTTTATGAATGTGGAGAGAAAATGAGAAAGGGATTAAACATGAGTCCAAGAATTTGAACTTGGACAATCAGCAAAGGGTCTATACTATTGACATGATTGGATATACATGATCAACAGCAAATGTAGGAAGTAAATGGAGGATCTTTATGTCCAGGTTCCCAGTTAGTGAGATATAGAAGGTGAATTCACATGCAGTCAGGGACACTCAGAGAGGGTCCTCATTGGTCAAAGCCGTTTAAATGTAGCAAATAATACATTAATGTAAAAGATTCAAACCATGGGTTAAAAAAAAGTTTGAGTTAGGCCAGACTGCAAAGCCTGGTCAAGGTTTGAGAATTGTTGAGAGGAATGAGTTGACCTTGGCTGAAATCACTTTCAATTCCTGTAAATTTAGGACACAAACAATGTGAAGGGCGTGCATGAAATCACAGACACGTGTTGCAGAGAGGAGAAAGGGATCCCCAGTGCCTCCCTTATTCCTTACTGAAGTGTATCCCAAGGTTTAAATCCTCAGCAGCCCATATGGATAGAGAAACCTGCCTGGTAAGCTGGGTCTAGAACTACAGGCTCACCATTCTAAATACTCCTTATACCAGGACCATGATGTGGGGAGGAACATTTCATCACTCACAGGTCTAACTTACATAAGATAAAATTCTTGCTTACTCACAGTTGCACATTTCTATAATCCTGAATCCTGATTCTGCCACTAACTAACTGTATGACCTTGGGTAAGTTATATAGACTCACTGTGCTTCATTTGCCTGATCTATAAAATGAGATAATAATATTACCTCCTTTATAGGTTTATTGGGAAGATTAAGCTCATTCATGAAAAACACTAGATGGGCACTTGGCATATAGTAAGCATTTAAACATGTTAACTATGGTTTTCTTTCTTGTTGTACCACCAAGCCTACTCGGAATTTCAGGGGAGCAGGCTTTTTAATAAACTAGATAAAAAGAATGTTCACAGTTCCTGGAGGATATCTATATCATCTTTTTCTATCTCTCTATCTGTCTATCTAATCCATTCATCCATTTATCTATCATCTATCTATTTCATAAGAAATTACTGGAAATAGGAAAGAAGAGAATTGAGGACAAATAACAATGAACAAGAAAAACTCAGAAGAGCAGAGAGACAACAGATTAGACCAAAAAGAGTTGACGAGAAGTGGTGTAAGAATAATAAGGATCAGACAGAGATAAGGCTGGTAGAAGTTAAGGCAGAGGCGTCCATGATGGAAGAGAGAAAGCATTAGTCCACAGGGCACATCGATGCAGGGGGTATTGCTATATTAGAGCTTATTGAAGTTACTGTTTTCTATTTATTCTACTAAAATTTATGGAGAATCTACTATTTATAAAGCCTGAGGATTGACGGATATAAGAGAACTTCTGTCAGCAAGAAGTCTCATCACGGAAGAAGTGTTTATATTTAGTGTGGGTTTTTTTATAAGAGCAGGAAAGTGAATATCTTACTTTATAAAATGTTAATTTTAAAAATGATTATAAAGAGGTGGGGCCCATGAAATAGAGCCACTTGTCATCTGTAGACCCAATTCTTCTTCAGGACTAAATACGTTGTCTCAGATAAGTGCTGTACCGCATCCAGGGATGTTCATGATAACCAGTCAGTCTTCAGTGTGATGAACTTGGGGGCTAAGAGCTCCAGCCATGAGCACTGTCCTTTGTTGCAGTATGGCATACAAATATCAACACATTCCATGTGCACCAAGTGTAAACTGTTGGGAAGCAAGGCTTTATTGGAGCTGTTGACAGATGTCCTCACCATTTCCTTCACTATAGAAGCTGATAATAATCTATTAATTGATCAAAATATGAATATTGTTTACGGGGATATATTCATATTTAGGTGTTCGTTCAAAAGGTTTTGCTCAAGTAGCATCATTTGTAATATTTGCCTAATAAGTTGTATGCAATACACAACTAAACAAATTCTGGGAACTAATTTTTCTTGCCATTAGAATAAGGCCATTGAGGTATGATTACAACTGCTGAGATAGCATACAGCTTTCCCCCCATCTTGGAGGGAGAGGATCAGACAGAGTTCACCAAAGAGTCATTAATTCATCTTCTCCGGGGCTGTCAGCCCAGCAGCCCAACATTTTCATAATTGATCATTTCCAACTGGTTACTTGACAGGACCTCTATTTCTAGCATTTGTGTTAGGAAAAGTGAAGCACCTCCCACCTTCAGTTAAATGATATTTAACCCCTGGATGACTTCATGTAGTCTTTGATCATCAGTGGTAAACTGTACTAGAACTTCTAATGGTTTTGTTTTGTTATTTAGAACTACATTATGGATAGTTTGAGGAGAGTTGAGAGTCTGCTAATTAAATTCCTAGAAAGTTTGAATTTGCTAACAGGAGCTTAATGAGATAAACATGAGTATAAAACTAGTCAGACTACTTTACAAATACAGAATATCCACAAAGGAATTTAAAAATGCAAGGTGGGGAAGGGCTGAGGGGAGTAATTGAAAAAAATAGTTCAGGAGTTCCTTGATGTTGCAGTTGTGAAAAGTAAAATTTTTTTTTGCGTGAGTGATGTTGGTTTATATTCTCAATTCTGCCAGGGAGATTGTACCTTCCTGGGGAGAAAGACCTTAATTTACATTTTACCACCTTGATGTATGTTATCTTACCTTTTCCCCACCATGTTATAGCTATTTTAATGCCTTTAAAGTTAACTGATCAGCCAGCATGTACATACTTTAAGGGTTCTAACTGACCTTGATTCAATGGAACTGAGTACCGCAAGAGAGAAAACAGACTCAAAGATATCTTACAGTCAGAGAGGCTTTACAACTTGTATTCCAGTTTCTAATCATTCTACAGAAGATCATCCTGTAGGAAGACTCTAGAGATGAGAGAGTTTTCAGTGACTGTGTGCAGCGTATTTCAGGATTCTATTTTAAACTCAAAATTCTTAAAAGTAGACCATGGATTATGTATCATTATTTGAAAATGAAGTGGTCAACCTTTTAATCTCTCACGAGGTCCTTTGAATTATCTTGTATTTTTAAGAGTCTAGAAGGGGTGTGTGCATACTGTAGAGCATCTCCCATTTAGGTGTCCTTTGCTGTGGTTTGGGTGGGAATTTTAGATAACTCCTTCACGTGAGCATCAGGTCTTCTTGAATTGCTGCTGCTTTTTTGGGTCCTTGTTGCCCGGTGGGCAGCAGGATGTCACCAGGAAGAAGGGTAGAAATGATTACTTATGAAAAAGGGAAAGTGTTACATGGGAGAAACAACAAAACCTTATTCTACTCGCATCATTTGTAAAGTCCCATTTGACCTTAACTAAGTGGAAGAGAGCACTGGGTAAGGAAATTAGACTCAAAGATACTTTATTATCAGAGCTGTTTTTCAGGATTATTATTGCAGTTCATAATCATTCTACAGAATGTCATCATCCCAAAATAGATGCTATTAAAATATTCCGGGAAAAATTTTAGTGACTGTGCACAGCATATTTCAAGATTCTCTCCACTGTGTAATGATGTAGAGGGTACCTAGTAAATGTCTCAAAATAGGCATTTTTTTTCCATTGGAAAGCTAATGAATAATTTTCATTATAATTTAGAGAGAAATTAGAAAAGGGAAATAATTTAAAACCTACTTAATTCATCCTCATTTCTGATAAGCCCTTCTCTACTGAGCCCTGCCTCTGCCCTTGCTTTTTTTTTTTTTTTTTAATTTATTTATTTTACTTATTTATTTTTGGCTGTGTTGGGTCTTCGTTGCTGCGTGCGGGCTTTCTCTAGTTGCGGCGAGCGGGGGCTACTCTTCGTCGCGGTGCGCAGGCTTCCCATCACGGTGGCTTCCCCTGTTGTGGAGCACGGGCTCTAGGCGTGCGGGCTTCAGTAATTGTACCATGTGGGCTCAGTAGTTGTGGCTCGCAGGCTCTAGAGCGCAGGCTCAGTAGTTGTGGCGCACGGGCTTCGTTGCTCTGCGGCATGTGGGATCCTCCCGGATCAGGGCTCGAACCCGTGTCCCCTGCATTGGCAGGTGGACTCTTAACCACTGCACCCCCAGGGAAGCCCCTGCCCTTGCTTTTTAAAAGGATGTTTAGCACATGCTCCTTCTTATCGGGTCACCTCGTTGGAATTGCTGGTTAAGTCACAAGAAGAAAAAGAAAAAAACATGAGGTCAAGATTCTTAACGATCATTTATTTACTGATCTAGAGTGTTAAAGGGCCACTAAAAGGCATGAGGGCATGTTAGTGATACCACGGTAGTTTTGACCTGATATCTACTTTCTCCCTCACATTACATGAATGTCTCTCAAGAGTGTAACCAAAAAAAAAAAAAAACAGCTCTAAAGAAAAAGGACTTTAGAACAAGGCATAGGCAAGGACACTCTGTCAGAACTCTGGCACATTGGTTGGTATGTTCCAAAATCCTTTGCTTCCATCACAGATCACACAGATAGCTCACCAATGCTAGAAGAACAGTGCGAAAGGTCTAGATAAGCCCTTGGAGAGGGGATGCCCTTGAAGCTCAGGTGTTATTGCCCAGTCATGGGGTTAAGGAAGTTTTCAAAAAGTCAGACCGCTATCCTTCCTGTAATTCCACATACTTGTAGTGAGGCCCAAGTTAGTCCGAGATAAGTTACCTCCAAAGAGCATTCAAGCAAAACAGAAGGAATTATAAATATATGTGCACTGAATGGAGATCCTCATGTCAACCTTGCAGAATTAGTGAATCACTGGGCTGAAGTCGGGATAGTTGGAGAAGGATTAGAAGATTTTCCATATGCCTAGTGTGTTCCATAGAGGAGAAATGTAATAGAGATTCTACTACAACATGTTTCTTAAACATGAGTTAGGCTTGTTTAGAGTAAGCTATGCATAAGGTGAAATATGTTTCCCTTGGCTATATAAGTTTGGAGGGCTTCCCTGGTGGCGCAGTGGTTGAGAGTCCGCTTGCCGATGCGCAGGGGACACGGGTTCGTGCCTCGGTCCGGGAAGATCCCACATGCCGCGGAGCGGCTGGGCCCGTAAGCCATGGCCGCTGAGCCTGCACGTCCGGAGCCTGTGCTCCGCAACGGGAGCGGCCACAACAGTGAGAGGCCTGCGTAGCGCAAAAAAATAAATAAAAAAGTTTGGAAAGACTTGGATTTATATGTTTCTTCTAGTACTTTGTAAGTGAGAATACAGTACTTTGTAAGTGAGAACACCTAAAACATGCTAATTAACTATGCCTGCTGTGAAATTCTTTATCTGTGAAGTAAGCCTAGTTAAAATTATTTCCCTGCTTGACACCAGGATTTCTCTTAAAGAATGAATGTCTTTATTTACGAACAGGTTCTAACTGGGGTAGAGATAGTGAAATTTTAAGCACATGAGTTTGTAGGAAACAAGGGAGGAAAATGAGAGCCCATCTATTCAGATAAATTGGTAAAAATTGCCAAGGGACTTTGTGTAACATGGGAGAATAATACTCTATTTTAAATCATCTGCTATATAGTCTTACAATGAAGTGCTCGTCTCCAGTATCCCCTGAATCTCTTCTGTGTAAAAGTCTATAACAAACTGTATCTCCTACGAATGGCAGTTTGGGGGTGAGGGAACATGGAACCAAGAGTTGAAGAATGGGTCCTAAGAGTAAGTCAATAAGTAAAAAGCAATTAGATACATATAGAAAATTAAGAGGGACTTCTCTGGTGGTCCACTGTTAAAGAATCCACCTTCCAGTGCAGGGGACGAGGGTTCTATCCCTGGTCAGGGAACTAAGATCCCACATGCAACTAAGCCTGAGGACCACAACTACTGAGCTGCACACCTCAACTAGAGAGCCCACGTGCCACAAACTGTAGAGCCCATGCGCTCTGGAGCCTGTGTGCCACAACTAGAGAGAGAAAACCCACACACCACAACTAGAGAGAAGCCCGTGCGCCGCAACGAAAGATCCACTTACTGCAACTAAGACCCGACGCAGCCAAAAGAATAAAAAATAAAGAAATGTATATTAAAAAAAAAGAAAATTAAGAATCCATCAGGAGCATGCAAGCAAATTTGGAACTGCAGGGATTAGCGGAAATGTTGGAGAAGGCATTGGACTTTCCATATGAATAGGATTTTTTTTTTTAACATCTTTTTTGGAGAATAATTGCTTTACAATGTTGTGTTAGTTTCTGCTGTGTAACAAAATGAATTAGCTATATATATACATATATCACCATATCTCCTCCCTCTTGCATCCCCCTCCCACCCTCCCTATCCCACTCCCCCATCCCACCCCTCTAGGAGGTCACACAGCACCGAGCTGATCTCCTCGTGCTATGCGGCTGCTTCCCACTAGCTATTTTACATTTGACTCTGTGGAGATCTCAAGGGACAGGATGACTCTGCTGATATCTTGATAAAGCAGCTGATATGGTTGTGAGAATATAAAATTAGATTAAATTAATTTGATATGTAAGCACATTATTTCAACAACTCCGTCACCTCCACCTTTCTCATAAATCTGTCACTTCTCTCTCTTCACTTCTCCTGGGTTTCAGTGCTCTCATGTTTAGCACAGCTACTCAAGACTTCTACTCTATAATTCTACTTGCACCTGCTCTTACTGATAATGTTGATAATACTTGAAACTCTCTGAGTCATTAGAATGGGGATAATAATGTCTTCCTCAAAAAGTTGTAAGAATCCACTAAAATAAAATATAGGAAAGGGGGGCTTCCCTGGTGGCGCAGTGGTTGAGAATCTGCCTGCCAATGCAGGGGACACGGGTTCGAGCCCTGGTCTGGGAGGATCCCACATGCCGCGGAGCAACTAGGCCCATGAGACACAACTACTGAGTCTGCGCATCTGGAGCCTGTGCTCCGCAACAAGAGAGGCCGCGACAGTGAGAGGCCCGGGCACCGCGATGAAGAGTGGCCCCCGCTCGCCGCAACTAGAGAAAGCCCTCACACAGAAACGAAGACCCAACACAGCCAAAAATAAATACATTAATTAATTAATTAAATTTAAAAAATATATATAGGAAAGGGGCAATTTATAGAATTCAAACGGCTATAAAATATAGGTTTTATATTTAAACAGCAGCTCACAACCGCTCTAATAAGAAGAGAATAAAATAAAACAAATAGAGGCTCTTCTCCAAACAACTACCTTCTTTCTGGGCAGCAGAGCTGGAAGGAAAGTTAGTGACTCTCTAGCACTTCTTTTTTTTCTTTTTTTTTTTTTTTGGCGACACCGTGGGGCATGTGGGATCCTAGTGCCCTGACTAGGGATCAAACCTATGCCCCCTGCATTGGGAGCACGGAGTCTTAACCACTGGACTGCCAGGGAAATCTCTCTATAGCACTTCTTGATGGGACCCTCTGTTTAACTACATCTCAGAACCAAAGCTCAGTTCTCTCAATGGCCAGGCCAAGGCCCTTTGTCTTTTCCAGGGGCCTCTGTGCAGAAGGATGTGCTCTCAGTAACTGCAGACTAGTTAATATAACAGACTTGAGAAGTCCTGGCCCCTCAGCCCCTTCGCATCCAGAGTATCCTTTCAACCTAACTTTCAATTTGAAGAGCAAACCATACATGGAGATGGATGCCAGGCACTTAGAACAAGTTCTCGGATGGGCTATCTACTTTCATTTGGTTGTCATCACTGGACTTGAACTGTTTCAGAACTTACTGAATATGAATAATGGCTTGATCCTTTTCATTTCTTTGCATGAGAATTTGGTAGCACTGATTTAGGATGGGTTGAAGGTGGGGTGGGAGTGAGGCCTGCCTTTCTCCAGAATTTTTCCGGCTGTCGTATAACTCAATTCCTCCTGGTTCTGGTCAGTGGCAACAACATGTTGCCCTGATATCCTTTTAAATACGTGTTGACAATTTTGGTGTTTCACTCTGTCTTCCTATATCCTCCAAACAGAGCATGCACAGTTCTCTTAACCTTCGCACATAGATCTTATTTTGTAGATTCTCTACCATCTTTTGACTTCCTTGAAAGCTTCCCATCTGTTTTTCTTTGAAGAAAGCCATATAGAAAATCAAAGGGCAACTGGAAACAAAAGTGCAAATATATCTTATTCTGCTTTTCTTCTCTACTTCATTTTTCTTGTTTATTAGCAGGAATAATTTACAAAAGGTAATAAACCTGATACTAAATGAATAATTGCCTCTTTCTGAAAACAGCACAATTTAGGTTTAGATTTGGTGCTGAATACAGTTGAAATCAATGCCTGCATACAAAAAGTTTTTTTTAAGTCCATTGGTAAAGAGTTCATTAGATTGGATATTGTATGTAATCTTGATGATGCATACATGAACAGGAATATGGGTGCATTCCTTTTTTTAAGCCTTTATCTCAGAAGAGTTCAAGATAACCATAAACCATCCTTTGTCAAAGTTTCTTCCTTCTCTTTTTTTTTTTTTTTTTTGCGGTACGCGGGCCTCTCACTGCTGTGGCTTCTCCCATTGCGGAGCACAGGCTCCGGACGCGCAGGCTCAGCGGTCGTGGCTCACGGGCCCAGCCGCTCTGCGGCATGTGGGATCTTCCCGCACCGGGGCACGAACCCGTGTCCCCTGCATCGGCAGGCAGACTCTCAACCACTGCGCCACCAGGGAAGCCCCGAAAAGTTTTATTTTTAACACACACACACACTCACTCATTCACTCACACACACACTCACACACACACGTGTTCATGGTCCATTTTCATGATGTTGTGGTGTTAGTTGTTTCTGCCATCTCTCTTCCTTTTTTTTTTTTTAAACTAGGAATGCCAAGTATGTCTCCTATGTCCAGATTATTATGATAGTGGAATTTATCCAATATGGGCTTTACTAGGAAAATCAGGGCAAAACATAAAATGTTGTTGATAAAGTCAGTATTTTTAATGTTTTATCTAAGACAACAATAGTATTCCCAAGGCTGACTTTCTCCACCAGAGATTTCAAGAGCTCTTACAATAGAATTTTTTTTATCATTTCTCTTTTTTCCAAGAGTGCATAAGAATGGCAAACAAAATCTTTAATTTTGATTATTTATTATAATTACGAGAGCATTGTCAAGAAATGGGTCCATATAAAATAATTTCTAATTTAATTTGAATCATAAATATATAAGCATCTTACTTATAAGATAGTAACTTATTGATTTACAGGAAAATTGAAAATCAATTTGAAATTGATTTATAGGAAAAGAAGTCCTTCCCCTGCTTCACCCCTCCCCCAAAATGCAGAGAAGTGAAAACTTACTTAATATACATGGTGTGCTATGTAACGACATAAAAATCTAAGAGTCCCCCCGCCCAAATTTGGTACTAAGCTTTTAAAAGATTTTTGATAATGTGATGGTTAATTTTATGTGTGACCTTGACTGGGCAATGGGGTGCATAGATATTTGGTCAAACATTATTTCTGGTGTGTCTATCAGGGTATTTCTGGGTGAGTTTAACATTCAGATTGGTGAATCAATAAAGCAGACTGCCCTCCCCAGTGTGGCTGGGCCTCATCTAATCCACTGAAGACCTGGATAGAATACAAAGGCTGAGTAAGGAAGAATTTTTTCTCCCTGACAGTCTTTAAGCTAAGATATTGGTCTTCTCCTATCTTTAGACTTGGATTTAGACTAGAGCTTACACCATCAACTCACCTGGTTCTCAGGTCAGACTTGGTGTGGAACTATGCCATCGGCTTTCCTAGGTCTGGACTTCTCAACCTCCATGATTGCATGATCCAATTCCTAATGATAAATATAAATTATACACACATAATATGTATGGTATATACTGTTTATGTAATATAAGTCTATATTGTATTATATAAATAATATACATATATGAATAAGTTAAATGTATTAGTCAGGGTTCTCTGGAGAAAGTGAAGATATGTCTTGTATTGGTTCTTTTTTCTCTGGAGAACCCTGACATACATTTAACTTATTTTAATGCTATGAAAACGCTATAAAAAAGAAAACCAAACTTGTGCTAATTTTCAATGTAACACACCCCTTTTCTTACCTTTATATTATATTTTAAAATTCAGAATGTATAAAATACGTTCAGGCTACATTGTAGTAGTATAGTAAGTGTGACCTTTTATATGATCCCTCCACGGCAGCTTCTGTACACCAGTACCTGAAATTCCATTAGTACGATGGAATTACCTATTTCTCTATCATAGATGAGGTGTGAAAGGTAAATACTTTGGAAGAGAGTATATATGGACTTCAATTTATGTGAAAGTGAATGGAGAGTATTAGATCTCTTTGAGTATTTTTTTCTGAGGAAGGGATGGATAGAGAAGAAAAATAACTGAAAAGAGAGGAGTGTCACAGAAGCAGAAGGAATACAGAGAGGCGTGATTGAGTGCCCTACAGCTTCTTTTTGCCTATTTCACATTTATACAAAGGCCACTCCAATGAAGACCACTATCCAACAACTGAGGGGCACATCTCCATTCTGCTTGGACCCTCAGGAGTGATTCCAGGGATTGGCAGTTACCTTCTTTTAAGGTTTAATCAATTCTCTTAACTAGAACTGTGTGAAAATATAGACTACTAAATAGATAGCAGTTGGCCATCTAGGGCAGCCTGACCCACTGTATAAATTCTAAGGAGGCTGGAGAGAGGAAGGATTCTTTTTCTATTTGTGCTTATTGTAAGCATGGGTACTAGAATATTCTTAAAATAATGAGCAGTGTCATGTCTCAAACGTTTGTTTATCAGATCCACTTGACTGCTTTCTGAAGATCACTGTGACACAGTAAATGTTAGAAAAGATAAGGCAAATTCTCAAAAAGAAATGGATTAGAGCTTGAGCTTTTGTCAGTTACTGAAAAATAAAATAAAATCCATATATGTTTTCAATATGTACAAAATGCCAAATTCAATTTTATGCCAAATTGAGTAGCATTAGAGGATCATATATATATACACACACAACTTTATTGAAATATAATTGATATATAATGTTCTGAAAGTTTAAGGTATAAATGTGATTTGATACACATATATATTGTAAAATGATTACCACAGTAAGTTTCATTAACACATCTATCACTTCACACAACTATTTTCTTTGTAGTGAGAACATTGAACATCTATTCTCTTAACAACTTTTAAGGATATGATACATTTTTGTTAACTGTAGTCATTATTCTGTATATTAGATGTCCAGAATTTATTTATCTTATAACTGGAAGCTTGTACCTTTTGATCAACATCTCCCCACTGTCCCCTCCCTCTCAGACCCTGGCAACCACCATTCTGCTCTGTTTCTATAAGTTTCTATCCTTTCAGATTCCACATACGATGGGCTCATTCAGTATTTGTCTTTCTCTGTCTGGCATATTTCACTTAGCATAATGCCTTCAAAAACTTGGTTGGTGACCCATACAAAGATAGAAACATAATTAAAATATTAGCACCGTTTTACACGGTCAAAAGATATATAAATACTATAATAAATATAGCGTTTTATCTTGAAAAAGAAAATTCCTCAAAGCCTAAAGAATTTGGTCCTTAATCCACCACTGGGAGGGGTTTTATTATGGTGATTCCCATGGTTCTTATATTTTTAAAAATATTACAAAGTTCTGATGAGCTTTTATGAGAAAAATAAAAGCCAGGTTTTTCTTCTGAGAATCTTACCAACTGTGATATTTTTTGATAGGTTATAGGAATAATCAACAGCATAATAGAGAACTACCCTAAGAAGAAATCTCAGAGCTTAGATAATCTTGTCATTTATTCAAGGGACTTGGTCAGTCAGAATGTAAGGAAAAATAACTACTTTTTTGTTACCAGGCTGTCATGAATTAAGAATGAAAATAATTTGGGTTATGAAGCATTTTTTTTCCTACAAACTAACTCTGTAGAGACTTGGGAAAAATAGGGAAATATAAGTATCTTAGCTTCATTTTAAGCTGATCTTTGTAAAATGGAATTCTTCCAAAGTAAGCATTTATAGTACCATTTTGAGGGAAATGTAATATTGAAATCTGTATGAATGTGCATTAATTTAATTCATGTGTGCCTATGTTCAGCAACCAACTAGAGAATTAATATCTATCCCTTCTGTAGCGATAAAGACTCAAATTCTTCACAACATCGTAAACCCTTCTTAACTAAATTATGGTTATGATAATAAATTCACATCTTGAAGGGCTTAAACACAAGAGAATAAAGAACTTAATAATGAAAGTTAATGGATTACAATCCATTTAAACTGTATATTCAGAAAGACTATGTTTTCATTGGGGAGCTTTCGCTAGTTTAATAAATGAGAATCGTCTGTCCTGATTGTAAGAAATCAGCCCGGTTAACCACACAAGCAAGGTCAGCTCACGGATCAAAACACTACTAGGGAAGACAGAAGGTATTTGAAGGGCACTTAACCTCCAGACCTGGACCATGACCTTGACACAAGGGCATTTTTCCTTTATCAGAAAATAGCCATTTACCCTGAGTTTGTGTTTGAATTACTCATTTGAGAAAAGAAGTAACTTTACACATTGTAAGATGCAAACTATCTATAATGGTAAAACCTCAAATTATTCTCTCATCCACTTCTTGTTTGTGGTTCTGAAAGACAGAAGCCACCTTAATGAAGGAATTAAAATGTTTCATGAAACACAGGATTTGGTGTTTTGCCATGAGAGTCAGTCAGACTGGTTTTTGTAGTGAGGGCGCATAAACCCCAAGAGATCCTCTTTGTTCCATAGGCAGGTCCATTCCCTCACTGCTGTAGAATGTTCTGAGTGTTCATTAACTAACCTGCACTAACTGAGCAGCACCCTGAGACAGGTGCCCAGCTCTGCCCCTGCTGTGTGTCCAAAGATGCGCTTGGGAGAGACTTAGAAATTAACATTGTGAATCAGAAGTATATCGACTAGGCAGATGGACGAGGTTTTGCTCAAGGGGTGGAACTGGAGGGAGAGAACATGGCTCCCTGAAAGAAAATAGACACGAGTGAAGTGGAAGTATGGGAGATGGGGCCACATCAAGTCCTGCAGGCCAAGAGTGATGGGTCATGGCAAGGTGTGAGACTGTGTCTAACCATCTGGCCATTCAAGGACAAATACACACGTACACACACATATCCATAATGCACAAACACACACCCTTTTCTTTCCCAGTCCTCTTCCTGAGTGTGTACACTTGGGAAAGAGAAAACTGATATACATAAAAGAAATATGACACTGTGATCTGGTTCTGCAGTGGGACATCCTTTAGAACAAACTGGTTGTAACAGTGAAGGAGGAGAAAAACGAGCACAGGAAGTCTGCCATGGCAGAGGTAGTGGTAATAGCAAAGAGGACAACAAAGATATCTCTGATTATATGTATAGCTGGTACAAGTCACAGAATTCAGGTATATTAAGAACGATGACTTCAATTTTCTGTTAATTCTTTTTCATTCTTATTCAACTGGAATGGAAGAAACGGAAGTAAACATTTCTCAGAGATCTTTTCTATCCATAAATCTGGGTTTGAGTTGCAGGAGCCTTATGGAGGACCAAAGAGTGAGAGGACCCTGTTATCATTTCTTCACTTAAATGAGATGCTCATCATCCTGCCTGGGCATTGACCCTCAGACCTTATATGTAAATGCCAGGTCATTTCTTACTGCTCTTCAGCCAGCCCTTTTGTGCCTCACTGCTCTAAGTGACACACGTGTGACGTACTTGGAGTCATGGGAATTACCTTGCCATGACCTGTTTCCCTGCGGAGCAGAAATCTCAGTGAGGCCATCTCTTCCTCATTAGTCTAGACCCGCTCCTCGGGCAGTAAGTGGATCCTGAATTGCTCTGGGAGGGCTTCCTCCTTCCCAAGGTTCTTTCAGGAATTCCCAGTGCAGATGCCCTCTCTGAGGACCCACTAGGATCTTAAACTTCTTCTCTGCTTTGTCCTTCAACATGGGACTGACTTTTGTTAGACCACTACAGCAAATAGACATAGACTGAACTGGGTCTTTTGAGGCCATTATAGTGCCAGGGATAATAGAAGCCTTGCCAATAATAGCTGAAAATTTCCTAATTTATACACCTGGTGTCTTCTCAGTTTATATTAAGAATCAAAGCTTGTAGAGATAAAATCTCAGAATACAAATTTTTCCCCTGCCTTCTAATTTGTCGAATGTCTCTTTTAGGGCAAAGAGTCTAGAAAGGGCTCAATGCTTTAATTTAGGAATAATGGATGAGTAGAGAAGCAAAAGGAGAAATTATAGAAGATGGATATAGATGATAGATCGATAGATAGATAGATAAAGTACTTTGCCACATAAGCGAGAGTTCCAGGTGATCATGCCGAATTATGAATGCTAAGATGGTATACTACTGGATAAAGCTGAGCGACAGAGATCATTCCCTTTTTATTCCATTGTTTAGGATCTTACAGCTCCTGCCTAGGCCTCTTTACAACTGAGTAAATGCTAGTCTTTAAGAATTTTCTATAGTAGAGGCATTGAAATGTTATTTAGCACTGGACCAAGTGGTCAGAAGTCCTGAAATATGAGAGATATGTGACTTTCTTATTAATAACAGTGTTAAATAAAGTTAGTCCATACCTGACAAAGGACTATGGAACATGAAACAAATGTCGATCAAAGGCACCTAGAGATTTCACTCATATCCAGTTTTCCTTTTTAAATAATCTTTCAAACAGACAAAAGACAACTAATATTTAAGATAGTAATTTACTGAAATTAAAAGCAAATAGCTGTATATTATATCAATAAGGGCTTTTAATTTAGATTTGTAAAAACTTATGCGTGTGACACACATTAAAGCTAGATACTCAATCGTGGTTGTGTACAGGTAGTTAGGTTGTGTACAGGTAGTTAGGGATACTGAGTTTTTAGGTGTATCAGGTAGTGTCAGGGAAACAATTCAATCCCTATAAACTCAGTGTTTCCCACTGCATCCATCTAAGTGAGAGCAAGATTGGTAGGAAATAAGGTAAAAATACTGTGATATCAGTTATAATAGTAGCAAACAAACGTGTCAGGTTTTATTCATTACATGACGCATTTAATACTTATTTCAGCCTTATGAGGGGTGCGGTATTATTATCTTCATTTACAGTTACGGAAACTGAGGCACTGAGCCTTTGCGTAGCTGCTCAAGTAAGTGGTGAGTCAGGATTTACAACCAGCCCACCTGGCTATAAAGTCCATGAACTTACCTCTCTCCCTCTATATCCTAGAAGCCCCATTACCCTTAGACTGCATAGAACAAGAGACAATCAGCCTGAGCACAGGGGCAGTAGGTCCTCAAAATGGTGGGTCTCAAAATTTAAGGACAAAGGTAAGAGTTGTTGTTTTGACCCAAATTATTGAAGGTTTTTAATAAGTTGTATGGTTATTTGAACTGATGACAATGTTAATTTGTTCAATTGCTTTAAGCCTTCACATGTGAGAATATATTATTTAGGTATGTTTGGTTAGTGAACATTGCTCAATGGCCCTGTCTAAAGGTTTTCTCCCTTCTTAGTGACTAGCTGTGGTCAATCTGTACCTCAGTACCTGAGCTCATGGGTAAGTGTGGAGTACAAGACAGTAGTTAGTGTCTTTAGGGAAAAACAAAAGTATAAGTTACCTTCCTAAAGAAGCCCACAGATCGTATCATGCAGTCGTACAGAACTTTCAGAAAATGCGGTTTGTGGCAGAGAGGAAAATTTGGAGTCAGGCAGACTGGAGTGTGTACTTGTTTGCACTGTGACCTTGGGAAAGTTACTTGACTTCTCTGATTCTTAGTTTCCTAATTGTAAAATACAATTAGAAATGCCTATGCAGGTTGGCTGTGAAAGATTAAATGAGATAATATCTAAATCCCCTTTATATAACAATGGTGGTGGTTACTTAAGATTAGCCGTCATCCCTCTTTGAGCTAGATCATTATAATGGCACCTAGGAAAATTGAGTTTTTGTCACCAGCCCTCTGAAGTCAGCCAGTAAGACATCTACCGAGCATGAAGAGTTCTTGTTTTAACTCTCATGAGTCACAGAATAGCATGACACTGTGGCCAAACTTCCAGGGTTTGAATCCTATATCTGCCACTTACCAACTGGTGATTCTAGGCAAGTTGCTTTATGTCTCTTAATGTCTTAGTTTACTCATCTGTAAAATGTGCAGAATAACAGTATTCTCACTGCTTGTTGTGAAACTAAAGTGATTATTTATGGATTTCTTAGAGCAATGACTTATAATTAGCACTATGTAGGTATTTATTAAACAAATATCTTCACAGTGTATTGCTAATTTAAACTCTAATAATGGATTAGACTGGATAATATTTTAGTCACATACATTTCCAATACTTTTGATTTCTGATTCAGACAGACATAATTATTCCATATCTTGTGGAGGTAATCAGAGGTGGAAGCTTTTGGATATTTAACAAATACTATTTTAGAAGATTGATTAGTTTAGCTTCACAGTATTGGCCTGAAGCTACCTTTTTTATGGGCCTACAATCTAGGTGAGTATTTTTTTTTAATTTAAATTATGGTGTCCTTTGTGTATTTAAACTTAATTAAGCTAAGTAAAATTTTGAATTCATTATGTGTTCCCCAGGACCTCTGACCTCATATATCCCCCTTGAAAGAGATTAAGATCATGCAGGAAGAAAGGAAAAAGGCTGAATGGAATGCTGTTAGCTGGATGTCAGGATGGTGATTATTAACAGCAAAGTAACAAAATATTATGGAAATAGGTGATCAGGAGTCTAAGTCAGTAATTCTCTCCAGTCCTTAAGAGTTCTGTTGCACTAATCTGCGATCTGTTGCCAACCAATCGAATTGCTCCCCAAATATGAACTCCATTCTCCACGCTGGATTCGAAGTGTTCAAGAATTTATTTCTGATCCCAGTGTGTGATTAGATGCTGACTGAATGTGTCTCTCAGACAAGTGATGAGACACCTTGTCAAGGTTATAGTCACTCAGACACTCCATCTCATATAATACAGAGTTGGAAGGTCGTAGCTGCATTTATTTCTGTTAAGTGAACATTAGAGATAAATGGCAGGGTTCGTTTTCCAACTTAACATTTCTGTGAGGGTGAATAATGGATAGCTAAAAGCAAAGGTGGTATCTTAACAAAAGCCAGAATGGGAACAGGGATTTAGCTTGCTCCATCTGTCTAAAATAGTATCTCCTATTTTTAACTGTTATTGCCATCTCAGTGGTATCCCATTCATTAAGCTTACTTTTGGCAAAACCTAAATATATGAGAATCAACTAAAGGATTACTAACTGTGATTTCTGTGGCGTGTAGACCATCCCTATAAACCCCTACTATATTTTGTCAGAAGGTAATATCCAATTTGAAAGTGAAACAAAAATAAATCTTTTTTCAAATATAGTTATGAATGGAAACTTAAAAGGAGTGCTTTCTTGATGAAACTGGAAGTCAGAGCCCAAAAGAATAGAATTTGATGGAAATATAAACTTGAAAACATATAGACCATGCTTGGTTTCTGGGCAGGAAGCCAGAAGGAAGCATCACCATAACCAGTTGTGATACCTACACCATCAAGGTGGGGTAAGGCTCTTTCTAGTTTCCTAAAAAATTACAGGTATTGACTTTCAAAACTTTGATGGAGTAGAAAATAAAATATTTTATCCCTGCCTGCTCTTCATGGTGATTCTGTTGATTTGGACTGAAGACGAGAGGGGTCCAGGGTGGTTAAAAGTGACTAGCCCATTGACATTAGCGCTCAAGAAAATATGAGTTTTTAAACTACTGGCTCCCCTTGGCCATTCCTACCTCTTGGTTTAGCTGTTAATCTCATTATCGAAGTCACGCTAAATTCCCTTGCTGCTAAGGTTTGTTAGAAATCACAGCAAGAGAAAGGTTAGTGGTACCCATCCCTTGATTGCTGAATGCCTGGGGTCCTCCTGTATGGCAAGATGATGCATTGTTCCCTGTGCTTTCTCTGCCATAATCCTACTGTTCTACAACCCGGTATATAATTTCACGATCTTTCTCATTATTAGCACATTTCAATAAAGTTCAAATGTGTATACCCTCGAAGCCATTAACATTTTGTAGCACATTCTGGGTGGCACATTCCTCATTCAGAAAAATGTCTTCAGAGGAATGTTCTTCTGATATATTATACTCCTTGGTTCATCATTTAAAACTTGAGACATCCACCAGCACATACATCTTATTCAGAGTGTCAAAAAAGGGCAAAAAAATTGCACTGATTTAAAGAGCCTTGTTACTTAAACTTCAGGGATCACTGCATCCATCTTCCTTTTCAGTGTTAACCATTTTTTCCCCTATTTTTTTCTCTATTCATTTTCTTTTAAAATGAGGGTCATAAGGAGGGAAAAAATGGGTAAATACCTTTAAAGAACAGCATTTAAACCCAAATTTTGGGGAAAATAATCAAAATGATTATTTGTCCCTGCATAAACAAGGCGACATAGAAATATTTATATCTTTAGGAGCATTTTCTTTGTGGATTATAGCTATGCAAAATAATCATAATATGGTCTTCAGTTAGGAGAGTCTTAAAAAATTGAAACTTCTCACTTATGTAGAGAGACTTAATAAAGCTATTAAAATCTAAAAGGAGGTTCTTCAAGTTTGAAAATAAGAGTGTTGATTCCTTTTGTCACTCTTCAGGAATTCCTTATAGGATAAATCACTAAAGAACATAAATATTGTTATGCTGAGTAGAGGCTCAATATCATTGAGTGATAGAATACAGATCAGTGGTCGTGGATGAAGGAATCAGTGAGGGGGTTATCTGCAAAGAGGCAGAAGGGCAGGACAGTTTTGGGGGTGATGGAAATGCTCTGTCATCATTGTGCTGGTAGTTGCCTGGTTGAGTCCATTTATTAAAACTCATTGAACTGTAAAAAAAAAATCATTGTTTACTTTATATGCACGTGTGTGTGGTTAGAATAGAACGGATGTTCATCTTCAAGTTGTGATGGGAAGGGCTCTTCTGAAAGACTCTTCTGTTCCTCGTTGTTTTTTCTTTTTAATTTATTTATTTTTGGCTGCATTGGGTCTTTGTTGTTGCGTACAGGCTTTTCTCTAGTTGCAGCGAGCGGGGGCTACTCTTCATTGCGGTGCGCGGGCTTCTCATTGCAGTGGCTTCTCTTGTTGTGGAGCATGGGCTCTAGGTGCACGGGCTTCAGTAGTCGTGGCACATGGTCTCAGTAGTTGTGACTCACGGGCTTAGTTGCTCCGCGGCATGTGGAATCTTCCCAGACCAGGGCTCGAACCCATGTCCCCTGCGTTGGCAGGTGGATTCTTAACCACTGCGCTACCAGGGAAGTCCGACTGTTCCTCGTTTTGATAGTGTTAATTTCACCACCTGAGACTTATTTTTTCAGTGGTTCTCAAACTTCGTTGGACTTTGATTCACCTGGGAAGTTTGTTAACAATAAAAATACCCAAGGCCCACATGCAGAATAGTCTGTTTGCAAGTGCAATTGACCCTTGAAGAACACAGATTTGAACTGGGTCAGTCCACTTACACTTGGATTTTTTTGAATAGTAAATACTGCAGTGTTACAGTATCTGAAGCTGTGGATGCTGAACCTAGGATATAGAGGAAACACCTATACAGAGGAACTGTGTATACTCAGAGGTCCAACTATAAATTATACACCAATTTTCAACTGCCTGACCCTTGCATTGTTCACAGCTGTAGTCTGGGATTGAGCCTTGACTTCTGCAATTTTATGTGCTTCTTATGTGATTCTGTTAGTTTGAGAAATACTAAGTTCAGGTGATTCTCTAGTGGATTCATGTTAAACAGAAATGACCCTTGGAGATAAGATACTGTTATACTTTAATGTGCTTGACTGAAGTACTTTTTCTAATTTATTTTTGCCTCATAGGATTACCCTCAGAGAACAAGACCAGCGGTGTGCTGATAAAGTGGCTGAAGGGGGGAGGTGGGTAGTGCGTTTGGGGATTGGTTGGAGGAAAAGCCTTGATCTGTAGCATTTGACAGTTTCTATGGTGTAAATCCTCTTACCATGGCTGACTGCAAGCTACTAATGGATTAACAGCCATCTTGTAAAATTTCTGAATATTGAACAGTCACCTCTTTTGAGTCGATGAGATGTGGCTCCTGCATACAACTGAGACTGCAAGTAACTATTTCTGAGAAAGAGGAAGAGTAGGCTGTGAATATAGGGCTCAGGTCCAGTAAAGTGAGGCTGGGGTGTGATGCTCTGCTAAGGACACCCAGGGAAGGATTATGGTCAAAGCAAACAAACAAAAGGACAAAAGAAGGGAGATTCTGTTTAGGATTTCACTTGGACCACAGGCCTTTGGACCTGGTAAAGAGGCTATGTAGGACTCCAGGAGGAAACTCCAGGAGGAAACTCCAGGAGGAAAAACTCCAGGAGGGTGGCTGAGGTCAGGTGTCAGGTTAATGATAATGTGTAGGCAGCCCAAACAAAAGTCATCTTAGAGAAGAGTTGATGAGCTGTTAACTAGAAACTTAACAGGTCCACACAAAATCAAGCAGTAGATTAACCAGAATGGCAAAGAGTAAAGAGATGAAATCTCTTGTGCAGGGAGAGGCAAGCAGAGAGAAGACAGTTTGTGGGTATGGTGGAAGGCCAATTCAGTACAAATATCAGAAGTCCAGGTACTGGTTGCCTTGCTATATTTATGCAGCATTGGGAGCAAAGGAGAACCTTAATAGAGTAAAGCTGTATGGATAATTAACACCACTAAAGTATAGAAATGTAATAGGGAACCTCAAATTAGTGTATCTATCTAAAGTGACGCTATCTATGCGATGTTAAATAGTGCCATGGATGGTAACTTCCTGACATATGCCAAGGGAAGCTCTTCATTTCTAGTGTCCTCATTTGGAAGCCACTTTCCAATTTAATATACTTTTTTGTTTAATATTTAAGGTTTCTTTTTCAGATATAATAATATTGAAATGGCTACCAGCTTCCTGAAATATCACTGACTTATAATTTCTCTTTATAGGCAGGCAAGAGGCAGGAATCTTCAACTCATATGCTATCCTTCTACTCACAGGGGCAGACCCTTGGAGTACTCGTGGGCTTTTGTTCTATCAGCGAAGAGTCACTTGTAGAACAGGAAGGATTATTACTTTATTTCCCAGCCCCCTCAAGATGGAGGAGTTATCCTTCTTATTCCAAGCAGAAAAATGAATCGTCAGCAGTTCAGGGACATCTTAAGAGTACAGTGGGGACACATGAACACATTGGAAGGACAACCTGTTTGCTTTTTCTCAAATAATACTTGATACGACTATATACAAAACTAATACAGTATGTTAAGGTAACAATAATATTTCAAGAAATCATTTGCCTCTCTGTTATAATGACAAGATAAATTAAATTAATTAAATTCATTATAAATATAAATATAAATTTAATAAATTATAATGAAAAGGAAATAGAGCTGATTTGTACCCACAGAAACAAATGCCGAGTGAATAACCTTATTATAAATGTATATTCAATTTCTTATTTGATTTTGTTTAAATGATTCCTCACCCTGACACTCTTCTTGCAATACAATCAAGCATAAGGATTTAGAGAAAATAGTACTCTCCTGTATTGATTTTGTATGTGAGCTGCATCCCCAAATCAAATTGCTTCATGAAAGGTTATAAAGAGAATTGACATCACAGAATAAAAGGGAATATGTTACTTACAACTTCCAGCCTTAAGGGTCTCAGATCAAAAGTCAATTTAAAAAAAAACTGCCTTGAGATGTTAAGGCAGATTATTTTACTGCATATCTTCCCAGAACATAGTATCTTTTCCACAGCTTTCCTCTATCCTTTAAGTTGGACCCTACCTAACTTAAATTATATAATTTAACACAAGGATTTTAACTTACTAAATAAAATTTAATGTATTTAAATATATTCAATGGTTGGAGTATAACACAATCTTTAGTGTATAACAATTTAAGAATAATCAGAAACAGGATAATGCAAAACTGCTTTTTTTGCCGGATCATTGATGATTAATAATAAAATAGTAATATAAAAAGGTAAAAATTGTGATCCAAGAAAAGGATACAATTACACCTATCATAAAGTTCAGTATAATTTGATCCTGAACTTCCTAGCAACCAGAGAAAATAGAAGTCATTATTGATTTTATGATTGTCATCAGAAATGACAAAGCCCACCAAATTTTTCAGGAAATAAAATATTATATTTTCTTTGGATTCTATGTTAATTTATATAGGGATCTGAGTAATGTCATGTTCAAGGTTCTCAATGATTTATAGTAAATGTGGCATGCACTTATCATGGTAATTCCACAAGAGAGGAATCAAATGTAGTTCATAAAACAAGGGGCTTTGTATTTGATCAGTGGACCTTAGTGCTTTGCAGAAGTCAAATTTCATAATAAGAATCAAAATTACGTTAGAAAATAATCTCCCAATTTTTCACTCTTTATGACTTCTCCTATTTAAAAAATTATCTGTTGGTTGGTGACATTAGATATGAGAGCCCCTGTATGTAAGAATACCATCTTATGATTCAGTGTTGTATGATAGGAATGATAAAAGAGCTTTTTACCTCCTTCCCAGATTGTCCTACATGAAAATCTACCTATTTTTCCAGAAAAGTTGTGAAAAAGTTTTCCAAAGCCATTAGAATTAACATTTAAACATGCCAGTGAATTTTTATGCATGTTAAAGAAAATAATGCTTCCATCACATTATTTTACAAAAACACATTAGATTAAATGTAGGTAGGAGACCTATATCTCATTACAAATATCATTTGTTTTTTCCCATAAATACATCACAGAGGTAATTTTTGTGTTCAAAATGTTATAATTGTCACATAATTTCTTCAAGAACAGAATTTTTAAAAAAAGACCAAAGAATGAGACAGACTCAGTTGTTCTGCAAATAGAATTTGCAATTGTTAAAGATATAGGATTTCTCTGAAAAAATAGCATAAGGAGAAAACAACTATAGAAAATGGTTCTAATGTTCCTATAGTGTCTAAATACATTTCAAATCTATTGCTGATTTGTTGGCACTTAAATATTTGAAAGATAAAGACAGATCTCCCAGCTCTAACACAATAAAAAATTATTCCAATTTCTACAAAATTTGGAAGTTTGTTAGAGACAAGTCTAGGAACTTCTGAGAGAGAAGAGATGAACTTTCATCAATTTGGAAGCCTTTTCCTAAAAATCTCTTTGGGTCTGTGCCAAATAGAGAAAACAATAAGTATAGCCCAAATTTGGAGTGATAAGTAACAGTTGGGTTTTTTATAGGACTGAATAGTTTAAATCCCACTCATTAATAAATGAAGGCCACTGCCAGAAAATAACAGTATGTGAATACAGTAGCAACAGCACAATAGATGAGTTCTTTTAGGAAGAAATAATTCTGTGTGCAGCCACTAAATCAGCAATGATTGTTACCGTGCAAGAATATATCAGCACCTCTTCTCAGCTTACTCTAACTCCTAAGCAATAGCATTATATGTTGGAAAGTAAAAGAGCAAGGCTAAAAATTTATTTTAGTACAAACCACAAAAATGCTCAAACTCCGAATTCCATCTCTATTAATTAATAAATTCAACTAAGTAAAATTGAGTTAACATATATACACTAATATGTATAAAATGGATAATAAGAACCTGCTGTATAATAAGTAAATAAATAATAAATTAAATAAAATTCAAATAAAAAGAAACTGAGTTAAAATTTAGCATTATTCTGCTAGTGTACATTGGAGATCAATGGTGTGTAGTTGTAAGATGGAGGTAAACCTGATCCACTGACAGCCAATCAGGAGACTTGGGATTGGAATTTTGCCTTCAAAATGGCCAGTGAAATTGTTAGGGACTCATATTTGCGAATATCACAGTCTAGGAGACTTTTGACATTCTTGTGATGAACAATGGACTTTATTTTCCTGGAGGATCCAGTTTGGGGGATCTGGAGCCTCTGAGAGATAGACATGAGGAGAAGATGAAGAGTGACCAGGTGATGACTATTGGGTTCCTCCCTTCAGAGGTGCCATTGGCAACTTGCCTTTGCCTCTGACCAGGTATTTCTGGCAAAGAGAAAACAATCTTAGAGTGTTCTTGCTAATTTTGTCCCACAGACTCAAAACTGTTAGGCTGAGTTCAGTGGAAATTAAAACAATAATAACAATAAAGCATTTGACATTGAACTGTTGTCTTATTTAGTCTGAGCACTTGATTTCCAAAAGTATTTTAAACATTTTAGCTGTTAACTATTTTGGGGAGATAACATAATCTGAAACATTGTGTTTTGCTGAAAGTTGAGCACAGTAAAGTGCTTATGAAGTTTAAGACTATGTATCTTATTATTTTTTTTCAGTTGTTAAATGCTAGATAGAAATAGCCATTTGTCCTTAAAATTAATTTTATGTATTTGAAATTGGATCCTTGACTTTTTTCATGTTTTGCTTTTTAACTTTACATGTGATAGCATATTCTGTCAACGTAACTATCCGTTATCAACTTTGGTTGAATGAGAAGTAAGAGACATGAAATAGAAGATGAAAAACTATGTTAAAATTAGCAATGGATTTCCTGTGATTTTTTTCCCAAGATTATACTTTAACTGTTTAAAATGCCACTGAATCTCTTTGTCATTTTTTACTTGTTTGCCCCACTGTTTCTGGTACTTTTCTGGATCTCTTACTTCCAAAGCTAATTTCCTTTACCCGCATACATACAAAAACATGCATTGGACAATATAGGGAATTGAGAGGAATGAGAATTATGGAGGGTACTTGTGTGATATCCCAATCATCCATCTGTCCTGACGCAGTTAGTTGCTTAAAAAGTATTTATTTTGCTACAGATCTTCAGTTTGGACAGGTCTCTGTGGAGATGTTCATTTCAGTTCCATGAAACATCAGCTGGGCTTCTCACCTGCGACTGGAGTATCCATTTTCAAGATGGCTTACTCACAAGCCTGGTGAATTGCTACTGGCTCTAACTGGGAGGTCAGTCAGGGATATTGGCTGGGGGCTATTTCCTGTCCACACGGGCTTCTCCATGGTACTGCCTTTGCTGTCTCAACACATAGGTTTAAGCAGTGAGTGTTTCAGGGGACAGGAAGTGGGAGCTGCCAGTCTCTTATAGATCCGGAAATTGGCAGAGGCCATCTTTCACCGTACTGATATTGGCCAAGCAGCCACAGTCCACTGTTACCCAAGGAAAAGGAACATTGACCCTACCTCTCAGTGAGAAAAGTGTAAACAAATGTGGCCTCCTTAAATCTACCACAGATGTATTGCACACTTTGGTATCTCAGGATATTAATATGCTTCTGCCTGTGTGCAAAGTTACAGTCAGTGACCATCAACAGTGTGATTTTTCTCACATTCAAATTAATTTTCCTGTTAGCATTTAATCACTAAATTTTTGAACTAAATTTTTTCTCTAATTCCCTCATTTTTAACAACAAGAAGGAAGAAAAAAAACCTTGAGGGTTAAATGCAGAGTCAATGGCAAAATTCAGATGGAACCCAGATTTCAGAGTTCCTTCTCCCATCTTTGGGTTACATAGTGACTTTGGAAGGTTCCCATTATACCATGTACACAGGAAAACTAAGTAGTCTCGACATCATCACAAGGTAAACTTACTAGATTGGCTAACTGTTATCTAGTGAATAAAAGGCTCTGAAAGAATAAAGTACATACTTTTGGAAGGTGGGCAATATCTTAGATTGAAGGCAAACATAAATACTTTATGGTTAGGGAGTGGGAATAGCTGGGAAATAAAAGAAATGAGATAAAAGTAGAAGAAAGCATTCAGACACTGGGGGATTTAAATGTATAGAATAGAGAAGTAGAAAATGAATTTTGAGGGAAATTCTTAGGTTTTACCCCAAGAAAGAAAATAAAAGATTTAACTGGTCTTAATTTAGCTTAATTCAAGCAATAACTAGCATAAAAGTATAATTAGGATATTTTGATCTGTAAATATATGAAAAGACAGCTCTTTTGCATATGAAAGTGTAAAAATGATCTGCATTATGTTTTGTTGGAGAATAATAAGGGATGTCTTAAATATCACATAAGCCCATCTAAATGGCTTTTACATAGCAGCTTACTCTATTCAATTCCAGAAGATTTTAAAAACTGCTTGAAACACATTAGGCCATCTTTGGTTCCCTGACATAATAAAGCTTAGAAAATAGCTTTCACTGTGCTGTAGTATACTGTAACTTAAATTGAGTGATTTTCTAGCCGAGTCAGGTAAACGATGAGCCAAACCCCAGTCTGGCCTTAAGTGAACCAATTCTAAGAACAAGCGACTTACATGTAAACTTGACAGATAAAGCACAGGAGAAGCTGTTTATTAACCTTATTCTCTGCAGGCAGAGGTTTTGTATGTTCTGGTACATCTGCATGGTTGTACTGAATTGACCAATTTGACCAAATTGACCAGTCACCTCAGAGCTAGGGATGTACAACCAGGCCTAATTATAATTTAGATGTAGATATCAGCTTTTTTTTTTTTTTTTGTGGCGGGGGGGAAGTAGAGGTAGTTTGCCACTGTGTTATGCTAAACCAGGAAGAGAGTCAACCACAATATTCAACTATTCTTCTCTGGAGATCACGAAAATAACCTGTATTAAACACACTAGCTATAGTAGTCGTATAATCTTGAAAACATATTAAAAATAATGTTTTAAAATAGCTATGGATCTATGCCAGACTGTTAGCTGAAAGTAATAGACACTGACTCTGGATAATTTAAGCAAAAGTTGGGTTTATTCAAAGGAAGTTCTGGCAATGCCAGAAATCCAGGCTCAGAGCACTTGTGGCCAATGATGAAGCCTCAAAATCCTGCCATAGAGCCGGTGCAGTGATGACATCAGTGAGGTACCACCAGGTGCCTCCACCACTGTATGTGTCACTGACACACTAGCATGGAACCCTGCAGCTAGAAGGGCTGCCGTGGCTTGACCCATATCAGCTAAATGAATTCTCAGGGTTCCTAGCTTTTGTCTGGACAGGTACAACTCAGGGGTGGAGCTAAGTGACTTAGCTCAGGCTACTATAACAGAATGTTAAAGATGGGGTGGCATAAACAATGGGCATTTATTTTCTCAAAATTCTGAAAGTTGGAAATTCCAAGATCAAGGTCTAGAAAGATTGGGCTTTTAGTGAGGGCCCTCTTCTTGGCTTACAGATGGCCACCTTCTTGCTATGTTCTCACATGGCAGAGAGAGAGGGTTCTGGTCTGTTCCTCTTATAGGGCACTAATACCATCATAGGAACCCCACCCTCATGACTTCATCTACACCTAATTCCCTTCCCAAAGGACCCACCTCCAAATACCATCACATTTGGGGTTTAGGTCTTCAGTATAGCACAAAGTCCCATGACACCATCATTCTCATTTGGAGTTTGGAGAATCCCGAGTGCCCTTGGCAACTCTGAATGGAGGTAGCTATGAGAATAAATATTCTGACTTCATTCTCCTTCCTTCTTCCTCTTTGATCTAATGTTGGAGCTCCCCACTGGCTAGAAGCCCCCAAGGTCGTGGGATTCCTTTTTTGTCAAAGTCCCTATAAGCTAAGCATTCCTGGGCACAGAGTAGTATAAAGGGAGGAAAGTGAATTTGGAGGCACAAACAAGAGGTATCCACTCCTGTCTTGTTTACCGCCTTACCATATAATGAATAATTGCCATATAAAATGAATGAATAATTCCTCATGATCATGCTAAATCCTGAACTTCTCTTGTCCACAAAATGTGCAACTTTTGTTTCGAGTAGTGTCAGAGCCAGATTTTTTGGTCATGCCAATCCTTAGTGCCTTTGGTATGAGGATACATATTTAATACTTCTCTCCTCATTGAACATGTCTTTGTCCTGGTACCTTCCGCACTTCAGCTCTATCTAGACCTCAATCCATCCAATTCTGCTTCTGCCTCAAACTCACTCTTAACCTTGATGGTACATAGAGATTAGATGGAGAAGTATATGCTCCTTCATGGTCAAAATGTCTCTAGAAATCTCTTCTAGCCTGAAACTGAAATGGTTATGGCTTAAAGTGATAACATTCTTTGAGAGAATTTCTTCACTGTCTTGTAATAAGAAATTATGGTATTTTTCCAGATTGTATGCATTTGACTTGTCTTTCCTAGGGGTATGAGTAATATTGTGCCAGTAGAAATCATAGCAGTGATTTAACAAATCCTATAATATTTAAAAATCATATGTAGATTTATGGTTCCCAAACGATAAATTTTGCATTCTCAGTGGAAGTTATTGATATAAATGTTGAAAATGCCTTAACTCTATAATGAGGTAGAAAAACCTAATTTCAACTCACTTAATATCTATTAAGACATCATAAAGTATTTATTGATTTGTTAAAAGAAAAATGAGAGAAAACATGGATTGTTTATTCACCCAAAAGTTTATTAAACAGAGATGTAATTTAAATAGATTTTGAAAAACTCTTAATTGGACTTAATTAACTAGTAAGGCAAGGCATCTTTGGAAACCTCAGCACATCAATAGTTGAGGTAGAAAATAATACTTGATTAACTGTCCACGATCAAAACAAATGGGAAATGCTCAACTAACATTGGTTTCTTGCAAAGCATATACCAACTGGTAATTCTTTTGAGGTTTTAGAAAAATAACATTCATTTTCTTAAGACCACCTTTCCTTTGTCATCAGGGACCTCCAAGGTCTGAGTGTGGGCTGTACGTAGACCTGTGGAGTAAGTGAGGATCAAACATTAGCAAATAAAGAACTTGTTGTGGGGTAGAAAGGATTTTGAACTTGGGAGTAAGGAAATTGGGTTCAGCTCCCAGACCTGCTAACCAGCTGTTTGATCTTGGCCCAGGGCTTTACTTCTCTATTACTTCAATGGAAAATAATGGCATTAGATTGGGTACTTCCTGAGGAATAAAAGCATGCTGTGTCTATTATGAAACAGTGGCAAACTGTACTTTGATACAAATACTTTCTTTAATTTCCACTCATTCATTCCATAATTTTACAATCACCTCTAACAGCATCTGCTCTCATTCTGATAATGTATTATGCACTGAGAATACAAAGTTGAATAATAAAGAGAAAACCAGATATGTTAGAAAACAAAAACTGTACAATAAAACCATGGTTCAAATACTAAGTAAAATGTGGCATGATTTTAACAACTGATAGACTATCAGGAAAGAGAATGCATTTGCCATTGATTCTAGGATTCTCCACAAGGGGCTTAGGAGCTGCAACACCAGAGACTTTGAGAAGGATGTATAATTCTATAACATAGATGACCTTGAATTAAGAAACGTTTATAAAAGCAGTATAACAAACTCTTTTTTAATCTTAATTTTTACTGACAATCTGTGGTTAACAAAGACTTGATGTCCATGGCAGAGCAAAATTTAGTCCCTAACAAATTCCTTAGCAAATTTTAATTGTTTCAAAGTGGGAAATACAGATTATTTTTTGAAATGTAGTGGAAAAAATAGAGGTGCTCATTCTATGCAGAGTAGAATGGAATTGCTGAATAGAATCAAAGAAACAAGTGAAATAAGTATATCATTTTAAGTTACAAAGGAAATAAGAGAATAACTAAAAATAATGCTATAGGAAAAATCAGGAAGGAGAAGGGATTCATAGAGGATGTTGGGTGAGATTATTGATTATTTTGAAATATGGGAGAAATGACTAAAACTAAAAAGATAAATGGCTTAAAGGAAGATTACTTCTCAGGAATAGAAGGAAGGATGGAGAAGAGTCATTCTGAAGACTGTTGCTTTTCATCTTGTTTTTCAGTCCTTTAGAATTGTGGGGTTATTTTTTTACTCTTAATAGACTGTATTGTGTATATATGTACGTATGCATTCTCTGTATAGACTCTATCTACCTATCGATCTATCATCTATCATCTATCTTTCTTTGGATGGCAGGTAGAATTTCTCAGAGAAGGTGATACTGGAGCTGAATTCAAAGAAAGAAGAGTTATATTAGGCAAATAAAGAAGGAACAGAGGCATTTCAATCTAACTATAAGACTTGAATGCATCACTCATGTCTTCTGATTCAAAATATGAAGTTTATGTAATGGTTGATTTAAAGAAATGCTGACTTGAGACAAGTCATTCTTTCTTAAACAAGGCTGTGTTTTCCTTAAATATAAAGTTGAGCATAAAAACTGAAACAATATCCTGCTATGGGAGAAGACAGGAAGCCAGAATCTGGCACTATTGGTGAGGGAATAACCTCACCAATATGGGCTGAGTAACATTTGCGTGCGGTGAGGAACCATTCAAAATCCTTGACAATCTAAGTTTGGGAGTATTGAAAATGAAGCTTTGAGAGTTCTTGATGGAGATAGTTCTTGATGCCAGATGGGGTTGGAGTTCTCTCCATGAGTGGTTTCGAAAAGAAATACAAGTATTTACAACATTCAGAGTCCAGCTCAGAGATAAATAGACTGACAGGACCCAACATTATTTTCTGGTGTCCTGTCCCATTGGCGTGGATCAGAGCTGTCATTCCAGTGGGAAAATAAGAGCAGAGGATCAGGTGTCTGCTTGTGCACAAACTAATCCTTGGATCATCAATGTGCCCTTGGCAATCAGGGACCACTTGACACTGGAGCAAATTTGTGAGAGAAAATGAGTTGAAACTAGAATTCTATACTTGACCATACTAGCAGTCTAATATGAGGAATAGTTATTTCCAAAAAGTTATACACCACAGAAAGATGAAAAATGAAAAATAAACCCATGAAAAAAAATCATGAACTACAAAAACAATGTGGGCACAAATAATTTAGTAAATCTTAAATTTAACTCTAAGCAATTATTTTGCTTTTATTTTTATTATTTTGGCCGTGCCACATGGCTTGCAGGATCTTATTTCCCTGACAAGGGATCAAACCCAGACCCTCGGCAGTGAAAGTGTGGAGTCCTAAGCACTGGACCTCCAGGGAATTCCCAATTTTGCTTTTATGCTGAAAAGTATTGATAGCAATTAGGTACCAAAATCTAAGCTCACAGACTTAGAATAGTATGCCATTTTACATAAGGGGCTTGAGCATACTCAAAATAAGGAGCAGCAGTGAAAGCATTCTAGTTTGTATAGATATTTATTGGGTCTTGTTTAACAAATGTGCTAGAAATATGACAGTAATCATCACATTACAATTCTATATATATTTTTTAAACCATTTAGAGGAGAAATATTGGAATTAAGAAAACAATAAAGGAAAAGTCAGAAAAGAAAAAATAACGAAAGCTTAATAAAAAATTCCAAATATAATGGTAGGAATAAAGCAAAATGCATTAATAATCACACTAATATAGAATGCTACATTTTGTATTAAGAAGTAAATACTTTCTTGAATTTTTTGAAAAAGTAAATCCTGTATAAATGAGACAAAGCTTGAGAATGATAAAGAAATGAAATGTTAAAAGATTTACCAGGCAGATGATAACTAAAATTACAGTGATGTAGCAATACTAACATTAGATTGAATACTCATCAATACTGACCTTTAAATGCTATTTTTAAAAAGATAAAAGAAGCATATAGCAATAAAAAAATGTTATCTCATAGAAACACATTAGTCACAAATGTTTAAGTACCTAATAAAAATAGTGTAAAATATATTAGTAATTTCAGATTTAAAACACACAGTAAAATATGAAAATATTTGACAAGCCACAATCATTGGGGAAGAACTTCAACAAACATATCTCAGCAATTTTAAGATCCAGAAACTATACTGAAGATTGGCCAACAGCGATATAAAGTCTGATATGATATGTAATTTCCTTCAGAGAGTGAAAAACGTCTAAAAGACAAACCAATATAGGAAGGACAGAAAGAGATATTTCACAAAAGATATACACATCAAATGGTTAGTAAACATTTACATAGATGGACAAAAGCATTAACATCAGAGAAAAGTATATTTAAACATTTTTATTTTTACTCATTTTCAAACTTTAAAGAAAGTTAGTACCCAGTGTTTGAGGATACAGAAAAAGAAAAAACTTCATGTAGAGTGAAATCGTAATTGGTAAATCCTTTTAGAAGCAATTTGCCAATAATACAAAAATTTAAAGTACTCAGTCTTTGAGACAGCAACTGTAATCCCATGACTTTGTCTCAATGAAATATTCATGTGTTTGTTTAAAGATGCTACTGTAACATCTCCGTCATTAAGAGAATATTTTAATACTTTAAAGATTCACAGAACATTCATAAAGAATTAGTTAAGCCTACATGTATGATACAAATATGTTGGTAAGATATATGCTTAACAGAAAAAATAAAGTTCTAGAAAAACACATATAGCATTTGTAAGAAAATAATATTTGTATATAAATACCTAGAAAATGTACTGAGTGTCTAGACATCAAATTCCTAACTTTAGAAATTTCTGAGGAGAGGATGAGAAAGCAGTAAGAAAGAGGATTGTGGATAATACTCATGTTTTTCTCTGCATAATTATTTAAGTGTTTTTCAGATAAGGCTATATTAGCGTTGTATTTGTGAAATTAAAAATATCAAAAGCAGGCTGCATAGATGTTTACTCCATATTACAATTAAGAGAATTGAATTATCAGGGTGTTAAGGTATTAAACTAGTAAGTGGAATGACCATGCTATGAATTCAGGAAGGCTCATTCCAAGTCTTCTTGTTATTTTTTGGCTTTCTTTTTGTTGAAAGCCTTAAAAACATAAGGATTTAGTAATTTATAATATTTTTTCTCACAGATTCTCTTTCATTAACTAAGCACCTGTTCTTCAGAATCAAAAGGTATCAAGGTATCAGGCTGAAGTTTGATCAGTGGTACATGTCAGTGGTTTTGCAGAGATTTTTTTCTATGTTCAACTCACTATGGTTACAAGTTGTCATTCTGCGTTATGGTCCACTTCATTTGCATATGGGAGAAATAGAATTATTCCTAGTGAGCACCTATTGAAAAGAAAACATTGGGCTTCCCTGGTGACGCAGTGGTTAAGAATCCGCCCACCAGTGTGAGGGACACAGGTTCAAGCCCTGGTCCGGGAAGATCCCACATGCCGCGGAGCAACTAAGCCCGTGCACCACAACTACTGAGCCTGCATGCCACACTACCGAAGCCCGCGTGCCTAGAGCCTGTGCTCTGCGACAAGAGAAGCCACCGCAATAAGAAGCCCGCGCACTGCAAGGAAGAGTAGCCCCCGCTCGACACAACTAGAGGAAGCCCATGCACAGCAATGAAGACCCAGTGCAGCCAAAAATAAATAAATAAAATAAATTAAAAAAAAAAAAAGAAAACATTGAATTATTTTCAACTCATTTCTTTTAAGATGTTACATGCTACAAAGATGTCAATCATATGCATTAATTTTTTATCTTATAAATGGTACATATTCTGAACAGTTTATTCTGCCAATAATTTGAGGTAATGAGGATTTTATTATATATTAGTTGAAATAAATCAGGTTTACAAGGCACTTGATAAAAATGTGAATATCATAAAGGAAAATAATCTAGTCATGTAACTGTAAAAGCTAACAGCTGTTTTGCTTGCACAATTATTTGGAAATAGATTTATTATTACCTTATAAAAGTCAGGAGGTATTCATAATTGGTAGAAGGAAAAAAAACACTATGTTAGGGATATATACATAGACCTGATATTCTGATTGACTTTAAATTTTATTCGTGGCATACAGCCTAATCTGTTCCCTGGTGATTTTATAGCCTGGGCTTCATTGGTCTTCTATTATTGCATGTATATAATTTGCTAAATATAGCATTAGAATTGGGAGCACTTAGCAACTTAGCAAATCCTAGAATGATTGCTTAGGTCAAATCCTAGATTGGATCTTCACAAATAGGAATTATTCATCTCTTTAATTACCTAAACAAATTCTTCCCATCTTGGCAACTTTAGGTATTATATTGGGGTCACAAAGCTCATTGCAGTTATCCCTTGGTATCTGTGGGGGATTGGTTCTAGGACTCCCTGTAGATACCAAAATCCATAGATGCTCAAGCCTCTTATGTAAAATGACATAGTATTCTAAGTCTGTGAGTCTCTTTCTGTTTTGTAAATAAGTTCATTTGTACCTTTTTTATTTTTTTAGATTTCACATATTTGGGATTGACATGTACACACTGCTATATTTAAAACAAATAACCAACACGGACTTACTGTATAGCACATAGAACTCTGCTCAATATTTTGTAATAACCTAAATGGGAAAAGAATTTGAAAAAGAACAGACACATGTATATGTATAACTGAATCACTTTGCTGTACACCTGAAACTAACACAGCATTGTTAATCAACTATACTCCAATATAAAATAAAAATTTTTTAAATGGCATAGTATTTGCATGTAACCTACGGACATCCTCCCATATACTTTAAATCATCTTTAGATTACTTATAATGCCTAATACGATATAAATGCTCTGTAAATGGTTGTAAATACAATGTAAATGCTGTATATATATTTGCAAATCTAGGTTTTGCTTTTTGAAAGTTTCTAAATTTTTTCCCAAGTATTTTTGATCTGCAGTTGGTTGAATCCACCGATGTAGAAACCATGGATATGGAGGGTGGGCTGTAGAATGTTTAACTTTGGGATTTTGTTACTGGAAAGATGATCATGTATGTGTGTGTGCACAGACTCATATGTCTTTGTGCTTATAGGTGAAGAATATGAAGAGAGAAAAGAAGATCCCCAAAGGGAAGGCCATTTTTGGAACTGTTTCTTGTCTTCACAATAGAAGATCTTGGGAAGACAGAATTACCACTGGGAGTCAGTTTTATCCTCTGCACTTTTCTCTTTAATTTTTATTTGTGCAATACTCTGCCTCAGTTGCCTCAGTTTTCATGGATTGTTCAAGACTTAACTCAGGAAAGATGGAACAGGTTGGTAGACTCCTCTACAACTTTTTTCAGGCTGGGAAGTAAGTCTAGGCATTCTCCTTCTCCCCACCAAACAATCTAATGACTAAAATCTGCTAGTTTTCCGAGATAAACTAGTGGGGAGTTTCAAGAGATAATGATGATAATAGAAGGGTAATAACTACTATTCTTGGATGACCTCCAAAACAGGGTTGTGGAATGTTTCTGCTGGCTTTATTAAGGCTTATACCTACTAATCCCTGCCTCGGGCTGTTATGGTATTATCAGTGATAGCATAGCTAAGTATCCCTCCACCGCCATCAGAGACAGTGTTCCATGCTCTGAAATTGTGGGAATATGCTTTTTCATATGAAAGCTAGATAACAAAAAGCAAGTCATCTAAATGGCCTAATAACTATTTTAACTAGGTAATTAGAAATGCATCCATATGGAGAATAGAGTGATATCGCTAAAAATATTGTTGAAGTAAATTTATCAGCATTCAGGCTGTATAGTAGAAGGAAAGGCATTTGCTACAGACCTACCTGTGAAATTAACCATAATTTGTTTTTTTGCGAAAGGTATTGTGTGAGTGATTTTTGTATGGTCAGAAAGTGAGTCTGAAAGTAGTATCATCTGTGTTGATTGGTAGGTTAGAAGTTCTGCAGATGCCAGAGAAACTTTCTTGTAGCTACTGTTCCCCAAAAATCTACCACCCTGTCTAATACATCAAAAATGTTCAATATATATTTTAATCATCAAATAATTTTGTAAAGCAGATAGTTCAGTGCCTACCAAGTGATATTTGCTTAATAAATGGGAGATATTATTATTCTTACTGTATATCAAAAAACAGAACTAGAATAAAAACTTGAAATCATCAGAATAATTGTTGGGCTGTACAGCTTGCATATATGGCACCTTATGGCAATTATATGAGATCAAATAATTGAAAGGACCCATAAGACTCCGTATAAGGCTTTAATTAAGATGAAGGATACAACAGGAGAAAGAAAGCCTAGGCATATATCAGAGAGGTCCAAGACCTCCAGGCACAGCTCCTGGGACCTTTCTCAGGAGCACGGGAAATGCTTTATTTTCAAATCATGAACCTGCAAGAAACATACAAGTTACCTTAGTCTCAGGGGATCCAAAGTACTGCTAAATGCAGCTCAATCCAGACTGTGTAACTATACAAATCAGGTGCAAATCATCAACCTACAGCTTTTCAATAAACAATGTAAACACATGGGTACGTGGTACCTTCTGAGGGGTTTTGGTCTTTAAAAATCACACTATAGATCACTAGCTGATAACTTTCATCCCCATCTTGGCCAAGGGTTAGTGCCATGGTCCTGGGCATCACTGGAGATCTGCACAGTTACCCAAGCTACTGGCACATTAACCTATCTTTACTCAGCACTTCCATGAAAATTGGAGAAAGGTAGCCTCCTTGTGTAATCTGAAGGAGTAGATAAGGCTTCCTCCTCTGGGAAACACAGATCCTAAGGCATATAGCTTGAGAAATAAATGTGGGCCACCCACTGCTGTCTGCTTGTCCCTAATGGTAGTTGCTTCTCTGAGTGTACAAGCTCTATATTAGTTGATGGTGGGCATGAGGCAAGAGAAATATGTGGAAGAACCATAATCTGGACACTTGATACTTCCACTGGTGTGACCCCATGCATCAGGGGACAGGTCTGGTTGTGGGCAATGGTCAGAGGCTCAGACTAGCAGACATACATGTTAAATTGAGATTTTTGATGACATCTATTCCTGAATATTCTGAGAAGTTCATCTCCCAAAACTCTACACTATTACAGTAATAAGGTAGGTAGACCCTGATAAGAAGCCACGTGGGATGTAAGTGTGGGGAAAACAAGGCAAGCAGATAATGTCTAGATGGTAAACAGTTACAAAATATTTAACGTGTAAGTAAATAAATGATGATTGCAAGCCCCACCAGCCACTCTGTGTTCAGAGACAGGACATGTGATTTTGGAACGCTTGTGAGAACGAGGCTAACTGAGTCTTGGTTTTGTGACACCTTGGTGCCAGACAGGTTCAAAGCAGTAGCTCGAATGCAGAAGAAGCAGGGCTCCATCCAAGTACCAGAACTGTGGTTGAAAGTGAGCATTTGGTCCCAGCCACGAGGCACATGCCAAGATATCACACCAGATGGGACAGAAGGTAAGCATGGGAATAGTAAAGATAACACTTTGATGCTTGGTTATTCATCCTGTAGAACTTACTGTTTATAATCTGGCCTAAATAAAATGGCACTGAGAAGCAAAACAGCACAGCAATTAAGCGCCAAATTCTGACGCCAGAGGTCTGATGTAAATCCTGGCTCTGCGACTTACCACCTGTGTGACCTGTTTTATTAGTTTTAAACCTACTCTTTGCTTTAGTTTCCCCATCTGTAAAATGAGGATAATAATAGCACCTCCTTCAAAGGAGTGTTTTTAGAATCAAATGACATAATGATAAATGTAAGGGTCTTAGAACATATTTAGAACCATTATCTGGCACAATATAAAATATAAGCATTAGGTATCAGCTACTATTCTTTTTATTCCCAGAGGCAAGAGTGGAGTTAAGCTCTGGTGGGTAGAGCCTGGCCCAATGCTTTAAAGGGCCGGCTGCCTCTGTTCTAACGTGGCTGGTACATGATCAGAACAAAACCTTTCTTCCTTTTATTAATACCCATGTCCTGCTGAACAATTTGTATCAACAATTCCCATTCAGTGCTACACTTCCTGAAGCCCTGCTGACCTCTCTGGCTACTAAGGACTGAACTGTTTGCCTTTTCATGGATTTTATGCACTAGATTGATCTGGGACTGCTGTTTTGTTTACTGTCTTGCCCATATCTACTAGACTTTTAAGCTCCATACAGGCAGGAGTTACATCTGTTTTCTTTACCACTGGGTACGTAATAACTAACAGACCTGGAACACAATAGAACCACAATTAATGGTTTAAGGAAGGAAGGATTTAGCCTCACCACACGGACCTGGCATTGGATTCTTCTCCTTTGGTTCCTTTCTTTGATGCTATGCATGGCTCAATTCCTTTGTTAACTCTACTTTCACTTCTTTAAATTAATATCTTACCCAATCTGATTTAGTCCCTAGAACTCAACTTAATAGACTTTCCCAGTTTGGGACCTGGACACGAGGAATATTGAGATGTCAGTAGGAGAATCAAGGAAGCTATTGCACCGATGACTTCAGAATGCATCGCATATTCAATAAAAAGGTAAGATTATTTCCTCATTTCAGTACACTGATTTTGTGTATTGTGCTAAAGTCAATGTGCATACACAGGAAACTTAAGAATGAAATAGATATCATGGAAAACAATCATGTCACACAGTAATGTGATATGTAATTGATTATACCTTCAAACTATATGTAAATGATTTAAAGACATTTTTTCACCTTTTATTCTAAGTATATCTTACTATCAAAAATACACCTTAGTAGTAACTGTAGGTTGGAGGATATACTATCATTGCCTCATAATAATGTGGAACTGAGAATGCTCTCACAGATTATTTGGTAGATATGGAAACTGCCCCTGGGAAGATGGTCACTTGCCCTAAGTCATATCAGCACATAGATATAGAGTGTGTTCCCTCCATTATATTAAAATGCTTCCTGTGGACCTGTCAAAATAAAGGGAAATGACTAGTCATTTCCCTTTGGAATGTATAGTGTAAATCTCCATCAGGATCCATGACACCTGATATAATGATAATTGACCACACACCTTGGCAATAAGGTTTTGTTTTTTTCCCATGGGGTGTATCTTCATGCTTTGTGCTTCAGCCACTACTGATTCATATATGGCCCATTTCTTTTTTTTTCTTCAAAGTACGGACACACAGTTATTGGCTCTGACCTTGTATGATGTTAAATTCATTGTAGTTTTGAGTAAAAAGAATTTCTTTCCAAGCAGGCTGAATTGTTTACTTATTTCATCAGGCACTTGTAGCAGTGAAGATTGAGAAGGTTTCAATGAGTTGGAATTTTCTTTTTATTGTGCTATTGAACAAATTACAGAGCTAATGAGATTTATACTAAATGGGAAATCTCTGCATCACCTGCTGATTTATGGGTCTTAGGGAAAAATTGTTCGTAATTTTTCTCTTTCTACAATTGGACAAAGTTTTATTTTTAAACAATATTTTCTCTGAATGTAAAATATAAGCTCACATTATTTCTTCATGGGAAATACATTTGATATGGTAAACGAAATACATAGTTTACATCAAGGGTCTCCTTGTGCACTGGAATATTTAATTAAGATATTGCAATGGTATGAATGAGGTTTGACACTGGGAAACCCAAATTCAAATCAAGTTCTGCTAGTTTTAGTTTTTTTTTTTTTAACATCTTTATTGGAGTATAATTGCTTTACAATGCTGTGTTAGTTTCTGCTTTATAACAAAGTGAATCAGCTATACATATACGTATATCCCCATGTCTCCTCCCTCTTGCGTCTCCCTCCCACCCTCCCTATCCCACCCCTCTGGGTGGTCACAAAGCGCCGAGCTGATCTCCCTGTGCTATGCAGCTGCTTCCCACTAGCTATCTATTTTACATTTGGTAGTATATGTAAGTCCATGTACTCTCTCACTTAGTCCCAGCTTGCCCTTCCCCCTTCCCGTGTCCTCAAGTCCATTCTCTACGTCTGCATCTTTATTCCTATCCTGCCCCTAGGTTTTTCAGAACCTTTTTTTTTTTTAGACTCCATATATATGTGTTAGCATACGGTATTTGTTTTTCTCTTTCTGACTTACTTCACTCTGTATGACAGACTCTAGGTCTATCCACCTCACTACAAATAACTCAATTTCATTTTTTTATGGCTGAGTAATATTCCATTGTATATGTGTGCCACATCTTCTTTGTCCATTCATCTGTCGATGGACACTTAGGTTACTTCCATGTCCTGGCTATTGTAAATAGAGCTGCAGTGAACATTTTGGTACATGACTCTTTTTGAATTATGGTTTTCTCAGGGTATATACCCAGTAGTGGGATTGCTGGGTCATATGGTAGTTCTATTTTTAGTTTTTTAAGGAACCTCCATACTGTTCTTCATAGTGGCTGTATCAATTTACATTCCCACCAACAGTGCAAGAGGGTTCCCTTTTCTCCACACCCTCTCCAGCAGTTATTGTTTGTAGATTTTTTGATGATGGCCATTCTGACTGGTGTGAGGTGATACCTCATTGTAGTTTTGATTTGCATTTCTCTAATGATTAATGATGTTTAGCATTCTTTCATGTGTTTGTTGTCAATTTGTATATCTTCTTTGGAGAAATGTCTCTTTAGGTCTTCTACCCATTTTTGGATTGGGTTGTTTGTTTTTTTGTTATTGAGCTGCATGAGCTGCTTTTAAATTTTGGAGATTAATCCTCTGTCAGTTGCTTCATTTGCAAATATTTTCTCCCATTCTGAGGGTTGTCTTTTGGTCTTGTTTATGGTTTCCTTTGCTGTGCAAAAGCTTTGAAGTTTCATTAGGTCCCATTTGTTTATTTTTGTTTTTATTTCCATTTCTCTAGGAGGTGGGTCAAAAAGGATCTTGCTGTGATTTATGTCATAGGGTGTTCTGCCTATGGTTTTAGTTTTTAAATTGGGCAAATCACTTAGTAACTAAGCCTCAGTTTTCTCAGATTAAAAATGTCAATATTTCTGTAAACTATATGTCAGGGTAAATAAACATGTCAGAGCAACTAAATCAAATGCTAGAACATCAATTTCTAAAAACTCAGTAAATAGTAGTGGTGTTGAAGTTGTCATTAAATTTGAAAACCACATCCTTGACTCTATATTTTGTATAGGAAAATTAAAAGTTGGTCTGGGGGAGATGAAGAATTCTGTAGGATTATTAGAAAATACATTAAACTACCTTTAATCCTTCATTTAAGACTCTTAGAAGACATGAAGGTTTAATAAGGAAAGAAAATTAGGGTTAGAAGAAAAGTAGATTTGATGAGAATAGCAAATCAGGAACCATTATCATGATCGATCAATGCTTTCATATGGACTTAATAAATTGGAAGAGCATCTTTCTCAGTTTTGATTGGGCAACAGTTTGTGGCAAAGGAAAAAAAGATTAAAATAACAGATGTGCGTTGGTCATAATTCACATGGAGAAATTGTTTTACTTGGAAGTTTATGTATTTCTTTTTCTGTTCTCTCATACTTACCCAAGACTTTTTGCTCCCTGTTGTTAAAATACCACTGTCACTTTGAAAGAAACTTATAACAGATAAACAGGCTCACACATCCAAATCAGATCTCTAAAGAGATGGCTCTCCTTCTACCTTAGACACAGCTGTTTTTTCTTTTTCTTTTTTTTTTTTGAGTTTCTAAACAATAAAGGAAACTACTTTCTTATTACTTTGATATATATTTTTGTGGCGCTATGTGAGGTACCCAGGTTGCCACTGAAATCTAGATAAATGATTCGATAAAGATACACAAAAATATAATAGAGGTTCGTATGGTCTGAAAAAGATAAGACACACTACATTAACCCTCTCCATGAGAATAAGACAAACATACACATCTATCTAAATACCTCTGCACCTGTGAGCTCAATGCATTTATATCAACCGCTGAAAACTATGTTGTGCTATTGGAATATCCCCCTTGCTGAGACTTTTCTATCCAAAGCAAACTGCCAGGTTTAAGCAGTCCTCGGTCAAGCAGCATAAAGCAGCAGAAGAAAATAAGTCTGTGAGTTTAAAATCTGCTGTTTGGTACAGAAAATACAATACAGCGTATTCTAAAGTAGTTGTGGTTATCCTATGAAGCACCTCTCTACACCAGAGACTTGGGGTAGCAGTTCATCAAAATGAGTATCAGCAGATTTTCCTCAGAATTGGTCCTGCCGAATCCATCCTTCCCCATGCATATTCCTCCCCTGTTTCTCAATATTTTAAATTCCCTTAGAGAAATTTTTTTTTATATATTTTAAGACTTAAAAATGTTTAACACACAAATAGCCCTAGAGAAGATGCTTGAAAGATCTTTTAAGCATTTATTCAACAATTAACTATTTAGCCACTCTGTATTGCCAGGGACTTTATCAAGTCCTGTTGATAAAGATATAAACAAGACAAAAAGCCCAAAAGCACCTAAAGACTAATGGCAGACATAAAGGAGTACATGAGCAGGCACAGAGATAGGGCTTCTTTTCCAATAGAGGTCAGAAGAGGGTGTTATAGGAGTGAAAGGGGAGGGGAACTCATCCAATTTGGGGTATTAAGGAAAGCTTCTTGAAAGAAGTGGCTTCTAACTGGACACCTAGAAGAGGAGAGCTATTTGAAAATGAGACAGGGTGAATTGGAAGGGTAGCTCATACAGGGCAGAAGCCCGGGGAAGAAGTAGGATCAGACTTGCTTTTAAAGAAATAAAATCCTGGCAGTCCCTGCTTTGGGTGAACCTCAAGTAAGTAAGTGTGTCTGGGGCTTGGAGCATACCTGGGAAGGGGAGAGGTGGACACAGATGAGGCGGGAGGAGAAATCAAAATTTGTCACACAAGTCTTTATAAACTGGAGCTTCTTGAAGTATAGTCAGCAGATTGGCACTTTCAGCATAACTTGGGAGCTGGGTAGAAATGAAGACTCTGTTTCTGGGGGTCTGGGGTGGAGCCTCAGATTCTGCAATTCTAACAGATTCTCATACACCCACCTTTAGTAGCAAATTGTAAACTATATTAAGAATGTGTTCTTTATCCTGTAGACAATGTGTGGATGGATATGATTTGCACTTTAGAATAAGTACCCTGGTTGCATCAAAGAGGTTCTATTTCTGGGCTCAACACTTTGTTCATAACAGTTCAATGACTTAATGAGTCAATAGGTGACAGTTATAATCCCTGGTGTTCCAATTCTAAATCTTTTGTTTTGTTACCTGAAATCACTTCTAGTTAGGCTCTTTCTATGAAGGTAGAGGTATTGAAACGTGCAAATTGTAGAAAGTATCTGGTGCTGGATTTCTGGTCAGTGGACTGAATATTCTGAAACCTTGTCTATTTTCATACGCTGATACAATATATATTAAGGATTGCTTTTACTGAATGTCATTTCTAGTTGCTGTCAATTTTTCATGTGTTTCTGATGAAATAAGATCGGAGTTTGAGCTGTGCTTAGACAGTCCTGGGGGCCATTGAATAATTGCCAACTGACTGTTGGGAAAATCTGCTCATCAGAGAGAGAACAGAGTATCGGTGTTCAGCGACATTTGGAAGTTCTGCTTGGTTGACCGGCTTTAGGGGAATTGGCCGCACTTGTTTCATCTGCTCTGAGGCAGGGTTGTTGTGAAAAGTAGAAAGCGGGTATTTTAAATTATTTTTTATAGAGAGGAAGAGAAAATGAGAATCAGGGCACACAGCTGCCTATTTCTCAAGAATATTGCTCGGCTCAGAGCATCTGAGTCAAAGAATTCCTCCCAGGCTGTTGTTGGTTACAACTTAGGAAAGGGCACCTGTCCGACCTGACAAGTGTACACAGCGCTGGAGGCTTCAACTTTCCATTAGTAACAAGAGCCCAAAAGGTTAATTTGTTTTGGCACTTCCTGATTACTTTCTGTGTTCATCTCATTCTGAGACTTCACATTCACCACCTGATTTAGGGGCTCTCCTGAGCAGCATATGATCATTTTTCTAGACTTATTTGCTAGCTTTGGTCCTGTGATCTCTAAACGCAGTTAAATAGCGGAAATCAATTTTCTGTTTAGAGGGGGTTGATGAGACCCAGAGAAATTTGAAGATCTCTCTTCTTGGATGTGTTTGGGAGTCATGCTGAATTGTCTTCCCAAACGGATGGAATTTGGAGGTCTCGTCATGTCAATGACCTGGATGCAGGTCCCCTTAGTTGAGGCTCATTTGGATTCCTCATTTTAGGATACTTTGTCTTCTCAAGCTTCCCATCACCTGCAAACTTTTTGGGGAACACTACTGTTTTAGTCCGTTGCTTTAAAAAATTCTTTTAATAGCTGTGCATAAGAAAATTGCACTCTACTTACTCACATCCAGTGCCTCTAAAATAAGCCAAATGTCTTACATAACCTCTGTGAACCCTCAGGTGGTTTGATCTGGCAGAACAGATTACATCTGTGATCTCTCACTTGGCTTTTAAGCCTTTCGTTCGCTTACTACCTTGATTTCCATAAACTATGTATATGTTTTTAATTATAGTTTCTTTCTTTTTGTTCATTTATTTAGAACTTTCTACCAAGAGGTCATTGGCCCAGATAGGATGGAGTCTAAGGACTGGCTTCTTGAAAATGTCCTCATCAAACTGTTGCTACATGTTTATCCATTTTCTTCAACCTCCAGCAATTCCTTGTGAGACACTTGTGGGAGCACACATTACCCTCACCCACGTACTTATAGTATTCACAATACTTCTGATTATTCCATTTTGTTATTAATGTATTTATTTTTCTATTCTTTCCTGTTCCAAAAGGGAGTGGAATTCATATTATGAATACCTTGTTATTGTAAATAGTAATAGCAATCAGTGGTAACTTTTTGCCCTTGTAGCCTCAATTTTCTCATTTGTAAATGTATAAATATTAGGAAAACTAGCAAACCTAAATTTGTGTGAAAGAAATTCTTATCCTTTGTGCTTAAGTATTCATGAAAGTGCTGACATTTTGTATCCTTTTCACACTGCTAGTGTCAGGGAATGTATCATCACCTAGAGTCTTTGTTTCAGAATTGATTCTAACTCCACTGTAATCCACAGGGATGATCCAGGATATGTTAGTGGTAATTTGACTGCTATTTGAGTCATCTCACTGGTTGCTCAGTTTAATTTAAGGACCATGACTGGTTAGCAAAGTCGTGTCTAACACAGTTTACCATATTTCAGGATTCATCCAGCTCTGACAGGACCCATGGGACTCCTTGAATCAAAGATCATTCAGGTACAGGGTTAGAACTCATGGACTTAAATCATGAATTGTCTAACTCTTTCCCATCCTCCTGTGGCCTCTTTAGGTTCACTAAATCCCAGGACCTTGGTACTTATCCTGGTTTTATTCCTTCAATTTCATGCAGGCTTCAGTTTTCCTTCCTTTTGAACTTGGCTCTTCTCCAGACTGAAGTCTTTGTTCCTTTTTTCCCCTGAGAGCATTCCTTAATAACTCTTAGAGAAACACCCTTCCAAACTTGAAATTACTCCCTCAAATTTCCTTTTCCTATATTCTTCTGCAGATCGATGCTTGATTTTCCCTGTTTACCAATAATCATTTAGAAAACAAACTATAAAGATATATTGTAGTCACATCAGTAAACAACATAAACTCTTTAGGCATAAATATTAAAAGAAATGTGGACAATCTACATATCTCCAAACTCATCAAGTTGTATAAATTAAATATGTACAGCTTTTTGTATGTCAGTTATACCTCAAGTGGTTAAAAAAAAAAAAGAGAATGTGTGTCTCATTCAAACGGACATAATTAAACAAAAGCAAACAAACAAATCCCAGACATTTCAAAAGAATCTTATAGAAATCCAATATCCTAAAAAGTTATTCTACAATGGTCTATGAATCCAATATAATACCAATAAAAATATACTTAGAATATTTCTATTTTTTAATTTTTTAAGGTGTAATGATAAGAATTAGCCACACGTAAAAGTGCTTTAATACTAAACATGGAGAAAGCATAGGTTTTTAATTAGATGGCACTGAGATATTTGGCTAGCTTTAAGTATCACATAATATAAACTTTAAGAATAAAACTATGGATGGAATAAAACTGGTTGAATATTTTAAAAGTCTCATCATATACCACATTTTTAAATGTGAAATCATAAAGGAAATATATGATAAAGATGTATGCAAAGCATTCATATAAACACACACACCACACGTACCACGTGCCAACTGAGGAAAATATGTGATTTTTTTTGCAAAAGTCATAACAGAAAATTTAATCCTTAGTATAAAAGTTTACAGAGATTTATTTTCTCCATAATGACAAGATGAACAATATAATACAAATTTTGGCAGAGCACAAATGGACAAAACTTTGAGATTGGCAGAGTACGAAAGTGGGAATAGAAATAACCAATAGATATGAGAAGATATTTAACTTCACTGATATCTAATGTTACTAAAATTAATACAAAGGATTCTTTTTGACAATCATATTGGTAAATATTAAATAATTTTTCACATATATATTTCTGCACAGCAAATCATCTCAAAACATGGTGGCTTAAAACAACAACTACTTATTTTTCCTCCTCTCTGTACTTCAGGAATTTGAATGGGGATCAGTTAATTCGCTCCAGTGGCATTGGCTGGGCTCACCAATGCTGCTGAATTCAGCTGGTAGCTGAGCTGGGCTGGACTGGAAAGTCTTAGAAGGCTTCACTAGTAACATCTGGTTCATTATGCTCCTTCATGTGGCTTTTCTCTTTCTCCATATGATATCATAGCATTTATTCACCAGTCTTGAGCTTGTTTTTATTTAAAGCATCATGGCTGCCTTTCCTGACCAAAAGTAGAAGGTGCTGGTCGCTTCGGAGCTTGGCCTAGAACTGGCACAGTGCCTCCTTTCCTGCATTCTGCTGGTCAAAACAAGTCAAACGGTGGAGATTCAAAGGGAGAGAATTAGCCTCCCCTCTTGACGGGAGGGATGGCATATGTGGAGACGGATGAGAGGAATTGTTAGAGTACTTTTCTGAAGACTGTTATAATTGGTATTCAAAGTTGTGGAAGGTAGAAGGAAATTGGTGGTCTCATAAACTCTCTGGAGACATGAACAAGAGAATAGAATATTAAAAAGACACTTGAAATTATGTTTAAAACTATTTAAATTAACAATATCCATATGATTTGAGATGTATCTTCTAGGATCTATCCTACAGAAAATTGAGATTTATAAAAATATATGAAAAATTATTCATTACAATATTTCTTGGTAAAAAATTAGAGAAAAAGATCCAAATACTTATCTCTGGAAGATAGGTTAAATAAAATATGGGATTTTTTCCCCATATTTTAAAATATGGGATTACGTAATTAAATACTGAGAAACTTCTTAAGTATCTAGGGTTTTCACTAAGATGGAAAAGTGTCCCAATTGAAATCCTACATTAATTAATTCTTATTTATTCATTGGCTTATCAAAAAGCAGTTAGTGAATATCAACTATGATAAAAAAAAACCTCTAAAAGAAAGTTTGTTTTTTTTATGACCATATTCTAATTCTTTTTTTTTTTTTAACATCTTCATTGGGGTATAATTGCTTTACAATGGTGTGTTAGTTTCTGCTTTATAACAAACTGAATCAGTTAAAAGGAAGTTTTATCTCTGTAGGAACTGACATCTGATCAGAGATTTTAGGACCTAGGATTATAACTATTACATTATGAGTCTACATGAGGAGATTTTAACTTAGGATCATTTTCAAATAAAGCTTTTAAAATGTATAGCTCTTTTCCACAGCCTGAAGCTTAATTTCTTTTGACACAAAATTAGTGAGAAATGATGTCTACATCACTTAACTCTGATGAGCCTGTGTCTAAAGTACAATTATTTTCACTGTAGGATTTATCATTACTCTTGGTGGATGTATCAATATATTTACCATGTACAATTTCTAACAACAAAAAAAGAAAGACTGAAAAATTTGTTTCCTGTTTTATAAAATATAATTGCCCAATCGTCCTAATGCAAATTTCAAAATCAGAATTTATTTACCATATGATTTATATTATTATGTAATCATTATCTCTCAGGACTGTCATGGCATATTAGCTATGGTTTCTAAATAATAAATACTGCTGTCAGTAGTAAGCAGGTCCTCCCTGCTTTGCTCCCCATGCTCAGCCAGTCCAATCCAGAGAGCTTTTTGGCCCCAGAGCCTGCTGTCAGTTCTTGCTCCCCGTGGGGATTTAAGGGACTCCCCCTCAAAAGAAAATACCCTTGCTTCATATGCAGCTTTATCTCCTGGCACACTGGCCAATGTCGATTGCATAGAATTTTGGACCTTGTACAAATGTTCACTCTAGCACTTGCTTCCTTGGATTCTTATCTTCCTGTTTATTATTAATAATATGCAACCTTTTTTCTAAAGCATATGATTTACATGTGTTTTCTTGGTTATTTTTTAACTGATCCTATGGAGTAGGTACTTGTCTTAGGTTGGGAGTTTTAGCAGCAGAGCCTGAGGCAGGAGGGGCTCATGAGACAGTGACTTTATTGAGGGAATGTTCTCAAAGAAGGTAAGTGAAAGAAGTAGGACAGGGCAGGGACAAAAAACTAAGCAAAACATGGTGTCTGTTCGTGGCTCGTATTAGCCTGATTCCACAGGAAATGCTGGAGCACAGAAAGTGCTGTGCACGGAGTTGTTCGCAATTTGACACAAGGGAACTGGTGTTTCGTGTCCTTAACTCAGTCACTGGCTGCCCATGGGGCAGGGGGATGGATAGTAAATTGTTAAAAACCCCCACTCATAGCACCTGGGGCTGGGTGTGTGGTCCAATACAGTGGATCAGAGCAGAGCATCAAAGCATCCTCTACTGTCCTACTATCCAGCCAGAATTACATATTCAGTAAGAAATAAAGAACTGCATTAATGTTCTCCTTAACCCCAAATTTAACTTTATTGTTCTAGACTTGGGGTTTGTTCAGATCCCTGATAATTTGGCAAGCTTCAAAACTGTCTGGCTCTCTCAGTGCTAGAATTCAAGTGAAAAGACTGCTTTGTAGAAGCCCAGATATAAGGTAAGGCCGAAGGATGAGCAGCTATCTTTTATTATTCCATTTCTATCTCTTCACTGAACAGGTCGGACTTTGATGCCAGGAGTGACTTCATAGACAAGCAGAATGGTCCTTGGCACCTGGGAGTGACCTTGGCTCATTGCCATTTCAGTCCCTGTTTTCCTTGTCATGGTGGCTCATGTTAGGACTGGGATGGACAGAAGTTTGGAGAGCCGCTGGGATAGTGGGAGGAAGGAAGAAAGTTCCAAAGATCTCAAGAAAAATTTGACTCGCCCTTGTTACTTTTTCTAGGCAGTGTGGATTAAACTAGTACTCAACCCTGAAGAACTGAACACACAAGGAAGTTGTGAAACACTCTTTCTCTTTTCTGCAACTGGATTAGGAATAAGACCTTCAACATCTCAGTTGAAGCCCCGGGAACTCCAGGGATTCCTAAATTTTGAGGGGTGGTAGGTTGATACTGGGCAGGGAAGCATAGAATATGACAGGTAGTATCCATAATTGCTAGAGATACTGCTTTGCCACTGACACCACACGTTGAATGTTTGAGAATGTCAGGCTGTTGCTATTTTAGCATCACCACCTGATTCTCTTGTGGTGCAGCTTGCTGCATCCCAGTGACCAGGTAGCAACATCAATCTATTTTAGCTCATTTCATTTGACACATCATTGAATAATAATGTGAGCTAATTTTAGACAGTCTAATTCTTTGCATGGAATGTGTCCATGCTGAGAGGATTTTCACTGTGTATTGAAAATTTTACTGTTCCTGAGCATTTTACTGTTCCTGAGCATGCAACTAATTTTGATTTAAAATGGTGTATGATTTAATTTCTTACGGAAATACTGTGACTTTCTTCCTGGAAGGGAGGTACCTTACAGTAACTGGAGAAATATTGGGGAAACTATCAGACTTCTACTTTGTCTGGAGGCGGTTCAGAGTGACCATTTCACGTGGCAGGAATCTAAGATGGGTGGCTCAGGTGAAGGAGCTGTACTTTATTTTTTAACCTCAATCCCTCAGTGTCATTTGGCAGTTTTCTGTTGATAAATATCTCTCTTCAGCTCTGAATCATTTCACAACAGCAAATCTGAGTGAATCTGTCAGGACTGAGTTGTCAGGGCTAATCACCATGGTTACATTTGGTAATACTCCCATCTGTGGTACCCGCGATGTAAGAGCACAACTGACTCCCAAAATCACCAAGCCTAATGCACCCGTACTGATGATACTGTGACATGACAGACTGAGTTAAGAACTACTTTTCCCTTCTCCATTGTACCCTCACACTCTCTCACACACACACACACACACACACACATTTGTCTATATGTTATTTAGAAGAAATATATATTTCCTTGGTCACTATCTCACTAGGGATGTTTAGGGGGAAAAAAGAACAGAACAGAAAGAAATATACTCTTGCCTCTAAATCCAGGACTTGCCCCAGACCTCTTTCTTCTTACAGACAATACTTTCCTTCAACCACATTTCTCTCTGGCTTAATTTCTTTAAAAAGGAGATGACGAATACCTGCCACCACCTTCTCACCTCCTCTTAACTCCTTATCTCACGGTAACTGTAGTTCCACTTTTACAACTTCATTGAAGTTACTCTTGTCCATATAAACAATATCTTTTTTAAAAATATTTATATTTTAATATTTATTTCGTTGGGCTGGATCTTAACTGTGTTAAGTGGGCTCCTTAGTTGCGGCATGTGACTCCTTAGTTGTGGCATGCATGTAGGATCTAGTTCCCTGACCAGGGATTGAACCTGGGCCCCCTGCACTGGGAGCACGGAGTGTTAACCACTGCGCCACCAGGGAAGTCCCGTGATGTCTTTATAAATGCTGAAATTGGAGGACACTAGTAAGTCCTTTGATGATTTAATCTCTTGCATAGTTAACGATGCTGTTGAGTCCCTCTGTTAAGCAAACCAAACCAATGGAACAAAAAGCCCTTTTCTAATCGTGGCTTGGGATCTATCACTCACAATTGAATTTCTAAGTCTCTCCTCCTGGCTGTGGCTTCTTGGTGTCATTTGAGGCATTTCTTCCTGACACTACATCTTAAATGTTGATGTTTCCCAGAGTTCTATGATTATTCCTTCCCTTCTCTTATTCTATAAAGCTCCCTCGGTAATCTACCAACAACTATGGCTTCAAGTGTCACTGATGAGAACGTTTTGCCATGCCATCAATATTTACTTACAATTATATTCCTGTTCATAACATTTAGATGGTTCAGAGTGTAACTGACCAGTGAATGCCACTCAACATAGAATTCATTCATCTCAAAAGATATGCATTTGCAGTTCTCAACACACCCTTCTTACTGATCTGAGTTCAGAGACATTGATTCCTTTTTGACATTTGCCTTCCTAATAATACTGCCTGTCATTCAGCCCAAGTTCCCAATGTCTGGCATAAAATCTCTAGCACTAAGCACAGCGTTGGACTCATGGTAAATTCTCAATAAATGTGTATTGAATGAAACTGAAAAGGATGCATAATAGGACATAAGAAGATGTTAAACCAAGTTAAATTACAGCAGTGATGGCAGCTTGATGTGCTGGGTGAACTGGTCAGAGAGACAAGTGTGCTGGCACTAAGTAGCTGTGTAACCCTGGAGAATGTTCTTAACCCGAGTCTCATTTTCTTCACCCATAATGTGTGTGTGTGTGTGTGTGTGTGTGTGTTGGGACGGAGGTTGAACAACATGATCCCTACTGTGTCTCTTCCAACGCTAAATAGTGATGTCTTACTTATCCTATAGTGGGGAGATGCCTCATTTCAGACCATCCTTGGATGGGAGAATCATAATGTTAAGGGTTCTGTATGAGATATATGCCCATATATTTTCTTCTCTAATATCTCAGCTGAAGGGGTACCACAGAGATGAGCTTGTCAGAAACTGACATTTCTCTCCTGATAAAATATTTTCATTATTTCCCTTTCTAACTGAGGGGTCCCCAAAGAGTTTGGGTGTTTGTTTTGCACACACTGCGCAGATGCAGAGGCAGGCATAGGAAGCTCTATCTGTCTGCCTTCCCAGGGAGCCGCTGAGTAAAAAATAAATGATGTGTCTAAACAGCAAACCAATTCTTTCTAAATACAGGAACTTAATTACTTCCCTCATAATAAAACATGGGGGAGAAAGAGTATCTCTAGGTATTGAAATCCAAGCTAGGGTTTCGAATTAGACAAGTATTTCCTAATCTAGGCAACTTTAAACATAGCCAGAACTTTTATTTTTCTAGTAAAATGCTTGAAATCAAAATGAAGAGGTTGTGTTTGCATACATTATTATGTATATTATTATGTGACAATGGGGTATTTTTAAGCACTACCTCGAATAAGCAACAAGATGAAGCAGATGAATAGATACGGCAATAAGCTTATGAGAACAAACATCCTGCATGTGCTGCCTTTTTTATTTTTTAAAGAATTAAACAACTTACTGTGTTCAGTTTTGGATATCTGCCCTGCTCATCTTAGTTCACCTATAACTTTGACTGTCAGTAATATAAGCTCTTAGCTCTGGACAGAAACCCCGGAAGAAAGAAACAAACTTGAACTTTGCTGTGATCCATGGCATAACAAAGCAAAACCTAAAGATGTAACCCCTCCACTCCCTACTTCCATCTCCCTGAAACGTTTTCACTTGGAATCAACCATTAAAGCCAAACCAAAAATAGCTATTGCATCAGCTTGTGTAATGTGACTAATATTTTCAAGAAAAATATTATTGTCACAAATTTCTCATTTTTCCCCCTCAAGGTCAGAGGTAAATTTAGCATGATAATATGAAATTTGAAATTTCATTGCTTTTTCATTGCAAATATACATGTTTATAGTAAAAACAAATATGGATAAAGAACAAAAAGAAATTCACCTGCTTTGTCTGTCAGAATCCCAGCAGGAAACAGATGGTATACTCAAAGGGTTTATTTAAGGGAAAGGAGTTAACAATGGGATTATTTATAGGAGTGTGGGCAGGGTTAAGGGAACCGAAAAGGGACCCTACACACCCAGAGCCTAATATCCCTGGGAAATGATTACAATTCCTCTGTTTACAAGGGCACAGGGAGGGAAGAGTATTGCTGAAACTGGACAAGAATTATAACCTTGGAAGAGTGGCCGTCCAATAGGAAATGAATTCATACATAGAACTGAAAACTACGGCCAGAACGGGAGGCAGGAAAGTATATCACTCAACCTTCATTTTCTGCACTGTTCGACTCTGAGATTGCCTCTCACTGGCTGAACCAAGAGAAGGCAAGAGAGCCTGAGAGATGAATTCCATAGGAAACAACACCCAAGGACCAGTCAGGGCAAAGAAGGGTAGAGAACGGATGTAGAAGAGCAGAGAATTACCAACACACCAGTTATCCTAATACCTAGAAATATCCACTGTTAAGATAATATAAACCTTTAATGATATATAACCTTTAAGATAATATAAACCTTTAATAATATAACCTATAATGGTTATAGAAGTTTTATTTCCCATTTCTGAGCATCCTATCAAATTAAGAATTTGTGTGTACATGTCAGTCTTTCAAAAGGAAGATGAAATCTGTTAGAAGGATCAGAAGAATGGTCTTACCTTGTTAGCAGAAATAAAGTTGCTTTTCACAGATGTCGTCGTTGGAGTATTACCTTCTGTGTGTTGCGTAGGCTTTATTGAATTACATCTTATAGATCAAGGAAAAAGACATGGTCCTGGAATCCATGTAACCTTTATTCAATTTCTATTGCCTTCTTAAGAATGATTTAGCAAAAATGTGGTTCATTGTACTAACCCAGTTCTGAATCTTCACGGTTGTTAACTGGGACGATGAAAAAACAAAGTTCCTAGTTTATATTTTTTAGAAGTAGGGAATACAGGTTTGCTTTTTATGTCTAGCCATGATACTCCTGGGGATAATTGCACCCTACTTGTTTCTAACGGTCAAGTGCTACTACACAGCCTCTAGGATTTGGGGAGTGTACTCCCACATTGCTCTCAGGACCTTGCCCAGTCCTTCAGCAGTATCTCTGGTCTGCAGAGGACAACTTCACTGGGTTTATTAATAATGTTGGTGCCTATCTGGGCAACACATCCATTAGCACTTTGGTAAATAAAGTGTCCTCTGGGTCTCCCACTGTAGTCAGTTAGTTAGTTTTCTGGTTTCAGATAGTACATCCACTCTAGAATGCTCATTCATCTGAGACATTTGATCCTTTCCTCCACTCTTTCCCATGATAGATCCAGCATCTCTACTTCTCTTAGTGTTTGCCATCTCTTTATCCAAGCTTCTAAAAACCAATCAGGGTGTATGAGCACTATCTCCCAGGGGACTTTTTATAGGTTATAACTCCAGGATAAAAAATCTTGTATTACATGTGAATACTCTCATCTTGATAGTCTCTTTCATTTTACTTTACATTCTGCCTTCCATTGATCCAACGTTCTCAGCATCCAATACCACAGACACTCTCCATGTTCTTGCCCCTATGTATAGACCAGGTCCCATAGCTCCCTTCACACACTGTCTCATTTTCTTCCTTAGCAAGCCCCGGACTCCTTGGCAAGGCAGGGTTATGTTGTGAGTTGACCTGTTTAGTGGTCTGATATATAAGAAGGCAGATGGCAGTAGATCCTGAAAGGAGCACACATTATCCAACAAAATGCTTTGCATCATATTTAAGCAAGGAGAGAATGCTAAAGCTTTTAAACAAGAGAGGAATAGGCTAGTGGTGACCTACAGTGTTCAGACATATCTGGGAATTCAAGAATTCCAGCTTCTCCCACACAGATGTAACCATTTCAAGTCTCCGGGTCCTATTCCTTCACCATCAGGGCCCTGAATCAGCATAGCAGATCTGCTAAGGTTGATGGTTCATCCTCTTCTGGAATTCTGCTAATCTTAGGATTCTGTCCTGGGATGGAACATCAACAGTTTTTGTCCTCGGCTGATGAGATGAGAATCCTGTGGTTCACTGCTAAGGAGACCCCCTTCTAATTCACCTTATATTGCTGATTAACCAGTCCATTGATGGCTCCCATCTATCTGATTCCATAATCTTTATGCATACAATTTCCCTTGGGCCTCCCAAATCCTGCAATACTGCATCACCTCCTAGTGCTTTTCCTTCTGCTGGATTCCAGTACCAGTTTCACTACTGGTGAAAGTTTTAACAATGACCCTGAGATTATAACAGGAGTTATATATACTCTTTTTTAGATTTCTTTTCCCACACAGGTCATTACAGAGTATTGAGTAGACTTCCCTGTGCTGTACAATAGTTTTCCTTAATGGAGGCATTTGTATTCCCCTCATCAGTAACTGGGTGTGGGTTGCCCTCTAGGAGTGTGCAAGCTTCCTCTGATAGCAACTCCTGGAAAGGGACTCAGCTCCGTCTAATTAGCAACTAACCCTCCTGGGGAGTGGAGGAGTGTCCCAATCCACAGCTTCCACTCTGAGTATTTCCTATACTGGTGGAGAAAGAGCATATCAGCTAAGGCTGATAGTTCAACCTTTCCTGGAGTTCTGATGTCAATTATTTCAATGACTTTATTACACCTGGATTTCCTTAACTTCAGATGAAATGAGAAGTTGAATAATTTAACAGATTATAGTCTTGTGGGCACATTTTCTTATAGGCATATATCTAATACCAACCATATCAGGTAAGACTAGTGAAGGATTTGAAACAATTTAACTTCTACATCATTTTCTAGATAACACCCATACCAGTATGAGAACTATAACATAAACTTTTAAAAATTTATCACAGAACTTTCATATCTTAGACCTCATAATTGTCACATATGTATTGTCCTGGCAGTGGTTTTGTAAAACAGAATTCTTTCTCACTCATAAAGTCAAATTAATATTCTCAATGTGCAGTGTAGTCTAGGTACAGGTTTAAAATGTTCCCAAATCCATTAACAATTGAAAGCTTTGTGCTAAGACAACCTAAAGTGTTCAGAATTATGAAGTAAATATTTAAAAACATGGAATGATTCAAATAAAGTATTAAAAAGAGTAGTAAGGAACACCTTTGTAAAGATTCCAAAATCTAGTATTCGGCAGGAAACAATTAGGAGAATTGTACATATTGATGATATCCACAGAAGTACAAAATGGAAGAAATAATCATTATACAAAGGAGCAGCAGACCTGGTATTAACAGGGTCACCACTAGAGCCTTTATGCAAATTTAACAAAACTCAGTATCCTCTCTGAGCAGATTTTCCTCTGGGAATACACTGCTTGGCAAACAGCTAAGTTTCTTTGTATGAAATAAGAAAAGGTTCCCCGTATTCTAGCCTGATGTAGGCCTGTGCTGGGGAGTGTACTTGGCAAGCAGAGTGTAGTCTAAATTCCAGTCCCCACTTGCTCCCTCAGTTTGATGCTGTTGTGCAGTGAACAACCAGTACAACTGTATCTGGTGGCCCTAGGTCTTATAATGGTTATTGAAGGCATTCATTCAAATGGTTTGTTTAGAGAGATCCTGAAGAATTGCAAACCAGCCTGTCACATGGCCTGCATTTTTCAAGACTGAATCAATATTAAATTTATTAAGAATCACATTAATACTTATTTTTGTTGTCAATAAGTGGTTTTAATATCCTTTTTACCTGTTACCACTTTAATTCTAATTAAATTGTCATTTGAGTAGGCTGAATAAATGACGCTTACAAAAGGCAAATGTTGACTATGGAAGAAGGAAGTTCTGGTGCAGGAAACAATGCTAAGAAATATACAGGAAGGAAGGACTAACAGAGGGCAGCCCTAGAATATTTTGGTGCAGTGAATGGGAGACCAAAAATCAGACTTAGGAGCTGACCTGAGGTGCAGTGTCTAGAAAGTAATATTGACACTTTAGCTTTCTGAGATAAAACCTCTCACTTGTTTGAGATGATTGGGATAATTTTGCTCAGTCAATCATGTTAGAATATGTGGGGGAAAACCATAACTAGTTTACATCAACATGAAGTTCGGAGACACCTCAAAAGATGGAAGAGGAAGAGAGAAGCATTTCCTCTCTAATTTAGCACTGTGTCAATTTCCCCGAAACATTTCCAATCAAATTATAGTACTTAATAACCTTGATCTCACTTATCACTGATTTGAGGTACATTTTCTCAGCACTTTTTCTGTCAAAAATTTTTCAACACAACAAACATATTTTATACACTGGTAATCAAGTGATAAGATATAGATAATCTGGTTTGCAGTTTATAGGGGCTATTTTTAAACTCTATAATTTACACATAATTTTAATTTATGCCATAAAGAAATAAAAGTAAATGAATAAGTAAATGAAGCTATGTAAATATATGCTCTGTCAAGTAGAAGGGGAGGTGTGAAACAAATCAGTCTATCATGTCTAAAAGACATGGCTCATATTAGCAAATTACTCCATCTCTCACTCATAGCATCCTTAGACTCAGGATTGAAATATCTCTGTGACATCCTTCAATTGAAAAGGACTGATTTTGAATCCTGGAATCCTTCATAATCTACTGAAATCACCCTTTATCATCACTTGCTAATGGCACCAACAAACCTAGGATTGAAATTAAACAGCTAGAAGATTGATTCAAGAGACCTTTGTCAAACACTTCATCTAGTTTCAGTTGGGCTATTTATTAGACTAGATGCTAAAAGCTCTATGCAGAAAAGGCTCTATGTTTTTTATGGTGAAAGGTTAGAGTGGACATCAGAGGAGCTAGTCCAAGCAGGGTGGAGGGTAGGAGAACAGTTCATAGGCAAAGTTCAGGGTCTGTATGGACCAAAGGTGGATGGGTGTGGCATGAGGGAGAAAGCAAGGCTCAGGGAATGGTCTGGAAATCAAGAGATCAAGATTCTGGATGGCTAGGAGGTCCAGGCTTCTATTAGCAACAGCAGAAAGGAGAGTCTGAGAACTGGGAAGTCAAGCAGAGGCCAGAGAGGCCAAAGTGTGTTAAACATTCACTTAATGCACATTTATTGACTAAAGGGAAAATCACAGGCTACTTCAAGTCCTAGACTCATGTCTGCCATCTCTCGAAGAAGGTAAAATTTAGAAATCTGCATGAGAAGCAGATATCAATGGATTTTTTCTTTTTTTTAAAGGTTTTTGAAATTCAATACATCATAAAGATTAGAATAATAAGCAGTGATTAGAATACATTACTTAATATAACTGGAAATATCTAAGTTAAGGATAATGGCCTTTTCTTGTCCTTCATATAACTTGTTCATACTCTTGCTTTATCATTATTTAAAAAGTAAGAACACCAAGTATTTCCAAGAATAGAACTTTGGTTGTAATTCTTATCCTATTATCTTTGATTTAAGCAATCATTGGGTCCCATGTTGCTCTTGTGTGCCTTTTTTATGAATATGTCTTAGCTCCTTAAGTAGCTGGTGTTTTTTAAGTGCAATATGTAATTGTCTATAAATTTTAAAATCTTGTATTCGTAAATTATGCACTTTATTTTTACCTTTTTATTGTATTTTACTGAAGTCTTCATCTCAGTTCATAAATAATTCCTTTATATAGGGAAAAAAAGGTACTTGCTTTATTTTTCCATCTGGAGAGTTAATCAGTACTTTTATTAGTTCCTTCATTCAAAAATGATATTATGAATAGCTTATTGGTGATAGATTCTGTCCACAAACACTCAAGAGTAGAGAGAGTATAAGCAGAAAATAGATAAGTATACAGCAAATAAAGAAGAGGATGTTATATTGTAATATGTGCTATGAAGAAAATAAGGAATTTCGAGAGAGAGCAAGGAGGAGAGGAGCTCAGGGAAGAAAGGAAAATAGGAACTTGGAGAATGCACAAAAGTAACCGAAAAAAAACAACAGGGGAAAGAAAGAGAAAGTGATATGGCAGGTTCTTAGTTCATCCTGTGACCATGTGGATGAGAACAGACAAGGAATGTTCTCATGGAACAGGCAGATAACCCAAAGTGTTGGTCTTCCTTACAGTGAAACTCTCTAAGAAATTCATGCTTATTTTCTTAAAGTTCTAAATATTTGGTATCATTTGCAAGGAATTGCAATAGGTAATTGATGGCTTTCTAGAGGATTGAGACATAAGCACAGAACCAAGGATGAGATTTCACTACTATAATCACTGAACCTGCCCTAAAGTAACATAACTAATAGTTGTTCAATTTGCTTATATTTTCTCAACTATTATTAAAATATTGAGCTGCATCTCTATGTTCTTCAATCATAATTTTGTTTAGTTGTTACCTTCTTAGGTCATTGAATAAAATAGAAGAAAAATCCGCAAATTAGAGCATATTTACGTATGTGAGCATTTATTCTTACTCAATAGCAAAATCTTATTCTTTTTCATTTTTATTTAATATATTATTTTAACAACTTTTAGCATGTTTTTCCAGAAGTTAGGTGACATAATAATTTCTTTAATCTGAAAATAACTCTTTGGTAGTTGGAAACTGTTAACTCAGACAAGTAATTAATAAATATTGGCTCCCAGAATTGTTCTTGTTGTAGAAGGGGAAAAATTGCTCATGGAAAGCATAAAAACTTTTAATACTGATGTTGGGGAATAATTTATATCCCACTGGTTCTCAGAAAGTAAATAACGTGTAATGAAATCAAATAAAATTGTTCCTAGTTTATCTCTTAGACTGCAGATAGCAGTAAGAAACTCCTTCCCTTATTACTACTTCATTTTGTTTGTTTCTCATCACCTTTATTGCCTGATGAACTTTAGCTAAAGGTGAAAGAAATGATAGTTTCTTTTAATTGACAAACACTAGAATTCAAAGACAAGGACTCAGCATTACATCAGATGCCCAGAGTGTGTGAAACTCACACTCACATACAGGCAAGCCTTCTCTGAATTTTCTCACTTTGTCGGGACAGAAGAGGAGAACTCTAGTTTATCCTTAGAGCTAAGTATAACTGGTGTTGTCATTTGATGGTGACAGCCAAAAAGAAGCGAGCAATATGACTAAACTCTAATAAAACCATATTTTGACAAATTTAAAACCACATGAATGTATAGAAAATTTTCTTCTTTAAAATCGATGCTTTGTGTCTTATTAATTATACTGTTTTCTGTGTGTGTGTGTGCACTCACTACGTGCCAAGCACTGCTCTAAGTATTTTATTTGCAATTCTTATGCGAACGTATTATCGGTACCACTGCACTGCCAATTATGAGACGGGGAAACTAAGGCACGGATAGTGAGTCATTTATCCAAAATTAGCTAGGTAGTTAGTGGTGAAGTTGGGATTCACGTCCACTAGTCGGATTCTAGAGTCTTTGCTCTTAACACCATACATATATACACGAGTTGTCCTCGCTTAAACGTTTCCCCATTTTCAAGTATATCTACCCTGAATACTTCATTTTGCCCATTACTTCTTTTTAATATGAAGGACATTACTAGGCTATCCTTGGTTTCAATTCATACTTTCAGCCTTCATATTTTCTAGTGAAATTATTATTTAGTTATATACATTGGCATGCAGAATATTTCCTTTGCCATTGACATTAATCTTTAAGATAAAATCCTATAAAGTTCTGACACATGAAAAAGTTTCCTAGGATGTTTGGATTATTCTTTTAAAATTTGACCATTGTTACTTTCTTTGGAGATGTCACTGAAGTTATTTCAAACCCCGCGGTTTGGAATGAGTTCAGTTCAGGGAAATGAGATGGGTGAAATTATCAGTAGTGTGATGTATTTAATCTTTCAGCTCTAGGCAACTGGTTTAGATATAGCCTGAGGTGAGAGCTCTTTTTGTATGACAGTTTCCTGTTAGCCCAGGTGAAATGAGTTAGTGGTATCATACCATTTCCTATAGTCAGGTACCCACATCGTAATTGGCACCAGACTTTACAATCTCGGTAGTGAGTTCTTGGGGGGCAAATGTCTCATTACTCTGAGGAAACCCACCAAATGATATTTTAGTCTCAAAATGAGAGATGTGCCCCCTTTTTGTCCTTATTATCTAAATTCTATGCCCTATAATTTATTGCCCTATATTCAAACATAGTTATTAAGCTAGTGGGAAACACAGAGATAAATAATCATCCAAATTATTTTAATATCTTTAAAAAATAACTGTTTACCCTTCCCTTTTCCCCTCCCTCCCTCCCTCCCTCCCCTCTCGTCCCCTCCTTCCGTCCGCCCTCCCTTCCTTCCTTCCTTTTCTTTCTCCTTTCTCCCCCCCACCACACACACACACACACACACACACACACACACACAAATTTCAAGAAATAATATGCAAAACACATGACTCTAAATAATTCATATTAAAAATTTTAATTCTACAGTAGAGAAGGTCTTTGCATAATATATTATAAAGAAAGAGATAAGGAAAGAGTTTAGTATGTATGTTCCTTCACCAATTTTTTTTCTCACTAAAGGTACAAACATCCTCAATTTTACACAGACAACGTGAGTATTCTCATGGACAGCCAGAGGTTAAGAAAGTGACACTGGCTGGTTGGATTCATCTCCCTTTCCCTGGAGTTTTGGTACTACAAAAAGGCAAAGGAATTTTATTCTGGATTGTATAGTAACTTTTTGAGTGATTTGTCACATGTTTTTTGGTTCTCTAAATACTGGAGACCACTTCAATTTGTTTCACTTTCCTGAAGTTGACCCATTACTTGGATTTTATTTGCAAACCCTTATTTTTAGAAAGAGGGCAGAAGGATAGGCCACAAAATTATCTTTACAAAGTGAAATCATTTAAATTTGAGCAGATACCAAGTCAAGGTTCAATAATCATTTTTATATATATTCTCTACACATACATTTAGTGTGCCTAATGTAAGATACAAATAGGAATAATTAAAATATTTCCATTCCCTTCCACCACTTTCTTTTTTTTTTTTTGCAGCAATGAACATTGGGGTGCATGTGTCTTTATTTTTTCATCTTTATTGGAGTATAATTGCTTTACAATGGTGTGTTAGTTTCTGCTTTATAACAAAGTGAATCAGTTATACATATACATATGTTCCCATATCTCTTCCCTCTTGTGTCTCCCTCCCTCCCACCCTCCCTATCCCACCCCTCTAGGTGGTCACAAACCACCTAGCTGATCTCCCTGTGCTATGCGGCTGCTTCCCACTAGCTATCTATTTTACGTTTGGTAGTGTATATATGTCCATGTCACTCTCTCACTTTGTCACAGCTTACCCTTCCCCCTCCCCATATCCTCAAGTCCATTCTCTAGTAGGTCTGTGTCTTTATTCCTGTTTTACCCCTAGGTTTTTCATGACATTTTATTTTCTTAAATTACATATATATGTGTTAGCATACGGTATTTGTCTTTCTCTTTCTGACTTACTTCACGCTTCACTCACCCCATTACAAATATCTCAATTTCGTTCCTTTTTATGGCTGAGTAATATTCCATTGTATATATGTGCCACATCTTTATCCATTCATCCGATGATGGACACTTAGGTTGTTTCCATCTCCTGGCTATTGTAAATAGAGCTGCAATGAACATTTTGGTACATGACTCTTCTTAAATTATGGTTTTCTCAGGGTATATACCCAGTAGTGGGATTGCTGGGTCATATGGTAGTTCTATTTGTAGTTTTGTAAGGAACCTCCATACTGTTCTCCATAGTGGCTGTACCAATTCACATTCCCACCAGCAGTGCAAGAGTGTTCCCTTTTATCCACACCCTCTCCAGCATTTATTGTTCCTAGATTTTTTGATGATGGCCATTCTGACTGGTGTGAGATGATATCTCATTGTAGTTTTGATCTGCATTTGTCTAATGATTAATGATGTTGAGGATTCTTTCATGTGTTTGTTGGCAGTCTGTATATCTTCTTTGGAGAAATGTCTATTTAGGTCTTCTGCCCATTTTTGGATGGGGTTGTTTGTCTTTTTGTTATTGAGCTGCATGAGCTGCTTGTAAATTTTGGAGATTTACCTTTTGTCAGTTGCTTCATTTGCAAATATTTTCTCCCATTCTGAGGGTTGTCTTTTGATCTTGTTTATGGTTTCCTTTGCTGTGCAAAAGCTTTGCAGTTTCATTAGGTCCCATTTGTTTATTTTTGTTTTTATTTCCATTTCTCTAGGAGGTGGGTCGAAAAGGATCTTGCTGTGATTTATGTCATAGAGTGTTCTGCCTATGTTTTCCTCTAAGAGTTTGATAGTTTCTGGCCTTACATTTAGGTCTTTAATCCATTTTGAGCTTATTTTTGTGTATGGTGTTAGGGAGTGAACTAATCCCATACTTTAACATGTACCTGTCCAGTTTTCCCAGCACCACTTATTGAAGAGGCTGTCCTTTCCTCACTGTACATTCCTGTCCCCTTTATCAAAGATAAGGTGACCATATGTGCGTGGGTTTATCTCTGGGCTTTCTATCCTGTTCCATTGATCTATGTTTCTGTTTTTGTGCCAGTACCATACTGTCTTGATTACTGTAGCTTTGTAGTATAGTCTGAAGTTAGGGAGCCTGATTCCTCCAGCTCCATTTTTCGTTCTCAAGATTGCTTTGGCTATTCGGGGTCTTTTGTGTTTCCATACAAATTGTGAAATTTTTTGTTCTAGTTCTGTGAAAAATGCCAGTGGTAGTTTGATAGGGATTGCATTGAATCTGTAGATTGCTTTGGGTAGTAGAGTCATTTTCATAATGTTGATTCTTCCAATCCAAGAACATGGTATATCTCTCCATCTATTTGTATCATCTTTAATTTCTTTCATCAGTGTCTTATAATTTCCTGCATACAGGTCTTTTGTCTCCATAGGTAGGTTTATTCCTAGATATTTTATTCTTTTTGTTGCATTGGTAAATGGGAGTGTTTTCTTGATTTCACTTTCAGATTTTTCATCGTTAGTGTATAGGAATGCCAGAGATTTCTGTGCATTAATTTTTTATCCTGCTACTTTACCAAATTCATTGATTAGCTCTAGTAGTTTTCTGGTAGCATCTTTAGGATTCTCTATGTATAGTATCATGTCATCTGCAAACAGTGACAGCTTTACTTCTTCTTTTCCGATTTGGATTCCTTTTATTTCCTTTTCTTCTCTGATTGCTGTGGCTAAAACTTCCAAAACTATGTTGAAGAAGAGTGGTGAGAGTGGGCAACCTTGTCTTGTTCCTGATCTTAGTGGAAATGCTTTCAGTTTTTCACCATTGAGGACGATGTTGGCTGTGCGTTTGTCATATATGGCCTTTATTATGTTGAGGAGAGTTCCCTCTATGCCTACTCTCTGAAGGGTTTTTATCATAAATGGGTGTTGAATTTTGTCGAAAGCTTTCTCTGCATCTATTGAGATGACCATATGGTTTTTCTCCTTCAGTTTGTTAATATGGTGTATCACATTGATTGATTTGCGTATATTGAAGAATCCTTGCATTCCTGGAATAAACCCCACTTAATCATGGTGTGTGATCCTTTTAATGTGCTGTTGGATTCTGTTTGCTGGTATTTTGTTGAGGATTTTTGCATGTATGTTCATCAGTGATATTGGCCTGTAGTTTTCTTTCTTTGTGACATCCTTGTCTGGTTTTGGTATCAGGGTGATGGTGGCCTCATAGAATGAGTTTGGGAGTGTTCCTCCTTCTGCTATATTTTGGAAGAATTTGAGAAGGATAGTGTTAGCTCCTCTCTAAATGTTTGAAAGGATTCGGCTGTGAAGCCATCTGGTCCTGGGCTTTTGTTTGTTGAAAGATTTTTTTTTTTGCTGTATGCGGGCCTCTAACTGCCGTTGCCTCACCCGCCATGGAGCACAAGCTCCAAACACGCAGGCTCAGCAGCCATGGGTCATGGGCCCAGCCTCTCTGCGGCATGAGGGATCCCCCCGGACCGGGGCAAGATCCCGTGTACCCTGCATCAGCAGGCGGACTCCCAACCACTGCACCACCAGGGAAGCCCTGTTGGAAGATTTTTAATCACAGTTTCAATTTCAGTGCTTGTGATTGGTCTGTTCATATTTTCTATTTCTTCCTGATTCAGTCTTGGCAGGTTGTGCATTTCTAAGAATTTGTCCATTTATTCCAGGTTGTCCATTTTATTGGCATAGAGTTGCTGGTAGTAATCTCTCATAATCTTTTGTATTTCTGCAGTGTCAGTTGTTAGTTCTCCTTTTTCATTTCTAATTCTATTGATTTGAGTCTTCTCCCTTTTTTTCTTGATGAGTCTGGCTAATGGTTTATCAACTCTGCTTTCTTCTCAAAGAACCAGCTTTTAGTTTTATTGATCTTTGCTATCATTTACTTCATTTCTTTTTCATTTATTTCTGATCTGATTTGTATGATTTCTTTCCTTCTGCTAACTTTGGGGGGTTTTTTGTTCTTCTTTCTCTAATTGCTTTAGGTGCAAGGTTAGGTTGTTTATTCGAGATGTTTCCTGTTTCTTAACGTGGGCTTGTATTGCTGTGAAGTTCCCTCTTAGAACTGCTTTTGCTGCATCCCATAGGTTTTGGGTCGTCATGTCTCCATTGTCATTTGTTTCTAGGTATTTTTTGATTTCCTCTTTGATTTCTTCAGTGATCACTTCGTTATTAAGTAGTGTATTGTTTAGCCTCCATGTGTTTGTATTTTTTACAGATCTTTTCCTGTAATTGACATCTAGTCTCATAGCATTATGGTTGGAAAAGATACTTGATACAACTTCAATTTTCTTAAATTTACCAAGGCTTGATTTGTGACCCAAGATATGATCTATGCTGGACAATGTTCCATGAACACTTGAGAAAAATGTGTATTCTGTTGTTTCTGGATGGAATGTCCTCTAAATATCAATTAAGTTCATCTTGTTAATGTATCATTTAAAGCTTGTGTTTCTTTATTTATTTTCATTTTGGATGATCTGTCCATTGGTGAAAGTGGGGTGTTAACGTCCCCTACTATGAATGTGTTATTGTCGATTTCCCCTTTTATGGCTGTTAGTATTTGCCTTATGTATTGAGGTGCTCCTATGTTGGGTGCATAAATATTTACAATTGTTATACTTCTTCTTGGATTGATCCCTTGATCATTATGTAGTGTCCTTCCTTGTCTCTTGTAATAGTCTTTATTTTAAAGTCTGTTTTGTCTGATATGAGAATTGCTACTCCAGCTTTGTTTTCGTTTCCATTTGCATGGAATATTTTTTCCATCCCCTTACTTTCAGTCTGTATGTGTCTTTAGGTCTGAAGTGGGTCTCTTGTAGACAGCATATATATGGGTCCTGTTTTTGTATCCGTTCAGCCAGTCTGTGTCTTTTGGTGGGAGCATTTAATCCATTTACATTTAAAGTAATTATTGATATGTATGTTCCTATTCCCATCCTCTTAATTGTTTTGGGTTTGTTATTGTAGGTCTTTTGCTTCTCTTGTGTTTCTTGCCTAGAGAAGGTCCTTTAGCATTTGTTGTAAAGCTGGTTTGGTGGTGCTGAACTCTCTCAGCTTTTGCTTGTCTGTAAAGGTTTTAATTTCTCCATCAAATCTGAATGAGATCCTTGCTGGGTAGAGTAATGTTGGTTATAGGTTTTTCTCCTTCATCACTTTAAATATGTCCTGCCAGTCCCTTCTGGCTTGCAGAGTTTCTGCTGAAAGATCAGCTGTTAACCTTATGGGGATTCCCTTGTGTGTTATTTGTTGTTTTTCCCTTGCTGCTTTTAATATGCTTTCTTTGTATTTAATTTTTGACAGTTTGATTAATATGTGTCTTGGCATGTTTCTCCTTGGATTTATCCTGTTTGGGACTCTCTGTGCTTCCTGGACTTGATTAACTATTTCCTTTCCCATATTAGGGAAGTTTTCAACCATAATCTCCTCAAATATTTTCTCAGTCCCTTTCTTTTTCTCTTCTTCTTCTGGAATCCCTATAATTCGAATGTTGGTGCGTTTAATGTTGTCCCAGAGGTCTCTGAGACTGTCCTCAGTTCTTTTCATTCTTTTTTCTTTATTCTGCTCTGCAGTAGTTATTTCCACTACTTTATCTTCCAGGTCACTTATCCATTCTTCTGCCTCAGTTATTCTGCTATTGATCCTTTCTAGAGTATTTTTCATTTCATTTATTGTGTTGTTCATCGTTGCTTGTTTCATCTTTAGTTCTTCTAGGTCCTTGTTAAATGTTTCTTGCATTTTTTCTATTCTATTTCCAAGATTTTGGGTCATCTTTACTATCATTATTCTGAATTCTTTTTCAGGTAGACTGCCTATTTTCTCTTCATTTGTTAGGTCTGGTGGATTTTTATCTTGCTCCATTATCTGCAGTGTGTTTTTCTGTCTTCTCATTTTTCTTATCTTACTGTGTTTGGGGTCTCCTTTTTGCAGGCTGAAGGTTCGTAGTTCCCGTTGTTTTTGGTGTCTGTCCCCAGTGGCTAAAGTTGGTTCAGTGGGTTGTGTAGGCTTCCTACACAACACAGGGAGTAGTGCCTGTGTTCTGGTGGATGAGGCTGGATCTTGTCTTTCTGCTGGGCATGTCCCTTCCACCACTTCCTTAAAAACAATGATTGCATCTTAGTCTTACTGTATAGCCAGTTTCAGCATGAGAATGACATTTCTTTCCCCGAAAGTATAATATTTTGTATTTTGCAAAATACAGAGTGGGGACATAAATTTCCATTTCATAAACATACTGAATCAAAGAACGCTAGGGATAGAAGTATCTTTAGATTCCTTCACATTTTGCAGAAGTAGAAGTTGAGTACTGGGCAGATAAAGTAATTTGTCTAAGATTTCCTGTCGTTGTTGTATTTTAAGATTATCTTTTAAAATGAGATCAGTGTTTTATATTTTATCTTCATGGCATAATTCACCTTCCGTAACAGCTGTGCAGTGCAAAACAGAACGTATAATCCAACAAATGTAAGGTGAATTGTAATTCGACCTAGCCTGTGTGAATTGAGTGTCAAATTTCTCCCCCCTTTTTCTTTTTGCTAAGTAAATAAATAAACTACAACAAATAAATAAAAGCACCATAAAGATATGTGCTTCTTCCTTATAGAAATTTCTTTTTAATATAGGAGCAATTGAATGAAATATACATTGTTAAGAAATGAGTCATTCATGTCATCTCTTCTTGTGAGTAGTTCACAAAGAATTGATAATTGACATCAATGTTTTTCTTGCCAAATTCCTCTTCAACTTCAAAAGGAGTAATATCCTAACTTTCCTTCCTTTTTAAAAAACCGTTACTCTTCCCAAATAGACTAAAAGTCATTCGTGAGCATTATTTAATCTTCCCGCAACTTTTCTTTGAAAATGTAACAAGAAAAGGAAGCGGCATATGTCATTTATTCAGTTATAAACTACTTGCTTTTGAGATACAATATATTTGCTAGCACATACATGTTTTATTTAAACATTAAGTGAAATCATTACTTTATAAAGAGCTGAGCTATTTGCCCCAATAGGTTTTCTCATGGGATTCAGGATATCAGCCTGCTGTGCATCCTTTTCTCTTGTTCAATTTATGATATGCATCAATTCTTCTTAAGGGCATAAGTTGTTTTTTCAACACCAAATTGGAATAAATGCTTTAAGTCTTACTGTTATTTCATTAACTGGTTTCACCAATTCTACCACAGAAGTAGAGATAAAAAGTTATTCTTGAGCAGAAAAACATTACTGTGATATTAGAAAGCTGCAGCTTACCTATTAGCCTCATACTATTGGACAAATAAAACAGCTACTCAAGGTTCAATAAGAGATCATAGAGGTTGTAAGAGGAGCCTCTAAAAGCATCACAGCACATGAATTAGAATCTCTTCTTTATATCTAAAACCTGCTCTTTTATGCTGTTATATGCTCCCTACCCTCCAAAATTCAAATGCACCCTGAATTTGAAAGCCGATTAATGAGCCATTAACAAACTCTGCAAGAGTGTTCTGTCCAATAGCAACAACAGCTCCTTCTTCCATTGGATATATAGCTTCCATATTCTTAGAGATATTTATTTGGTTAATTGATCATTACTGCCATGCTGGATAATACGCATTTACAAGGAAATAGCTGAAGCCTCAGCTTTTAAGACAGTAACAAATTATTACCTAAAATGAAAATTGCATTCGCAATGGCACGGTAAGTTGTTTTGCGTAGTGTGTCTGTGTGTGTGTCTGTGTGTGTGTGTGTGTGTGTGTGCGTGCGCATGTGCTTGTTTGTGTATTAATCTATTTATTTAAGATTTGTTGCCAACTCGAGATTGTATTTTTTTCTCGACATCCTCATTAGCCCCTGAAGTAATGGAAATAAGTGTGATCTTCATACTTGACTCTCAGGAGAATGACAATCTGGCTCAAGCCTGAATCTAGTGCTGTAGATTGTACATGGCATTGTTATCTTTGTACTAAAGGGCTACTGGATCATCTCAGAAATGACTTGAAATTGTTGCTAAGTTGGGGGTGAGGGCAGCTCATGAAATATGCATATATTATATGGGAGGACAAAGAGCCTTCCGGTGGGCCTAGCTCTGCACTCCTTAAGACTGACTTTATTCATCAGATTGACTGGTTTTGACCTGACAAGAGTTTCAGACTTGAAGGGAAAAAGACTTTCAGGATCTATGGTAGGTAAAATGTAAGTGTGTGCAAAAATATTTTAGAGTCTGCGATGAGACGGGTAAACACTGTGTGCAATTCTTGGAAGGGTATCCTTGGCGATGGTAGACAGGGCTGAGCAAGGATTAGCAGGGGGAGCATAGGAGCATTTTGGAAAATGAAAGTAAATTTAGAGACATTAAAAAAGTCCCGGGAATTACCTAAAGGCAGCTTTTAGCAAATGATAGAATAATGTTTGTGAAACGTTGACCAACATTTTTCCTGTATCTTTTCTCCTCATTTGAGTGCATAGACAATTTTTGTATTCTCATCGCCTTAGTTTATGTATATAACAAAAGAATGCAAAGAAAAAGAAAATCTCTTCCTTGCTTCTGAGTTTTAAAAGCCTAGGCACGGGCTTCCCTGGTGGCGCAGTGGTTGAGAGTCTGCCTGCCGATGCAGGGGACACGGGTTCGTGCCCCGGTCCGGGAGGATCCCACATGCCGCGGAGCGGCTAGGCCCGTGAGCCATGTCCAATGAGCCTGCGCGTCCGGACCCTGTGCTCCGCAACGGGAGAGTCCATAACAGTGAGAGGCCTGCATACCGCAAAAAAAAAAAAAAAAAAAAAAGCCTAGGGACTTGGGGAAAAGATGAGGACTCAAGCCATTAAAAAAAAACAAAGTTGGAGAAAATCTCATCTGTAGGAGTGAGTCCTTTGCAACTCTTTCAACTTGAAGAATAGCCATAATGAAAATTCCTCATCTGGAGTGAAGGAAGTTAGAGAAGAGGATCTGAAAGGAGGGCAGATGTGATAGTTTCCAGAAGTCAACATGGGTTCAGAACATGGGGCAGTGCCTGAAAGGGAGATAAATATAGCAGCACCAACACAGAAGCCTGGCACAGATAGGAAGCACCGTTAGGGCAGGTGGGAATTGTACAAGTGAAGGTGGAGAAATAAGGGGCCACGTCAGACAGCTGCCAGAAGCAGGACTCTGATGCCCACGCCTACCTGAACTCAATCACACCATTACCCATTGTCTCCTTAAAATACTGGGTCATAAGTTTGGTTACTTTTAAAACTGGAAAACTGGAATAACTCAGTTTCTTCAGCCTGGCAGGGATTACACAACAACTTCTACACAGAAATATTTAAGAAATATCTGCGTTTCCCTAGAATCATATTTTTATTGCTATAAGACATCATAGAATCCACACAGAACAATAATATAGAATAGAATATCTATAAAGCTAGTGGACAAGAGGTAAGAATTTGAAAGATGAATTCATGAGTAACTGAAACTCAGTGTAGGCAGCTTCGATATTTGACAGTTACAGTTTTAACCATCTTCTTGTATTTAATTCCATAAATTACTTCAATAAATGAGCACATGTTCAAATATGCTTTTAAGTATTTCTCATAAGTCACAATTACTTAGTAATAAGAAAATGACCATAAAACACTCCTTCTTGTGTCAGGATTGCCTCCATTTTCATCCTAAGTTATTTCCTTGTTTCCATCCATTCTGATCGCTCCTGACCTGGAAGGTTCTTCTCGAGCTGCGAGCTGTGCGTGGCTTCCTTCAGCAGGCAGGAAAGATAGGGTTTGGGTGAGACATCACTGGAAGCCATCATAATGCCTGTTCGAATTGGCCTGTTTTACTGTTTTCTGGATTGTTACGCCCCGCTGCTGCTCATCCAATTGCTGGCATTGATCAATTAAGTTGCAACCCAAACACAGTGAAAGCAGAAAAGGATAAAAAAAAAAAAAGAATATATTTACTGTGAAACATATGAACAAATTCTGTTATCATGAGATTTTCGCTTCTGAACAACAAAACTTGTTATTCAGTGGAAAGGCAGACATTTGTTCACTATTAATTGATTATGACCTGAATGCCACTGAATGAATTTAACCATCAGATTCTTTAGTATTATTTCTGATGGCTAAGTGGCTGGTTCCTGGATGCCCTATGGGCCCTTTTCTCATGAAATAAATTTGCATTTATTTTTGTTTCTCTGTCCTTTTTATACATATGACATATTTTTTGAACTCCAACATTTATTTCTTTGAGAATTGTTTAATTCTTGTTTTTCGATAACCTTCGATTTCTCTCTGGGTGGGTAGCTTTGATTTGATTTTTTTCTTCAGATAATTTTTGACGTGGTCTTCCTCCTTTCCAAAGCTTCTGTGTCCACATTGATGTTGCTTTACTCTATCTTGGTGAGGGCAGTTGTAAATAATGAGAGGTTTCTGGGGCTACTGTCCTCATCATGGAGGTGGGGAGGTGGAGAGAAAACTTGACTTAAAAAACAATTTGTTCTGGGCTTCCCTGGTGGCGCAGTGGTTGAGAATCCGCCTGCCGATGCAGGGGACACGGGTTCATGCCCCGGTCCGGGAAGATCCCACATGCCGCGGAGTGGCTGGGCCCGTGAGCCATGGCCGCTGAGGCTGTGCGTCCGGAGCCTGTGCTCCGCAACGGGAGAGGCCGTGAAAAACTTGTTCTAATGCCCACAACACTTGCTGGGGAAAATTTCAAGTTGACATCTCACAGTTTCTGCTTTGCCTTCCTCCCCACTGGGTTCCAATTAGTTCAAAGTACATTTTTTTGGTAACACTGCTTATGAGGCATCAGGGAAATGATGTTAGCTCTCTGCCAGCAACAACAATGTTTCAATACAGATATAACTGGAATAAACCAGTTTCTACCCCAGAAAAAGGCTTTCCTTGCGTGAGCTTTGCATAATATGTTCTTAATGCTGTCATAAATTCTCTAATTATTGCTTCATGCATTCTTACATTATAATTTCAAAAAAAAACATATGTTGAGAAATTCACCAATGGCTTCATTATTTGTGTACCAGCTCTTTCAAATCCATTGCCATTGCACGATTCATTTTGAAATGAGTTTTTGCATTTTATTATAGTGAAATTGAACAAATCTTTCCAAGTCCAAGCAACAAGTCCAAACATAAAGACTACAGAACCTGTCTGCTACTCTGACTTCTCCAATAAGATTCTCCAGGGGCAGAGAAAAGCTTGGAAGGGGTGCGGTACCTTGGGAGTGTTATAAACATCTCAATTAGGGGAAGATAACCAAAGCCATAGCGTATACAGTGATAGAAGAGCTATAGGCAGAGCTTTCAAACAGGTGGTTAAACCTGATGGTTTAATGAAGATTCAAATGCTTAATTTTCCTTATATGCCTTGTTAAAATCTATCAGATATGTTAAGATGCAAGTATGTTACTCAGTGATCCCAGGTGACCCCAAGAGGATTATGCCCCAAGAGTAAGGGCAGATGCTACTAGTTTAGCTTGACTCTGCTCAGACTGAAAAAACGAAAGTCTTCTTCATAAACCTTCATTTAACCATAAATTTCTGCTAAGGGAAGAGTGTACTAGAGTGATTAAGTACAGAATCTCTGGAATCTAACAACCCTGTACTGAACCCCACTACCTCCATCTACTAACCCTGGAAACTTGGGTAAGAGATTTCATCTTTTTAACCTTACTTGCTGTGGCCACACAGACGGTATAAGATTTAAATGAAATGATATTTTTTAATGAGTACATTAAAAGTGGAACTGATGGTGAAGGTGATCCCTAAAGTTAATTCCATGGTTCTTTGCTGTCTAGTTAAAAGCTAGAACGGTTCAGGAGTGGCCTAGACATGAATGTGATATAGGTCATTTTTATGGTTCCCTTCTCTTCTCCTATGAGCAACCCTCACTTCCATTTTCTCTACAACAGCAATCCTGGTACACTCACGCTGCTCCCAAGATGCCTAAGCACCAGACTCTGATGATAATACCTAAAGCCCTAAATTTGCCCTTTTTCCTGTCTGATGTCCAATGTAATCCAAGTAGGTTACATGTGAGGAATGTGTTTTAATTTATACCAAGGTGTTGATGGATCAAAGTAGTATGTCGCACTCCAAGACAACTTTCTCATCTTAGCTTTGCCTCTCAGTGAGAATTTCCAACATCTGGGAGAAGAATAGAGGAGGACTTGGGGCAGATGCTTTTTAAAAACATCCATTTATCCATGTATTTGTTTTTCAAATACATTGTTATTGGGCATCTAAGGTTTAGTGTTACCAGAAGAACTACAATGTAGAATCAGTGAAACTAAGCTCTTATCTGTAATGCAGGGAGCCAACACTGAAAAGGGAAACAGGATCTTTTTAAGTGCATGAAACAGATTCATAAGGGGAGATTTAATCAAGTGGAAAAAACTAGTCCACTGAAAAGAATCACCAAAATCTTGATACTTTATATATGCAAATATATAAATATAGTATACATTAACTAAATATATATAACTAAATTAGTCATATCTAATGACTGAATATTTTATATATATATATATATATATATAGTTTAGATTTTCATTCATTACTCATTAAGAAAAGAATCTGACAGATACTGGCTTTGAAATCTCTTTGGAAATGTGTTCAGACTACAGAAGTCAGAAAATATATTCTTCAAATTTTGGCCATTGGATGGATATCTTCATAACTCTTTAGGAAATGATTATCTTTTCATTCAGTCAAACGCCTTGCGGACATGTTTAAGGTCTTATTAAAGCTAAGTTAAAAAGAAATGTACACACACTGCATGAATTACAGGAAAAACCTTGGAGGTACTCATTCTATATTAGAATATCATTGTCACACTTTGTAAGTATCAAGAACAATTTATCTTCGTGATCCTTTAAAAATTACCCACACTCCTTAGGCAATGACATTTTAAAGAGGGTTTTGCTGAGAACAAGAGATTTTTGATGAAAGAAGTTAATTTATATCAGGACTGCACCATTCTAAAAAGTAGCCATCTGGAATTTACATTGCTTTATCATTGATATTAGCCCTGCCTCAAGTAGAAGCCTGCCTTTGGGACTTTTATCTTCTAGCATCCTAGGCCCATATAAAAGCTCAAAACACTTAAGGTATTTAATAGATACTTAAAAGGGAAAGAACTTTTTCATCACCTAGTCTAATACCCCAATTTACAAATTCAGACCAAGAGAGATGGATGACTTCCCCTCTGTTAAAAAGTTTGTGTGAGGCCATGTCTTCTCTTTCTACTGTCCATGTTCTTAAACTCACTGGATTTGATTCATCTCTTCATGTTACCATGTGTGTTGGGGGGCTTACAGCTGGTGTATTAAATTAAGAATATGCAGATTATGACCTGCTGAATGAGGAGGCACAGGCCACCGACAAGGGGTTGGTTGTAAGTGAAAACCCCAAGGTCGTTTTGACTTACGGCACAGTTTTAATGCATTCACGAGCAAGCAGGTGATAGGGTAGCAAGCATCGTGTTACTTATAACGTGGTTGGGGTGGAGGTCACTAACTTTTTGTGACCAATTCTAAATTTTTTTTTTTTTTTAAAGAAAGCAGGGTGGGAAATTGTGGCAGGAAACCTAAGTTTAGGTCCTTATCTAAATGTCCAGACTCTGGGTGTGAATAGGGTTGTCATACCATAAAATGCCTAGGGAGCAACTCAAAGTAACTGTTTAATCGTCACACCATGTGAGTATCATAGCAAAATGAATGCAGATTATCTTCAGACATGAAAGGAGGATTATGAAAAATAGTGATGTTAATGTCTGAAGAAAGATCAGATAAAGAGGAATTTATGGTCAAGGATTACATTCCCTGTGTTTATCTTAATGTTTTGCCAGTCTATTGCTTTTCAATTTGCAAACAATCTGAGAAATTATTATTGTATTAGTCAGGGTTCTCCAGTGAAACAAATCCAATAGGGTATATATATATATATATATATATATATATATATATATATATATATGTATATATATAATATACATATATATATAAATATTCTGTTTCTCTGTATACATATATATTTGTATGTTTATGTATAGTATGTATATAATATATTATTTATTACATATGTGTTTGTATATATACATATATGTAATATAGGAATTCACTCACACAATTATGGAGGCTGAGATATCCCATGATCTGCCCTCTGCAAGCCAGAAAACCTTGAAAGCTAGTGGAATAATTCAGGCCAAGTCCAAAGGATTGAGAACCAGGGAGCTGATGGTCCCAATCTGAATCCAAAAACCAGAGAACTGGAGATCACAGCTGTCTGAGGGCAAGAAAAGATGCATGTCCCAGCTCAAACTGAATTTGTCCTTCTTCTACCTTTTTGTTCTATTCTCACCCTCAAAGTACTGGATGATGCTCACATACATTGAAGAGAGGAATCTACTTTACTCAGTTCACCAATTCAAATGCTAATCTCTACTGGACACACCCTCACAGAGACACCCAGAAATAATGTTTTACCATCCATCTGAGGATCCCTTAGCCAAGTTAAGTTGACACATAAAATTAACCATTACAGTCATCCAATAAAGAAGTTTGGGGGCCAGATTCTGAAATGCCCATTTTAGTTGAGAGCTCTATTCAGATAACATTTGTTCCCTGTCAAAGCATAGCTCTCTTATAATAATATTGAATAGACCTATGTTGGGCACCATGTGCTGGTTCCAGAGTTATTTCACATGGCAGCCACGGAAAGCGTCTGCAAAATATTTCAGTAACATTCTTCGAGTCTAAGTGAGATGCTTATGTCAAAATGCTTGCTTTTATTTTCCATATAAGGATAAAATTAAATCTACTGTTCATGTCACTGTTTTCTCCCAAAACTTTTCCCTGAAATATACTACAAATATCATCTTATTCTATCCCCACAATAAACAAGAAAGAAGGATACTATTTCCTCCAGTTCATAGATGAAGACACTTCAGTTTCAGATGTATAATTAAATTAAGGTCATCAAATATATATATATATATATATATATATATATATATACACACACACACAGGGAACTATACTCAATATTTTGTAATAACCTATAAGGGAAAAGAATCTGAAAAAATGTATATATATGCATGTATAACTGAATCACTGTGCTGTACACCTGAAACTAACACAACATTGTAAATTAACTATACTTCAATTTAAAACAATGTCACCATCTCAGAAGTGCCTTCTCATGTTGGGTGATCTCTTTCAAACCTGTTTTATTCTGTAATAATTTGCATGCATATGTAAGATTATTGTTGCTGTTTTTTTCCAGTAGATTGTAAGCTCTTTGAGGGCAGGGACCTTGCTGTTTATCTCACCACTCTACCCTCAGTGCCAGGCACAGTGCCTGGCACAACATAGGTACTCAACAAATATTTATCTAATGAGTGACTCTGCAAGATACACTAGAAGAATCGGCCATGTCTTCAAAAAATTTATAACATAATTGAGAAGAGATTACATCTCCTATTTAGCAGTGGCTAGTACAGCTATTTGGTAAAAATTTATCAAACAATCTATGCAGTTTGAGTTTGTTTAGGAGACTGAGTAGTCTAACTTCTGAAAACAATTGAAAGATACTGGTATGAAAAACCTTTGTATATGAGCATAGCTGTTTCCTCCATCACCCATAAGTAACAAAAATTAGTGTCTCTGGATCACTTGTTAAAAACAGCCTAATAGGCTTGTAGGAATCTGCTCACTCCTAACCACAGACATTGTTGCTTTCTATAATCTTCTGATTATAATCATTATTATAAAATAGTGACATTTATCATCTATATTGTTAAGTTCTAATTACAAAGATAATGCACATATATTATCAGAATTATGCAGAAACAATGAATATTTTATCCTTTGACATACTTTATATGCATCTGTCAGCTACCTTTGTATTGCACTAATTATATATCAAGTTATAGAGATAGATATAAATACAATAGATATATTCATGAAATGACAAGCGTCCATGTTAAGCCCTGACAAAACTGAAGATTTTTAGCAAAATAAATCATTGTTTTAAGCCGTGATTTGGTGTCTGAAAATAGGATGCTGCTGTAACAAAAACTTAACACATATGCCACTTGCTTTGGGATTGGAACTGGGCAGAGGGTAGACTTTGGAAGACCATTAAGGATACGGTTAGTAGAAGTCTACAAGGTTTAGAGTTGCATGTTAGAAACCTAAAGGGCTTGAAGGATTCTATCAGTGAGGGTTTAAGGGAGAGTGAGAGGATGTTACTGAAGATAAAGAGGATTCTTATTATATAGTGGAGGCAAGTTGGGCAACACTGTTGCATGTGGTAATGTGAAAAATAAAAAAATGCCCCTAATAATTTCTCAGTCAGAGTATTATCTAGTTTGGTCTCTTCTATCTGCCTATAGTGATATGTAAAATGGGAGAAATGGTGTTTTAAAAAGCAAGAAAAAAAAGCTGTTCAGTTTTCAATAAAAATTTAAAGGAAATATACATAAGCAGGAATTGCTGGATTGAAAATTAACCTTTTTCTCAATTCTAGACTTTCCAAATGTCAAACTTTTCTCAAATTAAGAAATGATATCAGGAAAACAATAAAAAGAGATTGAGCCAGTGAGATTCGTTATGAATATCTCAGAGTGTGTGTGTGTGTGTGTGTGTGTGTGTGTGTGTGTGTGTGTGAACTAGTTTCCCAGTCAATCTAGTTAACAAGGTAAAATTACTTATATGTGTATTCTTAGTCAAAAACTCAATTTACCTTCAAGGACATAAAACAAAACATCAAATGAGAGGAGCATGAAAAATACATAAATAAATATGACAAGTTGGCCAAAGACCATTAATCATCTTGGGAAATAGAGAAGTCACATGATTTATAATGAAGTAAGTATTCTCAAAATGTGACATTCAGTTGTCTTAAGATCAACAATAGATTCTGTTCTGATTCTATTCATTTGAAAACAAACAGAAATACAGCAAGTTTTTTTTCTAGTAATTATATTCATGAGGGATTTGAAAGCTGAATTTTGAAGTGAAGAAAAAGCTATTCCAAAGAACTGTAATTGAAAAGAGTGCTTACTACTGTCATTTTTATTAAAACTTCAAGCACCCTTCAAACATTGAGTTTCATAAGATAGAGTATAAACGTTGATATCTTGAGAGATAAACAACCTTGTGCTTCAAATTAGGAACAAAGAGCTTCATACATAAATCTAGATAGCCCCATTTATTTTATTTCTAAAAAGTTGCATATTTACAAATTAGACCTACTCTGAAGAGGAAAAATACTTATATTTATCATAGCTTGCTTTTTAATGGTCTTCTTTTTATGGGAGCCCTAAGAAGTTAGATTTTGCATGCAAATAGTTATAAACATTACCAGTGGCAATGAATAAAAATGAATGTAAATGGGTTTAATCTGACAGGTGTGATCCTGCACAACCCTGGCTAACCTTATTCTGGAAGGAAATGCTGGGAATGAATGTGCAGTCTAATTGAGGAATAAAAATGGCAGATTCAAACATCTGCTCTTCTGCTGTGCAAGTAGATAGACCTATGGCGTAATGGAACTGAGGGGAATTTGAAGAGGCTATCTGATGCATCACTAATGTCTCTACTCACAGGTGACAGAAAAATGAAGCCCTGAAAAGAAAAGCTATTTTCGCTTTTCCATTTTGCTCCAACTTTTTAGACCAATTTGAACTGATCGCTCCCTCTGTTTTCCACCCCATCCCATTGTAGTGTCTGTTAGTCAGAGAGGAAATGATAGATCCTCCTACATCCACACGCTTTTTCTTAAGATTCGTGTCACACCCCATGATGTGAGAGAGCAGGCTCCCTTGATTTTATTAGGTAACTAAAAATGGCCTCTTGAAAGATAAGGCAGTACCATCAGAGGCAAATCTGGAGTTTGGAATCAGCTGTCCTGTTTGCCAGTGTCAGTCTAAACTTCTATTTCTAAAACATGCTCTTTATGAGACCCAATCCTAAATGGTTTGGTCTTCATCCACTAGAGTGGTGTCTTCTTGGTGTGTCAGATGCTGAAATACTCTTCCTCTCTTGAGTGGCTTTTGTGGGGTCATCAGTGACCACTACCCCACTGCCTCTGTGAGGGCTTTCCATTTCTCTGCGTCCTGTGGGTGATATACCTTTCGCAAGGCCACCAACGACTTCTCCCTTAGTTCCAGTTGCTTGTAGTACATCCCACAGAGGCTTTTTCTGTTGAGGTCACCCAGCTCTGGCACGCAGAACTATAGCCAGGGGGTTTTGCCAGATGTTTTAAGTCTGGCTATTTTTCAGGGGTTCTCTCTGTCCACAAGAAACTCACATAGTTGTGCCGTGAATAGAAGTTCTTCATATCCTCTCTTCTTGCTCTGTCATCATAGGCAAGTCAAACATTTTTGTTAATAAAAGCTTCCAGCTCAGAGTCAAGCACTGGCTTCTGTGTTGTCCAAACACTAGAAATCCTGACATAACTTTCCTCCCCAAATTTGGCCTGATGTAGGTGAGTTGCTCAGGACTCATTCAACTCTCTTCAAAGACAACCTCACTCTCCTGTCTCATGTATCCTTAGTCTTCTCTTAAATGATCTGGTGGTAGGTCATATGTTAAACCTTTCTGAACCAACTTTATAGTTTTTTCATATGTTTTATAGGAATGGACCAGTTCCAGTAGTAAAAGTTTGGGGTGGGGTCTCTGTGAAAACTGAAAATCTGCTTAGCTCCAACTTTAAATTATGTACGAAACAGGAAATTTTGCAGGAGTTTACAAGCGATAATTCTATTTGGAATTAGAATCATCTCTTTGAGAGGGAGCCTAATCTTAGGTTTTAAAAGTATTTTCACATGTATTTAACCCAATCTCACATTCTACTTTTCTGTTTTCTTCCTCTCTTGTTCCCTCATACACACACTTATTATCCATGGAGAATCAGTGTAACCCAGTAACATACCTCAGTTAAGGATCACTTGATTGGAAAGAGAAAAGGCAGGCAGAAGTTGAGGAGATCCAGAAGTATCTCGAAGCACTTCAGGTCTGCAGGTATAAAAAATATGTATGAAAAAATAATCATACAAGTAACAGGAAAGTCAAAGATAAAGGTTATTCGCTTCATCTATCCCAGTGTTCTCAATCTTCGGGGTTTATATTTCCAGCATACTTGTTCACAGTGGTCTCAACCCTTGAAGTTAGCTTACCTTTTCAAGCTTAGGTCTCCATTGTTAACTGACTCATTTTTCATGGCCCAAATCCAAATTCATGAGACAGAAAATTCAATTATTCCAGATTGTATCAGGCTTATATTCCACCTGTGGCTTAATTAGGCGGGTGGTAGTAGGTTTGGAAAGAGTGGGGGAAATTCAAGTTCAAGCAGTTCTCTAGGAAGATGATCTCCTAGCATCACTTCTAGCGCAAATGGGCTAAGAAATTCAATAACATAGTATACTATGTAGCATAGTAACTCTTTTTTAAAATAATACCAATAGGATGCTGACAGCAGGTTTAAAACATGATACAACTTAGAGTGATTATAGGTCCAAGTATCACCATCATGGTCATTTATATTATACTGGGTCTTATTCTTTGCCGTTAGAGCATGATTGACACAGTTTTTTGTAAAGCCAAACATGTCCATGGAGTCCTTAAATATCCTAAAGAATGAGAAGAAAAACAATAGCAAGAATGCCCTTGGTGAGGCAAAGCTCTATTGATTAAGTAGAAAATATTGCAAACAATAGACCATGATTCAATCATTAGCAAATTAAAATCTGTGGTTCCTATTCATCTGCTGTTGTCATAACTGTTTGCCTTTGGTCAACGGTTCTTTCCTGACTGTATATAGAAATACACTTTCCAAGGTTTGCTTTGTCATGTAACATTCAACCCCAACAATACTGTGAAATGAGTACATATTAATTATTTTGATGGATCTATTCAAAGCAGAAACCCTCAGTTTAAAAAATGGATATTTCAACCTTCACTAAGCAAAAACAAGATTTTACGTGAAAATTTTCTCCCCTTCTGTTGATATTAACCGCTGTGTTGGCACTTGAAGTTATGTGCTGGTCTGTCACTCAATCCATTCTTAACACGTTCATGGCTGAATTTTGGCTCATCTAAAAAGATAACAATAGTTACATATCCAAGATGATGGCATTGTTTGAGACCTTGGTGGTTTTTACAGCTTTTACTAAGGGACAGGAGCTCATCTTTACCTGCGTGTCCTGCCAGCACGTCAAATTTAAAAACGTAATAAAAAAGAATTCACCCTTATTTCCTCCAAAACCAATTATTTCTTCAACCAGTGTTTCTTTGGTAAATTTGCACCTCTCAATAAATAAACACTAAACAATTATTATATGCTACAAAATTTTCTAGCTTGTTAGCAAATCATAGTTGTTTTAAAAAAATAACATCTCTCCAAAAAAGCTAATGACAATGTTAACCAGCAATGAATAAGATTTTCCAGAATGATCTGATGAAATTACACTTCTGTTTCATGAATTTACTATGAACTGTGAATGTCACTTCAACACTGTTGCCATGTTTTACTTAACGAGTTCATATTTGTAAAATACATAGGACAGTAGCTGGCACCTAGAAAGTAGCTGGCTGTATGAATGTTTGCTAAATAAACAAAAATAAAGCCTCAAAATTGAAAGACTGAAAGGGGAGAGGAGTCTGTAAATCTTGATTCATAAGAACATCATTTTAGGACTATCTTTTTATTTCTTTACAGTTACTCTGCTTAGAAAGATGACACAGCCTTTTAAAAAGTCCAAGTGTAGGCATAGAGTGTCTAAATCTATAATAAAGATAGAAGAACAAGGAGTTGGCCTCTGGGAAGAATCAGAAAAACATTACAAAGTTCATGTCCCATAACTGATGAACATATCAGTAGACATAAAATTTAAAAAGCTAGTTTGGACATGGCCTTTTTATCTAGAGCTATATATATAAGGTATGATTAATGAGTAAATTGTAGCAAATATGCATAGCAAGTAAGATAGATGAAAAAAATGCATGGATTTTCCCCTTCTTTAATGATAAATAACATTCATTTAAAAATGAAGGTGTTTATAACTTTTGGTTAATTAAATTGTCTTGATTATAGAAATTAAATTTGATTGAGTGTTAAGTAGGCTACTTTAGAGGGTAGTGGAACTCAGGCGTAAGGCCTTATTTTAATGAAGAAATAACTAGGCTTAAGAATGCAAGATTAAGAAGCAAATTTCCAATATTATTTCAATATTAAACAATATTTAATTGCTTACTATGTGCCTACCCTCATTCTAGGACACACGGTACATTGCATTTATAATAAACCCCAGCCCTTTACCATAACCTACAAGGTCGTGTAGAATCTGGCCCCTTCCTGCTTTTTTGACTTCAGCTCTTAACATTCTTCTGCTTGCTTCCCATGCTCCAGCCTCACTAGGCTTCTTTCAGTCCCTTGGCGATTTTGAGCATCTTTTCAAGTTAGGCCACTGCACTCCCCTTAGCTCTACCTAGTTTGCTTTTGTGCCTGGTGCTTCAAAAAGTCTTTCCCTGGGGCTTCGCTGGTGGCGCAGTGGTTGAGAGTCCGCCTGCCGATGCAGGGGACACAAGTTCGTGCCCCGGTCCGGGAAGATCCCACATGCCGCGGAGCGGCTGGGCCCGTGAGCCATGGCCGCTGAGCCTGCGCGTCCGGAGCCTGTGCACCGCAACGGGAGAGGCCACAGCAGTGAGAGGCCCGCATACCACAAAAAAAAAAAAAAAAAAAAAGTCTTTCCCTGATAATCCTGCATAATGCCACCTGCCTCAACCACAAGGACTCTTTTTATCATATGATGCTTTTTAATGTTCTTCACAGTACCTATCACTATCTAAAATTAATTTTGTATTTGCTTGTTGTCATTAGAGTCACCCTCATTAGAATCCAACATTCATAAAGAACAAAAACTTGTCTATTTTGTATCCCTCTGGGTATCTCTGTAACCTATAACTGTATCTGACTCCTAGTGGGTGTCCAATTAATATTCATTAAGTAAATTCAAAGAGGAATAATACATAGCTTTTGCGATTAAAAAGTCCTGGAAATTATTTCTGCCTCTTTGCTAAATCTTTCCTGGTGACCCTACACAGACTCTAAAACTATCAAATACGTGAAAATCAGATCAATCCTAATTAGATAAGGTCTATGATCACTTTTATAAGGGCAAGAAGCTTGGAGACTTGAGCAAACAGCTGTCTCTGGGAGAGTCATTTTTCCTGCCCCTTAACCTATCTATTCATTGCATATGCATCTGTGTAGGAATCCAGAAGTGTCTAACACAAAGAAGAGAAAATACTCTTTTGGGATCCTCCATTTCCTAACGATATTGGCCTAATTCGGTGGTGGTATTTAGACATCAAAGTGCCTTTTCTTCCCAGGCCATACCTATTAGAGGGCTTCAGATCTAGGTGTATTTGGGGAAGGAAATAAAAATGTCATTATCGCTCCATTAAATAATTTTCCAGATTGTGCACACTTTGTTTTATACTTCTTGTCTGTGTTTTTAGAGGATAATGAGACTGAGGAAGGTTTACCTCTAGACACATGAATGCTTGGGAATATGGAATTCCTCCTGGGAGCTGGTAATTCCCTATGGTTCATCTTCATTTTATCTCAACATCTCCAGAGATATGCCTCACAGCATACCTCATGTTCAAAATTCTGCACAATCTTGTCTTCCAGGGCTCTTGAGAGTTTTCAGAAACAAAATATCTTCTTTGGTTGGATAGATAGGACTGGCTTTTATTTCCTTGAAGGAGACCAAATACAGTTAAAACACAATATATTGCTGCTTTAGCATTATAGAAAACTTACAGTGCTGTAGGTCACATAATTACTAAATAATCACTCTCTTGTCTATATGATAGTTTTCAAAGTTGTTTATTTATTTATTTTTAAAATTTTTGCTGTGTTGGGACTTCGTTTCTGCGTAAGGGCTTTCTCTAGTTGTGGCGCGCGGGGGCCACTCTTCATCGCGGGCCTCTCACTGTCACGGCCTCTCTTGTTGCGGAGCACGGGCTACAGACGCGCAGGCTCAGTATTTGTGGCTCACGGGCCTAGTTGCTCCGCAGCATGTGGGATCTTCCCAGACCAGGGCTCAAACCCGTGTCCCCTGCATTAGCAGGCAGATTCTCAACCACTGCACCACCAGGGAAGCCCTCAAATTTGTTTTTATATTGTATCCTTCTTTATGGAAATGTGTGAAGAATGACTATCCCTGTAGCTTGCTTCAAAAGCACTTTGCCATGTCATTATTTGCCTGGTTTCTATCCTTGAGGAAATATTTAACTGTATGTTAAACTATTCCAATATATATTGTGGGTATGTTTATTTAACACATTTTTTCCTAAGGCAAGTGTGGGCATGCATACTATTTATATTTGAAATGAACTGAAAAAGACAGAGATCTGAGTACTTTACAGAATTTATACAGATATAAGCAATAACAGCTGGAAGTCAGAATAACATCTTACTTTTAAGAAATTCTATTAAAGACAGGTTTGAGGACAATCTAGAGAATTTATATTAATTGTTGCTGCTGGCAAGAGTCTAAATATAAATGCTAGCCTGTTGATGTGTCCATTGATCATTTAGGATGCATGATATTCCTAAGACATGATGAGTAACAGGAAAACAGAGCTTGGATCCAAACTATAAGAGGGAGGTTTGGGAATACTTTTACACTGTGGTAGTCGTGGTAGCAACAATTTAATTGAAAGATTAATAGATGGATTTGAGATATTCTGCATAATGATAAGCACAAACTATGGTTTGACAATGAGAGTTGAATTTTGGGGAAGCTCTACTAATTCTGTCAATTCTTTCTGCCATAGGACTATTACCATAGGAACCAAATTAATTTTTTTAACATCTTTATTGGAGTATAATTGCTTTACAATGCTGTGTTAGCTTCTGCTTTATAACGAAGTGAATCAGTTATACATATACATATGTTCCCATATCTCTTCCCTCTTGCGTCTCCCTCCCTCCCACCCTCCCTATCACACCCCTCTAGGTGGTCACAAAGCACCGAGCTGATATCCCTGTGCTATGAGGCTGCTTCCCACTAGCTATCTATTTTACGCCAAATTAATTTTTGAATGAATGTGAAATGGAAACTTTGGTGCTAATATTTTCAGGAGATCTGTATTAGGGTCAAATCACGAGAAGAACTGTGAACTATAAGAAGGCCTTGTTCATTTACTTATTTTCAGCACTTAGCAAAATAATTAGTATGTAGTAGATAGTTAAGACATTGAGTTGAATAGCTACTGAATAAATAAGTAAATAAAATCAAGGGACTGAGACAGGCTGGGACCTGGGACCTGGGACCCTTTGCTACAATGCTTGCACCTGGACAAATGTCTCCTCCAGCAACAAAATACAAAGAAACTATAAGGGACTATAAATAACTGCGTGCATGGGCAGTTGGGGCAAATTATGGACAACAAGATACAAAAAGACCAAAAAGACCAACTGCCACTTCTGAAGAGCCGGGAGCAAAAGCAGGGAACTGCGCCTGCCCCCTGCACACACCACCACCGACGGGGTGGGCAAACTACCTAAGCCACCCCTCTGGCCCGACGCCTGGACCCAGCCCTACCCTCACCCCACATAAGGAACCACCTTGCGTCCCCTCAGAGATGGAACAAGGGAACATGTTGCTTGTTCTCGCTCCCCCCCTGCTGCAGCAGGGGCCCCAATAAAGCCTTGCCTGAATTTCTTGTCTAGCCTCTGATCAATTTCTACTGACTAAGAGAGCCAAGAACCTTGGTCCGTAACAGGACTAGTTAAAACTTATTTACAAAACAGAAACAGAGTCACAGACTTAGAGAATGAGCTTATGGTTAGTGGGGGGGTGGGGGGAAGGGTAGAGGGGAGGTATAGATTGGGAGTTTGGGATTGACATGTATACACTGCAATATTTAAAATAGATAACCAACAAGGACTTACTGTATAGCACAGGGAACTCGGCTCGATATTCTGTAATAACCTAAATGGGAAAAGGTTTTGAGAAAGAATAGATACATGTATATGTATAACTGAATCACTTTGCTGTGCACCTGAAAGTAACATAACATTGTTAATCAACTCTACTCCAATATAAAGTAAAAATTTTTTAAATAAAAATAATGTAGCTCATGGTTCATAGATTCTAAGTCTCAATTTAAAAAACTTTATTAAAGATGCCTATTAACCTAATCAAATTGATAGAACAACTTTCTTATAAATCAGGAGATAAATAAGCCCAGGAATCTGTCTGGGATACTAAGAAAAACAATGGAGTTAAATTCTTGATTAAAAATGACCTGATTCAGAGGCTGATTTTAGATATTTATAAAGAACCATTCTCTGATCATCAGACTCTTTCACAATAGAAAAAGATGTTTTGAGAGACAGTGAATGCTCAACATTTAACTATGTCCTATCTGAATGATACTCTTCTCAGGAACGCTTTAGAAAATATTCAAACAAACTATAATACTTCGGACTAATTTCCCAAAAGACAGTAGGTTTTGGTAACCCGTTTTTGATTGATTGCTTGCTTTTTAAAAAATTAAGAAAAAAATGGGCTTCCCTGGTGGCACAGTGGTTGAGAGTCCGCCTGCCGATGCAGGGGACACGGGTTCGTGCCCTGGTCCGGGAAGATCCCACATGCCGCGGAGCCTGCGCGTCCGGAGCCTGTGCTCCGCAATGGGAGAGGCCACAACAGTGAGAGGTCCGCGTACCGCAAAAAAAAAAAAAAAAAAAAAAAATTAAGAAAAAAATACATCCTGAGTTGTTGCAACATTTCCATGAGACAGCAGGACACTAGGAGCGGGACAATTGCTTTTCACTCTAGTTTTTGCACCTAATAATGTGTGACCTTGAAACAAGTTGGTTAACTGTTGGGGGTGGGGTCTCACTTTTTTTTTCCTGTGAAATAACATTAGATCTGCCTGCTACGTGAAGTTGTTGTGTCGTTCAAATAACATAGTAGATGTTAGAGAACCTTGGAAAGTCTGACTTTGCTATTCCAGTGCATAGTCAGGTACATGCTGGTATCAAAGGCTGCTTTTCTCCATGTGCCTAGATATAAATGTGGTTGTATATTTTTGTAAAACCTATGTGAAGAAGAGGGAAAGGTGGTGGTGTGATAAGTGTAGGATGAGAGAGAATATCAGTGCATCTAAAAAATATTAATTTGTGATGCCAAACATTTGAATTATCTTTTAAGTTCTTCAAACACATTCAAATCTATTATGCAAAATATACTAAAATACTTGCTGAACAAAATAACAATAATACAATTTTCAGGATTTACTAATTTCCAGACACTTCATAACATTTTCTTCTTATTTAGTTTGTACAACTTTATGTGTCACATGATATCATTCTCATTTTACAGATGTGATTATCCAGGGACCTACTATTTAGTAGATAGTCTCACTCCAAATGCCCTTGTTACTATCCAATATTACAGCACTATATTATATCACAGTAGGAAGGAAAAACAACATTGGTTGAGAATATGGGAGGGGTACCACGAATATTGACATTTGTGTAACGTGATTTATGAAGCAATCACATTCATTATCCTAAAACTTTTTATTTGACTCTCTTGATATTTTAAATAGTTTATACCACTAGTTCAAGTTCAGTATGTATGTGTCAATATAAATATATATATATGTATTTATTTATAAACATTTTCTTGCTGTCTCTATTGCAACAGTAATGACCTTCAGCGATAGTTCTGATTAAACAGCCAATAGTCTGAGCCAATGTCGCACTTCCCTTTTTCCTTTCTCCTGGTAAGCTTCCCCACCCACTCAACCACCTTCTTCACCAGTTATTGGTTGATCCCCTACCACAGGGTCTGCCAGATTCTATGCTGATACTGGGATCTTGGGCTCTCCAGTCTCCTTATCTACCAGATTCTGGTGTGACGGGAGTACAGGAGAGTGAGAGCCTGGCCAGAATGGCAGTGGGTATCCAGGGCTAGAAGGAGACCCTGGAATATCTGAAAAACATCCTAGGCTTCTCTCTGGACTAAGGAAAGCAGTGGAGATGGATAACTGAAAACAGGAGGAGGAAATTTGAAATAACTGGAAAAACAGAGAAAAGGATCTCAGGTCAGGGACTGAGGCATAATTTCCAGACTAGCTACGAGCTGTGGACTCAGATATTTACAAATACCTGGACAATGCTTACATGGCCTTACAGACTGACAGTACATATGTGGCTGCTGATGATTTCAGAGTCAACGACAAGGCTCAGCTGGCCATGTACCTTTCCGGGGAGAAGGGTGAATCTGTTCTGGTTTCAAATGGGGATGACTAAGGCTCAGAAGGAGCTACTCTTCATGAAAAAGAACCGCAGAGAGAAGGAAAAAGTTCTCAGGTCCACATTGTTAGCTCTGGGCTGACCATGGTTATAGAAGCCCCCAAATATGAGGCTCTCTGCATGACTATGACCAGTTTCCAGGCCCTTTGTGACCTGATATGGAAGGACCAGAAGAATCTGGGCAAATTGAGGAGAATGCCGTACATCACAATTCTCGTATAATGGAGACAACAGTGAGTCCAGTCTTCGGAGAATGACCTTGACTCAATGAGAAATATGAAGACCAGACTAGAAAATAGACTATGGGAGATGAAGGCCCTCTCACACAGATGCAGCATCCTTAACAGCTCCTACTGCACCCAGAGGTAGAGCTGATACTACTACCAGCTGAAAGTCCATGCAATCCATCCACAAGACAACAGCCTGGAGGATCACAGATGGCAACATGGCATATGAGACCAATGCCACCAAGGTTCTGAGGCACAGGGAACATGCCACAAGCTGAGTGGTACTTTGGGAGCAGATATCCAGTAAAATGATAGGAAGTTAAACAAAAATAATCTTAATTAAACATCAAAAAATCCTTATATTGCAAAAAAATCACAAAGATGACACATTTCCAAAGTTCTAAGATGTAGCTACATAAGATGTCTCCTTATATATGTGTAATCATTTGTTCAAAACGCAATGAATTAAATAATAAACGCCATAAATATTTATTGTGATAGGACAGTGGTAGATGCTTAGTCTGTATCAGTAAACAAATCAGACAGTAGTCCTTGTGCTTTTTCTAACAAGAAAACCATTAATTTATGATAACCTTCCAACTGAAGCTTCAAGACACATAAACTAATTAAGAGACACCCAAAGAGGAAGAGACAGTATAGAGGTAGAGACGTTCTATTCCCTCCCCAAATAGAGGTAAGGGCAAAGAATAGTGACATTTAAGTGTCCCATGACTTAGGAAAAGCACTTGAAAGTGTCTATGTGGTGTTAAGAATGACCTTCTGCCTAGCAAGCTTTGGTTGAGCAAAAGAAGTTGAATGTTTAGGAATGACAAAACCATAAAGTGTTGTATTTCATTGGCTTATTCAGTCTCTGAGTTCTACATTTATTATTTACAAAATTAGAGGGTTGAAATAAATCACATTCAAGATATTTTTTAACTGTGAAAGCAGCTCTTTTGCCCCTTTCCCATTTGCCCATGTCTGTTCCCCTCTAACCTTAAAAGAACCTAATTATTGGAAGGAGATCACTAAGCAACTGAAACTGACTCCTGATTTGTGTTCTCCGGAATGCACACCATGCCTTGTCTAACCTGTTGATTCCTCCTAGATATAAAGACTAGCTCTCTACCGCTAACCGCCCCCCACCCCCAAGCAATCCTGCATGCAGATCACTCAGGCAGGATAACACCTGAACAGAGAGTCAGTCAGTCTGCATGCAATAAAGAATGATGCAGAATCTAATTTCCTGCCTCGATGATTTATTGAGATTCTTCCCCTTTTTTCCACTTAAAAACTGTCATGTCTGAGCAGAATCTTCAGAGCTGGTCTCTGGGCACGAGTCCACCATCTCGCCAGATTGCTGGCTGTTCTGATCAAAGCTGTTTCCTTTCTACTGACACTTGCCTCTCGAATTATTGGCTTATGAGCAGCAAGCAGCCAAACCTGGGTTCTGTAACAGCTGTACAATCCAATAATTCTCTAAAATACTGGGTATTTATTATCCCCGCTCTGCTCTTCCAATTTACTTGATTTGCTGCTTTGTCTTTGAGTATGCTTCAGTGGTTTATCCCCAATCAAGTGATCTATTGGACGATACTAATCTCAGAAGGAAGGTAGGGTAATCTCCTGAATTAGAATCATGCACCTTTGAGCTGTTGCAATTTTCCAGTGGCTGGTGACTACTGGGGTTGCCAATGAGCAGGTAAGAGTGAGACTTCAGCACATGTTAGTAATTTGAAGTTAAATTTTAGACAACATGTGACCTTTCTGAAGTGAGGCAGAGCAATATTTCAAAATTGTTGAGAATAAGTAATTGTTCATTAATTAACCAATGTAACACATACTGCCAGTGAAAATGCATCTCCCTGTCATGTTATGTAGATTGCTAGTGTCGAGCCCTCTTTAATTCTCAAAAATCATTAAGAAAGCAGTATGACACCATAATCTAACATGCATTAAAAAATACTCTAGCACATCCCAGAATATTTACATGAAAGGTGCTCTAATCATGAAAAAGAATTTTTTTTACTTAGACTGATAATTCACATTCAAATCTATTTAGCAGCACATTCAAGCATACAGATAACATATGAGCAAAATGAGAAATAATACTGTGATTTCAAGCTTCACTGAACTAGAGCATAGAAATTCTGAACTAAACAATTGCTAAATGCTTGCCAGAAAATGACTGTGGATGAATTATTTTAACTCACTGTTTCTTCTTAGAAGCAACAAATGAAAATCTGCGTTTCTGTATGATGTAGTCACTATATTTGAACTAACGTTGATACTGGCTCTAGTCACCCCACTGACCTAGAAACAAGAGAATCAATAGATTCCCTGCTTAAATATGCTCCAAAATGATAACAAGGGAATTTTTATCATCCAGATCCTACCCGGTTTTTAGGTGGGTGAACCCAGGAAGATAATACAAAAGAAAGAAGATACCTCAACATTGAACCAGACAAATCTGACAATGACCTTTTCAGTTGATTTTCTGTTGTTCTAAATCCTATTTTAAGATCCAGAATTCACTGTGACTGAACTACACTCAACATAAGCATTGAGCTGGGGATACCTTAGAGACCAAAAATACTAAATTATTGATGCCTAGGTGCCAGCATGTAGAATATACAATTTGATAATCTTTTTGATCTTGTAGGAATATTGTGATTCCCAAGCACTGTAATGGAGGTTGAACGGTCCCAAATATCTGAGAGGGTAATGATTAAAAGTCTAAGGTGTTGGGCTTCCCTGGTGGCGCAGTGGTTGAGAGTCCGCCTGCCGATGCAGGGGACACGGGTTCGTGCCCCGGTCTGGGAAGATCCCACATGCCACGGAGCAGCTGGGCCCGTGAGCCATGGCTGCTGAGCCTGCGCGTCCGGAGCCTGTGCTCCACAACGGGAGAGGCCACAACAGTGAGAGACCCGCATACCACAAAAAAAAAAAAAAAAGTCTAAGGTGTTGTTGCCATGGGACGGATGGCTGCAATGACCAGAAGAGACAAATCGGCAATAACAGTTAGGACTTTGTTTAAATTCTTAGATACAGTATGTCTAATAAGCTGTGTATTTGAAGCCAGCTTCCTGGCTTTTTGCACTTGATTTCTCACTTGGGGCCAGTGCTTGTGCTGTACTGATAGTTTCCGACAGCAGGTTGTCAGAAATTTGGACAATGAGCAAGCTAGAAGCATATGTGCCTGATGCATATCAGGCCATGATGAGGGTTTCAGTGTTGTGGTGACTAAAATAGGTGGCTCTGTAGCCCCCCCTGTAGCTTTTAGGCGCCAGGTCCTTCCACCTCCCGCAGAGAAGTACATAGAACCTGTGAAAGGGAGTCTCATAGCAGATCCTACCCACCTTCCCATTTCCTCCGGCTTATTGTTATCAAAGCCCAGTCATTTAGGGTGAAAGAGAGAAGGAAAAGAATAAGTGACTTTACCAGAGGTATTTTTATCTATTACCTATATATGGTCCAATAGATGTACCAGTTAAGTTTTCCTCTGCTTACTCCATTAAACTAGTACATCTGTTGCCGATGCTGATAAATGTCAAAAAGAAGTGGATCGATTAAAATGATGTGCAAATTGATCTCTTTCTACATGTATTCTGTCCTCTGTGCTGAGGCCTTTATCTTTGAAATTAAAGGTACTATGTAATTTATTAATAATATGCTGGGATTTCCCTTGCTCCTTTACTAGAATAATTTTTTTCCTCCATTTATAGTCCTCATGAATCTCCTTCTTCTTGACTTAATATTATTTTTTTCTAAACAAGCTGTTTCTAAAATGCCAGAATGCAAATGCATTTATTTGAGAGGTACTTACATGCTTTAAACTGGAATAATAACAATACATTTTTGCACTCTATATCCAAGTACCCTTAGGAACTATTTATTGAACTTTGTCAAGCCACCACTAAAATCTACACATTCAGAGGATAAAACTTACTGGAGCTTTTAAAACTTAAGTATTTAATGGACTTGATTTAGTCCTTTAGACTCAGGAGGGTGCTAGCTAAGTGCTTGAGATGTTCAAAGTTGCCATCGTAATAACTAAGTCCCTTTCTCCCTTCCCTAGGGAGCTGGTATGAGCTTAATCTTTGAATAGGGTTTTTTAATCTTTTATTCATTATTCTTCAGAAAGCCCTTGACTGATAATAGGGTACACCTGATAGTAGGATGTCCCTTTTCCCAACTTCAGAAATCTGTTTTCTCTACCACCTGCCTTTTCTCATTTAATGTGACCTCCTCCTCTCCAACCCTCTCACACTTGAATTTGATGACTTTTCTAATGTTGGGGCTCAGAATGTTCAAAACCCCATTTCCTGTAACACCAGTGTATTGCCAGGCATTGTTAAAGCTGCGGTAAGCTGACATCACCTCCTATGGTAACCAGGTCTGCCCCTTCACCTCATAGAATTTTCCAAAATTGATTAGGTCTTTTGTTTGGATGGCTGCTCAGTCATAAGACATGTTGAATAGTGTTTGTTGAGCATTTACACTGCATTTATTAACGGAATCGTAGAATCATAGAATGGAAACAACTTACATGTCATCTGGTCTGTCCCCTGTTATGATCCATCTCCAAAAACTCTATGGAGGTGTTTAATCTCTGATTAAAGCCTTTCTAATTTTGGAACTCACTACTATCTATGTAGTAATGATTACAAGTATTAGATAATTGTAATTTCATAAAGATCTTCTCATACTGAACAGAAATCTTGTGAACGTGACTTTCCCATTTCTGTATTCAGGCAATTTTAAAAACAAATCTAAATGCCTTTGTAAAGCATGACTTAAAAACTGTCCTTGGGCTTCCCTGGTGGCGCAGTGGTTGGGAGTCCGCCTGCCGGTGCAGGGGGCGTGGGTTCGTGCCCCGGTCCGGGAGGATCCCGCGTGCTGCGGAGCGGCTGGGCCCGTGAGCCGTGGCCGCTGGGCCTGGGCGTCCGGAGCCTGTGCTCCGCGGCGGGAGAGGCCACAGCAGTGAGAGGCCCGCGTACAGCAACAAACAAACAAACAAACAAAAAAAAACTGTCCTTACATAATATTTGATTAATCGATGCCTGTATATAGTTTAATAGTATATTTTGCAGTATATATTAAGTTTCTGTCCATAGATTAGTTCTTAATTCACTTATATATTGAGAGCAAAAATGAGAGAAATACTCTACTAGCAAACAGAAAGGGGAGAAAGTCCTGAAGGAAGAAGTAGGAAATTAGTGCAAACCAAAATAATGATACTCTGTTCTTAAAATCTCCAATAGTTCCTGAAGCTTTCATAGCTTTTACAAATGAAAATGGCCACATAGGGTGCTGTAATCCGGGGCTTTGGTTTAACTTCATCAAATATAAGTACTGTGATATTGAATTTTAACAGTTTGCTAAGGGTGAGACATTCTTTTGTTGTTATTATTTAATCACCTCCAAATGTTATGTATCCAGTCCCTGAAAGTATTTTCTTACAGTATCTAGATTTTCCTTGGAGATCTCATTTGTGTACAACCCCTGCTTGGCTCAGCTTATGAGGTCTGATATGATCTCATCTGAAAGTAATACTGCAGGGAGCCATTTGTTTTACAGAAATAAGCAATATCATCATTGAATACTGTGGAGCACAGGATGTGATTTTAGAAAATAAAGCATTTTTCTTGTGTAGAAATAAAAAAATGAAATATGTTGCACATATAAAATATCAAATGTGAAAACATTCACATGGTAAAAATTAAACCAAATGAGATTTCAAAGAAGAGGTCAATCACTAATAAATGTAGGATTTCCTTTTATTCACTGGTTTAGTCATCTCATTTTCCACAGTTTATCTTTCTGTTATTTTCTTGCCACTTCTACTCCAATTTTAATTCAATTTTCATAGAAAAACTCATATCTGTGGGAAGAACAGTAGAAACACATGGTAGCATCTTTGTTAGAAGCTTCTGAGTTAAGCAGATCAGGGCCCAAATCCCAAAACCACCACTTATCAACTATATGATCTTGGCTGAATATCACAACTCTGTAAGTCAGAAATGCATGAAAATTAAATGATATAACTTTGATAACTACTGGTGCTGTTTACCAAACATTTTCTATCTCTGCTTTCTAAGCACAGGGTAGGATCTTATTTCCTTGCTGCATCAGGTCTGGGCGAGGACAAATGATTAGTTTTGGCTAATTGCTTATGAACAAAAGTGACGTGTCAGTTTCAGGCCAGAGCATTTCATTATCTGCAAACATTCTAGAACACCCTTCCCTCTCTTAAGGTAAATGAAGATGGTTTCTCTGTGGGCTTGGGTCCAGAAGTTTAGAGATCTAGGGCCTGACCTCCACTTGACCTATGGTAGACATATTGCATGAGAAGAAATGACCCTCTGGTATGATATATCATTTAGATTTGGGGCTGTTTCTTACTGAAGCATAATCTAGCCTAACAACTGTGTTTTGTCTGTAACAAGAGCCTAGTAAAGGGAATATTGAAGAAATATCTCTAAATATCACTTTCACAGATTTGTAAAATATACAACAGAAAAGACTTTCAGGAGAACCACTGCCTTGGTTAAGGCCTATCGAACATGCTGAATCTTTAAAATTATCAACATTATGCAACATTGGACAGGTCTCAATACATTTCAATAAGTCTCCTTGAATAGAGTGTTTATTTCCATGCCACTTGGCCTGGAAATCTTTTCTAGCCTAATTCAGTCATCTATGCTTGGTCAAGACTGATAAACATGATCATTTCAAAGATTCTCATGTAATTTTAATTTCTCAAAAGGTACTACTTATTCGTTCACAAGCTTATATTTCAATTTTTTTGTTGTTGTTTTACCAAAAGATCCAGCTTAATTTTGTAATACAGTTGTGTGAATAACAATCCATCTGCATTAGTTTCTTAGGGTGGCAGTTGCAAAGTACCACAAACTGGGTGGCTTAAATAACAGAAATTTATTGTCTCGCTGTTCTGGAAATTAGGTTAGAAATCAAGATGTCAGCAGGGTTGGTTCCTTCCAAGGTCTGTGGAACCATTAGTTCCAAGCATCTCTCCTAGATTCTGAGGGTTTGCTGACAATCTTTTGTGTTCTTTTGTTTATAAGTGCATCACTCCAATCTCTGCCTTCAATTTCACATGGTGTTTTTCCTGTGTCTTCACATTACCTTCCCTCCATTCCTGTCTGTCTCTGTGTCCAAACTTCCTTTTTTTTTTTTTTAACATCTTTATTGGAGCATAATTGCTTTACAATGTTGTGTTACTTTCTGCTGTATAACAAAGTGAATCAGCTATATGTATACATATATCCCCATATCCCCTCCCTCTTGCGTCTCCCTCCCCCCTCCCTATCCCACCCCTCTAGGTGGTCACAAAGCACTGAGCTGATCTCCCTGTGCTATGCGGCTGCTTCCCACTAGCTATCTATTTTACATTTGGTAGTGTATATATGTCAATGCTACTCTCTCACTCCATCCCAGCTTAACCTTCCCCCTCCCCGTGTCCTCAAGTCCGTTCTCTACGTCTGCATCTTTATTCCTGTCCTGCCCCTAGGTTCATCATAACCATTTTTTTTTAGATTCCATATATATGTGTTAGCATACAGTATTTGTTTTTCTCTTTCTGGCTTACTTCATTCACTCTATATGACAGACTCAAGATCCATCCACCTCACTACAAATAACTCAATTTTGTTTCTTTTTATGGCTAATATTCCATTGTATGTATGTGCCACATCTTCTTTGTCCATTGGTATCACCTCACACCAGTCAGAATGGCCATCATCAAAAAATCTATGAAAAATAAATGCTGGAGAGGGTGTGGAGAAAGGGCACCCTCTTGCACTCTTGGTGGGAATGTAAATTGATATAGCCACTATAGAGAACAGTATGGAGGTTCCTTAAAAAACTAAAAATAGAACTACCATATGACCCAGCAATCCCACTACTGGGCATATATCCTGAGAAAACCATAATTCAAAAAGAGTCATGTACCACAATGTTCAGTGCAGCTCTAGTTACAATAGCCAGGACATGGAAGCAACCTAAGTTTGCATGGACTAATGAATGGACAAACTTCCTTTTTTTTAAGGACACTAGTCATACTGGATTAGAGCCCAGTCTAGTCCTCATTTTGACTTGATAACTTCCTTAAGGATCCTATTTCCAAAGAAGGTCACATTCTGAGGTACTGGGGGTTAGGACTTCAACCTGCCTTTTTTGGGGGGACACAATTCAACCTATAACACTGTCATTAATTCAAACTAATTAGCATTTCTAGTAGAAGTAACCGAATATCTCATTACATGCATGCTAACACACAGTGGGCATATGAATTTTTTTTAAACAAATTATTATTATAACTAACTCTAGACTGTGGACCTTGTGTGAATTGTCACCCATGGCACAAACTCTCTTTTTCTTCTTCACTTGACTGAATCACCTGACAGATACAAACATAGAGAAAATTAAGTGGATGACCAGGATTCTCACAATTCTCAATATAAAGTGTTTGTGTGTTTATTTTCTGTGTATGTGTGTGTGTGTGTAGATTGCATTTCCTGGCCACCTTATGTTTAGGTAGAGGTGAGAGAGTATTTCACTTTACCTGTTTTATCTTTGTATTTGAATAAGAATGAATCAATAAATACATGCCTTCTTTGAGAGACTTGTAATGTTAAACTGTCTTACTTTTGCTTAACAAAAACTGTTCGCTCTTCAGAATGACCAAAGTTAAAGTCTCTTTACAAAATGAGTTTTCTGAGGAATAGCAATCTTTCCATAAAAGATAATGTTGGCCTACAATTTCATTATCATTTTCAAAAGAAATAGTTTTCTTTGTATCTCATCCTCAATGCCCAATAAACAGTTGATTAAGAAAATCGAAAGTAGAGAAAATAGGGAAGTGATAAGTAGCATTTTTCTGCTGCTAGAAACATATGCTAATGGAGGTTCATTGTGTCTGCAAGGTCAGAATGCCATTTTTCCCGTTGGCAACTAGACAGTTCCTAATGAGTATGTCATCCATATGCAAATATCCTGTTTGACTACTTAGAGGAGTTTTCTTAAAGTTACAATTACATAAATAATGATTGAACATCTTAACTGAATTTACTTTTTATTTGGTAATAGTTATCACTCAGTTTGACTAAAAGGGTGAGGGTCACTTTCCAATATACTCAACATGCCAACCATAAGAGGTATTCTTTTTTTCTCCCACCTTTATTGAGATATAATTGGCATATAACGTTGTGTAAGTTTAAGTTATTCGACATAATGATTTGACATATGTACATACTGTGAAATGATTACCACAATGAGTTTAGTTAACACATTCATCATCTCACAAAAAAAAATCTTTTTTCTCATGATAAGAACTTTTAAGAGCTACTCTCTTAGACACTTTCAAATATACAATACAGTACTGTTAACTAACAGTAACCACACTGTCTTTACACCCCCAGAACTTATTTATCTTAGAACTGGAAGTTTGTACTTTTGACCACCTTCACCCATTTCCCCTACCCCTCACCCATCAGATGCATTCCTAGACAGGAGAGAAGAAGTGGGTTCGTGGGCCATCTTTATTGACTTAAAACACTTTATTTTTTTTTATTGAAGTATAGTTGATTTACCATGTTGTGCTAATTTCTGCTGTACAGAAAAGTGACTTAGTTATATACATATATACATTCTTTTTTACATTCTTTTCCATGATGGTTTATCCCAGGGGATTGGATATAGTTCCCTGTGCTGTACAGTAGGACCTTGTTGTTTATCCACTCGAAATGTAATAGCTTGCATCTACTAACCCCAAATTCCCAGTCCATCCCTCTCCCTCCACGCTCTTTGGCAACTGCAAGTCTGTTCTGTCTGTCTGCGAATCAGTTTCTTTAAAACACTTCTTATGCGTGTAACCTCAAGCACTAAGCTGGAAATGGGGGTTCGTGGATGAGAAGGACATGCTTAACATGTTTATTGACATATAATAATACATTTGAAATTCAATGCTAAACAACTCCGGAGATGACTATTTACCTAGAATTGAGTAACTTCCTCAGCGAATGTTTAAAATTAGACAATGTGCTCAATTTTTAAAGGGAACACTCAAAGCTTATCTTGTATTTGATATTAAAAGAATATGTTTTAGAACTGCCTGAAAAGATGTCTCTGTAGAGGATCTGAAAATTATATGCCCAAAATTACCCTAAAAAATTGAGTTGAGAAAGTATGCTGACACAACTGTTTTAGGCTTATAACTGACTAACGGGTAAAAAAGCACTCATTTCATCAATGGCCTGAGTTCATATTCGCCAAGAATATTCAATTTTATCTACATTGCTTGAGAAATAGTTCTCCTTAAAAACCACTAGTCAGTCCTGTGGAGTGTGAAGCTTAAATTGTATGTGTAAATGAAAGCTGAACTTTCAACCTTTTCCTTCTCCCTCAAGGAAAGAAAGAAATTGAAACCCATTCTGTGAATGCAGCCATTTAAATCAACACTGAATTTCAAGCTAACACAGGTGATCCTAAGAATGGCAGGGCTAGAGCAGAACAAGAGGTCAGGTAGTCCATTCCCCTTATATTTGGAAAGAATGTGCTTCATCCACATCAGAGAAGTAAGACTCCAGGAAGTAATTTCAAAATCTCAAAGTAACAAAGAGTGCATACATTCTCCAGGAGTCTCATTTCTCAATTCTTTATGCAAAAACTAACATGACTTATTTCTCAGAAGGTTAAGTCTAATTTTTTTGTATTACAACCTCTAATGAAATACTCCTTAAATTTTAAAGCACAGGCAAATCATCTGGGGATCTCCTTAAAAATGCAGTTTCTGACTCAGGTGGTCTGTGGTGGAGCCTCAGGTTATCCATTTATAACAAGTTCCCAGTGATGCTGCTGCTGGTCTAGCGACCACACTTGGAATAGCAGTGATCTAGAAAATATAGAAATTTAGATCTAGAAGTACCCTCAGAGCCCACTTTGCCTGACACTTTTGTTGTATTAAATGATTTCAGCTACTTTGGATGGTAGATAATTCTCTTTCTTTGTTTCATGTATTCATTAAAAAAAATGCCTCTTTAAGTACTGAATGGCAAACAGGATTTGAGTATTTTATTCCTTTGAACATAGCACAGAAGCTGGAAAACCACAAATCAAAATGCTATAGAGCAGGGCAAGTATTTGGCCAACAATGTTTGAAATTTCATATTGAATGACCATTAGGTAAATTTCAAATTCAAATTTGAATTAGCCGATGTTCCCATCACTTGTTATTTTATTACACACAGCCACCATACACTTTTATTTATCATGTCACTTTCTTGATCATTGAGCTTTGGACTCCTGTTGCTAGCCAGACATGAGTGTGGTAGTTGACGAGATAAGCTTGGAGTCCTTCTTCAACTTTATGATTCTAGCACAGTGAGGCGCAAAGTGATTAAGGAACTTGCTGAAATTCACATAACTGGCTTGATTCAAAGATGGGAACTTAGGGTCTTTGGTTCTAGGTAAAGTGCTTTTTGCAGTATCTGACCTTTCACTCACATGTTCCTTTACTTATAGAGATTGTAAAATTGTAAACAACATGAGAAAATTGGCCATCTTTCATTTGATTCTTGAAAATATTAGAAGTATTTTTTAAAATTTGCTTATTTTGCATCATGTAGATGAAACATCTTGATAAAAGAACTAATAGTTTTACTTTGTGAATGTGTTGGCATCTAGGCAGGACTATTAAAAAATGCATATTATCCATGAGGGTTTGAGGTAGTCATGCCGTGGAAAGTCTCTTAATAGTTGAAAAATTTTAAACAAAATGTGCTTTCTTGATGTAAATCCCATCTAGTAGCATGTTCTTGCATTGTCATCTGAACTTTTTCTTAAAGCTTATTTTCTCTGTAGTTTGAGACTTAGCACTTTTTGTTGTAAATCATTATATACATGAATGCTGTTACTGCCGTTTCCCTTAAATAGTTACTGTCTTCATCAGGAAAGTTGAGCATGGAGTGTGAATATGTTCCAAGATTGCCCACCCTCTAATCCTTTCGTTCATCTTGTATTTTGGTGTGTGTAGGAAATATGAATGCCATTTTCAGATTACAGATTAAAATGACAAATTAAATGGCCAATCTTTTCAAACAGATGTCAGGGCTGATCATCTGTACTTTTTCCTATTAAAATAGTTTCTTTCCCTTCTTCATCCTGAAAATTAAATTTGAATGTAAATAATAATAAAATCTGGTTAACAAACAGGCTTTGGATGACACTGAAATAATTAAAGGTTTTAAAAACTCTGTCATTTTCAATATGTGTTTCTTCTCTATTTGAAAGCACCAAGCTCACTCTGTATAGTGAAGCTATTAGTCTGACAATTGTACAGTCAATAGAAATTGAATTTAAAAGAATATCAAGTATTTATCATAAGACTGAGAGGGGGTTACATACTCAGTAATCTATACCGTTTCAGAAAATAACATCAGAGGATCACAGATATTATTGTCTACAGATTAGCTTATTTTTAATATATTATATTCAGATCAGTGCCACAATACAAGTAGCTAAAAAAACCTATTTAGGGATAAGCTAGTGAAGTGAAATGCAATTCAGTAGGAAAAAAGAGGTGATTTAAAAAAACTAAGTTGTGATTTTTAAAACAGCTCTTTCTTTCAGGGTTCCTTGGTCACAACGCAGAGGTGTATCTAATGCTTGTTGAGCATTTGCTATATGTCAGGCGTTGTGCTGGGCACAGGGAGCCACTGGAGACCAGGACAGACGTGGTCCATGAGTTGACAGCACAGTAGAGAAGACATCCAAGTAACCAGGCACACACACTTCAGTGTCTGAATCAGGATAGGGATGTACAGGGAGCGCTAAGAAAGTTGTCTATACTGTATCGGCCTTGAGGTGAAGGGAAATTACATCTAGTAGTTAAGGACTTGGAGTTAAACAGATGTTGGTTCAAACTCTGGGTTCACCATCTTACTAGTTGTGTGGTCTTGGGCGTGTTAACACAGCTTTCTAACACTTAGTTCCTTTATCTATAAAACTGAGGTATTAATAGTGTAGTGACCCCCAAAATATATGTTTGTGTGCTAATCTCCAACACCTGTGAATATAACCTTACATGGCAAAAGAGTGTCACCTTATATGGTCAAAAATGTGATTAAATGAAAGATCTTGAGGGGAGAAGCATACCCTGAATTATCCACATGAATCCTACTTACGGTCACGGTAAGAAGCAGACGCACATTGGGAGAGACACACAGAGAGAGGTAATGTGAAGACAAACCAGAGGGAGGCGACACAAGCTAGGAAAAGCCAACAGCCACCAAGAGCTGGAAGAGGCAAAGAACAGATTCTCCCCCAGAGCTTCTGCCGAGAGTTTGGCCCTGAAGAGACCTTGATTTGGGACTTCTGACCTCCAGAAGTGTGAGAGAACAAATTCCTGTTCTTTTAAGCCACCAAATGTGTGTAATTTGTTATGGCAGCCCCAGGAAACGAATTCAAATAACATCTACTTTGGAAGATTAGAAGAGGTGCTTTGACAGGAACTCTACTCAATATTCTGTAATGGCCTATATGGGAAAAGAATCTAAAAAAAAAGAAGATATATGTATACGTATAACTGATTCACTTTGCTGTACACCTGAAACTAACACAACATTGTAAATCAACTAGACTCCAATAAAAATTAAACAAACAAACAAAAAGACTAAAACTCCCATTCAATCAGCTGGGGGAAAAAAAGAGGTGCTTTGAACATTCTATGATGATACGTGTAATTTTCAGGATAATTGTACTATTAGCTGAACTTGAAGAATGAGCTGAAGGTATCTAGGAGAGCAGGGTGGGCAGGGAGTACAGAGAAAAGCATTTGCCAGGCCCTGGAAGTGAAAAGTGATAATGGCATTTAGAGGTAGTGCGAGTTCAATAGAGAGGGTACTGACAGTTTGTTAACGAGTTTGTTTTTTTATTTCCTGACCAGCGGTTCCAGAAGTTATTCTTTACCACAGAAACAATATCAACAAACTCTACAACAAAAACAATCACAGGCAGTTTCCCACAGGAACCAGAAGTCTAAAATTTCACTGCTTTTTGATTGTCTTTGAACTCAGTCTCCAGCTCTTTCAGAAAAGAACAGTGTAGGAGGTGACAGTGAAATCAGTAGGTATTATGGTTTCTCTGAAATTGAGCAAATTGAAAGCAAGCCCAACTAAGTCCCTAGATTACAACTCCCAGAAAATAATTAAGAGGGTAAGTACAGCTCAGCAAAGGGCCCTTCTCAGCCAGTCAAAGAAGAAAGCTGCATGGATGCTTAGGTCAGGCACCAAACCCAGGTGGAACACAAAATCTCCTGTAACTTACTCTTATTATACAAGCCTCAGAAATTCCAATCTTTGCTCTGGGAACAGATTATGCTCATTAGCAGGGGAGGTACACCAACAGCATTTATGTCTGAATGCCTACATTTTATCTTTACTTGAGGTTTTTCTTACTTGAAACATTGCCTTCACACATATACCTACCTCTTAAGGCTACCGTCATGCCTAGGACGTTCTCCACTAATGAACAAAAATTCTTTTTACTTTGGCACATCTGAGAGAGGGTGGACATAAAATGTAAGCACTTTGCCAAATATTAAGAAGGAAGTAAAGTGAATTTGAGAAGTTTTCCTACCCAGCTGATAAGGCAACACAGATGGGTCATTACTAGGTGTTCCAAGCCTCTTAATATTCTACTTTCTGATTTTCAGGAAAGGGAGATGCTGCAAAGGGCTAGTCATATTTTACAGGCAGCTCACAGGAATTTCTTTCTGTTTAATATCTGTGCTGTAAACGCACATCCACTGGATAAGATTTCATTTCTTGATCAAGAACGAGGGTGATTTCTGTTCCAGGGATACACCTATTTCCCAAATGATCAGTAGGACTTTATTAATGAACCTTAGAGACACGCATTCCACTCATTTTTTCTATCAAGGGTGTGACTTGATTCTTTAAATTCTTAATAGTTTTACAATAACTTAACCATGCCCATTCCCATAACATCCATAAAACAAAAACAAAACACAACAACACATACACACACACAAGCAATGTATCTAAATTGTCTATTTTAAACTTAAACCTCCCCCCAAATCCCTTCCACAATATCTTTACTATCTCCCTGCTCTCGTATTTTCAATTTTTAGCAGTAGATACGCCCATAAGAGAATCACTAGTAGCGCAGTTTTAAATTGCATTAAGAATTTTTTTTCTGGTCTTGAGATTTTCTCTTTTTCTAATTGTCACACATTGTGAAAAGAGAGAGAAGAATTTTGAGCCAAGAAGACGTGGGAAGGTCTAGTTTTGGCTGAAGGAAATTACATCTTAAGTCTGTAATACGGGGCCTCGAGGGGCTGTTACCTGGTAGACTTTTAAAGCAAGTGCTGGCGAATTTTGTAGCAACATGAATATGCTGGAAGCTGAGAATATTGTTGAGTTGTCATGAGGATGTTGAAAGGATGAATGAAATCAAGATAATGAAATTAAACTTACAGAATTTACCAGGATGACGTAGTTTTCATAGGTATCCAATGGATTTGTTTTTTTAAAAAAGTTTATCTACTCTCTGGAGAATCATGAGCTGGCTGAAAAGTGCCATTGGGTACCTAAAAATACCTCAAATGTATTAAGGAGTGAACAGGAGAGAGGGAATTTACAAATTGAGACTTAGAATATATTCATTTAAATTCTACTGTAACATTTCTATTGCCACCAAAAATTGTAAGCGGATGTATCCTGAATACACCCACACACACACACCCCCACACACATACACACATTTAAATACATTTTTGCAGTATCACAAATAACATTAGGTTACCATCAATTAACTCAGTGTCCCACATGTGTATGAGAGGCACCAACACGAAATTTATCCCCCTACCACTCATTGAAAGCTCTCTTTCTATATCACCTGTTCTAAGTTGCAGTCTTTCTTTCCTGTCTGTTGATTTTCTTCCAAGTTGTATATAAACTGCATTATGTTTCTTTAAATGATGCAAAGATGCATACTCAGCATTGTATCTTATAGTCACAAGTTGGTGTGAAATTGACCTATCTCACATTATTCTGTGTCCCTGTAATTACTTGTCCTTCATATTTTCTTTTGGATCCTGAAATATCCTTTTCAAGCTTTTATGTCACCCTTTGTAGCAACCCCTGATTCACTCTAAACCCAAAGTTGATTAGAATTTTTCATTTTTGTTTTGGTTAACATCATGGACTCCGGAATTAAACTGCTTCCATTTGATTGGTGATTTCCCCAATCCCTATCTGTGTTATGTTGGGCAAGTTACTTAACCTCTCTGAGCTTATCTGAGCCTGTATTATAGAATTTACCATAAAGCTTTTATGACTGTTGTTGTTTTCACTCTCACTCAACATAGCTCTGAGGTCTCTTAACAGTTCGCTCTTTTATCTAATTTCTACTGAGATTTTAATAAAAATAACTTATATCTTAATTCAAAATTTTATTAGATCAGTGTATTCGTTTGCTAGGGCTACAATAACAAAGTACCATAGATTGGGTGGATTAAACAATTGAGCTCATTTCCTCACAGTTCTGGAGGTTAGAAGTCAGAGATCAAGGTACTGGCAGGGTTGGTTTTTTCTAAGGCCTCTCTGGCTTATAGATGGCCATCTTTTCCCAGTGTCTTCACATTGTCTTTCCTCTGTGTACATTTGTGTCCTAGTCTCTTTTTTTTTTTTTTTTTAACATCTTTAATGGAGTATAATTGCTTTACAATGGTGTGTTAGTTTCTGCTTTATAACAAAGTGAATCAGTTATACATATACATATGTTCCCATATCTCTTCCTGCGTCTCCCTCTCTCCCACCCTCCCTATCGCACCCCTCTAGGTGGTCACAAACCACCTAGCTGATCTCCCTGTGCTATGCAGCTGCTTCCCACTAGCTATCTATTTTACGTTTGGTAGTGTATATATGTCCATGCCACTCTCTCGCTTTGTCACAGCTTACCCTTCCCCCTCTGCATATCCTCAAGTCCATTCTCTAGTAGGTCTGTGCCTTTATTCCCCTCTTGCCTGTAGGTTCTTCGTGACCATTTTTTTTTTTTTTTAGATTCCATATATATGTGTTAGCCTACGGTATTTGTTTTTCTCTTTCTGACTTACTTCACTCTATATGACAGACTCTAGGTCCATCCACCTCACTACAAATAACTCAATTTCGTTTCTTTTTATGGCTGAGTAATATTCCATTGTATATATGTGCCACATCTTCTTTATCCATTCATCTGTCGATGGACACTTAGATTGCTTCCATGTCTTGGCTATTGTAAATAGAGCTGCAGTGAACATTGTGGTACATGACTCTTTTTGAATTATGGTTTTCTCAGGGTATGTGCCCAGTAGTGGGATTGCTCAGTCCTATGGTAGTTCTATTTTTAGTTTTTTAAGGAACCTCCATACTGTTCTCCATAGTGGCTGTACCAATTTACATTCCCACCAACAGTACAAGAGGGTTCCCTTTTCTCCACACCCTCTCCAGCATTTATTGTTTGTAGATTTTCTGATGATGCCCATTCTAACTACTGTGAGGCCACTGGGACCCACTCTCATGACTTTGTTTAACCTTATTTATCTCTTTCAAGACCCTATTTCCAAATTGTGTCACATGATGAAGTACTAGGGTTAGAATTTCAACGTATGAATTTTAGGGGAACAGAATACGGCCCATAAAAATCAGCGTTTCTGAAATTCCTGAATTCAAAAATTCAGGATTTCCCTTTTGTTGGAGAGAAACAAAATAAAACAAAACATTAAGAACAAAAGGAGCAAGAAAGAGAAAATGAGCACTGGTGTAAATGTTGTAATTATTGCTTTCTGGATTGGCTTCCTTTGTCTTTTCAATGAAGTCAATGAGGCCATTGCCCTACATTTACTTTCATTTCACCTCAGGAAACCTGCTCTTTGAAGCATGAAGCTTATATCAAGGCTGGTTTAACTTGAATATGACTAATATATGATGTCTCTTAACAGTAGTTTTTGCAATCTGGCATCTGACTCAGAACCTGTTTCTGGAACATTTTAACCTATGTGTAAACATAAGAAAGCAGGCAATTTCAATAAGGCTTATGAGGGAATAGAAATTGTTCCATCTTAGCAGTGATGATGATAATAGCAAATCCTTCTCCAGTGTTTTCTATGTGCTAGTCACTCACTATTCTAAATTCTTTACAGGTATTTGTTCTTTTAACCCTCTTGCGATATTTGAAGTTCCTATTCTTGAGAAATGCAACCTTAACTTTTGCATTATTAAGAGATTGCAGGGAGAGAAATTTAAATATGCTGTGGTTAATGGTAAATATATGACCAGTCTTTTCTCAATTTAAGAATACCTTGAGGAAAAATATGAGTTTTTATAATTCATTCACAAGTTCTTGGTCATTTTCCCATTATAGACAATGGAGTTGTTTCACTAATGAAAAACTAAAGAATTAAATTTTTATTTCTTTTAGATCTATATGCTTATTAAGCATTAAAACTTTTCACACAGTATACCGTGAAATGCTTAGAGTGTGTTAAAGTTGGTTGAGAAACTGATACACACAGACTTTGAAGAAATTGACTTGTCCAAGGTCACAGAACTGGAATATGGCGGAGCTCTCTAATTCCAAGCTATTAATGATATGCCACTTTTTTTTGTTGTTATCTACAAAGAGAAACATTTCAGCAATGAGGCAAATTGATTAAAAGAAAAAAAGTTGAATCTAATCACAGTCCCTAATTATAGGCTGCTTTATTTGTAGAAAATTTTGTGTTAGCCACTATCCTATGATAAGGATTTGTTCATGTAGCCACGCTTCTCTGTAGTAACTGGTTATCAAGAAGAATGTAGGACTACAGGGTACACGAGCAATTAGGGTATTTATATTTTAAATAAACTTTGGAGAGCTACCGTATATTTAATTCTTACTCTGTCATGTGCACGAGAAAAGAACTTTACTTATATTTCTTAAATCTTATGCGAGTAAGTACTTTTCATTTAAACCAATTTTCTACATCTATATTGAGTAAATTCAAATTTATTTACTTTCATACCTAAGAAACCACTTTAACAAAGATATTTTTTAACTTTATACTCTGGACTGATGTAATAGTTTTTAATTGATTTTAACTCTGTTTGAAATATACTATAAACAACTAGTATATTAATGGTCCTAAAAGACAAATTTATGGTGTCACTTTCATGGCTTTAGAAACTCAAGTCCCAGCTGTATTGAAGATCTTTGCAATTTTAGCTCTCTTATCTTTCCTGATCTCAGGGTCCACTACTTCCCTTAATTTACAAATACCCAACTGAGAATGTATTATTGTAGATTCACTAAAGAAATTCACTGCTCTCATTCCTCTTCACCACCACCCCCACAGCCCCCCCCCCTCCTGGCCCCACACACGATCATCTTGCCCTTCCATCATTCTCCAAGTAAGGAAACCTTAATGAGGTATCAGGGCCCAAGTTCAGTGTCACCATTGGTAGGAAAACTTCCCTGACGTCCTCGGAGTCCTTCTCAGCTCCTCTTTTTCTAAACTCCTGTAACTCTTAAGTTGCTATATTCTTATGAGGTTGATCACAAATTAACTTGTAACATTATATTTCCATGCAGAAATCATCTTGCATACCATCACATCTTTCTGTGCAGCTTTAAGCACCCTGTCTGTCATATGAAGGAAGCTCTCAATAAATATTTATGGGAGGAAGGCAGACAGAAAAATGGAAACAAATGAAAACCACAACATTTTGGTGCACTGCCCTTTCTCTCCCTCCTAAAGAAAAATGCACAAAAATAATATTTGTTTTGAGCCAGCATAACTACCTGGAGGGATAGGACAGACCTTTGAATAACCATCTAAAGATACACTAGCAATCAGCTAAAAATTTGGAAAAGGCAGTATGTATTTATTTATTCAACAAATAGTGATTGAGCTCTACCATATGTGGATCTTATGCTAGTTAGGAAGATGAAGAATTGGCCAAGAAATGGGAGTTTGCCTTAAGAATCTTAGAGTCTACTGATAAATAATCTCAATATGGTGTAATAATTCTCCTAATAGAAACCTACAGAGAGGTCTATGTAAACACAGAGAAAGGTATGTCTAGGTTTGACAGAAGGCATCCAAAAAATGTTTCAGAGAAGAAATCATATTTGTTCAGAGTCTCTAAGGATGGAGATGAGTTTACCAAGCAGATAAGGAATAACTATTTTCAACACTTGAGAAAAGGTGTGTACATAGCCGGTAAAACTACGTGATTTATGGAGAAATGGAAGATTATGGAGTAAGAAAGGCAGGGAGTAGCCATTATTGGGGAGGAACAAGTAAGCTATACTTACAAGTTTGGTTTTTGTCTTCTTTGAGATGGAGAGCCACTAAAGGGTGGGCAGAAAATGGCATGATCCGATTTCCAGTATGTTGATAAATCAATTAAGATGGTGAGCCAACACTGGAAGCAGGAACATTCGTTATGATGCCATAGGAAATCTTTAGGGAAATGCTGGAGTCCTGAACCCAGGCAATAGTAAAAGGGTGCAGAGAAAGAAGCAATGCAGATTTTAGAAACTTAGACTGAGTGATGGGAAGGGAGAGTGACATGATGGAGTCTGCCTTATACTTTTGGATAAATGGTGATGCCAAGAGTCAGGATTTGGATTAAGAGGAAGATCTAGTGTGGAAAGGAAAAACAATACGCTCAGTATTGGCTAGTTTTTACCTGGCTCTAGAAAATCAGGAGGACCTGCCTAGCAAGCAGTTACAAATGTTTTTTTCTGGCAGGAGATGACTCAACAGGAGACATGTATTCAAAAGCCAGTGTTATATGAGTGGAAGTGAAACCATAGAGGCATATGAAATTGGCCAGGGACCTTTCTGAGAGAGAGGAGGACAAAGTACAGAGGAGTCAGCAAAGCAGACTGAACAGTATGGTTTGAAGTCAGAGGAGAACTATAAGCATATTGTGTCAGGAGAAAAAGAGAGGAGAGAGTTTTGAAGAAAGAACGTCTCAACAGTGCATGATGATGTGAAAGATACAAAGAGAGAATCAAACAAGATCTTCAGGAAGCTTACAATAATAAGTCAACTGGCATTTAAACCAGACAGTGTAATTTGGTGTGCTGTTTAATATGAACCACTTACTTCAATTTGAAAATTCAGATTATTGTCTGTGTCTGGACCAGGAACTCTTCATGAGACAAGATGTGCTATTATGCATACTCTCATACAGTGTATATATATAAAATCCAGCAAAGAGCATTTATTGGGTATCTATTTCCTATAGACATGACTATTTACAGATATTTTAGAAGGAAATTAACAGTCACAAACTCTATCTAGGAAGAAGTTATAATTTGATTAGAAAACTTGTCTATTTTTTTTTCCACGTGGCATAGTAATTTAGTTTATATCAAGGCACCAGGATATAGAGTCCATTTACTTCAGACGGCAAGCGGTATAGACAAAACCTAGCTAGCATCTAAAAAGGGATGCTTTCTGTCCTTCACACAATCAAACTTAATCTATGACAACAGTCAATCTTTCTAAGGTGGCTCTCAGGAGACCAGATATTATCATACCAAGCACAGCCCCAGAGGTCTTTGTGTGCCACTAACTGATCATATTATGTTATTTATTCCTGTCATTTTCCATTCCTTTCACAGCTATTGACCGTATAATAAGCTGGCAGACAGTTCTGCATTTATCACTCCTGCATCGATAAGAAAGAGGATCATAATTTAGTGTAACTCATGTAACTGCTGTGATGAATATCACAAGGGGTTTGGAAGGCTCTGTTTCACTGATTCCAACATTCCCAGTGGTCCAAACACCCTGTCTTTTCCCAGCAACTTCTCAGCACCTGTGGAGGGTTCACCCATTTTTTTATGCAACACGAGTCAAGTCTGCACAGTGAGCACGAAAACAATCATACATCTCCACCAGAACATTGTTATAGGTCTTCATTGTTTATTTCAATGTTATATGAGTCTTTTTTCATTTGAGGATAATTTTCTCCTACTTTTTTGAAGCTAAAGAAGCTCAGCACCAAGCTTGTGAAATGCCAGTACTTCAGTGAAACTCATTTATTCTTACTATTCCTCATTACTTTTTACATTCTAATTGCTTTTTAGAGCTTTATACAAGATGCACACAATCACCCACTATGTGAGCTTCTCCCGTTATAATAATTTTTATAGCCAACATAGTCAACATGTACAAATGGTACATAGCAATCTGATTCCTTAGCTGTGATAATTGGATTCTCCATATAATTACAGATGGTAATGACATTTTAAGCACCTCATACAGGTACTGAAAGAGGTTTATTTTTAATTTTGTTTTTATGTGGAACAGCATAAAGAAAGTCCAAGTTCTTGGAGCCAGGCCAGACTACAGAGGTGCCTTTCAACTGTAAATAGTAGTTTTCATTAGAGTATAATTAGAATCCTGACCACCTGCACTTTTGCTTATCACACCAGCCACTCTGGGACAAGGAAATCCCGAGAGGAAAGTCAGTGTTTTGGGCCTTAAAAGTCAGGAAATTAAATACCTATTCATTAGCAAACAACAATCATAGATGTTAGATTCTGATTGAGTTTGGGTGGCAGATACCCTCTTGGGGATCATGCAAAAAAAAAAAAAGTTCCGGTTCAGTTATTCTGCATGATCAGAAATCAGACCCTGCATGATGCTAAAGCCTCACATAATGTGGTCTAAGAGTGTGTGTGTGTGTGTGTGCGTGTGTGCGTGCGTGTGCGCGCAACTCCAGAACAAAGTGGCTGATGTGATGGTTTATCTACTTATACGCTGGCAGTCACATTAATGAGGCTTCACTAATGATGCTTTAACCTGTCGTGTCTGTTCAGTCAGTCACCGTATTTATTAGGACCTCGGAGGAAGCAGAACACGTGCTACGGGTCTGAGGGGGAGGCTGGAAAGGAAAAGAGACTTGATTTTGCCCTCTGGAAGCTAGCTCCACCACTTAATGTGCTGCGTGACCTTGCTGAACATCTCTGCCTTAATAAAATGATGGTGAAGATACTTAATGAGGAAGATCTTTGTTAAAGATTTCACGGCAGAATGCGTGTACGGTACTCGTGCCGTGCCTAGTAAATATCAGGCAGGTGATAGTGACAACAGCCGTTGTGATTAAGAAAACAAAATAGTTGGAGGAGACAGACAGGGACGCAGGTGTTTACATACCAACCTAAAATAATGTGCGGTGTAATACCGTGAAAGTAAATGGGTAGTCTTGCTAGGGCAAAGCGTTAAAAAAAATCCACTACCTGTGTATACATTGCGAATGGCTGACTTTATTGAGGATGCTCTGACAAATGTGACAGATACTCATTTAATGCATTTTTAATTTTGGACTCAAGCACACTTTTTGCTAGGCTCATTTCTTAATGTAATGTAAAGATACACGCCCAGCTCTTCATGCCCTTTTGCCTCATTACTTATGTATCTTTTTCCCTCTGGTAAATGTCAGAGAGTAAAATCGAAAATATAGCTGGTTTGGGGTTTGAAATAGAGCCAGACATGCGGCTGTGTGTCTGAGGGAGGCACTGCTGTTCTTCAGTTCAGTCTGTCATTTTCGCCTGCGCATTTCAACAGGTCTGACTCCCAACGAAGGTAATATTGGCTGTCCTTGTCCGAGGGTGGTCGTGCAATCCCCTGACATAAGTGAGATTAAGGAATATTTGACCTGCTTGCCGAGGAACTGATGGTATTTCTGTCAACATACTCATCTTTTATGGGAGAGCTTCAGTTCCCCAATCAATGCCTGTTCTTGTCTTAATGCCTTTCATAACAAGAAAGGTTAGCAGAAAAAAGAGACCTGTGAGAGCCAGTCATTTTCACAGAATTCCTGTGATACGGTGGGTATAGCAAAGGCAGGTTCAAAAGTAGTACTAATTTTTCCTGTCTGCGTTTTAATTGAATTACAACATCAGTACAGTGATAAGCTACCTGTGTTCATCTTTTAAATGTGCCTGTCTTTTGAAATAGTCAGATTTCTGGTTCTGCTTTTTAGGACATATATGAAAGACGATTATTCAGCCGCAGACAGTGTAGATATGTCCTTAGTATTAGCTTACACAAAAATGAGATCAGTAAACAATAGTAATTCTCTGGTTTAGCATTTGCAAGGCAAAGGAGACATCTCTCCCTACGGTCTTTTCCCAAATGCATCAAGGGATCCAGAATAATTTATTGGAGTTATCTCTGGTCTTTTCCTTTCTGTAAGACCTCTGGTTATATCCCCAAGTCTTCACTTCCTTTGCTTTAGTAATTACTAAGGTAGCGCTGAGGGAAAATACAGGCTCAGGACCTGATGCTTTTGGTTGTATTGTTAGGGGTTAGGGGATTTGAACATCTGGCCCCTTTCATTGGGCCTCAGTTCTTCTCTCAGAACAGGAATAACAGTGATCACCACCCAGGCAGCAGCAACTTGCACCTGACAGAGCTAAGGGGTGAATTAGGTCAATCCCGTTCTCATAACTGCCATGTCACGTAAACTCTGTTCTACGGATGAAACCACCAATCAATTGTCTTTCGTACTCTTCTACCATGATAACTTTTGCTATGTCAGTTTATTACCCTACACGGCTGCTTTCTTCCTGAATGAGATACTTGACCCAGATGCGACTTCAGATGAGAATCACTTACAGATAATACAATCAATGAAGAAGTATTTATTTTGTGCTTAACCCCTTGCTACACTCTGTGAAGGTAACAAAAATATAAGACATGATTCTTGCCCCACAGGAACTTTTAATCTCGTTAAGAACTCTAACCCTAACGGAGTAACCACATATAATTCTAGACTGTGTAAGTAAAGTTGTTTATTGTATGTGCTAGTTGATGGGGATAAAGAACTGTCATAGTTCAGGGAAGGAGTAAATAGTGGTCCATGGGGCTAAAGTAAAGGGTGAGCAGACTAGAGCAGAGAATGACAGTTGGGAAGAAGGAGAAAATAAATTCTGATAATTAGGGTAGGAATCAACTATAGAGGTCTCTGAACACTTACCTACAGGGCTAAGATTTAACACAGCAAGTTCTCTGAGCCTGTGAAGGTTTCTGAGTAAGAGAGTATAATGCCGAGAATAGGATATAGTAGCTATGAATTTAGAGTCCATTATCCAAATGAGGAAAACATTACCTAATTTTACTTTCTAAATCAGATAAATCGGACTTGACCTCTATCTACCAGAGGTATCAAGAAATACTATTTCAGCCATTTTTGGTAGAGGGGAGCCTCCCCGAGATTCATGTAAAAACTGCAAGGCAGGAAGGAGGCTTCTGGTCTTTAGTTCATTGTGGCTATTCCCAGTATGCTCCCAGAATTATAAAGCTCACATGGTCTTTTCACAGTAGTAGCCTGCTACACTCACTGCGTTCCAAGTATGAAGACCTGCACTTTCCCCATGCCTCCAACATCATGGCCTTTTTGTGTTTTGTCACCTCGGTCATGCTATTATGGGTCCCTTTGTCATTTGGGGCACCATGTAGGAGTGGGACACAGTTCCAACTCTGACCCTCCACCATCTTGCAGGAACAAGCCATATCTGCTTCACTGTCAAGCCAGCTCTGCTTTCTTCACCCTCAGCATGAACCCCCCCTCAATTAGCTTATTCTCACAAAAGCCTGGATATGGGGGAATGCGCTCTGGATATCTGCGAATTTCTGCTTTTGGTCCCGCTTCACGAAAATCATTGCTAACTTAACAGCCCAGACTCAACACAAAAGGCTTTTGAGTTGGGTATAAAATCTACCTCTAATTATTTCCCATCTCCAATATGAAAACTGACATTCCATAGTTACTCTGTCCCAGGTGTTTAAGCACTGGATGAGGGGCAGCCTGGAACTAGGAAGCTAGCAAAAAGGCTGTGCGATAATCCACAGGTGATTGCTGAGGGCCCTGCCCAGGATATGAAAGTGACTTTCTGTAAGGTAATACTCTTATTAGGGGATCTGGTATAAAACAAACAAAAAAAAGAATTTGACTCCAATCTCCTTGTTATTTCACTTTCCTCCTTTCCCCACAGCGATTCCTGCCAGTGAGGTTGTCAAACAGAGACCTACCTACTGCAGTGCTTGTAGCCTGGAGCAGTAGAAAGCAGCTTCTCACGGTTTTTACAGCTTCTGTGTGGGAGTTGTAACAATTAGTTTCTTTTTCCTCAGACAAGCCATATTTAGCACAGAAAAGAAGTGGTGTCCTGTTGAGTTATGTTGCAATAGCTGAGAGGAGACAACTTGGATAACAGGGAGGATAGCATTGAGCCTGGGAGATGCACTGAACTGTGGAGAACGTAAAAAATTACAAGGAAACTACCACCAGTTGAGTTTGGAAGTGAGGGTGGGAGAGACCAGGAAGGCACTGCTAACCATGTGATCACAGAGAAGAATTATAAAGAGTTTGGGACAGAAACAATTCCTAGAAAAGCATAAAGAGAATCTGAAAAGAAGGAAAGATTTTTTTCTAGTTATCATAATGTCTTGAATAGAATTCTAAATATACTTTGTTATTCCTCCAGGCCCATAAATGGGAACTAATGAAAAAGTGAACCCCGAATGATGTAGGAACTTAACATTTTCTCTGTGATTGTGCTAATATACTGAAAACTCATACTGTTTAAGTTAATGAACATATATATATACACATATATATATATATAAAATTGTCCTCACTGTGGACAATAGGACTTGGCAGAAACAGAAACCAGAGGGTGTCTGTTTCTGCCATGAGGGTCCACGGTATGACATCAAGAAGAGTGAGATTTCTCAAAAAATTAAAAAAAGAACTGCCATATGATCCAGCAGTCTCATGTTTGGGTATTTATCCAAAGAAAACAAAAATACTAATTAGAAAAGATATATGCATTCCTATGTTCATTTCAGCATTATTTACAGTAGCCAAGATATGGAAGCAACCTATGTGTCCACTGATAGACAAATGGATAAAGGAGATATTTTATACACACACACACACACACACACACACACACTCTCACACACACAATGGAATATTAGTCATAAGAAATGAAGTCTTGCCATTTGCAACAAAATGGATAGATCTAGAGGGTATTATGCTAAGTGAAATGAGTCAGGCAAAGATAAACACTGCACGATACCACTTATAAGCGGAATCTAAAACACAAAACAAATAAACAAGCATAAAAATGAAAACAGACTCACAGATACAGAGAACAAACGGCTGATTGCTAGAAGGGAGGGCTGTGAGGGGGTAGGTAAAAATGACGAAGGGAATTAAGAGGTACAAACTTCCAATTAAGTAATAAGTTATAGGGCTGTAATATACAACATAAGGGATATGGTCAAAATATTATAATTACTTTGTATGGGGACGGATGGTTACTAGACTTGTGATAATGATAATTTCATAATGTATGCAAATGTTAAATCATTATGTAATACACCTGAAACTAACATAATATCATACATCAACTATATTTCAATTAAAATTAATAATAAAAAAAGGAGAAGAGTACTGAAGAAGTGTCTAGATGTTACTGAGTTCATCATCACTATTAGTATCAAACAAGAAGCAGGATTCTTATATAAAAGATATATTTTAACGTGAGTTTACTACTTGCTGAGAAAGTTGTAATTGAAAACTTTTGAGATGCATTTCTCCCAGAATTGTGACAATTTTCTCATACTGTTTCCTCATCCTTCCTCACTGTTATCAAGTCATATTGGCAGATGCAGCATGAAACTGAAGGAAGGAGTTGTAGGAAGTTATGCATTTGCACCTTCCGTAAGTTTTAGAAAATTCTGAGTTTTGGCTGGAGTGTATCTGGTGGCCAATCAAATCTCACAGGAATCTGCTAATTGGCTTTGTTTCATTGTACTTTGCCCCAGAACAACAGGTTCCCAGCTACAGGATAGAATGGATGCTCATGCCGTTAACAGCGGACAGGGGCCCATTAATGAGATGACGGCCAGAAGTAAATTGTTTTTTATTTTTCCTCAGAGATGAGGTTCCTTAGGTATTATTTCTCAAGAATGGTATTCTAGACATTCGTGGGGAGCAACACTTCACTGTGCAGAACTGCCTTATGTATTATGTTCCTGACCTTCTCTCCACAAATTCCAGTGTCATCTCCCAAAACCCAAAACACTCCTACATGATTCCAAATGTTCCCTGGTTGGGGGAGTATCAGACTGGCTAGGAAATTAGTCTACCCAGCATATGTTTATAATCCCCAAAGAACTGATGAGCTACATGAATTACATAAAACATTGAACATAACCAGTATTCTTTGAAAAATTTTTTAAAAACACCAAATACCAAATGCAAATTAATACAAAATAAGAACAACCTCCCCCAAATCTCAAAAAAGTCATACTCATTGTTTGAATAAACTTTTGGAACTTGTCCATTCAATGAAAACATTTGGTCCAAGCTCCTTGTGGCTCACGGCCACAAACATCACTTAGAAATGCCAAGTGCCTCTTGCAGAAAAAAGCAGCATAGGCTATCGTTTTCTGTTTTAACGTGCAATGAACAAGTAAAAGGTGATGAAAGAACTGAAGAGTGTTATGTGTATGTAGAGTGAGTGTACACTTGTGATTTTGTATCTTGGCTCATGGATTATATTTTTTTATAGCTTAACAGGTAAGCACATTTGGACTAAGAAAAGAAGCAAGATGCTTTAGTTTTATAGTAACTGATGCACCATCTTTGCCTTTCTTTCCTGAGGGCCAGGGCCTCCATAGGATGACTGCACAGTGTGACCTCCACATATAAATCACAGCCTGCCACCTGTTATTTAAGAGCTAGCAGTGCTGACTCTATAACAGCAAGGCTCTGTAAAATTGTTCCCTCCAGCCCTGGGTGTTCCCCATAGAGGTAATTGTCTAGAAAATAAATTTTCTGGACAAAGAACAAGAAGTTACAGATGTAGGAACATCTTTTAAAGTCTCAGAAGTTAACTTTCAACTGTGCTGATGTGTCTGGTCCTTCATTCTTTAGAGTTATTGTTGTTAATTTTCATCACATATAAATAGATTTATATAATTAGTTTTCAATTAAAGGACCCTGAAATACCCATTGGGCATCTATAATGATTGCAGAGGCTACTGGTTACTCAGGCTTACATTTTTTTTTTTCCAGCAGTTTTGTTGGCAGCGAAGTAATGTATTATATACAAGGAAAAACACAGTTGCAAAACCAATTGCTAAGGGGCTTGTAAAATCCAGCTTTCAAAAGTTACTGAGGCATCAAAGTAAAGGACAAAAGAACCAGATATTTTGATCAGTTTCTGAAGGTCAAACACATTACTAATTCATCAAATATCTCTTTCTGCTGAAGTTATTTGAAAAGCAAATAACCTGTTCTGTGCACATGTTGTACTTAATAACTCTAATTCTTCAAGAAAAAAGGCAGCGATGGAACAGACAGAATTTTCTACTGCTGTAAGGAATACCTTCATTGGTCTGAAAAACACTTGCATCATTAATAAATTCTTTGAATATTCTTAATAAGAAACCTGAAAATTTTTGACTGTAGTAGCTTTAGCTGATTATCTTTTATGTCAGTTACATCTGCTGGTTTAGAGGATAAACCATTACAAATTCTAATTATGAATAAGATTGAGTATTCTAAGGTGTCTTGATTATCTTTGTCTTAGAAATAGAAGTCACTCAATTTATACCTTGTGATATAGATTAGACATGATTGATCTGGCTCCTAAAATGGAAAGCAAAATTGGCTGGGAGGGGGGGTCTGGAAATCTATTATCACGTCTTCACTGACTATTTTCTCAAACTTTGGCCATGAGACTTCCTTTCTCTGGCCTTGTAAAATGAAGCCTTCAAAACTGATAAACTCCTTTAGTTCTAAAGTTTACATTTCTCTCTCTAAATTTATTTAGAGCTATTTTATAACAGTTCTACTCCATGCATATAATAAGAAAACTGTGGGAAAGAATTTGAAAAAGAATAGATACATGCATATGTATAACTGAATCACTTTGCTGTCCACTGGAAACTAACACAACATTGTTAATCAACTATACTCTGATATAAAATAAGTATTAAAAAATAAAGCACAAGAAATGACTTCCAAAGAGAAGTTAGCATACATTTCAGGGTAGAGTCTACCATTTCACATGGGAAGACTGAGGGAAGACTTAAATAGATGTGATGGTTAATTTTGTGTGCCCAGATTAAACATTATTTCTGGGTGCGTCTGTGAGGGTGCAGCTGGATGAGATCAGCATTTGAATCAGTGGACTTAGGAAAGCATATGGCCCTCCATAATTTGTGTGGGCATCATCCAATCTATTGATGGCCTGAATAGAACAAAAAGATGGAGGAAGGAGAGATTCATCCTTATTTGCTTTCTGCCTACCTGTTTGGGCTGGGACATTGATCTTCTGCCCTTGGACTGGGATTTACACTATCAGGCTCTCCTGGTTCTCAGGCCTTTGGACTAGAACTGGGATTGTACCATTGGCTTTCTTGGGTCTCCTGGTTGCAGAAAGCAGATCGTGGGACTTCTCAGCCTCCTCTCTCTCTCTCTCTCTCTCTCTCTCTCTCTCTCTCTCTATCCATCTATTGAGAGACTTATGTTATATAGAGAGAATATTCTATTATGTTTGTGTGCATATATGTACACATCCTATATTCTACTGGTTCTGTTTCTGTGGATTATGCTAATACACCAGAGACTGCAGCAGCATGACATAGGACAACACTGGGTCACAAGTATTAATCCTATGTACCTTGACCTACATACACTGATGTGGGCGTACTCTACCCTAAGGTATACCACAAATTATAGCTGCCTAATCAATTTGTGAAAAATCTATATGAGAGTAAATGGTAAGTACAGACTTTTAAGAAAGGTACCAAGAAGGAATAAGAGAAGAAGGAAGAAGACCTAGGGGAAGTGGTAGTATCAGTAGTAGCAGTGGTGGTACTGGTGTGTGTGGTCCCTCCTGACATCTAGAAAGTATGGAAAATCACAAGCTCAGGTGGAGTAAAATGAGAAGATGCAAATTTCCTTTCTTATTCTAAGTAGATTTTGAAATCATTAATGAAGGCCTATGGCTGGAGTAATTCTTGGCAGGAAAGGACACAGGATCCTTTATAACATGGACTGTGGCTTTAGTGCAAGGTCTAACCTATAAGAAGGGTCAGAGGAACTAACCATTTATATAGAGCTGACTCCACTGAGTTTTTTAGTTTTCAAAAGAGACCCAACATAAATTATTTCTCATGTTGGACTGCAACAGAGAGTTGAGAGTTTGCAGACTCATGCCTATATCTAAGTGGCTGATGCCTATCAGGTCCTCTGAATACCCTGGCTCTAGGCCTAAAGCAGTTAAGCTTTACTGCTAAGTCAGTTTTAGTGAGATGAGACTGTCGGTCAGTGTAGTCCTATGGTATCAGGATCTGTGAGAATGCCAGCAGGTGGCTGGATGTGAGTTGGGGGCAACTGGGTTGAATTTGGAGTTCAGCAAATACTAATATTCATAATGCCTTCTCCGTCTCAAACCCCATGGAGTTCTAATACAATTTATTCTCTCCTGGTCAGGCTTTCTTTCCAGTAAAATCTCAGGAAATGCCAAATAATTTCCTGGCCAAACTAGTTTTTAGACTACATTTAGAATAATATTAACAATAGTAGAACTGAAAATAATTCATGTGTATATACTTAAAACTTTGCTGAGCATTTCCCTTCTTTTTTTGACTCCTTCTTCCCAGGACAAGGAACCTGTACAGGTAAACTGGAAGAAGCAGTGGGAGGGTAGACTGTGTATTATACATTAATCACGAATCTTTCAAAAAATTCTGCCCAATAGAGAAAACGATCCCTCCAACTCATTGCTTCACAAAAAAAATCTGTTCTTCGCTTATATTCTGTACCCCCAAATTTAATTGTAACCTGCTTTATTAGGTTATTGTCTGCAAATCAGTGCTTGCCTTTGTCCTTGTATTAGAGATCCTCAAGGACATGGATTATGGATGCATCTTGTTTTGTATATACCTGTCGTCTTGCCACAGGAAAATAGACACATACATTTTTAATGACAGTGATAATAAAGACACCTAGACCTTGTGCTGGGAAACTTTGACGGTATACTGCCAAGTAACATTCAGGAGAATAGTTTCCAGATTCTCTGCCTGAAGCTTTGACATAGGGGCAAAGGGTAAATATTCACAGGCACCATGGAATTCAATAGAAGGCAAATGTTCATAATCAGTTTTCCTTCAAATCTCCCTGGATTTACTGTCTCTAATGAACCTGACACAATCAGAATGCATGTGTACTGCAGACTTAACCTACATTCAGGGTTATCTTTCTCTGTGTCTGGCTAAGGCAGATATCTATTTTCGTAAGTCTGGCTAGCGTGCCACATCATTTCTTATAGCAGATTCCATTTCCTGTTAGTGACATATTCGGATGTAATATCTAGATAGGGGCTTGCCGAAGTATAATCCACGTTATCCTAATGGCGCACCTGAAATAGCGGGAGAGGAGCAATATAAGTATTGTATCACGGAGAGGAGAGGCAGCAGGCAGTCTGAGTGACACTGACAGGCAGTTTTCTTCTTAGTGTGCCTTTTGACGTGGGAGTCTTGAGTCTTGTCAAATTAACTCACCCAGAAAGGCCCCTGATGAAACAAACTTGTCTGAACTATTAAGTAATCTTTGTTTCTCAAGTCTGGAAAGATGAAGAACCTCTCCTTAGAATACATAAATATATGAATTTAGACAGGGCCATGATCATAGTCTTGACTGGCCTGCTGACTGTATCAGTAATTCTCAAAGTCAGGTCCCTGGACCAATACCATTGGCTTCATCTGGAACTTGTTAGGAAGGTGTGTTCTTAGGTGCCACCACTGAACTGCCGAATCAGAACTTCTGAGGGTGAGCCCAGCAATCTGTTTTAAGAAGGCTTCCAGGTGAATGCACAGTAATGTTTGCAAAGAACTAACTAGCCTGTTTTCTTAAGCTATCTGAGCTATCCCTTTGCTACATCAGAGATGATTGTTAAAGTATCATCCAAATTTATCACATAATGATACATTTGGTTATAGCACGAAATGCCATTTGAATGGCTCAGTTTTTATGCTCTTCATTGACATCATTGCTTCCTTAAGCAATGATGTGACAAATTTGTAAAATAAACTACTTTATTCCTTTTTGTACAGCCTAAGCTAAGGGTCTATGATGGAACAATGATTAATCTGTAAACTGTGGTCCTGCCGTCCATTCTGGCTTCATATTGGACGCACCTGATTTCTTTCCACTTGTTGATTTTCTCCATGACCATCACTGATCACTGAGCAGCAGAATAAGACCAAGGACCACAGGGGTCCTAGACAGGGCTTTCTCCTGATTTGAATCCCCACAGGGAATGATGCCAGAATGTGCATCAACTCCTGCAGTATTTTGAGCTAAAGGAGAAAAAAAATGCAAGCCAGGATATTACCTGTCCCCCATGCCACCCCCAAATCTTAAAAGCTTTCATGATCCAGTGAAATATACAACCACTGCCAAGTTGTAGGTACTGAGAAACGACTGCAGGTGACGGGTCAACCAGGTCCCCTACTTGGAGAGCTCTAAGTGTCAGGATCTGCCCATCTTAGTCCCCACCTGCCACTTGTTATATTTCTTCCATCTCTGTCTGCAGACTGACTCTACTTCCCTCTGTCTTTATAGGAATTATTATTAAGATTCTTCCTTCATAATGGTGCCTCATATCTATTTGGCACTTGGCTTTATCATCACGTTTAGTTTTAGCTGAAAATTTCTTTGGAATTTTAAACGCAATATTCCAGTCTTAATTGTCACATCAGCTTCTGTATAACTTCTTTGTGTTTGTTTGTTTGACTGTTTATTGTTTTGTTCTGAATGTTGTCACGTTTTTGTTTTCCCCACTATTTGTTTCATTCCGTCTATTTAACCTGTCCACTTATTTTCTGACAAATAATCACTCTGCTTCCTCTTCTTTTCATGTGCCTGCCTCCAGCTTGCCTGGTTTGGACTCTAGCCTTGCTTTGATCTTGGATCTGTGTGTGTAGCTCTAAAGCTATATGTTCAACAGACTCCAATATCACTAAAGGTGCCTTGTTCCACTGTATATTTTTTTCTGGCTTTTTTCTTGAATTCGTGATATTTTTGACATTATTAACATTCCTGTTCTCCTATACATATCATGGCTCTTCAGTGTACCCTACTACCATATGCAGAAGCTCCTGACTTGGGTTCAAGTCCTTTTAATCTGATATTGCCTTGCCACTTATTTCCTCTTTACAGACTAATTTTGACACGTTCCCAAGAAGATTAGTGAAACAAGCCTGGTGATATTTTTGGCTGCAATTCCCCACCCCCCCCTTTACTTGACAAATCTCAGTAGCCCAGCGGTCACAATTACGTACAGTGTAACCTGTATAGGATAGCAGCCTGCAGCATAGACTGTATACATAGCAGCCTAGTAGCTGCTGTCCGTCAGCCTGACCTCCTATCTAAGAAGCAGTTATTCAGAAGCTGTAGATGTTAATCAAAGATGGAATTCACCTCTACTTAGTGCTGACAGTATAGGCAGTTCTGTACTAATTACTCTTTTTCAATCACATCTAACTTGTCCTCATAAAGAAAAAAAAAGTTCTGCTTGGAGCTGCCTTGGGAAATGAAGAAAGGACAGCAAATGTCAGCTTGTTTAGGAAGAGGAAGTACTGGGATGAAAAATTAATATTAAAAACCTCATACTCATCAGGAAGATCTGATCTCAGGAATATTTTGATTTCTTGTGTAGCTAGACTTTACTTATCACCCTAAGACAACTTTGCACCAATAATATTTGAGCCCCTGATTCTCTAAGTGAGTCTTGGACAAAAGGAAGAGAATGAAAGACCAGCAATCTCTTCTGAGCTACGAGTCTTGGGATGGAGGGTGATGAACCATCGTGGTTCTGCTTCTGTTGGACAGTCGAGGAGGGAGACTTTCAGGAAGACTGAGCACTTGTCATAAAATGAGACTGCCAGGCATGGATGCAGCACAACTGAATGACTTTCTGAGACTTGATATGGCCCAGATTAGCACCATCTAATAGAAACATAATAATGTAAGACTCATATGTAATTTTAAATGTTCTAGAAGCCATATTAAAATATGTGGAGAGACTTTTGATTTTAATTGCAATAATATATCTCATTCACCCATATGTAGATAAAATTATTATCTAATATATAATCAGTAAAAAAAGTTTTTAATGAAATATTTTCAATGATTTTATTTGAGCTCAGTTTTTGAAATCCAGTGTGTATTTTAAACTTACAGCACATCTCGGTTCAGAGTAACCATAATTCGAGTGCTTAGGAGCATGTGGGTCTAGTGGCTGCTGTACTGGACAGTGCAGGTCAAGATGCCATAGCTTCCTCCATTGAATAGGCAACTGAAGAAAGGAGTCCAATTATGGTTCAAGAAGAACATCCAGTGCTGGCTGTATCTACTCTAATAATACATAAACCAACCATTAACCATTATGATCTGGAAAAACAGACAGTTAATCCCACATCCTTGTTTTACAATGGGCTCAATATATAAATAGCTTACTAGTCATATAATGCTTGATATTATGAACTTTCTATTTGCTTGACCATGTGGTTAGGTTAGAGAGAACAGGAACAAATAGTGCCTTCAGAGCTAATTCTTTTAGCTAACTTGATTGTCTGGAAAAATATCTTGCTATATCTTGAAAGCTCAAATGGGCTTTGCCTACATGTAATACAATGAGTTATAACATCAAGGGTAAAACCCACCAGTGGATTAATTTAATCCAATTCAATTTTAATCAGTTCAATTAAGCTATCTACTTAGTGATAACACTTTCAGTCACATTAGTTATTTCATTACCTAACCAGAGAATTCAACCAATAGTTTTTATCTGATAGCCTTTTCAGTTATGGTTTATAGCTACAAGATTCCCATATAATGAGGGCTTTAGATCTACCCACTTCAAAATATTTGGCTTGACAGGTTATTCCCTTCCTGGTTTGAATAATTGCCTTGAAACATAATAATGCTTCATCTATTCAGGGACAGAATTGCAAACTCCTATAATACTTAGAAGTAGAATGGTTTCTAAAGATGTTACCATTCAGTGGTCTTCCATATGTGGAGTGGGGCTGCATAGGGAGTGCTCAAATACTGGAAGAGTCCAAGATTTTCCAGGGCACAGTTTTAAGAAATTCAATTTTTAAATCCTCAATAACAGGTATATCCAACTCCAGATAAATTTATCTGCTAAATTGTTTGAATGTTTTAACTTCTTTTTTTTCTTACAAAAGACAGATATTATATACTGATTGTTCATCTTACTATGGTGCATGGTTTACTACAGAAAATACCCAGGTGCTCAACAGGGGAATCCTCATTTCATAAGAAATCAGGATCCTATAATCTCATAGGGCTTCTTCTATTCTTCTGTTTTAGAGTGTATACTTCTTTTAAGGATGAAACAAGGTACTAGAATTTTGATGATAAAATGACTTGGGTGCATGTGGTAGACAGAATTTTAGCCCCCCCTGCTGCTAGGCACCTGTATGTTACAGCATATGGCAAAAGGGACTTTGTAAGTGGAATTTTGGTTAAGGACCTCAAGATAGGAAGATTACCCTGGATTATCTGGGTGGGCCCAATGTAATCTCAAGTGCCCTTAAAAGTGGAAGAACACTGAATGCTCTTCTTGGACCATAATCAGGTTCCTTCCCTCAATTGCTTGTTCAAGGCAGAAGAGTCAGAGAGATGCAATGACTGAAGAGGTAGGAGAGTTTCAGAGAGTGACAGAGATTCAACCTGTCATTCCTGGTTCTGAGATGAAGGGAATCACAAACCAGTGAATGCAGGTGACCTCTGGAAGCTGAGAATGACCCCCAGCTGACAGTCAGCAAATAAACCAGACCTCAGTCCTACAACTGCTTGACAATAAGTTCTGCTAACAGCCTGAATGAGCAAGGAAATGGACGCTCCCTAGAGTATCCAGAAAACTTAGCTCTGCTAAAACCTTGATTTCAGCCTTGAGAGATTCCAACCTGACCCAGCAGAGCCTGCTGGATGTCTGACCCACAGACACTGAGAAATAATAAATGGTTTTGTTTTTGTTTTTGTTTTTTTGTGTGTGTTTTTTTTTTTTTTGGCCACGCAGCTTGTGGGATCTTAGTTCCCCAACCGGGGATCAAACCCAGGCCATGGCAGTGAAAGCACAGTCTTAACCACTGGACGGCCAGGGAATTCCCAAATGGGTATTGTTTTTAGCTGCTAAGTTTGTGGTATTTGTTACAACAGCAATAGAAAACTAATTCAGGATGGAAATGATCATTTCCTTTAAAAACTTTGCCTGTTTCATCTCCTGATCTTTATTAAAGAATGAATTGCTGTGAAGGGACAACCTTATGAAAACAAAGATATATTGGTAGAAAATAATATCCACTAATTTTTTTCACATATAAATGTAATAAATTATTATCAACTATCCTGAATAAGAAACATTAGAAAGCATCACTTGTTAGAAAGAAATGCGCCTTTGAATTGCTGAATGGATCAGCAACACAGAATCTTTTAAATATTACTGGACTATTTTCTAGGATAACGAACATTTCAAGATACCCTGGACAAAAACCCATGGAGAAAACTTTCCTCTGATTTTTTTTTTCAGATTTCTTGCGTTTGATTCATTAAAATGGTTAAAATTTCTTTTATTAAATCTTTATTCTAATTACAGGAATACTGTAATTTTATTTTATTTTATTATTTCATTATTTTCATTATTTTATTATTTACAATGTTTAATATTTTTAACTGTAGTTGACTTTCAATACAATGTTTAATATTTTATCTCCTATTAAAAATGTTAGCTCTTATGACAATTAGATTTTAACAGCATTTATATTTATTTATTTTATCTTACATGTATAGGAAATGCTTGATCATAATTTATCTCATTAGAATTGAAATTTTCTCATTACCAATGAAATATTACTGTTATTTCTCATGACTTATCATAATTTATAATTTGATCATATTATTTTTATTAATTATAAACTAATAAATGTAATGATAAATTAGAAAAAAATAGCACTCAGACCCTTTGGTCACAGGAAATGAGATAAAATTTAAAATTTCAGTGTGGGTGTGTATTTGAATCTATATAGACATACACATCCGTAGATAGATAGATAGAGATATAAATGTAATAGGGTAATCAATAAAAGGCTCTAAAGGATAAAGATATTTTATGTTATGGCAAAATTGGGGGGGGCACTATACCAGAAATTACATCTTTTCAACTATTATGAAACTATTTAGATGTCAGGTTAAAAATGTGCAAAGGATAAATAATTTACAACTTCTTTTAGGATGTTTGGAGAAAAAATTTTAAAACCACTGATCTGATCCACTGTCTTGGCCTTGTTGTCCTAGAAACTGGTGTTTTCATGAGTACTTTTTAGGGAGTTCAATCCCAGGGTCGAGAATGAAGGTCAGAGGGAGTGAGGCAGGGAGGAGGGGAAAGCTGATAACAGAAAGTCTCACACAACTGACTGCTCAATTCTCTAAGGCCATTCTTGAAGAAGTGATTGAAACTGAACCTCAGAACCATCTGTCTAGAGGGAGGAAAGGAGGAAATTTAACCTCAGGATCCTATCTAGACCCCATTTGCTCTACGGTTCACCCCAAAGGATGCTAACTCCCTTATGTTCCATTGTTGTTATGTGTGAACGGTGAAGTGGGCTTCTTGGATTTGTCATATCTTGAGGCCACAGGGAAGATGGGAAGGAGAGGTGAGAACCTAACAGGTGGGTCTGCATGAAGTCAGTTAGCATCCTTACAGAGCTCAGTAGCAAACAAAGTAGAGACAGATGAGGGTGAGAAAGTCTGAAATGATGTCCAACAGGTTTCTCTACGGACTCTTTTTGCACCAGTTGGATATGCTCATGTCTTTCTATTTTTATTTTTATTTTTATTTTTTTTGCGGTATGCGGGCCTCTCACTGTGTGGCCTCTCCCGTCGCGGAGCACAGGCTCTGGATGCGCAGGCTCAGCGGCCATGGCTCACGGGCCCAGCTGCTCCACGGCATGTGGGATCTTCCCGGACCGGGGCACGAACCCGTGTCCCCTGCATCGGCAGGCGGACTCTCAACCACTGCGCCACCAGGGAAGCCCTCATGTCTTTCTTTATATCCATTTTCCATAGTTGAACATAAGACTCCTTTTATGGGAGAATAAGATGTCCTCATATCTTCCCTGAAAGGGGAGATCCAAGCACAATCAGCTAGAATTTCCTTCAACATAACTCTATAAAAAGATTTAACATGAGGTTAGCAAAACAAGCTATAGTCCACTCTGCCGTAACTAATCACAAGGCATAATGATATTTATAATATTCCAGAACAACCTCCAGTCTGAGTTTTCCTACCCTCAGTCAGCACTGCAGCTGGTCCAAGTGAGATGATTTAGAGTTTCCTCCCCAATGGGTCTGAGCCCTTAGTTACTTTGTCCATGTCCATGAGGGCCATGGTTGCTGCTATCACCCATGCACTGTTATTATCTCTGTCTTAGTGAAGGAAGAACTAAGTGATTTTGGTGATTTCTTGGGTTCTACTCTTTTTTAAAAAATTTTGTTTTATATTGGAGTAGAGTTGATTAACAATGTTGTGTTAGTTTCAGGTGTACAGCAAAGTGATTCAGTTATACATATATATGGATTTATTCTCTTTCAAATTCTTTTCCCATTTAGGTTATTACAAAGTATTGAGCAGAGTTCCCTCTGCTATGCAGTAGGTCTTTGTTGGTTATCTACTTTAAATATAGCAGTGTGTACATGTCAGATGAATGGATAAAGAAGATATGGTATATATATATATAATAAAATATTTGCCATTAAAAAGAATGAAATAATGCCATCTGTAGCAATATGGATATACCTGGAGATTATCATACTAAGTGAAATAAGTCAGACGGAGAAAGACAAATATCATATGATACTGCTTATATGTGGAATCTTGGGTTCTACTCTTTTTTTTTTTTTTTTTTTTTTTTTTTGTGGTACGTGGGTCTCTCACTGTTGTGGCCTCTCCCGTTGCGGAGCACAGGCTCCGGACGTGCAGGCTCAGTGGCCATGGCTCACGGGCCCAGCCACTCTGCAGCATGTGGGATCTTCCCGGACCAGGGCACGAACCCGCGTCCCCTGCATCGGCAGGCGGACTCTCAACCACTGCGCCACCAGGGAAGCCCTTGGGTTCTACTCTTAATCCTCCCTGCCACGTTGTATAGCAGCGAACCTAGCTCCACATGGTAGTCAAGGCAAATTACCTCTGCCAGTTCTGTCACTCTTTACTTTATTGCTCTAATGGAATGTAGAACCCAAAGAGACCTGAAACAAGTTACAACTTAAAGTTCAACATAAAGATGTTCTCTAATATATAGTGAAGATGTAGCCCTTAACACAGGAAATAAACCTTTAACTTGCCAGATCCAAAGGTTTCAGAGCCAAAAAGCAAAATCAGATCATTGGTTATTTGAGAGGTTTGAATTTTATTTCCACCCTTGCTTTCTGAATCCATTTATTCCGGCACCCTTTATCAGTAGTACGTTTAGTACATCACTTGGGCAGCATCCTAATGCTGTAGGCTATTGTCCCTGATATAGTGCTGTAGCTGAGCCTTTTACAGACCATTCCATGTTTTGAACAAGCCAACTCTTTATGGGTTATGGTGGGGTGGGATCCACAGGCAAGACCACAGAATCCTTTGGTCACATATCTTCTGTCACAATTCCTTTGTTATAAAATGCGTCTGTTGGCCTGAGGCAATATTACATATGGTATCACGCCAACAGATCAGATGTTTTGTAAGACCTCTGAAGTTTGTTCTTATGCAAGCACTCCTTTCATAGGATAAAATACCATAATCAGAGTAGATGTCAGTTTTGGTATAAAAAATAACTGCTTTTTTTTTTTCAGAGTAGTAGGAGTCCAATATGTTCACCCTAATACCAAGTGGCTCGCTGGTCTCACTGAATAATGGTGATATAGAGAGAGCTCACTGTTGGCCTCTGCTGCTGGAAGGTTGGAGATTCAGCAGTGGCTGGAATTACAACAGTCTTAGCAAGAGGGAGACCATGGTATTGGGTCTGTGTATAGCCTCCAACCATACCAAAGTAGTTAGTTACTCTGTTCATGGGGCCACTGCATCACCACAGAGATGGCCAAAAAGGAAGACTTCCTAATTCCCACAAGATGAATCACCTCATCTTCTTGTTGTTAGGAAATTCCTCTACACTAAGCATTCTCTTATGGGTATTACCTTGACATACAAAAATCTACACACTTTATGTTCCCTGCCATGGATCAGTCCTCATACCTCTTTTCCATGCAGCCTTGTCTCTAATCTCTGAATCTTATACCTTCCAGACCCCTGAGTAACCAGCCAAATTGTTTGCTACTTCCCAAGAGCTCTTGTGTATATGTAATTCAGACCACTTATCTCTCTATATAAAACAGATGACTAAGTGTTTTCCTCACAGCTCTGTCCGCTGAGAGGATTCCTCTTCACCACACTCCTACGGTCTCCCATGAGTGGGACTCAAGTGTACTAGCAGTCCATTTGGGCCTGATCCAACATCAATGACCAGGCTGAGTTATTTCTTCCTCCAACAGCTGGCTCTCGTTAGCCCCCAGTAAGTTTACAACAATAAATTGAAGAGGGGCAGTAATGTAGTAATGGTAGGCAACATGGAATTCTGAACCACTTCATGTAGTTCACTCCTGTTTTTAGAACTGCATGGGTCCTTGTGGGAAGGAGCCCTCATTGCCACTCAGCTTTGCTGCCCATTAGGGTAATTGCGTCCACTGACAGTTAATTACAGCCACTAGATCTCCACTGTTCCAGAAGCCATTACCTTCACTGTTAGCAGGGAGCCCAGTTCCAAGGCAGCATTTCTTATTATTGTGCCACAAAGGACAGACACTACTGAGGGTTTCAAAGATGCTAAAATATATTCTATTATCTTAGTAATGAGAGTATCCTAGACCTACCAGGGAACACTGCCAGGTGGTGGGTTCTCAAGTCTAATATAGTAAATTTATCGTAACATTGCCACCTTTCCTGAGCCTACTGACTGATTTCTCAGTATTCTTTCCAGGAAGGCTTTTATTATGATTTACCATCTTCAGAACTTGTGCTTCAAGGAGACATTACAAAAAAACTTAACATGTCCTTGCCCAAACACTGAAGCCCAAGGCATGCGTGAGTGGCTTAGGCAATAAATTACTCCATAGCCCATGTGTAGTCTAACCCTGTTTCCTAACCCACAAGATCCACTCTTAAATCTGCTTCTGGGCCCTGGCAGTACATATAGGCAGTGTCTGTAATTCCTTCAGGGTGTGCAATTTCTTTTGTTAAAAAGAATTGTGCTTGCCTACTTGGGAGTTGCTGAGACTGGCTCTGCAGGCTAGCCTGAAAGCAATAAGGGCAGCACGTGAAAACTTTAAGGAGAACAATTGTACTTCGTAAGTTGCTGTCAAAGACTTTCTGTCTTCCATTATTTGCCTTTAGCTGGTAGATGATTTCTGGAGGTTTTTTTAAAATTGAGGCTTTCAAGGCAGTTAAGAAAAACTGACATTAAAAAAGCCTACTCTAAAATCCTTAAACTTATCATAGCTCCCATATAGTTCTCATGCCACATCCCAATATCACACTTTTCCACATCCCTATATCACACTTTCCATTCATCTCAGGTGAAAGCTTCAGTAATTGTGATGCCACCAGCGGTGGAGACATTTGCAATCCTACTGGCAAGTAGTCTTTCTCCAGAATCTCATCCTGAGACTTATTACCGGTGCTTTTCTTACCAACTGTTTTAGCCTGGGTTCCCCAGAAGTCAACATATAAGCTTTTGAGAGCCTGACTCAAAAGCTTATATGTTACTACTTTTTTAGGAAGTACAACCCCAAGAAAGTGAGAGAAATGAAATAAATTAGGGCCATAGGAAGAGACAGTATGAGCTGCATGATCGGGCTGGATACCACGGAGTGCAACTGATTCTCCAGTCCATTGTGATAGTTTTTCAGGAAATGAGATAAAGTGCATCTCAGGACTGTCTGCCCGAGCGGAGAAGGAAGGAAGAATTTAACCACAGTATACCATTTCCCATTGGTTAAAATTTTCCCCAGGGGTATTAGCTCCCTGCCTCTTCCATATTACACAAGTATGGTCCCTGAGCAGGATCAGCCACAATTGGAAGCTGCATAATGAAACTGCACATTTAGCATCATGGGTATGAGACCAGGCACTGTCTGGTATACCTGCATGAAATTAATCAGGGTTCACACAGAGCAGGTAGGTGAAATAAGAGACAGTTCAGAAAAACAGAGAGTGAAATGGTATATAAAATATGTCTGGCATATTCACCAACATTCATTTTTATACTTTAGAAAAACGAGGCCCATAGAAGTAAATGGCTTGCTCGAGTTCTCACATTAGAAAAATTAGAGAAAGCTGACCTATCCTATAGACTCGACAGGGACAAAATTTGGGGCTCTGTCTTCTGATAGTAGGGATTTAGACCACCTTGTACTTGTGTTTTTCAATAGTCAAAGACCAACCAGATTAGAGCATGGTAAAGCAAAACCCCTGGCATTCGTCCTAAAGGAAAATGATGAAAACAATATACTTTAAAAAAGGAAGAGGGAAAACTTTGTGGACTTATTTGTAACTATGTGGTCAATTATGTAGATTCCTGGCTCACAACTCTTTCAAGAGCAATGAAAAAGTCTAAAATGAAGTAGTTTATTTTATCTTAATCTGAGCATGCTAGCAGGAATACTGTTAGTTCATTTTGATGATGAATCTGACATAATAAATCATCTCAGGCCACTTGGGGATATGTGTTCTTTTTTAAGGACTTCCAGAGAATATCCCATTCGTTAAGAAATCTAGCAACTCTTGAGTGCTTACTATATGCTAACTAGAGATTTCCACCCTTTAATATACCTCACAGGTACACAAAAAGGTTCTTTCTATATCTAAATTCCAATTACTTCAGGGGTAGAAAAAAAATCACTAATATGCCTTAAATGACAACTTTCTCTTTAGCAAGCCCTAAATGTATTAGAGTCTTTTTGGCAATACCAGAAGGAAAGTGGAATTGTGACCCTCTAGATTGGAAATGAGCTCAAAGAAGCCATGCGTCTACAGTGAATGAGCCCAGGGTGGCACTTTGGAGACTGGGAACACTGGATTTGCAGGGGGCTACCCATTTGATTTCAGCACACTGAGTCTGCTAGTCTAACAGCTGAGCTGATGCATCTCTCTTTGGCTAAAATAGAAAAAAATAATCCAAATTTTCAGCACCTGGATAAACCATTTAAAGTTGAAGAATAAAAAAATTTTTGAGGAAAAATAGTTATATTGCTTTTACTAAGCTTTTTAGAAACCTTAAAATGTATTATTTACTTTCAAGTTTTAAATAAATATTTGAATTAAACTTTTCATTTTGAGATAATCATAGACTCACATATGGTTATAAAAATTAATACAGTGAGATCCTATGTATGCTTTACTCAGTTTCTCCCAACGGTAACATCTTACAAAACTGTCTTACAATATCACAACCGGGATATTGTCATGGCTACAGTCAAGATACAGAACATTGCCATCACCGCAGATCACTCATGTTGCTCTTTTATCAGCACTCAGACTTCCTTCTCTGAGCATCGCCATCCTTGATCACTAATCTGTTCTCCATTCATGGGATTTTGTGGTTTCAAAAGCGTTATATAGATGGAATCATACAGTAAGTGACCTTTAGGGACTGTCTTTTTTTCACTTAGCCTAGTTCTCTAGAGATTCATCCAGGGCATTGCATGTATCAATAGTTCTTCCGTTTTAATTGCTGAGTAGTAGTTAACGGTATGGATATGCCAATTTGTTTACTTGTTCACCTGTGGAAGGACATCTGGGTTCTTTCCACTTCCTGTTTAATCAGAATAAAATTGCTATAAACATTTTTGCACAGATTTTTGCGTGAACACACGTCTTTATTTCTCCGAAATAAATGACTAAGACTGAAATTGCTGGTTCTTATGTTAAGTGCATGTTTAGTTGTTTTTTGTTTTAAAGAAGCTTCCAAACTATTTTTCCAGAGTGGCTGTATCATTTTACATTCCCAGCAGCAATGTGTGAGCAATCGTTTTGCTGCATCCTTGCTAGCATTTGAAGTTGACATAATTTTATATTTTAGCCATTAATGATAGGTGCATAGAGATATCTCATTTTGGTTTTAACAGATGTGTGGTTTGGAAGTATTTTTTCCTCCTCTATGGGTTGTCTTTTCATCTCCTTAAAGTTTTTCAGAGCAAAAGATTTTAATTTTGATAAAGTCCAGTTTATCAGTTTTTCCTCATATGGATTGTGCTTTTGGTGTCAAGTCTAATAATCCTTTTCCTAGCCTTAGATCTGAAAATTTTCTCCTATCTTAAAAAAGTTTTGTAGTTTTACATCTTATAGTTAAGTCTGTGGTTCAGTTTGAGTTAATTTTTGTATAAGTCATGAGAGTGAGGTAAAGGTTCTTTTTTTCCCCATCTTTCCGCTATTGAATTGTGTTTGCATTTTTGTCATATTTGTGTTGAGTACATTTGTGTTGGTCTATTTTTGGTTTCTGTGTTCTGTTCATCTGTATATTTATCTCTGTACAAATACCACACAGTCTTAATGCTATAGCCATATAATATATCTTGAAATTAAGTTGTTTGAGTCCTCCTATTTTATTCTTCTTTTTCAAAATTTTTAAAGATTTTTAATTTTTTATATTTCCATAATATTTTAGAATAATCTTGTCTATATCTCCAAAAAATATTGCTGGGAAGTTGATGAGAAATGTGTTAAATCTCTGTATCAATTTGGAGAGACCTGACATCTTTTACTATGTATGTTTAGTCTTTCAATGAATACAGTATGTCTCGCTATTTATTTAGATCTTTGATTTCGGTCATCAGTATTGTGTATTTTTCAGCATACAAGTCCTACACATGTTTGGTAAATTTACACCTAAATTTTTTTTTTTCTTTTCTCTCTTTTTTTTTTTTTGGTAATTGTGAATTTTTCAAATTTTTAGTTTCAGTTCCACGCATTCATTGTTAGTATATGGAAATGCAATTGACTTTTAAATGTTATACTTAGGTGTTCAAAACATCAACAATCCTAGCAGCAATCCTATGTATAATATTACACACTTCTATTGTATCATTTTACAGATGTGAAAACTGAGTGCAAGAATGAGTTAAATGCTGTATCAGTTGCTACTGCTGCATAACTAAAAATTCGTTTCTAATGGCTTAAAACACTTCTTTATTTTCTCTCACACATCTGCCAATTCCCTGGGATTACCTGGGAGTTGATTAGACTAGGCTGGGCTTCACTAAGTTGTGGGATGAACCCAGTTCTGTTCCATGGTGTCTGCCTTTGGCCAGTGGGCTAGCAGAACCATGTTCTTCTCACAAATATGACAGAAGTACAAGAGGGCAAGCCCAACCATGCAAACACATGTCAAATCTCTGCTTGCATCATAGCTGCTAACATCTCATTGGCAAAAGCAAGATATATGCCATAGCCTGGCAGCAGTGGGACAGAGTGATATATTCTCCCTCTAGTGGGGGAAAACATAATGGCACAGGGTGTAGATAGAGAGACAGATGAAGTATTAGGGCCAATAATTCAGTCTTCTCCATGTGCCCAAGATCAGTTGTTAGTAAGTGGAACTGCTAAGGCAGAAGGCAGATCTGTCTGAATTTAAAGTACATTTATTATTTTTTAAACAATGGATGTAATCCCAATCTATAGAGTAAAATGATCACAGTGTAGGCAATATTTGTTGAATAAAGGAATGAATGAAGTAGCCAATTCTGCCTCTTGATAAAATATATTTTAGTATGTAGATATAAAGATATGTAGATATGAATTTAATTTTTGCAACAGCAATACAAAATTTCTCATCAGGTAAGCATGCTTGTTAATTACTCTGCTTCATTTTTTATTCCTTCAATACCCTAAGGTCCTTTGGTCATGCTGTGTTATGGGACCTGAAAGTGTAACAACTTCCTCATAGTTACAGTGCAGTTGTTTTCAGACTTCAGTAACTAATGTTCTCTCTGACATTGTTCTGCCTTCGGTTTCATACCATTCTCCAGCAAACAGTGTTATTGTCAAAGATGCCATGCATTTTCATGACCTGCTCGTCTCCTGAAGTTTTCCAAAGACCTTTCCAAAAGTCCTTTTAGGAAGTTGTCTTTAATGTGTGCGTTGCTTTTACAAGCCACTTGCGTGTTTTTAACAAGTTCTGTAATTGCTCTCATATGGAGGAAATCTCTATTTAATATTCAGGGAGTGCAATTAGTACGAAAGAATGTCAGTAAGAGGGAACTGAGCGACATTTCTTCAACCTGACTGTCAATTATGGACTTTTTCCAAAATGGATGAGTATCCCAGAGATTTTTTTTTTTAAGAGGGAGTTGGAAGCTTCTGAGGACAAAACTTGTGCATGAACCCTTGAGTGCTGTGGCACCAACTGTCTGGTGTGCATTTATACATGACGCAGCAGAAAGCATTGCTTATTATTGGATGGTAATAGGCCCTAGTATTGTCTTTAGAATATCAGAATGAGGGTTTTTTAGTACATCACTGAGAGTTTATTTTATGCAGGAAAGTCATGGAAAGCACATGTGATTTTGATCTAGGTATCTTAATATTTCTATTTCATGAAAGAAATGCAACCAGCAATGTCTTCAACGACATCTTTACAACATATGAAATAGTAATTGATTTCATATGCCAGTTACTGGTATGGCCTTTGGAAAAAGCTAGAAGTAATACTCAAAATTTGACTATATTTATGTTATGTTAATATTGTGAGCATTAGTTAAGTAAAATTGGATATTTGAAAGGAAGACGCAAAAATAATTGAATACTTGTCAGAGTACTTGAAGGAGGATTAGAAAAGAAACAAAATTCACTTCAATAAACACTCATTGAGCATCTACTGCATACCCAGGCCTAGGCTAGGTGCTATGGTTTTGAAATTAATTAATTAGAACAGACTCATCTATTCTGTTTGGATAAGGTAGACTTCATATAGGTCAACGACTTTAAAGAAATGGTCATTTTAATTTGATTAAAAAGCAACAATTTCATTTTAAAAATGAAATAATTCTTCTTTATACTATCAGCGATACTTGCCAGAATGCCACATTGAAGGGTTAAGTACAGTTTATTTACCTAGATATTGATTATATTTACATCCATCGTCTCAAAAGAAAAAAAAAACTAATTAACAACAATGACAAAACCTGCTTCCGTTTGAGTCCACGAGTCTTAGAGCTGCTCTTGTCAATATCCTCCCAAATACATTAATCCCTTCTAAAACATCCTAAAGATATGGTCCACCAATCTTTGCTTCAACATTTCCAAAGAAAGAAGCCTACTACTTTGGGATGTTCTTTACATTAAGTAAAAAATAGCCTTCCTCTTGGAATCAGTTAGGATGAGTTCAGTTGCTAGTAGCACACTAACAATGGTTTAAATGAGATTGTGTGGTAGACAGCTGGAGTTAATTGATTTCATTAAAGATCTAGGTTCCATTTATAATTTACTGTTCTCAGAATGTTTGAATTCATTTTCATGCTCGTGCATTTATACAAAATGGCTGCAACAGCTCCAAGCATCATTTCCAAAAGAATAAGGTCTATTATTATTTGTTATTTTCTGCATGAAAGTCATTTTTACATGAAGAATACCACTTATTGTATGATTTATAAATACATTAAATACCTAAATCTGAAGTTGATAGGCATCAGGGAATGACATTAAGGAAACAAACACTAAAGTGTCATAGCATCACCACACATTCTCCTTTTAAGGGGTAACATACTATGTAACTGATTCAGGGTAATACATTTAGCCACTGTTCAAACCCAATCCTAATATTTGCAGAGTCTGGGCCCAAAGTACAAATAGAGCCCACCTTCCATTGTATCTAAATATTTAAAACAGTGAATTAAGCTACCACCGAGTTAAATAAAACATGTATTATTCTATTCTCCTACCAGGCTCTTTTCTCTACTATTGTTGTAGACCCTGTGCTTCCTGGTCAAACGTGTGGTCAATAGTTGAGTTGAAATCCCTTTTCCAGGGAGTTCTTATCTCTCTAGTCAGATCACTGCATCCATTGGACATGTGAAACAGGAACTCAGAAACGAGGACGGACGAGATCCTAGCTGTCTGCCTTGCTCTTTCACAATTGTTAGGGTTACCTTATAAAGGTCATAATCCTTATCAGAAGCCCCGGGATTTCAGAATGGCAATACATGCATAAACTGAATTTTATATACCGCTGTCAGCCTAAAATCAAACACGATATTTCTCTAGTGAAAACATGAACATTCACGCTTAGTGGGATAAATATTTAGAATATAATTAGCCTCACATCGTATGAGATCAGGTTTTGGGGCCAAAGGAGTTCAGGTTAAGTCAGGTTTCGCCCCTAAATGAGCAATTAAAAACAAAGCAAAACCACAACTTCTGTTTTTCAGAGCTTTTTGAATTTCATAATTGCTTTATAAGAAATTTTGGATCTGTAATATGTCAGGCACTTTAAATATATTTTATAGTTTAACACATTACATTTTCTAAAGATAATATAATAATAATTTTGCATATGGATAAAGTTCAGAGACGTTGAGTAACTTGCTGAAAGAACTGTGATTTAAACTCAAGTTTGCCTTTTTAATCCCTTTGGTGCATACTAGACTGCCAATAACATAAGGAAACTGGGGTCAGTTCACCTGTAAGTTTCATGGAGAACATTCTTCAGAATTATTGTTATGAAACACTTAGGCCAATTCCTCTGACATTCCAGCATTTTCCATATCCTCTCTTTTGCAAAGGTGCCCCAGATAAGGCATATATTTTAATGATATAATGTACTTCATTTCAGCATCCTTTTAAGAGAACTATGACTTACTAAATTCCGATGCAGTGACACAAACTTTTGGATTAATGAGCAATTTATCAGTGACTTAAGGAATATTTGCCTATTAAATCAGATTCCCATTGTCTTGTAAGTGCGCCTCTTTTCGGAATGCAAATACGTTTTTTTTTATGATCCTCCTCATGCTTGCTTGCTTGAGTTCTGTGGGTTATTTCCATTTATACCCTTAATGACTAGCCTCAAGGAATGTGCATTACAAATGAAATGCACGTTAGTAATGCTCACTGTGACAGAACTGTAAAGGTCATCTTTCTCTTCCTCCAAACAAAGAGGAAATCATCAATTGTTAGGATGTAATCTTACGATTTTAATTTGTTTGTTTGTTTCGGTTGTTGTTGATTTTAATCAGCGTTTTTGGTTTTTTTTTTAAATGTTGATATGAATTCTGCCCTTGGGATACACAGATAGCATTTTTAGTCTACTGGCAGAGTGACATAATTGTTCTATGATTCATATGCTCTCTGCTTTTTGTTGTTGTTTTTTGTTTGTTTTTGTTTTGTGTTATCTGTAGCAATCATCTGTGATAAGGTTGGTTGCTGTAGGGGTCTAGTCCCTGACCCATTAATGCAAAACAGTACCCCAATTCTGATCCTGGTCCATCATCACCATCTACTTCTCTTCTTAGGTGACCTCAGCCAGATCTTTGGCTTTAAAACTATCCTTCATTGATGAACTGTTTAATACCAAACTGAGCCTGACTTCCACCTCAGATGCTGATCTCTATATGCAACCAAATTCTAGATATCACCACCTGGAGGTCTAACAGATTTCTCAAAAGTTATCATCCCTCAAGGACAATTCTTGATTTCTACCCCTCATCTTCCTCCACCCTATTGCAATAAGTGACATTTATTCAGTTGCACGGAGCAAAATATTGAGATGATCCTTTATTTCTCTTTTTTATTTATCACTTTCCACATATCAATAAATCCTATCAAATATAACTCCATATAAATCTTGAAAACAGCAGCTTTCCTAGTCTTTCCTCCAACTTGAGTGCTTTCTTCCTTGCTCAGAAAGCTGTCATCTCCCCCTTGGAGGGCTGCAACAATCACGTGGTTGCCTCCTCTGCTTTTACTCTTGCCTGCCTGCAATTCAATATCCGAAGGGCAAACAGGATGGTTCTTTTAGAATGTAGATTAGAGAATATTGCACACCAACAATAATAATATTATTATTTATTTTATTTATTTATTTTTTCTGCGATACGTCGGCCCCTCACCGCTGCGGCCTCTCCCACCGCGGAGCACAGGCTCTGGACGAGCAGGCCCAGCGGCCATGGCCCATGGGCCCAGCCGCTCTGCGGCACGCGGAATCCTCCCTGACCGGGGCAGGAACCCGCGTCCCCCGCATCGGCAGGTGGACCCCCAACCACTGCGCCACCAGGGAAGCCCTATTATTATAATATTATGATTCTCTAATAATGTAGATTTTTTTTTTTTATTAGTTTGGGCTCCACACCCACTTTTAATTTTTATTTATTTGGCAGCATTGGGTCTTGTTGCTGCGCGCAGGCGTTCCCTAGTTGCGGCGAGTGGGGGCTACTCTTCGTTATGGTGCATGGGCTTCTCATTGCAGTGGCTTCTCTTGTTGCAGAGCATGGGCTCTAGGCGCTCAGGCTTCAGTAGTTGTGGCACGTGGGCTCAGTAGCTGTGACTCGCGGGCTTAGCTGCTCCGAGCCATGAGGGATCTTCCCGGACCAAGGCTCGAACCCGTGTCCCCTGCATTGGCAGGTGGATTCTTAACCACTGCGCCACCAGCGGAGTGCCAATATTTTTCAAGTGTCTTTTAGTTATAATGACATCTAAATTGCTTTTTCTATCCATTACCGTCCTCCATTATCTTGCCCTAATGACCAGTCTAACCTCATCTCTTCCCACTCTGTCTTTTACTGTTTTCCATGCATACCCCTGCTTCTTTCTGTGTCTCAAACATAAAAGTATTTTCATCTCAGGCCTTTGCGCTTACATTTCCCTCTGCCTGCTATTCTACCTCTCCCTGCAAACTGATTACCGGTTTTTGTATGGTTTCGTGCATCTCGTCATTCAAATCTCATACCAAATGGCACTTCCTCAGAGGGGTCTTCTTTGACTACCCTATCTAAAATAGACTTCATTTCCATGGTATTATTTTCTATAATATTATCCTGTTCTAGGTCTTCAGAATATTTATCATTACTGAAAGCATTTTATTTGCTCACTGGTGTATTACAGTCATCCCCCCTTATCCCCCTTTCTTCCGTTTCAGTTACCCATGGTCAACTGAGGTCCAAAATGTTAAATGGAAAATCCCAGAAATAAAGAGTTCATAAGTTTTAAATTGCACACTGTTCTGAGTAGCATGATGGAATCTTGCACCATTCCTCTCCATCCTGCCCAGGAAGTGAATCATGCCTTTGTCCAGCATATTCTGCCTGTCAGTCACTTAGCAGCCATCTCTGTTATCAGATCTACTGTCGTGGTATCCCAGGGCTTGTGTTCAAGGAACCTGTATTTTACTTAGTAATGGTGCCAAAGCACAAGAGTAGTGATGCTGACAATTCACATATTCTCTTACTGTGTCTAAGTTATAAATTAAACATGATCATAAGTATGTATGTATAGGAAAAAAACAGTGTAGTTTATCTGTTTTTCACACTAAAATGTAGTTTTCATGAATGTGGCGCTTACCAGTACCTGTCTTTTCCTCATTCCCAAGCACGTAGAAGACTGACACTCTCAGGCCTTTTCCATGTTCATGGGGCTAAATGATTAGTTCTAGTCCATGAAGAGTGAGTGAGAGTGTTACATGTCACCACTAGGACAAAGCAACAAAAGGTTTATTTGCAGTTTGCAAGTTTGTCTTCTCCTAATGCAGGGCCCAGGAAAGCCACTGTTCCAGATCACTTGACTATAAGATAGGGGAGACTTCATAAACCTGGATCCTTGAGTGAGTGGGTGGAGCAGATTCTCTACCTACTCTTACGGGACATGAAGTGTGTGTGAGAAATAAACTTGTGTTGCATTAGGCCTTTGAGATGTTAGGATTACTGTAGAAAATACCTAACCTGTCCCAATGAAAGAAGAGACCTTAAATACTATTTTATTTTTGTTTCTTATTTCACTCAGCAACTAGAATAATGTCTGGGACAAAAAAAGACAATAGTAATAAATAAATGAATCCCTGCTGCCGGTTTCCCTATCTAGGGGGGCAGCTATAATCTTGAGCTTTACCAGTGCTGTGCTATATCCTTAAGACTGAAATTGCCCCACAGCCCAAGTGGCAGCATATTCATTTGTGAAATGTCACCTACAGTGTCTTTGTTTTAAAAATTCATTTCTGTGCCATAAAAGAAGGTAAATTCCAAATATCTATGATTTTGGCAGGTAAGAGAGAGATTAAGAGAATGGAGGAGCAGATTTTTTTTAAAAAGAAGGAGAAACATATTACTGTCTCTTGTATCAAAACTATTATTTGACTCTTCAATTTCATGAGGCGAGAATTACCAGATTAGTTGTATTTATTTATCCCTAGATTTTATATTCTGCTTTTCTCCATCATCTATTTTATCTTCCCCTTAACTCCATTTTCCCCATTCTCCTTACTTTAGCATCTTCCCCCCAAATCCATTACCTCCAATTCTTTGCCTACTCTGTAGTGATCAGCATGGTTCACAGGCATACCATCAGTGTTAGGAGAAAGCTTTTAGAGAGGATGCAATTGCTGTTCCTTTTTCATTCCATAATATGCAGAGCTTTTGTGTGTGTGGGGGGTGGGTGGGTGTGGGGGGAATAGTTAAAGATTATAACATGACTTCTTTAGATTTAGATAACTTTTCAAATTATATTGAGCTTAGACTAAAATTAACTTTTATTTTCAAAGCCATCACTACCTAAAGAAGGCGTAGCTCAAAAGATTAATAATTTTCCACAAATAAATAATAAAGTAGGAAACTCACCCTGAATAACCAAGATTTCACTCCAGTTGTGTTTCAGTAATTTATTTCCATGTAACAGTCAGTAAAAAAGAATTGCTGAGAATTAAAACATGTTAAATTCATTGTTAAGTCCAGTTTATTGGGATTGATTCTCACTAGGGTTAAGAATCTGCTTCAATCTGTTTTGCTCTTGAAAGGATAAATGTAAAAAGTGAAATCCTAAGCAAAGCCACTTGGTATCCTTCCCATAATTGAAGCTATATTAAGCTAGGGTTTTCTTGTAAAATTATTAGTCTTATGTGAATAATTTTTTGTTTAAAGTTACCTTTTTGAGAAGGAAAATTATTCTACTTTTTCACTCTCAGATATTTGCATTGAAATTTGAGGGTTTTTAATAAAGATACACTTTAGTAAGTTAACTTTTCCCTAGACATTTGAAGCATTTTTCTCAAAAATGAGTGTTTGGGGTCCAGTCCAATTATTTATACATTATGTGTTGCTCCAGTGTGCTATCTCAAAGGTACTTCTCCCTGGAAACATACATTAAATGACTATAATTCAATCGCTTTTAAATGTTACATGATGAGGTATGAAAGCATCATCTCTTGAGTTGCTAGTGCTGGCTGCTTTCGATGTAAGTTTGTGTGTGTGTGTGTGTGTGATTTTTAAACTTAAGTTGTGATAATAATTCAGTCATATTAGAAGGGTTCTGTGAAGACAGTGTAAAATAACGTAATCCTCTCTTGTTTCAAATATTCAATCACGTAAATTCCTAGACCTTGCTGAAGGAAAAGAACAAATGGACATATAATGAGAAATGTAAGGAGGAAATGTTACAAGATCTTAACTATGTTTATGGCCCTTGGTTTTATGAGGATCCGAGGAATTTTGTGCCATAGTGAGGTTCCTCTTTTATATTCATTCTGTACATTAGAAAGAAAAAAAAAAGATGAGTAGAAAAAGAATAAAAATAAGCATCTTTCTGCCTAACACAAAACTGTTGAGTTTTTCTTAATTTTTTATGTTTTTATGTCATTCTTCTTATATCTATCCATTCATCAAATATTTAGTCCAGTTTCTTTCCCTGGGTGGTCAATTGATTTCATGTTCTTTTGGCCATGGACTATGTCTACAATTCCCTCTTAAATTGTAACTACTAGTAAAAATGAATTTGGAGAAAGAGCAAAGAGATGATCAGCACCAAAATGTCCAAAATTCTGAAAAAACAATTCACATGTAATACCTGCCCTTTGAATGAATAATCTGTCAGTAGATTGTTCCCCAGTTTGAATGTGTGAATAGAAAGACCAAACATATCACCTCTTCATAAGGCACATCTTAAAATACTGTTTTTTAAAAGTATGTTTTATCTTTGCCTAACAGTCCCTAAACAAGGCACTTTGATGTAAAAGTACTACTAAAGTAAATATTACAATTTCTTCTCAAATGTGTTTATGCGACTCTGTGCTGTTTTCTCTCTAACAGCAGTGACTGCTGTCAGCTGTATCCCTGAATATCACCTCCATTTTGTGGCCTTTTCTTGCTTTTTCCTTTGCCTTGAATTCTTCCTTCCCCCTTCATTTCCTTTCCAATACTCCCTATGCTTTTAATGCCAAAATATAGTCTCAAACGGCCAATACATTTATCTAAAAATACTTTATATCAATAAAATTTCTCTGAATTTTGTGGTACTTACATTCTATACCTAGTTTATTCATTCACTGGTTCTTTAAATAAATAGCTACTGAATTCCAAGAACTGTACTATAATTTGGGAATATCATAATACATAAAGCTCAACGCTTGGCCTCAAAAATCTCACAGTCCAATGTCAGAAACTTATAAATATGTGTTATGAACTTTCCAACTAAACAGATGTTTCTTTGAGTACAATGATTTTTTTCTTTTTTATTCATCATGATATCATAGAATCTATAGCACCTACAACTCTGGGGAGGATATAGTAAGTTCTCAATAAATATTTGACAAAATGAATGTATGAAAATATGAATGAATAAGATGGGGTGATGATTAAGTACTACAATAGAGAAATTTATATGAAAAGGAACCCAGATGGGTATGGAGGGCCCAACAAAAGCATCTGACAAGGGAATATTGAACTTTAAGTTGACTTTTAAACTACAAGGGACAGTAAATGGTAGTACAAAAGGAAAGGGACATCCCAGGAAATGCCAAAATACACAAAAGACTATGGAGCCTTTTAGAACTGTGGGGAATTTGGTATAATTTTTCCCAAGACCCCACCCACCCTACCTCTCTCATGACAAACTCCCAGATCTCCTTAATACTGAAGCTTTTGTTGTTGTTGTTTTTATTTAAAGCAGACCCAGTTTCTTTGCTTGAACCTCATGCTGATGTCAGTTCATAAGGAGTGAATAGAATAAACTCTGGATGAAAAACCAGATCACTCAAGTGAAAACACAGTACACTTTTAACTCACTGTGTGGCCTTTGAAAGCTAACTTTCCCTCTCTATGCCACAATTTCCACACCAATAAAATGAAAATGTTGCAATAGATATTCCTGAGGTCCTTTCTATTATGGAACATTCTATGATCCTTGACTCTTAACTCCTAAAATCTCCCATTTTCAATAGACTGAACAAGAAAGAAAAATACAAAGTGAAAGACATTAGGAAAATATCACAGAGCTAACGTATTAGGAAGGCTGCAGTACTGCTTTCTTAGGAAAATTGAAGGGAAACGATGGGTATATATCTGGTTATAAAGAGTACAGTCCTTTTAGGAGGCATGAGAGGTCGGTCCAGAGGACTTTGACTGTTATGCTACTACGTGACCATTTTCCTCTTAGGAAACATAGCAGCAGCTACCTTTCACAGGCACAGGGTTTAAATAAAGGAAAGAACTTGTGCAGTTAATGAAAAATCAAAAACTGTGGTTTCTATGTTGTCTATTATGTTGCACTCAGGAATTTAGCGGGTGCTATGTGCATCTTGCTACTTAACTGTACGTTTACAGGTTTAGAACACAAGCATCTTTATGAAGGCAGTAAGGCATCTGGCCTTGAAGAAAAGGGCAGTCCAGGATATGTGAAAACACTCATCTGGCACCGTAAGCAAACTGCCACCACTGAGTAACCAGCCCCTGTGTGTAAGAGTTCTTACGATGATTTGCTCACCTCTAACAGCTGCTACTATGGCAACAGACATGGATTTAAAAAAAATAAACGTGATAAAAGCAAATGGGGAAAAATCCCTACCTTCAAGTTGTAATAAATATGGTGAGTTTCAGAAATGGAAGCTTTCATAGCATGATGTTTTGGAAGAGAAAAAATCAGAGGGGCAATGTGCTCATAGAGTGTCCAGCAACTTACCAGGAAGACAGACTGCAGAGCCTGGAAAGTCAGTTTTCACCTATGCATGTGTATGAGTAACCACTCTGTGCCAAACACTCTGCTTGGCACCCTGGGCAATGTAACTAAGAAACATGCTTATTACCTATGTGATTGATTATATCACTGGCTATTGGTGATTGATTCAATCTCCAGCCCCTCTTCCTTCCCTGGAGATCAGGGGCAATGAGACTGAAAGTTCCAACTGTCTCATCACAGGCTTAGTTCTGCTGGCAACCAGCCCTCATCCTTAGGTGTTTTCCAGGAGTCATCTCATTCCCATAGCCAAAGACACCTTTATGCTCTCATCAAGGAAATGTCAAGGGTTTTAGGAGCTCAGTGCCAGACATGGAGACAAAGACAAAAGAATATATTTCTTACAGATCTGTTATCATACTATGCCACACCTCTCTTCTCCAGAATCACTCTCCCTATGCATTATACAGACATGAGAAACAGAAGTTTCACCACTGATGAAAACACGTAGCCTCTGTAATTTGCACTATACATAGAAAGCAAATGGAAGAGGGGTAAATGCCTTAGCAGAGAATCTAACACAAGAGCTTACAAAGAAAGCACCAATGAGGAGATCATTGATTTCCCCTCCGGAATCCACTGAAGAGTTAGGTATTAAAGACTCAGGGATTGCTGGTACTGCAGACGGGTAGGAATGAGGCATGGGCCAAAAACTAAACAATAGTTTGAGCAGTTGTGTAAAGGAGTTGTTGGGTTTCCGGTCTCTGTTCCCTCTCTTTCTAGACTTGGTATTATTTTTCTTTATGAAACTGAACTGGGGGGCTACTTCTGTCTTGGGATATTATGCATTAGAGGAATGAAATTTGAGGGCTCCTGTTGGAAACTGAAGCTCTGAGTAAAATTCTGCCTTTTGATTCGTAGATCTTCTTAGTACATTTTCCCCACGCAACTCTAGAAAACCGATGGTGAGGTTGATAAATATCAGGAAGAAAGATAGGAGTTCCTTTTCTTACGTCTTACTGAAATTGGCATTTGAAGGCCACTGGTCAAAAAGCAGCTGACCATCAACTTGCTCTCTAGTGAGAAACCCTCCTGCTCCCTGTATAAGCACCACCAGATCACAGAGATTTCAACCCCAGCTTTTTATGGTGACTCCTTTCTTGCATATTAATGGACAGTACACTTCCAGAAGGAGATGAAAGTGTCCCTGCGCCTCTTGGTGGACTCTTCACTTGCCAAGGGTAACATCACAGGCAGCTCTGTCCTAGAGACTACGGAGTCATGCCTTCATCTGGGAGTATCCTGCTATGACTCCTGCTATGTGAGGCCGTCTTCATAAATTTCCACCAAAAAATTACCATCTTCTAATTGTGCTAGCATTTCTCAATAAAATATACCATGATTCTGTTCTGACAATCTCATAACCATATATATTTATTACTTAGAAATATGGATGTGAATATCTGAAAAAAATACTCAAGGAATAGAATGTGGTTGTACTTGGATAGTGGGAAGGAGAGGAAGGACAATTGTTTTCTGAAAAAAATCCTTTCAGAGCTTTTTGATTTTTTAAAAATAATTTGTATCTAATGCTTTCATATGGGAAAGCAGGAGCCAGAGAGGGAGAGAATGAGCTCAAGATGGTCTAGTATGTTCCACACAGAAAAGAGAGTGATGGTAAGTAATGCAGTTACAATCACCAATTTAAAGGATCTCATGGACAGCTCGAAGTTCCAAAAGAAAGGGGACAGTAGAATGACAAGTTGAAGTTCTTTTTAGAGAAGAAAATTGATAAAAGTAAATAAGTTAAAAATAAGTTTTACCCAATCTAACCTTACAACTAAAGGAACTAGAGAAAGAAGAACGAACAAAACTCAAAGTTAGTGGAAGGAAAGAAATCATAAAGATCGGAGCAGAAATAAATGAAACAAAGAAAACAATAGCAAAGATCAATAAAACTAAAAGCTGGTTCTTTGAGAAGATAAACAAAATTGATAAACCTTTAGCCAGACTCATCAAGAAAAAGAGGGAGAGGACTCAAATCAATAAAATTAGAAATGAAAAATGAGAAGTTACAACGGACACTGCAGAAATACAAAGCATCATAGGAGACTACTACAAGTGACTCTATGCCAATAAAATGGACAACCTGGAAGAAATGGACAAATTCTTAGAAAGGTATAACCTTCCAAGACTGAACCAGGAAGAAACAGAAAATATGAACAGACCAATGACAAGTAATGAAATTGAAACTGTGATTAAAAATGTATAAAATAGATAACTAATAAGAACCTGCTCTATAAAAAAATAAATAAATTTAAATTTTAAAGAATAAGTTTTACCAAATTTAAAGCCTATCTAAACTGCATAACAATAAGCATTTGAGATTTATACTGATTTCTCAGTTTTTGTGAATTATGTTATTATAAATAAAGCTGAAATGGAAATTTAATTAATTTATGAATCTTTTGTTTATTTGGCCTAGAGATTTTCCTTTCATCCTACTACAAGTGAGGTTATTTTTCTTTGCTAGATTACTAAAGAAGAAATTCTGGGCCCTAAAGAATGAAACTTCACAGTCTTGGAACTTGTCAAATTGCTTTCTGAGAGTTTTTTAAACAATATTACCACTTATCAGGTAATAACTGAGAGTAGATTATGAAAATTCTGTGAGTTTTGGGACCTGCAAATATCCCATTGTGGATTATGCACATAATGGGAAATAGGAAAAATAATTAGAAAATTGTAGTTGGAGCAGATCAGGAAGGTTTGGCTGATACATTTTAACATATTATGTTGGCAATGGGGAGACATTTTTTTTTAAATGAGGGATAAAAAAAGAGTAAAGGCCAAGGATATGACCCAACTCAGTAAGTACTTATGGAATTTCTACACTATTTTATGTATCATGCAGTGTACAAAATAAATAAGACATGCCCTTCGCTTTCCAGGGTTCAAAGTTTAGAGGCAATGACTGACATAATGATGAATAACTTTTAAATGCAATATTGATTTGATAAGTAGGACAGAAGTTGTAGATACCAACCAGAGTACAAGGGCAGAGTACTTGAAATTTAATGGAGGGAACTTGGGAAAACTCATAAAATGTCTAGTTAGAGTTTGGTCTTGAAAAACTCAACAGCAGCAGATAGAGATGGAAGTTAAAGGCATCCAGGAAGGAAGAGGGTACTAATCATATTCAGAGAATACATACATTTCAAATAGAAAAGAAACAGAAGGTAAGTCCCATTAGAGTTAGCCCATCATATGTCTGATCAAGGGCTATTTTTTATCATGCAGAAAAATACTTGGCACATAGTACGTAGTAATATGTTGTACATCAATAAATCATTTTGACTATCTAAATTTATAACTTTTATAATAAAAATGCATTATTTTTATAATTTAAAACTGAAAAATATTCTGTGCCCAAAAAAACAGTCAATAGTTAATGCAAATAAGAAGCAACATTGAAACAAAGGAAAGATTAAGCTGACAGTTAAGCAAAAAAATTTTTTTTCTTTTTTGTTTTCAGAACAGCAAACAATTGAGGAAACCCAAGTCAAATTACCTTGATGTAAATAAATTGAAAAGTAAGGACGTTTGCTTATCAGTGGGTATTAAGGTTAAATGCAGTGAGTGTTTGAAGGAATATCCACCAATAGAAAATTTAAAAAAAAAGAATAAAAATATTTTGTCTGTTTATCGGGGAAGATATAGCGCGAAGGTAAAAAGAGTGATGAGTAAGATCTAAATCAGAAGAGGATCGGTTAAGTCATTAGTTTGGGAGCAGAAAAAATATACTCCGAGTATGCAGACTGCCATTCTCGCTGGGTAGAATATTGAGAAAATAATTTCTAAGATGTCAGTGAGTGCATTATTAAATTATCTAAATATGAGGTTCAGGAAAGGTAGAGAAACTAGTAACCTGAGAAAACAGAGTAAGATTATAAAATTAAAAAGATATAATGAAGCAAAATTTGGTTTAATGAAAAACAAGTTTCTATCATGGTGGGGTAGAAAGTAAGAGTTTGGGGTCAGAGGGGGCTTCGGTCTCTTGACCATTTGAAAGCACCTATCTTGGCTTATGAGGACATCACAGTAACACCTAAAAGCAGTCTGGGAGTGCCTAGTGCCTAGTAAAACTGGCTGAGGGCCTGGCTGAGCAGGCTGCTTCAGACTTAGAGCCAGAAAAGCTTTCTCTTCTCACCTGGGCAAGGCACTCACCACCCTCGGCATCCTCCTCGGGCAGCTGACTGAGAGGTACAGTAGCCTTCCTTCACAGTGCCCTAAAACCTCCCCAAAAGTTTAAAATTAATAGTCAGGCACATAAAAATTGATAGAAAATAAACTTTTAGTACCTCTGCAATATCCCTGGTCCCTTTATTTGGTCCTTTTGTATCATAATCACATTCCTTTATGATCGGCTTTGGCAATGAAAAAGCATAGAATGGTTCAGAATTTTTATAAATGGAATTTTTCCTTTCTTCAAACACCACTGAAATATATTTTCTCTTGAGGACTCTAGGCATTTGGCTGGGAAATGGACAGTTTATTTCACTTTAATTTTCACGCAATGAAGGGTAACAATGTTAAGTGCTAAGCTTGATGAGTTTTGACAAATGTATTATATCCATATAACCACCATGCTAAACAAGATAGAGAACATATTCATAAACCAGAAAGTTTCCTTGTGCCCCTTTTCAGGTGATCTCCTCCTGTCTCTGCCTTTCTCCCATTGTGAGGCAACCTCTGCTGTCAGATTTCTATCACAATGCATTAGTTTGCCACTTCTAGAAACTCATGTAAGTGAAATCATCCACAATGTGCTGTTTCATGTTAAGGCTTCTTTCACTCAGAATATTTTTCTTTTCGTTTTTAAAGATTCATTCATGTCGTTTATTTATCAATAGTTGATTCTACTTTATTTCTGAGTAGTGAATTCTGTTATGAATTAAGCACAATTTTTTTTTACACTCAGCTATTGATGGACATTTGTGTTGTTTACAGTTTGAGCCTATAATACATAATAATTTTATGAACATTTTAAAACAAAATTCTTTATAAAAATATGCTTTTATTTCTCTTGAGCAAATACTTAGGAACGGGATTGCTGAATCACAGAATAGATATGTGCTTAACTTAATGAAAATCTCTAAAATAAATTAACATTTTATACTCTATGGTAGACAGAGTAATGGCCCTCCAAAGATGTCTGTGACCTAATCCCCAGAACTTGTAAATACGTTACCTTACATGACAAAGAGATTTTGCAGATGTGGATAGGTTAAGGATTTTGAGATGGGGAGATTATCAAGGATTATTCTGGTGGACCCAATATGATTACAAATAATCCCTCATAAGAGGCAAGCAAGACAGTCAAAATCAGAGAGAGGAAACATGATGATGAGAGAAGAGACTGGAGCAAATGCACTTTGAAGATAGAGGGAGGAAAGGACCATGAGCCAGAGAATGCAGGCTGCCTTTAAAAACTAGGAGAGGCAAAGAAACAGATTCTCTTCTGAAGCTTCCAGAAGGAATACAGCCCTGCCAAGACCTTGATTTTAGACTTCTGACCTACAGAACTGTAAGAGAATAGATGTGTGCTGTTTTATGCCTAGTGGTATTTTTTCAGACAAGCAAGAGTAAACTAATACTATCATCAATAATGTATGATAGTCGAATCACATCTCATCAAAATTTGAAATTGCCTCACTATCAAATTTTAGCCATACTATTGGGTATGTAGCTGTATCTCACAATGAGTTTAATTTGCAATTTGAATTTCCCTAATGATTGTTAAATTTGAGTATCTTCTAAGTAGTTTGTGAAAATTCACCAATTTTCTCTTATAAAATGTCTGATGAGTTTTAACCATTATTTTTCTTACGTTGTTTGCTTTTTTATTATTCAGTTGAAAGAGTCCCTTATGTATTCCAGACAATAGTTTTTAATGATACATGCATTATACATATTTTCTCTAATTTGTGGCTTATATTTTCATTTTCTTTTTTTTGTTTTTTAACATATTTATTGGAGTATAATTGCTTTCCAATGGTATGTTTCTGCTTTACAACAAAATGAATCAGTTATATATATACATATGTTCCCATACCTCTTCCCTCTTGCATCTCCCTCCCTCCCACCCTCCCTATTCCACCCCTCCAGGTCGTCACAAAGCACCGAGCTGATCTCCCTGTGCTATGTGGCTGCTTCCCACTAGCTATCTACCTTACGTTTGGTAGTGTATATATGTCCGTGCCTCTCTCTTGCTTTGTCACAGCTTACCCTTCCCCCTCCCCATATCCTCAAGTCCATTGTCCAGTAGGTCTGTGTCTTTATTCCTGTCTTACCCCTAGGTTCTTCATGACATTATTTTTTTCTTAAATTCCATATATATGTGTTAGCATACGGTATTTGTCTCTCTCTTTCTGACTTACTTTACTCTGTATGACAGACTCTAGGTCTATCCACCTCATTGCAAATAGCTCAATTTTGTTTCTTTCTATGGCTGAGTAATATTCCATTGTATATATGTGCCACATCTTCTTTATCCGTTCATCTGATGATGGACACTTAGGTTGTTTCCATCGCCGGGCTATTGCAAATAGAGCTGCAATGAACATTTTGGTACATGACTCTTTTTGAATTATGGTTTTCTCAGGGTATATGCCCAGTAGTGGGATTGCTAGGTCATATGGTAGTTGTATTTGTAGTTTTTTAAGGAACCTCCATACTGTTCTCCATAGTGGCTGTACCAATTCACATTCCTACCAACAGTGCAAGAGGGTTCCCTTTTCTCCACACCCTCCCCAGCATTTATCGTTTCTAGATTTTTTGATGATGGCCATTCTGACTGGTGTGAGATGATATCTCATTGTAGTTTAGATTTGCATTTCTCTAATGATTAGTGATGTTGAGCTTTCTTTCATGTGTTTGTTGGCAGTCTGTATATCTTCTTTGGAGAAATGTCTGTTTAGGTCTTCTGCCCATTTTTGGATCGGGTTGTTTGTTTTTTTGTTATTAACCTGCAGGAGCTGCTTATAAATTTTAGAGATTAATCCTTTGTCAGTTGCTTAATTTGCAAATATTTTCTCCTATTCTGAGGGTTGTCTTTTGGTCTTGTTTATGGTTTCCTTTGCTGTGCAAAACCTTTGAAGTTTCATTAGGTCCCATTTGTTTATTTTTGTTTTTATTTCCATTTCTCTAGGAGGTGGGTCAGAAAGGATCTTGCTGTGATTTATGTCATAGAGTGTTCTGCCTATGTTTTCCTCTAAGAGTTTGATAGTTCCTGGCCTTACACTTAGGTCTTTAATCCATTTTGAGCTTATTTTTGTGTATGGTGTTAGGGAGTGATCTAATCTCATACTTTTACATGTACCTGTCCGGTTTTCCCAGCACCACTTATTGAAGAGGCTGTCTTTTCTCCACGGTATATTCTTGCCTCCTTTATCAAAGATAAGGTGACCATATGTGCATGGGTTTATCTCTGGGCTTTCTATCCTGTTCCATTGATCTATGTTTCTGTTTTTGTGCCAGTACCATACTGTCTTGATTACTGTAGCTTTGTAGTATAGTCTGAAGTCAGGGAGCCTGATTCCTCCAGCTCCGTTTTTCGTTCTGAAGATTGCTTTGGCTATTCTGGCTCTTTTGTGTTTGCATACAAATTGTGAAATTTTTTGTTCTAGTTCTGTGAAAAATGCCAGTGGTAGTTTGATAGGGATTGCATTCAATCCGTAGATTGCTTCGGGTATTAGAGTCATTTTCACAATGTTGATTCTTCCAATCCAAGAACATGGTATATCTCTGCATCTATTTGTATCATCTTTAATTTCTTTCATCAGTGTCTTATAATTTTCTGCATACAGGTCTTTTGTCTCCTTAGGTAGGTTTATTCCTAGGTATTTTATTCTTTTTGTTGCAATGGTAAATGGGAGTGTTTTCTTGATTTCACTTTCAGATTTTTCATCATTAGTGTATAGGAATGCCAGAGATTTCTGTGCATTAATTCTGTATCCTGCTACTTTACCAAATTCACTGATTAGCTCTAGTAGTTTTCTGGTAGTATCTTTAGGATTCTCTATGTATAGTATCATGTCATCTTCAAACAGTGACAGCTTTACTTCTTCTTTTCCGATTTGGATTCCTTTTATTTCCTTTTCTTCTCTGATTGCTTTGGCTAAAACTTCCAAAATTATGTTGAACAAGAGTGGTGAGAGTGGGCAACCTTGTCTTGTTCCTGATCTTAGTGGAAATGCTTTCAGTTTTTCACCATTGAGGATGATGTTGGCTGTGGGTTTTTCATATATGGCCTTAATTATGTTGAGGAAAGTTCCCTCTAAGCCTAATTTTTGCAGTGTTTTTATCATAAATGGGTGTTGAATTTTGTTGAAAGCTTTCTCTGCATCTATTGAGATGATCATATGGTTTTTCTCCTTCAGTTTGTTAATATGGTGTATCACGTTGATTGATTTGTGTATATTGAAGAATCCTTGCATTTCTGGAATAAACCCCGCTTGATCATAGTGTATGATCCTTTTAATGTGCTGTTGGATTCTGTTTGCTAGTATTTTGTTGAGGATTTTTGCATCTATGTTCATCAGTGATATTGGCCTGTAGTTTTCCTTCTTTGTGACATCCTTGTCTGGTTTTGGTATCAGGGTGATGGTGGCCTCATAGAATGAGTTTGGGAGTGTTCCTCCCTCTGCTATATTTTGGAAAAGTTTGAGAAGGATAGGTGTTAGGTCTTCTCTAAATGTTTGATAGAATTCGCCTGTGAAGCCATCTGGTCCTGGGCTTTTGTTTGTTGGAAGATTTTTAATCACAGTTTCAATTTCAGTGCTTGTGATTGGTTTGTTCATATTTTCTATTTCTTCCTGATTCAGTCTTGGCAGGTTGTGCATTTCTAAGAATTTGTCCATTTCTTCCACGTTTTCCACTTTATTGGCATAGAGTTGCTGGTAGTAATCTCTCATGATCTTTTGTATTTCTGCAGTGTCAGTTGTTACTTCTCCTTTTTCATTTCTAATTCTATCGATTTGAGTCTTCTCCCTTTTTTTCTTGATGAGTCTGGCTAATGTTTTATCAATTTTGTTTATCTTCTCAAAGAACCAGCTTTTAGTTTTATTGATCTTTGCTATCGTTTCCTTCATTTCTTTTTCATTTATTTCTGATCTGATTTTTATGATTTCTTTCCTTTTAGTTTTATTGATCTTTGCTATCGTTTCCTTCATTTCTTTTTCATTTATTTCTGATCTGATTTTTATGATTTCTTTCCTTCTGCTAACTTTGGGGTTTTTTTGTTCTTCTTTCTCTAATTGCTTTAGGTGCAAGGTTAGGTTGTTTATTCGAGATGTTTCCTGTTTCTTAAGGTAGGGTTGTATTGCTGTAAACTTCCCTCTTAGAACTGCTTTTGCTGCATCCCATAGATTTTGGGTCGTCGTGTCTCCATTGTTATTTGTTTGTAGGTATTTTTTTATTTCCTCTTTGATTTCTTCAGTGATCACTTCGTTATTAAGTAGTGTATTGTTTAGCCTCCATGTGTTTGTATTTTTTACAGATCTTTTCCTGTAATTGATATCTAGTCTCATAGGGTTGTGGTCCGAAAAGATACTTGATACAATTTAAATTTTCTTAAATTTACCAAGGCTTGATTTATGACCCAAGATATGATCTATCCTGGAGAATGATCTATGAGCACTAGAGAAAAATGTGTATTCTGTTGTTTTTGGATGGAGTGTCCTATAAATATCAATTAAGTCCATCTTGTTTAATGTATCATTTAAAGCTTGTGTTTCCTTATTTATTTTCATTTTGGATGATCTGTCCATTGGTGAAAGTGGGGTGTTAAAGTCCCCTACTATGAATGTGTTACTGTCAATTTCCCCTTTTATGGCTGTTAGTATTTGCCTTATGTATTGAGGTGCTCCTATGTTGGGTGCATAAATATTTACAATTGTTATATCTTCTCCTTGGATCGATCCCTTGATCATTATGTAGTGTCCTTTTTGTCTCTTCTAATAGTCTTTATTTTAATGTCTATTTTGTCTGATATGAGAATTGCTACTCCAGCTTTCTTTTGGTTTCCATTTGCATGAAATATCTTTTTCCATCCCCTTACTTTCAGTCTGTATGTGTCTCTTATACTTTCATTTTCTTAATGATGTATTTTGATGAGAGGAAAATTTTAATATTGATGAAATTCAGTTTTTTAAAATAGGTGTGAAACTATTCAGTCTTTGTGTGTGTGTGTGTGTGTGTGTGTTTGGTGAATCGTGTTGTTCAAGGATATTTCTATTTCATCCAAGTCATTGAATGTATAGGCATAAACTTTTTTATAATGTATTCTTATCCTCTTTAATGTTTGTATGACCTTTATTGCTCTTTAATATATCTCTTTCTTTTTTGATATTGATGATTTTTATGTGAGTGTATTTTCTTTCATTAATGTTGCTAGCTGGAGTATCTATAAATTTCAATTAGAGCAATTATACTGCTGTTTTGGTTACTGATTTTCTACTGGTTTGAGTTATCAATTACAGACAGAGGGGTATTGAAGTCTCCAGATTATTTGCAATTTCACCCTTGTATTATTGCTGTCAGGCTGCAGAATATTTACTGTTTCCTTCTATTTGGCCTCCGGATGACATGGAGACCTTTCCATATCCTCACTGTGAGAACCTGGTGAAGTTTCTGAAGGAAAGGCCTGTAGTAAGGGTGTATGCTCTCCATAAGACTGCAATTTCCATGAGTTTCTCCTTCTTACACTAATCTACACTCACCCTCCAGTAATTTGTCAAAAATACTGGTTAAGTGTTCTTCCAACTTTAGGTATCAGCAGCTGTTGCTCCAGGTAGGAAGATCTTGGTTGCTATATCCCTCTGAATGACCTATCTAGATTTAATGGGATATTTTCCCCATGACTTCAGTCCTCTGATGGGTACATGAAAAGAGTTTAGTTTTCAACTGTCCAACTTCTTCTTGTTGTAAGGTCAGGAATGACAACTTCCAAACTTCCAAGACATTTACTTGTCAGAACTGCACCCAAAATTTCTCAAGTTATCTTTTAGAGCATATATTTAAATAAAATTTATATTTTACACAAAATTACACAATCTGGTTCTCTTTATTCCTTTGTGTAAGTCCAAAATTTTATTTGGCATAGTTTTTCCTAAGTCTTAGAATTCTTTTTTTAATCATTTGATATAGCGTAGGTTGGGTTGGAATGAATTCTCTCAGCTTTGTTTGTCTAAAAAAAATATTTCCCTTGTATTCTTAAGGTTTTTTTCTTTTCTGAATGTAGAATTCTCCCTTGACAGTTTTCTGTATGATGTGTTACAAGATGCTTTTAAAATTTTCCCTTTATTGTTTTCAGAAATTTGATTGTGACATGACTTTATGTGGTTTTCTTTGTTTTTGTTCTATTTGGAGTTCATTAAGAGTTTTGAATTAGTAGGTTTATATTTTCCATTAAATTTGGAATTTGGGGGTATTATTTCTTCTAATATTGTTTTGCGTCCTTGCTCCTCTCTTTTAAGGATTCTGATTATACATATGTTGGACCTCTTGATATTATTACATGGCCATTAAGGCTCTGTTCACTTTATATTGGCCCTTTTTTCTTTATGTGTTTCAGTTTTTCTATTTCTATTAATATATTTTTAAGTGTTGATTTTTATTTGAAATCTTCTATTAACCCATCTAATTTTTCATTTTAAATACTGTATTTTTGGATTATTATATTTTTATGCTTTATTTTTTAGCTTCCATTTATCTCCATTCTTTGGTCCTTGGATACTTTTTTTGGCAATTCTTTTAAAAGTATTAATTATATATCTCTGTCATGTCTGCATCTGTCTCTGTTGACTGACTTGTTCCCTGGTTATGGGTCACATTTTCCTCATCATTACCAGGAATTTTTGATTTGACATTGCATATTGTGAATATTACATTGTTGAGTTATGAATTTTAATATCATCTTTAAAAAATATTAGACTGACATTGTTCTGACAGGATATTAGGTTGTACATCAATCAGCTTGATTCTTTTAAGTTTTTTTTTTGTTATGGTGAGTTAGCAAAGCTTTTTAAACAGGGCTAGGTTAGCATTACTACCAAGGCATGATTTTTCTGGACTTTTTACTGAGCATTCTCCGTAATTAAACAAGAAATGTCCTTCTGATGGATTAGAACCCAGTTTCTCACAACCCTGTGGAAATTGTGTAGCTTATTGCTTTATAGTCATTCTTTTTCTTGGTCTCATGGAGTTTCAACCTACACATAAATGATATAGAAATCAGCAATCAGAATCTTGACCAGTTTTCAGACCTCTTTTTTTCTGTTTAGCCTCCTCATCTTTATTACTCTGAAATTTAAACCACTTTATCCTTTCTGAACTCTGGTCTCTCACGCCTAAACTTAGTGAAATTCCCATACTTTACTTGTGTTACCCTGCACTGTGCTCTGAAATATGCCTTCAGACAAAAAGCTAGGGGTGATTGTAGATCTCACTCAGTCTTTCCCTTCCTCTCAGGGATCACAGTTTTGCAATGACTGTTTTCTAATGTTTGAAAACAGTTGTCTAAATATTTAGTGTTTTTTGGATGTACAGCAATAGGGTATGACTACTCCTCCAGTTAGTACACCATGATCAGGAACAGAATTAATATAATTATGTTAAACTCTCATGTTCTAATTCCAAAATCTAGGTCATTTCTCTGCATCTATTGACTATTTTCCTCTACACTGTGTGTTATTACATTTCCTGTGTACTTTCATGTCTAGCAGTTATTTGCTTTATATTGGATATTTTAAGTGATATGTTGAAGAAACTGAATTGTTATTTCCCTCTAAATTGTGTTGAGTTCTGTTTTAGTAGGCTGTTACTAGTGAGTTATTTTGGTTTTATTGAGGTGTGAATTTAAGTTATATTTTATATAGGTCAATCTATTGTTTTTTTGTTTTTGTTTTCTGTTACTCTTAGGGAGAGTCCCTTAGTTCTTGGATATAGGTTTAAATTATAAGACATGGCCCTTCTGGTAATTCAGTGGAACACAGGAGATGATTACCAAGGCCCTCTAGTTTGACATGAATGGAACATAAACCTCTGTCTCCCCAGTAGCTAGCAGCAACTGAAATCTCTGGTCATATATTTCTTCCTTTAGAACTGTTGTTTCTCCTAAACTGTATGAAGTCTCATCTTGTGTGCAAACAATTTAGATGTCAGCCACAAATTTATGTGTAAGTAAGTTTATGCTTACACTTTATGGATTCCTCTTTTCCAGGATTTCTTTCCTCAAATTTCAGCTGCTAAATCTGTCCTAAACTTCAACATTTGACTACCCAGTCCAATAGGACTGCAGCTTTCTGCCCGAGCTCCATCCTATGTATACCTTGTGGACCGGAGAATTTTCTTTAGGTGACCTCACCTAGTATGGTTTCTTTGTTCAAGGGTCATAGTGTCTCCAGTTCTGCCTATTTTTTGTTGCTGTCCAGAGCCTTATAACTCTTCCTTTGCATATATTATCTTGAATTTATAATTGTTTTTAGCAGAAAGTTTAGAATAATACAAGCTTTACAAGCTATTCATTATGGGAAGGGGAAAGAGTTGTTTTTTGATTAGTTGGACTGCATTAGACAATCAAATGTATGGATACATCTTATGCCCTATTTGCTTTATCTTTTTCAAACATGTAATACTCCTGACATCCAGTACAATGTGGCACCTCTGGCACCTCTCTCAAATATCTGTTTAGGCATTTTGACTGTGAGAGTTCTTTAGAAAATAATGAATATTAGTGAGTGATTCAGTACCATTTCTCAGATGAGGTTAGGCAGTCAGTTTATTAGGGTATGATAAGTTAGTTCATAAGTGAAAATATGGATGTCTATGAGTGGACCAATGCCATCGTTAAGTTTAATAACTTTATGTAGTTTTTGAGCCCTGAGAATACTCTCTAGAAATTGTTTAAGATACTTACGCTTTCTTGCTTCCTCTCTCCCGTTCATTCACCCAGCTGGCACTTATTGTGTGCTTACTATGTGCCAGTTACTGTTCCAGAGGCTGTGGATTAAATGGTGAGATTGAGCGAATCCAGAATATACACTAGAGTATATACCATACTGAGAGAGATACACAAAAAATATTAAACTAATAAATACATGTTATATCAGGGAGGCAATGTGAGAAAGAATAAAATAGAGTAAGGGACTAGAAAGTGATGAGCTGCTATAGTCAAAGAAATCCTCTCTGAAGAGATGATATTTAAATACAGCAGGGGTCTGGCTGGGAGAAAAAAGAAATGCAAATAACTGGGAAGAAGTATTCCAGGAACATGGAACCAGGCCTTCAGGATAGATTGTGATTGGCATGTTCAAAAAAATAACTTGAAAGACAGTGGGATTGAGGCAGAGCAAATTAAGGGCACAGTGGTAGAGACCATAGAAGTAGGCAAGGGCTACATTATATTGGCCATGATAAGATATTTAGGTTTTAATAAGCATTATATGAAGTCACTGGGGCATTGAAAACATAAGTGATATGATCTAATTTATATTTTTAACAAATTATTCTAGCTGCTGTGTGAAGAATGGATTATACGTTAACAGTAAAGAATAAGGAGATCATATTGTTACAGTAGAATAACCAAAAGGTAATAGTGGCTTTAGCCAAAGTTAGAGTGGTGGGAGAGGTAAGCTGTGATCTTCCCCCAGTCTCCAACTTGAGCATGTGTCTAAGAGCTGCTCTCTTTATTTCTTTATGACCTCAAAGGAGAGTCAAGTCAATGTATGCCCTGTCTAAAAAGCGTCAGGGCGCTGACTGCACAATAGCAATAAGTATCTAACTGAAAGCAAAGTTGCTTTACTTCATAGGATTCTTGAGTAGGACTCTGGCTAAAGTAAAATAGGAGCCGGGAAACGTAAACCTATTATTAAGAGATAAAGTTCATTTTAAAGGTAATATATAATGAGACACAGAGGAAGATTGTTCTGGAAGCTTTGATTTAGTGAGACAAGTAAAAGCTATCCCCCTGTGCTATAAAAATATCTATAAGTTTTCCTCATGGATGCTTGACTCCATCACTCTCTTTGTTGAGAATCTCATTGGAGCTTGATCCTGAGAGGTCTGAATTTTGGCTTTAGCTTAGCATTTAGTTTGGTAGTTTAATAGGGTAGAAATTGCTATGATTGGAGACCTGCCTGGACAGTTTTTTATTTGGATTCAAAAGGATATCAAAAGATATCAAGTCGGCGCAGAAACCACTTATGGAACACTCACTGGTTCTAAGCACAAGAATAGGGTCATAGGGAAATACAAATATTCACTCTAAGAGAAATAATGTCTTAATTTTGAAATTATAAAGAAAGCAGGGATTCTCCTATGTCAGAAATCCAGGTGGTCATATGGTGCTAAAGCACCACATAAAAAACAGATGTTGGAGGACTGACATTTTCCCCTCAGTATTGTTCTTCTGATTTCCATCCAGTAGGCAGTAAGTATGTGCTATTTGGAATCATCATCTCATCATAGGTTTATGCAGTCAATTACGATGTTTATCTGTGAACTTTATTTCAAAGAGTTCAGACTGTGGAGGGGTGAAACTGTCAGCTATTGTTAATGATAATGACTGCTGTGGGGAGAAGAAGCTACTGAGACTCACTTTTCCAATGCCTCACCAGCCCTCAGCTTCTCCTGCAGCTTCCCTGCCAAGAGCAGACAAAGCATTAGCTGATGCCCAGGGAGAATCTCATATAAGATTCTTGGGGTGAGAGGAAGTTGAAGCTTTTCTATCTTACCTTTTCTCTCAGATACCTCACTCAACTTCTCATCAAATGGTCTCTTTGAAAATTTCCTCACACAGTAAAGAAATGGCAGTTGCTTATTTGTGGGTGCTAGATTTTCATAACACAGGCATGGTATGATTTTTTGTCTGTTTTCACTCGCTAGCCTGATGGAAAAAATTTTGCAAGTTTTACGTGTTCATAAAATAAACAGAGCTGGGGTTTTTGCAAATTATGTAGCTAATATTTCTGTAATTTTTTTTTCAGTTCTATTAGATATTTTAGTTACATTTCTTTTCCCTTTAGATGCCATGAAGGAGAAAAGAGAGGTGTTAAGAGAATATACTCAAACCCTTATTAAGGCAACAAAATAATGGGAGCTGGCAACAAGAAAGGCTGGGGAAAATGCACTGTACACGCACCGACTCTAACAGGAGAATAGAAGAATGAAATAAGAATGGATATGCCTTTTGTTAGAATCTGTTTTTGTTTGTATTTTGTTTTCACATTTAGCTAGCTATCCATTCCTGAGCTCTTGAACACTTCTATAAAGTAAAGGAGGAAAGCAGCTTTTTTTTTTTTTGCGGTAAGCGGGCCTCTCACTGTTGTGGCCTCTACCGTTGCGGAGCATAGGCTCCGGACGCGCAGGCTCAGCGCCCATGGCTCACGGGCCTAGCCGCTCCACGGCATGTGGGATCTTCCCGGACCGGGGCACGAACCTGTGTCCCCTGCATCAGCAGGCGGACTCTCCACCACTGTGCCACCAGGGAAGCCCGGAAAGCAGCTTTTTGCTGCACACTAAAGTGGTTATAATGTTTGGAAGGAGGTAAAGAGAAATACCTCTCTCTACCTCCTTTCTGTTCAGATCATTGTTAATTCTTAGGAAAATCAATCAAGTAGATAAGTATCATTTTTTAGCTTCTTCCTGCCTTACTAACTCAAAATGGGGCCCAGGGATGAGTAGCATCAGCCTCACCTGGGAGCTTATTAGAAAGACAATCTCTGAGTCCATCTCAACCTCCTGATCCAAAAGAGCCAGGAATCTGTCTTTTCAAACTCTCCACGTGATAATTCTACACACTGAATTTTGAAAAACTGTCTTGTAGGTGTGTGGAATCCAAAATTCTACATTTCTAACAAGTTCCCAGGTCATGTTGATGCTGCTTGTTCATATACCATAGTTTTGAGTGGGGAGGTGCTAATGGATGTCTACCTAATTCTGAGATCTTTTTCCTTTTCTTTTTTGCCCTTTTACCCCCATTATTAGCTTTCTGTCCCACGTCACTCTCTCCCTATTCTATACATGTGCAGCTGGTTGACTGAACAACTGGAACCAGCAAGGTACAAATATAAAAACAATTTTGTTTTTAATAACTGCTACCTTCATACAAGCATGCATCTCTTCTTTCTGGATGTATAACGACCTTCCGGATAGATCCTGTAGCTTTCTCCAAGGCTTTAATGTAAAATAGTGCACAGGGATAGAATCTCTGTGTGAACCTGACATGTGTCTCCTGGAGTTGGGTTCACATACACGGAGGTTTATGTCTGCTTCCCTCCTAGAGAGTACTGAGGAAGCTTGTTGGAACAGGCCAACATCTCAGCTGTTAAAGTGACTGGGTCAGAACCACTTAATGTTTCATTGCCCTTCCTCTTCCCTCCTGGCTCATACTTGACCTGTAGCCTATGTCCAACGTAGAGTAGAATGAATTCCATTGAACTTATCAACTTCTAATTCTAGCTCCTCTGGCATTGGAAACTAGGATGAGAAATCAGGCAGCATGGCCCTCTATCATAGCTACCTTTTGGTCATGTGAAGGAATGTCTTGTCTTGCGTGTCTCTGTTGGGTGCATTTTCTGAGAGTGAAGTTATTGAACTGTTGAGCTTCTCTTCTGTGCTTAAAGAGCACCAGGAGTCTTGGGTTGTTGGGTTGACGTTTTCTTCCCAAACATATGCTACAAAATGGGTGTGACCCATTCCAACAAGCTTTCTCAGTACTCTCTAGAGGGAAGCAGACATAAGATTCTATGTGTATGTGAACCCAACTCCAGGAGACACATATTGGGTTCACATGGAGATTCTCTCCCTGTGCACTCTTTTGGCATCCAAACCTTGGAGAACCTGGGGCTTTCCTCATCTTGCCAATATCCAGCCACAAAGTGAGATACTTGGTCTCCCCACCTCTGACTACTGAATACTGGTTTCCCTATCTTTGGTGGCCCCTTTTGAGGTTTAGGGTGTACAGATCAACAATTTCTTCTTGATTCTCCTCTCTATGCTAAGTTAGATTGTATGTACCGATATGGGGACAAGAGGATGCAGTGATGGTTGAGGATAATCGAACTCATTAAACAGCTTTTTATAAAGCATTGGGGAAATCATCAGCAGGTCCTTGCAAGTTCTCTACAGAGAATACGGTTACTTAATGCTTCTTTGTCTTTATATTGGAAACATAGATGTTCATTGCCAGGCAAATGGAAGTATCCTCTTTCTTGATCTGCTATCAACATACCCCAACTCCTCCTATCACTTTATAGGTAGCCCTCATCTTCATTTAAATTTCATTAGTTAAGGAGAGAATTGTAACAGAAAGAGCCACACTCAGGAGCCTTACATTGAGGCACTGGGATTTCAGAGGACTATGAAGGATGCAGGGGCAGAAAAGAGTTCTGGGGACAGGAGACAAAACCTATTACTATCTTCCTTCTTTGGGAAACTTGTCACTTTAGGAGCAGCATGAGTCACTGTGTCTATCCTTGGTTATACACGGTAGGAATCTTCTTCCTTTTTAGAATTTGTAGATAGCATCTGAGAACAGAAAAGTATATTAGACATCAAGTCCAGTCCCCTTATGTAAAAAAGAAATCAAATGTATTCATGCATTAATTTAGTGGACATTTATTAGGTGGCTTCTCTTGGCAAGAGACTGAATTTTAAGAGGCTTTACTCAAGATTTCTCAGTGGTTAATGCAGGGGTTTACCACATTGGCTCTGCCTGTTTTGTGGTTTCAGCTTTACAGAATGTTCCCAAATGATACTCCATAAAACAGAGCCCCTCATTTGTAAAGAAGATATAACCAGGAAAATTAAATAGCACATCTTAAATATTATTAAGTAAATGCCTATACAAATTCAAAATTAGTCTTCTAAAAAAGCAATTTCATTTAGAGGGAATAATGGGCTTAAATTGGAGTTGATTTTGATATCTCAAAGTGCACCAGATTATTTCCAAATGTGCCACTTATCACATCTTAGTAAGTCACAGTGAGGTGCCACTGGCCACTTTATAGCATTTCTGCTACAATTTGGAAACACTGCAGCCATTATGCATAGTAGCCCACATTGCTCTTGACAGGTAGCTGCACCTTCCAGGAACCAGAGCCTCTGCTGTCCCTGAAAGTCGCCACAGGGGTGCTCGCTGTGATGTAAACACCTGCTCACAATGTTGGTAATGAGCTTAACACACCTGGCATCCCTTTAACAGCTGTAGGGTGACCTCTCAACCATGGGCCAAATCCAGACTGATTATTATGAGGTGAAAAGTCTCAAATCCAATCGGCCATCCCATGCACTATCAGGCCACCTGGTTAACATCTGTTGTTTGAAGTTTGTGGTGGTTGTTTTCTTTTCAAGCATTGCATTTTTTTAATTGACTGGTGTGAAAAAAAATGGAAGATAATGATCACTACAGAGAAACATTATTAAAACATCTCTGACAGAGTGAAATTCCCACTGTAAATATTGTTGCTTTTAAAGTGCACATTTGGCTAGAAGATCGACTATTCAATCATAAAGATTTTGGTAAGCATTACGTGGGGGTATATTGAAAGCTAATTGAGTGTAACATGGAGTGACTGATAGTCGAAAGAAGTTATAACCACGGGGCTTATCTTAGTCAATGTAGTCAAAGCAAGCATTATAACACAAATGAAGATAAATAACTGAAGATTAAATTTGTGCTTATTGGGGATGTTATTGCTTCAAAGTACAGTCTAATTTTGTGATGTGGTTAGTGAAGGCATCTTACAGAGAGAGGTGATTTGAATTGGACCTTAAAGAATAGATCAGACTCATCTGGAGATGCAAGAAGAGAGATGAGCAGCAGATCGGCACTGCGGGAAAGCTCTAGCACCAGGAATTAGTTACATGTGCACGAGGAGTTGGGTTTGAAGCAAGCAAGTGGCCTGTGCCGGAGAGCAGCGGAGAGGCCATTTATGGTGGATCGGGGGAGTCAGAGGCCTTCAGAATTAGTACAAGTGGAGAAAAGTCATTGTGAGTTCTTTAAGAAGTAACTGCTGACGTGATGATGTTTCAAGAAAGACGAATAGAGAAAGTATGTAGGGGTGAAATGGAATCAGTGGCACACTTCCGAGTTCTCTAATTGAAAAGGTAATCATCAATATATGTAAAGCACTACAACGTTTCCCACGTTATGAGCAGCCATCTCATTTGATGTTTTCACACCAGCCCACCAAAATATTCCTAGAAGCAGAAAGATATGGGGGTGCAGTTGTTCCAAACAGGTCTGGGGTATTGCATGAAGCAGAATGTCAAAAACATGAAAGGCATTTGATGTCTCATGTTTTCCTATACAAACCCAGCAGATTTTTTTTTTCTGATCCATAATATATCCTTGCTGATCTTTTAAAATATGCATGTTCAAAACCAGAAAGCAAACGTTAACCTGAAAACACTTCAGGATCTACTTCACATGTCCCCAGCTAGCTGACTGTCTGAAGACTTGGCTGTCAACTCTTGGGAAATATTGCCATTTTTGGGAGGCAGTTATCTCGATTCATCTCTTTTTGCAACAAATGAGAAACTTCTCCTGTCTCTCAGACCTCAAACCAGTCCTAGCAAAGATGCCAGTGGTTAGAGCAACCAAAGCAACGGGAAGCTACTATTGTGGATCAATTTACATTGAACAGTGACGAGACTGGGGGTGGGGGAAATTGGCCTGTAATTATCCAGATGTTCTTAAGCACACATATGAGGGTATATATCGTACTAAACCCCTCTTTTTTGTTGTTGTTATCATTATTATTGCCTTTTATGATTCTATTCTGATTTCTAACTGGTATATACCCTTTGAGGGGTTCTACATTGTCACCCACATCCATTTGCAAATTAAAATGTTATATTCCCTTTACATTATCACGGTCTTGTAGCTTGGTGTCCTAGGTTTCCTTGCTTGGCTCCTGTGCAGTCCTTTCTTGGTTATGCAGCTAACGGGGAGGTTTTTCCCATTAAAGCTGTGGAAACAATGCTACATGTACTTGGGCCAAAATTTATAAAAGATCAGCAGTTTTATTTTTCAGTTGGTATTAAATTGATCTATATGTGTTTTCTGGATCTTTGTATTTGTGGTTCGGTTTTTGATATGTGTCTGTTCCTCTGATGGACAAGTCTACTTATTTCTGTAATACTCTTTGAACTCCAGATTTACACCTCCTTTATTTTGGATTATGAACTGAGAGCATGTGCACATTTTAGAGGACACCGCCAGGTTAACCGCTAAAAAGTTTACATCAATTTACCATTTGTGTAATAGTGCAGGAGAGTGAGACCATTTTCCCAAGTGTCTCTACACTACATATCATTTTTTTCCCATTTTTGCAAACCTGAGCAGTAAAAACTTATTTCCCCCAAATGTTTAATGTATATTTATTTAACAACTGGTGAGTTTCATTTGTTTGTCATTTGAAATTCTTTTCCTATGCAATTTTTGTATGTAGCCTTTGCTACCTTTTCTAAGTGACTTCTAAGTGCTTACATAACTGTGGATCAAGCAGATTTTCTGTCACGTGTGTTTCAAATATTATTTCCCTGTCTTTAGTTTGTGAACTTTGTGTATAGATAATTTTTGTCATATAGATTATTAAAAATATGCAGTCAGTTTTCTACAGTCTCCCTGATTTTGAGTCTTGCTCAGGTTTGGTATCCTCATTGTAAAGATATTTTAAAGACATTCATTTTCCTCTGATTAATATGTTTTTTATTTTTAATATTTACATATTAAATCCATTGGGAATACATGTTCATATATGAGCCTAGGAAGAGGCTCTAGCTATACAACACACATTAACATATAATCAAATAATCGATTGCATCAACACTTTTTTTTCTTTTTTAAACATCTTTATTGGGGCATAATTGCTTTACAATGGTGTGTTAGTTTCTGCTTTATAACAAAGTGAATCAGTTATACATATACATATGTTCCCATATCTATTCCCTCTTACATCTCCCTCCCTCCAACCCTCCCTATCGCACCCCTCCAGGCGGTCACAAAGCACAGAGCTGATCTCCCTGTGCTATGTGGCTGCTTCCCACTAGCTATCTACCTTACGTTTGGTAGTGTATATATGTCCATGCCTCTCTCTCGCTTTGTCACAGCTTACCCTTCCCCCTCCCCATATCCTCAAGTCCATTCTCTAGTAGGTCTGTGTCTTTATTCCTGTCTTACCCCTAGGTTCTTCATGATTTTTTTTTTCTTAAGTTCCATATATATGTCTTAGCATACGGTATTTGTCTTTCTCTTTCTGACTTACTTCTGTATGACAGCCTCTAGGTCTATCCACCTCATTACAAAGAGCTCAATTTCGTTTCTTTTTATGACTGAGTAATATTCCATTGTACATATGTGCCACATCTTCTTTATTCATTCATCCGAAAATGGGCACTTAGGTCGTTTCCATATCCAAGCTATTGTAAATAGAGCTGCAGTGAACATTTTGGTACATGACCCTTTCTGAATTATGGTTTTCTCAGGGTATATGCCCAGTAGTGGGATTGCTGGGTCATATGGTAGTTCTATTTGTAGTTTTTTAAGGAACCTCCATACTGTTCTCCATAGTGGCTGTACCAATTCACATTCCCACCAGCACTGCAAGAGTGTTCCCTTTTCTCCACACCCTCTCCAGCATTTATTGTTTCTAGACTTTTTGATGATGGCCATTCTGACTGGTGTGAGATGGTATCTCATTGTAGTTTTGATTTGCATTTGTCTAATGATTAATGATGTTGAGGATTCTTTCATGTGTTTGTTGGCAGTCTGTATATCTTCTTTGGAGAAATGTCTGTTTAGGTCTTCTGCCCATGTTTGGATTGGGTTGTTTCCTTTTTTGTTATTGAGCTGCATGAGCTGCTTGTAAATTTTGGAGATTAACCCTTTGTCAGTTGCCTCATTTTCAAATATTTTCTCCCATTCTGAGGGTTGTCTTTTGGTCTTGTTTATGGTTTCCTTTGCTGTGCAAAACCTTTGCAGTTTCATTAGGTCCCATTTGTTTATTTTTGTTTTTATTTCCATTTCTCTAGGAATTGGGTCAAAAAGGTGATTTATGTCATAGAGTGTTCTGCCTATGTTTTCCTCTAAGAGTTTGATAATTTCGGGCCTTACATTTAGGTCTTTAATCCATTTTGAACTTATTTTTGTGTATGGTGTTAGGGAGTGAACTAATCCCATACTTTTAAATGTACCTGTCCAGTTTTCCCAGCACCACTTATTGAAGAGGCTGTCTTTTCTCCACGGTATATTCTTGCCTCCTTTATCAAAGATAAGGTGACCATATGTGCATGGGTTTATCTCTGGGCTTTCTATCCTGTTCCATTGATCTATGTTTCTGTTTTTGTGCCAGTACCATACTGTCTTGATTACTGTAGCTTTGTAGTATAGTCTGAAGTCAGGGAGCCTGATTCCTCCAGCTTCGTTTTTCGTTCTCAAGATTGCTTTGGCTATTCTGGCTCTTTTGTGTTTGCATACAAATTGTGAAATTTTTTATTCTATTTCTGTGAAAAATGCCAGTGGTAGTTTGATAGGGATTGAATTGAATCTGTAGATTGCTTTGGGTACTAGAGTCATTTTCATAATGTTGATTCTCCAATCCAAGAACATGGTATATCTCTCCATCTATTTGTATCATCTTTAATTTCTTTCATCAGTGTCTTATAATTTTCTGCATACAGGTCTTTTGTCTCCTTAGGTAGGTTTATTCCTAGATATTTTATTCTTTTTCTTGCAGTGGTAAATGGGAGTGTTTTCTTGATTTCACTTTCAGATTTTTCATCATTAGTGTATAGGAATGCCAGAGATTTCTGTGCATTAATTTTGTATCCTGCTACTTTACCAAATTCATTGATTAGCTCTAGTAGTTTTCTGGTAGCATCTTTAGGATTCTCTATGAATAGTATCATGTCATCTGCAAACAGTGACAGCTTTACTTCTTCTTTTCTGATTTGGATTCCTTTTATTTCCTTTTCTTCTCTGATTGCTCTGGCTAAAACTTCCAAAACTATGTTGAAGAAGAGTGGTGAGAGTGGGCAACCTTGTCTTGTTCCTGATCTTAGTGGAAATGCTTTCAGTTTTTCACCATTAAGGACAATGTTGGCTGTGGATTTGTCATACATGGCCTTTATTATGTTGAGGAAAGTTCCCTCTATGCCTACTTTCTGAAGGGTTTTTATCATAAATGGGTGTTGAATTTTGTCGAAAGCTTTCTCTGCATCTATTGAGATGACCATATGGTTTTTCTCCTTCAATTTGTTAATATGGTGTATCACATTGATTGATTTGCGTATATTGAAGAATCCTTGCATTCCTGGAATAAACCCCACTTGATCATGGTGTATGATCCTTTTAACGTGCTGTTGGATTCTGTTTGCTAGTATTTTGTTGAGGATTTTTGCATCTATGTTCATCAGTGATATTGGCCTGTAGTTTTCTTTCTTCGTGACATCCTTGTCTGGCTTTGGTATCAGGGTGACGGTGGCCTCGTAGAATGAGTTTGGGAGTGTTCCTCCTTCTGCTATATTTTGGAAGAGTTTGAGAAGGACAGGTTTAGCTCTTCTCTAAATGTTTGAAAGGATTCGGCTGTGAAGCCATCTGGTCCTGGGCTTTTGTTTGTTGGAAGATTTTTTTTTTTGCTGTACGCGGGCCTCTCGCTGCCGTTGCCTCAGCCGCCACGGAGCACAGGCTCCAGACACGCAGGCTCAGCGGCCATGGGTCACGGGCCCAGCCTCTCCGCGGCATGAGGGATCCCCCCGGACCGTGGCAAGATCCCGTGTACCCTGCATCAGCAGGCGGACTCCCAACCACTGCACCACCAGGGAAGCCCTGTTGGAAGACTTTTAATCACAGTTTCAATTTCAGTGCTTGTGATTGGTCTGTTCATGTTTTCTATTTCTTCCTGATTCAGTCTTGGCAGGTTGTGCATTTCTAAGAATTTGTCCACTTCTTCCATGTTGTCCATTTTATTGGCATAGAGTTGCTGGTAGTAATCTCTCATAATCTTTTGTATTTCTGCAGTGTCAGTTGTTACTTCTCCTTTTTCATTTCTAATTCTATTGATTTGAGTCTTCTCCCTTTTTTTCTTGATGAGTCAGGCTAACGGTTTATCAATTTTGTTTATCTTCTCAAAGAACCAGCTTTTAGTTTTATTGATCTTTGCTATCATTTCCTTCATTTCTTTTTCATTTATTTCTATCTGATTTTTATGATTTCTTTCCTTCTGCTAACTTTGGGGTTTTTTTGTTCTTCTTTCTCTAATTGCTTTAGGTGCAAGGTTAGGTTGTTTATTCGAGATGTTTCCTGTTTCTTAACGTGGGCCTGTATTGCTGTGAACTTCCCTCTTAGAACTGCTTTTGCTGCATCCCATAGGTTTTGGGTCGTCATGTCTCCATTGTCATTTGTTTCTAGATATTTTTTGATTTCCTCTTTGATTTCTTCAGTGATCACTTCGTTATTAAGTAGTGGATTGTTTAGCCTCCATGTGTTTGTATGTTTTACAGATCTTTTCATGTAATTGATATCTAGTCTCATAACGTTGCAGTCAGAAAAGGTACTTGATACGATTTCAATTTTCTTAAATTTACCAAGACTTGACTTGTAACCCAGGATATGATCTATCCTGGAGAATGTTCCAAAAGCACTTGTGAAAAATGTGTATTCTGTTGTTTTTGGATGGAATGTCCTATAAATATCAATTAAGTCCATCTTGTTTAATGTATTATTTAAAGCTTGTGTTTCCTTATTTATTTTCATTTTGGATGATCTGTCCATTGGTGAAAGTGGGGTGTTAAAGTCTCCTACTATGAATGTGTTATTGTCGATTTCCCCTTTTATGGCTGTTAGTATTTGCCTTATGTATTGAGGTGCTCCTATGTTGGTTGCATAAATATTTACAATTGTTATATCTTCTTCTTGGATCGATCCCTTGATCATTATGTAGTGTCCTTCTTTGTCTCTTCTAATAGTCTTTATTTTAAAGTCTATTTTTTCTGATATGAGAATTGCTACTCCAGCTTTCTTTTGGTTTCCATTTGCATGGCATATCTTTTTCCATCCCCTTACTTTCAGTCTGTATGTGTCTCTAGGTCTGAAGTGGGTCTCTTGTAGGAAGCAAATATATGGATGTTGTTTTTGTATCCATTCAGCCAATCTGTGTCTTTTGGTGGGAGCATTTAGTCCATTTACATATAAGGTAATTATCGATATGTATGTTCCTATTCCCATTTTCTTAATTGTTTTGGGTTCGTTACTGTAGGTCTTTTCCTTCTCTTGTGTTTCTTGCCTAGAGAAGTTCCTGTAGCAGTTGTTGTAAAGCTGGTTTGGTGGTGCTGAACTCTCTCAGCTTTTGCTTGTCTGTAAAGGTTTTAATTTCTCCATCAAATCTGAATGAGATCCTTGCTGGGTAGAGTAATCTTAGTTTTAGGTTTTTCTCCTTCATCACTTTAAATATGTCCTGCCACTCCCTTCTGGGTTGCAGAGTTTCTGCTGAAATATCAGCTGTTAACCTTATGGGGATTCCCTTTTGTGTTATTTGTTGTTTTTCCCTTGCTGCTTTTAATATGCTTTCTTTGTATTTAATTGTTGACAGTTTGATTAATATGTGTCTTGGCGTATTTCTCCTTGGATTTATCCTGTACGGGACTCTCTGTGCTTCCTGGACTTGATTTACTATTTCCTTTCCCATATTAGGGAAGTTTTCAACTATAATGTCTTCAAATATTTTCTCAGTCCCTCTCTTTTTCTCTTCTTCTTCTGGAACCCCTATAATTCGAATGTTGGTGCGTTTAATGTTGTCCCAGAGGTCTCTGAGACTGTCCTCAGTTCTTTTCATTCTTTTCTCTTTATCCTGCTCTGCAGTAGTTATTTCCACTATTTTATCTTCCACGTCACTTATCCGTTCTTCTGTCTCAGTTATTCTGCTATTGCTCCCATCTAGAGTATTTTTCATTTCATTTATTGTGCTGTTCATCGTTGCTTGTTTCATCTTTAGTTCTTCTAGGTCCTTGTTAAATGTTTCTTGCATTTTGTCTATTCTAGTTCCAAGATTTTGGATCATCTTTACTATCATTATTCTGAATTCCTTTTCAGGTAGACTGCCTATTTCCTCTTCATTTGTTAGGTCTGGTGGATTTTTATCTTGCTCCTTCATCTGCTGTGTGTTTTTCTGTCTTCTCATTTTGCTTATCTTACTGTGTTTGGGGTCTCCTTTTTGCAGGCTGCAGGTTCGTAGTTCCCGTTGTTTTTGGTGTCTGTCCCCAGTGGCTAAGGTTGGTTCAGTGGGTTGTGTAGGCTTCCTGGTGGAGGGGACTAGTGCCTGTGTTCTGGTGGATGAGGCTGGATCTTGTCTCTTTAGTGGGCAGGTCCACGTCTGGTGGTGTGTTTTGGAGTGTCTGTGGACTTATTATGATTTTAGGCAGCCTCTCTGCTAATGGGTAGGGTTGTACTCCTGTCTTGCTAGTTGTTTGGCATAGGATGTCCAGCACTGTAGCTTGCTGGTCGTTGAGCGAATTTGGGTGCTGGTGTTGAGATGGAGATCTCTGGGAGATTTTCACTGTTTGATATTATGTAGAGCTGGGAGTTCCCTTGTGGACCAGTGTCCTGAAGTTGGCTCTCCCACCTCAGAGGCACAGCACTGACTCCTGGCTGCAGCACCAAGAGCCTTTCATCCACACGGCTCAGATTAAAATGGGGAGAAAGTAGAAAGAAAGAGTTAGTAGAAAGAAAGAAATAATGAAAGAAAAAGAAGGAAAGAAAGAAAGGGAAAGAAGGAAGGAAGGAAAGAAAGAAAGGAGGGAAGGAAGGAAAAGGAAAGAAAGAAAATAAAGTCAAATAAAATAAAGTAAGATAAAATATAATAAAGTTATTAAAATAAAAATATAATTATTAAGGAAAAAGAAAAACAGACGGATAGAACCCTAGGACAAAAGGTGGAAGCAAAGCTATACAGCATAAATCTTGCTCTCGAAGTCCACCTCCTGAATTTGGGATGATTCGTTCTCTATTCATGTATTCCACAGACATCAAGTTGATTGTGGAGATTTAATCCGCTGCTTCTGAGGCTGCTGGGAGAGATTTCCCATTCTCTTCTTTATTCTCACAGCTCCCAGGGGCTCAGCTTTGGATTTGGCCCCGCCTCTGCATGTAGGTCGCCGGAGGGCGCCTGTTCTTCGCTCAGAAGGGACGGGGTTAAAGGAACCGCTGATTCGGGGGCTCTGGCTCACTCAGCCCGGGGGGAGGGAGGGGCACGGAGTGCGGGGTGAGCCTACGGGGGCAGAGGCCAGCGTGACGTTGCACCAGCCTGAGGCACGCCAAGCGTTCTCCTGGGGAAGCTGTCCGTGTATCCTGGGACCCTGGCAGTGGTGGGCTGCACAGGCTCCCTTGGAAGCGGGGTGTGGATAGTAACCTGTGCCCGCACGCAGGCTTCTTGGTGGCGGTAGCAGAAGCCTTAGCGTCTCATGCCCGTCTCTGGGGTCCGACCTTTTAGCCACGGCTCGCGCCCGTCTCTGGAGCTCCTTTAAGCAGCGCTCTTAATCCCCTCTCCTTGCGCACCAGGAAACAAAGAGGGAAGAAAAAGTCTCTTGCCTCTTCGGCAGGTCCAGAGTTTTCCCTGGACTCCCTCCAGGCTAGCCGTGGTGCTCTAACCCCCTGCAGGCTGTGTCCACACTGCCAACCCCAGTCCTCTCCCAGCGCTCTGACCGAAGCCCGAGCCTCAGCTCGCAGCCCCGCCCACCCCGGCGGGTGAGCAGACAAGCCTCTCGGGCTGGTGAGTCCCGGTCAGCCCTGATCCTCTGTGCAGGAATCTCTCCACTTTGCTCTCTGCACCCCTGTTGCTGTACTCTCCTCTGCAGCCCCGAAGCTCCCCCGCTCCGCCACCCGCAGTCTCCGCCCGTGAAGGGGCTTCCTAGTGTGTGGAAACCTTTCCTCCTTCACGGCTCCCTCCTACTGGTGCAGGTCCTGGCCCTATCCTTTTCTCTCTGTTTATTCTTTTTTCTTTTGCCTTACCCAGGTACGTGGGGGGTTTCTTGCCTTTTGGGAGGTCTGAGGTCTTCTGCCAGCGTTCAGTAGGTGTTCTGTAGGAGTTGTTCCACATGTAGATGTATTTCTGGTGTATCTGTGGGGAGGAAGGTGATCGCATCTTACTCTTCCGCTATCTTCCCAGAAGCCCTATTTTTAAACAACAAAATACCCCACAAGTTTTCCTATAATTTAGCCTTTTTTTCTTCTCCTAAAAATGTTGCTTTTGGGCTTCCCTGGTGGCACAGTGGTTGAGAGTCCCCCAGCCGATGCAGGGGACATGGGTTCATGCCCCGGTCTGGGAAGATCCGGAGCGGCTAGGCCCATGAGCCATGACCGCTGGGCCTGCACTGTGCGTCCGGAGCCTGTGCTCTACAATGGGAGAGGCCACAGCAGTGAGGGGCCCGCCTACCGCAAAAAACAAAAAGAAAGAAACATGTACCACAATGTTCACTGCAGCTCTATTTACAATAGCCAGGTCATGGAAGCAACCTAAGTGTCCATTGAAAGATGAATGGATAAAGAAGATGTGGCACATATATACAATGGAATATTACTCAGCCATAAAAAAATCGAAATTGAGTTATTTGTAGTGAGGTGGATAGACCTAGAGTCTGTCATACAGAGTGAAGTAAGTCAGAAGGAGAAAAACAAATACTGTATGCTAACACATATATAAGGAATCTTAAAAAAAAAAAAAATGGTACCGATGAACCTAGTGGCAAGGCAGGAATAAAGATGTAGACATAGAGAATGGATCTGAGGACACAGGTGGTGGGAGGGGGAAGCTGGGGCAAAGTGAGAGTAGCATCGACATATATACACTACCGAATGTAAAATAGACAGCTAGTGGGAAGTAGCAGCATAGCAAGGAGAGATCAGCTCGGTGCTTTCGATGACCTAGACCTAGATGGGTGGATAGGGAGGGTGGGAGGGAGGCTCAAGAGGGAGCGGATATAGGGATATATGTATGCATATGGCTGATTCACTTTGTTGTACAACAGAAAGTAACACAGCATTGTGAAGCAATTATACTCCAATAAAGGTGTATTAAAAAAAAGAAAACACATAAAAATTTAACCATTTTTAAAATACTTAAGCCACTTGTTAAAATTAATGTTGGATAAATATCTAAACTGAAACTATAAGTAATGAAGAAAAAGGGAAAAAATCTCAGATATATAGGGATTTACTCTAGTTAACCATTATGTATTTTAATGCCAGTGTCTACCATTTGTCTTCTGAGAGTCTAAAGTAGAATTTCTTGACTGAGTCCCAGGCATCTTTCTTTGAATAACATCCAGGTTGTCCCAGGACCACAGATTGAGAAAGATCAGCTAATCTGTATGCAGAGAAATACTGATAGTTTTACAGTCTTTATTTTTTTAAATTACAAAAATATATTATGTATTCAGGTTAAAACATTTGATAAAAGACACACAAAATGAAATCAAAGAGAATGTATAACAGGATAAGGTAAAGATGAAAGCAAAAGTTGAGAAAATAAGATTAAAAGCATCAAAATTAGTAACTAATTTTACTCTTAATACAAATTATACCCTAATACTCTGAAGGATTAATAAAACATATAGCTGGCAAATTCATCTAAGGAAAAAGAGAAAATGAATATATGACAGCATTCGGAATGAAGGACAATGAATGAGGTTAAGTAATCATATAATGGATATGTGATACAATTTTACAATGATTAATCTGAAAACTTAAATTTTGAAATACACATCACCATAATTTACTAAAAAGCAAAACTGACAACCATAATATACACAGGAAATCCCACCAAAAATCAATAAATAGGGCTTCCCTGGTGGCGCAGTGGTTGAGAGTCCGCCTGCCGATGCAGGGGACACGGGTTCGTGCCCCGGTCCGGGAAGATCCCACATGCCGCGGAGCGGCTGGGCCTGTGAGCCATGGCCGCTGAGCCTGCGCGTCCGGAGCCTGTGCTCCGCGACGGGAGGGGCCACAACAGTGAGAGGCCTGCTTACCGAAAAAAAAAAAAAAAATCAATATATTAGGAGTCAAATAATTTTATAGGCAAGTTCTTCCTTTCCTTTCTATGTTATCTAACTACTCCGAAATACTTTAAAAATTTTTGCAATACTAATATATTAAAATTTTTGAATATATTATCCAATATCTATAGAGTGCTTGCTTGCTATGTCCCCTGCTCTTTATTTGGGTTATTTTATTTAATTCTCATTAAAATCATGTGATGTAGATAGCATTTTTATGCCCATATTAGAGATAGGAGGGCTGTAATTTTAAAAGATTAAATGTCTTGCTCAGAATATACATGAGGAAAGTTAGAAGTGAATATATGCACTCTGATTACAGAACCTATATTCCTAATCTCTATGCAATGTTGCCTTTAAGTGAAAAGGCATAACAATTCACCCCAAGAAGAAAAAAGAAAAGAAAAAAGGAATGAGAGAGGAAAGGGAAAAGGAGAAAGGAAGGAGAGGTGAGAAAAAGAAAAGGAAGAGAAAACACACTCTCACTTAAGAATATACTTATGCTTCAGAGGAATGCAAAAACATTATTTTACTTCAAATTGCCTCTTTATGAAAAAATCTTTTGATAATTATGTTTCTTTCTGGTGTTGTTTTTGAGAAAGGAAAGAAAGATAAATTTGAGTGGAACCAGATTATCACATTTATTTTGACCAACTATAAGATTTCCAGAATCCCTGCAGCCCCAAGAATAAGCAGTGAAACACAAAGGACAGGTATCTTGGTAATGGTTTCTTCCCAGGGAACAATAAGACACTTTCAACAATGAATTTAGGGTTGAAATTGGAGAAGAGAAAAGTAGTTTCCTGTGAGAAAAGGCTAGGCGTCCAGTATACTCTTAAAATGTCTCATTCCTCTTTGGGTAAAATTTTCTACAGTAAGATGATAGATTCAAGAGATAGAATTGAAGCCAAACAGAAAAGCCTGATCATGCTTGGTGTTACCTCAGTGCTAAGGTGTTCAAGGTCGACATGTAGAAAGAAATTGATCTAAGGGGACAATAGATGAGGTCAATTCACTAGCATCGCCAGATCACCATCAAGAGATGCTTCAGAATAACCATGCTCCTGGTCCAGCATCACACTTCAGTGGGTCCTCCTATTTCACGATTCATCTTGTGACTGCAGTCAACCTTCTGCTCTGAGAGCACATCATGATAAGACAGGCCTTGAAACCCATTTTAATGGCTTCAAAATTGCCTCTATTCATGACCTACTGTTGGAGTCTAGTCATTACTGCCTGTGTTCACACTTGTCAGAATCAGCTTACTAAAGCAGAAGTGATTTTATAAAGAAGGATGAGCAGGCAGGGTGGAGGATGAGAACATGAAGTTTTCGTTCCTTCAAGAGAACTCATTTGGGAAAGAAGTATCATCAAAGTCTTACTGAAGTAAGTAGAACCTGCAACCCTAACGTCGTCTCAAAGAAACATGTCTTTAATCCCTTTTATAGGAATAGCCCAAGCAAAGAGCCAAATTTTTAGGATGTTTATCTTATTTTTTTTTAAGCTGCATGTCTCCAACTAAAATTTCATACTTTGTACAATTTTAAGAGAGTCATATTCTGACAAAATTCATTCATTAGTTTATTTCCTTTTATAACCGCAGTGGTTAAAGAGAGATAGATAGATAGATAGACACACATATATACATATATATATATACACAAACATATGTACAAATATATAGATATATATATAGAATTTGCAACTATTTCAATTGTGGAGTTACATAAATTTTGGTATTATCCTGAAAAAATTTTGTATATTTTATAGGTACCCCATAAAAGAAAACTTGTGTTTAAAATTATAATCAAATACAGAATCTAAATTTGTAAGAGATGTTTCTGTCTCCATTAGAAGTGCACGTGACCAAATACATTCAATTCTAATAATTCAAGGATAGATTACTATGAGAAAACAAATAAGCATTCATCATCATAAGAACACTCACTAGGAAAAGTCTCTTCAATAAATGGTGTTGGAAAACTGGATAACCACATGCAGAAGAATGAAATAGGACCCCTATTTTATAGCACTCATCAGAATTAACTCACTATGGATTAAAGAATTAAACATAAGACCTGAAACTGTAAAACATGGAAAGTTTTATATCCATGTCAAACAACAAAAGCAAAAATAAAGAAGTGGGGCAACATCAAACTTAAAAGCTTCAGCAAAGCGAATGAAACAATGAAAAGATGAAAAAGTTACCTATGGAATGGGAGAAAATAGTTGCAAATCATATATCTGATAAGGGGCTAATATCCAAAATATATAAAGAACTCATATAACTCAATAGAAAAAAAAAAAAAAAAGAAAAAGCCTGAAAACCTGATTTAAAAAGGGGCAGAGGAACTGAATAGACAGTTTTCTAAAGAAGACATACAAATGGCCAAGAGGTACATTAAAAGGTGCTTGACATCATAAATCATCAGGGAAATGAAAATTAAAATCACAATGAGATAACCCCTTACACTTGTTAGAATGGCTGTTATCAAAAAGACAAAAGATAACAAGCATCTGCAAGGATGTAGAGAAAAGAGAACCCTGTTGCTGGGAATGTAAATTGGTGCAGTCACTACAGAAGACAGTATGGAGGTCTTGCAAAAAATTAAAAATACAACTACCATATGATCCAGCAGTCTCACTTCTGGGTGTATATCTGAAGAAAATGAAATCACTATCTCAAAGAGATACCTGCACCCCAGTGTTCATAGGAGCACTATTCACAATAGGCAAGACGTACAGACAACCTAAGTGTCCATTGATGGCTAAAGAAAATGTGGTGTATATATTAAAGGAAATGTTATCCAGCCATGACAAAGAAGGAAATCCCATCATTTGTGACAACTTGGATAAACCTTGAAGGCATTATGCTAAGTATTGTAAGTCAGAGAAAGACAAGCACTGTATGATCTCACTTATATGTGGAATTTTAAAAAGCTGAACTCAGAGAAACAGTAATGTGGTGGTTACTTATAGCAGGGGAAATGGAGAGATATTGGTCAAAAGTATAAACTTCCAGTTATAAGAGTCAGAAGTTCTGGGGATCTAATGTGCATGATGGTGATTATAGCTTATGATCCAAATTATATACTTGAAAATTTCTAAAATAGATCTCAAATGTTCTCATCACAAAAAAGAAATAGTAATTATGTGATTGATAGGATGGAGATGTTAGCTAATGCTATGGTGGTAATCATTTTATAATATGTAAATGTATCAAATCAGCATATTGCACAGTAAAGTCACACAATGTTATATGTCAATTATAGCTCAATAAAGGTGGGGAAAAAAGGCAGCAAATAAACATTTATCATCATGTTAGTAAGTAAAAGGAGAAACTGAGTATGTAACAGACTTTGAAAAAAGGCATTTGACAAAAATATAGCAAATATTCTTGATAAAATTGCCAAGAAAACTTGGAGTAAACAGAATATTTCTGAACATGATAAAACATATTTATTGAAAATAAATATCAAATATAATTTTGTTATTCAAGTGTAAAGATGTTTCCATTAAGTCAAGAACAAGACAGTGGTATCCGTTTCAATAATATTAGAGATTCTACCCAGTCTAAGCAAATAGATAAATAAAAGCGGAATCATGCATTTATGATCCTTTAATATGATAAAGGTGACTCAATAATCAGCCTGGAACCCATCAAAATTTCTCAATAAAGAGTATTGATGCAATCGAGGACGAGGGGAAGATGGCGGAAGAGTAAGATGCGGAGATCACCTTCTTCCCCACAGATAACACCAGAAATACATCTAAAAGTGGAACAACTCCTACAGAACACCTACTGAACGCTGGCAGAAGACCTCAGACCTCCCAAAAGACAAGAAACTCCCCACGTACCTGGGTAGGGCAAAAGAAAAAAAGAAAAAACAGAGACAAAGAATAGGGACGGGACCTGCACCAGTGGGAGGGAGCTGTGAAGGAGGAAAGGTATCCACACCCTAGGAAGCCCCTTCGTGGGCGGAGCCTGCCGGTGGCGGAGTGGGGGAGCTTCGGAGCTGTGGAGGAGAGCACAGCCACAGGGGTGTGGAGGGCAAAGTGGGGAGACTCCCGCGATTCCCGCACAGAGGATCGGTGCCAACCGGCACTCACCAGCCTGAGAGGCTTGTCTGCTCACCTGCCGGGGCGGGCGGGGCTGCAAGCTGAGGCTCCAGCTTTGATCGGAGCGCAGGGAGAGGACTGGGGTTGGTGGCGTGACCACAGCCTGAAGGGGTTAGTGCACCACAGCTAGCTGGGAGGGAGTCCGGGAAAAGGTCTGGAGCTGCCGAAGAGGCAAGAGACTTTTTCTTCCCTCTTTGTTTCCTGGTGCGCGAGGAGAGGGGATTAAGAGCACTGCTTAAAGGGGCTCCAGAGACGGGTGCGAGCCACGGCTAAAAGCACGGACCCCAGAGACGGGCAGGAGACACTAAGGCTGCTGCTGCCGCTGCCAAGAAGCCTGTGTGCGAGCACAGGTCACTATCCACACCTCCCTTCCGGGGAGCCTGTGCAGCCCGCGACTGCCGGGTTCCCGGAATCCAGGGACAACTCCCTCGGGAGAACGCACAGTGAGCCTCAGGCTGGTGCAACGTCACGCCAGCCTCTGGCGCCGCAGGCTCGCCCCGCACTCCATGCCCCTCCGTCCCCCTCCGTCCCCCCGGCCTGAGTGAGCCAGAGTCCCCGAATCAGCGGCTCCTTTAACCCCGTCCTGTCTGAGCAAAAAACAGACGCCCTCCAGCGACCTACACGCAGAGGCGGGGCCAAATCCAAAGCTGAGCCCCTGGGAGCTGTGAGATCAAAGAAGAGAAAGGGAAATCTCTCCCAGCAGCCTCAGAAGCAGCGGATTAAAGCTCCACAATCAACTTGATGTACCCTGCATCTATGGAATACATGAATAGACAACGAATCATCCCAAATTGAGGAGGTGGACTTTGAGAGCAAGATTTATGATTTTTTTCCCCTTTTCCTCTTTTTGTGAGTGTGTATGTGTATGCTTCTGTGTGAGATTTTGTCTGTATAGCTTTGCTTCCACCATTTGTCCTAGGGTTCTATCCGTCCGTTTTTCTTAATTTTTTAATTAAATAACTTTATTATATTTTACTCTATTTTATTTTACTGTATCTTCCTTCCTTCTTTCTTTTTTCCTTCCTTCCCTCCATTCTTCCTTCCTTCCTTCCTCCCAATGTCCCTCCCTCCCTCCCTCCTTTCCTTTTCTCTTTCCTTCTTTCCTTTTCATTCCTTCCTTCCTTCCTTCCTTCCCTCCTTTGTTTCTTTCTTCCTACTTCTACTAATTCTTTCTCTCTACTTTTTCTCCCTTTTATTCTGAGCCGTGTGGAGGAAAGGCTCTTGGTGCTGCAGCCAGGAGTCAGTGCTGTGCCTCTGAGGTGGCAGAGCCAACTTCATGACACTGGTCCACAAGAGACCTCCCAGCTCCACATATCAAACAGCGAAAATCTCCCAGAGATCTCCATCTCAACGCCAGCACCCAAATTCGCTCAACGACCAGCAAGCTACAGTGCTGGACACCCTATGCCAAACAACTAGCAAACCAGGAACACAACCCCACCCATTAGCAGAGAGGCTGTCTAAAATCATAATAAGTCCACAGACAACCCAAAACATACCACCAGACGTGGACCTGCCCACTAAAGAGACAAGATCCAGCCTCATCCACCAGAACACAGGCACTAGTCCCCTCCACCAGGAAGCCTACACAACCCACTGAACCAACCTTAGCCACTGGGGACAGACACCAAAAACAACGGGAACTACGAACCTGCAGCCTGCAAAAAGGAGACCCCAAACACAGTAAGATAAGCAAAATGAGAAGACAGAAAAACACACAGCAGATGAAGGAGCAAGATAAAAATCCACCAGACCTAACAAATGAAGAGGAAATAGGCAGTCTACCTGAAAAGGAATTCAGAATAATGATAGTAAAGATGATCCAAAATCTTGGAACTAGAATAGACAAAATGCAAGAAACATTTAACAAGGACCTAGAAGAACTAAAGATGAAACAAGCAATGATGAACAGCACAATAAATGAAATGAAAAATACTCTAGATGGGAGCAATAGCAGAATAACTGAGACAGAAGAACGGATAAGTGACCTGGAAGATAAAATAGTGGAAATAACTACTGCAGAGCAGGATAAAGAGAAAAGAATGAAAAGAACTGAGGACAGTCTCAGAGATCTCTGGGACAACATTAAACGCACCAACATTCGAATTATAGGGGTTCCAGAAGAGGAAGAGAAAAAGAAAGGGACTGAGAAAATATTTGAAGACATTATAGTTGAAAACTTCCCTAATATGGGAAAGGAAATAGTAAATCAAGTCCAGGAAGCACAGAGAGTCCTGTACAGGATAAATCCAAGGAGAAATACGCCAAGACACATATTAATCAAACTGTCAACAATTAAATACAAAGAAAGCATATTAAAAGCAGCAAGGGAAAAACAACAAATAACACAAAAGGGAATCCCCATAAGGTTAACAGCTGATATTTCAGCAGAAACTCTGCAACCCAGAAGGGAGTGGCAGGACATATTTAAAGTGATGAAGGAGAAAAACCTAAAACTAAGATTACTCTACCCAGCAAGGATCTCATTCAGATTTGATGGAGAAATTAAAACCTTTACAGACAAGCAAAAGCTGAGAGAGTTCAGCACCACCAAACCAGCTTTACAACAACTGCTACAGGAACTTCTCTAGGCAAGAAACACAAGAGAAGGAAAAGACCTACAGTAACGAACCCAAAACAATTAAGAAAATGGGAATAGGAACATACATATCGATAATTACCTTATATGTAAATGGACTAAATGCTCCCACCAAAAGACACAGATTGGCTGAATGGATACAAAAACAACATCCATATATTTGCTTCCTACAAGAGACCCACTTTAGACCTAGGGACACATACAGACTGAAAGTGAGGGGATGGAAAAAGATATGCCATGCAAATGGAAACCAAAAGAAAGCTGGAGTAGCAATTCTCATATTAGAAAAAATAGACTTCAAAATAAAGACTATTAGAAGAGACAAAGAAGGACACTACATAATGATCAAGGGGTCGATCCAAGAAGAAGATATAACAATTGTAAATATTTATGCAACCAACATAGGAGCACCTTAATACATAAGGCAAATACTAACAGCCATAAACGGGGAAAATAACAGTAACACATTCATAGTAGGAGACTTTGACACCCCACTTTCACCAATGGACAGATCATCCAAAATGAAAATAAGGAAACACAAGCTTTAAATGATACATTAAACAAGATGGACTTAATTGATATTTATACGACACTCCATCCAAAAACAACAGAATACACATTTTTCTCAAGTGCTCATGGAACATTCTCCAGGATAGATCATATCTTGGGTCACAAATCAAGTCTTGGTAAATTTAAGAAAATTGAAATTGTATCAAGTATCTTTTATGACCACAACACTATGAGACTAGATATCAATTACAGGAAAAGATTTGTAAAGAATAGAAACACATGGAGGCTAAACAATACACTACTTAATAACGAAGTGATCACTGAAGAATTCAAAGAGGAAATCAAAACATACCTAGAAACAAATGACAATGGAGACACAATGACCCAAAACCTATGTGATGCAGTACAAGCAGTTCTAAGAGGGAAGTTTATAGCAATACAAGCCCACCTTATGAAACAGGAAACATCTCGAATAAACAACCTAACCTTGCACCTAAAGCAATTAGAGAAAGAAGAACAAAAATACCCCAAAGTTAGCAGAAGGAAAGAAATCATAAAAATCAGATGAGAAATAAATGAAAAAGAAATGACGGAAACAATAGCAAAGATCAATAAAACTAAAAGCTGGTTCTTTGAGAAGATAAACAAAATAGATAAACCATTAGCCATTACCCAGACTCATCAAAAAAAAAAAAAAAAGGACAAGACTCAAATCAATAGAATTAGAAATGAAAAAGGAGAAGTAACAACTGACACCGCAGAAATACAAAAGATCATGAGAGATTACTACAAGCAACTCTATGCCAATAAAGTGGAAAACGTGGAAGAAATGGACAAATTCTTAGAAATGCACAACCTGCCAAGACTGAATCAGGAAGAAATAGAAAATATGAACAGAAGAATCACAAGCACTGAAATTGAAACTGTGATTAAAAATCTTCCAACAAACAAAAAGCCCAGGACAAGATGGCTTCACAGGCGAATTCTATCAAACATTTAGGGAAGAGCTAACACCTGTCCTTCTCAAACTCTTCCAAAATATAGCAGAGGGAGGAACACTCCCAAACTCATTCTACGAGGCCACCATCACCCTGATACCAAAACCAGACAAGGATGTCACAAAGAAAGAAAACTACAGGCCAATATCACTGATGAACATACATGCAAAAATCCTCAACAAAATGCTAGCAAACAGAATCCAACAGTGCATTAAAAGGATCATACACCATGATCAAGTGGGGTTTATTCCAGGAATGCAAGGATTCTTCAATATACACAAATCAATCAATGTGATACACCATATTAACAAATTGAAGGAGAAAAACCATATGATCATCTCAATAAATGCAGAGAAAGCTTTTGACAAAATTCAACACCCATTTATGATAAAAACCCTGCAGAAAGTAGGCATAGAGGGAACTTACCTCAACATAATAAAGGCCATATATGACAAACCCACAGCCAACATCATCCTCAATGGTGAAAAACTGAAAGCACTTCCACTAAGATCAGGAACAAGACAAGGTTGCCAACTCTCACCCCTCTTATTCAACATAGTTTTGGAAGTTTTGGCCAGAGAAATCAGAGAAGAAAAGGAAATAAAAGGAATCCAAATTGGAAGAGAAGAAGTAAAGCTGTCACTATTTGCAGATGACATGATACTATTCATAGAGAATCCTAAAGATGCTACCAGAAAACTACTAGAGCTAGTCAATGAACTTGTTAAAGTAGCAGGATACAAAATTAATGCACAGAAATCTCTGGCATTTCTATACACTAATGATGAAAAATCTGAAAGTGAAATCAAGAAAACACTCCCATTTACCACTGCAACATAAAGAATAGAATATCTAAGAATAAAACTACCTAAGGAGACAAAAGACCTGTATGCAGAAAATTATAAGACACTGATGAAAGAAATTAAAGATGATACAAAGAGATGGAGAGATATACCATGTTCTTGAATTGGAAGAATCAACATTGTGAAAATGACTCTACTACCAAAAGCAATCTACAGATTCAATGCAAACCCTATCAAACTACCACTGGCATTTTTCACAGAAATAGAATAAAAAATTTCACAATTTGTATGGAATCACAAAAGAGCCAGAATAGCCAAAGCAATCTTGAAAACGAAAAACGGAGCTGGAGGAATCAGGCTCCCTGACTTCAGACTATACTACAAAGCTACAGTAATCAAGACAGTATGGTACTGGCACAAAAACAGAAACATAGATCAATGGAACAGGATAGAAAGCCCAGAGATAAACCCACGCACATATGGTCACGTTATCTTTGATAAAGGTGGCAGGAATGTACAGTGGAGAAAGGACAGCCTCTTCAATAAATGGTGCTGGGAAAACTGGACAGGTACACGTAAAAGTATGAGATTAGATCACTCCCTAACACCATACACAAAAATAAGCTCAAAATGGATTAAAGACCTAAATGTAAGGCCAGAAGCTATCAAACTCTTAGAGGAAAACATAGGCAGAACCCTCTATGACATAAATCACAGAAGGATCCTTTTTGACCCACCTCCTAAAGAAGTGGAAATAAAAGCAAAAATAAACAAATGGGACCTAATGAAACTTCAAAGCTTTTGGACAGCAAAGGAAACCATAAACAAGACCAAAAGACAACCCTCAGAATGGGAGAAAATATTTGCAAATGAAGCAACTGACAACGGATTAATCTCCAAAATTAAGAAGCAGCTCATGCAGCTTGATAACAAAAAAACAAACAACCCAATCCAAAAATGCGCAGAAGACCTAAAGAGACATTTCTCCAAAGAAGATATACAGACTGCCAACAAACACATGAAAGAATGCTCAATTTCATTAGAGAAATGCAAGTCAAAATTACAATGAGGTATCATCCCACACCAGTCAGAATGGCCATCATCAAAGAATCTAGAAACAGTAAATGCTGGAGAGGGTGTGGAGAAAAGGGAACACTCTTGCACTTCTGGTGGGAATGTAAATTGATATAGCCACTGTGGGGAACAGTATGGAGGTTCCTTAAAAAACTACAAATAGTACTACCATATGACCCAGCAATCCCACTACTGGGCATATACCCTGAGAAAACCATAATTCAAAAAGAGTCATGTGCCAAAATGTTCATTGCAGCTCTATTTACAATAGCCCGGAGATGGAGACAACCTATGTGTCCATCATCAGATGAATGGATAACGAAAATGTGGCACATATATACAATGGCATGTTACTCAGCCATAAAAAGAAACGAAAGTGAGCTATTTGAAATGAGGTGTATAGACCTAGAGTCTGTCATACAGAGTGAAGTAAGTCAGAAAGAGAAAGACAAATACCGTATGCTAACACATATATATGGAATTTAAGGGGAAAAAATGTCATGAAGAACCTAGGGGTAAGACAGGAGTAAAGACACAGACCTACTAGAGAATGGATTTGAGGATATGGGGAGGGGGAAGGGTAAGCTGTGACAAAGCGAGAGAGAGGCATGGACATATATACACTACCAAATGTAAGGTAGATTGCTAGTGGGAAGCAGCCGCATAGCAGAGGGAGATCAGCTTGGTGCTTTGTGACTGCCTGGAGGGGTGGGATAGGGAGGGTGGGGGGGAGGGAGACGCAAGAGGGAAGAGATATAGAAACATATGTATATGTATAACTGATTCACTTTGTTATAAAGCAGAAACTAACACACCATTGTAAAGCAATTATACTCCAATAAAGATGTTAAAAAAAAAGTTTTACTCAGCGAAACACCTTTAATCTAATTGTTGGCTCAATTTTATGGTTATAATTGGTTTTGCCTGGTTTGGCAGAGAACAATGACTAACTTTGAAACTTTTATCTAGTGAGAATAACGCTGTTTGACCTTCATATCACTTGCACTCTCTATTCCAATGAAACTTTTAAAATCTTAGTCCAAAGTCATTTTTCCCACCCACTTTCAACATAGGTCCTACCCAATTACAACTTATATAAGGTAGACTTGAGTACACGTTTTGTGTCCTAAGGGAACATGTATGTATTATTCTCGGGCACTTCTTGGTGAATTACTAGAGAAATAGGTATATTTCCTAAATATATGTGAAATCATCAAGGTCTTCACATTTTTGCACACACATGTGCAGCCACATACCCCTTGCTCTCCCTCCCCTCACACACATCTTCCACCTTTCTTTTTTTGTGTGACTGACTCTCACTCATTCTTTTTTGTCATCTTAAAAATACTAAGTTGCTTGGGAAAGTCCAGTATGTTATAGTTCACCTATCTTATCAGCACACTTTAGTATCCTAATACAGAGTTTCAGAAACAGTGGCCCAGATGAAATATGCAGATGGAAATTTCTCATTAAATCTCATTTAAATTCCTTGTTTAATTTAATATCATTTTATATTCATTAAGATTTACATAATAAATTAGACCCAGGCGACCAACTTAATATCATTTCTAGTGCCATAACAACGACCCCCCCCACACCCACAATGACATAAAATGTGTTCCCAAGCCCCTCTATTCTCTCATGTCATTTCTTAAAACAGATGGTCACACTTGGGGAGCAGTGGTATTTATTATTCATTCTAGGCAGGTTAGCAGAGTATCTTCTAAATACTTAGCATTTTCAAGACAGCATGGGAAATGCAAAGAAGATAAAATTCCTGACCTTAAGGGACACAGAATTTAGCTAAGGAGGCAAGACCTATTGACAGGAACACTTACATAACCAAACAGGGCAGCAAAGTAAAGTGCCAGGTCTACAAGAAAGAAAGAATTCCGGGGATTCACAAAAAAGATTGAGTTTCATGCATGCTAATGAGAGAAGGATCTAAGAGCTGGCTTGACCCCTTTAATATATGTCACTCCACTATGTGCCATATAGAAATAGCATGTATCCAGATGGATCATCCACTAATTCTACATCTCAGTGATTGGTGAAGTGTAAAGGTCTACCACATGCTTCAGATGCTTACTGTCCCGTCAACTTTTTCATTTAGTCCTACTACAGGCTCTCACATCACTTGTCGAATAATGGGAAGAACATCTGACTATTTCTGAGTTTCAACTTGCAATCTAGTGATCATAGTACCCTGCAGTTTGCGTCTCAAGGCTCCTGCTACAGCTACTTGCCTAAATGCTGGCTTCCTTGACTTACCCTACGTTCCCATTCTGTAAATTTCTAGCCCTTTCTTTGATGGGTTTTTGACCTACATCTTTGATTTGCTTTCAAGTAACTTGCGGTCTCATTCTGTTCACTCTTCCTCTATCTGCTTGGTTACTCCATGGATTTTCCTCAGAACTCTAATCTGTTGAGCTCACTGATTGATTAAGTCTTGGGTTCCATGTATTCTCCTGCTCTGTGCTGGTCTGTCTTCTCAGGTATTCTGTTCAGCAAACTCTAAATGCCTTGGTCTCCCCCGAATCTCAGCTCCATCTTCCCAACTCATGAAATCCGGTGAGTTCTGCCTTTGGTCCCCTCCTTGCCCTGCAGACTGGAGACTTTCAAGGCTGTAAGCTGGGGCAATAAGTAAGCTGGTTGTCATATCAGGGGAGAGGGTAAGTGTACTTGCATCTAATGGATAGGAGCCAGGAATGCTGCTAAACATTCTGTAATACACAGAACAGTCCCCCACCAGAATAAATCATCCAACCCAAAATGTCAATAGCATGCCAAAGTTCAGAAACTCTAGCTTAGTCTTATACAATAACCAGAGTTTTGGAGAAGAATATATTCACATTTTTTTCTCTTTCTGTATATCTTAGTTACAAAAGCTGATTTTGTGTTTAGTTTCAATTAAGTTTCTGCACTTTTTCTGCCATATCAGAAAGAAAAGCAAGTGTACTTTTCTGCCAGTGGTTTGGGTAAAAATCACAATAAGATCTGAAAGGGAAAAGGGAAAAGGAGAAAAAGATCAATAAGATGCAGAGACATAGATGATTACCCCCAAGTAATAAATTCAATTCAGATTTATTAAATATTGTGATTTTATGTTGATTCTGCAGAGCCTATGAGTTGGTATTATTCCCCCATGAGATGAGGGAAAAGGGAATTTAAGTGATTTGCCTGAGGTTATATGAGTGATGAATAGAAAAGATAGAATTTGAACTCAGATCTGTCTGACTCCCATGCTTTCATCTACCACTTCACAGGTACATGAAACAACAGAGACAAGCTAATGGAAAGCATCAAGCTGTTGAGTAAAAAGATTTCATTTTACTGTGTCACAACTAAGATTTAATTGGGGTTGTTCTGTTCTGATCGTGGGAGGAGTGGGGTTATATGAACTGCCTTCCTGGAAAGCCCAGAAAATGTTCTTTACCTCAAGAGACTGCCATTTTTAGTAGGACATCTAAGAAGAAATAAACCTTATGAAGACAGCCTTTTGAAAGAGGGGCAAATTACTTGACTTTTGATTTTACATTCAGAGTGATGCTATGAAGAGTCATGTGACCGAGGGATCCTTATATAACATTACCAGAGGGGAATTTTTGTTTTTCAGTTTAGGGCTTTCTAATACAGAAAGAAATGTCTTGAGAGTAGCTGAAATTTGTTAGTCTAAATTTTAAAAATTAAATTATTTAAAAAATAAAGTAAATAAGATGAAATGAACGCAAAAGGAACCATAGATCTGTTTTGGATTGTGATATGAGTCTACTTTTTCTTCTTATGAAACAGTGGTGGTTTGGAGTGAAAAAGGTGAGACACAGTCTGTGTGTGTCTTGCTTGTCTTAGTTTCACCTAATGGATCTCAGGTTCCTTATACAGTATGTGTCCCCAGGCGAACTCCTCCTTCACACCACCTGTAGCTAATGAAGTGTGCAGGCTGTATTCGAGAGCTTTACAATCAGTCCCAGAGAGATTTTAAGCTTTGCTTATGCCCTTGTGCAAAGTCTAATCTTATGTAAGACCTTATCATTAACAGATTTATGGGGAATATTTTCCCCTTCAAGTATACTCTATAAAACGCTGCCGGTTGTATGAATTAATAAACATAGCTGTGTAGGGCTGCAATTCTGGTTACCTCTGTCTCTAACTTGAGTAATCTCTTTGAATTATATTTTGTGTCCTTTGCTCCTGTGTGCTCCCTGGAACACTGGGGCAAAGATGATCATTTTATTCTCTCTCTTTTGACAGAAGATACTTCCGTATTAGAATAAAACAAACCTTGGATACAGCAGACAGCTGTTTAACAATTTCACATGTGCGTGCAGTAGGCAATAATGACACAGCCAAATATGAACCTGTACCATTTTGGTTAAAAAAGTTAGGAACACCAAAGGCAAGGAAACCAGCAGACAAACAAAAATAAGAACAATTAAGTTTTCTGCAAAAGGTAAAGTTTAAGCCACGGTTGTCATTAATATACATATTGGCTAAAATCCAGGTTATTTTCTCTGGGAACAGTCCTGTGTAGTACTCTCTCTCCCAAAGTCCTCCAGTTTTTAGAAAGTTGGACTCCTGTTCACTGATGTCAAAGAGCAAATGGAGTGGGTAAATGGTCATTGAAACTCAGCCTGTGTTTTCCCTGAAGATGAAATAGTTTCATCTACTTGCCTAATCTGGGAGGGGAAGTGGCAGAAGATTAGTACTAAATATAGAGATCAGCATTTTTCATACATTTTTGATTACCAGCCACAGTAAAATATAACTTATTGTACATAAACCCACTAATATAATCTATTCAGTTTGTTTCCTTTCTATTTCACTCCTTTCCTTCCCTTTCTTGTCCTTCCCTTCCTTTCCCTTCCCTGTTCTAGTCTGTTCCATTCTATTCCTATTCCTATTCTATTTGATTCCATTCCATTTCAATTTATTCTATTTTTCATGCTTAAAAAGATGCTAGTGGACTTAACTACCATGATGTTGTGACCCAACAATGACTTACATCCAAGCAATGTAGACTGGCTCATACACTTCCAGTTATTTTTAAGCAGCAGTTAAAAGTCAATATCCTCTTTTGTTGCTAGCGCCCCTTTTTAAATTGATACCACAAAACTTACTCATTTAAAATGTACAATTCAATAGTTTTCAGCATATTCTCTGAGTTGTGCACCCATCACCACAATTTAATTTAATAACATTTTATCATCCCCAAAGGAAATCCTGTACCCATTGAGAGTCACTCCCCATCCAACCATCTTTCCTCGTGCCAAGCCTGGATAACCACTAATTTCGTTTCTGTCTCTATAATTGGTCTCTCCTGGACATTACATATAAATGGTATTAAACAATATTTTTATAACTGGCTCTTTTTAAAATGTAGAGTAACATTTTCAAATTTTAACAAGTATCTGTGTTTCATGAGTTTCATTTTCTAAGTTATATCCCATTTGTATAGATATATCACATTTTATTTATGCATTCATCAGTTGATGGACAATTGGGTTATTTTCAATTTGGGGTTACTATGAATAATGCTTCAACAATCATGTACATTGTGTGTGTGTGTGCATGAGTGTGTGTGCACATGCATTCACATGTTGTTTCTCTTGGGTATATACCTAAGAGTGGAATCACTGACTCATATAGTAACTATATGTTTAACATTTTGAGCAACTGCCAGACTGTTTTCCAAAGTGGCTGCACCTTTTACAGTCTCATCAGCAATGTATGAGGGTTTCAGGTTTTCCACATTTTTGCCAACACGTATTACTGTTGGTCTCTTTTATTATAGTGGGTGCAGTGGGTACAGTGGGTGCAAAATTGTATATCACTGTGATGTTGATTTGCATTTTCTTAATGACTAATTATGCTAAACGTGTTTTCACATATTTTCATGTGCTTATTGGCCATTTGTACATCCCTGGAGAAATAGTTATTCAGACGTGTAGCCCATTTTTAAGTGGATCGTTTGTCTTTTTATTACCGAGTTATGAATTGTTTACGTATTCTGAATCAAAGTCCCTCATCAGATAGATAATTTGCAAATATTTTCTCCCATCCGTGGGCTGTCTTTTCACTTTTTAATGGTATTAACTGTAGCACAAAAGTTTTTCATTTTGATAAAATGCCATCTATGTTTTTCTTTTGTCATTTGTGCTTTTGGTGTCATACCTAAGAAAGGATCACCTAACACAAAGTGACAAAGATTTACTCCTATATTTTCTCCTAAGCATTATATAGTTTTAGCTCTGATATTTATACCTACAATTAATTTGTTGTAATTTTTGTGGCCAGTACCTTTTTGAATCAAGTTCACTGAGAAGTAGAGAATAAGTTTGTGACAACATTAAATAATCTAACAGAAAATAATAACAGAAATAAAGAAAAAATAGAGAAAGCGTAGGCATACATACATAATAAATACATTTTGGTAAGCTAGTAATGAAAGGTGACAGTGCAAAGCTTATAACTGAGTGGAGAAAATGAGTCTCAAACCATTAGAATAGTTGGATTTTCCTACTTAGGAAGAGTGAAGTAGAGGGGAAAGATCAGTGTTTCCAGGTAATGAAGATTAAGCTACCTCATAACGCAGATAAGTCAAAAGGTGTTGAGTAGAATGTTCAGATTTGACTGCAATGTGTTAAAAAGAAGTAATTATTTCTTAGCTGTATGCAAATTTCTAGCTATGAGGTATTGCTATCCTTAATCCCTACTAGTTTTAGCAGTTGATCTCAACTCTTCCCTTTTCATCATACTACACCAGCTTTCAAATTAGAAATGTCCTGGTCTTTTAGAAGCTACTTAAATAACCATCTTCAAACTTAAGAAGTTGAACGTATTTACTTTCAAATGTATCAGTTCTCCCCTCTTGTTAACAGACGAGTTGACAAGTGACGGGAAAATGTGAGTGTTCTCCTTGTACTGAACTAATCTCCAAAAGCAAATTACTCAGTGAACTCTTCCACCCCTCTCATATTCTAATATAACAAGAAATGATGCCTTACTTCACTCTGTATGACAGACTGAAGGAGAAAAACAAATACCATATGCTAACACATATATATGGAATATATATGGAATCTAAAAAAAAAAAAAGGTTCTGAAAAACCTAGGGGCAGGACAGGAATAAAGATGCAGACGTAGAGAATGGACTTGAGGACACGGGGAGGGGGAAGGGTAAGCTGGGACGAAGTGAGAGACATATATATGCTACCAAATGTAAAATCGATAGCTAGTGGGAAGCAGCCGCATAGCACAGGGAGATCAGCTCGGTGCTTTGTGACCACCTAGAGGGGTGGGATAGGGAGGGTGGGAGAGAGATGCAAGAGGGAAGAGATATGGGGATATATGTATACATATAGCTGATTCACTTTGTTATACAGCAGAAACTAACACACCACTGTAAAGCAATTATACTCCAATAAAGATGTTAAAAAAAAAAAACAACCAAAAAACAAATGCTGCATGAGCAAACCATAAACTGAAGTCATCAGCCCAAATGATGTTGAGGTGGAATGCTTACTGTCCATCAAACATGATAATCCTTGGATCAGTACAGGAGTGGCACTAGCCTTGTCAGAACGTCTGCAACTGTGACCTGATTAAAATGAAAAGCCTAATGAACAGAATCTATGCAGCAGCTTCCCTTCATTATTCTCTCGCCACAAAACGTCACAGGCAGCATCTGGTGTCAAAGACAAATCATATTCTGACATATCCACACTAAACACTTTTGCAGCCATAAAACATGCTGCAAACTGGCTCAGAGACATCCATTTTTAAACAGCTGACATTAATGATGTATATTTAGAGAGAGCAAAAAGCTGTATTTTGCCCCTTTCAGTATACTATATTTTCTGCTGAAATCTTTTTGGAAGAAAACTTGTACATCAAACTTCCTTTTAAGAAGAAATGGCCCCTCTGGAGTATGGAGGGTGATATTTCCTCATTTAAGAGCCTGAAGTGTGCTATAAGATGTGAAATGCAATTATGTACCATTAGCATGTTTTTGTAACTAGTAAACATCCAAAACTGTGCCTTTATATTTTACTGTACAAAGCTTGATTAATTAACTTGCCATATAGTTTACGACTAGGGTTTTTAAAATATACAATAAAAAGTGCAAGTGCAGAAAGAGGCAGAGCAATATGAATATTTCTTAGAAGCAAAAAAAAAAAAAAAAATTACCAGTTCAGGTATCAGGCACCAATAAACAAACTGAAATAATGCCTGAGAATTTATATGAAAACATGGCAATAATTTCATTTGTCTGATGTAAATGAAGTCTATCAAAAGTAGACACATTAATTTAAAATTAGCTAGAATTACGGTAATAAATGTGGTATTTTAGCAATGTGTTTTAATAAACAAACCATATAATACTGCAGAACAGAAAACAACTCCCACATATGTGTAAGGCTTAGTAAAAAATGGACTATGGAGATTTCCTTATTATTTAACAAGTATCTGTCTATGTTCATACAGTTTCAGTAAAACAAAGTTTAATTTAAAACCCAACATTATTATGTACACATTCTAAAATCCAGTTTGAATAAAGCATGACATTTAAATTCACCTATAAAGCAACTTTACTTTTGTCTAGTAGGAAAATTTAAAATACCCTAATATAAGTTCAGTTTTTGATATGTCACATTTAATTGGTATTCCTATATTCACTATTCTCAATTTTATTAGATCACATTCCTTATGTAGCCTGAGAGAAGGGGATTTAAGAAATGCTCTGTGGAGAAAAATTGTAAATGCTTGGTAGCAGGGGCTGCCTTCATTTAGAAAACTAGAAAGCATGCAGAAGTATGTATCTTTGAGAAAAGAACATGGGTTTGGGGTCGTGGAGACCTAAAACCAAATGTGATTGCCAGCGTTTTCTAGGTATGTTATCATAGACATTTTAGTTAACTTCTTTATAGCTTCATTTTCTAATATATATGGGAACTAATAATATGTACCTTGTAGATTTGTTTTGAGGTTTAGTCTTAATGTATTTAAATAAAGTAAATAGCAAATAAATTTTGCTATTCAGGTCGAATTGCTGACCTTTTTTGTTTTTTATTTTTCAGTATGGGGTTAAGGTGTTCATATCTTATAACCCCAATTTGGAGCACAAGGTCTGACTCTATCTGCCAAATGGTATAACCTTTGAAATGGTGGCTATGCTAGAAAATCTTGGTTTTATAGCTGCTCCATATGTAGTTGTAGTTCAATAAGTAATAAAATCAAAGACTTTCAGACAATTCTAAAAAAAATAGCTACTATACCAATAATACCTGCAAAAAATTCTTCAAAAGTTTTCATTGTGGGTCTATTGTTGGAGATAATTTTTTGTAGGAACGTAAGAGTCCTGGGGGCAGAGCAGATGAAAAAGACTTATGTTGGTGTGTTTAGAGGGTGTGGGGCACAATATCAACCTGCTCTGTCCCCCACCTGAGATAAAATTTTTAAGGTTCTTTCCCTGCCATTCAAGTCTGGAGCTCAGGGGAATATTCCTGGGGAGCCCTAAACCATGGGAGGGCTCATGAAGAAGACGACCAAGAAGATTTTCTTCAGATTTTTCTTTTAGCCTATATCCTTATAAGTGATTCCTGTTCCTATATTTTTATCTTGTTATGTTATTATTTAAATTTCTAGTCTTTCTTAAAAACTCTATTTGAGTTTATTTTTGGTTTTCACAAGTAGTTTTCTTTTTTATCTTATTGCTCTATTTTATTCTTCTCCATTTTAGATTTTTTCACACTGTATTATCTTTCTCCTAGCATTATGAAATTCTCTTAGCTAAGTAACTTTTTATATCTATAAAATTTCATTTTAATTCATTTTCTTTTTATTGAATACACTGTCTATTTTGATTTAATTTTTCTTATTAGTATTGCTTTATTTTTGTTAAATAATAAGGGAAGTAGAACACCTGGGCATGCTCAGTTTAGCTCTAAGAGGTGAGACATGCCTTAAATTAGAAGACTGGTCTATTTTATCTTCCACTAATGATCTTTTTAGGATCCTCCTAGTTTCATGTAGTGGTCCTCCAAAGCTAAGCCACTACCTCCTGAATAACTAAGTTTGGAAATGCAACAGCATACCCTGGCCAAAATTCTTTCTGAACCAACAGTAGGCTCAATCAAAATATCACCCTATGACATTTGTTTAAAAAGTTTCTGAATTCTCACATATTAAAAACATTTACTCATTTTACACATGGTATTTGAAATCCATAGTTTCTACCCTATGGAATTACTCATTATTCTTTAACACATGGAAACAGATCACTGCACAATGGGACAAGGATTCAAAGGCTGATTTCCATTCAGGAAGGATCCTTATAACACGAAGGCCCATATTGTATTTATAATTTTAAAAATCAATGACTTTTGAATCCTCTACTAGAACGCCTCCTAATGAGAAATAATAAAGAATTATTAAGAAAACTGAATTATTGTTAAAATCCTCTAGGTTAGAATTCGAGCTTGTGAAGAACTTGTTAAAATGTGTTTTGGGTACCTACTTCAGAGAATTTAGTTGGTCTTAAGTAAGGCCCAGGAATTTGAATATTTAATCAGCATGTCTCTGTGAATCTAAAGTAGGTAGTCCGCAGACTGAACTTTAAGGATCACAGTCCATAACACTGGTCTTTCAATCTTCCTTCCCTAATTTTGAGCATAAAGGAGATTTTATCCAGGTCAGAGATTTTGACAAGTGGAGTTTGTACAGAAGAGGCAGCTAGTTAGAGTTATCTAAGCAAAATGTCGATGTGTCCCAGAGGCTGCCATTCAGCTGTATTTGATTCCATCTATTGATCAACAAGACCTGTTGTTTTCCTCCTGGATTCACAAGGAGCAGCCCTTGGGGAAACAACAGTCCCAGGCCAGATTGTTTATGAGCAGAGCTTTGGCAGTGACTTAATCCTGGCATCCAAAATCCCCAGAAAATATCATACAAGCCAATGACTACAAACACTATTTGACAGACAGAAGTTAAACTGGTTGCAAACAACTCCGTAGGCTGTAGAACATTGGTACCCCTGATACTGAACACAAGTAGTGTGCCCAGACCTTCCTTGTCATGACTATATTTTTCCCTTAGAGTCAGAAAGTTAACAAGACAAAATCCACAAATACAATGAAATTCCTGTTCTAAAAGTCATGTACCGCAGGTCTGAAATAAAGCTTATTCTATGCAAGACTTCACTTTAGAAACCCCTCCTTCCAATTCATGGAGATAAGTCTTACTTTACTTAGACATAAGTTTTGGCTGCTCTACTACTTTTGTTAGTTTTAGACAATTCCATGAGATGGTGCCTTTTTCTTCTGAATTTATATATATTTCTTGCATATCATTCTTTTCGAGTTGGTGCAAACAGGTAATCTTCAGCGAGCCACAGCAAGGGAACTTAGCACCTTTCACGCTGTTGCTCACATAATGGCCATCACCGAATTGTGCTTCATGGTCAAGACTTTATTATCAGACAGCACTGTGAGAATCAGCACTATGAATTCCACTTCTTTAAGTTTTGAAGTTGTTAATGAGAAATTGTCCATTTATCCCCACAGTATGACCCCACAAAGCACGCAAAGACATTTCTTAGAGTTTAACCTGAGGAGGGCCCAGTCACTATAAAAGTAAGTAAACTATAAAAGTATAGTCACTATAAAAGTAAGTAAAAGTAAGTAAAACTATAAAAGTAAGTAAAAGTAAGTAAAACTATAAAAGTAAGTAAAAGCACACATCTCACTTTCTCAGCAGTGTCTTCCAGAAAGGGCAGAGTCAATGTGATAATACTGGTTTTTCTTTTTCTTTTCTTTTTAGTTTTTCATTGTTGCCCCAAACTTTAGGTGTGAAGAATTGCATTGTTTGAATCAATATTCCTTAGTTGGTAGCATAATCTCTTCACTGGTCCAAGTAATAACCCACTTTTTATTTTTTATTTTTATACACTTTATCCTCCATTCCCAGTTCTGTTTCCTTTTCCAACAAATATTCATTATAACATATCTAAGGTGAATGTTTCTAATCTATTTCCTTACTGTTACTAGTATGTGTAAAATCCACACACCATGAATAATATTTAATGCTTGCTCTAAGATATTATATTAAAGTGTATCCCACCACAGGTCTCCTTTGGCAACAGTTTTTCCTCAATATTATTTTTTAAAAATCCATCTATGCTGCTATTTACAAGTCAGTTTACTGTTTCTAAGTGTTATATAGCATTTCGTCATACCTTTTATTAATTTATTCCTTCACTGATGGAATGAGGCTTTTTCCATTTTTGTTTGCTATTATGAACTATTATGAATATCTTCATATATTTATGTGAAAGTCAAAGTAAAAGAATTAGAAGTGAAGATATTTTTGTTATTTGCAGGTGTTATTATTATCTACGTAGAAAATCCAAAATAATAAATTAGTAAATTTAAATAAATAAGGGTTATTTTTTAAAAAGTTTAACAGCGTATCTGAATACAAGATCAATATGTAAAAAGCATTAATGCTTTCATCAATAATTACTATTAAAGTTTTTCTGTATACCTTCAAATTCTTTCTCTTCTTTGTTCCAAGTTCTATATTGTACTTTTCATTTCACAATTTCTTTCTGATACACTGAGAAAAAATTACCTTAATCCAAATTTGGCTTTGTCTACTATTCAGCACAAATACTGACTATTTTTTTAATTAAAATATATTTTTTATGCTCAAGGTCTCCAGGAAGTTTGTTGATTTTTTTAATTTACTGCTAACACCTCCTGCTGATGTTCCAGCTATCAAATACCTCCTCTCATCTTTCTGAAATCATTAGTTTTATTTAGTTTGACTCCTGCTCTGGCTGCTCTGTCATCTATTTCCTCGAATATAATGTCTTCTTTTGTTTGTAATTTCTTTGGGCCCTGGTGTTTCTTGGATGTCTAATAGTTCTTTTCTTTATTAATGTTTACAGTTAAGAAATCCTACAGTACTGTAGGCTGCCTGTTTATATCTTCAAGTCGGCTCCCAGTTTTCAGCAAGAGTCCCAGGTTACCATTCTATTCCTCTATAAATCTCATTGCCTGCAGTCTCTTATGAGTCCTTAACCTCTATTGCTCCAAGACATCTCCTTTTTACCTCCAGGAATCTGAACATTTTCCCTCTACATATATTGATTGGGAGAAGGGAAATAACCCATTGAACCATCTTCCATTTGTGTGTTAATATAGGAGAAATTCATGGTGGGGTGATCACATGATTTATCATCAAACCACTCTGAGAGTTAAAGGTGACACTATTAATGGTTAGGACGATTGTGTCCTAACTTGAACATATGGTCTACTTTAATCCCTCTTAGAAAAATACTGGCTATCAAAAGGTTTAATAGGTTTATAAATAACATAAATCATTCTAGGAAAAGGGCAAGATGGCAGAGTAGGAAGACCCTGAGCTCACCTCCTATCATGGGCACACCAAAATTATACAACTGTTACAGAACTACTATTGATGAGAAAGGCCAAATCTACCAGAAAATATCATCTGCAATGAAAGATATAAAGAAGAAACCACAACGAGATGGGTATAAGGGGTGGAGTCACACAATACAGTCAAGACACATAGCCGGGTTGGGTGACCCACAAATAGGAGAATAGTTACAATTGTAGTGGTTCTTCCCAAGGAATGAGGGATCTGAGCCCCACATCAGTCTCCCCAGCCTGGGGGTCCTGCACTGGGGAGACAAGCCCCCAGAACTCTGGCTTTGAAGGCCAGTAGGGCTTACTTTCAGGAGACTCAGAAGGCTGTGAGAAATAAAGATTCCACTCTTAAAGGGTGCACACAAAATCTCACAGGCGCCAGGACCAAGGGCAGAAGCAGTAATTTGAAAGGAGCCTGGGTTAGACCCACCTGCTGAACTTGGACAGCCTCCCAGAGAGGCAGGAGGCAACTGGAGCTCAACCTGGGGACATAGACACTGGTGGCAGCCATTTTGGGGAGCTCCTTCTACCACATGGACACTTGCTGGCAAGCACCATTTTGGAATCCTCCCTCTAGCTTACTAACCTTCGGACCTAGCCCTACCCCAGCCCAAGATCCTGTATGCACCAGTACTGGGACACTTCAGGCCAAGAAACTAACTGGGTGGGGACACAGCCCCACCCACCAGCATGCAGGCTGCCTTAAGACCCTCTGAGCCCACAGTCACCACTGGACATGGCCCATTCCACCAGAGTATCCAGAACACAGCCCCACACACCAGTGTGCAAGCAGTAGACCCAGGACCCCCAGAGCCTTGCAGCCAGAAACCCTGAGACCCAGATCCATTCATTAGTAGGCAGGCACCAGCTCCAGAACACCCTAGGCCCTGGCCTCACCCACAAGCCAGCTGGCTCCAGCCTTGGGACCAGCCTCACCCACCAGTGGGTAGGTACTAGTTTCCAGGACACGCTGGGCCTGGGCCCTACCCATTGGCAGGCCAACACCAGCTCTGCAATACTTCCGATTCATCAGCCAGCCACCCCAAGATCCAGCCCCAGTCACCAGTAGGCCAACACCAGCTTTGGGACACCTTGGGACCCACAACCAGCTGTGTTAGGAAGTGGCCCCAGCCAGCAGCGGGCCAGCATTAGATCTGGAAACCCCAGGCCCATAACTAGACACCCCAGAGCCCAGCTCTTCCCACCAGTGAACCAGCACTAGCCCTGGGATCCCCAAGTTTCCCACAGCCAGCTGCCTCGTGACCTCGCCCCACCGACCAGTGGCCGGCAGCCCCTGCAAGAGTCAGGGCCTGGCAACCGCCGGGACCAGCAGTTAATACCCAAAATATGTAAACAGCTCGTACAACTCAATATAAAAAAACCAACTAACCTGATTAAAAAATGGGCAGAAGACCTGAATAGACATTTTTCCAAAGAAGATGTACAGGTGGCTACAGGCACATGAAAATATGTTCAACATCGCTAATCATGAGAAAACGCAAATCAAAACCACACTGACATATCACCTCATGCCTGTCAGAATGGCTACCATCAAAAAGACCACAGACAAGTGTTGGCTAGGATGTGGAGAAAAGAGAACCCTTGTACACTGTTGGTGGGAATGTAAATTGGTTCAGCCCCTGTGGAAAACATTTTGAGGTTTCTCAGAAAACTAAAAATAGAACTCTCATATGATACAGCAATTCTACTCCTGGGTATATATTTGAAGAAAATGATATCACTATCTCAAAGATATGTCTGCACTCCAGTGTTCAGCAGCATTATTCATAATGGGCAAGACATAGAAACAACCTAAGTGTCCATCAACAGATGAATGAATGAAGAATTTGTGATACAGATAGACAGATAGATATAGGTAGATATATAGATATAGATATATACACAATGGAATACTACTCAGACATACAAAAGAATGAAATTTTGCCATTTCAAACAACATGGATGGACCTGGAGGGTATCGTGCTAAGTGAAATATGTCAGACAGAGAAAGACAAATAATGTATGTTATCACTTATATGTGGAATCTAAAAAATAAAACGAATGACAAAAACCAAACAGAAACAGACTCACAGATATAGAAAACAAACTAGTGGTTACCGGCAGAGAGAGAAAAGGGGAAGGGGCAAAGAAGGGTAGGGGATTAAAAGGTACAAACTACTATCTGTAAAATAAATAAGCTACAATAATATATTGTACAGGTCTGGGAATATAGCCACTATTTTATATTAACTTTATTTTATTTATTTATTTATTTATTTTTTTCAGTACGTGGGACTCTCACTGCTGTAGCCTCTCCCGTTGCGGAGCACAGGCTCTGGACCCGCAGGCCCAGCAGCCACGGCTCACGGGCCCAGCCGCTCCGCGGCATGTGGGATCCTCCCAGACCGGGGCACGAACCTGCATCCCCTGCATCAGCAGGCAGACTCTCAACCACTGCACCACCAGGGAAGCCCTATATTAACTTTAAATGGAATATAATATATAAAAATTTTTGAATCACTCTGTTGTACGCCTGAAACTAATATAATATTGTGAATCAACTATACCTCAATAAAAAGCATAAATCATTCTATCTAATGACTTGTCTGTAATATATGTTTTTTAAAGTAACAATTTATGTCAGAAAAGCATGAAGATGTATTAAGTATGATTTAATTTTAGTGAAAAATACGTAATGAAATTTGGAGATCACTTTGCCTTTTACTTTTTTCTTTCACATGGGGTGAGTGATGAATGACTAGTGTTATCAGTGGCGTGATGCTGTCATAAAATTGCTCTGTACTTCAAAGTTTCTTTTACATTAATTAAATCTACTGAGGACAATATGTTTGTTATGACAGAACATAGTTTTCCAATGATTGCCGATGTTAGCCAATTACTAATTTTTCTTGCATTCCTGTTTGAGAAAAATGAAACCAGAAATTGGTATAAGAAGTGGCTTAGAAATGATTAATTGGACTTCCAAGAAAGCTCACGTTCTCCAAGAGGACATTAACCTTTGTTGTAAAACGTTAAATCTAGACCTTTGATTCTGATTTAATGAGGGTTATATGTCAGGCTCTGAAGTGTTCTGTGGTAGACAAAATAATGGCACCCCCAAAATTGTGTATGCTGTAATCCCCAGAATAGGAATGTTACTTCACAGGGCACAAGGGGTTTTTCAGACTTTGATAATTTTGAGATAGGGAGATAATCATGGATTATGTGGGTGAGCCCAATATAATCACGAAGTTCCTTATAAGAGGGAGGGAGGAAAATCAGATTCAAAGGAGATGTGACAATGGAAGCAGAGCTCAGAGAGTGACAGAGGATTTCAAGATGCTAAGCTAGTGGCTTTGAAGACGAAAGAAAGGATCCTGAGCCACGGATTGCAGGCAGCCTCTACCAGTGGAAAAAGTAAGGAGACAGATTATCCCCTGGAGTCTCCAGAAGGAGTGAGGCCCTGCTGGCACCTTAACTTTAGGGCTTCTGACCTCCAGACCTGTAAGATAAGAAGTCTGTGTTGCTTTAAAGCACTAAGTTTGTGGTAATTTGTTACAGCAGCAGTAGAAAACCAATACATGGAGCTATCCTTGGAAAGCTTTTGCAAAATTTATCATCTGGGCATCAGACAGAAGTTTTGCTGAATCGCTCCTTTGTTTCTGTCACCCAGAATGAAAGTATAATATCTAATAGAGGGTTAAATACATCAATATACATTATATAATAATACATAATTAATTATAGTTTATACATTATTTTATATTTATATGCCTATTTTATATATTTATACTTATGTCTATTTTATATATTTATACTTAGTATTCTGTACTTCATAAATTGATACAATGTTATACAAACATATAATGAATTATATGTTAAGTATAAATAAATGTATAGTCACAGAGTCAGGTGTATTTTGGGAACTTAGTTTGTGTTGCTATAATTGAATTCAAACTAACCTATGAGGCAGCATTTATACCAAGGACAGATAACTTAATTTTGTCTTCACATTCTCATTTTTCATTTTTTATTAAACTTCCAACAGAGTTTCAACCACAGAGAATACATATGGGGTATTGATATAACCCCCCAATTAGTTTCTAAATTCTCTAGCTCTTCCCTCCCAATCCTCTCCTTTCAGAATTCCGAAGAGGTTCTTAAACTCTCATTGTCTTCCTTGAGGTGGGAAAACTGCTCATCACAATTTATTCCTCACTCTGGTTTATGGCGTCAGTTCAAACTTCGAACTCCTTTAGGATTTCCTCATAATATGCAAAGCCACATTTTGAGAATTCCCAAAATCTTTTACTCTATTCAAACTGGGCTCTTGCTAATAAAAACTGCTTTGTGACTTTTAGTTTTTCCTTCTCTATGCATCCAAAACTATCTGTTTAGAAATTACAATGTCCTCTTTGTTTTAGGCGGATCTACAATCCTCCTTGAGGCAATAAGTGCCAGGGGGTGGAGTGTTAAGAACAACAAGAAACAAAACCTTTGTTACTTTCTCAAAAGATCCTGCTATACTACATCCATTACTTGGCTCACTGACCCAGGAAAAAGGGCTCAATCCTGGTCTGGCAATGCCCCTTCTATGTTTTCTCAGGGCTGGAGGAAAGCAACCAGAGCCAAGAAGCTTCAGAGCCTTTGCTCAGCCATCTTTTGTTCTGGGAAAATCTCAACTTCAGCAAGTATGCTGCTTTTTTATAGCACGAAGATGTTTTCTTTTATTATAGAGCCTTGGTGAATCTGTTTTCGTGCTTTTTAAATAAACGTATCAGAAGAAATTGTTGACGCAAAGAACTCTTAAAGTCAGGTCTCAACCTCCAATACCACGAACACTCCCGACTGCCAACACCCATCACATCATCAACAGCATCTCAGTATTTCATATTTGCTTTTCCATATAATCAATTTCCGATTCCTAATTGTGTGGATTAGAGTCCCTAGTATGGACTGAGAGCCCTGGGAATGAGCTGCCTGGCATCCAACAGCTTCTTGTCAATCTGGAAGAGTCATTATGTGTAAATCATGCTGGAGGCTTTCCCAGGAAGGTATGGATTCAATTAGAGAACTTATAGGAAGATGAAGTGTATTTGCCTACAAAAACGGGTTATAAGCGTTGCTGAATGGCTCCTGAAATAAAACCCTCCACCAGTCTAGACTGTGTGGCTCATTACGATTAAGCTGTAGTAACAACAGGTGTGTAGTGAGAGAAGCCCACAGATCAAAGAGGAATGTTTTGGTCAGAATTGAAACATGTAAAGAAGAGATTGGGCTTGGGTGATGCCAAGGATGGTGGAGTATGAGAGTGGAGGGCCTTGGTTTGCTAAGGGATGACACTGGAATACTCAGTATGTGGTGGAGGAATTAATAGAACAGAAAGAAGGTCATCCAGTGGAGGACGGAGAAAGGTCAAATTCAGTTAGTCACACCTGCAGCATGATGGGTTTTAATACAACATACTCCCCTAAAATTGCAGAAATGAAGTACACTCATGCGAACTTCTCAAAGCTTATCAATAGTGCAGAAATGTTTTGTTATGAGCCTTCTTTGGGGACTGAATGAAAATATGGATTGAAACCAATGTGTATAGTATCAGGAACTCAGCTGATTAAAGCAACAAGCCAAAGATGAAAGAGTTCATCACTTTCATTACTTACTGAGATGGTGTAAGTAGGAGTGTAAAATCAGAGAAAATGCCGACCCCTCCTTTTCCATTTTCCCCCAGGGAATGGCACACTGGTGGAGGTTCTTTCCCTGTTGAAGGATCCCTAACAAAGACTCATCAAGCAGCGTTATGGACTCTGGATTTGGAGAAAGGGGGAGGGGCGAGGGCCAGGAGTGGAAGAGTACTGGGTACTGAGTCAGAGTGGGGAAAACTGTCTTCAAGTTTTCCTTAAGGAGGTCTCAGCAGAGACACCTGACCAAGACGTCTGCCCAAGGCCTCAAAAAAAAAGACCTAGGAATGAAGGTGCCTGGGTTGGCAGTGCCAACATGTGTAACAGCCTGACTGGGCCGGTGGGCCTGTGTCCTTGACTGCACCTCCCATCAGAGGCTGTGAGGCACTGGCGAAGCACCGTGTCTGTGTGGAAAGTGAAGCTTTCCCAGTGAGGCCTTCCAGGTTCAACCTTTGTAATCGCCTATGTCAGGCTTAAAAACTCACATACAGGTTTTTAATCAGGAACCAGACTCCTCAGATAGTAGGTGCTACTTTAAATTATCCCTTTGGCAATCACTTAAAGTAACTAATGTAAATAACTAATACCTTTTAATTTTATTCCAACTGGCTTAGACGGGGAATAGCCTATGGACTTCGAAGGGTGACATTTGATGCTTATCTTTGGGGAGCTATAAACTGCAGTCTTTGCAGAGGTATCTTATGGTGACAAATATCTGAATGAAAAGTGACATCTAACATACAACTGTTTTCTGTATGTGGATTTGAGGAATCTTGTAAGCATTGTTTAAAATGTTTCAAATTTATTGTGATCTCCATTAAAATGGATATTTTTATTACATTTATTTTTTACCGAAGATGCCACCTCACTTCAAGCACCATTATAGGCAATATGCTAGGTGTTCACTAAAGTGTATGCAAGAAAGGAATATTAAATATTAAGTGAATATATCGTTTGCCATTTGCCTTTGTGTTATTCAGATGAAACAGCCTTCAAACAGATAGTCAGGGGCAATGGTTTATTAGTTTAGGCTACAAATCATAAAGATTAGAACTGACAGAAAGCCAAGGCTCTGTAGAGGACACTTTGTCCATATAAAGTACTGACTTCAGTTGTGGTTTATCTCTGAGGATTTCCTGAGAATATTGTAACCAAGGACTCCTTCACTTGCTGTGGATCACCAGAACGCATCTTAAAAAATTTCTAAGGGAATAACATTGTGAAAAATGGCTTTTGCTGGGCTTCCCTGGTGGCGCAGTGGTTGAGAGTCCACCTGCCGATGCAGGGGACACGGGTTCGTGCCCTGGTCTGGGAGGATCCCACATGCCGCGGAGCAGCTGGGCCTGTGAGCCATGGCCGCTGAGCCTGCGCGTCCGCAGCCTGTGCTCCGCAATGGGAGAGGCCACAACAGTGAGAGGCCCGCGTACCGCAAAAAAAAAAAAAAAAAAAAAAAAAAAGACTTTTGCTAAGATATATTCAGAGAGAGCAAAGTTCATAGCTTTAACTGATATATTGGTCTTTGCAAAATATACCTCAGTGGGCAAGCATTTTTTTGGAGCAAAAGCTGAAGCTGTTTTTCTCATTTCTTTTAGTCTAAACTGAACACAGTATTGGTAAATTTTGAAAGATCTCTGCTGGGCAAAAATCTTAAGGAATGTGCCATTTGAGATATCCAATTGTCAGAATAATTGGGAATTGATGTCTTTAGCCAAACTATAACAGATATGTACTGCAATTACTTAAGTTGGGATTTTTTCATTTTTCCAAATATAGGCTCTCTGGTTGTTTTGTGATCCCAGGACCAACTGTGATGTGTAGCATAGCAATTTTGCAGGTCCTGGGATTTGTGACTTTCGTAGGTTTCCCAATCCTCCATTGCTCTTGGGTGCCATTTCTCAGGGCAATCAAACAACCTGCATGAAGCATCGCCTCTTTCATCGAGGTTGTAAATCTGAAAACCATATTTCCAAACCTGTCAGAAGTGTGTGTAAAATAAGAATACCTATTTTCTGAGTGAAGGCTTGAGGGAATCCTCTTTGACCGAGCGACACTATTTTGACTACCCACAGGTCATTTTTGCTTTCCTTTGTCATCTTTGTTAGACAAGTGAAGCTACTTGGTGTTTGAATTCTAGCCAGGAGGGATGTTACTATCTTTCTTTGGATTGCCCTTCTTATTTCACATTGAGATGAAAGGGTTTAAATGCCACGAGATAGTGGAAAAAGGGAAAGAGTTCGGTTTCCTGCCTTTGGATCTGAATTTTACCACCTTCTAAGACAGAGATTCCAGACTCTTATAGCCCATTAGAATTTTCCAGGACGTTTTCAAAATACATCTTTTTGCCTGGCTTCACCTCAGTTTCTCTAAGTGTAGGGCCTAGGGATAAGACGTTTCCAAAATTCCCAGTTGATTCTCTAATGCATAAGAGGTTGAGAATAACTGATCTAAGGCAAGTTAATTATATTTTTCAAGATCAAGTTTCCCATCTACGTAACAAAACTACTAGATGACATCATGGTTTCCGATATTTTTGGTGGGGAGAGGGCTCAAATCTCAATTCATTCTTTAAACAAAATCTTACACTTGTGGAAATAAATGAAGACCAACCAAATCAGAAAAGCAAAGGTTATTCAGAGCTTGCTATATAGCAAGGGAGTCAGCCATCTCACCTGTGTTTTGGCAGAAACTCAAAGGTAGGCAGAGGAGTGGGAAAGCGCTATAGTGGAAAAAGGGAAGGCTTCAAGCATGCTCTGATTAGAGACTGTTGTCCTGAGGAAGATGTAGGTGGGATAACTATAAGTGGGAAATCCTATGTGGTGGGTTAGGTATGCATATTTGGCTTTTTCTGGTTGATCCTAAGCTGGGAGCTGAGAAAAAAATTAGAGGAGCTGTCGGTTAGTAATCAAATCTTTGCCATTTTGAGCCAATTGTTACAGAAGTTATTGTTTAGCTTCCTGGATTGTCACTAGAGATAGTAATCGGGCTTCCTATAATTCTAAGTTATAGCAGGCTACCTTCCTGAGTTGTTTATTATAGATAAGGAGGTTGGTTTTCTCCAGGTTGCTGCAGGATGTGGGTCAGAGTTCTATTTTTATATATAATCTGGCCATTTTCCATTTGTATATTCAGTCCCTCACATTTATAATCCAAATTCTGTTGCCTAAAAAGTAGAAATAGGGAAAGAAAAGTCAAAAGAAAGAAAGGCTTAAACCTTGCCTCCATAATAGTAGGATTATTCCCCACCTTAACACCTATCGATTATTTTCTTTCTCTCTATTCCAGGGGAAAATGGGCTTTGCTGAAGTCTGCCTCCTGAGGGTCTGCAGTCCGCTTTTCTGTGACTGCCTGGCACATAAGTGTTTGTGTCAGCATCTCTGAAACATGCTATCTATTCCCTCATACTGACCCCAGTTGGGTCGGCTTTTTTTTTTTTTACTTTCCCTCTAACATAAACATGGCTATTAATATCAAGCTATTATTGAAGTTTTGCAGATTATGGAGGTGATGTTGGATAATGTTAGCAAAAAATGATTAAGAAACAATTTATAATTTAAATGATCTCTAAAATTCACTGAGCATCTTCACCACAAAGAAATTCTTACTGGCCATCTTTTTAGATTCCCCCTGGTACCATGTTGCAGTGTAAATTCCCCTCCTGTAATCCTCTTTTCTATTCCGTGCAATCCAGAGTCACTCCACCACCATATTGCCCACATTCTGTTTCTCAGGCATAGCAGGAGGAACTGAGCATGTTTCTTGTATTTTGATGTGGTGCAATTTGCATATTTGGTATAAAGCTCTCTCATTTAGATCAGGCTGAAAGACCCTTACTCTATCAACCAAAGCAGATTATTAAGACATCTTCTGAAATAAGAGCTTTCTACCTCAAGACAATTGCTACAACTCCCCTTGATTATGGAAGCAAATATAGTTTATTGTCTTCTCTCATATATTTCCTCTACTTGTATGTTTAAATCCAATATGTAAAACAGATAAAATCAGTTAAAATCACCAAATATGAATCACATAATTTTAATGAAAAATTGCTCAAGACCAAAAGTATTTCTAACTCATATTTTTTATGTGTCTGAATTTGAAATCGGTGGAAGTAAAATCTTTCTGCGTGGCTTTTTCCAGAAAAATAGAGGTTTGCTTGTAGTAGAGTTATATGTGTATACTTCTTTCCCCAGTTGGATTGTGAGATTCTTAAGAGTGGATATTTATCTTTCTTTTCCCAATGCCAAGCATAATAAATTGTATAGAATACGTGGTTGGTTTATATAGAGTAAGTATATTGAAAAATTCTTATCCTTCCTTAATATAATGTTGTCAGCATTTTATCTGAATTATCAGGTTAGCCCTCTGATAATAAAGGTAATTAAGATGGACATGAAACCTCACTTCCTATTAAAGTTGTTGACACTCAAAGGAAAGACAGTTGATTGACTAATTAAATTTTAAATATTTTAGAAGTATTCTCTGTCTAGAGAACAGCCCAGAAATCATTGAAAAATAAAAGAGAAATAATTGGTTACACAGCCATTTAGGTGCCCCAAACTTACTGAACAACTCTGAATTTTATCTTGTTTTCCTTTGCAAAGAGACGTTAGCTACTGTGGAACCAACCTGACTCCAAAGACCATCTCCAAGCCTCTTTCCTCATGATGAATTTTGCTCTAGTCTCATGATTAGAGACTCAAGCTGATTGATAGATTTTTTTTCCTTTATTGCACATAGACTGGAGGTCCATGTCAATTTAGAACTTTTCCCAAAAACTTCAGTTTTTTTAGGGTACACCTCTAGCTTTTGGTAATTTATTCAAATTCAAAACAGATGGATTCCCAAATATCTGTTTTCAGATTGCATAAGGTATGTGCTCTCGTTTAAAAGCAAGCAAGCAAGCAAATGAAAAAGTAAACTTGAACAACTAAACTAAAATACAGTTCTCCCACTAAGAGTACTTTTTATGTATTTGTTTTATTTCACTTTTGTTATTTCTGTTGGATAAAGGACAGCTTCATAACTGAGTACAAAACATAAAAATAAAGATCAAAACAAATAATAAACTGTTCCTAAATATATGCCAGCATTCATTATAAAATATGCGCTATAAAAAATGAAGTGTTTGAAATAAAATCACACTGAAGCTTCCATTTATAGTGTAAGACCAAGTTAGAGATCTTCAACTAGGAAAAATTTATGGTTTAGTTTCATTTAGATCACTATCACAAGTTTATTTTATATATGTATATATGTACACACTCACACACTCAATAACAATAGAGTGGGTCAATTGCCATCAAATAAAAAAATAAAAATATTATGACTTTGAAATCATAGAGATGTGACAGCTTAACAGTGGAATATATATTTATATATAGGTATATAGTTACATATTTCTCCCCAGTACACTCTGAGGCTCTGGGACTATGGTAATTTAGTGGTAAGCAAGACTGACACAGTCTCACTCCTTATGGAGCTTTCGTTGTTATTTAGTAGAAAAGGACAAGGATTATTTGTCAGGCAGACCTGGACCTTCATTCTGTTTTCTACATATTATCATGACTTGGGGCAAGTTTCTTAAGCTTTCCAAATTTTAATTTCCTCTTCTATATGATGGGGATAATGAAAGTTCTTCTCCTATGAAATTGCTAAAGGGTTAAAGAGGTAACAACAGTAAAGTTCTTTGTACAGAGATCATAGCAAGCATTTAATAAAGGGTGAGTTCTGTGCTCTTGCTGATGTCCTTATTATTATCTGTATCACCGTCATCCTTATTGTTCGAGAAGAAACACCTTTTCCCTGTTCCTAATTTCCAGAAAGAGAAGTTGTCCCAGAGTACACTGCATGTCTCTCTTTTTAACTTTCCACCTTTGGGAAATTGTAATAATTTATTCTTAAGTCGGAAACTGTGATAAACTGATACAAGATCCCTGGATCAGAGAGACAGATCACTCATTACAGAAGAAGGACAGCCAAAGCAGCATCTGGCCTTAGCTCCCGACAGCCCAGTTCCCAAAGGGCAGCAAGACCTGTGTATCCCAGGAGAAGAATCCTAACATTAGGAGACTCTGAACTTACATGGACTGCCAACACATCTACCCTGCTTGGCTCTGGAGAGAGTACTCATCATCCTGGAACAGAAGCAACATCTCTGGGAAGGGGAAAGAGAGGGCATTGTAATTATTACCCTGGAATGTTCCTGTAAAAGTATGTCTTCAAAGCCCTCTGGAGGAATACATTATCCCTAACTTCCAAGGCTGTTTACTGTTCAGACACGTCCTTTGCTGAGAAGGCTCTGACCACGCAGGGACATGAAAAAGCCATGGAGAACTGTCTAAAAAACAGTTAGCTCTTGGTAAATTGGGGATGAATAATTTCTCATGTTGGGCTCAGCTCTGCCATTTTCCTCAGTCAGTGGCTTTTTCCCTGGGAGCATTGAAGCTCTAGAGAAAACACGAGTCAGGAGAGCTAATATGTGTGCCTGGCCCTGGGGTTCAGGTAGCAGGTCCAACTGGCTCTCACACAATGTGATATCAAACACTTTAGCAATGATCAGTCATAAGGTTGATATTTTGATGTTGACATCTGTCATGTTTCTGCTTTCTTACTCAGTTTTTTAGGACCTTGTCAGGGAAGAAGGGTATGGTTTTTGGAGGCTCCCTAAGAGATCCTACCAAATTTTATGATTTCATATAGCAGTTCATAGTGTAGCACCAAGTTACTGAGGCAACTCATTTTGTTCAATATGATTTATTTCAAAACACGTGGAAGTATAATTTAGTTTAGAAAACACTCCATCTCAAATTACGAGAATAAAAGTGGTATTATGTCAATGAGTGAGTTTCAGGTGCTTAAAAATTTTTGCTTATGTGTTGTTTCGACTAATTTCCAGAGGTTGGAGATTTTTAAAAGGGCTTTGTATTGAGTGAGCCTCATATTAATGTTTAAATCCATGTTGTTTTCTTAACTAACTTCTCTCTAGTTATCTGGATTGTTGCAGGACCTGTTATTAAAGCAAACACCAGGGTAGACTTGCCTTTTGTGTGGAGGTAGGAAAGGGCTCACTGAACAATTGTAGTTAAGCTGAAACTTGAAAAATAACCAGGAATTGGCCAAGCTAGTAGGGGTGGAGCGAGGAGAAGGTTCTAAGCAAAGAGAAGATCAAAGGTATAAGCCCTGAAGTCAGAAAGTACTTGGAAAAGATGTTGATCTGAAAAAAAGGCCAACGTGGCAGGAATCCTGGCAGAGGAAGCAAGAAGGCACTAGCAAATGAGACTAGAGCGCAAGGCAGGCGCCAGATACTACAAGGTCTCAGAGTTCAGGAGGAGAACGGTGCCCTTTATCTTAAGAAGCATTAGAGTGTCTGAAGGAGGACACTGTGATTATTAGATAATGAATTGCAGGAGAGCAGGAATTGGTGAGACCAGTTAGCAAGTTACGGCAGATGTACAAGCAAGAAATTAAATTGGCCCGGGCAGAGTAGGTGGCGGCAGAGACAGAGAAAAGCAAGTAGATTCCAGATATATATTAGGAAAAAGAATTGTACTTTTTTTTTTTATTGTACAAACTGAATCCTGTGTCTTGCAGACCTAAGAAGCACCAGTAAATGTTCACCAGTCATGTGGAACCCATCACCTACAAAACATTTTTCAATTTACCTAGCCTCCTGTTTTGTTTTGTTGTTTTCAGAAAGCCAAAGAGAAATTGCATAGAACATTATTTCTCAAGTAAACGTAAGCTCAAACTAAATCACACAAAGCAGGTAACTAATTAAGAAACAATTAATTAGACAATTGTAAATCTACACTTTTCAGATGTAGAAGGCAGGGTATTTATTTTGATATGTATAATGTTTCCTGTGGGGAAAACAAAAAAAAGTGTCTGGAAGTTGTAAAGTTGGGTCCATTCAGTGCTATAAGAGACACCATTTCAACAATGCAAATGATATACATATGACTTCTCCATCAGCTAACGGCTATCGGGAAAGAGTCTAAGATTTTCTTTCTAGCACTGAGTCCAATTAAGTTGGACTCAGTTTTTAAAGGCGTCGGTGTTATTTAATTGGGTGGTAGTCATCCTCACACTCAGGGTTCCTACCAGGAGTGCTGTGGTTGTGATAAATCGATTATAAATTGACTCTGCGAGGACCATTTCTAACACTTCTTCTAAAACTCCAGGGATTACAAGTTTTTAGCTTGAGGAAGTGACCAGTAGATAGGGCTTGGGATAATAAGATTTTAGCAAAAAAAAAGTGTTGTGAAATGATCCATTTATATATTATTTAGTGAAAAACCCTTATCGAGCACCCACTGTCCATCTGGCATTATGCTAGGCTCTGGAAATATAAGAAATTCAAGAAACTTATGGTTTATTAAGGTAAATAGATATATTTTCAAAGATCATAATAATAGTGAGGAACTTAAATTTGGATTTAGTGGCATGAAAATAGCTGAAGCCATGAAAGCGGATGAGCCCCTCCCAGGGACTTTAACAAAACGCAGTCACAAAAGAGCACAGTAGGGAATCTTTTAACTAACAAAAAAGTTAAAGAGAGATCCGGTGAAGATGAACTGACACAGTGCCAATGAAAGACAGTCCACTGAAACCTTAGCAAGTCAAGACCATAAGGAGGCCAAGAAACTATGGTTTCTACTAAGAATATTCATATTGTCAAATGTTTAAGGGTACCAGTATAACAGACTGCAAAGTGTTTATTACGCTTAGGAGGTTAGGAAAGACTCTAGGAAGTTTAGTTCTTAGCCACTGGCAGGGAAGAAGGCCAGATTGTAATTCGGATGTGAATGGCAGGTGTGAAAAAGTAGATGGCAAGTATAAACATCTCATGCAAGAAGTATAAACGTCTCATGCAAGAAGTTTGGATGGAAAGGGAAGAAGTTAAGACACGAGCAGGAAAGGGTATTAACAGAAGGCTTTGAAAAGATGGGATCAACGTTAATGGGAGGGGCCCTTTACACAAAGAAATCAAGACAGCAGATGTACCAAGACCTGTATTCAGTTATTGGTGGGTTTCTTTTTTTTTTTTTTAATTTTTAAAAATTTTCATCTGCTCCTCTTAAGAAGCAGTAACCATTGCGATCTACTCATTGTGAGATTCACTTAATCTCAAAGCTACCCTTGTGGAGACTCTTCTATCATTATCCCAGCACTCAAATAATGCTAGGAAGTGGCTCTGAGACTTTTAAAAAAACTACATGGTCAATGTCTATACCACAGTACATTAGCAGAACACTGCCAAAGTTTAGGTGGCTTGAATAAGCACTGAATGTACACAGTTGATGATTAGAGAGTCATATTTTAATTAAAATCCTTACAGATTTGTGAAAATTCTTAATTATTGTGGCTGTTTATCCTTAACTAAATTTCACTTTATTCAAGCCCAGTAAAGCCTTAAGTCTCCTGGTGGAATTCATGTAACCCATCCAATTCATTATAAAGCAGTTTCTCACTGAGAGCTTAGAAGTGTTGGAATTTATGAACATCCAAGCCCATCTGATTTGATTTTGTCTCTGGAGCATGTTTGCTAATGCACAAATATTATTCATTAATGTGCTAAGAGGTGTTCACTAAAGCTGAGCTGTGGAATTACCTTAACTTCAGTAGAAAAGTCATCACTCTTCTCAGGCAAAGAATGCTGATGAGGAAAAGTCCTCCAAAGAATTGTGATGGTATAGAACAGCCCCAATAAATAAAGCACATTTTACTGCTTTTGTTAACGTGCATGAGAAAATAATTAAATCTATATCTTTTCCATTAATCTGTTTGTGAGATTTTATCTCCAGTGGAAATGGTGGAGAAATTCAAGAGTGGTTCTGCAGAATGGTTAACTCTTAAATTCCTGTTATTTGTTTCTGTCATGAAATTGAAGTATCCAGTCTAAACTCTCTGGCAGGATGGACAGTGATTTCATCATATTGTTCAGGGCTCAGGAAATAACCATTTCTTACTTGGCAAGAAGGTAAAAGACTGCTCAGTTAAGAGAGGCCCAGTTGTTTTCAGTTTAGGGCTGGTGTAGCAGTCCCATGTCACCTGGGACCCAGGCTCCTCCTTCACTCCCTCTCTGCCCTCCTGAGAATGTCCTCTCAAGGCTGCTAGCTTAGAACAGCTGCTTCCACACCACCTTCACATTGCAAGTAGCAGAAAGGAGAAAGAGGGAGAAGAAAAATGTACCTTCTCCCTTTTTAATTTACAGTTTATTGAAATATTGCATAATAGATAAACAAGCTCAAATCATAACATCCAGGTTAACAAATTCACACAAAGCAAAGATAACCTTGTAACCATCATCCAGATAATCTGGACGTTGTCAGCACTCTAGAAGTTCCCCTCATGTTCCTTTCCATCATTATTCCCCCTCAAGATAACCATTATTCTGCATTTTAACACCATAGATGAATTTTGCCTGCTTTTGAAACTTATATAAATGCAATCATAGAGTATGTTCCTCTGTGTCTACTTTGTTTTTCTCAGTATTATTTTTGAGAGATGTATTCATTGTTGCTTCCAAAGTTTTTGTTTTCTGGTTAATCTATAGCATTATATCTTGAGAATACACCACAATTATCCGTCAGTTCTACTGTTGACTAAAAATGGGTGGTTATTACAATTAGTGCTAGTTATAAACATTCTTTCAGGTGTTTTTTTGTGAATGTATGTGTGTATTTCTGTTAGATATTCTTACGAGTGGGAAGGTCAGTTTATAACTTGTGTCTCTGATCAGCTTTAGGAGATATTACTAAACAGTTTCAAAAGATGCTTTACAAATTACATCACTTCATCAGCACACAGCAATCTCAGCTGTTCTACAGCCTCAGTAACACTTAATAATATCTGTCTCTTTAATGTTTAGCAATTCTGATAGGTATTGCAGTCTGGTTTTAATTTATATTTTTCTCATATCGAAGGTTGAACACATTTTCATGTATTTAATAGTCTTCTATTCAAAAGAATATCTTCTTTTGAAAAGTACCTGTTAAAGTTTTTGCCAGTTTCTCTTTTAACAATCTGTAATTTTAACAGCCTGTACAAGTGTATAGATTTGTAAAAGTTCTTTAAATATACTTGATATGAGTCTATTGTGCATATACGTATTGAAAACAACCACTCCCACTCTGTGGCTTGCATTTCCATATTCTTAATGTTTTCTTTTATGAACCTAAGTTCTTAGTTTTAGTAAAGTTCACTTGATCAATGTTACCCAACATAGTTAATTCTTTTTGAGTGCCATTTAAGAAATATTTGCTCTCTCCAAAAACATGATATTATCCTGTTTCTGTCTAAATAGCTAACTGCTTCACCAGCTACATTTAGATCTACAGTCTATCTGGAATAGATTTTTATCTATGGTGTGCGGTAGGGGTAAGAATTCACTTTTTTTTCATATGGAAATTCTGATGCCCAAGCATCATTTACTGAAAGGCCATCCTTGTCTATATATAATCAGTGTTATATAGCAAGCCACTTTGTTATAAAGCAAATAACTATATCTGTATGGATTTGGGTTGTTTCTGGGTTCCTGTTTCTTGATCTACTAGTTTTTTATATACCAATATCATACTGTCTTAATTACCATACAGCTTTATGATATATCTTGATTTCTGGGAGCCTTAAGTGCTCCAGCCTTGTTTCTCTACAAGTGTGTCTTGGATGTTCTTAGCTCTTTATATCACCATGTATGTTTTAAAATACCCTTGTTCATGCTTTGCATATTTACAGATATAACTGTGGGTCATTAGCAACTGTATAATATTGAGACTTCTGACCTGTGAACATGGCATTCCCTTCATGTATTTAAGTTTTCTTTTTCTCAGTTACATTTTTAGTTATATTTTTGTTGTTTTGTGGTTCGTTTCAGGGTAGATGCCTCAAACTTTTCACTGGAAAATCAGTGGTTTTTATTTTTTATGATATTATAAGTGATACTGTATATTTTAAATGAAATTTTCTGTTTATGACTGATACACAGCACTACAACAACTCTATTTTAATAATGTCTCTAATAACCTTGCCCTATTCTCATACTAATTCATGTCGGTTTTCTATATGCCCTATCATTTATTTATAAATAATTATAGTTTTATATTTCACATTCCAATTATTACTTGTCTTATATTCTATTTTTTATCTTCCCTTATTTTACTGGTGTAGGCTCTCAAATTCAGGTGAATAGAAATGTTGATAGCAGGTGTCCTTGACTTTTTCCACATTTCAGGGAAAAGTTTTTGATATCTCAACCTTTAAAAGTTTGAAGTTTGCTGTTGATTTTTTGTAGGTAATGTTAAACAGATTAAATAATTTCCTTTTAAATTTAATTTGATAAGAGTTATTATGACTGGGTATTTAAATGTGTCAAAAAGTATTCTTTGGGCTTCCCTGGTGGCACAGTGGCTAAGAATCAGCCTGCCAATGCAGGGGACATGAGTTTGAGCCCTGGTCCAGAAAGATCCCACGTGCCGTGGAACAGCTAAGCCCATGCGCCACAGCTATTGAGCCTGCACTCTAGAGCCCGCGTGCCACAACTACTGAGTCTGTGTGCCACAACTACTGAGCCCACGTGCCTAGAGCCCATGCTCCGCAACAAGAGAAGCCACCGCAATGAGAAGCCCATGCAATGCAACAAAGAGTAGCCCCCGCTCACCGCAACTAGAGAAAGCCCGAGCACAGCAACAAAAACCCAACACAGCCAAAAATAAACAAATAAAATAAATTTTAAAAAAAAAAGTATTCTTTGCCTATTAAGATAATCATGTGATTTTCTACTTTACGTTAATATGATAAATCATACTGCTTAATTTTCTATTATAAAACGAATCTAAAATATCTCAAATTAAGTTGTCATTTTTGCAAGTCTCCAACTTACCTCTGGTTTGCCCTGCTCTTAAAATGTTCCTTCAAGGGTCTCAACAGAGAGCTTAAGGTATTTTTTCTTTTGTAGATCCTGAACCCCATATTTTGTCTCCTTGACATCGTGATAAAGAAAAAGCTATTGTTTCAGCAGTTTTTCATTGAACTTCCTAGCTCATTTATCTGCCAGTAGATGTCACAGGGAGAAACCACCAAATGTTGAACTCACTCCCTGCTTCTCTCTTCTCATCAATGCCTTTGCTGCTCATTTCTTGGCTCCCATGGCAGACATAATCTTTATTTTTTGACTACAAAAAAATGCCATGCAATTGGCAAAAGTGCTGCCTTTCTTGCCCCCACCAGGGCTCTTATCTTTAGCACCATGGCCAAGAAACATCAAATGCCCCTAGAGAGAAAGTGGCTGACAAAATATTGGCTCACTTCTCTGTGCTGCTTCTCTCCTTGGCTTTGGTTTTCCAGTTCTGGTTGCCGTGGCAGCTCGCTTAAGCCATCAAACATTTTTTAATCTGGTCTTTCTAACTATTCCTGATGGGAAGCTTGATCTGTTTAACCCTATATAGAGACTAGTTTGATTGGTCTGGATTGAGTAAAACCTATCTGCAATTAGATATCAGAAACAAATTAAAAAATACAAATGAAAAAATGAGCAAAAAGTATTTGAATAAAACTTTCTCCAAAGAAGACACACAATGGCCAATAAGCACACGCAAGATTTTCATCATCACTCATCATTAGTAAAATGTAAAGTAAAACCACAATGACCTACAATTCATACTCATTAGTGTGTCTATTATAATGATAAAAAAATAACCACACACATAGAAAATGAGTGTTGCAAGGGTGTGGAGAAATTGGAACCCTTGTGTATTGCTGGTGAGAACGTAAAATGATGCAGTTGCTGTGAAAATGGTGTGGCAGTTCTTCAAAATATTAAACATAAAATTATCATGAGATCTAGCAATTCCACTTCTGGGTATATACCCAAAAGGACAGAAAGTAGAGACTCAAACAGATATTTGTACACCCATGTTCATAGTAGCATTATTCACAACAGTCAAAAGATAGAAGCAATCCAAGCATCCGTTGTCAGATAATGGATAAACAAAATGTTGTATATACATACAATGGAATATTATTTGGCCTTAAAAAGAAATGTCTGACACATTCTACAACATGATTTAACCTTGAAGATATCATATTAAATAAATCAGTCACAAAAGGACAGATACTAATAGCTTCCACTTACATGAGGTACCTGAAGTAGTCAAATTCATAGAGACAGAAAGTAAATTAGTGGTTACCAGGGGCTAGGAAAGAGGGTATGAGAAATGAGTGTTTCACAGGTATCGGTTCAGGAAGATGAAAAAGTTCTGGAGATGGATGATCATAATGGTTGCACAACAATGTGAATGTACTTGATACAACATTACTTAAAATGGTTAAAATGGTAAATTTTATGTTACGTGTAATTAACCTCAATTTAAAAAAACACTTCAACTATTCTTCATTAATCCCATGCCTGTTTACACTACAGATATAAAATTCTTCCCACTATTGTATCTTTCCTACTCATGTCTATCCCAACACAGGATTAAGTCTAATTTTAGCTATTTGTATCTTCAACTTTCTTTAGTTTATTGTATTTACTAGGCTATTTTCTACCCTGGTCCATTAAGGTTTCTGAAACCATACCACAATTTACATGGTAAATAATACAGTAACTTAATTTCTTATCATTAGTTGCCAATAAAAATCTATTTTTGTATTTGTAAATTTTCCTCACTAATCCTTCTTGAGCTTATATGAGGAAGATTGATCTAAAGAATCTGTCATACAAAGAATATTATTAGTATAATACAAATTATTAGAGCAATTTTAGCTAATCATATTATGACCAGAGCCAATTAAGCAACTAAATTCCAGATTTCTTTTTATATGCTTTCTATTGACCTGTCTCTAGCAGTTTGTTCTGTTTCCTCATTTGAAGCCACAGTTTCAAGAAACATGAATGAAGGGACACCTGAGAATTATAAATGAAGCATACAGGTAATTGCACATGCAGGTAACCACTTTGGCTGTTGATGGAGTAAGCGGCCAACCAGGCTGATAATCGGATACATGCAAGCACAATTAAGCAATTATGAATGCAGTAGCTTGCACAGTACACTTTTCCAGACATGTCTAATTATATTCACAAGTAATAGTATAGTACGCAAATTATTCCCTTCCCGGAAATAAAATTGAGCCTAGAATAGAATGCATTCTTTTGCGCTTAGGGTCAACATTTTATGACAGTTAAGATTAATGAAATAACAGGTTATTAGGTAACATTTAAGCGTGAGATGAGGCTGGTTAGACAGATAGATACATGATATGTAAAGATAGAGATATAAATAGAGATAGAGATATATCTTCCCTGCACAGGGAGATCAACAGTGCCAGAATTATAGTGAAGTGAGTGATTTAGAACCATGAATTCTATTTTTGTACTATTTCTTCCCATTTTAGGAATCAGGATCTGGTAACCGACACACACACACACACACACACACACACACACACCCCAGACAGATACGTAAGCAGCATCTCAGTGGTCTCTTTCTTAAACAAACTTGGCTTTTAATATGGAATTGAAAACTCATTTAAAGTAAAGTGGCAAGAACCAAATGGCCGATTAATGTGTTTTCTAGAAAAATTACACTTTTTAAAGAGTCTGAATTATAATTTTAAAAACAGGAAAGAAAGGAAAGAAGATTCAGCTGATCTTTGGGTAACAGGGACTTTTCACATTACAATAAAAATGGAATACTCTAAGTTTAAATTAGTTTTCTTGAACATTCTATTCATTTTTAATTTGTGATCTTTGAAGACCAGAAAAATTGCTCAATATTATTCTAATATTGGTAGTGCCACTGCCACTTAGCAGCTATGAGGATTTAAGGAGCCATTTTTCTTTCATAAACTACGATTTCTTCACCTACAAAACATGAATAATACCATCTCACTTTCAAATATTTTAAAGGGTTAGAAGCAACATATACAAAGTTTAGCACAAAATCTAGATATAACTGTAAATTTGCAGGTGATAGTTATTATTCCTATTATGTTTTATTTAAGTAACTGTTTTTCTTCTTCTTTATCCCCCCATTTCAATTTTCTGCATAAGGAAAGAGTGTCTTCTAATTCATGCCCTCCCTGTGTCATCCTTCCCAAATGGTGTCTCTCTCATATAATGTATTGGAAGGGGATAATAAAATAATTCTGTGGTAGGAACACTTTTAAGATGGCTCGCAATGATTCTTGCCTCTCAGTATTTAGTCTCCAGTATAATCCTCTCATTTTGAATGGAGCAGGACCTAGTGACTGGTTTCTAATTCATTGACTATGTAAAAGCTATGAGTTGTCACTTTCTAGATTAGGCCACAAAAGACTTGAATTCATTTTTCCCTACTTTTCCCTTCCTCCTGGCTTGCTCATGGCAACAATCCTTTTTTTTGTTTGTTTGTTTCTGAGTATAGTTGATTTACAATGTTGTGTTAGTTTCAGGTGTACAGCAAAGTGAATCAGTTATACATATACATATATCCACTCTTTTTTAGATTGTTTTCCCATATAGGCCATTACAGAGTATTCGGTAGAGTTCCCGTGCTATACAGTAGGTCCTTATTAGTTATCTATTTTATATATAGTAGTGTGTATATGTCAGTCCCAATCTCCCAATTTATCCCTCACCACCCTTAACCCCTTGTAACCATAAGTTTGTTTTCTACATCTGTAACTCTATTTCTGTTTTGTAGATAAGTTCATTTCTACCCTTTTTTTTTAGATTCCACATATAAGCGATATCATGTGATATCTTTCTGTCTGACTTACGTCACTCAGTGTGACAATCTCTAGGTCTATCCATGTTGCTGCAAATGGCATTATTTTGTTCTTTTCTATGGCTGAGTAATATTCCATTGTATATATGTACCACATCCTCTTTGTCCATTCCTCTGCTGATGGACATTTAGGTTGCTTCCATGTCCTGGCTCTTGTAAATAGTGCTGCAATGAACATTGGGGTCCATGTATCTTTTTGAATTATGGTTTTCTCCAGATATATGTATGGCAACAATCCTTGATGGAGCTTGCAGTGCACTCAACCCAAGTTGAGCCTTAAGATGACTGCAGCTTCTGCCAACACCTTGATTCTATCTTGTGAGAGCTGCTGGTTCATAGATACTGAAACAGATTCCCGATTGAAACGAAAAAACCAAAAAGCAAAACAAAAAAAAACCTGTGAGATAAAAAATGTTACTAAGTTTTTGGGTAAGCCACTAAGTTTGAAAGTAGTTTGTTATGCAGCAACAGAAAACTAATGCAAACACACCCACCGCACACTTTCGTTTCCCAAAGATTTTTATTTGTAAGGGTCTTTCTCCAGGGCATTTAAAGATACATTATTTTCTGTGGTTGAAGACATACCTTCTTATTTACAAATGCCTTCTTATAGCTATTTCCTCCCTACCTCCATATCTTAGAAAGAATGGTTAGGCAGTAATTTTCTTCACAGTATATGCCAAATGAGAAAAAATTGTACACTTCAGGAGTAGAGATCTAAAACACTGTATTTTAATAAATCAATTATGTAATAAAGTAGTCAGAAAACAATTTTGAGGTTTTAGATTTTTTTTGAAAAGCAACCTGAGAAACACAAATAAGAACAGAATATTGTTCTGTTCCCAAGGAGGTTACAATCTAATAGTTAGGAAAAAAAAAAAAAAAGAACCTATATAGATTTAAAGCTTACTAACACTCCAAGGTAATAAATGACAAATGGGTTGCACAAACAGTAAGCAAGCTAGAAAAAAAGAAGAAAAACTTCCCAGGAAGAGGGCAGAGCATACTCAAGTCCTTCAAAATGATTAGAATTGGAAATCAGCCCAATTTCCAGCCTCTACTTTACCAATACTAGTGTCCTTGCTCCTTGGTAATTCATTTCTTTAATGATTATCTACATCAGCATGGATAGTATTTTATTTTACTTATGAATCTACAGAATGGTATAGGACATTTATATAATTGCCCCAAGGCTAGAGGAAATATTGGAATTAAAACCAAGGTTGCAAAACTCAAAGTAGAAAAAGAAATATAGTCAACCAATTAATTTTTTAAATTAGCTGAAAAAGAAAACAATCGAAATATAACCTATCATATTATTTGTCTGCTCTTACATAAACACAAAGTTAAAAACTAAAATTTGTTGTAAAATAACTATTGCAGTTTTCCATCAACTGTTTTGTATCATGTTTCCATTTTAAACTCCTAGAAGACTTGTAGACTGTCTGGTTACATAGATATCTTGATTTAGTGATACTGATTAGATGCTTCTAGTAAACTACTTTTTCAAAATTATAATGTTATTCACACTCTGACAAAGAAATAATACCCAGAGGAGTGTGAAGAAAGCAAGGAGGGTATGATGTCACAGAAGTAAGGAGATGTGACATATTAAACGGAAAAAATACTTAATAAAGGCAAATTTAATAGCAGGATTGAGTATGATAAAGACTCAGAAATGCCCACTGGATTTGAAAATGTGATGGTTCTTTGATTTTAATGAGAGATAACTTTAGTAGAGTCATGGGGCAGAAGCTGGAGTTCAGTGGATTAAAGAGAGAATGTGAAGTGAGAAAGTGGTGACAATAACCGACCAGTTTTTTGACAAGTGTAGATGAAGAGCAGAGGAGAGAGATTTGGTTACTGGAGGAGCACTTAGGCTCAGGGAGGGACAATTTTGTAGGATGTTTACAAATGAGAGAGAGAGAGAGAGAGAGAGAGAGAGAGAGAGAGAGAGACGGAGGGAGGGAGGGACCTCCAAAGCAAGACGTAGGAAGTAGAGTCAGGTGCACTGGGAAGAAAAAGGTGGATTGCCTCTGAATAGGAGGGGGACTGTGTCTCCTGAGAATAGAGGAAAGTATTATGAAGAAAAAATATGTAAGCCAATGTGTGCTTGTGTGAGAAAGATGATTCCTGACTGCTTTGATTTTCTCTCTGCTGAGAATAAGGAGGGTAGGAAAATAGAGGGTAAGAATAGGGAGGAAGAGATATTGGAGAGTGTGTGGCCAAAGACAACAAAAGGGCTTGACTGTGGCCTAGAAAGACACACACTGGATGGAGATGATAAACATGCAGTGGTGCCTGTCAGCTGTTGTGCAATTTCTTCCCTCAGTACTATCATTAACACTTTTATAAAAACTTGAACAAGTGATCTTATTAATACTGTAATTTCTTATTTCTATAGCTATATATGACTTTCAAGTCTTTATTCTGGAAAAGAGTTTGCTAACCATTGGTCTAAAGAAGAAATCAGTTAGAAAATTAGCTACATACTGGTCCATGAGCAACTACCCTTGTTCAAAGTTATCCTATTTAGATAATGCAGAATTGATTGGTTGTTTTTATTCTCTGTGGTATAAAACAATCATAAGGTGATATAGATACAGAAGTAATTGGCAGCTTCTAAAGTGAATGCCTTAAATGAATTTATTGGAAGACCATTTCTCTTTTGAGTCATAAGTGAGTAGATGTGGTTGTTATATATACCTTGTATAAGCAGCTCATGCAGCTCAACATGAAGAAAACAAACAACCCAATCCAAAAATGGGCAGAAGACCTAAATAGACATTTCTCCAAAGAAGATATACAGATTGACAACAAACACATAAAAGAATGCTCAACATCACTAATCATTAGAGAAATGCAAATCAAAACTACAATGAGGTATCACCTCACACCAGTCAGAATGGCCATCATCAAAAAATCTAGAAACAATAAATGCTGGAGAGGGTGTGGAGAAAAGGGAACCCTCTTGCACTGTTGGTGGGAATGTAAATTGATACAGCCACTATGGAGAACAGTACGGAGGTTCCTTAAAAAACTAAAAATAGAATTACCATATGATCCAGCAATCCCACTACTGGGCATATACCCATAGAAAACCATAATTCAAAAAGACACATGCAGCCTCATTGCAGCACTATTTACAGTATCCAGGTCATGGAAGCAACCTAAATGCCCATCGACAGACGAATGGATAAAGAAGATGAGGTACATATATACAATGGAATATTACTCAGCCATAAAAAGGAACGAAACTGGGTCATTTGTAGAGACGTGGATGGATCTAGAGACTGTCATACGGAGTGAAGTAAGTCAGAAAGAGAAAAACAAGTATCGTATATTAACACATATATGTGGAACCTAGAAAAATGGTACAGATGAACCGGTTTGCAGGGCAGAAGTTGAGACACAGATGTAGAGAACAAACGTATGGACACCAAGGGGGGAAAGCAGTAGGCGGTGGGGGCGGTGGTGTGATGAATTGGGCAACTGGGATTGACATGTATACACTGATAATGTATAAAATGGATGACTAATAAGAACCTGCTGTATAAAAAAAAAATGTGCCTTCTTGATAAAACGTTTAAAATAAGTCATTAAAAAATAGTTTGTATTGTGAGAAAAAAAAAAAGACTGGACTTAGTCATGAAAACACTCACTCACCCTTACGTTTGTCTTTTAGCCTCTTTCTCATATCTGTGTTGTTTTTGGTAGCGTGACAGAGAAAAGCATTAAGAGTTATAAACTTGGAAGGGAAGACAGAAGACATTTGTAACCTGGAAATATCCACCCAGATATATTTTAGTTTATGTTGAAGATTAGATGCATTACTTTAAGGAAAGCAGCTAAACTTTCTATTTAAAGGCAAAGCAAATTGTTTGCATATAACTAGGGGTGAAAAGCTTGCTTGCAAACTAATTTTAAAAATATTTTCTTTTTCCAAATGACTTATCCCAACATACAAGTGAAGTCAGAGGCTATTCTTATTGGGAAAGACAGTATGTGAAGAAAAAACATCCTGGACCCAGAGATATAAAGTAGGGATTTGAGGCTTAGTTCTGACATTTACTAAATCTTTGGTTTGGGGCAAGCATTTAAACTCTCCAAGTTAGAATTTCCTACTTGTAAAACGAGAATAAGGCCTATTGTCCAGGAAGATTGTGTGAAAATAAAATAATGACATAATACTTCTGAAGGTGTGTGGTAAAATATAAAGTGCTCTATAATACTGTTTTTGTTTGAGATATCCCTGAGACAAAATTTCCATCTCTGATCATTTTAATCATTTTGTTTCCATACATTTCTACTAGTGTGGAGACATTTGGTTCTTGGTAATAGAAAATTCAGTATAGACAGATCAAGCCTAAATTCATGTGAGGCATGGTATTTTGATTTGCCATCATACAAAACACTTTAGAAAGTTCAGAGAACACAGAAGAGGAAAAAAATAATTCATAGATCCATAGACCTATCACTTAAAGAGTGGGTATTATTTTTTCAATCTCCATTTCATTGGTTATATTTTGAAGTTTTTTGGAGATTTTATATATATATATATATATATTTACTTTTATTAATCTACAAACATCACATTTTTCTGTGATACCGCAGCCTTTATAGACATGAGTTCAAAAGGTTCCACTATATGGACTTATCACTCATTAATCATTTGATGTATTTTTAGTTTTTTACTATTATGTATAATGAACATAAACCTTTGTTGAATTTAGAACTTTTTAATCCCCATGGGACTTACTTCTTAGGTATATATTACTGGAGAGATTTACTATTTGCTATTTTGTTACCTCAAGCCTTCAATTTCATTTATTGTCTTTCAAAGATAGTGTCTTTAAAAAAAAATCAATTGACTGAATAAATGTACGACAGTAGATGATGTTAATTCCCAGGAAGCTGCACTCTTCATAAGGTTCAGGCTGTTTCTTGCACCATAAAATCCCCCTGGCTACCTAACATAGTATTTTAGATGGAGTTGGCACCTAATTTGTAGCATGACTTGTTTGTCAGTTTAGAAAGCTAGTTCACTGTCTGAGCTGGAGATATTGGTCTCTTCCAATGGCTATGTAGAGAAATGGAGTCACGCAGTGTCTCTAATGTTTTGTCATATGAGAGAGATTATTTCAAGGCTAGTTGGGCAAATGATAATGTAGGCAGAGCACATCCACAAATTAGATAAACAGATGGGCTTTTATTGCCGGAAATAATTTGTTCTTGGAAGGAACATCTAACACTGGTGACTGTCATATTCTGACAGCAGAGTGACAGCTGGGATAGGAGTCAGAACTGACCTGGCACATTTCTGAAGGATGACATCTCTGAAGCAAATGGGTAATAGTTATTTATTAATACAGTACATTTGGTAAATTATTTATCTCAAATCACATTTACTTAGTTATATTACTCATTCCTAAATATCTTAACTTTTTATAAGCAATGACTACTGGAATTCTCACTGGTGCTAAATCTAATCTTAGTTCACAGACAGTTCTGTTATCATTTCAAATAGCTACAGTCAGGAGCATTTCATTACAGTGAAACGCATGGTATGAAGTACAAATCAGATGTGACACCTTATTACTTACTTAAGAATGGCCTTCAATCCTCAAAATTCTAGATAAGTGATGCAATATTATTTATATCTGTTTGTACCGTGAAAAATTTGAGGCAAGGAACTACTTCTCACGTAGTTCATACATTTCATTTCTATCTTCCAAAGCCCAGTGCTAACGTCATAAACAGATTCATAATAACTGCTTGCTGGTAGATGGATGGATGGATGATGGATGGATAGCAGGAAAAATCATTCCCTCTATTTCCAGTTATTGCCAAATTTGTTACATGGTTCTTTAGTGTCTAAGCTTCCTTGAATTCCAAAATTCTAGTAACAAGTGGGTCATTCTTTAATTTACTTTCTCATTCACTCCACAGCTATGTTTTGAAAGTCTACCATGTATGTGCTCAACACTGCAAATGGTCTCAACACAGCATAACCTAAAAAGTGCAATTGCTGCTCTGAGATTGTAAACTGATAGAGACATGGTATGTGCCACTACCAAAGTACTTATGATGAACACCTAATTTGAATGGGGAAGGTGGGAGGGAGGCAGGCAGGAGACAGTGAATGAGAAAGAGACAGAGAGAGAGAGACAGAGAGATGGAGAATGGCTTTGGGAAATAACCATAAACCATTTAGTGATTTCATTCAATAAAGATTGTTTAGAGTATCAGCTTTGTCAGACCCTATTGATGGACCTCATAGTAGCAGTAGCGAACAAGAAAGACACAGTTGCTAGCCTTGCAGACTTCAACATTTGAAGGGCAAAGCTTACTCTCTGGTTGAACTAAAAAACTGGTTCAAGTAAGTCAGGCAGGGAGTGGTGGGCTTCAGGGAATAAGACTCCCCAGTGCTGATGAATGGACAACTGATTTGTATGATTGATAATGCAGAAATCGATCTTTCCAATGTCCTCCAAAAAAATTAACCTGAAATAAATCCATCTAGAGGAAGTCAATTAAGTATTTGAATCATAGCATTTACACTATGCCTGATATTTTCTCAACACTATCTTTTTAACCCTTCTTGGAGTGACTGTAAACTCTATTTTGCAGATGAGGAATCTTAAGTTTAAGAAATATTAAGAAATTCTACCAAAATAACACTGCAAGTATATGGCTTAGCAGGGATTAAAAATGAGATTGTAAAATACTGGTCTTTCTTGACTGCTTACATTTATAACAGAGTTTTTAAAGCAAAAGGAGAAGAGAAGGTGCTGAAAATTTTGTCATTTGATTACAAAACACAAAATGCAATAAATAAAGCAGAGAAAGTGAGAAGTCAAAAGAAAATATATTAATTACATATATAGCTTTAAAGAAGTGTTTATTGCTTCTTTTAATATAAATGCTCAACCTGACTTTCTCAGTGAAATCTTCTCAGTTTGCTATTAAACATTCCCATTCTCAACATAACTCATTACACACCCTGTGCTTACGATAATTTATAGATGCCCATGGTTCCAGGAAGGGAATGACCTTTGTCAATACTGTATAAATAAGACATAAGGCTTCTAGGTTTTTCAAATCAGAGTGAAATTCTTTCAGGTTTTATATAGGAAGAGTGACAGATTACAGATTTATTTATTAAAACTAAAATAGTTCAAATCACATAAACACTACCAACATGTTGTCTGTAATACCACAATCAGCGTTCAGAGTAAAACAGTATTTTTTTAAAAAAAGCACATTTGAACATTACGAAGAAAAATCTCTGCTGCTTCATGTTGGGAGAAAGTCCATAAAAGTTCAAACCATAATATGCTACTAAATCCCAATTACTCTTTGTAATTACTACCATTAAAACTATTATGTAGCTTTATTTATTTGGGAAAACATGTTGATAGTTCATCTTTTCTTGGTTCTAGTTCTAACGTAGTACGGTAGATGAAGCATAGAAGACTTTGTAGGATATCAGTTATTTCAAGGTTTTTGTTTAAGGCATCTTTCCTTTAATCAAACAAAGAATTTGTCAAGCATATAACAGGAACTTATAGTTTAGCTTTTTGGACAATGAAATGCTCAAGCTATGAACAAATCAAAGAAGGTCAAACCCAGCATGAATCAAATTAGTGCAAAAGGATAGGTGAAATTTTAAGAACTGTATATTAGGACTGTTCTTTCTCTCCAGCTATGAGAGGTGAAAGGGAAAAACTCTTTCCCTGTACTCACACGCCTGACACTAACTACCTAGAGTTAGCACAGACCTCACAGGTTAAGGGCTCAGTCCCAGAGGACCCTCCCCACTTCAGATGCTAATCTCAAAGTCTGGACCTCCTACACTTCTGGCCAGCCAGTTATATATCAGGGGTGATCACAACTGGTTATATATCAGGGGTGATCACAACCCCCTCCTAAGATTCAATAATTGGCTAGAATGGCTCACAGAGCTCAGGAAAGCACTTTACTTACTATTACTAATTTATTTTAAAGGATATAACTCAGAAACATTCATGTGGAAGAGAGACAAGATAGGACAAGGTATGTGGGAAGGAATGTGGTGCTTCCATGCCCTCTCCAGGGATGCCATTCTCCTAGCACCTAGACATGCTCACCAAACCTGAAGTTCTCTGAATCCCCTTGCTTAAGGTTTTTATAGAGGTTCCATTAAATAGGCGTGACTGAGTACATTACTGACCATTGCTGATTAACTCACCCCAGTTCTTCTCCCCTCCCCAGTGGTCAGGAAGTGGGGCTGAAAATTCTAACCCTCTAATCACTATGTTGTTTCCCCTGGCAACCAGCCCTCATCCTCCAAGATAACCTCATTAGCACAAACTCAGGTTTGGTCAAAAGGGGCTTACTATAAATAACAAAAGACGTTCCTCTCACCCCTATCACTCAGGAAATTCCAAGGGTTTTAGGAGTTCAGTGCCAGGAACCAGAGATAGAGACTAAATACTATACATATTTCTTATTATGCCACAGAAGTGATTCAGTTTAATCATTAATGACTGGATATACGTGAATTCCAATAATCAGGTTGTACAAATAATGAATATGGCTGTTTCCAAGAGTGTGACTCAAAATACTGATGACTTGCAAGGAGTATGAGGTTTTTAAACTGAAGAAGGAAAGAAAAAGCCAGGAGGATAGAGCTAGGGAGGTGGTAAGTAAATGTTCATATGGTTAAAATTGTTCTGCTTTATTGAATATGCATATTTTATGTATACAAATAATGAAGGGGTAAGGAAATTTGGGTCTTACTCTGGACAGCTACTCACATACTATATCAATATAATGTATATTGTATGGGTAAAAATTACCCATATGTTAATATGTACAAAATGTGTAGGAGAGCAGAAAAATAGAAATGTGGTCTCCAACCTTTGGAAATGTGAAAATATATTTTAAAAACTAAATTAAAAATGCAATATATATCTATATCATTGAAATCCTTTTAAAACTGCTTTCATCTATCACACAGAATTTATTTTTTTAAATCTAGAGAAACAAAAGCTAGATAGATTAGGTCTTATGACACTCAAATATTCTTCATTTGATATCAGTTGGAAAAGAAAACTTGAGTCATTCATTGTATTAGTCATCCACAATAAAAATGGTATTGTATTTTAATTTGAAGTTCTTTTTAAATTGGCTGTTTTAATTATCAGTATGTCATCCTTAACAAAAAATAGAAAGTAATTAAATAAAAATGAATATGTTTCAGAGTTCACTAGAGAAAGAAAAGATGGCTATCTCCTTCTTCCTCTAACTTTTCCAATAGTTAATTATGTTAGTAATATATTTTCATTATAAAAAATTAGAAAATTCACATAAGCCAAAAAAATAATTGGTAAATTTATATTCTTCTCCTAGAGATAACTATTACTAACCTTTGGTAAAGTTTCTCCCAGACTTTTTTCATCACATGTTATTAGTTAAATAAATATTTTTATAAGATCAGGCAGCATATGATATTTTTTCACTAAATTATATATGAAGAACATGCTTCTACATTATAAAAGTGTCCTTCAATATCATTTGTAACAGTGTTTTATCTTACTTATGAATAAATCATGAATTATTTAATTGTTATAACAACAGAGAAACATTTAAAGGGAATTTAAATGCCTAGAAAAGGCCAAGCAGATAACTTAAATCTTTGAACTAGACAATAGCACTTGTGAAACAACCAGAGAACCCAAGCCTAGTCTAATGGATTTTAAGTTTGATTTAAAACAAAAACAGAAACAAAAATCACATTTTTAAATCAAGAAAAAAATAGAAATATTTATTTTGCAGCATATCTGATAATTCACATATCTGAAGACTTTAAAGGGTCTAATCCAGCTGAGACCCAAATTATTTTGTACTTTTTAGATTTTTTAGCCTCTGATTTTATGATATTAAAAAATTCTGAGAAGTCTGAGCTGGGGGTATATAACTCTAGAGCTGATTTCCTTTTCCTTCTGCAAGGTTCCTTGAATTGACCTTTTTTTTTTTTCCAAATTGTTTGAGACTTAGAGAAAACTTGCAAAGATAGCACAGAGAATTTTATTTGCTTTTCACCAAAATTTTCTAAGTATTAAAATATTAATACTTCACTACATTGGCTCCTCTCTCTCTCTGTATGTGTATGTGTGTGTGTGTGTACATATATATATATATATATATATATATATATACGGTATTTCTAAATTTGTGGTTTGCTAGATTATGTAAGTGTTTTTAATTAAAATCACAACTCCTCCTAACTTAGACAAATAATTGCATATACTTTCCCTCAAGGGTCTTATTTAAAGCAGAGAAAAAAATCCTTATAATCTTACTTTGCTGTTTGTTTGTCTTACTGGTAGCTATTTTTCTAGTATGCTTTTTCACTGAAGATATAGTGGCTTAAGGATTATTAATGCATGTGAGGATCTCAATTCTGATGTTGCAAGACCTTTTCTCCTTTTAACAAGTGATGATCAATACCCACAGTTTTTGGGTCCTGGTATCAGCATATGCCTCTAGGACAGCTGTGGCTTCCTTTCTTATCACTTTAGTTTCAACTTATTTTCATTTTTGCTTTATTTGGATTTTTACCTTAACCTATTGAGAAATCTCTTATGCATTTAAAGATATGTTTGTAAAAATGTATTCAGCATTTCTAGAAGTTTAATAGTGCATAGTTTTTCATGACATCAAAGCAGCCATATTGCCAGAACAATTCTAAATATCAGTTTTAAAGATAACATCTTCAACTGTTTTCCTTGAATATAATTTTCACTATTTTTTCATGAGTCTGGAAAATAAAAATTAGCAAGAACTTATCATACTTATTGTTATAGATTCTTCTTCTCAAAGCACTGATGAAATCACTGTATATCAAACAGTTAATTTTATTGATATTCTCCTCCACCAATTAAACTGAGTATTTCTTTGGACATTTTGAAGATAAATCCTATCTTGGGTATGCAGATATTTTGTTGTTTCCTTAACATTCAAATAAGTTATCATATTTTTCAATATTTCTTGTGATGGCCTGCTATTTTTAGACAAAAAGATAACAAGTAATAAATTTCTGAGCAACATATTAAGGAAAATGAATGCTTAAATGACATTTGACACTAGCGGAACTGGAAAGTGAGTTGATCAGAATCACACTGGTTAGCCTGGAAAGTGAGTTTTTAACAGAAAGCAAATTTGGCAGTGCTAACTCTGAACTATTCATTGGCTATGACATGATTTGACATTATAATCGTTCACTTTACACTCTTTGTACTAATTCTTTATATGTAGTAAGTAAACTTGTCTTTACATTTTGGCTTCCCATGTGATTTCCTACAAAGAACATAAGTCGGTCAAGGAAACTATAAATCTTGTCTGCTCAGCAGTTATATTTCTTTTTGCATGTTACTAAATTAGCATTCAGTTTTGCATTAGCTTGTGTGAGCTTGGCTGGCCTGAGACCATCTGGGAAAGACTGAAAAACAAAAAATGAAACCTGAAATATTGTGAGCACAGAGACTCTCGGATGCTATATACATTACCAGCTAGTCAGCTACCCCTTAAATGACTCCTGTGCCTTAGTCATGTAAGCAGTCATTCATTTCTGTCATTATTCATCCAATAATAGATTTATCCATTCACCCATCCATCCATTTATCCATTCACTGAACCAGTACTTATTAAATATCTCTGTATATCTAGCTTTGTGCTAGCTGGTAGTAATAAAGAGACAATTGTTTCCTACAACCTTTCTTTAGAAGGGAGGCAGATATGTGAAACATATAAACATAATCATGTATTACAAGCATAAAAATAGAAAAATGTGTGGTATTCAGTAGGGTCACAAAGGAAAGAGTGAGCGATTCTACTTAGTTTACCCTGTAGAACAAAAAAGAGGAAACAAATATTTGTAACTCTCCCAATATCATCAATTTCTTTCACTTTCTCTGAAATTATGCCTTTAGTTATGAGAGGATATGAATTGATCCTGAGTATATTTTGACTATGGGAAAACATGCAAATGAGTAAAAATGAAATGAATAAAAGTAGGCAAAATTTTAAAAGTCACACTACGATAGCTGTAATTTTGGAAATATTTCCTCATTTAATAAGTATATGTTGAACACCAACATGTATTGATATAAGACATAATTTAATCACTGAATTTTGTGACTAAAAATTATGCATCAATAGCTTTGAACTTGGCCCTTTCTATTTTTGGAATATGTTCTAGATTATTATTTATTAGACTGAATTTTTCATGTTAAATTTTAAACTACTGGAAGAAACCATCATTACTAATCTACAGCTTTTTAGGTTCATACTCTTATTACATCAATTTTGAAACAACTACAGTATTTATATTATTACACAGATCAAGAAGAGCTTAAAAGTGTTTAATAGTGATTTCACCAATAAATGAAACATCTATGTTTAACAATTGTTTTAATCTTTGAAACATATAAATGCCATATAGACATATATATATAACTTTATCTGTCCATAAAAAGAGAACTTATTTTTTAAAATATGAAGGAACAATGTTTGTGTTTTTGAGAGACTAAATTCTGTGCTCAATGATTATGAGATAAAAAAAGAACTTAGAAATTTAACTGGGCACGCTGGTCATGAGCCAACACTGGATTTCCATAAATTATGGGATCTAAAACTACTGATCTGACATTTATAAGGGTATCTTAAAAAATTTGTTTTAATTGTTCCATTACAAAATTTGATTGTCTTTGCAACTATTTGGCTATGGATTAAGAATTTTAGACATTTATTTATATTTTAAGATTACTGAGGAAATATATGATGTCTTCCCTTCCTAATATAGTACAAAAAGTTACTAGTGTTGTAATTTTGATTCTAATGGCTAATACTTAACAAAGAGTATAGATTATTTTAAATTATTTTACTAAACTGACATCACAAATCCTATGTATATTCTCTAACTTGTTTATTAAGTTAGAACAAAAATTAGCACATTTCAAGTATGCTCATTCAAAAATCACAAAGTTTAAGGATTTAAATTTCACTCATACTTCATGAGTATTTCCTTATTTAGGTAAAAGGCGTAGTCTTGAGTAATGTAAATAACATAAGGCTTGTTTCATGGAGAATCAAATATGGTAACTGTGATAAATACAGAATAGAGATATGAGGCAAAGGGCTGGTACGGAGGAGGGAGTGATTGACAGTTCTTGATACAAGACAGTCTTTCAGAAGAGTTCTTGCTTGAACTAGGCTTTTGATGACAAAGAGAAATTTTTTCAGGTAAATGAGGGTGGCGAAAAAGGTTATTGACCACAGAGGAAAAGAGAATAGCACATTCAAGAAACTATATGTCATTCAGTATCCTAGTATGCAAGATGCAGATTCACAGCAGGAGGTAGGAGATGAGTCTGGAATGCAGATATGGTCAGATTCTACAGGATCTTGCATCCCAAGCTAAGGTCTTATGATGTGGATAATGGCAAGCCACTGAGACACAGATAAAGTCTAGAAATTGAGGTAAAAACACTCAAACACACACACACCCCTCCCACACACTACTTTTCACCTTAGCAGATATGTTATTTACTTCATATTTCTAAAAGAGAAAAAGAAAACAACTGAATCTTTTCAAAGTCTTACCAATTTTAGTTTTGGAGAGGACCATAGGAGGTTTTAAGGCCAATCTCCATTTTGTGCAGATAAAGAATTTATGTTTCTAAGAAGCTAAATGAGGTTCTTAAACTCTTACCAAGGACCAGATGCAGAGCTGGACTAGAACACAGGTCCTCTAATTAACTGTCCAGAATTATTTGAAGATTCTAAATCATTGTGACTTGGCAAGATTGTTGCAAAATACTGATGCTTGGTACTGCTTGATCCTAACCATCATTTGCCTACAATAGCTCGTCTTTAGCTTTCATTAATTCAGGTTTTTAAGGTTCCTTGCCTTTCAGATTGATCGTTGTCATATGCGCTGTTAGTAGGAGTAGCATTTGGTTTTCACGTGGCTTCTTTTAATCTCGGTATGATTGAAAACAAAATGAATGTTTCTGGTGAATATCTATGCCCTAACGCCAGCATGGAAGTCCAAATACAGAATAGCTGTGCATTGCCAGAGACCCAAGACTGAAACAGAAGGAGATGCCGAAGGTCTGATGACAAGAGTCAAGGTTTTTGGCTTATCTATGAAGGAAAATTAACACATGGGCTTTAAATGAAAAATATCCCATCTTCATGCAAAATACAGCAACATTAATTACAAGAGTAAAGTCTATTCATATCTTACTTCAGAAGAAGGTGGGTTATTTTTCATTCTGGATGCACTGATTGTTATTCAATAACCTTGTTGGATTTTGCCCTTAACTGCATTTATCAACTATGAGAGTTGCTCAGAAAATAAGTTTATAAGTTTAATTACCAGAACATTATGCAGAATGCAGGAAATTTGATGGTGGTTTTATATTCTGCTGGCATGTGAGGGAACATTTCAAAGGGCTCAGTTCTGACTGTTTGTGACATGGTGTTTCCTTAATTAAGAATGGCTGTTCTGCATGTCTCCTTCCCGCACAACGTACATGCCAAGATTTAATTTTTTTAGCTCACCTTTTTTTCAACAGCAAAAATCAAGATCAACTTGCTGATGTGTTGGAAAAAATGCTAGTACTTAATAATTTTAAGCTGCTATTTAAGAAAGAAGCTCTTCCACCAATATAAGTTGACTTTAGTTTTTTAAGAAAATGTATATCATGTGTGTTTCTGAATGTGTCTGTGGTTCTGTGACAATGATAAACTGCTCAGTTCTTCTCTCAAAGCTGTCACTGCATCATTGAATTTGTTATTTTGTCTTTCAGGTTTCACTCTGACACTTAAAGGGAATATATGCTTTACATGTTTGCTTGGGGTGCATGATTAAGAAATGAACACTCTCCTATCTACTTCCTGAGATTCAGAAACAATAGCTTTCAGAGTCTCTTGAAGAAAACAACCTGGAAGATTGGAAGACTCGGAATGGAAGCGTATGTATACCTAACAGTCTGCTATGTCCATACAGTTAACATTTGATGGCTACTGTTTCCCTCCATTAGTTAAACCTAAGATAATTGATCAGTCTGTGAAATTATTGAAGATCTATTTTCACAAGCCAACAGTTTTTGTTTTTTTTTTTTTTTAGAAATTGAAATTTCATGAAAACAGAGAAAAAGGAAGATTTCTTTTTGACATTTTTATAATTCCAGGAAGGTTGGGGGAATTCTTAGGTAGCTAAGGCCCGCAAAGTCTTGGACAACAAGAACCCTAACTACTTCTCTAACCTGTTCTGATATCACTCTTCTCCTGGCTATGTTCCTGCCATGCCAATCATCTTTCTGTTCCTCAAGCATTTCTCACTCATTTTTACTGCAGGTTATTTATCCTTGCCATTCCCTCTACCTGAAATAATCTTCCACGGATCTTGAATAGCTAACTCCTGGTTGCCATTCAGGTCCCAGTTAAAATGGCCTCTCCTCAGATAGGTTATGCTGATAATCTAATCTACAGCACAGGGCTCCCTAATACCAATCACTCTCTTTCTCTGTCTCTTCAAACTTCCTTTATTCTGGTCATAACACTTAGATGTATCAGAATGTATCTAGTTGCTGATTGTCTGTCTTCTCCTTGTAAAATGTAAGGACTTTGGTGGTCCTTGTCACCATCACATTCCCATTAGAGTAAGTCCCCTACATACGAACGAGTTCTGTTCTGAGAGTGTGTTTGTAAATCCAATTTGTTCATGAGTCCAACAAAGTTAGCCTAGGTACCCAACTAACACAATCGGCTATATAGTATTGTACTGTAATAGGTTTATAATACTTTTCACACAAATAATACATAAAAAACAAACAAGCACAAAAAATAAAGAAAACATTTCTAATCCAGTACCTTGAAAAGTAACAAGCTACATCACCACTGCTTTTATGCTTGCTTCCTGGGCTTGAAATAAAGATACTCTACTACTGAACTCTATACAGTACTCCACAGTAAAGAATACAAAAGCACAACCACTTGTAGAGGATGCACGCACGTGACAATGTATGCCAGACACATGAACTAACTTACGTGATTGGGCATGCGAACACACATTCGCATCTTTGAAAGTTCGCAACTTGAAGGTTTGTATGTAGGGGACTTACTGTATTTAGAAGGGTAGTAGCTCAAAAATATTGGTAGACTATAAGAAAGAACAAATGGAGCATCCTGTGTGTGGAGTTTTCTGTAATACATCCAATACATTTTTGTCCTAAACTGGCCGTTACAAATTCAAATGCCTACAGAGGTCAGGCAAATGATATAACTGAAAATAGGCCAGGTATCATGATTGATAGGGATGGGAAGGGGAAGAGTCTGACAAATTGTGGAACATTAGCCCCACCTACACTCAGTTCTAACTATCACTTATTACCATGAATTTGGACTCCAAAATGCCAGAGTTTATGTATAATTCTTAAATTTTAATGTTGGCAAAATAAATCTTCTATTTAAAATTTTATTAGCCAAAAATATATCTCTATGCTATTGCTGAACCTATTGCTGAACTTATGTATTGCTGAACCTCTTGTTTGCAGCTTCAGCTATGAAATTAAATGTGACTGTGAGAGAGTATCAAAAAATCCCAAGGGGGGAAAAAATCTTCGAAAATTTGATATGACATGTCACTCCAAATAAGCTATGTTTTATGTGACATTTCCATCCATAAAGACTAATTCAGTTGTAACTGAAACCCCAAAATAACAGTGGTCTGAACAAGGTAGAAGTTTATTTTTCTCTCATAATGAGACATGGTTTGTTTCTTTGTAGACCAGGAATCTGGTTTCCTTCAACTTAATTGCTTCACCACCCTTACAAATGAGTTTTACCTCATGGTCCTCAACAGCTGTTTCAGTTCAAGATATCAGATCTGCATTTTGAAACAAGAATAAATTTTGTGGCAGAAGCAAAAAAAAGAGAGACATCAGATTTGTACTGCAACCAGCAGAAAGAAGGAAGGGGATGAAAGAAAAGTGGTAAAGAACATCTGTCACTCAACTCTTAAGCCTGTGACCTTCAAATTGGAAGGCAGGTTACCATAGGATGAATGGTCATGTATTTAAAAAACCCAGCATCTTTCAATCTTGAGAAAAAAAAAAAGATGGTGTGAATTAGACTTGTTCTCTGAATACAATTATCACTGGCTCTAGTTAACGTTCCTGAGTCCCAGATACAAACTAATGAAGATCGATAGCCTTGTTATGTGCTGAGAACCTTTCTAATGGTGTAACCAAGGACCTGAATCAGGAAACAGGAAACAACCTTAATTCTTTCTGCTTAATATGATGCAGCTTAATAAATATTTCATATGTGAAATGATCTGCTGGGATGTAGGGTTTTTTTGAATGATGAGTTGAAAAGTGAAGGGGGAAAAAAAAAACAGTCATTCAGCTGGTTAAAGTCTCTACATGATACCAGACTATTATTTTAACTGACACTGGCACTCAACTACCTGGGCTATTGTTTTCCCATTGCCTACGCGTATCTTTAAGAAGGCCATCAAGTCTCAAAACAGAAATATCCAGAATGGAAAAACATCCACCAAAGATAGAATGCACAAATTCTGGGATGTGATGGTTTTGCAACCTGGAAAGGGGCCATTTTCGACTGCATGATATCAACAGAGGAGCTGAGAACACTAAAAAAGGATGAGAAACATCTGATTGTTCAATGTTGGTATAGTCATTCACATTTCTTCTGATTGTGAGATGTTCTTAAACTTTCTGTACCTGTTTCCTCATTCAGTACCTGAGTATTACACTTCAAAGAGTGTTACAAATGTAAAATTACATTTGTAATGTGCTGAGCCTCTGGAAAGTAAAAAAAAAAGTGTCAATTCACTTTTTCCTGGTTCTTTCTTTTGTAGCTAATCGAAATTAGATACATGGTTTCCTACGAAGAGAGGAAAATCCCCATTCAGTTTGCCTACCACTGATTTTGGCCACAATTGTTCCGACTGAAGCTTGGGGGAGAAAGAAAAGATGTATGTGGATGCTGTTTTACACAGATAAAACTGTCTGAAATGTGAAGGGTGATAGAAAAATATGATTTTCTTAGCTTGGCTTGATGACTGATAGGCCACCATTAGAGATATTCCCAAGAGTTAGAGTACAGTCAAAAAATTAGCCTTAATCAAATGATAGCACTTATCTGACATAAGTCCTCATGATGCCCTTTAATTTCAACATACAGTAACTCATCGGTAGAACTAGAAATCATCTGGCAGAGAACAAAAATTCTTTCTAACCATCTTCCTCCATCCTCAGAAGCTCCTTTCACATGTGCTCAGGTATCTCTGCATTAGAAATGAAAAATCTTTGCTGCAGTCTCTTCTTATCTCAAGCTATTGTCCTATCACACCTCTGCTTTTTTCTACTCTACTTCTTCTTACCACTTCTTTATTTCTTAACAACTTTTAATCTGATTTCTGACTGCATAACTCTATTGAAATATGGACACTAATATCCCCCTCTCTTTTTAACTCTTACATCTTTTGTTTATATTTCATTCTTCCTATAGGTTCAGTAGTATTTAGCATTTTAAATATCCCTTTTTACTTGAAATTCATCTCTCTCTTTGCCTCTCTGGTCCTGAATCCTCTCATTCACCTTATACTTCTCTGGATAATCTTTCTGTCTCTTTGGGTAGTTCTGCATTCTCCTACCTCCTAAATTTAGCATCTTCCAAACCAGATTTCTGTTCCTTTAACATTTGAAGGTTAGGGTTAACTTTTACAGACTTATTCTCTTTAGACTGGCTGCTACAAAGCTTCAAAGAAACTGGCTCCGCTGAATGCTTAAAGGCAAGCAATCCTGGCAGAGGGCTGCAACATCAGGTCAGAGCAATGGTTCTGCCAAAGTGAAGAGCTGTAACCACATTACATGCTCAGTGGCTTGAACCCCAGTCCCTGATCATACCAGTGAAGGAACTAAGACTCCCACAGCCATGAACAGTGGAGTGCTGGAACAGAATTCTACTAGTCTTGCAGCTGTATTTTCAAAGCTTGGACCTCCGTTTCCTGATCACCCCAGGGGACGGTGTTCTCTCAATCAATGAGTGTTTCAATTCTGGATTAAGCTTGGAGCTAAGGTTCTTCCATATCATGCTATCATTGGGCCTCAGTCCCTGATAATGCCATGGGAAGGCTGGCACTTCCCCAGTCAAGGAGCTTAGAAGCCCTCCAGACCTACAACCAGGGATGCTCTCCAGGAGTCTAATGTCCAGGCTTTTGTGTGCTGTCACAGAATGCAAAGAGCCATGGAAGCCTGCAGACCTGCCACTGCTGTCATTTTGATGAATGTTCTCCATTGATGCTGATCCAGAAGGCTGGTGTGTTTGCTTCCTGATAATTCACCTTTGCTTGATCCATAACATTCTTTTCCTCCAGGAATCCATCCACTCACGACTTTCTTCTACACTTATGCCAAGATCCAGAGTAGAGAGTATGATTTATGAAATCTTGTGTCTCTGCTCCCTACCATGCTGGCTGGTACAGGTAATAGTTTTACTCTACCAAACTCAACAAGTTGGCAGCAGGACGTCACAGGCCTTTTTTGGATAGGTGAGTGAGAAACATCATCTGAGCAGTTCTTTTAGAGATTCATTTTCCATCAAAAATAGTTCTGCTTACTTCCCATCTTTGTGAAGAATGCAATAACTGACTCTGTCATCCAAGCTCAATGCCTTGGAGTCATTTGTGAATCTTCTGTCAGTTTCCATGTTGGTGACAGTGGATTAGGGCAGACAATGCTGGTTATAAATTTTGATTGCCCTACATTGGCATCTCCCATTGGATGTCTTACAAACTGCGAGTAGGAAACAAAGTACAAAACAGCTACACAATAGTAGCTTTTTACCTTCTGTTATTATTATGCCTTTTTTTTCTTTTTGTAAATGTCTTGCCTCTTCATCTAAATTAAAAGCACTTTAAGGGCAGTGACCTTATATGCCCACAATAACTAGAACCATTTTGTGCCTAACTGCTGCTTAAGAAATATCGTTTGATTTTGATTAGATGATGACAGTGCCGAGGTCAAACTTTCAGTTACACAAGAGGATAAACGCATGAGGGAGAGAAGCATCACAAGGCAAGGAGGAGGGTAAAGAATTAGGAGGTGTTCAAAGATGTGTCATCCATTTCACAATTTTTATTGGAATGGGATCTTCTCAAAGAGCCTAAAACTCCACTCTGACCAATTGTCCTGAAAGTATATTGATTTTAGCTCTACTCCAGACAGCTGATGCTTTCTAGCCTGATGACAGCCTACTCTCTAATCAAACCAAGGAATCCTTCTGTTATTTCAGTTGTTGGGAATCATAGAAAATTTAGACATGGGAATATCTGTCATATTCCTTGATACATACTCATTTTTTAAAAGAAATCTCTGGAAAGAATACAAAAGAACACACCAGATAGAATAAACAGGCACACGTTTTTCTGGAGGACTACAGCTCTTACAAATGTCTGACCTTGTTTATAGGGTTCAGAACAGCATTACAAGATTTCCCCATCTGAAATTAAAACCATCCATCTACATACCAGCAAGTGTCTACAGATGCAGAGTCCAAGGAATCAGCTTGCAGACTAAATGCGAATTGAATGCACAGGTTACCTGCAAGCTTACTTGCTCTTGGGAGCAAGACATTTTCATACGTGCTCATCAAGTGGACCCTTGTTCTATAAGCAGCTTCATTTTGTAAACGTGCTAAGAAATGTACTGGAATTATAGAAAACATGTATCCTGAGAAAAAGGCCTGGATTCACTTGTGAAGACTGCAGTGTTATCACACAGGTGTAGGCTTACACCCCAAAGTCTGTGTGTATCAAAATAAAGTACACTGGGTAGAGACAGTTTTGCATCATTTTACCTTCCTTTTGTCTTGTCTCAAAATTCCAAGGCACGGTTTGTTTGTCTGTTTCTCTCTCCATATGTGTGTATAATCATGTTTTATGTGGTTTTTGTGGCTCAGAAACAACACACTCATTCTTTTAACGGTGATTTCTCTACTCCTTTGTTTAAATTCTTGAGTCAATTTTATCACCTACAGGAAACTCTAGGAACATTAGAATCCCATAAAAGGAACTTCAAGAACTAAGTCCTTCCTTACCTCTCTGGTTTCATCAGTAATTACTCCTCATTTTGAACCCTCCACTCTAGAAATAGAATGTTATGTAGTTTTCTCAAAATACCCAACCATCACACACCTACATGCCTTTACATATGCTGCCTGGAATGCTACATACTACCTGTATGAATAATAAGTTCATACAATGTATCTAGTTTGACAAAGATACTTTTAGACAGGAAGATTCCCAGTCATTACTGTAGAAGGCAGAAAGAGAAAAAGACAGAAAGTCATTTTCCTTCTGTGTTACGGAGGAAATTTTTACTTTACCATTCTCTGTGACAGTTCTTAAGCCTCTTCAAGGCTTAGTTTCTCATCTGTAAAAATGAGGATGATAATACATATCATATGATTGCTACCAGGATTAAATAAGACTATATGAAATGTTATAGGCAGATTGGTTCAAGACAGAGGAGTAGAAGGACGTGCTCTCACTCCCTCCTGCGAGAATACCGGAAACACAACTAACTGCTGAACAATCATCGACAGGAAGACACTGGAACTCACCAATAAAGATACACCACATCCAAAGACAAAGGAGAAGCCACAATGAGATGGTAGGAGGGGCACAATCACAATAAATCAAATCCCATAACTGCTGGGTGGGTGACTCACAAACTGGAGAACACTTTTACCACAGAAGTCCACCCACTGTAGTGAAGGTTCTGAGCACCACGTCAGGCTTCCCAACCTGGGGGTCCGGCAACGGGAGGAGGAATTCCAAGAGAATCAGACTTTGAAGGCTAGTGGGACTTGACTGCAGGACTTCTACAGGACTGGGAGAAACAGAGACTCCACTCTTGGAGGGCACACACGAAGTAGTGTGTGCATCGGGACCCAGGGGAAGGAGCAGTGACCCCATAGGAGACTGAACCAGACCTACCTGCTATTGTGGGAGGGTCTCCTGCAGAGGAGGGAGGTGGTTCTCTCTCACCATGAGGACAAGGACACTGGGGGCAGAAGTTCTGGGAAGTACTCCTTGGCGTAAGCCCTCCCAGAGTCACCCATTAGCCCCATCAAAGAGCCTGGGTGGGCTCCAGTATTGGGTCGCCTCAGGGTACCAAGCCTCACCCATCAACAGTCAAGTGGATTAAAGTTTTACTGAGCTCCTTCCAACAGAGCAAAAGCCAGCTCTACCCACTGCCAGTCCCTCCCATCAGGAAACTTGCACAAGCTTCGTAAATAGCCTCATCCACCAGAGGGCAAAACGCAGAAGCAAGAAGAACTAAAATCCTGCAGCCTGTGGAACAAAAACCACATTCACAGAAAGACAGACAAAATGAAAAGGCAGAGGGCTATGTACCAGATGAAGGAACTAAATAAAACCCAGGAAAAACAACTAAATGAAGTGGAGATAGGCAACCTTCCAGAAAAAGAATTCAGAATAATGATAGTGAAGTTGATCCAGGACCTCAGAAAAAGAATGGAGGCAAAGATCGAGAAGATGCAAGACATGTTTAACAAAGACCTAGAAGAATTAAAGAACAAACACCTAGAAGAATTAAAGAACAAACAAACAGAGATGAACAGTACAATAACTGAAACGAAAAATACACTAGAAGGAATCAATAGCAGAATAACTGAGGCAGAAGAACGGATAAGTGACCTGGAAGACAGAATGGTGGAATTCACTGCTTCGGAACAGAATAAAAAAAAAAAATGAAAAGAAATGAAGACAGCCTAAGAGACCTCTGGGACAACATTAAACTCAACAATATTCACATTACAGGGGTCCCAGAAGGAGAAGAGACAGAGAAAGGACCCGAGAAAATACTTGAAGAGATTACAGTCGAAAACTTACCTAACATGGGAATGGAAATAGCCACCCAAGTCCAGAAAGTGCAGAGAGTCCCAAACAGGATAAACCCAAGGAGAAACATGTGAAGACACATAGTAATCAAACTGGCAAAAATTAAAGACAAAGAAAAATTACTGAAAGCAGCAAGGGAAAAATGACAAATAGTATACAAGGGAACTCCCATAAGGTTAACAGCTGATTTCTCAGCAGAAACTCTACAAGCCAGAAGGGAGTAAAATGATACACTTAAAGCGATGAAAGGGAAGAACGTACAACCAAGATTACTCTACCTGGCAAGGATCTTATTCAGATTCGATGGAGAAATCAAAAGCTTTACAGACAAGCAAAAGCTTAGAGAATTCAGCACCACCAGACCAGCTCTACAACAAATGCTAAAGGAACTTCTCTAAGTGCAAAACACAAGAGAAGAAAAGGACCTACAAAAACAAACCAAGAACAATTAAGAAAATGGTAATAGGAACATACGTATCAATAATTACCTTAAATATGAATGGATTAAATGCTCCAAGCAAAAGACACAGGCTTGCTGAATAGCTACAAAAACAAGACCCGTATATATGCTGTCTACAAGAGACCCACTTCAGACCTAGGGACACATACAGACTGAAAGTGAGGGTATGGAAATAGATATTCCATGCAAATGGAAATCAAAACAAAGCAGGAATAGCAATACTCATATTAGATAAAATAGACTTTAAAATTAAGAATGTTACAAGAGATAAGGAAGGATACTATATAGCGATCAAGGGATCAATCAAAGAAGAAGATATAACAATTATAAATATATATGCACCCAACACAGGAGCACATCAATACATAAGGTAACTGCTTACAGCTATAAAAGAGGAAATCAACAGTAACACAATAATAGTGGGGGACGTTAACACCTCACTTACACCAATCGACAGATCATCCAAACAGAAAATTAATAAGGAAACAGAAGCTTTAAATGACACAATAGACCAGATAAATTTAATTGATATTTATAGGACATTCCATCCAAAAACAGCAGATTACACTTTCTTCTCAAGTGCGCATGGAACATTCTCCAGGATAGATCATATCTTGGGTCACAAATCAAGCCTCAGTAAATTTAAGAAAATTGAAATCATATCAAGCATCTTTTCTTACCACAACGCTATGAGGTTAGAAATGAGTTACAGGGAAAAAAAGTGTAAAAACTCCAAACACATGGAGGCTGAACAATATGTTACTAAATAACCAAGAAATCACTGAAGAAATCAAAGAGGAAATCAAAAAATACCTAGAGACAAATGACAATGAAAACATGACGATCCAAAACCTATGAGATGCAGCAAAAGCAGTTCTCAGAGGGAAGTTTATAGCTATACAAGCCTACCTCAAGAAACAGAAAAAATCTCAAATAAACAATCTAACCTTACACCTAAAGGAACTAGAAGAAGAACAAAAAAACCCAAAAGTTAGCAGAAGGAAAGAAATCAAAAAGATCAGAGCAGAAATAAATGAAATAGAAACAAAGAAAACAATAGCAAATATCAATAAAACTAAAAGCCAGTTCTTTGAGAAGGTAAACAAAATTGATAAACCATTAGCCAGACTCATCAAGAAAAAGAGGGAGAGGACTCAAATCAATAAAATTAAAAATGAAAAAGGAGAAGTTACAACAGACACTGCAGAAATACAAAGCATCCTAAGAGACTAGTACAAGCAACTCTTTGCAAACAAAATGGACAACCTGGAAGAAATGGACAAATTCTTAGAAAGGTATAACCTTCCAAGACTGAACCAGGAAGAAATAGAAAACATTAATATAGACCATTCACAAGTAATGAAATTGAAACTGTGATTAAAAATCTTCCAACAAACAAAAGTCCAGGACCAGATGGCTTCACAGGTGAATTCTATCAAACATTTAGAGAAGAGCTAACACCCATCCTTCTAAAAGTCTTCCAAAAAATTGCAGAGGAAGGAACACTCCCAAACTCATTCTATGAGGTCACCATCACCCTGATAACAAGACCAGACAAAGATATTACAAAAAAAGAAAATTACAGACCAATATCACTGATGAACAGAGATGCAAAAATCCTCAACAAAATACTAGCAAACAGAATCTAACCACATATTAAAAGAAACATACACCATGATCAAGTGGAATTTAACCCAGCAATGCAACGATTCTTCCATATACGCAAATCAATGTGATACACCATATTAACAAATTGAAGAATAAAAACCATATGATCATCTCAATAGATGCAGAAAAACCTTTTGACAAAATTCAACACACATTTATGATAAAAACTCTCCAGAAAGTGAACACAGAGGGAATCTACCTCAACATAAAAAAGGCCATATATGACAAACCCACAGCAAACATCATTCTCAATGGTGAAAAACTGAAAGCATTTCCTCTAAGATCAGGAAAAAGACAAGGATGTCCACTCTCACCACTATTATTCAACATAGTTTTGGATGTCCTAGCCACGGCAATTAGAGAAGAAAAAGAAAAGGAATACACATTGGAAAAGAAGAAGTAAAACTGTCACTGTTTGCAGATGACATGATACTATAGAGAATCCTAAAGATGCCACCACAAAACTACTAGAGCTAATCAATGAATTTGGTGAAGTTGCAGGATACAAAATTAATGTACAGATATCTCTTGCATTCCTATACACTAATGATGAAAAATCTGAAAGAGAAATGAAAGAAACACTCCCGTTTACCATTGCAACGAAAAGAATAAAATACCTAGGAATAAACCGACCTAGGGATACAAAAGACCTGTATGCAGAAAACTATAAGACACTGATGAAAGAAATTAAAGATCATACCAACAGATGAAGAAATATATCAAGTTCTTGGATTGGAAGAATCAATATTGTGAAAATGACTACACTACTGAAAGCAATCTACAGATTCAATACAATCCCTATCAAATTACCAATGGCATTTTTTACAGAACTAGAACAAAAAAATCTTAAAATTTGTATGGAGACACAAAAGACCCCAAATAGCCAAAGCAGCCTTGAGGGAAAAAAGTGGAGCTGGAGGAATCAGACTCCCTGACTTCAGACTACATTACAAAGCTACAGTCATCAAGACAATATGGTACTGGCAGAAGAAGAGAAATACAGATCAATGGAACAAGATAGAAAGCCCAGAGATAAACCCACGCACCTATGGTCAACTAGTCTATGGCAAAGGAGGCAAGGATATACAATGGAGAAAAGTGGTGTTGGGAAAACTGGACAGCTACATGTAAAAGAATGAAATTAGAACACTCCCTAACACCATACACAAAAATAAACTCAAAATGGATTAGATACTTAAATGTAAGACCAGAAACTATAAAACTCTTAGAGGAAAATGTAGGAAGAATACTCTTTGACATAAATAACAGGAAGATCTTTTTTGATCCACCTCCTAGAGTAATGGAAATAAAGTAAAAAATAAACAAATGGGACCTAATGAAACTTAAAAGCTTTTGCACAGCAAAGGAAACCATAAATAAAATGAATAGACAACCCTCAGAGTGGGAGAAAATATTTGCAAATAAATTAATGGAGAAAGGATTGATCTCCAAAATATATAAACAGCTCATGCAGCTCAATATTAAAAAAACAAACAACCCAATCCAAAAATGGGCCAAAGACCTAAATAGACATTTCTCCAAAGAAGACATACAGATGGCCAAGAAGCACATGAAAAGCTGCTCAACATCACTAATTATTAGAGAAATGGGAATCAAAACTATAATGAGGGATCACCTCACACCAGTTAGAATGAGCATCATCAGAAAATCTACAAACAACAAATGATGGAGAGGGTGTGGAGCAAAGGGAACCCTATTGCAATGTTGGTGGGAATGTAAATTGATAGTCAATGTGGAGAACAGTATGGAGGTTCCTTAAAAAACTAAAAATAGATTTACCATAAGAGCCAGCAATCCCACTACTGGGCATATACCCAGAGAAAACCATAATTCAAAAAGACACATGCACCCCAATGTTCACTGCAGCACTATTTACAATATCCAGGTCACGGAAGCAACCTAAATGCCCATCGACAGACGAATGGATAAAGAAGATGAGGTACATATACACAATGGAATATTACTCAGCCATAAAAAGGAACGAAATTGGGTCATTTTTAGAGATGTGGATGTATCTAGAGACTGTCATACAGAGTGAAGTAAGTCAGAAAGAGATAAACAAATATTGTATATTAACACATATATGTGGAACCTAGAAAAATGGTACAGATGAACCAGTTTTCAGTGCAGAAATTGAGACACAGATGTAGTGAACAAATATATGGACACCAAGGGGGGAACATGGCAGGGGATGGGAGTGGTGGTGTGATGAATTGGGAGATTGGGAGTGACAATGTATACACTGATGTGTATAAAATGGATGACTGATAAGAACCTCCTGTATAAAAAAATAAATAAAATTCCAAAATTAAAAATAAATAAATAAATAAAATGCACTTTCCCCTTGGAAGAGCAGTCCACCCAGTTCTTAGCACCTTGGTGTGTGTTGGTGTTTATTAAAAAAAAAAAAAAAGAAAGAAAGAAAAAAAGAAATGTTATAGGCAAAGTAAATACTAGTTTGTTTTTGTTTTTGTTTTGTTTTGTTTTGCGGTACGTGGGCCTCTCACTGTTGTGGCCTCTCCCATTGCGGAGCACAGGCTCCAGACACGCAGGTTCAGTGGCCATGGCTCATGGGCCTAGCCACTCCGCAGCATGTGGGATATTCCTGGACCAGGGCACGAACCCGTGTCCCCTGCATCAGCAGGCGGACTCTCAACCACTGCGCCACCAGGAAAGCCCAATACTAGATTTTTGTGGTCATTTCAGATCAATTATATGACTTTATGACTTTCTCCCAGATAAGGCTGTTATGATTCTGTTAGTGTTATTTTTCCCTTTAAGGTTTTCCAAATACTGTCACTGGGAGGAATCAATGTTCTATATATTTATTCTTTGCCTTTATCATCAGGAGGCTAATCTAGACCAAGATTATTCATTATTAAAAGAAAAAAATCATCAATTTTGCTTAAGAGCTTTAGCAAACATGTAGAATAAAGGTGGAGTTATTTTGAGAATTTAGGGATCTTAGTACAACTGTATTTCTTAGGAAGAAGAAAGTCATCGGACAGACCCTTTTTTTCCATCTTTCAACTTCCATTACCACAAGATCCCTTCTCATTACTTTTCTATGTGTGTCTTCTTTATTCTTTTCTCTGTAGATAAGTTTCTTCCATGCAGTTTGTAATTTATGCTCTACCATGAATTCAGTTTCTCTGCCTCTCTACTTGATGTAACTTTACAGATCTAGTTTCTGAGAACAAGAGTGTCTTTGTCCTTTAGTTTAAATTCTTATTTGCTGGATAAAGCTACTCAGGCCAGGAGTTCAGGTTACCTGGGACGATATGGCTCTTTATGGACACCCTACACCCCAACAGCAGTGCCAAAGAAGATGATTTGGGTCTGAAGGCAAAAGCTAACACCTCTATTGAGCAACATCCTTTTCAATCCATCTCCTAGAGTAAGGGAAATAAAAATGAAAATAAACAAGTGGGACCTAATTAAACTCAAAAGCTTTTGCAGTGCAAAGGAAACCATAAACAAAACAAAAAGAAAACCCACAGAATGGGAGAAAAGATTTGCAAACAATGGTACCGACAAAGGATTAATCTCCAAAATATGTAAACAGCTCATGCAGCTCAGTATTAAAAAAAAAAAACAACCCAATCAAAAAATGGGCAGAAGACCTAAATAGACATTTCTCCAAAGAAGATATACAGATTGACAACAAACACATGAAAGAATGCTCAACATCACTAATCATTAGAGAAATGCAAATCAAAACTACAATGAGGTATCACCTCACAGCAGACAGAATGGCCATCATCAAAAGGTCTACAAACAATAAATGCTGGAGAGAGTGTGGAGAAAAGGGAACCCTCCTACACTCTTGGGAGGAATGAAAGTTGGTATAGCCACTATGGAGAACAGTATGGAGGTTCCTTAAAAAACTAAAAATACAGCTACCATGTGATCCAGCAGTGCCACTCCTGGGCATATATCTGGAGAAAAACATGGTTGAAAAGGATACATGCACCCCAATGTTCATTGCAGTGCTGTTTACAATAGCGAAGGCATGGAAGCAACCTAAATGTCCACTGACAGATGAATGGATAAAAAAGATGTGGTACATATATACAATAGAATATTAGTTAGCCATTAGAAAGAATGAAATAATGCTATTTGCAGCAACATGGATGGACCTGGAGATTATCATAGTAAGTGAAGTAAGTCAGACAGAGAAAGACAAATATCATATAATATTGCTTATATGTGAAATCTAAAAAAAATGATAGACAAAATTATTTACAAAACAGAAACAGAGTCACAGACTTAGAAAACAAACTTATGGTTACCAGGGGGAAGGGTGGAGGCGGGGGGGACATACAGATTGGGAGTTTGCAATTGCCATGTACACACTGCTATATCTAAATTAGATAACCAAAAAGGAACTAGTGTATAGCACAGGGAACTCAATACTCCGTAATAACCTAAATGGGAAAAAAAAATTGAAAAATAATAGATACATGTATATGTATAACTGAATCACTCTGTTGTACACCTGAAACTAATACTACATTGTTAATTAACTATACTCCAATATAAAATAAAAATTAAAAACAAAGCGTTTACTTTAAAATCTTGCTAGGATTTGAGACTACCTCTTGAAATCCTGACAATTTCCAAGATCTATCAGAGGATCCTGGTTGTACAAGGGACAAAGTAGGGAGAAGATCCAAGGAGTGACCTTAGCTTTTGGATTCCAGGAACTTTTCCTTTCTCACTTTGCTTCCATTCCACAGTCCAGAAAGCATCTTTCTGTATAGACTCCTCCTACTTTGTCTCATCTATATTATCTGGGTTTCCTGAAGCTTTATGTCACAGGAAAGGGAATAAGAAAAGAGAGCAAGCTTCCAGTTTCTCCCCCAGATTTGCCTTACGACTTTCAAATAAGTGTCCTGGAAACTGCAAGCAACAGAACACTCATACCCACCTTGCTGTAGAGGACCCTGTGGTTATCTCCCCAACACCTCTGTCACCCCTCCCCAACTAGGTATCCCCCATGGAATGAGGATAGATTGATCTACTCCAACATCTGGGTGGCTGAGCTCAGATTTGTTTAAACCCAAGGCCATAGTTACTGCTTAAGGGGATCTATTTCTAAGTCCATCAGTATTGGCATTCCTCTCACCACAGGGGATGTGTAAGAATGAGCATTGCACAAAACTTGGCCAATGGGACATAAAGGTGACATTTTATTAAAAAAATGCTTTTCTTACTACAAAGTAGGATCACTCTTTCCTTAGACAAGGACACATGTAAATCAGATTGCAACTGGCCACCTTATTACTATGAGAAAGCATTTATTATGGAAATCAGATAAAAGAAATCGAAAGGAAATGGGTCTTGATGGCATCACTGAATACCTAAGTGAAACAAACCTAAAGCTCTTCTTTCCTTTGTACTTTTCAGCTATGTGAGCTGACAGAGTATATGTATTATTTAAGCCCTTTGCAGCAATATTTTTTTTTTTGCATCCAAATACATCCTAACAGATACCCTGGCTTCAGAGTAAGAAAAACAAAACAAAACAAAACAAAACACTTGTTTGCCTACATAACTGAGATTTTCCAAGCTAGTCTATCTTCAGTCATGACTGGATACAGCAACTCAAAAGATTCTGTCAGGAATTGTTTGATCTCTCTTGAGCCTCCTATTTAGTTGGGGTCATTTTCTGGTTTCATGCAGTAGCCCTGGAAACTCTAGCCTCACTCTACTATGGTCTAAAGATTGCTATTGATTTTACAAATTCTCAGCCTTAAGTCCCATGGAAAAGGCAAGGAAATCCTGCCCAGAATTCCCAGCCACCACCACACTGTTTCTCATTTACTCTGGTTGCATCTTGTACCTATCACTCAACCATCTGTGTAAATAGAATATGCTGCTCAAATAGTCAAAGGTCTGCTTCTGAAGCAAGGGGTAGAGTGAACAACCCTAGCAGAACATGGTAAAAGTAAAATGAGGGGTGGTTCTCCAGTGGAAAATTGCATAAAGTGATCAGAAGAAGAATGGATGAATTCTGGGCAGGGACAACAATAGGTTATCTACTGAATATACTATTGCATCAAAATAAACCTTAAAAATTGTTTATGCTAACTTCAACATTTGAAAATCAAGGTTGAAAGAATATAAGTAACTTTTCCCAAGTCACATCCAGTGAATTATAGATCAACTAGGACTAGAGTTCAGGACTTCTTCTTAGTCAAGTGATCTGCCCTTAAAAATTGGAAGGAGGTGTCATACCAGTAAGAAAAACAGACAAGTGTCTTAGTTAGATTTCTTACACAGTATGATTATGAGACTATTAACCTCACCGAGAGGAGGGTAACATTTTGCTCCTTTCTTCATTCCTGGGGGAGGAAAACAGGTGCTCATATTTAACAAAAAATTATAATCTAGGGAGAAAAATCTCTTCAAATACGTCACAGTATATCTCTGTAAAGGTTATTTCTTGATTTCTTGGCATATTGGCATCTTAATTCATCTAACTGTTAGAGTCATATATGGATTTCTTCTGCTGCCTGATACTCATCAGAAATGAAGGAAGTTGCTTTGATACTGCAAGAACATTTTCTTCACAGAATGAATTAAATACAAGTCAGCAACTTACTGTTGCTGACAGTAGGGCATCTGAAACCCTGATTCTCATCTAAAAAGGCAAGAAGAGGAAGAGAAATGGGTATATATCCTATTCTTTACCAGGGTAAGGAGTCACTTTTCATTGTACTTCCTTCAATGAATATGTAAATAATCCTTTAATAACAAAAGGCAAAAGAAAGAAGGAAAGACAGTTGCGTGATGGCTGCAGGTTTGACAGATCAAATTCAGAGAGTAACAAGGACAAAAAATGAAATATTTCTCAGAGTTTAAGGGCTTCAATTCAAGGGCCAATGAGACATATTCTGAAATCATGAGGCTTTGTCCTTTGGCTCCTAGAGCCACTACTTAGTTTTTTCATCTGACACTGTAAGAAAGAATTCTAAATGTTTTGCAGGCTACTCACATGTTGGAGTCCCAAAGAGCTTTTAAAGGTATCACAAAGGTTGTGATAATATACATTTTTCTTCTATAGAGTAGGTCAGAGGTTCTATTAAAAAGCCTCTTTAATATAAAACGAACATAAGAAATTCTCAGATAGGAACTCTATGCAGAACAGAGAATTTCTAACATAATGACACCAGATTTTGTCCCAACAGAGGAGTCAAAGAGCTTCAATGTGTGACCTCAGGTGCAGTAATTTTGTGTCACTAATTTTCCATTAGTGGAGCTATTCAGGGAGTTGGGTTGCAAGCAGAGAGAAAACATAACCTCAAGTTATTGGTCTTATATATATGCTATTCATGTGAAAAAAAAGAGGCATGCATCCAAATGGAGGTAGATGTAGAGGGTGGTGTAGAGAGAGAAGAAACACAAGGTGGTATAAATTCTTGACCATGTTATTGTAAACAAAAGTCTCTTATTTATATATTCTTTCATTCATCATTCTTCAAGTATTTCTGAATATTTCTTATGAGCTAAATGCAGCATTACTCATTTGATTCTTTCAGAAGTGCTACTGAAGGACATTAAATACATTCACTGGAAGAAATGGTTAGAAAAGTGTAAGAAACACCTAATGTGTATGTGTGCATACACACATACATGGAACTTGACACAATATTATTTAACTTCTTATTTTGAAATACTTTTAGATTTATAACAGGTGTTACATAAAGAGCCCAGAGAATTATGTCTAGGAATTTATGTCAAGGAAATAATCAGGCACATGTGTACATATTTATCAATGAGGATGTTCATTTTAGTGTTACTTATGAGCAAAATTGTGAAAATAATTTAAGTGAATATCCATTGAGAACCAGTTAAATACATTAATACATATTCACATTATTAAATATTTAGTCGTTAAAATGAGTAAAAATTAAATATTTATTTATTTATCATAACCTCAATTTTACTGTATAATCTTACAAACACATATAAAAATTTGAAAGAAATTTACATCCAAAGAGTTGTTATCTCTAGGAGGTGACTATAGTTTTTCCTGTATAGTATATTCTCAGGTAGTTGAGCTTTGTCAGACTAAAAGCAAATATGAGGAGTGAATATCAACTAACCGCCAAATCAGAACTGATGGGCCATGATCCTCTGTTTTTGATGGTATTGTCTCAACCAAGTTTAGGTTTACACGTTAGCAGAGAATGTGACTCTGTAAATGTGATATCTTCAGTGACATATAGAAAGGTGCTCATTGCATAAAAATCCATCCACCTTCTTGCTGATGCCTTGAATTCCACAGATGTAGATACGGTTTCAATGCTTACACACCGCAAAGATGTAACTCAATGACTTAAATTCACACTGTGTGTCAGTACTACTAATATATTCCTTTAAGAGGGGAATTTTGAAGAAGGCAGAGGGAAGCAGATGAAGTTGGCCTTAAAGAGGGAAAAAAAACTGGAAGGGAAGTTGCTGGAGACCAAGACAGCCGTCACTGATTTCTGATTTTATAGCTTTCCTTCCTCCCTCCCTCCCTCCCTTCCTTCCTTCCTTCCCCTCCTTCTAGAAATATTTACTTAGCTCAATACCAACAATATGTGAGGCCCTATACTAAGTTCAAGTCAGTTAAAAATCTTATAACCTATCAATGACAAAATGAGGATAAAATAGTTCTCATTTGTAGGGTGGTTGAGAATATTCAATGCAATGAGCAATAATGAATTTCAGGCCTCTTGCATCGTTTTCAGTTTCTTAACTTAGTAAATGATAAATGGTAGCTCTTAATAGCATTATAGTAGTGTACAATAATGTCCTCCTTTTGCATTTATTCATGATTCATACTGCAGATATTTATTGAGCACTCACGAGGTCCAGGCAATATTCTATGGATTGTGGATGCAAAGATGACTAAGACAGAGTCCTGGTCCTCTGGGATCTCACGTCACAGGGGAAAACATATCACACAGGCACAAAACAAAGTTACCTGATACATTCTTTGCCTGGCCAAGTTATATGACAACCCCCCCCCCAACTAATGTTGTATTTTTCAAAAGTGTAGTAAAAAATCCTTAAAGCTAAATTAGTCTAAGTCACTTACAGAAGTTGCAGGCTTCCCCTGAGTAATTCACTACTTGACTGAACTTAGTGTGACAGAATGAAGATCATCTGAATGGAAACAAATGAGGTTGACTTTTCTTTAGGACTTCAACTTTTTTTTAAAAATAAATTTATTTATTTATCTTTGGCTGCATTGGGTCTTCATTGCTGCGTGTGGGCTTTCTCTAGTTGCATCGAGCCAGTGGCTTCTCTTGTTGTGGAGCATGGGCCCTAGGTGCACAGGCTTCAGTAGTTGTAGCACGTAGGCTCAGCAGTTGTGGCTCATGGGCTCTAGAGTGCAGGCTCAGTAGTTGTGGCCCATGGGCTTAGTTGCTCCGCAGCATGTGGGATCTTTCCAGACCAGGGCTCAAACCCGTGTCCCCTGCATTGGCAGGCAGATTCTTAACCACTGTACCACCAGAGAAGCCTAGGACATAAACTTTTTAAGGGGAGTATGGTCCTATCTCTCAGTCAACCCAATCAGGCCACCATACTAGGCTTTGTATATCAGATTCTAGAACAGATATGAGAGCTCTCCCACCAAGGGAGAAGGAAGAGCCAGGGGTAAGCAGACCTAGATTCCTGCAAGAGCCATGGAAATGAAGGATATTCACGGGACAGCAAGATGAACAAAATTTGGGAATAAAGTCAAGCTTTACACAGAACAGAATCAGAATGAACTAGGTAGAATATCAGAAACAGTTCTGGGTAGATACTAAAAAAGACATTGAAATTTTACTCCTTATTGGCCATCACCCATATAATACATGGATGGGTCTTTCTAGGCTAACGTTAAAGCACTGAGGCAGACTCCTGATACCTGTAAAGTCTTCAGGTCCCTAATGTGAAAGAACAGAGAGAGCATAGCTTGGAGAAAGGGAGGGGAAAAGGCTGCCTCAGATCTCCTGATGGGAATTCATGGCAAGAGCTTCTAGACAAGTCCTGCTAAATGCAGAAAATCCCTGCTGGCTGCAATGGGGGACATGTCAGCTGCCAATCTCTAAAGTCAGTTGGTGTGAACCCGACTGACTTTAGAGATTAACAATTCAGTCAAAGTAGAGTGTTGGAGGACCTGTATCATACATGAATTGGAGGAAAAAAATTGGGGAACTTTACTGATTATAAAGAAACTTTCTTGTTGAGTCTAAAAGGGGACAATTGGTCTCTAATGACAAGTCCCTCTAATTATCCTGCAAAGAAAACTGGGATCTTTGGGGGGCAAATCTATGTGTGACTGCAAGTACAGGATTCCTGGATGAAATGTTTTCCTTTAAGCACGAATAGTTCAGAAGATTGGAGCCAAAGAGAGGCAGTTATTTGCCTTCCCTGTTTCCTAGCTACAGCACTGAAGTAAGCTCCCACATCGACAGCTGGAAGTGAGTTCTGATGGGGGCAATTATATAGATGTCACTGTAAGCCGTTATCTTATCAGATTTTTTTTCTTTCAGAGTCCCGGCATCATCTTTCAGAGGGACTGGATTATTTAAGATAAAGAGAGGGCTTAGATATATTGCCACAATAAAAACAAAGATGTCTCAGACACTGGCTTTATAACATTATCCACAGATGGAAACTGTTTGAAAGGATACATGAAAATAAAAGCAAACCCAGCTCACTCATTGTTCAAGCAGTAATGATAGTCAGACTTTCTAAAGACCCTGGACACTGATTTATCCATTACATAGTTTGCATCTTATTTGAGGAAATTCTTTAAATGCAAGGTCATTCCAATGCATGCCGCAAAGCCTTTTAATGTATATTAGGAGAAGCATCTAGAATCTTACCAATAAATCTGGATTCTGTGACGCCCACTCAAGTCTTGGAACAATAATACACACATTCAAGAGTGCAATCTCAGTGAATGAGCACAGACCTGCCACTTAGCTATGAAGAGACGGTCTAGGAATGGACAGTAGCCTCTGAAGTGCCCCACAGAAGAGTAAGCAGGTAAGAAGGGTAATTTATAATTTTGCACATCTGTGAAAGAGAAGTGGCCGTAGCCAGGTGAAAATGACATGTTATCTTTCGGCTATATTTTCCATTAGCGAATGGGGGCAAATTATCACATGTTAATTCTTAGAAAACTTTAATTCAGGAATTTATGGTCTGTCTAGACTGTATTACTGTATTTTTGCTCCTGATTTTTCATTTCCTCATCTGTAGGGGAATCATACTTCACTCTCCATTGATAGGTAACTTGAAGTGCCTCCCTAGGGCAGGAGTATAGGTCCTGCGCAATGGGACTTGCTTCGGCTGATGCAGTGTAAGCAGATGTGCCGAACACCTCTATTAGCACAACATTAAGAGCAGTCATGTGCTATGACCTTAGCTCTTTGCCCATTTCCCCCAAACTGTTTCTTCAACCTGGGTCCTGAAATTAGAACACAAGTGAACTGAAGTCAACCAGCAGCAGGTACATGTGAGTGGGAAATAAATACTGCTGTAAATCCGGAGATTTAGGGGCTGTTTGTTACCACACCATGACTTAGCAAAAGCTAATTAATATGTGATCTCAGAATAAAAATAAACGTATACTGCCCCAATATGTATCTTTAATAGATCAGGCACTTTTACTGAACTCTACCATACAGTCATTCAACAATCCATAATCAACTATCATTTGTATTTTTCCTGTCTTTCTCAATTAAAAATTGATTTAAAAGATTCATCTGGCATTGTGTAGGCATCACCAAAACCAGTTCAAGTAAATTCAACAGATAAGAAATTGAGGATTCAAAGTTTTAGAAAATCTAAATCCCAGACTCCACTGGCCACTCCATGAAGATGTGAGCATCGGCTTAGGCAGGTCAGAGTGGCCTTCTGCTCACCACAGTTCCCTGCCTGAAGGGGCTGACGTTTCGCCTTTAGCCAGCCTGGCTTCTGCACTCTTCTCTGAGCATGGCTCATTTGTCACCACTGCCATGTCTTTTCTCCTCTATCTTGCCTCCTCTTGAACTGAGTCAAGGGTTGAGTGAGCACCTGATATGAGCCAGGCACTTCACTGGTCTCTTTCCTAGGTGTCATCTTGTTGAATACTCTCAATTAGCCTGTGAGGTAGTAGTCGTCACCTCATTTAATAAATGGGGGAGTGGAATATCAAAGAGGCTTAAATGATTTTTCCATACAGCTAGTACGTGGCAGAGCTACTTTCAAAACAGTTTTTGCCTCAATGTCAGCGCAATTTCCACCATGTCACAATGGCCTCTTCACTAAGCTCAGGAAACTCTACAAAGAACGCAAAGCACAGAATAAGTCTTATTTTTCCATAAAGTCTAACCTGGTCCATTGAGTCCAAAATTCTCTCCCTCTTACCTAAAAATCTATCTTATAAATTTCCTCATTATGGAATTCAGGCAAACTCTGTATGACTGTTTTTACAAACTTCATATGTGCATGTAATCCCTGCTTGACTCAATTTTAAATTCATTAGAATAAAGCAGGCACCTCACTCACTTCTGTTCATTCCTTTCTGAATGAATAAATCACTTCCCTTTTCAGGAAAATTACTTTGTGGAGGGAGAGAGATTGGACAGAATGGCTCAACACCACTGATAGATGCTTATACCCAATTAGGGTAAAAGGAGGAAACCGAAACCGAGAAAAAGCTGACACATGTCTTCTAAGTGGTACACACAGTGTTCTAAGATTTTAGCTTATATCTTCAAACTCTGAGTTAAAGATGCTTCCCACTGTACTATGTTGCCCATATGGTTGGTTTCTATAACATGCTTTTTATTTTTTAAAGCAGAAAAGTTCTCTGGTCTGTCCCCACTTGCCCAATTGCCCAACAAAAGTATGTATCGAAAAGAAAACATCCAGATTTGCTATACACCATTTGTGAAAAATCGTTCAAGAAATAATTCCTCAACTCATTCAGTCTCATTAGTTTTCTCCAGTTGAGCTCAGAGGTCAATGGATGAATTTGGGCCACTTCAGTGCATTCCCATCTGTTCAATCCTTTGCCATGCTTGCACAGCAGGTAGGATTTGAAAGAGAATCTGCCCTTATCTAGAAGAATTTTTTTGTAATGGCTGAAAATAATCAGACTTACACTTGAGAGCAGCCAGAGTCAGTGCCAGTTCCAATGCTAAAGTAAACCTCTGCCAATACTTAGGATTGGCAACATATTTCACAAATAATTGTCATGGCCAAGCATAGATCTTAGTGAAGTTGCATGTTTCTACTTGGGGATGGGGCAAGAGAGTAGGAGGGACAGAAAAGAATTTTTCAAGGGAAATTCTCAGAAAATTGGGTCTTTCCACAAATGCATGTAAGGGAACACAGACGTAAGCCCAAAGCTAATGTCATCAAACAGCAATATGTCTGTCAAGCCTTAAGGTCCCAGTGAATTTACCAGTGCAATTTCAACTTTAGCTCGCAAGCAGTTGTTCTTACTAAGACTTAGTAAAATGTAAAGGACAAAGGTCAAAAATAGGAATAAAAATTAGAAAGAAAAATCAAAAGAAGAAACCTCTTGTTGTCTCTTGTTCTAACTTCATTTTTAAGAAACTCTGTCTCCATGTACCTGATGCATTTACCTTTAGGAAGAAAATGCTTTGAGCATTCAGAAAGAGGTGACTGTCTGCTTTCCATGTCCCAAACTTCAAAGTCAGAGCAATGCTTTCTGTCAAGGTTGTGAGCCCGGGTAGGGTCTCATCATCTTGAAGCACACATACTCTTCTGATTTATTAAATACTGATGATGTTTAAATTCAAAGAAGTAAAAGACATGGTCAGATTTCTTTTTGAGATTGTGATTTTCCATTTCCCTGTGGGCTACACCCTTTTTCTCACTTTAGGTCAGGTAGGCTCCTGCTCTAAGTGTTTTCAACTGCTACCTCATTTGACACAGTTCTTTGCTCAGCAAACCAGTTTTCCTTCAAAAGACTTAAGTTTGTATGTTTGCTTGTGTCTTCCTTCACAGGTCCCAGGGCCTGGCCTCTCTGCCAGAGGATGTGTCATCTGCCCAGGACTAGAGTCACTGAAACACCCGCCAGCCGTCTCTGCAGCAGGACTAAAAGTCTTAATGTCCTCAACACAGGTGAATGAGACAAATAAAAACAGGTTTTTACCTGAAGAATTTTAGCCTACTATCTGCTGCCAATGAGGGGAGAGAAATTTAAGTATCAGTGGATTAGAAAAGCAATTAAAGATCTCAGAAGAAGACATGGTGAGGGAAACAGCTGGGAACTACATTTTCATCAACAGGTCACAAATGCATGAAGGATGCTGAGACTATTCTTTAAAGATTACATTAAGGGAAACCTAAACAAAATTTTATCTGTATACTGAGATTTTATTTTTTAAAGAGAAAAGCTGAAATATTTCTGTTCTATCCTATAAAGTGTTTTTGTCCCCCCTATTAAAACCGTAAACATTTAATTTAGGGAACAGTCTTACTTTGATGAGAGCCTCTTGTTATTTAGAAATACTTCTACATTAAACAATGATGAAAGCATACTGGCAACATGATTATAAAGGTTATTTAGTATCTGTGGGAAGGATATTGTCTTCTTAAAAAGGGAATCTTGACTGAATATAGGCCCAGAGGGAGACTAAAAAGAAGCATCCTGGGATGGTGGTAACGGCTCAGAGGCTGGACTGAGAGGAACCAAGTCCAGCTTTGCCACCTACCAACGTGCCGCTCTAAGCAAGTAACTTCCTGTTTCCATCCACAGTTTCCCATCTATAAAATGTAATTAACTATACTAATTCCTAGATAATGGAGGTACAAGAATTTTTTTTTAAGTATAGGCATTCTGCATAGTATCAATTCCACAGTAAGTACACAATAGTCACTATTATTATTTATTAAAAATAATTATTGAAACTCCCACTACCTTCAAAACAATTCATAATCACTTATTGTGAGGAAGGAGGCGAAAAAGTAGAATTCTACTGAATTTCATATTTTCTCCATAATGGGTAATAATCTGCAGTGCTTTGTTTTACACATTCCTATTTCTGTTATTACCTTCTCCATTATTCTGTTCACAAAAATCCCATTCAGGCTTCAAGGACCCTCTCCAAACCTTACCTTGCCCTTGCTGAGCTCTGATGAAAGAGCTTTTACCAATATTTCAACATCCCCTGTATCCCACTATTGTGTTCTCTGTCATCTGCTGCGTGTACTTATCTGCCTCATATTATACTTAGTAATCTTTTAGTGGTCATTTTCTGAAAATACATATACTGTGTTTCTTAAATTCAGAGGCTACACATTTTGCCTAATGCTATATGTAATGTGCATGTGTATTCATACATATCTGAACAGATGATAGGATTTAAAACTTAAATTCTTATTTAAAAAAATAAAAAAAAAATACTGATGTCACCCTAAAAGTACAGAGCTGAAAAGTTGAACCAAAACTGTATTTGATTTCCTCAAATATGTCAATTATCTTTATGTCATTTGATAATTAGTAAATTTTTTAGTATAATAAAAGCATCAAGAGCAAAGACTAAATCTTATTCACGTGTGTGTGTTTTTCTCAGTGCCAACTGTGTAATAGGTACACAATAAACACTGTTGGACAAATGATGCATGTTTTTGACTAATAATACTTCAAAAATACAAAGTTTGAAATATTTTACTACTCATAGATAATCATTGGCAAAGTTTTCACAGGATGTACCTCAGAAAGAAGTAAACACACACACATACACAAGAAGGATTGCAAACACATTAGAAGTAGTACAAGGCTCTTTGTTGCAAGAAGCAGAGAGTGACTTTGGGTGACATAAACAGAAAAACAACTTATTCAAAAGTGGCAGATATCACACAAAATGTTTGGGAAAACTAAATATTGAATCCTTGAAATGTAAGCAGAAAACCACGATAAGTGGGAAACAGAAGCCACAGCTAGTGCCAGCAGTAGGAAGAGTTTGGATGGGACCCAGCTTCTGGTGCCATCATCACAGGGTCTGTGGACACCACTGCTGCTGGACTCTGGGTATAGCCATTATGGCCAGGCTAGTGAAAAGAAACTTTAAACTTCTTAAGCATGTCTGTCACTCAGTTAAGTTTCAAAAATCATTGGTAGAAGCATCCTTTTGGTAAAATCAGATTTGTGTGCCCAGGATTTATGGAAAGAAAAGATCTCCCTTCGTTGGTTTTCACAGATGCACATGATGACAAATTAATCTCAAATTAAGATGGGAGTTGAAGTTAAAGGGACACTGAAAGAATGACAAATATACTCCACAATTGATTCTTTCTATTTCCCAAAAACATATGTATACTCTTATACCCATAGTCAGACTTCAGGAAAAAAAATTCCATTATCACATAATGAGGCTGTCTTTATGCACAACTGAGAGTAATACATTCATGCTATCTCCAAAGAGATGAAATCCCAAATCAATTCATTTGTACAACACGATGCCCAGAAGCTCTGGACTGGATGCCCATTTCTCTTTGGGTTTTACGATTTATCTCAATATTTTGTAAGCTATTGGTTGGCTCAACTGTAGGGATAATCACAATTAACACACCCAACATAAAATTGTGGAAAATTTAAGAGGAGAAAAACAGTTGGAAATAAAATGAAAGTGGGTAGCAGCTAAAATTGTTATTTCTGCAACTGGTCTTAAGCCTCTATTTATTTATGACTTGATCCACCACATTCGTTTCCATGTATCTGTTCCCTTCCCTTCAGCTAGCACCTCAGTTGCTTGGGGTCTTTTTCCTGATGAATGACTCAAGCCTTAATATCTGAGAGTTCTGAACACTGAACAGTCTTGACTGTATAAAGTTAGTGTGGCACAAAAAGGGACTCTGAGAATCACCTTGGCTCCCGTCTTACTTCTTTTCCCTGCTCTTGTTGGGAAAAGATTGTTGTACAGCAACAATCTTATTCCCTTGATGATCACAATCAATCACCTCAACCCAAGGTAATCTCCTTTGCTGCCTGTCTGTGATGTCTCTGAGAAGCCCCAAATGGCCAAAAATCAGAATAAACTCCCAGTTCAGTGGGTGGTCCTCTGGTGGAAGTATTCTCCTTTAGGTAATCAAAAACAGACAATCAGACACAAAGGCTCTCTAACGGGAAACAGAAGTCCCATGAATCACAAGATCAGATAAACCTAGGTCACATAATTACCTGAGATGATGTGTCTGTTGGCTTTTTCTGAGAGATGTACATTTAATATTTTGGTATATTTTATTCTTTACTGCTGCATCTCCCACCCCTCACCCCACTGCCCACTTGCTCTATCTCTCCCCATGTATGTGGTAGTCAGGCTCACTTGTGGAAACAGAATCAATATGAGTGTGATGGGACAGCGAGGAAGAAGTTGTGTAATTAAAGGTCTAGCAATGGGCGGTCATAGGTTCAGAGAAGAGGTCATCAAGCAATAAGCTGATCAGCTCCTGAAGTGGGACAGCAATGTGGGAGCTTGTGGAGAGGGCTCTGGGTGTGTCTGTATAGCTCCTGCTTCTATGGGTTCACAAACAAGTGTCCTGTTTTGGAGGAGCTGGACAAAAAGCAGAGGAGAGTAAGGCAAAGCAGGAAATTGCCAAGGAACCTGTGCCCGTCCATCATGGCAGAATTTCAGAGAGGAATGACTGCTTTTTTACTCTGTCTTCTAAATTTATTTAAGTTCCTCTTTTATCAAACACTAAACTGGAATCATATACTTCCCAACTGAGTCAAATACAACACAATCCATCACATTGTGTGTGTGTGTGTGTGTAAAATTGTTACAAAATTAGATCTGTATAGTAACTATAGCTTTGTAAACATCTTCATTTTAACACTTAATATAAGACCATTCGCCCATGCTATCAAATTCTGCATGATTCTACCAAGAGAAAAAAATCCAAGAAAAAGGACACTGGAGCAGAAAAGTGTAAATAACATTTTAATTGTCCCTTGATGGATGGGAAAAAAAAAAAAAGTAAGACAGAAGGTGGCATTCAGGCAGAGGAAGTAACATAAACAAGGAATGAGGAGAATGCATAATGTGTTTAGTAGCTGGCAGCGGACAAAAGGCAGGATAAATATAATATTTAGAGACGTAACAGAAAGATTCAACTGGATTGAGGCTGACTTTAAATTTCACGTCAGAAAGTTTAGACTTAATGCTATGGACAATGGGCAGCCAATTAATATATTTTTAAACTTGAGAGTGGTGATTGGGTTCTGTTTTTCAGTTAAATCACTCATGAGGAAGTGTAGGAACTGGATTAAAGGGGCCAAGAGAGTAGAGCAGAGAGAGCTGCTAAGAGGTAATTGGAAGAGTTCTGGAGAGGCATGATTCAGAATTAGCCAGGGCAGTGGCTGTGAGAAATGAGATGAAAGGAGAAATTTGAAATTCACAATAGTGGCCAAATCCAATGGCTTGATGACTAAATATGGAGACTGGGACATAAAAATGTGCTAAAGACAATTCTGAGTATTCTATCTTGAGTAAACTGGATAGAGTGTAAGCCTAATTTAAATTCACATTAGAGAAAGTTTAAGCTTGAAATAGAGTGAGCATGACACAGTACAGTCAGAATTGCTACAGTAATTTTAAAGGGAGTCCCCCTCATCAGTGGCTTAAAGTAGTGATTTTCAGACATGAGAGACAGTCAAAATCATAAGATGGGGGATTAGAGGAGTGAAGGGATGGAGGAGATAGAGAGGAGAAGGAGATGGCTTTAAAACACATCACATATTGGGCTTCATTCCAGACATAGCAAATCAGATTCTTAAGAGATGGAGCCTCAGAATGTGTAATTTTAAGCTCCTCCAGTGATTCTGATAGACTGCTAAGTTAGTGAGTTTGGATGTTGACTTGTCCAACTTTAGAGTGCCAGTCATGACACACATCTCTGTGAATGTGAAGTGTACAATGTACAAGGCAATAAGCAGTTGTCCTGCTTATAAAGGACCAAGAGGCTTCCTATTGAGAAAATAACCAAAGGCAGGTCACAAATATAGCAGAAGATAAAGAATAAACAAAAACAATCCCAGATAAAGTCATGAAAACATAAATATTTCTAGGGATGATCACAGGGCAGTTCACAAATACTGAAATAGTAGCAGTAGCAAAACGTCTGTTGTGCAAATTTGCAAACTTGCCTCTGTATACTTTGAACACTAGAGTGTAAGCTCCATGAGGGCAGGAACTTTGATTTTCTTCATAGTTGTATCCCCAGCACCTTATACAGAGACTGGCATATAATAGTGCTCAGAAGATGAGTTCAGTCATTTATCCAACACATATCATCAGGCTTCGTGTGTTCTTTTATACTTTGTGCTAAAAGAATTTTGTGATCACAAATACTTGGCAGATTATGTTGCTCTCTAGGAAGAGCAGAGATTTCAGCATGAATAGAAGGTAGATCGTAAGAACAGGAAGTCTAGAGGCATGAATAGGGTTCTGATTTATGCTTTGTTTGCTCTATGCCCCTGAATCTCGGGAAGTGCCTAAACACAATAAATACCTACTTTATTAAAAATAAATTAATAAGCCAAGGTATTGCAGAAAACAATTTGGAATTTATCCAAGAGGAAATGGAAAACCAGTAAAGAATATAAAGTAGATAAATAACATGAGAAAGTTTTTATTTTATAAAAGTCAACTTAAGCAGCATTGTGGTACCTTGTACCATTAACTCTAAGAAGACCAATTGGGTGATTATCACAATGGTCCAAACAAGAGTAATTTAGGGTCTCAAAAAGGAATAGCAGTTGAAATAGAAAAGAGAAGCAAAAAGAAAGCAGAAGTCCATGATTCAGGTCAACCAAGTACCTAATTCTATATACTACCCATGTCTGAAGACTAGCTATTATTTTGAAAGGCAGAACTGTTGACTAAATGAATCAAACCTGTTTGTCACATATATGCCATAAACTAATATGATTATGTAACAAGTTACCAGTTAAGTAAGTTTATGTGTCATTTTTCTTACAATTGTTTTGCCTTCTCAGATCCTTTTCATTGTTTTCCTAAAGTCCTGAGTCAAAAGACCCCTTGAGGCACTTTAAATTAAAAATGCCTAAAATTTCATAGATCCACAAAACTATCTGAAGTTTACTTCTTCAGGACTATTATGCAACAAGGAGGCCTTTCAGAATTACTTGGACAAATTGCATCTCTATAGCCCAGGATGACGATGATTGGAATATGGCAAGCACAAGTTCTATAAATATAGGGGTTTGCACACAATAGTTGCTCTGTAAATATCATGGTAAGAAAAGAATTGTACTAGCACAGAATTTCAGACATTGAGATTTTGAGTTATGAATTGAAAAAGGAGTCTTGACATTAATTATAGGCAGAACTGTAAGATCAGGCAATTTGGACTTCCCCCTCCCCATTGGCCTGTAAAGAAACATGACTTTTAATGGACATATGTGCATAATGGCTTTTCTATGTTAACTTTCACTTAGAGCTAATTTACTGTAGATTGAGAAAGATTAAAAATGGATGTTTGTGGCCTGGGGTGCCAAAGAATCTGACCATGCCTCTATGGAATATCAAACTTCCCAGGAAAAGCCTGTAAAAGCAAGTCACCTACTAATATCTTTTAACATTCACACACAATTATGTCATTCTAATTATTGTAGTGGGATGATAAAAACAATGGGACTTTATTATAAGTTGAAAACTTATAAAGGTCTTTGTGAAGTTCTCTCACTCTGTGTCAGGTATGGACAAGAACATTATCTGTCTCCCAAGAAATATAGTCTTCCATGTAGCAAACAAATTCCCTCAGCTTTTGACTAGCAAAAGGCCTTACAGCCTAGAATCTTTTACATTATAGCAGGTTCCTAGAGGTAAAGACCAATGGGGTAATGCATTTTGGTACCTTTAATAAATAATGTGAACACTAAGTAGGAAATATCTAGTAACTTGACCAGAGACAGTTCATTGGGAATACATATTGGACTAGAATTTAAAACTCCAATCTCTACAAATAATGCTTGTCTATTTGTATGTTTGTTTCAACTAATTTGTGCTGCTGTTGACAGCTAATTCAGGATATCAAAGGCACCAGAGGAAACTTTTTATCTTATGAAATAATTTTGTTGTGCCGTAAACAATGTGATTGAAGACTGACCTCCCCACACCAAGTGAAAAAGTTTTCTAATACAAACTCAGACTGTGATAAAACTAAGTTAAAAACAGATCATAATTGGTTGCACAAACACTAATACATCACTGGGCTCCCACTAATCTTTTAATCTATTTAATTCAGAGACCTTAGATGTAGAAGAAACTCATGCTATTCACCACAACAGTGGAACAACCCATTAGCAATGGACCATGAAGTTACATCTTTTTCCTCTCTTACGATAAAGAGCCATCAAGTGCTTTGATTGATTGGAAGATCTTAGGTGTTTTCTAATTGCACAAAGAGGCTGATCTAATACTTTGTGAAAATCACATTAAAACTGTGTGAAGATGAAAGTGCATCCTGTAGATCACGCTACCTTATAATGTGTTCCAGGATTAGAACTAATGATTATCTTGAATAGTTTTAAATTACTTAGAGTGGAAATGGAGAAAACATCCTCCTATTTCAAGCCATTTGCTGATCAGTCATAGTCTATTACTTATTACTTTCCATATATATATATAAATATTTTTATTATCTATCTATATATAATAATATATAAGATTGATAGATGATATCTACGTGTGTGTGTGTGTATTTTTTTTCTTTTCTCCCAGATAGTCACACAGTTGGATCCTCCGAATTGTTTTATATCTCAATTCAAATATCATCCTTTCCAAATGTCCTTGGGTGACTAAAATAGTAATCCCAATTTTCTTTTATTAATTGCACTAAACCCTTCAAAAAGAAAACTTATATGTTTATTTGCTTTTTTCTTTAATCATTCTGCATAATTAAAATAGAAGCTCTACCTGTCCAGTGGCCTTGCCTGTCTTAGTCACTTTGAATTCCTTGTGCCTAGAATGGTATTTGCTAAAAAAGAGGAGCTCAATAAATATTTATTATATATTCATTAAATGATTGAATAAATGAACTAACTCTTTATTACAGTGATATTGCCAAAACATTTTAAAATTAATGGTTTATAGTTATGTCATTACTAAAGCCAGGCTACCAAATGCAAAACATTATTTCTAAAGTCAATTGAAAATCTTTTGACCAATGAGGAAGCAGAAGCTCAGAAACTAAAGAAACATCAACACATTACCCAGTATGAACATCAGCAAAATCAGGAAAAAGAGTCAAGTACCTTGTCTTTCACTGAAAATGTTCATTCAATGCATTACTTGGCACAGATATTAAATTGACAGTTGATAAAGGTGAGCACTACTTCTGCCCCCGTTTCCAGTTTTATACATAGATTCAACTGAATGTGTATTCTTTAAATATCTATCTACCCCTAATCCTTACCTATATTCTATTTGGAAAAAAAAATCTTCTCACATAGAAAAATAATTCCGTGAGAACATTTCTCAAGTTAAGAGCACAAGCAATAAGAATGGCATATGAATCCTTCAGAGAAAATGAAGTAAAATTCTTAAAAGCGGTGTGTTGGAAGGAGTTTGGGTGTGGAGAGCATGGAGTTTGGGAGGACTTCTGGTTTCCTTTTAGGATCTAGAGAGCTGGAAAAAGCATCACTTCCACCCCTACAAAGAAACAAATGCAAATTCATGAATTTTCTTGAGGCTGAGCTGAGATTATTGTCAGCTAACTGGGTCTAAAACCTATGGAGAGGCAGCCACCAAAACCGAGGGAGACATAACATGCACACTGACAAGCAGCTGATAACAAGAGTCCCTCTAGAGAGGCCGGGGAATTCGGTGGAGGCTCACTGTGTATTGGCAAGAGAGTGTGAGCCCCTGGGGGCCACAGACCTTGAGGAATCTGAGCCCTTAATAGGGTTTTTCTCCACAAACAGCACTGGACACTCACACACACACACACACACACACACACACACACACACACACACAAAATGACTGGAGAAACTTATAAGAAAATGTTCCTGATGGTACAATCCTGGAGGAGGGAATGAGCACAATCTGTGCCCAGCTCCTCCTCCATCTCCCTCTGGCGCTTTCATCTGTGGGGGGCAGGCAACAAACAACAATCATTCTAAGGACACTGGTGAAAACCCACTGCATCTGGGAAGAGGAAAAAGAAGGAGGGGGTAGAAATCCGCCCCCCCCCCCCATGAGGAGGAAAGGATTATGTATGCGGCCAGAGTGTTACTGACCAGGGTTCTTGGCCTCCTTAACTAATAGAAATTGATCAGAGGCCAGACAAGAAATTCAGGCAAGCCTTTATTGGGGCCCCTGCTGCAGCAGGTGGGGAACAAGAACAAGTAATAAGTTCCCTTGTTTGCTCGCTCCCAAGGCGGGGAGAGCTGGATCCTTATATGGGGTGAGGGTAGGGGCAAGTCCAGGGGTCAGGCCGGAGGGGTGACCTACGAGTCTGCCCACCCCTTTGGTGGTACTGTGTGCAGGGGGCATGTGCAGTACCCTGTTTTTGCTCCCGACCCCTTGCTTTTGTTCCTGGTTCTTCAGAAGTGGCAGTTGGGCTTTTTGGTCTTTTTGTGTATCTTGTTGTCTGTAATTTGCCCCACCTGTGCATGCATGCAGTTATGTTTGGTCCCTTATAGTTTCTTTGTATTTTGCTGCTCGAAGAGACATTTGTCCAGGTGCAATCATTGTAGCAAAGGGTCCCAGATGGTAGGTCCCAGCCTGTCTCAAGAGGAATCACTTGGAGAGGAGCAAGAGAACTGAGCAGACCACACCCCCGAGGCCCCTGGACACAGTGCCTACCTAATCTGCCACATACCCTCAGGCTAACCAGTGTTAGGTGACAAATAACTGTGGAATAAGGGACAGGAGCATAAAAAGAGATTCTGTCTGGGAATACAGCACCTAAAACTGAGGGTAGAACAGAGGTTAAGGAAAAACCTCTTTGCCAAACTAGCTTATCAGTCTAAATACTAGGTATCATTAGAAGAATTTGAAGATTGTGGTGAACTGAGGATAAACATAGCAACGATGCTTCTCAAACACAGCACAACTCCTAACTAATTCAATAGACTGCATTTAAAGACGATGAAGGACAAGCACACCCACTTCCAGGAGTAAAAACTGTTTGTCTCAGTCTCTGCTGATCTGCACAAGATGTTTGACTTTCAGAAATATATATATAAAACTCTCACAAACCAACCAACCACCCAAACAACAAAAACTACTTCTCAATGACAAAGTAATCATCAAAACAAGATTTCTGTATGACATAGATTTTGGAAGTTTCTAACGTGCAATTTAAAGTAGCTATAAATAATATATTAAAGGCTCTAGTGGAAAAGGTGGGAAATCTGTAACATCAGTTATGTAATTTCAGTAGAAAAACAGAAGCTATAGGAAAGAATCAAATGGACATGCTAGAAATTAAAAAGTATTAGAAATAAAGAATGACTTTGATGGGTTCATGGTAAACTCAATAAAGCTAAGAAAAGAAACAGTGAACTTGAAGATAGGTCAATAGAGATTACCCAAGTTAAAACACTAAAGAAAAATAGGAAGAGAAGAGGTAAAGAACAGACTATCTAGGATTTGTTGAATGATATAAAATAGTCCAATACATATGTAATTGTAATCCAAGGAAGAGAAGAGTAAGATGAGTAAGAGAGAGGAAAAAAAGAAATATTTGAAGAAATAATGACCAGGAATTTTCCAAAATTATATTTATGTGACATTCTAGAAAAGGTAAAACTATAGAGGAAAAAAAAGATCTGAGATTGCCAGAGATTTGAGCGGAGGTGGGTGTAGGGGTTGACAACAAAAGGGGAGCATGAAGGAATTTTAGTAGAAATGTAACCATGTCATAAGTAACAGTAAAAGTAGATATGTCACTCTAGGACTTTGTCAGAAGCCATAGGACTCAGCACCACAAAATGAATTTTTACTACATGTAAGTTGTCTTTAAAATCCACCAAGATGTTGAGGAAAACCCAAGGTGGAAGGGGGACAAATGGATCTAACTGTATCACAAATCAATCATATAACCACACTGAAGTGGGCAGAGAGAAAGGAGCCAACCTAAGTAATTTTAGGAAAGAGTGACTTGACTGCGTGCTGTAAGGTACCAAAGGGCACTGTACATAAACGTATTCCGTTAGGTAAATATGTTTGTCACAGGAATAAGAACTGCCAATTCGACAAGTACATATTTACTAGGGTTGAAGAAAAAAGTTAATATATGAGAGCCAGATTCTCACTGTTGAAGAAAGAATCTATAAATAAAGAAAGGGGGAAGGCTATAATAAGTCCTGTATTGATAGATATAGAAATAGATATAGATATGCATATAAACTCCAAATATAGATTGGAGTCAGTGTTATCAGTATGAACTCATGCTTTACATAGATAAACATAAGTATGTGGATATGTGTGTGTATATATATATATATATATATATATATGCGCTTGGGTTAATATATGTACACATATTTCCAAGCTCTGTGTCCTGAAGAGGGACTAGAAGCACTGCCTGTTGAAGGACCAAGCAATGAGCACAGCTAGCATTCAGATCCTGGTTTCTAAATATCATTTTCCGACAACAGTAACAGGATTCCTTGGAGAAGCAGCTGATTCCAAATTGGGGTCAGATAAAATTACAAGTCGAGTCTGGAACACTTTGTGTTGACAGAAAGTATGGAAGTTTGAAAAAAAAAAAAAAGAATCGTATGTCAAAAAGCACAGGAGCCAACCTGAAAGAGCCCCCAACAGCCAAAGCTGGAACAATTTGGGATACAAAATAAGTAACAGTAGTATTTGACTGTATTTCCCACACTAAATAAAGTAAATCATGTTTAGTCCATACTGATAAAAATAAATAAATGAATATAGAAGCAAATGAGAGAGAAGGGAAAACTCTTCCTTAAAAAAGAATTCAAATTAATAACTGTACAAGGAACACATACACCATTAGAACACCACAGTAATAATTGCTGCATGATCTACTGAACAGATAAGTGCTAAAAATCAGTGAAAGAAAAATTTAAGGAGAAACAAGATATTTGTATAGTCTCAATGCATCTCCAAAATAAATACTTATTCATTACAAAAGGGGACATTATAAATCTACAGTGGGGAAAACAGGCAGACACTACTTTAACCAAGTGATCAAGTTAGCATCACCAGTAATAAAACTTATCGAAATCATGTACCTCCAGGTACGATGCACTGAGAAGGTATGGTATTCAGCTTGGTGATATTCTTCCCAGAAATGCAAAACTTGAATTAATCATGAGAAAACATCAGAAAAATCCATACTGAGGTACACTGTACAAAATAACCAAGTATTCTTCAAAACTGTAAAGTCATGAAACATAAGAAAAGACTGAAGCATTGTCAGATTGTTGACAATTAAGGAGGTGCTATGGACTGAATTGTGCCTTCCACCTATTCACATGTTGAAGCCCTAACCTCCAATGTAATTGGAGATAGGACCTTTAGGAATAATTAAGGTTAATGAAGACATAAGGGTGGGTCCCTAATCCAGTAAGATTAGTGTCCTTATAAGAAGAGATACCAAGTGCTTACTCTCAGCCATATGAAGACACAGTGAGAAGGCTGCCATCTGCAAGCCAAGCAGACAGCTCTCACCAGAAAGCTACCTAGCTGCCACCTTAATTTTGGAGGACTTTCCAACCTCCAGAACTGTGAGAAATAAATTCTGTCCTTTAAACTACCCAGGATGTGGCATTTTGTTATGCAGTATAAGAAGACTCACAGAGGAGACATGCTAACTAAATGCAATATGGCATTCTGGATTGGATCCTGGAACACGAAAAAGACATTAGTGGAAAAACTGGTTAAGTCCAAATAAATTCTGTAGTTTAGATAATAGTACTGTTCCAATGCTAATTTTGTAGTTTCAATAATAATACTCTGGTTATATAAGATTTCAATTAGGCAATCCTTGGTGAAGGGCATGTGGGACAGCTCTATAGTGTTTTTGCAACTCTTCTGTTTTACTCTCCTGTAAGTCTAAAATTACCTAAAAATAAAAAGTTTTAAAAACACAGCTATAAAAAGAGTGTGGCTTTTGAAGATTAAATACTTATTCTTAGACAATTACCAGTCATATGCGTTTGATGGATACACTTCTCTGACCCTTGGTTTCATCTCTGTAAAATGTAAATTTACATTATTATCTCCCTTTGGGTGGAGTTGATATCCCCCTCTGTAATTACCTTCTGAAACTGAAAATTAAATATATTCTAAAGTAATAATTTTATTTGTATTTTAGTTGATCTTTTAAAATATTCTCTAAATATTTAGGATCAATTTTGATAAATTAGGCAAAGATCATGTGGAATAATATGCTCTGTTTTGTTTTGCTTTTTCCAAACCAGGGACACTCAATGGCAATGACAAAAGTATATTAAAAAATCATTTTGACATTGTTTCTTTAAGTCATTTTGCTATATGATGAGATGCTCCCTCAGTATTTATTATTAGCCACTACTGCTTTATGCTGACTGCAGGGAAGACCCTGAAATAGGTCCTCTCCACTGACAAGAGTTTTGATCACTCTATAGTGAAACTAAGCTAATCTAAGCTAATATTGATCAATGACAATAACAAAGATAACAATAATAGTATTAAACTGTAGTTAACAAGATAACACTAAGCAATAATAGGGTATAAATTGGTAGTAACAAAAGAGAAACTGGATGTAGGGTATATGGGAATCCCTATTTAACTGTCTTACAATTTTTTTCTGTCAATCTGAAACTATTCTAAAATTTAAAAGCTTTTTTTTTTTAATTCACTGTTAAGAAAATGAAAAGATAAGTCAGAGATAGAGGGGAAATGTTCACAATATATATCACTATGTAAAATATTTGTATCTAGAATATATTACAAAATTCCTAAGTCAATTATAAAACTTACTTTTTAAATTGCCTAAATAATCAAATCATTCATAAAAGAAAATATAAGTGGCTAATAAATATGTCATAAGTTATTCAACACCAGTCATAATCAGGGAGATGCAAACTGAAACCAAAATTAAATGACGGTTACAATTAAAAAGACTGAATATTAAGTGTTTGAGAGAATGTGGAGCCTCTGGAATCCTCATATATTGCTAGTGGAAATATAAAATAGTAAAACTGCTTTTGAGAATAATTTGGTCATTTTTTGTGAAGTTAAATACACACCTACTCTGTGATTCAACAAATTACCCAAGAGCAATAATAAATATGTCCAAAAATGCTTATAAATCATGTTCCTAGCAGTTTTATTTTAAATTGTTATGAAGTGTGAACAACTGATATGCTCATCAAAAAGCACATGGATATATAAATAATGTTATGTTTATATAATGGAATACTAGTTAATAATAAAAAGGAAAAACAGGGACTTCCCTGGTGGCGCAGTGGTTAAGAATCCATCTGCCAGTGCAGGGGACACGGGCTCAAACCCTGGTCCAGGAAGAACCCATATGCCACGGAGCATCTAGGCCCGAGAACCACAACTACTGAGCCCTGGTGCCACAACTACTGAAGCCCACACACCTAGAGCCCATGCGCCGCAACAAGAGAAGCTACCACAAGGAGAAGCCTGCGCACCGCAACGAAGAGTAGCCCCTGCTGGACGCAACTAGAGAAAGCCCATGCACAGCAATGAAGACCCAACACAGCCATAAATAAATAAATAAATATATAAAATCAATTCAAAAAAAAAAAGGAAAAACATGCAACATGATTGAATCTCTAAAAGTATTAACTTAAAGAAAGAGCCCATTATAAAGAGGCAAATATCATATGAGTCTAAATTGGCAAATGTAATATGTATACAGCAATAGAAACGAGAAGAATGGTTAAGTCTGCACATGGTGTGAATTAACTAGAAAGAGGAAGAAAGAGCTTTCAATATTTTATGTCTTAATGAAAGTGATGTTTTCATAGGTTTAGAAATTGTTTAAAATTCATTGAATTGTACAGCTAAAGTGGGCAAACTTATTGTATATAAATTATGGATAGTAAAAAACAGCATGAGAGGATATACATTTGCATATCCAAATATATATGCAATCACAGTAAATGTAAATAGACTAAATGGTCCAATTACAAAGCAATTGTCAGACTATATTCAAGCAATATCCTCCTGCACACTGTTTAAGAGACGTACACCAAAGATTGAAAATATAAATAGAAAAATATGTACCAAAATAAAGTTGGTTTAGCTGCATTAATCTCAGATAAGACAGACATTAAAGCGGCAACAATACTAAAGATAAAGTGGTTTACTACATAATAATATAAATTTAATTTGTCAGGAAGATGTAAAAATTTAATAACAATGTCAGCTATCTAGGAGGAGATACTGAAAAAATATGAGAACAATTTTTTAAAAAACAGAGGTCAGTAGTTAAAGATATTTTCTTCCTGTTATATTACGCATCATAAAAGTCAGTGGGATGCAAATAAGGCAGGAGATATTTAGAACCAGATTTGAAAACCGGTTATAGGACTGCCTATGTAAGGCGATTTATATCAAACCACTAAAACCAAAGTAATACATGGATAAGAATCTGATCTATTGCATTTGTGCATGTTACACAAATGAGAAAATGATGTATAAAAACACACACAAGAGTAAGTTGGGAAAAGAATACGGGCAATATTTTACAAACTGGAGAAGAGGCAAAGAAAGGTAGGGCTTTGAGGCAAAAAGAGGCAAAGAGGGGGGCTTCAAATATCCACAATCTTATTTTATTAAAAGTAAAGGGTCTGAAACATGAAGTCTTGAACAGGAACATAAGTGTGTAGACCTAAAGTCAGACAACCTCACCCTGAGTACTAACAACCCCATTTACTTTACTATGACTTGAGGTATATTATTTGAACTTGCTAAGCCTCAATTGACTGAAACATAGCTAACTAGAGTACACACTTCACTGATTTTTTTTTTTTTTTGGTGGTGGGAATGTGTGTAGAAATATATGTTAAACACTTAAAATATCTATGGCCCAGAGGGAACAATCTATGAATTTTAATTATTATAATAACAATTACTATTATTATTATACCCATTTTACAGTACACTGATGAACCGATAAATTTATATGTGGATACTCTGACCAAAAAGAACTCACTGATAAGCTGAAGCCAAGGGAAACTCGGTTTTTAAAAAAATGACCATGTCATTTGAGAATTCTTAATATCAAAGGAAGGGAATACTACTCCTACTCAGGGGTACTGCCTGTGAGTTTAGAAAAATAAATGTCAAGATTCTCAGAGAAAAGGAAGGTATAATCCTCTGGGTAGAAGCTTTATAAGGGACTAAGTCTCAAGGGAAATGTGTTGCACTCTAGGGGGGAAAAATAAAACCAGAAAGCAGGTGATGTAATCACAAGTGAAAAACAGGTGGAATGATAGCTAAAAAAAATTATTTTGGCCACAGAAAAGGCTTTCCAGTGAGCTATGACTTCAAAAGGAAAGGATATCAAACAATAAGAAAAAACTAGAAAATACTGTTGTGAAACTGTAAAACTAGGTGAAGAGGGTTACATCCCAGAACTGACTGTGACAAGATGGATTAAGAAAAAAGGCTTATAAAGCTACATTTAGAAAAAAATGAACAAGAAAGGAATAAATCCAGAGCTTGATGTGTAAAGTTAATGATCAGTAGGTATCAAACACAGAGACAGAGCTTCTATTTTGCACCTATTTTCCTTTGCAAGGAGAATAATCTTTAATATGAAAGGTTCCCCTAACTGCAAAACTTTTGAAGAACGTTTAAAGTGTCCAGAAAGAAAACAGGAGAAGGAACAAGAAACCTGCAGATGGATGAACTCCTCAGTTTCCAAAAAGGTAAACACTAGGGAAAGCCAAAATCATAGCACCTAATGTAAACTCCCCAAAATGTCCAGTCCAGATTACAAAACAGATGGTCTGTGAACACTTGCAAAGAAAGCACATAATATTTGGGCTCAGCATGATCTCAGTAAATGAAACATGACAAACCAAATTTATTTCCTTTTTTGATACAGCTACCAGACTACTAGATGAGGAAAAATACCCTAGACATAATGCATCTGGATTTCAGAAAAACATTTGACAAGTTTCTCAGCTGTCCTTGTGGACAAGCCAGAGTGATATGGGCCAGCTGACAGTGCACTGGATGGACGTGAGCCTGCTTGTGTGCCTGTACCGAGAGTGATGATTTATGGATCTGTGTCAGGCAGGTGGAAACCATCTAGTGCCATGGTCCAACACTCTGTGCTTGGCCTTGTTTGGTTCAACCTATTTATCAGTATCTGTCTGAGCTCTCACTGCAGCTGTTTGTAAGTATGTTAAAGCAGAAGTGAAATGTACTGATTTATTCAGCAGCCACTCTATGTTTACCATACTGCATACATTATTTAAAGTTATCTTTACAACAGCCCTTTTTTTAAAATTTTTTTTAATTTTTAGCGGTACGCGGGCCTCTCACTGTTGTGGCCTCTCCCGTTGCGGAGCACAGGCTCCGGACGCGCAGGCTCAGCGGCCATGGCTCACGGGCCCAGCCGCTCTGCGGCATGTGGGATCTTCCCGGACCGGGGCACGAACCCGTGTCCCCTGCATCGGCAGGTGGACTCTCAACCACTGCGCCACCAGGGAAGCCCTACAACAGCCCTTTAAGGTATGGGGTATTATCCCCATTTTACTGAGAAAGAGATGAATCTCAGATAAAATGCTTGTTCCATAGCTAGTGTGTAGCAGAATAAGGAAATAGGTTTATACAACTCCAAAGTTTATGGCCTTAACACTGCATTATGCTATCTCCAAATGAAGATCAATTGCAGAATGTGATGATCATAAAAATTATTTTTGGCTTCTGCTACATTAATAGGCACCTAGTCACCAGATTAATGAAGGCAATTATTCTACTGTGCTCTGCAGTGGTCTGGCTATACCTAGAGTTACTTGTGAGGAGCTGTTACACATTAAAAGAGACACAGATAAAATGCAGACCTTTAAAAGAACAACCAGGGTTTGGAAATCAGTTATATGACTAGCTGTCTGACCAAGAGAAGACATTTAAAGTTATGACAGTTGTTTTAAAAGAATAAAGGGTCTATGAAGGAAAGGAAACATTCCATGAGTTTAAGTCATCAGATATTGAATTAATAGGTAGTGGCTACAAGGACAGATTACTATGTAAAGTGCTTTGTAAATAGCAGGTCATTCCAAAGAAGTGAGTAGTTTACCTTGTGAGGTAGCAAACTCCCTACCATTGAACGAGGAATAAGGATGACCCAGTATGAGAAATTGTGGGAAATGCTGCCACTTAACTCTCTTTTTTGCACTCCTGTTGACTTACAACATGTGACACACAAACATCCATATATTTTATTAAATGAAACATAAATAATTATGGATAAAACAGACTTAACCTCTTGTATCATACAATAAGTCTATTTTGTCCATTCATCACACAGGTAGGACCTAAGTGCCTCCAAGGCTTAAGATTTAGTTTGAAAAAATATACTGGCTCCAAATTATAAAAAGAAAACTGCACTGTAAATATTAATGTTTAATGAATGATTTGAAAATATATCAGAAAATGAATTTCAATCTATATAATTATTGAGAAAAACATTAAGACAGTTATTGTGATTGATTCTATATACTGGAAAATTAAATAACACGTAAAAATATTTAAAGAAAACAAATTCAACTTCTATAGATGAAAACTAAAAAACGTGAGACGAAAATGACACTTTATGGGATTAACAACAGATTAGATTAGATACTGAAGAAAAGATTATTGAATTTGCAGGCATAGCAACAGAAACTATCCACAAAGAAACACAGCACAAAAAATAAAATTTTTAAAAATGAAAATAAACAGTGCATCAGTGAACAGTGATACAAGTGACCGAATAAACATGTAATTAATGTCCCCAAAGGATGGAGGGAGACAAAAGTTATTTGAAGAAATAGTTTCCAAATATAATGAAAACTATAAGTCCACATACCCCAAAGCTCAGCAAACTCCAAACACAAGGAACACAAAGAAAATGACACTAAATAAAGCATATCATAATTAAATTGCTCAAAATAATTCACAAAGAGAAAATGTTAAAAGCAGCCAGATAAAAAGGCACATTAGGTATGGAAGATCAACTATGACTTCAGATTTCTCATAGAAAACAGACAAATGAGAAAGCAATGAGCAAGATCTTAAAAGCACCAACAAAAGAAAATTGTCAGCCTGTAAATCCTAACGCAGCAAAAATATCTTTCAAAAATAAAAAGGAAAAATAGTGACATTTTACAAAAGCTGAAAGAAGTATAGAACCAGCAGACCCACACAACAAAAAATATTAAAGGCTGTCTTTCAGGCACTACAGGTACTACAGGCACTACAGGTACAGGTACTGTCTTTCAGGTACTACATGGATCTACAGACCTACAAAGAAGAAAAATGAGCGCAAGGAATGGTCACTGCATGCATAGTCCACTCCAGTCCTGAAACTGGAGGAAAGCAGGGGAAAGATTCCTCAAAGAGGAGCAGCGCCTTTGCTGTTCTGGGCACACTCCAAACATACTCCAGCCTCTGGGTGTTCGTGCTTGCTCTTCCCTCTGCTTGGGGCACTCTTACTCTAGATTTAAGAATGTATTGCTCCATCCCTCCATGAAGGTATCCTTTGTTCCAACGTTATTTTCTTAGAGAGACTTTCCCCAGCTGAATTAAAAAAACACCCCCTATAATCTTCAAACCCTCACTCTGTTTTGCTTTAAATTACTTACCACTTCAACAAATTATATGCAACCTAACACTCTCCATTCCACTTTTTGACTTGGCTAGTGGTGATTTGTTCACTTTATGAAAATTCTTCCAGCTGTACATATATCATTTTTGCATTTTCTATATGTATGTTACACATCAATAAAAAAATTTTAAAAAAACAAAAGAAAAAAACAGTGAGACACCATCAGGCACCCATTAGAATGGATGAATGATAAACACTGAGTTCAGCAAGTATAGATGAGTTTATTAAGCAACTAACACTCTTATTCAATGCTGGAAGGAATTTTTAATTGCTCAAAAACTTAAAATTTTTAAAACACTGTTTTAAATTGTTTTAAAACTATTTGGCATTTTCTTAAAAATTTCAAGTTTCCCATAATCTAGCTATTTGATACTAGGCATTTCCCCCAATAAATTAAAACATATATTCACACAAAGTCTTCTATACAAATGCTCCTTGCATTTATGCTCACGATAGCTAAGAACTGGGAAGAAGTCATCAAATGGAGAATATCCATTAAGAGTTGAGAGAAAAATAATACACGTAATATCTACATGACTGAACTCTATTCAATAATAAAAAGGAACAAACTACTACTGATACAACAGTATGAGTAAATCTCAAAATTATTATGCTGAGTGAAAGAGGTCAGACATAAGACAATGTTTAATATACGATTCCACTTATATAAAATTATACAAACCACCAGGCAATTTATAGTGACAAAAAGCAGACTGACAGTTTCTTGCCTCTGTCAAGATGGATTGGAAAAGGTAATATGGATTGTAAAAGAGTATGAGAAAAGTTTTGAGATGATATAAACTATTATGTATCTTGATTGCTCCATGAGTATATGTATCTTTCAGAACTCACAAATTCTACCCTTTAAATGAATGAGTGTATTGTACATAAATCAAACTTCATTGAAGTTCATTCAAAATTTAGTTTCCTTGGTACTCTCTTGCAGACAGTTCCTATCTTCTGCACTTTTACTTTCTTCCATGCTTTTACCCACACTTGGCACTAGACAGATACAATAAATTATGCATAGAACTTTCTCATATTTGGCTTCAAATTACATACTAGCCCAAGTTAGAAATTTAAATGTGCCTTAGTCAAGTTATTTTTCTCTCAAAACTTCTACGATGCTAAGAAATTTATTTCTGTAGCTTCCAATATGTGACACTGTCTGCATTTAGCTTTCCCACTTTACTGGGGAAATGAAGCAGCAATATGCTAGTAATGGATATTCATGGCCTACGTGCAATTACCATTCGGAACCACACAGATCAGACTGAATTCCATCACCTGAAGCCTTCCTTCTGCCATGTATGTGAAACCCATAAAAATGGTAATTTGAGAAAAGGCAGGATTTAGTAAATTCTAGAAACAGGGACCTGCTCTCAAGGCATTACTACGTACTGAGAGTTTGTTGTTGCAAAGTAAGGCTTTTAACTAGAAGTTTTGTTTGCCAAATACGGACTCGCACTGGAATGCTCTGTTAACACTAATGCAATCCTACAGTTTTCAGGAAGATGAAAGGCGTTGCATGGAGGCAGGTAGACTTTTCTCCTATCTCGTGACATTCTATAAGCAGCCTAATAAATTTGGTTCTTCCTCTTTTACTCTGTTGGTAGTTTCCTTGTGACTGAAAGCATCTTTAATATGTAAACAAAAAACAAAAAAACAACAAAAAAATTAGAGGTCTTTTTCATTTAACTGTAACCTCACTACAGTCTTGTGTATTAAATGAAACAGACATTATTTTATTTTGATGGATAAAAAATAAAACCAAGTCACAGAGAGAGTGTGTGAAGGACAGTGAAAGCAAGTGTGGGGCAGTCAGATGTGGATCTGAATCCTAGTTCTACCAGTTTGCAGGGTGACTCTGAGTCACAGTCTATTAGAGCTTCATGCATTTTCCTTAGTAAAGTGCTGACAGGCAGCACATAGTAAGGGTAAATATAATGTGCACAAAGTGCTTGATACAGTTTTTGTTTTTATCCAAGATGTAGCCTATATTATCCAGGCTATAGTCTATATACATAAATTGTTATCTTATGTGAATTGTATCATAAAGAACCATTTTCAAATTAAAAGCTAAACATGTTAGTTTAGAAGGTTTATTATGTTCTCATAGGGGAAAAAAGCATCATACTGAGAAAATCAGGAGATAACTGACTGTTTTGAAAGAAAAGACTTACTACCCGTGTGAATAGTGCCAAATGTTGGGTATGGGCAAAGCCACATAACTGCCAGGGAGAATGATAAAGTATTACATTTTTAAGACAAGTGTAGATGTAACCCAACCTGAGAAACTCAAATACCTTAGACTTACTTAAAGCAATTGTCAATTGACAGAAACTAGTGATTGCAATAACCTTAAAATTAATGAGTGCTTCCTAGAGTTCATTCTCTGATTCAGCACGAAGTCTGTAGAACCTCCTTCTGTGAAATGGTGAGAAGTTAAGTCCTTGCTTACTTGTGCAATCTCACATTTCAGAAGTGTTGAAAGTGATGGTTAGGATACCACTCTGACAGCAGATTGAATTCCTTTGAACCTAATTTACCACATGGGAAAATCTTGTTCTGAATTATTTTGTTTATACTGGTGTAATAATCCTTCATTCTCTACCAAAAAACAACAAAAAAACAAAACAAAAAAACCCAACAATGTATTTTCCTACATATTTTCAGAGTGTCTCCTGCAAAGTTAGGCCAATATTTCCATTGGGTTTAAAGGGATATTGCAGTCAAAACTTCCAAAGCAAGATAGAGTATTCAAAAGTATTCACCGTCTGTGAACTCAGATAGATGCTGGGTTAATTCCCAGCCCTAATGTGTACTTTGTGTACAATCACTTAACTTTACCTACCTTGATCCGTTACCTGTTAAGTAGGAAGATTAATACTTACCTCAAAGGGCTATTGCAGAATTAAGATAATATTTGTGAATTGCCTATGTATTTCGTAGGCACTCAACAATAATAGTTCTCCTTTTAGGACATGGAGGAAAAATAAACTAGTTACCTTCTTATGTTTCCTTTTTCCAATATTGTTTTGCTGATACCACATTTATATTTTTGCGTCCACTAATTTGTTACAAATATTGATTACTGTTGACAAGATACATAAATCTCCTAGAGCTCTGTGAAATGTTCACAGGACAGAGAGTAACTGGTCCTCAGGTTTCTAAGGACACAAAACTCACAATGTTCTTGGCAGGTAATTTATTGCCCCATGAGGTAATCCAGACCTGTCACCTTCAGTGCCCCCTTCATGGGATTGATTGTGCTTTTCAGAATCAGCAAAATTCCTTGGCAAACTACTAGCCTTATATGATGCCTTCAAGTCTCAAGTTGCTCTAAATGTTTTGGGAAGAAAAGTCTTGAGGCTTTATTATAACAGTGAATCTATTCTCTCTGCAAGACACAACGGAGATCTTATAAAGACTATGATAGAAAGGGATAGTGACTTCTGAAGCATGTTCCTCTTCAGAAATCCAGACAAAGGAAAGGAAATAAATGCTTTTGTCCTTCCTTCTCTTTCTTTCTTCCTTCCTTCTTTCAACCAATATTTTTTGAGAACATATGTACTTAGCACTGTTCTGGACACTGAGAATATAGTAATAAAATAGATGGGAACTTATGTATTATAGGGGAATCAGACAGTAAATAAATAAAGAACTAATACTTCACATGGTGATAAGTGCTGTGGAGAAAAATAAAGCAAGGTAAGGAGGATAACAGGGTTGTTTTTGTTGCTATTTTCTAAAGTGTGACCAGGAAGGCTGCACTGAGAAGACAATATTTTGAGTAGAGAAAGTAAAGGTTGAACCATATGAAAACCTGGGCGAGAGTATTCTGGAATTTACTGACCTAGAGTATTTCTTCTTGAGGTTCATCAAGGAGGCCAGAATGATTGGAGTGAGTGAGGAAGTGAGAGTTTGGTAGATGAGGTCTAGAGTTACAGAGCAGCTAGATCACTGAGCGTTTCACAAGCCATTGTAATCATAGCAGCTTTCATTCTGAATGATATGGGAAGCTATGAAGTCTTCTGAGTGGCTTGACATAATCTATGTTTTAAAAATATCACTTTCTCTTTTAAGAATAGACTTTATGGGGAGCCTAAGTCGAAGCAAGACCACTGCGGGGACAGTTGCAATAATCCACATGAAATTCAACGATAAACTGTACTTTAGTGGGAACAGAAGATTTGGTGAAAAGTAGTAAGATTCTTTTTGGAGGTATTTTGAAGGTAATTGAAAGAATAAGCTTTTGGTTTGGTTTTGTTGTATGAGATAAAGAGAAAAGTAAATTTTGCTCTTAGTAACTAGTAGGATGGGGTTCACATTACAAAGATTGGGGGGAAAAAGATTTTTACTGGAGTACCTGAGACATTTCAAATTTAAGGTATCTATTAGCTATCCAAGTGAAGATATGAGTAGAAGTACATCGACTTTAATCCTGAAAAGGTTATGTGTCTACTTGAAAAGTAAATATTGCAATAGTTTCTAAAAACCGCATGGCTGGTATTAAACATAGGTTGAGATTTTTAATAAAATATTAAAAGATCTTAAGAGGGCTATAATCCCCAATGCATCTGTCATCTGGGCTTCTACAATCCATCCAACATACAAATTTATAGGACCACAATATTAAATTTCTAAAATTACTTCAGGGCTTAACTCTGGGTGTCTTTTACCTTGACTGTATGATCTGCCTTTTTACATAAGAGAATAAAAAAAGCTAATATTGAGCTCCTACTGTGTGGTTGACAGTTTACAAACCTGACTAACTTCAATTTTCACAAGAACTGTATGAGAAAGGAATTATTATTTCTGTTTAAAAGATAAGGAAGCAACCCTCAACTAATTAAGAGGCTTACCCAAAGATACTCTAATAACAAATAGAGCTAAGCTTCAAATCCAAAGGCCATTGTAATTTTTTCCACCATGCCAGTAAAACCTTTCCCATTTGGCTGCCCAAAGAGTGATGAAACTAGCCATGCACAGTTAGAAATAAACCAACAACTTGTATTAAATTGAGCGGGAGTTAACATGCAACTCTTAATTTTCCTTTTCCCTTTAGTTCAGGCTTGCTGAAAGATCAGACTTTGTGTATTATAGAACTCTATGCTATTATGAAACCAAATTCAGACAGGTTTCAATCTACTATTTACAGACAATTTAATTTGTATATTCAAGATTTGCTCCACAGAGAATTTCTCCCAGTTCTTTCCTTTTCCCACAGGATTGTTAATTGCTCTGGCACCTCCATGTGGTGTCTCCCCAGCCATGACTCAAAGACTTTAAATGACTGTATTTATTTTAAGAGAAACTTTAGTACCTATGAAAGCAGCACGTTCTCCCGCAGCACATCTGTTCTCTCTGAGTTTTATATTATCACTTTGCCAGAGGTTTTACCTGCTAATTCGAGGGAGCCTGGTGTGTTCAGATTCAACTGGATTCTTATCTGTACTGAGTATAATTAGCTTAATATGTGGGACATACTGATATATTTATAATTGTATGATCTTTGGCAATTTCTAGACTCCTCTGATCCTGAAGGTCTTCATCTGTGAAAAGAAAACGGAAGTGTCTTCTTCAAAAGGTTTTCATATTTATTTACTTTGCAAAAGCTTTTCCTTCCCTTTGGGTTGACAGTGCCCTTTCCTGGTATTTTCTTTTAGTTACACTTCAGATTAGTGACACATTATTGTTTTTCTGTATTTATATTTGTAACCAAATCTGTGTACTATATTAGTTTATTATATTGTATTTCTTCTGTTCCCTGAACTCTAACTCTTAATGACTTAGGGTACTAAAAATGGAGAAAATGGTTGAATAATTTTTGGTAGGATACGTATATTTGCCTAAGATTTGACTCCATCTTGCCTTAAAATGTGTTTTTCTAGTCAAATATCTTGGCAGAGTTTTGGTTAAGTTTAATGATTATGCCACCACCATAATATGTGCCAGTTGCAGTAAGTACTAGCTGAGATTATATTAATTCTAAAGCACAGGTGTATTGTGCCAGGTTTGGTCTGCTGTAGAGTCAAATAAACCCCTAAAATATGCTAAAGGTTAGCCAGTCTTTCTCAGTCTTGTAACTGCCATCTGACGCGTGTCACCTCCAAAGTCATGGTAACGGGGAGAAAAAGAGATGGAGATTCTTAACAACACCTGCCAAGATATGACCCATCAGTTCTGCCCACAGTTCATTGACCAGGAGTAATAACATGGCTCCAATCTAATTGCAAGAAAATTCAGTGACTACCACATTTCTATTTCTCCTCAATAATTGAGTATCAATTCCTCTATATGCCATCTGGATTCTACTGCTTCAAGGAAGCCAAATCCCAGCCTAGCAGCTCTGCGTCTTGTGGAATTTCACAGCAAACAAAGAAATTCATAGCTAGAACACAGAATACTGGCAGAAGTTAGCCAATTTTAGAACAAGAAGAGTACAAAAAACATAAATGAGCTTATGTTTAATGACAAGAAACATATTATCCTCCTTCCTAATACGTATGCAGAAAAGTATCAATGATTTTTATAATCGTGCACCACGGAATTTGTTTGCTTTTAGTAAATAATAACCCTCAATAATTCATTAACCTCCATTAATGAGACGCAAGAGGGAGGGGACATGGAGATATATATATATGTATAGCTGATTCACTTTGTCTTAAGCAGAAACTAACACACCACTGTAAAGCAATTATACTCTAATAAAGATGTTTTTAAAAAAAAATAGTAGACGATTTCTTAAGTACACAGGAATAGATTTCTGAAATCTCAAAGACTGTGGGGCTTCAATGTATGAACAACAATGTCTAGAAACCAAACCAGGCTTTCCTTTGCTGCTTTTGTATCTTTAAAATAGAGACAACTCACTAACTGTCTCTAAACATTTGGAATCTTCTAAAATAAAACAGATTTAACAAAGATTGTCGGAAAATAATTGAACAATATTTGAAGGGTAGAGAAAAAACTGGTGAATGTTCTTTTTTGTTGTTGTTGTTCTTTTGTTTTCTTAATGTAGAGTCAATAATTTGGGATTTTAATGTAGAGAGAATTCACTATAGAGATGTTTTGTCATTGGCATTACACACCGAAGATGTCACAGTGAAGTGAGAGATGAAGCAATTTCTGCATAATTCCAGAAAACAGCCCAGATGATATGCATGTCTATGAAAATATACTTTATGTAGTATGAATAAGCAAGCATTATTCATCTTTTAAATCCCAAAAGATGAGTGATAGTTTTCTGTGTTTTTACTAATGATATATTTATTTTCATATTATTTTAAAATTGCAGTTGAATTTTTTTCTTGTTACTAAAAACAGTATATGTTTACTACAGAAAATTTGGAAAATAAAGATAAGCAGGAAAATAAAAACTACAAGTAAATATTTCAAGAGCAGACTATGCTTTGATTTGTATACTTCTGATTGTATTCCAAAGAATTATTATGTCAAAATCTGACTCATGCTATCTATGTCTGATACATGATACGTGGTTTTCAAAGCATGATTTTTAATGGCTATTTGACATACACCAACACAAATTCATATGCAGTGGTATGTAACAGTTCCTATTTTGTATGTTTGAGCAGTACCTACAGTTGTTACTACTGTAATGAACTGCACTGACCATCTAAATACATAAGCCTGTATCCATATATCTCATTTGTTTCTTGGGCTTAGATTGCTATCATAAGGTAGTATTTTTGACTCTTAATAAGTATTGCCAAGTGGCAGTGGTATTCTACAAAACAATCAAAATAATGTTTTCACTCCTTTAAATTAATGAAACGTACATATTACTTACAGAATGTTGTTTATTGGCACTGAGAAATGAATGCTTGAATTTATAAAGAAAGCTTTATGGAGAAAGAAGCAGCCAGCTGAATGGAGACATGTAAGCTATTTTTTAAATAAAAAGGCATTCCAGATACAGCATGAAATAAGTGGAGTGGGGATGTGGAAACTGATGAGTGGCAAATGCTTTCAGGATGGAAATGTATTCCTTCTAGAAGAAAACTGTGAATAACTTCGATAGTAAGGTAAGAAAAGCAACTCTGATTTATAGGATATGGGGACCTATCAGCATTTTAAGGCAGGTGATAAGTGAAGACTTTTGAAGAACAAAAAAAGATATTGCAGAAGTGTTTAGAGTTCTTAACACGATTGAAATATACAGTTTAAGAAGCATTTTAAAGAAATTTCATTCTTTTCCTTAGGATTAGTTAATGAAACCACCCAGTCAATACTGGCTGAAGAAAGAGCAGCACATTAGGGAACATAACGTATTTTACCAAAACTATAAATGTGTCCAATCATTCATTCCACTTTCATAGGTCTTGTCGATTTTTTAGCCAGGTACTGTACAAGGCAATACAGATACAAAGATTAACAAAGAGGCAATTCCCATGTTGTGAGGACTCAGAGTAAAGGGAGAAGAATAAGTAATGATTTACAAAGCTTACGTTATAATCATTATAATAATAATGATATAACAACATAAAATAATAGGTAAATAATATGATATAATAATGGAGATCTCAGATGGAGCCAATCAGAGGAAGTGACAAACTGTGAGGTGTCATCAAGGTTTGTGAGGAGAGTCAATGCAGGTGACATTACATGGTTAACTTGAAAGGTATATAGGAGTCTGTCAAGAGGGAAGTTTTGCAGCAGGCATTCTGAGCTGCAAGAAAAGCACATTCAGCGTCATGGGGTGTAGAAGGGCATAGAGCATCCAAGGAAGTAGCGTTGCTTCAGCAGCGCTGTGGTTCTGGATTCACACAAACTCAGATGGAAAGCTATGCCAGATTCACTTTGAAAAAACTCTTATAAAGATCTTTTTAACTAGCTGTGTCAGAAAGTCAAAGAAACTTTTAAGCAGGGAATTAATGAGACACATTGTGGTCTTGTCCTGTCTTATGTGTCACATAGGCACTTCTTCATATATATTCATAGATAAGTAGGGTTATCTAAGCTCTGATGCTAGAATTTGTTTGTAAAGACAGTCCCCTTGATTTTCTATCTTAATATATTTATCTCCTCAGTTTTGAGAGAAATATTTTAAGTGACAAAATAGATGTACTGTCCTCTAAATAGCTTGGTTTAGATGTTCCCCACCCCTTACTCTATAGCAGATGACTGTGGCACAAATGTGTAATAAAAATCTATTCAACGATAAAAAGAATAATGTGTGTGCATGTGTGTTTATACACACGTATATATAAAACATATTGTGAAACGTAGTTTCTTCATCTGAGAGCTAACATATCTTGAAATATATCAACATGTATATAAATAAATTATATGTAATATATACATAAATAATAGATATACTATATCTTAGGTGAAAAACACTGAATAATCATTTGTATAATATGACCCATTTGTGTAAAAAAAAGGGAAGTCAATAAAAATATACGTGTTATATTAAATAGACCAGAATATGTATGGATATTTATTATACAAAAGTGGCACCTCAAGTCAGGTAGGGAAATGTTGTAATTATCTAATAGTGTTGAGACAACTGGAATACCCAATTTTTAAAATTAATTTTGATCTATGTCTCACATTGCACAGAAGGATACATTCCAAATAGACTAAAGATTTACGTGCAGAAACAATAAATCTTTAAAAATACTAGAATAAAACATGGAGAGATTCCTTTATAATTTCAGAGGGAGAGAGAGAGAAAGTCTTTCTAACTATGTCTCAACATCCAGGAAACATAACAATAAATTAATAAATTTACTGAGAGCACAATTCTCTGCAACAATTAGAAAAATGGATATGTTACTAAAATCATATTTTAAACCCATCAGAAAACACATCTAGAAAGAGGACTAGATAAATTAAAATTCAACTTGTTAGAGGAAGTGTCAATAGTCAGCCACTTTCTTCATTAAGGACACATCACTTCTGAGCATGGATCCAGGATGAGGCATAACCTCATTAGAGGGACTCTACTGGGGAAAAGAAAGACAATGGGATTTGTGATGGTCGTGAAAGCTGGCGTGACAGACTGTTAACTAGAGGAGCTCTTTCTTCGTGAGAAATTTGTTGAGATTTGGGGTAGAGCAGAAAGCTGGAGAGCTAGGTCTGAAGCACCTAGAAGGGCAGAGTATAATCTCTTGTGGTCTTGTGATGTTTAGCATTCAAAGCCCCACACAAAGAAGGGACCTGCTTCAAGTACACAAATTCTCTCTCTTTAAGATGTGGGTCAGATTCTTAAGTCTCATGGGTGGAAAATAAGGAAATAAGCACTAAACCTCCGAAGGGCAGAACTGAATATTCTGGTGACATTCACCCTGAAGAAGTCAGAAATGATCACACACAGCAATCAAAATCCCAGAAGGGCACACACAGCTGAGGAAAATGGACAAATCTGAGTAGACAGAATCTTACTAAAACTGCAACCCAACCCAAGCTCAATTCCTGATTGGTTAAGATTACTAGCATATCATCTTATTGCCTAACAGAGACAGGAGAATCACTTTCTTGTGGAAAATAATATTACTGCATAAATAGTAATAATCTTACACATGTATATTGCATAGAATTAAATATTAAAATAAATGTGAGGGATTTCCCTGGTGGCACAGTGGTTAAGAATCCATCTGCCAATGCAGGGGACACGGGTTCGAGCCCTGGTCCAGGAAGATCACACATGCCACGGAGCAACTAAGCCCATGCGCCACAACTACTGAGCCCGTGCTCTAGAGCCCTCGAGCCACAACTACTGAAGCCAGCGCACCTAGAGCCTGTGCTCCGCAACAAGAGAAGCCACCGCAATGAGAAGCCCCTGCACTGCAACGAAGAGTAGCCCCCGCTCGCTGCAACTAGAGAAAGCCCGCATGCAGCAACGAAGATCCAACACAGCCAAAAATAAATAAATAAAAATAATAATAAAATAAAATAAACGTTGAGGCAGGAAATTATGATTGATTATCAAGAGTAAAAGCAAACAATAGAAATAATCAATAACCATTTTCTTCTATACTTTTCCCAGCTAAAGACCCGGCCCAGCAGTGTTACGATACTGGCCCATTTCTGCCTGGTGAGGGATTCTTTTGTTGGACAATTATCTACTTGATAATTTACCATCACCATGACTTAAGTTTTCTCAGAATTTGCTGCAATCTGAGGCTCATCCTACCCGATCGTATTAGTCTGCTCAGTCTGCTATAACAGAATACCATAGTCTGGGCAGCTTAAACAACAGGAATTTATTTCTCACAATTCTGGAGGCTGAGAAATTCAAGATCAAGGTGCCAACCAATCTGGTGCCCTAGTGAGAGCCCTCTTCCTGTCTTGCAGATGGATGCCTTCTCACTGTATCCTCACATGATGGAGAGAAAAAGCTCTGATCTCTCTTCCCCTTCTTACAAAGACACAAATTCCATCATGGGGGTCACACCCTGATGACCTCATCTAAACCAAATTACCTCCTAAAGGCCCCACCTCCAAATGCCATCACGTTGAGTGTTAGGATTTCAACATTTGAATTTTGAGATGACACAGTTCAGTCTACAGCAGTGATCCTTCACTTCTCCCTTTACAGGAGTCAGAGCATGATTAAGGCTCTACCTGTTTACCCCTGCTTCTTCACAAGTGTCTCCACCAATAAATATCTTATATGTTTCATTCTGTCTTGGCATCTATTTATCAGAGGATCCAAATGACACAGATAGTGTAATAAATGTTAAAGCTATCATATCACTATGCTTCTTTGGAGCCCCAGATAAAGGGGCCAAGAATGCTGAGCTAATTTTAATGCTAGTTTACAAAAATGTCAAATGAACAAATCTGATGTATTTTTTAAAAAGACAGTTAAGCTGGTCTAAGACCTAATATATAACATGTTTGCTATTTTGAATTATCAAGGTCATTGTTGCCCTCTTTGGCTTAGAAAACCTGAAAGCTTTCTGCAAGAGACATGAAGACCAGACTTTCAGAAATGAGTTGTTGAAGGTGAGCAAGGTAGTGAGCAGTCTGCTCACATCATATTTGGAAGAATTCAATTCCCACTACAATATAATTGAATAGCTCTAACCTTCCTGACTAAAATTCCCTTGGAGCTTAACTCCATAATGTTCATTTTCTTCCGCCATCTGTCGATAGTGATATGCTACCAGTCTCTCAGGCTACCAGCCTGCAATCAGTGGTTGCTGCCTTACAGAACCATATGAAAACATTTCCAGAGACCCAGTCTTGGTCTCAGGAGATGACACGCACACAGGGCTGTAGACATGCCATAGATAAAGAACCTGTACAACTACTCTAGAGACCTTAGTCTATAGTTCTTCCCAATCATACTTCAACTATAGATATAGGTAAACAATCATCAGTTCAATAAATAAGCTAACACACAGGTTCAGGTTGTCAACTCTGATACAAATCAGAAGTATACATTAAGCTTTACTAAAAAAATGTCAAAACATTGACTATGTACTGAGAGGCTCACACAAAGCAAAAAGAAATCTTGAATTTTCAAGGCAGATCCTCAGGTTTTTCCTTTCTGTGTCAGACATGTGTTTCAGATCCAGATAAAATGAGATCTCTAAGTGAGGTTCATGGAGTTTCTTAGACAGCAGGAAGCATTTAGAGAGATGTAGGGCTCATACAACATTCTCACTGGAGCCATGCCCCATGGTTCCTGCCTCCTGTTTACTAAAGATAATAAGTAGCCAGAGAGGTCCTGTTAAGAGTGTTTCCTACATAAATATCTTCCTCCTAGCAAATATCTTTGGTCAATTTACCTGAAGGTCCAGTTGATAAGGAGATTAGATTTGGTCACCTGCCTTCTTTGTCTCCTGGGGGCATGTCCTTGCCTGCCATCTCCCTAAGGGCATGAATGCACCAAGGTTAACTGGCTTGACACCATCCTCCTGGTGAGTAAAAGATGTAAGAATGAGGGTAAAGAAATAATTAAATACAAAGGAAATGGCTGATAGAGAATGAGAAATAGATCTTGAAGAGATATAAAGGAAAGAAGACTGAATTCATTGGCAATCAGAGGCAGAGTGGTCTATTCAAAAGATATAGAACCTGGACTTCATACTTAGGATCTAGTTTCCATTTTATTATGATTATTATTACCATTTACTTTTCTCATGCAGTTTAACCTCTCTGGGCTTGAGTGTCCTCAATAATAAAATGGTGATAATATGTTTCCACAAGAATGTTGTGAGGATCTAGATGAGGTGGTGCTTGGTCCCTGGTTGGAGCACATTAAATGTTAGACATTTTCTTACTTTACTTTAAAAAACAAAAGATAATACTTTTTTGGAATTTTTTTCCCTTTTTAGTGGACAGAACACAAACATCCCAAATATCTGCCACCTATTCTTGTATGCTTCACCTGTTCTCAAAACAGATGTTATATTCCTTTGGGGAAAATGTAATTGGTCTTACTGACTACAGAAATTTATAGACTAAAGAGGTCAGATGTCAATTCTATTGCAGAACATTTCTAAAAAACTTTGTTACATTTATAAGATGCTTTTAACTAATGCTACCTCTCTGGGCACTAGGACAGCATCAGGAAAATCATAATTTATAAATTAGGGGTCAGGGGAAAGGCCAAATAATTAATCAGCTTTATTCCAGCTCTTGCCTCTCTCATATTTGTGTGACTTGATAGCACATGCTAGAGCTCTATCTAAGAAGGCTCCTTTCTCAGAATATGCAACTTACCTGCTAAATCACATAGTCTCTTTTTGAATGAAATGAAATGAAAAAGAATCTCACTTGCTATCTCTTATGGACAGAAGTCAGACGCTAATGTCACTCAGGGCATTGTGGCAAGGTCTCCAACCTGACAATTGTTCTTGTGCCTTAGCGAACAGCAAAAGGCAGTGCGTGAGCTTGTTATCAAATTATTGCTATTTTTCAGAGACATGCTTCCTAGGTTGGGTCACTTTGAAAAGCAAGTAGTCTCTCTAGGTATGTGGATTTTTATGTGCATACATATCTATTTTGAATCTTATAATATGGCTCGTCTAATTACATTTTGTATCAGGGTAGTAGGGATGTCCTCATGAAGACAAGAGACTAACAGTGTATGCTGTATGGCTCTCACCTAGGGTCTCCAAGATTTCCAACAGAGATGTGCACCACGCTGTGATTCACTTTGTCTACAAAAAGAGTTTATCTTTGGACCAGTTCTGCCACCAGTAATTTGGCACTAATTTCAATCTACAGCGGACTTGAAATTACTTCCTTGCCGTATAGATTTTAAATCTTTTACAAATGAAAATTCTTTCACGGCAGAAACCTCACAAAAAATGAAAATCTTATAATTTCTTTTTTTGGTCAGAGTTCTTGCATACTCTACTGACTTCAAATATCGGTCTCCCATTAAGTAATGCTCTTCTGATGAGCATAGCATCAGACTGTTGATTAACTGTGGTAATTGAACGCCATGATCAGGAAGTCATATTCTTCAGAAGAAATGAGACTAGAATGTGTTCACAACTCAGGCCCCTGGTTGGATCCCCATGCTTTTGTTTTGTTTTGTTTTTGTAAATTAATAGTCTTTATTTTTTGAGGAGTTTTAGTTTTACAGAAAATTGAACAAATAATCTGAAGAGTTCCCATATACCCCCCTCTTCTCCCTCTCACATTCTCCCTTATTAATATCTAATTCATAATTAGTGTTAAGTCCTTTATCAAATATATGTTTTGCAAATATTTTCCCCCAGTCTTTGGCTTGTCTTTTTATTCTCAGAACCATGTCTTTCACAGAGCCGAAGTTTTAATTTTACTGATGTGTAACTTTGAATTATTTTATTCATGGATCATGCTTTAGGTATTGTATCTAAAAAGCCATTGCCTTTTCAAAGTTTTATAGTTTTGTGTTTTTTATCTAGTACTATGATCAATTTTGAGTCCATTTTGGGGAAGGGTAAAAGGTCTGTGTCTAGATTTTTTTTTTTTTCATGAGCATGTCCAGTTGTTCCAGCAATACTTGTTAAAAAAGACTATCCTTTTTTCATTGAATGTCTCTGCTTCTGTGACAAAGATCAATTGACTGTATTTGTGTGGGCCTAATTCTGAGCTCTCTATTCTGTTCCACTGATCTGTTTATTCTTTCTCAATACCACATTATCTTGATTACTATAGCTTTATAAGTAAACCTTGGAACCACATAGTGTCAGTTTTCTAACTTTGTTGTTCTTCTTCTATATCATTTTAGCAATTTGGGGTCTTTTGTCTTTTACACACAAACTTTAGAATTAGTTTGTCAATGTCCACAAAGTAATTTGGTGAGATTTTTAGTAGGATTACACTGTATCAATAAAACAAGTTGGGAATAACTGACATCTTGACAATATTAAGCCTTTCTATACATGAACATGAGATATCTCTTCATTTATTTAATTCTTCTTTGATTTCTCTCATCAGTTTTATAGTTTTCCTCATGTACATATTTTGTTAGATTCATGCCTAAGTATTTCATTTTTGGGTGTATGCTAATGTAAATGATAATGTGGTTTTAATTTAATTGGTGGTATATAGGAAATCAACTGACTTCTGTATATTAACCTTGTATCCTGAAACATTGCTATATTTGCATACTAGTTCTTGGAGATATTTGTCATTTTTTTTTTCAGATTTTCTACCTAGACAATCATGTTATTTGTGAACAAAGGCAGTTTTATTTATTTCTTCTGAACCTGTATGCCTTTTATTTCGTTTTCTTCTCTTACTGCATAAACTAGGATATCCAGTAAAATGTGGAATAAGAATATGAAAGGGGACATCCTTGCCTTGTTCCCAATCCTAGGGAGAAAGCAACTGTTTTGCCAAAAGCCCATATTCTATTATAAAATTGTGAAATCTATGGTTATCTCTACCTGACATTCACTAACCTTCATTGAGAAACGCTATGCACAGCAGTGTGCTAGAACCCTTTTCCCACCTCCCAGCCCCCACTGAAAATCAGGTTGAACATCTACTAAAGGAAACCATAAACAAAACAAAAAGACAGCCCTCAGAATGGGAGAAAATACTGCAAACAAAGCAACCGACAAGGGGTTAATCTCCAAAATTTACATTCAGCTCAATATCCAAAAAACAACTCAATCAAAAAATGGGCAGATCTAAATAGACATTTCTCTAAAGAAGACATACAGATAACCAAAAAGCACATGAAAAGATGTTCAACATCACTAATTATTAGAGAAACTCAAATCAAAGCTATAATGAGGTATCACCTCACACCAGACAGAATGGCCATCATCAAAAAGTCTACAGACAATAAATGCTGGAGAGGGTGTGGAGAAAAGGGAACCCTCCTAAACTGCTGGTGGTAATGTAAATAGGTACAGCCACTATGGAGAACAGTATGGAGGTTCCTTAAAAAACTAAAAATAGAACTACCATATGACCCAACAATCCCACTCCTAGGTATATACCCAGAGAAAACCACAATTTGAAAAGATACATGCACCCCAATGTTCATTGCAACACTATTTACAATAGCTAGAACATGGAAGCAACTTAAATGTCCATCGACAGAGGAATGGATAAAGAAGATGTGGTACATATATATACAATGGAATATTACTCGGCCATAAAAAAGAACAAAATAATGCCATTTGTAGCAATATGGATGGACCTAGAGATTGTCATACTGAGTGAAATAATTCAGACCCAGAAAGACAAATATCATATGATATCACTTATATGTGGAATTTTAAAAAGGGTACAAGTGAACTTGTTTACAGAACAGAAGTAGAGGCACAGATACAGAAAACAAACTTATCATTACCAGGGGATAAGGCAGGGGAGGGATAAATTGGGAGATTGGCATTGACATATACACACTACTATGCATAAAATAGATAACTAATAAGAACCTGCAGTAAAGCACAGGGAACTCTACTCAATACTCTGTAATGGCCTATATGGGAAAAGGATCCAAAAAAAGAGTGGGTATATGTTTATGTGTAACTGATTCACTGTACTGTACACCTGAAACTAACACAACATTGTAAATCAACTATACGCCAATAAAAATTTTTTAAAAAAAGAATAGAGTTCATGGTTCACTTGGAGTTCCAAGTCTACTGGAGTGGCACACTTTTATACAAATAAGTATGGGGCAGGTTAGCCTGATAGTATAAGCACAGAACAACTAACGCTGAGAGAATTTACAATTATATGATTAGAGTGATACAATGTAAATGTATACTATTTGATAATAGAAGCCATACTCTATGTCCAATAAGGGGCACAAAATAAACTCTATAGGGGAGTTACCGTTTGGTGTAAGACAGTGAATATTTTTAAATGTTGCATTTCCTGTTTCAGGTTCTAAGAAAAAAGAAGTGCAATGAACAAAAAGGATTGCAGGAAATGAAGGCATGAGCTTCTAGATATTTACAGACATCAGAATGTCTTTAAGGTGTTTGCGAGGCAAACTTCAGAAGCAATAAATTTTATTTTAATTACTTATTTTGTTATTATTTATCTTTTTAAATTCAGATGACAATTAGCTATCTAGTTTTTCAACAGATTAATAAGTATCCGGTTTTTAACAGGCTCATTTATTTCTCTAAGGATTCCAGTCTTATTGAAAGAGTCACCTGTTGGGATAGATCCATAAAATCATTAACCATAATTCCAGGCTTATAATTAGTACTTGTAAAATTGTACCAGTATTACCAAGATCCTGAAGATTTCTGCAAAAAGTAATTTTTCTCCTTATTTAATTCAGAACCAAAACTTTTCCTGACACCAGATAAGTCATCTAGTGAAAATTCAGACACAAGGCAGAAAAGCACACCTCACCATCATTTCTATGCCTCGTTTGGGACAACTGATCAGTATGTTTACAGTCTCTGACAAAAAACTACTCTCCTACTATGTCCTAGATATAAGTGAGTATTTATCAAATATCACTGGGTCATATTTATTAAATACAGAAAATAGTCCCTCTTCTTCCTTGCTCATTTAAGAATGAGTTACTATGGGAACAGTGGTAGATCTGTGAATAGTCTAGTAAAAAATATTCCACTTAACAGGAATTCCTAGCACTTCATTCCTAAGAAAAAGTTTACTTAGAAACCTGACATTTTCAAAAACCAAACATTTAAAAAGTCATTTAAAAGCTGTGCTTTTAAAAATATTTCTCAACATAAAAAAAAGTTCTGATTAGGAAGCTTACAAAATTCTGATTGATATACAGCATACTCATTTAGATATTCTGGCCCATATTTAATTTGGCAGGAGTATAAAATGAATTATCTATGGAGAATCTGTAAAGATGGATGCAATTATGAATAATTTTTTTCAGAATTAGCAACTAACTGATACAAAAATGTACAAGCAGTACAGTAGTAGCTTTGTTTGTACATGTTAACAACTGGCTTGATCACAAGGGATACTCACCTCAAATATTTGAGGCCTCTGTCTACATCTAGACATGTGTTATCTAGGGCCTCTTTCATCTGTAACATTCTACTTTCTAATAAGTCCCTTTTCCTCCCATAGAGAATACAGACTACCTAGAATAATTAATCTACAGAGCTACTTAGCAGCAACAATACACTTCACGATATGTTGTTCCCAAACGATCACATTTCCCAAATAGTCAGAAATAAACAGCTGATTCAAGTAATTAAAAATTATATTTAAATGACATCAAGCAAATGGTTTTCATTAATATACATCCCAACAATAATTTTGGTATTTTGTGTCATCACTGACAAATATTACAGAAGAGTATCAGACTCCATTAAGTTTCAACATCTGTGTTCCTTTTCACACTGTGGATGTCAATTTGGTTAGCAAAAGCTATGAAAAATTCCCTTTTACTCACTGCTGAATCTCAAGTACTTGAGATTGCTTGGCAGAGTACTTGACACATAGAATATATCAGTAAATATTCCCTAAATGGATAAATGAATAAATGTTCACATTAGGTAGAAGGAATTGAAGCAAAATAAGTAAAAGAGAAGTAAAAAAATTTTAGTGCCCATTTATGTGATGCCAGACGTTACCTTTTATACTATCTCACCTATTCTCAGCAATAGGTGAAGAAATAGGACTTGGGGAAGAGTAAAATGAATTGCTTAATTGTTAACAGTCAGAATTCAACATTTCATTTTTAATAAAGCAGTGATAGAGAAAATTTCATTTTTATTTCTAATTCTTTCACCTTTAATTACTACTACATTTAGAAAAGTATCCTTACCTTGAATAAACTTATTTTCTTTCAATGACTATTAAAACCTTATTTATAACTACTGTCACCATTTCACTAATTTGTGCAGCATTTAAGTAACCAGAATCAATGATACATGCTTTGTCAGGAAAAGAAAGGAAAATGCCTCATGGATTTGCAAAGGTTGTAATCTTTACAGGTAATGATGACATATCAGAAAGCATTTGAGGAGTTGATAAAAATAAAATTTTAATTATAATTACCCTTTTCTGCTTCTCTTTCTAAGAATTAAAAAGGGAGGGTAAATGACAAAAGGTTTTTTTTCTTGCCAGTAATCTCAACTAAAGATACATCTTGAAGTGTTGCTTTCCTAGAGTAATAGCAAAATGAACTAAGGTGTTTTGATTCTCGAGCCCAGAGGGCTCCAGTGTGAAGTAAATTGATTTCTATTGTTTCTCCTACTGAGAATGTGTGTCTCCAGTGCAGTTACTCTTACATGATTTTAATTAATGAGTATGAATCAAATGTATTCAGAGTTTACCCAAGAATAGTGAATTCTAGCAACATTTGCAAGGTATTTGAAATGATTCTTTACCTTGCTGCTGGTTCTAAAAAGCAAGTTCTGCCACCATTTTGGAGACCTGAGCAAAAAATAGCACACAAACTGTTTTCCCAGATTTACAGAATAAGTGAGACTAACAGTGCTAGAGAAATCAATTTTTTAATGGCCCAACACTGAGCTGTGATCTTCTCCAAGCCTGTATCACATGCTGCTCCAGCAGAACTTAAATCTGGTTCAATATTCTTACCTCTGGCTCTGACAATATATAAAAATAATATTGAGTTTTGGGAAATCCTGTGAAGGCTGACTAGTCAAATATATGTAAATATTTTCTTAAAATATTTCACGTCTATTATGGCAAAAAACCATGGCACCTATCTTTCACCAGTTCATTTCAGTTCAGCAAACATGGTCTAGTACCTCTGCTAGGAAGGCAGGATTCAAAGACAAGGTACGGTCCCATTTCTTCCAAGAGCTTATGTTAGCTGTAATGCTACTCATTTTTGTCAGCCCCTTACATTTTATTCATTAGGGAAAGCCAGTGACTGGTAGATTGATTGATAGATGTTTGTACTGCACTATTTTTTATGGAAATCAGCCTCACTGCATTTAAAGTGTAAGCTCCTTGCGGACTGTGTTTACTATTTTCTCCCCAGAGCCTAGTGAGGGCCTGACACATGGTAAGTTTTAACGCACATGAGTTGAACAAATGTCATTTGTGGAATAAGAGAAGATTTTTTTCTCCAGGCGTTACCATTCCTGGAATGGAGAAACCAAAGCATTCATAAAATACATGTTTTTGCTTTCCCTTTGAGAATTTTAGTGTGTTCTTGAGCAACAATATAACTATTTTTAAAAATTATTTATTTGTGCAAGTTTGTTCTATTCCATTGTCTAAAATATTTTTGTTTGGTTTCTGTCCCCTTCAAATTGTTTGATGTGAACTGATGTGTGTTGATCATCTATCCTAAGAGTTCTCACTGCTTAAGCACGTAGCAGATAGTAGAAGGAGATAACTATATTGTCATGTAGGAATAGCTTTTAAAATGTCAATGAAAGGGTTCAAAAACAGAAACACTCAATAAAGTCTGTCTGGCCAGCATGATAAGCTATGGCTTTATATTCCCAAGCACAAATTAAAACATTAATTCCAACAGCTTTGTTGCAACGGTAGTTTATCACAAATCCTCAGTGTTCAATTTTTCAGCGTTTGCCAAATGTCCTGCCTATACACATGGTAATGATTCACTTTGAATATTCAAATGCTTGAGTTTTCTCTTGTATGTTATAATTAAAATAATAACAAAATGATTTTGGTTTCTGTTGGCAGTTTCCCTATAACCATGTGGTGTTTCTTTGGGGCTCTTTATACTTTTGATGAGAGTAGGGAATGGTCTTCTGTGAGCCTGTACCTACCGGTTATTACAGAGATAAAAAACATGAAAGAGCATGTCTTTGCCACCTATGAATTTAAAAAAAATCTAAAAAACAAAATATCTTTTGGATGGATATATATTTTGTTATTCTGTTCAGTAGAAAACTTGGCTGTCTATATTGCTCAAGACAATCTTCACATGGGTTATATAACCTCCACTTAAAATTTACCAATAGCAATAAATTTGGTTAAAGCAAAAACAATTGCTTAAAAATAAGCAAAGCCATTTAAGTGGAATTTACTTATCTCAAGGGCAGTAGACTTACATCACTTATTCTAATGTTCTGAGTAGATTTGTAATTGCTCATGTTTGATGGCAACTTTCTTCAACTTTGCTATTTCTTGCCATCATTAGCTAATGGGATTTAGAATTCCAAGAAATGATGTTTGGGATATGAGTAGCAGACAGGCCACCTACCAAAAATCCCCTCTAATTCAGAGTATTTGACTTACTAACCAGGCTGAGTTGATCACATTTCAAATGTAGATTCAGAAACTATTTTGTTACGTATAAGTACATTATAAGGAGAAAATGAAAAACACAAAGCCTTACTAGAATCACCATAATAAACAGATGGAATCTATTTCTAAATTTTTTTGAAAAACAGATTCATCCACACTATTTTATTAGACAATCTAAATATTATTTTGCTTATATTATGCTATTCAAACTATCAAATTACATAGTTCCCAACTTTTTGAAATAGTTTGTGTACATGTAGAAAACAAAACCAAAATAAAGCTACTATATTTCCTTCTCTCTAAAGACATTTTGCAATAAAAATAAGTATTCTTACTCTGTAAATAAATCAATTCTTTCACAGATTTATTGGTTTGTGTGAATTTAGTTCAGTGTAGCATATTTTTTCATTAGCCATAAAGAGGGAGCCTTCCCCATCCCACCAAATAAACATATACATTGAGGTAAATAGTTCAGGAGACAAATAGTGACTCTTGCCTGAACTATATAAGCTGGAGTCAGCTATGCTAGTCATATTAGTGAAGTGCTCGGAGAAGTCACCAAAGTAAAGCTGGTGAGTGAGAGGAAAAAAAAGATCCAGAGCCTATGATTCTTTAAATGACCATGCTAATGAGGTCAAGGAAATGAGTTTTATACTGACTCAGAGGGATGAGTTTTGTTTGCTCTTTTTCAGAAAGAACCTCAGAGGGCCGCCCAACTCAAGCCAACTCTCGCTAAGGAATGAATAACAAAGAGGAAAGAAAAATGCAGAATAGATGCATACTTTTGAAATTATTTCTACTGTAAAAAACATCATCTCATGTAACCCTGCATTGATTCATGATGAGTGAGCATCTTTATCTTTTATGAAGAAGAACATTTTTAAAAGAAAAGTTGCCCTAATCTGGTTTGATAAGAAATTGTGTTGGTAAAATAATTCATTAGAAATAATGGTGCAAAGTACATTTTACTATTAAATGAAAGACAATGGCTTTGGTACATGGGATGGAAAAACTGACACAAAGAGATATCAAATTCCCCATTTTTACCAATAAAAGCATTGAATTAGATGATCACAAAGACTTCTTGTAACGTTAAAATCCCATGAGGAGTTATGTAAGTTATTAATGAAGCATAAGTGTATAGCTCACAAAAGCTACAAAGATATAAATAACCTACAGTAACATCTGACTTTTCTTCTACATATATGATGGTATATAACATAGATGGTAGTATACCAAGAGGGTTTGTGGGAGGTTGAAAGAAACAATAATTGCCAAGGAGTTAAATGATTGAGAACTTATTAGTCACTCACTGAGGTCCCAGAATAAATTAAATCCATGCACTTAAAAATCCAATGATATAATTATGGGTTGCAATGAAAAGAATTGGCCGCAAAGGTAAAAAGAATCCAAGTGCTAGCTGCCCTCAGCTAATTATATAACAGGCAGAAGCATCAATTGTTTTTCCATGGTAGCTTTGTGAACATAGGTATCATGAACAATCACATATAGTTGCATTCTCATGCTCATGATACTCAGTGCTACTACTCACAGAAGCAGCTTCCCAGAGGAGAAAGAAGAATATAGAATCTTTAGGAACAATAAAAATATGTAGGAAGATTTGCTTTTAAAAAACATCCATTTCTACTTTTCTTTCCCTCTATTTCTCTCTCTCTCTCTCTCTCACACTTTCTCTCTCTCTGTACCATACTAGTGACTGCCAACTACATGCCAGGATGTGAGCTCTTTGGATGACCTACTTAAAGTCAGCTTGCACTCCGTCAGTTCCAAATCAAAGACTCGTGAGGCTGAGCCAGGACTCCGGAGGTCGTTTATCTCAGACCCCTGCCTGGAGGAGTCACTGTTCTAACCCATCCTAGACTGAGGTTGAACACGGAGTTGTTTCCAAAGGACCCCGGGGTGCTATAGAAGCTGTGTTGGTGACTCAGTTCTCTGCATTCTCCTTCGCAGTCAGGGCCCAATCAAATTTCCTGAGAGGTGGAAAGGCCACCGCACGTTTAGATGTTCTGCCTTTCAAATGTACTCAAAATGAGTTCCTCACAATGAGCAGCCATTTAAAACTTCCTAGGCTACCTGAAAGCTATAGCTTTAACCGTTCCTTTAAAGAACTTTCACTTGACGTATAAAGTTTTCTATCTTTTCCTTATAGTATCAGTTCACTTACTAATCTTCTGTTTTCTCTCCATGTTGGACATTTACTGGATGCCTGGACATAATGTAGTCATTTATTTCCCCTGGAGGTGAGGATTGCTGTGCATATGAGTGAGTTGTTTGTGAGTTTGTCATAAATAAAAGTCACAGAGGCAATAAAGTGTATTTTATTTAAATATTTTAGGGAATTAAAAATAAAAAGACATTCTCTTTTCTCTGATTCATGAACAAGAGAAAGTGGGTCAGTTATTGGCAAGTGACGTCTTCACTTGGTTGTCATCTATATTTGTGCTTGGAACATTAAATTCGAATGACTCATGGTGACAAGAAGGTCATGGGTAGATTCTCCATTTGGAATGTGCCTAAATTAGCATGGTCCCAAGCCCATAAGTTAATCGTAGATTCCTTAGATATACTCCAGTCTCCTAGTAACCAGAAATGATGACATAACATTTTCTGAAGTATCTCATGAGAAGCATCTTTGCACTGAGAAAAATGACCCTCTATCACAGACTGACATCTCCACGCTCAGGTATTCAAGTCACAGTCACCAAGTAGATGCCACGGATCTCAAGAGGAGCAAGAGGAAGGCTCACTAATAATTCTTTATTGATCTAATCAGACTAATGACAAAATAATTAAAAGTACTTTCTTAAAGGGCAGTGGCTCCTTAATTGTTGCTCAATCCTCTCAATTCAGAGATAATGCCAAGGATGATATGTCTTAAACCAGATAGTTAGATGGTATGTGAGAGGTAATCTTCCAATTGTGTCTGTACTGCATTGAAATCCAGCATTCCTCTACTGATAGGATGAAGGAAAATATGACTCCATGACAAACATTTGGTATCTGCCTAATACAGAAAGAGGAATCAGTAAAACGTGATTTTTTTGACATTCTCCGGAACTCAGGCCTGAGTCCCTCCCTGTAAGGAAAGACCAGGGACTCTTTCACGTAAGAGAACACAGGGGAGCCATTTAACCAGACTTTCTGAAATGTGGGAGTTTATGCCTAGCCTGTTTGCTTTCCATTTCTGAAGATCTTTGAAGACTTAGTACATTATAAAGGTAGCTTTTGAACAAGTGGTTAAAAGGTGAAATAAATAATGTTTAACTCCCTAAAACATATATACATTTTATATATATATATATATATATATATATGTATATATATAAAATTTTGTGTTACTTATCTTAGGGGTTAGCAAACTTTTTCTCTTTAAGGGGCCAAACTGTGAATCGTTTTGGCTTTGCAGGTTTCTGTCACTCAATTCTACTGTTGTAGTATGAAAGCTGCTGTAGACATTACATAAACTAATTGGCATGGCTGAATCTGGCTTACTGTAAGGCACATTTGGTTCATGGGTTGAAGTTTTCCAACCCTTTCCTTAGACCATAAAAATTGCAAGAAATATCAAAGATTTAAATGTAAAATAATAAAACCATAAAAGTACTAGAAGAAAACTTGAGAGAAAAATCTACTCTTGATGTAAAAATATATTTTTAAGTATCATCCTAAACTCAGATATCAAAAAGAAAAGAATAATAAACTTGACCACATAATATTAAAAGGAAAAAAAAGCATGACAACAGTAAAAAAAAAAAAGAAAAAACCCATAAACTATAGAAAAATATATTTGTAACTCATATCATAGACAATAGACTAATATCTTTACTATATAAAAATTCCTTCTCTGAAAAGGGACAAAAGATGAGCAGATAGCACACAGAAAATAAATATAAATGGATCTTAAACATACAACCCATATTTCCAGCCTTATTCACAGTAGGAAAATTTGAAGTTAAAATGACCATGAGTTATCATTTTTCATCTCTAAGATTGGCAAAGATCAAAATGTCTGATAGGGCTTCCCTGGTGGCGCAGTGGTTGAGAGTCCACCTGCCGATGCAGGAGACACGGGTTCGTGCCCCAGTCTGGGAAGATCCCACATGCCGCAGAGCAGCTGGGCCCGTGAGCCATGGCCACAGAACCTGTGCTCTGCAACAGGAGAGGCCACAGCAGTGAGAGGCCCGCGTACCGCAAAAAAAAAAAAAAAGTCTGATAATACATTACATTCAGGAGGGTGTGTAGAAACAGGACCTCTTAAACATTGGTGATGTTGATGTAAATCAATTTATTTTCTATACAGGACAATCAATATTTCAATTAAACTTATATGAAAGGTTTCAAAACAATGGACAGTTCATGTGTATACTTTTCCACTGACATTTTAAAACTTGTTTTGAAGTTTAAAATGTATTTGATAAAAATGTAATAAAGCAATAAAAATCTTTACATGAATTAGTGCATAAAGCAACTGCAGGCAATTAACTCATTCTCATTTATTTTCTCATAAATCATTGCAGTTGCAAGCAGATAAAAATATTTAAAATATTATCAAACCCATTATTTGGATGTCTTCCAAACTGCATTTTAAATGACAACTTTACAGAACTCTTTGACTTCATCTAAAGGCAGTGATATATAATCCCTATTTCACGCAGTGTCAGTTAATTCGTAAGGAATGTCCAATTTTCAAAGTATTTTTGACTATGAATGCTTCAGTGGCATGTTTCTATATGTGAAAATCTTGTGCCTTTCCACTTTTTTTCCCAATTCTCTAATTCTTGATAGTCCTGCCCATGACTCACTACCTATAAAAAGCCCCACATAAACACTTTTAACCACTTTTAACCCCACATAAACACTTTTAACCACTTTTAACTTTTTTTTTTTTAACACTTTTAACCAGTTGTGATCATACAGCCTTGCATGGCATTCTTTAGGAGAGTCTGTACACTTAGCTTTACCTTGCTATCCTCATATTGTTGGATGAATCATGACGTAAATAAAAAGATTTTCAGAATCTTTATATACTGAAGACTGGAGAGGGTTGGATCTCCATGTAAAGCTTCTTGATTTCCATATTAAAAATGTGGGATCCTATCAGGCAATCAGGCTTCCACTGAAAGTTTTTAGCACTGAAAGTATCAGATAAGATATATGACTCAGAAACAACACAGACAGACATGTGGAAGCTGGATGTGATCCAGAGATTACAGGCACAGAGTTCAATTAGAAGGCTATTACAATTGCCCAAGTACAAGGAAAGAAGAGGATGACTGAAAACAGGAGTTATCAGGAAATTGTTAAATTAATTCATAAGGCCATGTGAGTGCATGGTAAGAGTGTTTATTTATGTGGGGTTTTATTTTTCCCACTCATTCTAATATCTGTTACAAAAGAGCATAGTTACTGCTGATAAATAACTGTATATAGTTTCTGGAGAAAAGTTACAAGCAAAGACACATTTCCCATCCAGTTTGTATAACACAGCTGTCATCTGCTTAGCACGAAGGCTCTTTTCTATGATACAAAATTGTAAACATTAACACCACATGCCTGTCTACAGATAGTACCGTATCCCTGCTAATTTCCAGGTGACCTCATATTTCAGGTAGGTTTTAAAGCTTTATCATTTATACTTTCCCTACGAAAATCAGAGTTTTCACTCAATCTTTTAATGAAGGTGTTGCTACAAACTGCACAAATGCTACTGGAAGCATGTGGGACTTTTGCAGTCTTTGAGAATACACTGTCCTCTGCAAATAATGAAACAAAACCTTTCATCTGGATGAGATGTGTTGTGTGAATGCAGCTCTTTGAATAGCACATTGCTGGCATTTTTCATTTCATTAATAAGAGCAGACACCAGCAACCAGTCCACTTCTGTTCTTATATTTGCCTAAGTCGACCAGGCAGTTTAAACACAAGAAATGGTTAAGTTTTTTCCCACTCTATAAAATGTCCAGATTTACAAGAATTCCTAGAAATGGTGTATGCTTAGAGGGGTTAATGCAGAAGTAATTTAAACACTAGTTAGCAGATCTGCATTGATGATCTAAAAATTTCTGTAATTCTTTGTCTTAAATATAATGTTCAGTCTGATCAATCGGACCTGTCATTACAGAGAGGTTACAGGTCACACTCTGGGCTAAACTCCTAGGTTTGAATTTAACTCCATCACTTAAGATTTAGTTGACTGTGGACAAGTTATTTAACCTCGAAATGCCTCAATTTTTCATGTGTAAATTGTGGGTGACAATATTACTTACTCCACATGGTGTTTTATGAGTATTCAGTGAGTAAATACATGTAAGGTGCTTAAATATGTCATTGCACATAGTAAGCATTTAATAAATGCAGAATTATTGTTTTTAGTTCTTCCATATGGGGACAGAAATGGCTGAGGCCATTAGGTGGTTAGATTACCAACTTTTGAGGTGAATCTAAATCGCTTTCAGAAAAATGCCAGTTTCTGAAAATTTCTAATTCAAATCAGCTATGAAGTTGATCTTGTTAGGACATGTTGGTTAAATCTTCCCTCTAGGAATAGGAAAGGCAGTTTATAAGGCAAGGACCACCTTGGGGAGAAAAGGCATCTGCTTCAAAAAATGATGTCTAAAAAAAAAAAAAAAAAATGATGTCTATAACTTCTAAGCTGTTTTTCATCCTACTTGACAAAAGCTTTCTCATACTTTCTTACATGAAACCCAAAGAAGGAATTTTCCCTAAGTTCTGACTGTACTCAGCTGGTCATGCCACCAGCTCAAAGCAAAGGAGGATTCTGACTGCTCAGGAAAGTGCAGAAGACGAATTGCAAAGAATGGAACTAACAGGATTAAATAGAAAGAGCAGAAACCAAATTATATTTTGGCCCTTTGCTTCACATAATTCACCATAATAAGAAGTTCATTCCTCTTTTGAAAAGCTTTCACAAATCTTGCCCTTCTCATTTGGTCAGAAGGGAAAAGAAACTTCCATTTCAATACCTTTTTTGTAGGTCAAACAGCACTATAAAGAATCTAAGCAAGTTTAGGAAATAATTTTAAAATGAACAGAGAAAAGAGCTCTCTGTGAAGAGCATCTATAGGAATCCCCAGAGGTCATTCAAGGGACCACAGTTGCCTGACATATTTTTTCTTTAGAAGATTTCTCATTTCCCAATAAGAATATTGGTATTCATTATTCTATGAACTCTGCTACTGTTCTGTCTTTGTGTGTCTTCAACTACACACTCCTTTTGTGAGTTCCTGAGTTTTATAGTTAACTTCGAACAGCCATGCTAGTTGAGAAGAAGAGAATACGGAAAATGAATACCTTCAAATCTCATTTCAAATAATAAGGTAATCTTCCACTGTGAGCAGCCTGTGGCTAGCGCATGCAATAACTTCATGGGAACTAAAAATGGAAACTTTCCAGGCAGGTGTAGTCCTGCATCAAGACAAATGGAAGAGTGAGAAGAACTATCACTTGCCTCTTGAATGACCTTGCACAGTGCACGATCTATACAACCACATGTGGTAGCTTGAACTTTGAATTAAAAAAATTTTACTTGACAACTCTACATTGTAAATTGACAGTCGGGGCAAAAAATGTACTCACTAGCATTTTAATCAACTAAATCAAAAATATTTAAAATATTAGCACTTTAATTTAATCAACTAAATCAAAAATATTTAAAATAACTGAGTGATATAGCATCTATAATCCTACCATCTTCTCACAACTGTATCTGTTTTTTTGTGTTTTGTTTTGTTTTGTTTTTGTTTTGTGGTACGCGGGCCCCTCACTGTTGTGGCCTCTCCCGTTGCAGAGCACAGGCTCCGGACGCGCAGGTTCAGCGGCCATGGCTCACGGGCCCAGCCGCTCCACGGCATGTGGGATCTTCCCAGACCGGGGCACGAACCCGTGTCCCCTGCATTGGCAGGCGGACTCTCAACCACTGCCCCACCAAGGAAGCCCAACTGTATCTGTTTTGTATATTACACATTTATTTTGTATTTTGTATTTTGCTTTCCACCAAAGTTCATGTATTTGTTTTATTTTCCTCAATTTTATCCACATCTATGGGCATGTTTCATACAATCTTTTAAATTATCCTTTTGATTCATTAGTAACATTTCATTATAAGTACATAATTTGTGGTATTTTATGATTTGATTCTTTCTTAGTTTTCATAATCTCATTTCTCAACAATCACCTTTTACATTGTGCTCTCAAATTGTTGGTATTTCAGTACAATTATCAAGCTTTGTCTCTACAAAATACTACACGTGTTATTCTCTGTCTCATTTTGTCCTTCTGATGCTCATATTTGTCTAGCTAATCCTATTTGTCCACCATGTCTTAGCTTACAGGGTATTTCCTTTGGTAGATACTGTCAGTTCCTTAGTAGCCAAATCCTACTTGATCTTACTTAAGGGTGAAGTTCCTTGATTTCAGAAGGGATATGGCCCCTCCACTAGTACTGGAGTATGAATCATTATGAAATTAAGTTAATCATGAAAATCCCATTTCCTTATGCCAGAACCTCACTTTATCATCCTCTCACTAATGAGACCTTTAACATCATTCCGGCAAATGCACTAGTGTATTCCCCTGATGAAAAGACAGAACTTCCTGAAGAGGAAATCTATGGTCCCACTCCATTCTTTTTTTTCTTGATTGTTATGGCTTTGATCTGCAGCAACCATCCTTACCAGGATTGAAAAGCCATCATGTTGAAGATGGCAGAGTAGAAAACAGAATGACATATTTTATGATATCACTGGTTCTTTAAGGTATCACTGAGCTTTTGTTTCAAATCTGGTATTGCCTACCTCTTGTCTTATTTTACTATTGATAATTTTTATTTTAAATCTTTGTTTTATCTAATGACTAAATACTTTTATTTGTAAAATCACTGATATTTTTTATAGTCAATTTTATTCTAATGTGTTCACTTCATTTGAATAACCTGCTCTGGACTCCCAGGCCTGGGTACTACTCTTACTTGATTCAATGGCAGAAGGTTTATTCTTTATCAAGGAAGTTATCTTAGAATATTAAAATTGTCTATTCATCAAAATGAATAAAAAACTATTTCCTACGTTAGTGTTATAGTATAGGAAGGATGTCTATCTTTTTCAATATTCTATCCTTGAGCATCTAACCCAGTGCCCAAGCCATAATAAATATGAATTAATATATTGATGAGAAAAAAGGTTGAATTACTTGGTCATTGTCTTTCTTTTTTTATTGTTAGAAATTATTTTATAATAATGTTTATATGCCTACCACCCTAGAAACACACTTGGGGCAGAATATAGGACTGGGAGGAAGTTTCCAAATACAAAGCTTCCATATCTGAAGGGATATGTTACACTCCTGGCACCGAAGTGTAACAAAATGTGAATGATGTATGGCCAAATAAGGATGTTCACTTAGCTTTGGTGTCTAGAGATTTTATCCAGGTTCCTTTAGGCAGGTATGGTTGATTGAGTTGCTGCCCACATGGCTGAACTAAATCTCTAGTTGCAACTCCTGGATGTCAGGCTGATTTCAAGTGGCCCCAAATCCCAACTTTTTAATTACCTGGTTGGTATTTGTGGAGTGGCCAATCCCTACAGTGGGTTATTTCTTTAGCCTAAACTATCAGTTGGGTTCTGAGGAGCCTACCATGTGTCATCTTGTTAGCACAAGCTATTAGGTTTGGTTCCACAGACCCACCATGACTGACACAGACATTCCATTCACTCAGGAAATGTCGAAGGTTTAGAAGTTACTTCCCAGGAGCCAGGACTAAGGCCAGACCTGTTGATTAGAGTTAATTCTTCACTAGACATCTGCCTAATTTTATCTCTTTTTCTTTCTTTTTTCTTTTTTAACAGATATTGAGCTCTTATAAGTTACAATTTCTCACTCTGATAGTGAGAGAGAAACATTGAATGACTTGTCAAAAAGAGCATTCAGAAAAGAGCAATAGAAGAAGTAGGAAACCTGGATTACCTACAGATTAGGTCATGAGCCTGTAACCATTTCTTTCTGTCCAGTGACATGTTCAATTAATAGACCTCCTGTCCATGCCCAGCATCACTGAATATACCTGTGGGTGAGAAAACAGCTTAGCAATACTGAAAGAGGGGATATATTCTCTTTGTGGCCAAGACATTACAATGCAGGAAGTGCTTCTCGCCTTATCCTCACAGCTTGACTCAGAGCACAGAATTGGGGTCCAGAACTGTGAGCATCTCTTTCCAGCTGGCATAAAGTTTGAAAGTACATCAGTCTGGTGTGGGCTGATCCAACCATGCTAATGCCTTGCCATTGGGACAGAAATAAGGACATTAGAATATGGATACCCTAAGATGGCATCAAGAGAAAGGTCAGCCATCTGGCTGCGACATCAGGTCTTAGTAGTTTTAATTGACGCTTCTTTCTGTCCTATCTGTTTTTCTATTTATGAGCCCATGACTGACATTTCAACTGGTATAATGTTGACTAAATGTCTGAGAACTCACTGTCCCAGAGCTGGAAAGGGGATTTACAAATGCTTAGTTCTTTACAGAGGTATATTTTGTTTCTCATTAGCACATTTATTTTATAGTCAATATTCCTCACATGTCTGAATAACAGAGAAAACAGATTTTATATTACCTAAAAGATTAAAAGGAATGGTATGAAAAAGTGGTAAAGACTATTGACTTGTTGTCAGAAGAACTAGTTTATAAATATTTCTCTGAACACCTTTAATTCCTAGATTTATCAGCTATAAAATAATAACTAGAATGGGCTATACCTCAACATACAGCCATAAGAAGTATTAGATAATACAGCTGGTTCCAGGGCTGATGCTGGCTTACTGATGGTGGGCTTGCTCCTGCCACAGTAGGCTGTGGGGCTGCTGTTGTCCTGGAGCTGGTGTCCATGCAGCTGTGAGGCTATAGCAGGCTTGCTGGTGGGCACGGCTGGGGCCCTGGGGATTCTGGAGCTGCTGCTTGTCCCTGATGGGTTAAGGTAGGTCCTGAGATCTCCAGCTGCAGGGCCCTGGGTGTCTGGGGTCTTGTGCCTGCACACTGCTGTATGAGGCCAGGTCCTGGTCTCTCTGGTGGGTGGGGCCATGTCCAGGGGTGGCTGTGGGCTCAGAGGGTCATAAGGCAGCCTGTGTGCTGGTGGGTGGGGCTATGTCCCTGCACAATCAGTCACTTGGCCTCAACTCCCAAAATAGCAACTTCCAGTGTCTTTTTCCCCAGGGTGAGCTCCAGTTGCTTCCTGTCTCTCCCGGAGACTCTCCAAGATCAACAGGTAGGTCTGACTCAGGCTCTTTTCAAATTATTGCTTCTGTTCCTGTGTCCCTGAGCATGTGAAATTTTGTGTGCACCCTTTAAGAGTGGAGTCTCTATTTCCCACAGTCCTCTGGGACTCCCAAAAGTAAGCCCTGCTGACCTTCAAAGCCAAACATTCTCGGGGCTCATCTTCCTGGTGCAGGTCCCCCAAGCTGGGGACCACGATGTGGGCTTCAGATGCCTTGATCCTTGGGGAGAACCTCTGAAATTGTAATTATTTTCCCATTTGTGGGTCACCCACTGGGGGTATGGGACTTGACTATATTGTGACTCCACCCCTCCTACCCATCTTGTTGTGGTTCCTTCTTTATATCTTTGGTTGTAGAAGGTTTTTTCTGGTAGGTTCTAGTCTTCTTTCATTGATAGTTTTTCTGTAAATAGTTGTAATTTTGATGTCCCCATGAGAGGAGGTGAGCTCAGGGTCTTTCTACTCTACCATCTTGGAACTAATCCCCCATCTTGGATATTCTTGAGCTCCGGTATTTCATAAATATTTTACAAAATCTTGCTAGGATACTGACTGAGTCTTATTGAATCTAAAGAGTAATCATTTCTGTAGACTCTTGCCATTCATGATCATTGTATACCTCTAAATTTAGTTATACTATTATGATTTCCACATAATCTTTTCACAAAAATCTTTTTTTTATCATAAAGATCTTGTAGGATTTTGTTGTGGTGGTGGTTGTTGTTGTTACATTTATACCTAGTATCATATAATGTTTGTTATATTATAAATGGTATTATTTAAATACAATTTTTAAAAATCATTCATTTACTAATGTGAAGGCAAGGGAGGTATGCCACTCAGATATACCTTTAGTCAGATAACAGCCTTGAGTCATTGCACCTTTGGGATCCATTTCAGTATCTGAGGGAAATACACACTCTTCCCAGACAGGTCCCAGCCAATGACTAAATATGGTAAGTATTTTAAGGCATGGTGTCCACTGCCCTTGAACTCCCTGTTGGGCTGCCTACAGGTTTTTTCAGAGCTGCCTCACAGTTTAAAGGCTCACCCTTCCTATTTATTTAAACTTTTGAAGAAATAATGTATTTCTTAAAAAATAGGGTTTAATTAAAATATTAACGTAAATTCATAATCTGAGACATTCCCATTCCACTACTTAAATAATCTGTAACCTGTTTGTCACTACCTTCTATCATCAGAATGCGTGATATGATATCATGCTAGTTTTCACCAGAGGGAATGAAGCTTCTATGAACCATGGTCAAAAAGCATCTGATTGTCATCAGTGTCTCAAGCCCATCTTGCCTTCCCCAACTCAGAACACATTTTTATATCCAATTGGAACATATTCTGCCAAAGAATTTGAGTTCATATTGTTACTAAAACATAGAGAATTTACAAGAAAATATGTGAGCGATCACTGAAATGCACTCATAAATTTTTATATTGTCAAACAGGTTAATTAAGCCAGGGGATAAGAATGCTGAACCAAAACTTCAGTTTACATCTAGGTTACTGATGCAAGCATATGTTACCACATATGGCTTTAAATATTTCAAGACAGCTGGTTTGATATTTACACCCTATAGTGTGTGAATCTTCTATATGGTGGTTTTATATTATGCATAGTATTTGAGTTATATGGTAAGAGACTGGTAGAAGTTTTCATTTCAAATGCTGTAGATGAATTCATGTAAACACACACACACACAAGCTTTAAAAGTTAGCATAAGTCTTTGAGACCAAGAAAATTGCCCTGGCTATCAGTCTAAGTAGATATTGAAGAGATGTTTCAGCAAAATATAGAACTATTTCTCTTAGGCTATTTTATTTAAAGGATACAATTTCAACTCTGCTCCCATACTTGTCTTCCATGTTAATGGCAACAAGTAATTCAAGATTTAGCCTGTTGCCTAAAAACAATCTTCCAATACATAATTTCATCATTCTCTTCTTACTTTCCATATATTGAAGAAGCAAATATAATTAATATGACTTGTTTAGATTATCCAATGAGTAAGAGGCTCCAGTCTGAGAGAGAGGTCTACAGAAATGGTAAAAGAATAAAAAAGATGGGGTTGCTTGGTCAGGACCTATAGATAAATGCAGCACCTCACCAACAGAATAACATTTTCTATTTCTTTTCTTGGTTACAGTATGCCTCTGTGACCAGAAGCCTGACAGTCCTTGACCATGCAGAAATGGCAAGGAAAGTATGGTGCTGTTTTAAAAGGGCTTTTCAATTTTAAAGGGACTTTTCAATTCGAAAAAACATGACCAAAGGATTTTTAAAAAGCAATGTCTTAAGGATTTAATACAAAATTCATCCCAAAATCTTGCAGATGTGTTTTAAATACTCATCACTCAAATGCTCGAAAATGGACTTTTTTGGGTAAAATGCCCAGACAGAATGCTAGCACCCATTCCTCTTCGTGCTTAGTTATTGTGGATGTTTGTAAGCAGGAATTCTTAAAAATAAGAGATTAGGGGAAGTGCCTCAGCAGATAATATATATCATATACATCACGAGAGATAGACTAGATACATACATACATACATATAGAAAGATAGATTTCTGTTTCTTCCCTGATAAATGTAATTCAACTCACCAACACCTCTTGGGAAGCAAAACTTAGACATCTCAGTTTACCATAATTTTGACCACTCTTCGTGTTGCTAGCAGTTGCAGAAATTGTACCACATGTTCAACAGTGAGTAAATGACCAGGAAGCAGTCACTCTTTCTGCAGAAACTCACATGAACAAACTGATTGGAGTTATCTCTACAAAGATATGGATTGACATTGCAAGCGTCAAGACGAATTGCAAATTTTATACCACCTGCAAAGTAATACCTCCTAATGCCCTTTTTCTATATTAACAGAAGAAGCAGATCTTGGGAGGAACAGAATGCTTTGCCTAACAAATAGGACATTCCTACTGCAACCAATACCCCTTCACTTAATGGTAATAATTCACCTCTGGTGTAAGTGAGAGTAGTCGAGATTATTGTGTTTGTGTTTAGCAAATCCATACAGAAGAAAATTTAACCTAAATAGGAAATGGGGCCAAGACATAACTAAAATAAAATCTTTTAACACATGGGCAGGAAGTAGAAGAAAAGGACAGTGTTTTCACATGTAGTCTCCTTTATTTTGCCCCTGAATAAATATAAATGGTAATAGAAATTGAGTTTAAACCTATATGAATAATAAAAGGAAAAGGAAAAGGAAAAGGAAATTTCCACTCAGGTTAATCATTGCCAGATGCTCCTATTTGTAAGTGGTATGGCCCAGTGCTACAGAATTTGCTACTGTAATCTGACTGATGTTTTAGTGGTTTACATAAAACTTATTAGTTAATTCAGGATATATGTGAGATGCTAGCTCCTTTTCCCAATCTGTTTTGACATTAAATTCCCATTCTTGGTAATATATTATGAATGCCTTTGGAAATAGCAGTCATTTAATTAATTTTTGTGTGATATATGATTAAGATCTAACTTTAAGCAAAACATTTTATATTTCTATTTTTGAACATTAATGAAATAAAATCTTTAATATGCTTATTTTTCCTAGGCACATTTTCACTTTTTCCTCCATTAACATGTGATGTATAGTGTTTACCTTAAATTAATATGTAGTAGAAAAACATACTATATTCCCAATTACACTTCTAATGGCACATATAATTTTGTTGCTCTGGACCTACTGTATGTTAAAAAGGTAGGATATAATTTAACTATGCTACAATTTAATACTGACAAAAAAGTTTCAAATAATCTTTGAAATTCCCTCACTTTACACTTAAAAAAATCAGCTGTTTATCTGAATATATTGTACATTTTTCTAGATAAAATTAGAGATGACTGCAAATTATAATTTGTAATCACAGCTCCATAAATAGTTCTTTATACATGTACATTGGCTTATTTCCAGAACATGAAAAAATGTTTATTATTATTACTATAATATCATGCTCACATCTAATGCCACTTTTTTCACTTGTGTAGTGGGCCCTGTTCTCTTTTGCTTAACCCAACTTCATTCCTCCAGAAATCCTTCCCTCTTTTCTTTAACTGAAATATAATCGACTTTTTTTTCTTTCTTTTTTTTTTTTTTTTTTTTTTGCGGTACGCGGGCCTCTCACTGTTGTGGCCTCTCCCGTTGCGGCTCCAGACGCGCAGGCTCAGCGGCCATGGCTCACGGGCCCAGCCGCTCCACGGCACGTGGGATCCTCCCAGACCAGGGCACGAACCCGTGTCCCCTGCATTGGCAGGCGGACTCTCAACCACTGCGCCACCAGGGAAGCCCTATAATCGACTTTTAACATTATATTAGTTTCAGGTTACAACACAGTAATTTGATCTTTGTTATAGACTATACTCAAAGTTATTATAAAATATTGGCTATATTCCCTGTGCTGTATATCACATCCTTGTAATATATATGTTATATGTTTGTGCCTCTTAATCCCCTTCACCCATTTTACCTTTCCCCAGATCCCTTTCCCCTCTGACAACCAAGTGTCAATTCTCTGTATCTGTGTATCTGTTTCTGTTCTGTTCTATTTCTTTGTTTTGTTCTATTCTTTAGACTACATGTAAGCAAAAACATACAGTATTTGTCTTTCTCTGTCTGACTTTTTTACTAATCGTAATACCCTCTAGGTCCATCCATGTTGTTGAAACTGACAGAATTTCATTCTTTTTTATAGCTGAGTAATATTCCATTATATACATACACAACACGTCTTTATCCATTCATCTGTTGATGGACACTTTCCTACTTTCTTATTATTCTGCTCCTCTTTATAGCAAAATATCTAGCAAGAGATGTTTTTATTTTCTCTCCTCACATGTTTTCTACCTCATCACCCTATTAAAAATACTGTCATCAATATCACCATCAAAGTAACTAAAGTCAATTTACTTGACCTGTAAGTAAGCAGGTGAAGTAGTTGCCCACACCATTCTCTTTTACATGCTTTCTCACACTTCTTCCAAGACTCTATTTTTCCTGGTATTTACCCTACCTCAATTGTCATTTTATCTCAATCTTCTTTTCTGGTTCTTCCTCTTCTCCCCAGTCTCTGAATTGGAGTGTTCCAAGCCCCAGTCTTTGGTCTTCTCTTCTTTTTTATCTATACTCATTGTCTTGGAGATCTCACCTATTCTCATAGCTTTAAAAATAAGTGTATGCCAGGGCTTCCCTGGTGGCGCAGTGGTTGAGAGTCTGCCTGCTGATGCAGGGGACACGGGTTCGTGCGCCGGTCCGGGAAGATCCCACATGCCGCGGAGCGGTTGGGCCCGTGAGCCATGGCCGCTGAGCCTGCGCGTCTGGAGCCGCAACGGGAGAGGCCACAACAGTGAGAGGCCCGCGTACAGCAAAAAAAAAAAAAAAAGTGTATGCCAGAGACTTCTAAAATTACATCTCCCATCCATAGTGCTACATTAGATTGCAGACCTATAAATCTTGTTGTCTACTGATATCTCCACTGGATGTCCAACTATCTCAATTTCAACATATTTTAAAATGAATTCTCAGTTATCTCTTCCCAAATCTGCTCCAGTTATAGGCCCTGCCTCACCATTTTTCCAGTACTTTTGCCAACATATGTGGAATCATCCTTGAATCTTCATTTTGTCTCCCAACCTAAAACCAATCTGTGAAGAAATTTGTTGTTCCTATCTTCAAAATATATCTAAAATTCAAACACTTCTCACCACCTCCACCGCTACTGAAGCCGAGCAGGACCCTGTGGGGCTCCTGGGCATAGAAGCTTTTCTGTCCCATGTTTCTTGTAGGCAAAACTCCAGCCTCCATGACCTTCCCTGAGTTCCAAAGGGCAGACTCGAACAGCTGCTAATTAAGGGAGGGACAGCCAAGAAACCACATGAGGCAAGATTAAAGGGACCAGAAAAGCTCATCAAGATTAGGAGATCGACCACCTGAGGGGAAATTAAAGATCAGGCCCTGCACACACCCAGTTTTATCAGCAGCCCCACCCTTGAACCATTGCTATAAAACTCTTCATCAAATCCTCCTGGGTTAGGACACACAGTTTTTCAGGGCAGGAGCCTGCTCTGTCCCCCTTTGCTTGGCAAAGCAATAAAGCTGTTCTTTTTCACCTCACCCAAAAGCTCTGTCTCTGAGATCTGATTCAGCACCCTTGCATAGAGGCCGAGCTTTCAGCATCACTCCCACAAAATTTTTTCCCAGGATTACAACAATAGCCTCCCAACTGATTCCTTTACTTATGAATTTGTCCATTAGAATATAATCTCAACACAAGAGCCAGAGTCTGATAGGAAACACTCCCAAAATTAGCTCCTGTTGGGGCAAGGGATGGTGAGGGGCAAAGCATCTTTGGGCAAGGGAGAAGGTGGGCTGTGACACAGTCTTGAAAAAGGTCACTCAATTCCATAAGAATCTCTGTAACTACAATGGCCTTTCTAAGTTGTCCCAAGGTGGTGAGGAGGGGCAGGGCCTTTATTTTCCCATCAACCATTCACTGAGTGTAGGCTTCCCCCAGAGACAGAGTGAGACTATGGCTGAGTAGATTTCCTTCAATTGAGGGCAAATACAGGAAAGTTTGGCAGCTGAAAGCTATCAGGCAGCAGCACTACCAGCAACTGTAGACTAAGTCCTCCAGTTCTGAAGGGGCATGTGCTTAGGAACATTACTGTATCCACTGCACAACCAGTTGAAAATCATTGGTCTTAAGAAAACTATTAAGAGGGTAAGTAGATGGAATCTGTCTAAACTCTAATTTGAGAAAAGAATATTGCTAGGATAGCTGTCTGACAAAATATAAATTCCATCCCTTCATTATGAACTTCAACTACACTGTTTACAAAAATTGTGAATTCTAAGGTACTTTCAAGCGGGATATGGGATTAATGATTCAAGATAGTCTAGGTCTCTTAAGGTACCAACTATGTGATGTGGATTTAAACACTTCAGTGGTTTCAGGAAGGTTCCCTTATTACCAGATATCTTTCTACATTGCTTCTTTCTGCATGAAATCAGTTCCAAAAGTAGTCATTAATTCCTTTAGCCTATATTTTCCTTTGTTTAAAAACACACACACCCTAAAAAATAAAACTCATTGAACCTTTTTGGTTAAGTCACTTCTAAACCATCAACACTCAATAAAGACTACTGACTCCTTATGTACCAGATGCTGTGAGAGACTGTGAGCTTACTGAGGTAAATAAAGTACTAAACACATATGATTTCAAGAAACTCTGTAATTTAGTAATAGTGGGGAAAAAATGTAAAAGCAGATTATTTCAGTGCAGTCTGATATGTGCATTGACAGAGATTTGCCCAGGGACTTGGTCAAAGGTCACCAGAGAGGAATCCTGGAGGACAAGTAGTGTTAATCAGTTGAAGACTAGAGGTGGAGATAGTATTTCAGACAGAGAAAGCTGTGTCTGCAAAGGGTAAGAGGTCAGAAAGAACACGAAACACACTGGAAATTGCAAGGGGTCGATAGGCCTGGGGCAGAGAGCCTGACGGAGGCAAAGCTGTGGTTAGAAGGAGGCTGGAGTCACAGGCAGGGAGAGTGCACTTGTGCTTAGAAAATTATTTTTCCAAATCAGAATTTCCTTAGGGAAAGGGAGTATGCTTGGAAGGAAAAGTAAGTTGGAACATGAGAACCAGAAGTTGTGGAATAATTTTCTTTCTTAATAGCTTACAACACATTGAAAAAATGTGAATCATCCTTTTCTTAATACCCAAGTTACCTTGGTGCTTAATCTTGTGTGTGTGTATACGTGTTGACTATAGCCTATACAAAGAATGCTGTGAAAGAAACAGATCTTCTTCCCTTATCAAAATGTCACATATGTATGCATGTACAACTGTGTATACTTAATTTCAACATGTTTATAGATTTCCTGCAGCTCATCCATTGTTGCTTTAGGACACTGAATTAAGAATCCCAGATCTGGTATTTATGCTTCATTTGATAAGAATAAAACCAGTATGTTCCACAACTGCCCCCTGACCCACCACCCAAAGTACACAATAATGTCTCTTGTTGCCAATCCATTCATTTGGTGACACCCAGAATCATGATGTACTACATCACTTGGCTTCTGGGCAGGGCCAGATGTATATCACCTTGGTCACATAACCCCCTATCTATGAGTATATAAACTACCAGGGAGTAGTGCTTTTCCTTATGTCTGCTCTAAATCACTAAGTATTATAGCCCTATTTCCTCTTATTCTGGATTTGAAAGAAAACATGAACACAGCTTAAAGAGTCATTTACCTGTTGGAAGTGTAGGTGCTCAAAACAGGAGCCCCATCATTTATAGCTATAACAATGATTTTACTTGGGTGGGGGGAACGGATTTAATGTCACTGATGAAACTCAATTAAAAAAAATTAAACTTACTCTTTTGGATTTTTTTCTCCAGTTGGCCCTTAAAACAGCTATCCTTTTGTTCTAGTGCACAGTAGCAATCTTTTGTTACAGTGAGAAAGTCGAAGGTTTTTCTTATCTTTATTTGCTTCTCCTGTGCCACTTCTATATACTTTTCCATGTAGGCTTAATTTACACGACGAGATGCATATTCATTTGATTAAAATGTTTTAATTTTTATTTTATTTTTTGGTGCATTTATTTATTTATTTTTTAATAATTTAATTGGATTATAGTTGATTTACATTATTGTGTTAGTTTTAGGTGTGCAGCAAAGTGATTGTTATATATATACATATATTCATTCTTTTTCAGATTCTTTTCTCATATAGATTATCACAGAATATTGAGTACAGTTCCCTGTTCTATACAGAAGGCCCTTGTCGGTTATCTCTGTCTTTTTATTTTGTTTTTGGCCATGCCGCGTGGCATGCTGGATCTTAGTTCCCTGACCAGGGATCGAACCTGTGCCCCCTGCAGTGGAAGTGCAGAGCCCTAACCACTAGACCCCCAGGGAAGTCCCGGTTATCTATCTTATATATAGTGGTGTGTGTATGTTAATCCCAAGGTCCTGACTTATCCCTCCCCCACCGTTTCCCCTTTGGTAATAAATACTTATTTTTTTAAATAAGTATGACGTATAATTGTAAAACTTCTAGATAACATGACAGTGAATACATATTTTCCATACATATTTTCCAAATTCAAAAAATACCAATTCATTGCCAAGTATTTTAATCACTAAAATGTAAAACTACAGTGATAGAAATGAAAACCACTTAACAAGTCTCCCCATCTACAAATAATCTACTATCTTCCTCAGTGAAAGGCAGGCTGAAAAGGTTTAGGAAATGTAGGAGATATGTTTTGATGATCATGTTTACAAACCTCAGGCATTATTGGGAGGAGAGTTTGCAGGTAGACTTTGGTTAAAAAAAATTGTCCATTAGCTGAAATATCAATAAGAATAATGTATGTATATTTAATTTTGTTAGCTTGAGTCAAGTATCTGATTGTCAGAAAAGTTGCTCATATAGAGTGATTGTAAGGTCTCTCGAAAAACTTCTTAACCCAAACTATGTTCATCTTACCTTCCATGTATTAGAGATATTGCTTACAGATAAAAATAATCTTCAGGGACTTCCCTGGTGGCGCAATGGTTAAGAATCCACCTGCCAATGCAGGAGACACCGGTTCGAGCCCTGGTCCAGGAAGATCCCACATGCCGCAGAGCAACTAAACCCGTGCGCCACAACTACTGAAGCCTGCGCACCTAGAGCCCATGCTCTGTAACAAGAGAAGCCACTGCAATGAGAAGACCATGCACTGCAACAAAGAGTAGCCCCCGCTCGCAGCAACAAACACCCAACGCAGCCAAAAAAAAAAGCCCATGTTACCAAATAAAAAAAGAGAGAGAATAATCTTCAGAAATTACTAGGGAATAGTAAATGTAAAACTATTCATTAACCACTTTGAAATTAACTTATTAGATTTATCAGTTTCGTCCAGCAAAATTCTGAGGACATATGACTCAAGAGGAGTCAAGAACAGTATTTTACTTGAAAAAGACCCGGTATGAGTTTTCTGATCCCTAAGAACATTTCAAAATGAAGGTAAAACAAAAAGTAAAGAAAAACTTGATTTATACCATTCACACAAACTTTTCTCTTACCAGACTAAATATTTGGCATATATATATATATATATATATGTATATCCAGTTTTGTATGTATTCACTCAATATTAATTGATGACCAGGGGCCTTCTTAGGTGCTAAGGATACTGTAATATGGAGCTATGGAGTTTACACTGGGTTTTAAAGGATGCAATCACACATCCTACATTACTGTATGCAATAATCAGAATATCACAATACTGACTTAATCATTTCAAGCTGTTCACTTACATTAACCATCGCATATTAAGTTAACCTTTAAACCCAGAGATGATATATAAATTGATTACAATATTCAGGTATCAGGCCAAATATCATCATTATGTTTACAATTTTTAGAAATTACACCAAGTCAGTGAATTAGAAATCAGTAAATCCACAATTCTGAAATGCCAAAGTAAAATTTGTTTTTGTACAAATTAATAATTTAAGTTCCCATTCCTTCAGCAAAGCAGAATCTTAAACACAGGCAACTTTGGATCGTTTTCCCCCAGGGCTTTGTCTAAATTTTGAGTGACACTTTTGGTAGCACTAAATTTTAGTGCTACCAAAATATTGGTTAGATGGGAAGTCAACTGGGGAGCAATGTATTAGCTAAAATACCTCTTTCATTCATGCAGCTTTAGTCACTCTTTCATGAGTTATGTGCCATGTTTTAAGGTATAGAAATCAATCCCCAGCTTGCATCCTGTTCTAAGGCACAGAAATCTTTGTGAGGCTATCTTTGACCCTATCAACCATGCTTCCCTGCCCAGCCATTTTCTCTTGAGAGTGGTGCAGCCTAGCCTGTCTCTTGACTCTAAATGGGAAGTGAGAAAAAATTTCTCACTGATCTTGGAATCCTCAAATCCATTTTGAGATTGCTTTCCCTCCCACAGGATCCTGACTTACTCTTCCACTGTACATGATAAGAAAAATGAAAGAAACAACAACACTGTTTTCAAACATTGGACAATGGCAGAACCAGGATTCTGCCATTGAAAAGGGAGACAAACAGAGAAGACCAGCCCAACAATCACTCCAGCTTTCCCACTATTATTCATGATTTAAAATAAATTGTTTAATTCCTTTACCCTTTAGTTTCTTATAAAACAGGAATAATATTAGTACCTACCTCATCAGATTGCTATACAAAATTAGATAATTAAAAAACTTAGTGCATAGCACAAAGAAAAGTTTAATAGATATTATCTCTTATGTCATTATCACTGTTTTAGTAATAATAATTATTATAATTACTTAGCTTTATTTTTATAGCTCTTTGCTCAGTGTTGCTATATCTTAGTGATACCTAGAGATAGGTTCCTTCTATAGCAAAGGTTCCTTTTTCATTTACCCTCACTTGAGTCAGTCTCACATTAGCATTTTGGAATCGTTTTTTATGAGCTACATTAGTAAAGCTTCTCAGCGGTAAACTAGAAGGGTTAAAATATTTAAATTCCAACATCACCTGAATATGTTGATCACCTTATATTGATAAAGTTAAATGATAAAATCATAAGGCTGGGAAAAACATTGAATGATTTTTTAGTCTACTGCATTATCTTCATGTAGCACATCATGTGAAAACATCATTTTCCAGAAAAATGAGGATCAAATATATATTTAAATGTATTTAGAAAAAGAGATGCATAGTCTCCTTCAACAAGCCATTCTAGGGTTTCACAAAAGTAACACCTAAACTAAGAAGCCTCTGCTACTGTTCAAAGATTGTGTTTTTCCCCTTGAAATTCAAGGAAACCAACATTTACTTCTCTGAATGCAAGCAGATACAAAAGCAAAACCTACCACTCCCATTATTAAACACACTTTCTAAATTCTACCTAAACATTGGCAACTAATAGCAGATACATACGGTATGAATAATTAATTTTAGGAGTAGTAAATGTTAGATCTCTTGAATTTCTTAACTGTTAAATTTCTTAGCTGTTAAATTTAGTGAATCATTCACTGCATGTAACTTTAGACATTTATATCTTTTATTTTATAGATTATTTAGAAACCCACTTCTTACTTCGATTTTTTTTCCCAAATTGTATTTAATATAATTAAAGCAGATATTGCTCTTCTTGTCAATATGACACTTTCCACTCTACTGACTTGACTCAAAAATGTTCTGGTTTTACAAACAGCTAGAGATATGCTGAACACAAAAACAACTAGATCATTACATATACAAATATATAAATGATCTGTGTTCTATTCTTGGAATCCACTTACACAGAGGATAATTACAGAGAAATTAATCTAATTAAAAGGAGTATTTTCTTGAAAAAAAAAGATCCAAGATTGAGATATATCCCCATTACTTAAGAGTTGTCTGAACTCATTAACCTCTCCTAATTTCAATCTATTCATGTACAAAATAGTATCTTTTTCACTTGTGTTACCTATTCATAAGATTTTAAGATCAATTTAAGTTCGAACGATTATGAATACCTTTATGAATATGATATTCACTGTTGTTGTTGTTGCTACATAAGTACTCTACCCTTACCATAGCAAAGATATACACTATATACAAAAAAATCATGTTTATTACAATTCAAGTAATAGTTTAGTCTATTTCAAAGATTAAAAAAATACTTCTTCTGACAATTTCATCAAATAATCTAGATGTTTATATTAGCTATGATGATTTCCTCTGCAAATAATAGGACACACAGATCAAAATGGCTTAAACAGTATGAAAAATTCATTATCTCATTTACTGGATGTCTCGAAGTAATGCTGGAGCCTTGCTCCATGACATGTTACTATTGATGGCGTGAAAAACCTAGTGTCAGAGTTTCAGGCAACAATGCTAGGTAGGGCATTGCTAGTAGAAGAACAGACCATTTCATTTGCCAGCAACAATCTCTTCCCATCTTTTGGCCAACATTTTTTTTATAATAACTGATGTCAATCCAATTATTGGCAATGGTAATGGGATTGCCATGATTAGTTGTGACAGGTTGTCCAATATGATAGCCAGTGCCTATTTAAATTTAAATTCATATTAATCAAATTTGAATAAAATTTAAAATTTAGTTTTGCTGTCTTACTGGCCGCATTTCAAGTACTCAACAGCCCCATGAGGCTAATGGTTGCTATAGGGACAGTGTAGAAAAGGAATATTCTGTCATCACAGAAATTCCTATTGGAGAGTGCTGGAACCTTAGGAAAATCAGAATTTACCTCTGAACTAGAGCAAGGCTCATCTTCTTTGAAAGCTGGATATCTGAACAAATAGTGTTTCTATACAGCAAGAAATATCTCGATATTGGATTTGCATATACAATATGCTATATATCCTACATCATTTTGGGGGGAGCAAAAATTGATACATCAAGGAAGTTTACTCCCAGCTTTGCATATTCTATATACCTTCCTTCTGCACTACATTTTAGCTGACAAATGGGGAAGCTGTGGGGACATTACACAATAATATCTATGAATTAGAGTTGGACCTATAAATTGGACATAAGACAACTACTTAAATGTAAAAATAAAATAATGCCTGCAAAGGTAGCAGAGAAAATATATGAATGAATTATACTACTCTCCATAGCAAAATAAATGGGTTCATATTTTAATTTCAGCAACCAAATACACGATTTTGTTTTCATACGGCCAGATAGCAAATGAAAACATATTTTGTGTTTAGAAGGTAGAGCCCATTGTTTAAAACTGATGGTCTACATAATCTATAGGGAGAAATTTATAAGAGTTCAATGGTAAATTGAGTCCCTACATAGTTTACTCGCTTGTCTTCAAAGCAAATGAACTATCTAACTGGAAGAAATGTGATTCCCATTGCATTCCAGTTCATAGGTAGCATCTCTAGCTTCCCTTGCTGCTCCCCTACTCCCTCTCCCTTGAAAGGAAGATGCCACTTGGGAATGCTTGAATAGTCCCCGAATTCTGTTTATATTGTTCAGATTACGAAGAAGTCCAAGATGAAGAATAACTGCTGATAATTAGTAAGACTTTCTCATATAAATGGAACAACAAATTTTGATTATGTTCAAGTTATGAAAAAATGAGACTCCAGGAGAAAATGTTAGAATGCTTTTTGGTAGCTGAGATAAAGGATGATCTCTCTTATACAGGGAAGAATAGCAGGGCAAATATACCTCTCAGGTCATGAGGCACTACGGCAATTTACTCCTGTCCATATTTTTATCAACGGTCCTCCGTTTGTAATCTCTGACTTCTGAGAAATTCTGGGCTTGACACAAAATCTCTTCCCAGCCCGAAGGTCGTGCTCTGTTCTGTTTGCTGTGGCTGAAATAGCTGAGTGCTTTCATCCTAAATCCACTCTTTGGTTCCTGGACCATCTAAGCATCTGATTAGCTCCATCTTTCATCTCCCATCTCAGTGGCTTTAGACCTTTGGCCTCAATGTTTCTGATGTTCCCTCCACACTTTGATTGACACAAAACAGCAAATTTGGCTTTAGAGCCCAGAGTGGGACAGGCCTGGCCTCCTTGCACTCCACTTAATACCTTGCCAAAAGAAGTCTGATCTCAGGAGAGCTATCAACCATTTTTTAAACAGCGAATTTAAGCTTTTCATTTATTGTGTGCCCTTCTTCATTGTTTTATAACTAATTGAAAAAAATTTTAAAGCTGAATAAAAAGGCTTAAGCACATATTAAAGATGACAAGAATGAACTAATTTTTAATACTTTATATTATATATGTTACAACATAAATTAATCTCCCATTTTTATTTTGTTTTGTCTGTTAGCCATTTTAAACTCTGGATTTAGGTTGTGATCATTAAAATCCATTTATGATTTGCATGTTCTTTGGTAATTGCCTAAATCACAAAATGACAATTAAAATAGATATTTTACATTTGCGGGATCCAGATGTTGTATTTTACATGTATACCTTTAACTCCTTAAACACTAAATTTCGTTTCTAAGTCAAAATATGTGTTCATAATTGTAAAGTATTTAGACTGCCTCAGGTGGTCATCGTTCTTTCAAAATTATGGATTGTGCTTCTAATCCCAGTCAACCATCTTAAAAACCTCTGTTGGTTTTATGATACTGTATACAAAAGGATGTAGCTAGAGACAGCTTTACCATGTAGGGGACAGGACATTTGCATCTGAGTCCCAGGTTCAGTAACAACTCGGTGAATCTGGTCATATCATGTAACTTCCCATGGTCTCAGTTTCCTCATTTGCAACATTAGCATGTTCATCAAGATGGTTTCTAATTTACATTCACGTTCAAAACTTTATGGCTCTACAACAAAAAAACAACCAATCTAACTAAAAATATGAGCAAAGGACTTGAATAGGTACTTTCCAGAGAAGATATATAGATGGTTAAGAAGCACATGAAAAGATTTTCAACATCCTTCGTCATTAGTGAAATGCAAATCAAAACAGCAATGAGATACCACTTCACACCTACTAAGATGAACAAAATTGTCAAAAAGAGACAGAAAATAATAAGTGTTGGTGAGAATGTGAAGAAATGGAAACCCTCCTACATTGCTGGTAAGAATGTAAAATGGTGCAGCTTCCATTTGGCAGTTCCGCAATAAGATAAAAACAGAATTATCATATGACACAGAAATTCCACTTCTAAGTGCATATGCAGAAATTGAAAACGGGTACTCAAATAATAACTGGCACACATATATTCAGGGCAATTCTATTTGCAATAGCCAAAGGTAGAAACAACACAAATGTTCATCAAAGATGAATGGAAAAAGCAAAATATGTATATCTGTACAATGGAATATTATTATACCATAAAAAGGAATGAAGTACTAAAACTTGCTACAGCCATGATGAACCTCAAAATCATTATTTTGTATTATTTTGTATTAAAAGAAGCCAGGCACAAAAGACCACATATTGTATGATTCCATTTATATGAAATATCCCATATAGGACAAACCATGAGGACAGAAAGTAAATTAGTAGTTGCCACGATCTGGAGGAAGGGAGAATGCGGAAAAAATTGCTTAATGGGTGTGGGGTTTTCCTTTGCTGTGATGAAAAAATTCTGGAACTAGATAGTGGTGATAGCTGTACAACATTCTAAATGTACTTCATGCCACTGAATTGCACACTTTAAGATGTTATTTTTATATTATGTATATTTTAATCCAAATTAAACAAGTCATGACTTGATTTATACTAAGTAGCATCCTTCTACTAATGTAGATGGCCTACCATGTGTGGGAAAAGAAATTCCATTCTTATCAGCTATTGGCAGCAGCTGAAAAGGTAATTATTGTTTGTATAGTTTTGTGTAAAGAAACAGCATCTGTCGTCTTAATAAAGAATAAAACTCTGGGGTAATAATTTTCAAAATAGGCATGAGGTGCTGGTCTTCAGCAAATCAAGTCTTTCCCATTTAGCTATATGCTGCTTTGTTCTGTCAAACTGTCCCCTCTGTTTTCTTCCTTCTTTTTCTTTCGTAAATATAATTTTTGTTTCTCAGGTATATGCTGGGCTTTCTTATGGTTTAGTACAAATATAATTATCTCTCAGTTATAGTGGATTTTTTTTCATTTATTTTGTGGTCATTGCTTCTCACATACTACTGTGCATTAGAATAAAAAAATTGAAAAAAAAGAACTTTCAGTTACTTCAAGTTAAAATAGTTGGCAGGTAGTGATGCAATAATAGGTTTGCGCTCCCTCACTGCATTCTTAGGCTTGTGAAAAATAACACACACACAATGGTGTGCATAATGATGTAAGCAGCTAAACTACAATTTAGGTTTTAGTTCATCTACCTTGATAAGAAATGCAAGTGTATAGATATTTAATAATTACAACTCTGGTGACAAACTTGGGTACTGGAAAACAAAAAAGGGTATTATTCTTTATTTTTCAAACTCTGACTCAGAGTTATCTGCTTGCTTATTGTGGTCAATTTAATTTAGTCATTTCTGGGTTTAATTTGCGTACACGCAGTGACTGATTTCTCATTCAAGTCTGTAGTTTAGTCTTATTCTGAGACTAAAGTACTCTCCCAGGGTTTACATTTCTTCTCTCATTCTCCCTCTTTTCCCTTGTTTCTGAGTCGCTTTATATTTCTGATGGCCTCTGCACCCCTTCTTTAATTCTGGCACCACTGATGTGCTTATTTTGTCTCCTCTGCTCAGCAGAGGTTGTACCTATGAATGGTTTGGGTGAAGTCTCCCTGGGATGTGCTCCACCCTAAGGGAAGCAGCTTTATCTCTCTAAGCCCTACTAGTGATCCTGGGATCCAACCCAGTATATGTATAACTGATTCTCTTTGCTGTACAGCAGAAACTAACAACATTGTAAGTCAACTATACTCCAATGAAAATTAATGAAAAAAAAGAAATATAGATTAATTGCCATAGCAATCTGATTTTTATCACGTTCTGACCCATCTGAGCTAGGGAAGGAAAGAAAAAAAAAACACTTCTAATTCAGTAAAATTTGTCTGATTTACATTTAAAGTCTTTTTAGGTAACTGTATAGACACTGTTGGATAAGATTTCAGAATTCTATTCCAGTCTTCTTCTCTCCTAGATGGTATCTGAGTGTATGGACGCTTGAGCTTTAAAGACAAAGACACATGTCTCCAATCCCCGTAAGTTTCTCTTTACCTTCATCCCCACCCCTCCTTGGGGCCCTCCTCCATCCCTGGATTTCCCCGCAGCATAGCTGACCTGGACTTTCATATGAGGTATCGACTGCTGTTGTGTAAGTGGTCTTCGCTTCCCACCTCAAAGCCACCTGCTGATAACTTCTGCTAAAATCTGCGACAAGGAAACAGTCCTTTCTCAGCTTAGTCAGGGTGCGGGCAGCACTCCTTTAAACCAAGCACACCTGGGCCCTCAATGTTTATGAAGTGAGCCTACTGCGGTATGAGTGTGAGTCCCATTTAGCCCTAGGACCAGGTACAGTTACAGGAATTTTTTGCCCGTACCTGACTGATGCCCTGCAGTGGTGTGTGAGAACTTCTGGATCCCACCACTGTCCGCAAAAACTGTAAAGCAGCACTGACTGAAAAGAATCCAGACCCTTTCTCTGACTGAGTATATTGTATGACCAAGCTTTTCCTATATGGCTGTCTGTAGGGATGTTAGGGATGTCTACCATGCTGACTCTGCCAGGACACCTGATGAGAAACTGGGCAGAAGCTCCTGAGGTCTTGGCATTCCCTTAAATGAAAATAATTCATCCCCCGCTACATATACCTGATTGCCTGCCTCCTCCACGCTGTCCCCTGTCATCTCCTTAATCCACCAGGGCTGTAGGTGGTGGTGGATATTACTCCATTTCTCTTCTTGGGCTGTTCCTTAGGTGAAATGCAACAACAGTGTTCTCCAGACCTCTCTTTGCTGTGTTAAATGAATACATAAAGGAATATCTCTCTCGAAACAACCTTGTTTCCAAACTTTTTTGTCTTGCTCAATTCTCAAAAATACAACTTTGGGGCTTCCCTGCTAGCGCAGTGGTTAAGAATCCGCCTGCCAATGCAGGGGACATGGGTTCGGGCCCTGGTCCAGGAAGACCCCACATACTGCAGAGCAACTAAGCCCGTGCGCCACAACTACTGAGCCTGCGCTCTAGAGCCCATGAGCCACAACTACTGAGCTGCGTGCCACAACTACTGAAGCCCGCGTGCCTAGAGCCTGTGCTCTGCAACAAGAGAAGCCGCCACAGGCTTCCCTGGTGGCGCAGTGGTTGAGAGTCCGCCTGCCGATGCAGGGGACACAGGTTCGTGCCCCGGTCCGGGAAGATCCCACATGCCGCGGAGCGGCTGGGCCCGTGAGCCATGGCCGCTGAGTCTGCGCGTCCAGAGCCTGTGCTCCGCAATGGGAGAGGCCACAACAGTGAGAGGCCCGCATACCGCTAAAAAAAAAAAAGAAGCCGCCGCAATGAGGAGCCCGTGCGCCACAACGAAGAGCTAGCCCCCCCGCTCGCTGCAACTAGAGAAAGCCTGCGTGCAGCAACGAAGACCCAACACAGCCAAAAATAAATAAATAAAATAAAATAAATAAATTTATTAAAAAAATACTACTTTGGGTATCAAAACTTGAATATTAATTCTGCCTTTGGGGTTTAATAATCCTAATACTGTCTTGCCGTCATCTGCCCCAACCTCTATGCCCACACAAACATAAACACTTTTAAAACATAGACTTTTATTCTCTACTTTTGGGATGGGTAAAAAATGTGTTATCTAAGACACTGACATAAGCAAAAGAGATCATTCCCTTCAATGTCATGTTGAGCACTGATTATGGCACCTAACCTGACTGAAGATTATCTAATTGTCTAGGGGTGGTTATCTTTATTAAACTACCTTTTAACTATTGATTAACATACTTTTCAACTCTGTAAGAATAGTAGTTAACTTGCAGAAAACAGGTATCAGTGCAGTTGTTTCTTGACTGAGAGCCAAAATGTTACTTCCTTCAGAATATCTATGTGGTATATTTGTGTGTGGGGGGAAGTGTGTTATTCTGAAAATGAAAGGACCTTATCGCCAAATCGTATAAATTTTCCAGAATGGTTCTGACAAAAAAAAAGAATTGATAATTGAACAGTCATATGAGGTAGGTCTGTATATGGAAACCAAATAAGATTAGCTATAATATAGATGCAGATATAGTACTGGCATTGTAATAAATACAATTATTAATTTGTTATTTTATTTATTTTACCAAGCAGGATAGATTTTTTTTTAAACTTCCAATAATCTATATGGGTTCTTTTTGTCCAATGCAACAAATAGTTTTTACCTTCAAGATAATCTGAACTGAGATAAAAATAAGACAGAGAGCCCAGCACTGACTTGTCCAGGATTGTGGAAAATACTCAGCCCTTTCCCTACAATAAAACCCTCCCTAATTCCTTGTTTTAAAACTTACTCAGATACAAGTTTAAAGTCAAAACAACTTAAAGGAGAGGGGGTAACATGAGAGAAGATAAAATGCTTGGGCACGCCACGACTGTAGAGAATGTCTAGGATGTCAAGTTCAACCACAGATAATCAGAGAGCAAGAGGGCCTGTTGGGGTTTACAGTTGACATTATTTATGAAATAATTTATGAAATTATTTTATCTTGAGGTAGTTTGGTTTAAATGTTCATCCTTTTGTGTGAGTGAAGTTGTGATTTGGGGTATTACAAGCATGGTAGCCTGCCATACCCATTACATATACATAGACCCAGGTGCTCCATGGCACCACTCTTCCCCTCATTCTTGTGCTCTAAGCCTCTTATCTTGACACATGATTTCTGTTTATTACTACAAGGAGTTTCTCTGTATGCTTATTTGCTCTTCAACTTGCTTTTAACATCATTTCCACTTTCACTTTATTTCTACCTATCTGATTACCGTGGTTGCCAAATGATGGATTGAACACATGTTGTAGCCCATCTCCCTTATGTTCCTGGTCTCTCCAAATGTTTCAAAAGAGTGGCAATAAATCCAAAATCACAGCAAAACAAACAGGAAAAAAAAAAAAAAACCACAAGAAGGAAGCTTATTGGCCCACAGATTGTGAGATTCCTTAGAAGTCCAAAATAGTTGAAGGAGAACTGAGGAAGGAAATGACTACTGAGAATGCCTGAAGGAGATTCTTGCTGCAAAAAGGCAGAATCGTCTTCAAGAATGGGCACACATGGAGGTGTTGGTGGTTACCGGGAGCAGAGAGGGCTCAAAGGCCAGCAATGGAATACTCAGTTGTGTGGACCACTGTAGGAGCAACCATTATCTCTATCCTTGCCCATCCTCTCTCACCTTGTCATGCTCCAGGAAGCAGCTGTGAAGGATCTACAAGCAGAGAGCGCTAGATCTTGATTTAGATACTCGGGGCACGAAACTCACTTTTTTAAAATCAGTCTGTCATACACTATATGTGTAGTCTTTAGGCCTATATGACCCAGTGAGTTCTAATTCCTTAGCTATGGAGTTTGATTCTATTCATCCCTTTTGCTCCTAACATAGAGCAAAGACTGATAAAATAATTTTTTTAAAAAAGAAAACAAAATATAACCTGGAAGTGCAAAACAGTGGGTAGTGATGAAGTACTCCCTTTTTTCCTGTTCCTGGTCTGAATTCTGGCTGTGGTAGAATAAAGATCTAAAGCTTAATTTTGCCTCTGTTTTGAAATTTTTGTTTTATTATGTTTACTATTACCATTTATAGTGATATAGAAGGTAGGTATCTCTTTCCATTTAATTGCTGGTTACCTTAACATTTTACACCAATGCCACATCATTCTCACTGAGCTAAACCTGAGTGTCAGTAATATTTGGAGTTAATCAAGTCTTCCCTCCTGATCCCCAGCTATCTCTGCTTTAGAAGACAAGCATATTTCTACACTAGTTTATCTTCACTGAGATGGACCTAAAAGCCAGAGTAGCTAATCTGAACAGTTCATTCAGAGTAGCTAATCTGAACAGTTCATTACATCAGCACCTCCCCTTCTCCCAAATAATCTTCATTATTTCAATAAGTTCGTCAATGTGCTTTTGGCAAATGAGGCTTCTTGTTTTTTCCAGAATGTTCTAACCCTCCCTGAATTGCTATGAAATGTTCATTGTAGACACTTTAAACAGATGTACAGAAGTAACTAGGATAAACCAGCTATGTATGATAAATGACACTTCAGATTTGGCACAAATCACCAACAAATGCATGTTAGAAAACAAAGACTGTTCCCATCTAAGCAGCTCAGATGCTACACAACTTAGAATCATCCATCAGAGAAGATGGAGCCACTATTAGTTTTAAAGATCAGTTAGTCCAATTCTTCAATTAATGAATAAACTGGAATTTAGGATAATTAAGCGATATATGGATTTCCACAGTCACTTAGTGGCAGAATCAAGACTAAAACCAAGATGTCCTCACTTTCAATCCAATGCTTTCTCACTACATTACTCTAAAGAACAACCAAAAGGTGACTGATGAGCTATGATCATATAATCCAACCTACGTTGGTCTTAAAACACAAATTCAAAATTTTATTGAAGCCAACTAAAACTGAAGGGATCAAATCAAAACTTAAAAATGCCGAAGAAATTTAGTATTTAATCTATTATGCAGTTAATAAATATTTCTAGAGAGTATACTATGCATTACTAAGTAATTCATCCTCCCCAAAGATATGAATTCTGCATGTTATATTTTCTGTTTAATAGAACAAATTGTGGCAAGTAGTTATGTATGTTCATATTTTTCTGAAGTATTTATTAAAGTAGTACAGCAACTACCAAGTAAAAATACTGAAAGCAAGGAATTCTTCTAACTAAAAAGGAAGTTTACTGGCTTCTATTCAGGTTCTTATAGGAAGATCTTGGGGAAGTGTTATCTAAGAATTTGGTGGACGAAGAAAATGGCATAACTGAAAAATTGTGGGAATCTAAAAGGGTGAGGAGAAATAAAATTACAAAGTTACTGAAAGAAGTGGTAGAACTTTGCTTTCTTTACAATTTTGCCCAGGGCTGGTCATGTTGATCACAGTTGGCAATTACTTTAGGAGTGTCTGTTGTTCTTACTAGATCACGGGACGCAAACCTTACTCTCTTTAGGAGCCGCTTTTCATATTACTTTTGTGAGTCTAGTAAGGACAAAGAAGACCTGCAGGCCCAGAGCTTAAAGGACTAAAAGTGGAAGGCTGCCTCCATCTACATGACTTTATTATTTACTCTGGAAAATTTTTTCCTAAGAAGGTAAAGGAGTAAATCAGTAAATCGCTTCATGAATTGTTTCAGGTACTGCCCTCACACCTAATTATCTGAAAAACATAAGCTCTTTCTGGGACAATTGTTTGTTTATGCAGGTAGACAGCCCTCTTCTCAAGACAAGAGGTTACTCAAATGGGCAAAGAGATCATTCAGCTGAAAACCAAAAACTGAGGAACACTTTTCTAAGACCCTCACTTGTCTTTGGACACAGATCTTAAACCATTATATCAAAAACTGTGCCCAAACCCAATCAGATTCAGGCATTAAACACCTGATTTCAATCACTAATGCCTTAAGCCCTAGAAATACCTCTTCCCCACCTTCCGCCTTTAATAAACTACGTCTCTCTTAGGGTGATGCTCTCCCTTACTGTAATAAGTTATTATAACAAACTGAACTTTCCTCAGTCAACAGTTTACTTTGTTGTCCTGGTTGGGGAGCTGGCAGCTGATGCTACTAATAGCAAAGAAAAGCATCTTTTCAACCATGGGAGTTGCAATTACTGTATTATCCAGGATATAGACACATCCTGAAGTTCCTGATAGGATCTTGATTTGCTTATTTTCCCACGTATCACTTATTTGTAAAATAAGATACTATGTAAAACATTTATTTATATTAGACAAATCATCATAACCAGCATTTTCTGTTCTTTCTTTACTGAAAGATTCAATTCAGCATGTTAAGTATGATTTAGGAAGAACAGCACATCTTTTATAAGAGTTTGAATTTTTGAAAATAAAATATATTTGTCAAGGACCACCTGTGGTTAAAAAGTAAAAGTACCCCAAAGTACTTAACATAAGTTTTGAAACAGGAGAACTATAAATACTTTATAGAAAATACTTTAATTTTTTGGTTTATTGGAAGAGCTATTCCAGCTGGAGAAAATGTCAATTCTTGGGCTTTCTGGAAAGCATACACAATCTTGACTATTCTAGGAGCAGTTGGACTGTAGGAGAGGAAAAAGTTCTCCTGGACCCTCTTAGGATTCTCGGCTGGATCTGAAAATTAAACTGACAAAGGCAGATTACCAGAAGCACACAGCTTTATTTAACACAAGTTTTATGTGACCCTGGAGCCTTCATAAGGAAATGAAGACCTGAAGAAACAGACCTGAGTATTTTTATGTTAGGTCTGATAAAGAATGGATAATCCTGGAGAAATATGATAAGTCAAAGAGTACGAGGTAAATGTAGTAAATTGGGGGAAACTTAGCAAGGCCTGTTTGCTGGAATTCTTCTTGGTGTCTCTTTGTCTTCAGAAATAAGGATGCTCCTTTCCTCTGGGTATAGATGTAACTGAGCAGGACCCTATGGGGTCTTTCCAGGACAGACCCCTCCCCGATATGTTCTGCTTTCATTCCTCTCTAAAGTACCTAGATAATAGTATCTGATGCACATTTCCTGAGTTGTTTTACAGATGCTAAAACCCCCACTGAATGGAAGAAATTAACTACTTGATGACCATGAGCACATAGCCCCCAGACCTTAAGGATTGATAATGTTAATCCCTGTGCAACCAATCAGAGAATTGTGCATGCATGAGCTGATCACATACCCTGGGATGCCTCTCCCTCACCTTGTCTTTAAAAATGCTTTGCTGAAACCCATTAGGGAATTCATGCTTCCTGAGCACTAGCTGTCCCAGACTCTTTCTATGGCGCCTTACAATAAATGCTGCACTTTCCTTCACCACAACCAGGTGTCAGTAGATTGGCTTTACTGCATGTGGGCGAGTGGACCCAAGTTTGGTTCAGTAACATAGACAGGGTATAACTCACATGAGGGCTTTATGACCTATTTCAGGGGAGAAGGGCAAGGGGAAGGTCAGAGAGAACTTTCTTCCTTCTGCTTTTTGCTCAAATGCCTTTAGCTTAAAATATTCAATATGCCAAGATAAAATCAATAGAATTAGAAATGAAAAAGGAGAAGTAACAACTGACACTGCAGAAATAAAAAAGACCATGAGAGATTACTACAAGCAACTATATGCCAATAAAATGGACAATCTGGAAGAAATGGACAAATTCTTAGAAATGCACAACCTGCCAAGATTGAATCAGGAAGAAATAGAAAATATGAACAGACCAATCATAAGCACTGAAATTGAAACTGATTAAAAATCTTCCAACAAACAAAAGCCCAGGACCAGATGGCTTTACAGACGAATTCTATCAAACATTTAGAGAAGACCTAAAACCTATCCTTCTCAAACTCTTCCAAAATATAGCAGAGGGAGGAACACTCCCAAATTCCTTCTACGAGGCCACCATCACCTTGATACCAAAACCAGACAAGGATGTCACAAAGAAAGAAAACTACAGGCCAATATCACTGATGAACATAGATGCAAAAATCCTCGACAAAAGACTAGCAAACAGAACCCAACAGCACATTAAAAGGATCATACACCACGATCAAGTGGGGTTTATTCCAGGAATGCAAGGATTCTTCAATATACGCAAATCAATCAATGTGATAAACCATATTAACAAACTGAAGGAGAAAAACCATATGATCATCTCAATAGATGCAGAGAAAGCTTTTGACAAAATTCAACACCAATTTATGATAAAAACCCTGCAGAAAGTAGGCATAGAGGGAACTTTCCTCAACATAATAAAGGCCATATATGACAAGTCCACAGCCAACATCATCCTCGGTGAAAAACTGAAAGCATTTCCACTAAGATCAGGAACAAGACAAGGTTGCCCACTCTCACCACTCTTATTCAACATAGTTTTGGAAGTTTTAGCCATAGCAATCAGAGAAGAAAAGGAAATAAAAGGAATCCAAATCGGAAAAGAAGAAATAAAGCTGTCACTGTTTGCAGATGACATGATACTATACATAGAGAATCCTAAAGATGCTACCAGAAAACTACTAGAGCTAAACAATGAATTTGGTAAAGTAGCAGGATACAAAATTAATGCACAGAAATCTCTGGCATTCCTATATACTAATGATGAAAAATCTGAAAGTGAAATCAAGAAAACACTCCCATTTACCATTGCAACAAAAAGAATAAAATATCTAGGAATAAACCTACCTAAGGAGACAAAAGACCTGTATGCAGAAAATTCTAAGACACTGATGAAAGAAATTAAAGATGATACAAATAGTTGGAGACATATACCATGTTCTTGGCTTGGAAGAATCAACATTGTGAAAATGACTCTACTACCCAAAGCAATCTATAGATTCAATGCAATCCTTATCAAACTACCACTGGCATTTTTCACAGAACTAGAACAAAAAATTTCGCTATTTGTATGGAAACACAAAAGACCCCGAATAGCCAAAGCAATCTTGAGAAAGAAAAACGGAGATGGAGGAATCAGGCTCCCTGACTTCAGACTATACTACAAAGCTACAGTAATCAAGACAGTATGGTACTGGCACAAAAACAGAAACATAGATCAATGGAACAGGATAGAAAGCCCAGAGATAAACCCACGCACACATGGACACCTTATCTTTGATAAAGGTGGCAGGAATGTACAGTGGAGAAAGGACAGCCTCTTCAATAAGTGGTGCTGGGAAAACTGGACAGATACATATAAAAGTATGAGATTAGATCACTCCCTAACACCATACACAAAAATAAGCTCAAAATGGATTAAAGACCTAAATGTAAGGCCAGACACTATAAAACTCTTAGAGGAAAACATAGGCAGAACACTCTATGACATAAATCACAGCAAGATCCTTTCTGACCCACCTCCTAGAGTAATGGAAATAAAACCAAAAATAAACACATGGGACCTAATGAAACTTCAAAGCTTTTGCACAGCAAAGGAAACCATAAACAAGACCAAAAGACAACCCTCAGAATGGGAGAAAATATTTGCAAATGAAGCAACTGACAAAGGATTAATCTCCAAAATTTACAAGCAGCTCATGCAGCTCAGTAACAAAAAAACAAACAACCCAATCCAAAAATGCACAGAAGACCTAAATAGACATTTCTCCAAAGAAGTTATACAGACTGCCAACAAACACATGAAAGAATGCTCAACATCATTAATCATTAGAGAAATGCAAATCAAAACTACAATGAGATATCATCTCACACCAGTCAGAATGGCCATCATCAAAAAATCTAGAAACAATAAATGCTGGAGAAGGTGTGGAGAAAAGGGAACACTCTTGCACTGCTGGTGGGAATGTGAATTGGTACAGGCACTATGGAGAACAGTACGGAGGTGCCTTAAAAAACTACAAATAGAACTACCATATGACCCAGCAATCCCACTACTGGGCATATACCCTGAGAACACCAAAATTCAAAAAGAGTCATGTACCGAAATGTTCATTGCAGCTCTATTTACAATAGCCCAGAGATGGAAACAACCTAAGTGCCCATCATCGGATGAACGGATAAAGAAGATGTGGCACATATATATACAATGGAATATTACTCAGCCATAAAAAGAAATGAAATTGAGCTATTTGTAATGAGGTGGACAGACCTAGAGTCTGTCATACAGAGTGAAGTAAGTCAGAAAGAAAAAGACAAATACCGTATGCTAACACATATATATGGAATTAAAGAAAAAAAAATGTCATGAAGAACCTAGGGGTAAGACAGGAATAAAGACACAGACCTACTGGAGAACGGACTTGAGGATATGGGGAGGGGGAAGGGTGAGATGTGACAGGGCGAGAGAGAGTCATGGGCATATACACACTAACAAACGTAAGGTAGATAGCTAGTGGGAAGCAGCCGCATAGCGCAGGGATATCGGCTCGGTGCTTTGTGATCGCCTGGAGGGGTGGGATAGGGAGGGTGGGAGGGAGGGAGACGCAAGAGGGAAAACATATGGGAACATATGTATATGTATAACTGATTCACTTTGTTATAAAGCAGAAACTAACACACCACTGTAAAGCAATTATACCCCAATAAAGATGTTAAAAAAAAAAATATGCCAAGATACCATATTTTGGGTAGTGTGTCCTGAACCCCATCAGGACAATCATCCCAGTGATACATGGACCAGGAGGCTTATGATCATGAAGGAGAAAACATTCCTGCAAACTACAGATATTGTTTTACAACTTTCCTTCTTTACCACTTGAGCAGAGTTGCAGATTAGGTTTGTAATGAGGCTGGCATTCCTATGATTCAATCTATTGTGCCAGGGTTGATGCACATTTTCCCCTAGGGTCTGGTACAATAACTTCATACCACTTTGTATTAATAACATGCACTAATAAGTCTTGGATATAGATGAAAAGACAAATAATAAATATGTTGTAAATTACTGGAAGTTTTCCTTGGTTATGTTTTTTTATGTATATTTAAGTATAGTTGATTTACAATGTTGTGTTAGTTTCAAGTGTATCCTTGGTATCTTTATTTCCAGGATATCAACAAAAATGTCAAGCTCTTTTATATTCCCTAAACACTCCCTGTTATAAATAATACTATCAACTTTCTATAAATGTTTATTAGTTCTCCTGATATACTGTGAGCTCCTTAAGGGCAGAGAATTTGTCTGTGATGTTTCATCTTATTATTAGCACCTAAAAGAGAGAGAGACAGACACATAATATGTGCTCAGTAAATACAGATTCAATAAACAAATAAATAAGTAAATACTTGTTGAGCAAATGAGTGGTTAAGCTCCAGGCTGGGAACCTCTGGAAATCTGCTTAAGACAAAACTCTATAGCCTAAGGTCCGCCATGATCCAACTCATGAATTTGCCATAATTAGCCCTGATGTTGTATATACTCTGTTTCAGTCATGCCACACTACCCTTGGTAGTTACATTATTCTCAAAATGGACCATACAGTTGCAGAAGTTTCCTTTTACGTACTCCTAGAGCTTAAAAAGAATTTAATAGAAAATAATTGTTCAATACACGTTGAGCTGCATGGAATTTAGGGATGGAAAAACTTTTCCTCTAACCCTATTAGGTTCTTTGAAGGGGTAAATGAATTACATTGACAAAAGACAGATTAGCAGGAAAAAAAAAATATATACAAATTGTATGTAATGTTTAAATTTTTATGTGTACAGGGGATTCACAGAAAAGAAATGAAAAACCCAAAGAAGTGGTTAGACTAGAGGTTTTATATACCATTTTAACAAAGGAATAGAAATTGTGATAAGATGAGTAAATATATGGTAAGATTTTTTTAGTAAGGTTTGTTAAGCAGACTTATCTCAGTGTCATCTGTAGTTTTCTGGGTATGGGAAGGGCAACACCTTTACAAACAGAAATTTATGTCACATTCACAAAGAGAAATGTATGCCCTACTCTTAAGCAGAAAGGGGAAGGAAGAGGGTTCTTACTATGTCGGTTATTTCTCAGTTGCCTTCAGCTCAGAATATAAGCATACTTTGGAGTGGTTTATTCAGATCCCCCTCAGAAATTTCTCTTTTTGAAAGTTCTAGCATTTGATCATGTGCTGGTGTTATATTAGCACTAGACTGGTGTGTCAGCCTCACATTCCTCAAAAGAAATTATAATTACAGGGACCCATTATATTGTAAATTCCATAATCTCTCATTTGTCTCTTTAGTACACCTGTTTACTCTTGATTTCATAATCCAAGAGAAAATAATAGGTCTTAGCTATTCCTGTTTCAGAAAAGTTCTGTGGATCAATAAAAATGCCTTGTATTGGGGGAAAAAAAAGATGTACATCATTTTCATGGACATATGAAGTGAGAAACAATTTGAAGAAACTAAAATTATACCTCTAAGCTATATTGGTTTATTTTTCTCCAAGCCTTACTATCTCAGTATGCTGCATTTAATTCTTGAAAATTAAATTTCTTGTAAGTAGTATGTCATTCCAGGCCTTCTTCAGTTGGCCTCTGATATTTGCATGTAACTGCCATTCCAGTGAATATGGTTTTTGCTTAGCAATTATCAGTGTCAGGATGCAGTCCATTGTTGAAAGTAATTCACATGCAGATAGTTTTCCTAACTTTCTTCATTGAATTCCAAAGGAAATGTAAGAAGCATCTGGATTTTTGACATCCCTCTGTCTCAATAGCTGAAGTGATAATGTTGAAGAGATGTAAAACACCTGGGGTGTTAACATTTAATTGAAGCTTGTTATTTTGAAAGAACAGAAATGAATTTGTACTTTGTCATAATCCATTTCCCTGAAGATTCAGTTACTCCACAGAAATCAAAAAATAGGACTGTTACCTCATTTGAATTTTAGCCAAATGATCAGAATGCTAATCATCTAACAAACACTAATGCAACTGTAATGAAAACACTGGGGCGCGTCTGGAGCCTGTGCTCCGCAACGGGAGAGGCCACAGCAGTGAGAGGCCCGCGTACCGCAAAATAAATAAATAAATAAATACCACCTGTGATAAATATATATTTCAAACAAAAATGTATCTTGTGAATATAATTTTTACTCTTTTCTGTCTTTAATAACATCCAGCAATATTCAAAGAAAAGTGTGCCCAGGATAACCTTGTCTCATTGAATTTGGTAGCAAGTGAATTGTGTTCTTAAACTTCCTATATACAAACAAAACGTATAACAGCAAGGAACATTGCAACTGGCTAAGTGCAGAAAACTTCAGGATGGTAGTCTCGGTAAATCCTACCACCTTAGAGTAGGGCCCTTCACATTTTAAATTTAAAACATAATAAATAACTAAAATTGTCAATCTTTTTTTTTAATCTTCCTAGATCATGACACTAAATAGGAGCTATGAAATTGGAGGATCTTATACACATATTTAAAATCACATGTCCAAGAAAAACAGATTGAATGCCATGAAAGGCTAAAATGATCTGAGTGTTCTGGACAATAAACCATTACTCATTTTTGCTCATTTTCAAAACTTTTACAGTTTTTCTTGACGTATGTCTCTGTGAAATCTTAATTTGAGAGGGAGGATTAATGTATTTCACTGCCATGCAATAATTAATAAAATAAGAACCACAACCTTGAAAAGCAATGAGTTGCTTTTCAAGAATGATTTATCAGGACTTCCCTGGTGGCACAGTGGTTAAGAATCCGCCTGCCAATGCAGGGGACACGGGTTCAAGCCCTGGTCCGGGAAGATCCCACATGCTGCGGAGCAACTAAGCCTGTGCGCCAGAGCTACTGAGCCTGTGCTCTAGAGCTGTGAGCCACAATTACTGAGCCCACATGCCACAACTACTGAAGCCCGTGTACCTAGAGCCTGCGCTCCGCAACAAGAGAAGCCACCGCAATGAGAAGCCCGTGCACCAGAACGAAGAATAGCCCCTGCTCACCTCAACTAGAGAAAGCCTGCACGCAGCAGTGAAGACCCAATGTAGCCAAAAATAAATTAATTAATTTTAAAAAAGAATGATTTATCAAATCTGAATTCTTGCTATCTATTTATGCAATAAACAACTGCAATTAAGCTTTATCAAGAATAACTTTAATCTTATATACCATTTCACATGACCACTTATACAGATATTAGATATTTTTGTAATTTTTAATATGAGTTGTGTAAATTGATAAATGAAATCTTCTTAACATGAGAAGGCTTGGGACTCTAAATTAGGTTGGACATTTACAGTGTGGTTCATACAAAATTAAGTTTACATGTGAAGTATCATGTTAATGTTCCCCCAAAATTCTATAATGTAGAAGACTTGGTCTATTTGCCTAAACTCATATTTAGGGGATAACATCTAAAGCTTTCATCTGATTCTTAATGTGATCCACAATTCCTAAGAAGTTGAAACTTCTACTTCAGAACAAAATTATTCTGACCTACTTGTCATCCTAATATTACATTATTCAATCTTCTGGACTATTTATAGCAGGAAAGACAACTGGACAAGCACAGAACTCAAGTATGCTGGCACAACAAGCAGATTTGTCTGAAAATCACCCTGGGAGCTTACATTGGGTTTCTGGACACTGAGCTACTAGGGAACCCTTATTTCCCCACTCATACCTTATTACATCCAAACTGGGCTCCTCATAATTGAACTTCTCATAGGACTGATGGCTTCTTTTCTGCAGCAGGAAGAGCCACGATGATGCCTTACCAGATAATTCCTGTAGAGCACTGGTGTCCTACCCTGGCTGCCTGGCATGTCAGTAAGTAGTCTGATTATTTGCCAATTGCTCTATAAGGAGGGAGAGCAATGGCCTGATTAAGTGCTTCTCCTGGAAGGCAGACACACACTACACATCCTGTGAGAGCCCTGGCACGATGCCAGCCTATGTGATGATATCAAAGATCAGAAGACCTGTGCCTTTGATTCTTGCTGAACTTTGGTTGCCAAGTTCCTCAATAAAGACTATTCCAATTCCTTAACCCAAGCCATAGATGCTATGGAATTTTGCCCAGCTCTAGGAAAATTGTTATTTTCTCCAACATATGAGAGAATTAAGTGGTGATCATAAAAAGATCAGTTCTATACTCCAATCACCATTATACCTATATATATTCTCTGATTTTCATGATATTTATGAGTTTGCTAGATAAAAACTGTGTGAGAGCTTTGGGGGTCTGGCAATATGTGAGCATGTAAAGTGAATTTGGGGGAGAGCAGCAGAAACTAAGTGGTAGGCAGGACAACAGGGCCCATAGGACACGGTCACTATTAGAGAAGGAGACAAATATGGCCATGAGGACTCAGCAACTGGGGTGAATTTAGAGAGGAGGGTATCATGGCGTGTCATTTGAATACATCCTTGACTCAGCCAATATTGCAGCATATGCGTACAATAAGTAAGAAAGGATTGCTTATAAAAAAAGTAGTTAAGCCTTGGGACCCTAGTCATTCTGATGTAGCACCCCTATAAAGAGAATGGACCATAAAGTGATAGGAGACATTTCCTTACCCACACTATAAATTAAGCACAGGCTGTCCAGCATTAGAAGGCATTTGTCAAGTGCCTGAGATGAGTGACATTTGTGAGAACAGCAGACTGAGGGAGATCAGTCACAAGCTGAAAAGAAGTACAAGTGAGCTCTGAGCCATCTCCTGGAGCAGCCCAGAAGCAGTGGGGAGAACAAGTATTTGGGCCACATTCAACAGCAGAATGTCAGCAGTTCAAGCCAGAGATGTCAGGGATCTCAAGGGCAATAACAATAATTTGACCTGCCTATCCAGAAATCTTTGCATGCATTGACATATAAACATAGGTATAGATTTTTACATGAAAACACTTATTACGATATAAACAACATAATCCATACTGTATACAACTAGCTTATTCACTTCTTGGATATCTTTCCAAATCAGTGTCTGTGCATCTTCACACTCTGGACTCACAGAGCTTTAGTTGAAGCCTGGGTTCTCAACATACTGAAAACACCCTCATTTTGGGCTTTGCACTTGTGGTTCCCTTAGCCTGGGAGGCCCCTTCTTCAACTACATAGTCTGCCTCACTTCTCAGTACATATCTCTTCTCAATCACCTCCAAGCCCCTTTATAAATATAGTTCCCTGTTCTCTGTCGACTTTCCCCATCACACTTTATCCACCGCCCCAATTCATTTTTCTTGATAGCACTTACTACTACTCTCCTTGACATTACATATTTAACTGCTTATTTTTTACCTTTATTTCTAAAATGTGGGCTCCAGGATGATAACGATTTTGCAGGTTTTCTTACGAACCTATTCTCCAAGGCCTAATATAAATTCGATTCTCGATAAATATTATTGAAAAGATGAATGCAACAATTATTTAATTTGCTGACTGTCGAAGGGGTGACTTTCTGGTAACCAACCTTATCCTTCATACATAAAAATGGGGATAATAATGTTACCTATCTCATATGGTAAGGGTAAAGATAAGAATATTATTTTAGTAAATGTAATAATAGCTAATACTTATTATGTACTGAACAGACTTCTCATATAATCTTCTCTCCAACCTATAAAATAGAAACTTAGTTAAATTCACTGTGGATGGGTAAACTGAGGCTCACAGAGTTCAGAATTGATAGGAATAAGATTTTATCCCAAGCGGTCAGGCTCCAGAACACTCTCCTCAAAACTACACTATGCTACTTCCTAAATACACACAGCAACTAAAGATGATTAATGTCATTGGTAACCTTATTATTGTTGTGATTCTCTTGTTCTTCTCATGATCACATAATGCTCCATCACGTGGATATACAGTACTACATTTTATTTAACAGTTTCCCAACTTTTGCATATTTAAGCTACTTCCATTTTTATAAATCATTGTAAGGAATGCCTCAGTGGAATCTTTGTACATCTGTGTGTATCTGAGAAAATATACCTATAGAGGAAAAGTTCAAAAGTGTAATAGGCAAGTGAAGTGCTTTAAATTTTGATATATTTTACCAATTTACATTTTCAAGAGATTGCACTTATACCCTTTGAGTCTCACATGTACTTGTTGCTTGCTTTTGCCCTTGTTTCCACCATCTCTATTTCATTTTACATTAGAAATTTAGAAGTTACTATTCAGAAAGTCATAATTTCCTTTGCAAAACCAAAACAAATTTGCCTTCTTGTCTCAAAACCCAGACCATTTTATTTGACTTTGGTGTTTTCTTTAAGAAACTGTTATATCTTGGCTGTTAACTCTTTGCTTTGTTGTAAATCCCATTTGATTCCAAAAGGAAGATTTCATACTTCTTATATTTTAATGAAGATGGTGCTAATATCTTGGCCACATGATCTTGAAACTTCTAAGTGATTATAAGAGGTTCCAGTAAATTATGAGCTATTCAGACCAGTAAATTTGGGGGGGGTGGGGGGTCTTATCCTAAAGTGTTCTGTGCAAAGGGGCTTCTGGAGTGTTCATTAAACTGTCAGAAATGTGCTCTCTGACTTTACATTATTTCACAAAATATTTAGGCAAAAATAAAAGAAGAATTTCAAAAATATACAGCATCTTAAAGACCAAAGCTCACTCAAGGAACACACATATCTTAAAGGCAAGGTGTACAAATCCTGTTTGTGGTCTCTGGCCCATTGAAGGGGGCAGCACAAGTTATTATAACCCCTTCTTGAAGACATGCTCTAACTATGTCATTACAGAGATTACTGAATGCTTGTATGAAAACATCTGAGAAGCAGTTAGAGCTCAAGATTACACTTTACATTTCTGAATGGAATAGAGCACCTATAAGATGCTAACTTGTATAAACAAAATATGAAATGTGGCTACAATAATCTTAATTGCCATCACTTTTCCAGTGAACCTTTTCAAAAGATACTTGAGGAGGTTTGCCAACATAAATCATCCAATTATTTGGAAAGCCTTGCAAAGCCTTGCAAAGTACCACTTGCAATAAGCATGTAAAATAAATGAAATACAGATTCCATATATTTGATCGTTTAACTTCTGTACAGGCAAGCAAGGAATGTGTGTGTGTGTGTGTGTGTGTGTGTGTGCACGCGTGCATCTGTGTCTGTGTGGGTACATTTCTCTGTGGGGAATTGTTTAAAACTCATAATGGATCCTTATAATACTCCTGCTATTTATTACCAATGGAATCTATTTTAACTGAAATAAGCACAATATACTTGTTTTTGCTGAAAGTCTTAAAATAATACTTAACAAAATCAAATGCATAGACAGGCTTGTGACAATTGCAGGCAATTTCTCATCTAAATACGTGTGCCTATTTTTTTGTGTGCAGTACGAGCTTAGCTTAATATGGAGCTAAGAACAAGGAAGAAAATAACTCCTGCATCTTCCCTTTCCTTTTCATCCTCACTGCCATCCTCTTAGTTGAAGCCCTGATTATTTGTGCTAAGCCAGTTGTACCGGCCTCCTCTCTCTTCAGAGAACTACAAATGGGTTGCGTTTGACAGTAAGTCGGCTTTTCCCCCAGTGAAAGGTAAGCCAGTTCAGTAAGAATTTTATCTGAGCCATAATCTAAAAGGAATAACTACTATACTACTTTTTATGTTCCCACATCATATGTAAAGCATTATCAAGGATGATTTTACGCATTAGTTTCCTGAGAAATTCGTTTGATAAATTTACACCCATTTTTCTGACATATATTACTTTGATATTTCTGACACATATCACTTTTTTTTTTTTTAAACTATGTGGATCTAAGGAACCTAAGGGAATACTTCCTAAAAATGTAGAGATAAATGAATTGAATTTTCATTTTTAAGCCTTCATATTCATCATTATATTCAATTAATTTGAAAACACGTACATAGTAGGAAACATCTACTATGTGAAAGACATTGCTGGATATGTTGGGGGAAGTATAAAGCTTTAGAAGTTGTGATCCCTGTCACAGAGAGCTCACAATTTAGTTAAAGGGATACTATAGAGTTACATAAAAATAAAATTTCAGGGTGCGTCTAATTTGGCAGGAGGTAATAGATGCAGACAGTGAGTATTATGGAAATTCATAGGATGAAGAGAATACTTAGTACTTTACAGCTGAGAAGCCCTTTGATTTATTCATCTTCAACAGGATCACTCTGCTTTTATCTATTTTATTTGTTTATGCTCCTGGCTAAGATTTCATTAAAAGAGAGGATTCTGTGGCAAGAGTAAGTTTGAAAATCACTGTTCCCATCATCAAGTGAAGCCGTGACAAAGATTTTTAAAACAATATTGGGTAATCTAACTTGTATGCATATGCTTGGTTTTTGTTTGTTTGTTCGTTTGTTTGTTTTTTGCAGTACGCGGGCCTCCCACTGCTGTGGCCTCTCCCGCTGCGGAGCACAGGCTCCGGCCGCGCAGGCTCAGTGGCCATGGCTCACGGGCCCAGCCGCTCCGCGGCACGCGGCATCTTCCCGGACCGGGGCACGAACCCACGTCCCCTGCATCGGCAGGCGGACTCTCAACCACTGCGCCACCAGGGAAGCCCCATATGCTTGTTTTTATGATGTATCATGTGGTGCTTTGGGAGCATGCTGATTTACTTTCTAACCTGCCAACCTGCCACTGCTTTCAAAGTAAGCATAGATGCCAGTGTCTTTCAAATCCTTCAGCCACCTGCCGCTGCCTAAAGAGTAAAACCCAAACTTTCTAGCTAAGCACGTTTCCCACACATCTGGGGAAGCACATCTGGCTCCAGTTTCCCTCTCTCTATTCAATTTCTTCAAATTGCACCCTCATACCTGATACCACATAGAATCCTATGAGATGTCTATTTTTAATTTCCATCTTTCAAATGAGAAAACTGAGGGTCAGTATGGTCATTCACCAATAGATAGGAGGCTGTCACATAAACTTAGGTTCATCTGCTTCTAAAGATGTGCTCTTTGCGTAATAGGCCATTTCCCATGAGTCATTCACCTCTATCACTCCAATGTTAAATCAATAATCCTGGCTCAATATATGTTGGTTAAATGAATAACAAGCAGGAATTGGATATAAAAGAGAAATGTAAGATAAAATTCCACCTTCAAGCTTACCTCCTCATGACTGAGAACATGGCATAAAATTGTCAAAGCATTTTCCAGTTGGTCAGTAAATTTCCTTTAGGGAAGGAATACAGTTTTCCAGTCTTTGGTGCTCTCTGAAAACTAATTTTCTATTAATCTCAGAGGCAGACTATTAAAACTGTGAGAGCAACATTTTGAGAGTTTCTGGTACCTCCTTTGAAGAGTGAAATTGCTACAGTGCCCCAGCTTTCTAGAAGGTTCTATGAATGCTGTGAGCAAGAGAAGATGGGAGGAGAAGTAAAGAAAGGGTACATAATGCATGATCTCATCAAAGGGGCCTAGAGTGATTTCTATTCCTTTTGTAGCTAATCAAGTATATTTCCTTATTTCAAAAATAAATTGAGGAATGGTAAACCCTTCTATTAATTTCTATGTTGCTTATTTTAAACAAAGAGCAACAGATGAAGTGCCAGGTTTACACAGTTCACATATTTGACAATGTTTCCAAAGAGATACATTTTCATCCAGTCAATATTTAAAAAAAATAAAAAAACAAACAAACCTCCTTCAGTTGACTTATTGGATTTTTATATAGTGTTTGACAAGCTCATTTATATCTCCCAACTCCCCAGGTAGGGCTTAAGAAATGACTTTTATTTTGTCTGCCAACTCAGGATAACACAAGCCTTTGTAGAGAGCTTGCTCATGGTCAACAAATTTAGAGAAAATGTATTATATGTACTCTATTAAAAAAATATGCAAAGTAGAACTGGAAAGAGTTCTACCTTCTCCACACTTAATAAAATAACAGCAATCTATTTCTACTACCAAGAGAGTTAGATACATGCAAAGCTTTTCTTCTCAAGAACACATATGCATGTGTATGTGTGTGTGTTGTGTGTGTGTGTGTGTTGTCTGTGTGTGCACTCATGTATAGTTCCCATGGAATCAGCGGTTTTTGAGGAAGTGAAAGAGAATTTTATTAAACTGTATAATTCAGCAAGGAAAAATGTGATGGGAGATAATCATTAACGAATTCTCCTATTTATGTGGATTTAGGGAAAAAAATGACACACACCTTACACATCTTAATTTACCCCCAATTCATAAAACTTTCTCAAATCTTCCCTAGTATCTCCTACTAAGTACAATTATGTCTATGCATTTTTATCTTTAGTAAGCAACTTGGGGAAGAAAAGTTTTTGCTTTGCTGTGAGAGTTAAAAAAGTCACTTTATCCTTGGTGCAAACCTGTGCTTCTGGATGAGGGGCTGTTGCACATTAGTAAAACTGGCAACCCTTCAAAAGGGTTCTGAAATCAACTGTGATATTTGAAGATGAAAAGGATGAACGCATTGCCTGCATTCTGTCCTGTAAACCTTAGGGGTAAATCCTTTGATGTTCAAATGAGAGAACCTTAAATTCCTTTATCTTTCTACTTTTAAAATACTGTCCATGAATTCCTTTTGTAAACACTACATTACATTTTCTTTAGTGAAGCACTGTTATTTTGTATGCAGACTCCATGATACATGTATTCTTTTTGAGTGTCAATGTCTCATTACATTTATTTTTCATATCTCTACTGAGGCAGAGCATTTCATAGTAAGTAGAAATCTTGGGTATTATTAACTATGTTAGGGAATTAAAATAACCTAGAAAATTCAATACCAAAGAAATATTTACTGGCTCATTCATCAGTCCATTATCCATCAGCATTTTGTTGTCATTTGACAAAGAACAAAACTTAAAATTCTAGCTTATTGGCTCTCTATTAAGTATCAGAGGAAAAATATATGAAAGAAATTATAAGGAACCTGAATTGCCCCTACAGCATAAACTTTACTCACAGAGAAGGTCCAGTCTTCTGCAAATCCCCACACGTGCATTACAAATATTTCTTGATTTCCTGGGAGAGTCTCATATGTTCTCCAAAACTTAGCCTGTTCCCCACAGTCACAAGGTTAGGGAACTTGGTGCTACTGTGACCCATTAATGAGGTGTAGCTCTTCTAGGCCAAAGTGCTTAGCACAAAACATCATTAGGGACTGCTCTGAAGCACCTACTTTGACTGACATTTTGAAAATAGGGGCATATTATTTTAATACAGTCAAATATACAAAAAGGGATAATATCATCTCTATCACCCTTTCCTGACTACTTGACCAGTAGACTTCAAGTTCCAGAATCAGACACAGAGATAGGCTTCCTAGAGACTGTTTAGACCACACATATCAACCTCAACTGAAGTCATAGTGGCATTATTCTCTGGAAGGTTCCTCAGCTCTGAATAAAATAGACACTGTTGGACCTTGTGCCAACACTTCACCAGAAGTGTGTAAACTCATCAGAGTTTTACAACTGCCGTGATGGAGATACTCTATACAGATATATTAATACATTGTCTCCTTCCTCCAGGCATGATTTTGATTCTGGGTTAAATTGCAAAGAATTTTTAAAAGGTGAATTTTTAATTTATGGTTATGCGTGTCTAAACATTGTTAATTGTACACCCACATTTTCTATGTCTCAAATATTACCTTAATTTAAAAAAAATCATTTTCTTTTGGTGACTCATTCTTTCTTATAAAATTATACTTCTTTTTCTAAATGAAACATACAAACAAGTGGCAGATTACCTCAAAATTCAAGTTTGTTACTCAGGAAATCAAATCTGCTATCAAAGTGTATCCAGGAAATTCCAGGGTCTAAAGTAACTTTTAACAAGTAGAGAAAATAAGGGCTGTTCCAAGTTAGATCATTATCTCTTTCCATCTGTTGGAAGTGTGGACTTCTTAAAATTGGACTTTCAAAGTTTGAAGCTGAAAGGAAGACAGTATGGTTGATCACAGATTCTAATATCCCTTTCATCCCATGCTTATCAAAGTCTTCCTGTCTGCCTCATATTGTACCCTTTCTACTGTAATGATGCAAATATTGATGCAAGCTAGCATTATGTCTCACCTCTTCTAACTTTGCACTCTATCAAACTTATCAAGTATATCAAATTTATTTTAATTACTGAAATGGGCTCTCCTTTTCTTTCTCATACTCACCCCACCACCTCTGAGGTTTTGTACATGTGCCTTCCTCTGTCAGAGACAATGCCTCTATTCTTCAGGACAGAGATCATGTCCAGCTTCCTTATCATTGTTACATCCACAGCACCATAACCGCACCATGTCTGTCTGGCACAGACAATAAGCATGAAATGAAATCGTCACTGATCAATTCCTGATAGGATCTTCATGCTAGTCTGCATTTTCCCTCTAATCAGCCACCTTCTCTTTCGGAGCCCTTCTCCAATCAAACTTCATGAGTGTGTCTCACATCACACACAGTAGAAATTATCTTATGAAATCGTTTCCAGTTTTTCTCCCTTTATCACCTTTATTTAAGAAAGGTAGTATCTCTCTCCTCTCATAATAGTTGTTTGCAAATCACTGCTACTGTAATCAAGAGAAACTATATCAGCCAGGCTCTTGGTTATATAAATAGTATCATACAGTACGTGGCCTTTTGTAACTGGCTTCTTTCATTTAGTATAATGTTTTCAAGGTGCATTCATATGGTAGCATGTATCAGTGCTTCATTACTTTCTATGGGCAAATAATATTCTATTGTATGGATATCCCACATTTTATTTATACATTCATCAGTTGATGGACATTTGGGATGTTTCCACTTTTTGGCTATTATGAATAATACAGCTATGGACATTCATGTACAAGTTTCTGTGCTGACATGATTTTACTGTTTTGGGTATAGACCTAGGAGTGGAATTGCTGGGTCATATGATAATTCTATCTTTAACCTTCTGAGAAACTGCCAGACTGTTTTTCAACATGCCTGCCTAAGTATGCTTAAATAAGTTAACACACTTTTCCTCTATCAATTTCTGTTTTATCTTTGGGTCTCAGCTTGGATGTTGTTGAATCTGAAAGCCTTCTCTGAGTTAGGTTTCCTTCTTTTATGCTCCCATACACCTTATGATTATGTCATAATAGCACATCATGATGTATGCTAATTGAACATTTATATTTCTGACATCTCTTTGAGTGCCTTCTGCACTGCTTAATGCGTAACAGGTACACAATCAATATTTGTGGACTGAATCAAAGTTTTAGAGTTTATAAGAAATCTTTGTTTCTCTGAAACTTGCATTTTTTAATAATGAGCATGCATTACTTCTTGAATTACTTTTATGATCAGAAGAAGTTATATAATGTGTAATTATAATAAATTATATAATTTAATTACTTCTACTGAGCATGTTTATGTCATCAGATGAAAATTAACTTATAATAAAATTCTTTAAAATATATTAACTATTTTTTTTAACATAGAAAAAATACCTTAAAATGCTTATAGTAAACCCTTCAGGAAGTAGTTTTTTGTGAGGTGTATTTTTGTTTATTCTAGTTCTCTACAATAAAAGTAATTTATGTCTTATTTTAAAAGATCCTTATTTTGGAAAGTGGCATTCAATTTCCTTTGCATTGAGTCTATGTTCAACAGGAAACCACATTATCTGGATGTAGTTTCCAAGGAGCACTGAAAACTCCCTAAGCAGAAGACATGAATACTGTAATCTTCACAAAGATAAATATAACCCCTAACATACAGTGGATACATTGTCACTCTGGAGCTTTATTGAACAAATTAGTCTCCAATAGCTTGATAAGCTCTGAGTGCACAAACACAATTGAATTTTTAAAAAAATTTTATTGGAGTATAGTTGATTTACAATGTTGTATTACTTTCTGCCATACAGCAAGGTGAATCATTTAGGATCTATTGTATAGCACAGTGACCTCTACACAACGGACTTTTCATATCTGTAAAATTAAGAACAGGAGTATATGTGGTGACAATGTCAAGATATTGCTGTCGCATAGGCCTCAGCCTACAGCTGGCAGTCAGTCTCTTCGTCTAGGAAACATCTATTGTATTATTGTGAACTTTAGTCAAATATACAATGAGATTAAAATATTTGTGGCTCAGATAATTTCAATCTTTTATAGTACATTAGAATGTATTTTAAATGGAGTGAACCTCGGGGGTGTCAGTATGTGATTGTTTCTATGCAAAGTGGATTCTTTAACACAAAACAGAAGAGTGATTAAGATGTGGACTTTGCAGCCACACTGCCTGAATGGGAATCCTAGCCTGCATCTTAGCAGCTGTGGGAACTTGAATATATTATTCACCTCTCTGTTCCTCAATTTCCTCATTTGTAAAATAGATACACAAATACCTACCTCACAAGGTTCATACGAGGGTTATATGTATTCATTATATAATGATTATATGTGCAGAGAACATACTTGACATATGTAAATATTAGCTAAAATCACTGTATTTTTTCATTTTGGCTAGTGATGGGATGATTTTGAATGTCTGACTGCATTTCCTTTAAAACAAGCTATAACTTAGTTTACTAACTTAAGCTATGTCATCCTCAAGTAGTTCAAAATTTTGAGACTCCATGTACTTTTCAATGTCTTCTCTACTCACATTTTAAACCAAATAGTCTAATGATGCATATAATATAAATGGAATACACATTGTTTTTTGATCCAGTATATTAACTAAATATTCAAACACAGAGAAAAACTTAGCTATAAAACCTTAACCCTATTGAAATTGAAAACTGTTCCATTATTGTGGAAATTAGTGTGCTAGACATATCTTCACGTGTTTATTGAAGGGAATATAATTAGAGAAAAAATTTTAAATGTACTTCTTTTTGAATTAAATGTTGAAATCACTGTAACCTCAGATTAAATATGAGCAGCCTCTGGTAGAGTAAATGAAAAAGGTGCTTTAAAAATCACCAATGGGGAATTTAAGGAAATAACTTTCACATTAATAAGTTAAAGCTATTAGTGTAGAGTTTTGTCCATTCTCCCTTGAGCTGTTATTACTTGCCCGGCAAAGGAAACTGTTGTATTAAAAGCCAACTTAGGATTTTTCTTTTCTTTTTTTCTATAAACGCTGTGCATTGATCATTCTTTTAATCATTCTTTTTCAGTTACTATTGCCTTTAAAGAGCAACAGAATGTAGTGCTCTGCAAAAAAGAAATGACAAAATGTAGGGCGACAAAATGTAGGGCAGCAAAGTCAAGGCAAAAAGAGCCTGGGCTGTACCTGAGGATTTACTGGATTGCCTTGATAGGAGAATGTCCTCTTTGGGCTACTTTGTGCATATAAATCTTTGCCTCTACTCCAGTGATTCTCAACCTTGACTGCACATTAGAATCAATTGGGGAACTTAAAAAAATTCCAATTCCCAGGCTGCACCAGGGACCAATTAAATCAGAATCTCTGGGACTGAGACCCAGGCAACAGTATTTTTTAAACCTCCCCCAGTGATTTCAGGTTGCTGCCAAGGCCAAGATCCACTGCTCTGGAAAATCCCTTCCACCTCCTTGGGGAAATACATTAAGGGCCATTTTCCACAATCAACACGCTGTTCACTGGTAATCATGTCATACTGCTCACCCAAGAAGTTGGGGCAGTATTGCTGATGACATATTATTCCTCTGTTGTCACCTACAAGCATTCCATCTCACCTGATGTTTTAGAGACTGACGAAACTCAACTTATTGGTTCCTACTAGTGTGCTCTCAGATGCTTCAGAAGACTTGGGCAAATGATGACTTTAATTTTTTTTTTAATTTTTATTTAAAATTTGTTTACATCTTTATTGGAGTATAATTGCTTTACTATGCTGTGTTAGTTTCTACTGCACAACAAAGTGAATCAGCTGTATGTATACACATATCCCCATATCCCCTCCCTCTTGCGTCTCCCTCCCACCCTCCCTATCCCACCCTTCTAAGTGGTCACAAAGCACCGAGCTGATCTCTCTGTGCTATATGGCTGCTTCCCACTAGCTATCTATTTTACATTTGGTAGTGTATATATGTCCATGCCTCTCTCTCACTTTGTCCCAGCTTCCTCTTCCCCCGTGTCCTCAAGTCTGTTCTCTACGTCTACGTCTTTATTCCTGCCCTGCCACTAGGTTCCAAATGATGACTTTAAAAGATAGATATAAAGAAGGAAAAAAACTAACATCTGTACTGTTGGCTATTTTCTTTCAAATATGATTAAAAGGGATTTCTTTCAAGAATAATAAAATGTCAAGTATACCAACTGTTTCATTTTGGTTTGTCCCAATTTATCATGTGGTCTGAATAACAGTATCCATCCTCCACAAAATAATAATAGTAAAAATAGTACATATTTTGCATATGCTTTAAGGTGGTGGAGAGAAACTTTCACATATGTGGTTCTCACAAAGTCTTCACAACTCTGTGAAGTCAGGAGAGCACCTGCTATATTGCTGCTCCCAGTTCAGAGAAGAAGAAATTGAGCCTCAAAATATTTCCCAAGCTTATTCGGTTAATAAGTGGACTTAAGCACACAGACTCCAATACCCACCATCTCATTCTCTATTCAGTAAACTTTGTTTAGATGATTCTATTCAAATGTCTCTTATTGTGATGGCCTGAAGATCAGCATCTTGCCAAACCCATTGGTCAGTTCTCTATGCTCATCTTATTTCTCCTTCCAGCATCAATCATTCAACACACCTGATCATGTTCTTTTTTTTTTTTTTTTTGACTCTTACGACACCAGATTCTTCTGATTTTCCTCCTATCTCAACAACTACTTCTCAGTCTGGCTGCCTGGCTCTTCCTCCTCTGCCCAACCTCCAGGTGATGGAGGTACCCAGGCCTTGGTACCCGACATTCTTTAGTATTCCATCTAAGCTCTCCCTGGATGATTTCACTAGTCAGACGACTGTTAAATACCATCTAAGGGTAACACATCCCACATTTCTATTTCAGGCCCTGAAGCCTCCACTACCTTCATCTATTTACACAACTCTTCCCTCCTCCTACATGTCTGCTAGGCATTTCAAACTTCACCAATACCTAAATAATCCACTTGATTTTACTCAGATCTGCTAATGCTACTGCCCAAAACATCATTATTCTTGCCTAGATGACAGCAGAAAGCTCTTAACTTCTACTTCTAGCTCTACTCCTATCTCCCTACATATCATTTCCCTCCACAGAAACCGGGGTGACCTTTTAAAACTATGTCTTAGACCACAGCACAACCTGGCTTAGTACACTCTGATGACGTCCAAATTCCTTACCACGAGCTACATATCCAAAAGTGACTTCTGCCTTTCTCTTTTACCCATTCATTTGCTAAAAAATATTTATTATTCTACCTAGCATATGCCCCTAAGGATCCATAATGTACCTACTCACGTGGAACTGGCATATTGGTTGGAAGAGAACAACTAAAGGGGAAGAGTTGTGTGCCTGTGCCTGTGCATGTGTGTGTGTGTAATTGATCTTTTTTAAAGGTAGGATGGTCAAGGAAAACCTCTTGTCTCTGTCTCTGATGGGGTGACACTTAGCAGATACCTAAATGAGATCAGGCTGGGACTGTCTGGAGGAAGACAGTGAGGAGACCCTTTATCACTCATACTTTATGCATATCCTTTGGATGTAGTAGACCTTTTTCTGTACCTTTAACACTTCACACTTGTTCCTGGCCTGAGGTCTCTGTACCAGTCTCCTTTTGCTTGGGGATCTCTGCCACCAGATGTTTGCATGTCTGGATTCACGTCATCACTTAGGTTTCAACCAAGCATCACCTCAAATAGCCTTTCCCTGAACACTCTTAACCACCTCCACATTCCCTGCTCCTTTCACTCTCTAGTCCACTTACTGGTGTCTCATTAGTTACTTTTTAGTTTCATTTATCACAATATGAAATGTTTTGCTTTGGGGCAGGAGCAGAGCAGAGGGTTATTGTTATTCTTTTCTGTCTAGCTACTTCCATGGAGGTAGTAACCTTAATCGTTTTATTCATGTCTGTGTATCCAGAGCTTGCAACAGTGACTATAATTCAATAATTTTTTTGAATGAAAGACTGGATTCAAATTCTGATCTTCAAATTCCATGCTTTTCCCACTGTACCAAAGTCAGTTGTTCATTTTTTATTTTTTTTAAAGAAGATGTTGGGGGTAGGAGTTTATTAATATATTTATTTATTTTTTGCTGTGTTGGGTCTTCGTTTCTGCGCAAGGGCTTTCTCTAGTTGCGGCAAGTGGGGGCTACTCTTCATCGCGGTACGCGGGCCTCTCACTGTCGTGGCCTCTCTTGTTGCAGAGCACAGGCTCCAGACGCGCAGGCTCAGTAGTTGTGGCTTACGAGCCCAGTTGCTCCGTGGCATGTGGGATCCTCCCAGACCAGGGCTCAAACCGGTGTCCCCTGCATTAGCAGGCAGATTCTCAACCACTGCGCCACCAGGGAAGCCCTCAGTTGTTTATTATTACAGGCTTTCCAATATCTCATAACCTCTACTTGGTCTAGCTATCTTTACTCTTTTATTTATACCAAATTCTCACCATTAGACTATATTGGCAACAAAAAATGGGTATAATCCTCAGAAAATATCAATTAAAATGTGCATATTGCCCCCTTCTCTTATTAGCATGAATTAGTTTATCAGATTCCTGAGAACAAACAAATCTTAAGCCCTTGGAAGGTGAGATCTGAGTGGGAAAATTTCATTGTTAAGAGATCTAGGCAATGAGAATAATAAGTCCAGGGAGGTGTACAGGCTCTCAACAAATACGACTCACCGATCACATGGCCTTAAGGATCCAATAAAGCCTCCATCACCAGCTATAGGTTGTTCACCTAAAGTGATAAGTCAGCTACGTTAGCTATCAGCCCAGAAAAAATAGGTGATTCCCTTCAGAATAGTGATTCTGTACCCTGTGTCCACAGTAGAATCTCCCAGGGAGATTTTAGAATATACCTATGGCTGCACCTCATCTCCAGCCATTTGGATATACCAAGTTCTGGGTGCAAACCCGGGCATGGCACTTAAAAATTCTCCTCCAATGAATCTAATGTGTAACCAAAACTGAGGAACACTGCTCTAGGAAAACGCAGAACACCCAAAATGAAGTGAAAAAGTAAGAGAAGTGATAACCTAACTGACCGTTTACACAAAGTATTGCTCTGAAAAGTGCTTTGAGGAATACATAGGACTCTTTTAAAATTACCTTGATAAAATCATAATGGCATATAGAAGGTACGGGTGTATCACAGGAAAGCATATGAGTGTTGCTATCAGGGAAACAGGTTTACGTAGCCTAATAGGATGAGAGAGATTCTCAGCTGCTTCTCTGCAGGAGAGTAATGCTTTTTTCTCCTGATGTCCTCTTCTCATGGCCCTAAGTTATGGCAAAGGAAAACAAAAGGAAGCCCTAGAGGGGCCCCTGGAGGAAAATACCACACTTTAGAAGTGCAAGCGGAGTTACAGAATCATTCCTGCAGCTGATTTTTTGCTATGCTTCCAACACTTCTGATCTCAGGCAATAATTACTAAGTACATCAGAAAATATTGTTAAATAACTACCATAATACAATAAATATAATGTGTTAAGGGTGGATTATTGAATGCAGCACTGACGTAGATGCTTCACATACATTAACACATTTCATCCTCATAAAATCCTTCCAAGTAGGTATTTTTATCACCATTTTTCAAATGAAGAAGTAGACGGAGAAAGATGAGACGATGTATTCAAGATCGCAAAGCTGATAAGTGCAGGCGTGGGTATCCAAAGTCAAGTGTTTTGGACTACAAATCCATGTCCACTGTACTACCGTGATGGGGTGTCAGGCCAAGTCAGGTGCCAGGGAAGAACACTTACAGAGGGAAAACTGTCACTAACAAAGACCTCAAGTAACGTTTTAAGGAGCAAGAACATGTTACTGAAAGCTACCAGTTCTCTTTTTTCTCTCTTCTCCCCATCTGCTTCCAACTACATTAACAGATTGTCTTAGGATATATCTTTATTGAGAATTACAACATGAAGATGAACAACCTGCCTTAGAAAAAGAAATACATTTATCTCAAAGCCAAATACTGGGATCATACCAGATGTGGGTCTTGGCATGGGGTTAAGGAATAGAGATGGGTAATGGCATTAGAGTTCCTGACTAGAGCCATGGAAGGTGAATTGCCTAGCCGGCAGCATCCTCATCCAAATCGGAATCAAGCCACCACAGAGTGGAACTTTGGCTGGGAAGCCGGGAACTTATCTAGCCAGGCTTTGGGATTTTGTACTCCAGGTTGAGGAAAACTGAAACTGCAGATAATGAGACACTTAAAAATGAAAATGTGAAGATTACATAGAGCTAGGTAACACCTGTCATTCCTATGCCTTTCCTGGAGCCACCTGAAGACTAATGCCAATGATTCATTTTACTTTTCTCATAACCCCCAAAGCAAAACCCACCAGTAGCCTGTAAATTATACGAGGGCCTGCGAGAGCCTGTGGCAATGGCTTTGAGAAAATCCGCATACACATATGCCATTCTTCTAACTAGATTTTGTGCTTTTTACGTGTTTAGTCAAGAATGAAAACAATATTATAAATGTTATGCTTTCCAGGCTTGACAGATGCTCATCTTGGGATGTAGTTACATACACAGATAGAAAATGAGCTGTAACAAGCTCTTTGCAGAGGATAAGTGGGTGTTTTTGGAATCCTTGATGAAAACCCACTGTGACATATATATTTTTTTTCCTTGTTACCCAGATTTATTCTATAAAACTTTCCTTCCACCATTTTTACCATCCAACTGACAATTTTCAGTGTTCCTATCTTATTACTGCTTACTTGGTATAAAGCAGAAATGATGTTTTATGGCAGCTATATGAAGTACCATTGAGAATTAAATTGCTTTCCTTTCTTCCTCATTGTTGTGAATTTCGGGCAGATGAAAGATGGGAGATTGGCAGCCAGGGAGCAGACAGTCCTCTGTTATCTGTGACATGCACACTGATACAGGCAGAGGGAGCTCAAACATCCCTCTTCACAGCCGTATGCCAACTTTCAAATCTTGGAGAAAGAGCTCTGTAGAAGAGAGTGTCATTTATAAAGGATAAGATTTCAAGATAGGCTTTCTTTAAAAAGGGGTGGTGGTGCTGGGATTTACAAAGTAGTTAGAAGGGTAAAAATAAGTTGGAGAAGATTTAGAAAGGTGTCTTTTGGGGTTCCTGCTTAATTCGAGAACAATGTGAGCTACGGTCCCTTTTTTTTTTTTTTTTTTCCTTCCTCCTCACCTTCATTTGTGTGTCTGTTTGCCACCCTGGAATTCTCTGGCCATCTTTGCCGTGTCTGAACAGGCTCAGTTCCTGTAACAAACTCTCTTATCAGTCGTAGCCAAGTCCTGAGGCTCCTTATAAAAAAGACGCAGTCTGAAAGCCCACATCGCTGTGGAAGGTCTCCACACGCTGCTGCTTTGCCTTCTCTCTCTGGTTCCAGCCCGCCTGCTCTCGCCTAGGTGAGTTAGCTTCCTCATTGCCTTGCACCTGCTCTCGCCTCACAGCTCAGCTAGATTCCAGCTTCGTTCCTGGACAGACCTTTTAGCAACCTTCTTGCAGCCTGGTAGCCAGCTCCGATACCGAGCCCAGGCTCCAGAGAACCTGGCCCAGGCTCAGGGAGTTCTGACAGGACACATCACAGGCAAAATTTGTCATGGGTTTCTTTCCATCTTGCCAGAAGCTTCCTTTTGCCTTTTGTTTCCCATGGATTTCAAAAAGCCTCTAAATTGCCCAGGGCTTCACCATGAGGGAGTTGACCAAATGCTCGAGTCAAACTTTTGGTCTCATTTTCCCTCACTCATCCCACTGTGCTCCGTGGAGCAGCATTTACCTTCCTTCCTCTGGCGGTGAGTCTGGCCCCGGCAGCTCCACTGAGCTTGCTTTGTTAAGCCTAGGCATGCATAATGCAGTGTTTAATAAACGTTTCTCATTACGATGATGAGTGTGCTAATGGACCCCATGATTATACTTTGTCTAAATTAGATTTTTCATCTCCCTGTGCAAACGCTACTCCTCCTGTGATCCCTATTTTTGTTGATGGCACCACCATTTTTTCCAGGCTCCCAGCCCTAACTAGCATGGACTCCTCTTTGATTATTCTCTTGATGCCACATTAAATCTCTTTGCAAATCCTGTTGATTCAAATCCTCAATTTTCTATGCCCACTACCACAGCCTTTATTCACTTGGAGGGAATATGTGAAAGAGTCTCTTAATTTGCCCTCCTGCTGGCTGACTCTTTCCCTTCCAATCCACTTGACACCCTATTGCCACATTAAGTTTTCTGAAGTGTTTGAATGTCTGTTCTTCACTTGCTTGCTGTGTGGTTAGGGGCAAGACATGGAATTCCTTTAAGTTTTAGGTTCTCATCTGTAAAATTATGATAATACCATCTAAAAATAGTGTTATTATTATTATTGAGTGCCGCACTGTCACAGAATAAAGCTCAAAGCACTTAACCTGCTCTTACTTTTAAATTTCCACCTATTTAGTCCAACTTATTTCCCAACTGTTCTCCTTCCTTTGCACTTCCCATGCTCTGATGGTTATGAAGATGCTGATGACATTAATACCTAATAATACCTGTGTGCCAGAACTATTCTAATCACTTTTACATGGATTCACTCGCTTAAACCTCAAAGTGTAATGAAGGTACAATGATAATCCTTTTAGTACAGATGGAAAATTAAAGCCAAAAGAAATTAAAGTAACTTGCCCCAAACCACACATCCAGAAAGTGAAAGAACTAGGATTTGAACCCATGGAATAACACTGGGAGGTTGTGCTCTGAGGCAATGTTCTAAGTGCTTTACAAATGTCAGCTGTCTTTTTTTTTCAACATTACTCTTTCAAAACTTTTGTTTTTTATTTTGAAACATTTGAAAAAGACAGAAGTGGACAAATATGCATAGTTCACTGAGTCATCACCAAACAACACCCAGGTCAAATATAGAACATTGCCAAACTCCAGTAGCCAATACTTTGCCTTCCCAATACTGGGTCTTCCATCTGCAAGCTACTTTCTTGATTTCATGTTTTATGGGAAATACTTCCTATGTTTTATTCATAATCTTATCAGTTTGACAGGTAGCCTAATCATTTTACAATAGTTTTGGAGACTTTTGAAATCTATATGTATTTCTATATCTATATCTGTATCTATTCAAACACACAGTGTGTATCCTGATATAGCTCTTGCTATATCACACAGCTAACAAGGGAGGAGCTAGAGTTTTGACCCACTTATCCACTGTCAAGAATAGCAAGGTAAATATACTTAAGAATTCTTTTATACTGGGATAGACAGATTCCTATCTTCTGTGCTTTAACTATGTTGATGTCTACTTTAAGTTGTGTGAGAGAGCACGCTGACAGAGATATGAGAATTCTTTACAATTTTAGGATACCAACATAATCATCATTCCTAATACACAGCCTAAAAACCAACACACACACACACACCCCAAATATATTCTTAGCCTGTTGACAATAAAACAAAACTATCATTTTCCACATCAACTGTGTATTTGGTCTTGGCCAGTTTGTTTTGGAGCTTGCTGTGTGTTGAGTATTTTCTTATCAATGCCAATATTTTCTTGCAGTATGCTGACTGTCATAAAATCTGTATCCCAAAATGCAAAAATTGAGAAAATGTCAATTCCCAGACATTTTCTTGCAGTATGTTGACTATCATAAAATCTGTATCCCAAAATGCAAAAATTGAAAAAATGTCAATTCCCTGACCATAATCCGTATCCAGTGTTTGAGAATTTGAGTACCATGCCATAATTGATATCAATAAATTAATAGTACATTTTTAAGAAAAAAAAAACTAATTTTAAAATGAATTACTTCTGATACGGATTGAATGTATACAAAATATTAAAAATTATTAAAGTGGCTTAGACATAAATTTTTAAAAGGCCACATATTTCAAGCCTGCACGCATACACAAATATTCTCACCCCAAGATGTCAGTTCCAAAGATATAGTGACAAACAGAAGAAATAGCTTATCACAGCAATCAAGCTCATCACGCCTGGTGTGATGCACAGCTATAATTTTCCTGCCTGATTACATTATTTGGGCCTGAATGACGAACAGAGAAAGATGAGATGGGGAATATGAAGCAGTCAAAGCTAGCGACTTTGCTAGCTCTGAAGATACCAACCTTGGCCCAGATGCTACAGAAGTCATTTTAGGCAGAAAAGGTAGAACTTATAATTGACTTACAGTCCACTAAGCAAGAAAGGAAATGGACACGTACCACACTTTATCTGTTTAAATGCTTTTTGCTCTTTTGACATTTGATTTGTACATATGGACTTGAAAGTTAGGTTGATGTAAATGTAAAAATTACATACATTTTGCCTTCTCATAAATATTAGATGATTTAAACTATTTGATTCTAAGTGAATGATTTTTTTTCTTTTAGTTGCTCTTCTTAGCATAATTAAGATAAAGTCATTGTTTAATTTTTTTATATCTGGAATTTAATTGCATTTTTGACATTAGCTGAGAAATATAATGAAACAAGCAAGAGGAGCATATTCCCTTGAAAAGAAAATATATACAGTTGTCCCTTGAGCAACATGAGTTTGAACTGCAAGCGTCCACTTAAACATGGATTTTCTTCAATGATAAATACTACAGGACTCAGATCCACTATTGGTTGAATCTACAGATGTGGAACCACGTACACTGAGGAAGCTTGGCTAGGGAGGGGAGTGCCAACTACAAGTTACACAGGGATTTTCCACTATATGGAGGGTTGTCGCCCCTAACCCCCACGTGTTCCAGGGTCAACTGGGTAGACCACTGTCAGTGATTATTATGCTAAGCACATTATTCTTACAAGTGTGAAGTAGTTGAAAAGATGCTGGTCATTTGTTTCTTCTTGTTGTTTGATGACTCAGCTTATTGGTAGCAATGCCTTCTTCGAAAAATGGGTATTGAATAATCAGTGGTCTATGTTTACTCCCACAATCACTTGACATGAAAACAGTGATACAATGTTGGAGGTAATAATGAAATACATCTTACCAAAATGAAAATAGTACTTAACCCACAGTGAACAAAAATTCATTGGCATCTATCAATGTCAGCAAGTATTTATGAAGTTCTTACTTTGTGCTTAGTAACATGTGAAGAAAAAGGGAAGGTAACCAATACTTTTAGAGAGTGTACCGTTTGTCAATCATTATGCTAGGCACTTAGCGCACCCCATCACATTGAGTTCTCAGAAAGTTCAAGTACATTGGATATAACTGTATGCATTTTACATAGAACATAACATAAGCAGAATAAGTTACTTGCCCGAGGTCACACTGCTAGGAAACTGTGTAGTTAGAATTTGAATCTAGTGCCATGTGGCTCTAGAGTTTATAATATTTTTACCCGCACCAGTTCAGTTTGCTTTCAATTTGGCGGTAAGAAAACTAAACAGAAGTGAAATAATGAATAAAACAGATAAAGCAGGTGTCTGTGAGAGCTAGGAAGCTTGGAGAACGGATAGATAACCATGGCAAAAGGGAAGAGGACAGATGTATTTCTGTAATAAGTGCCACATTGTGTGTTCTAGGCTAACAATACCTGTGACATCTGATGATTGGGAATGTAAGAATGGAATCATAAAATTTGGTCATTCACAATTGCTGGAGTATGTTTGGTAGATTTTGGTAAAATTTTGGTGACCCCCCAATAGTTGAAGGTAGGTGAGGATTACATATTTCCTTTTTTCAACTTTACTACAAGGTAGGAAAGGAAGAAAACAAGTCTCGGAATGAATTCTTTCATACATATAGGCATTGATCATTAAGCATGTACAAATTTAATCATAAAATTTGTCCTCTCAGCTTGGAGGAGTGTCAGCTCTCTCTGCCCTTGCAGGTATTCCACTAACAACTTGCATGAAAATTCACTCAAGGTAACCAAATTTCTATTCTGTTTCAGGTGAAAATATACTTCCATAGGTGGGTTGACATGGGACCTGCTCCTATTCTAATTGTAGGGCACTCAAAAGTACAGCTATTGAGTCTGCTATACTTTTATACCCTGTTCATGAAAGAATGGGAATGTCCAACAATATTTCTATCCAACCCACACACAAAGTCTAATGGAAAGTGATGTCCTGACGTTCACTGTGCTAAAAGGCAACATTTCTGGGTTTGAGCTGGACAAAAGTTGCTTCTACATTTATATACAGATGATCCCTAACTTAAGATGGCTCAACTTACAATTTTTTGACTTTCCAATGGTACAAAAGTGATGCACATTCAGTAGAAACCATACTTTGAATTTTGATCTTTTTCCAGGCTAGCAATATGCAGTATGATATTCCCTTGTGATGCTGGGCAGCAGCTCCCAGTCAGTTACATGATTGCGAAGGGAAACACTGATACACGTACAACCAATTCTCTTTTCACTTTCAGCACAGTATTCAATAAATTGCATGAATATTCAACATTTTATTATAAAATAGGCTTTATGCTAAACGATTTTGCCCAACTGTAGGCTAATGTAAGTGTTTTGAGCACATTTAAGTAAGGCTTGGCTAAGCTATATTGTTCGATAGATTAGGTGTATCAAACGCATATTCTTTTTTTCATAAATTTATTTATTTTATGTATTTTTTGTTGCATTGGGTCTTCGTTGCTGCGTGCGGGCTTTCTCTAGATGCAGCCAGTGGGGGCTACTCTTCGTTGCGGTGTTTGGGCTTCTCATTGCAGTGGCTTCTCTTGTTGTGGAGCACGGGCTCTAGGCACACAGGCTTCAGTAGTTGTGGCACGAGGGCTCAGCAGTTGTGGCTCACTGTCTCAAGGGCGCATGCTCAGTAGTTGTGGCGCATGGGCTTAGTTGCTCTGTGGCATGTGGGATCTTCCTGGACCAGGGATCAAACCTGTGTCCCCTGCACTGGCAGGCAGATTCTTAACCACTGCACCACCAGGGAAGTCCCAAACGCATTTTCAACTTAAGATATTTTCAAGTTAATGGTGGGTTTATTGGGAAATAATCTCATCATAAATCAAGAAAGATCTGTAATTATATGTTTCTAAAGTGGTGTGTGTGTATGTTTGTATTTCAAACAATGCCTCAATTGAAGGAAAGGAAAATTACAGAAATATATAAAAATTTGTCATGCAAGCTTGATAATAAACTTGAGTCTTGACCAGAATCTAGAATTCTGAGAAAAATTTGTCCAGACTACAATGAGAAAGGAGGAGATTCTATAAGAGAACTGACATGCTTGAAAACCTGGAGGTAAGACAAGCTTTGTGTGTTTAGTGGCTGGGATACTAAAGAAGACATCGTTGTTTTTATAGTCTCTGAACTTGCTTTTCAACTTTGGCTTATGTGCCTATGTTGATCATAGAAGTACATCTTTGGAGGGATAGTGGCAGCGGGAAATAAAGTTGTATGTTATATAGGGAAGGCCCATTTGAAGGGGAGGAAGATAATCCCAAGAGGACCTTTAAATTTATAAATAACTTTCTCCCAGCCATGGTTTTTTAGCAAAGGAAAGGACTGCCTCAGGAGTCTGTTAGAACTCTCAAGCTCATGTTGTTTAGCCTGGTCTTTCCAGGATTCAGGAATATGGACTATGTTACCTTTGGACTAAGGTTCCTCTCAGCCTCTGTGATTCTGTAAATGAGGAAGACTTTGAAAAACAAAACAAAACTTTGTAATCTTTTTCAGTGTTTTCTTAGTAATACATTTCTTAGGACCTACACCCTAAGGCCACTTTCTAGAAGATACCACTTTATAGTAAGTTTCCTTTGATAATTCTTTCTCCTTAATGATCTTTTTTGTTGTTTGTTGTTATTACTTTAAAAAGGGTTGATGCTCCAGGGCAAGTCATATAGAAATTGAGCTCCATCTGTCTTTTCTTTTGAGTGGCAGTTGCTTCTGATTGATGTTTTTGATTATAGTACTACAGGCTCAGCAGTTAGAATTATTTCAGGCATGGATTTTAAAAACGGATAATGCACCTAATAATTACACACACTCCTCTCCTTTAAAAATGAAATAAACTGTTTAAGTAGACAACAACATATATATGATTTAAATTTTCAAACCATGCTTAAAATATAAAAGGCACTAGCTAAAGCAAGCAAGTGTTAGAAGAAATAAAACAGCTATCTACTCTTTCATCACCTTAAACTTTTTACCACCTTTTTTCTCCAAACATTAACCTATTATCTTTTTCTCACTTATGAAATGCTTCTGGCTTTGTTTACAACTTGTGACTGACAAGACTGTTTCAACTTATATTCAGCTACAATAATACTACAGTTGTTAAGTTCATCATTAATACTGTTCTGCTACTCATGCTGAAGCAGGAAATTCTTTCAATAATCTTTTATTTTATTCTCAAATTAATTGTCCCCTTAGCCATCAACTTTCAGAAATCAGTTTTAGCTCTTTATGTACTTTTCCCAATTTGAAATACTCCCAGTTGCCTTTGATAAGGTTTATGTGTAATATTTCCACATAATAAGAAGGATGAATAAGTAAATAAAATAATAAATGAAAAAAAGGCTGCCACTTATTAAATGCCTATAAACAACAGTAACTTAACTGTAAATTGTATACATTATGTCACTTACCTTTATAAAAACTGAAATAGATATTTCTATTTTATTAATGAGATTATGGAAACCTAGAGAAGTTAATCAAGCTTTATAACATCACATGGCTGAGTAGCAAAACTGGAATTTGAACACAAACATAATACATACCCTTTTCCCCTATGTTATCTGTCTCTAATTATAAAATTTCTTTCATTGATTAAATTATCTTTTTCAAGAGTCTAGAGATCCTATTCATTTGGCATAATTACAGATAATCTAGCTAACATCCTAATAATAAAGATGGGTGGACAAATTGTCTTTCTCTAATGAAGTCACTATTACTATAAAGTCTTTAAATTTAAAATATGTTTAGTTCAACTGACATGAAAGATTTGATATGTCTTATAACTCTGGAATGATATTCATATGAAATATCATGGCTTTTTATAACTTGTAAACAGCTACCCATAAAATTTCCATTGTTTTAGAAGAATTCAGAATTTTGTTGCCTTTTTATTGAATATCAAAACTGATACTTTCAATCTTAAGGTTTAAGATATTAGAAATTCCAGGAATGCAGCACCACCCTTACCTTTATTGTCGCTGTTGCTGTTGTTACTAAATTTCAAAATTGAAATATTTCAACATAAAAAGCTAGGAATAAGTATAATTGATACTCAAAGGCCCCATAGCATGCACTTGTCACACACATACACATATATGTAGTACTTTGACATGTTTACTTAAAATCCTTTAGGAGAAATAAATAAATGGTTTAAAAGAGTTGAAACTTCCTACCTTTTCCCTTGCCCTCTGCTCCTGTCCATCATTCTGAAGTTCCTAGCCTTTATTTCCATGCAATTTCATTTATGCATAAATGATATATAGAATTATTTTGTGATTTTGAAATGTATTTGTATTATACTGTATACCTCATCATATAACAACCCTCTCCCTTTTTTGGTCAATGTTATTTGATTTTTGATTTAGATATATTGATTTATCCATGTCCATACATATTTTATTTTTATTTTCTCTTTTTAACCCCTCCAATCTATAAATATACCTCAAATTATGTATCCATTCTCCTGTGATGTAGGTTGTTTTGTACCCTCTCCCACTTCTTTTTTGGCTATTAAATATAAAGCTTAAGTAAACTTTCTTGTATATTTCTCCTTAATTTCTTAGTAATAATTTATCTAGGATAGATACATAAAGAGGAAATACTGCAATATAGAGGATATGGCCCTTTAACTCTACTAGATACTGAAAAAGTGTTTTCTGAAAGGTAATTTTACCAATTTACACTCCCTTGTGTAGTGTATGAGTTGCCAATTGCTTTACAACTTCATAACCATTTGGTGTTTTGTGCTTAGAATGCTGTCAAGCTGAATGGTGGCAAATTCTATCTCATTTTGGTTTAAAATTGCATTTTTCTGATTGCTAATGAGATTGAACGTCTTTTCATATGATTACTGACCATTTGAAATTTCTCTTCTGAGAAATGCCTATTAGTATTATTTACTCATATTTCTTTTCTTTTTTTCTCTCTCTTGTTTATATTGATTTCTAGGCTGAAGACTAGTATTTCATCAGATATGTATGTTGCACAAATAAAACTTTCCCAAATCTCCAGCTTGCTTCTGAAGTTTCCCCCTCTTCCAAAAAAATTGTATTTAGGCATATTTATCAATCATTTTGTTTATGGTTTGGCCTTTTTTGCATCTTGTTTAAGTATGTGAAATGAGATATGAATCCAATCTTTTCCATGTGGAAATTGAATTTTACAAGAACCATTTGTTGAATGGTTCACACTTTATCTACTGATTTGTTCTGCTAACTCTGTCTTATACCAAGTTTCCACAAATAAAAAGGTCAGTTTCAGACTCTGAAACTATGTATTTATTTCTTGGTCAATACCATGCCGTATATTGATTGTGTGCCCTGCAATTTTACTGTATTCATTTATTATTTCGAATAGTTTTTTGGTGGAGTCTTTAGGTTTTTCTATATACAAAATCATGTCAAATGTAAATAGTGACAGTTTTACTTCTTTTCCAATTTGGATGAACTTTATTTCTTTTTCTTGCCTAATTGCTCTGGCTAGGACTTCCAATATTATGTTGAGAAAGAATGGTGAGAGTGGGCATCCTTGCTTTATCTCTCTGTGCTGGATTCTGGATAATTTCCTCAAATTTATCTTTAGCTTTTCCATTTATTTCTTCCACTGTGTTTATTATGCTGTTTCGTTCTCTATTGAATTTCTAAATAATATTTTGTTAATTTTTAGTTTCTCAAGAGAGATTTATTTTTTCAGTTGAGAGTCAGGACAAGAGAGTCAAGCTTCCTTTGACACAAGTGGTTTTCTTGTATGGATATAGAGATTTGTTTTTATTTTTAGACCACTTTTACTCTGAGGATGTGGTCTTTTGCTAGGACCAATGTTTTATGCATTGGTTTGGAGTCCTGCTTCCTGGCTTTTCTAAACCAAAACCCTCATTGCCTGTCACTTGGTGACCATTAAACCCCAATTCATATATATTTTTTCCCAATTAAAAAATCCTTACTGCCACTTCATTAAAGTCCCAGTACCATTTCACACTTATCATTCTGTTTTTGACTCCTTCAGGTGTGCATTTAAAAGAAATCTGCTTATATTTTATGCTTCATTTCTGGCTAATGTGGTGAGTAGGATTTACATCTGATCTAGTCTGCATATTTTCATTCAAGACAGGGAGAAGGAAGCGAAAAGAATCGGTATTTATTGAAACTGCTTTGTTCATTGCATTTTACTGGAGCTTTCACATATATCACTTCTCTTAATTATTATAAGGAAAAGGAAGGTGGAAGATATTATTAATAATAAGATGAAATCTGTATTTTTAGAGAGATTATTCTAGAGGCTATCTGAAGAACAATTTTGGGACTCCCTCAATGCTCTTCAATGCTTAATTTCTCTAATGTGGGAGGAAGATTAAAAATGTTTGTTTTATTATAATTCATAGCAATATGGTAAAGTAATCTGTGTGCCCGGGAAGGCTGTGAAAATTGAACAACTCTTATTAAACTGAAAGGTTGTTATTAAATGACACAGTGAAGTTTGATATGTTAGATTCATCTTCTACATTTCAGAGGTTATATTGCCTAAGTAGGGAGAGAAAAGTAATGATGAGTGAGCCTCAGTTATAAGGCAGCCTGAAATCCCAAGTCCCTGATGACTTTTCCTAGAGCAAAACTGTCCTGAATCATACACAATTTGAACTCATGTAGATAATTATTATGCCACTGTAAAAAATATTTTATTTCCACTATATACCTACAATTTTAATACCTTGAGGAACAAAAATATCAGCTGACATCTCATTCAGCAATTCCTCTCTCTACTTTGATTTGTGACCACTGTGTGTGTTTCCTGCTGATCAACTCTTCTGTTCTTTGACCTTGTTTAGATCATCTCTCTTTTGGCCAACTTTTATGGAAGGTCTTTACTGAGTCTTTTCACCCTAACCTCCTAATATTTGCCAACCTTTAACCTGGTGAGCTCAGTACAGGTCCAGCATCTTCAGAAGCCACTTGATACGGGCACATTTTTCTACCACAGCCTCTGAACTTTTAAGTGAGGGCAGGACCTATTTCCTCACATGTGTTGCTGCACGTGTTATCTTGAAAATCTGAAGTGTGCAGCTGTTAGCTCAAGAACAACCCAGGGGAAAGGTCATTTCCTCCTAAACTTCTAAAGAAATGTCTTTATGCTCAGTGCAGGCAGAAGGAAGGGGGAGATAAAGGCACTATAATAAACTGACCCCCTAAATCCAAATCTTTCAAGTCTGAAAAACCTTTTTTACTTTCTCCTTAAGGAAGCGAATAGCTGCAGGAAGGACATACTATCAAAGTATGCCGTGGTTTTCCTTAGCAGAATAAATGTGCATCTACTTTAAAATAGGATCACTAAAAGACTTGCAACTTTAGGAAAGAAAGAGACCTGAAGTCAAATTTTTCATCTTTTTAAAAATCCTTCACAATTTTTCTTCCTTGTACTTCAGAAAGGGAACGATTAAAAGCCCAAACAAAAAATAAAAAATACATCAGAACAGTGACATTTTCAGTTTCCTCCGGCAAGTCAGTATGTACCTGGGATGTCTAATGACTATGTACAAACAATATTTTCTGTGTACGAATCATCTTTCTTTGAGGCCATTCTCTAACACTTTACACTCAAAGAATCCTATTAAATCCAGAACAAGCTCCATTACCACTGAGGATGAATTCCACTAAAATGTTTTCAAGGCATTTAAGTTACAAAGACCAAGACCATACTTTTGGTTTGCGATATGACAATCAGTATGTTCCAATCCTTTCTCTTGATATATCTTCTCATGCAAAAGAGGACACATAGCACTCTTTAATTGGTTAGAAATCTTATTACTTACAGACTATAACAAACTATATACATGTCATGTAAGGATTAGGGTCAGGGAAATAAAGAATAGAGATGATTAGTTGTCAAACTCTCAGGGAAAAGAATCAAACTAGTTGTTCATAGTTATCAACTGCTAAATTTCCTGTTGGGAGAACCAAGAGATTCCACAGGGCTATACCATCTATTCAGTTTCTTGTCTAGTTGGGAAGACAAACGATGAGAAAACTAGTGTGAGGTGTTATTGACTAATCTAAGAGGAAACCACAAAGAAGGTGGCACCATTTTCTATGGGCTTCAAGGAAGTCTTAATAAGACTTGGACTGAACCTTTAAACACGGGCTGTAGTTAAACTGCTGAAGGGGAAAGGGGTGGTCGGGTTTGTGTGCATGTAGGAGAGTGAGGAGGTAAGCAGAGATAAAGCCTCAGTCAAGACCCAGTTTGTTGTAAGCCTGGTGAGTAGAACATTCCCGTATGTCTCTCAGAACACCTTAGTGAAGAAACCTTTATAGAGGCTTCCCCGATTCCACATGCAGAATTCATCACTTCCCTATTGTTCCATTTCAAGTCCTTACAATGAGGTTTAATATAAGTAATTATTTTAAGCAAGCAAGTACACTGTTTTTTTCAAAGAGGTCTCCCTATGCCATCTCAACTTCATAGTAGTTCCATAAGGCCAGGTACCATACTTTAAATCCCAGGTATTTCACATAATGCCTGGAACAAATTCGGTGCTAATTGGCTATTTGTTAAAGGGAGGGAGGAAAAGGAGAGGAGGAGAGAGAAGAAAGAGAAAGGGAAAGAATGTTTACTGAGTACTAGACAATCATTACTATAGGGAAAATGCTTGGTAGGCTTTTTTTGTGGCTGTAAAAGAAAATATTTTCCACTGAACAAAATAGTTTTGGACAAATAGCCTTCTCCTAAACTAAACAAAACTCAGTCAAATGGAAACATGATTGGTTCAGATGAACAAACTTCTGGGTGATTATTTCTTTTTCCATTTTCAGCTAGATTATTTTGGCATCAGAGGCACATGGCCTTTGTTACACTGTCTCCTTGAAAGCAGCTACCACACCTATCATGTTTATTGTGTGTCTCTTTTGATTAGTATTGTCTTGGATCATTTTTGTACTCAGTAAATAACTGTTAATGTTGTAAAAACTTACAAAGTTTTTAAAAATTTCATGATATTTTTGTGCAGAGGGCATTTGCAAAACAGATTATAATAACCCCAACTATGACATGTAATTGCCATTATTTGACATTTAACTAGGTATTCAAATAGTAGTTGCATTGAAAGGCTCATATTTTCTAATCAACCCACCTTAAAACTAATGGTGTAAATCAGTGAATTGCTGCAATTTTCTAACGGCTCAGAAAAAATAAATTTAGTAAGTATACTATAAGTATTACTGAATAATTTGTCACTCACCTGTAACTCACAGAGTACTGAATGTTGTGTTAATTAAAATTAGCATATATTTTTATCAGCCCATATGCTTAACAAGTGCATGATACCTGACAGGCTACAAAATGAGTAGGGACTGAGAGACAGTACATACCACATCACTGACAAGGTGGTGTTCCCCTGTTTTCTTTTTATTAACAACCCAACTCCGTTAAAGACTGCTCTTAGGACTTGCTTGCTTTATGCCAAATAATGCCTGCTCCAATAAAGACAATTCAAAAGCCCTGGAGAAAAGAAAAAATGCCTGCCTTACGACAGACTCTGATAGGCTCTCTCAATTCTTACTTAAAAATCAAGGTAGCGGGTAGATTTTGAAGAACAAAAGTGTCAAACTGAACACTGTCTTTTTGCAGTAAAAGGGAAAGGTCACCAGGAAAGAATGCTTAAATTAAAATTGAAATCTAGGGCTTAAGGATCTAAATGTGGCTCTAACCTTTCACAAAATAAGCACAGCACTGTAAGATGAGGTGTTCTTTTATAACCCCCTCTTTCATCATCACCTCTTCAGGGAGAATGCCATATATGATATATAGATATTAACTCTTCTCTTTGGCTTAGGTTGGAAGAGCTATATGAAAATGACCAATATGAGAAGAAAGTCCTTAAATAACATCTTGATTTATAACATGAAGGTACTTTACTGGGTGAGGTTATCTATAATCAAAAGTTCAGTAACATTAGCAGAGGTTGTTTATGGAGCCCCAGAAAGACTGAAGACCAGCTTTTGCCTCTTGCCGGTGACCTGTATTCTTTTGTTGAAGTCAATCTGGTCATATCAGTCAATCTTATCTCCCTGAGTCTTTTCTTACTTTTTTTTTTAAAAATAATCTTTATTGGAGTATAATTGCTTTACAATACTGTGTTAGGCTCTGTTGTACACCAAAGTGAATCAGCCATATGCATACATACGTCTGCATATGCCCTCCCTCTTGAGCCTCCCTCTCACTCTCCCTATCACACCATTCCTCGAGGTCATCGCAAAGCACCAAGCTGATCTCCCTGTGCTATGCTGCTGCTTCCCACAGGCTAACTAGTTTACATTCGAAAGTGTATATATGTCGATGCTAGATGCTACTCTCACTTCGCCCCAGCTTCCCCCTCCCACCCCGTGTACTCAAGACCATTCTCTATGTATACATCTTTATTCCTGCCCTGCAACTAGGTTCATCAGTACCATTTTTTTTTTTTAGATTCCATATATATGCGTTAGCATACGGTATTTGTTTTTCTCTTTCTGACTTACTTCACTCCGTATGACAGACTCTAAGTCTAACCACCTCACTATAAATAACTCAATTTCATTTCCTTTTATGGCTGAGTAATATTCCATTGTATATATGTGCCACATCTTCTTTATCCATTCATCTATCAGTGGACACTTAGGTTGCTTCCATGTCCTGGCTATTGGAAATAGTGCTGCAATGAACATTGTGGTACATGTCTCTTTTTGAATTATGGTTTTCTCAGGGTATTATATGCCTAGTAGTGGGATTGCTGGGTCATAAGATTAGTTCTATTTTAAGTTTTTTAAGGAACCTCCATACTGTTGTCCACAGTGGTTGTATCAATTTACATTACCACCAACAGTTTAGGAGGGTTCCCTTTTCACCTCTTCCTTTCCAGCATTTATTGTTTCTAGATTTTTTGATAATGGCCATTCCGACTGGCATGAGGTGATACCTCACTGTAGTTTTGATTTGAATTTCTCTAATAATTAGTGGTGTTGAGCCTCTTTTCATGTGCCTCTTGCCCATCTGTATGTCTTCCTTGGTGAAATGTCTATTTAGGTCTTCCACACATTTTTTAATTGGATTGTTTGTTTTTTTTATATTGAGCTCCATGAGCTGTTTGTATATTTTGGAGATTAATCCTTTGTTGTTCCATCTGCAAATATTTTCTCCCATTCTGAGGGTTGTCTTTTTGTCTTGTTTATGGTTTCCTTTGCTGTGCAAAAGCTTTTATATTTACTTAAGTCCCACTTGTTTATTTTTGTTTTTATTTCCGTTACTCTAGGAGGTGGGTAAAAAAAGATCTTGCTGTGGTTTATGTCAAAGAGTGTTTTTCCTATGTTTTCCTCTAAGAGTTTTTTAGTGTCTGGTCTTACATTTAGGTCTTTAATCCATTTGGAGTTTATTTTTGTGTACCATTCTTTTACATGTAGCTGTCCAGTTTTCCCAGCACCACTTACTGAAGAGGCCATCTTTTCTCCATTGTATGTTCTTGCCTCCTCTGTCGTAAATTAGGTGACCATATGTGCATGGGTTTATCTCTGGGTATTCTATCCTGTACCATTGATCTGCATTTCTGTTTTTGCGCCAGTACCATACTGTCTTGATTACAGTAGCTTGGTGGTATAGTTTGAAGTTGGGGAGCCTGATTCCTCCAACTCCGTTTTTCTTTCTCAAGACTGCTTTGGCTATTCGGGGTCTTTTGTGTTTCCATCTGAATTGCAAAAATTTTTGTTCTAATTCTGTGAAGAATGCCATTGGTAGTTTGATAAGGATTGCATTGAATCTGTAGATTGCTTTGGGTTGTATATTCATTTTCACAACATTGATTCTTCCAATCCAAAAACATGGTATATTTCTACATCTGTTTATGTCATCTTTGATTTCTTTCATCAGTGTTTTATAGTTTTCTGAGTATAAGTCTGTTGCCTCCTTAGGCAGGTTTATTCCTAGGTATTTTATTCTTTTTGTTGCAATGGTAAATGGGATTGTTTCCTTAATTTCTCTTTCTGATTTTTTGTTGTTGGTGTATAGGAATGCCAGAGATTTCTGTGCATTAATTTTGTATCCTACTACTTTACCAAATTAATTGATCAGTTCTAGTAGTTTTCTGGTGGCATCTTTAGGATTTGCTATGTATAGTAACATGTCATCTGCAAACAATGACAGTTTTACTTCTTCTCCAATTTGTATTCCTTTTCTTCTCTGATTGCCATGGCTAGGACTTCCAAAACTATGGTAAACAAGAGTGGCGAGATTGGATATCCTTGTCTTGTTCCTGATCTTAGTGGAAATGGTTTCAGTTTTTCACCATTGAGAATGATGCTTGCTGTGGGTTTCTCATATAAGGCCTTTATTATGTTGAGGTAGGTTCCCTCTATGCCCACTTTCTGGAGAGTTTTTATCATAAATGGGTGTTGAATTTTGTCAAAAGCTTTTTCTGCTTCTATTGAGATGATCATATGTTTTTAATTCCTTAATTTGTTAATGTGATGTATCACAATGACTGATTTGCATATACAGAAGAATCCTTGCATTCCTGGGATAAATCCCACTTGATCATGGTGTATGATCCTTTTAATGTCTTGTTGAATTCTGTTTGCTAGCATTTTGTTTAGGATTTATGCATCTATGTTCATTAGTGATATTGGTCTATAATTTTTTTTGTGTGTGTGATATCTTTTTCTCACTTTGGCATCAGGGTGATGGTGGCTTCACAGAATGAATTTGGGAGTGTTCCTCCCTCTGCAATTCTCTGGAAAAGTTTGAGAAGGGCTGGTATTAGCTCTTCTCTAAATGTTTGATAGAATTCACCTGTGAAGCCATCTGGTCCTGGACTTTTGTTTGTTGGAAGATTTTTAATTACTGTTTCAATTTCATTACTTGTGATAGGTCTGTTTATATCTTCTAATTCTTCCTGGTTCAGTCTTGGAAAATTTGTACCTTTCCAAGAGTTTGTCTATTTCTTTGTGGTTGTCCATTTTATTGGCATATAGTTGTCTGTAGCAGTCTCATAATCTTTTGTATTTCCACAAATCAGTTGTGATTTCTCCTTTTCCATTTCTAATTTTATTGATTTGCATCCTCTCCCTTTTTTTCTTGATGAGTCTAAGGGCTTATCAATTTTGTTTATCTTCTCAAAGAACCAGCTTTTAGTTTTATTGATCTTTGCTATCATTTCCTTCATTCCTATTTCATTTATTTCTGCTCTGATCTTTATGATTTCTTTCCTTCTATTGACTTTGGGTTTTCCTTGTTCTTCTTTCTCTAATTGTTTTAAGTGCAGGGTTTGATTATTTGTTTATTTTTCTTGTTTCTTGAGGTGAGATTGAATTGCTATAAACTTCCCTCTTAGAACTGCTTTTTCTGCATCCCATAGGTTTTGGGTCATCGTGTTTTCGTTGTCATTTTTTTCTATGTATTTTTTTTTTTATTTCTTCTTTGATTTCTTCAGTGATCTCTTGGTTATTTAGTAGCGCACTGTTTAGCCTCCATGTATCTGTGTGTTTTACAGTTTTTTTCCTGTAACTGATTTCCAGTCTCATAGCGTTGAGGTCAGAAAAGATGCCTGATACGAATTCAATTTTCTTAAATCTTCCGAGGCTTGATTTGTGACCCAAAATGTGATCTATTCTGGAGAATATTCCATGTGCACTTGAGAAGAAAGTGTATTCTGCCACTTTGGGGAGGAATGTTCTATAAATATCAATTAAATCTATCTGGTCTATTGTGTCATTTAAAGCTTGTTTCCTTATTTATTTTCTGTTTGGATGATCTGTCCATTGGTGTAAGTGGAGTTTTAAAGTCCCCTACTATTATTTTGTTACTGTCAACTTCTCCTTTCATGGCTGTTAGCATTTGCCTTATGTATTGAGGTGCTCCTACGCTGGGTGCATAAACATTTATAATTGTTATATCTTCTTCTTGGATTCATACTTTGATCATTATGTAGTGTCCCTCCTTATCTCTTGTAAGAGTCTTTATTTTAAAGTCTATTTTATCTGATATGAGTATTGCTACTCCAGCTTTCTTTTGATTTCCATTTGCATGTAATATCTTTTTCCATCCCTTCACTTTCAGTGTGTATGTGTCCCTAGGTCTGAAGTGGGTCTCTTGTAGACCGCATATATATGGCTCTTCTTTTTGTATCCATTCAGCCAATCTGTGTCTTTTGGTTGGGGCATTTAATCCATTTACATGCAAGGTGATTATTGATATGTATGTTCCTATTACATTTTCTTAATTGATTTGGGTTTCTTTTTGTGGGTCTTTTTCTTCACTTGTGTTTCCTGCCTAGAGAAGTTCCTTTAGCATTTGTTGTAAAGCTGGTTTGGTGGTGCTGAATTCTATTAGCTTTTGCTTGTCTGAAAAGCTTTTGATTTCTCTGTCGAATCTGAATGAGATACGTGCTGGGTAGAGTAATCTTGGTTGTAGGTTTTTCTCTTTCATCACTTTAAGTATATCCTGCCACTCCCCTCTGGCCTGCAGAGTTTCTGCTGAAAAATCAGCTGATAACTTTATGGGGATTCCTTTGTGTATTACTTTTTGCTTTTCCCTTGCTGCTTTTAATATATATTTTTTAAACTTAATATTTGTTAGTTTGATTAATAAGTGTCTTGGTGTGTTTTTCCTAGCGTTTATCCTGTATGGGACTCTGTGCTTCCTGGAATTGGGTGACTATTTCCTTTCCCATGTTAGGGAACTTTTCAACTATACTTGCTTCAAATATTTCCTCAGACCCTTTCTTTTTCTCTTCTTCTGGGACCCCTATAGTTCAAATGTTGGTGTGTCTAGTATTGTCCCAGAGGTCTCTGAGATTGTCTTCAATTTTTTTCATTCTTTTTTCTTTATTCTGCTCCTCAGCAGTTATTTCCACCATTCTGTCTTCCAGTTCACTTATTCGTTCTTCTGCCTCAGTTATTCTGTTATTGATTCCTGCTAGTGTATTTTTCATTTCAGTTATTGTGTTGTTCACATCTGTTTGTTTGTTCTTTAGTTCTTCTAGATCTTTGTTAAACATTTCTTGTATTTTCTGAATCCACGCCTCCATTCTATTTCCGAGATTCTGGATCATCTTTGCTCTTATTACTCTGAATTCTTTTTCAGGTAGATTGCCTATTTCGTCTTCATTTATTTGGTCTTGTAGGTTTTTACCTTGCTCTTTCATCTGTGACATATTTTTTTGCTGTCTCTTTTTTTTTTTTATAAGTGGGATTGTATTCCTGTCTTACTAGTTGTTTGGCCTGAGGCTACCAACACTGGAGTTTGTAGGCTGTTGGGGAGAGCTGGGTCTTAGTGCTGAGATGAGGACCTCTGTGAGACCTCACTCTGATGAATATTCTCTGGGGTCTAAGGTTCTCTGTTAGTCCAGTGGTTTGGACTTGGAGCTCCCACTGCAGGAGCTTCAGCCCGACCCCTGGCTCATGAACCAAGATCCCGCAAGCCATGTAGGGTGGCAAAAAAAAAAAAAGAGAGAGAATAGTTACAAAATAAAAAATAAAATTAGACTAGGAAACTAACAGATATGTTAGAATATAAAAGTAAAAATATAGATGAATCAACAACCGGAAGGTACAACAGTACCACAATAGTAAAAAAAGAGGAGGAGGGAAAAGAAAATTTAAAAAAAGGGAAAAAAACAAGGAGACAAGTCCTTGGCTGTGGAGGGCAGGGCCTAAGCAAGGGCGTGGTTTGGGCAGTGGGCGGGGCCTATGCTCAGGACCCACAGGGCTGGAAAAAGCCCTGGGGGCTGTGGGGCTTGGGCTTAACGGAACAGAAGTGGCCCAGGCGTGCCCCCCACCCCTGGTCTCAGAGGGCGGGGGACCTCACCCAGGAGCCCAGCAGGCTTTCTGGGCTCGAGTGGGCAGGGCAAACACCCTCCTCTTCTCTCCTGCTCCTCTGGTCCTGGAGGGCCTCTCCCACCTGACTCTCCTGTTTTCCCCTCAGCCTCCTTCTTATGACCCCAAGACCAATGCGTCCGGGGGGAGTGGAGACCTTGGAGGGCAGGGGACCGGCCTGGGAGCTCAGCAGGCTCCCTGGGCCTGAGCAAATGCCCTCCGCTTCTCTCCCACTCCTCTCAAAGGGCCCCTCCTGCCTGCCTCTCCTGATCTCCCCGGCCTCAGGGGTACTGATCCTGTCTGGCCTCCACTTCTCCTCCCCACTCTGTCCCCCCACATCCTACCAGTTCATTTGGGGGTTCCTCCCATCTCCTTGGGCATCAGGATCCCCCACCAGCAGCTGGCAGGCGCCCTCGTTGTGGGGAGATGCTAACTCTGTGTCTTCCCACACTGCCATCTTGACACCGCCCCTTGCTTGTTTTTATCTCTGAGCAAAATTATTTTGAGAAATCTGATCATGTATATATTGAACTTAATTCTTGTCCTTAAGCTGCCATACTTTCTTTATTCAATTTTGTTTGATTTTGTGTGTATTGTTTATTCATCTTTGTATTGTGAGTATAAAATCAAGGCTCAAGTTGCAACTTCCCTCTCTTGCATCATATATGAGGACTGGGCAATGCATATTTCCCTAGGTGAATTTTGAGGTCTTAATATTCAAGTTGGGTAGGGTCTCCACTGTAACAAACCATCACTAAATTCCTGCCCCATATTTATACAAATAAGTCCACTTATCACTTTGTCCTAATTTTCAGCTTGATCTCAGTAAGTTTCACTTATGCAATTTCCTTAAACAATTTATCTTCACAACTTTATATTAACTTGATAGTAGGTTATATCTTGGATATGTTATAGTTAGAAATGCTTCGAACAGAATGTAAACACCACCACCAACATTAATATAATTTGAAGCAGTGGAAATTCTGAGGGAAGAATGCATGTCTACTAGACAGAACCATATTTACTCATTATATATTTTATTGCTTGTTGGTTATAAATTGCAATGTCGTAAAACTTGTAACTTTAAATAAATTTGACAAAGGTATTTAGCACACACCATGCATTGGGCTCACTAATAAGTGCTGAGGACTGAGATCCCAGAGACCATAAGACATGGAAACTGCTCTCCAGGAAGTAAGGGGACCCTGGAGAGAAAAAGGCATGACTACACAACTCTAAAACAGTGAGGTTGCAATAAAATCACAAACACAACACTTCGAGAGTTTAGAAAATGGAACACTACTTACAGCTTTTATGCTATGGGGGAGAGAGGAGGAGATAACGAGAAAACTTTATTTTTCATTTACTCTAATATGAAGATGTGATGAAAATTATTGCTTCTTTCCATGAAAAAAAATGCATGTATCCAAATACAGAAAATAATTTTATGAACAGTGGCATGCTATTTGGAAACCAGTTGCATGTCATAAGGGACCCAAATTTTAAAAAATTAAAAAAACTTGACATATTCACCAGTGATTTATTAAATATTTATGCCATACCAGGCCCTAAGTTAGATCAAGCAAGTACTAATACCAGGGCAGATACACAGAAAGTGGAATTAGATTTTATTTTCAGAGGAAGGAGTTGAAACGAATCTGTATATATTTAATCTATCAAAGTAGGTTAAGTACAAGAATTTTCTAGTTGAATTATTAGCCATCCATAATTTAAAACAATTCAGGGATTGTTAATTCCCTATATACAATTACCCATGACCTTCTGTCATAAATGCTTCATTGGACTCAAAGAGCCTTGAGCAACGGCCAGCACAAGCTCTGGTACACAGAAGGTACTCAGTAATTACTTTATGAGTGATTAAAATCTTTTTTAAAATATTCATTAAAAATAATTGATAATTTTATTTTTTAAAAAGTTCAATAAACTGTTTGATAAGTTTAGCCTGATAGAGACTCATCCACCATAAGAGTAGTGTGCTGGAACTAGCTTTTACTGGCTCACAAGGGCTAATTGTTCACATTTTCAGGAATTTTTTGAGCAAGTCTTTGACATGATGGTAGCTTGAAATCAGCCATGATGGGAGTAGTATACTACAGAAATCAGCAAATGTTATAAATGTTAAACATTTATCAGCAAACTTCTGATAGTATATCTTCAGCATTGTGCGTGTCTTACCTGTTCCCTGTATTCTTACATCTAGATCTTTCATCTAAACCCAGGCCCCTGGGAAAATTTTTTTCCTGGTCAAGGATTATTTAAGAAGCCATTGTTCATAATTCAGATTTTGAAATAGCAAGTCAATTTTTCTCTATGTTCTTCCTTGAATTTTATATTTTGATTCTGAGATGTATAAAGCTCCATCTTGTTCCTAGGACTGCTAATCCCTGTAAGACTGTGGTTTGCCTTGTTCTTGCTTACCCTTCAGGTGATCTAGAAGTTTGACCCCAAAATTTAGCTCTGTGACAAATCCCATTTGTTAGGATCTCTGCATCATCTATTGTTTCATTCTTAGCCAGCCTTCTGGGATAACAATCTGTCACTCATTCTTGATCTCCCTGACACCACCCTCCCTTTGCCTGGCCTATTCTTACCAAGGGTTAATCAGAAGATGCTGCCATGGTCTGTTTTATTGCACTTCTGTTGTATCTCTGTGGTTCCCCCATCCTGCCTCTACCACCCCCATAGACACACTAACACATCCCAATGACCTCACTCACTGCCAGAAAAGCTTGTGTGTAGCCAAATCCAGAATTAAATACTTCGATTTGTTGGACCTGTTCTGACATGGTATTAATGGTGACATGACCAATTTGGTCATATCAGAGCCATTAATTCATATAGATCATGCGTGATTAATCGACAAGATGGCAGCCACATGGAAATAGCTACTGGGCACTCTGCCACATGCAGATATTATCTGATTTTATCTGTATCAAATGTTCAAGCAGCAAGCATTTTATCTGAGAAGAAATGTTAAAAGGTACTCCCTTGTTCGATACATTTCAAATCTCATTCTTTACAGAGCTTACTAAATATTGTGCAAAGAATTATCTGACTAATTGTATAAAGATTTGACAACTATTCATACAAGAGAACAATAAATTATCCTTAACGGCAAAGAAATCGCATTAGCTAAAGCACTTGAAACTCTCTGTTTATCGATAATAGACACTAATCTAAAAAGCAGTAATCTCTCCACTTACTTTCATTTTGATACACATTTGTTTGATCAAGAGAAGTAGTGTTTCATCAAGCATGATAATTCTCCACTAGTTCTGCCAGCTACAGAGTAAAGCTACAGCCATAAAATATTTTGCCTTTCAAATAGAAACATGCCAAGCCAAAAAATAAAAACTGTTTTCCCCCCAAATAATTTGTATGTGTATAGGTATACTACATAATTACTCAAAAATCTAGTTGTTTGTGCCAATTTATGTTAAGGAGATACCTCTCAAAGTTTATCCTTGAAAAGTCTTCATACAAAATGTGCTTGTTGTAGCAGAGCTTTTTAGACATACTGCAATAATTACAAGTTCAATGCATGCCTCTCTAAACATATCAGTTCAGCTGTGAAGTGATATATGAGGGACATGAACAAACACATATTGAACACTTCTATATGTCAGGTACTGTGCCTGTTCCTTGTAATATAATGGGTCTCGAGTCTAAGGTTGAGGTTAATACTGTTCCGCTTATTGTTTTCCCAAATTTCTTACATTTGTATTTTTTAATACATCCAACTATGACAACAATTTTGTAAGTTTTACATGACTGATATTGATTCTCATTTTAGAGCCACCAAAAATACAATAGAGAAAGAAATGACTTGTATATCGCCCAGTCCATTCTGGGCAGACAAAGGGCTACCAGATTCTCTGAATCACAGTCCCTGCATTATATTTTCACATAGAGAAAACCTTTTCATTATAATATTCATTCATACATATTTATAAGTTCTATTTTATATTGAGAATTTAATTAGAAGATGCAAATAAAGGGACTTAGATACAGCTTCTTTCTTCAAGGAGCACATAGTCTGCAGAAGATGAAAACGACACTTGAAATGTACTAAATTGGTATATGGGTGTCAGGGATGGTTTCCAGGAGGAGTGATATCAATCTAAACATTTGTGTGGGAAATTGTTACTAGTCAAATTAAGTGAGAGAAGTAGAGGAAATTGGGGACAGTAAGGATGCACACTTAAGGGTACATTTAAATGCCTAGAGATGAAGAGAGACCAACACATTTGGAGAACCACAGAGCTGGACCACAGAGCTTGTAAAAAGGTAAGTAGAGGCCATAAAGGGTATGGATTAGTTTTACTTTGTTGTGAGAACAATGAACACCATGAATTCAGTACAAGTGATGAGACAACTAGTTGTTGGTTTAAATGTGAAAACTCTGATAGATGCCAATAATTTTCTAAAAAATGCCTGTGCTTCACCATCAATATCCTACTGTTAAAAGATATTTCCCTAAGCAAAATGTGGTCATATTATGAGAGGCTCCAACTATGACCTCCGTTTATAACTTGTATTTTATTTGATTTGTAGAAAGGATTTGAAACAACAAATTACTTATGTAATCTATCCCAACAACTGGTCATTCTAGTCTACTATTTGGAAATAATTGTTTATTCAAGTGAATCACTTACTTTTCAGCTTAATTTAATGCACTGGTTTGCATTTATAGTTTTGACCACTACAGCCATGATTTAAATTTTAAGAAAAAACTAAAATATTGATGATCCTTGAGGAGATGATATTTTAGCAAAGCTAGATCACATGTTTATAACACATAAGTAAAAAACAAACAAAACAAAACATAACACCAGACTGTGGACACAAACTGTGGGCAGAGGAGAAGAAATAACCACTGATAATTGTCTAAGCTGGGTGATGAGTTCTGGAGCATTCATTATACAATTCCCTCTAATTTGTATGTCTGATGATAAAAAATTAAATAAAATTAATTATTTCTTTAGCATTGGCTTCTTCAAGAGTGTCAGCAAAAGAATGAATTCTGAGCTAGCTGGGGAAAAGTCTTACCTCTTTGAAAGATTAAGAGGTCTTCTGACCCTGCATTTATAATTAAGAGCCTAGCTTGTATGTCAATTTTTCCAAGCCAATACATAACATTAATTTGATCTCAAAAAATATTCCAACAAGAATTTTTTCCTGGAGGTAGAAAATTAGATTCTAAAGTTAATACAAAAAAATAAATATCCAAGAAGATATAAGAAACTCCGAAAAATGAGAGAAATGGGGAAAGGGAACTAATACCAAATATTAAAACAGATTATAGAACATGTATAATTTAACAAGTTGGTACCGGGACACTAACAGATAGATCAATAAAAGATTCTAAAGAACAACAATTAGTTTGATTTCTTTAAAATGTCAATGTCATGAATGAGAAAACATAAACAAAGAAACAGTTAGTGGTACTGTTCTACATACAGCTTCTTACTTCAAGGAGCTTAAACAGACATGAAAACCAAACACAATATGTGATCTCTGATTGGACTCTAAATTTTTATAAAAGGGCATTTTGGGGGTAATTGGGTAAATTTGAATATGGACTGAACAATATTCTGATGTAACTATTAAATACCTCGGATGTTACAAGGGTATCATGGTTACAGAAGGAATGCTCTTGGTCTGAGAAGACAAGGTTGAATTATGCAGGGATGAAATTTCACTACTCTGCCACTTAAAAAGTCTAAAATGTGGGGTCCTGTTGCCTAAAGAACTCCGGGGTTTGCGGAAGCCCAGTGATCCTGGCTGCCTAAACTTAATGAGACTTAGTGCTCGCAGACTCAGGGACTCGGAAGTTCATTACCAATCACCGGGTCTCTCATTTCTGCATAGACACTTAAGCTTCTGAGAAAGCAACAAAGCGGTCAAATGGAAAACTAATGGGTCTTGTAAGTAAAATTTCACCTTGATAACAGTAAGAAATGTTTGTCTGCTAATGGGAAAGCAAGGTAGACCACCAGCTCTAAGCCTATTTGGGCTCCGTGTGCATATACCCCTCTTCCATGAGATCCTGGAAGCAGATAGCTCCTGCCTGACAAAACCTGTGGAGGAGAATGGATCTGGCCCAGAGGTGAGAAGAATCATATACTTTCCTCTCTCAAGGACTGTCTGAAGGGTCTGGACCCTGATGACATAAAGCTGTAAATAAAAGACAGACCTATTGATATATTATGGATGCCCCAATGCCACATCTGTTTATGTATCTTATCTGTTCAGAATTTGTCCAAAGAATACTAATGCTGAGAGGTATGGAAGCAAAAGCTGACAGTTTTCTCTGCTTTGAATATTACTATGCACTTGAGATGATGCACAGTGAGGAAAAAGCATTTTATACTTGAATATAAGTGAAAAATAACAGGGTCATTTTCTTGAGTTCTGTTTTGCAAATGAAATCTTGAGCATCTACTTTAACCTGAACTTCTTAGCAGAAACAATTTTGTCCCTGATTTTTGCTATGGTGATGTCTAAAGATATGATATGATCTTTCAGAATATGATAATCATGTGAGGTTATTCCACTATGGACATGATAATGTACACTTGGTAACCTTGCAAATTTTGTGGTTTTGCTTTTAAATGCTAGCTGTCTTCTTTATTTGGCAAGCCAGTCTTTGTAATATCCGACTCTCTTGCATTTTTGCAAGTAAACTTTTCCTTCCCTTTTATAATGATTTTGTCTCTGAATTTCCCTTTGACTGAGGTAGAACTGCATATCCCCAAGGCAGGTCACATTCTAAATTCCAACGAAGTTGGTGTTAGCAATGCATTTAAGGCAGCAGCAGTCACCACGCTAACTCAGACAAGGGGAGAGTGTTCACGACAGACAGGCAAAGCTAGGAGAGCGCCAGACCAAAAGGAACTCAGACAGACCATCAGCGCTAATAGCAGGAAATCTTCAACAATAGTTCTGTGCCGGTAATCATGGGCAGCAGAGGTGGTAGGAATTGTGGTAGCTGAATTCTAGAGGGCTCCAAAGCCAGTTTAATCAACTGATTGTAACAGCATTAGAAGGTACCTTAATTGTTTACAGGACACAAAGACCAGGCACAACGAAAATTGATGTCTTGGGGGCAGGGCAGCAGAGGGAAGAGAAAAGTCTCTGTTAAAGAAGATGCAAGTTGTTGGCAGCAGGGCCACAGAGGTAATACCTGCTCCCTATGTTAATTCTTGGCTTTAACAGTCCATAAATATTAGTTAAAACATAGTAAGGCAAATGCATATGAGTGTGCATGTGCATGTAATATCCTTCAGAAGAGCCCACAGCCATGTTGTTCAGTGGGGAATGAATTGGTTATTTGCCTTATCATGGGACTGGGTCTGCCTAGAGAAAGAGGTACCTTTTTCTAGTTTCACAAAGGTGCCATTTGGGTTAAACGTGACTTTGCAAAAGAGTGTCTTAAGAGCCAAACTAAACAAGATGCAGTTAAGATCAGAACAGACATAGATGTAGAAACAGTATAAGTTTGCCACTGGGGCTAGGAGGACTATGTCAAGATAGGCTTCCCAGGAGGGCAACTTGTATATTTGTACAGCACCTGCGTTCAGAAGGGCCCTGCATTTGGCTTAATGCTGGGCTGCCACCATCTTGAACTTCTTAATAATCTTATCTTTGATCTTGTGCTTTGTAAATGAAGCATGGCAATGGAGCATACACAGAGGCAAAGGTGTTATATGCAATATGCATGTTTTTACTCCATTTGCATATAGAGGACATGCTGCCATGTGAGCACAGAATTCCAGTAGATACACAGTGCTTCGTTGTCCAGCAAGGCTCAAGAGTACAAATAACTCTATGCTGAGTAAGCAGAGGCACTGACCATCTCTAGAGGCCAAACATGACATTTGAATCAGATCTTGCTTCAAATACAGAAAGAAGACATCAGTGTTCTAAGTACCACCAATGACAAAGGCATCTTATTGTATCCTTTTTTTTTTAACATCTTTATTGGGGTATAATTGCTTTACAATGGTGTGTTAGTTTCTGCTGTATAACAAAGTGAATCAGCTATACATATACATATATCCCCATATCTCCTCTCTCTTGCGTCTCCCTACCCCACCCCTCTAGGTGGTCACAAAGCACCAAGCTGATCCCCCTGTGCTATGCAGCTGCTTCCCACTAGCTATCTATTTTACATTTGGTAGTGTATATATGTCCATGCCATTTATACTCATATTACTTGCCTATGTTAGCCAACCACTTTTGCTGAAAAAGATGACACAGAAGGAAAGGAAAAAGATAGGGCAACCCACAGTTCCTTTTCCTTTCAGTTTTTCCTTACTCTTCAGGAAGTAGAAGATAAAGAATGTTAGTAGAATATGCATATAGCAAGAAGTAAAATAAAAGACCATTAGGTTAGTTTTGTATAGAATTCCCACTGTTTTTGATGAGAATGAAGTACATATGTATATGTGAGCTAAGAAACATGAATTGTCTAATTTTGACACTTCCATTTATGAGATAAACACATATTTGCATTTAAAACTGTCATTGCACAATATGAAGAACAATAAAATTCAGGCTAATAATTTAAATTTTTAGTGTTTCTTTAATTAGAACAAAAGTAAATGGCAAATGAAAAGCATCTTGATATATTGATAGACAGGAGAGGAAAGAGAAAACTTTATTATTAGTATTTATGTTTTAGTATCTTTAGTGGCACTTTTTCTCCCCTGCTTTTTGAACGTGGAATTCCACATTTTCCTTTTGCCCTGGCCCTACATAATGCAATGAGGAAATTAGAGTAGAGATTTCCACACTTTGAGGACAGTGGATCTGCCCCAGAGATGAGAACTGTAAACTTTCCTCCAGAGAGTTGAGAATTCAGAGGATTTTGGAAAGAGGTACATATACCCAGGAGTGACATAATAGTGACCTTGCTTGCAGAATGTAGAAAAAACAAAAATAAACAAATAAAAATTAATCCTTTAAAATATAAAACATAATTGTGCAGGGGAAAAACAGATATGAACTTTAGAATTAAGCATTCCTGTCCAAAAACAAACATCGAGACCAAGCAAAACTCAGAAAAACAAAGCAGCAGCAATGACCAAAAAAAATCAGAAAACTAATGAGAAACTAACTTGGGCCCAATATTATAGACAACAAATCATTACTAAAATTTTGCATATAAAGTACAGTTAAAACTACTCTTAATCATAAGTAATGTGTTCATGAAAAAATATATAAATAATTTGGACCCGTGAGAATACAACTTTTAATGATCTCTAGAAGCAGATTTGCTATTTTCTCATTTTTTTAATTAAGAGTTACATAACTATAGATTAATGAAAATTTACTATAATCAGTGACCTTAAATAAGTGGAAAGGGTGAACCAGCTCAGCAGCAAATTACATAAAATGAGCTACAGCCAACCATGACTAACGTCACAGCCATAGGGATGCATGGGTGGAAATATCTAGCTTGTAAACAGAACTTTCCCTCGCCAACAGACTTAGAGAAGCTGTGAGGGAAATCAAACAAATTCAGACTATTGCTGGGGGGAAATAAAGAGTTGCCAATATTTTCATGAAAGAGTACCATACATTGCAAGTGCTGAGGCTTGGCAATGAGTGTATTGCCCTTGTCTTGTGGGTTGGCCAAAGATTCCTTAAAATCAGGGTGGTAATATGTTATAGGGCTTGGAGTCAGAGAGGCTCTGATTTAAATACCAGTTCTGCCACTTATCAGCTATGTGAGTTATAGCAATTTAACCTCTACAGGCCTTGGTTTCTATATCTATAATGTGGGGGTAAAGAGTACTTATCTTTCAGGGTTGATTTGAACTTTAAATGAGTTAATAGGTATGAAGGACTCAGTCCAATGGCTAACAAAGAGTAGGTAATTACTATTATATGTTGAATATCGATTGACTAATACTCAATTATTATTCATATTCACATTATATTTCCATACTCAATAAATTGTTGCAAGATTAATGTATAGCTAAACAGCATTATAGGATGTAACCCACGTAGATATTAGTTACAAATTTGGAAAATTATCTCCTGCCACATAGTTAAGGGCACTGAGATTACACATTTAAAATCTTTTTCTTTGTTCCAGGAAAATGATCCAGAGGACAGCATGTTGTGTGAATCAGTTTAATGTCAGAGCACTTTTCACCAAGACAAGCTGCTGAGAGATGACCCCTTAAAATATACGTCAAAAGAAGAGCAAGCTTTGACTGATGGAAAGGGAAAATAATGAAGAAAAGAGAGAGATTTAATCCACAGAGAGTTCAATCCCCAAAGAAGGCACAGTGCACCCCATGGAAACTGTGGGTCGTTTGAGGGACCTGGGAGCCTTTAACAAGATTGTGGTGATGGAGGGGTGGAAAATGTACAAATTTAGAAAGTAGAAGGGACAAACAACAGAGTTTTTTTGAAGACACCTTTGTTTATTTTAGTCTGATGTAGAATGCACTTGAGAATATGAATGAAATTTGGCAGAGTATAGTTACATTAGAAGAGTGAGGAGCTCTATTTTTATCAAAATGGAAGTCAAATTTAACCTTTTGTTTGTTTGTTTGTTTGTTATTTTTTTGCGGTACGCGGGCCTCTCACTGCTGTGGCCTCTCCTGTTGCGGAGCCCAGGCTCCGGATGCGCAGGCTCAGCGGCCACGGCTCACGGGCCTAGCTGCTCCGCGGCATGTGCGATCTTCCCGCACCGGGGCACGAACCTGTGTCCCCTGCACCGTCAGGCGGACTTCTCAACCACTGCGCCACCAGGGAAGCCCTCAAATTTAACCTTTGATGAGGTTAAATTCCCTTCCTTCCTTCCTTTCATCCGTATTTTCCTCCATCCTAATATCAAACATCTAACAGACAGCAATCATTGTACTAAATAATGGGCATAAGTAAAAACGATCAGTCCCAACACTGTAGGAGCTCATAGCATGAAAGAGAGTATCAAAGATATAAACAAGTGAACTCCATAGATAAATAGCATAAAGTGGATACACAAAGGACCACTGACTCTCAAAGTTGTTGAGATGGTCAAGAAAGGCTTTGGAAGAAATGATGTTCAGCTTGAACATACAAGCTGAGTTTTAAATTGTTTGTCACATGAGCAAGGCAATGATTGGTATTTTTAGTAGGGAAAATACCATAAGAAAATTAATTGGTAGGTGTCATAGCATGACACATGTGGGAAATACCTATGTATAACATGGCTGAATTTTGGTAGGAAGGGGATTAGCTAGAAGGATGCTAAAATCAATTGTGTTTTCATCATGGAGGGCTTCATTTGCCAGGCTAATGTGTTTACAGAAAGAAAAGAATTAATATCAATGATAAAATTTTCAGGAATGTTGGCATCTTTCAAAATGTATACTGATTACTACTCCTGCCCTAAGTTTTAATGGACAGACATTTAAGTCGTAAGGGAAAGTTGCTTCTGCAACTATTCTCATAGCCTTCTAAATACAGTTACTTCTAGGGCAGGTGTATGATGACTTGTGATGTTACAGGGGGTAGAAGTGGCTATTGTAATTATGGATTAGACTCCATTAACATGGATGATAAAGGCAATAAAATTTTCAAAGATTCTATCAGTATTTTTCTGTGGCTCAGGACATAGACATGAAGAGTTGTAGGCTACTTTCACAGAAACTAAAGTTGTTGCTTAGGAAGATGACCTCCAAATTTTATTGAGTTTCTGTCCCGTAGATGTATATAGCAACTTATTTTGTCTAATTAAGAGATATATTTTATATTTAATTCATTCAGACTAACTTAAAAGGATATCATATTGTCTCAAAGAAGATTCTCTAGTAATATTATACAAATATTTCTATGGCTGTTTATATATGGGATAACAATATTTGCTAAAATATTGTCTTGGCCATTGTAATAAAGAAGTTGACCGTTTTTGATGTTTCACCATTGACATCTTTTAGATCCCCATCACTCTTCCCTGCCTGCTCTGTATCTGCGCAAACTGGATAAAAAGGTCAACAAAGACCCTTTGTCTCTTCACGCCAAAGGAACTTTGAGTAGTGCAGCCTCTAGCCCACATGGGCTCCACTCCCTAACAACAATGAAACCACAAGCTACCTTCCACACTTTAAACCCTACCCTTGGCCCTTGGCTTGACTGCTCATCAGACTTCTGTTTGAGCCCCTACCCTCCTGAGAAGCCCCAGCTTACTGTGACTACAGACAATCCCTGACTTATGATTTTTCTACTTTATGATGGTGCCAAAGCAATAGGAATTCAGTAGAACCATACTTTGAATTTTGATCTTCTCCCAGACTAGTGATGCGCTCTACGATACTCTCATGATACTGGGCAGCAGCAGCAGCGAGCTGCAGCTCCCAGTCAGCCATGCTGTCACAAGGGTAAATAACCGATACACTTACAACCATTCTGTACCCATACAATCATTCTGCTTTTCACTTTCAGAAGAGTATTCAATAAATTATTTGAGGTATTCAATACTTGATTATAAAACAGTCTTTGTATTAGGTGACTTTTCCCAACTGTAGGCTTATGGAAGTCTTCTGAGCACATTTAAGATACACTAGGCTAAACTATGATGTTTGGTAGGTTAGGTGTATTAAATACATTTTGACTTACAATTTTCAACTTAAGATGGATCTCTACTAAATTCATGTTATTCATATTCATTGTTGAGTGCATTATGTCATCTGTTTGGACACCCAAATAAACTCCTGGGTAGGCAATCACACTTACCTTTGGACAGACTGATCAAAACAACCATGCTCTTCAATTACTTTTTAGTGGTTCTCAACGTTTTTTCTAACCAAGTACACACAAAGGATCTGACACTTCCATTAATAATCATAGCTCACAATAACAGGATTCCCAAAGTAGGGAGAATAAAGGGAGTTCTTAATGTGAAGAGCCAGTATGAATTGCTGGCCTTCTAGATGATTCTGTCATGCCTTTGAAGAATTCACCATGAATTCCTACAGAAGAATGCTTAGTGGTATAAGAAATTATCATGGTTTTTTTCTAAAAGAAAAAAAAAGAAAAGCTAAAAATGTTTTGCATATGTTTTAAAGTACTCAGCTTTATCTATCTCCTGTGTAGGAAAAAACCCAGCTCTTTCTTACTACCTCTGTCTTCCCTGTAAGTCTCCTTTACTACTTACATAAAACACTTTGCTTCTAGTCATCAAGTATGTGGAGACTTTTCCCCACACCAAGCAATTCTCCATGACACCAACTGGGTGTCCTACAATTTAATTCAATTGTGACATCCAGAGAGAGTGTCTGACACCACAGGTTAAGGGCTCAGTCCCAAGAGACTGCCCACCCTCACTTCAGACGCCCATTGCAAGCAGTAGGTGTTCAGGTTACCCACAACTTCTGTCTGCCTGGCTAGGAATTGGAGGTTCCCTCCTCCTCCTTGGATTTGATTATTTGCTAGAGAGCGGCTCACAGGACTCAGAGAAACACTTACATTAACTGGTTTATTAAAGGATATGATAAAGGATACAGGTGAACAGTCAGATGAAGAGATATATATGGTGAGGTCTAAGAGGGTCCTGAGCCCAGAAGCTTCTGCCCAGTGGAGTTGGTTGTGAGTTGGAGCAAATCACCCTCCTGGTGTGATGTGCTGACCAATCTGGAAGCTCCTTGAACCCCATACTATTCGGATTTTATGGAGGCTTCCTCACATAGGTATGATCAATTATTAATTTCTTTTCCAGCCCCTCTCCTCTCCCTGAAGAACTGGGGTAGGGGAGACTGAAAATCCCAAGCTTCTAATCATGGCTTGGTCTTTTTGGTGACCAGCCCCCATCCAGAAGCCATCCAGGAGCCCACCCAGAGGGGCCTCTTTATAACAAAAGATGCTACTAGTGCTCTTATCACTTAGCATTTTACAAGGGTTTTAGAAGCCCTGTGTCAGGGATGGGGTCAAAGACAGATTAGAATAAGAATGTTCCTAGTGTTCTTATCACTTAGAAATTTACAAGGATTTTAGGAGCTCTGTGTTGGGAACTGGGGACGAAGACCAATATATATATTGGGTACTTCTTACTATTTTACAGTGTATTATAATCTAATTTTTTAAAAAAGTAACCCTACATAAGCAAAAATGAGACTAAATATATACAGTGATTACTTGTGTCTTGTTGAAATTACAGCCAATTTTTAATGTGAATTTTTCAGATATTCTGTATCACGTTATTTTTAAAGATTAAGTTTTATTGAGATATAATTCACATACCATAAAATTCTCCCATTTAAAACTGTATAACTCAATGTTTTTTGAGTATATTTATAGTGTTGTGCAACCATCACCTCAGTCAATTTTAGAATATGTTTGCCTTTCCTCCTCCTCACAAAAGGAACTCTGTCCCGTAAGAAGTCAATTCTCATTATTTCCCTACCTCTGCCCCAGCCCTAAGTAGCCACAAATTTGCACTCTGTCTCGACAAGTTTGCCCCAAATCTGGACATTTCAAATATAACAGGTGAATTTTGTGTCTAGTTTCTTTCACTTAGCATAATGTCTTCAAGGTTCATCCATGTTGGATCATTAATCAGCACTCCATCCTTTTTATTAGTGAATATTATTCCATTGTATGGATATATTACATCTTGCTTTTCCATTTATCAGTTGATAGACATAAGTTGTTCCCAATTTTGGGCTATTATTAATAATGCTGCTATGAACATTATTGTACAAGTTTTTGTGTGGGCATATATCTTCATTTTTGGGGGGTAGATACTTGGGAGTGGAATCAAAACTGGAGCCTTCATACACTGCTGATGGGAATTTAAAATGGTACAGCCACTTTGGAAAAGAGTTTGGCAGTTCCTCAGAAAGTTGATAAAATATTGTCACTAAATAATATTATTAATAAAATATTATTACATTATATAATATTATTTAAATAACAAATATCATTTTAAATGATATAAAAATGAAATATCCATGTATGCAAAGCTAGATCAAGAAAATTTATATTTTTAAATCTATCCATCTGTTCAACCTTTATCTATCTATCTATCTATCTGGAGGTTATGCTCTTATATTGTTTACTTTTTTTCTCCAAATTCTATCCTTAGATGGAGTTAGAGCAAAAAAACCTTATATGAGGTTATATTTACTTGGATTCATGCAAAACTGTCTCCTATAAGTGGCCTTTTAATGTGTTACCTTTAGCTTTTATAAAAGAATCCCAGTAATCTATCACTTGAAAAATATTACTATTTGATGTATAGAAATGCTAACTGAGAACTCATTTACCACACTGCTCATATTGCTGTCTCTAAGTGTATTAGTCAGTGAGGGCTGCCATAATAGAATACCACAGACTGGGTGTCTTAAACAACAGAAATTTATTTTCTACCAGTTCTGAGGCTGGAAATCCAAGATCAAGGCAGACAGCATTGGCTCCTGACCAGGACTCTCTTTTTGGCACATAGGTGGCTACCTTCTCACGGAGTCTATTTTGTCGAACCCAAGCTTGTGTGCCCCATGCACAGTGAGGCCAAACAAATTGAAACGTCAGAGTTTGGAGCAGAGAAAGGTTTATTGCAAGGGCCAAGCAAGGAGAATGGGTGGCTTATGTTCAAAAACCCTCGAACTCCCTGATGGGTGTCAGGAAAGAGCTTTTAAAAGCAAATTTGGGGGAAGGGCAGCTGGATGTGTGACTTTCTTCTGACTGCTTGGTGGTGAGGTGACAGGGTGGTGTTCCAGGAATCTCAATCATCTGCCTTCTGGTTCTGAGCAGTCTGGGGTCAAGGGCTTATGCTCAGCCTGATGTTACCATCCTCCACCTGGGTGGGGGCCCCAGCTCTTCAGTATGTGAAAATTGCTATTCACATCCCCAAGGAGGAACCAGGACCCTGCCCCATCGCTGCACTATTGTTTCTTGACTGCCTTCCCTTTGTTTCTGCATTCCCTAATTGGCAAATGTTTGAATATGCCCTTTGGAACTCAGGGAAGCTCTCTGTGGCTGAAGCCTTTTTCCTACAAATGAGAAACAAGGGACATGGAAAGGCTTTTGTACTCAGGAGGGCCCCACAGGGTCTTGCTCAGTTTCATCCTTACATGGCCTTTTCTCTGTGTTCACACATTCCTGTTGTCTCTTACTCTCTCTTAAAAGGACACCAATCCTGTTGGATTAGGGTTCCATCCTTATGACCTCATTTAATCTTAGTGATCTCTTTAAAGTTTCTATCTTCAAATGCAATCACACCGGGGGATAGGACTTCAACATATGAATTTTGGGGGGCATAATTGAGTGCAAATATTAAGGTAACTTGTTTTTGCTTTTAGATCTTAGTGTCATAATGTTCCTGGTAAATTTAAGGTTCTTTCTTTGTCGCGAAAGAATTCGGAGACAAAGTGATAGGTAAGAATCAGATTTATCTAGAGAGAAACACCCTCCACAGACAGAGTGTGGGCCATCTCAGAAGGCGAGAGACAGCCCCAAAATATGGCGTGGTTCGTTTTTATGGGCTGGGTAATTTCATAGGCTAATGAGTGGAAGAATTATTCCAATTATTTTGGGGAAGGGGCGTGGATTTCCAGGAATTGGGCCACCACCCATTTTTTGATCTTTTATGGTTAGCTTCAGAACTGTCATGACACTGGTAGGTGTGTCATTTAGCTAATATACTACAAGGAGTGTATAATGAGGCTCAAGGTCTACTGGAAGTTGAATCTTCTGCCATCTTGGACCCAGTTGGTTCTAACTAGTTTTTGTCATGTACTATGGCTATGTCATTCTTTTAAAGGTTGTGCCCTGTCCCCTTCCCTCCTGTTTCAATAATGCAGCTTTGATCACCTACAGAATGATGTTGTTCTGCTCTACAATAATCACAGCTATATTGCTTTTTTCTCTAGCTGTTAGTAAACATGAGTCTAACTTAAGGTTCAATGATCACAAGTTCAAGGACCACAGGGCCTGAGGGCATGGATTTAGTTGGTTCTCTGCCACTCCTTTTTCCTCCACCTACTTCTCTTATCAACTCTACCCAGTGATAACTATCTACTTCTATTTATATTTCCCCTGTTTCTGATTCTTGCTTCTTACTTATTTTTGCCAACATTTTATTATTCATGTTCTGATTGTTAGATGACTCAAATCTTTTCCGAAACAAGACAAAAATACATAAAGAAAAAGAATGAGTAGTCAATACAGAGAACTTGAATCATTTCAGAGATAAAACCTAAGTGCATTATACACATAAGAACTGTGTACCTGTGCTTGTAATTCTAGTTTACTGTTTCCAGTCTTTTTCAGTTTTCACTTTCCTTTTGAATCCCCCTATTAAGTAGAAAGTTAAAAGGTTTTTGAGGGAATACATTTCCATTCATTATAGCATAAACATGTTGGGAGACTTTTACATGCAAGTATCAGAAGAATCACTAGTGCTAACAAGAAAGAACTGCATTATAATGTCATTTTCCAGTACCTATATCTTCTTTTTCTAAAAGAACTGAGAGTATTTTGGAGAGAAGGAAGCAAGATAATAAGAGAGACACCTTTCATTCTTTGCATACCTTATCCATATTTACCACTGTGTCTGAAAGATTTCCCAGTTCCTGAAGGAAGATTATCATGTCAAAAATTTTAAAGTCTCTGTCTCAACTTCATTAAATATCTTCCAAAGATATATAGGGCAGTAAAAGAAAGAGAACACAGATAAAAAATTTAGACCCTCCTAATGGAATTTAAAGCTCAATAATATGTACTTTCAGATGCAATTAATATTTGCTCAGAGAAGAACTAGGTAATTAGAGCAGATGATCTCCAATAGGTGGGTGTGAATATGAGAGATCAAATACATCTTAAAGGGATGTGCAAGACTAATGTTTGTTCTCAACTTCACTGGGTAAATTAACTCATTTGTGAGTATCTCAAAGAATACAACTTACTCAAAGGGAGAAGCTTATCGACCAATTGATAATCTGCTATATTTTTATAAAAATAAAATGTGCATAACAGATCCTTGAAAACAAATTTAAATCTTTTCTGTAGAAAGGAAATGTGCCATGAGATACGGTGAGATAAAAGAAAATAGAAACACACGTAACAGTTCTGTCTAGGTTACTAATGAATTTGAGGAGATTTTTAGTAGACTATTGTGGCTTTTAACTACAGATTTTATCAACCACATAAATATATAGTCCTATTACTAGTTGAAGACATTATGTTGTTGTGAAAAGTAGACTAGGATAGGAAGTAGGAACACATGGGTTTAAGCCAACGCCCAACTTTTATTTGCTTTGTGACCTTGACCATCTAATTTTTCAAAATCCCAGAAATATTTTCCTATCTACCTGACCCAACTGTTTAACAATCAAAGGACAAAGGAACAAAGGAGAGATAGATATGAAATCATTATATATTCGAAAGATACTGCAAGTACTATTACTTTATTATTTAATGTTGTTAAGCTCTTTTTTCAAATGTTATACAATTGGCACACTGTACTTAACCTATGAAATATTTCTATATTGATTTTAAGGATGCCACACATCCATTGTAACATGTAAGAAGCTGACAGCAAGGACTTTCATTAGCAGCCTAAGTAAAAGGGCATTTTAAATGTTTTAATGTGTTATAATCTGGAGTTGAGAAGAGCAAAGCCACATCCTTGTTTGTGTGTGTGCTAAGACTGCACAACCCAGAGATGAGTGACTCTATGCTAGTAGAGGCCATGTGCCAAAAGACTGCTAGAGAATTTAAGAATTATGAAGAAATGATTCTAGAGGAGAGACAACCCTGTTCATTAGCTACCACTGCCTTATACTTGGAAGAACAATTCCATAGAACATTCTGGACAAGATTTGGAAAACTATGGCCAAATCTATCATGCTGCCTGTTGTTGTAAATAAAGTTATATTGGAATATAACTGTGCTCATTCTCTTGGGTACTTTTGTGCTACAGCAGCACAGCTGAGTAGCTGTAAAACAGACTGTGTGGCCTAAAATATTTACTATTTGGCCCTTCCCAAAAAGTTTGTTGACCCAGTTCTAGATCACTGTCTTACCGATGTCATTGGAAACCTCTCAGAAGTCAAGCAAGAAAGACGATTGGACCATTAGACTTATATCTGTAACCACAGACTTGGGTATTAACCTAGGTTGCTGTTGTAACACAATGCTTTTCAAGTGTGAGTATGAACATCAACTGTGTAGTGTAGGGAAAAATAATTTTTGTTTAAGAAAGGAGTCCACTGCCTTAGAGTGTCTCTTTGAAAACATAAGAGATCTGATAAAAAGGCTTGATGTTTGGATTATACAATTCAAGAGCCTGGTCTTCTGACCCTTGGGAATTGTGAACATTTACCTACAGATTTAACTCAGGGGTCTCGCATGGGTACAGGTGCCATAATCACAAAGATTGTCCTCTTGTCTCTCAAGGGAGTAAGAGAAGTTTTAATTGTTCTCTCTCCTGCTTTTTATATAAATTTGTGTGAAATTCTGTCCAGATTTTGTAGTCACTTTCACATGAAAGGTAGCAGAATATGCCACCCCAAAATATGCTTCTTTGGAATAAGGATTATTTTGAGTTGATTTTTTTTGAGAAAAAGTAGAAAGAAGAAAATCTCTGAAAACAGAGTAGAAATTACCTTTTATAAAGGCATTTACACACGAAGGGGGGAAAGAGGGATGGGCTGAATTGGGAGATTGGGATTGATATAGATACACTATTGATACTATAAATAAAATAGATAACTAATGAGAAACTACTATATAGCTCACGGAACTCTACTTAATGCTCTGTGGTGACCTAAATGGGACGGAAATCCAAAAAAAGAGGGGATATATGTATACATATAGATAATTCACTTTGCTGTACAGTAGAAACTAAAACAACATTGTAAAGCAACTATACATCAATAAAAATAAAAAAACTAAACAAAGAAATTTACATTTATAAGGGCAATCTTTATTTTAAGGGTGTCTCCCTCTCTGTACCAGGAAGAAAAGAAGGACTAAATCAAGAGTTACTTCTCTCAGTGGAGAAGGCATGGACTTAAGTCTGTGTAACAAAGCTTACCTTTACCTGTTTACTCTGTTTTTCCTGCTAACATCCCTTAACTGGCTTCCCTGCCCAACCTCCCAAACTTTCTTTTGTTTTTAGCTGAAGATGGTATTTAAGGTGGTAGCTTTGGCCATTTCTGGGAATCTACTCATTTTTCCTGTGTAAGTCCCATGTATAACCAAGGTATATATATTATTAAATTCCTGCTTATTTCTCTTTTGCTAATCTGTCTTTCAATACAGGGGAGTCTCAGCCAAGAACCTAGAAGGGTGAAGGGAAAATTAGTTTTTCTCTGCTATACATATTACCTTACCTGCACAGGCCTCTCATAATGCTTACCCAATATTAAAATGATGTCCTCTCTCTCTCTCTCTCTCTCTCTCTCTCTCTCTATATATATATATATATATATATATACACACACACACACACACACACAATTTCTACATTAGTACGGAGGGGTCTTCTGTTAGTAGAATTCTTTTTTTTCCCCTCACAGTACGGACATGGCTAGAATGCAGATTCTTCTTGGTAGACTTAGTGAGGCACTCAAGATTGTGCATTTCTAAGAATGATGCAGGTGATGCTGATATTCTGAGGAACACATTTGAGTTACTAAATTCAAATAGAATTATTATGTTTTAGGTTTTCTAAAACTAAATTTAGCTGTTAAAACCCCATTTCTATTCCAAGTCACTTGCAATTAAAATTCAGTCTCTTTTGGGTAATGTCGAGTAAGAAAAAAAAAATTTTCCTCCAGCCTTCTAAGTTCTCAGCTGGGAACTCCACAACAAAATGATTAATAAGAGAAAGACAAACATAAATGAATTAACATGTGTACCTCATGTATATGTGGAAGATACCTAGAGAAAAATGAGTAACTCTCAGAAGTGGCTTAGAATTCAGGCTTAAATACAATCTTCAACTAAAGACAAAAGAGTGGGTGTGGGAGTGGCCAGTTATTGTGGGGAGACCAGAAAAAAAAGTATGGTAAACAAGTGTAAGATTTGTTATGCAGATTTAAGTTTACACCTCCATTCATAAGAATTTCTCTTGATTTTGTCATTCTCCTCTTCCAGGTTCAGAGAGGAAAATAACCTTACAAATAGAGATTTCCTTTATGAATGTAAATTTCCCTCATAAAAGGGTAACTTCTACTTTGTTTTCAGAGCTTCTCCTGTGTCTGCTCTTTCTCAAAATAATCAGCTCAAAATAATCCTTGCATCAAAGAGGTACATTTTGAAGTGGCATGTTCCACCACCTGACAATAACAACTGAGTCAAATGCACAGCTCTGTTTTTCTTCCTTTTTGGCAAAGTGGTTTTACTCCTGAGGTGCTGGGGAAATTTACAGGTATCTTAGGTATTGTTGGCATGCCTTTCTGCCTTACTCTGATGGCATTCATTGAGGTTTTTCCTCCATTGTGTTTTCATCAGCTTGGGCTTCTGCTGCCAAGTCTGGATCTGTGGTCTCATAACACAGCCAGTCACTTGGGTCATCCCATCTAACTTCTCCTTATTCCAGGCTCAGAACCCTTGTTTCATCTGGCCTTTCTCAGCCCTTCTGAACCTCATAAAACCCCTAGCTGTTTACTCTCTCCAACGATGTAGTCAGGGACTTGAGGCTTTCCCTGAAATCAACAAACTAGCCTTGTATATAGGCATGGCTTCTCCAAAACCCTTAGAGTATCCTGGTCTATGATGGGACTGAGGCAAAAGCTTACTGTTCCCCGGTTCACTCTAATCCCATCTATGGTTTCATCCTTCCCCTGAGACTCACTTAGGATAGAGTCATGACTTGTGGTCCTTTCAGAGACATTCATTCACCCACAGGGTTTTTGTCTTTATTTAAAATTTTTCTATTTTGTTCATGATGAATTTTTTGCATTAATTTTGATTAAAAAATTGCATTAAAATATGACATCTTGATTAATGATTTTTTGGTGACCCCTTAAATTTTGCACCCTATTTGAGTGGCTTGCTCACCTCACTGGAATCCCAGCCATATCATCTTTTCCAATTTTCTCCTTCCTCCCCAGAGCAAATGATCTATTACTCCATTTGAGTGGGAAACTAGCATTTAAATTATCATGCATCATCATTACATACACTTGTTACTGATGATCTTACAACTCTGCTTTTTTTGGATCTTGGTTTCTTGATTCTCAAATGCCTTTTCCTCATTTAGAAGACAAAGAAGAAGAAAAGCCCTAGCCCTGTGAATTGAATGTATTGACTTTCATGATTGTTGTTTTCTTCAGTGAGTTAAAAAAAAAAAAGCGTACTTGTCAACTCAGTTGAATGAGTTATTATTGTTTTTTATTATTATTACTATTATTGTTTTCCATTTATATCCACTCTCTGCCTATATATAGTGCATAAAAAAGCCATGATATTTTCCCAGTGAATAAAAACACAGTTAATATCTGAAAATATTACCTTACTATAGTTTACAATAATAATTGAGATAAGGTTAGACGAGGTAGAAAACTTGAGTAGTTTGCCAGTATCTGGCTGCTACAATGCAGATGAACAGATAATAACGTCCTTAAAAAAAAACAAGAGGATACGGAAATAGTTGATTGTAAGCTCCTCTGAAGGTATAGGTTGTGTTTCATATATTTTGGCAGATAGGAGAGAGTTAAAATATATTTGGTAAGTAACTATGGAATCATGGTTGGTATTTTAATGATGTCATTTATTTCCTACTTACTATGTTTTGTAGCATCTCAAAAAAATCGACCAGAAAAAGAAATACCAATCATGAGAATATATATTTTCTCCACATTTTAGGCACAGGCCACTGGTTATTAAAAACTGTGGAGATAAAAAATTTTTAAAGGGAGGAAATTTAATTCAGGCTCCACTTTGAAATAAAAATAACAATAAAGTAGAATGAAAGGGGGAAGATAGGGAGCAGAAGGCCACGTAGAGAAAATAAACCTTTTGAATTGCTTTTGAAAAGAGATAATAAACTGGACGGAAAGCATAAAAGTACTGCTGTAGATGGAATAACTTGATGCCAATTCCAGAGGCAGGAAGAGCCACGTACCGTCTGCAACAGATGTGTGGGAGGCACAACAGTCCTCTGGGAGCTACGAGGTTAAGGAAGTAACTGTGCAGGAGGCACAGTGACAACTGGCCTCTCGCCCGCTGAAAGCAATCAGTACGAAGGAGGGTTGGAAGGTGTCCGGAATTTCACACTATGCTCTTGAAATAGCTAGTAGCTTATTTTTATGAGAGCCCTGAGACATATTTTCACTGATCCTTTACCCAGACAGTTGAGTTTCTTTAATGAAATGACATTACTCCTTTGGGGAAAGGATTTGAGGACAGGGAACAATCAGGCCTACTAGCAACTCCCACTATGAGAGGTGCTCTTGAGAGCTGGCTGGCTCTCCACGCAGAAAGGAAGCATCAACGCCTTGCTGAGAGGTCGGGAATTCTTAAAGATAGTGCTTTTTTAAATCCACCTCTCCCACCCCTCACTGTCATCTAAATGAATATACAATAAGCTTAAAGGAACTGGGAAACTAAAATTATAATGACAGTGATGATAATAAGGACATTACCTTATCTATAATTTTTATACTGTATTATGGATTTTCTTGAAAAAAGGTATTTCACAATGCTTATTTATTTTATTTATTTATTTTTTTGCGGTACGCGGGCCTCTCACTATTGTGGCCTCTCCCGTTGCGGAGCACAGGCTCCGGACGCGCAGGCTCAGTGGCCATGGCTCACGGGCCCAGCCGCTCCGCAGCATGTGGGATCTTCCCAGACTGGGGCACGAACCCGTGTCCCCTGCATCGGCAGGAGGACTCTCAACCACTGCGCCACCAGGGAAGCCCCACAATGCTTATTTAATATAATGAACTCCACATTAGTCTTATTTTCTAGTTTTAAGTAAGAATTTTCCCATTTTTCAGTTATATAGTATTTACTTAGTGCCATATTATTAAATGACTCAGAGCACCTCCTCCATCTTCATTTTTTTCCTTTACACGATGAATGAATTCAGGATCTGACAGTAGATGGTGCTATTATTTCAAAGACCATACAGTACCAAAGACTTTCAGATTATTTTAAGACTACAGAAACAAGTGAGCGAAAAGTGTGAAACTTGACACCGTTTTCTAGTTTGCAAAGGTTATGGAGTGGAAAGCTATTTTTATGTAGTGACCTATTCTGTCCTTTTGGGGGATAAAATAACAATGAAAGCTTCCCTTAGTAATTAATGAATTCTGGCTCCCTCGAAAAGAAGAGCTATATCCACATTTAATTTTCTCCTTTGAAGCAGCAACAATCACAGATGCTGTTGCTCATACCGACTGCCATTACAGACAAAAAGCAATTCACACGTGCTCAGCAATGCAAAAGATGATATTAAAATGTAAAACACGTGAATGTGAAGTTTCCTTAAAAATACTGAAAAAAAAGATATTTCTAATATAAAGCAATTTATATGTAAAACATCTGTAATCACAAAAGCACCTTAAATACAATATTCAAATGCAAGCCATGAAACCCTGTATCTGACAATGATAAATCAGCATATTAAAAGCTTGCCTCTTCTGGCAGCAGATGTTCTTTGAAAGAGAATTGGTAACAGATGCACACCATAGAGGGGGCTCAAACAGTGGTGACACAGGCAAGGGCCTGAGTGGAGCCAAAGCTACACTGCTGGATCATGGCACCTGCAGCTAAAGCACAACTGCTGTCGAGGTTCCTAAAGAGCAACACTACAAGCTGTCTCTTTAAAACCCCATTACTTAGACTTAATGGCCATTGATGGGAACCCTTTACCTCTCTCAGTGGCAAAGGTTTAGATTATTCTCATTTTTCATGCCCAAACAAAACATATGGTGATGGGCTCTCTTAAGGGTGAGCCACATTCTCCACCTAAATTTGCACCTCAGAACACCTAAATGTAAAGAAAAATGTAAACCAAATGACGGGTGATACTGTGGAAGTAATAACAAACACCGGTATTTGAAACATCTGGATAATTAATTGCATCATTTTAAAAACTGTATGACTTCTGTTTTGCAGGGCCAGCCATATTTTCAAACATGCACTTCTAAGAAATTTCAGTCTTTTAAATGGTGTCTCCTTTAACCCTTGAGCTCCTAATAAGAGACTTTTGAATTGAATACGGGTTTTAATTGTCGATTAACAATTCTGTTCTATTGGCACTGCTAATATCTCATGTCCCTTATATGCCTCCTAACCCTGAGGATTATAGAATTGCATGAGTAATATCAAAAATAAGTAATATGCCATTTTCAAAGGTTCTTTGAAAACAATTGCTAACACTGCTTTATTTCATATTATACACATTTTTCTGTTATTATCTACATGTGGCAATTTTAAGGCATGGTCTCAAATTCTTAGACATTTCTACCATTTAGAGGTGATGTCTATGCTCATTTCCCTTGAATCTGGGTGATTATTTTGACTAATATGATTCAAAGGAAATGATGTCACATGACTTTGACTTCAAGACAACATCAGAAGGAGCTTTAAGGCTTTTGCCTGAGTGTCTCAGAACGCTCACTCACTCACCGTAGGACCCAGGTGCACAGGACCCTACATTCTGAGAAGTCCAAGCTGCATGAAGAGGTTGTGCCTTGATTAGGTGCCCCACTCCACGGCTGAGGCTACCCTTCCAGTCATCCCAGCCCAGGTGCCAGAATGAGTGAAAAACCTCCAAATAATTCCAGTTCCTAGATGTTGATCACCTCAGACATTTGAATCATTACAGCTGAGGCCCTGCTGTGTCCTTTTGGGATATCTGACCCACAGAATCACTAAGTGTAAGCTGTGGGTTAGTTTGTTACTCAGCAATTGACAACTGGAGCACCAGAGTTGGGTTATAAACTGCGGCAGCATTGCCAGTTGTAAATTGTGAAGATATTCATATTGTGAGTATGTTTAGTTTTAGATACTTCCAGTATCCCGAGTCTCCTAATAAATTTTCTTGCTTTGATCCTCTCCTCCCTCCATCCAACCTAGTTACAAAGCTAATTACAAACGTGTATCCCTGCTCTGCCACTCTGTACGTCTTCCACTCCCACAAATATATCCTGCCTTCCCTTTGCTGGTAGTCCACCCTCCTTAGATGGATATTTACTGACCTTTATTCTCTGTCACCTACATATACGTATTTATTTCCAACTATTCCTACAAATGGTTTACTAAATCCTGTGAATTTCAATAGCAAAGAACTAGAAGAATCTCCAGGGTCATTTTCAAATTACATATCTACTCTGTGAAGTTCACCTCGAACCCAAGCACGCCTTGGAGAATCATTGATTCAGTTTTCCAGTGCAGTGGATAAGTTTATGGCTATCCTTAAAATACAATAAAGGGCATAGATGTAGTTAAGAACCTCTAAACTTTCATGTTATAGACATTGTTCCTCAATATCTTTGCTTTTTCTATTCTTACTATTTAGGATACTGTCTTCTGTTGCTTCCTCTTAGTTTATCAGAGTCAAATTATTTTTCAGTCAAGAAGCATATAAATTCCTTTTGCCTAGGTGTTCTTCCTAGGATTTAAATATGATGTTCCTAGATATCATGTATTGAACACTCAATGCCAGGCACTTGGCTTAGCTCTTTACATACATTATATCACGTTTCACTCCATTTTCTCAAATGCTTTCTATTACCAATCATTTGGCAATTGCCCTATCTTACTTTTCTCTGTTGTTTATACTTTTACTAACATTGTCTCAAATGTTTAAAATGACCCCTGAAAGACAAGGATTTATTTATTTTTTTCTTGGTGTCCCTAGGATATTTATATAGTGAGCTGGGACATAATGGGTGACCAATAACAATTTATAAAAAAGGAACAATTCAGCTAAAACATATTACTTACTGTTAGTATCAAGTCTATTACAATTTCTAGATATCTTTAATCACTGGCTCTTTTCATTATATCAATCAGGTTCTGAAATGATGTAATGAGATTTAATTTTGTTAGTAATTTTACAATTCCACTGAGGCTGTTCCCAAACACAATTTGTTCTCAGGTGGCTATTCTTACACGGCAAATTGGATATACTTTTTTAAGATGGGAGATAAGAACATTATACATTTCCTAACTTTCACTGAAGTTAATGGATTTCTACAGTACTTGTTGCTTCAATCTAATTAATCCCTACTTTATGCCAAGGACTAGTGATACATATTTTAAACACAGAATCATCTCTTCCACATTAGATTTCAAAAAAATGTCTAATAAACATTTATATTAATGATGCATTTCAGAAACCTATAAAGCAGTTTGAAAAGAAGTCATAAACCCCCTATAGTTAGCAAGATTTTCTCCCAATTTTCCTGTTCAAGGTGCATTAAAACTTGCTAAAGCTCATTAATTTCAGGAAAAAAAGTGTATATGTCTTTCAAACTACAGTATACTATTTTAATGTGAAATTCCTTAAGTCTTTTCTTTCTCGTGTATTTATACTTTTAACATCTAATGCCACAAATACATATGCAATAATATGTTTTCCATATTTCTATATGTTGCCAGTTCAGTGAAATATTTCTTTATGCCATTAGAGCAGCCTCATAAGTTCCATGGAGAAAAAAAGATATAGATCTTTTTGGCTGCATGTGTGTTTTAGACAACCTTCTTCTCCTTTTTTGTTTTAATTTTAACTTTGCTGCAGCTGTAAAAGATAAAATGCTGCAATGCCGCACTGGACAACTAAGGAGATGATTTTATTCAGGCTACTGCAATAAGGAAAACATTCATTAATGAGGAATTTCTCAAAAATAAATAAATAAGGAAGGAAGGAGACCTGGAGTTTTAGAGAGGCAGGTAAACAGGGAGCCATCTGTGAGTCTTAAGGGAGTCATGAAGATGGATGGAGATGAGTCACTGAGGAAGGGTAGAGGTGGGTCTTTTCTGAGAATAAAAAGGGCAGGGTGGTCCTTTGCTGTTAGCCGCTAATTGGAACACAAAAGGGTGAGAACATGGGGTTCAGACAAAATTCAACCTTGTCTCAGGGAATGGGGATGGAAGAATGCTTGAAGTTAATGCACACAACTAGGAAGAAATTCTGATGACTTAGTGGTAGAAAACAAAAGGTCTAACCCTGGATATAGAGCCCTAATGACAAATTATGACTGGTGGAAGAAGTGGTTTTAATTATATAAATTAGACTGTGGGGAAATGTGTTCCCACTTCTCTCAGCTTCACTTTATCCATCCTCAACCCCCAACTCCCCACTGGGGATATGGGGTTATGGCTCCCTTAGAACATGAAGGGCCTCTGAAATGGGAAATAGAGCAAATAGAGAGGGAGAGGATTAACAGCATAGGAGGGTTCTGAATGCTTTGAAAGTGACTGTTTTAGAAACTGCTATTAAACTTCCTGTAAATGAGACTAGAACTGCAAAGACAAATGGAAACACGATTCTGGCATTAAAGTACTAATAAAGGTTTTAATATAATTTCCAGAAAACATGGTTTGTACAGAGATTGTTCACCACCTCTTTCAACTTTACACCGAGTGAAAGCATCACACAGAGAACTACGTAATGTCAGCTAACCCCTGCATTACTTATAGGTAAATGCTAATTAGCAAGGCTTCCAAACTCCAGACAATAAAGAAGACCTACTTCACAAAATCAGTGGGTTTTGGACTTTGTGGAGAGCAAATGAGAAATGGAACTCAACTTCCAGCACCTGTCCAGTCCCACTGTGATGAGTATTCTGTGTAAAATGGTCACATGACAATTTATATGAGAAGACAAGCTATGGATAGGCATGATGAAGTAACTGCTTGAGAATGCCATTGTGTAATTGTACAAATTGTACTCTGGGAGAGTGAGTAAGACAATCTAATAGATGCTGCTTGCTAGATATGCATTTCTAATTTAGTTGATTAATCTTCTTCTGTCAAAACTACTTTATTTTTAACTACAGCTCTCACTGATTTTCCCTTTCTCTCGCTCTCTCTCTCTCTCTCACACACACACACACACACACACAATTTCACATTTCAAAGACTTTTACTAAGGCCAGTTTATTCTTCACAGCCTTATCTTCACATCAAACTTACCATAGATGAAGATACTGAACTACAGGTTAATGAAACAGTAAGTTCAAGATAACTTGGTGACACATCTAAAACTAGAACCCAGAGTTAGAAACTACTCCTACTAAGTAAAAAGCTAAAACTATATGCAGTAAATGAATACATGACAGAAGGAAGTGAGTCAAGTGGCAAATGGAGAATCTTTATCCATGGACTTAAAATTCAGGGGAAGTAATCATTTATTTGGTATCAGCAATTTTAACTACCTAATGATGTGGGGAAAAGGATGGCCAGTGAGAAAATTTCCAGTTGTACTGATTATTTTTACTTAATTATTATTTATGATATCTATTCACTATTTTAGTAATGAAAGTATGTATGTATTTCTGTGATTAATGTGGACTATAAGTACAGCAGAGTTAGCTACTGAAACTTAAGATAGACCGAGTTTTCATGGCAAGACAAAACTTCACTCTGTCAGAGTGTACTCTATCTCAGTGTATATTTACTACCATTTTCAAACTTCAAACTCAGCTCTAAAATGTAGAAAGCAACCTTCTTTTTAACATATAAATTAGGTTGTATAATCAGGCAATTTTACTGTTAACCTCAAATATATTAAGGATATACATAGAAATATGTCATTGTAGTTATATATATGTATATATATCTTTAAATTTCATTTTCTGAAACTTCCTTATCAGAATCTCAAAATTAATACATTTGAAAAATAGTTTGTGATGAACTATTGTTGTAGTATTATAAGGTTCCAGGTAGAGATTAACTATAGTCTTCCTTGAAGTGCTTTTAAAATCACAACTATTCCATTGGCAACTAATTCCTAGAGTTGGTATTTGTCACTTCGACAGACAAAAAAAAGGTTTTTCCACTGTTCAAAATGTACTCAAGGGCTTCCCTGGTGGTGCAGTGGTTGAGAGTCCGCCTGCCGATGCAGGGGACACGGGTTCGTGCCCCGGTCCGGGAAGATCCCACATGCCACGGAGTGGCTGGGCCCGTGAGCCATGGCCGCTTAGCCTACGCCTCCGGAGCCTGCGCATCCGGAGCCTGCACGTCCAGAGCCTGTGCTCCGCAACGGGAGAGGACACAACAGTGAGAGGCCCAAGTACCACAAAAAAAAAAAAAAAAAGGTACTCAAGAAAAAAAAAATTATTTTATTCAGTTTCATTCAACACAATACGCACTAGGCCAGGGTCAAAGTATGTGAATGTCAGAAATAGATTTAACTAGGTCTTGGAAGGTGAGGAAGGTGAGAGAGAGAACTATGAGAAGGGCTAAGGGAATAAAATCATATAAAAAAGAATATAAATGAAATCAGTGAGATAGGAAAGTTGGTGCAATTTAAGGGCTAGTAGTTAAAGACTCTGACGACTGAAGTTAGGTAGGTAGGGAAGTTTTCAGTGACCTGATAAGAAAGAATCTTAAATGGTAGGCCGAATAGTTTGTATTTCATTCTCTATGTAATAGGAGACAATGTAGGCTTTTTTTTTTTCTGCAGTACGCGGGCGTCTCACTGTTGTGGCCTCTTCCGTTGCAGAGCACAGGCTCCGGACGCGCAGGCTCAGTGGCCATGGCTCACGGGCCTAGCTGCTCCGCGGCATGTGGGATCTTCCCGGACCGGGTCACGAACCCGCGTCCCCTGCGTCGGCAGGCGGACTCTCAACCACCGCGCCACCAGGGAAGCCCTTTTTTTTAACTTTTTATTTTATATTGGAATATAGTTGATTAACAATGTTGTATTAGTTTCAAGTGAACAGCAAAGTGATCCAGTTATACATAAACATGTAGAAGAGATAAACAATGTAGGCTTTTGATAACGGAAATCGTCGACTTTACTCTTCGTTTAAGAAGAGAAATGTGATGGTGATATAAATCACAGATTGAAAAAACAAGAGACTGGAAATCAATACACCAATTAGGAAGCTATTATAATAGTCCTGGGAAGCACTGGGAAGAAAAGAGAGATCACTGGAACAAGTGGTGTGGTTAAGAGAGAAATGACAGAGTTTAAAAAGTGAATCAGAGAGTAAAGGTGATGGTGACTCAAAACTGAGTAAAAGGAAACAAGAAGGCTTGGAAAAGTAGGTAATGACATCACTTCTGTTGTGATTGTGGAGCTGTTGATGATACGGACTTGAGAGTCATGAACTTAAAAGTAGAACGTAAAACTCTGAAGGTGGATGATACTTTCAAGGGCAAAGTGTGAGGCAAAAATAGACAAGGTTGATATTCAAATAAAGGATGAACTTACACTTAAGCAATTAGAGGAGGAAGCTACAAGGCATCTACAATAGAAAATTTATAGAAGTAGGAAGTACAGGTATTACTTGTACTTTATAGAAGTAGATGAGTACAGGTATTAAAAAAAGGTAGAAGGTGGTGTTCAATAATTTTATGAATTAATGTCATGAAGACGTCATTAGAAGGCCACCAGTTATTTCTAAGAGAGCAGTATCAGTCGAGTAGAACTGTGGAAAACCAGATGGTGTGGTGTGGCCGAGTGTATTGTGAAACCACGGTGGAATAGATACTCCTGTTTTGTGATACTAGCAATAAAGGGAAGGTAGTTTGGAAGTGCAGCTGAATCAGGAAAAAAATACTTTAGCAGAGAGAAATCAGATTCCAGAAGGATTTGTTTCTTAGGCAAAAGAGTAGAGAGCTTAGGATAAGCTGGAGGATAAACTGAAGGGAAAAAAAAGAGATAAGTCTGTAGAAAAAATGAAGAAAAATACAAGCTCCACCTGTAAATCAGAAATATTAATACTTAATTCTGGAGTTATTGTCAGGCTTGGTGGTTAGTGTCTAGCTTCATGAATAATAGGCAAGTAATAAATGACAACTCATTACTTATCAATATAAAAAATATACAATTCATTTACACGCTATTAGTCAATATATTCATAGATGTGAATTTCAAGGAACAGAGCTTTTTTCCTGAAAAGCTAAATTTTTAGCTACTTTCTAAAATACATATCATATAACTTTCCCTTTTTGAGACTACAAGAATGACATATTTTATCTTTTCTCGTGATTCAGTGTCATTTTGAAATCATCAATGATGTATTACTGTATTCCAGAAAAGTGAGACAAGCAAGAGAAACATCATTGTGGAGGCGGGCAAATGCCAATAAAACAATTATTTCTTGTAGAGACAAAACCACTGAGCTGAATAAACACAGACAGCAATGGTTTTAAGTTCTTCCTGCAACTTTTACTGACTTCACCTTGATTTCCTCCTGTTTTACCAACCTCACAGGATCAGTTTAACTGGTAGATGAAAATCCACTTGGTTAACTGAAATGATCCCTGCAAATGCAGGGAAACATAGCAATCAAATTTTTAGAAAATTCAGAATAAACTGCAAGAAGCAAGCATAAATCAATAGGTTCCTCTCCCTACTTTGTGGAGCCTACATTTTCGGATCAGCTACTTTTAGGGGAACTTCAACTTGGTTTTGAAGGAATCGAATAGAGAAGAACCATGCAGAATTTTAGTTCAAAAAAGCAAATGGCACAGGGTAACAAAACTGAATGACTGGGTAACCCAAATAGATTACTTCTGTTGATGGGACTGTTTTAGGGTGATCTCCCCTGGGTAATTGGATTGGCTTCCTGCTCAACCCAGGGTTTGTCACTGTGCCCTTTATAATCCATTGCACACTGTGATCCCCCCTGAAGAGTTAGTGCAAGCCTGTTAGAGTACGTCTGAGTGTGGTCTGATGCAGTGGTATTCAAACTATGTTCCTTAGTACTTGAGGGTTCCACGGGGGTGATTCAGGAACATGTGGTTAGTATGAAAGATTCCAAGAAGGTTTTGAAGAAAAGTGTTCAAGAAGGCAAAACTCCCAGAGCCCTTTCCTTACTTTAAAAAAATAACTCCACCAGTATCTGTTTAAATATCAGGAAAAAAAAAAAAAAAAAAGAATAATTCAAGGAATTGGGGGAGAAATAGCTGAAAAACGTTAGAATGTGGTGTCAAAGAAAAAAGGATGCAAGATGACATGTTGAAAAATACAGAAACATTTTCAAAATAAATGTGTGATTGAAGGAATTCGTGTTAAATGACTTCAATGAATGCTATTTGGGGAGAACAGCAATGATAGAAGTTAGATTGGGGGCTAAAGAAGCATGGAAAATGTTTGGAATTCCCACTAGGAAGAAAGGAATGGGGCTTAATTTGAGATAAATACTAGAGTTGGCTAACACCAGGGCTGCCCAGCAGAGGTCATTTATTACATGAATCATAATCATTCTATAATTTTCCCCTCACTTCATTCTGTAAGTCAAAGGCAAGAAGAGAGAATACAATGAAGGTCATGAAACAATCTCATCTGAAAGGTACAGATTGGCAATATAAATACTAATCAATTTTAGATCAGAGTCTCAATTAATATTTGGATTGTAAGTAGAAAAATAATGGCAAAACACAGTAAGCTTATCTCATACGGTACTAAGCTGTGTAAAAAGTTTGTGCTCTGTGTTATATTATTGGATTCTAAAATAATGACAATGATTTGGACAATTCTTTGACACTCAAGAGTTGAAGATATGGGCCCTTCATCTAATTGTCCATATCCTTTTCTGTTATATGATTTTTAATAATAATTAATTTTTTGGTTAATATTTAAAATAACTAAAACCTGGCACTGCAGGCAAAATACTAGGTTCATATGAAAATACTTAGTTTTGTGCCTTGGTTTGGATCCATGTACACAAGGGAGCCACAAACTGAAGGGGTAAAGAGCACAGATCTGAAGTTCAGTCTCTATGAGTTGGGGTCCCTCTTAATTACATGCCTATGGGCAAGTTGCTGAAACTTTCTCAGTTTTCCTAACTGCAAAATGAGAATTTAAAAGTACCACATTCATAAGAAGCTGTGATCATTAAATAAAAAGCTCTATTTAATGAGTAATTCGTGGCCCATAGTTCGAGCCAACTACTACTAACAATACTATTATTGTCTATGATGTGGCATCACACCTTAAACATCATACTTTTAACAATTCTCTTGAGACCTGTTTTCTTCAACTCCTTTAACTTTATCTCCCATTTAAAAAAATATTACCAGACTGTAAGTTTCACGAGGGAAGGGGTTTCTGTTCAACTTTCTTCACTGCTCTGGAACCAGGACTTAAAATAGCAGCAAGTACATTATACGCTCTTAATAAATATTTCTGAACAAATGTATATAATTTTATGCTTTAAAATGAAAGATGAGAATACTTAGATCAATATGCTTCTCTCTCCTTTTACATCTGTCCTTTTAACAGAAAGAAGAAAAAAGTTAACAGAAACAGAAAAAAGTTTATTACTTACAATCACAGCTAGTTAAATGGTGGATTTATACTGTTTGATAAAATGGATGCTTCTGCTAAGATAGAAAATGAAAATGAGGAACGCAGAGAGAAATACTGGTTTAATTTGTCTGAACAAATCCCAATAAATTAGTTTGGTTGGACATATCTTGTTAATATAGAAGAACATGCCACTTTGTGCCTCCTAGTCTTGGGAGGTCATATCTATAAATGATGAAGATGTGGAGATAATTCTAATGGGGAAAAACAAATCACTGGAGCTTCTGTGTTATTATGGCTGTTTAGAAATTACCAAAGGAGCCATTCTGCACTTGACTGCCACTCAATGCTAATACAAACTATAAATGTTTTTAATTTTAACTAATACAGTATTTATACTGACATTCTTTCCATTTTCCCACTATTTCCCAAGGAGAAATACTTGCCATGGTAGGAATCAGGCAGGAGAAGAATAAAAAGGCATGGTATAAAATTTCAGTGACATGGATGGATACATATTGTGATATTTATATTCTGCCTCTCTAAAGTTTTCATGACTCTTTTAAATGGAAAAAATATATTCTCTTATTTAAAACTTTGAGTAACAGGACTCTGTATAGGTATGTCTCTTTGCTATGTTTCACTCATTGGCAAAAAAAGACTCAACTACAATCGGCTAAAAAAAATTATTTTTTCCTTTCTTCCCCAGCACATCAAAATTCATCTAGATGATAGGTATAGGACTATTATCATGGTACAGGCTATCAAATTTCCTTCAGTTATTGGATTTTTTTTCCTTTCCCCTTGGATTGTTTAAGAAGCAAAGCAATCATTTCACTGGAGAAAGTTCATTGGAGGAAGACGAAGTTACAAACAAGGATCAATATTCCAGGTGGCAAAGAAACTCAGTCATGTAAATCTCATTAAAATACATCACCATCATTGAATCAGCCATTATGAAAGCCTTAGGTACACTTTGAAGAAAGGCCCTATACTTGACAGATTTCCTTTTCCCCCTTGATGTGCCTCCTACCTCAAGTCACCATCACTTAAATACTATCCCTAAATCCATCATTTCTTCCAGGCGCTCTCAGCTGAAACCTAAAGATTACCTGAAAAGGGAAAGACACAACCCACCAAAATCTTAAAATAAAACTGATGCTATTTGATAATCAGCTGGATTTTCCAAAAAAGATGACTCATGCAAATATGATGACAGAACTCTGGGGAGAAATTTCATCTTCACTCCATCAACTAGTCGCAGGGTAAACAGGATTCTAAAGTGTGGAGCGTGGGACTGGAGATGGTTCATATCCACAGAGTAACTGCCCTTTGGCAATTTGGTAAGAGAATAAAGGAAAGGTATAGCAGAGAAAGGCTTGTGAAGTACATTCAAAGAATTTCATAATTTTCTCTATCTTTGCATTGGGATTTATAAATTGTGGACAGTTTTTTGGTAGAAAGGAAACCACTTCATCCCTAAGTGCCAGTTTGAAGAAACTAACCTTCTCTACTCCCCACTATTTCTCCGATGGTCTCTTCTCTAAGGAAGTGGTTCTAACCATGTGTGCACATTAGAATCTCTGAGGAAGCTTAAAAATTACTAGTGTCTTGGCCTCAGCCTTGCAGATCCTGATTTAATTGGTTTGGACTGCAGCCAGGCCTTGGTTCTTTTACAGAGTGCCCTGGGTGCTGTGGATGTGCAGCATGGGATGAGAAACATTAGCTTACATACTGGGATCTTTTACTCTCTCCACTTGTCAACTAACACCTGTAGTTAAAACTAACTGTAACCGTTCTAACTCTAACCAATCAAAACGGTTAGAGTTAGTTTTAACTACAGATGTTAGCTGACAAGTGGAGAGAGTAAAAGATACCAGTCAGAATGGTCATCATCAAAAAATCTACAAACGGGCTTCCCTGGTGGCGCGGTGGTTGAGAGTCCGTCTGCCAATGCAGGGGACACGGGTTCGTGCCCCGGTCCGGGAAGATCCCACATGCTGCGGAGCGGCTAGGCCCGTGAGCCATGGCCGCTGAGCCTGCACGTCCAGAGCCTGTGCTCCGCAAGGGGAGAGGCCACAACAGTGAGAGGCCCACTTACTGCAAAAAAAAAAAAAATCTACAAACAATAAATGCTGGAGAGGGTGTGGAGAAAATGGAACCCTCTTGCACTGCTGGTGGGAATGTAAATTGATACAGCCACTATGGAGAATAGTATAGAGGTTCCTTAAAAAACTAAAAATAGAACTACCATATGACCCAGCAATGCCACTACTGGGCATATACCCTGAGAAAGCCATAATTCAGGAAGAGTCATGTACCACAATGTTCATTGCAGATCTATTTACAATAGCCAGGACATGGAAGCAACCTAAGTGTCCATCGACAGATGAATGGATAAAGGAGATGTGGAACATATATACAATGGAATATCACTCAGCCATAAAAAGAAACAAAATTGAGTTATTTGTAGTGAGGTGGATGGACCTAGAGTCTGTCATACAGAGTGAAGTAAGTCAGAAAGAGAAAAACAAATACCGTATGCTAACACATATATATGGAATCTAAAAAAAAAAGGTTCTGAAGAACCTAGGGGTAGGACAGGAATAAAGATGCAGACGTAGAGAATGGACTTGAGGACACAGGGAGTGGGAAGGGTAAGCTGGGACGAAGTGAGAGAGTGGCATGGATATATATACACTACCAAATGTAAAACAGATAGCTAGTGGGAAGCAGCTGCATAGCACAGGGACATCAGCTCGGTGCTTTGTGACCACCTAGAGGGGTGGGATAGGGAGGGTGGGAGGGAGACGCAAGAGGATAGAGATATGGGGATATATGTATATGTATAGCTGATTCACTTTGTTATACAGCAGAAACTAACACCACATTGTGAAGCAATTATACTCCAATAAAGATGTTTAAAAAAAAAACTAACTCTATGTGCCCTTTTGTGGAAAAGGAGTTCTTAAAATATCAGGGATAGATATTTAACCCTTCCATTACCACCTAATATGTAGTAGGCAGTTTTCACATCTGTCCATGACCTGTCATTATGCAGCTCATAAAGTCTGTCCAAGGCTCTCCTATCTACTACTTTTCTTCCATATCTCCTCCCCTTTCCACCACCTCCTTCCCATGGTGCCCTCATGCTATGCCCCAACTTCCGTGGTTCCTCCATCTGGGTTTGCTCTCTTGACCATGACCCATACTGCTGGATAATATGCTGTGTTTCCATCTGTCTGAGTCCTTTTTTTATCCTACATGAGAGCTTGTAAACTTCTCAGGTAATTATACTTTGAGGCCTAAAAGTTTTGATGTAAGTAGGTGTGATTTTTCAGTTCTTCTTCAAGGAATGATTTATCACAAAGAAGTGAGAATTTCAAGCACCTTAACAGGTCACTAGAAAAGGAATTTTAGCATGGTGTAGCATTTACCAAAATTGATTCTCCAGAAATCCAGTCCCCTGAATGATTCTGGAGAGATTTTTTTTTTAATGCAATAAAATAAGTTCGTTAAAGGCTGCATTCTATGTCCCTGGTTTGAAGAATTCATGTATATACTAACATAATGAAGACACTGAAAATTCCTTCAATAAATAGACTAGTTTTTACTTTGCTTTGTACAGTGTTTTGCAAAATTATCTGATCTTATAACCTATGTTTTCCCATAAAACTTCTATCACATTGTGTATAAAATTGTCCCTCAATGAAGTCTCCTTTGGGGCAGTGGGGGTGTCCATCTAGAGGAGCTGGAAATGAATTCAGTTCATATAATGCCACCTAGAGCTCATGCACGAAAAAGCAACAACAGTAAAGAAGAAAAGCAATGTAGTAAAGCTATCATTTATTAAATAATTATTATATCATTATAATATATTATCCTATATCATCTCATAATTTATATGTATATCATGTGTGTATGTCACTGTGTTAAGTATATTTATAAATGAAGGTGATACTAAGTATTTTTGTTAAACATCCCACTGCATCAAATCCTCAATCATAAAGTAGGCATAATTATAATCTGCACTTTATAGAAAGAGAAACTTTGACTCAGAGACATTAGGAAATAAATCTAAAATAATGGATTAAACCCCCAAGAATCTGGAAATTAAAGTCTTGTCCAATTCCAGGCACATTTCTTAACTATTTTATGCTAGACCACCTCCTGTGGCACTGTGGTACACCAGTACAGGGGGAAAGCTGCATGGTAAGGAAATGGTGGATTGCATCACCTAATTGCACAGCACCCTGGATCACTTCCCTTATCAACATAAGTAGTTTACCTTATCTTAAATATTTAATATATTTTATTCTCATTTGTACCAGAAGCAGATTACTGACAACAAAAAAATAAAGTTTAAAATAAATAAGGCAATTACACTATGTTATAGTTAGGCATAAAAGTTAATTCTAACCTTTTTAGCAGGCAGTGAAAAAGGGGGAAAACAATCCATTGCATGCTCCATCACATCCAAAATATAAAAACAAAAAAGTGAATCAACACAAGCAAAATTTTTTCTTGATACTGAGATAAAAGGTTTTTGTTTCCCAAGGGTATTCATAATGAGCCCTGTGAACAGTGTCCTCACAGCAGATTATTCTCTGTTTCCCTGGCTTGCATTTTATCAAATTTTTTCAACACAGACCAAGGGTAGTGTACCAAAGCATGACTCAGCAAATGGCTGATCACCCAGGCAGTGTGGAGCTGGTGGTGGAGGTGAGAGGGCGGGTGCAGAAGCAACGTCTTGTATTCTAGGTGAAGAGTTGTCTGTTGGTCTCTGCCAAATTCAAGGATGGACTATTTTAGAGGATCCAAGGGAATGGATGGACTGTAATACATTCAAGCAATTCTTCATAAATATTGTTTCTCTCAATCCAATGAAGCCTTTGATAGTTATCAGTAGGGAGTTCTAGTTTATAATCCTAGCATACACCTAGAAAATCTATTATCCAACAAATAGAATCTGATCATCAAGCATCTGTCTTCCTAGGTATTTCTTTGAGGTCTCTTTTAACTCTCCCTGACCTACCCCCTCTGTATTATATAAAGGAGAAGCAGCTTTAAAAAAAAAAACAAAAAAACTTTTCCAATAATCTTTCCTGAGGCAACTAGACAGCTCTAAAACATTAGCAGCCCATATCTGTCATTTCAAGGTAGTTTTCTATAGTTTTCATCTTCTGTTCTTGTTTGTTTTCTATCCAAAATGTAGAAAGGGGTTAAGTGATAATAAAGGAGGTCATGGTAGTCTTTAACCACTCTTTTGGAACTGCCCGAGAGCCCCCATCCACATCAACCTCAGAAGGAGTTCATCTCTTCTTTGGCCATTCACCACATGGGGTGGGTTGAACTTCATGGTTCAAACAAAGGAAAGGTCATTGTAATTCCCTCTGGGAAATTTTTGTGAACACTTATTCTGGCACATGGCTCTGGTCCTGTACTTTGCATAAGCAGTAAGAGGAGAATCATCTTCCTCCATGAGCCCTTAAACTCATTTCCATGTGTGGAATTGGTTCAATTCAGTCACTGAAATTAAGGAATTATATGATTTATAGAGCTAATTGCTGAGTTAAAACGGGAAAAGATTTCCATCACATCCATCATTCAAGTCTTGTGGGTTTTGTTTAAAAAAGCAAGTTGTGGAGATTCAGAAAAACTAAAATATTTACTTTTCACTTGCTTTATTGGTTATCTATGTGATGGATATTTGTGTTCCAATTCAACCAGGGCCTATCACTGTTGCGGGGGGTAGGACGGAGGAGCAGAGAGGAAGAATTAGTTGATGATATTTACCTTGCTTGTTTTCTCCTAGAAATTCTGAAATTGGCTAACTTCCTCTTACAGAGACATATAGCCAGGAAAAAATACTATCTAATTTCCTGATTTCTGTAGTTGAAAAGATAAACAAGTTTTCTGGCTTTGAATCCTCTTCCATCAAATACTAAGAGTTGTGTAAAGTCAGGTCTGCATGTGTAAAGTCAGGTCTGCATGTTAACTGAATCTTTTCTCTCTGCAAATCCCTGCCACAGATGCTCCAGACAACATTAACAAAGAAGATGGAACAGACTTTATCTTCAGAAAGCATCAGTATTTTTTATAAGAGAACTTCAGTCCCACATAAGAGTGAGAGTGCATGAAATGGACAGAAGAGAAGGGATGATCAGAGGATGGTCAATATTTGGGGAAATGAAAAAAAAAACCAACTTTCTTCATGTGGTGCTATTGCTGATGACAGGACCCAGACTGCAACTGTGTGAGGAAGTGACTGGATTGGGGTGGAGGAAATAATCCTTATGGAGGAAATAATTCTTACTTCTATAGAGGTCAAGCCATCTTCTACTTGTTAGATCATTTGCTTCTATGTTGAAATCCCTAAGAATAATGGCAGGCTCGTGTGGAAGAGAAGACATTTATCTGGTGAATGAGGGAGAGGACACAGATATAACAAAAACAAGGAAGAATAACACTAGTAAAATCTGATGACACGTTCCAAAGAAACTAGAATTTGTGAAAATGGGAGAAGGAGAATTTTTTTGCACATAAAAACTGGGAGCATACAACCCCTTAGGCTTAGAGCTTTGAGGCTCATGCAACTGAGTATGGGAGGGAACAAAAAGGGGAAGCTAGGACCTCAGGAGATGGTCCCATTAGTTAGAAAATAGATCTTTGGAGAAGAATGTAAGGATGTAGAGAAGTCTGTTGATCACAGACCCTGAATCCCATAGGACATAGTAATAAGGGCTTGGGGAAAAGAGGTGAGAATAGGAGATGGGTCTTGGTAGAATATGCCTGGTGCCATATGAGAATAAATGTCTGTGTGATGACTGAAGATCTAGGTTGCTTGGGCCTTGCACAAAGACGGGGGCAATAGGAAAGGTTGGTTATTAATAATGCAATGAACCTCAGGCCTCAACTTTTGGTAAAAGCAAGAAGAGACAAGATTTCATTTTGACTGGGATGACCCTCTAGACTGAAGGTGTTGAGGGACTGCAAAAATATCAGAAGGAACAATCTGGGGTGGAAAGGCCAGGTACCAGCCAATATGGGAACAGTGTTCTGCCCAGCCACTGTAGCGAAGAGCACAGTTATTCTTGATAAATTTACTAGATCCACTTATTCTGACAAGTGATAAATGCATACGTATTTTATAAAAATAGTATCATCGCAACCACCAATAGTATAATCCTAACTACAACGTATTAAGCACTTGGTATGTATCAGGTACTTTGTATACAATGTTTTAGTAATCCTCACAACAATAGCCCCTGATGTTAGATGTTATAATCTTAATTTGCAGTGATGTAATTGTAGCTTTTTGAGGTCAAGGTCATTGAAACAGGAAACTAGAAATCTAGCGGAGGTTTTTTCTGGCTTCAGAACAAATGATCTTTCCAACCTTTCAAAATTGATTTCTACCTTACAGCTGAAACCAATTTCTAATGAAATCTATTCGTCACTTTAATCTGGTGGTTTTGAAAGTGTCATCCCTGAACCAGCAGTATCACCATCACCTGCAAACTTGTCAGAAAGTCAAATTCTCTGTCTGCCCAGACCTACTGAATCAGATAATCTTGGAAATGGACTCAAAAATCTATGTTTAACAAGTCCCCTGATACTGATGCATGCTAACTTTTGAGAACAACTGCTTAGTCATAAATCTTTGCAGAATGAACAGGACATAAAATTAATACCACATTTCCTCGTTTTGTGTATGAACAGGATTTGAGCAATTGCTCAGCATAGTAATAGCATGATTTTCCCCTGCAATTCTAAATTTCAACTCTGCAATAAAACCTTGTGAGAGATATTGTTTGGAAAATGGCCCCTCAACTTTTTTTTATAACTGCTTTAGATATACCCCAAGCCTCAAAAATCTATCCAACCAGGGGTCAGGTCTTAAAGAATCACAGGTTGGCTTCATCTTTTGAGACTCTGTCAGGTATTTATGATAATTCGTCCATTCTTTGACCTCTATTTTAAAGTTATTTTCTCTTTCATGCCTCCAAAGACTTAGACCTGTTTTTAGGTTTCGTTTTGCCCTAAGGAAAGGTATATCCAAAGCTAACAGTTTATTTCAGCAAGGAGCCTCAGGAAATCTTAGCAGAAAAAGGTCAGCGTGTCATTACCTGCTATGAGATACTGGTGTGCTGATATGTAAGTTTAAGCACTAACTTGATAAGCACTGAAATTACTGGAAAACACTCTCTAGAAAATAGCAGTGAAAAAATTTATTCTGTGAAATAACTTCACTGAAATAGGGTTTTAAAGGTTCTGACCTGAATACCCAAACATTTTTAAAAAGGACACTGTGCCTAGTATAGGGTGAACAATCAAAGAATGTGAATTGCATGAATGAATGTACGAACACACTTCAAGAATCAAGAATTAGATTACATTCTGAGAAAAGAAGGCACGAGTGTAATACATCTTATGATAGCAGGTCTATCTGGAGATATAATCCATGTTTTGGAATAGTAAACACATTAAAAAGATGACTGTTAATCAAAACTAATTTTTCTAATATACTCAGTACTCAATAAATGTTTATGTTTGTTGCTGATAACCATTCAGAATACATTCGTAGAAAGTACTGCTGGTGAGACCTTCAAGATGGCGGAGGTGTAAGACGTGGAGATCACCTTCCTCCCCACAAATACATTAGAAATACATCTACATATGGAACACCTCCTACAGAACACCTACTGAATGCTGGCAGAAGACCTCAGACCTCCCAAAAGGCAAGAAACTTCCCACGAACCTGGGTAGGGCAAACGAGAAAAGAAAAAACAGACAAAAGAATAGGGACGGGACCTGCACCTCTTGGGGGGAGCTGTGAAGGAGGAAAACTTTCCACACACTAGAGGTCCCTTCACTGGCGGAGACGGGGGGTGGGCAGGGGGGAAGCTTCAGAGCCATACAGGAGAGCACAGCAACAAGGGTGCAGAGGGCACAGCAGACAGATTCCCGCACAGAGGATCAGAGCCGACCGCCACTCACCAGCTCGAGAGGCTTGTCTGCTCACCCGCCAGGGCGGGCGGAGGCTGGGAGCTGAGGCTCGGGCTTCAGATGTCAGATCCTAGGGAGAGGACTGGGGCTGGCTGCATGAATACAGCCTGAAGGGGGCTAGTGCACCACAGTTAGCCGGGAGGTAGTCTGGGAAAAGGTCTGGAGCTGCCTAAGAGGCAAGAGACCATTGTTTCGGGGTGCGTGAGGAAAGGGGATTCAGTGCACCACCTAAACGAGCTCCAAAGACGGTCACGAGCCACGGCTATCAGCTCGGACCCCAAGGACGGGCATGAGATGCTAAGGCTGCTGCTGCAGCCACCACAAAGCCTGTGTGCAAGCACAGGTCACTATCCACACCTCCCCTCCTGGGAGCCGGTGCAGCTAGCCACTGCCAGGGTCCCGTGATCCAGGGACAACTTCCTGTGGAGAACACACAGCACACCTCAGGCTGTTGCAATGTCATGCTGGCCTCTGCCGCCACAGGCTCACCCCACTTTCTGTACCCCTCCCTCCCCCCGGCCTGAGTGACCCAGAGCCCCCGAATCAGCAGCTCCTTTACTCCTTCCTATATGGGCAAAGAACAGCTGCCCTCAGGTGACCTACACACAGAGGCGGGGCCAAATCCAAAGCTGAACGCTGGGAGCTCTGCGAACAAATAAGAGAAAGGGAAATCTCTCCCAGCAGCCTCAGGAGCAGTGGATTAAATCTCCACAATCAACTTGATGTACCCTGCATCAGTGGAAAACCTGAATAGACAATGAATCACCCCAAAATTGAGGTGGTGGACTTTGGGTTCGTTTTCTGCATCTGATTTGTTTCTGGTTTTATGCTTACCTTAGTTAGTATTTAGAGTTTATTATCACTGATAGATTTGTTTACTGATTTGGTTGTTCTCGTCCTTTTTTTTTTAATATATAGATATATATATTATATTTTTTTTCCTTTTTCTCTTTATGTGAATGTGTATGTGTATGCTTCTTTGCGTGATTTGGTCTCTATAGCTTTGCTTTTACCATTTGTCCCAGGGTTCTGTCTGTCCTTTTTTTTTTTTTAGTATAGTTTTTAGCACTTGATACCATTGGTGGATTTGTTTTTTCTTTTCGTTGCTCTCTTCTTTCCTTCCTTCTTTCCTTTTTTTTAACTTTTAATAATTTTTTTCATTTTTCATTTTAAAAATTTTATTTTATTTTTCTTTCTTTCTTTCTTTTTCGCTTTTCTTCTGAACCATGAGGCTTACAGGGTCTTGGTGCTCCAGCCAGGTGTCAGGCCTGTGCCTCTGAGGCAGTAGAGACAAGTTCAGGACACTGGTCCACCAGAGACCTCGCAGCTCCATGTAATATCAAACGGTGAAAGCTCTCTCAGAGATCTCCATCTCAACTCTAAGGCCCAGCTCCACTCAACAACCAGCAAGCTACAGTGCTGGACACCCTATGCCAAACAAATAGCAAGACAGGAACACAACCCCACCCAGTAGCAGAGAGGCTGCCTAAAATCATAATAAGGTCACAGACACTCCAAAACACACCACCGGATACGGTCCAGCTCACCAGAAAGACAAGATCCAGCTTCATCCACCAAAACAAAGGAACAAGTCCCCTCCACCAGGAAGCCTATACAACCCACTGAACCAAGCTTAGCCACAGGGGCCAACACCAAAAACAACAGGAACTACGAACGTGCAGCCTGTGAAAAGGAGACCCCAAACACAGTAAGTTAAGCAAAATAAGAAGACAGAGAAGCACACAGCAGATGAAGGAGGAAGATAAAAACCCACCAGACCAAACAAATGAAGAGGAAATAGGCAGTCAACCTGAAAAAGAATTCAGAGTAATGATAGTAAAGATGATCCAAAATCTTGGAAATAGAATGAAGAAAATATAAGAAACATTTAACAAGGACCTAGAAGAACTAAAGAGCAAACAAGCAATGATGAACAACACAAAAAATGAAATTAAAAATTCTCTAGAAGGAATCAACAGAATAACTGAGGAAGAAGAACGGATAAGTGACCTGGAAGATAAAATAGTGGAAATAACTAAGATGGAGCAGAATAAATAAAAAAGAATGAAAAGAATTGAGGATAGTCTCATTGACCTCTGGGACAACAATCAATGCACCAACATTTGAATTATAAAGCTCCCAGAAGAAGAAGAGAAAAAGAAAGTGACTGAGGAAATATTTGAAGAGATTATAGTTGAAAATTTCACTAATATGGGAAAGGGAACAGTCAATCAAGTAAAGGAGGTGCAGAGAGTCCCATACAGGATAAATCCAAGGAGAAACATGCCAAGACACATATTAATCAAACTATCAAAACTTAAATACAAAGAAAAAACATTAAAAGCAGCAAGGGAAAAACAACAAATAACATACAAGAGAATCCCCATAAGCTTAACAGCTGATTTGCAGCAGAAACTCTGCAAGCCAGAAGAGAGTGGCAAGACATATTTAAAGTAATGAAAGGGAAAAACCTACAACCAAGATAACTCTACCCAGCAAGGATCTCATTCAGATTCAACAGAGAAATTAAAACCTTTACAGACAAGCAAAAGCTAAGAGAATTCAGCACCACCAAACCAGCTTTACATCAACTGCTAAGGAACTTCTCTAGGCAGGAAACACAAGAGAAGGAAAAGACCCACAATAACAAACCCAAAACAATTAAGAAAATGGTAATAGGAACACACATATGGATAATTACCTTAAATGTAAATGCATTAAATGCTCCAACCAAAAGACATAGACTGGCTGAATGGATACAAAAACAAGACCTGTATTTATGCTGTCTACAAGAGACCCGCTTCAGACCTTGGGACACACACAGACTGAAAGTGAAGGGATGGTAAAAGATATCCCATGCAAATGGAAATCAAAAGAAAGCTGGAGTAGCAATTCTCATATCAGACAATATAGGCTTTAAAATAAAGACGATTACAAGAGACAAAGAAGGACACTACATAATGATAAAGGGATCAATCCAAGAAGATGACGTAACAATTGTAAATATTTACGCATCCAACATAGGAGCACCTTGATACATGAGGCAAATGCTAACAGCCATAAAAGGGGAAATCAACATTAACACCATCATAGTAGGGGATATTAACACCCTACTTTCACCAATGGGCAGATCATCCAAAATGAAAATAAATAAGGAAACAAAAGCTTTAAATGATACATTAAGCAAGATGGACTTAATTGATATTTATAGGACATTCCATCCAAAAACAATACAATATACTTTCTTCTCAAGTGCTCATGGAACATTCTCCAGGATAGCTCATATCTTGGGTCACAAATCAAGCCCTGGTAAATTTAAGAATACTGAAATCGTATCAAGTATCTTTTCCAATCACAATGCTAAGAGACTAGATATCAGCTACAGGAAAAAATCTGTAAGAAATACAAACACATGGAGGCTAAACAATACATTAGTAAATAACCAAGAGATCACTGAAGAAATCAAAGAGGAAATCAAAAAATACCTAGAAACAAATGACAATGAAAACACGATGACCCAAAACCTATGGGACGCAGCAAAAGCAGTTTTAAGAGGGAAGTTTATAGCAATACAATCCTACCTCAAGAAACACGAAACATCTCAAATAAATAACCTAACCTTACACCTAAAGCAATTAGAGAAAAAAGAACGAAATAACCCCAAAGTTAGCAGAAGGAAAGAAATCATAAAGATCAGATCAAAAATAAATGGAAAAGAAATGAAGGAAACAACAGCAAAGCTCAATAAAACTAAAAGCTGGTTCTTTGAGAAGATAAACAAAATTGATAAACCATTAGCCAGACTCATCAAGAAAATAAAGGAGACGACTCAAATCAATAGAATTAGAAATGAAAAAGGAGAAGTAACAACTGACATTGCAGAAATACAAAAGATCATGAGAGATTACTACAAGCAACTATTAGATACAAACAACTATATGCGGACAACCTGGAAGAAATGGACAAATTCTTAGAGAAGCACAGCCTTCCAAGATTGAAACAGGAAGAAATAGAAAATATAAACAGACCAATCACAAGCACTGAAATAGAGACTGTAATTAAAAATCTTCCAACAAACAAAAGCCCAGGGACCAGATGGATTCACAAGCGAATTCTATCAAACATTTAGAGAAGAGCTAACACCTATCCTTCTCAAACTCATCCAAAATACAGCCGAGGGAGGAACACTCCCAAACTCATTCTACGAGGCCGCCATCACCCTGATACCAAAACCAGACAAAGATGTTACTAAAAACGAAAATTACAGGCCAATATCACTGATGAACACAGATGCAAAAATCCTCAACAAAATACTAGCAAACAGAAACCAAGAGCACATTAAAATAATCATACACCATGATCAAGTGGGGTCTATCCCTGGAATGCAAGAATTCTTCAATATATGCAAATCAGTCAATGTGATAAACCATATTATCAAATTGAAGGATAAAAACCATACGATAAGCTCAACAGATTCAGAAAAAGCTTTCGACAAAATTCAACACCCATTTATGATAAAAGCTCTCCAGAAAGTAGGCATAGAGGGAACTTACCTCAACATAATAAAGACCATATAGGACAAACTCAGAGCCAACATCTTTCTCAATGATGAGAAACTGAAACCATTTCCTCTAAGATCAGGAATAAGACAAGGCTGTCCACTTTCACCAGTATTATTCCGCATATTTTGGAAGTTTTAGCCACAGCAATCAGAGAAGAAAAAGAACTAAAAGAAATCCAAATCAGAAAAGAAGACGTAAATCTGTCACTGTTTGCAGATGATGTGATACTATACACAGAGAATCCTAAAGATGCTACCAGAAAACTACTAGAGCTAATCAACGAATCTGGTAAGGTAGCAGGATACAAAATTAATGCACAGAAATCTCTTGCATTCTTATACACTAACAACGGAAGATCAGAAAAAGAAATTAAGGAAACAATCCCATTCACCATTGCAACAAAAAGAATAAAATACCTAGGAATAAACCTATCTAAGGAGACAAAACACCTGTATACAGAAAACTATAAGACACTGATGAAAGAAATTTAAAGATGATACAAACAGATGGAGAGATATACCATGTTCTTGGATTGGAAGAATCAACATTGTGAAAATGACTCTACTACCCAAAGCAATCTACAGATTCAATGCAATCCCTATCAAACTACCACTGGCATTTTTCACAGAACTAGAACAAAAAATTTCACAATTTGTATGGAAACACAAAAGACCCCAAATAGCCAAGGCAATCTTGAGAAAGAAAAACGGAGATGGAGCAATCAGGCTCCTGAACTTCAGACAATACTACAAAGCTATAGAAATCAAGACAGTATGGTACTGGCACAAAAACAGAAATATAGATTAATGGAACAGGATAGAAAACCAAGAGATAAACCCACACACATATGGTCACCTTATTTTTCATAAAGGAGGCAAGAATATACAATGGAGAAAAGACAGCCTCTTCAGTAAGTGGTGCAGGGAAAACTGGACAGCTACTTGTAAAAGAATGAAATTAGAACACTCCCTAACACCATGCACAAAAATAAACCCAAAATGGATTAAAGACCTAAATGTAAGGCCAGACACTATAAAACTCTTAGAGGAAAACATAGGCAGAACACTTCATGACATAAATCACAGCAAGATCCTCTTTGACCCACCTCCTAGAGAACTGGAAATAAAAACAAAATAAACAAATGGGACCTAATGAAACTTAAAAGCTTTTGCACAGTAAAGGAAACCATAACCAAGACGAAAAGACAACCCTCAGAATGGGAGAAAATATTTGCAAATGAAGCAGCTGACAGAGGATTAATCTCCAAAATTTACAAGCAGCACATGCAGCTCAATATCAAAAAAACAAACAACCCAATCCAAAAATGGGCTGAAGACCTAAACAGACATTTTTCCAAAGAAGATATACAGATTGCCAACAAACACATGAAAGGATGCTCAACATCACTAATCATTAGAGAAATGCAAATCAAAACTACAATGAGGTATCACCTCACACCAGTCAGAATGGCCATCATCAAAAAATCTACAAACAATAAATGCTGGAGAGGGTGTGGAGAAAAGGGAACCCTCTTGCACTGTTGGTGGGAATGTAAATTGATACAGCCACTATCGAGAACAGTATGGAGATTCCTTAAAAAACTAAAAATAGAACTATCATACAACCCAGCAATCCCCCTACTGGGCATATACCCTGAGAAAACCATAATTCAAAGAGTCATGTACCACATGACTAGGTTCATGAAGGTTCTGAAGAACCTAGGGGCAGGACAGGAATAAAGAAGCAGAGAATGGACTTGAGGACATGGGGAGGGTGAAGGGTAAGCTGGGATGAAGTGACAGAGTGGCATGGACATATAAACACTACCAAATGTAAAACCGATAGCTAGTGGGAAGCACCCGCATGGCACAGAGAGATCCGCTTGGTGCTTTGTGACCACCTAGAGGGATGGGAGGGAGACGCAAGAGGGAGAAGATATGGGGATATATGTATAGCTGATTCACTTTGTTATACAGCAGAAACTAACACACCATTGTAAAGCAATTATACTCCAATAAAGATGTTAAAAAAAAAAAGAAAGTATTGCTTTTCCTTGCAGATGGAGGTATTGAGAATTATGTTGAGTTACTGCATTCTGAGATATCCAATCCTTGCTTATATCCCCACGGTACAGGGATTTCACACATATATATACACGGTATATTTTGAAAAATAATTATTTTTATTTATCCAAAATTAACAAGAGGGACTTCCCTGGTGGCGCAGTGGATAGGAATCTGTCTGCCAATGCTGGGGACACGGGTTCCATCCCTGGTCCGGGTAGATCGCACATGCCGTGGAGCAACTAAGCCCATGCGCAACAACTACTGGGCCTGCACTCTAGAGCTCGAGAGCCACAACTACTAAACCCATGCACCACAACTACTGAAGCCCTCATGCCTGGAGCCCATGCTCCGCAACAAGAGAAGCCACCACAAGGAGAAGTGCACCGCAATGAAGAGTAGCCCCCGCTCGCCACAACTAGAGAAACAGCAACGAAGACCCAATGCAGCCAAAAATAAATAAAAATTAAATCTTTAAGAAAAAAAATTAACCAGAATAGTTTTAATATACAAATAACTCATGACAATAGCTTTTATCTCTATTGGGGTCCCTCTAAGTCTCTGGGCCACAGTTGATTCAGTTGTAAAATGGAAAAATAATATGATAGCTGTATACACATGGTACTGATTTCTAATTCAGTGTGGGATTGCTTGTAGAAAAAACCATACTGGAGTATTTATAGAAGAAAATTTAAACTTTGATTTTTTTAATTAAAAAAATAAGCTTATGGTATTCCTCTGAAAGCCTAAATGTCTACAAGGCCCCAAACTGGGACATGACATCCTTCTTCCACACACAGGGCTCTTTATGAAGTACCTTCTGTGTTATCTCTGGGTTCTGACTTTCATCTAGAAAGGAAGGCAGGAAACTATCATTATACTGAGAGTGAACTTAGTAACTACCACGATGCTAGGTATTCTCCCTTTCATACCTCATTTAATATTACAGAGGAGAGGCAAAGGAAATAATATATTTTAAATTACATCATAACTAAGTATTAAGCAAATGCTGTGTATTTCATTATTTCTTCATAACTTTTTCATGTGGAAAAATGAACAAATTCCTTAGGAAAGAGAGTTTCGAGCACTATGGAACTGAACAGTTTATTATTAATCACCTGCTCCTTTTTAGGCTCAGTCCCAAGTGATGCTGAGGGGTACAAACTCTACTGAAACACAAGTCTTTTTTATTCATTGGTAGCCAACCATCTCAAAAAATTCTTTAATCTCTATCATTTTTTCACCTTACAAAACCTCATCCTCAAGCCTCCCACTCTGACTGGACACTGAAAACACTGAGGAAGTAGGAGGAGTTGCTAAGAACAGTAACAATACTTTGAATGACATTGATAATAACTTTTGAGTATTTACTATACTCCAGGCACTATCTAATAGTACCTTCATTTAATAACCATATAAAATGGATAGTATACCTGTTAAGCCCACTTTATGGATAAAAAGACAAAATCTCATAAAGGATTAATAACTGTCACAAGGCAAGCTAATAAGTGGAAGTGACAGATACAACCCCAGGCACTCTGGCTGTGAGTCTGTGCTTTGATATCTAGTCCTGAGGCTCTTTAATTATACAGTATGGGAATATATTAATAATGTTGGACTTAGGCCATTTTTAGAGCATATTTCTTTCTTCACCCTTAAAAACTGGGAGAAACTTAATATTCTTCCTCTTTAATAGACGTCTGTATTTCTAAATTACATCTGCTTTGTAATGAGCAGGAAGCTAACTTTACCCTGTCTTAGAAACACTAATGGAGCTGTATGCACTAATGTAAAATAAGCAAGAGTATCTAACAGACACACGTGGGCACCTTATATCCAATAGAAACATGTGTACTTTATATCCAGTAGACATATGTGCATATCTTGGGATGACGGTTTTGTACTAGGATTTAATAAAAAATGATTTCCATGATTACAGATGCAAATATAAATTCGTTATTTGGGCCCTGTCTCTAAGTATTTCCTAAGAGAGTAGCTTGCACATAACAAGTGTTTATAAAGAAATTTGCATGGGTGGAAAGAAGATGGAAAAAGTACAGAAAAAGAGGTAAATTGCAAAATGAAATTGAAAGCAATCATGATATACAAACTTAGTTATTGAAATATAACTGGCTTAAAGGATTATGCTTAAAACCAAGGTAAGTGGAACTCTCTGGGGGAACCAGTTACTAAGACTCACTTGGGCAACATGACCAGCATTGAATAGGATTCCTGACTTGCCTCAATAGAGAATATGGTCTCATCTCTCACCAACTTTCTGATCTTTGAATTTCTTACTTGATTTAATGTTTTTGTTTTTGTTTTTGTTTTGTTGTTGTTGTTGTTGTTGTTGTTTTGCGGTACACAGGCCTCTCGCTGTTGTGGCCTCTCCCGCTGCGGAGCACAGGCTCCGGACACGCAGGCCCAGCGGCCATGGCTCACGGGCCCAGCCGCTCCACGGCATGTGGGATCTTCCCGGACCGGGGCACGGACCCATGTCCCCTGCATCGGCAGGCAGACTATCAACCACTGTGCCACCAGGGAAGCCCTGATGTATGTTTTTTAATTGGGGTTTTGTTCCATTGTGTAATAGAATATTTAAGTCTCACTGATGTTCTGACTAAGCTCAGTGACACATAGGCAATTATGGAATCCTTTAGAAATAACAGTTGTTAACAACTTACCCAGGTTCTTAGAATCAACCTTGAGCCCTGAATAGATACCAGTAGATTCAGCACCCCTGATCTAATCAGTTGTCCAATTTTCTTCTGCTGCTTCATAACTGGTTTTTGGTAGTCCCTAATATACTTCTTCCCTTTCATTACTGACTACAAACCTTTATTCAGAATCCTATACAATTGCTTCTTAAGATACCATCAAAGACAAATTCTCTGGAAACTGAACTTTTATGGTCAAACTGCACTGTTAAAAAAAAAATTAAGTTCACTAAAAAGTGTGACTGAACTTAGACTAATTTTATTCAATATAGCTGGATGAATGAATACTGAATGGAACTGTGCACAGGAAAAAAATGCAACCGTTTTTCAGAAATAGAGTTTGAAAACATTCAGCTTATTTCCAGAAAAGAGTTATTGTCAGATTTGTGGTCAATTATCAAGTGCACTGCTGCCCTTACTCTATCAATTAAATGTATGTCCATTCTTTGATACCTAGATAAATCAAACTTCTGGGAAGCCTTCACTGATCACATTAGTCCACAATGATTTCTCTCCCCATTCAACTCTAGCGTGACTCTCTGAATCACACCACTCAATAGTGTTTATATGCTTCTTAACTTTGTTCCATGTATTCAGTCATATTTAATCAACAAAATTGGAAGCTCTTCAAGGGCAGAGATCAGACCTCATTTGTTTTTCATACTCCCCCAGGTACTTAGCACCAGTGTCTGCCACGGAAATACTCTGTTGAATGATTCAGTGAATCAAGTGCCAGGTTATTACTCACTTTGGTATCTAGACCCTTAAGCAGGGAGAGATAGGGCCCCAAAGTGGAAAGCAAGATTTGTCTCAACAGAACTGGACAAACAATTCCAGTCAATTCAGATCAATGAACATTTATTACCCAGACTGCTACAGTCTCCACTGATCTCTGTTTTCTTTGAACTTCTGAGCACTCTTGTCTCTAATACTCAACAAAACATTTACTCATGTGTTCTCTTCTACCATGATTTAACTGTTCTGGGTGTATTTGTCTCATTTCCCCTCCATTAGGGTGTATGAGATTTAGCCAACTGATAATCACTTACATTTAACCATTTTGACCTACACATATTTCAACACTGTGTGGATCTAAAACATTCTTGAAAGCAAGATCTGTGTCATATTTCATTTATCAACCAGGCTTTTCCCAGTCTGAGAGCTTGGTGGGTGTTAAAAACATATTCAATCAATTCAAACATGAATCAAGGGTCAAAGTGTCAGAAATTATGCTTTATGATAAATGATTTAAATGAATTCATATTTATTATGTTAGCAATACTTTGTTTCTTTGTACCTTCAAAAATGTATGTGTGTGCACATATATACACACACGTTTTTCATTATGTCTATATCTACATTTATATTTATATGAGAATTAGCTTTGTTAAAAAAAGCAATCAGCCATGGATCTTGCTACTTAAAAATCAGGATATATGAGAACCTGTGATAAGTAAAAGGGAGTGCATTCTCTCAGACAAAGTACAGAATCGAGTCATACCGCAGAAGCTTGGATTCCAAGAGGTCTGCAATCCGAGCCAGGCAAGTCAGTGAACGAACGCTTTGGAGTATATGGTCTACTCAGTGTTCGATGATTTTTCCAGAAAAGCGATTTCACTAGCTGCACTGATATCCTATTTTAGTATCTAATTTCCCTGGCCATCAAGAAATTCCTTTGTATGTCTAACATAAATGTCTTAGTACAATTTAAGTCTATTTTTTCTTATTTAGCCCTCTGTAAAGCTACGTCACTACTGATCAACTGTTTCCTCCTCTCCCTTGGCTGGCTGGATTGTGAGAAGATTTAGGAACTGCCATCTAGTTAACAAGCCCTAAGGAACCTGCATGCACCATCCGTGCTCATTTAATATCTGCTTTAGAAAAATCTTAGTTTAAGAGAAAGAAAATGTGGTAGTGTTTCAAAGTGATGGAAATAAAATGTAGTGAATGTATGAAAAAGTATGTAGTGACTCGGGTTCAAAACACTGGCCGTACAAATAACTGTTACTATAATTACTGTCAGTGGTGAAAGACAACCTTTTTGCAACTCTCTCTGCAAAATATCTGTGAAATATGTCCTGAAAACAGTCTGGCTTCTGACTGTCAAACACAGCCCTCAAATACAGAATTCTCCCTTCGTGAGTGCTTTTGCTTCGTTTCTGAAAACTGTCAAGCAGCCATGCCACTTATTTCCTCCCTGGCTTCCTCTCTCCCTGACCCAACATGACATGTCCTTAAGAAACAGTTTAAGAGTCTGTCCTCCATGAAGACTCCTCTCTCCTCTGATCTCCTTTTGTGTTTGTAACCAAACTCCAGCATTATGTTAGCTGAAGATTTCATTTCTTTTTTGATTCGTATGATTTATTCTCCTCTCCCTAGTTACACTGTAAAATCCTTTAGGGCAACAATACACATTAATTAAGTTTCCGACAAAATTATTCTTCTTTTTGGTCTCTAAGAGGCAAAACAGAAGAACTTCTGTGTAGTAAAACGTGTGCACGCGCGCACACACACACACACACACCAGAAATCATTGGCAATTCAGACCAAATATTATGAAAACAACAAGCCAGAATTCCCCTATATGTACAACTGTTGGTTCCTGGCTTCCGTTGACTTGACATTCTTGAGCTATCCATTTGTCTGATCCAATACTGGTAAGCAGCAGAGAAATAATGATTGCTTCCTAAATATGCCATCTCAATTTTGGCACGGCACGATAAAAAATTTGAGTCTCTAACCCCTGTCTCAACCACATACTGAGAATGTTTTAAAGCCTACTTCAACCACACACTGAGCGTATTTTATTGGACTTTCTCACTATATCAGGGCAGAATTTTCTTTAGCTGATTGTGCCTGTGCACCCATAACTCCTTGTTTAAATTCATTCTTTCAACCAAAACCTATAAAACATTCTATGCATCAGGTAATAAAAGACAGAAACACATTAAAGAAGTAAGAAACACGGGCTCTTGATCCAAACCATGGAATGAGCTCCATCACTTACCCAAAGTGTGGTCTTAGGAAGGCTACTTAATCTTTGTGATCCTCAGGTTTCTCATCTGTAAAATAGGGATAGTAATAATATTTATATCACAGAGTGGCCTTAGGGGTAAATAATTTAATATATGTTAAGAAGTTAGAATATTACCTAGTACTTAGAAGCACTATGTAAGTATTAGCTTTTAATTTTATAATTAATTATATTAAAATGTTTTTTAAAAGCTTTAAAAGACTCAGTGCATTCCCCGTGGGACAACTGGACCCATAAAACATATGGGCTGATGGATACAAAGGGGATATAGACAAGGGACAATAGAGGCACGGGGCAAGGAGTGCTTCTGTTGCTGAGGGAATCAAAAGACTTTTCATAGAAGAGGGGTTAAAGGTGATTTTTGAATGAGGAAAAGGAGTTTTTAACATGCAAAGTAAGGGGAGGCAATTCTAGGCAGAGGGAACATTTATGCAATGTTGTATGGAATTGTACTACGGGACAAGGCAGACAGCACAAACAGACCATTGAGACGCAGTCTCTGCCCTATGGAAGCTAATGTGTAGGGAAGATGGAACATGTGATAAATAACCACAGCACTGAACAGAGTGTATAATGAATTTCCTGTGAGCACTGAAAAGTAGGAAATAGTCAGGCATCTGTATCTGTCCTTTATTGAGTATCATTAAGTCCTCACGCCAACTCTATATTGTGGATATTTTCCCCATTTTACAAATAAAGCAGCTGAGGCATAGAAAGACTGAAAAAAAGATCTACCCAAGGTCATACAATTAGTTAGTGGTAGAATGAGATTTGCAACCAAAATTCATCTAAGATTATGAAATTAACAATAAACTATGTTTGTTTATATTTAAGCCATATATTAATGAAAGAGTAGAATCTGTATGAAGAAAATTAAGGGTTGACAGGTGGTATTAGGTGCTTGGTCCCCAAGAGAAATATTTTGAAAAAGCAATCAAAACTGAGAATCAGTTTATTTAAAGTAGACTTTCTTTTCTCTTAAATAAAGCATCTCTGAAGTGGCTGCTTTATCATCTAATACATACATTTGAGGAGAAAGGTAGGTAGGTAGGTAAATAAGTAGATAAGATAGATAGATGCAATTTTTTGCTACCTAATATGCTAATTATTAATAGAATACATGTGAGATTTACTGAATTACTCTCTAAAATTGTTTTTGACAGAGCTTTATCAAAATAAAACTAAGACCTTGGTAAACATTAATCACTCTAGTAAAAATTGTTGCTTTGAAGGTTGTATATGAATTGTTTGCCTTATGTGTCCTTATGGACAATTTAGATAGAAAAAGAAATAATATGAAAAAGAGGAGGGGGAGAAAATTTGGAGAAACAGGTGTGTTATTTTTCTACCAATCACCTCAATCCTATTGACCTTTGCTTCAATTTAAGCTATTCTGGTCCATTCTGTTTGCTTTTCATTCTCTGTGCTGATGTGTTTTCATTTCTGCTCTTTTGTTGACTTTTGGTTCCTGTTTCACTGAAGTTCATGGCTACCTGGCTACTTCCTCCACCCCCTTGCCCCTACCCAAACCTCTCTATAGGAGGCTGGGTCTTCATACGCATAACTAAGTGGGAACACTAACGCGGTTACCCAAATAGTCAGATAAATGCATTTACAAATCTGAACCATCCATCTAATTACTTCTTTTTTCCACTTTACTTACAGCATCTGTACTATGAATATGGTCAATCACTTTCCAGCTGAAGCCACAATTATGCCCATGAACATTCACTCCCTTCAGCCAAAGAATCAATTTAACTGACTTTCCCCCCACTGACTTGAGTGGTCAGTGGGAGTGAAGGATCAGTTGTTTCAGAGTTTTGAAGAGAAAGCTTTTGGATTTATGTTATAAAAGCATCTCTTTAGTTCTGGTAGCTCTCTGATGCTTCATGCACTCTGTGCAGTTACTAAAGACTCCCTCCATGAGTGAGTGGCAGCGCAGCTCTAAAACAATTACAAGCATTAAAAAGTAATTATCAGAGAATTCTAATGCAAAAAAAATATCTATTTTGACTACCATGAACAACCCTGTACAAACATTTCTCCCCCTCTCTCTGTCACAGACGTGGCTCTCCATTTCACAGAAGATTTAACTACAAATTTGTCTTCCTCATCTTCTGGGCCCACACTGCTGCTTGCGAAAAAGAGAGATAATACAGGTAGTAGTGGCAGAGGGGTCAGAGTCAAGAAAGGCAGAAAATATAGATTTAAGGTTAGGGAGGATATTTTTTAATGGACGTGCACATGGCCTTGTAACCTTTAAGCTAAAAATGTGTTATTTAGAAATCATCTGTAATTATATTCTGAGAGAGGAAGTTGACAAATCATAACTAGCTCTATTCCCTTTGTTGCTTTATACGAAATATATTTTAAATAATATATTTTTTAAATTAATAACACTTTGGATTTCATTTTTTGTTTAATTTCTTTTTCTCTTAATGAAATAAGTGATACCACCTTTTGGTACATATCCCTATAAATACTGGCATGTAAATATAATATTTCTGATTTATTTGCTGTTTTATTAAATTCTATTAATTTTGTGGAAAACAATTTGAAGACATAGGATTATATGCGTTTGTTAAATGCACGTGAACACTCTTCTCTGAAAATACTACCATCCTCTGAACCTGTGCTGTACACTATGGTAGCCACTAGCTACAGGTGGCTACTGAGCCCCTAAGATGTGGCTAGTATGAATTGAGATGTACAGGAGGTATACAATACACACTGAATTTTGAAGACTTAGTTAAAAACAAAAACAGACCACAAAATACCTCGATAATTTTTTATGTTGATTATTTGTTGCAATGATAATACTGGGTTAAATAAAATATCTTATTAAAATTATGCCACCTATGTCTTTTTTCACTGTGACAACTAAAAAATTTTAAATTTCCTATGTGGCTTGCATTATGTTTCTAGTTGGTAATACTGGCCTAGATAAGGGAGGGCTGCCTCCTAACTCTGTAAAGGCATTGAGAGAAGAAACCATTTATTCTGTAAGATCTTGGCCTCAGTGGAGATGGAAACTGGCACTTCTGGGAGGAATGAAACTGATTACTGACTGAATTCTTTATTAGTCTTGGAGTTAGAATGCTCCTTAAGTCCACAATGGCACCTACTAACTAAATTTTTGGCAGAAAAATAGTGCCATTTCAGCTACAGAATAAAATATTAAGTCCATCAAAAAGAACATTTGGTTGGAAGGAATAGAAGAGGGAGGCAAGAAATAATAAAGCAAGCCAAAACATCGATTGAACTTAACCTTTAAATAGAAAAAATAAACAATTGCCAGTTTGGTACCATTTAAGTGGAGAAAAGACAGCCAAGTAACTTGATTAATTATGCACTTACTGCCAAGAAGAAATCTATATTTCCATTTGTTTCCCCAGTCAGTGACCTGCTGAGGAAATTCTGTGGTTTAGCATAAACTAGACTTTTGTTCTTATAGCACAACTTTTGGAAATTCTACTTTTCTTTGGTAAGACTTTCCTCTTATTGGTACCTTAATAAATAGAAGCACTTCTATCACTATGTTTTTCTTTTTTACTCCTCTTGTCTGGGCTAGTACTACACTCCCTGAGAATAAATTATTCAGCGGTGAATTCTCTCAGCATACCATCTAATGTTCTGGGAGAGAGCTTACCATCCACACAATACAGTAAAAAGTAAACCATGAAAGAGAAGACCAATGACATAAGTAAAAGGTAGTTTGTTATTATAGTCAGAGAACTTTATTTTAAAATATCTCATCCAATAAAATGCAGAAAATTACCATGTCCAATCAGCCAAATTGAAAGCCTGGCTCCTGTCTTAACAATTCCTTGTTTGGCGACCACCTTCCATTCTTTTGAAACACAGGGGAGAATGGTTGTCATGCAAGTGTAATGCTTCTCCTGGAAATGCTAATCCCTGTTGCCACTTTATCATCCCAAGAACCCTCTAATGTGAATTTCATTAATATAATGATGGCATTCTTTTCTGGAGAGAAAAGATCTCCTCCGCGTTTGGAGAGATGATCTCTGAAATAGTTAAAACTCTAAATCATTCTCAAGCGTCACAATACCTTGCTATGAGTCAGGCAATGACACATGTGGGCAGTTAAATGAAGAAAAAAAGTCATCAGACAGGATTATAGCTGCTTCTGCAAGTAGCTTGAGTCTATACTGATACCAATATTTTCTGATCAAAATAAATTCAATAAGCAGTACTTTCACATGATAAGTAACATAGGGAGTTGGGGTTTTTTGGGGTTTTTTTGGCTTACCTTTATTGGTTTATTATAAAGGACAAAAATTAAGAACAGTCAAATGGAAGAGATGTACAGAAAAATGTTTGGGGATGGGGGGAGGCATGCCCTGCCTTGGGTGCATCACCCTCTCAGCACGTCAATGTGTTTACCAATCCAGAAGCTTCAGAAGATAATAGCACATTTTTATATCATTATATACTTTAAAATTATGTTTGGCTTATCAGTATTTTTAATCTATTTTAAATCAAAATATAAAACTAACTTCTGTACATCCATACTATCCACAGCTTCAACCTACATACCATCCTACTAAAGGGCAGTCAGTATAATCTCCAGGTACCTGAATTTCAGGACTGGTCCTTGTCCAGACAGAAAGCACATGCCTCTGGCCCTTTCTCCTCTGAAATATTACTTTTCATGTTGAGACTCTACTCTGGGTGGTCATACTTCTCCCTCTACCTGGATTAAGAGATTTTCTTTTGTGCTGTCTTGGTACCCTGCATGGATTCCTATTATAGCCTTTATTATGTTGAACTTGAAATTATCTTTTCATCCGGCTGTCACTTGAACTAAGTTCTCCTTAAAGTAGGGACCGTCTACCTACATCACCAGTACCTACAGTACTCAGACTGTAGATGCTGGTTAATGTATTGTTGAGCTTTTTACAAACAAATGCTGGCTAAATTAGATCCCTGCCTCAGGAGGAAATTTTTCTCCTATGTTCTTATTCATAGTGCTTTGTATCGTGCTTCCAATAAAGAGTTCAGTAGAAGTGTTTCATAGGTGCATAAAATGTATGCCAATGGAACAAAAGGACTTGGAGAGTATAGGCAAGAGAAGGAAAGTAGTTACTTAGTGCTGATGAGTTCTTCTGATAAAGCCCTTAAAAAGCATTCAACCTCAGAGCAAGCAATGGACCGCATATGTAAATTTATGATTCCTGTAATTTGCCTCAGTTTGCATGTGCCTCCCAGAATGTGAATGTCTTGCTATACAGTGTGTGATTCTACTAGTTAAATATCTGTCTATCTAATCTATTTGGGATAAAGACCAACAAAAACCCACCTCACCCACCACCAAATAAACAGTCGTCTAATCCAATACATAAGAAATACTGCCTGATCATGAATATTGAAGAGTGGTATTTTGACTACCAATTTTACATGTTTTTATGAAAGATTTAGGGATGTTCAAAAGTAGTCAGACTTCACAAATTTTCTCTATTCCCTAATAGGGATTAAGAGCATAAACTTTTCATATCAGGTGGATCTGAAGTCAACACCTGCTTCTATCACAGATTAGCAGTTGAACTGGGAAAGTTATGTAATGTTTTTGGGCTCTAGTTTTCAAATCTGTAAAATGGGGATAATAATAGGGTTGTTGGGAAATTAGATGAAAAATTATATACAGAGAAGAGCTCATCTATAGATGTTACTAAATATTCTATTATATGCTGGGCACATTAATGGCAGTGCATTTAGCTACTGGTATTATTATTCTTATTTCCAATTGTCTTATTGCCCTGAGTTACTGACTTGCAGCTCCTTGAAACCCACTGAGCAATTCTTTCCCTGGTGATCACTTTACTGCAAAGTTCCAGTACCTCAGAGTGACAGTAATTTTCTTAAGTCTACATTATAACCAAATGGAACATTCTGGTAATTTTATTTAAATTCAAAGGGGAAATTTTGACTTCTGTAGTTATTAAGCATTCCCAGTATTTTAAAAAGTGGTTAAATGTCACTTGTTATACTTTATGTCATATTCTCCATAGGAACATTTTTTTATTATCTTAAAAATAATTTCTTTCTAAAATTCTGAAAATAAATAAATGAACAAAAACCCCATCATTAAATTTCTCATTGGACCATTAACTAACTAGAATATGAAATACATTTCACAATCACTTTGGAATTTGTATATTATTGATCTGCAGGACTCAATACAAGAAAAACATAGCTCTAAAGTAGACTTGGAGGGAGAAAAATGTTATTTTTTGTTTAAATCTTATACTAGTTACTCATCTCGTTCTACACTATACTCAGAGTAAGGACAATAATTTCTCATTTAATGAAAGTTTAATATTTTTAAAAACTTGAAATTTATCACTAGACATTATAATGTATAAAAATGTAGTCATAGATTGACTATACTTGAAAATTCTTAATTATAGTTTTAAATTGGGTAAATGGTCATTAAGTTGGGTAATGGCCCCTTACAGAGGAATTGGTGATTGATACACAGTGACGTAAAGTTGCCATATTCAATATTGCTCTAATAAAGGATTTATCTTTGATCCATATTTCTAAAACTAATGACTGATTAGTTTACTTTAGTATAATACCTCATGGAGGCCCTATTCTCTGTTCTCAAATTTCTATTTTTAGAGACCAGCTTTAGCACAAGAACTATTTAAGATTCAGGTTCATGCAAATTCCCAATGGCAATTATCTCTTATTTGCAATATTTCTAGTGTACACATTAGTTTCCTAATCCAGAGACATTTTTGACATCTTAGCATTATCCATTGCTGAACATGTGAAATTAACATAACGTTTTTTCATATCTTTTGGGGAAAAACTACCTTTCATCTAAGGATCAGGTATAATGAGCATTTAGTTGAATGACATTCTACCTTACAGTCCAAAATGAACCCAATTTGAAGGTCAATTTCTTCCTTTCTTTCTTTGTTAATAACAAAATAACTCATTGGGTTTATGGTCAGATCATTAATGCAATCTCAATTATAGTCCTTCCAATTGGTTCAAATTGATAACATCCCATTTTCAAGAATCACTATCTGCAGAGAGGTTGTCAGATATCTCTATTCATGCTCATCAACTGTCCTGATGTCCTGGTGTTGCAAGAGAATGGTAACTCCCTAGGAGAGGTTCACACAAAATCAGACTCATCTAGGTGCTAATTAAAAATGCAGTTTCTTCAGTCTTACACCAGAGGTACTGAATATAAATTTTTGAATGCAGAGCAAGAAAATCTACATTCTGAATGCAGAGCAATAAAACCTACATTTTAAATATTTCAAAGGTAATCATTTTCTTACGCACTAAGACATAACTGGTAAAGTCAATGGTTAGATCACCATATCAAGAAATACCCCATCAAATGTGTTTAACATGTGACTAATTGACCACCTATATTGGATCACATATTTTCAGGTCTGGGTTACAGGCAATACATATAGACTGGTTGGAAGTAGCCAGAGTAAAAGCTGTATTAACCATCAAGTTGAAGTGTTCTGCTCAGTTAAAACAACAGCACTGAAACTAGTTGAGGAGGAGAGTGATGCTTATTTTAGTACGTGCAGGTGAAACAAGCAAATGCTTATAAAATAAACAAGCCACAGTTTCCTGGAAACTGGCAGAATCACTTTTTGAAAAGTGAGTGGTAGGGCAAAGGCAAGCATCAGTGTATAAGGAGGGCTTAAGGACTTAAGCAGAACCTGCTCCCTGGAAGTCAGTTAGGGAAGGTAAGTGCAAACAACTGAGAAGCTGGAGAGCCCAGAGAGAGGAAGAGCTTTTTCCCTGAATCATTTTCCTACACATGACCTTCTCCGTTGCTTCAGTGAATACGCACACAGTTCAAAACATTTGCTTTGAATCTCTGTGGAATCGGCCTTGACTAAACCAATCGTGGTCCTAGACCAGCAGCACAGGCCTCACATGGGAGCTTGTTTCATACACAGAATCTCAGATCGCCCACACACTCCTGGACTCAAGCCCGGAGGTTAACCAGATGCCCACGGGATTCATATTTCCATAAAATTCTGAGAGGCACAAATATAAAGAAGTTACATCTGCCTTCTCACTACCTTGTGCCGCTTACTCTTCTCTCTTCCAAGCATGTTCTCCTAATCTACTTTTCATTCTGCTTCCCAACATCTTATAAGAAGCTTTCATAGGGAACCAGGTTTCAGTAAACCCTCTCTCCTAAGAACATATATGAATTTTATTTAGACACTTCTACATTAATTTATATTTATGCTTTTCTTTTAATTGAGGAAAAATACTCTGTTTTTGTACATTTGTATCTTCAGCATTCAGCAGTATGCTTGTCTTACAATTCATGATTTATGGAATTTCATGGATTTAAAAATCCAGATGATCTGGAAATCAAGTGATATGGTCAAAAACAGCAAATCTTCATAGAAGAGTATTAGGATGACAAAGAGGTCTATTGCAAATACTAACTCAATCGACACTGAAAAATTCGGAAAAATTATATCATTGCGATGATGATTGCTTTGTTTTCATTTCCAGTGATGTATCTGTTAATTGTTCACAGGCCTATTAAACTGGCATATGATCTAACAGTAGAATGCCAAAGAATCAGACTAAATTTCAATTTTTCCCTAATGTTTATCTTGTAAATTCAAGGAAAAAAATGAAATTATACTTTTAAATGAACAAATAAAGCCATATATGTCAAATGGAAATAACATGCATTTATCATTTAAAAAAAAATATTTCCCTTCTTTTCTTATTAGGTCTCCTGTGTAACTATTGCTGTAGTTAATATTTCTCTTCTGAAACTGCATAGCAAAAAAAAAAAAAAAAAAGGCTAAATTATTCAATAACTGAAAACTTAAGAGCTGGAATGACTTATACATCTAAATTATAAATTTTATTTTAAATAATATGTGAGCTTATGCACAGAGTACTATAAAATGTCAAATTCCCTCCTGAGAATTCTTCCTCAGGAAAATAATTGTATTACAGCGCGATAGTAATTTAAAAGGACCAGCCATTGGATTAGAAGCAACTTTTATTGTTCTTTTTTCCTTTTAGTTTCTACAATAAACAAGCATTTCTATTTTAATAACATGTTTTAAGTGAAATGCAACAAAAAGTATCCTCTAAACACCAGCAAATATTCATTAGACTACACAATGTACAATAAAGACACAGCTTTGAGCTATGGCTACACAGTCTATGAATGTGATTATTTTGCTTCTTTAATGACAAAATCAGTCTGATAATTGTCAGATTAGTAGGCACTTTGTCAAACCATGTTAAATGTAACCAGTTTAACTGACTTTATTGTTTTAAATCTATCTGATTAAATAGCATTTTTACTTTAGTTTTTAAAATATTTAAATGTCAGGGTGAAAAAAATAGTACAAGAGGACTTATAATAAACAGTTGTTCTTTCATCATCTTCTTCCCACCGACGCCAACCCTACTCTTCCATTTTAATCTTTGATGGTTATTTCAGTAATTTAAAAGTGTAAACTTAAACTACTATTTCCTAATTTAGATAAAACCCTCCTGTTATGTAAGGTGATAGTTTAACTTATGTCTCACCTCCTTTTTCTTTCCTCTTCTTCCTCATTCATATAGTTTGTCTGAGGTCTTGTATAATCAAAGCTCTATTATTACTTCATGTTCCATTTACTTTCCACATTATCACTTGGCATTCTATTATGTAAGATGAAAATATTAGCACACTTACATTTTCTCATTCCTTTCATTTGCTAGTTTTTATGAGATGGACCCACTCTTTCTCATTTCCAAAGCGTATGTATATTTACGTGCATATGTGTATTTAAAATTTTTTTGCCATGCCTCTGTTTCTCTTGATCAAACTTTTTAGTTTTTACTATTTTACTGGTATTTTTTAAAACTGGGTTCTGAATGTTTTGATCATCTCCATTGCGTCTTTGTTGGTTTTCATAGCATTCTTCCCTTTAATGGTAGTAATTAGGATTTTTTTTTTAGTTGTCTTCTATTTACTATCAAATGTCTCCTTCCTTCCCTGTCAATTGTGTTTTCTTTCTTTGGTTGGCTTATACAGGTATTTCTCATTCTGCTGGTGACCCTCTGATATCCACGTAAGAATAGGAATAGTGTTATTAATGCTAGTATTCTCCCATAACCAGCCCTAACGTGGAGTGTCAGGATTTGTGCTCTTGTTAAATCTCTCCTCTTACTAAGAAGATGGGGAAATGCCATATGCGTCGGCAGGGTTTGATAACCAGCATGAATTCAGCAGAGAGACAGAACTAGCCATTAGATTATTTACTCTCAAAATTGTAGAATAAAGAGTTTTATTCTTTGATGTCTATGCTAACAGTGGGAGCCTTAGTTCTCCACAGTCTGCAAAATATGTTTAGTGTAATGTCTTCTGGTTTTTGCTCAGGAGAAAACACCAGGATGTTGGTAGCTGTTAGTGGAATAACTAGGGACTAGGAGAGGGATGATGAGGAGTAGGAGAGGAAAGCCCTAGAGCAGCTGTTTCATAGGCAGCTTTCCAATGAACTTCCGTTTGTCCAGCCCCTTTCTCAACTAATCCCCCAGCACTGTGGACACCAAGACTGAAGTCTTTCTACAGTTCATTCATTGGAGCTCCCTCCCACATTATTTTGGCTAGCATATCATTAATATGATTCTGTTCTTTTTTCACTTATTATCAGGCTTCCGTCAACTTTCTGCCTTTTTTAATGTGTTGAAATATACTCATTGACCTGTCTTATTCTTTTGGCTGCTGCTATGGATTTACTTTGTTCTTTTCCCAATTACTGTTATAGCTTAAGAATTATGTTAGTTCAAATGTATAGGTTGAGATAACATTTAATTCAGAATGCTACTAAGAATCTAAATAAGATTTAGAACTCCGTGGTAAAAACTCTTTCACATCCTAACAATGTAATGCCATAAGTAACAATAATAATAATCATGATAACTTCTACACACAAAAAATTAGTATGTATTCCCCCAAATTGGGCTGGGTGTGGTTTTCCTTCTTTCTCCAGGGTGCCTCTTGGTATGGTTTTTATGTGATTATTATGCCAGCAAAAATGCAACTGTTTATAGGTCATGTTAAAAAAAATACGTCCAGCTGAATCTAAGGGACACATAGCTAAGCATTCTGTATTTAGAATATACAGAATATATTTTGAACACTATTTTGCATGCTTTTATCATGCAAGACAATGGATTATACGTTTCACATGTCAGAGGTTATTTAATATTGACCACACTCCAATTACCACGTGTTAGAATATTTGCTCTCTTTTTACAAATGAGGAAACTGAGACTCAGACTTATTAAGTAATTGTATCTGTTAAGCTTCTAATAGTAGTGGCTCCTCAACGCTACAGCTTGGGCAGCCATGGAGAAAAACAAGGCTCTACGGCTAGAGCTGACTCTGGGGAACTTACAGCCAGGCTGATGAGACAGAATTGAGGCAATGGGAGCCTGAGCTCCAAGGAGAGCAGGGTGTGGTCCCTCATCCTGGTCCTGGCTATGGCTGTCATGGAGTCAAGCTCCTAGAAAGGGAAGCAAGGCTTCATCCAGGACCACAATGATGTTATTCAGATGATGGAAATTCGTGCTCTCGACAGACCATCTCACGGCAGATGTATTTAACCTAGGCATGCAAATTTTCTGAGCAAAACAACAGAGCAGAGAGACTGATTACACCCAAACCTGACATCTCTGGACATAGGGACTGATACAGACACAAAGACCAGTCTAGCAACAAACAAACTAATCTGAACACACTGATTGTCCAATCCGTACCCTCCCCAGCACCCAGCACTCTAGAAGCTCCGTGCCTTGCCTACAGTGCCTAGGCTTCCAACCCCTGCCCTCCTCGCCAAGAAAAGTAATCTGGGCTGAGGTCATCTTCCATATGCAGAAGGTGACTGTCCATGCTCTGCTATATAACATACCTAGGCTCATCTGGGCAGTTGTGTGCATGTGCTCATTCTAGCCAGCACCCAGTGATCTCCTGAATGGCACAACTGCAAATTTATAGTCTTGTGACAGGTGATGGAACATAATTTTATTTTTAAATATGCATGCATTTCTGAACATTAACTTTATTTAAAATTAATCTTAAATTTCTAAATTGTTAACTGTCATATTTTGACGTTAACATGTCTATGTAATGTCTATTAGAATTCTGTTAATTTTGACTGTTTTAAAAACAGATTTTTTTTCCAGCAGAATCTGCTTCTACCTTTCAAAACATGCATTTAATGTGTTGCTCTCTTAGACTTTTATTATTTTATATTGAGAAAAAGATCATAAATTATATTTGAAAAATGGAATACAACTCAGCACTAAAAAGGAATGAACCATTGATGCACAAGGCAGCTTACATGAATTTCAAGGGCACTAAGCTAAAGAAAATAAAGTCAAACTCAAAAGGTCACGTAATGCATGATTCTATTTATATAATAGTATTGAAATAACAAAATTATAGAAATGGAAAACAGGTTAGTGGTAGCCAGGGATTGGCAGTGGTGGGAAGGGGATGGGTATTATAAAGCAGTAGCACAAGGAATATTTGTATTGATTGTGATTATTTTTTATCTTGATTGGTTTGCTGGTTACAGGAATCTCCAGGTGATGAAATGACATAGAACTTTATACACATATTGCACCAATGTCACATTCCTGGACTTGATACTGTATTCTAATTATGTCAGATATAACCACTGGGGGAAAGTGGGCTAGGACTCTTTTGTACTATCTTTATGACTTTCTATGAATCCGTAAATACTCGAATAAAAGAGGTTTAAAAAAAAGAAAATTGAAAGAAACATTTAAATAGAAAAAAGTACATTATATTTAGGAAAAAAAATACAATTGGCTAGTACAATGTATGTTTGCTTGATACAACTACTAGAGAGACAGCACAGCCTGCTGGTTAAACACATGAACTCTGGAGGTCGATGACTTACAAGCTTTGTTACTCCGAGCAAATTTTTTAACCTCTCTGTCCCTCAGTTCCCTTATCTATAAAATTTACGTAATAGAGGTACCTACTTTGTAGGGTTGACATGAAGACTAAATGCATTTCAATTTGTAAGGCATATAAGCAGTGCTAAGAACATCATAAGGGGCTTGTTAGGTATGTAAAAACATAGACAGTAATATCGTTACTATAAGAGTTTAATTAATACAACAAATATGTATTGACTGCCTATTATTAGGCAGACACTATTCTAAGTGCTGGAGATAGAGCTGTTAAAAAAATAAAGCCCCTGGTCTCTTCCTGGAATTTACATTCTAGAAGAAAAGAAAGAAAATAAGCAAATTAATAGGTGATATAATAGCAACCTAAGTTAAAAAATAGAAGAATACAAAGGAAAACTTGGCAAAGGTTAGAGAGTGGCGGAGGCTACTGTTTGGGTACAGTGGTCAGGAAGGTGCCCTCTAAGGAAAAAACATCTATCTTGAGCTGAGATAGTAATGAGGTGAGGGGATAGTGAGGCAGGCGCACGATTGATGTGTCCAAGGAAGAGACTGGATTCCAGTGTGGCTGAAGTGGCATGAAAGAGGGGAAGGTAATGAAACAGAGGTAGTCAGAACCGAACCATTGAGGCCTTTAGGGCATGGTGTGGACTTTAGGTTTTATTCTGAAATGGGAAGTCACTGGAGCATTTTGAGCAGGAAAATGAAATGACTTCATTTGTGTTTTAAAAGAAACACACTATATACCTTATCACCAGCAGATTGTAAGGACGCAAGAGCAGCAAAAGGCAAATGAATTAGTTTTCTATTGCCGCTATAAAAATTGCCAAAACTTAGCACCTGAAAACATCAAAAATTAACTATCTTACAGTTTGAGAGACCAGATGTTCAAAATTAGTTTCCCAGGCCTAATATCAAGGGGAAAAATCTTTTTCCTTGTCTTTTCTATCTTCTTGTGGTCACCTGCACTCCTTAGCTTGTGGCCCCCTTTCCTCCCATCTATCCAAAATGTTGCTTTCATTGTCTCCTACTTCCTTCTTTGACCTTCTTGCTTCTTGCCTATAAGGACGCTTGAGATTCCATTTAGGTTCCACTTGCATAATCCAAGATACTCTCTCCATCTCAAGACCCTTAATTAAATAACAGCTGTAAAGTCCCTTTTGGTATATGAGGTAACATTCACATGTTCCGGGAATTAGGACATGAATATCTACGGAGTCATTATTCAGACCACCACAGTACAATTCTTAGAGAGCTATTGCAAAAGTCCAAGTCAAATGTAGGTGGCTTGAGTCTGAAGACAGTGGAGGAGGTGGGGACCTATTCAAGATAAATTATCTTTGGAATGTGCCTTAAAAATGACAGCAAAGTTATAGTGAAGTCATAAGTCTTTGGTCCACAGGATCTGGAGGTGTATTTTTGTTGTTTGTTTGTTTTAGGGAGGATAAGAAACAATGGTCTAGAAGAGGAAATGAGAATTATCCAAGACAAAACTCCACCTCCAGTGGCATGTGTGAGGCAAAGAATAGCCACCAGTTGAGAGGGATGAATGGGATCAGGATTCTTGAAGTTGCCAGGTTTCAATTAGAGCAAAAACATAAACAAATGATAAGGAAGAGATTGAGTATTGTGTGGACGCCTCTTGGAGAATGGGTGCAACTCCTCTTCCAACACATATATCTAAAATTTGTTTGGATGCCCAGACTATGCCACACATGCACCAAGAGTTTATGAAAAAGTTTACTGCTCGTACAATGGGACTTTCTGGAGAGAGTTGAACAGGCACCCAAGATCCTTAACAGCTTAAGTGAAGAGAGTGGTGGTGGCATTAGTATATGCTGTGGAAAAAGGTTGCTGTTGGGTGACAACTCCCATGCCTGCCCTGGGCTTTGCATGGCTTGAACTTCCATGCCGGTGCCAAGGGATGGAGCACCTGGGCTTTCCCATCATCTTGTCAGATGTGGTGCAAAAGGGGAAGGTGAAGGTGTGGGACCTGAAAGCTTTCAGTGTGAAGTCAGACTTCAATTATACTGAGGATACAGGAAATATTGCCAGTGACAGGCCATGGGTTCCATAGGGCACAGTGGAACATCTACTGCCAGGGTCTCATTCGTGGTAGTCTGAGTCAATTTAGGAGACAATTTTTATAGACAGAGCCATGAAGATAAAGTGTGACCAGAAAAGGCTGAGCTTCTTCTGGTAATTGTGATAAATTGGGATGCAGAGCATACTGGAACTAGTTCTAATTATGACCTCTATTGGAAATGATAATAATAATAACAACTGCCCTATAGCCTGTACTACAATTAAAATGACAGTATTTTTTTCAAATTTAATTTGTTAATCCTAAACAGCCTACTGATGCATGTATTTTTCCCCTTTTAGAACTGAGGAACTTAGGATCAGAGAGATTATTTATCCACGGTTTTATAGCTGGTAAATGTCAGCTTTGGGAACCCAAACCAGGAAAGTGTGATTTTAAAGGCTATTCCCTTTCAATCACGCCACGCTGCTTTCTTCAGATGGGAGTAGCTAAAATTTACCATATGATTTCACCTAGTAATTTCCATTCACCTAGTAGAGAGGCATCTTGGTTGAACAATTTGCTAATATTGATTTGATTCACCTAGGAAATCCTAGCCTGAAGAACATAATATATTTTCAAAATGTTTCTTGTTGCTCTCTAACTGATGCCAACATATCTGAATTACAAGTGAAAAGGCAATCACAATCCATCATCTCCAGATATTCTCACGTCATGTAGCTACTGACTTTGACAATTACCAGATCCACTCCTTGTATCGATTCCTCCTCTAATTACATATACAAAGACAAGAGCTGATAGTAAATTCTTCACTGTTTTCTGTTGAAGGCTCCATTCTGCAATGATTTATCACATATCAATTTTAATTCTTGTTGACCTAAAGTTTGTCACGCACCATTTCTATTCTGTTGTACTTTTGGGTGAATGAAAAATGCTTCTAAACACCTTTATTTAATTTAATTTTTGTTGTTGTAGTTGTTGTTGTAAACATGAGAAGATGAATGTCTGTGATTTCAGGACTAAGAGTGAAGGCCTATTAAACTCCATATGCAATCAGTAACACCATCTCCAATGATGTATAAATTGTTATGATTTTGAGTTGACATCTTGCTGAATCTGAATGAGCTGTAGCCCTATGTACAATGTCACTTTTAAAAACAGGTTTCATATATCTGAACACATACACTGCAAAAAGTGGAAAAAATGGTCCTATAAAAGCAGTAAAATAAGCACTTAACTTCGTCACAGAAAGATATTAGAGAAAGGCCTGACAATTACTATATTCGAGTCAATTAAAATTGTTTTTTTTTCTCTTCAATGTGAAAAATGGTCACTTACAGTAAATACATTTAGAAAATAGCTTAGAAAATGTGAAGGCCCCACAAAACTATTTAATCAATATTGAGAAAGTACTCTAAGAATTATGGATAGATTGAGAAAAGAAAGTTGCCCCAAATAATGATGTATGACAGATTACAGAGTTAATTATACTTAAAAATCAAAAAATGAACAGAAATAATTATACTTAAAATCAAAAAATGAACAGAGTTAATTATACTTAAAAATCAAAAAATGGACAGAAATATTTGGGGTGCTTCTCCAATGAGAATGAGATCTTTTTAAAGTCTATGGCCACATCCATTTCATTTTTTGTTTTCTCTACAGTTTTTGTTAGAAGATTGATTAGAGACAGTAATCAGCATTTTCATAGTTTTGTACATTTGACAAAGAATATTCATCTCTACTGTCTCATATTAGGAAAGAATGATCCTGATCTTCACCTAATAGCTTAGATAACTAAGCCCTGAAATGAAGAGATTGGCTCAAGGTCACACACAAATCTGAGACAGTAACAGAAATCATTTACCCCAAATTCTGTACTTTTCTTCTATATTATTCTGTGAATTATGGAAGCAGAAATGTTTTATTAAATATAGATATACTGCTGCTAGCACATAAAGCAGGTATATAGTAAATATTATTGTGTGATTACAGAATATTTTGTGTTTTGATAATATATCAATAAAGAAATAAGAAAAAAGACATCTCAAAGTCATTGCACATACTGGTACATTTCACGTATAATTTATAATCATAAAACACAGGAACTGATTCATGGCTCACATTTATGTTTTAAAGTTCCCTACCTGAATGTCAGACACTAAGTCTTCTCTCTCTTTTTTCTCATCTACAACAACAAGAATTATGTCACATGCACAGTAAGTGCTTATTGTTGTTTGTTACAGAACATTCAGATTCAGGGCCAATATGAGTGTAAATGCACTAATGAATAGTGATCTAAAAGAAATGCCATTAGAATATCATAATAATGTACAATGCCATAAATATTTCACTTTTATTCCCTGAAGAAATTGAGACTAGCTTAGAGACTGAAAAATAGAGGTAGATAATTTTTCCTTAGGCCAGCATACTTTTTTAATTTAATTAAGCCAGCATTTAATAACCGTAAGATACTACTTAAATTTGGATTTTTAAATTCTCTGGAATACTGGAAAATCTGGCTCTCCATTACCAAATGTCATTACCCAGTTGGTCATGAAAATCAGCTTGCTCATGTGGGCAACTCTTATTCTCTTGTTTGCTGCTTTCTCTGACTGTATCAGACCAGTGTCTGGTCTGGCCCTTGACACTCAAGTGTTTTACCTGCCTGGTCCTTGTAAGCAAGTGAGTTTGTAATTTTATGCAAGAGAGAAGTACTCCTTGACTCAGATTTAAAGGGGAGCCTGTAGTAAAAGGAAAAAAAAAAAGAGGACTAGTTTATTTTTTAAACTTAAAGAAATGAAACAAGTATCTCAATGGGAATACAATTCTACCTCATTCTATTCATTTTCAAGGTGTTTTCCAAGATCTATATCTCATCTGCTTCCTACTTCCTCCCAGGAAATCAGTACAACTATCTCTAAGTAAATCTGCATAAAGTACTAACATTTAAAAAATGATAATACAGAATTGTAAAGAACAGAGACAAAGAGTTTTGAAGAGATACCCTGCACATGTCCTTAAATTTTCTTAAAAATCACTAAAACATTCCTTGAAATAAATGTCTGTGGTTAGCTTAGCCCTCCACTTTCCAACTTCTGTTGCATGATGGTCAATGAAACTTCAGCATTAAAGTTAGTGTTATTTTAATGATTTAATGTATTTAAATTGCAATTTTTAAATTATGGATTATTATTAATTCTTAGTGACACAGATTGAACACTTACATCAGCGGTTCATGTTTATGATATTGTTCAATTCATTAAATATCTCAAATTGCGTGTAGTACTTTATAGAACCTGGAACTTATTTTGTAAATATTCTGAAAACTATAAACAGAATATATTATTTTGAAACTGTCCATATAGGCAGTAAAAACTTTAATGTTTGGCTTATAAAAAATGTGTTAGCTCTCAAAAGGTAGAGCTAAAATTTCATTCCTCTTAATAATTTGCTCTCAATGTTACTACCATGTTGACTTACCCACAGTAGCTACAGCGTCTGCCCAACTGCAAAAAGCAGGAGCCACTAGGACGCAGTTTTTGACTCTAGGAGAGCACAAGATGTATTATGACAAGTGTGTTAAGAAAATGGGATTGCCACAATATTAAAGAAAAAGTTTATTACAGATAATTGCTTGCTCTGCTTATGCTGCTTCTGTAGAGCTAGGATAAGCAATTTAGGTTACAGAGATTTATAACTGTTTTCATGAAGATGTATGAAATCCCAAACTTGCAAGCTTTCTTAATCTACCTATAAATCATTTTATACATTTAATTTCTTCCTGTATAAATTTTACAGGACCATATACAGGCAGAAAGTTTAAATTACTACATGCTTTCTGAAGAGAAGGATATCTCTGGATTTTTTCCCACATGTTTTCTATCTAATACATGATATAAATTCCAAGAGTTCAGCTGTAAATAGTTAACAAATGCTATTTTATTGCTCAAACATCTGCAGCTCTCAGGTACTAGACAGACTATCTTTGAGATAGATCTATCTCAAAGTTGGGTTTGTCTACACTGCATGAGAGACTATAATATTATATGTCCCATAAATCTCAAAAATAACAAATTCTAATCCAAGATCAGACCAGTATATTATTATCATAAAGATTTGATCTACAAGTGGGACGTGACTGACTTTCAACTTGCATACTTGAACTAAAATCATTATTATACCTATAGTCCTGTGCATTGCTAGATGTAGAAAACAGTGGTTCCAATTTCCTGGAAACTTTTAGACAGTTTTCCTATCTTGGTTTACTAAAGGGATGCCATTGGATCCTAGGATATTGTGACAGGTCCTAACCGTGCTCAAGGAAAAACATTCTCACAGTCAGATTTATGCTGGTAACCTAATCTTTGAAAACACCTTACCTTAGGCCCCAGGGAAGTTGTATTATTATTTTACTACTGGGAGTTCCAGCAGTATTTAAACTAATTCTATGGAACTATCAGACTTATCCTATGTGACTATCTGCCTGCACGTGACTTGGGCAAGTTAAGTAAAAACACAACATATTTTATTCATCTTGATTTGTTTATTGGGATTGGGGGAGTGGGGGTAAGGAGGTGGTGATAGGCCTAATTAAGTATAGCATATATATTTATGACTCTTTTTCAAGCAGATATTTTAACTACCTTGTTGACCAAACATATTAATAATCAGAATAAGACTGAAAATCAAATTTGAACTCCTTGGGAAACCCTGTGGATTTGACTTATCTTCCAAAGTAATGAATCTAGGGCATGCAGTTTTGTTCAGATGGGCTCAATGAAATGGGGCTTTGATTTATTTAGCTGGTGTCTTGTTTCTTCTCTATCATCAAGAACTTCTTGGGAAAATGCAATTTCCTTTTGGCACAATTGCAACTCTTTATAGGGGATCTATCTCCATTCATTTCTTCTACCTTTTCTTTAGAGAAACAAAGCTTTCACACTGTGAACAATTTAATTTATGAAGAAGAGCATGTCTGTTCATGTAAATACACAAATTAGGAAAGTACTTTTATATTTGACTGCACTACGAAAAAGTTTATTATATATAAACATTAAAATGCCTATTGCAATTGCAGTCAAGCCTTTAAAAAGAATCAAATTTTTAATGTTTCTGCTTTAAATAGGTAAGTTTAATCAATTATATATGGGTTGCAATGTAAATTTTTTATTTTAAAATATCTTTTGGGAATGATTTATGTCAGAAAAGATTTTTTGCTATCTCTGCCTTAAATGTTTCCCACATATAAATTATTTAATAAATTTGATTCATACTGACCAAGCTCTTTGTAGGTATATGGCATATCCACTGATGGAATATTAAGCCTTATTAAGTCTACCTCTTAAAACAGGAAATGACATTGATGACTGCTTATAAAGTATAAGTCTAATTCATTTGAGAGGCCAATAAAAATTTGAGAAACTCCTTTAAAAAGTAAATACTAGATCCACTTTATGTATGCACATGTGAGTGTTTGTGTGTCCAGTTTTAAGGATCCTTCTATGCTTGGATAAGTTTGCACAGGACCAGGAGTTTAACAATGCAGTTAGCTATGGAGCTGCCCTGAGCAAGTCATTTAATCATTATTGGCATCATCTAGAAAATGAGAGAGTGAGTTGCTAAGTTTCCTTTGGACTCCAAAATTCCATGAACCTATGTACCTTAAGGCAGAGTTTTTCCAATTATAGTGTACCTCAGAATCAATGAGAAGGCTTATTAAAATATCAATTGCTGGGCCCCACTCCAGAATTATGGATTCAGTAGTTCTGGAGATGGGCCATGAATTTGCATTTCTGACAAGTTCCAAGGTGATGCTGATATAGATCTGGGGACAGTGTTTTGGGAACCAATACGCTGAAGATCGACTAAAGTGTTAACTTACCAACACACCAGAGTTTCACAATCGTGAAGTTAATGGAAGGTAAAGTTATCTGATTTCAACAAGTAGATAAGGGACAGCTCTTCACTAAATTTAGTGCCCTCCCCCCACTTAATGAGCAATATTTATGAACTAAATATATCTTCAAAAGTATCTCCTACATATAAGAGATCTTATAGTGTAATTGCGGACTCACCTATATATTCTTAATACCCCCAGTAGAAAATGATATTTAATTAAAGATAAAAAGAAAGATAGGTAGATAGGTGTGTAGGTAAAGAAGTGACATTCTTCATGTTGCCACTGAATATACTACGGTCCCTAAAGAAATTTTAATTTTATTTAAGATACTATAAAAAAAATTAGAGTTAAGTGCCTCTCCATTACTGCACTTCAGGTTACCTGTTGGGACACTCAAACAGGTAGTTACCTGTGCTAAAATGGTACCACAGTTGGTTATCAACTTGCATTTTTAAGCAATAAGTTAACAAAATTGTATTATGTTTACTGTCATCAAATATAACAGGCAACATTAATCTTCTAGAATTTAATTTTACTTGAATTTTAATTCTATTCTCCATTGCCATAGGGATTTATAAAAATTTTTCACACTTGACTTTATAGTTTATTCATGAAAAAATGATATGCTGCTGTACTAAAGTAATTTTCTAGTTGATAATTTTAGTATCACCCTCTTATTTTTCAACATTTTACATGTAATAAAAGTTCTAGGCTACTAAATTTTGACTTAGTTTACCAAAAACATGATGCCTCAAATATTTCCCTAACAAGATAATCAATTCAACTAGTAACACTACCACCATAAACACAAATACTTTCCAGTTATATGCCAATATCTTATTAGAAATAATGACATTACTTAATCTAAATTTAACACTGATTAATTTTGAATGCAGTATTACAGTAGCTTGGTTGCTTTAGCGACAAGACTAACTGCAGAAAAAACTGAATTCTAACAGGATGAGAACTGGGTTTTACATTCATAACAATTCTGTTTCAAGAAGCTCTTTCATTTCATCTCATAAAATTTTATGTAGTATGTACATTGTACCAGTCCTTGAAAAGAGAAAGTTAGTTCTAGTATCTTGAACTAAAAAAAAATTACAATATAGTAAGTAAAAGACAAAGGCAAAGAAACTATTAGAATATGATGATAACAGGTAGCAACAAACATGCTTATAGTAGAAGAATATCTCAGAAATGGATTAATGTCTGGGCGTGGGAATGGCATGTTTCACAAAAAGATTGATAGTTGATTGTGTTTTAAGTAACTTTTTGTTTGTTTGTTTGTTTAAGATTTGACAAGAGTCATAGCAAGGACTCTCCCATGGAGAGAAAACAGATGTTCATGGTCATGATGGTATAAAGAAAGCATGCATGTTCAGGGAACTACAATTTTGTGATGATACAGGGTGTAATAAGATATCAATGTCAAGAGAGAGGCAGGAATCATGTCAGGAAGGGCCTCTTCTGCCTTGTTTGGGAGATTTATGAAAAGGGATCTCACCAAAGAGTTTGAAGCAGGTGAGCTTGAAACAGGCCAGTTAAAAAGATAACAATATATAGAATAAATGAAAGGGCAATGAGTTTGTGGATAAAGAAATTAAGTAGGCTCTTCAGAAAACTACTTGAAAAACAATAAGCATTTGATCTAAAAAAATGAGAAACAGAATAAAGATTTCCAAAATACTAAGAAAATTAGTAGCTGATCAGATAATGGTGGGCAAAGAGTCACAGTAGTCTATGATGAATCCCAGATATTTTCCTTAGATGACAAGGAGAATGTTGATGCCAGTGTCTCAGGATACTGGTAGAGGAATGGATTAGAGAGAGTTTATTCTTATGTAACTGGCTATACTGAACCTAGGGGCTAGTTTAATATTGAACTAGAAGTATTTAATAAAAAGGTGGACATATAGGTAGGATCATTGGAGGGGTTGGGGTCAAAGATCAATATATGATACTGATCACAATACAGTAAATAAAGCATGAATGTGTGCACAGTAATAGATTAACAAGAGAAGATGGGCAAGAACGGAACCCTGAGAACAACATATAAGGGCAGGATTATAGGTGCCTCAAAAGAAAAGGAGGAGCATTCAGAAAGGAATCAGGAAAGCCTAAAAAAAAAGCCAGGATGGAAAATTTTTGAATAAAAAATCTTTTCTTTCGTTCATTTATTAATTCAGCATATATTGAATAAATATTTACTGTATGCCCCATTACTCTCCTGGGGTTATACAATACACAACATAATCATGATTCCAACCATCACGGAGACTGCTGTTCAATGGGAAGGAATAACAGTTAAGAAAAAATAAAAGTAATAATAATAAAGCACAAGGTGTAATGTGAGCTCACAGGTTAAATTCCTGACCTACCTTGTGGGAGATCAGAAAGGTTTTCCGGAGAACATAACTTTTAAGTCAAAACCTTAAAGGCTGACTAATGAGTAACCCAACAATAAGGACAGGAAGTGTACTCCAAGCAGACTGAGCAGCAGGTGTGAAAGCCCAGAGGTGAGGGAGATCATGGCATGTTTAAGAATCTAAAAATTTGTATGACTGAAAAGTAGAATGGCTGAAATGGGATTGAAGCTCTCATCTTACTTGATTTGTAAGGAATAATTGATGCTGGTGACCATTTTCTCCTTGAAACACTATCCTTCTTAGCTTCTCTGATATCACACTCTTTGCATTTTTCTTCTAACTCTCTGCACTTACTGTCAATCATTTTTTATCATGTCACCCTCCTTTATAAAGCCTTTAAATCAGTCTACACTGTATACCACCTCTCCGCATAATCTCACCTACTCCCACAGGTTTCATTGGCATCGCCATCACCATTATACAACCCCCCCTATATGCTTTTCTCTAGTCCAGATTTCTCTTCAGAGCTCCAGACACCATCGTCCAACTGCCAACTTGGCATCTCCCTTTAGATAGTTATCATCTCAAACTGAACATATACAAAATGAAACTGATCTTTTGTGCCAAATCTCTCTTATAGCCACTACTCTTCATCTTAAGAGAGGTTCAGCCATTCAAACAGACATGCATCACAGATATACGGCAGACATTCTTGAGCTCACCACCTTCCTTAACTTATATCCAAGACTATAAGAGTAATTTATAATAAAAGTAGTTTGAAGTATTTGTCTTTCTGTTTTTCTTTCCTCCCACTTCAAGCAAGGCTTTTTATTCCATCCCTCAAGAATGTTTATTCCAAGACTGAAAGCAGACTTTTATTTAAGATGATGGTTCTTTCTGTCTTTGATAACAGCTTAATTGTGGTCTCAGACTAAAGAGAGGTCAGCACTTTGAGGCAGAAGAAAGCACTACCAAGGATGTGAATTCTCTGAGAGTAGATGTCCTAGGAAGGAGGTGGGAACTTAAGTAAGGTACAAAAACAAGAAGTGGAACTCTGGGATTGTACAATAATAATAGAAAATAAGTTTTTCAAATTAAGATTAGAGGTAGCTCTAAACACATGTGTTTCGTATGATTCTTAGTCTACAAATTTAACCATGAACCAGAAGTAGCCTCTCTGTATTCCATACCCCCTCACACATACACACACAGCCACGCACTGACAGGTTACCTCAGTATGTTGTAGCTCCCACAATGGGGAAAGGGATTCTAATCTCCAGTCTTTTGCCATCAATTCTCACATCCTCACCGCACTCAATTTTCTCAACTGATTTTCAAGGTTCTATAAAATTGGGCTAGAATACTTGTAGGCACCTGCGACGTGCCAACAAATGAGTGTCTTATTCTAGAAACACACTTGAAAATATCACCAATTATAGCGAGTGATGGTGGTTTTGTTTTCATTTTGTGAGACTCCTCTGAAAGATAAATAGTCCTAGATATCCTAGATGAATACATTTGCTTATGGGTGTATAAGAGGAGGTACTTAATGGAAGGGAAGCTATGTTATAAAAATATTTTTATCCTCTAATTTGAAGGCCCATATATAATCAGGCTTGAAATATTTATATCCCCCTAGTAACTGAGTGACCCAACCATCTGTCACTGAACACAGTCTTGATATAATAATAGGCTGATGCTGATAGAGGAGAACTTCTAAGTTTAAAAGTCCTTTAACTGATGTATTACATCTACTTGAGAGTTTTGGGAAACTAGAACTCTGACCACATGCTATATATCTTTTCCTTCTTTTTTTTTCTACTTGTATTTAAGTTTCAACAGCTCAGACCTAGAATCAAGGTCAAATCTTGATCATTTCTGTCACTATCTTTGTGACCTAGAGTAAATCACCTAATTATGTGAACTTCATTTTTCTTTTTCCATTAAGTTGTAGATGATCTCAGGGACCTCTCTAATTTTCACCATTTTATGATGTAGTATATGTATGTATATATAAATATGTATATATAAATATATTTCTAATTGCTTCACTTTTTGTATGTTCGAAGAGTAACGTCCATTCAAAGAAAAATCAATTAAATATGTTTGAGACAAGGATCATATAAGTATTTACTTTTTCCTCATATATGTAAGAATATTTATGACTAGGGGCAGGCTTGTTTTTTCAAATATCTGTGTCATCACTGTTCTGGTTATCTACTGCTGCATTACAAAATATTCCAAAATTAGAAGCTTAGAATAACGATCATGTCTTTTTCTCAGTTGTCCACAAGCTGGGCAGTGCTTATCAGTGTTCTTTGTGGCAGTAGCCAGGGCAACTTGACTGAGGCTATGTGATCTACTTCCAAGACTTCTCCCCCCATAGAGGGCAAAATGGTACTGCTGTTGATTGATAGTCAGACTATAAGTTGGAGGCTTTGATTCTTCACCATGTAGGGTCACTCCAGGAACTGCTTGGGCTTCCTCACAACATGGTCACTAAATTCTAAGTGTAAGTATTCCAAAGGGAACAACTTGGGAAGTAAGCATTTCAAGAGGCCCAGGCAGAAGCTTCATGTCTTCTTGTGATCTGGCATCAAGAGTCCCAGAAAGTCACTTGCACTGCATTCTTTTGGTGAATCAAGTCATAAAACCAGCCAAATTCAATGGAGGAATCCAACTACTCTAAATGAGAAAAATAATAAAGTCTGTGCTATCTTTAATTTACTGCAGACTGTCTCCCTCAAGACACTTTATTAAGAACTGCTAACTAAGGCCTCTATCTTTTCCTTCAGTTACATTTTCCATCTAAGGTAGACTTAATGATGATTTGATTAGGTTTATATAATTTCCTGTTTCCACTGTAACGAGACAGACATAAAAATCATTAATTATAATTTGAAATGCTGAATTTAAAAGTAGAATGAGATGTATACAAACAGCTGTGGAAACACAGGAAAGGCATTCACCAAACTTGAAGCTACAGAAGGCTTCAGAGAGGAAGTAACAATGAACTAATTCTTTAAGTATGATTCAGAGCATGCTGCCAGATTCATCATACACCCATGCACAGGTGTACACTATGAACCACATACAGCTGCACTGGGAAGATCCTGAGTTGTCATGTGGGAAAGGGTAAAATTTATTCTAGGCACTGAGAACAGTATTTTCAAGGGCACGGAATTATGAAAAAAATTAGTTGGGTTCAGAGAAATGTGAGAATTTTAGTACGGCTATACAATATCAAACAGATTAATTTAGGATTATGAGGTCCTGAGATGCTACCTGAAGCACTGTAGCAAAATTTTTTTAATGCTGATGTATTTTAACTAATTAATTTCTTAATTTTCTCCTTGCCTTTCACCCATTCAATCAGGTATTAAGGATGGAGATTTATTGCCTCCAAGAAAGTTTACAACAAGGTAGAAAGCAGAAGTAGTCGGTTTTGAGAAAAAAGAAGCTTCTTTTCTTTGGAGCAGAATAATATGCACTAAGTAAGGTAAGTCTAGAAGAAGGTGCAGAGAAAGAAACTAATCATTTAAGTGCTTGTTTGTTACTCCTCTATAGTAATCTTCAAAAAATGGCATACAAGAACGTCCCATTTATTTTCACCTATATTATTCATTAGTCTTGTTTTTACATAGACTCAAGCCCAGAGAGAAGAATAAATTATATTACACCAATTTTCTCCACTTCTACTCAGCTTATGGAAATGCAGCAGGTTCTGCTGTGCACTTTAACTAAAATACTCCTGCTGAGAAAGGCACTTCCCAGACAGGGATTTCATCTTTCATGCAGACCACCAACACACTGTATAAATAATGCACACATCACTCCTGCCTGGATAAGGCGATGCTTCACCTATAAGGATGCCTCTCCAGGAAGCCATTGTCGCTTCACTTGTAGTCATGCTCTTCTAATTTTTGAAAAGGTTATCACAGTTTTATCTTTAATAGCCACTTGATCATTGCAGAGATTAACACGTCATGTTGGAGACATTAGTCAAGAAAGCCTTGGAATACATCTTGAGGTCTTTACATCCCCCCAGACTGTGCAACAGCACATTGATGGGTATTTTCATGCTGCTATCTCTAAATTACACGGAGGAATTGAAAGGGTATGTTTATTAGATATGAGCGCATTGGTTTTTAATCAAATTTAGAGAGCTGCGAACATAGCTCTCCACCAATCTTTATCTTCCAATGACAGTAATGAATTTATCATTCTCACTGTGACATTACTCATAGGAAAATCACACCATTTTCTATTAGGTCCCCTGAAGGCTCTGTAATGAACTAGGGAACCAGTAGCAAAGTGAGAGCTCCCGAATTAATGTCTGATTGCAATTTAAGCAAAATTATTCTAGAATTAGGATAAGCTATATAATGGATATTTTAGAGGTCCTTCCAGATAGCTGGTATTACAATAAATAAAATACAGTGGAAGAAATAATAAACTGCACCACTGAAATGCCCACCACTCCTTCAAGATTTTCACCTTAATGAAAATTTCCCAGACATTTCTCACTGCCATTGAATTTAAACATGTTCCAATCACCCAGATATACCAAAGATTCAATAATTATTTTATAGAACAGGTTTGGCAAACTGCAACCTAAGGAACAAACCTAGTACTCCACCAGTTGTAAACTGGTTATATTGGAACACAACTCATTCATTTATTTTCTATGGCTGTTTTCATGCTAAAACAACAGAGTTGAATAGTTGCAACAGAGACCAGATGGCCAGCAAATCCTAAAATATTTTTTCTCTGGCCCTTTACAGAAAATGTTTGCTAATTCTTGCAAAGATACTAGTACTGAGAAAGTAATTCTTTCTAGATATGTGAATTTTGAAGGGAATTTAAGTTTAACCCTTCAAATAGTCTAAATATTTTACAAAGTAAAAACCATCTCTAACATCTTCAATCAGTTGATGTAGATCTTCTTCTGTAATACACATTTTTCTGCAATCTTTAACACAGCATATTGAAATGATTTAAATTTCACTTGATGATTATTTAAATCTCACTTAATTTTCCACTATAAAGTGCAATACTTATACTGTGTTAGAGATATTAGGCAGAGTACAGGAGTAAATGAGCATTTATCCTAAGAATAAACAGGCACTTGCTTTCAAAAAATAAAGAAATAAAGTCCCCTAATGTTAGCTGGGGTTTTGCTCACTTGCTTTTTCACACTAAAGGTAAAGTGAAGGACATAGAACTTGCTTTCAACTCTAAGGCTGTATTTCTGAAAAATTGAATTTTATAATGAAAGACTGAAGTAGACTTTTCCCAGGTGGTTTTCTCACCCTTCAGGAAATCATTATCATCACCACTATTTCTATCCCTATCCTTAGATTTGTCATTGGCATCCAAAATATTGCCTGTGAGGTCTACATCACTAGAACAATGAAGATAAGGTAACTCCCTGTCAGTTTGTACCTATTTGTCAATTTTATAAAGTGGGAGGCAGACGTGTTCATTGCCATTAAAAAAAAAAAATGACAGTATATTTTGCTAAGGAATAAATCTTACAAAACCCTTACAATTTGATAAGCAATGTTTTATACATATAAAAAGAATGACTTTTCTTCTTTTAAGAACACTACAGGCATATACATAGTAAAAATTATAATGATAAGATGCAGTGAATCTTCTGTATATTGTTCACATGTCTGACAAACTCTCATTTGTAATGATACTTTAGGTATTGAGCTATACTCTGATTTATAGGTTCAATAAATGAGACAAAACTATGAAGGAAGAAAATGGTAAAATAAACATCCTCTCAGTCATTAATCTTATTTTCACAGAATGAGTTGTACAGTATTCTCTCTATAGGTTGTTAGCTTCGCCAACTCATATGGCTATAAAATAATCTTTCATTGATGGAGATATGAGTCTGATAAAATTATTTGCTAATTATAGGTCGTTCAAATATAAAGGGAAGATGTTAACTGTACATGCCTCACACGTATCTGCAAGTAAAATGCTTGTAAACCAAGTGATAGGATGACACCTGGTATATAAATAGCATCAATTAACAGTAGACATTATTATTTCTGTTGTCAGTATATCAGAGTGCTGGTTGTAAAGAACAGACAAATATAAGGCATAATTGAACATTTTAAGGTATGTTTTCATTGTGAATTAATTATACATTTTATTTTTTGAGATTATACAGTAATAAAATATTGAAAAAAGTAACATCTAAATATTCAAGCAACATGTACATGATTCATTAGTATATGACACACAGATGTCACTGTAATACTTGAATTTTACAAGTACTTAAAAAACTGTTCAAGACTGTGGTTGCCAAGTGGTGGGGGGAGGGATGGATTGGAAGTTTGAGATTAGCAGATGCAAACTATTATATATAGAATGGATAAACAACAAGGTCCTACTGTATGAAAAGAATATATATATATATGTGTATAACTGAATCACTTTGCTGTACAGCAGAAACTAACTCAACATTGTAAATCAACTATACTTGGTAAAAATAAATTTTAAAAAATAAAATAAAATTAAGGACAAAAACTCTGTTGAAGAGATCAATTACACAAAGAAATATTCTTTATAACATTGATATGCACAGACTTTATATATAGTAACAATAATATTTAACCTTTCATTGATAGCTAAATAAATGACTTAGCATTATTGTAAAAGCTTGTATTAACACTTTTAATCCTCTAGTATATATTATCATTATCTCAATTTTTCAGATGAAGAAACTAACTGAGACATGAAAAAAGTTAAGCAAATTTCCAAGAACAAAGAGATGATGATTGGGGATCCATAGTTTGAACCCAAGCATTATAGATCTAGACGCATGTTCCCTATGACAGCTCATCATAGTTATTAGTTTGATACTTTAAACCTATGCTTATACTGTATACTTATACGCTGGCTCCATCATTAAGACTAATTTTTTTCCAAAGGAGTTCTTTATTTAAAAATAATTTCTTGGAGTTAATGTCAGCAAAATGACAGATTGGAAAACTCCAAGCCTTCCTTTTGCAATAGAGCCATCAAAATCATCAGAAGTTGGTTGAACTAAGTTTATAGAACCATGGAAAACATGTGTGCATGCTCACAAAAGTCCTGAGAATACCCTAGGCTTTCACCTTGAGCTGATCCATAGGCTCGCAGCATGCCCAGTTAATCTGTAGAGGACTTCCCTAGCAAAGAGCCAGTATTATGACATCAATACCATAATGTGGAGAAGGGCAGAGATGTGTAAGACTAGAGTTTTTGAATGTAACTGAAGTTTGTATCAATTCAAATTTAATTGAATTGCAATGGCATTTTTTGAAGAAATATAAAAATCCAAGCTAAAATTCTTATGGAATTTCAAGAGACCCTGAATAGACAAAATAATCTTGGAAAAGAACAAAGTTTGAGGATTTATATTTCCTGGTTTCAAAAGTTACTATAATGCTATGATAATCAAAACAATGTGGTATTGACATAAAGACAAAAAACAGACACACAGACCAATGGAATAGAATAGAGAGCCCAGAAATAAATCCTTGCATACATGGTCAGATGATCTTTGACAGGATGCCAAGACTGTTCAATGCAGAAAGTGTAGTCTTTTCCACAAATAGTGCTGGGTAATATGTATATCCACATGCAAAAGTCTCTGACATTGGATCATTACCTTATGTCATATACCAAAATTAAATCAGTGGATCAAAGATGTAAACGTAAGTGCTAAATCACTTCGAAGAAAAACATAGGAGGCTTCATGACATTGGATTTGGCAATGATTTCTTAGATATGACACAAAAAGCACAGGCAACAACAAAATTAGAAAAATTGGACTTTATCAAAATTAAAAACTTTTCTGCATCGAAGAACGCTATCAAGAGGGAGAAAAGGCAACCCTTAGAATGAGAGAAAATATTTGCAAATCGCATATCCGAAAAAGGTTAACATCCAGAATATGCAAATAACTTCTACAATTTAGCAAAAAATAACAACAGAAAAACAAGTAAACCACCCAGTTGAAAAAATTGGCAAAGAACATGAACAGACATTTCTCCAAAGAAGACAACATTACTAGTCATTAGGGATATGCAAATAACCACAATGAGGTATCACTTCAGACCCATTAGGATGCCTATTATAAAAGAAAGAGAGGAGAGAATGAGATGGATAGAGAAAGAGAGAAAATAACCATGAGGATATGTAGAAATTTGAATCCTGTGCATTGCTAGTGGGAATGTAAAATGGTGCAGCTGCTGTGGAAAACAGTACAGCAATTTCTCAAAATATTACAGCAGGTATTACCCTACGATCCAGCAATTCTAATTCTGGGTATATACACAAAAGAATTTGAAACAGGGACTTAACCAGACATTTGTAAGCAATTTTTATAACAGCATTATTCACAAGAGCCAAAATGTGGAAACAACCCAAATGTTCATTAATAGATGAATGGATAAACAAAATGTACTTAACCATATGGTGGAATATTATTCAGCCATAAAAAGGAATGAAGTACCGATACATGTTACAACATGGATGAATCTTGAAACCATGATGCTAAGTGAAATGTGCCTGACACAAAAGGACATAATTGTATGCTTCCACTTATATGAGGTACCTAGGTAGTCAAATTTATAGAGGCAGAAAGTAGAATAGCAGTTACTAGGAGCTGGAGGGAGGGGAAAATGAAGAATTGTAGTTTATGGACATAGAGTTTCAGTTTGGGATGATGAATAGTTCTGAAAACGGGTGATGTTTATGATTTCACAATAATGTGAATATACTTAATGCTACTGAATTGTATGCTTAAAAACAATTAAAATGGTAAATTTTATCACAATAAAAAACAAAAAAGAAAACTTCCTGATTTGATGTGCCAGACAACATGACCAATGAGTTGTTATCAATTAGTCATATGTTTGAAACTGACAAAAAGTTTACAGTACCCAGGAAGTTCCCATCTTACTGGGTGTGCATCTGTTCATTTAGCTTTAAAGAATACAAAGCAGGAAATAACACTCAGCCAAAGAGCAGCTGAATGGGAGATCTCACATCTTAGTGTAGCTTCCTTCCATGCTCTTCCACTGCAGAGGACATGCTTAGTTGCAAGACATGAGTTTTAGACAAGTGAGCCCCCCTTCAACACAGAGTGCACATCCTCTCCATCTGTGTTTATTCACCTTCTATATGCCACATAAGAATGTGCACCAAGTAACAGGTTCCCAGTGTAACTCATCAATCAAGGGTTTCACTAAAAACTGCTGATGATGTTCTCCATTATCCCTACTCACTTGTCTGGGAAACAGTATTAGAAGAAGATAAATCCAGGTTCATTTTTTCAAATGTCTCTGGGTTTGGGGTACGATTTCACGCCAGCTGTTCACCCTTTACCTACAGATGCTATTCCAGATGTTTGACTCTGCCATAGGTTAGATCTTCCAATTACAGCACTAAACTTAAAGCCCATCAAATACAACTTAGCACTTGGTTTTGTAATGACATTTTAAATAGCTTTTGCTTGTCAGCAACAAAATGAGTCAAATCAGCCCTAGCTAGGCACCAGATAGAGGAAATCCACACAAGATGGGCAGGTGCTCTGTGACAGAACTAGCTGCAAGCCATGGGTGGGTTCCGGACAGGTAAACCAAAAAGCTGCAAGATGGGAAGACAGGAAGGCACCACAGAAGGCGACAGACACCTGTACAAGCAGATAGACCTTTTGAGTCAAAAGTTTAGGTAGGTAGCTGGCAGGATGACAGGATGTGGCAATGAGAGATTGACCACAGGTAGTTTGAGAAGCTTGAACACTAGTTATCAGGTAGGAGTTAGTAGTGCTCATATCAGGGGTCTGGGTTTCTGGAGAAGGTTCTGGGAAGACTAACATGTACAGGGCACAGTCCTTGCCTCAGATGTACAGTTTATTAATGCTAGAACTCTTATTAGACTATCCACAGATAAAAGGACAAATCAGGATACCAATTCCTAGAATTGAGGCACAAATCAAGATAAAGAACATCAGTAAGACAGTTAATGCTTAGTAGATAAGCTGATGACTTGTACTCTAAATTCTCCTCAACATGATGGAAATTTGTCCTTGCACTAAGAAGGGGCTCTTAAAAATGAGGGTTACACATTCCAGGTATGGTAAGGATCCAGACCTTCTATTTGTGTGGAGCAACCTCCAACACTGTTATCATGTTGTTGATATTTAACTTCTCCTCTATGTTAAGAGTCACTCACAGAGCTAACTGGCTGTTCAGGAGGACCTGACTAACACTGGCTGATTCTTAAGTGAACTCAAAGAGAAAGGATGTACATGTTGGCAAGAGCAGGAAAATGTACACTTTCATACATTATCATAGAATTAATTGATACAAGATTTTCATAGGGCAGTTTGGCAGTAACTATCAATGTTAAAAATCACTATTTAATCTAGAAATTCCACACCCAAGAATCTTTCCTGAAGATTGTACAAAGATACAAGTCTAGGGGAAATAATTGAAAATTTATTTGTTAAAACCAAAAATTAGAGGCCCTACATCATGTAGTTGTGATAATTAATATTAATATTTATAATACTTATAAAATGCACAGAATAAAGTCAGCACATAGTGAATGCTGGTTGAATAAAATACACATGTCCTTAAAAAGCAGAATGGTTATTATAATATTGCCTTATTTAAATAATGGTATATAAGATGCTCTTAAAAATAATGAAGCAGATATTTCATAAAGATGTTATTGAGTACAAAAGTAGTTTATAAAACCATGTATAGTATGATTACATTTTTATAAACATATGTACATGAAATAGGTAATAGAATATGTAATAGACATACAAATATAAAGTATTTTTGTTAATTATTTTTATCAAATGTCACACATTTAGGTATTATGTTGAGAAAATTATTAATCGATCTTGAGATAGGAACAAAGAATAAAATTCCTAGCGTTGCTTTTATTTCTCTGAAGGGCTAAGAGGAAAAGACTATGTATGCTTAGCATATAATTCATAGGTACTGTGGTACTAGATAATTCTCATGAGCCTCAGGAGAACCAGAAACCTTAGAGCTCTAAGAGTGGCACTGTAACTGGAGAGAGTCTATGAGGCTGTTGAGGACATTATTTAAATCAAAGCATTTACCACCATCTCCCAAAGAAGCTAACAACAAAAGGCTCAAGGTTTCTGAAGACATTCCTATTTTCTTAGTCAAAGAAAAGCACAAAAAAGAATTTCCCAGATGAGAAAGACCAGAGGTTGGGGTGACACTGGCAAAGTGTTTGTGCGAGTACTGGAGATTGAGGAGTGCTCAGAAGTTCTTTTTAATTTCCTTATTTATTAAGGTTTTTTGTTGAAGCCCTGACTCTACAAAGGAAATTTCCTTTATGTAAAGTAGAAGTCAATTTTCCAATTTTAGACGTTTTCCCTGAAACCTAATTTTGACTATTCTTTTTCATCTCACATCTCTTTCTAACTCTGTGTTATTTCCTCACTGTGTTACGTAAAACTTAAATTGATTGCCTCATGTCTTCTTATACTGAAAACTCCTTGGAGCAGTGACTGTAAATTATATTTCACATCTTCATCATAGTTTATAAGGACAGCATTTTGCATATTATGGGTTTTCTGTAAATCCTAACTGTGTAAATAAAATTCAGCTTTAATGTGATTAAACAGCAGTGATAAAGGTCCAGTCCTAGTGATGGGTGGCATGATAATTATTTTTATTATTTTTTACTATAATAATCACCAGAATTTTAATGCAATTAGAAATCTAATTATTTATAACTGAAATGCATGTTGTCCATTAACATACTCATCTGAATATATTTAGATTTCCCCAGTGTGTTATTTTTACTCCCACAATTTAGGCCTAGAAAAACTTTATAAGGTGCAATTAATTTTCCTACCCTAGGGTGCTAAAGTCTCTTTTGCACATGAAGTTTGTATGCCTAGAAACTTCAAAGGTTTGCTACCCAATTCTGAGCTTTTGAAAAAAGTAGTACATTTAGTTTCAAACTTTCTCCTGTTTATTTCTACTAGAAAGCTATTACAACTTCTTACAAATGGCAGAAAACTATAACCACCACTAAATATTGAGAAACAGTTTTACCGCAATTAAGTAAAATTGAAGTATATCTTTTTAAAAAGCCTCAAATATTAATAAGACAGACTTAAAATTCAGTTCAGGTAATGATCAGAGTCAAAGTAATGATCAGAGTCAAAGTAATGTTAAGTGCTAAGAGCTTTATTTATGCAAATATCTGGCCTTTAGAAATGAATGAAAACCATAAATGAAGAATAAATGGTTTTAACTCCACTTACACATTTGCTTTTAACAAGGTGACATAATTTGTATTGTTATTTTAGAATTCAGTTCTTAATAGTAGGTATCTAGCAGCTCATACTTTCACTTCTCATTACACTTTGTTACACACTCGAATTGCTTCACGATTCAGTGTCTTCCTCAAAAATCACTCCTCAGAAGAGTCACAATGAGTCTAAGGTAACTGTATCTAATGGTTCCACAATGATCTGAGTTATATCTCCAAGACAATTTTGCTCTTTGATGCCAGCTTTCAATAACATTTCCTTGGCTTCTAACTGCAGTAGTTTTTAAGAAGTTGCATTTTTCCCACAAGATCTAATGACCTCTAAGTCCACTTATGCAACAAATATTTCTAACTTTTGTTTAACAGCTTAGAGCAATGGGAAAGATACTTGAGAAAAAGAAATCAATGGCTAAAACAAAAAAACTTAGTGAGGCTTATTCTGAAAATTCTGGTTTTCATTGTGGATATAATCTTGGTAATATTTGGAAATGTTAAAATGGGAGATAAGACTGTCTTTTCAACTGAGTCCCCCTTTTATTTTATTCCTATTCCCCATCTCCCCGTGTTGTAGTTTATCTTTTGTATCCACTTGTGTACGTGACTCACTGACCTATAACTAGTTAATCCTAAGTGAGTGATTACTGTGTCATCTTTGCTTTGACCCTGTTGTTATAACTTCAAAGACAGGTCAGTTACCACCCAATTCTATCTTAAACTGGCCACTCTCTATTAATTTTCTAACTGAAATAAAATACAGAGATGTTTTAATTCTCATCAGGTCCTTTTACAGTTTAGTTACATGTTAATGTTGGACAATATAAGTCATTATTCTGAACTAGTTTTTTTTTAAATTTTATATATGATGTTTATTAACAACAAATATAGTTTCTACCACCATATATGCTGGATACTCGTAGAAGTAGATCCAGATTTTCTGGGACTTGAAGCTTAAATAAGTATGGGGTCTTATTAAAGAACAAAAAATATAAATAAAAAGTAAATATAAATGTGAGGGTTATTTTGAGTGGATAAAGAAATATAATAAAAAACAAATATACAAAAACTATGATTTATTGCAAGCATAAAATCCAGAAAATAATTATTTGTCTCTAACATACTTCCGAGATTCATTTTTCTACCTTTTTTTTTTTTTTTGCTGTAAATCTTTGGTGGCCTTTGGATGGGACAATCATTTTACAATATCTTTTTTCTGAGGAGGCTATAAATGTAGTTCAACCTTTCCTCTAGAGTACCTGACTGAATTTATTATTATTATTATTATTATCATTAGTTGGGATGCATCAAATCCCCATACAGACTTACTTTGTGCTTATAATAATATTATAGATTTTGGCTCACAAACTCATGAATTGTGATAAGTTCTACTGTGTATGATTTCCTATCAAAAATAAAAATAATGCATTGTGTATTTAAAATTACATGTGCATTAAAATTACATATTCCTGACAGAACTTAGGCTCTTAGTTGGCATCTTTAAGAACCTAATCCTTTGCTTACAATTTTATGTATTTGATAATAAGAAAAAATGTCTACATAGTAGCTTATGGTTCCATACATTTCAGATCTTATTTCATCTCTACTTCCCACACAGTTCCAGTTGTGTCTGCTACTGTTGAATATTATCGGATTGCATAATGACTCCACGCCCTACACTTCTGGGTCTTGATTGGAAGGAGTCCTCACAGTGGAAGGTAGGTATATTCCTGGAAGCCAAGGCTACTCTTAGACAGCTGCACACCGCATAACTATATCTCACTCAAGCCAAACTAAAAGTATTCTCAATTCAACATCCCTTAATTGAATCTTAAACACGCCTATAGACCCAAGCAACACCGTAGAAGTTATAGCAGACAGAGAAGTGGACTTAACTGATTGGAGCAAAAATATCTTAATTTTGAAAATTTGTCAAACACATATAACCATGAGAGCCCAGTTCTATGGCCCATTCCAGTATGCTGAAAGTGATATACTGTATACAAGTGAGTTTTATTTTAAATTACCTCTGAGTATACAAAATATTTTAAGAAGTTGTTTGGCCATTTCACATATGATACCTCATTTTATTCTCTCAATCAATCCTGAAATTTTGGAAGTATTCCTATTTTACAAGTAATAAATTAAAGACTCAGTTAAGTTACATGAGCCCCAAGATTCTACAAGTGGTAGATGGCTAAACCAGAATTTAATTCAGGTCTATATTTTTCTAAAGCCCATATTAGGCTCTTTATACAGGTTAGTCACAGACATTAGTGGACAAAGTAGCTGATGTTTCATAAAAAGCAAATTTCTGAGCTTCATTCCAAGGATCTTAGGTTATACTGATGTAGGTGGAATGAGGAGAGATCACTGAGAAACTCTGTTTTGCATCATGCTGCTCTGATATCTTCTAATTCCTTAATCTTTATTAAAATTAATTATGAACCAAGCATTCACATTTCTAGTTGGAAACTGTCACTGGTAACCTTGATCAGACGTAAAAATCCTTGATCAGAACTTGTTTCATCCATGGAAAAAAATATAATTTCAAAGACAGACTAAGAAGAATCTTGATTCAGGCATTTTTAATATACATCTCCTTGTCTGTAAGCAATCTTAATGTCATTATCAGGTCTATATATACATATAATTAAGTTAGCCTTAAAACATCTTCACGTACCTTTAGCCTTTATCCATATAAACAGTCTCCATCTTGATCCACGAAGCAAGTCTTCAGTTATTTCTAAGTCCTATGGCCAGCAAGAGGAGAAGCTGACTCCAGACAGTAGGCTTCCTTTCAATCAGGGAGTTGATTCTGGAAGAAAGCAGTAGAAGGAAAATTGCAGGAAGATAAGCCAATGAGATGAAAGGGCTTTGTAGCTACATGAATGAGAAAAGCTGGGAGACGGACACAGGTGAAATTCATACTAGGGAAGCTGCATTTAGCATAACGGTTTTTTTTTAATCTGTACAGTATTTACAGCTCAGTCATATTGCAAATACCTCCGTGCTCACTGCTTACGTTTATTTTTAATTGGGCAGGAGGCAATCTGGACTAGATATAGGCATATTTGCTTGAGAGTGGAAAGCTATAGAAACACTTCTGCCCCAACTGGCCATGTGTTTTCTGACATAGATGAAAGCAGCCTATGTAATCCATCTAAAGAATTGATGGAAACTTTCCCTTTTGTAAGACCAAGCACTCATTCACACACATTATTTTCTTGAAATGTATTTTTATTACATTACAACTTTTTCACCATTTTAAAAACACTTATTAAGTTTTTCTATTCAAAGTAATATGTTGGCAGATGTATTTCTTGTCCTCCAGGCAGATTTAGCAATTGATTAAAACTATATGACCTTACATCTGTCTCTTTTCTTCAATTATACTGATGGCCATTTTGCATAGAGTCAAATATAAACTCTTAACAAACCAGATCAGAGGGCCTGTATATCATCTTTCTATATCTGGTGGATTTTACCAAGAGCACACAGTGAGTCAAGAAATAATGAAGCTTTTTCTGTAATAGTATAGTGTAATTCTGTACGGCTCCCACTGAGGTTTTATATGCCTAGTTAATCCAAAGCAAGGATGACCCCAATGCAGAATATTAAAAAAAAAAAAAAAAATCACAGAAAATTTATTGGACCATTTGATCTCCTCTGGATTTTTACAAAATCAGCTATTCGACAAGATAAGATCCTAAATCTACAGACTCAAAGTAGTTACAAACAAAGTCACCCCTCACAAACATATTCTGTAGTTAATATGCCGTACTGATGGCCACACAGCGTTCAATTTTCTATTCCATATTGCCAGATAAAAGAGGTTTTGAAAATTCACACAGTCGGTTTTCAAACAACACCTATTTTGTCAAGTTTAATTTACAGGAGTAAACTCCAAGCACGGACTAGAATTGATCAACATTCTTTTGGCACCAACTTCAGCAATAAATGTAAAGGCAAACAGCATGCACATATACATCTACAAAGGACAGAAGCACCTGCTCTCCACGTGCAAAACAGAGTACTTTAAACCCAGGTCAAGGATACAGAATGTGATTTACAACTGACTACATCAATTTTATACATTTTTTTCCTCAGGAGAGAAGAGACTATAGTGCAGTTAAAATAACAGTTTTTTAGAACTAAACTCTAAAGGTCTCTTTAGCAATGTCTATCATACTGTTCCAAAGTTAATCGACCCATCAACAAATAGTTATTGATTAATATTAATAAATTTATTTTTAATACTGTATCAATTTATTATTCATGTACTATAGGCTCTGGGGATATGCAGGGATATGCCACCCCAAAATATGCCACTTTGACAAAAGAATTATTTTGAGCTGAAGGCATTTGAGTTGCTAAAATCTCTTATTTTCCTAAAAGCAGAACCTCCCCAAAGAATTCAGTTGTCATAAATTCCCTCTCCAAAAATTCTATCCTTGGAGATAAGAAGTCACCACTAAACCCAAACAAATGTCAAAAAACTATCATAGAGCCTATCTATTTTCCAAGGTCACATTATCTTTCAAAAAATTCATTTTTGTTTCCGTAAGTGCCCTTCCCCCACACTTCTAAGTTATTTGTTCTCAGGGAAGTGCCCTCTGCCTGTCCCTTTCCCCAATAAGATGGTATACAAGCTCTCAAATCTCAATGCTCCTTTGACTATTCACTTCTTTTTGTGATGCCCCCATGAATGTAAAATTAAAAAGTAATAACTGTATATGCCTTTTCTCCTATTAATCTGTCTGTGGTCAGTTTAATTCATAGTGCCCCCTTCCTCCCCCAACCACTGAACCTAAAAGGGTAGAGAAGAAGTTCTTCCTTCCCTACAGTTCATAACTATACTGTATTCTACTAAGAGTGTTCCAGTTAAACATTCCTGAATGATCTTTGTATGACTCACATTCTCAGAGCTACTTGGGTGAATAAGGAACAGAAGAACCTGCTATGTAATTGAATTTAAGAACCAAACACACACACACACACACACACACCCTCAGATTTATTAACTACTGTGCCCTTGTATAATTCTCTTAATTTAACAAATTCTCAGTTTTCTCTCTGTAAAGGAAATTATTACCCAAGATTAATGCATTCTTCAAGATGTTAATAGGTATTTTGTAAAATAAACAAATGAATATAGGAGATGAATGGAGTTAAATGTGAGAAACACTGGGGAAATAAAGTTGAATATATTCATTACAATATATTTCAGCAACTGAAATATGCTAATATATATTTTGACTCTTAGAAATGTTCCGTGTCCCAAATTAATCCAAGGAACAATCCATATTGATGGAGCAAAGAGTCCCTTTTAGCTTTTGCCAACTACAAATGGGCACTTGCCATCTACCTCTACAAGGAATAAATCATGAGCCACTGATTTATAAGCTGACCCCTTCAAGACCCCCTGAAAGGAGTTCAGGGCGGAGATCAGGATTGAGGTACTCTGTGCCCTGGGAAAAACTGGCACAACAGGGCTTCAGATAGTTAGATATTTTCAGGAGAAGATTTTATGAGCCCAATTCTTGCATCTCCTCGTATGTAGAAAAGCACTAAAATCCTTAATGATGACATGTGCTCCTCGTGACTGGCAGCAAGCCTCTGCCAAAACGTGTGCTTGACTGCAGGTACCACCCACCCCCCCTTCACTAAAGTCATGTATAACACTGACCCTCCCCTCTACCTCTTTGGGGAAGTTTCTCAGAGCTATCTGAACTGCCATCTCCCAGGCTATAGTCTTCATGTTGCCCCAGATAAAACTTAACTCACACCTCTCGGCTTGTGCAATTTTTTTTTCAGTCAACACTTTAAAAACGCATAATTTTATAAAATTCCAAGTCAATAACTTAGATTCATGGGAATTTGCTGGGCCTGCTTTCTGAATCTAATCATGCCTCACATCAAGGTGAATACAAGAAAAACGGAATGACCTGAACTGCACTGAAAATATTAACACACTCAAAAGATGCTACATAATTCTTTTGTTTCTTTCAATTAAAAGATAAATAAGATTAATTTTTAAATTAACACGTACTACTTTATAGCATTCTACCTATGATGAATTATTTCTTAGTTTAAACTCTAGCATATAAAGAAGACATACAGTCCAATATTTTTTAACACTTAGTGTAGACAGCTACAACAAAAAACCAATGAAAGCGCCAACCTAACCTGATTTTGCGGTAGAGAACAAACTGTTATCACTGCATTACTCTAATAATGATGATAACAATAATAGTAATTTTATATTAAGCTTTAATTTATCAGTTAGGTACTGTTAAAAGTTTTGGATGTATTTCAACTTTGAAACCAAATCCCCCTAAAGCTGAGTTCCCCTACCTAGTTTATGATTAATCTCTCTGTCCAAAACTTTATTCCCTTGTCCAGTCCCTGTTCCCCTCAGGATTGAGGAGTATCAAAGAAAAGGGAGAATTGAAACTGAGCAGGACCCTGTCCCAGGTACAAAAGCCCCTCCATGTCCCCTGTTGCTTGTTTGTAGAAAAAAGGCTTTAGTCTCTTAGGCCTTCCCTGAGTTCCAAAGAGCAGACTCAAGCAGTTACTAATTAGAGAAGTGAAGGAATGCAGACACAAAAGAAAAATAGTTAAGCAAGAAAAGTAATGATAGCTTAAGCAGTTCAGTGATAAGGCAGTCACAGAGCTCCTAATTCCCCCTCAGAGATATACATAACAATCTGACATATACCTTTGAGTTGTTTTGCAGAAGCTAAGATGCCCACCCAGTAGAGAATGTTGACTACATGCTGACCACAGCACAGCACATAGACCCCAGACTGGTTGGAACCAGAAGGTTGATGATTAAGATTTCCAAAACATCACCCTATTACCTCATCACAAACCAATGAAGAATGTCCATGAGCTGATCATGGACCCTCAGCCCTAAAGTTGCCTGAAATGTCCCCTTGCCTGAAAGCCATCAGGGAGTTGGGTCTTTTGAGCATGAGCTGCCTGTTCTCCTTGCTTGGCACCCTGCAATAAATGCTGTACTTTCCTTCACTACAACCTGGTGTCAGTAGATTGGCTTTGCTGCACATCAGGAGAGCTGACGTGAGTTTGGTTTGGTAACAATCTTAATTCTTATACACGCCCTAAGAGAGAGATAAAAATTTTATTCTAATAAAAAGCTAAGTTTTAGAAATGCTAATGTACTATAAGAGAGGAAAGAAAACTCTTCCTCTACCTTTCTAATTTCAATGGCTGGGACATCAAAGTGATAAAAACAGATAACAAGAGAAAAAAACAGATTTAAGCACACACAGGAATTCACAAGAAAGTGTGATTCAAGGAGAAAGTCAGAATTTGAGGGGTATATATATTGCAGGAAGGGGACCCTTTCCAGGGCCCGAGAGTGGGCATTGTCTAACACTCGGAAATGAATTGTCTGAGGAGACACACGTGCTGACAAAGCAAGAGACTTTACTGTGAAGGGGCGCCTGGGCAGACAGCAATAGGGCAAGGGAAGCCAGGAGAACTGCTCTGCCACGTGGCTTGCAGTCTCAGGTTTTATGGTAATGGAGTTAGTTTCCGGGTTGTCTCTGGCCAGTCATTCTGACTCAGGGCCATTCCTGGTGATGCATGCATCACTCAGCCAAGATGGGTTCCAGAGAGATGGATTCTGGGAGGTTGGTAGGACACAGAGGTTGGCACCTCCTCTCTCCTTTTGACTTTTCCCGAATTCTTCCAGTTGGTGGTAGCTTGTTAGTTCCGTGTTCCTTACCAGGATTTCCTGGTGTAAGATAACTATCATGCCTGGCAAGGGTGGGCGTTTTAGGTCAGTGGTTCCCCTAATGTATATACCATCTTAGGGTAGACAAAGACAAAAAGGGTTTGGGGTTTCTGGAGAAGGGGAGGTATGTTACAGGAAGGAGACCAGAAAATTTATCAAAAAAATGTTAAACAAGTGTTATTTAGTAAGGATGGTAATGCAGATTTAAATCAGTGCCTTCTCCATTGTTAAGAGTTATTAAGAGTCCTCCCCCTCCCTGTTAGAGGAGCCAGAGACACCTCTGCAAATGGAAATTTCCGTTGTAAATGTTAATTTCCTTTACAAAAGGGAAGCTTATGCTTATGCTATCCTTTTAGTTTTTCCTTCACCTGCTGCTCCTCAATTGCCTTCAGCTCAAAATAATCCTTACACCAATGAAGGATATTTTGGGGTGGCATATTCTGATCCTCATCAATCCTTTACAAAAGTCAGATAGGTAATAAATTGTGGCACTGGGATTTGACATCTGATAAGCTGTTTCTTAATTAAGGATGTTGTACTGCAAACACACATGATAATCTGACACATTTAGCAATAGACATTCTCACTATGATATTTTGTGGCTTTGAGGCATTAAGAATAAAACACTTTCTCCAAATAGCTATAAATTGGAATCATATTTATAAAGTTGAATCTCAATCTCACTTAATTTGTTAAGTTTGCTGAAAGCAATACTCTTGTCTGAGGCCTTGTGCACCAACCCGCTGACAGTCATACAGAGGAGTCGATTAAAGACCTGGATAGAATAATTTTCCTTTTTTTATATCTTCATGGCCTGCAGATATTTTGGGCTGGGTCTCAGGTACTCTGGGATTTGGAAGATTAAAGGCCACCAGACTCTGATTGTGGGAGGGAATGATAAACTGTTTCTCCTAGTACGTCTACCAGAACAAGGCAGATTTCAGGAATGAAGTAGTAATGATAAGAATTGACTAATCTGCTCTCATCAGTTCCCAGAACCTACCTTTGAGCAGCCCCATCCAAGCTGTGTACAGCGCACTGACCCCAAGGATGACTGGAATTAGTAAAAAAAAAAAAAAAAAATCGGAGAAAGATCCTAAAAATTCTATTCTGATGGCTCATTCCCATACAATTTGTATACCAGAATACTGCTAAATCGATTTTAATTTAGGGATAAACAGCAGAGTGAGAATTTTTGTTCAGCTCTAGGCTGATGCTTAAATTTATTTTAATAAAAAATATCAAATCCTCATATTTCATAATTAGTGATAAAGTACAGAAATCAAAATATCAAAATGTAAAGAAAACATACTGACTTAATTTTTAACCTGAAAAAGTAAATGAGTCCACAATTTACAAGTATAAATGATGCAATGGATCCTTTGAGTAGTAGCACATTGTGAACCTAGAGATATAGTCAAAAACTTAAGTACCTTCATATTTTACCCATAGACACTTTTTTACTCAGGCACATAGAATTTGTGTAGTATTGTCATTCTTCAGGATGCAGAGCATTATCAAAACTTTTCAGGGGCTTCCCTGGTGGCGCAGTGGTTAAGAGCCCACCTGCCGATGCAGAGGACACGGGTTTGTGCCCTGGTCCGGAAGGATCCCACATGCCGCGGGGCGGCTGGGCCCGTGAGCCATGGCCGCTGAGCCTGAGCTTCCGGAGCCTGTGCTCCGCAGCGGGAGAGGCCACAACGGTGAGAGGCCTGCGTACCGCAAAAAAAAAAAAAAAACTTTTCAGTGACACTGACATCATCATTTCTTCATTACTCCCTCATTACTCAAATCTCAAAATTAAAGATATTGACATATCCGAGGATTTATTTCCAACTCCTCTGGCTTACATCCTGACTCACAGCTTTAAAATTTGCTGAGAAGATTTTAGCTATCAGAGAAGATTGTATGAAGTGTTTCTAAAATTTGGGGTGTCTAAAAACCACCTTAGAAGCTTGTTAAAATGAAAGTTCCCAGGTCTGATCTTGGACATGGATGAGTGATTTACTGGGTCTTGAAGGATACCTGATAACAAGCATTTTAAACAAGTATTCTAGGTGAGACAGTCTAAAACAAGTTAGCCACAGACCACACTGTGAGAAATGGTACAGTACTAGGGATACAGGAAGAGTGCACAGAGGACAGCTTCGGCTTCTGTACTATTTGTGAAAACTACTGTTGGTCTTCAACCCAGACTAGATAAAGACAAGGTGTAACACTAATGACATTAAAACTTCTGGAAGGGTTACTCTCCTGGGTAACTCGATACCTTTTATTTACCTTGGGTAATCCAGTATTGTCTTGGAGTGCTTCGCACTTGGAATTTAGCTTGGATTAAGTTAAACAACCTTCTCTTCTCCCTCTAAGCACATTGCTAAATTCAGCATGTTTCATGTAACTTAAATAACAATTTAAAGGATAAAAGCCAACATTATTTCTTTCTTTTTTTTTTGCGGTATGCGGGCCTCTCACTGTTGTGGCCTCTCCCGTTGCGGAGCACAGGCTCTGGATGCACAGGCTCAGCGGCCATGGCTCATGGGCCCAGCCACTCCGCAGCATGTGGATCTTCCCGGACTGGGGCACAAATCCGTGTCCCCTGCGTCGGCAGGTGGACTCCCAACCACTGCGCCACCAGGGAAGCCTGCCAACACTATTTCTGAGTGAGGGAAAAACTGTTAGAATTTTCTATGGAGCTGAAATAAACATGTAGGTAAGAGACTCTAGCAGATACAAATCATTTAAAATTTTTTCAAAGGACTCTTGAACATCTAATATGAAAAGTGATGTAAATAAGGACACTTTTATAGTGTTGGACAGAACTCTTATAACACATGGAACACTGGATTAAGGAGAAATAAAAACAGTGGTGACTGAAAAGTATGTAAAAAGAGATGAAAACACACGTATTTTACGGTCTTTCTTTACATTTTCTAGCAAAGAGAGTATATAGTGAAATGTCAAGTTGAAATAAAACACACTTTTACTCTTTTGTATCTTACCAAATTATTTTTCCCCTTTGTAGCATAGGTAATATAGATTGGTTAGCATTTTCAAATAAATGTCTCTAGAAAAAAATGTTGCCTATAAAATAGACAAAGCCAAAATGGATATTTATAAAACCCTGACTATATCCTTTTACACTTATCATTGCTTCTCAAAATAAATCCCCACATGTAATAAATCTGTGTTATAGATGATGAAGATCCAACTAGTTGAATGACTGAAAATTTTACTTAAATGTTTAATATGTAATCAGAACCAAACTGATCATTAATTATGTAGGAAATAATTTTTGTGTGGAATCTACAGAAACACCAAATAGAAACAGACCATTACCAAAACAACTCTTTTTTTCCCCACAAAATAAATAGCAGGAAAATTAGATGAACTCAAGAAATAACAATACTTGGAGCAGGTACTGAATTTCCTTATTTTTTCACCTATGAAGACCTCATTGGTCCTATTATCAAGTTTAAAAAATCTTAAATTATTGAGTCATGAACATTAAGGAATTACTTTCTCATGAATTATTGACACTTGATTGCATTAGTTACATATTCATTTCACTGTCGTAATTCAAACCCAACTTTAACTAAATCTATGGTGCAGAGATAGACCTGGTGCAGTTCCAGATTTATTGATAGAGATTTAAGAGGTCTCTGCTGTATTCAAATTACTTTATATCCATTTAACACATTTTCTCTAATTAAAAAGTAAGACTTCACTTTCTTGCTGGTCTCCCTGTGTGTATGCTGGGGCCACTTAGCTCAAAGAAAAAGTGACAGATCAAATGAAAATGTTAAAACATAAATTACATACTTAATTAAGTTGCTTTCTCTGTATTTAGAAATGGAATCCGATAAAAGTTTAAATTTTAATGAATGGGTCCTGATTTTCTGTATATTCACTTCCCAAGTTAATAATACCTTACATACAGGAAATGTCTAAGGCAAATTAAGAGACACATGGGTTTTCAATTAGATCTAATTGAAGGGAAACACCCCCATTGTCAGGGTACTCAACTGATTTGTAGAGTCAGCTGAGACAGTGGAATGTTAGCCTACAGCTTTATTTCAAATTCATTTACTTCTGAAGTTAAACCTAAAGACTTCCCAGAATGAGAGAAAGTAACAGAAACTCTTCATCTCATCTTTGAAAACTGGAATGATGGGCTTGGATTTTGACCTACTCATTTAGGTTTAACACAGGATTACCTAACTAGTAGATTTCACTTTTATGGTTTTTCTACCAAATTGGTTCTGATTTACATCAAGAGCCAAGAACTCATGATTCTCTAAGTAGCTACTCAAAGAAGACTTCCGTTGCCACACAGAGAGGTAAGAAACTTTAATCACATTAGGTTATCTCTTGAGACTCCAACTGCTCTAGAGTATGCAACCACAGCTATAGATGTTCAGTTCAATGATAACATTTAGCTAATGAGACCAAAGATCTAACCAGCTGCCTTTATTCTATTCCACAGCCACCGATTTCACTTATTTTTTCATTCATTTATTCTTTCATTGACACTCCCTGATGTGCCTGGTACTCTGGGATGGAAGCTGGAGTCATTAATATATATAAAAGAAAAACACCCATTAGGGAGTACTAGAAAAAGTTTACTTCATCATTTTCCAAAGGTGCCATCAGTTCTAGGAGTACATTAGCATCCAAGAAAGTGTACTAAGTCAAGGCTTTTAGATATTAAATATAGTGATAATGAAAACAGTCAAAGACATAAAACTCACAAACATACAGGTGCCAGGGAGATAATGGAAATGAGTAAAAGGATCAATAAATATTGTGGTGGGCTTGAAGGTACAGCCTGCCTTGCAGAATTTCAATCTACGGCTGCCAAATCTAATTTTTAAGAGAGGATGGTAATTCTGGGTTGGTTTTTTTTTTCTTTATGTTACTCTCATGTTTTATTTAATAATTACTCAATTTAAAAAGCAAACAAACAAAACAATGTGATGGCCAAAATTTATCTGGCCTCCAGATATGAATAGCCATCATTGATCAAATTCTATCATAAGACCCAAATCAGCAAAATTATTGAGATCCTAAGTTGTTTCTTTCTTTAAACAGTAACACTTTTGTGAGTGCTTTGAGCAGAGCATATGTTGCTATATATACAGATGAACAAATTTATGGTTGTGTTTTAATAAATGGATACTTTTGTACTTAACATTTTTAAATGTTCCTTTTTTACAGTTAATAATATGTTTCAGGGTCATTTTATGTTAGTATATGAAGAAGTATATTTGTTACTTTAACTATGGTTTATATTCCTTCCTATGGATATACCATACATCAATTTGCCAATTCCCCTCTTTTTAAAATTGAGAGTATAGTTGATTTATAATATTATATAAGTTTCAGGTATACAACATAGTGATTCACAATTTTTAAAGATTATACTCCAATTTACCATTGCAAGAAAAAGAATAACATATCTAGGAAAAAACCTACCTAACGAGACAAAACACCTGTATGCAGAAAATTATAAGACACTGATGAAAGAAATTAAAGATGATACAAATAGATGGAGAGATATACCATATTCTTGGATTGGAAGAATCAACATTGTGAAAATCACTCTAATACCCAAAGCAATCCACAAATTCAATGCAATCCCTATCAAACTACCACTGGCATTTTTCACAGAACTAGAACAAACAATTTCAATTTGTATGGAAACACAAAAGACCCCGAATAGCCAAACCAATCTTGAGAAAGAAAAACAGAGCTGGAGGAATCAGGCTCCCTGACTTCAGACTATACTACAAAGCTACAGTAATCAAGACAGTATGGTACTGGCACAAAAACAGAAATATACATCAATGGAAAAGTACAGAAAGCCCAGAGATAAACCCACATACATATGGTCACCTTATCTTTGATAAAGGAGGCAAGAATATACAGTGGAGAAAAGACAACCTCTTCAATAAGTGGTGCTGGGAAAACTGGACAGGTACATGTAAACGTATGAAATTAGAACACTCCCTAACACCATACACAAGAATAAACTCAAAATGGAATAAAGACCTAAATGTAAGGCCAGACACTATCAAACTCTTAGAGGAAAACATAGGCAGAACACTCTATGACATAAATCACAGCAAGACCCCTTTTCACCCACCTCCTAGAGAAACGGAAATAAAAACAAAATAAACAAATGGGACCTAATGAAACTTAAAAGCTTTTGTACAGCAAAGGAAACCATAAACAAGACCAAAAGACAACCCTCAGAATGGGAGAAAATATTTGCAAATGAAGCAACTGACAAAGGACTAATCTCCAAAATTGACAAGCAGCTCATGCAGCTCAGTATCAAAAAAGCAAACAACCCAATCCAAAAATGCGCAGAAGACCTAAATAGACATTTCTCCAAAGAAGATATACAGATTGCCAATAAACACATGAAAGGATGCTCAACATCACTAATCATTAGAGAAATGCAAATCAAAACTACAATGAGATATCATCTCACACTGGTCAGAATGGCCATCATCAAAAAATCTAGAAACAATAAATGCTGGAGAGGGCGTGGAGAAAAGGGAACACTCTTGCACTTTTGGTGGTAATGTAAATTGATACAGCCACTATGGAGAACACTATGGAGATTCCTTCAAAAACTACATATAGAACTACCATACGACCCAGCAATCCCACTACTGGGCATATACCCTGAGAAAACCATAATTCAAAAAGAGTCATGTACCAAAATGTTCATTGCTGCTCTACTTACAATAGCCAGGACATGGAAGCACCCTAAGTGTCCATCAACAGATGAATGGATAAAGAAGATGTGGCACACATATACAATGGAATATTACTCAGCCATAAAAAGAAAGGATACTGAGTTATTTGTAGTGAGGTGGATAGACCTAGAGTCTGTCATACAGAGTGAAGTAAGTCAGAAAGAGAAAAACAAATACTGTATGCTAACACATATATGTGGAATCTAAGAAAAAAAAAAAGAAGTCATGAAGAACCTAGGGGCAAGACGGGAATAAAGACAGACCTACTAGAGAATGGACTTTAAGGATATGGGAAGCTGTGACAAAGTGAGAGAGTGGCATGGACATATATACACTACCAAACGTAAAATAGATAGCTAGTGGGAAGTAGCCGCATAGCACGGGGAGATCAGCTAGGTGGTTTGTGACCACCTAGAGGGGTGGGATAGGGAGGGTGGGAGGGAGGGAGACACAAGAGGGAAGAGATATGGGAACATATGTATATGTATAACTGAGTCACTTTGTTATAAAGCAGAAACTAACACACCACTGTAAAGCAATTATACTCCAATAAAGATGTTAAAAAAAAAAAAAAAAGACTGGGAGAATTAAAATAGTAAAATCCATGCAAGAAATTGGCTACAAGGGTGAGATCTTGGTCAAACAAGTTAAGATCTCTATGGCGAGACATTTGACTGAGTTTTTTAAGTACTAGAATTTCGTAGCCCAAATTATTCCCAATTAGTGAATGAACTAGTGCCAGGAATGTGGCAGAGCTAAGCTCTCAGTCAGGTTGTCTCAGCTGACTATAAAGAAGAATCTTAAAAATAGAGAAATGTGGTAGGCAGAATGATGGGCTGCAAAAAATATCCATGTCCTCTGTCTCAGAACTTGTGTATAGATTAGGTTACATTGAAAAGACATTAAAATTATGATAGCAGATGTAATTAGGGTTGCTACTCAGTTGACCTTCTATTACAGAGACTATCCAGGATTATCAAGGTGAGCCCAAAGTAATCACAAGTGTCCTAAAATATGGAAGAGAGAGGCAGAAGAGTCAGTCTCAGAGTGATGTGATGTGAGAAAGACCCAACTGGCTACTTCTAGGTTTGAAGATGGAAGGGGCCATGAGCCAAGGAATGCAGGCAGCCTCTAAAAGCTTTGAAAGGCAAGAAAATTTATTTTTTCTTAGAGCCCCCAGAAAAGAACGTATTTCTACTGGCACCTTGATTTTAGCCCAGTAAGATCCATTTCACACTTCTGAACTCCAAAACTGTAAAATAAAAACTTCATTTTGTTTTAAGCCACTAAATTTGTGTTAAGTTGGTACAGCAGCAATAGAAAACTAATATGAGAACCAAGTAATACATTATGATTGATACAAAGGTAATACAATCCTTTCCCTTCATCTCCCCCAACACACATACTTTCTGGTGTCAAATTAGGGCAAGGGGAGTTGATAATATACACAAAATCTAAAGTGATCACAATCAAAAGTCAAAATCCAAGAGACAAACTGTAAGATCAGAAACTTTGTAAGGTTGACTTCTTTAAGAAGGTATGGATCTCAGAGAACTAGGTAACTTTGGATAGACAGAAAAAAAGAGAAAAACATTTCAACTGAGGGGCTGCTCCTAGGTAAGAGCAGAAGGCTGGGAACTGAGTGTTCAGGTAATAGAGAGGAGAACACAAAGATCTAGAGGAAGGCATATGTGAAGAACGGTAAGACAGATAATGACCATGTATTGTGTGTGAGAGGCACTGTCCCTTCATCTGTCAAATCACCACACATTGAATGCCCATTAAATCCCAGGCACCATTCAAAGAGTGGAGATACAGGGGTAAACAAGACAGACAAGGCACCTGATCTCCTACCGAGTATATTCTAGCAGGGGTGTATTTTTAGAAAGTGCTTTTATTGATTATTAATTCACTTCATCTCATTAATCGCTACAACCATCATACAAGGTTGAGACATACAAGGTAAGAACTAGGACATTCTCGTTTTACAGGTGAGCACAAAAGGGCTTAAGAATTTCTTCAGCTATCATCAAAAAGTCTACAAATAATAAAAGCTGGAGAGGGTGTGGAGAAAAAGGAACCCTCCTACACTGTTGGTGGGAATGTAAATTGATATAGCTACTACGGAGAACAGTATGGAGGTTCCTTAAAAAACTAAAAATAGAGCTACCATATGATCTTGCAATTCCACTCCTGGGCATATATTCTGGAAAAATGAAAACTCTAATTCAAAAAGATACATGCACCCCATTGTTCATTGCAGCAGTATTTACAATAGCCAAGACTTGAAAGTAACCTAAATGTGCATTGACAAATGAATGGATAATGAAGATGTGGTGTATATATATATACAATGGAATATTACTCAGCCATAAGGAAGAATGAAATAATGCCATCTCAGCAACATGGATGAAACTAGAAATTCTCATCCTAAGTGAAGTAAGTCAGACAGAGAAAGACAAATATCATATGATATCCCTTATACGTGGAATCTAAAAAAAGATACAAATGAACTTATTTACAAAACAGAAATAGACCCACAGACATAGCCTTATGGTCACCAAAGTTTGGGAGTAACACATACACACTACTCTGTATAAAGGAGATAAACAACAAGGACCTATTGTATAGCACAAGGAACTATACTCAATATTTTGTAATAACCAATAAGGGAAAAGAATCTGAAAAAGAATATATATATATATATATATATATATATATATTCAGATATCTCTGAATGACTGTGCTGTATACCTGAAACTAACATGACATTGTAAATCAACTCTACTTCAATAAAAAAATAAAAGAATTTCTTCAAGGTCACATAACAGTAGGTGGTAGAACCAAGATTTGAACCCAGACCATGTTAGTCAGAGCCTACATGCTTAATCACTATGCTGCCTGCTAACAAGGGGAGAAAAGTTTGGGTGGAGAAGGTGACCTAGATAATAGATGACTTTGATATATTAAAGGTCTTCATTTAAAAACACCACAAATAATGACAAAAACTGCCCTTTATAAAGCAATCCTTTGGTATTATACATTATGCTAAGTACAGATTTTCTACAGTCCTCAAGGCAATCCTGCAAGATGGGTATTATCCCCATTTTACAGATGGAGAAACTAAAGCTCAGAGATCTTAAGTGATTGCCCAAGGCTACCCAGCAAGTAAGTGTCAGAGTTGAAATCAAAACCTTGTTTGCATGGACATATATACACTACCAAATGTAAAACAGATAGCTAGTGGGAAGCAGCCGCACAGCGCAGGGAGATCAGCTTGGTGCTTTGTGACCACCTAGAGGGGTAGGATGGGGAGGATGGGAGGGAGACGCAAGAAGGAGGGGATATGGGGATATATGTATACATATAGCTGATTCACTTTGTTATATAGCAGAAACTAACACAACATTGTAAAGCAATTATACTCCAATAAAGATGTTAAAAAACAAAAACCAAAAACCAAAAAAAAAACATGTTTGGGCTTCCCTGGTAGCGCAGTGGTTGAGAGTCCGCCTGCCGATGCAGGGGACACGGGTTCGTGCCCCGGTCTGGGAGGATCCCACATGCCGCGGAGCGGCTGGGCCCGTGAGCCATGGCCGCTGAGCCTGCGCGTCCAGAGCCTGCGCTCCGCAACAGAAGAGGCCACAACAGTGAGAGGCCTGCATCCCGCAAAAAAAAAAAAAAGTGCTTGTGTATGAGAAACAAAGATATTTCTGACACAACACTTTCTCAAAACTGAAACTGGAATAATGAAAGATCATTTAATTATAATATATCGTTATCAGACACATATATATATATTCCATGAGAGCATAATATGATTCTCACAGATGGAAGGGCTATACTCATACAGCCCCCAGCCCCTCCCCTTACACATGTGCATTCTTCCATCAATCCATGGGAGTAAAAAGTTTTGGAGACAGTTGAAACATAAAGTCTGGAAGAAAGAAATAAAATGAAATACGCCTTACTGGAACAACCTAAGTTATGCAAACCTGGGAGCTAATAGACAGACTTCCTTGTCTTTAGAACTTCTACCTTACAGATAAAGCCCTTGCTGTCTTCTTTTATTCATGGCACAACAGTCTCACAGCAGTTTGGGAAAAGAAAGATTAAAAAACAAGTTGACTGTCATTTTTAGAATTGTTTACATTTAGAAACGGATGCAAAATTGGAAACAGTCATGAAGACAAAAATATTTTTTTCTCTCTTTGAAAAAATAAAAACGTGTATTTACTGCTATATTGAGATAACATTTTTTTCTCTAGGGGATCAGAGAAAGATGGTTCTTCCATAAAACGTATAGCAAAAAAAAACTTCATAGTGTATTCTGTTAGCATATGATTAACTTAACTGCTATATATATGATTAAACACTACATAGTCCTTCTTCTCTTAGGTTCATTCTGATTGACAGATGTGCCTATTACAAATGTGTTGAGAAAAACCAACATTTTTCAGACCCTAGTTTCTTGCATAATTCTGTGTTTAGCTATGCCCTGTCACCAGTTTAACTGGGAGGTTCCCTTGTGAAAATATAATTTATGTATGTTTTATACAGGTTTTTTTCTTTGTTTCTTCAGTAAAGTAGAATTTGAAAAAGGAAAACATTTGTATTACACTTGTCTCCGTGATACAATTCAGTGATATACATTCCTTGGGGTACATAATGTCAAACCAAACATTCTAAAAAATGGGAAAGAAAACCAATAATTTTGACTTTGGAGAACATTAGGGTGCAAATTAAATGCACTTGTTGAATAATACATTTTAAAATATCTGCTGTGGGTGGTCATCAAATAGAAAGTTATTTCTTCAAATACAGGAGTTAAGGGAGGAAAGTACCAATGGGCATAAACCTCTGTGTGGTTAATGGTGGAGTTTCATTCCCCAGCACATGTGTATAGCCCCTCCTAGAAAGACACTTCAGGGTTCTCATAATCCACTCCTGGGGCTTGTCCTTGCCCTAGTGACATGGGATGGACTCACCCTAGGAAATTCCATTCTCAGGTCCTTTCATATAAAGTTCATTGAACTCCCTCTGGCACTCATTTATTAAATTATCTCCTCAATCAGTCTCTGGCAGCCCAGGTTATGACTGATCTTGAAATGAGAAGCTGGTTTATCTATATCACACAGAGCTAGTTTGGTCTTAGAAATTAGAATATCTTTTCTTTTACCAACATAGTATGCATTTATCAGGCTGTCAACACTATTTCTTTTTTCAGGTAAACTAAAATTACAAATATAAGACTATAGCCCCAACTTCAGCATAGCTATTAATTTTCGAAAGAAGTCAAAATTAAATCAATTTTTAAAATTGCAGCACTATTACAGAGGTCTCAGTGGCCTCAGCTCTTTTGAGTAAGAATCTGAATGTGGCACAACTGATAAGAAAGAAACAATTTCATTAAAAATACCTGATTTCCAAATGGCATTTAAGGCAAAGGGAGATGGAGATAAAAACAAACAAAACTGAACAGGGGAGCTGGTTTCATGGATTATAAATGATGTACCTGTTAGCAGAGTTATAAAACAAGAAAATAAGGTAACTGAACTGACTGCAGGAAGGGAAAAGTTATGTAAATGAAGAGAGCCTTATCAAAATAATCAAGACAAAGAGATTCACTGATTTAGAAGGTAGCTGTTTTTGAACTGTTGGTGTAATTAATCCTTTTCTTTTGTAAGCTATTCTTTCAAAGGGGCAGTTCCACTTGAAAGAAATTAAGGTGGTTTGGACAATATCAACATAAATTGAAGTTTTGAAGCAATATTATAAGTAGCACTAGTTCTAGAGAGAAAGATGCTCTAAAAATACACATTGGAAATCTCAGAGAATATAAAGTAATATGACTCCCATCTTCCCCCCAACTACCATGTTTTAGGGAGTACTCTTACTGATAATGCAGGGTTGGTAGAACTCACTACCTCCCTCTCTGGAAACTGCTACTTACAGCTAAGGCCTCTTATTTATGGCTAGAGCTTTACTAATCAGTACGAGCCCCTTGCTTGGAACACTCTGTGTTCATCCGCTAGGTTCAATGGATGTGCTACGGAACTCTGGAAAAAAAGTTCTGGTCTCAAGGCATGTATGACATATATAGGATTATTAAAAAACTAAGAAATGAAAAGCAAAAGTAATTTCTCCCACTTCCATGTCCCTGAAAACATATATATGTATACTGACACAGCCACAGATAGTTCACATACAAAATTCTAGTAAAGATAATGAATCCATTTTCATCTTAGCAAAATTAACTGAATTTATACATGGTATAACATGATTGTCCTCTTCCAAGAACTTACTTGTTATAGTGATGCACTTTTCAGTACAATTCAATTTTCCTTCGCTTATAGAACACTAAAAAACCTGTCTTTGGTTTTTACTGTGAACTCATTTGTAGAGAATAAACTCATCTGCATGCACCATTTCTGCAAGGGGGAGGTAAAAGTAACTGGGTAGATTACTGACCTCAAGCAACTAAGGCCAAGAGATGTTACATAACTTGTTCCCACAGTAACTTCCTGGAGGAACTTGACTTTGAACTCTGCACTTAGTCACTGCATTGTACTACTTCTCCAACAACTTTTCAAACAAGATATTTAATTTGACCTCCAGTAATCAAGGAGTTGGCTGTTTAACCATAGCTACTTTTTCATTCACCTTATCCCCACTTACTCTGCATGGACATGATTCGTTTGAAGAGACAACGTGTTTGTTAATCCTGATTTTCCATTTACATATGCATTTATACATCTTGAAAAAAGGAGCATTTGGGTATTCATGCCAAATTAGTGGGTAACAACTCAGACGCTTTCTTCTACGGATACAGACTTTCTGGTTATAGCCATGATTTTAATTATGCTTCTGTTTTATTCCACTGAACCAATTACTATAACAGAATAAATTGGATCTAATCTAGGGAAAGTCACAATTCATGCTGCATTTTATTCCAAGATTATTTCTTGAAGTGAGAAGAGGCAAGGACAGAGGTCAGAGCTAGTAGATTTTTAAAATTTTGAATGCAAATATTCTGTAGAGATTAGTACAATCCACAAAAATTGTGACCATGTTATATGACCCAGCAATCCCACTATTGGGCATATACCCTGAGAAAACCATAGTTCAAAAAGAGTCATGTACCAAAATGTTCATTGCAGCTCTATTTACAATAGCCCGGAGATGGAAACAACCTAAGTGCCCATCATCGGATGAATGGATAAAGAAGATGTGGCACATATATACAATGGAATATTAGCCATAAAAAGAAAAGAAACTGAGCTATTTGTAATGAGGTGGATAGACCTAGAGTCTGTCATACAGAGTGAAGTAAGTCAGAAAGAGAAAGACAAATACCATATGCTAACACATATATATGGAATTTAAGAAAAAAAATGTCATGAAGAACCTAGGGGTAAGACAGGAATAAAGACACAGACCTACTAGAGAATGGACTTGAGGATATGGGGAGGGGGAAGGGTAAGCTGTGACAAAGTGAGAGAGAGGCATGGACATATATACACTACCAAATGTAAGCTAGATAGCTAGTGGGAAGCAGCCGCATAGCACAGGGAGATCAGCTCGGTGCTTTGTGACCGCCTGGAGGGGTGGGACAGGGAGGGTGGGAGGGAGGGAGACGCAAGAGGGAAGAGATATGGGAACATATGTATATGTATAACTGATTCACTTTGTTGTAAAGCAGAAACTAACACACCATTGTAAAGCAATTAAACTCTAATAAAGATGTAAAAAAACAAATTGTGACCATGTTAAACGTATTTATCACTCTTTTATACTTTTGTTACTGAAACTGGAAGGTGACGGGGAAATAGCTCAAAATATTTTTTTTTCTTTTTTTTTCAGTGCTCCATAGTAGGATCTTGTTATTTGTTTTATATATAATAGTTTGTATCTGCTAATCCCAAACTCCTAATTTATCCCTTCTCCACCCCGTTTCCCCTTTGGTAACTGTAATTTTGTTTTCTATGTCTGTGAGTCTGTTTCTGTTTTGTAAATAATTTCATTTGTGTCATATTTTAGATTCCACATATTGTGTGGTATTTGTCTTTCTGACTTGCTTCACTTAGTATGATAATCTCTAGGTCCATTCATGTTGCTGTAAATGGCATTATTTCATTCTCTTTATGGCTGAGTAATATTCCATTATATATTTCTTTATCCATTCATCTGTTGATGGACATTTAGGTTGCTTCCATGTCTTGGCTATTGTAAATAGTGCTGCTGTGAACACGGGGGTGCATGTATCTTTTTGAATTAGAGTTTTCTCTGGATATGTGCCCAGGAGTAGGATTGCTGGATCATATGGCAATTCTATTCTTAGTTTTTTAAGGAACCTCCATACTGTTTTCCTTAGCGGCTGCACCAATTTACATTCCCACCAACAGTGTAGGAGGGTTCCCTTTTCTCCACACCCTGTCCAGAATTTTTAATTTGTAGATTTTTAATGATGGTCATTCTGACCAATGTGAGGTGGTACCTCATTGTAGTTTTGATTTGCACTTCTCTAATAATTAACAATATTGAGCATCTTTTCATGTGCCTATTGGCCATCTTTGGTTTTTACTGTGTGTATATGTCTTTGGAGAAATGTCTGTTTAGGTCTTCTGCCCATATTTTTTACTGCTTTGTTTGTTTTTTCAAATATTCTTTTTATCCAAACAGATCATAAAAATGTAGAGTTTACTATTTAAAACAACCAGGAACTCATAGTGAGATAAAAATTAAGACTCAAATAGATAAATGGGTAAATGAGTAGGCAGTTCACACAAGATAGAACTGAATGATACAAAGTATGTTCAATCTTACCTGTAAGCACAGAGATGCAAATTAAGGCCTCACCTCCCTTTGTGTATCTGCAAACTAATAGATAACACTCAATGATGGTGAATATGTGGTAAGATGTAAATCCTAAAACATAGCATGTGTGTTATAAATGTCTACACTTTCTCAGAAATTAAGTCAAGATATTGAGTTATATACATTTGTGATTTTTATTTTTAGAACGGCATTCCAAGAAAACAATCAGGAACATAAGAATGCCTACAAATACGTTAAACGTTTTTTAAATGGCATTTTTATAAACATTTAAAAATGGAGGAAGCTTAGGACTTCCCTGGTGGCACCGTGGTTAAGAATCCGCCTGCCAGTGCAGGGGACATGGGTTCGAGCCCTGGTCCGGGAAGATCCCACATGCCGCAGAGCAACTAAGTCCATGCACCACAACTACTGAGCCCTGTGTGCCACAACTACTGAAGCCCGTGTGCCTAGAGCCTGTGGTCTGCAACAAGAGAAGCCACCTCAATGAGAAGCCCATGCACCGGAACAAAGAGTAGCCCCTGCTTCGGGCAACTAGAGAAAGCCCACATGCAGCAACAAAGACCCAACACAGCCAAAAATAAATAAATAAATAAATACATTTATATTAAAAACAAATGGAGGAAGCTTAATTCCACAAAGCAAGGGAATGGTTCAATGAATAATGTTATAGCTATGGAATAGTATATTATACGGTCATTAAAATTATGTTCATAAATGTTTAATGGAAAAGAAAATCTTTATAACATTGTTTTAAAAATAGTATTAGAAAGATATAATCTCAATTCTATAAAATATATCATATATGGAAAATCAGGATTGTAATAGTGCAGGTTAGAGTAAATATCTCTCATTGGTGGAATCTGTAGATTATTTTTATTACCTTCTTTATGTTTTTAAATTTGGGGAATAAATATATACAACTTTTAGAATGAAGTATTTTATGTGTATGCATATGTACGCATGCATATACACATATATACATATGTAGATACAAATACATATTTGTATTTTACAAACCTTTACTCTTTAACCATCGAACTCCTTTTTGGTTTTGGGTTTTTTTTTTTTGTCTTTCACACTGACATTTTTATCTACAGTTTCAGTTCAAAAGAACACTGCATTAATAAATACTTCAAAAGCATACTATTGTTCTTTCAATTTCTCAAGCTACAAAGTAGCTTTTGCTTATCAAATATTAATAAATGATAGGTCACTGGTCTCCGTTTTTAAACATTTATAGGTTCTTTTTTTTAACATCTTTATTGGAGTATAATTGTTTTACAATGGTGTGTTAGTTTCTGCCTTTGTGGTCTCAGCATATAACTTCAGTTATGAAAAATGTCATCCCTCCAATTTGGAATGCATTTCAGTTATAATCATTGATTTTCTAAGACAATAACTTTACTATCAAACTCATTGATAAAACATATGGCTCTGTTCTTAATTGTCACTAAAACTTCTGATCTTACCATAAACCACAACTTTAAATTTCCTACTCCTTATTTACATCAAAAAAACTGATTTTTGCAAAAAATTAGGAATGATTCTCTGAAAGTTATATAGTCCAAAATTTCTGTAGACAAGTGATTTTTCAAACATTTTTTATAGAAGTAAAAGCAGTTCTTAAATTGTACACAGAACCCAGTTTGTGCCTGTATTGCTTCCACTTCAATTAGCCCCATGCCTCATCTCTCTGAAGGAAGCCTCTAAGACACTTGCAAGGGTCTGTTGGAATCTGCAGAACACCATGTGAAAAATATGCTGCTCTGGACAATTTAATTTATCAAAGAGCATAATTCATTGTTCATATGGACCAAATTTCAAGTAAATGATGTTTGCCATATTGCCTATGTTACATTCACCACGGGAAATAACCCCTCAAAATGTCTTATTCTATGCAGAATGAGCATGTTTCAGGTCAGAGAACTCTATTTAAGAAGCCATGGAGAAATTCCTCTCAGGTCTAAGTTTCAGGAAAAATGTAGTTTTCCCTGAACAGAGAGTTTGCTCCAAAGACTGTGAATCAGGTAACAGCTTCTCTCATTGCACTGGCTGTAGGGAGGCTTAGAGAAATGGACAGCTGTATAGGATGTCATGGTATAAATTCTTGTGAGTCAGTACTAACTCTGACTTTGCTATAGTCCCACTGAATCTTCCCCTTCAAACTTAATCCCTTTTTTGAGAATATTTTTAGTGTCAATGAAAATCAATTATTTTCCAGTTTTGCTGAGATACAATTGACAATAAGACTGTACAATATAATGCTTTGATAAATGTACATATTGTGAAATTATTACCACAGTAAGTTTAGTAAACATCCATCACCTCAAAGAGTTACAGCTTTTTCGTTGTTTTCTGGGGTTTTTTTTGGTGGTAAGAATTTTTAAGACTTACTCCATCAGCAACTTTCAAGTACAGGCACACCCCGTTTTTTTTGTTTTTTATAAATTTTATTTATTTATTTGGCTGCATTGGGTTTTCGTTGCTGCGCACGGGCTCTCTCTAGTTTCGGCGAGCGGGGGCTACTCTTTGTTGCAGTGTGCGGGTTTCTCACTGCATTGGCTTCTCGTTGAGGAGCACGGTCTTTAGGCGTGTGGGTTTCAGTAGTTGTGGCACACGGACTCAGTAGTTGTGGCTCACGGGCTCTAGAGCGCAGGCTCAGTAGTTGTGGAGCACAGGCTCAGTAGTTGTGGAGCACAGGCTTAGTTGCTCTGCGGAACGTGCGATCTTCCCGGACCAGGGCTCGAACCTATGTCCCCTGCACTGGCAGGCGGATTCTTAACCACTGAGCCACCAGGGAAGCCCAAGGCATACCCCGTTTTATCGAGTTTCCCTTTATTGTGCTTCACAGATCCTGTGTTTTTTTGCAAATTGAAGGTGTGTAGCAACCCTGCACTATCAGATGATCGTTAGCACGTTTTAGCAATAAAGTATTTTTTAATTAAGGTATGTACTTTTTTTTAGACATAATGCTGCTGCACACATAGGCTACGGTATAGTGTAAATGTAACTTTTATATGCACTGGGAAACCTAAAAGTTCCTGTGACTAAATTTATTATAGCAAATACTTTATTGCAGTGGTCAAGAACTGAACCTACAAATCTCTGAGGTGTGACTGTATACAATATCATTTTGTTAACTGTAGTCATTATGCTCTGCATTACATCCTAGAATTTATCTTACAATTGGAAGTCTGTACCTTTTGATCACTTTCATCCATTTCCCTCAACTCCCAACTCCCGTCTCAAACAACCACAAACCTGTTCTCTGTATGAGTTTTTTTTTGTTTTTTCACAGTTCACATATAATTGAGATCATACAGTATTTGTCTTTTTCTGTCTGACTTATTTCACTTAGCATAATGCCGTCCAGCTCCATCTATGTTGTCACAAATGGTAGGATTTCCTTATTTTGTATGGCTGATACATATATATATATATATATCTCACATTTTCTTTATCCATTCACCCTTCAATGGTTGCTTCCATGTGTTAGCTTTTGTAAATAGTACTGCAGTAAACACGGGTGTGCAGGTATCTCAGAGACAGTGATTTTGTTTGTTTCCAATATATACCCAGAAGTGGGATGCCTGGATCATATGGTAATTCCATTTTTAATTTTTTGAGAAACCTTTATACTGTTTTCAGTAATGATTGTACTAATTTACATTTCCATCAACAGTATACAAGGGTTTCCTTTCCTCTACATCCTCACCAACACTCCTTAACTTTGGTCTTTTTGATAATAGCCATTTTAACAGGTGTGAGATGATAGGGGTTTTGATTTGCATTTCTGTGATGATTAATGTAATTGAGCAACTTTTCATGCACTTGTTGGTCATTTGTATGTCTCCTTTGGATTTATGTCTATTCAGGCACTTTGCCCATTTCTTAAAAGGGTTATAAGAGGCTTTTTTGCCATTGAATCATATGAGTTCTTTGTATATCTTAGCTATTAACCTTTCATAGCATATGTGTTTGAAAATATTTTCTCCCACTTTGTAGGTTGCCTTTGCATATTCCTTTGTTGTGCAGAAGCTTTTTGTTTAATGTAGTCCCACTCATTTAACTTGCGTTTGATGTCAAATAAAAAAAAAAAAAAAGAAATCATTGCCAAGACCTATGTCAAGGAGCCTATCTATTGTGATTTCTTCTATGAGTTTTATGGGTTTAGATCATACATTCTAGTGTCTAATCCATTTTTAGTTTGCTTTTGTGTATAGCATAAGATATAGGTCCAGTTTTATTTGTTCGCATGTGGTTATCCAGTTTTCCCAACATGTTTATTAAAGAGATTGTTTTCCCATTTTTCCCTTGGCTTATATATTGAAAATTAGCTGACCATATATGTATGGATTTTTCTGGGCTCTCTATTCTGTTCCAATGATTTATGTGTCTGTTTTTATGACAATACCATATTGTTTAGATTACTAGAGCTTTGTACTATAGTTTGAAAACAGGAAGTGTGATGCCTCTGGCTTTATTCTTCTTTCCCAGGATTGCTCTAGCTATTTGGAGTCTTTCGTGGTTCTATACAAATTTTAGGATTTTTTTCTATTTCTGTGAAAAATGCTATTGGGATTTTCTTAAGTACTGCACCGAATCTGTAGATTTGTTTTGGGTAGTACGGCCATCTTAACAATATTAATCTTCCATCTATGAGTACAGAATATCTTTCTATTTTTTGCATGTTCTTCAGTTTCTTTTGTCAGTTCTCGGTGTACAGATATTTCACTTTCTTGGTTAAATTTATTCCTAGGTATTTTATTATTTTGGATGTAATAATAAGCTCTCTGCCCCTTTCTTTCTTCTTCTGGAACTCCTATTAAATAAATACTAGTCTACCTAGATGTTGTCTCATGAATCCCTTAAGCCATTTTCACTCTTTTTCATTTTTTTTTTTTTTTTCCTCTTCTGAGATTGGATGAATTCTACTGCCTTATCTTTCTGGACAAAAAAATGTTGCCTGCCATGTCAGTAAATGAAGATCAGTTGCCTGCCATCAACCAATCAGCCACTGAAGTGATCCTGATGGTGCTGAGCGGAATTCAGGATGGAGAAAAACAGGTTACTGGGCCTAGATAAGATGCATATCAAAGGAATAATTTCAATGATCCAAGACTCTTGCATCTTCCTGTATATAGCAAAGCACTAAAGTCATTAACTTGAGATGTCTGTTTTTTGCAATTAGCAGTAATCTTTTAATATTCAACTACATGTTTTTTTCCAGCAAAAAAAATATATATCCTGGCTCCTCCCTTACCTCTATGGAAGAGTTCCTCAGTGCTATCTGAGAGGCTGTCTTCTGGGCTACAGTCCTCAGTAATGTCCCCAAATAAAACATAACACTCAACGTTTAGGTTTTGTGTTTTATTTTTTTTCAGTTGACATCTTTGAGTTTGCTGTTTTTTTCTTTTGCTTATTCTAGTTTGCTATTGAATCCCTCTATTGAATTTTTAAGTGCAATTATTGTATTCTTCAACTCTGTTTTCTGCTTCGTTATTATTTCTGTGTCTTTGTTGAAATTCTCACTTTATGAATTGTTCTCCTGACCTCAGTGAACATTTTTATGACCATTATTTTGAATTCTTCATAAGGTGAATCAACTCTCTCCTTTTTCACTAAGCTCTGTTTCTAAAGTTTTATTGTGTTCTTTTGTTTGGAACATATTCCTCTGTTTCTTCATTTTCCTTGAATTTATGTGTTGGTTTCTGCACACTGATAAAACAGGCAACTATCCAATTCCTGATGGAGTGGTCTTGTATAGGAGATGAACCTTATTGTCCAACCCTGCCCTAGCTCTCGGTTTTCTCTCAAATCTTCGTGATTGTCCAAGCACCCTGTTTTGTTTTTAATGGCCCCCAGTGCTTGAGGTTGTGCCAAGACCTGTCTGTGTCCTGAAGGGAAGGCTCTCAGTCAGCACTCATATGCAGGCTGACTGGAGGCTGACATTCCGGCAGCCGGTTTTAAAGTATTTAATAGGCCTCCTACAGGGAAAGACTGGGCTGGGCTGTGCCCCGGGGGAGGGGTATTTTGTTAAGAACTGTTTTTGGTGGTGTTGTTATAGAGCTATGGGAACTGCAGAAGCAAGCCCTACTGGACACCAGAGCCAGGCAATTAAGGAGTGCATTCACTGGGCAGCAGCTGCAAAAGTTGGGAACCAGACATGTGCACAACCCCCTTCCAGGGAAGGATGGGCTAAAGGGAGAACGTGGAGATGTCATCCGCCAACGTCTTTGGTATCCCGGGAGGATTGTAGTCAGCTCTTAGATGTGGGCTACGTCAGAAGCCTGACGATCAGGTAGCACCTTTTAAAGTATGCAAATAGGCCTCCTTCAGGGAAAGACTGTAAGAAGCGTGTTTCTGTTTGCTCCCTCAATGCTGAGCCATGGGGGGAGAGCCACTGCAAGTCTTTACAAACCTGTTAAGAACCATTTCTTTGTTTGCTATAGTCTTATGGGTCTCATAGATACAAGCTCTACTAGCTTTCAGAGCTAGGTGTTTTGTAGGCCCATCCCTCAGGTGGAAATCTTAAAGGTCGGGGTGCTAGATGTTGGGTTCAAACCCTTTGTGCCTCAGGGAGAAGCTGAGACTTGTAAGTTACTTCTCAAACGTATGTCACTATGCCAAGGATAGGGTTTATGGTGGGAGTGTGTCTCAGACTTTCCTACCTGTTTTGATGTGAGTATTTTCTCATTGACCTATGGATAGGTATTGCTCAGCTAGTTTCTGGATTTCTTTCAGAGGAACTGCCCCATGTGTAGCTATAGATTTGGTGTACCCACTGCAGGAAGAGATCAGGAGCCTCCTCTGTCATCTCTGACTGGCACTTCACAAAACTGATTCTTAACTTTTTAAAAATGTGTGTGTATATGTAAATATTTGTGTATATTTTTAGACTGCTCTCAGAAAATTTAAGGTTACCTTTACTGTCAATATTTTCCTGAATGTATTTGCTAGCATTCATCCATTCATATATTTGTTCAGAAAATCCTTATGGAATACCTAAGCAAGTCCAGCTCTTTGTGTGAGTGGGGTTATAACAGTGAACCAGACTCAGCTCTTATTCTAACAGGTTCAAGGGAGCCCATTTACTACAACTACCAAATATTACTCTACACCATATTTTACCCATAGCCCACAGCTTTCCAACAGTTCTCTTAAATAAATTTTAAGGCCCTCAATGAATTAAAATCAAAATTGAAATCTATTTAACTCAGATAAGTAAAATGAAACCAATATAATTTCAGATCAATCAAGCCTATGTGCATTCTTGTTAGCCTCCTTTTAAATACACTGTGTGATTTCATTTCCTCTAATACATTTTGTTAAAAACCACTCAATAAGATATATCGCCACCAAAATTAGCCCTTGATGGAAAACTGCAGCTTCTTCTTAAAGAAAAAGATTTATCTTCTTCCAAGCCATATATGTGTACATTGTATGATTAGATCAGAATATCAATAGCAATAAGCCATAGCAATAAATTTGCTTGTTCAGTAAAGCTATTAAAATCCTTAGAAATAATTATAAACCATTTATCAAATGACTTCCAACCTAGTTTTAAATTAAAAAAAGATGATTAATAAATTAAAATTTTCTTTTAAAAAATTTACGTAAATTTTTCCACAGTTTCCCAATTTAAGTCTTCAGTACTCTTCATTGCTTTGAGACTTTATTTTAAAGAGGAAAATAAAGATTTTATAGTTTACATAATGATGATATGATTGTAAATGTTAAGATAAAAACAAGATAAAAAATTAAACCATGTAGATTTTAAAATTAACAATTTCTTCAAAGAAATTTTCCCCTTTAAAACTTAATCACATAGGAGCTTCCCTGGTGGCGCAGTGGTTGAGAGTCCGCCTGCCGATGCAGGGGACATGGGTTCGTGTCCCGGTCCAGGAGGATCCCACGTGCTACGGAGCGGCTGGGCCCGTGAGCTGGGGCGCTGGGCCTGCGCGTCCGGAGCCTGTGCTCCACAACGGGAGGGGCTGCGGCAGTGAGAGGCCCGCGTACCGCAAAACAAAACAAAACAAAACTTAATCACTAATCCTATGGCATCCTGTAATTTAGAACTGAAGTAAGAATGGATATTGTTATTTAACAAGGTCCTCTATAAAATTAATTTCAAGATCAATTTACATTTACTGTCCCTATGAATGTCTATAAGGAAGAAAAATTATGAACAAAAGATTTTTTTTCTATTTACAAATCAATGATATACTAAATTCCCTCTCAATTTTTTTTTCTAAGAACAGAATTCTCCAAGCTGTAAAGTCTTGAAAAGGTAGAGGTACGGAGTAAAATACAGAGATTACCTTTTTTTTTTTGCGGTACGCGGGGGCCTCTCACTGTTGTGGCCTCTCCCGTTGCGGAGCACAGGCTCCGGACGTGCAGGCTCAGCGGCCATGGCTCACGGGCCCAGCCGCTCCGTGGCATGTGGGATCCTCCCGGACCGGGGAACAAACCCGTGTCCCCTGCATCGGCAGGCGGACTCTAAACCACTGTGCCACCAGGGAAGCCCTAGAGATTACTATTTCTTAATGACATTTACACTATTTAAATTAGAATCACTTCACTTCAATTGACTTTTTATAAACATTTATAAAAGTGATGACACTTCTTACAGTGCGGTTGTAATGGGTTGCCCATCTCATTTACCTGATCCAGAAGCCCAGAATGGACCGCTTATCAAAAGATTCATTATTGAGATTCTAAGAACATGAATTACTCAAAATTTAATAGTATAGTTTGATATACTCTGATAGGGAGGTTAACAAATCAAAAACTTTAAAAAATATGCCCATGCAATTTAATATGGCAGAATGAAAAATGCTTTGTTAAATATGTCCTTCTACTCTAATCTGTTGGAATAAAGGACTTCTCTGTCCATTGTCAGGAATAAACAGAAATTATTGCAAATGGTGAGACTACAGTGATTGCAGAAAAATGACCGTTCATATGTATTCTTTTTTGCTTCTAATAAATGAGTGTGATTTGCCCAAATAAATCTTAAAAAAAAATTTTTGGCAGTCATTAAAAATAGAAATTTGATTGTTAACATACTTCACAAATTAAGGATAATGAAGTTAATTTTTGTATTGCTATCTACCCAAGTTATCTGTTATATAATCACATGTCAACCCAAAGAAAACTGAACTACACATGAGTCAACAGCTAATATAGCTCAAAAGAACAAATGTATCTTTGGTATTGGTTGATTGTTTATACCCATATGAACTAAACATATAGAGAGATATCTTGTGGATTATCCTGGGATGCTACACTTAGCTTTGTCCTTTTCAAAGGTGCATTAATCACACAGTCATAAATGTAGTAGAACATTAATAAAATTGATGCCTGACTCAAAAATGGAAAAGAACATATATAGATTACAGAATAAGAATCTAAAAAAAGAAACTTACTTAACTAGAGTAATGATTAGACTAACAAAATACAGTTTAATAGATTGTTAATAATAGCTACTATTTATTGATCTATTATTATATCCTAGGCCTTATACTAACTCTTTAAATATATTATCCTTTTTAATCTTTATAAAAACACTTCAGGGTAGTTAATATCCACTCAATAAATGAAAAAACAATGCTCAGAATTTTTTAACGACTTGCTCCAGTTCAGACAGATTAAAAAGCCAGCATTCAAAGCGAGATGGGCTGTGCTTTGGGAAGAACCATGGACTTTTCCTTAGCCAAAAATTCTCTCATTATGCTTCAGCAAAAGACATTTATTGGGTTTCCGTGGTGGCGCAGTGGTTACGAATCCGCCTGCCAGTGCAGGGGAACACAGGATCGAGCCCTGGTCTGGGAAGATCCCACATGCCCCGGAGCAACTAAGCCCATGAGCCCCAACTACTTAGCCCGTGTGATGCAACTACTGAAGTCCGCGTGCCTGGAGCCTGTGCTCCGCAACAAGAGAAGCCACTGGCTCGCCGCAACTAGAGAAAGCCCACACGTGGCAACGAAGACCCAAAGCAGCCAAAAATAAATTAAAAAATAAACAAATGTATATTTTAAAAAAAGACATTTACTGAATAGCATTGGTTTCAAATTTAAGAAGTTGAGTGACACTCAAAAGTGGATGTGTCTTTGGGTGTATGTTAGGCAAATTATTCAAGCAAAAATCTCATCACTAAAATCACTTTCTAGTGGGTTAATATGTATCCCCACCTCTTATTTCAGTAAAAATACAAATTATTCTCTTGGAAAAAAGAACAAAAGCCAGATAGGACCACAAAGCCAGTATTTTATCCTCTGTGGTACACTGCCTCTCATCTAAGTTCCAGTTCAGAAAAGGACAGAAAAGACAGACATATGCAAACAAGACAGAGATTTTAGTTTACAGTAAGGTCAATATAAGTACCATATACTTGCCAAAAATACTAAGGCATCTTAGGCTTCAATTATAAAGTGTAAAGCACAAAGAATGCAACAGTCCTTAATTAATGACCTCAGTGCACCCTGTCCTGTACTAAATTCTGGGCACTGCCATTTTCAGAGGAACAATGACAAACAGGAGAGCTACCATAAGTCAAGGGTAAAGAGAATGCAATAACTTTTATTTTCAGATCTACCTTTCATTTAACACATGCTATGTGCCTGGTGCTATCTTTGTACTTTATACAGTTTTCTCACTTAACCCTCACAATATTCCTGGAAGCTAGGTGTGATTATCCTTACTTTACAAGAGAGAAAACTGAGGCTAAGAAAGATTATGTCGAGACCACATAGCTAATATATATCAGAGCTGGTGTTTATCTAACAACAAAGCCAGGACACTTCCTATTACACTATCTTGCAATGTTGAAAAATATTGAGGAAGTTTAAAGCTAAAGAAGACAAATATTAGAAGAATTAGGCTCTACTGCACAGTTCCAAAGGTAAACTAGATAAAACTGGAAAGCAGTAAAAGAAGACATATTTTCTTACAGTAAGAACTTTCTATTGATGAGGTCAGTTGGGATATGTACTTTTAAGCCATGCCAAGATGATGACTTGCCACTTGACACTATTTTTTCCCACACTCTTGTTTCTGACTCAAGGAGTTTTTACTCAGTGTTCTCTTAGCCTGGTGTGCTCTTCCCTTGCATCTTCTCTCTGAGAAGGTAGCAACTGAACAGAGCCTTAGTGATAAGGAGTATCTCCTTTGATTATTCTTGGAAAAGTAACCCTGATCTCATTACCACATTGTCCTCTCTTATTTATTGTTAACCTGTTGATTGTCTTTCTTCTCCACTAGAATGAATGTTCCAAGAGAACATGATGATAACTCTGTGAGGAGCAGAACAGACACTGTGAATATCTGTTGAATACTAAATTAATCTCGTTGCAGCTATTTATGCCTTAAACGGAGTATCATTAGATTAAATTCTCATTCACTCTAAGAATCTATGGCTCTCATTTTAGCCTGATAAATAATGAAGGCAGCAAATGGGAGATGGTCTGTATAAGAACTATACCATGTCCTCAAAACAACTGAAAATTGTATAACAGTCACACCAAAATAATGTTTAGGAATACATATGCACAAATGAATACATGATCATACTGTAGAATTTGTAAAGAAACATTAAAGAATTGCACAAGAGTTAGGATGGTCTTAACATAAGTTAATTGTTAACTGAATTCAATACAAACTTTCAAAATCCACACACACCGTGATACTTGCGTGACAACACGTAGGCAACATGGCAAAAAGATGCTATTCCTAAAAACAAAAATAAACAAATGCGACCTAATGAAACTTCAAAGCTTTTGCACAGCAAAGGAAACCATAAACAAGACCAAAAGACAACCCTCAGAATGGGAGAAAATATTTGCAAATGAAGCAACTGACAAAGGATTAATTTCCAAAATTTACAAGCAGCTCATGCAGCTCAATAACAAAAAAACAAACAACCCAATCCAAAAATGGGCAGAAGACCTAAATAGACATTTCTCCAAAGAAGATATACAGACTGCCAACAAACACATGAAAGAATGCTCAACATCATTAATCATTAGAGAAACGCAAATCAAAACTACAATGAGATATCATCTCACACCAGTCAGAATGGCCATCATCAAAAAATCTAGAAACAATAAATGCTGGAGAGGGTGTGGAGAAAAGGGAACCCTCTTGCACTGCTGGTGGGCATGTGAATTGGTACAGCCACTATGGAGAACAGTATGGAGGTTCCTTAAAAAACTACAAATAGTACTACCATATGACCCAGCAATCCCACTACTGGGCATATACCTTGAGAAAACCATAATTCAAAAAGAGTCATGTACCAAAATGTTCATTGCAGCTCTATTTACAATAGCCCGGAGATGGAAACAACCTAAGTGCCCATCATCGGATGAATGGATAAAGAAGATGTGGCACATATATAAAATGGAATATTACTCAGCCATAAAAAGAAAAGAAATTGAGCTATTTGTAATGAGGTGGATAGACCTAGAGTCTGTCATACAGAGTGAAGTCAGAAAGAGAAAGACAAATACCGTATGCTAACACATATATATGGAATTTAAGAAAAGAAAATGTCATGAAGAACCTAGGGGTAAGACAGGAATAAAGACACAGACCTACTAGAGAATGGACTTGAGGATATGGGGAGCAGGAAGGGTAAGCTGTGACAAAGCGAGAGAGGCATGGACATATATACACTACCAAACGTAAGGTAGATAGCTAGTGGGAAGCAGCCGCATAGCACAGGGAGATCAGCTCGGTGCTTTGTGACCGCCTGGAGGGGTGCGATAGGGAGGGTGGGAGGGAGGGAGATGCAAGAGGGAAGAGATATGGGAACATATGTATATATATAACTGATTCACTTTGTTATAAAGCAGAAACTAACACACCATTGTAAAGCAATTATACTCCAATAAAGATGTTAAAAAAAGATGCTATTCCTAGTGCATATAGATGAAAAATGAAAGCATGCGTTAGCACCATAATAAATAACAATTTCTTAATTCTTCTTATGTGTTTGGGATAGCACAGAACATTACAGATTTATTGTCTCTTTTAATCCTCAAAACACACCTAAGAGCTAGTATTTCTAAGTAATAATTTTCCCATTACACAGACAAGAAAAGTGAAACATAATGGACTTAAGAAAATTGCCTGGAGTTACACAGTTTACAAGTGACAAAGTCATATTTAGACTTTAGGTCATTCTGACCCCACAGTCTATTAAATGCTAATCGTTACACATTGTACAATCTCATCCTTAATGTCATTAAAGCAAAAGGAAATATAACCAATGTCTCCCACAGAAGCATAAAACTGAACATTATTATTTTTTTTTTCAGAATTTGAGATTTATACGTGAAGAACTCACTTTTGAGGTCAATTTGAACTAGGTATTTCTTTTTTAGGTTCTAACAAATAAGTTGAGGAATTATTATAAGGAAAGGAGAGCAAACCATTCCTCTTTGAGCTGAATGAGTGCTATATCTCACTGTAACTCATTTTCCTCTTTTCAAAAGTACTCTAATGTTTGAGAGTCTACTTTATTGAAAAGGAAACATTTTATGCTGTGAGGTTACAGGGCAAGAACTAGGATCAAAGGATAGATGTTACATTAAAAGAGATTTGGGCTTAATGTGTGGGAGAAATTTGTCAGGTTGTAAAATTAGCTGCCTTGAGAGTTGTGACTGCCATATTAATGAAGAAGTACTTTTATAGACAGGGAAACTATTACCAAAGTTGTGAAAAAGATCAGCAAGCTTCTTCTGAGAAGGTACAGATAGCAAATATTTTAGTCTTTGCTGGCAGTATAGTCTCTGCTTCAACTACTCAATTCTGCCTTTGTAGTGCAAAAGCAGTCACAGAGACAGTGGAAGTGAATGAGTATGGCTGTGTCCAAATAAAACTTTATTTATACAAACCATCTACAGCCTAGATTTGGCTTGGGGATGAAGTTTGCTAACCCCTGTTACATAGTACATTAATCTGAATATGCTAACTGCTGTTACAAAAGCCTTTAAATTTCAATAGCTTAATACAGGGATTTGCAAACCATGACCACAGGCCTATCTGTCCCACAACCTATTAAGAGACAGAGACTGGGACACACAAAACCTAAAATACTTACAAAGTGGGCCTTTACAGAAAAAAATGTACCAACCTAAACAGATGTGCTTTGTTAGACAGCTTTCCTCCAAGCAGACTCAAGGATTCAGACCCTCTGCATTCATAATGCTGAAGTCTTCCACATGGGGCCAACAAGTTTCACACCGTTTGGGGGGAAAGCATGAGAAAGACACATAGTATACATAACTCTCTTACTGAAGAGATGATACCCATTTTTGCTCACATTTCATTAGCCAGAGTTAATCATGTATCTGCTTAGAGATAAGAGGACTGAAAAATACATGCTTGGCTGAAGAGCTTTCTGCCAGCACCTACTCCATACTATGGAAAAAGGCCATGAATCTTTGGTGGTCACAGAGTTGCTTCCACCACATACAAAGAATATGTGGTGCAGACTGAGGCTTGAAATAGATATACACCAACAGGCATTTCAATTATGAGACATATCTATGTTTCTACATTCCCCAATGTTGTAGGAATATAGTATCTATGGGATAGACAGAAGCTAATTCTCTGTAACACACTCCCCCATAACTTCTTGCTTTTCTTTGATCAGAAATGGTACGAGAGTTTTCCAAACACAGTATCTAATAAGTTTTGTCTCATAAAGCTTTTCATGTACTTATGCCTACATGATGACTCTCAGTATTATGCAATTGTATGAGAAAATTATAAGCCTGAGTCTCATAATATGTCAAATAAATTAGAAATGATGCAACCATATATTTTTTGGTCTGGATTTTAAAAAAGCATTTGGTTTTAGAATACTTTAATTTACCCTCTAGTTTCTATTTTTTCACCTCATCGTCCATATTCTAAGTCATGCCTTCAGTGATTAATTCTCAGTTATTAAGTTTCTAAAGTTACCAGCAACAAAAGATAGAACCACAAGTTTTCAACTGACATTTTTCATCACACTATTGTTTCAGTGCTCATTCTCAAAGATTTTTACAGGAGAGAAAGAGAGACAGAAATGGAGAGAGAGAGAAAGACAAATCTGAAATAAATCTTGCTTCTTGCTGTAATAAACATCATTAAAGGTGTGAGAGACTAACTGACAGGACTTTACAAATGAACCTCTATTTTAAGGGAAAATGGTGTAATCATTTAAATAATTAAGTGAAAAGAACAGCGGGAGTAACAGAAGCTGCAGACAAGTGATCAACAAAACTAACATTAAATCAGACAAAACTAAGCGATAACAGAAAAGACCAAATGGTCTGTTGAGAAGAAAATGAAAGAAACTTAATCTTCAGGATTTATCAAGACAACAAAAGCAATAACAAGTATACTACATGATTCAACATCATTGACTGAAGTTACTGGAAAGAAGTAGGATCAACCAATACTTTGTTTTAAGTCACCAACACCTTATCTGTACTGTGCAATAGCTAAGTTGTTAAATGGCAATATTCCAGGGTTAGCCGAACACTTTGAAGTGCAAAGTAAAAAGGAGGTAGAATCAAGGTAAGAAATACCTTGTGATTAGAAATAGTCACAAGGAAGCCATTGCTGTAGTTCTTAACTGCTTTAATATGTATGAAGCACTGTAGCATTTCAGGTATCTACATTAAAAGACACATTTACCATTAGGTTTATAATATATTTCAGTGAGAATAATTCCCAGGAAAATCTTTCTTGAGCCTGGTTTTCTTAGTTTTTTCATGTATCATGTCATGAGAAACCTCAGAGACAGTCACGAGACAGTCAAACACATTCCTAGAAGGTTCATCATTTTGTTATAATGATGTAAATGTTGGTTTGAATGTTGAATTAGTGGGTTTATTTGTTGGAATGAAGTGAAGAGTCAAGCAGCTGGGCACATCTGGAGTCAACAAATCACAACTGTAACTCCATTCAACTGGACCAAAGGAAAATTACTGGTCTTGTTTTGTTTTGTCTTGTTTTGTTTCTTAGTGGAGTCTTGACACAATTAAGGCACTATCTAGCAAAGCTGTCACTGCTGTTCTCACTGGCACCTGCTAATGGAAAGTCTGCGTCTCTCTTCATGGGGAAGAACTATCCAGGCTTTCTGGGACTCAGGCTGCTGAAGATAACTCTCTTCTTCCTAAATTAGCATGGACTGACTACCTCCAAACCCTGGAGACCATGGATTATGTCCTCCTGCTGGGGATGTGGCTTTCCTCCTTTTGTCATGGTGGGAGACAGCAATACAGTGACTTGTGTTGCTTTCAATAGGTTATATTAGTACAATTAAAAATTAAAAGAACTTAAGATCAGTACAAGGTTTGTAACCCTTTTGTTAATCCTTGATAAACCTGTGATAACTCTGGGCCATTCTACCCACCAGCACTGTTTCCTCCTTAGACATCTGCACCTCCTCCAGCACACATTTACCCTCCCTGCAGGAAGAACTTTGTCCTTATTTACCAAGAAAAAACAAAAAAAAAAGTTTCAGCTTTAAGCATAAAGGTAGACACAAGAGAATCTGGTGTCTGAGATAGATTGACCTCAGGCCCTTCTTTCTGCCCAACAGGAAGAAGTCTTTGTAATCTTGCTCTTTCGGTATACTCCCAATGTCTTGTCTGTTTATGACACAACAGGAGGTCACATATGTATTTTACGTAACCCTTCCATGCCTTTTATTTTCCTTTTTCTCACTCGTGACAAAGGCCAAGTTCATATCTGTGGCCAATAACAGTTTTTCTTCTGGTTCTGACCCAGTACAAAGTTCAGGATAATAAGAGGCTTTAAAATCCTATGCATGAATCACAGAAACTATAAAAGTAGTCACTCAAAGGGTTCTTTTAATCAAACATTTGGGAACTAAATCCACATGTTTGGTACCATATCCATGTTCTTACCCTAAAGGCCCCCTACAGGTAGTTTCCTTTCACACTAATGATCTCCCCAAACTCTCTGCTTAAAAGCATTCTCTGACCATAGGATCATGAACATAGAACAGGAAATATGTGCTGTGGAATTAACATGGGACCTCTCCAACAGGGAAGTCTCAGTATACATTTGACCTTTTCTATGGTGACCCAGGGTACCCAGAGAAATTGCTCCAAAATACTAAGGCAAAAGCAGTAGGATTCTTGATTTAGTCTCAGTAATTATGCAGCAACACTTATGTCATACATTTCTAGTCTATTCCTTGATCAAAGCATCCAGTATACATTAAAACATGCATGTCAGTGAATAAATAGACCTCATTCTCAACAGAAAAAGTGTTAAAGAATTTAAGCTCATCTTTATTCCACCACTCCATGTTTTCTTGGATTACATCCAAATGAAAAACTTATATCCATATTCTTGACTCAGGGTCTGCTTCTTGGAGGAACCAAACCAAAACAATCTGATCTCTGTTGAGTTCTCTTTGAGATAAAAGATTTGCTGGGCAGCAGTGGTGAATTAGCTTCCATAATGCCAGGCTGCTGCTTGATGATCAGTTATTTAGAAATGTAGCTTAAATTATACATTATTTCTTTGTTTACGGGACCATTTCTGTTCCTCCAATAACTATTAACAGGCAATAACAAAGTTGGACTTTTTCCTTTTGCTTTTTATTTTCATTTTGCACAGATAACTTTACATGGTCCCATTAGATATTGATGAAAATGAATCAGACTCCCTTAGTGACCAGTAGCTATCAGAGAAGCCCGACTTCCTCAGTTACTGCAGTAGCCAAAGAATAAAAAATCTCCATTTTAGAAACATTATAAACAACATTATGAACGTAAGTTCCAGAATGGAAATACCTGTCCATTATGTATTTGCTGCAAAATATTCTATAGATCAAACCTGAGTATGTAGGGCTAATTTTATGTGTTCATAAGAAGGGATGTGAGAAAATTAGGAACGTGAACAGGAATAAGTACACTGCTAAGATAAGAAGTGAAGGGAAGCAGAACATGCCACCTCAAAATGTGCCACTTTTACATGTGAATTATTTTGAGCTGAAGGCCTTCAAGACCTGACAGACTCAGGAACAACTTTTACCTCTCCCTTAACTGCCTAAAATAGTTTAGATAGGGGGCCTGGCCCAGAAAGAGAGCTATTACCAGAAATAACTTTTTTATCTGAAAGACTTACTGCTTGGTGGGGCATACATCTGGTTACCAAAACCTGCTCATCTTCCTGTGAACTGCCCTCCTCCCCTTTGAAGCCCCAGGCCCATATCCCATTTCTTAGCCCAACACAGCATATAAGCTTCAATTGCCTGACTGCCTTTAGGCCTCAGATCTTTGTGGAGCTTCTGGATGTATTGTTAAAAAAAGAAACAACAGGCTGAAAATGGAGTCACATAAGTAAACCAAGACTTAACTGCAGTTTCTCCATCTCCCAGGAATGTAACCTTTAGCCAGTCAGTCTGGAATTACCTGGTCATTACTAGTGAGGTAATCCACCTGATAAACACCTTACATCTTCCCCCAAAAGATGAGGTAATCCACTCTTTTTTTGTCTGACTCCCTTTCTGCCCATAAAAATCTTCCATTCTGTACAGCTCCTTGGAGCTCCTTTCTATTTGCTAGTTGGGATGCTGCCCAATTCATGAATTATTGAACAAAGCCAACTAGATCTTCAAATTCATTAGTTGAATTTTTTTTAAACAGATTTGATGGCCAAAATGGAATCCAAAAGGAACTTCTGTTGCCTTTGGAGACAATGAGAAACCCAGGCCTGTCTCTGTTTCCAAAGGCCGTGAGTAATTCCTCTTGGTTCTGAGCTCCACTCTTTTTGTTGAGCTCCCAATCTAATTGGCTTTCCCATTTGGAAAAGTTTTCCATTTGGTTAGAAGCCCTTGGTTCTGCCCCCAGTTTCCAAGTTGGGATCTGTTGGTGGCAGCTGCAGTTCCCATTTGTTTGGAATCAGTCCACAGATCTCATTCTCTGGGGTCTGCTGGTTCAGTCCTTTCCCCAGTTTCCAAATTCCAGGTTGGAAAGTGTTGGTGGTTACCGGCCAGAATCAAACTGAGTTCAGTTTAACAACCAGAATGGGCCTGGAACTGAACTGGGTCCAGGACTGGACTAGGTCTGGAGTCTGACTAAGTGTGACTTAAGCTGAATTGGGTCTAGTGTGTTTTATGTAAATAAAGGTTATTGTTAATGGGAATCTCAGAAAACCAAAAAAAAAAAAAAAAAAAGTGGTAAAATTGGTGAGAACTTATCAAGTATTTAAAAGCTGTTATAGGGCTTCCCTGGTGGCACAGTGGTTGGGGGTCCGCCTGCCGATGCGGGGGACGCGGGTCCGGGAGGATCCCACATGCCGCGGAGCGGCTGCGCCCGTGGGCCGTGGCCGCTGGGCCTGCGCGTCCGGAGCCTGTTGCTCCGCAACGGGAGAGGCCGCATTGGTGAGAGGCCTGCGTACCGTAAACAAACAAACAAACAAACAAAAAAAGCTGTTACAGTGCTTAACCTAACTCAGAGACTCCTGTATTAGGACAAATTGGTCACAGAACATGTTAGATTAACACTAGGTCACCCACAAACCTCAAGAAAATTTTTGGTCAATGAAGTATGCTGTAAGACAGCATACAATTTCCAACCCAGCTGTACATCCCATTTAGATATTAGTTTGGCTCTGAGAGACCGAAAGGCTTAGCTAAATAAATAAGTAAATAAATAAATAAATGAAACGGGATCTTTAAAATCCAAAGAGTTAAGTGTGTCACCTTCCAGCACATCTGCTTAAGAACTATGGTCCCAGAAGCTACAAATATTTATAAAAATGGCTGAAATCTTACTAAAGACAACCTAGAATTTTGTGTCCTGAGAACTTGGTTTGGTAACCATCAGACTGGGGGCCCCAAAATATGACCAGACAGAAATATGGGTTGCACTCCATTTGCAGCTTAAGGGTCCTACCAAACTGCCGCCAATTCTCAGGGAAATTATGACCATTATGAGGAATGCTCCAATTAGATAAGAGCATTTAAGAAGTGCACATAGAAGTGAGGGCTCCCAAATTGAGCAAACACAATGAGATATCAACTTTAATTGTCATGCAGTAGACCCCAAAAGGCTTCAAGATTCCAAAACAGCTTCACAAAATAATCTGTTGCAAAAGGCTAATAAAAATTAAAGACAGAAGAGGTACCTAAAACAAAAGATAAAAGACTGACACATCTCCTACTGCTCTCCACTCTCCTTTACATTTTCATTTTCTCTGTCTGAATTGTCTTTCCACTCTTAGGAGATTACACAGTCATAAACAAAACTCCACCATGTTAGTGGCCTTCGAGACACCCCCATACCTACTCTTGAAGGAGGGCCCCCTTAAGGGCCCTTCCCAGAGTTGATGGGACTCTGAGGGATTTTCTAGAAAACTGCTACATTATTTCCTTAATCAGACAAGGTGAAACAAAAATTAAAATAATGAAAAACCTTGCTAAATTCTGACAGATACTAAAGATATACTCTACTTTAAATCCCACTCAGAACCTGCAGATGGAATGCTGGAAAAATCGACAGAAGCCAGTGAAGGGTGAGAATTCTTAGAGTCAGCACTCCAGGATCTCTGTCTATAAACGTGGTAGAGAGAGGTAAAACCTCTTTTACACCCTGTTTGGGGATGCCTCTTAAGTCCAGTGTGTTGTTTAATCATGCCAGAAATATTTACTATTTGTCGTGGCTGAAACCTGACAAGATATTTGAACAAATTTCATAAATTTATGATCAGAAATTTGGCAAAATTGAAAGCTGATATTCAGAGACTGATAGGAAATTTTTTAGACCTTCTCCCCTAAGCTAAAATAAAATTATATACCGGGGGACCTTTTGAAACCTTTGTAAAAGACTTTATGGGTGGATCAACCTATGATGTCGTTTAAGTTACAATCCAATTTCTTGAGGAGTTAAAGGCAACTATCCTTATCTTACAAATTTCTGGAAAACCAGGTATGTGGCTGCAGAATCAATTCAAAGTCCTTCTTGGAAGAACTTGCATTTTTTTTTCCCTGTGTCTCTGAGCCACCAATATTAATAAAAACTTTAGCCATATGAGCAGGTAACCTTAATTTATTCCATCTGCCAGAAAAACAACTTAGATCCAACTTCTTTTAAAACTAGTGAGTTCTGTATTATTGTGCTTGATTCCTGGCAGTAATTTTAAATTGGAAGCTGTAAGGTTCTGTTTGCATCCGTCTATATGTTTATGTGTCTCTCTCTCTCTCTATATATATATATATATAAAATAGATGTGTGGTATTTTCTACCTTCATATGGTATTACTAAAATTAATTTGTAAAAGGGCTCTACTTAGTTGGCCTAAAGAAAATTAAACACATGTGAATTATATATTCATAAAATGTTTAGAAATAGAATAAAATCTAATCCAAATGTTGTTCAAGTCCATGTGATCTGAGATAATCTTTAGTAAATAAAAGCTACTTTGTTTGTTGGTTTAGTTAAAATAAATGTCTTTATTAGAGTTACCAACATTAAAATTAATACAGATGTGCAACTCTTTTCTACCTGCATTTACTAGTAAAGTAAGTTTGTTATCTCTGTTACAAAACACGCCGGCAAGAAAAATAACTTTGTATAATAAAATTTTCATAAGTAATCTATAAATAATTATTGAGAACAAGTATATTAAATAGATGTAAGTGGGATAAAAGCTTTTAGGTAATTTTTAAAATAGTTTCCCCAAATCCTTTTGGTAACCTGAAATTTTAAAGTTTTGCTGTTAAATTAAAAGACAGGCAGTCATTAAGTACCCAAGTAATTTCTAAATAAGATAAAAGGCTGAAATACTAATTACTGAAGACAGGTTTATCCACTTTTGGTTTCCTTTAATAGAGGAACTACAGATATTTGGGTCTATTAGTACAGGTTTTGTGCCACTCTGAAAAATTTACTATGGAAAGCATATGCTTCCAAAAATTATAAGAAGTATTAATTTGTCAAGCCATAGGATGCTAATATAATAGACAGTTCACAATTTTTTACATCTTTATTTTCAGTAAAAATTAAGGTTTTTAGGGTTAAATATATCAAAAATATAAAAATAAATATGTAAAATGTAAACAAATACTTTACATAAATATATAATTAAATATAAATATATAAAAAGTTACTAGAAATAATAAGGGAAGCATCCGTATATGCAAGAAAAGTAGGATGTGTGCTTTCAGTAATAAAAAGGTATGAGGAATGGAGATAAATTTTTGATGAAGAAAAAGAAAGTAATTTTGTCATAAAGTAAAACTGATTATTTCAGAATGGGAGAAAAGGAAAATCAGGACAAAATTGTAGAGGTTTGTGGAAAGGAAATCTCGGGGAAAAAATTTATGTTTCGTCAAGCTGGCTAAGATTAAAATAAATTTTTTTTAAAAAGTTGATAATCACAATTTTTAATATCAAAAGTAAACTGGTGCAATATTAGAATTTGGTTTTCTCTGTTGGAAGAACAAGTTTTATTGGAATTTTGATCAGTTCTTAGTAAGAAATTGTAAACAAAAGTATTTTTTGTTTGTTTTTTACCTTTTAAATGATCTGTCTAGAAAGTGAAGATTCTGTGTTTTATCAAAACAATTTCCTGTGTTTGTTGTTTTTATCTTTGATTACTTACGGTCTTTGATTACTTATGGTCTTTGATTACTTAATAAAATTAAGTCTTCCCTATTAAAATAGCTAAATTTCTTTCTTTCCTTTTTATTTTTGTACAACTTAACTTTCTCTATTTGCCCTTGAAGACTTTAATTGTCATTATGGTTAAATGGATAACTAAGTATTGTTTTACAGTGAACTATGATAGTATTTGAACAAGTGTTTTTAAACCTTTTAAAATTTTTTTCCTTTTTAAAAATTTTTTTTTATTGAAGTATAGTTGATTTACAATGTTGTGTTAATTTCTGCTGTACAGCAACATGATTCAGCTGTACATATATAAACACTTTTTAAAAATATTCTTTTCCATTATGTAAACCTTTTAATATTTTCGACAAATTTTCCCAAAAGCAAATTCCAAATGAAGTATTTCTGACCGTGAACCAACTCAGATTTTTCAGAGGGTCCCTGGTACATCTCAAAAGATTTGTTCTCTCTTCTTATAAAAAGGGAGTTATTAAACTAATTAGGCTTATTTGATATGTTAAATTGCATGGGAAGCATTGTCAAATAAAAAGTAATACTAATATTTTACATTTTATTTGTTTAGGTATAAGGGTCTCGAAACTTCTTGGAAATCTAGTATGTCCTGGCATAACATTATCATTCATAATTTCAGTTATTCTCTTAAAATGTATATCACAGAAATAACTACATGTCCTTATTAAATGAATTCTCATCAAATCTTTAACAATGGGCATATTTCTTTGTCATTTACAGAGAATCACTCAGATGCTTTTGCAAAAGGGTTCCTATAAAAGTGCTTTGTCTTCAAGGAAATTCATGGAAAAGATTTTGACAAGTACAGATTTCTGATAACTACAAGACAATAAAATTGAACTAGATTCAAGCAGAACAAGTATTACAAAGAACTGAATGAACTTAGAAGGATAACTGTAATTATTTTATGATATATATATATATTTTTGCTTGAAACATTGCTGGTTCCTTGATGTTTTGTTTTTTCCAGATTTAAAGCAACTTTTTTTCTTTTCTCTTACTATGGCTTATAGCAACTTGGTAAAGCATACCTTTGTAAACAAAGATGAAACATTTATTTTTTCTTCCTATCTGACCCATCTAGAATTCAGAAATTCTTGAGTATATTTTCACGGCAATATAGTTATTTGCATAAGTTCTTGCTAAAATTATGAAAATAATCAGGCCAAATTTAATTCAAATAGATTAGTCTTACTGTGATTATCTGTGGGAAAAAATGGGGATAACTGTAGAAAAAATTATATTTCCGCCTTTGTAAATATTAGATTCTAATGCTGTTGTCTTTGACGTTTTATTATATACCTGTAAACTGGACTAGATTTTGAATTCAGTTTCCTCAAATATCTGACCATGACTCTCCAAACAAATGCTTCCAACTTTATCCCACACTTATGATTTGGAATCATTAAGAACAAGGACTCTGCTTGAATCTCCTTGGAAGGGACTATACTAAGTCCATGGCAGCCAAATTTCAGGAACTTGAACCTTGGACACACATCTCACAGCTGAAAAACGCTCCACCTGGCACCTGTTCCTGATCAGATGCTGGAGACCTCCAAATCAAATTGACAAGAATGAGAAACAGCTGACATCAATGTAGACCGCTTCCTCCCAAGATACGGGATCAAGACTTCATACTTTAAACCTAAAACCCTCTTTTCTTCTTTTTCTTTTCTTGACTTTGGCATTGGCCTGGAAAGATAATTTCATCTCCATATCTCCCAGGCCATTGCTAAGGGGGTAAAGTTTCAGACTGCTGGATTTGTCATCAAAACTCCAATCTGTCCATGATGCTAGAGTTCATTAACAATGCTCCCTAGAGGCGATGCTTTGTGCCCCAACAGGATTTATTTTTTTCTGTGGTGGTTATCATTCTCCTTGGGCCTAGGGATGCCTAGAGGACTGACGCATAACTGGGAAATGCCGCTTAGGTTACCTTACTGCGCCCCTAACTGTTCACAAACAAACTGAGACACCTCATTGGTCAACTCCCCTTAATTTACAGGGGTGAGTTGGAAAAGACTTACCAGAAGGCATTCATGATTCAGGATTTGCTTCCTCTGGCAGAACCCAACTTCCCTGGGGAGAAGTAAATACAGGTCGACGGGCAGGGCTGAAACGGGAGGTGGGACCCAGCCACAGGCATCCGCGGCAGGGGGCCGGCACTAAGACGAGGTGCGGGAGGATGCAGCAGAGACCAGTCGGGCTCCGGAGAGAGAAGCGCGGCGCTTCCTCGAGGCGCCGTGGCGCAGAGTCCCAGGATTCCCTGCGCTGCGCCTTAGTTCCGCCCTTAGCTCCGCCCCTTAGTGCCTTGGAGAGGAGTGACCCCAGGCGAGGGCGTGTGCTTTGGGGCAAGGAGCCGCAAGTGCTGGGTAACTTCTCTACCGGCTGCAGCTGCCCTTCGAGCTCCTGGCCTCGCAAACTTGCGACCTGACCTCCTGCCCATTCTGGGAGAAGGCAGGCTTCTTCTCCTGATTTGGGTTTCTGGTGTTTGGAAATTGACTAAACGCCTTTTGCTAGGGCTGGAAATTTTGATCTGGATAAGTCTCAATGCATATTAAATCACATGTAACAGTTGGCACTTATTTAACGCTCATGCTTATTAAAGACTATACATGTTACCATTTAATGGCTCACCTTCACGGAATCTGAAATCCCTGTGTGGCTTTGAAGCAGAGCAGAATATTCCACCCTACAATATGCCTCTTTGGCATGAGAATTATCTTGAATTGATTATTTTAAGAAAAAGCAGACACAGAAAATGCTCTGGAAATCAAGACTAAGTTTCCCTTTTACATGAGAAATTTACATTTATAAGGGAAATCTCCATTTTTAAGGGTATCAGGAAGAAAAGAATGACTATATCTCTAGAAACTTTTATCAATGAAGAAGACAAAGACTTAATTCTGCATAAGCACATTACCCTTGTTTACTGTGCTTTACCTGATAACATCTCATACCTGGCATCCCCCCCACCCCAACATCTTCTTTCTTTAGTTGAAGATGGTATTTAAGGTAGTGGTTTAGGTCATTTTGAAGAGTTACTCTGTTTTCCTGGGTAACTCCAATGCATATAGGAGGTATACATTTTATTAAGCATCTGTTTGTTTTCCTCCTGTTAATCTGTCTTTTATTAAAGGGGGATCTCAGCCAAGTACATAGAAGGGTAGAGGGAAAATGATCTTTCCTCCTCTATAATTTCCCCTTAAGTTTACAAATAAAATTGTTCACTATCAATACACTTTTCAGTACTTTACCAGTGGTCCTACACAGTAATAAGGCCACAGAAATATATACAAATTATTAGGTATGAAAAGGAAGAAATATGTGTTGTCATTTACCAAAGGCATGATGGTATGCTTAGAAAATCTACAAGCACCTAAAGACAAACTATTAGAATTGGAAAATAACTTTAACAATTATTGGATACAATATATAAAATCAACTATACTTCTATGTACTAGGAACAATTAGAAAAGAAATTTGAGAAATGATGTAACTAAAGCTTGCATCAAGAACCCTCAAATACCTTGGAATAAATGTAATGAAAGATGAGCAGGGACCTATACAGAGAAAACTACAAAATATTGTTGAGAAATATTTTAAAATATTTCAAGAAACTTGGAGCAATTCTATTTTCTCAGTTTGGAAGAATCAATATTTTAAATATGTCGGTTCCTCCAAACTAAACTACAGAGTCAGGGCAATCCCAGACAAAATTTTTCCCTCCAAAAAAGAAAAAAAAAAAATTCTAGAAATTAAAAATTTGAATCTAATGTTTATATGAGAAGGGATTGGCCCAATAATAATATATCAATCTTAAAGGACAACAAACAATACCACATAAAAAGACTTATGAAGCTACCCTAATTAAGATGTGGTATTTGCATCATGCACACATATAAAACAATGGAAAAGAAAACACAGAGTGGACCCACACATATGCAGGCCCTTGATGTAACACAAGGTGACAGGGCAGTATGTTAGGGAAATGGTGCTCTCTGTAATAAATGGTGCTGGGTTAATCAGATATCCATATAGGAAAAGAAAATAAGAGTTTGATTGTCTGGGGTCTGTAGTTCTTAAGATATTAACAGAGAGAAACCAACTACCTCAACATTTAGATTTTTTTTTCAATTCCCCTTAGTATGTCGTTTGCTTTCAAAGGTATATTAGGTGACAGTGTAACCAAATATTTTGCCACCTTGTAACAAGGATATTCTGAAATATCTATTTCCTGATATCTACCCCACTGTTTGCTCCTTTCCAGCGGTCCCCAACCTTTTTGGCACCAGGGACCAGTTTCCTGGAAGACAATTTTTCCACCGGCGGGTGGGGGGGCATGGATGGCTCAGGTGGTAATGTGAGCCACGGGGAGTGATGGGGAGTGGCAGATGAAGCCTTGCTCGCTGGCCTGCTGCGCACCTCCTGCTATGCAGCCGGGTTCCTAACAGAGACCCGGGGGCCCCTGCTTTAGTCAGTTCTACATGGTAAGTTCTAGTCCCTGAGCACAGCTTTTTTAAACATAAAGTTAACTGAAATAACAGAACATCCCTCCCCTTAAAAAAGCAAACAATAAACACTGGCTTAAATAAATTAAGGATTTTATTTTTTTATTATATAAGCCACTACTATGCTGGTCAGGTGTGGAAACAGAATCTATTCTGGTAGCATAGATGAGGAAAGGCTTTATTAAAGAATATTATATATTGCTTCATTCATGGAATTATTAAGTAGGCAGAAATTCTAGGAATGACTCTCAGATGGCTATTGTAGAACTGGTCTGCTAAGAGAGATGCTATTAATCCATGATTTAGACCACACAATCTTGTTGTGATCAGAAAGCTGCCATATCAGGAAGCCATTGCCACCACTTCTAGCCTTAGAAAATCCAAACCCCTCTGGTGACATGCGTTCCAGAAGTTCTGGTCTCCCCAGAGTCAGGCTGCTCACCTTCTCTTTCTAAGTTTTGTTATCGAACAAAGGGCTTGTGTACCTGTGGAACAGAAAGCCAGACTCTAATAGCGGGCGTTTGCAGCAAAGTAACGGTTTATTGCAGGGGGTACCAAGAAAGGGAGTGGGAGACAAGCTTCAGATCTACTCTAACCTGGTCCTTGGGTTAAGAGTTTTTTAAAGGGGAAGAACAAAGAATCTTTGTTAATTAATAGTCTTGTGACATTTCTTAATCATAGTTTTGGGAGTCAGGATGTCTCTGGTTTACTATTCTCTAGTCAGGCGGTCCATGTCTCAGGGCTCTGTTAGCTTATCTTGCTCTGGAGGAACAACCTGAGTTTGTACCTTAATGATGATATCTATAGTAGCAGTTTTAGTACATTAACAGTGTTGTAGACAACAGCAATCTTAGTACATTAATGACGTTATTAACAGCAGCAATTTTAGTCATCTGACTCTGGTTGATTAGCGTTCAGTTAGCACCGGATTGAGGTCAGAGAGGACAAGAAAGGAAATAGAGTTTTGAATACAGAGGTTAATCATAAACTCAGCAGGGGAACTTGGTTTTATGGGGGCTTGGTTTCAGTCCCCACTCATGTTTTAAATTTCCCCAAATCCTTGAGGGAACAAGATGATGACTGCTCTATTTCCTGCTGAAGGGAGTGTTGCTTACCAAGTTGCAAATATTCCCAAATTCTAGGTCTTGGATCCAAGTCTTGCATGATTAAGATCTCAGTCCCATCCACAGTTTTGGTGCAACAGCTTATGGTACACTTTATAATCAGGTACCCAATTAGAAGTAGTAGTGGGAGTGATAACCTGAACTTAAACTTTGGAAAATAGATCTATTTCCCTAAGGAATTAAGGAGAATAAGCCTGAAAACCTGTTTGGACCTGGTACTTATGGGGGGGCTTATTGTAGCCAGGTAGCCAGTTGCCTAATTTTATCTAAGTAGGTCTTACCTTCTAATGTGGTATTAATATATATATATAACAGGAGCTGTTGGCCTCTAAACATATGTTTCCTTTTTCTGCTAAATTCTAACCTAGAGCAATTTTATTTTCTACTACTATTCTGGCTGAAGAATATAGTGCCTTCTGTTGGAAGGCTATAGCTTGAGCTGTCTCATTTGCTACTACTTTCCTAAGGTAAGAGGTAGATTTAATAGTTACAAGAGGAGATCTTGAGAATATAAGGTTGCAGTTGACAGCCTCTAGCAGATATTGTTTTGAGAATGCCTGGTAGTGTCCTTGAATCTGATACAGTTCAGAAAATTCAAGTTCTCAGTAATACAGGAACATGTGTAAAATCATGTCCACAGTGAATACCCAGCTCTATTTTGGATGCCTGAACCACAGTTACACCAATTTGATTTTAAAATGTATTCTTTTCCTTAATGGTAAAAGCAAATGTACAGTGCATGTTGAATAGGCCACAAAACAGGCTTTTCTGGTTTAATTTAAATCATGTATGAGCTAGAATGACATCCCCATATCTTAATAAGTGAAAATTTCTTCTATAATTTCCCCTTTTGTTTACAAATCTTTTGATAGAAAGCATTGATGATCAAAACACTTGTCTCTTGATGCCAGGATGATTGCTTGATGTTAGCTTTCTCTCTCTCTCTCTCTCTCTCTCTCTCTCTCTCTATATATATATATATATATATATATATGTGTGTGTGTGTGTGTGTGTGTGTGTGTATACACACATACATATGTATGTATATGTATTTGCCTAGTTATCCACACTGAGGGAAAACTATTCAGACATAGTGAACAAGCTCAGAGGTTTAGTAATGGGGAAACATATAGGCTATACATTTTATCAATTATACTGAATTGTCACACAAACATTGCACGCATGCTTTTAGCAGTATAGTTAAGCAAGCAGTGATACGTGTCATGAAGAGTTATACTCTGTGACAACTTCACTATAGAATTTTCTTTCCATCCTAAACATTAGGGGCAATAGTATGGTTAGAAGTAAAACAATAACTTTCAATTTTGATAGGGAGACAAACATTTGATAAACAGTGCAATTGAATTAGTGGGATGAGTCTTACAGTCCTGCTCCAGATTCTTGGATCAGTCGTCTACACTGCTATTGTCTTCTTCTCGTCCTGCTGTGGGTGTTGTTTGGGATCAGTGGTTCTTTCTCTAGACCAGTCCAATGCAGAGGCCCTTCTTAAGTGGGAAATATAAATTCAAGAATAAATTCCCTTCAGTTTCACTGCACATGAGCTAGTTAAGGGTATCTGATAAGGGTCTTTCAGCTAGATTTTCGTCCTTTAAATGATGCCTTTTCCAGTATGCATAATCTCCTGGTTGCAGGCCATGGGACATCTGATCTTCATCAAAAGATAGGTTACAGTGATAGGCTTCCAAAACAAAAGTCAAGTGTCCTTTAATAACTCAGTTAAGCCTTACAATAATGTAACATAGCAATAAGGGGCTATCTGGAAGTGAGTCTTAGGCAGTAAATACAGACCTCAATTAACAAAACTAGAATTTAATATCCACTGAAACATAATATTTTTATCTTTAAAATTACCCTCATTTCTATCAAACATAGCCAAATTAATACTAATTTGTTTGTAACATAAGTCTGGTTTCAGTAAGCTTGGCCTGATTATTTACATACATGTAATTGATCGTATAGGCTCTTTTAAATTAGCTGTGCTGAAACTTTTCATAAGGAATCTCAGACTAAATTTATAAAAGGTCTCTCAAGGCCAGGAAAGCCACACCAAAGACTTTTCATCAGATTCTGTCTGTGATACCTATAGATTTTGGTGAATTGCTCTCTTAAGGTCTCTAAAAATATCTCTGGGATTCCTGCACCAATCAGGTGGTGGACTTCCTTACTCACCTGATAAGGCTGTTGGGAACCTAAGAGTTTCCAATTTCTGGAGGGATCAGTTAGAGAGAAAAGATAGCTTTCAATTCTGTTTAAAAACGTATAATTTATCAAATTACCACATAATAATTGGCATAAAGGGAAAAGCCTCCTTATATCTGGAAAACACAGATTAAAACCCAGCAACATTTCAGACAAAAAACTCCATACAAATTATAACCATATTTATTAGTTCACTCAGTTCTATGTAAATAATCCTTTTCATTAACGGTTTTATGAAGTCATCATGTTTTCCATTAGGATTCTACTAACAGTTTTATGAAGTCATCAGGTTTTCAATTAGGATTAATTTCCTACCCAGTTCAATGGTATGATCTGAAAGTTATCAGAAAAATCTGTACTTAAAGTCCTTTCTATAAATCTTGAAGATGAAGTATTTTTTGCAAAAGTATCAGAGTACAACTGTCTATAAATGACTGTCTTTAAAAGACATGGTTAAATACTTGATGACAATGCAATTGGCAAAGAAAGTTGGCTGCTGCGGTGATATACAATATTGTAAGATAATAACTAGAATTATGCCTGATAACATTATACCAGGACATATTCAAATTTTAGAAATTTCATATAATTTCTAGAATATCTATATTAATGACATTTACCCATACAGTATAACCTAAGAAGGTTTATGTCCACTCACTTGACAATGCTTCCCACACAACCCAACATACCTAATAATCCTAATTAGTTTAATGTCTCTTTTTAAGATGCCTCAGGGGCCCTCTGAAACATCCCAAAGCTCGATAAAGGTCAAAAGAACTTCAATTAGAATTTGATCCTTGGTGAGTTTGCCAAAACTATCAAAAAAGTTTCAAAACACCTGGTCAAATAGGATCATAGTTCACTGTGAAATAATACTTATCCACTTAAAGGATTTCAAAGGCAAACACAGAAAGTTTTAATGGTTACTTAAAAGGTAAAGAAACTGTACAATCTGTTATCAAAAGCAGATCAATATTCTAGAAAACTTTGCCCTTTTGACTGTTACTGAGCCAAACTAGGTCTGCTCTCCTGACTCACAGCAAAGTCAATCTACTGACATTGGGTTGTAGTGAAGGAAAATACAGCATTTATTGCAGGGCACCAAGCAAGGAGAACAGGCAGCTAGTGCTTAGATGACCTGAACTCCCTGATGACTTTCAGACAAGGGTTTTTAAAGGCAACATTAGGGGTGAGGGTCACAGAGTACATGATCAGCTCTTGGACATTCTTCATCGGTTGGTGGTGAGGTAATAGTGTAATGTTTTAGAGACCTTAATCATCAACCTTCTGGTTCCAACCAGTCTGGGGTCTATGTGCTGTGCTATGGTCAGCATGTAGTCAACATTCTCCACTGTGTTGGCATCTTAGCTTCTGCAAAACAACTCAAAGGTATGCGTCATATTGTTATATATATCTCTTGAGGTGGAAATAGAAGTCCTATGATTCTGTTTTATCATGGAATAAATATTGTTTAAGCTATCATTACTTCTCTCGCTTGACTGCTTTTCCTTTGTGTCTGCATTCCCTCCCTTCTCTAATTAGTAACTGCTTGAGTCTCCTCTTTGGAACTCAGGGAAAGCCTAGGAGAGTAAATTCTTTATTCTACAAACAAGAAACAGGGGACATAGCAGGAAGGGCCACAGGGTCCTGCTCAGTTTCTTTGATACTCCTCAATCCTGAGGGGAACAGGGGCTGGACAAGAAAGGGAATAAAATTTTGGAAAGAGAGGTTAATCATAAACTGGACAGGGAAACTAGGTTTATGGAGGCTCAGTTTCATTTTCATATGTGTACATATGCCTAGTTGAACATAGTCATTCTTGGCATTCTAGATACAAGGGACCTGGGAAACATAGTCCATTCTAGAAAACTGAGTCACAAAAACTGTCTCAGCTTCCAAAATTCTGTAATAATACAAAAACTATCATAAATTGTTTACTCTGTGTTAATGAAGCAAATTTATTTCTTTTCACTTATTTCATCTAATATATTCAACTAATTATTTTCTATAGACAGAGTTTAATATTCTATTATTAATGATTAACAGACTAATAACTAAAAAACAACAATAAGAATAATTTTAAAATTCTTGCCCAAGTTCACCAAGTTTCGCTTTTGTGCAAAGCCAAAGCACAAAGCTAGCCCAGTGTGGCTTAGCTAAGGAGACTTTTTTTCTAACATTCTTTGCTTTCTCTAAAACTAACATTATATCAGTATAACTTAAGGATTTTATTTTCAAATTTTGAGTTAATTAAAGTGTGGACTAAAACTAAGTCAGGGATGTATGGAAAAGTTTTGTTAGGATACATTAAAAAAAAAACAAAAATGACTGACAGGATGCCTGAATATTTCAAAGGGAAAACACAAACTCAAAAATGTTAATGTTGATGCATTCAGTGAGCCAGAATGTGAATGTAATACTGCAGAAAGTTCTGACTCCACTTAATTGATATGTGCTTTTGGCAAAATAAATGAGAATTTGGCCCAAGATAATAGCTTAGGCATCTGTGTACTGAGACCTCTGAGCAAGTGCTCCATGTCATCTATATTCAGCATCAGAAAATTTTGTTATGTCCAAGTTTCCCTGTCAGTCATACAATTTAAAATGTGACAGAAATATATTTAAACAAATAGAACAATGATGAATAGATCTAGAAATCATGGGCAAGAATACAATTCTGAACACCAGTTACTTTTCTTCCATCATAGACTAAGCAAAGTAAATATTCTTCTTCTAAATAGTTCTTACCTTAAAAAAAAGAATCATGGGGAAAAGCACCTAAACTTAAAATGCAGATACAAAAATGAAGAGCAAATGACACAGAAAGAGTGTCCCATCCAGAAAAATGCAGGATTCATAAGGACCTTGCTTTTAATAAGACCGAAGACAGCTGGGAAACGAAATCATGTGCAAATTTACTGAAGACCTTGAGAGTTGGCTGTAATTTCATACAAGAACTTACAGAACTTAATCAAAGCTGCCTTTGTTGAAAAGCAGATTTACATTCCAAATGAAAGCATTCAGAGCACCCGAAATCAGAAGGCAAGAGGAGGAAGGAAACAGAAGGTCACCCCATATATTTCTTATCATCATTGCAGCGTTCTCTGCCTCCCTTCTTGCTCAGCTCAATCAAAAAGAAAGGTTTTTGGCTCAGGAAACTCTATTGTAGTTCAGGTTATAAAAGCTTGAAGTACAACTTACCAACGTCTCTGAAAGAGAGAAGATGGAAAAATTAACATAAGTCAAAATTTAATTAGTAGATCAATGGAATCATAAGGCACTCTACAAACATAACTGAAACTTACTGGGTAGCTACAAATGGTTAAAATATTTGAGAGACATTTAGCTGCTTTACTTTTTAGCATAATATTCATCTTATATGGATATCTGAAGTGAGCACAAATACCATTTTTAATTAGTTATTACTCAGATAACTCTTATTTACATTTAAATATGCACGAGGCACTCTGCTAGGTAGTTTTTATACATTACCCTCTTCTTTCTCTGACCTCATGGGTTGGATATTCTCACAGCTTGGTAAAATATCCCTTTATTTTCTCCCTTTTAGCTAGTCTGCCTGATAAAAATTCCAAAATTTATATCTCCATGTAAACCTGTCCTAGGAATTCCATTTTTCTCTAGCCAACCACCTAACTGACATCTGTGCTTGGATGTATCATAAACATCTCAAATTCAGCATTTCCAAAGCTGATCTCTTGATCAGCTAATCTAACCTTAGTCCCTCTTCCCTGAATCAGTATAAACTCATCCTTGTTTTCCTCCCTCTACCGGTCCTCACATATCAAATCTATCAGAACACGTCAATGTTGCCTCTGTTCTGGATCTCAAGTTCATCCCTATCTCTCCATCTCCAACCCCGATGAGTTTACCAAACCTACTGTAATCTCCTCCTTGGAGTCCCAGCTGATGTCTGTGTCCACAGGTACTCTCTTCCACACCCCATTTATAGTGGCCAGAGTGATCTTTAAATAGGATCATTCCATCCCCCCTTTAATGTTTTTAAACTGTCAGAAGAAGTAAACAGCCTTTTACTCTACCAGTCCTTGGATATTCTGGCCTCTTCTTATGCCTCAACTATATTTCAAGCCAGCAGGTAGTTTGGGAGTAGGCATGACCTAGGAATGGGGCTGAGGGGAGAGTGTGTATTTTATTCCCCTTGCATCTCAATGACTGGCAAAGAACCAGGCAAAGGATCTGATATCAATGAATATAACTGAGTAGATGAATAAAAGCCATCAAGAAGCAATCATATCTAGTCATATTCAAAACCAAAGTTGGCGCTCTTTTAGACATCAATATCGAGGATGATAATAATAGCAATAATATATGTCCATTCATAGAGCACATTGTTCATTTGCTGTGCACAATAACACCATGAAGTCCATTCTAGTCATCTCTCTCTATAAAAACGGACTAAGATGTTAAATATAAATCATGTGGCTGTTGGTGAAGCTAAGATTTGTCCCATGTTTAATTTCAAATCTCGTGCTCAATGTCTTCTCTTAGCAAGAACTGAATTAGCATTTATTAAAATCATAATGTCAGTAGAAGTGTCAGAATTGGAATGTGTGATCTTAGTCTATATGAGTCCACGTATACTTTTATGAATTTTGTTGAGCCTTGGAACTTTAGTCAGGTACTTGGAGCTGCAGTTTACTATCCACTATAGGATTTATCTTTTTGTAGAGACAAAATTTGCTGAATTTTGTTCACAATATATTTGTTTCTTTGAATATGTCCACATAGTAGTAGAGTTACATTTGTGTTTTTAAAATATCAAAAAAAATTAAAGGGAAAATGTACATTCTAAGAACTGCTCAGGAAGGAATTATAGAAATTAGACTTTTTATGTGATTACAACTATAGAAAATAATGAGTTGAACTGTATGTGACTACCACCATCACTGAATGTCTTTATGATGGGCAGTATGAATGAATGGAAAGGGCCTAGACTTTAAAGAAAGATGGAGCTGGATTTGACTATTGTTCTGCCATTTTTTAGAAGTGTCAACTTCTTCAATTTTTATCTTCTGTGAACCTCAGATATCCCCATCTGTGACATTGTGATATTAACGCCTAACATTCAGTGTCCCTTTAAAGATCTGCAATTGCAGATTTTTTTTTTAACATAGTTACAGTTTTTAACATAGTTACAGTTTGTTTCCCTGTGATGAGAATTTTTAGGATCTGCTCTCTTAGCAACTTTCAAATATGCAATCCAGTTATTAGTTATAGTCACCATGCTGTACACTGTTTTATCATTACTGTTGTCATTATCCTCACCATCATCATCATAAGTAATAGCAGACACAAGACACATATTTTCTCTTTTTCTCTCAAAGTTATATTTTTGTTTTGTCTTTTTTTAGTTTTGTTTTGTGGAGGGTTTTTTTTTGGGGGGGGGTATTGTTCTCTCAGAAAAACAACAAAGGTGTTAAGATTGATTACATACTTGGCTTTCCCCTCTGGCCACCATTTGTCACTGTTGTAAGTAAACAGCAAAATAAAATATTCTTTTATTAAATATGACTCTAGACAAATCCTACACGGTCTGTACTTGTATGGAAAAAACAAAGGTCTCTTCTTCAGGTATCCAGATTTGATCTTCCTGTATAAATCAATAGTTACCTATATACACCAGTCACCCGGCTTAGACAGATATCTTTAGTTACACAGTATAGAAAGTCTCCATGGCATACCAAATATTTTAGGCCATTTTCCAATTCCTTATAAAGAAAACCTCATTCAATTCCGTTACTGTTCAGCTAACTCCTGTATTCCTATGACATAAATCTAATTAAGACTTTGACAAACACAATTTAGAACCAGGACTCAAAAATACAATTAAAAGGTTTAAATGCAAAGAAAGTGATTTGGGGTATTAAATGTAAATGACATTTTAATTCTAAGAATTCATCAGTTTGAAAGTTAATGAAATTAATGAAGGAAGAAATAAGATGCAAATCCAAAAGTTTATATCCCTGTGCTTAGTTGTCTGCCTTGGGCAAGCCCTAAAGAGGAATCAAAGCCAATTACGGCCATAAGTGATAATTTGAGATGTGCTTTCATTAGATACTTATATAGAATAAAATAGTCTGAAAAGGACTTCCTGAACAAGAGGCACATTCAGTTGAATGTGCCTAACTGTGTGTATAAAGTATGTGAATGAATGGATGTTAGGGAAATAAAATATTGGAAGTATAGAAAATCTTTTTATTAAAAAATAACCACTTGAATGCCCTAAATTTCAAGGATGAAAATCTAGACTATAACTAAAAAAATTAGAAAGTAGAAAATCTTTGGAGATTCTGAAATCTTGAAAAACTATGTTGACTTTCTGCAAAAATGATTACAGGTATATTGGTAATATGAACAATTTTCTACTATATATATATATGTATACACACACGCACACCATTCAGGGTAAAACACATAATCATGGATCGACCTCCCATATTATAAGAAAACATCCAAATTTATTCCTTTAAAAAACACTGTACTAGTGACCATAAAATTAACTTAAAAAAATTCATTTGTGTCATCTTTGAAAATAAGCAACTAATCTATAAAATGGTCTGATATTGTGACAGGTAACTTTTTAAAATATCTCTCAAAGATCTCTGTCTTCTGTTATTCACACCACTGTGAAATCACTTCTTCCTAAGGGTTGGCAGGACCTACTCATTGCTTCTAGTGACTAGAACAGAGCAAAAATGTACATTCTGAGAATGGGTTATAAAAGACTGTAACTTCCGTCTTACCGGAACTCCTATTCTTCCTGCAGGCTTGCTCTGATGAATCAAGCTGGCGAGGTCCACATGGCAAGGAACTGAGGGTGGCCCCTGCCCAGCCACCAGCAAGGAGCAGAGGTCCTCAGACCTTTGAGGGACTGAATCTTCCCCATTCAAGTTTTTTTGAGAGACTGCAGTCCTGGCTAACACCTTGACGAAGCAGCCTTTTGAGAGACTCTTAAGCTGAGGACTCAGTTAAGCCATGTTCAGATTCTTGATTTACAGAAAGGATGAGATTAAAAAAAAAAAATGTGTTATTCAAAGCCACTAAGTTTTAGGGCAATTTTTTACATAGCAGTAAGTAACTAATAAGTACTTTTGAGCATCTAAGTTAATAAGATTGATGATCCAGTGTTCAAATGTTGCAGAAATCAGTCAGCAAAAAAACCTCATGGAAATTAAACCTAGCCAGTCAATTGAATGGTCATGTACCAGAATGCTATTTGTTGCTATCACCTGTATAAAAGAAAATAATCTGGTAATCTTAAAACATATAAAAAATAAAAACAAAAGGATAACTTTCTTTTGTTTGAAACCTGAGTTGCCGCCTTGGTTCTTTGTATGGGTTCTTGGAAGATATATTAAAATATATCTTAATATTATATAAATTAAATTAAAATAAAATAATATATATTTATATTGAAATAAAAGCAGAAAGTGCTTTTATTTCAAACTCATGTTCTTGAAAATCTTTTATAATGTATTGCTCCACTTTCCTGCCTTTACAAATATAGTACAGCAAACTCAGCAGCCTTCTTTTGATGGTTTTCATGCAATGCTTCAGCCATTACATTGAAAATAGATTCTCACTGTACAGTAATTTGGATGTAGAAAGTGAAAGAAAGGTTGAGTAGGCACTCAACCTAAAACATCCACTGAAAAGGTTTTTTGAATAAAACATTGGATGACTGTTTTACTTCAATTACTTTCAATTACTTTCTTATTTAAATTTCTCAGTCAACTTCAAGTATATAAGTAACAATAATAAAAATAATATAACAAAGCAAACGCTGTCTTCACAGGTTTCTATTGCACAATTATTTGGGGGGGCTATTGTTTCTCTATACTAATTTAAAAATTGCATTACTGCTATTCCCTTGTTTTGTCAAAGGCTTTCAGGGGAAAGAAAAACAACACTTCTCTCCTTTTTCCATATTATAATACATAATAATTTTTTAGTTTACCAGTGTATTCCATGGTAATTACATCATATTACAAACATATGTAAGAGTATTAAAATGGAAGACACATATGATGACAAAAGAAGCATATGAGTTAGTTAACTTTTCATTCCTTTTAATGTGGAAATACAAAGATGCAACTGCTATTCATGAAAGGCACATTAGATTTGAACTTTCAAATAAAATATATATGCTTATATTTACACATTCCTATTCTACAGTTAGGGTTTTACCCAAATGACAACAATGCCTAGCCAAATGACTATGAATTCTGAGTGAAAAATTGTAAAGACTATTCTCAGTGTAATAGGTGGAAAGAAACAGCTTGAATTTGATATCCCAGGTGGAGTTTGCTGCTCTGGAAATTAGAAAAAACCTTTGACATCCATTCTAGGAAGTATAGATACGGATATTATTCTAAGAATTACCATGGAACCCCAATCTGTCAATGTAATTTTTATCTTTGTGATTATTACCACATCCAACATACTCTCACATGTTTGTTCTCATACCAGCAAAGATGTACAAACAATGGACTTACAACAGTTAATTACGTAAGTTCTACTTCTTTTCATCTTTTTTATTTCTCCCATCCCCTTCTCATTTCTATAACAGCATAGATTAAAACATAGTTCAGGCTTGCCATTTCTATTACTGAAGGGTCAAAGAAATCCTGTGCAAAAATAAGTATTTGTGAAGAGATCTTATTCTGATGGTTTGTTTCATTTAATACTCCTCTAAAGTAGCTTCTTTTCCTTGACTAAAAAGTATTGAGAAGTTCAGACTAACTTTAAGAATAATCTGCCAATACATCAATTTGTTCTAGTTGAGGGTCGGTCACTACTGTCAACTCAGGCTCAGATTACTCATCCTGTCAACCAGAAAGTCAAACATTAAATCTAGACTTGCTATCGTGGCTAGCAGCTGGAATTTATCTGTGAGATACCACATGTGTACAGGTAATGAATTCTAACTTGATCTTCTAACTTTAACACTGGATGAAATTTCCTGCAGAGAGAAATGATAGTGGCTCTCAAAATGCTTATGTTGGTGGTGATTAAAATAAAGTGAATTTTTTTCTGTTTGTTTTTAATAGCAGAATTATTTATGTTATCACCTGTATGAAGTCATCCGAGGCCATGTCTCAGGCTCCCATGGAGCTGCATTCAAAGAAACATAATCCAGGAGACAAAAATTAATAACAGTAACTTGAATTTTAAAGCAGTCTTTCTCATCAGGAGCACATTCTTAAGGTATAATACAATTTCTTGATAATAACTGGGAAATTATGAAATAAATAAGTGTAGCCAGGACAAATCCTTTCCCCTTAGCTGGCAGGAGAATAAAGAAAAATGGAAGATATTTATAAGTATGTATCTTTTCTGTCATTAATCCATATACATTAGAAATTCACAAATAAATGACCAGAATTATGGAAAAATACTTAAGATAAAAGTACCATAAAAATACATTAGGCCTAGCAGTAAGAGAAAATTCTGTCTTTTTTGAATGTGGAGCTATTTTTTGATGTCAATAGATGTCTTGCTGTGATGATCACATTTCTTATTGGACATTGGCCCTTCCAGCAAAAGAAACAAAACTTTGTTGAATAGAGTCTTAAGAATATTTTAATTCTAAAAAATATTTTAAGATTTAACAAGTATGTTACAGTTTGATGCTGTGTGTAAAAAAATATTCAAATAATCACCTTTATAAACTGTAAATATAATTTAATGGCAAAATAACAGATTTATTTATGTGGAATTTTTTTCTGTTAAAGAATGGAAAATAATGTAATATAAAAAAAGCTACATTATACAAGATAATGTCAAGTCATCTAGAGTATAATTTCACAAACCAAGTGGAACTTGATTTGAGGTTTTCCTCAAAACTTCTTTAAGTGTCAAGAATAATACAGCTATATTTTACTGCAGCATCAATTTACTCCTCCAGAATGACTGACCTGGAATTTTAATGTTTCACTATGTATATTAAATGTTTCATTTTCTGGTTCCAATCCTTTGGAATTTTTACTTTTTTATTCCCTTCCAAGAGTAGGAAATTTAAATTTTAGAGCATTAATCTTGCAAAAATTAAATTCAAATCTGATCATTTTGTTGACATTCAACCATCTTGTGTTGTGTTTACATTGGAGGCTGCTGCCTTACACTGCAATGTGCATTTTGTTATAATAGATGGCTATTCACAAATAAAAGGAAAAGCTAAAGTCCTTAAGATGATGCCAGTGATACAAACATTGGGACTGCAGCTAGATTAGGGGATGTCTCTGGAATCAGGAATCAGGTTTGAAAGGGTCAGAGTTGATGGCAATGGTTGGCTCTGTTAAAAGTTCATTCAGATGAGTAGAATACATTCCTCTCCATCAGTTCCCACCCCCACCCCACTTTGGCTTTCTATCAGCATAGTTTAAAGGGTAATTGTCCATAATTCACTCCATCAAGAAAGGAAACCGAACGTCTTCTTCTTCCTTTTCCTAAGTAGCAGGGATGCCAATTTCCCAGGGTTGACCTTAGCAGATCAGGCTCTTCCAATGCTCATTTCTCTTTTATTGCTTTTTTTCCATGTGACTGGCCAGAGTATGGTAATTTCTAAAAGTCTGCCTTGAATTTAGTAAGTAAAAAAGCCTATTAGATTTGAGACCACATTATAATCTAAACCTAAACACTTTTGTGAGTGAAATGGGCACTATTAAAAATTATGCTAGGACAAGAGGCATAAATCAAGACAATATCTGGCAAATATGCCTTAGAGTCTTACAAACCCACGCAGATTATCAGTTTTGCAATTGTTTTGTAATTATTCCCTATGAATCTATCTACTTCATGATCCTCACAGAAAGTAAAGATGGTGGCCTGGAGAAATATTTTAAATAACTTAAAGCTCATGAGCTTGGAAATATTATCATGTTCAAATACCATTTTGGAGTCTTAACAACTGACTTATTTAACTTTTATTTCCCTCTGTTTCTTCACCTATAAAATAAAAGTTAAAAACAGTATGTGGGCTTCCCTGGTGGCGCAGTGGTTGAGAGTCCGCCTGCCGATGCAGGGGACACGGGTTCGTGCCCCGGTCCGGGAAGATCCCCCATGCCGCGGAGCGGCTGGGCCCGTGAGCCATGGCCGCTGAGCCTGCGTGTCCGGAGCCTGTGCTCCGCAACGGGAGAGGCCCCAACAGTGAGAGGCCCGCATACCACACACAAACAAAAAAAAACAGTATGTATTTCATATGAACGTTAGGTGATTTTTTTTTTTTTTTGTAAAAATCATCTATTGTGCTTTTTTTTTTTTAACGTCTTTATTGGAGTATAATTGCTTTGCAATGGTGTGTTAGTTTCTGCTTTATAACAAAGTGAGTCAGCTATACATATACATATGTCCCCATATCCCCTCCCTCTTGCATCTCCCTCCCACCCTCCCTATCCCACCCCTCTAGGTGGTCACAAAGCACCAAGCTGATCTCTCCGTGCTATGCGGCTGCTTCCACTAGCTATCTATTTTACATTTGGTAGTGTATATATGTCCATGCCACTCTCTCACTTTGTCCCAGCTTGCCCTTCCCCCTCCCGTGTCCTCAAGTCCATTCTCTTTGTCTGCCTCTTTATTCCTGTCCTGCCCCTATCAAAAGAAAGCTGGAGTAGCAATTCTCATAACCGACAAAACAGACTTTAAAATAAAGACTATTACAAGAGACAAAGAAGGACACTACATAATGATCAAGGGATCAATCCAAGAAGAAGATATAATAATTGTAAATATTTATGCACCCAACATAGGAGCACCTCAATACATAAGGCAAATGCTAACAGCCATAAAAGGGGAAATCGACAATAACACAATCATAGTCGGGGACTTTAACACCCCACTTTCACCAATGGACAGATCATCCAAAATGAAAATTAATAAGGAAACACAAGCTTTAAATGATACATTAAACAAGATGGACTTAATTGATATTTATAGGACATTCCATCCAAAAACAACAGAATACACTTTCTTCTCAAGTGCTTATGGACCATTCTCCAGGATAGATCATATCTTGGGTCACAAATCAAGCCTTGGTAAATTTAAGAAAACTGAAATTGTATCAAGTACCTTTTCCGACCACAACGCTATGAGACTAGGTTAGGTGATTTACTGAGACTTGTGTAGCCCAGCCTAAGGTCTGTCTCAGTAAATGTTCCATGTGCAATTGAAAAGAATGTGCATTCTGTTGTTGTTGGGTAGAGTATTCTGTAAATGGTCTTTAGGTCAGGTTAGATTATAGTGTTGTTAAAGTCTCCTATATGCTTATTGATTTTTGGTCTACTTGTTCTATCAATAACTGGGAGAGGAGTATTGAAATCTCCACCTATATTTGTGGATATGTCACTTTCTAATTTTAGTTCTGTCAGTTTTTTCTTCATGTAGCTTGGAGCTCTTTTATAGGGTATATACAATTTAGGATTTTTTTTTTGATGAATCGTACCTTTTATTATTATGAAATATCTCATTTTATCTCTGGAAACATTCCTTGTCCTGCAGTCTATTTTATCTGTTATTAAAATATTCCCTTTATCTTATCAGTAAAGTTTGTTCTGTTTAACTTTTCTTATCCTTTGCTTTTAACCTCTATCTTTATATTTAAAGTGGGTTTCTGGTAAGTTGCATATAGTTGAGTCTTGCATTCTTATCCAAACCGACATCTTCTGTCCTTTAACTGAAGTGCTTTAACTGCTTGGATTAAAAATAATTACAGACCTATTTTGGTTAATTACATCTATGATCTTCCTATATATTCCATTTTGTTTCTGATTTCCTGTTTTCTTTAAGATTACTTAAGTATTTTTTTTATTATTTCACTTTGTTCACTCTGTTGTCATGTTAATTATAACTCTTCCTATCTCTTAGCTGTTGTCCTCAAGCTTCCAATATGTATCTTTAACTTACCAGTCTAGCTTCAAATAACATTATTCCAGTATATGTATCATTCTTTATGATATTTCTATCACACATTTTATTTCGACATATTTTATAAACTTGCAATACATTGTTTTTATGTTCCCTTTAAAGAATTATCTTTTAAAACATCCAGGGCTTCCCTGGTGGCGCAGTGGTTGAGAATCTGCCTGCCAATGCCGGGGACACAGGTTCGAGCCCTGGTCTGGGAAGATCCCACATGCTGCAGAGCAATTAGCCCCATGAGCCACAACTACTGAGCCTGCGCGTCTGGAGCCTGTGCTCCGCAACAAGAGAGGCTGCGATAGTGAGAGGCCCGCGCACCACAATGAAGAGTGGCCCCCACTTGCTGCAACTAGAGAAAGCCCTCACATGGAAACGAAGACCCAACACAGCCAAATATAAATTAATTAATTAATTAATTAAAATAAATAAATAAATAAATAAAAAATAAAAGATCCAGGTTTCTAGCTAGTATCACTTCTTTCAGCCCAAAGACTTCCTTGTACATTTCTTGTAATACAAGTGTGCTACAATAAATTCTCTCATTATTTGTTTACCATAAAATGTCTTAGTTTTGCTGTATTTTTGCTCTGAAATCTATTTATCTGATATTTGCTTTCTTTCTTTTTATTAATGTTAGCATCCTATGTCTTTATCCATTTTTTCACCTGTAATCTATTATATTCTTTATATATAAAATGGGTTTGTTTTAAGCAGTAGAGAGTTGGAACTCTTTTTTTAAATTAATTAATTTATTTATTTATTTTTGGCTGCATTGGGTCTTCGTTGCTGCATGTGGGCTTTTCTCTAGTTGCGGCGAGCAGGCGCTACTCTTCATTGTGGTGTGCGGGCTTCTCACTGTGGTGGCTTCTCTTGTTGCAGAGCATGGGCTCTAGGCACACAGGCTTCAGTAGTTGTAGCTCACGTGTTCTACAGTGCAGGCTCAGTAGTTGTGGCACACAGGCTTAGTTGCTCTGCAGCATGTGGGATCTTCCCAGACCAGGGCTCGAACCCGTGTCTTCTGCATTGGCAGGCAGATTCTTAACCACTGCACCACCAGGGAAGCCCAGGTTTGGATCTTATTTTTTATCAACCTAAAAACCTCTGACTTTTAATTGGAGTGTTTAAAACCACTTATATTTAATGCGATTAATGGCATGGGTTGGTTTAAATCTACCATCTTGCTATTTAATTTCTGTCCATCCCATATACCTTTCTTCCCTCTATTTCTGCCTTCTTTTGGATTGCATTTTTATGATCCTGTTTTAACTGCTTTGTAAGCTGATTAGCTATAACTCTTTGTTGTGTTATTTTAGTGGTTACTTTAAGGTTTACAATATACATGCTTAACTTGCAACAGTCTACCTTCAAGTGATATTACATTACTTCATGAATAAAATCAGTCCCTTAAGACAGTATACTTTACATTTTTCTCTCTCAGGCATTGTGATATTATAGTCAGACATTTTACTTCCTCATAATGTTATAAACCCCATGATATATAATTAGTTTTTCCAAAAACAGTTAATTATCTTTTAAAGAAATTTAACTAAAAAAAAGAATGTCTCTTCTTTTTTAACATCTTTATTGGAGTGTAATTGCTTTACAATGGTGTGTTAGTTTCTGCTTTATAACAAAGTGAATCAGTTATACATATACATATATCACCATATCTCCTCCTTCTTGCATTTCCCTCCCACCCTCCCTAACCCACCCCCCTAGGCGGTCACAAAGCACCGAGCTGATATCCCTGTGCTATGCAGTGGCTTCCCAGTAGATATCTATTTTACATTTGGTAGTGTATATATAAGTACATGCCACTCTCTCACTTTGTCCCAACTTACCCTTCCCCATTCCTATGTCCTCAAGTCCATTCTCTACATCTGCGTCTTTATTCCTGTCCTGCCCCTAAGTTCTTCAGAACGAACTTTTGTTTACATTCCATATATATGTGTTAGCATACAGTATTTGTTTTTCTCTTTCTGACTTACTTCACTCTGTATGACAGACTCTGGGCCCATCCACCTCACTACAAATAACTCAATTTCATTTCTTTTTATGGCTGAGAAATTCCATTGTATATATGTGCCACATCTTCTTTATCAATTCATCTGTCAATGGACACTTAGGTTGCTTCGACATCCTGGTTCTTGTAAATAGAGCTGCAATGAACATTGTGGTACATGACTCTTTTTGAATTATGGTTTTCTCAAGGTATATGCCCAGTAGTGGGCTTGCTGGGTCATATGGTAGTTCTATTTCTAGTTTTTTAAGGAACCTCCATACTGTTCTCCATAGTGGCTGTATCAATTTACATTCCTACCAACAGTACAAGAGGACTCCCTTTTCTCCACACCCTCTCCAGCATTTATGGTTTGTGGATTTTTTCATGACGGCCATTCTGACTGGTGTGAGGTGATATCTAATTGTAGTTTTGATTTTCATTCCTCTCATGATTAGTGATGTTGAGCATTCTTTCATGTGTTTGTTGGCAATCTATATACCTTCTTTGGGAAAATGTCTATTTAGGTCTTCAGCCCATTTTTGGATTGAGTTGTTTGTTTTTTTGATATTGAGCTGCATGAGCTGCTTGTAAATTTTGGAGACTAATCCTTTTCTGTTTACTTCATTTGCAAATATTTTCTCCCATTCTAAGGTTTGTCTTTTTGTCTCGTTTCTGGTTTCCTTTGCTGTGCAAAAGCTTTTAAGTTTCATTAGGTCCCACTTGTTTATTTTTATTTCCATTTCTCTAGGAGGTGGGTCAAAAAGGATCTTGTTGTGATTTATGTCATACAGTGTTCTACCTATGTTTTCCTCTAAGAGTTTGATAGTGTCTGGCCTTACATTTAGGTCTTTAATCTATTTTGAGTTTATTTTTGTGTATGGTGTTAGGGAGTGTTCGAATTTCATTCTTTTACATGTAGCTGTCCAGTTTTCCCAGCACCACTTATTGAAGAGGGTGTCTTTTCTCCATTGTATACGCTTGCCCCCTTTATCAAAAATAAGGTGACCATATATGCGTGGTTTTATCTTTGAGCTTTCTATCCTGTTCCATTGATCTATATTTCTGTTTTGGTGTCAGTACCATACTGTCTTGATTACTGTAGCTTTGTAGTATAGTCTGAAGTCCAGGAGCCTGATTCCTACAGTTCTGGTTTTTTTTTTTTCAAGATTGCTTGGCTATTCAGGGTGTTTTGTGTTTCCATACAAATTGTGAAATTTTTTGTTCTATTAGTGTGAAAAATGGCATTGGTAGTTTGATAGGGATTGCACTGAATCTGTAGATTGCTTTGGGTAGTATAGTCATTTTCACAATGTTGATTCTTCCAATCCAAGAACATGGTATATCTCTCCATCTGTTTGTATCATCTTTACTTATTTCATCAGTGTCTTATACTTTTCTGCATACAGGTCTTTTGTCTCCTTAGGGAGGTTTATTCCTAGGTATTTTATTCTCTTTGTTGCAATGGTACATGGGAGTATTTCCTTAATTTCTGTTTCATATTTTTCATCATTATGTATATAGGCATGCAAAAGATTTCTGTGCATTAATTTTGTATCCTGCTACTTTAACAAATTCATTGATTAGCTCCAGTAGTTTCTGGTAGCATCTTTAGTACTCTCTATGTATACTATCATGTCATTTGAAAACAAGGACAATTTTACTTCTTGTTTTCCAATTTTTATTCCTTTTATTTCTTTTTCTTCTCTGATTTCCATGGCTAGAACTTCCAGAACTATGTTGAATAATAGTGGTGAGAGTGGACAACCTTGTCTTGTTCCTGATCTTAGAGGAAACGGTTTCAGTTTTTCACCATATAGAATGATGTTGGCTGTGGGTTTTTCATTTATGGCCTTTATTATGTTGAGGTAAGTTCCCTCTATGCCTACTTTCTGGAGGGTTTGTATCATAAATGGGTGCTGAATTTTGTCAAAAGCTTTTTCTGCATCTATTGAGATGATCATATTGTTTTTCTCCTTCAGTTTGTAAATATGGTTTATCACATTGATTGATTTGCATATACTGAAGAATCCTTGCATTCATGGGATAAGCCCCTTTTGATCATGGCATATGATCCTTGTAATGTGCTCTTGGATTCTGTTTGCTAGTATTTTGTTGAGGGTTTTTGCATCTATGTTCATCAGTGATATTGGCCTGTACAGTTTTCTTTCTTTGTGACATCTTTGTCAGGTTCTGGTATCAGGGTGATGGTGGCCTCATAGAATGAGTTTGGGAGTGTTTTTCCTTCTGCTATATTTTGGAAGAGTTTGAGAAGGATAGGTGTTAGCTCTTCTCTAAATGCTTGATAGAATTCGCCTGTGAAGCCATCTGGTCCTGGGCTTTTGTTTGTTGGAAGATTTTTAATGACAGTCTTTATTTCAGTGTTTGTGATTGGTCGCTTTATATTTTCTATTTCATCCTGGTTCAGTTTCAGAAGGTTGTGCTTTTCTAAGAATTTGTCCATTTTTTCCAGGCTGTCCATTTATTGGCATATAGTTGCTTGTAGTAATCTCTCATGGTCTTTTGTATTTCTGCAGTGTCAGTTGTTACTTCTCCTTTTTCATTTCTAATTCTATTGATTTGAGTCTTCTCCCTTTTTTTCTTGATGAGTCTGGCTAAAGGTTTATCAATTTTGTTTATCTTCTCAAAGAACCAGCTTTTAGTTTTATTGATCTTTGCTATCGTTTCGTTCATTTATTTTTCATTTATTTCTGATCTGATCTTTATGATTACTTTCCTTCTGCTAACTTTGGGGGGTTTTTGTGCTTCTCTGTCTAATTGCCTTAGGTGTAAGGTTAGTTTGTTTATTTGAGATGTTTCTTGTTTCTTGAGGCAGGATTGTATTGCTATAAACTTCCCTCTTAGAACTCTTTTGCTGCATCCCATAGGCTTTGGGTCGTCATGTTTTCATTGTCATTTGTTTCTAGGTATTTTTTGATTTCCTATTTGATTTCTTCAGTGATCTCTTGGTTATTAAGTAGTATATTGTTTAGCTTCCATGTATTTCTTCTTTTGTTTTTGTGGTACGTGGGCCTCTCACTCTTGTGGCCTCTCCCGTTGCGGAGCACAGGCTCCAGACGCGCAGGCCCAGCGGCCACGGCCCACGGGCCCAGCTGCTCCGTGGCACGTGGGATCCTCCCGAACCGGGGCATGAACCCGTGTCCCCTGCATCGGCAGGGGGACTCTCAACCACTGCGCCACCAGGGAAGCCCTGTATTTGTATTTTTTACATATTTTTTTCCTGTAATTGATATCTAGTCTCACAGTGTTGTGGTCAGAAAAGATACTTGATAAATTTCAATTTTCTTAAATTTACCAAGGCTTGATTTGTGACCCAAGATATGATCTATCCTGGAGAATGTTCCATGAGCACTTGAGAAGAAAGTGTATTCTGTTGTTTTTGGATGGAATGTCCTATAAATATCAATTAAGTCCATCTTGTTTAATGTATCATTTAAAGCTTATGATTCCTTACTTATTTTCCAGTTAGATGATCTGTCCATTGGTGAAAGTGGGGAGTTAAAGTCCCCTATTATGATTGTGTTACTGTCGATTTCCCCTTTTATGGCTGTTAGCACTTGCCTTATGTATTGAGGTGCTCCTATGTTGGGTGCATAAATCTTTATAATTGTTATGTTTTATTCTTGGATTGATCCCTTGATCATTATGTAGTGTTCTTCTTTGTCTCTTGTAATACTCTTTATTTTAAAGTCTATTTTTGTCTGATATGAGAATTGCTACTACAGCTTTCTTTTGATTTCCAGTTGCATGGAGTATTTTTTCCATCCCCTCACTTTAAGTCTGTATGTTTCCCTAGGTCTGAAGTGGGTCTCTTGTAGACAGCATATATACAGGTCTTGTTTTTGTATCCATTCAGCCAGTCTGTCTTTTGGTTGGAGCATTTAATCCATTTACATTTAAGGTAATTATCAATAGATACGTACCTATTACCATTTTCTCAATTGTTTTGGGTTTGTTATTGTAGGTCTTTTCCTTCTCTTGTGTTTCCTTCCTAGAGTAGTTCCTTTAGCAGTTGTTGTAAAGCTGGTTTGGTGGTGCTGAATTCTCTTAGCTTTTGCTTGTTTGTAAAAGTTTTAATTTCTCCGTGGAATCTGAATGAGATCCTTGCTGAGTAGAGTAATCTTGGTTGTAGGTTCTTCCCTTGCATTACTTTAAATATGTCCTGCTACTCCCTTCTGGCTTGCAGAGTTTCTGCTGGAAGATCAGATGTTAATCTTATGGGGATTCCCTTGCATGTTATTTGTTGTTTTTCCCTTGCTGCTTTTAATATTTTTTCTTTGCATTTAATTTTTGATAGTTTGATTAATATGTGTCTTGGTGTATTTCTCCTTGGATTTATCCTGTATGGGACTCTCTGTGCTTCCTGGACTTGATTGACTATTTCCTTTCCCATATTAGGGAAGTTTTCAACTATTATCTCTTCAAATATTTTCCAGGCCCTTTCTTTTTCTCTTCTTCTTCTGGGACCCCTATAATTCAAATGTTGGTGTGTTTAATGTTGTCCCAGAGGTCAATGAGACTGTCCTCAATTCTTTTCATTCTTTTTTCTTTATTCTTCTCTGCAGTAGTTATTTCCACTATTTTATCTTCCAGGTCACTTATCCGTTCTTCTGCCTCAGTTATTCTGCTATTGATTACTTCTAGAGAATATTTAATTTCATTTATTGTGTTATTCATCATTGTTTGTTTGCTCCTTAATTCTCCTAGGTCCTTGTTTAAAGTTTCTTGTATTTTCTGCATTCTGTTTCCAAGACTTTGGATCATCTTAATATCATAACTCTGAATTCTTTTTCAGGTAGACTGGTTATTTCCTCTTCATTTGTTTGGTCTTATGGGTTTTTACCTTGCTCCTTCATCTGTTTCTCTGTTTTCTCATTTTGCTTCACTTACTGTGTTTGGGGTCTCCTTTTCACAGGCTGCAGGTTCATAGTTCCCATTGTTTTTGGTGTCTGACCCCAGTGGCTAATGTTGCTTCAGTGGGTTGTGTAGTCTTCATGATGGAGGGGACTAGTGCCTGTGTTCTGCTGGATGAAGTTGGATCTTGTCTTTCTGGTGTGCAGGACCATGCCCGGTGATGTGTTTTGGGATGTCTGTGACCTTATTATGATTTTAGGCAGCCTGTCTCCTAATGGGTGGCATTGTGTTCCTGTCTTGCTACTTGTTTGTCTTAGGGTATCCAGCACTGTAGCTTGCTGGTTGTTGAGTGGAGCTGGGTCTTAGCTTTGAGATGGAGATCTCTGGGAGAGCTTTCCCCATTTCATATGATGTGGAGCCGGGAGGCCTCTGCTGGACTAATATCCTGAACTCATTTCTCCCACCTCAGAAGCACAGGCCTGACACCCGGCTGTAGCACCAAGACCCTGTCAGCTACATGGCTCAGAAGAAAAGGGAGAAAAAAAGAAGGAAAGAAAGAAAAAACCAATACAATACAATAAAATTAAGTTATTAAAATAAAAAATAATTATGAAAAATTAAAAAGTAATAAAAGGAAAAAAGAAGAGAGCAACAAAATCTAAAAGCAAATCTACCAATGATAACAAGCGCTAAAAACTATACAAAAAACAAACAAACAAAAAACACAAAAACCGGACAGACAGAACCTTAGAATAAATGGTAAAAGCAAAGCTATACAGACAAAATCACACAAGGAAGCATACACATACATACTTACAAAAAGAGAAAAATATGTGTATATATATATAAAAAAGCAAAAGGAGGAAGAGGGCAACCAAATCTATAAAGAAATCTACCAGTGATAATAAACTCTAAATACTAAACGAAGTTAAACATAAAACCAGAAAGAAATTAGATGCAGGAAGTAAACCCCACGTCTACATTTGTTCCAAAAGTCCACCACATAATTTTGGGATGATTCGTTGTCTATTCAGGTATTCCAGAGATGCAGGTACATCAAGTTGATTGTGGAGGTTTAATCCGCTCCTCCTGAGGCTGCTGGGAGAGATTTCCCTTTCTCTTCTTTGTTAGCACAGCTCCTGGGGTTCAGCTTTGGATTTGGCCCCAGCTCTGTGTGTAGGTCGCCCGAGGGCATCTGTTCCCCGCCCAGACAGGACGGGGTTAAAGGAGCAGCTGATTCAGGGACTCTGGCTCACTCAGGCCAGTGGGTGTGGGTACGGAATGCGGGGCGAGCCTGCAACAGCAGAGGCGCGCTGTGTGTTCTCCCAGGGAAGTTGTCCCTGGATCACGGGACCCTGGCAGTGGCATGCTGCACAGGTTCCCGGGAGGCGAGGTGTGGATAGTGACCTGTGCTTGCACACAGGCTTCTTGGTGGCTGCAGCAGCAGCCTTAGCATTTCCTGACCATCTCTGGCGTCCACTCTGATAGCCACAGCTTGCGCCCATCTCTGGAGCTCATTTAGGTGATGCTCTGAATCCCCTCTCCTCGCGCACCCCGAAACAATGGTCTCTTTCCTCTTAGGCAGGTCCAGATATTTTCCCGGACTCCATCCCTGCTACCTGTGGTGCACTAGCCCACTTCAGTCTGTGTTCACACAGCCAACTCCAGTCCTTTCCCTAGGATCTGACCTCCAAAGCCGGAGCCTCAGCTCCCAGCCCCCATCCGTCCTGGCAGGTGAGCAGACAAGCCTCTCAGGCTGGTGTGTGCTGGTCAGCACCCATCCTCTGTGCGGGAATCTCTCCACTTTGCCCTGTGCACCCCTGTTGCTGCACTCTCCTCCATGGCTCCAAAGCTTCCCCCCTCCACACCCGTCTCCGCCAGTGAAGGGGCTTCCTACCTAGTGTGTCGAAACCTTTCCTCTTTTACAGCTTCCTCCCAGAGGTGCAGGTCCTGTCCCTATTCTTTTGTCTCTGCTTTTTCTTTTTTCTTTTGCCCTACCCAGGTACGTGGGGGAGTTTCTTGCCTTTTGGGGAGTCTGAGGTCTTCTGCCAGCGTTTAGTAGGTGTTTTGTAGGAGTTGGCCAATGGTTCTAAGTCTGGAGCAATTTTACCCCTTGAGAGGGCTTTGGCAATGGCTGGATAAATTTTTGGTTGTTGCAATGAGGGGAGGGCACACTGGCTTTTAATGGTAGAGGCCACGGATTTTGCCAACTATTGTACATTGCACAGAACAGACCCCATGCAATAAAAGAATGGTTTTGATGTCTTTCTCTATTAATCCTGTTATCTGCATACTTTTTTACTTAGCTTTGATTGATTGATATTTTCCTCCTTAGTATGAGTTATACTGTTTTGCTTTCTTCCATGGCTGATGATTTTTGATTCGACAACAGATTTTGTAATTTTTTTCCTTTTTTGATGGATAGTATTGTATTCTTAAAAATAATGAGATTTATTTTGGGATGCAGATAAGTTATTTGGGCACAATTTGATTCTTTCAGGTCTTGCTTTTTAACTTTGTTAGGTGGAATCAGAGATGCATTTAATCCAGGTCTATTTTTTTCCTTACTGACACAAGACCAATTCTAATGCTCTAATAATTTGGGGGGAGTTTGGAGGCTTTCCAATCTGGTTGTTGGAATGTGGTACAATTCCTGGTCTTGTTTTGATACTGGGCACTGTTCCCTCCATCCTTTCAGATGCAGGTAATTTTCTCAGATGCATGTACTAAGAGGTAATTAACTGAACACTTAAGTGGTACTCTCTGCATGCCCCCAGAGTTCTTTCTCTGGTATACCTCTCCCCTTTGGTACTCTGCCATGCAAACTTTAGCTGCTTTATCATCCTTGAACTCCCAGCTCCATATCCTCAACTCAGGGAGGTTTTGCTTTACCATCCTCCCTAAATTGTGACCTAGAAAACTTCTCTAGGCAGAAAACTGGAAAGGGTCCACCAAGTTTATTCTCATATCTCAGGATCACCAACCTTTTTTGCCTTACGTCTATTGTCTTAGGAGTTGTTGTTTCATGCTTTTATTTTATTCATTATTTTAGGATATTGTGAGATTCTGTATTGGGTATCTATTTTTGGTATCTTCCTTTAAACAGTTATATTAACTAGGCAGTTAAGTTTCTCACAGATCAGCTTTTCCAGACTTTTTTTTTTTCTTTTGAAAACATATTTCCAGGTTTTGTTAGGGCATGTCTGGTGTCACCTTTATTCTAGGGCTAGTTTAGCCTGACTATTAAAGCATGACCCTTCTAGGGATCTACTGAATGCCTTACATGTCAAACAAGGTTTTATCGCTCTGTTTAGAACTTAAATGTCTTCTAGCTTTGTGTGGGAGCTGGGAAATACTTACCTTACAGCTTTTGGTAGCTATTCTTTCCCTGGTCTTGCTGAGTCTCATCACTTTAAATGTAATTTTCTCAGAGACCTGTTTTTTTGACAGTCCCTCTATAGTCTGACTCCAGTGACCATTATACTATTTAAAGAAAATTTATAATTTTCATTAGAAGGAATCCTCACAATTTGTGATGATGTATATTTTGGTGTGATTACATGATTAATGAATCTCTCTAAAATCAATGTTTGATGGAGCTCCAGGGTTAATTAGAAGGAATCTAAACTTACAAGGTTAAGGATATTACCTTTCTTTGCTCACTATTGTATCTGAGTGTCTGTTAAAGTCCTGGGCACAAAGAATGTGCTTAATTAAAACTTAGTTGAAAGAATAAGTTCATGAATTCACTCTGTTGCTCTTCAAGAAATATTTGGTGGTTTTTTTTTTTTTTTTTGGCCTTATCCTTGAGAATAAATAAAAGAAATAAACACTATTTTTGCATTTACCTGAAAATAAAATTCAGTGAAGTAAAATAAAATACTGTTTATAAGATCATTTATTATTCCTTAGTCCTGTAAGTAGGTTTTATCTCTGCTCATGCAAAAGGTTTCCTCAGAAAACATAATTCCATCATTTCCCCAAATGAAATAGGAAACAGCATCAACAAAAATATAAACATCAAAACACTTTGAAATAGTTTAAAATAAATAAACTCCCAGTTATCCAGCAAATACCAAACTAACTTAATCTGTTAGCACATTTGGACATGTTTCATATGGGATTTAACTTTAAAGTTAGTTACGAATCTCCCTAAGTTAATCAAGAAGAGTTAATTTCCTCATTTGAATTGAAATCTCCTGCCTCAGTGTAAAAAGCCTTTATGGGACAAATTTTAATTCCAACTAGGAAAATGTTCAAAAAGAAAGTGAAAGACAAAGACATTTAAAGACAGAAAATCAATACATTATAAGAATCCAACCCCCAAACTTTGATAGGTGGTTGGCAGCTACTTATGATGGAGAAACCTAGAAAAAATACCACTCCCTGGTACCTGTACAATAGTACAGCATCAGCAGCAACAACAAAAATCTGTTACCTGCAAAATCACAATATCTCTTGAGAACAACCATGAGAACAACCAAGGTTAGAAAACAACCACCTAATATGAAATCTAAGGAAAGACAGATGCTTCTCAGGAGAGGTTGAATACAAACACTTGTTTTTCTGTGGTGGACGCCATATACGTAGGTAAAAACAATTTAGCTCAACATTTTAATGAACATGGACTACCATGAGATTGTGACACAAAAGGAATTTGATTCCATCTTCAAGCTCTTCTCCATAGACTGGAAACCTTTTACAAGAAAGATTGGTGATGGGGGAAAATATGAGAAAGCCTCCTCCTGATGTAGGCCTAGTGGATGGTAACAGCAGCCTCTAAGGGGGAAAGTACACAGCCCTGCTCAGATCTTTCTCCCCTATTTCTTCAGCAGACCAAAAAATCCCTTTTAAGCTGCTGAGGCAAGAGTCACAAACCATTCGCTTTTAAAGCACAGGTGAAGACCCAATGCAGTTAGAGGAAGGGAACACAAAAGAACTTTCTACCCCCATGGAAGAGACAGAAAAATGTTCTCGGTCTGACCATTACAAATCCCCTAATGGGAGAGACAGGATCCTTCAGAAGTTTCCATCCCTGAAACCCAGGGACACACGCCTGCCTAAGCCTGAGGATGAACCAGCACAACAAAGTATGACTCATCTGTACCTCACTCCTCCACCCCTCCACTAGCCAGGCTAGTAAGCACCAAGTAACAAACAACAGCAGTCTACTGCTGGGGAGGGGGAAGAACCTGGAGAGAAACTTTCTGCAAGGTGAGGTGCAAAGGGAAGACCTAACTCTGAAGTACACCAGCATGAATTATAAACACAAAGTAAGCTAGAGCAATTTGAAGAATGTGATGCATTGAGCATAACCAAAGTAACAAGATCCACACTCAGCTAAACTCTTGACTAGATTGCTTCAACTCTTCCACACTAAAATCCTTTCAGAAGACAAGCCATGTCTGCTTCTGGGAAGATACTATTTAATTTAGTCTTACTTCACACTAAATAACTAGCAGAAAGTGACATTTGACCACTTCCTGACATAAATACTATCTACCTCAATCTCTACTGTCTACACAAGATGCCCAGATTTTAACTAAAAGTTTTGAGACCCACAAAGAAGCAAAAGCAAACAAACACAACGAAAAAAACCCCAACAATGCTCTGTCAAGAGACTAAGTAATCAACAGAACCAGACTGAGATATGACACAGGTGGTAAATAATCAGAATATTTGAAATTATGATGAGTAATATGTTACAGACTATTGAAAAATGTGAATATCATGCATAATCAATAAGTAATTTCAGCAAAAAGAGGGAAACTATAAGAAAACATCAAATGGAAATGCATAGTGAGAGATAAAGAAAGCCTTTAATGGGCTTATCATTAGACTCTCCACAGCAGGGGCAAGAGTCCACGAACCTGAATATCAGTCAAAAGAAATTATACAAACTGAAAAAGAGAAAAATACTGAGATGAAAAAAGCAGAACACAGCACCCGTAAGCTGTGGGACAATATCAAATGTCCTAACATGGAATCTCTGAAGGAGAAGAGAGAAAGAACAGGCAGAAGAAACATTTGAAGAGATAATGGCCAAAATGTTTCCAAATTTGATGGAAGACATCATAACACAGACGCAAGAATCTCAGAAAACATCATGCAAAATTAATAGCAAAATGAGTAAATAAATAAGGAAGTAATAAGTAAATCAATCAATTAATAAATATTAGATACATCATATTCAAACCTATTAAAATCAGTCATAAAGGAAATACAAATGGCCAACAGTTACATGAAAAGGAGCTCAGCATCACTAATCACCAGGGAAATGCAAATTAAAACCACAGTGAAATATCACCTCACACCTGTTCTCAAAAAGACAAGAGATAACAAATGTTGCTGAGAATGTGAAGAAAAGGAAACCATTGTGCACTGTTGATGGGAATGTAAATTGATCCTGTCACTATAAAAAACAGTATGGAGGTTTTTTAAAAAAATCAAAATTAGATGTACCACCTGATTGATCATCCCACTTCTGCATATATATGCAAAGTGAATAAAAACAGGATCATAAAGATGTATCTGCATTCCTCTGTTCATTGTAGTATTATTCACAATAGCCAAGTTATGGAAACAACCTAAATGTCCTTCAACAGATGAATGGATAAAGAAGATGTGGTAAACATATACACTGGAATATTATTCAGCCATAACAAAGAAAGAAACCCTGCCCTTTGTAACGGCATAGCTGGACCTTGGGTGCATTATGCTAAGTGAAATAAGTGAGACAGAGAAAGATAAGTACTGTACGGTATCACAATATATGTGGAATCTAAAAAAGCTGAACTCATAGAAACAGAGACCAGAATGGTGGTTACCAGGGTCTGAGGGATGTGAGAAATGGGTAGATGTTAGTCAAAGAGTACAAACTTTCAGTTATAAGATGAATATGGGGAATTTAATATCAACATGGTGATTATAATTAACAGTACTATATTATATATTTGAAATTTGCTAAGAGGATAGATCTTAAATGTTCTTACTACAAAAAGGAAATGGTAATTATGTGACATGATGGAAGTGTAAGCTAAGGCTATGATGGTAATCATTTTCCAATTATATATGTGTATCAAATCAATATGTTGTACACCTTAAACTTACACAATGGTATATTTCAATAATATCTCAATAAATCTGGAAAAAAACAGTCATAAAGAGAAAACATTGAAGAAAGAACCTTCTATGATTGTGTTTTATTAATTTGAAGTTTTAGTATCCAGGCTCTTTTCCATTGAACAGTCAATTTTTGATACTTCTATCACTCAATTCTTTAATTGTTATTATATATCAAGTACAGTTTTAATGTCAAATGCAAACCACAAATAAATTCAAAATATAAAATTTTAATGTATCTACTATCTCTTTTTTATTTTAATAGTCTGATTTCCAGGTCTGTATTCTTCTTCTGTGTAGACAGACTCTAACTTAGCAGCTTCTCTGATCCCATTGTGTTTTCTATGATTGCTGAATTCCCACTTTATTATTTTAAAAATAAATTCAGTATTTTTATTTCTCCTTGGGATAAGGGTGTCCAAAGTTAATGAAGTTGACTCACCTTTTGTAATGATTCCTAGTTCTCAATACTCAAAATTTCATACTGCTCTCCCTGTCTTCCTCCATCTTTCTCCACTGGCCGAAACTTTGTCTCAGAGGATTTGTGCTTCTAGGCCTAACCCACTTATATAAAAAAGTAGGCTTCTCCAAATCTAATTTCCCATGAAAGTTACAAAAACCAAAATAACCTACAAGAGAGTGAATCACCTGTGTTTAAAATACATCAAAACATTTTATAAGCTGATTCTATTTATGCTTTTAGCAACTTGACCTGGTTTCGCAAGTCTTTTCTATAAAAAACTAGATCTTCCTAAGTTTATATTTTTATGACAGGACCTATTTTGCTGAGACGTTTTTCTGTTATGATCTCTAACAAAGCGATGTCTGAGGAAACCACCTCTGGCAAATGACCAATTCTGTTCTTGAATAAGATATAGTTTTAAAGTTCTGTGGTTATCATGCACTTAGGAAGATGAGCAAAGGAGAGTGTTAGTGTGTGTATGGGGAATTTCCTAAAGACTTTTAGTATGACAATTTAACATAAAAATGAAGTGAATATGTTTAGATTTTGATGTTGATTATGCGTTGGATAAAAATGTACAATGATTAGACAGTGTTTTTTAAATATCATACTCTGACCACAATGTTGAGTTGATTTTATTTATAGCATTCATGAACATTATTTTTAAAAGTAACATAGTGCATCTCATCCAAGAAAAAGTTCATACTTAATTATAAGCCAAAAATGTTACCTATCCCCTTTCCCACACATACTTCTGTTATAAATTATTGGACTGGCTTTCTTCTAATGAATAGGAAGAGGAAGAGAGATAACTGCTTTATGATCTTTATAAAAGGATGCTACTATATTATTCTTTTCTTTCTTTTCCTTTCCTTTCTCTTCCCTTCTTTTCTATTCTCTTCAATTATTTTACTTACAGAGACACTGAGGCTTACAGAGTTAAGAAAGATGCCTAAAATCTCTCAACTAATTGAGAGTAGTGCAAGGACTTTTAAAATTGCGCAATTTAATCCTGGAACCCATGCTTTTAAGCACTGTTTCGCCATAAGAGTGGTGAAGGGACACTGAAAACAGGCACAATCTTGCAATGTATATCTTGCTCCTTTACATGGTTCTTTGAGATGACACTTGCCCCTTAAATGCCTTAACACTTATGCCTTCAAAGAAACAACCCAATATAGTAGCTACTAGTAGTCAAAGTATGTTCCGTGAAGGAATAGTAACAACATATTTCCTACCTGTCCTATTTCTCAGAGTAAAACACCAGAAATGTGGGGGTAATCTGCCTTAGAACCATGGGAATACTGCTTTCTTTCTTTAAAGACTATATCTGAAAAACAAACTTTCTTTCCAGTTTGTTTGGTTGGTTCCAGCACAACCAAGTAAGTGCTTGGTTGTTAAGCATTGTATTCAACTGGACCATAAGAATAGATTAAATTTGATTTAAATGGTCTGTTTTTAATTTCTCCAGCTCACTTATGAGCCATCTGGAACAAATTTCATGGAAATTAAAACCTTAAGTGTAGTTTGATGTTTTAACTTAAGTGAATTTAAAACTTTTTGCCACTTTTCCAAAGAAATGATTACAGTTTCACTAAGGATAAAAGAAAAATAAAAGAAAAATGATGATATGTCCAGTACTGGTAAAGTATACCGGTGTACATCTCACTATACATTTCCTATAGACTGACAATAATGCTAACTCATATAATTTTTTATAAAAATCAAGTTGGAAAAGTATGTCAAGAACATTACAATATTAATACTTTTTGATCCAATGATTCTACTTCTAGTAATCTATTATAAAAAAAACCCATTGGTATAGACAAACAGTTATGTACAAGGATATCATCACAGTGATATTAACAATCAAAAGCTGGAAACAACCTAAATATTTTATAACAGGGGAATTAAATAGACATCGCACACATCCACATAATAGAATAATACCGAGTCATTGAAATGTTTTTAAAAGAAATTAAAATGGTATGATTCCAATCCTATAATATATATTATATGTGTTTATATTAACTATGTATATGAGCATGTATCAATGTATGTATAAGCATATATGCATAACTAGATGCAAATAGTTATCAAGAGAGAGCAAAACAGGAAAAGAAGATTGAGGGACACTGAGTGGTTTTTAATTATTTATCTGCATTTTCTAACATTTCTAAAATGAGCATATCATAGATAGGGTAATCTTAACATTCAACATTTCCTAGAAGAGCTCTAGTTTACCCCAGAGTAATTCCTTATAGTGCTCCAATTTACTTGGAAAAGTGTTATTGTACAACAAAGTATATGGTCTAATTCAGTATAATTCAGAAAAAAGGCTTAAAAATAACCACAAAGTGGTGTGGGATTGAACTATAAATACTTGCACAAGAAATATGAAATATAAAATTTAGCCCAATGTCTAATATACGAAACTACGAGAATCTTTAATCACATAAAAAGAATATATAACCTATTTAGATAATAACATAATTTTTGAACAAAACATATTAAAAGAATAATATCTGAAATCACAGCAACTGAATATGTAACTGTAAAGTTCATAAGCTGAGTTTTGAGCGACCAAGTTTTAAAAGATTTTTCTGAAGTATTTGGAGTAAGAGTCATAATTTCAACAATAGAGATTATTACAATTTGCAAATGTACTAAAAGTAGAATACCAGATTAAATGCCTTCTCAAGCATAGTGAATTGATTTTTTTCACCTGAATTTACTCTGGCACTAATAGAAAAATCTGAACCATAGTAAACAAATATTTTAAAGTACCTCAGAGGATAGTATTCTAATAAATTCTAAGTAGAAAAGAAGAACTTATGATAAATTAATTATAAATCAATGCAACTTTAAGTACATTTTCTCTACTTTCTGTCACATTTCTCTGCAGTGAACTCGATAAATAATCCCTGAAATTATAATCTTTTTCTGGGTTCCACATCAAACCAAGCTTAGTCTAAGCATTTAGTTCCAATCATCTTTTCATTCCTCCTAATGTCACACTAGTCAACCTCTGCCTCTCTCCTGAGAAATTTTTAAAAATCACATTTCAGGAATGCATTTGACTGAAACAATGAATGGCACAACACTTTGGCTAATAAATTTGTTCTTCATTAACAACAGTATTGGATTAAACATGGGATGGATTGTCTTCAGGCCAGTAGAGAGACAGATGCTCACAATGTTGATTGCCTGTGAGATGAAGGGAATCAGAACACTCAGGAAGGGAAGCTAGCCAACAAAATGAACCCAACTGCATGGTAATACTTACTAAACAACATGCACATGGCTGATTCGTGTTTTCCCTCACGTACTGTTTATCTTTCTTCAGATGAAAAGTCATAGGCTATTGTATGAAATGTACTACCTTCATTATATCTGTAGATAATGCTTTCTGAGTCCACTAAATCAAGATGGAGATAGAGAATGGGGAAATGTTAATCAAAAGGATCACTTGTGGGAAAAAAATATATATATAATCATAAAGGTTTAAGGTGATTGCCAATTGACTGCAAGTCAGAAATACGATTTAGTAACAACAAAAGCAATAGTAGAAGTTCGGCAGCATAAATAGAACAAGATGAGAAATGATGCCTACTGATATTCTGACCTATGCTTATTAGCGTATGTTGTAAATATTGGATTCTGTTCTGTTAGCCAGGGATGGAGAGGAACAGTTGAACACAAAATAAAAACATTACAGAAAACATCCAAGATAAATAATAGCCATAACAACAACAAAATCCAATAAGTAGAGCACACAAAATAGAGAGAAGACAGATGGACCATGTGTGGACTGACCGATGGACCTAAGCATATTGACTTTGGAAAAAAGGGGACTCCGTGGGGTTATGTAGCTCTCTTCAACAATATAAAATGTAGGCATGTAGAAAGGAGGCAGTTTAAGTTATTCTATGAGCTTCCAGCGGCCAGGCCTAGACATTATAGATAGAAGGACATTACATAGCTATAAGAATATTATAGAAAATAGAGGGGTCCAGAATTAAATAAGGCCGCTTTTTGAAATAATGTGTTCATCCACATCATTAAAGGTATTCACAGAGATGTTCGGTAACAATTCAATAACAACAACAGTGAAGCTAATATTTGTGAGCACCTATTATGTACCAGGCTCAGCGGCCATGGCTCACGGGCCCAGCCACTCCGCGGCATGTGGGATCTTCCCGGACCGGGGCACGAACCCGTGTCCCCTGCATCGGCAGGCGGACTCTCAACCACTGCGCCACCAGGGAAGCCCTCAACTACTTTTTGTTATAGGTGTTATTAGCCCTGTTTTATATAGGAGGAAACTATCCATGTTTACAAATCAATAAAAGGTAAAACCCAAGTTTACAACTAAGTACTCTAATTTTAAAATCTGGCTCCCACTTTCCAGAAGTGGTAAAGAGACATTACATAAATCAGTTAAATGGCTGAATTAGACAAAACCATGTCATTTCTACCAATTCTACCATTCCATTCCCTGCCTCAAAGTTTCTACGGAGGGTAGCAAGTTAATTCAGTATAATCTGTAAAATGCTACCAAAATTGCTCTCCCCATACGCAGTTGAAAAGACCCTAAACAACACACAGTTCCTGCCACACTGCATGCCCGAAGTGGAGTAGCACCACGCTGAACTAAGGACTGTAAGAAAAACAAGAAGTGTGACTTTATTCTTTTCCTCAAGCAACCTTCAGTTTAATCAAGGAAGGTCAGGGTTACAACCCTCGGAGAGAAAGGCAAATCCAGTTTGGCGAGTGAGAGAAAGAAGGGAACACTCATGACAAGTTCCTTTCCAGAGCTCTTTTGAATTTTGAATTTTTGTGAAAACGGAGATCCTTATTCAGAGAGGGAAGCCCAGTCCCAGCAGCCTGGGGCATGTTTTCAAATGCTGTGTTTTGAAGAGAAGTATATAACTCTGTAGCCAGACCAGACTTTTGCTGTCTGTGAATGTCTTCCCAGCTTGAAGTTTCCTGTGGGGCAGAGAGTGGAGCAGGATTGTCTTGAGAAATAGTGGGTGAAGGAGGCCCATTTCCCTCTTGAACCAGATATTTAAGAACAGAAACAAAAATACTCTGGAAGGAAGGAAAGTACTTGGAAATCAGAGATGTGGACCAGCCCCCATATCAAATACTTTTAAACAGAGGCAATTTATCACCACTAGGGTGCAAGATCCACCTGACTTTTTGCATTTTTAAGTAGTAAAAGTGGGTGAGAGACCAGAACTGGGAGGAAGGTGAGGTTCTTGGGAGGATAAAGAATGACTAGGTGGGGCTTCCCTGGTGGCGCAGTGGTTGAGAGTCCGCCTGCCCATGCAGGGGACACGGGTTCGTGCCCCGGTCCGGGAAGGTCCCACATGCTGTGGAGCGGCTGCGCCCGTGAGCCATGGCCGCTGAGCCTGCGCATCTGGAGCCTGTGCTCCGCAACGGGAGAGGCCACAACAGTGAGAGGCCCGCGTACCGCAAAAAAAAAAAAAAAAAAAAGAATGACTAGGTGGTGAGAGTGTTACGGAACCAAACTTGAGTCTGCTTGCCTGACGTGCAACAAAGCCAATCTACTGACACCAGGTTGTGGGGAAGGAAAGTACAGGTTTATTTAAAGGCACCAAGCAAGGAATACAAGCAGCCAATACTCAAAAGCAGCCAGTACTCCCCCATGGCTTTCAGGAAAGGGTTTTGTTTTGTTTTGTTTTTTTGCGGTACGTGGGCCTCTCACTGTTGTGGCCTCTCCTGTTGCAGACGCACAGTCTATAGCCCTTGAGGAGGAAATAAAGGCCCTTGGCTTTGTTTTATGGCTAAACTATTATTATTTTGTCTTGCTTGACTGTTTCCCTTTGTTTCTGCATTTTCTCACTTCTCTGATTAAATATGCTCTTTGGACCTTGGGGAAAGCCTTAGGAACCTAAAAGCTTTTCTACAAACAAAAGGTGAGGGACACCGAGGTCTCTCTCCAGGAAGGTCCCACAGGGTTCTTCTCAGTTTGAAGAGGAAAGAACTTCACCCAGGAGCTAAAAAATTTGTCTACCCACACCTCTGGAGGAGTTGATTATAAAAACCGGGTTCTGTTAGAATGCTAGTTCCAGTCATCTTAGACAGGTGGAAGGAGCTCAAATGAGCATATACCCCCTTTGTTGGGACACAGTGTTTTCTTACTGAGAGAGAGCAATGGTAAAAAGTATTTTTAAAGTATTGTTTGGGTGCTTTTTATGTTGTCCCTATGAAATCATGTTCTCAGGCTTGTTTCTCTGCAATTATAGTTGCAAGGAAAAGGAGGTGGGTGAAACTTCCTTGGCAAAGAGGAAGATATGACATAACATCTCAGCCATACGGGAAGAGATAGTGAACAGCTTGCAGGGAAAAGTATAGAAAAGTGGTGAGACATATACGCTGGCCTCTCTACTATAGGATAATGTCTTAGAATGGATAGATCTATTAGAGAGGTTAAAGAGGAAAGCCAAAAATCAGTGTTTCCTCTTCTACCTGAGATTCTAGCAGGAGGCACCCATCCCCGATGCCTCAGCCACACTGTCATTCAGCAAATTGGGACAGCCATGGCAGAGACATAGGGTAAGGGATTATTTTTTAGGCAGAGAGAAAGAACCTGAGCTTTTGTTTGTTTTTAGTTGCCTAGTACTGAGTTTACCAAATTGGAATAAAATAAGGGTTTGTGAGGATGGATCAAGAAACTTTAGATGAGTCATGGAAAGCAAAAACTGTAAATTTTGTATTTGTTCATCTGAATATAGTATATACATTGCAAAATCCATTAGTGAATCACTAGAGAATTACTGATAAGTTGCACACTAGGTGGGCCTGGCAATCCTAGCTCCCTTGAAGTTGTAGCATGTCTGTAGATCCCAGATTAGTTATGCTAATAAAACCGCCATGTAAAAATTATTGCCTCCTTCCTTCCTATGTCCTCCTTTCTAGGAGGACAATGAAATGGCAACTTTGCTTTTACACATATAGATAAGCTGCCTTCCAGAAGATCTTTAGTTCTATCAATATTATTCACAACGTTATAGGTTCTCAGCAGTTTCAAAAGCAGTACTCACCTAAAATACCTGCTCAGAAATACCCAGGAAGAAAGGCAGTGAAACTGTGACCACTATCTTTGCTTCTAGCCAAAAATATACCTAGGCAAAATAATAGTGAGTGTAAAATTTGTTGTTACTGCTCCATTCAACACATTTAAACAGCACCCTCTCATTTAACATTGCCTCTCTATATTTACTTCCCTTGCTCCCATCCATTTAACTCCCCTGCCTTTAATTTACTGCATCTCACTGGACTGTCTGTTCTACTTTTATAGAAATGTAGGGAATCTGTATTAGTCTTCTATTGATGCCATAACAAGTTACAATAAACTTAGCAGCTTAAATAAAACACATTAATTTTCTTACAGTTGTAAGAAAGTAGGTCAGAAGCCCAACACAGATCTCACTGGGCTAAAATCAAGGCACCAGCAGACCCACGTTTCTTTCTGGAGGCCCTAGAGGAGAATTTGTGACCTTACTCATTTGGATAGTTGGCAGAATTCAGTTCCTTGAAGTTGTAGGACAGGTCCTCATTTCTTTGCTGTCTAATCAGCTCAGGAATGTTCCTAGCTTCAAGATGCATCTGTATTCTGTTTTTTTTATCTCCTTCCTCTGTCTTCAAAGTTAGCAACAATGTGTCGAGTCCCTCTCACATTTTGAATCTCTCCTTTCTCTTCTTTTGTCACAGCTCTCTGACTAGCTAGAGTAAGTTCTGTGATTAAAGGGTTTGTGTGATTAAATTGGGCCCATCTGAATAATCTAGGATGCTCTATTTCAAGGTCTGTAACCTTACCGGTACCTGCAAAATCCTTTTGTCAGGCATGGTAACATAGTCACAGATTCTGAGGGTTAGGGTTTATGCACCTTTGGAGAGCCATTATTCTGCCTACCACAGGAGAGCAGTGGAACATTAGTGCTTCTTTCTCCTCACCAGTAAACTGTAGATGATGGAGCTAAGAAAACACTACATTTCCAGTTCAGATATGCTGCTTTCATAATATGATGCTGATGACAGCCTACCTTGCAGTGACATTTTACATTTTCTCTTCCATGAAAGGCATGTCCTCAGCAACTCAATATGTCAAGTTAATTTGACAAATAAGTCTACTCATGCATCTTTGTAAAATAATCTAAGAACATCACTTCCCATGTAGCTGTTTTCATCATCCCATATGTTAATGTTTCAGGGGACAGTGATTTTTCACAGGTGGATGGTTTCATGGTTGGCATCAGAAGAGGGCTCCCTCAAGTCCAGATTGTGTTTATAGGGCACTGCAATTTAGGTATGTCCGAAGAATCCCAACATGCAGAATTATTACTGTTTATCTGAGGTGGATGCTGTGATCAACAACAACATCAACATCTCCTATCAGAAATGAAGCCTTGGGCTTCCCTGGTGGTGCAGTCGTTGAGAGTCCACCTGCCGATGCAGGGGACACGGGTTCGTGCCCTGCTCCGGGAAGATCCCACATGCCACAGAGCGGCTGGGCCCGTGAGCCATGGCCGCTGAGCCTGCGCTCCGCAAAGGGAGAGGCCCCAACAAGTGAGAGGCCCGCGCCAAAAAAAGAAATGAAGCCTTTATAACCACCTGCTGGGAGTACTGCAGGAAGACTGCCCTCAGCCCTCATCCTTCCCTAGGGACTGTCTAGCTACTATACTCAAGGTGGAAAGTCCTTCCAAGGTCGTGTGACATCCAGTGATTGATTAACATGGAGTATAAAGGCTCAAGATAACTCTGAAATGCCATTCCAGCTCCAGTACTTCTTGGGAGATCAAAAGAGGCTTTTGTTGAGGCTAAATCATAGCTCTACTCGTTGTCCCTCTTTTCAATCCTAATTTCATCATCTCTCTTTCAAAGGTATTGATCTCAAGCACGTTCTCTAATAAATTTTCTGCATGCTGAATTGTCTCCGATACTGCTTCTGAGGGAAGACAATCTGCAACACTGGGTAAAGCTTAGAGCTTTATTAGCATGAGAGAAGGTTATGCTGATCAATGCTAATCTGCATGGAAACTAATGCAAACTAAAGTCATCTCAGATATTAAAAAACGAGGATAAGGATGACAATGGTGATGATATTTTTGAAAATATGAGTAATCACAAAGTTCATATTACATTATACGTAATAATCTAATACAGCAACTACACTTTTGTGATAAGATATAAACAATTTGATAATTTATCACAAAGGTTTGTTCTATCATGTCCTCTCTATAACAATGCAGATATGACAATGTCTTCGTTATTGGAATGAAACTTTAATATTGTAATTAGATCAGTTTTAAGAGTTATAGACAGAAGTGCATAAATGCCATACTGGTACAAAACATTATTCAGAAATAGATCAGTCACAGATATTTTGCTCAGTTATATTAGATAATGCAGGACAAGGTAGGCATTCAGTGGGATTAATGCAATGTCTTTAAACCTGCTAAAGAGTTTATGATATTTTTCTACTTTTCCACAGAGAAGTGTGATGATCCAAATCATGTATCCACAGGACCAACCTGAGAACAGCATACAATGTTATCATAAGAAAGAAGACATGAGAGGTAATGCAAAAAGCTAGGGCACTGTTGCAACTGAGAGATATTGAGGAGATGATCTAGGAAAGAAAGAAGAAGTAGTTGTGGAAAGCATTGCAGCAGAAGAAACAAGAGGTCTTGCCAATTGATTGAATGCATGAGGCAAGTTAAAGAGTTAAACATAACTTTGAATTTTGGCCATAAGTGACCTGGGGTACCATGCTACCTACAAACAGAAATAGGGAAGTATAGGAAAAGCTGCTTGGGATAAAAGATGTATTCGGTTTTGAATATATTGAGTTACAGGTTTAAACAAATCTAGGAATGATTTAAATAGTTTAAATAGTAATGTACTTAAGATATTTAATGGATTTAAAGCAGAAAAAAATAAGTGAATTTAAACAGTATAGATAATTTAAATGGAGAAGTTTTTCCCCCTGCAATTGTGGATTCAGTCAAAACTCTCAGACAAAGAGTAACAGAGTAATTGATTTTAATGCTTTCTTCAGTGTAATGCAATTATAAATTCAACTAAATATAGCACTATATCTTCTTTCAAATATCTTCACAAATAAGGGAGAGGGGTGGTATAATTAATTCACAACAGTAGCTAGCACAAAAGAGCAGCTATTCAAACACATATATTAGGATTTGGATATGTTTTTATACTGGACACGACTGCTGATCTGGGACTGAATTACATCAGACAGAAATCAGAAATTGGTAGTGAGGACTTCACTAAGGAAAAGCTGGTGTACCCGATTCATTTCATGCAAGCTTTTCTCACTGGCTTTAGACTGTGGGACACAACTAACTGAACGTGAGCTTGCCCCAGCCTTTGCACGTGGAGGGGATTCTATCATCAGTGAGCACAAGGGAGGAGATGCAGTGGACCTAAGCACCCTTAGCTTTGGATGTTTGTGATACAACAATCCTGGCTGGATTATAATTTTATCTTTGTATTATTTACAAAGAAAGTATGTGCAAGTGAATCTCTAGTTAAAAAAATTGAAAGGAAAAGGCTGAATCATCAAAATGACAAAAGTTTTCTAAGTGACTTTTTAGAAGATTAACTGAATGCTGCTAATTACAAATGAGATTATTTCATTCAAATAGAATTGGATGACATTTAACATAAAATTATATTCAAATGACTATGTATTTTAAAATAATAGTGCTACATCATACTTTTTACAGCATTACACTTGGTTCTTTACAAGAAAAACATTTTGATTAACTCCTTAAATATGCTTAATTTTTAAAAATTGATTTTTAAGTGGACATGCTTATACTTACACAAAATAACATGCTAAGTTCAGGTAAGAGTTGCCACATTTTAATATTCTATCTTTAATTAGATTTTCTCACCCCCTCTGCTGTCTGATTCTCCTATTTTCCTACAATAGGTACAAAATTGTTTACATATGTACACACACACACACACACACACACACATGCTCCCTGCATTCAGGTGAATGTGGAAATATCAAGCAGGCTGCAGCAATGGCCCTGAATATCTTCCCTCAATAAACTGATTATTTAAACTGATACTGAGCAGGAAAGGAAAACTTAAGCTCAGTCTTTAAGTCACCTACAATTGATCTCTCTCTTCTTTTTTCCTCAGGCCAAACCATTGAGTTTGTTTTAAAATAATCCTAAGATTTACAATTGATGAAGGAAGTTTTAAGAATTTAAGAATTTTCAAAATATAATTAAGCAGGTTCTGCTTTATATTTCTTTTTGAATCATTTTTCTTTCACAAATGAGAGTAAATATCACAAAGTTTCATAAAATTTGCTAAGGGTGGCACCCAGATGTCATGTAATTATCCTCGCCCCATCTTAGATTACAGATATTGAAAAAAGAGAGTATCTTGTGAGTTAAACATAAAGGAAATTGGTTTTCTCTCTAATTTATTTGTTTTAATTCTCCTTTTTTGTAGGAACTCATGCTAGATTATGTATCAGAAAACAAGTCTTTTGATTTAGTGTCAGTGGTAGCCTTTCTGATACAGTTTTTTCAGATTCTCCCACTGGACTCCCCTTGGTATATATTGCCTGCCTGGAGGAGCAGATTCTCTTTTCAGTTTACTGACATTATTTTAAGTACATAAATTGTCCCTGGATTTGAACAAGTACATCTTGATTAGACCTGTACAGAGGTTGCTGGTACCCCATGTATTTTTCTTATTTATATGACTGGCAGACATTTTCTTGTTCCTTGCACCTAAGTAGTGCCATATCACCATTTCTCACCAATAGAATCTGAGTGGAAGTGACATATGTCATTTCCTGGCTGACATGGTTAAAAGCAGGTGTGCATTCTCCATGCTGTCTCTCTCTTTTCCCATTTATCAACTGAAGAGAGAGAACTTAAGGATATAGAAGAGGACAAAGCTACAGGCTAGAAGGAGCCCAGGTCCCTAGTTTACTGTATAAAGCAGAGAGACCACCTTCCTGACCTGCTCTTGACTGATGTCAGCAAGAAACAAAATTTTATTATTAAGCATTAAGATATGGAGGATTTTTTTTGTTTACAACAGTTAAGAAATTCAAAAAAAGACAGGCAAAGCTGAGTCAAGATGGCGGACTAGGAGGACGCAGAATTCGCATCTCTGCACAACTAGGGCACCTACCAGGAACCGGTGGAGGACCACAGACACCTAAGGGGATGGAAGGAAGCACCAGAGACCAGGAAGGACGTGGGGCATGTGGGGGAGTGAGGGGGGAGGAGAAGAGGAGGTGGGATGGGACTGGCACCTCTGAGGGGCGGCTGGGGGAGGGGAAGGGACCCCACGCCCGAAGGGGGAAATTGGGGGACCACTGGGAGGGCAGAGGATCAAAAGGGAGCATGGCCAGGTTTCCTGCCCACCTGGGCCCCCGGGAGCCTGCTGAGATCCCGGGCCTGATCCTTTGCCCACCGAGGCCCCTTCAAGATGCATGGGTCCTGAGGGAGTGAGAGAGAAGGAAGGCGGAACAAAAGTAAAGGCCAGACCTACCAGACCAACACCCCTAAGGGGCGGATGGGGAAGAGGAGGAGTTCCTACACCCAGCAGGACCCATCCACGGTTAGGAGTCCAGCAGTGATGGGGGAGAGCCTGTTGTGGCGGGGGAGCAGAGGAATGGAAGGGAACACCTGCTTCCCCTGTCCCCTTAGGCAATGGGGAACCTGTTGGGCTCTCAGGCTTAATCCTCTGCCCTTGGTGCCTCCCTCCTACCACGTACAGCCCAGATCTCGCCCCTACACACCCAACCAGGGCCCTACTTCTACATCGGAGACGCCCTCTGAGACTCCCTTCAACCACGCTGGGCCTAAACCCCACCCACACACCCTCATCCAGGGCCTTATCTCCAAACTCCAGAACCCCACCCTCTGGAGGCCCCGCTTTGGACGTGCTGCCTTTCCCCTTCTGCACAGGTCCTAAGCAGAGGCCCCGCCCCATGCTTGAACGTCCACCTGCTTAGGGCCCTCCCCAAGGCCTTTTCCAGCTGTGTGGGTCCTGAGCCTAGGCCCCGCCCCATGCTCAAACGTTACCCCTTGCCTACACCCCGCCCCACCCTAAACCCCACCCCTGCCTAAGTTCCACCCCCCACCTAAACTCTGCCCCCCATAGCCAAGGCCTTTTTTTTTCTTTCTTTTTTCTTCTTTTAGGTTGGGGTTCTGTTTTACCTTGTTGTGTTAATTCATTTATAGTTTTATTTTTCTAGTAAATTTTTAATTTTCTAATTTTATTTTATTCTTTATACTTTGTTATTGTTCTGCTCCTTTTGGCTTGTCCCCCCCCTTTTTTTTCTCTTGTGGTTTTGTTTTACCTTCTTGCAGTTGTTTCAATTATATTTTTATTTTTCCTAATATATTTTTTAATTTTCTAATTTTATTTTATTTTTTATTCTTTGTTATTGTACTGCTCCTTTTTTTCTTATTTTCTTTTTGCTATGCCATGCGGCTTGCAGGATCTTGGTTCCCAGGCTGGAGGTCAGGCCCGAGCTCCTGTGGTGGGAGCACCGAGTCCAAACCACTGGACTAACAGAGAACTTCAGGCCCCAGGGAATATTATTCAGAGTGAGTGTTCCCGGAGGTCCTCATCTTGGCACCAAGATCTGGCTCTACCCAACTGCCTGCAAACTCCAGTGCTGGATGTCTCAGACCAAACAACCAGTAAGACAGGAATACAGCCCCACCCATCAAAAACAAACAAACAAATGAAACAGCAAAAAAATATGTTACAGACGAAGAAGCAAGGTAAAAACCTACAGGACCAAATAAATGAAGAAGAAATGGGCAACCTACCTGAAAAACAATTCAGAGTAATGATAGTAAAGATGATCCAAAATCTCGGAAACAGAATGGAGAAAATACAAGAAACGTTTAACAAGGATCTAGAAGAACTAAAGAACAAACAAACAGTGATGAAAAAAATAACAACTGAAATTAAAAATAGAAGGAATCAATAGCAGAATAACTGAAGCAGAAGAACAGATAAGTGAGCTGGAAGATAAAATGGTGGAAATAAAATGAAGAGAATTGAGGACAGTCTCAGAGACCTCTGGGACAACACTAAATGCACCAACATTCAAATTACGGGGTCCCAGAGGAAGAAGAGAAAAAGAAAGGGACTGAGAAAATATTTGAAGAGATTATCGTGAAAAACTTCCCTAACATGGGAAAGGAAGCACAAAGAGTCCCATACAGGATAAACCCAAAGAGAAACAAGCTGAGGCACATATTAATCAAGCTATCAAAAATTAAATACAAAGAAAAAATATTAAAAGCAGCAAGGGAAAAGCAACAAATAACATACGAGGGAATCCCCATAAGGTTAATAGCTGTTCAGCAGCTGTTCTGCAAGCCAGAAGGGAGTGGCAGGACATATTTCAAATGATGAAAGGGAAAAACCTACAACCAAGATTACTCTACCCAGCAAGGATCTCATTCAGATTCGACGGAGAAATCAAAAGCTTTACAGACAAGCAAAAGCTACGAGAATTCAGCGCCACCAAACCAGCTCTACAACAAGTGCTAAAGGAACTTCTCTAAGTGGGTAACACAAGAGAAGAAAAAGACCAACAAAAACAAACCCGAATCAATTAAGAAAATGGTAATAGGAAAATACATATCAATAATCACCTTGAATGTAAGCGGATTAAATGCCCCAACCAAAAGACATAGACTGGCTAAATGGATACAAAAACAACACCCATATATATGCTATCTACAAGAGACCCACTTCAGACCTAGGGACACATACACACTGAAAGTGAGGGTATGGAAAAAGATATTCCATGCAAATGGAAATCAAAAGAAAGCTGGAGTAGCAATACTCATATCAGATAAAATAGACTTTAAAATAAAGACTGTTAAAAGAGATAAGTGAGGATACTACATAATGATTGAGGGATCAATCCAAGAAGAAAACATAACAATTATAAATATTTATGCACTCAACATATGGTGCAACATGTATGCACCATACATGCTCATATGTATTGTGCACCTCAATACATAAGGCAAATGCTAACAGCCATAAAAGGAGAAACTGACAGTAACACAATAATAGTGTGGGACTTTAACACCCCACTTACACCAATAAACAGATCATCCAGACAGAAAATAAATAAGGAAACAGAAGCTTTAAATGACACAATAACCAGAGAGACTTAGCTGATATTTTTAGGACATTCCACCTGAAAGTGGAAGAATACACTTTCTTCTCAAGTGCACATGGAATGGAGTGTTCTCCAGAATAGCTCACATCTTGGATCACAAACCAAGCCTTGGAAATTTAGAAAATTGAAATCGTATCAAGCATCTTTTCCAACAACAAGGCTATGAGATTAGAAATCAATTACAGGTAAAAAAAACAGTAAAAAACACAATACATGGAGGCTAAACAGTGTGCTGTTAAATAACCAAGAGATCACTGAAGAAATCAAAGAAGAAATTAAAAAATACCTAGACACAAATGACAATGAAAACACAATGGCCCAAAGCAGTTCTAAGGGGGAGGTTCACAGCAATTCAAGCTCACCTCAAGAAACAAGAAAAATCTAAAATAAACAATCTAACCTTACACCTAAAGCAACTAGAAAAAGAAGAACAAAGAAAATCCAAAGTTAGTAGATGGAAAGATATCATAAAGATCAGAGCAGAGATAAATCAAATAGAAATGAAGAAAACAATAGCAACGATCAACAAAACTAAAAGTTCATTCTTTGAGAAGATAAACAAAATTGAGAAACTTTAGACAAACTCATCAAGAAAAAAAGGGAGTGGACTCTAATAAAATTAGAAATGGAAAAAGAGATTACATCTGACACCGCAGATATACAAAAGATCGTAAGAGACTACCACAAGCAACTTTATGCCAATAAAATGGACAGTCTGGAAGAAATGTACAAATTTGTGGAAAAGTACAACCTTCCAAGATTGAACCAGGAAGAATTAGAAGATATAAAGAGACAAATCACAGGCAATGAAATGGAAACTGTAATTAAAAATCTTCCAGGAAACAAAAGTCTAGAACCAGATGGCTTCACAGGCAAATTCTTTCAAACGTTTAGAGCAGAGTTAACACTTATCCTTCTCAAACTTTTCCAAAAAATTGCAGAGAGATGAACACTCCCAAACTTGTTCTACGAGGCCACCATCACCCTGATACCAAAACCAGACAAAAATATCACAAAAAAAGAAAATTATAGACCAATATTGCTGATGAACATAGATGCAAAAATGCTGAACAAAATACTAGCAAACAGAATCCAACAACACATTAAAAGGATCATGCACCATGATCAAGTGGGGTTTATCCCAGGGATGCAAGGATTCTTCAACATACGCAGAACAATCAACGTGATATACCATATTAACAAATTAAAGAATAAAAACCATATGATCATCTCAGTAGATGCAGAAAAAGCTTTTGACAAAATTCGACAGCTATTTATCACAAAAACTCTCCAGAAAGTGGGCACAGAGGGAACCTACCTCAACATAATGAAGGCCATATATGACCAACCCAGAGCAAACATCATTCTCAGTGGTGAAAATCTGAAAGCATTTCCTGTAAGATCAGGAACAAGACAAGGATGTCCACTCTCACCACTATTATTCAACACAATATTGGAAGTCCTAGCCACAGGAATCAGAAGAAAAATAAATAAAAGGAATCCAAACTGGGAAAAAAGAAGTGAAACTGTCACTATTTGCAGATGGCATGATACTATGCATAGAAAATACTAAAGATGCCACCAGAAAACTAATAGAAGTAATAAATGAATTTGCTAAGGTTGCAGGATACAAAATTAATGCACAGAAATCTCTTGCATTCCTATACACTAACAACGAAAAATCGGAAAGAGAAATTAAGGAAACAATCCCATTTACCACTGCAACAAAAAGAATAAAATACCTAGGAATAAATCTACCTAAGGAGACAAAACACCTGTACTCGAAAACTATAAAACACTGATGAAAGATATCAAAGATAACATAAACAGATGGAGAGATATACCATGCTCCTGGATTGGAAGAATCAATGTTGTGAAAATGACTATACTACCCAAAGCAATCTACAGGTTCAATGCAAACCCTATCAAATTACCAATGGCATTTTTCAAAGAACTAGAACAAAAAATTTTACAATTGTATGGAGACACAAAAGACCCCGAATAGCCAAACCAATCTTGAGGGAAAAAAAAGGAGCTGGAGGAATCAGACTCCCTGACTTCAGACTATACTGCAAAGCTACAGTAATCAAGACAGCATGGTACTGCACAAAAACAGAAATATAGATCAATAGAATAGGATAGAAAGCACAGAGATAAACCCATGCATATAATGTCACCTTATCTTTGACAAAGGAGGCAAGAATACACAATGGAGAAGAAACGGCCTCTTCAATAAGTGGTGCTGGGAAAACTGGACAGCTACATGTAAAAGAATGAAATTGGAACCCTCCCTAACACCATACACAAAAATAAACTCAAAATGAATTAAAAACCTAAAAGTAAGGGCAGACATTATAAAACTCTTAGAGGAAAACATAGGTAGAGTACTCTATGACATAAATCACAGCAAGATCCTTTTTGACCCATCCTCCTAGAGTAATGAAAATAAAAACAAAAATAAACAAGTGGGACCTAAAGAAACTTCAAAGCTTTTGCACAGCAAAGGAAACCATAAGACGAAAGGACAACCCTCAGGATGGGAGAAAATATTTGCAAATGAAGCAACTGATAAAGGATTAATCTCCAAAATATACAAACAGCTCATGCAGCTCAATATCACAAAAACAACCCAATCCAAAAACGGGCGGAAGACCTAAAAAGACATTTCTCCAAAGAAGATATACAGATGGCCAACAAATATATAAAAAGACGCTCAACATCACTAATCATTAGAGAAATGCAAATCGAAACCAGAATGAGGTATCACCTCATACCAGTCAGAATGGCCATCATCAAAAAATCTAGAAACAATAAATGCTGGAGAGGGTTTGAAGAAAAGGGAACCCTCTGCACTGTTGGTGGGAATGTAAATTGATACAGCCACTATGGAGAACAGGATGGAGGTTCCTTAGAAAACTAAAAATAGAAATACCATATGACCCAGCAATCCTACTACTGGATTCAAAAAACCATGATTCAGAAAGATACATGTACCACAATGTTCACTGCAGCTCTATTTACAATAGCCAGGACATGGAAGCAACCTAAATGCCCATCAACAGATGAATGGATAAAGAAGATGTGGCACATATATACAATGGAATATTACTCAGCCTTAAAAGGGAATGGAATTGAGTATTTGTAATGAGGTGGATGGACCTAGAATCTGTCATACAGAGTGAAGTGAGTCAGAAAGAAAAACAAATATCGTATGCTAACGCACATATATGGAATTTTAAAAAGCAGTACTGATGAACATAGTGGCAGGGCAGGAATAAAGATGCAGATGCAGAGAATGGACTTGAGGGCACAGGGTGGGGAGGGGAAGCTGGGATGAACTGAGAGAGTATCACTGACATATATATACTACCAACTGCAGAGCAGCAAAGATCAACTCGATGCTTTGTGTGGGAGGGAGGCTCAAGAGGGACGAGCTATGGGGATATATGTATACATATAGCTGATTCACTTTGTTGTACAGCAGAAACTAACACAACATTGTAAAGCACTTATACTCCAAGAAAGATGTGAAAAAAAAAGACAGGCATGAGCCTACTTACTACATAAAATTAGAAAGATTCAGTAGCATATAACATGCTTATTAAATTAAATGTATTTAGAAAAACAGCAATAAATTTATAGTTTCTAGATTTCAAACACCATCAATGGCTCCTGATCTAATATTTGGTTTTCTCCATTATACATATTGGAGCTTTTAATTTGCTTTACGTTTATTCCTATATTCTTATCTTTATAATACAACTACCAAAGAAAAAATCGAAAAGCAGAGGACTGAGATTTCCAAAAAGAAAAAAAAAGGAGTGAGAGATTCCACGAGATTTTCAGATCATGGATATGCCAAGAAGAATGAGTGACCCAGTTGCTGAAATTATCCCCTCCCACAAACAATTCACAAACTGTTATTTTAATATATCAAACCATTATGGGTGTCTTTACATTTTTGATAGTGGAATAAAGCTAAAGTAAACTTAATAATGATTTTATTACTGCACCATATAGCTGGTTCCTAAATGTGTAATAACATATTGGTTTTTAACAAAATTTTATGTAATATAAAGCCTTAAAATTAAAGATAATTTCTGAAAATAAAAATTCACATTGACTCTTTTCTGGTTACTTCAGGCACTGACTATATAAAAATCAATCTTCTCCAGTTAGTCCATCTTTCTCTAACTTTTCCAAACCAATTTAAAAACTTACATGCAATTAAGTATATTTGTATATATTTCATATGTGATTCACATATATCACTTACTTCTTCACATAGGCTTTAAGCAACTTCAAAATATTCAGAATCCAATACTTTGTATTCCACAAGTCACCTAGCAAAATGAACACATAATAAGCATTTAATAAACATATGCTTGTTCCTCTTACAGAATAGATGACTTTAAGAATTGATTCTTAATGCCTAGCATTGGCTACCATTGTGATTGGGTAAGCACAGGGTGATTTTTTTTTTTCTACCACCACTTCAGCAAAAGGTAGAATCAACATGGTAGAATGCTATTTGTATAAAGAAAATCAAGAGGAAGATTGGCTAACACTGACCAGTTTCCACTGGGCAAAATTATTTACACATAATAAAGAAAGTGGTATTGGGAGAATTTATTTTTCTCACTTTATATCTTTAACATTTTTAAATAATATATTTAGCCATGAAAATGTGAATTTTATTAATACAAAATCAAAATGTTTTATAATTTCTGTTTTTACATGAATAGTAAATTCTAGACAATCATATACATATTGAGTTTCTATAAATACTTTAAAACATTCCTCCAGCAATCCATGCCTTTTGTCTAACTAGAAAAATACGATTAAGGGAATCATGTCATTTTGTAGCATCTCAACTATCACTCTTTAATCCTCAGTATTTCTTCTTGTTGAATCTATAAAATCCAAGAATTCTAAGGAACATCAAACAATGGAGACTACAGGTTACAATAAAATTAGTTGACCATTGACAAGATTTTTGCTGAGAATAAATTAGTATTACCACTTTAAGAAGAAATTATTGTATGATTCACAGTACAATTTAGTTCTCTTAATCTTACATTTTCACTAACACACGAAAGCCTCTTTGATTTATATAATTATATAAATAAAAAGAAACTGTGATTAAAAGGTAATCAATATTGAAAAACTTCCTAATCGAAAAAACATGAGTTTATATATTCTTTAAAGCATATGTGCATAATTTCACGATACATCTTATAAGCCCCATATATAAACTTTGGGGAGTACATAAATATTTGTTGAGTATTGATAGCTGTAAGGAGTTAGGAAGTGAATGCTACAGAGCATGAAGTTTATAGCTATTCACTAAGCAAGTGACTAAGTTCTTCTTTATAACTTTTCAAAGACTCTTGTGTAGTATGTGGTTCTGTTAAAGTATTATTTATATTCAAATCCAATCGTTCTGCTAGACCCTGTGCAAGATGCTTGCATATACAGTATCTTTTTTCAGGAATTCTCACGTGATGGGCTATGGCACACCAGTATGCCATGGAGAGATTACAGGAGGGCTGTGTAAAATATCAATCTCTCATCCTGTGGCGTGACTGGAGAAGGCAATTGCAGGCAGAGTCCACAAGGTCACTTGTCTCTGCTTAAGTAGTTTCATCTGGGTTCCTCAAAGGACTGACCAAGTGGAACAGATTCATGGGCGTGTAGGTGAGTACATTGAGCAACAACTGTCTGCTGCTGTTCTGTCACAGTGTCCTGAGCATGGTCAACAAGGTGTTCTTCCCTTGGGCATCTCCTTGCATGGTCTGTGGTAGCATGTACCACGCACTACTTCCCTTCCTGGATGAGGGCTCTATGGAGCTGCTGAGAGTTTGTGTTCCATGTGCTCATCTGTCTAAAAGTCTTCCTAAGAAATACGTATACCATTTCACGGAAGCAAGGTTAGATTATATTTAAGTTTGGTACACATTTCACTAATACTTTAAATTTTCCTTATCATAATTTTATTGCATAGGATATTTTTTACATGTCAAGTCCTAAATATACTATACACAAACCCCAGTGTGATATATGCATTTAATATTCCATGTATGATACTATGTGAGAAATACTGGGAGGTTTATAACCATTTTAATACTAACAAAAAGCAAACATACATTCATTTTTATTAATATTTAAATATAAAGGTGTGAACTCTATAGGCATGCAGAAACAATTTAGATCCACAGCTGATGAGCTGATAATTATCTTAAAGTTTGGATCCTTAGTGACCAATTATCAGCACATCATACTTCTGTGGCATTTCATAGGTCTTAAGCATACAAAATTATTTTATTTTTACAACTCTATGAAGAAGATATTATTATCCTCATTTCACAGATATTTGAACCAGGTAATTTCTTAAGGTCACAGAGCCAATAAGTAGTGAAGCTGAAATCTAAACGATGGTCTGTGCTAACACTATGTACCTTCTCCAAATCCTTATTTAAATTAACCTGAATTTCTATTTAAATGTCATGAATAACTTGTAGCATAAATTCCCATTATAAATCAGATAATAAAGAACACATTAATGAGAATCACTAATCCTTCTATAAAATCTGTTTTGCAGTTGCTTTCTTTCTATATGATCAGTCTCTGTCAATCTGACATGTTCCCTCTTCTATTGCCAACTTTTAGACATAAGTGGTGGGTTAAAAGGATACAGGGAAAAGATTTGAAATCAACTAACTTAAGTCTGGTGCCTCAGCTAAATCAAGAAATTAAATTGAGGCAATATCTGTTACTTCTAATGGACAATTTCATGTTATAAAAAAAAGTGAAAAACTTGCTCTTTTCCAAAATATGAGAAATATGAACTAAAACTCTGATCTGTTGATGTTGTCTACAAATGTTTACAGAAAAGTGTTTTGTATCACCAGTTTGGTTTCATCACTTCAAATATTATCTATTTCCAAAACCTTTTCTTGATAAGTTATGACCACAATTGACCCAGCTCTTCTCATTCCTCTGTCTCATTAGTTTTAGTAATCATTTTTCATTCTCACTGGGCCATGTATAAAGTAAATCTCAATTATCAAATTGTCCAGTAGGTATCTACAATATGTTCCTTGGAAGCCAGAAGATAAATTAGAAAGAAATGCAGATCACCATTATCTCCAGAGGAGACCTGACTTGCCCAAAGTCACACATTAAGTTAGTGGCAGACTTGTTTAATGTCACCTCTCTTAATGCTGTATCACTGCTCTTGCTGTCACTTGTGAGAAAATAGCTTCCCCAGTCTGTGAACTAGACAGTATGGTTTACTGAACACTTAATGGCAGTAAGCATTAAACTAACACTCTTTCTCCTTTAACAAGGTTTGTGAAATACAGCCTCCTCCACTGAACCCTACTTGACTGAACAGAAATGAGTACAAATTTCCTTGCCCTACTTCTAATTCCAGAGGGCAACTTGTACTTCCACAGTGTGAAGTGTCATGGGAAGCTCTACTAAGGCTTTGAATAACTGTAGTACCTCATACTATGGCTCCTGGCTTCTCTGTGTACAAATTCTCGAAAGAACTCAAAATATTTGGGGAGCAAAACTTCTCGCATTATGTTCTTTCTACTACCATACACAAACACATATTTGTTATCTAATTTTTTTGAGGCAAACTCCCACATCAAGGGAGAGTACGGAACATTGAGCTGTCCCTTCTGGTGAAATACTTTGACCCAGGCTGGCCCTAGGAGACAATCACACCTTTTTGTACAATAAAACTCATGTAGATATCAGCAATCACCAGTCTAAGACTCTTATTTTACAAATGGAGGAAACAATTGCTCAGAGAGATTAATGATTTGTGCAAGTGACTTTGGCTACGAGCAGAGCTAGGAATACATCTTCCTAACTTCCAGAAGGTGCTCTTCCTTATCACAGCAACACAACAAGTTGCTGTGTTGTGCATTCAAATGCAAATAACTTTATATTTCTATTGACTCTGCTGATTCATTTACAAATGTTGATTGTTTATCAACATCACAGTTCATTTGGAACATAGCCTTTGCAGTTGAAACTCCTGAGTTTAGATTTGTCTTCTACAGTATTATAAGGTGACGAAAGGCTTTGGGAAAAAAATACAGCTAAAGACAAAAAGTTCTGTTGGTAGCTATACAAATCAGATAAATACTATTTCTATATATGGTCTATGAAAAGATAAACTATAACACATTTGAACCTTCATCTACAAGATTAAAAAATATATTCCTTTAATTGAATGCAAGGCACTATTTATTATGATACACCATTATTGTATACAATAAGGATAAAAAGAATAATACCAGTACAGTTATGTCACAATGCTAAGATTCAGTGAACAACAGACACATTGATTTTTCAGAGATAATAAAATACAAAGGAATGTATTTTTGAATTTATAAAATGTGCTATATATTTCTCTATCTATATATGGATAGAGATAAAGAAAGGGAGAGATTACTATGTACCAGGCACTAAGTTCACTGATTTTATAGGTATAACCTATTCAATACTCATAACTGTCATTTTAGTTAGGTACTATTGTTATTCCATTTTACAGGTGAAGGGGCTGAGCTTTATAAAATGACTTTCCAAGATCATATTATTTCAATAAGGGTAACAAGTACCTGTTATTATACATTTGTTAGGTGATCACACTTCTGCCAGGTGACTTGTGGTAAATCAAGCACTGCCCTCTGGTGCATTCTGTCTAGTTGTGGTAGCAGGTTGTGCACACATGAAACAAGCAACAATCCATGTCTTAACACAGTCTAGTTTGAGATTGTCTAGTCCATGATTGGATATCGTGTTTTTTTCTAATGCCCCTTTGTGAACAAAAAAGATAGGCACATAATTTGTGTAAACCAAAACAAACAAAAAGACTTGAAACAAAGATTTATCCAAAGGACTGAAAATCAAACTGAGCCCAATTTTCATGTTTTTACAAAACTAAGGTAAAAAAGAAAAATTGAGCATGGATTCTCAGGTATTTTTAGTACATTATTGTTTCCATTTTTTCCTTTTACTTCTGGCTCCCAGAAACACAATAAAGTCAGTTAAAACTTGAAGAATGGGAAAGCTTCAGCTATACACAAGAGATAATTCAAATCTCTTCATTTGGATGATTAGGGAATAGGGAGGTTTCTGTTTGTTTGTTTTTTTTTCTTAACACCACAGATTTCAGCAAGTTCAAGTTAATTGGGTTTTGTGTACTACCATTCATGTGGTGTTTGTCAAAAAAAAAAAAGAAAAAAGGAAAAAGAAAGTAAACACGTGTACACACATCAAACTAGTATGCATACCAGAATATCACAGTGAAATTGGGAGCTTTTGACTAGAGAACATACTTACTGAAGCAGAAAGTATCCTCTGCGTGAATAAGCTTCCCCAAAATATCTTGGCATAAGTGTGCTTAAACTCATTTAAAATACCACACTCTATGAATTCTCCATGCTTGTCAAGTTCCTCAAACTATACTGCAAGCTACCTCCTCAAAGTATTACTCTATTTTGCGATACTTGTCTGTAACATGCATTCAAAATTTCAAAATGTAATCAATATTTTAAAATTTAATAATCATCATTTAAATTATCATTTTCTAATGTCATTATGCTTTTTAATAGTTTTAAAATCAGAACATCTCTAAACATCAATTTACTTTACATAACTGGACCCTGTAATATAGCACAAGTTCATCCATCAGTCTTAGTTTAGTGGTGATATAAATTATCCTGATTTCTATTTGCCTTACTGCCTAGGGATCTTTCAGAAGTGAAAGTTTCTGGTATACCCCTTCTAAAACTAGCTTGCTTTTTTTCACTGAATAAAAACATGTTTGTGAGAAATGAATAAATAAATATTATGTTATTCTGGTCAGCTCATGACATTCTATAGTGGTAATTGCAAAATGAGGAGTAAGGGTAGAGAAATGGGTCGTAATGCTTTCTCCTCCACGTTCAAATTAAGTAGAAAATTAAAAATTAAGTGAAACCATTATGACGATTATAATTATCTGTTTCATCATGGGGGGGGATTTCAAAAGTGGCTAATAGAGGCTAATTTTATTGGTATGACCATATAGAAGTGGAGTAACAATAGAAATGCAAAATCATAACCAAATACCATGGAATCGAAATCTAGGACAATAGAGGCATAATTCCAGAATCATGATTTCTTAAGGCAGAAGCCAAGATGTTAGGTATAGCCATGATCAGACACTGCCATCGCAATAACAAAGAGCAGAATAAACAGGAAAAACACGAAACACAGAGACTTTTTGTGAAAATCTCTCAGGAATAACCAAGAAGATTAGAAATAGTAGTAAAAGAGAGAAAACAGTCAAAAGAAACCAAGACCAAAGGAAAGGAGGGACTGGGGTGCAGTGTGGTCTTTTCCTAGAATTAAGATTCAGTTATCTCTTAAGCCAGGTTATTCTGTTTGTTAATCACAAAAACTTTATGAAAAGAACCTAATTCATTTGTTAATCCATTTATCAGTTACTGAGTTCCTACTATTTGCTAAGCACTACACTTCTCACTGGAATTACAATTCATGATGCAACTCTTATTTTGACAACATAGTTTGGCATATTTGGCCTTGCAAAATGAGGAAGAGAAGCAGGAGGCCCAGAAATGCCCAAGAACTGAAATTATTCATAAAACTTTAGATGTCTTAGCAAGAATTTCCAAGGGCCACAATTTTATTAACATACTATCTTAATATGAAGTCTTTGCAAAGAACAGAGAACATGACTTTATCAAATAGCTTCCAATTATTTTACAAAGGGCTTTTCCTTTTGCTTGGGTGTAGGAAAAGACGTTCTGGATTTACTTTTTTTTTTTTTTAACATCTTTATTGGAGTATAATTGCTTTACAAAGGTGTGTTACTTTCTGCTTTCTAACAACGTAAATCAGTTATACATATACATATGTTCCCATATCTCTTCCCTCTTGCATCTCCCTCCCTCCCACCCTCCTTATCCCACCCCTTTAGGTGGTCACAAAGCACCGAGCTGATCTCCCCGTGCTACATGGCTGATTCCCACTAGCTACCTATTTTACGTTTGGTAGTATATATATGTCCATGCCACTTTTGTCACAGCTTACCCTTCCCCCTCCCCATATCCTCAAGTCCATTCTCTAGTAGGTCTCTGTCTTTATTCTCGTCTTGCCCCTAGGTTCTTCACGACCTTTTTTTTTTTCTCTTAGATTCCATATATATGTGTTATCATACGGTATTTGTTTTTCTCTTTCTGACTTACTTCACTCTGTATGACAGACCCTAGGTCCATCCACCTCATGACAAATAACTCAATTTCGTTTCTTTTTATGGCTGACTAATATTCCATTGTATATATGTGCCACATCTTCTTTATCCATTCAACTGTTGATGGACACTTAGGTTCCTTCCACGTCCTGGCTATTGTAAATAGAGCTGCAATGAATATTTTGGTAGAAGACTCTTTTTGAATTCTGGTTTTCTCAGGGTATATGCCCAGTAGTGGGATTGCTGGGTCGTATGGTAGTTCTATTTTTAGTTTTTTAAGGAACCTCCATCCTGTTCTCCATAGTGGCTGTATCAATTTACATTCACACCAACAGTGCAAGAGGGTTCCCTTTTCTCCACACCCTCACCAGCATTTATTGTTTCTAGATTTATTGATGATGGCCATTCTGAACAGAGTAAGAAGATATCTCATTGTAGTTTTGATGTGCATTTCTCTAATGATTAATGATGTTGAGCATTCTTTCATGTGTTTGTTGGAAATCTGTACATCTTCTTTGGAGAAATGTCTATTTAGGTCTTCTGCCCGTTTTTGGATTGCATTGTTTGTTTTTTAGATATTGAGCTGCATGAGCTGCTTGTAAATTTTGGACATTACTCCTTTATCAGCTGCTTCATTTGCAAATATTTTCTCCCATTCTCAGGGTTGTCTTTTGGTCTTGTTTATGGATTCCTTTGCTGTGCAAACGCTTTGAAGTTTCATTAGGTCCCATTTGTTTATTTTTGTTTTTATTTCCATTTCTCTAGGAGGTGGGTCAAAAAGGATCTTGCTGTGATTTATGTCATAGAGTGTTGTGCCTATGTTTTGCTCTAAGAGTTTCATAGTGTCTGGCCTTACATTTAGGTCCTTAATCCATTTTGAGTTTATTTTTGTGTATGGTGTTAGGGAGTGTTCTAATTTCATACTTTTACATGTACCTGCCCAGTTCTCCTAGCACCAATTATTGAACAGGCTGTCTTTACTCCACGGTATATTCTTGCCTCCTTTATCAAAGATAAGGTGACTGTATGTGCATGGGTTTCTCTCTGGGCTTTCTATCCTGTTCCATTGAACTATATTTCTGTTTTTGTGCCAGTACCATACTGTCTTGATTACTGTAGCTTTGTAGTATAGTCTGAAATCCAGGCACCTGATTCCTCCAGCTCCATTTTTCGTTCTCAAGATTGCTTTGGCTATTCAGGGTCTTTTGTGTTTCCATACAAATTGTGAAATTCTTTGTTCTAGTTCTGTGAAAAATGTCAGTGATAGTTTGATAGGGATTGCAATAAATCTGTAGATTGCTTTGGGTAGTAGAGTCATTTTCACAATGTTGATTCTTCCAATCCAAGAACATGGTATATCTCTCCATCTCTTTGTATCATCTTTAATTTCTTTCATCAGTGTCTTATAATTTTCTGCATACAGGTCTTTTGTCTCCTTAGGTAGGTTTATTCCGAGATATTTTACTCTTTTTGCTGCAGTGGTATATGGGAGTGTTTTCTTAATTTCACTTTCAGATTTTTCATCATTAGTGTATAGGAATGCCAGAGATTTCTGTGCATTAATTTTGTATCCTGCTACTTTACCAAATTCATTGATTAGCTCTAGTAGTTTTCTCGTAGCGTCTTTAGGATTCTCTATGTACCGTATCATGTCATCTGCAAACAGTGACAGCTTTACTTCTTCTTTTCCAATTTGGATTCCTTTTATTTCTTTTTCTGCTCTGATTGCTGTGACTAAACTTCCAAAAATACGTTGAATAAGAGTGGTGAGAGTGGGCCACCTTGTCTTGTTCCTGATCTTAGTAAAAATGGTTTCAATTTTTCACCATTGAGGATGATGTTGGCTGTGGGTTTGTCATATATGGCCTTTAACATGTTGAGGAAAGTTCCCTCTATGCCTACTTTCTGCAGGGTTTTTAGCATAAATGGGTGTTGAATTTTGTCAAAAGTTTTCTCTGCATCTATTGAGATAATCATATGGTTTTGCTCCTTCAATTTGTTAATATGGTGTATCACATTGATTGATTTGCATATATTGAAGAATCCTTGCATTCCTGGAATAAACCCCACTTGATCATGGTGTATGATCCTTTTAATGTGCTGTTGGATTCTGTTTGATAGTATTTTGTTAAGGATTTTTGCATCTATGTTCATCAGTGATATTGGCCTCTGGTTTTCTTTCTTTCTGACATCCTTGTCTGGTTTTGGTATCAGGGTGATGGTGGCCGCATAGAATGAGTTTGGGAGTGTTCCTCCCTCTGGTATATTTTGGAAGAGTTTGAGAAGGATAGGTGCTAGCTCTTCTCTAAATGTTTGATAGAATTCGCCTGTGAAGCCATGTGGTCCTGGGCTTTTGTTTGTTGGAAGATTTTTTTTTTTTTTTTTGCGGTATGCGGGCCTCTCACTGCTGTGGCCTCTCCCGTTCTGGAGCACAGGCTCCGGATGCGCAGGCTCAGTGGCCATGGCTCATGGGCCTAGCCGCTTCGTGGCATGTGGTATCTTCGCAGACCGGGGCAAGATCCCGTGTCCCATGCATCGGCAGGCGGACTCTCAACCACTGCACCACCACGGAAGCCCTGTTGGAAGATTTTTAATCACAGTTTCAATTTCAGTGCTTGTGATTGGTCTGTTCATATTTTCTGTTTCTTCCTGGTTCAGTCTCGGCAGGTTGTGCATTCTAAGAATTTGTCCCTTTCTTCCAGTTTGTGCATTTTATTGGCATACAGGTGCTTGTGGTAATCTCTCATGATCCTTTGTACTTCTGCAGTGCCAGTTTTTACTTCTCCTTTTTCATTTCGAATTCTATTGATTTGAGTATTCTCCCTTTTTTTTCTTGATGAGTCCGGCTAATGGTTTATCAATTTTGTTTATCTTCTCCAAGAACCAGCTTTTAGTTTTACTGATCTTTGCTGTCGTTTCCTTCATTTCTTTTACATTTATTTCTGATCTGATCTTTATGATTTCTTTCCTTCTGCTAACTTTGGGGGGTTTTTGTTCTTATTTCTCTAATTGCTTTAGGTGCAAGGTTAGGTTGTTTATTTGACATGTTTCTTGTTTCTTGAGGTAGTATTGTATGGCTGTAAACTTCCCTGTGAAAACTGCTTTTGCTGCATCGCATAGGTTTTGGGTCATCGTGTCTCCATTGTCATTTGTTTCTAGGTATTTTTTGATTTCCTCTTCGATTTCTTCAGTGATCACTTGGTTATTAAGTAGTGTATTCTATAGCCTCCATGTGTTTGTATTTTTTACAGATTTTTTCCTGTAATTGATATCTAGTCTCATAGCGTCGTGGTTGGAAAAGATACTTGATACGATTTCAATTTTCTTAAATTTACCAAGGCTTGATTTGCGACCCAAGATATGATCTATCCTGGAGAATGTTCCATGAGCACTTGAGAAAAATGTGTATCCTGTTGTTTTTGGATGGAATGTCCTATAAATATCAATTAAGTCCATCTTGTTTAATGTATCATTTAAAGCTTGTGTTTCATTATTTATTTTCATTTTGCATGATCTGTCCATTGTTGAAAGTAGGGTGTTAAAATCCCCTACTATGATTGTATTACTGTAAATTTCCCCTTTTATGGTTGTTAGTACTTGCCTTATGCATTGAGGTGCTCCTATGTTTGGTGCATAAATATTTACAATTGTTATATCTTCTTCTTGGATCGATCCCTTTATCATTATGTAGTGTCCTTCTTTGTCTCTTGTAATAGTCTTTATTTTAAAGTCTATTTTGTCTGACATGAAACTTGCAACTCCAGCTTTCTTTTGATTTCCATTTGTATGGAATATCTTTCTCCATCCCCTCACTTTCAGTCTGTATGTGTCCCTAGGTCTGAAGTGCATCTCTTGTAGAGAGGATATATACGGGTCTTCTTTTTGTATCCATTCAGTGAATCTGTGTCTTTTGGAGGGAGCATTTAATCCATTTACTTTTAAGGTAATTATCGATATGTGTGTTCCTATTCCCATTTTCTTAATTGTTTTGGGTTTGTTATTGTAGGTCTTTTCCTTCTCTTGTGTTTCCTCCCTAGAGAAGTTCCTTTAGCGTTTGTTGTAAAGCTGGTTTGGTGGTGCTGAACTCTCTCAGCTTTTGCTTGTCTGTAAAGGTTTTAATTTCTCCATCAAATCTGAATAAGATCCTTGCTGAGTAGAGTAATCTTGGTTGTAGGTTTTTCTCCTTCATCACTTTAAGTATGTCCTGCCAGTCCCTTCTGGCTTGCAGAGTTTCTGCTGAAGGAACAGCTGTTAACTTTATGGGGATTCCCTTTTGTGTTATTTGCTGTTTTTCCCTTGCTGCTTTTAATATGTTTTCTTTGTATTTAATTTTTGATAGTGTGATTAATATGTGTCTTGACATGTTTCTCCTTGGATTTATCCTGTATGGGACTCTCTGTTCTTCCTGGACTTGATTAACTATTTCCTTTCCCATATTAGGGAAGTTTTCAACTATAATTTCTTCAAATATTTTCAAGGCCCTTTCTTTTTCTCTTCTTCTTCTGGGACCCCTATAATTCGAATGTTGGTGCGTTTAAGGTTGTCCCAGAGGTCTCTGAGACTGTCCTCACTTCTTTTCATTCTTTTTTCTTTATTCTGCTCTGCAGTAGTTATTTCCACTATTTTATCTTCCAAGTCATTTATCTGTTCTTCTGCCTCAGTTATTCTGCTATTGATCCCTTCTAGAGAATTTTTAATTTCATTGATTGTGTTGTTCATCATTGTTTGTTTGCTCTTTAGTTCTAGGTCCTTGTTAAATGTTTCTTGTGTTTTGTCTATTCTATTTCCAAGATTTTGGATCATCTTTACTATCATTATTCTGAATTCTTTTTCAGGTAGACTGCCTATTTCCTCTTCATTTGTTAGGTCTGTTGGGTTTTTACCTTGCTCCTTCATCTGCTGTGTGTTTTTCTGTCTTCTTATTTTTCTTAACTTACTGTGTTTGGGGTCTCCTTTCCGCAGGCCGCAGGTTCGTAGTTCCCCTTGTTTTTGGTGTCTGTCCCCCGTGGGTAAGGTTGGTTCAGTGGGTTGTGTAGGCTTCCTGGTGGAGGGGACTAGTGCCTGTGTTCTGGTGGATGAGGCTGGATCTTGTCTCTCTGGTGGGCAGGTCCATGTCTGGTGGTGTGTTTTGGGGTGTCTGTGGACTTATTATGAATTTAGGCAGCCTCTCTGCTAATGGGTGGGGTTGTGTTCCTGTTTTGCCAGTTGTTTGGCATCGGTTGTCCAGCACTGTAGCTTGCTGTTCGTTGAGTGAAGCTGGGTCTTGGTGTTGAGACAGAGATCTCTCAGAGATTTTCGCTGTTTGATATTACATGGAGCTGGGTGGTCTCTTGTGGACCAGTGTCCTGAATTTGGCTCTCCCACCTCAGAGGCACAGCACTGATTCCTGGCTGGAGCACCAAGAGCCTTTCATCCACACAGCTCAGAATAAAAGGAGAAAAAATAGAAAGAAAGAAAGAGGATAAAATAAAGTAAAATAAAGTAATTAAAATAAAAAATAATTATTAAGAAAATAATTTTTTAAGTAAAAAAAAAAAAACCAGACAGACTCCTAGGACAAACGGTGAAAGCAAAGCTATACAGACAAAATCACACACAGAAACATACACACTCACAGAAAGAGAAAGAGGGGAAAAAATAATATATCTTTGCTCCCAAAGTCCACCTCCTCAATTCGGGATGATTCGTTGTCTATTCAGGTATTCCACAGATGCAGGGTACATCAAGTTGATTGTGTAGATTTAATCCGCTGCTCCTGAGGCTGCTGGGAGATATTTCCCTTTCTCTTCTTTGTTCACACAGCTCCCGGGGTTCAGCTTTGGATTTGGACCTGCCTCTACGTGTAGGTCACCTGAGGGCGTCTTTTCCTGCTCAGACAGGACGGGGTTAAAGTAGCCGCTGATTCGGGGGCTCTGGCTCACTCAGGCCGGGTGGAGGGAGGCGTATGGATTTGGGGGCGAGCCTGCATCGGCAGAGGCCAGCGGGACGTTGCACCAGCCTGAGGCACGCCATGCGTTCTCCAGGGGAAGTTGTCCCTGGATCACGGGACCCTGGCAGTGGCAGGCTGCACAGGAACCTGGGAGGGGAGGTGTGGATAGTGACCTGTGCTTTCACATAGGCTTCTTGGTGGCGGCAGCAGCAGCCTTAGCATCTCATGCCCATCACTGGGGTCCACTCTGATAGTCACGGCTCGTGCCTGTCTCTGGAGCTCCTTTAAGCGGCGCTCTTAATCCCCTCTCCTCACGCACCAGGAAACAAAGAGGGAAGAAAAAGTCTCTTGCCTCTACGGCAGCTCCAGACCTTTTCCCGGCTAGCCGTGGCACACTAGCCCCCGCAGGCTGTGTTCACACTGCCAACCCCAGTCCTCTCCTGGCACTCCGACCGAAGCCCGAGCCTCAGCTCCCAGCCCCGCCTGCCCCGGCAGGTGAGCAGACAAGCCTCTCGGGCTGCTGAGTGCCTGTTGGCTCTGATCCTCTGTGCGGGAATCTCCCCACTTTGCCCTCTGCACCCCTGTTGCTGTGCTCTCCTCCGCGGCTCCGAAGCTTCTCCCCTCCGCCACCCAGTCTCCACCTGCGAAGGGGTTTCCTAGGGTGTGGAAACCTTTCCTCCTTCACAGCTCCCTCCCACTGGTGCAGGTCCCATCCCTATTCTTTCGACTCTTTTTTCTTTTGCCCTACCCAGTTACGTGGGGAGTTTCTTGCCTTTTGGGAGGCCTGAGGTCTTCTGCCAGCGTTCAGTAGGTGTTCTATAGGAGCAGTTCCACCTGTAGATGTATTTCTTATGTATCTGTGGGGAGGAAGGTGATCTCTGCATCTTACTCTTCTGCCATCTTGAAGCTCTCTCCTCTGGACTTACTTTTAATTTGCTAAAAATAGTATTCAGAACATTTCTACTTCTTAGGAATGGGCTTATAGGCATGAAAAGTTAGAAGTGTACAAATAGTGCTCAATTGATGATTTACTCAATACTTTTTCTTATTGTACTCTATTACTTGTAAATTCCATTAACAAACTTTTTTTTTTTTTTAACAAACTAGAGCATTAAAGGCAGGCAAGGCAAAATTTTAATTATCTTTTGTGGCAAAACACCATATGTTCTGCTTTAACAACAGAAAATACAATGAACCACATTCAGTTTTATAAAACAATACTTTTTAAAATTTAGCTGAGATGAAAAAGTTAAGCTGGTCAACACATTGCGAACTGGATCAGTTTGTGACATATTTGATACTGCCAAAATATTTATCACTCAGCCTAAGTACCTATCAATGAAAAGGGGAGATGTGGTTTATCACTTTAATACTCAACATAATTTTGTATCCAGCTGTGGCCCTCAATAAATTTGAAAACTTTTCCTGTGAGAAGGAGGAAGGTTGAAGGGGAAGATATGTGGATGCCATTACAAAGCAACCAGATGTTTACTCTGGCACTTTGCATGAAAGTTAAACAAACAATAAAAATACTGATTGTGTGTGTGTCTTTGGATAAAACTGTTTTTAAGGCTTGCTTTATGATTTATTTGATCTCTTGCAGAGAAGAAAGATTGAGTTGTTTTTTAAAGATTTTAAAAATAAATATGCATCTAATTTTGTTTTGGGAAATGTAATTCCATACATGCATTTTTAGGAAAGGAAAATATGAAAGGGAATATTTATTAACTACTAAGCAGTAAGTGAGTTCTAGTCACTATCCTTGTGCCTTAAGTAGCTGGACCTTTGTTCCTCAGGAAGAAATGACATTAGTATCAGGCACTTGCAGAAAAAGGTCTGCTCTAACAAATCAACAGAATAGCATTTTCCCAAAGGCTAACAAATCAACAGAATAGTATTTGTCCAGAGGCAGACAGACGTTTTTCTGTGACTTTCTGTCACGTTAAAAATTTTAAAAGAATAGATTTTTCTTTTTTTTTTTGGGAAAAGAAAGGTTTTTGGATATCATGTTTTTGTTAGACCCATATAAGCATTATAATCAGAATACCAAGAAAAGCTTGTCTCAATATTTAATATAAACGAAGAGTCATGAATACCACATCCCAAGGTATTTTAACAGATCTGAATCTTGCCTTCTGAGGACTTTGGATCCAAAGGTACTTTCATATAGAAGAAAAATAGTTATTTCAGAGATTTTTTGAAGACTCACATATAACTGAAAAAATATTGATTTGTTGACAGAATTTATCAAGTTTTTAAAAAATATTTTTGAACTGTCTAGACTTGTAGCCATGAAGAGCACTTTGCTTTGCTAAATAATTCATTTGATTTAACTTCTACCCCAAATTCTGGTTTTCAGTATTTCAAAAAATACTTGGCTTCTCTTTAAGTCACTTCTCTCTGTCTCATACATTTTTCAGCTTATGGAGACCACAATTTTAATGGTTATCTTTTTACAGAGACAGATATATGTATTGTGTGAGACATACCTCGTGGCATGGTCAGCCCATTCTTAATACATGGTAAGTATTAAATTAGTGAATCCTATCTTAATTATTTTTTATATTCCATACTTCATGCTTTCTCTACTGCTTGAAGCTCCCTCTCCTTTACCTTAAAGTCCAAATATCCACATTCCCTTGTTTAGCTACAAAAAGCCTATCCAGGTCCCACTCTGGCAAAATGGTACTCTGGCCCACAACTTTTAATGTTTCTACGCACCAGAATTTCCATTCCCATTCCATCCTCATTTCTACTCTTCCTCCACCAAATGTCCCATTTTCTTGATGAAAGTGGAGGTACCTACCAGAATAAATGAATCTCATTAAATAGTTAACTCAGTCACATTAAATTATGGATGATTAATAATGAATCCTTCTTGTTGAATTTTTATCTGAAATAAATTTATTTCCAAAATAAATTCTAACTAGACTGAGTATAAAAAGTGTTTTTGGTGGAAAATCTTTTTTTCAACTGTCCTTAAAATTAAACTCATAAGATAAATTAATAATTTTTTTAAATTGAAAATTTTCTATTTCATAGATAAAGAGATTTTTAAATGGTTTTTTATTCATCATATATCTCCAAATTATATTTTGACTTCTCACTTGACATTCTTGTGTCTCTTTTATGCTTAGTTAAGTTTTGGGGGAGGTTTTTATGCATTATTTTCTCTGCTTTTTAATTTTATAAATGTATGAATTCTATAAACTTTTCAGTTCATTCAATCTTGTTCAAAGACCACTGGGATCCTTCTTCTATGAGAAAAATTATATAGGTAACAAATCCAATTATCTTAAGCACAGATATTAAAAAGCACGCTGAAGCAGGAGAACCAAGAATTTCCTGAGCCCACATAAACCTGGCATCTAGCAACCAGCAATAGCAGGCTGCTGCTGAGGATGGGGTAAGTGTGTGAAAAATAGCCCCACGTGAAGCACAGACCTGCAGGGTCTCATGAGAGCTAAAGATAGAACACTGATGTTGAAGAAAGGCCTCTGGCACCCAAGGAACCACACTAAGCAGAAGGTAATCACAGCCAACCACCGGAAGACTTCTGCTTCTACTTAGAAGTAGAAAACCACAAGAAAATGTTACTTCCACTCTGACAATGAGAAAAAAAAATTAAACCAAACAGATAATTTGCTTAAACCTGATAAAAGCCAACTATTAGCTTTCTAAATTATTTTCAAAAATTGCGGCAAAACAGTGTTTCAAGAAAGGTAGCTAAGAGGAAAAGCATAATATTAAAGTCTTAGGACTGTCAAGCTTCTGACAAAATTATTTCTAAAAATCTCAAAATGCCTATATATTAATGCAACAATGCTGTTTAATAAATTGATGACATTTCTTGAATGACTGAATCCCTGCCCTTCATTTGGACAGTAAACATTTTTAGCCTTTTGTGCCTATTATGAGACCATGCTACTGGATACTAACATTTCTTCAATTTCTTACATAAGTGGTGTCAGAATTCCTCCATTATCAGTCAATCAACCTGTCTACAGAGTCTTTTTTCTTCCCTCCAACATTCTCTAAGTTAACTCATAATTCAGTCTGCTAAGTGAGAGCCAGGCTATAGGGAACTGGAAAAAAAGGCCACCTTTCTCATGGTTTTCCCTAGCTATGCCCCATGGCAGCTATACTCAAGAGATTCCTATTTAAGTGACTATCACTGCCATGTATTAACAACCATCCAATGTCGAAGCACATTTTATTCCTGAGCTTTAAGGAAAAAATCAATTGGTGCAGGAAGTAGAACAGAGAAAATAAGGAGAAAGAGAAAAATATAACTGAGGATTTGCACAAATTCAATTTTAAAAATAATATTGAAAGAAGATGTGGTACAAATATGCAATGGAATATTACTCAGCCATAAAAAAGAATGAAATAATGCCATTTGCAGCAACATGGATGGACCTAGAGGTTGTCATACTGTGTGAAGTAAGTCAGACAGAGAAAGACAAATATCATATGGTATCTCCTATATGTGGAATCTAAAAAAATGGTACAAATGAACTTATTTACAAAACAGAAATAGACTCACAGATATAGAAAACAATCTTATGGTTACCAGCAGGGAATGGAGGGGAGGAATAAATTGGAAGATTGGGATTGACATATACACACTACTATATATAAAATAGATAACTAATAAGGACATACTGTGTCACACAGGGAACTCTACTCAGTACTCTGTAATAACCTATATGGGAAAAGAATCTAAGAAAGAGTGGATATATGTATATGTATAACTGATTCACTTTGCTGTACAGCAGAAACACAACACTGTAAATCAACTATACTCCAATAAAAATTTTTTTTAAATGTTAATTTACTTAAAAGTAGTTTAATCAATATTCTACTTATTCTTCAAAAACAGCTGTGGTATTTAAAGATTTTTAGTTCAAGAAATGCATAAGACATTAACCACTGGGAAAGGGCTCAAGATGGTGGCATAGGAAGATCCTGAACTCACCTCCTCCCACAGACACCACAAATCGACAACTACATACAGAATAATTCCCTCCAAAAGGGACCTGAGAATTGGATGAACAGAATCTCCACAACAAAGAACAAAAGGACTGGATTGAGATGAGTAGGAGAAATATACAGTCATACCAAGGGAAAAAATCACACCCCATCCACGGCTATCTACAATTGGGAATGATCACAAGGATAGGGTTATTTTCCCTGAGGAGTGAGGGATTTGAGCTCCACGTCAGACATCCCAACCCTTAGAAACTGCATAAGAGAGACGAGCTCCCAAAACACGTTGTCTTTGAAAACCAGTGGGGAATATGTCCAGGAAAAGTATAGAGCTACAGGGAATGGAAAACCCACTTTTAAAGGACTCATGCACAAACTCATCTGACCTGAAAATCAGTGCAAAAACACTAGATTGAAAGGCACATGGACCATAGGTGAAGGGGACCCACTTACTAATCCTGAAGCATCTGTTGGAGAGGCAGGAACGAGTTGGGTTACTCCTTGAGGACTGAGATACTGGCAGGCACCATTTTGGAGACCTCTATCAGTTAGCACCAGTGGGCATGCCCTGTCAATAGCCCAGCTCACCACTGCACTTTGGCCAGGCCTCACAGCAAGTCAAGTGATAAATCTGCCCAGCAGTGCCAGATAGCTACTGTGGCTGGGATCCACAGTCTTCCTGGGGGCCAGCCTTGCCCACCAGCATGCCATAGTAGCAGCCACAGCCTCACCAAAACAGAAAGGTGCATGCAGGCCACATAAAGGACACCCCTTGAACTCCTGTCCCTGGTGGCCAGCAGGATTGTGCTTCTCAGCTCTATAGGACATCTACATAAGGCCACTCATTCCAGACTGGGAGAAGTAGCTGATATACCTAATACTGGAAACAAACAGAATTATACAAAATGTGGAAGCAGAAAAATATTTTCCAATCAAAAGAGCAAGATAAACTTCTGAAAAAGAAGTAAACAAAACATAGATAAGCAATCTATTTAAAAAGGAGTTCAAAGTAATGAACATAAAAATGCTTCCTGAACTCAGGAGAAGAATGGATGAATGCAGTGAGAATTTCAAAAGAGATAGAAAATATTAAAAAATACCAAACAGAAGTTATAACTGAACTGAAAAATACACAGTGGGGTACAACAACAGATTGGATGAACTAGAAAATACATCGGCAAGCTGAAAGATAAAGCAATGAAATTCACACAGACAGAGCAGCAAAATGAAAAAATAATTTAAAAAGTAAAGATACATTAAGGGATCTTTGGGACAATATCAAGTGGAATGACATTTGTATTACAGGAGACACAGAAAGAGAAGAGAGAGAGGGAGGGATAGAAATATTTGAAATAAAGATTAGTGACTGAAAACTTCCCTAATCTGAAGAAGGAAACAAATATTCAGGTCCAGGAAGTCCAGAGAGTTCGAAATAAGATGAACCCAAAGAGACACATACCAGGACATATTATAGTTAAAATGGTAAAAGTTAAGGATTAAGACAGAATCCTAAGAGCAGCAAGAGAAAAACAACTTGTTACATACATTGAAAACCCAATAAGGCTATCTGCAGATCTTTCAGCAGAAACCTTACAGGCCAGATGGTGGTAGAATAAAATATTTGAAATGCTGAAAGAAAAAACAAACAAAAAACTACCAACCAAGAAATCTCTACGCAGCAAAGTTATCATTCAGAATTGAGGAAAGATTAAGGATTTCCCTCATAAGCAAGGCTAAAGGAGTTCACCACCTCTAAATTAGGACTTCTTTAAGCTGAAAAGAAATGGCTTTTAAATATTCTTTTCATATGTTAGAAAACATGAACGTGAAAATCTCACTGAAAAAGGTAAATATTTTAAAAAGGTAGTGGGTCAAATACTTATAAAGCAAGCATGAAGGTTAAAAGACAAAAGTAGTAAAGTTAACTAAACTACAATAATTAGAGTACATAAAAATGTAAAATGTGTCATTAAAAGTATAAAACATTGGAAGGGAATAAGAAGATAAAGCTTGGAATGTGTTCAAATTTAAGCTGCTACCAACTTAAAACAAATCAAATTACTTTCCTTATGTGTTACTTCCCTAATACAAGTTTGCAGGATAATTAGTCCTGTAACTGGCCATGAAAACTGTTCACTGGGAGTTGACGGATTGGTTTTCCATTTCCTGCTATGCACCTTATGTCTATAAAAAGAGATTTTTTTTTTTTTTTTCGGTACGCGGGCCTCTCACTGTTGTGGCTTCTCCCGTTGCGGAGCACAGGCTCCGGACGTGCAGGCTCAGCGGCCATGGCTCACGGGCCCAGCCACTCCACAGCCTGTGGGATCTTCCCGGACCGGGGCACGAACCCGTGTCCCCTGCATCGGCAGGCGGACTCTCAACCACTGCGCCACCAGGGAAGCCCAAGAGATGATTTTTGATAGATCAGGTGACATTGAAGTATCAACTCCATATGATTAGACAACCTAATAGCACTGTTCCCCATTTTTTTCTGTGCCTAGAACTGATTCTGGATTGATGGTAAATCCTGAATCAATTTTTTATGAATGGTTGAATGAACAATTAAAGATGAATTCCAAAGTTACTTATGACACCTTTAAGGATTACTCTGTGCTGCTGCTGAGTATACACTTGAAGGGTGATCCTGAATCTCCAACTGCTCAAGCAGCCCAGAAGAAGTCCCAGTCACATACATGTGTGAGAAGGGCCTGTAAGAGCCTGATGAAAGAAACTCATACATGTGAAGAAAATGCTTAATCTTCCTTGACAGGGGATTTGCACATTGAGCTGACAAGTATCTCTCTCCATCTCCTGTACATCTAACATTTTTTTGTTGTAATTTTAAAGGAAAATGCCACACACTTATGCTAATTTTAGAGGAGAGTATCATACACAGGTGACCAGCATGCTGGGATTCTGATGAATTAAAAATATTAAGATACGTAGAATTATGGATGTTATACAGAAGCTAAAAACTTGAGCCCTTACTGTTGCTCACTGAAAGTCTAATCAGATGACACTTCTCAGATTATTGATGTATAAAATGAGATCTTGCTACTATAGTTCCTTTTCATGTGTGAAAATGTTCATCATGATTTAGGTTGAAGTGAGTGTCATATACTGTGTAATGTGCAATTAAAATAAGATGATGTCATGAATTATCTGAAAATTTTTAGAAGTTCTATTCATGATTTATTCTTTCTCCTTATTTCTCCTGAAGGGATGACATATTGTAGATACAGCATTTTCTACCCCGTTAAAAATAGGCAATGTTTAAGTATCAATATATGAGTGACATCAATTTAAAAATTCAATAGTTTAATTATTAGATATAAATAATGAAATATGGAAGAGAAGACTTTTAAAGGCAAATTTGTTTTATAATGCCTTTAGAAAATGTATGCTTAAAACACAATGAAGAAAAATTATTATGGCAAGACAGCAGTGGCAGAAACATAATATTTGAATCTCTATAAATCTAATGCCTCATGAAGGTCAACGAATATAGCAAGCAAACAAACTCATAAATTGATCAAATTAGATATTTGTGTTCATCAAAAGATCCTGTTAAAAGAGTTAATAGGGAAACAAAAAAAAGTGGAAAGTGGATATTTATAGTATATATATCTGAAAAAAATACTTTTCAGAATATATAAACAGCTTCTGCAAAGCAGTAAGGAAAAGAGCAACAATATAATAAGTAGAAGCAAAAGACTTGCATAGGAATTTCATGAAAAGAGAATATCCAAATGGCCAAAATGAGTCAAAATAGTGGTTACCTCTGTGGCAGTAGGACAGAGGAAAGCTATCTTCTGAAGTTTTTTGAATATTCTATAGTTATATTTAGTGGGTTGATAGATTCACAGATTGTGCACTTAAGATTGCAGACCTACCTAAATATCTTATTATACTTAATAAAATAATTTAAAAATAAAAACTTCATTGGAACACAACATCTCATTTATGATAGTGACAAAATTCTACAGCTATAATATAGTGTTCTCTCGAAGAATCTCTGAAGCCAGGACCCTCATATATTGTTGACAGGTATGCAAAATATCACAACCCTTATGGAGAATAATATATCAATAACTAATAAAATCTACCAAATGTAAAATAGATAGCTAGTGGGAAGCAGCCACATAGTACACGGAGATCAGCTCAGTGCTCTGTGACCACCTAGAGAGGTGGGATAGGGAAGGTGGGAGGGATATGCAAGAGGGAGGAGATATGGGGATATATGCATATGTATAGCTGATTCACTTTGTTATAAAGCAGAAACTAACACACCATTGTAAAGCAATTATACTCCAATAAAGATGTTAAAAAAAAAAAAAAAGAACCTAAGGCAAGTAGCACTTTATAGAAGGAAACCATTAACTAATATAGATTGATTTATAAGGCTCCTGTTTGTATATTTCAGGGGCTACGGACTGATAAAAAATTTAATCTCTAGTACATTTTATAAGGTATAAAGGATATTCTACTTAGCTATGTATATTTGAAGGTGTACTATCTCAAAAACACAAAAGGGAATCCACAAATACTTTACCTTAAGAGAAAAGGGGATGTTATAAAATATTTAGAAATCAAAGATATTCATTAAGAAACCAACAATTATTGAATGTCAGGTATTTGGAAGTAATGCCCTTAATATTATTATTAACATTAACTTTAACAAAATTAAAATAGCAAATAATGTTATTTGTGAATAACCAGGATTTTTTGTTTGTTTCATTTTTGAAGAAAATAGCACAGCTGCAGTTAGAGGCTTTCTATTTTAATTAATTACAAGAAAATATTGTTTTTTCTTTTTTAATTAATTGAATTTATTTTCTAGGGCAATTTTAGCTTCACAGCAAAACTGATTGGAAAGTACAGAGAGTTCTCATGTAGTCCCTCTCTGTACATGCACAACCTCCCTCACTATCAACTTTCCTCACCATGGTTGTTTGTTTGTTATAATTGATGAACCTACATTTGCACATCATTTATCACCCAAAGTCCAGAGCTACATTAGGGTTCACCCTTGGTGTTGTACATTCTGTGGGTTTTGAAAATGTATAATGACATGTATCCACCATTTTAATATCATACAGAATTGTCTCACAGCCCTAAAAATCCTCTATGCTCTGCCTATTCAACCCTCCCTCCCTGCAACCCCTGGAAACTACCAATCTTCTACTGTCTCCATAGTTTTACTTTTTCCAGATTATCATATAGTTGGAATCATACAGTATGAGCCTTTTCAGATTGACTTATTTCAGTTAATAATATGCGTTTAAGTTTCCTCTGTGTCTTTTCATGGCTCGATTGCTCTTGTATTTTTGGTTTGCTTGTTTTGTTTTGTTTTAGCAATGAATAATATTTCATTTTCTGGATATACCAGTTTATCCACTTACCTACTAAGAGACATCTTGGCTGCTTCCATGTTTGGCAATTATGAATAAAGCTGCTGTAAAAAAAAATTTTTTTAATCACATAAATTTAATCCAGCTGTCCACTTTTAGAAACCTACCCCAAAACTGCACTGATAAAAATATGAAAAGAAATGTGCATGAAGCCATGCACTGCACACTTTACATAGTAACAAAAGACTGGGGGACAATCTAAATGTCCATCAAGGGAGGACTGAAGAAATGATGCACATCCAATCATTGGAGTACCAACATTCCACAAAAGGAAAAAAAAATATTTCTATATATACAACCATGAGGAGTGATTTGCAAGATATATGGTAAGTTTTGTTTTGGGTTTAATAAAGCATGGTTAAAAAATATAAATGCCATAGCTTAAGTAAGGGAGACTATACATTTATAGGTGTATATATATATATATATATATATACATGTATATATACATAAATATATTACTATATAAGAAAAGAAGATACAGATAAATTTCCCTTATGGACTGATAAATTTTCCTTATATATTAGTATAAATATATTAATATATAAGAAAAGAAGACTACAGATGTATTTCCCTCACAGACAGAGAACATGATTATCTATATAGAAAATCTTAAAGAATCAACACAAAAAGCTACTAGAATGAATTAACAAGTTGAACAAAGTTGCAGGATACAAGGACAATTTACAAAAAGTAATGTATTACTATATAATAGCAGTGAAGAGTTGGAAAAATGGACATAATCCAAATGTCCCTCAACTGGTGAATGGATTAAAGTAAATAAATGATGGTGCAAATCTATTATGAAATGCCACAAAACAATAAAGAGGAACGTACTACTGATATATACAATAACAAATTAATATCAAATGCATTCTGAGAACTGGAAGAAACCTGCTTCAATAGGCTGCATGTTACATAATTCCATTTCTTTTTTCAAAAAAATTTTATCAAAGTACAGTTGATTTACAATGTGTTAATTTCTGCTGTACAGCAAAGTGACTCAGTTACACATATATATATTCTTTTTCATATTCTTTTCCATTATGGTTTACCACAGGTTATTGAATATAGTTCCCTGTGCTTCCATTTCTATGACATTCTGAAAAAGATAAAATGATAGAGACATAAAACAGACTAGTAGTTGTCAGAGGCTGGGGGAGGTTGTGGGTTTGACTATGCAGCGGCCCGGAGGGACTTATGTGATATCTTGACTGTTGTGATTACACAACTCTATGATTTTGTCAAAACTTGAAAACTGTACACTAAAATGGGAGATTTTCACTATATGTACATTATACATTAACAAAAAATTTTAAAATGATGGGAGGGTAAACTATTAAGTAATGAAAAATAATTATATTCACAGGTAGGATGATGGTAATGGGGTAGAATGGTCAGGGACAGAATATTTTCTCTAAAGACTGCAGATTCTTTCAAAAGATTTAACTTGTTGATTTTTATTTTAGATGTGATTTTAAACCTATGCAAATATTATACATAATTGTAAAACAAAATTAGACTTTAAAAAGCACTTTATAACAATTAATGTAAAATTAAATAAGCCTGTCATAAACTACAATAATAACATAAGGATTTAAAAGAAACAAAACAATCTGCAATAAAAAAAGTTGTAAACTATTTTCCTAAATCATGTTGTTGATAGTATTGATAATACTGTTTTTGTCATTCAGAGTCAGCTGTATGTATAATTTGCAATAGAGCAAATGAGTCATTATTTTGCTGTCACTGAGAATCAAGATATTTTACATGATTGAAAGGAATTTTATTTTCAAAGAAAGTATACAGTGGGATTTATCCAGTGTAGAGGTTTTGGTAGGCAGGTGCAACAGGAGGACAACAGCATATTGATGTTAACTATATAAGCAAAAACATAATAATGAATGATAGTACAAGGTTAATTGTGAATATTTCCTGCTTTAGTCATGGAATTAAGAATTTCTAAGGAGTTCTGTTTCCTCTTAGGTAGAAATAGTACTTAGAGACATCAATTTGGGTGTAGAAGATGCTCACTGCTGTTTTGTTTCTAGGTCTGCTTAGTAGAAAGAGCTAGAAATTGTGTCATTTTAAAATATACAATATATCATGAGTTAATATTGATACTTTTAATTCAAATTCAGGACTACAGGATTATTACTTAGTCTTTATGATGCTGTGGATCCTGCAAAATGAAATAGATGGGCACCTTTCTAAGGTGCTGTGTGATACATATAATAAAAGTTTCTGTAACTGGAATCAGAAACTTGACTCTAGTTATCACAGTGGGAATCTAAGCCTCTCACCTGGTTTCCACATCTAAACCTGTTATTAGAACTACAATCTATTGATTGAGGGAGAGGCTAGGTCGACTGAAGGAAGGCAGCCACAATTTCTGCTACAAATTTTTCCCTCAATGGGTATGTATCCTTTCACCAAAGAGACTATAACCTAAGAAAAAGTAAATATCCAGTAAAAACTCATGTTTTCTTATATATTAATTATGAATTATTGTTAATATCTGAAAAAACAAAATAACAAGTGGTCAGAGGGATTATGTAGATTAGATAACGTATAGTATTGTTGAGGTGGACACGCTTGGCTACCAAATGAATTCTCATATTACTGAGAGATATTTTGGTGGGAAAAGCCATAAAAGCCCCAAGAACTACCACGTGCACCTTCATTTCATTCCCTTATTCCACCAAAAGAGAAAAACAATGCCTACCTAATGCAATGGGGATATGCAGAGATTAATGCACCAACAAATCCTTGAAGGATTCAGGGGTGTTGATTCTTATACCTCGATTTATCTTTCCTTGCATCATGGAAAATTGCAAGGATTTGTCACAGCTTTTGATAAAGAAGCATGTACTACTGAAAACTTAATAAAATGGGAAGGCCAATGGAGCTTGCTATTCCTGATATGACAGCTTTACTGGATCAATTGACCCACCATCAATTGACCTGGCAGATTCTTTTGTTTCTTGATTGTAGTTAGTAAAGGCTATCAGAAGCAATTTGCCTTACAAAATGGAGAAAGCAATTCACCTTCAATGTTCTACCTCTGAATTATTATGTCAGCTTTTCTGGTCCCTGTAATAAAATTTTCCAGAAGAAATTTAATGTCTTGATATCCTATAAAACATCAAGATTATCCATTAAATAAATGGCATTATATTAATTGGACTGAGTGAAAGTAAGTAGGTAATACCCTAAGGTGCCATATTAAGAGACTTACATGCCAAAGGTAGTTAAATTCTGTGAAAAGTCAAGGTCTTGTCATATCAGTGAAGTTTCTAGTAGCCCACTGGTTTTAAGTATGCTGGGATATCCTCTCTAAAGTAGGACTGGTTGCTGTACCTTGCAGCATCCATCAATAAGAAGGAATGAGCAATTTGGGGTTTTGGATGTAACTGTATTTAAGCATGCAGCTCAGAAGACCTCTAGTTCTGACTGGAGCCCAAATTAAGAGAGAAATCTGCAGTGAGTACGGGCTATGGTACAAGATGCCCTGCCAGTTGAGCCTTATGTGCCAGGAAACAAATGCAGTTCTTTCTATGCTAAAACTATTCTCCATTTGGGAGTGTCTCCTGGCCTAGTCCCTGACCCTTATGGAGACTGAATGCCTGACCATGGAAGAAGAGGTAACTATGCAACTTGAACTACAAATCAAGAACCATGTATCTTCTGACCCACCATATTATATAGTTTAGATATGGAAACAGGCAATGCTCTTAACCTCTACACATTTTCACCTCTCTAGAGATTTCTTCTTTATACGACATTTACTACCGTGGTACCATTAGAGAATGGTGTCCTAGTCTTACCTTGATATTGTTTGAGATGCCTTATCCTCCAAGGTTTAACATGGTATATCTAATCACAGGGTCCACCTTGGTCTCTTTGTTAGTCCTTGAAAGCACATATGATCTGAGAGTGGATCTGTGTCTGTTGTGCACCTAATGCTGACCAGGTCCTGAAACAACCCCAATGGATTTTTTATTTCAGCCTCCCTGAGATGGAGAGTGCCTACTGCCTAACAGTGTCGGTGACCACAAACCTCATATGCCTCGTACCCCCAGAACTGGAACCCTGGATATCTACATAAATCATTTTAGTCTGTTACATGTCAGCTGGTGAGAGGGAGAAGGCCAAAACAACCTGCCTATTTCTACTGATTGCTAGACTTTCATTTCTCCTGCCTCTATCTATGACATGCAGTCTGTAGTCTGTACTATGTGACTTATTGAGCACATGCGTGCATGAGTGCACGGGCACACGCACACACACGCGCACACACACACACACACACACACCAACAGTAGGATACTGGCATGAAATAATCAGGAAGTCATATCCTGACCTTTGTGTGTGCAGAGGTGGAGACTGAAAGGAGAGGTCCTACCTGTAATATTTCTTCACAGGAAGCACCATGACAGCTGTATTTCTGGCCAATGGAGAAGAATCTATATTAGTTTCAATCCTCAACAAGGGAATCCCACTTTCCACAAAAGGGAGTAAGAGCTAACTCTCTCAATGAACAGAATGTTGATTAAAATAGAGAATGCAAATAAGAAAGCAAGAAGAAAGCCAAACCTGTTTGTTGTGGGAGAAGAAGGAAAGAGGAGAGATGAAAAAGCTTTTCCTACTTCATGACTAAGGTAGAAAGCATTTTGCAAAATTCTTCAGAGTTATTTTCTATTCATATAAATTGCTGAATACTGATTATATATAGACTACCAGTTAAATGAGGTATATTGATGTCATCTTCCTCCCCCAAACATAGGAAATGATGGAAAGAAAAAAAAAAAGGAACTTTAATATATTAACCTGAAAGGATGACAAGAATGGGGGCAAGGAACAACAGTGGATGAAAATTCTCAGCCAAGTTTTAGAAAGACGGAAAAGTGATAACTGACCACACAGTTGAGAAAGTTAAATCTATGTGCCTACAGAGGCCAGTACCTTCAAGAAGTGAGCTGACAAGCTCTGCAGATCAGCTGAGGATCTCAGAGCTTGTTGGCACTGCAGAACTTGCAAGCAGGAGGTGACAAGCAGGGTTTGGATGAGTGTCTGTGTATGGTGTATTTGTCCCTCCAGGACCCTTCCCTCCTACATGAGATGCATGAGATGACTGCTACTCATCAATGCTGCACAAAACAGTAAAGCAAATGAAGCAAAGAGACTTGAGGTCCCCAAGCACAGGGGAAGGAAGAAGGGAGACAGGGACAGAAAAAAAAAAAAAGGAACTTTATGAGGGCATTCATTAGGAACTGTGGACCCTCAGCAACCTCTCCCACTATTTTCAAGGGAGACCACCTTCCAGGCAAAATACAATCCTATCACAGTCAACCAGGCAAGAGATAGAAGACTTTCACCCTAGAGAAATTAAATGACCCAGAGAAAAGATCTTCAAACTAAAAAGATCTTCTAGCATTCGTGTTTGAATGTTTGGGTAACATGTGAAGTGGTGCCCCAAATTTTCAATTTAATACTACTTTCTTAACATATCTGATCTATGACACTCAACCCATGATCTCCAGAAGGGCACACTGACAATGCAGTTTCCGTGTACTTCGCATTTGCTTGCCCTACAGCACCAGCACACTCTTGTTCTAAATAGGTCCCCATAAATATTTTGAGTCTATTAACAAATTCAGCCATATACTTGCCAAATCTCAGTTATCAAAAATCTCAAAGTGCATGAAGAAACTTTTGTAAGTCAGCTAATGTTCCCTGGGCACGATAACTTCTAAACAGAGTTTTCTATCATATTTCTGTACGATGTCAACATAGAAGTGAACAAACCCACTTGGAACTTTAGAGGACTTATATTTTTGCTTCAGTGAAGCTAAACGAAATTATTTAATAGCTTAAAGTCAATCTCCCACCTTTTCAAAATTTCAGCATCAGCATTCATGAAAGGTTTTAGTGGAGTTTCAGACTAGGAACCAAAAAAGACACTGGTAGTCAACTGTGTATCCATGGAAATAGGAAATGAGTAGACATTTTGATAAGATTATGCTATCTTTGGGATAGGTCATAATGACACCTGGTGAAAGGAAATGCAGGACAGAAAAGGGCCTGAAGCAAGCCCATACATATAACATTTAACTCAGCTCCATCGCTCTCATTTGTCATTGGCACTGTAGTTTTCAACCCTCAGCACCTAAGAAAATGTTTAGTTGTTTCTAAAATTCAATGAGAGCTCTGGCTTTCATGGAAAAATTTTTGATATGTCACTTCCTATTTACCGGAAAGGGTTATGGAAAACTTATTGAATTAATTTCTTGGTTATAGTTAATGTTCTAATTTTTAGAATAAATCACTGTCCTTCTTCTCACTGATCTCTTTAGTAAAGCAGCCATCCTTTTAAAGTTTCTCAGTTTTATATACTGCCTCATTGACTCCCATGAGAATGAAATAATATAATGTGTATAAAGTGCTTAGCACAATAGCTGACATGAGTAAATGCACATTAACGGGTAGCTGTTTAGGTTATGTCATTATTGCTATTAACTTGCAATTTCATGAACTTTCCATTTAATATCTTTAAAAGAAACACAAGTATTTTCTTCTACATCTGGTTAATGTTTAAGTCATATATAGAATCATAATAATCAAATGTTATTCCTTATTTTTGACATGATCTTTTTTCTTCTCTATTCTTTTCTTTTTGAGAGTAAATATAAAGTCATGAAGACTCAGGGTTAAATAATAACAGTTTGGAGAATCCTCATTTCCTCAGTTATATTAGCTTTTAAAGTAAAGTCAAGTAAAGGGTGAATGCCAGTTCTGCTTTGTTGTCTTTGAAAAACGTCTATCAAGAAGAATCTCTGTTCCCTTTATTCCTTACAAACTGATAGAGAAAAATGTATACTTTCTATTATTCAAATGTATCCATTTTTGACTTAAATATCTGCTCATTAAGCAGCCTTAACTGTAACTCCAAGAATATTTATTTGCTCTCTTGCTGAATTCAATTTCTTTTATAGAACTAAACATATTAAATTTCCCCTCTTTTGTAATTAGAGTTACAAACATCCAGTGTACCTTAAACACATCCCTTTACGCCTACTTTCCTGGTATCCCTTCATGTTTGCATTTGTGCTTGATTTTTCACATTTTAACGAAGTTTAATCAACATGTGTATTAATTTATTCCACGATGGCTCTTGCAGACACCATACTGAACCATATTTCGGCTCTGCCTTGTTCTTGTCCAGTATTCTTGAGATGCATGTGCAATGAAAAAAAGTGATTAATTTAAAACTTAGTTAAATCTGAAAAACAACCAATGATAACCAGTCTCTCCTTTTCAAGACCTTCTCAGACTCATAGACTGAATGTAATAATATATGTATCTACCACACACACACACACACACACACACACACACACACACACAAGAAGGGAGCAAGAGACAGGGAGAGGGCTTATTTATAACATGTACCAATGTATATTGGGGACCAATTAAATCTGACAATTAAACAAAACACATACATTAAAATATCAGTAGAAAATTCAGTGAAGACTTTTTCATAATTTGGAAGTAAGGAGGTAATTGCTAAGCTTGACATCCACGCCAATAGTTAGAAAGGAAAAGACTGACATAACGGATTGCATGAATATTTAAAATGTCTTTAGGGAAAAGAAACATGAATAAAATTAAAACAGGTTATATACCAGGATAATATTGAATCTCATGTGACAATTTTTTTTAAAGGGCATTGCTGTTCTTAAAGCAAACACAGCTTTTACAGGAAAAAAAAGACAAAAATTCTTAACAAGAAATGAGCAAAGAGAATGAAAATGAATAGGCATTTTGCCAAGAAAAAATATAAATGCCTTCTGCCTAATAAACACTATTAAATCAAAACAATGCAGAATAAAAATATAGTGAAAGATTTGGTTTGTGTTTTTAGATTTACAAATCTTAAGAATGTCATTAACGCTCAGAATTGGCAAGCTTTTTGAGGAAATGTATTAATAAATCTTCAAATTATTAAAATGGTTTTGGAGAACAATCTGGTAGTAAGTATCAAAATTTTAAATGTATCTACTCTTTGACTCAGCAATTCTACTTTAAAAATAGATCTCAGGGCTTCCCTGGTGGCGCAATGGTTCAGAGTCCGCCTGCTGATGCAGGGGACACGGGTTCGCGCCCTGGTCCGGGAAGATCCCACATGCCGCAGAGCGGCTGGGCCCGCGAGCCATGGCCGCTGAGCCTGCGCGTCCGGAGCCTGTGCTCCGCAACGGGAGAGGCCACAACAGTGAGAGGTCCGCGTACCGCCAAAAAAAAAAAAAATAGATCTCAGAAAAATATATTGGTGTATGCAGATGAAGAAGAAATGCGTTCATCTAATTTCTTTAAATAACAAAATTATAAAGCTTGTTTTCTAGTAAATTTTTCATGAAGGGCTCATGGAAGTGATATTCCCTGAGTTTTCAATGTTGAAAATAATTTTTGTGTGCCCTTTATACCTAAAAGTCAGTTTTGCTGGATATAACATTTTTAGTTCCTTTTATTCTTTCCCCTTGAACAGTCTAAAATTTTAATCCAATTTCTTGGATATCAATGCTACTACCAAGATATATAATAATAATTTTCTTTCTCTGTTCTTTGCTTAGATAGCCAAAAAATATTTTTTCTTTTTTTTTGTTACTGTTCCATAATTTAAAAATTAAATCATTTTTGGTAATGACCCGTATGTCTTATATTATAGAATATTATTATTATATTATAGAATACGATATGCCAGTTTAAAAGAGTAAAAACAGCACAAATTTATGGCATTTGGTATTTCTATTTCTACCTTGGTGACGTAAAATCAGATTTAAAGTTCTGTTTTAGATTCCCATTTTTAAAAATTCTCAGTACTTGCTATGGAGGTTAATTATAGAAGCAATTCCAATGTAAAGTTCTGCTCTGGGGGGAAATGACATCAAATATCTCTTTTTAAATTTCCTATAGACCAACTTGTGAACCTGTGTATAGGCGCATGTGTGAAATGGGAAGGTCAGTGTTGTTTCTGAATCAGAAGCAAATAATATTTAATAGTAATTGAACACATTAATTTATGATATAGCTAATAGAGCTTATTTTATTTTCAAAATACACTAAATAGTTTTTTTTTCCCCCACAAAGAATAACTAGCAGTGAATTTTTACAGACAAAAGACTTTGACTTTTTCTAGGACTTTATTTCTGTCTGGGATCTCTCTGTGTGGAAAACCAAAGGATAGTGAGAACCTAATTTTGACCAAATGGTATGCCAGGTTACAAAAGTTTCTGTTGAACATCCAGAGTTCCTCAGAAAATGAAAAATATATATTAACAGCATAATGATCACTTTGGTAAATAGAGTGTAATGTAAGATCACTGCAAAAAGAGAAAAAGAAACTCTATAGTTATTGTCAGCACCCCATGTGGACCTCTCCTTGTTGGCATCTTACACTTAGCAAGTGCAAAACTGTGTTCCTAAAAGTCAGCTCATCCTGATTCTACTCTTCCTCATCTCAGTTCAGGACAATTCCACTTTAAAATAAAAATTTCCAACACTTTATTTTGAAAACTTGTCAAGCCTAGATAACATCCACTAGAATAGTACATTAATGCCCATATTCCCTTACAACATTTGCTTTAGCTGTCTGTTTATAAAAGTAGTTTTTTTTAATTGGGGTATAGTCGCTTTACAATGTTGTGTTAGTTTCTGCTGTACAATCAACTATATGTATACATATATTCCCTCTTTTGTGGATTTCCTTCCAATTTAGGTCACCGAAGAGCACTGAGTAGAGTTCCCTGTGCTACACAGCAGGTTCTCATTAGTTATCTGTTTTATACATAGTAGTGTATATATGTCAATCCCAATCTCCCAATTCATCCAACCCCCTTTTCCCCCCTTGGTGTCCATGTTTGTTTTCTATGTCTGTCTCTTTTACTGCTTTGCAAATAGGTTAATCTGTACCATTTTTTCTAGATTCCACTTATGTGCGTTAATATATATTTGTTTTTCTCTTTCTGACTTACTTCACTCTGTATAACAGATTCTACGTCCATCCACATATCTACAAATGACCAAATTTCGTTCCTTTTTATGGCTGAGTAATATTCCATTGAATATATGTACCACATCTTCTTTATTCATTCGTCTGTCGATGGACATTTAGGTTGCTTCCATGTCCTGGGTATTGTAAATAGTGCTGCCATGAACATTGGGGTGCATGCGTCTTTTTGAATTATGGTTCTCTCAAGGTATATGCCCAGTAGTAGGATTGCTGGGTCATATGGTAGTTCTATTTTTCATTTTTTAAGGAACTTTCATATTGTTTTCCATAGTGGCTCTATCAATTTACATTCCCACCAACAGTGCAAGAGGGTTCCCTTTCTCCACACCCTCTCCAGCATTTACTGTTTGTAGATTTTTTTGATGATGTCGATTCTGACTGGTATGAGGTGATACCTCATTGTAGCTTTGATTTGCATTTCTCTAATAATTAGTGATGTTGAGCATCTTTTCATGTGCTCCTTGGCTATCTGTATATTTTCTTTGAAGAAGTGTCTATTTAGGTCTCCCACCCATTTTCTGCTTGGGTTGTTGTTTTTCAGATATTGAGCTGCATGAGCTATTTGTACATTTTGGAGATTAATCCCTTGTCAGTTGTTTTGTTTGCAAATATTTTCTCCCTGGTGGCGCAGTGGTTGAGAGTCCACCTGCCAATGCAGGGGACACAGGTTCGTGCCCTGGTCTGGGAAGATTCCATATGCCGCGGAGCGGCTGGGCCCATGAGCCATGGCCGCTGAGCCTGTGCGTCTGGAGCTTGTGCTCCGCAACGGGAGAGGCCACAACAGTGAGAGGCCTGCGTACCGCAAAAAAAAAAAAAAAAAATTTTCTCCCATTTTGAGAGTTGTCTTTCCATCTCATTTATGGTTTTCTTTGTTGTGCAAAAGTTTTTAAGTTCAATTAGGTCCCATTTGTTTATTTTTGTTTTTATTTTCATTACTCCAGGAGGTGGGTCAAAGAAGATCTTGCTGTGATCTATGCCAAAGAGTTTTCTTCCCATGTTTTCCTCTAAGACTTTTATAGTGTCCAGTCTTACATTTAGGTCTTTAATCCATTTTGAGTTTATTTTTGTGTATGGTGTTAGGGAGTGTTCTAATTTTATTCTTTTACATGTAGCTATGCAGTTTTCCCAGCACAATTTAGAAGAGACTGTCTTTTCTCCATTGTATATTCTTGTCTCCTTTGTCATGGATTAGGTGACCATAGGTAAGTGGGTTTATCTCTGGGCTTTCTATCCAGTTCTATTGATCTATATTTCTGTTTTTGTGCCAGTACCATACTGTCTTGATTATTGTAGCTTTGTAGTATAGTCTTAAGTCAGGGAGTCTGATTCCTCCAGTTCTGTTGTTCTTTAAGATTGTTTTGGTTATTCAGGGTCTTTTGTGTTTCCACACAAATTGTGAAATTTTTTTGTTCTAATTCTGTGAAAAATGCCATTGGTAATTTGATAGGGATTACACTGAATCTGTAGATTGCTTTGGGTAGTATTCTCATCTGCACAATATTGATTCTTCCAGTCCAAGAACATGGTATATTTCTCCATCTCTTTGTGTCATCTGTGATTTCTTTCATCAGTGTCTTATAGTTTTCTGAGTATAGGTCTTTTACCTCCTTAGGTAGGTTTATTCCTAGGTATTTTATTCTTTTTGTTGCAATGGTAAATGGGACTGTTTCCTTAATTTCTCTTTCTGATCTTTCATTGTTAGTGTATAGGAACGCAAGAGATTTCTGTGCATTAATTTTGTATCCTGCAGATTTATTAAATTCATTTATTACTTCTATTAGTTTTCTGGTGGCATCTTTAGGATATTCTATGTATAATATTATGCCATCTGTAAACAGTGACAGTTTTACTTCTTCTTTTCCAATTTGTATTCCTCTTTTTTTTTCTTCTCTGATTGCCATGGCTAGGAATTCCAAAACTATGTTGAATAATAATGGTGAGAGTGGACATCCTTGTCTTGTTCCTAGTCTTAGAGGAAATTATTTTAGTTTTTCACCATTGAGAATGATGTTTGCTGTGGGTTTGTCATATATGGTCTTTATTATGGTGAGATAGGTTCCCTCTATGCCCACTTTCTGGAGAATTTTTATCATAAATGGCTGTTGAATTTTGTCAAAAGCTTTTTCTGCATCTATTGAGATGATCATATGGTTTTCATTATTCAATTTGTTAATATGGTGTATCACATTACTCAATTTGTGTGTAGTGAAGAATCCTTGCATCCCTGGGATAAATCCCACTTGATCGTGGTGTATGATCCTTTTAACGTGTTGTTGGATTCTGTTTGCTAGTATTTTGTGGAGGACTTTTGCATCTATGTTCATCAGTAATACTGGTCTCTAATTTTCTTTTTTTTGTGATATCTTTGTCTAGTTTTGGTATCAGGGTGATGGTGGCATCACAGAATGAGCTTGGGAGTGTTCCTCCCTCTGCTATTTTTTGGAAGAATTTGAGAAGGATGGGTGTTAGCTCTTCTCTAAATGTTTGATAGATTTCGCCTGTGAAATCATCTGGTCCTGGACTTTTGTTTGTTGGAAGATTTTTAATCACTTTCAATTTCATTACTTGTGATTAGTCTGTTCGTATTTTCTATTTCTTCCTGTTTCAGTCTTGGAAGGTTGTACCTGTCTAGGAATTTGTCCATTTATTCCAGCTAGTACATTTTATTGGCATATAGTTGCTTGTAGTAGTCTCTTACAATCCTTTGTATTTCTTCAATGTCAGTTGTAATTTCTCCTGTTTCATTTCTAATTTTATTGACTTGAGTCCTTTCCCTTTTTTCTTGATGAGTCTGTCTAAAGGTTTATCAATTTTGTTTATCTTCTCAAATAACCAGCTTTTAGTTTCATTGATTTTTGTTATTGTTTTCTTCATTTCTGTTTTATTTATTTCTGCTCTGATTTTTATGATTTCTTTCCTTCTATTAACTTGGGTTTTGTTTGCTCTTCTTTCACTAGTTGATTTAGGTGTAAGGTTATGTTGTTTATTTGAGATTTTTCTTGTCTCTTAAGATAGGATTGTATTGCTATAAATTTCCCTCTTAGAACTTCTTTTGCTGCATCCCATAGGTTTTGGGTTTTCATGTTTTTGTTGTCATTTGTTTCTAGGTAGTTTTTGATTTCCTCTTTGATTTCTTCAGTGATCTCTTGCTTATTTAGTAGCGTATTGCTAAGCCTCCATGTGTTTGTGTTTTTTATAGTTTTTTTCCCTGTAATTGATTTCTAATCTCACAGCATTGTGGTCAGAAAAGATGCTTGATATGGTTTCAATTTTCTTAAATTTACTGAGGCTTGCCTTGTGACCCAAGATGTGATCTATCCTGGAGAATGTTCCATGTGCACTTGAGAAGAAAGTGAATTCTGCTGCTTTCTGATGGAATATCCTATAAATAGCAATTAAGTCTATCTGGTCTACTGTGTCATTTAAAGCTTGTGTTTCCATATTAATTTTCTGTCTGGATGATGTTTCCAATGGTGTAAGTGGGGTGTTAAAAATCCCCCTCTATTATTGCGTTACTGTTGATTTACCCTTTTATGGCTGTTAGCATTTGCCTTATGTATTAAGGTGCTCCTACGTTGGGTGCATAAATATTTATATTTGTTATATGTTCTTCTTGGATTGATCCCTTGATCATTAGGTAGTGAGTGTCCTTCCTCGTCTCCTGTAACAGTCTTTATTTTACAGTCTATTTTGTCTGACATGAGTATTGCTACTCCAACTTTCTTTTGATTTCCATCTGCATGGAATATCTTTTTCCATCCCCTCACTTTCAGTATGAATGTGTCCCTAGGTCTGAAGTGGGTCTCTTGTAGACAACATATATATGGGTCTTGTTTTGTATACATTCAGCCAGTCTGTGTCTTTTGGTTGGAGACTTTAATCCATTTACATTTAAGGTAATTATCAATATGTATGTTCCTATTACCATTTTCTTAATTTCTTTGGGTTTGTTTGTGTAGGTCTTTTTCTTCTTTTGTGTTTCCCACCTAGAGAAGTTCCTTTAGCATTTGTGGTAAAGCTGGTTTGTTGGTGCTGAATTCTCTTAGCTTTTGCTTGTCTGTAAAGCTTTTGATTTCTCCATCGAATCTGAATGAGATCCTTGCTGGATAGAGTAATGTTGGTTGTAGGTTTTTTCCCTTTCAACATATCTTGCCACTCCCTCTGGCCTGCAGAGTTTATGCTGAAAAATCAGCTGATAACCTATGGGGGTTATCCCTGTAGGGATTCCCTTGTATGTTATTTATTGCTTTTCCCTTGTTGCTTTTAATATTTTTTCTTTGAATTTTTTTGTTAGTTCGAATAATATGTGTCTTGGCATGTTTCTCCTTGGGTTTACCCTGTATGGGACTCTCTGTGCTTCCTGGATTTGGGTGGCTATTTCCTTTCCCATGTTCGGAAGTTTTCAACTATAATCTCTTCAAAATTTTTTCTCAGATCCTTTCTCTGTCTCTTCTTCTTCTGAGATCCCTATATTTCAAATGTTGGTGTGTTTAATGTTGTCCCAGAGGTCTCTTAGACTATCCACATTTCTTTTCATTTTTTTTTCTTTTCTTCTTTATTCTGCTCCTCGGCAGTTTTTCCAGTATTTCCACCATTCTAACTTCCAGCTCACTTCTTTGTTCTTCTGCACCAGTTATTTGCTATTGATTCCTTCTAGTGTATTTTTCACTTCAGTTATTTTGTTGTTCATCATTGTTTGTTTGTGCTTTAGTTCTTCTAGTTCTCTGTTAGACATTTCTTTTATTTCTTCTATTTGTGCCTCCATTCTATTTCTGAGATTTTGGATCATCTTTAGTATCATTACTCTGAATTCTTTACCAGTTAGGTTGCCTATTTCCTCTTCATTTATTTGGTGTTGTAGGTTTTTACCTTGCTCCTTTGTCTGTAACATATTTTTTTGTCATCTCATTTTTTTTTGACGGGTGGGGCTGTATTCCTGTCTTGCTGGTTGTTTGGCCTGAGGCATCCAGCACTGGAGTTTGCAGACAGTTGGGTGGGGCCAGGTTTTTGTGCCAAGATGAGGACCTCTGGGAGAGCTCACACTAATTAATATTCCCTGGGGCCCGAAGTTTTTGTTAGTCCAGTGTCTTGGACTCGGTGCTCCTACCACAGGAGCTCAGGCCTGAGCCCCAGCCTGGGAACCAAGACCCCACAAAATGTGCAGTACGGTGAAAAAAAAAAAAGAAGACCACAAACAAAAAAGAGCAGAACTATAACAAAGGATAAAAAAAAAAATAAAATTAGGAAAATAAAAATGAAACAGCAACAAGCAAGACAGAACCACAACAGCAAAATAAATAATAAAAAATAAAATTAAAAGAATAAAAAATAAAAAAAATAATAAAATAAAAAAATAAAACATTCCCCAGTGCCTCTGCTATTGGTGTCCTTGCCCCAATGGTGAGCTATAGCTAATCCCTGCCTCCTCAGTAGGCACTCCAGGACCTCTAGGTAGGTCTGTGGACCAGCTGTGTCAGCCCCACCTCTGCATGTGTTTCTCTCACCAGCATCTGCTCCTGAAGCTGGCCCAGAGCACACATGGCCACACAGGCCAACTGGGGCACAGGCCTCCACAGGTGTGCCCACAGGAGCTGCCGCAGCCAGAGGAGACCTTGGAGGGGTGTGGCGCTCAGCCTGCCAGGACCCATGCAGCCAGAGGAGGTTCTGGCGTAGGCAGGGCTCAGGCCAGGACCCACACTGCTGGGGGGGGCTTTGTGGAGGAGGGGAGCTCCACTTTTTAACTATTCACCCCTTTATCCACACTACTCTTTCTCTGAAACTAAATATCTTGTTCATAAGTAGATTCTAACTTCAAGATATATCTTGGGACAACTGTGGCTGTCTCCCTACACAGCTGCCACATGGTGAGGGACTTCCTCCCATCTGATCTGCATTACTGCAGTAGCCCCCTCACTGTTCTCCCTGTTTCTGCCCTTGTCACCCTACAGCCTATTTTCATTGAAACAGCCAGACATACCCTGTTAAAACATACTCAGACCTTTTCATGTTTCTCTTCAAATTTCTCAAAATGCTTCCTTCTCATTTGTTCTGACTAGAAGCCCAAGTTCCAATCTTGAAGTGCAAAGTCCTACATGACTGCTTCCCCCTTACCTCTCTGAACTCATTTCTAGTAACTCTGCTGCTGCCTCAGTGTTTTCCAGCTACCCTGGCCTCCTTGCTATTTCTGAAAGTCCTTGGACACACACGTACCTTATGACCTTTCCACTTGCCCTATTCCCTCTGTTGAGAATGCTTTTCTTCTGGATGAGGGAATGTGACTCTTCTCTTTTTTCATAACTTTCCTCAGTTGATACCTTCTTAGAGAGCTGTTTCACATCACACCGAAAATTTCTCTGCTCAACTCCTGCACCCCCAGGATATCCTCCTGCTTTTTAGATTTCTCCTTAGAACTTTTAAATCTAATATACTATATGTTTTAGTTACTTAATTCATATGTTGTCTGCCTCTCCTGTTAGAAGTTAAGACCTAAAGAGTGGGGTTTTGTCTGTTTCGCTCAGTGCTCTATCACCAGTGCCTACAACAGCACCTGGCATTAGGGACCCACACTGCACAACTCCATCCTCATCGCATTCCATGTAAGCAGGACTTCCTGGAGATTAACTGAACAGCAAGGTACCTGTCTCCCTGGAATTATCCAAATGGTGACCTCGTCTCTTATCCACTAAGCATAAAACAAATGTTAAAGAAATAAATGACTATATAAACCAGTAATCACACTACCATAGGTAAGGAGTCTTGGGAATCTGCAGGGTTTTATTTAAAAAGACTCGCTGCTAGGCAAAACTATGGCAACATAAAAAGATCACTGGTAGCCAGAAGTGGTGGAGGCAAGGATGGGTAGGGATAAAGAGAAAGAGCACACAGGACTTTTAGGGCAGTGAAAAGACTTTGTATGATACTATAATGATAGATATACATCACTATACTTGTCCAAACCCTAGAATGTATAACACCAAGAGTGAACCCTAATGTAAACTATGGACTTTGGGTGATTATGATGTGCCCAGGTAGTTTCACCAGCTGTCATAAATGTACCACCCTGGTGGGGGATGTTGATAGTGGGGGAGGCAGTGCATGTGTGGGAGCAGAGACAATATGAGAAAGCTCTGTACCTTCCTTCCAATTTTGTGATAAACCTAAAACTGCTCTAAAAATAGAGTAAAAAAAAAATCCTTGCTGCCAAATTAATCCATGTTTATTCAGTTACAATCATTGAAACTATCTTTTTAAAATATCATTAATTCCTTGTTGGCTTAAATGTGGAAAATACCTAAAGAAATATTTTCCAAAATTCAGAATTCAGACAACATTTTCAGGCTGGGATTGTCTTTTTGATTTAGGTAACCACCCAGTTTCTATATTTTTCTCCTGATTGAAAATGGCCAGGAATCTGAAGCAATTAATTCTGTTTTATTCCTCCTCATTTAGCAAACATTTATTGAGTACTTGATAGGTTCCAGGTGTGGTACTAGATATCTCAATGCTTGTAATTTAAATTAAATACTGACAAAAGCTATACAATCTTGTGATCTGGTACCAAAACTATGAATTATCAGAAAGATTGTTCAGGCAAATCATGAAAAACTATAATGCACATATCCTGAGAATTAAATTTATTTTCCTTTTCCTGAGGATCAGTAATGATTGCCATGTCCAAAGATGTCCTTGCTGGCAATGAATATGATATCAACACTAATAAAATAAAGAGCAAACACACCCTTACTAAATATATTTAACAGTTTTTATATTTTGAATACAAGTCCATGTTTGGTTTTGAAAATACAGGTAGATTTTTTTTTTTTTTGCGGTATGCGGGCCTCTCACTGTTGTGGCCTCTCCCGTTGAGGAGCACAGGCTCTGGACGCGCAGGCTCAGCGGCCATGGCTCACGGGCCTAGCCACTCCGCGGCATGTGGGATCTTCCCGGGCCAGGGCACGAACCTGTGTCCCCTGCATCGGTGGGCAGACTCTCAACCACTGCGCCACCAGGGAAGCCCCAGATATTTGAGGGAAAAAATACGAGGTTTTGGTTTTGCATTTGGTTTCCAATTTTAACCTCAGGGAAACTTACTTTTAAACTAATGATTACTAAAAAAAAATAATAATAATAATATTTGTTTGTATTGAAAATTCCTCTTCTTTTGCTGAAGTTATGTTGTGCTGTGTATCATTTTTTCAACTCATATCTCAGATGTAAAAAATCTTCATCAAAAGGAATCATATAAAGCAAGTAATTCTGAGGCTGTAAGTATAAAGCAGGCAACTGAGGGGCTATAAGTACCCTAGTTCAAACGACCATCAAACCACAAATTTGTATTTGCGTCCCCACCAATTCCAAGGTTGGGTTTGGGTTTCTAATAAACGTTATCAGTATTTAGTATAATACAGTGGTACACTTAACTCATTTGCTGAATTTCTTTTTCCTTGGGTTATATCAGTTTGTTTTCTGAAATTCAACCCTAGATAAAGTAGCAATCTTTACACTTAATTCATTGTTTTTATTGTGGTAGTTCATTTGCTTGTTTCAAAAATGTCTTAAACTGCTATATATTTAAAAAAGAAACAAAAAAATGAATTATGAATATTTAAGTATATTGTATATCATTTTAAATTACCACTCCAAGGTCATTACAAACAAGAAGAACAAAGGTAAGGAAAGCTGGAAGTCACTCCCTCCATCAAATGATCATTGCTTCACCGACAACTGAAATTTTAAGTGAAATATGCAGTTACAAGATGCTAGAACAGCTGTCTCATGTGGAATATGATTGACCTTGTTCATGATTTTCCAAGGGAAAATAATTTATAGGTGCACTATTTTTATTTTCTTTTAGGTTTCTGTACTACAAAAGAACTGATGCACCTATCTTCAAAGGAAAGAACCAAAAAGACTCAACGACAAGCGTGCAACACAGGGGGCACTATGAGATTAGGCTTTTCACGTCCAAGACCATGTATCATACAGTTTCCAACTGTGAGATGGATTTACTGCACAGCCCCAGACTTCAAGCCACCTGGATATGAAAGAACTGTCCATCTTCAGATTAATCATTTCTTGGTCGGGAAAAGTTCTTTTCCTGAGCGTGTTTGGAGGGTCATTATTAAATCCTACAGGCTGTAAAAGACATTAGCCGCACTAGACGAGTTCTTTCTAAAGTTGCACTTTATCCACTGACCAATTTGGTTCATACCATCCCACAAACAGTTCTCCTGAGAACAACAGTTTTTATTCAGATGAATCAATTTCCAGTGAAGGGGTCCTGATATTATCAGGGAGATGACCCAGGGGCCATAATCCCAATTGGCCACATCAAGGGTCACAAGAATATAGCAATGTGGACTGTATGTGCTAAGCACTGGTCAGTCACAAACACATAAAAAAAATTAAAAAAAAGATTCTAAACATACCCCAAGTTTGAGGTGCAAAGTTAGAGAGTGAGAATCTCCTCAAAGCTTTCATTTTCTTTTGTCTGAAAACAAATAAGAGCTCCTCTCTACCTAACGGCATTCATTATGTTGTGTGTTAGAAACATTGTTGGATATTCTAATAAGATATTTTAAAATCATTTAATGAAACTTCAGTGTTTTGTGATGGAATTGGTGTTCCCGAGAGTACTATATCTAGGAGAAGGAATTCAACATCATGTGAAAGGGAATGAAAGACGAAAATCTCCTTCCCTATCAGTATGCCTCTTGCGTCTTAAAAGAATCCTCAAGGGTTTGGTTCTGGTAGAGATGGAAGTAAAATTATGTCTTTCTGGTCACTAAGCAAACTTGTTCTCTGCTTTCAGGAGTTTATTTTCCCCCAAAGTTAATCAGGACCAGTCATGTCACTCACTGCCTGATATCTTTGAAGACCATCATTCTGTCTTCTCTGATACCTTCATCTTTAGATGTTCGTGTCTCTCTACCCCAAAAGACAGTGGGCTGGTCCCAAAGGCTAAGCCCTGACGCTCTTACTATCAAATGCACTCATACAGTGTTTAACTATCACTCTCCCTTCCCTTTCAGTGAAATATCGTAAGATATCTAGATTTCCACTATCTTGAGAAAGAAAAAACGCTGCAACACAACTAAGGTGAAGACCAGCGGTTTCCAGTGTCCCTCTCAGTCCATCAAATACATGTGGTGACAGTGAATGGCTATACTATTTCCACTGGCTTTGTTCTCTCTAGACCTGGCTGATATTTACAGATGACTCATTGTCTTGAGGTGTAATTTTCTGAACTCTTGCTAGGATTCATCACTGGATACTATTCCCATGCAAATCACTTGACTTTGGAAAATGTTCTTGTATTTTCAGTGGTCACTTGTGACCTTATCCCTAGCTGTTAGTAAACTGGTCTTCCTATCTATCTTCTTGCTTCTGGGGTTCTATTGTCCTTCCAGTGCCCACATCAGTTCCAAGGAAGATGTTCACACATCCCTGGCCCTGACAGCCTTGGAGAAGAGGACAATTCTAACGCAGCCCCCTGCATGCTACACACACTGCCTGCTTTAGCTTTCTCGGGAATAAGTTTGGTCCCAGACCTCTGGGTCTTCCAGCAGCAGCAGAGGACATATCTCAAGCTCTTTGAGTCTTCCAAAAGAAGAGTCCATCACTAGGCTTGAGGTATTCAAGGTAGGATTCTTCTTCCTCCCCCTACCTAATTCTAAAATATTCCTTTTGAGAAGTCTGTACTGGAAATTTGTGTCACTTTGATATCTGATATCTATTGGCACCTCAGTCCAAACTGAGGGAGAAATAGTTCCGTTCTAACTCAATATCCTGTGTTATAGCTTTCAAATTTATAAGGATTTTTGTGGGAGTGTGTATTTCATTGGCTGTAACATACAGTGACAGACATTTATGAAGAACTTTCTATATCCAAGAACTATGGAAGGTAACAAGGATGATAACATGATTAAAACCAGATTCCTACCACATTGTTATTTTCATGATTAAGGCAAAACAAATCACAATAATAATCTACCTCTGAAATTTTTTTTGATAGTATTTGGTAACTTTTTCAATTTCACCACTGTTTACCAATAACTTCTATCAGGAAACAATAGCAAAGAAGCACCAACATAATATTGTTCTTTGTGATTCATTTGATACCTGCTTCTATGCCCTGATTCTCATTTTCTAGAGTTAATGACCAAAGAAAATAAGCATCCTTTATAAACCCTCTAATTAGGTCACTCTCTCTTTACTATCTTTTTAAAAATCTTTTTTGTTAGTTTTTATAGGTATAATTGACATATAACGTTATATTAATTTCAGGTGTGCAGCATAATGATTCGCTATTTGTATACAGTATACACTGTGAAATGATCACCACAATAAGTCTAGCTAACATCCATCATCTTACATAGTTACAAATATTTTCCTTGTGATGAGAATTTTTAAGACCTACTCTCTTAGCAACTTTCAAATATGCAATCTAGTATTACTAACTATATTTACCATGCTACATACTAAATTCCCATGACATTTATTTTTTAACTAGAAATTTGTACCTTTGGACTCCCTTTTCCTTTATGCTAATACATACATTTCCATGATTCTTATCATCAGGATTCTTAGGAGATGAGTGCTTGGAAATACCTAACTCATATTTCTGATACCTTGTCCCTTACTTATTCTTTTGGTATGACAGTGAACGGCTGCCTACATGCTCCAAATCTCCAGAACTGGACGGCACAGAGCAAGGGTAGTATCTTAAACTCCAGATCCTCTTCATAACTTTTCCCAACCTCCTTCTACCCAAATAGGCACACTGTTTCACAAACACATATTCTATGTGTGGGAATAAAATGAAGCCCAAACTTCTTTCTGTCTCAGAACAAACACAAACTTAGATATGCATATTGTCTTGTACTGTACTGGTAAGCAAGGGAGAAACAAATGCTTCAAGGTAGCAATAAATGAGGTCTTTGTGCAGTTCTTGTGTAGATTTAACCTGCTAGCTTTAGGAAGTTAGTTTAGGAAGCAGACATTGAGGGAAGTTCCAAGAAGGCAGTAATCTTGAAGAAATGTTTTAACGTGATATACATTTATTTGAAGAAACAGGCAGAACAAAGTGTGCAAGTGGGGAGGAGCATGTTTGGGAGGGGCAGGTTTGAATGAACTCAAACATTTTATTAAAGTCACTAGTCAATATTTACTTGTATATCTATGTTTGGACAAGTATGGGCAAGTTACCTTCCGTGGTGTTTGAATTAAAATTGTTTCTACATACTATGTATATTATTATACAAAATGGAGATATGGCTTAGCTTAAAAAAGCCACTTCGGGCTTTATTTCTTTGAAAATGTATTTAACTTTTGTGAGTCTTAGTTTCCTCATTGTTGTAGAGATTGCCTATGAAAATGAATATCAAATTATATTGTAAAGTATTGAGTGCCAGAAAAATATAAACAATGAGGCAGAAGATAGCAAGTGAAACAGAACAGATACTTTTTTATAATGATTCTAAATCCAAAAGGTAATTTTTGTTAGAAAGTTACTGCTGAGTAGTCACAGTAGCAGAATTTTTTATTCAGATGCTTCGATTCTGTCTCCTAAACCAACATTAGACTTCCTTCAATAAAAACCCCTTTCTAAATTTTTAAGTTTTAACTAGTTACCAAATAAACTGAAACCTTAGATTCAAAGCCTTCATAGTAACAGATGGTGGTATCAGAATGGGCCTGTCTTCCCTAAGAGTTGAGTTTAATGAGGAAAATTAGCTTGTGAGAGGCAAATACATCTGAATCTCAAGAAAAAAAAGGCAATTTATATTTGATATCTACTACAAATGGATATATCTTCTTCAAATACACTTAAGGTATTTTCTGACTCAAGGTAAGCAGGTATTTGGGACCATCTGTTTTCTAATACTTTCTTACTATGGAAGGAAATAGCAATTTTGATGTGAACCGTAAAGAATATGATAAAATTCAATGTCACCAAAGTCAAAAGAAAGAATAAAATAGTTAAGTATAATAAAATCTCTAAACAAACCGTATGCATGTATACCAGCTCCTCATAGGCAAATTACTTGTAATTGCTAAGTTCTACTTCCTCATTTCCAAAATGGTGAATGTAATAGAATGTATTTTATTGAGTTGTGAAACTTAAAAAGAGAGTTAATGCAAATAGTTAGCTCATTACCTAGAACACAGGAAATTCTCAGGAAACTTTTTGGCTGTTGTTATTAAGATCAGTAAGTGGTGGGTGGCAAAGAAGATACTTAAAATAGAATCAGTAATCAGTATCTCCTATGCCCTCAAAAATTTGCCTAAAGTACAAACAGTGAGTTTTTATTATGTCATGTTTTTTAACTAGGACAATCATCTATATGTCCGCTATGAGAAAATGAGATATCCATAATTTTATAGAGAAAGCAAAATAGCATAATTAAAATCATTCATATTTGTTTTAAAACAAATCTCATTTCCAGTACTATAATAAAATCCTTTTACAAATAGCATCAGGACCAAAAATAAATTTATAAAACTAACTGGCTCCATACAAGCTGAGCTAATGAGTGTCATTTGGGTCAAATTCTCAAATTACAAATAAATGTTATCGTTTATCAACTGAACACTTTCCTCAATAAATCCTTGCACGGCTTTTCTTACTTCTCAGGCATATGGTTTGAGACTTCCTTCTGATGAAGTAAACCACATTTACCTGTGTCTGACCTCTCACCTAGTGGAAACTTTTACCTTCAAACAGCAGCTAATTCAAATATTGCATAATGCAAAATGGGATTTGGAGGGAGATAACACTTTAATTACACTAACACAATCATTTTTCATCTCCCCCAACAGCTCTACCCCAGGAAAAGTGTTTGGTTCTATGGAGAAACTCTAAGTACACCTACACCAAGAATCATTTACCTGTGATCTGCTGACAAAGACCACTCTCAGTGTGGACAGCAAGTTTTATTCTCCATTTGATTCATGGAATGTTTATGTGGATAATTCCCACGAAATCCAGCTTGATTTATGAATAATCTTCTCTGCTCTGTTGAATCATTAAATCCAGAGTATTAGCACATTTGAAATACACATAAAGAAAACAATGGCATTTAAATAAAAGAGTCTCTGTGGTCTTAAGGATGAACATTGTTCTGGAACATGCATTTTGCACTATATGAAAGGATTAAGGACCTATGTATGACTCACTTAGCTTCATTTTATTTTTACCTCCTTAAGTTCCTTTTGTTCAGATTGTCTCATCCATTTGTTTGATTTAAATATGTAATTCATATGTTATTGTAAACCCGTATTCCTTCTGAAACAACTCGTTTAACATATAAATAAATGAATAAACAACTAATGATGAATAATGAACTAAGAAATTGTTTTGAATGAATGTATGAATAGCAGAATGAAAAAAATTAAAATGTATTAGTTCACTAATGGTTTCCTGGTAGATGGGATAAAGGTGAGAGGATTTAGGTTTCAATATGAAAAATGGTACAAAGTAGGGTAGAAACATGCTTTAAAAAGTCAGTCATCACCTTCATAAATTTTCAAGGGACTGTCACTCACTGTCATGCATATTCTCTCTCTCTTTTTTTCTTTTAACCACTCTTGGCCTCTTTCCTACTTCTCTCTTCTCCTCTCTATTCTAAGACTTTCATGTCAATTGACACAGAATATTCAGTTACTATGCTAAAAAACCCCATCATAGTAAGATGATGAATTTGAGTATTCTGATCCCTGATATTAAGGGATGGAAAGAAATTGGTAGGGTAGCCAAGTAGTGAAAAAGAAAATAAAAAAGAGGAAAAAAAGAGAGAGAGAGAGAAACCAGTTGTAAAGCTGCGATGAATGGGGGGTTGGGAAGAAAACCAATTACTCATTGAAGGTGCCAGAAGCAGAATTGATGACATAAATTCATAGCTTCTCACCATAAAGGTGAATAATGACACAGACACTTAGACTTGGAAATGAGAAGAAAAAGGTGTATGGAAGGTTCTTCTATTTATACCTGATTGAGATATGAAAAGAAAATGAAGGATGGGATTACTAAAGAAAAATTCCAGACAGTTAAGCGATTTTAGGAATGATTCATTTTAAGATATAGCCATCAATTATTTATAAGGGTTAATAAATAGATTTATAAGCAAGAGGTACGTGTTATCTAGAAATACATAAGTGCCCTGCAAATTATTTATGACCTCGACAAGTCATAACACATGAACTACTGCTGAAAACACAATTTACTTGACTTTAAAATTTGCACCATAAACTATAAATGGACTGGTTATGGAGCATCAGCCACTTGTAATGTGCTGTGCAATATTTAACACCAACTAAATGTGTTTTCACTAGCTGCTGACCAGTTGAACTAATTTAATAAGAATTCCTAGTGCCTAAAGATTTATTTGTAAGTAAAATGATCCTAACTATTTAATGGTCTTGATATCAAAGACGTAATTCTCATACAGAATATCATAGATTGGATTTAGTGCACATAGTTTAAGATGAAGCGTCCAAAATTAGAAAAAAATAAAAACAATTGTCAGAAAAAAATTATACCACCTGTTTACTTTATCTCCCTTGGTCCCCAGCTTTTCATCTTTACTTCCTCCCTTTTTATTTTCACATTTAGGTCATCTCTTAATATTCCTCGCTTTGGTGAATCCTCTCTTATTCTTTATACCTCTTTTGTTCTTATTCTCTAGTGATTCCCCAGAGAGTTCTTGGTTTCCAAAGGGAGATATATTTCTATTAGGCATGGCAGTAAACAAGTGGAAATATTCCATAGTTATTCTGCTTTCTGAACAAATAGCTGTAATCACCAGAGTCCCCGTCATCACCTCAGAGACTTGGATTGTCACGATTCTTAGTTTGGTTGGTGCTTTATTGTGTCTTTGCTCATCAAGAACTACTCTCCCCCAATTGTAATGTCTAGAAATGCACAAAGGTTTATGATAACGATTTGAGAGTGATACCTACATTTATTGTTTTGTATTCTACTGGAAGAGGTAATAAAGATTTGGAGTTTGCTAATACTCTGTCTTTAAAACGCCACAGCATAACATTCTCTCAGTATTCTGTTTCATTGATCAGCATAGACTAGGTTATGCTGTGGAAACAAAAAAAAATCAAAGTTGCTGAACTATATACAAGCTTATTTCTCATCAATTCTACATGTCAAATGTCAGCTGCCTAAGGGCTCTGCTCTTCAGATTCACTCAGGTCCCCAGGCTGGAGGAGTCCCCTGCCTAACACAGGGTTCGAAGACACTGGGAAGGAAAAGAGAACCTGGCATCAGAGAAGAGGCTTTTAGCTTCATTAGTTTCTGTTTGTATTCAACTGTAAGGCTTTCCCCCGATCTTTGTCATTTTAAGTTAACTTTGAATATATAAAATGTTTACATAGTTGAAAACTCAAATCTTTAAAAGCAAGGTATACTCAGAGAAGCCCACACACATTGTAGTTTTCCATTTTCATTAGTTCCTAGTTTATCCTTCCGGCATTTCTTCTTTTGCAAAAAATAACCTCTTCTCTCTTTCAGGAAATGTAACATAATTCATCCTATTTTTTTCCCCTCTTAACAGTGTATCTGGGATATTACACCACATCAGTTCGTAGAGCTCTCCTTATTCCATTCCTATAGCTGCACAGTCCTGCACTGTGAGAATGCATGGTGTCTTATTCAACTGATCTCCTCTGTAAGGTGATGTAAGCTGTTTCTAACATTTCACTGGTATGATAATGCTACAGTGACTCTCTTGTGCGTATTTGTTTTCCTGTTGCTGGAGGTATATCTTTAAACTCCTAGAAGTGGGATTACGGAGTCACAGGGTAAATGCACATGTAGTTTGGTTAGATCTTGCCAAGTTCTTTCTCCCAAGGGTGGTACCATTTTGCATTCCCACAGCAGTGGGGGAGGTTCCCCACAGTTGCCCACAGCTTCCCTCACAGTTCTGCCAGAACGATCAACCTTTTACCTTCTGTCAATTCGATACGTGTGAAGGCTTTTATTATCATTCTATTCATTGTGAACTTTTTGAACATTCTTTGAACATTGTTTCTTTGAACATATTTAAGGAACATTTGCTTATTTTCTGTGAACTCTCTGTTCATGTTTTTGCTCATTGTTCAAAAGTGTTTGGTTATATTCCCTCAGTATTAGACTCTTTTATATATTAGGAATATTAATCCTTTATCTTTGATATATATTCAAATATTTTCTTCTAGTGTGTTATTTACCTTTGGACTTTGCTTATGGTGTGGTTTTGTTAAATGAAAAGAAATTTTTCTTCATTTTTATGTTGTCAAATTTTTCTTTTATTGCTCCTTGATTTTGAGTCATAGGAAGATTCCCCCCAACACCAAAGTTATAAAAGTAGTCACACTTTTCTTCTAGTGTTTGTGTGGTTCCATTATTTTTACATTTGCATCTCTGATAGTTGTACTTCTCTCTGTTTTTCTCTTCTAATTTCTCCCTAATTCCCCTCTCTAATGATTCCTTTATCTAAAGATACCATTAGGATCATTAAAGAAGTTGAATAATTTGTTTTATTAATATAATTTTTCCTTATAATTTTTCTAACCTATTACCTTTGCTTTGGGAATAAAGAACTGCAATATTTCAGTGGCATAAACAACAAAGATTCACGCTCACTCATGTTAAGTGCTGGCACTGAGACACTGTGGTTCAGTGCAGCTGGGCTACATGTAGACTGGGTTTCTGCTCCTCAACCTTCTCTTTCCAAGATCCAGGCCGAAAAAGTAGTGCCTCTCTAAGCTATGCAAAAAGCAGCAACAAGAGAGCACGAGCTAAACCAAGCAATCACATGAAACGTCCACCCTAATGCCAAAACACACGGCTCAGCTGAAACCTGTCACTCTTCCAAACCCAAATTCAATCAAACAGGTAAGTCATGTAACAATAGGCAGGAAAGTTGAATCCTGTAAGAGGGAAGGTGAAAATAGTTGGGAAAAATAATTCTAGGTATGGTTTCTATATAGTTTAATATTAAAATAGAGATGCTATTAAATATATTATTTTAATAATGTCTTAATTACAAATAAACAATGACCTTAGAAAACCTGGAGAATATTTTTTAGAAGTAAATAAGAAAGTATTATGTATAAACTCAACATCTAGGTATAAAAACTATTAATATTTTATGTATCTCCATGAATTAAAATCGCAAAATCTTGTTCAAACTATTAACAACTTTTCCAATACCATTATTAGTACATAAAATAAAATTTTCTTTCAGCAAAGGAGTACTTACGAATAGTATTTGTAGTATATTAAAAATATACTGACTTTAGGTATGTAAAAATATGCTGACGTTTATTGATTTTTATTCTATCTTGAGTCTTTTAAACTACTATTTCTGTTCCTTTAAATCTGGCTATAGAGAGGGACTTTTAAGTGACAGTACATTTATTTCCTATACAAGTCATCCAATTAAAGGACCTTTACCAAGGTTGTTAGGCTTTCAAATTTACATAATTTGACAGTTGGTTCATTTGATAGCCCTTACTTTATGGATGTCATCTTTGCTAGTTGTCTATTTTATTGTTTTACAATTATGCTTATGCTGCTGAAAATGACAGAATGAATGACTCCAAAATCCTACTCTGAATACGAGGCGATAAGACAAACAAATGCTTACTTCACTAGACTCCAACTTTCCTGTGGACAGGCTCTTTGTATCCTCAAAATTCTTGACAGACAAGAGACGCTGAATGAATTTTGAAAGGATGCATTAATAAATAGTATGTCTTTCTCTCTCTCTTGCCCAAATTGATCAAGGAAACATTCAGTTTCATACAGTTCACAGGCCTGTTCTCGGGAATATCTGACCTTTTCAACAAATAAGATGTGAGAATCTTTTATGTGACAGACACTGTGTTATGTGTCACGGTTAAATCAATGAGTATGATAGCACCCCTGCTCTTCGCAGCACAGAATTTTCAGCTGGCTCTGGGCAAGTGCCTTGAATGGACAGATATTAGCAATATATATTCAGATGCAAGATTTAGACAGGTTAGGCTAAACCAGAGGTTCTCACTCTTGAATGCACATTAGAATATCTTGCATAGATTTTTACAGTATCAATACCTGGGGCCCACCCAAAGAAATTCTAATTTAATCTGGGATGGGGATTACACATAGCTGATTTTAAAAGATCCCCAGGTAATTCTAATATACAACCTTGGTTTAAAATCATCAGCCTAGTTACTTCAGTACCTTGCTGCTATAAATGTGGTTCTTGGACCAGCATCCTTTTTATCACATAAGAGGTTGCTAGAAAGGCAGAATCTTAGCACTCATCTCAAAACTTAATGTAACAGAATCAACATTTTGACAAGATCTTCCAGGTGATTTATATGCACATTAAAATTTAATAAGTGCTACCTTCAGTGTATAAGGTATTATGATAAAATGATGTCTCAGGATGTTTGAGAGAAAGGAGAGGTGTATCACCAAGTATGCCAGGAATTTTCATGGTAAACACACCAATTCTCCACAGTCTATGCTGCAGACTGAGGTCAGTCATGATCATCAGTGAGATCTTGCCTATAGGCTTAACACACTTTATAAGTGTGTTAATGTTGAAGCTGGCCAAAGGGGATTATTTTAAACATTTACACAAAGCAATTTAGATGGAGCATGTGAGGGTACGAGGAATATACATTTGGATGAGGATGAATTCAAAAGCTTCTTACTAAAGCACAAAGATGAGGCTATTTAAGTGAATAGTTAAAAGATAACCCAAATCATGCCTGAAAAAATATGGCACAGCCCTAAGGAGCAGAAAGAGTAGCAAAGCACTAGCCAAAAACCTCAGATTTGATCTTAACCTGCAGGAGAAGATGTGTTTAGTAAGACCTATTAGTGTATAGTGAGTGTACTTGGCTTAAAAGTGGCTTTGGTAAAGAAAATGTCTTAGCCATTTCTAGTGTCTGAGTCTACGTTTGTTGATTGTTTCTAAACCATTTACTTTCATTTATTCTTTAGTCTAGCCACATACCCCTTGGTCTAAATGCCATTTTTAAACTTTTATGCCCATCACTATTCCACTGTTTATCTTTTTGTCGATTTCTACTATATTTTTGAAAGAACACTTGGACTGTGTGTTTTATGGCACCATTCCAACTTTCTGTAGTCTCATTCTGCCCTTATTGTGCTTAGGTCAGATTTTGAATTCTGCTTATTTAATTTCTTTGCAATCTTTCATCATCTATTCTAGCTTTTCATTCACGCCTAGCTCCATCTCTACCATCTTCCACTTTATTTCAACATCTCTTAATCTTCTTAGAGTCTGTATTTCCTTGGCTTCTATTAATAACATGATGTGATGATTTTTAAAATTTAGTCTCATTTCTTTTTTTCTTTTTCTTTTTTTTTTTTTTTTGCAGTACGCGGGCCTCTCACTGTTGCGGCCTCTCCCGTTGCGGAGCACAAGCTCCGGATGCGCAGCTCAGCGGCCATGGCTCACGGGCCCAGCTGCTCCGCGGCACGTGGGATCTTCCCGGACCGGGGCACGAACCCGTGTCCCCTGCATCGGCAGGCGGACTCTCAACCACTGCACCACCAGGGAAGCCCTCTCATTTATTTTTAAAAATTCTAAAGAGTTTAATTATTCCCTGCATCTGGAGTACACTTTCTTTAAATTGTGTTAATAAGAGGGGAGTTGACAACGATGGTGACAGAGGAGGCTCCTGAGCAGTCTTCCTCCCACAGACATGCTGAATGAACAGCTACACCCGGAACAAACTCCCTCAGAATGAAAGCTAGAAATGAGCAACTCCTACACATCAGGTAAATGAGAAAACGCCTGCAATGAACCCGGTAGGAAAGACTGGGACACACTGTCACCATAAAACCCACTGTCATGGGGCCTCCCTGGTGGCGCAGTGGTGGAGAGTCCGCCTGCCAATGCAGGGGACACGGGTTCGTGCCCCGGTCCGGGAAGATCCCACATGCCACGGAGCGGCTGGGCCCGTGAGCCATGGCCGCTGAGCCTGCGTGTCCGGAGCCTGTGCTCCGCAACGGGAGAGGCCACAACAGTGAGAGGCCCGCATACCACAAACAAAACAAAACAAAACAAAAAACCCCACTGTCAGCATAGCACCATACAATCAGGAGGGAACCTCCAACTCCCAGAGTATCCCCAAGGAGTTGTTTGGACTGTACGTCTAGCAGTACAACATTTAAGGCTTCCACCCAAGGGACAAACCTGTGAAACAAAACACCTTGCTCTGAAGGCACACAGGGGTTTGCTTCCCTAAGAGCCATACAACTAAAACAAACAAAGAAGCAACTCCTAACTGGTGTGTGAGCATCACTGTGGCTATCTCCCCAGGGCTCAAGGTACCGAGAACAGACATACCTGTCCCCCACCTTTCCATAAAAAGGATCTATCTACATACTTCACAATCTCCTGCCTGAGGGGCTGGCTGCTAATTTTAGCAGGCATCTAAGGATGCCTGAGATCCTCCCCAGAGACCGGGGAAGCTAGCAGACATTTTTTCCACCTTAACCCTCTCACCTACTCTCACAATAAAACCGAGTCACTGTACTTCTCTGGAAGCAGCTTATACACACATCTGGCTTTCCAGCTTTTGTGGCTGACACATGAGGGACAGGCACCCAGATTACCTGGCTCTAATAGCAAAAGGGCTTGCATTCACGAGTCCCATGGGACTGCAACAAAAAAGAAGCCGTTCCTAACGTACAAACATGTGGGGAGTCGCTGTGGCCCTCCCCCACGTGCAAGGGAGCAGGCAAAAATGTCCAGTTCTTAGTCTTTCCATGAAAGACAGAGTACTTTATACTCTGTGTATTTTGGAAGCTAATACTTAGTGGTCCAGCTTCTAACTTAGCATGCATCTGGAGGCTGGCTGCCTCTCTCCCTGGAGACTAGCAATGCTGATGGAGATTTCTATCCCCATCCCCTTCCAAGCTCACTACAACAATAAAACCAAGTTGTCACTATCTTCCTAGAATGAGCTATGCAAGCCTGGTTCCCCGGCTTTTGCAGCTGCTGCCCAAGCAATGGACTCCCAAACAACCAATAGCCAATAGCGCTTACATTCACAAATCCCACAGGACTATAACGAACAAAGAAGCAGTTTTTCAACAGGTGCAGGAGTTCTCCAGGACAGTTATACACCCAGGCTCAGAGCAGAGGGGGGAGGCAACAAATGCCTGTTTCCGGTTTCTCCCTGAAAAGACCTTAACTACATGCTTTCACAGATGTTGCTTGAGGGTCCAGCTTCTAATCTGCCTGCACCTAGGAGCTGACTGCATTCATCCCCTTTGGGGCATGGATGGGTCTTGGCACACCATCAACAACTGGGAGGCATTAAGGACAAAGGGGTGGCTTAGAAAGTCACAAAGCCTTGAAAGACAACCAAGAGCTTGGGCTGGGCTGAGTGAGGGTACATCTCTTACATGAGACCACTCCTGCAAGACTGGGAGAGGTGGCTGTTTTAAGTTAACATATTATGGGTACCAGTAAAGAAGTTCCCATACATAGTTAAATTAAGTACTTAAAAAGATTCTGTGAGATAGGTGTCAGGTGTCATTATTCCTATTCTTACAAATGAATAAATACATTTCTGCAAACGATAGCCCATGAATGTGCATAGTGACAGTAATAGATAATAATTACAAGTGCTTACTTTACACCTATGACAGTTATAAAGTTTTATCTATATTCATTTAATCCTTGCAACAATCTCTAGAAGTAGATACCAGTATTATCTATATTTTACAACAAAGGAATTAAGGCATATAGAAGCTACATAACTTGCCCAATATCACATGTGGGAGCCAGGGTTCAAACAAACACATTGCTTGGAGGCTTTGGAGGATGGAATTACTTTGCTGTCTCAGAAAGCCATATCCAACCCAAAAGAGTATGAATGCTTATTCTCTCAAAGAGTTTCCAAATTTCTGAGCACAAAGTAGGGTTGGGTGAAAAGTTCCTTTTTCTGTCTAGCTCCTTTGCTTTGCCTTTTGGATTTAAGAGTTAACTTCACTTTACTGAAATTACATCCTGGGATTTCATCTTGAGTTCAGAAGAGTGATATGTGTTTTCTCAACTTCCTCTGTCCATTTAACGGTTGCAATGTTTCCTGTGCTTTTATGGGAATTCAACAGGAAATGTGAAATAAACAGTTATCTGGCTGCCATCTTACTAAGAAGTTTATGAAGAATTTTATTAATTTTATTAACCCACTATTTTATTAACCCAGTATTTGTAATACTTCTAACCATAGAATGCTCCTAGTTAAAACAATTTGGGAAATTTCTCTTTGACAGTTGTAAGAATCACTCTATCAGCCAATGTGCCTTTAGTCTTCCCTTACTCTGTTATATTATTCTAGCATACAAATCTGATCTTGCTAATCCCTTGCACAATATATTTTAATGACTCTCCATGGACTATAGAACAAACTTTAAATTGAGTAAATCAATTTAAATTCATCTGGCCACTGTCCAAATATACAACTTTCTGCCCTCCTACTCCTACACTTTTTGCTTTGAATTTCAACAATCTCAACTATTTGCTGGTCTTGTTCATGTTTTAGTACATTCTGTCTACACACTATACTTCTACTTATCCATTAGAGGGTCTTAAATACTTCCTTAAACTCTACATCACCCCTCTTTTTTTATGTTTTCTCTTATTTTCCCTCAGTACTTAGTACAACATGTGTGTAATAGAAAAAAGTCCATTTACTCATAAAATGCGTATGTATTTAATGTTTATGTGACAGGTGTCCACATCCATGAAGTTTCTTTCTTCACCTCCCTGCCTACTGCAGGAACTCCAGAGAGGTTCCTTTGAGAAGAGTACTGTCCTGTGTTCTGATCAGGATGTTCCATCCCTTGTCTCCACTCTTTGTCTTGAAGCCTTATATTGATGTCTTCTCCTTTCCTGAGACTTTTCAGACTTTCTCTGTTATTTATTCCTAGTTTGAACTTTGATTCTAGTCTTTCTAGTTTCTAGTCTTTCTAGTTTCCCCCTTTGGCCAGAAACTCACCCAATAGCTCACAATCTAAACTCCTGTATCCCAACTTAGAAAAGCACTAGAGGCTTCAATATAAATGCTATAGTCCTATAGGCACTTATTTTTCTATATTATTTCATTTGCTTAATCAATCCGTATTAAAGGGAAGAATTGTGTCTATGCCTGGCATAAAAAAATACATAAACTTAATTAAATGAATGAACAACTAACAACTTCTTACTGCTACCTTGGTTAATACAGGGTGATTTTTTTTTTTTTGGAGATAAGTTTTTTGTTTTATTAATTAATTAATTTTTATTTATTTATTTTTGGCTGTGTTGGGTCTTCGTTTCTGTGCGAGGGCTTTCTCTAGTTGTGGAGAGCGGGGGTCACTCTTCATCGCGGTGCACGGGCCTCTCACTGTCGCGGCCTCTCTTGTTGCGGAGCACAGGCTCCAGACGCACAGGCTCAGTAGTTGTGGCTCATGGGCCCAGTTGCCCCGTGGCATGTGGTATCTTCCCGGACCAGGGCTCGAACCTGTGTCCCCTGCATTAGCAGGCGGATTCTCAACCACTGCGCCACCAGGGAAGCCCAATACAGGGTGATTTTTGACACTGATATTCAACTCAATTTTCCCTCAGGTAGTTATGGTCTAAAAGAGTGCTTTGCTTTATAAATTGTACTCTGTGGAGTTCTCAGAGGGTGATGTGAGTCTGCTGTGGGGTGAGGGTGGGGGGAGGCTGGGATGAAAGACACGAAAGAGGGCCAAGCAGGCAGGGCTCCAGGCTGCTCCTGCTCACATGCATTTCAAGCAGAGAAAATCCCCTAGTGTGCATTTTACGTATTGGACTTCTTCCAAACATTCCAGCTGAACAAATGTTTCCAAGACTTAAAAAAAAAAACCCACCAAAACCATTGATGCAAAGCTAAACTAGAGAGTGGCAAAGGGTGACTTCCTATAGCACTTAAACCTGTTTACTTTGTCTCAATTGTACTGTAATAAGTTTCCATGAACTTAAAACTTTTCTAACTATGATACTGAATTTGCCAATAAGACAAACAAAGCCTTACATGCTTGGCAAAGTTGCTTCTACATCTTTAATGATGACAGACACCCCAGGAATATCTGATGGACCACATCTGCATAAGCAAAAGGATTTATTTACCCAGGCATCTCTTCAAATAGAAAATTCAATGACTTAATAATTCCATATCATTTTAACTGCTTGGCATCTAGAACTTGAAGTGTCTCCTGCTTGGAAGACAATTGTCAACAACGAACACCTTAGAGAGTGCTAATGCAAAAGGATTAGTAAGTTAGTGCAGACAAAATGAATTATGCTTAGCACTTATGGGTTTTCTATGGGCAGTAGTAGGATAAATGAGGTATTATTAGTATTGTACATTTTGTGCCAAAGGCTATATCTAGCACTGTAGTGCTTTATACTACTTGATGTGCCAGTCTCTACGGCGTGTTCTTCCAAGCTGATGCTGACAGAGCAAAGTAACACACAGAGACAAAATCCTCTACATTCCTGTGTTCCTTGAAGTAAAAAAGGAGTTTTAAAAAAAATCAATGCTTAGGTGGGTGCAACAGAAGAATAAGAGAGAAAGTGAGTCAAGAATGCTGGAAAGTTTGAGGTTTCAGACTGGTTAGGAAAGTTAGTTTAGAATGAAAATGTAAAAGTAATGAGAAAAGGATTAGCATTCTCAGAAAGATGAATACTTAAAATCATATATACTGAAATCTTAATAAAACTATGAACAGAGGTGTTGATAAAGAACCGACAACAATGCCCAGTACAGAGTAGCCCCAAATAAATACTCTTCAAATGACTTTTTTTCCCCTCTAAGCACCATACATTATTCTTAAGTAGTTTTGGGGGAGTGGGGTCCCATTTTGGAAAAATAGCTCTATAGAATGCAACTGAGATGCAAAGTGACGATTGGATTGTGTTTCTGTTTCGTTGATGACATTTCCTTCCTTTTGAGTGTCTCCTAGGCTGTTTAGTTTGTGCTGATATAGTCCATAGTTCATTTCTGTTTGTTTTGCCCTTATTTAGATAGGTTTAAGCTTTGTATATTAGGTGTAAACTTTGTACATAATTGGTAAAATTCTGACTATCTTGGGGATGTTTAGGTAGCTTATTAAGAGGATTTATTCACTGTCTCTCACAAAACTGGACTCGAATTAACACTGCACTATGTACAGAAATAAACCTTTTTCATTTAAACTCTAAAACAACAAAAAACACAATGCATTATGTTAATTTGAGAATCAAATAAAAATGTATAGTAGACTTATTAATTTTTTTTCCTATCTCCTATGGCTATTAACCCACAACAAAAAATCAAAAGGAATGGATAATCTGTCAAAAGGGCTTAAACATTTCAAAGGCACTTTTGAAGTTTATTTTTTTCTTTTCTCTTCTCATCACTGATATATCCATATTTTTTCAAAGAAAAGGGGCCTCTGTGGGTTTAAGGCAGTGGTTCCTCTCGTGATGTCAATATCTGTAGCAGAGACATCCAGAGACAGTTTGAAGTTTTATGGCCCTTTAAGGAAAAGCATGAGATGTCATCCCTGTTCCTTCTATATAGATGGCATATTGATAGCAGTGAACAGTATTTGCCAACACTGGCACAGAAAGAATGCCCCATTTCAGAGCTCAGTATCGAGACTCCAAGGAGAAGGAGATGCAGAATGAGGACACTGAATGTGCATGAAAGTTATGCTTTGATCCAATGAGACCTAAACTGATGTGTCATACACTTTGCCTTCATTAATGTGTGTTATCACTCAACTTCCTGCCAGAAAGTTCCACACCTTCTTCCACTTTTTAAATTAGGCACAGTAGACTAGACAAGAACATAACATTAGTCTGAGAAATACATTTGCCTGCAAATGGTTTTTATGCAAGAAAATATTACCCCAAATATTTGAAAATTAGCCTATTGTAAACACAACAAATCATTTAAAAATTACCTCTATGCTCACAGAATGTAGAGTCTGCTAAAACATCATTTTTAAAGTCGTGGCAGCAGATAATAAAAGAATACAGAAGCTAGCTTTCACTTTCCCTTATTATCTCTCAATGTGTGATGTGAGCCTGCATGCTGAATAAAGAAAGTCATCCGTATTGGTCAACGGCAGCAATAAATGAATTCATTCATTTGTGCATCTGTTTATCTATCCATCCATTTACTTGGCACACTGAGTGTATCCCATGGGGTAGGTAACTGTGCTAGGTGCTAAGGGCCGAAACACACAAACCATGGTTTCTGCTCTTAAGGGGATGACAGTATGGTGGGATAGATGTATGGAAAATAACACAGACAGTAATAAGAGCTAGGACAGAAGTGAACTTTGGGTGCTCTGGCAGCAGAGGCTAGAGTCAGTCTGCTGAATTCTATAGTTATTTCAGGGGCCAAATGTTTCCATCAGAATCTGAAAAGAATCATGTTCCCTTTGTGACCATATGCTTGGATTTGGATCTTACTCTATCTCTGATAACTTCTCAGCCATAAACTGTCTGTACATGGGGCTTAACTGTGGCTGCCCCACTGCCTGGAGAAGGTGTCTTCTTGGGGAAATCTTCTGTTCAGCTCCACTTACATTTGAAAGAAGTTAACAGTGTCTTTCTCAAAAGGCAAACACTCCTTTGTCACAGTTTCACAAAGCTCTCCTTAGCTTCTCTAAGTGTCACCATAATTTCAGTTTCCACTGTCAGACTCAGCCCCCGATACTGTAGTTTTTATTTAAAGTGACACTTGCAGCTCTTCAACTTGCCTGCATTCTTCACACTTCTATTCACTTTTGTCTGCACATTAAAATTAAAAAGTGCACCAGCCCTACATAAAATTAGAGTCCTCTTTTAAATCAATGACATGTAGTATTGAAGTTCAATTCTGTTTCAAGAATGCAATCAGTTTCAGCTCATATTTTAAGATATTTAAAAAATAATAACCATCCTTGAAATGTACTGTAGGATAGAGGCTATGATATTACAACATTGTTTTCAGAGACAGAACTTGTAAGAAAAATTGTGTGAGTTTATAATCACTTCACCTTGAAAGCATTCAGAGGTTAAAAAAATAAATTCTGTTTCTTATAAGCTGACCTCTCCTACTGTGAATCTGACTGTTGCAATCCCAAGAAATACTAGCTCTCCCTTGGATATTCTCAGTCATTGCTTTCTTATTATCAAACAGCCTAGAACACTGTCCCACACGGATTTTCTTCTTCTATATCTCATTTCAGAATTTCTCTTCTTCAGTATGCATTAATGCATATCAAATTCCATAATATGTTTTCCACCTACTCCTGTAGCTATCTTGTGCATACAGCAATTGAGAACTTCACATTAGGCCCAAAGTGTCATATCACTCAGTATAATAAGTTATTCAGGGAGGCAAGCAGTATGAAGTTGTATTTATTCTCCATTAAGAAGAGAGGGAGAGAAAGAGAGAAAGAAAAATATATTTACATGTATGCAATCAAATAGAAATACTTTTCTCCCCTTGTCCCCTTTCCTTCCCCCTTATGGATTGTTACTTTTTTCCCAGTGAAGACTGTCACTCTCTTCTCTATTAACATTTATAATATCTAAAAGATGTTTTTGTCAATCTAGAGTATCATCTAGATCGACAGTTATCATGTAATCAATCATCCATTGCTCCTTGAGTTTATTCATTGGTTTAAAAAAGATTTATTGAGTAGCTACTTCATGTCCATCACTGTGTAAGAAACTGAAGATATAGTGATGGCCATGAGAAATACTATCCTTGGCTTCATGGCCCTTGAGATTTACTGGGAAAGATATTTTAAACAATATTGACTTACATAATTAATTTATATCAATAGCAAGAAATTACAGTAAGTAAAATTTTACTTACTGAATTACAGTAAGTAAAATTACAGTAAGTAAAATTAGAGGATTAGGCATGTATATAAATGGACTCTAAAACATCTGAAGGTCAATGATAGCTTCGCTGAGGACGTTAAGATCTAAAAGACGAATTAGTCACTGAATGTAGTGGGAAAAACACTGTAGACTGCCAAACATAAGGAAGAGCAAACTGAACACACTCGCGGAACAAGAAAATCTAGCTTCTTTAACTAGCTGTTAACGATCTTAATTTACAATTAAGGAAACTGAGGCACAGAGGAGTCGAATATCTGCTCGTGCCACATGCCTAATAAATGGCAATGCAAAGATAGAAGCCACGACTTTCCACCTCCATGGTTCACAAGTTTAACTACTATGCAATATGCATGACTCTCCTATAACTTCATAAATTCTTATACTTTTCAAGTTACTTCCTTCCAACCAACCATTCTAACTGATATAGGTGTTAGCGTTTTAGAAACCTTAGTTCTCAGCTTTACAAATATTTTAGGGCTCTTGAATTCTCTATGTCTTTATTATCTCTCTTTTGCTTTACCAGATCTCCAGAATTACCAACTAAAGCAGAAAACTACACTTGTTTTGGAACAAAAGATGTTGTGTTCACGAAGGAAGGGAAATGGAATCAGGAATACTTTGGTTGTTTTTCATAGGACTTAGCTGACCCATCATGAAACCTCATTTGTTTATACAATCAGTTTTGATTTTTAGAATTATACTGCTGATGAACAGAGTTACGAAACAGCACGGTATATGCTGGAAACTACAAGATATTCAGTGTTGATGAAGCATAATACTGAAAGCAAGGAATACTAAGAGATAAGGCAGGAGAAAAATCACAGACTGCTTTGTATGACATTTAAAAAATGCCTGTTTTATTCTGAAGATATTTTGTACACAAGTAAAGACTTCAAGCATGGAAATGATAAGTTAATATTTGCATTTTTAGAAAGATTGCTTTGATTGTAGAATAAATAGCATATTAATTTGAAGCAGACAGGACATGGAGTTCTGTTAGAAGCCATTGCCATAGTCAAGGTGAATGATGATTAAAACCTGTATTAGAGGAGTAGCAGTAATGATGATGGAGAGGTAATTCTGTAAGAAATATTTTAGAGGTAGAATCTGAAATATTTGACATTTTACTGGATCTGGGGAAGAGTGAAGAATCTAGTCTAATCCCAGGTAACGAGATCCAGTGACTCACTGACTGGACGGACCTCCAACAGAGAAAGAGCATACACAAAGAGGAACATACAATTATTGGGGAATAATTAAATTTCTTTAGTGCCTATACGTGATTCTCTATAATAAAATAGAATTTCAGATGGAAGGAGTTTGAGTCATTTCTGCAAAAGGTTATAAGAGGAGGCTATTGACTTGCTATTGCTATACAGAGATAATGTTTTCAACTCCTTTCAAAGGCAAACCTGATTACTCATGTTAAAATTAACTTTAACAACATTCTTATAATTTTAGGGTTTAACTATTACCATCACTTCACACCATTTGCATCAAATAACAAACCAGAAAGAAATGTGGATCCCTCAACTGGACTCCATTTCAAAGGAGAAAAGTTTTAAATGGAGAATTATAAATGCCAAAGTGCAAGCTACTTTTAAAATTTCAATGTTACCTTCCCTTTCAAGTTTATTTACCAAACAACAATTGAGCGACTATTATGCATTCAGGCCCCTGCCTGGTTCTGCAGAAATAATCAGCTGAATTGCTTCTGTCTTATCCAAGTGGAAGCACAGACTTACAAATCTACCTTCCCTTTGTTCCCTATCAAACTATTCCACCTCCTGATTCCTACAGTTAATATGTTGCTACTCTTCTAGACTGATTAGAGATTTTCAGTTTTTATATCTTTTTATTATATGTTTAAAACTTTGATAATTTTAGCATAGATTCATGTTCTGCCTCATATCCTAAACCAGAAAAATATTAAGATCATGTCCACGATGATTATACATGCAGTATTTTGTATATTTACTTATTTGAAACACTTTTTCTTGTAAAATAATTATTTTCCTTATATATTGAAATATTATACTCTGTATAATTTATTAATATTTATTTTAAATGCCACAACAATCTGATAATATGAGATGTTATTACCACTTCACAGATGAGAAAATCTGAAGCTCAGCGTGATCACAGAGCTGAGAACTTTCCATAATACTAATCTATCTGAAAGTACTATAAAATATGCTTACCCTTCTAAAATACCTTTGTATAGCATAATTAAGTTTCTTGTGATTCCTCTTTTCCCTGCACCTCACTCTTCATTATCTTAGTGGACTTCAAGAAATAGAAAATGTAACAGTCTTAAAAATTCCAATCAGGGACATATCTTTGGTTTTGCCAGCTTTCCCATGGAAACTGTGTTAAAGTTAATACTTAACGTTTCAGGTAAAAGGTATATTACTTTTACATTTTATTGATGTTGCATTTTGCCTACTTTGGCTGTTGCAAAAGTTCTTTTTCCTTCCAAAAGATTATAAAAATAATGTTCTTCAAATTTACATTTTTCCACAGGGACTTGAAAGGCATTATTGCTAGAATTCATTTCACCAAATGATTTACTGCTTTTCTTAGGAAAAAGTGTAAGATTTGGAGATCAAATTGAGCATTTTCAAACCTTTGCAAAATTTGCATCTGACCTTCCTTCTGACCAAAAGGAAAAGAAATAAGAAAAAAAAAAAAAAAGTAAAGTGAGAAAGGCATCCTTGATTCTGAAATGATCACATATATGCAACTCTCAAAGCTGGTGCTTCTGTCTCCACAATTGCATTGCTGACTTTCTGAAACATAATGTGGCTGTGAGCTTCTGAAAGCAGCGGGGTTGTGTAACAAATAGCGGATGATAAAATATGTGTCTTTAGTTAACCTCAAGGCATAATCCCACCAGTGGAGTGTAAAAGAAGTTCAGATGCAGAAAGTAACTTTTGATTTACATTTAACACCACTTTCTTAGTTCACAGATGATGAAATTAAGACACAGAGCAATGGAATTATTTACTCAGATCTTTGTCACACTCCATGCAATGTACATCAATGAAACCTTACCAGTGCCTTTTGCATCAGACATCAATGTAAATTCTATGCTGGAGTTTGGCCGATGGAGATGGAGAATGAGATATTTTAAATTGTTCTACAAAATAAAATAAATACACAATCAATCGACAATATTTATTGAGTACGTACTTTAACTGTCAGCAACATCAAGAAGTTGCCAACTATAGGAGCTCATGAAATAGATTTCTTGCAGCAGCATTCTTAACTCAGCTAGTGTTTAGAGTCAGCTTGCTTCCCTCCATTCTTTCTCTCCAACAGTGATAAAGGGTAGTATTGCAAACATCCTATCCAAAGGTCACATCATGTCAAAATCATGAATTTTATTTCAATTTCCAAAGGGGCTTTATGTAGGTGTTTCAACATTCATTAATTGCATTTGAGCCATGTTGTAAAAATATTTTACCTTACCTGCATGCCTTTCACATAGGGTTCCCCAAGGATGCCACAAATGAGCAACAGTCACTTTCAGGTTTCAGAACAGTCTGCTAGACTGACTAGTGGGGTTTAAAGTTCTCTGAATCCAGATGATATAAAATTCACTGGATTTCTGAGCAGGCAATCACAGTAAGGTTTTGAAACAGGATGATAATCATCATTGGAGTTGGACATGATAAAGGAAAGACGGAAGTAGGTCTTAGGGGAATGAGTTACCAAAAAACAGACTTGCACCTGTGCGTGGAGTTTTAGCATTTCCGAAGTGGGAGGAAAATTAGCTGTCACTTACTTTAAATGACTTCCCACCACATGTGAAGAAATTGAGGCCAGGACAGGGCAATGGACGTATTCCACATCATGTAGCTAGGTAGAAGAGAAGCAGGAATTAGAATGTATTCTGAATTTATAATAATTATGGCTATATAAACATTGAATATGCTTCATTGTGAGGTAATATTTTATAAAATATATCCTTGATTCATTTGTGATTATACTGAGTTTAATGTGCTTTCCTGAAATGTTGACAGTCATCACAAAATTAACCGAACACACTTCACATGAGAACTCTTTCATATATGAAGACATGCTTAGTATCTATTCATTCTTCTCTAACTGTTCTCTCCATTTTGCTCCCAATCTATCTTATACATCAAGTTCACTTCACCATTGTGATCTGATTTAAACAAAGCACAGTGAAACTCTTACGTCCCTTTTCCCTCCTCCTTTAAAACTGGGATTTTGGTTTTGAGAGGAAAAAAAAACCTTCCATTTTAATTCACACTGAGATTACAATCAAATAAAACCTCTAAGAAATAGAAGCACAGAATTTTTGGACTGGAGTGAGGCGGTAACCATTATATCATTTCGCTATACTTTTATGCTTGAATCTCCCCTACAATTCCCCCTTGAAGTGGCTCTCTCCTGCCTACATTTGAACAATTTCAGTGACAGGCTAATATACTGCCACCAAAGAGAGCTTGCTTCATGTGTAAAATAGCTCTAGCTGTTAGCTCTTCCTTATTTTTTGCTGAAATCCTGTCCCTGTAGCACCTAAAAATTGGCCCTAGTTTGCATTCTTGGGGCCATATAGCCTCATGGAAATACTTCAAATATTTACAAGCAGCTGTCTTATTCTCTCTGAATCTTTTCTACTCCAAGCAAAATATCCTAATTTTCCTCAACTGATCTTATATAATAAGGTTTAGTATCCCTTAACTCTCTTGATTACCTAATTCCTGTTCACTGAAACAAACTCAACTTGTTTATATCTCATTTCAAGTACTGCATAAAGAATGAAAAGGGTTTCTACAGATGTATCTGGCCAGTGCCAAATATTCTAAATATATGGATAGCAACAGAATCCAAGATCACAACATATTTTTTGATGACTACTTGCTTCTGATGATCCCTCTGAAACTTGCTGATGGCTAAATCTCTTATGTCTTTTTTCAGATGTGCTGCCACTGAGCTCATCTCCTCACCCTGAATTTCTGCCATTAGAATAACAGAGCCAACTGTAAGCATCTATCAACTCCCCTTACATTTCACTTCTTTTTTTTTTAACATCTTTATTGGAGTATACCTGCTTTTTACAAAGGTGTGTTACTTTCTGCTTTATAACAAAGTGAATCAGTTATACATATACACATGTTCCCATATCTCTTCCCTCTTAAATCTCCCTCCCTCCCACCCTCCCTATCCCACCCCTCTAGGTGGTCACAAAGCACTGAGCTGATATCCCTGTGCTATGTGGCTGCTTCCCACTAGCTATCTATTTTACGTTTGGTAGTGTATATATGCCCATGCCACTCTCTCACTTTGTCACAGCTTACCCTTCCCCCTCCCCATATCCCCAAGTCCATTCTCTAGAAGGTCTGTGTCTTTATTCTTGTCATGCCTCTAGGTCCTTCATGACCATTTTTTTTTTTTTAAGATTCCATATATATGTGTTAGCATAGGGTATTTGTTTTCCTCTTTCTGACTTACTTCACTCTGTATGACAGACTCTAGGTCCATCCACTTCACTACAAATATTTCAATTTTGTTTCTTTTTATGGCTGACTAATATTCCATTGTATATATGTGCCACAGCTTCTTTATCCATTCATCTGTCGATGGACACTTAGGTGGCTTCCATGTCCTGGATATTGTAAATAGAGCTGCAATGAACATTGTGGTACATGACTCTTTTTGAATTATGGTTTTCTCAGGGTATATGCCCAGTAGTGGGATTGCTGGGTCGTATGGTAGTTCTACTTCTAGTTTTTAAAGGAACCTCCATACTGTTCTCTATAATGGCTGTATTAATTTCCATTCCCACCAACAGTGCAAGAGGGTTCCCTTTTCTCCACACACTCTCCAGCATTTATTGTTTGTAGATTTTTTGATAATGGCCATTCTGACTGGTGTGAGGTGATACCTCATCGTAGTTTTGATTTGTATTTCTCTAATAATTAGTGAAGTTGAGCATCCTTTCATGTGTTGTTGGCAATCTGTATATCTTCTTTGGAAAAATGTCTGTTTAGGTCTTCTGCCCATTTTTGGATTGGGTTGTTTGTTTTTTTGATATTGAGTTGCATGAGCTGCTTGTAAATTTTGGAGATTAATCCTTTGTCAGTTGCTTCATTTGCAAATATTTTCTCCCATTCTGAGGGTTCTATTTTCATCTTGTTTATGGCTTCCTTTGCTGTGCAAAAGCTTTTAAATTTCATTAATTCCCATTTTTTTATATTTGTTTTTATTTCCATTTCTCTAAGAGGTGGGTCAAAAAGGATCTTGATGTGATTTATGTCATATGGTGTTCTGCCTATGTTTTCCTCTAAGAGTTTTATAGTGTCTGGCCTTACATTTAGGTCTTTAATCCATTTTGAGCTTATTTTTGTGTATGGTGCTAGGGAGTGATCTAATCTCATACTTTTACATGTAGCTGTCCAGTTTTCCCAGCACCACTTATTGAAGAGGCTGTCCTCTCTCCACTGTACATTCCTGCCAACTTTATCAAAGATAAGGTGACCATATGTGCGTGGGTTTATCTCTGGGCTTTCTATCCTGTTCCATTGATCTATCTTTCTGTTTTTGTGCCAGTACCATACTGTCTTGATTAATGTACCTTTGTAGTATAGTCTGAAGTCAGGGAGCCTGATTCCTCCAGCTTCATTTTTCTTTCTCAAGGTTGCTTTTGCTATTCAGGGTCTTTTGTGTTTCCATAAAAATTGTGAAATTTTTTGTTCTACTTCTGTGAAAAATGCTGATAGGGAATGCATTGAATATGTAGAATGCTTTGGGTAGTAGAGTCATTTTCACAATGTTGATTCTTCCAATCCAAGAACATGGTATATCTCTCCATCTATTTGTATCATCTTTAATTTCTTTCATCAGTGTCTTATAATTTTCTGCATACAGGTCTTTTGTCTCCTTAGGTAGGTTTATTCCTAGGTATTTTATTCTTTTTTTTGCAATGGTAAATGGGAGTGTTTTCTTAATTTCACTTTCAGATTTTTCATCATTAGTGTATAGGAATGGAAGAAATTTCTGTGCATTAATTTTTTTTCCAGCTACTTTACCAAATTCATTGATTAGTTCTAGGAGTTTTCTGTTAGCATCTTTAGGATTCTCTATGTATAGTATGATGTCATCTGCAAACAGTGACAGCTTTACTTCTTCTTTTCCAATTTGGATTCCTTTTATTTCTTTTTCTTCTCTGATTGCTGTGGCTAAAACTTCCAAAACTATGTTGAATAAGAGTGGTGAGAGTGGGCAACCTTGTCTTGTTCCTGATCTTAGTGGAAATGGTTTCAGTTTTTCACCATTGAAGACGATGTTGGCTGTGCGTTTATCATATATGGCCTTTATTATGTTGAGGAAAGTTCCCTCTATGCCTACTTTCTGGAGGGTTTTTATCATAAATGGGTGTTGAATTTTGTCAAAAGCTTTCTCTGCATCTATTGAAATGATCATATGGTTTTTCTCCTTCAATTTTTTAATATGGTGTATTACGTTGATTGATTTGCGTATGTTGAAGAATCCTTGCATTCCTGGGATAAACCCCACTTGATCATGGTGTATGATCCTTTTAACGTGCTGTTGGATCCTGTTTGCTAGGATTTTGTTGAGGATTTTTGCATCTATGTTCATCAGTGATATTGGCCTGTAGTTTTCTTTTTTTGTGACATCTTTCTTTGGTTTTGGTATCAGGGTGATGGTGGCCTCATAGAATGAGTTTGGGAGTGCTCCTCCCTCTGGTATATTTTGGAAGAGTTTGAGAAGGATAGGTGTTAGCTCTTCTCTAAATGTTTGATAGAATTCGCCTGTGAAGCCATCTGGTCCTGGGCTTTTGTTTGTTGGAAGATTTTTAATCACAGTTTCAATTTCAGTGCTTGTGATTGGTCTGTTCATATTTTCTATTTCTTCCTGGTTCAGTCTCAGAAGGTTGTGCATTTCTAAGCATTTGTCCATTTCTTCCAGGTTGTCCATTTTATTGGCATATAGTTGCTTGTAGTAATCTCTCATGATCCTTTGTATTTCTGCAGGGTCACTTGTTACTTCTCCTTTTTTATTTCTAATTCTATTGATTTGAGTCTTCTCCCTTTTTTTCTTGATGAGTCTGGCTAATGGTTTATCAATTTTGTTTATCTTCTCAAAGAACCAGCTTTTAGTTCTATTGATCTTTGCTATCATTTCCTTCATGTCTTTTTCATTTATTTCTGATCTGATTTTTATGATTTGTTTCCTTCTGCTAACTTCAGGGGGTTTTTGTTCTTCTTTTTCTAATTGCTTTAGCTGTACGATTAGGCTGTTTATTTGAGATGTTTCTTGTTTCTTAAGGTAGGACTGTATTGTTATAAACTTCCCTCTTACAACTGCTTTTGCTGCATCTCATAGGTTTTGGGTCATCGTGTTTTCACTGTCATTTGTTTCTAGGTATTTTTTGATTTCCTCTTTGATTTCTTCAGTGATCTCTTGGTTAAGTAGTGTATTGTTTAGCCTCCATGTGTTTGTATATTTTACAAATTTTTTCCTGTAATTGATTTCTAGTCTCATAGCATTGTGGTCAGAAAAGATACTTGATACGATTTCAATTTTCTTAAATTTACCAAGGCGTGATTGGTGACCCAAGATATGATTTATCCTGGAGAATGTTCCATGAGCGCTTGAGAAGAATGTGTATTCTGCTGTTTTTCGCTGGAATGTCACAGAAATATTAATTAAGTCCATCTTGTTTAATGTAGCATTTAAATCTTCTGTTTGCTTATTTATTTTCATTTTGCATGATCTGTCTAGTGGTGGAAGTGGGGTGGTAAAGTCCCCTACTACGATTTTGATACTGTCGATTTCCCCTTTTATGGCTGTTAGTATTTGCCTTATGTATTGAGGTACTCCTATGTTGGGTGCATAAATATTTACAATTATTATATCTTCTTCTTGGATCAATCCTTTGATGATTATGTCGTGTCCTTCTTTGTCTCTTGTAATAGTCCTTGTTTTAAAGTCTATTTTGTCTGATATGAGAATTGCTACTCCAGCTTTCTTCTGATTTCCAACAGCATGGAATATCTTTTTCCATCCCCTCACTTTCAGTCTGTATGTGTCCTTAGGTCTGTAGTGGGTCTCTTGTAGACAGTATATATACAGGTCTTCTTTTTGTATCCATTCAGCCACTCTATGTCTTTTGGTTGGAGCTTTTAATCCATTTACATTTATGGTAATTACTGATATGTATATTTCTATTACCATTTTCTTAATTGTTCTGAGTTTGTTATTGTAGGTCTTTTCGTTCTCTTGTGTTTCCTGCCTAGAGAAGTTCCTTTAGCATTTGTTGTAAAGCTGGTTTGGTGGTGCCTAATTCTCTTAGCTTTTGCTTGTCTGCAAAAGTTTTAATTTCTCCGTCAAATCTGAATGAGATCCTTGCTGGGTAGAGTAATCTTAGTTTTAGGTTTTTCTCCTTCATCACTTTAAATACGTTCTGCCACTCCCTTCTGGCTTGCAGAGTTTCTGCCGAAAGATCAGCTGTTAACCTTATGGGGATTCCCTTGTATGTTATTTGTTGTTTTTCCCTTGCTGCTTTTAATATTTTTTCTTTGTACTTAATTTTTGATCATTTGATTAATATGTGTCTTGGCATGTTTCTCCTTGGATCTATCCTGTATGGGAGGGACTCTCTGTGCTTCCTGGACTTGATTAACTATTTCCTTTCCCATATTAGGGAAGTTTTCAACTATAATTTCTTCAAATATTTTCCCAGTCCCTTTCTTTCTCTCTTCTTCTTCTGGGACCCCTATAATTCGAATGTTGGTGTGTTTAATGTTGTCCCAGAGGCCTCCGAGACTGTCCTCAGTTCTTTTCATTCTTTTTCTTTATTCTGCTCTGCAGTAGTTATTTCCACTATTTTATCTTCCAGGTAACGTATCCATTGTCTGCCTCAGTTATTCTGATATTGATCCCTTCTAAAGAATTTTTAATTTCATTTATTGTGTTGTTCATCATTGTTTGTTTGCTCTTTAGTTCTTCTAGGTCCTTGTTAAATGTTTCCTGTATTTTGTCTATTCTACTTCCAAGAGTGTGGATCATCTTTACCATCATTATTCTGAATTCTTTTTCAGGTAGACTGCCTATTTCCTCTTCATTTATTAGGTCTGGTGGGTTTTTACCTTGCTCCTTCACCTGTTGTGTGTTTTTCTGTCTTCTCATTTTGCTTAACTTAATGTGTTTGGGTCTCCTTTTCGCAGGCTGCAGGTTCGTAGTTCCCGCTGTTTTTGGTGTGTATCCCCAGTGGCTAAGGTTGGTTCGTTGGGTTGTGTAGGCTTCCTGGTGGAGGGGACTAGTGCCTGTGTTCTGGTGAATGAGGCTGGATCTTGTCTTTCTGGTGGGCAGGTTCACGTCTGGTGGTGTGTTTTGGAGTGTCTGTGGGCTTTTTATGATTTTAGGCAGCCTCTGTGCTAATGGATGGGGTTGTGTTCCTGTCTTGTTAGTTGTTCGGCATAGGGTGTCCAGCACTGTAGCTTGCTGGTCATTGAGTGGAGCTGGGTCTTGGCGTTGAGATGGAGATCTCTGGGAGATTTTCACCGTTTGATATTACGTGGAGGTGGGAGGTCCCTCGTGGACCAGTGTCCTGAACTTAGCTCTCCCACCTCAGAGGCACAGCCCTGATGCCTGGTGAGGCCTCTCCTGAGGACTTTAAAGACCACAATTTGCTGCCCTCTAATTCTGGATTTCTGAATGCTTTCTGTTCTTTATTTTTCCTCTTTATGGTCACTGAGCATAGGGTCAATGATTAGGAGAAATGGTCTGGTGACACCCAAATTGTGCTGCTACAGCTTTAGTTTTCTATCCATTCTGTTTTCTTTTAGGAAGTCTGAGGTCTTCTGCCAGCGTTCAGTAGGTGTTCTGTAGGAGTTGTTCCACATGCAGCTGTATTTCTGATGTATTTGTGGGGAGGAAGGCAATCTCCATGTCTCACTCCTCCGCCATCTTGAAGGTCTCTTGTAAAGAATTCAGTTCAGAATAGGCATTGTAGGGTTAGGAGCATGTGATCTCCATATTGATAGCTCTAACCAGTAATTGAAGCCTTCTTCATTCTGTACCATCTGTAGACTCCATGTGGTCCTCCAAACTCTGAAACTCCAAACTCCAGAGGCCCTCTTTCCAACATCACATTTCACTTTCTTAAATTGGATCCTTGAGTTTTGCTATTTATGTTTTTTGAGGAGAGATTCTGATTTAGTTCTCAACATATATATTATTTCTCACACTTTGTTTTGTTACTATGTAGTATGAACATGTTTTTGCTTAAACTGATAAAAAAACAGATTTTCCTTAACTTATGTTGCCAAATTTTTAAAAGATCATTAATATCAGTATCGATGTGTCAGAAAATGGGTACTTTTTTTTCTCTTCATATGGGAGTGATAAATTAACTATTTGGAAACAAGTGAGTGTAAATTTTGTAATATTCATACCATGAATAATAAAGGGAATTAAGAATGATAATGTAGGTGCATAATTATTGACCTGGAGGAATGTTCATAATATATGGAGAATGATAAAAACAATCCAAAAAATAAGGTAGCTCATGTCCCCTTTCAGCTAATATAAAGACAAAAGTGCCTCCTTTGTATCTGTTTAGTTAAGTCAGTCACAGCCTTTGCCTTCTATTTCCCATTCTTCACTATTACCCAAAATTGTATAGCAGTTGTTTAAGTGTAGTTATAAATAAGAATTATTTTATAACTTTGAGATGTAAATTATAAATAAAAACAAAATACTTGAGGAAAGTAAATGCTAAAAGATATTATTGTTGAGTTCAATATAATATTTTATAAAATACTCAAATTATTAAAACTGTGCACAAGGTATTATCAATATTTTTGAAGTCTGGTAAGTAATAGCAAACCATAAACACTAAAAATTTTTAACTTGCCTAGTCTGACTATGGTTTTTTCTTATACCTGATGTCAATAATATGGGAATCACACATCATTATTTTTCATAATTTTATATACAAATGATTGCTGCTATTCATGGAGTGTTTACTCCATGACATTTGTTGCAACTGAAAACCAAAAAATATCCAGAATTTCTGTCTTAGAAAAAAAAAGATACTTGGGTATTATTATCTAATAAAAGGAAGCAAACTAATTTATACAGTCCACATGAGTGGTAACTTGTCTTGATGGAAAGCACTAGACTTAGAATTAACTGTTCTCAATTTTTGTCTTTTTTCCCTTTTGTGACATCCTGGGAAAATTCCTGGACTTTGTACAAAATATATAAGTTCCAAAATGAGCATGGTATATTCATCTCTAGTCTTCTTATCTAAGGTTTCAATGACACTCTGATTCAAGAGGAAAATGATAGGCACCTTAAACTCATAATTGGATAGTTATATCTACCATGGATTCATTAGGTAATAAGATATCAGTGATCTTTTGTAAAATTTCAATTACTGTGTTGTCAAAAACTATAGGATAATGATTAAGACTATGAGCTTTAGCATATGAAAGATCTGTTTAAAATTCTAAATCCACTGTTCCTTATGTGGCCCACTGTATTCATTAGACTGTAAGCCATAGGAAAGCAAGGACTATGTCTACATTCTTTACCACTGATTACCAGGGACTAGTACCATGTTTAGATAGTTGGATGCTCAACAAAAGGAAAAATGAGGAATAAATGAATTTAACTCTCTAAATCAAATGTTGCTAATAATACCTACATCATAAGGTTGTTGTGAGAATGGGATTAGTTAATACATGGAAAGGTTTTAATACAGTTCTTGGCAAATATTATAATTAAATAAATAGGAAGTATCTGCATTATAAATATGCAACTCATGATAATCACTGCATTATCCAGAATTCTCAGACAAATCTAAGAAAGGACTCTTTGAAAAAGATGATGAGAATGCCTTACCCCTTACATATATCATGTAAATGTGTGGTCTCTAATTTATTGACATATTTTTCTTCTTTCACTTCTCAACATCAGGATCATAGAATTATGAGAATACACACCTTGGATTGCTAAATACAACTGCTTGTTTCTGTGACTCTACCCTCATTTATGCGGTCCAACTGGAGTCTGCCTTTTATATTTCCACATTTCATTTGGGTGATAACTTCATGAATGCACACACACCTACTGTGTCTTTGCATTCTTGTCAATTGAGGCTTTCCTCTGATGGCAAATTGCCTCCAGTTCTTTCTCTTCCTGAAAGGAAAAAACCGCACAACACAAAACCAAAAATGCTACCTACAGACGCTCATCATTATTTTCTCTCTTCCAGAGAACCAGCAAGTACAAAGAAAATCTCTTTACCCTCAACCTCAGGTAGTTTAGCATCGACCTTGGATGATTACAGACATAATTTCTCTCTTCTCTAATTTGAAAAGGATCCAAATAAATGTTTTATATCAACAGATACCCAACCAAAATAACACTCCCTTTTAATTTTTATGAATATCATGGTAGGTATAAGTGTAATTGTAGCATCTTCCCAATGACAATGAAGTCAACTTGATAAAGAGATGTTGCTGTTACTGTTCTTTGTTCACTAAAAATGAGTACAGTATACTGATGTGGTCTAACTTATATTTATATATAAATTAATTTGAATCACAGAATATTAGAAGGGAAGAGGACTACAGTCCAGCACCTTATCTTGGACTGGGTTCCCCAGAAGAAGAAACCTAACTGAGGATTTGCAGCAAGTGATGTATTAAGGAAGCACCCTTAGCCAGATTGGTAAGAAAACAGAAGAAGCAGGACACGGAAGAAGTCAAGAAAGGGTGTGATTTCAGGCAAAGTTCTAGCCTCAGCCTGATCATGAAGGGGAGCTCTGGAGGGTAAATAACACGTCAGAGTCTATTCCAACCAGCAACAGAGGGGCTAAGCCTTAGCACTCCTGCATGAGGCAGTCTTTGGCTAAGTGCTGCTGCAGTGGCACGTAAATTATCATGCACTTTTGGCTGCTTGCATTTTCCAGTGAATTGTGTCCTATTTTATGAAGAGCAGCAGAGATGCAAGTCATTAGAAGTTAAAGAACATGGACAGTGGGGAAAGACCATACAGAGACAGTAAAAGGACCCAAGGGGAACATTGAGTGTCTCTTACACGGGGTGAGGAAACCTGGGTTCTGAGATACTTATGTAAAATGGTCAAAGACACATAGCTAATTAGTGATGGAATCTGTCTCTTGATTCATTATCCAAGACATCTTGTGCTAGTTTAAGGCAAGTACCAGTATATCAACACTTGATAATTCCAATTAATTTAAATAAAGGAAGATTTGTTAGTTTATGACTTGTACTGCAACTCCCCCATATGGCAATGGCAGTTTTAAAATTATTGGTGTGGGCCCTTCTACTACCAAAGATATTTACAGTTGTAATTCCCTGTGACTTTTAAAAACTCAGTTGAGCAGACATTCAATCTTTGTTTTAGGGGATAATTTTTTTTTTTTTTCGGTACGCGGGCCTCTCACTGTTGTGGCCTCTCCCGCTGCGGAGCACAGGCTCTGGACGCACAGGCCCAGCAGCCATGGCCCACGGGCCCAGCCGCTCTGCGGCATGTGGGATCTTCCTGGACCAGGGCACGAACCCGTGTCCCCTGCATCGGCAGGCAGATTCTCAACCACTGCGCCACCAGGGAAGCCCTAGGGGGTAATTTTTTCATTAAAAAAAGCCTTCTGGAGAAAATGAAAAAAATTTTATGAATTATCTAACAAACAGAAGATTTGCTGTTTGCCAAGTCCATAAACAAAACTTATAGATCTATTCCAACTTTAACACAATACATACAAATTCCCTAATATTCATATTTGTGTTAGCTCATTTTTACTCAATATCCCCCAAATGTAAGTTTGTTGCACATATTTATGTCAGTTAAGACTGTTTTGAATGAAACTTGATAGGTCTTTAGCATCTGGGAAGGGAATTTGTATTAGTCTTCATATTTGGACTTACACTAGATATACTGAATGGACACCTGCCCCGTGTTTGTGGTTTGCAAAGGATAATAATAAAATTGGTAGTGATGCAATCATTGTTTCAACTTTCCTTAAAAATATTTTAATTAAAAATTTTATTAAAAATTTAAAAAACCTAAATTAAGCAATCAGGGAGAAAACAGGGAAGAGAATTACAGAAACATGTTAAAAGATTAAAAGATGCTTAAAAAGTTATTTCCTCACTTCATGAACAGATTTTCATTGCTTGTGTCATCAAAGAAAAAGTAGACAGAAACCCTGATAAGTAACAAACTATTTCCTTTCTGTTTGTTTATGAAGACAAAAGATAGTGAGAACCCCTCTGCTATGAGGACAGATCATATGACAGGATGGTTATCTCTTCACCAGGAGGGTGAAAGTTGGTTTGAAAATTGGTAACATAAATTATTATAATAGCATAAAAGAACACAAGAAGTCTTCTCAAGTTTACATTGTTACGTTTTGTCTGTGACTTATGAAAGTAATTGAAATGAAATGTGAAAGATATAAAGATTATGGTTAACATCTGGCATGGTACTTTTGCACAGTAGGCATTTAAACAAGTATATGAATCTGCAAATGTTTTCCTTTTAAAAATACAAATGCAAAGTCAATTCTTGATAATATATAAAAAATCTTATTTTCAGATTGTTTTTCCAATGATGTTGTGCTTTGATTTTTCTGACTTTTACTTAGCTTGGTATTTTTCCCTCTTTCAAACTTCTTATCCAGCAGTGGACCTTAGAAACCCAAATACTTAATTAGCTATCTCTCAACCTATCTAGCCCATGAAAGATATCATCTAGGCAAACCTGTCTCCATTTTCATAAAAGAGTTATTTAGTTTCTGCTTTAATTTTGTATTGCTTTAATTTCATATTTTATGGCTTAAAGCTCTTCAGCTAATAGATTATTTCAACTACATATGTTTATTTTATACTTACATGTATACTGGGATTCATAAAGCTGATGGCTTTCAGAGACAATTTTCACATTACCTTAAAATCCTTCTGTGTTGTGACAATGATTGTAATTATCACTCAACACCTAATAAAACGGAATTCTTCTGCAGTTACATTCATCTTGAAATTCTAAGTCCCTTCTAACAACTGCTGAAGTCTGTCACAGCCCAGGAATTAACACAGAAGAATTTTTTGCATGTATTCCCCAGAACAACTCCAACCTAACACGTTCATTTGGTGATAGAGAGTTTGCTTTGTTCTTATACTAATTAAGGAAGAATCCCAACAGCTCTGTGAGGAGGAGGTGTTGGCAAAGCACAAGGATATAGGGACTTTCACTCTCGCATAATGAACTCAAAAACACAAACTTGGGAAATAAGAATATAAATACCAAGAAGAAAGTTTGAAAGATTTTACATGTGTGACATGCTGTGGAGTAGACTATTATTCTATGATGGAACTACAGGAGCAGTGCCTGAGAAGAGAAGTAAATGAGAGCTTAATCAAAGAGCAGGAAAGAAGAAAGAACCAGCATTGTTTTTTCATCTGCCTCCTTGCTGTGAATAACCTCCAATTGTTTCTTCGTGGAAAACCAAGGAAGGAAAGAAACTAATATTTGTTTGAACACATACTATGTACTAAGGCATGTGTGTGTGTGTGTGTATATATATATATATATATATATTCTTTATAGAGGGTCATTATTTTTGTTGTTTGTTTTCTTTTCTTTTCTTTTTTTGTGGTACACGGGCCTCTCGCTGTTGCGGCCTCTCCCGTTGTGGAGCACAGGCTCCGGACGCGCAGGCTCGGCGGCCATGGCTCACGGGCCCAGCCGCTCGGCGGCATGTGGGATCTTCCCGGACCAGGGCACGAACCCATGTCCCCTGCATCAGCAGGTAGACTCTCAACCACTGTGCCACCAGGGAAGCCCTATAGAGGGTCATTTTTATACAACTCTTTAAGTAATATAAACATTCAAATGAAGAAAAAGGTGAGTAACAGCTATTTAGTGCCTGAACTAGGATTTATTTCAAGTCAGGGCAGGTGCCATCAGGTCAGACTGCCTCTCAATGATGGAATAAGCCATTGTTATAACCTAGTGATATTCAAAAGTCACAGAGTGAGGACTTCTAGTTTTCAATCTGACATGTTGGAAGTCATTACTCGATTCCCCATAACAAGGGGAAAAAAACCCAAATGAACTAAAAATCAACTACTCTTCTTAGATCCATTAAAGCATTATGGTTACAGGGCACACTGCTGCCCCCAAAACTGGAGAGACAGGAGATACAGAGCAACACAGTTTACCAGGAATAGAAGTCCAAGAGCAAAGTCCTGCCACTGGAACCAGTACCAGTAGGAATAATTTAACTATAATTACATTGACTGAAGGTTCAGTGTGGACTAGCTTGAGAGTTAAAAATGTGGGGTTCAGTCTTGGGGGACACCACATTTTTGTAAGTTTTACCTCCAAGAGCTCCATAAGGTTCTCATTATGAAGACAGGAGAAAAATCCCATTGCTCTTCTGGCAGGGAGAGAAGAAAAATAACCATTTTGAAATATTCTCAGAGTTTTATGTTATCTTTAACAAGGCCTGTCCTCAAGAAAAACTACATTACCAAGACTAACACACTTTGGTTTTACCAAAGCCTAGCTGACATGAAAGAAGTGAAATACCCAACTCCATCCCCTTTTAGCCTTCCTGTCTCACCTATGGGCAGAGGGTACTGAGAAGCACTTGTGAAGGTCATAGCCCAGAGATATCCCTGACTTAAAAGACTGAGATTTAATCATGGGGTTATAGAATAGTTCCCCTCCCAACATACCTAACCATAAGCTCCTTTATAGTAACAGAAAGTGACAGCTGAAAAACCACAATCCTCAGACCCTATTTAATAAAGAGGCTCTAGGGAAACTTAAAGACAACAGAGGAGATAAAAACAAGAACACTAAGGACATTTTATTCTCTGACACCCAGCTATAGTAAACAGTAAACACAGTCTAATTTCTAGCCAGATAACCATAAAATCTCACATTAAAGGCCTATTTTCCCCAGTTCCTTTCATCTGGTACATCATGAATAACTTTCAACAAAAAATTACAAGGCATGCCAAAAGGCAAAAAATAGTCTGAAGAGATATTGCATGCATCAGGTCCAAGATATGGTTGAGAATTTGGAATTATCAGAATTTGAATTTTTATAAATTTTAATTCTAAGGATTTCATGAAAAAAATGTATAACATACAATATAAGCAGAGGGATGGACACTCTAAAGAGAATCAAAACAAAATCTTAGGGAAAAAAAGTAATAGAAATGAAGAATGTTTTGATGGGTTTATCAGTAGACTGGACATAGCTAAGGAAAGAATCAGTGACCTGAAAAGACATTAATAGAAACTTTCCAAACTAAAAAGCAAAGAGAAATGGAAATTTTTTAAAAACTGAAAAAAAAAAACCAACAAAAACTGGAACAAAATATATAAGATCTGTGGTACAATTACCAAAGCTGTATTGAACATGAAATGGATATACCAGAAGGAGAAGAAATAGAAAAAGAAACAGAAGAAATATTGTACTATTGGCTGAGTAGTTCTAAAATTACTGACAGACACAAAACTACAGATCCAGGATACTCAAAAAATTCCAAGCTAGATAAATAAAAACAAAATTTACACTTACACATATTATATTCAAACTTCAGAAAATCAAAGAGACAAAGAGAAAAACCTTGGAAAGAAGACAGGTTTTTTTTTGGGGGGGTGCACCTTACCTATACAGGAACAGAATAAGAGCCATACCAGACTTTTTTAAGATACCATGGAAGCAAGAGGGGAGTAGGATGAGATATTTAAAGTTCTAAAAGATTAAAAAACAAAAACAAAAAAATTAGAATTACATATCCAGCAAAATCATCCTTCAAAAGTGTAGGAGAAATACTTTGTCAGACAAACAAAAATTAAGGAAATTTGTTATCAGTAGACCTGATTTGCAAGAAATGATAAAAGAAGTTCTTCAGAGAGAAGGAGAATTTTATAGATCAGACCTACATTAAAAAAAGAAGAGCATTAGAGAAGGAATAAATATATAATAAAATACTTTATGTTTTGTATTCTTAATTGATATAATAGGTAACTGTTTGTTTGAAAGAATAATAGCAAAAATGTACCAGGTGATTATAGCTTATGGATAAGTGAAATGAAAGACAGCAATGTGATGAAGGATAAGAAGGAGGAAGTGGGAATACTCTGTAACAAGGTACCCACACTATCACTGAAGCAGTATAGTATCATCTGAAAGTATAAACAGGTTAGTTGTAAAAGTATGTTCCAACTTCAGGCAACTATTAAAAAATTAAAAGTCAGAGTAAGTGTTAAAGAGTCTGCTTCTTTGTCCCTCCATCAACATTGTCTAACTCACTTTTCTGTGTCCAGACTTAGTGACCAGGTCTCCCAGATTTGGCTCCAGCTTCTTGGTGGGAAAGACATATATTGCAATTTTCAATGACTTCAAAAAAACTGAAAAGAAATCTGAATTCTGAAATTTCAAAAATGAAATACACTCTTTACTTAAGCTTAATCAGAGTGGAAAACAAAAAGGATTAAAAAAAAACCAGCATATGATATGAGATCATATATCACAAACAGTGTTCAAAAAAATCCTCTGCTTAGAACAGACTATTCTGAAATGTGAATATGCAACCTAGAGGTTTTTGATCACAGATGAAGCATGCTGATAATCAAAAGTCCATGCCTGCCTGCCATTTTCAACAGTAATAGCTACAAAACAATCAGCGAGGTTAAAGGAATGGCTACCTCAGCTGATGAAGATATAAGCACGTTTTTACATAAAGTTTCCTTGTCTTTTTATGCTCATTCTTTTATCATTTAAGTCATACCCATGAGCTTCAAAGCAAATTTATGAAAAACTAAACAGAAAATGCAAGCTGTAAATTGGTTAAAAGCAGCAACAATAGCAACAAAAAAATCTACCCATTTCAGAGGAACGTGTCTACAAAATACAGAAAAAAAATAATTATGCACTTCAAGAAAATATATGATTATGATTTATTTCCCTTTCTAGCCAAACCAAATAAGAGTTGGACAGATTCACACACATTAGGCTATTGGTATTGAAATGAATATTTCAATAATCACGTCCTCCAATCCCTAATCAGAAATCCAATTGTTCAGTTAGAAAAAGATCCCGGCTTAAAATTTTTTTTTTTTTTGCTGTATGCGGGCCTCTCACTGTTGTGGCCTCTCCCGTTGCAGAGCACAGGCTCCAGACACACAGGCTCCGTGGCCATGGCTCATGGGCCTAGCTGCTCCACCGCATGTGGGATCTTCCCGGACTGGGGCACAAACCCGTGTCCCCTGCATCGGCAGGCAGACTCTCAACCACTGTGCCACCAGGGAAGCCCTGGCTTAAAATTTTTTAATCTCTGCAAAACTGTTTTATACCCACATTGTTTTCTTTAATAGCTCCATTCTCTTACCTCTTAACTGCTAAAGTTTTATGTGTATTTATGTAAGGCACGGAGTGCATGATGCATTATGCATCCTGCTGTTAGTTTCAGGGCAACAGGGCAAGTGCTCCACGAATACAAGGGTGTCTATTGAAAGTTTATGGATGATTGTGCATCTTTCCTGAAAATTAGTAATGATTTTTCAAGTTAAAGAACAAAAAAAAGATCCTGATGTGAGGAGAGAAAACATTATGAAAGGGAGACAAAAGTAAAAATGTTTCCCCAGGCCTTCTGTTCCAAAATATATCACCAATGGAGAAAAGACAGCTTCTTCAATAATGGTGCTGGGAAAACTGGACAGCTACATGTAAAAGAATGAAGTTAAAACACTCCCTAACACCATACACAAAAATAAACTCAAAATGTGTTAAAGACCTAAATGTAAGGCCAGACACTATAAAACTCTTAGAGGAAAACATAGGCAGAACACTCTATGACATAAATCACAGCAAGATCCTTTTTGACCCACCTCCTAGGGAAATGGAAATAAGAACAAAAATAAACAAATGGGACCTAATGAAACTTCAAAGCTTTTGCACAGCAAAGGAAACTACAAACAGGATGAAAAGACAACCCTGAGAATGGGAGAAAATATTTGCAAATGAAGCAACTGACAAAGGATGAACCTCCAAAATTTACAAGCAGCTCATGCAACTTAATATCAAAAAAACAAACAACCCAATCCAAAAATGGGCAGAAGACCTAAAGAGACATTTCTCCAAAGAAGATATACAGATTGCCAACAAACACATGAAAGGATGCTCAACATCACTAATCGTTAGAGAAATGCAAATCAAAACTACAATGAGGTATCACCTCACACAGGTCAGAATGGCCATTATCAAAAATATCTACAAACAATAAATGCTGGAGAGTGTGTGGAGAAAATGGAACCCTCTTGCACTGTTGGTGGGAATGTAAGTTGATACAGCCACTATGGAAAACAGTATGGAGGTTCCTTTAAAAACTAGAAGTAGAACTACCATACGACCCAGCAATCCCACTACTGGGCATATACCCTGAGAAAACCATAATTCAAAAAGAGACGTGTACCACAATGTTCATTGCAGCTCTATTTACAATAGCCAGGACATGGAAGCCACCTAAGTGTCCACCGACAGATGAATGGATAAAGAAGATGTGGCACATATATACAATGGAATATTACTCAGCCATAAAAAGAAATGAAATTGAGTTATTTGTAGTGAGGTGGATGGACCTAGAGTCTGTCATACAGAGTAAAGTAAAAGAAAGAGGAAAACAAATATCCTATGCTAACACACATATATGGAATCTAAAAAAAAAAGGTGAAGAACCTAGGGGCAGGACAGGAATAAAGATGCAGACATAGAGAATGGACTTGAGGACATGGGGAGGGGGAAGGGTAAGCTGGGACTAAGTGAGAGAGTGGCATGGACATATATACACTACCAAATGTAAAATAGATAGCTAGTGGGAAGCAGCTGCATAGCACAGGGACATCAGCTCGGTGCTTTGTGACCACCTAGAGGGGTGGGATAGGGAGGGTGGGAAGGAGGGAGACGCAAGAGGGAGGACATATGTGGATATATGTATACATATAGCTGATTCACTTTGTTACAAAGCAGAAACTAACACACCATTGTAAAGCAATTATACCCCAATAAAGATGTTAAAAAACAAAACAAAATACATCACCATTTAGTTTACCTTGAACTTCAGATTTTATTGCAGTCAGGTTCCAACATCATTTCTCTGGGCCCACCTAGTAAACTTCAGATGGCCCACCATTGCTAATATCTGCTCTGGTGTCAGCTACTATAACCTCTTCTGCTAAAGCCTCTTAATCTGGTCCCCCTGCTTCTCTCCTACCTCATAGCCTATCAGAGCTGACAGAGCAATTCTTGTTAATATGCAAGTCAGACCTCCACAGCTCCGTGTTTTAGCATCCAACAACAACCTTCTAAAAGCCTACAAGTCCTTCCAGGATCCTCACCCTCCTCCCCACCCCTTTCCTCTTCCTCTTGCTTCTCCTCACTCACTCTGCTCCAGCGCTCTAGGCTTTGCTGTTTGCAGAGCACCCTGGGCACATTTCTGTCTCAGGGCCTTTGCACTGGTTGTTCCTTCTGCCAGGAAAGCTCTTTACCCATATATTCTGTGTGGCAAATCCCCCCCCCCACTTTTTTGGTTTTTGCTCCTGTGAAACCCAATTTGAATACTTTATTTAAAGTAACCACTCTACCTCCACATTTATGCTTTTAATCCCCTACACTCTGATCTTATTTTCTTTGCATATTTATTTTATTTGTCTGTTTCCTATTAATCTGTGTCTCCCAGCTATAATGTAAGATCCACAAGGGCAGGCATCTTGGGATTCTGTTAGCTGATATCCCCAGTACCTAGAACACTGCCAAGAACACGTTGGGTGCATAAAGTACTTGTCAGAACAAAAGGCTGATCCTCGACACCTTCCCCACCACCTACACCCTAGCACCACTCTTCCTGTACATTCAATCTTTTGCCAAACACACAGTCTCACAGATGATGAAAAAAAGTCTTTTTAATCCTTATTGCATGCCAAATTTCAGAAAAATTGCAACTATTTGGTTGATGACCAAAATAACAAATAATGCAAGCAATGTATTTAATTCTTTTTTCACATGAGCAACAGAGCATAATAGAAAATACTCATAATTTATATTTCCACCCATTCCACTTCTTCTGATAAGAACCAGAGATCAACAACACTTTAAAATAGTAGAATCCATCATTAACTGAGGCCAAGAAACTAGGTCTTTGAAGAATATGAATCAAATAGAATGGTGCTGGAACATTTTGTTCTACCATATATTTAAGCTTTCTGTTAATACTAATAATACCTGACATTTCTCTGATTCTGAAAGAACTGTGGCATTGAGCCATCTTGTCTTGCACAAGGCAAAAGTTTCTTTTTGCTGTCATCAATTATCAGAGACCTGTCAGTTTGGGAACACTGGACGACAGACATGCAACCTTTTGCTTCTTCTGGGTATGTCAGTTTTATTTCCATATATTATGGTTTTCTAGTTTTCATTTGTATACATATTGGAGATGTTGTGGTTGACGTGATGTGCAGAATACCAAATTCTAACTGATTACTCACTTGGGAACCTAAAACATTGATATAAATAACAGTGGGACTTTCCGGAATCATTCTTGAATCTCTTGGTAATGTGTTGCTTGGTCCATCCACCTTCCATGTCTCATGTATTTGAGGTAGCAATTCACGTTAAGAAATATAAATTGCAGTTTCGCTCAGCCTATAAATTCTAGATTTTCCTCCCCAACAAAAAGCACACTGACTATATATACTCTTTAGAAAGCAGGAAGTCATTCTTAGTCTACTTCTGACTGGCACTAGATTTGCAGCAGACAAATCACTTGGTAAACCTCCTCTAGCAAATAATACGGCATTGTTGGAGAGTGAATGAGTTTGTCATGTATCCTTTTAGTTGTCAACTTTGGCATAATCATATCTTACACACTTTGTTCTGTTGCAAACATTTTCCCACATATTATCTTTTTGTAGCTGTATAAGCCCTGGAAAAAGATAGGATGTTTCTTATTCCCCAAATGTTACATGAAAAGAAACTAAGACCCAAAAAGGTCAAATGACTTCCCTCAGGTCAAACATTGAGGGAATTTTGCATTGCATGTTAGGAAAACATCCCTGATGCCCTGATCCCTTTCAGTCTTATTTTTAAAATATTACTCTATATGTTAACCAGTATACATGTAGAGTCATTTATACGATAAAACATGAACTCACTAAGAAATCTGAAATGTCCTCTATGCTTCCATCTGCCTTTGTTTAATCTCATCTCTTACACATCTCCACTGATACTTCCGGTTATCTCCAAAAAGGTTTTCATGTGTATCCACAAACAAGCCTGTATCCACTCAGGATATGGATCTTCTGCTAGTCTGTACTGGGTGCCCCATGCCCACAGAGCAGGGTGCCACCCCCATGTGTGCTCAGCTAATGTTTCTCTAGGTGACAACTGTCCTCCCAAGCCTGCTATCTCCCAAGGCCAGGCTGACATCCTGCTGCTTCCCTTTGGTCCTCATAAGACATTTTCTGCAGAAATGGGAATAATGGCTCCTTCTCCATGGGGGGCTCTGACCTAATCCATATCAGATTGGGAACTGAAGCCTCCTTATTTGTTTTCTCTTCTCAGTCTCCCTTTTCTCTTGCTCTAAACATATGAAAAGATGCTCAACATTACTAATCATTAGGAAGATGCAAAGCAAAGCTACAATGAGATATCACCTCACATACTGGCATGGCTATTATGAAAACAAAAGGTGCTGGTCAGAATGTGAAGAAATTGAAACCCCATGCATCGCTGGTGGGAATCTAAAACAGTGTAGCCACTGCGGGGGAAAAAAGTTGTTCCTCAAAAACTATACATGGAATTATCATTTGATTGAGCAGTTCCACTTCTGAGTACAAATAAAAACAGAATTGAAAGCAGGGACTTGAACAGATATTTGTATGTCAATACTAGCATTATTCACAAAAGCCAAAAGGAGAAACAACCTTAAAGTCTATCAGTGAATGAACAGATAAACAAAATGTGGTATATCCATACAATGGAATATTTTTTAACCTTAAAAAATCATGAAATTCTGATCTGTGCTACAACATGGAAGAATCTTAAAGACATTATGCTAAGTGAAATAAGCCAAACACAAAAAGACAAATAGCATCTGATTCCACTTGTATGAGGTACCTAGAGCTGTAGAATTCAGAGAGACAGAAAGCAGAATAGTGGTTACCAGGGGTGGTGGGAGTGGGATGGCAAATGAGGAGTTGTAGTGTTTAACGGGTACAGAATTTGAGTCCTTGAAGATGAAAAAAGTTCTGGTCAACATGGTAGATTTTATGTTATGTGTATTTTACCAAAATTAAAAACTTAAAAAAAAGAGTGCATGTCTGATTGTCATCCATTGTATAAGGCACTTTAGTTTCCATTTGTTCAAAATTCTTTAACAGGGCCCACAAAGTCCTACACCATCAAGCCCGTCTCATCCTGTGCCCATTTAAGCTTACCTCAGTGCCCCAGTCAAAGGGATCCTGTGCAGTTACCAGAACATACCTTAGGTTTTCCATGACCTTTCTATATGTTCTACCTTCTAGGTGAACTATTCAACACCATTTAACTTTTGTAATTTTACTAGACAAACAATACACACAAATGTCTTGTGCTTTGAAAATGTATAAAATCTACGTGATATTAATATATACATATTTGCAACTTGTTTTTCATACTCTACCTTAATGTTTTTTACCTTTATCCATGGTAAAGACACTTTATTCATTTTAATTACTATATAGCATGCGATTGCAGTACTACACTAGAGTTAATTTGTCTCTCTCCATACTGAGGGAGATTCATTTCTTTTTCCTTCAATAACTTATTCCTGTTTCCAGTTGAATTTCTGAAAGAGTTTCTTTAGAGTACTATAGGTAGAAACAAAATTGATGGATATTAGAATATGAAATATGAGCATCTTCAACTTTATTATTTTACCAAATTGAATTTTATAGTAGTTACCATTTACAGTCTCTTAAGGAACATGTAAAAATGTTTATTTTCCTTCATTTTTACCAGCAACTAGCATTATAGATTTTAAAAAGTTTTTCCACTCTAAAGGATGAGAAATTATATATTATTGTTGTTTCAATTTACATTTCACTGATTAACAATGCCAGTGAGGTGAGGATATTTTAATATGCGTATTTGCCTTTTGGATTCTTCTTATGTAAATGGATTGTTCAAAACCTTGCTCCACTTTACATCTGTGTCATTTGTCCTTATTAAGTTTTAGGAGTTCTTTGTATATTCTGATTAAAAGTTTTTTCTTGCTTACATGTGTAAATATCTTGGTAAGTCTGTCACTTGTAGTTCTACTGTGTTTACAATACTTTTTCCTGTAAATAGTTTTAAAAGTTTAATCTAACCACATTTGTACATATTTGTACATATCTATAGTTTGTGTTTATTGGCTCTTATTTAATAAATCTTTCTCTGTGCTAAGTTCATAATGATTTTTTCCTACATTTGTGTAAGAATGTGTAAAATTTGATTATTTTGTACAGAGTGAGGTAGGGATCTATTTTTTTTTTTCAATATGCGTATCCAGTTGTCACGATACTATTTTTAAGTGGCCCATAAGTATCCTCTAGTGTGATAAGCTTTGTACTTAATTAATTGGTTCCCAAATATATGTGGGTTCCCGATTGCATTTCTTTAGTCTGTTTATTTAGTGCTACAACATATCATAGTGTTTTCAATTACTTTTTACTTTAATTAAATCTTGATGTACTGTAAAGAGAATCCTTGCTTGTATTTTTTCTTCATTGCCTTGAAATTCTTATCCTTTACTTTTCAATGTCTATTAAAATCTATTTCTAATTCTCTCATATATTCTATTAGTTACAGTAGTTTATAGGATCTATGATCCATTGTACAATTTTATTACTTGTGAATAATGACAATTTGGACTCTTCCTTTTTAATCTCTATACATATATATATATATACATTTTTTTTTCTTATTTCACTTCACTTGCTCAGCCCTCCAGTAAAATGATGATTAGAAATGAAATTTCTTGCCCCGACTTTGAAGGAATCTGTCTAATATTACACCGTCAAGTAAAGTATCTTTTATCTGTTTAATTAGATATCTATTACCAATTCAAAGAAATTTTGTTCTAGCACTATGTTTATTATACTTTATGTCACTGATATTAAATTTTCCACTATTTTATTTAGGTTTATTGCATCCACACTTATACATGAAACTGGTACATAATTTTGGTTACTTGTATTGCCCTTGTCTGGTTTTGAATCAGAATTATATAAACATTACAAAATGAGCTGCTGAGCATTCTAATGTAGAAGTTGGATTACCTATTTCCTTATTTCCTGAAGATTTCATAGAGGGCTGCCCTGGTGGCGCAGTGGTTAAGAGTCCGCCTGCCAATGCAGGGGACATGGGTTCAAGCGCTGGTCGGGGAAGATCCCACATGCCACAGAGCAACTAAAGCCCATGTGCCACAACTACTGAGCCTGTGCTCTAGAGCCCACATGCCACAGCTACTGAAGCCTGCGCACCTAGAGCCTGTGCTCCGCAACAAGAGAAGCCACCACAATGAGAAGCTTGCGCACTGCAATGAAGAGTAGCCCCTGCTCGCCACAACTAGAGAAAAGTCCGTGCGCAGCAACAAAGACCCAATGCAGCCAAAAATAAAATTAATTAATTAAATAAATTTAAAAAAATGATTTCATAGAATTTCCTGAGCTGGTAGGTATTTTTGATAGTAGAGGTGTGGGGAAATTGTGAACTACTTACTCTCTTTCTTTGATGGTTTTAGATTCTTCTAGTCTTTTGTTGCTTTTTTAAAAAAATTTTTATTGGAGTATAGTTGATTCACAATGTTGTGTTAGTTTCGGGTGTATGTTACTTGTTAAAGCACTGTTTCTGTTAAATTTTGAGTTGATACAAAATATATTCTTTCTTGTTACTACTTTATTTTTTTTAAATTGGGTATAGTTGCTTTACAATGTTGTGTTAGTTTCTGCTGTACAGCAAAGTGAATCAGCTATATGTATACGTATACCTCCTCTTGTTTTTTTAGATTTCCTTCCCAATTAGGTCAACAGAGAGCATTGAGTAGAGTTCCCTGTGCTATACAGCAGGTTTTCATTAGTTATTTATTTTATATATAGTAGTGTATATATGTCAATCCCAATCTCTCAACTCATCCCACCCCCCATTTCCCTCCTTGGTGTCCAGACGTTTGTTCTCTATGTCTGTGTCTGTATATTCATAACGTGCACAGGTAGGAGGCATTTCCTGTCTTGTAGCAGCCTTTGGTACCTTTGATCAGTCCCTCCCCAGGCTTCCAGGCCCCTCTCTGCTGTTTTCCCTCTAGCTCTCTGGCTGCCGTGTGCAACCTCTATTCATGTTCCTCCTTATCTACCTGACTTCTCCATGTGGAGTTCCACGCAGTGATCATCCCTTGCATCTTTTCAGTCCACATGCATTTCCAGTGATTTCTTCTGGCCTCATGCTTTTATATCCCCAGCTTAGACCTTTTTCCTGAAGTTCAGACCCATATATCCAACTGGCTGCTTTGTATTTTTGCCTAGATGTTCAATAAGCATCTCAAAGTTTAAATATACAGCTTGTGCCCTGATTTTACCCACCTAACTATTCTTCTTGCAGTTTACTCTCTCAGTTAATAGCAACTCCAACTTGATTGCAGCCCTAGGGGAGACCTTGAGCCAGAGAACCCAGCTAAACCCTACCTACATTCCTGAATTACAGAAACTGTGACGTGATTAATGTTTGTTTTTCTAAGCTACTATGTTTTGGGATATCTTATGCAGCAATAGATAATGAATACAAGGTATATTTAATCCTTTTTTTTTCCTGTTCTTTAAACGAATTTGTATAAGATTGATGGTTTTTCTTCCTTACCTGTTTGGTAGAATTTACATGTAAAGCCATCTGTCCTAGAGCTTTCTTTGTGAGAAGGTCTGCAATTATTTTTTCAGATTTCTTTAGTAGTCACATTAACTATTTCTCCTAGTGACAGGTTTAGTGAGTTTTATTTTGCCATATGTGTCACAAGCTTAGAAATCGTACCTCTAAGGATGAATGTAAAAAATAAAGTACTAATTGAAAAGCTGATGATGGTAAATAATTTTGACTGTTGTAAGGACACTGTCTCATAAATGGAAGAAGGTCAAGTTTGGTGCAGATCATGGCTCTCTAAACTTTAAGCCTCAAGTCTTTTTTCTTCACCACAACTCAGTTATAACTATATACAGCTGTACTAGTCAGGGTTTTCCAGAACTTGAAGCAATAGTATGTATATATATGTGTGTGTGTGTGTATATATATATATATATATACACACACACACACACACACCCCTCCTGTTTATATATAAACATGTATATAAAAATAAAAACATTTTTATTGAAATATAAATATATAAAATAATCTATTTATATATATATTTATCTTTATATTTATACAGGCATACCTAGGAAATATTTGTTTCCAGACCACTGCAACAAAGCCAGTCACACATTTATTTGGTTTCCCAGTGCATACAGAAGTTATGTTTACACTATACTATAGTCTATTAAGTGTGCAATAGTATTATGTCTAAAAAAACCAATCTACATACGTTAGTTAAAAAGTATTTTATTGCTAAAAAATGCTAACCATATCTGAGTCTTCAGCAAGTCGTAATCTTTTTGCAACAGTAACATCAAAAACCACTGATCACAGATCACCACAACTATAATAATGATGAAAAAGTTTGAAATTTTGTGAGAATTACCAAAATGTGACACAGAGATACAAAGTGATCAGATGGTGTTGGAAAAGTAGTCCCAATAAACTTGCTTAGTGCAAGGTCGCCACAAACTCAATTTGTAATAAATCTAATATCTGCAAAATGCAATCAAGCAAAGCACCGTAAAATGAGGTATACCTGTACATATTCATTATATTATATAAATTATAATTTATATATAAGGAAGTGGTTTACATCATTATGGAGGTAGATAAATCCCAAGATCAGCAGGGTAATTCAGTAACCTGGAGACCCAGGTGAACCAATGGTTTAGTTCCAGTCTGATTCCAAAGGTCAGAGAACACAGAGAGCTGAAGGTGTAGTTCCAGTCCGAAGGCTGGTATGCTCAAGACCCAGGAAAGAAAATGTTTCAGTCTGGGTCAGAAGGCAGGAAAAAGCCAATGCCCCCCTTTTGAAGGCCATCAGACAGGAAGAACTCTCTCTTACTTGGGGGATGGTCAGCCTTTTGTTCTATGAAGGCCTTCAAGTGATGGTTTGAGGCTCACCCACGTTAGAGAGAGCGTCTGCTTTACTCAGTCTAGCGATTTAAAAGCTTAATCTCATCCAAAAACACCCTCACAGAAACACCCAGAATAATGTTTGAACAAATATCTAGGACGCTGTGGCCTAGTCAAATTGACACATAAAATTAACCAACACAGTAGCTTACTATAATCTCCATTTTAGCTCTATGGGTCTTATAGTGAGAAGTGAGAAGAAATACCTCCAAATTTCTGAAATGGATTCTTTGTCACTATTATTGTGGTTATTACTGTGGTATTCTTCTTCTTCTCAGAGTTTTCAAAACTATTTTAATGGGGTATACATGCCACGTAGTACTACTTGATTCCAAATTCAACCAGATGCCTGAGTTGGCATTTAACAAATATTTTTAACAACTATTTCAAAATGCATTCTCATGTAAAAGGTAAGTGTTGGAAGTAGTAAACATTTATAATATTGGCCTTCTTAATAGTATATCAACTACACTTTAGTTTTTAAATTTTGTGTCTTTAATCCAAAGTGTCAAAAGAGTGTGAAGTGACTCATTTGTTGAGTAAAAAGGGTTTTATTACAATGGATATAGAAGAGAATATCTTGGGGTACCTTGTAATTGCAATTTTGAGCATTTCTGCAATTGTACAAAAATATTTTCATTTCGTTTGAATCATAATCACTTTATTTGTAAGCATTTTGACCAAGGAAATAGTAATAAATCAGAATCATTTTACTTAAGAATTTTGACAAAAGAAGTAGTAAACAGCCAGTGTGCAGACCTATAAGATTACTTCTACGAAATGGCTCTTGAGCAAATGCTTTTGTTGCAATTCAGAGGATCCTTGGTACTTTAAACAGGTATTTGGTAAACACTTCCCCACCTAAGAAGGTCTTAAAGCAGCCCAGCATATCTATACCATAGCCTCCTAAACTCAGTCAATTCTCTATCTTTCAGTAAAGAAAAAGGAAAAAGTCAGATAGGACATTACCTAAGTAAATAGCCTTGGATAGTAAGTACTCATAAGACCTGAGGAAAAGTAATAGCAGATACCCAAGTGTCAGATTTAAACACGTTTCTTAGCTAGAAGGTCTTTAGTTACTTCCATTTCTGATAGTATATGGCCCTTCATCTCATGGTAATCCTGCAAGAAAATCACTTGAGTATCTAGAAGGAAAGATATTGACCAAAGTTAGGTAAAAGATACTGTAAGCATAAATTATAAATTACCAGAGACCCTGTGTTTTTTCTCCTTTAAAGAAAATGCCATAATATTTGTGAACTACATTGATTATAAGGATTTTTATAAGCAGTGACCTCATTTCCCCTTATAAACCAGATACCTGGATAAAAATCTCAGAAACAGGGAAATCATGTATTTTTAGAAGAAATTACTACTATATTTATTTTCATGGATCTTTGAGGTCACCAAAGAGGAGAGAAGATTCCAATACAGATGTCAAGGTATTGGTGTTAATGGGCAGGAAGGAGACAGTGTCCCACTATTTTCCCAAGTCAGACTCTTAGATGGTGCTATAACACAGTGGACCTCAACCTTTGGTGTGTGTAAAGGTAACCTCAGAACTCTGTTGGGGTGTTGCTGATGTATGCATTGGACAGAGCAGGCAGACTAAACGGTAATTTGTATCTCTTTCTTCTGCCACTCTTCCCCATGACAACCACAATCACTGTGGACTCCCAAATGTACACATTCACAAACACCCAACATACCCAGACATGCTTCTTGGTCCAAAGATTTGAAGCCAAGTCCCAAATAGAGTTCTGTAGCTTTGGGATTCCCTTGCTGTGAAGGGGCAGTGTGAAGTCAATGTGCAAGCCAGTGGTTGCTTATCTACAGAATATATTACTGTTTAAGGCTTCTTGCCCATGGCCGACTGACGTAACACATACAGATCTCTCTGTATAGAGGTGTTCTTATCATCATTATAATCATAAAAGATTATGTCATTCTCCTGATTAAAATCACTCGTTTATTTCCATTATTTTAGGTTAACTTAAGTCATTTCATACTGAGAGCAAAGAACTTTGCCTTTGTTCTTCGGACTTTCACGTGTGGTCTTTTCTGTGGCAATTTAATCTCCCTCTACCCTTACAGCATGGTCTGTCACTGTCTATAGCTCTTCAAACGTAAAGCATCTTAAAGAACAATTGTTATTTCTGCACATCTTATATATCAACAGGTGTATTTTATTTTTGTAAAGATAATACAGCTACATAGTAAATATCAACTAGAATTGGGGATATTATCCAGGAATATAATATCTTCCCATCTTATCCCTTAAGAGGCAACCTCTTTTATTCTTATTTATTTTTAGTTCTTCTGGCAGGTACCCCTATAATTCAGTCATGTGCTATCATTTCTATTTCTTGATTTTCTCAATTTTGGATCACATTTATCACCCTCATGATGTGATAAAAGATTTACCTTCACTGATGCTTTCACTCATCCCACTATTCTCTTCCCAATGTTTAATTTTTATATGTTAGTTTAAATACAGATTATCAATTGCCATGTCCTTGGGTACTCTAGCTTTAAACGCCCTTTCACCTTTATATACAGAATTGAGGGCCTAAAATTATGCTATAAATTTGTTTGCAAGATATTCATGAAGGGATTTTTAAAAACATTTAATCACTGTCTCATTTTGGGGAGTAACTGTATATTTACCCTCCTTTATATCAGGTTAAGCATCTATATGTTTTTTTTCCAAGAAACATCTATCTTAGAGCTGAGGGCTCCCAGACCTTTCCTGCTCTCCTTTACTAGAATGACTATTTCCTGCATTTCTGGTCTTCAGTTTTCTTGGTTTATTTTCTCCTTTTGTTAGAGAAATCCCTCCAGTAACTTAAAAAAAAAAAAAAGGTTAATTGAAGGTAAACTATCTAAATTCCTGAAGTCTGAATATGTTGTTCTCCTGCCCTTCCACCTGATTGATAATTTAGTGGTGTGAACTTTACACAGATAATCCATTATCCCCCAAAACAATAAAACTCCAATGTTTATTGTGCTATGGTGTTCTGAGTTGCTGATGAAAAGTCTGATATCAGTCTGTTTTTCATTCCTTTGTTTCTTGATTATTATTATTCTTGATTGTTATTTGTTTCTTGCCCCATGTTGGAAGCATTTATAATCTCTTTATTGCTGCTTTGGTGAAATTCAAGATCATATATGTTCATTTGTGGTTGTTTTCATTCATTGTGCTAAATGGGCATTTGGTGAGACTTTTCAATGTAAAGACAATGTCATACCTTTCTTCAGTTCTAGGAAATAGTTTTGTAATATTTCCTTGGTAATCTCTTCCTAATTTTTTTAACTACACCTGTTCCTTTTATACTCTCAATCTACACATCCTTTTGTTCAATATGATGGGAACATGACTTTTCAGAAAAAATGAACATTATCCAGATGCATTAACTCCTCCTAAAGACACTTAGGTTTTTCAAGCTAAAATTCATTTAAAAAGGATATTTTAGTTGTTTTGGGGGTGCTGTGTTTGTTTTGCCAGAGAGCAAATATTGATCATGCATACTTTCAACATTAGGGTGAGACAAGGGTTATCAGAGCTGATGGTTATAGTTGTCTTGCTCACTACTTTTTTTCTCAGAAAAAATTCTCACTCACACTTTCTGCTACACTTGCTGACTCTTGGCCTTGGTGCTCCATGACATGGCAAAGAAAGCCCAACTCCCCTCCATCCAGAAGAATCCCCCTCAAAATTCCAACTTGTCTCATCTGCCATCCAGGACCAACTGATTTCCATTTTTACAGCAATTTGTTGATAATTCTCACTAGTTTATATTTGGTGCTATTAAGTTATTACATTTTTTAGCCTTTAATATTTGTTTCAATGAGACTTTAACATGGAGAAAAAGAAATATGTATGCCCTATTTATTAGCATAAATTAGTTATTTTCTAATATCTCTAACAGTCATTTTTCTAAGTTAGTGGGAAGAAACTTTAAAAATTTTTATTGTAGAAGTCAGACTGCATTTAAAATTAATAATAGAATCAAACATTTATCAAATTTCTAAAAGGTGCTTACAAATCTAAATGTATAAGACAAATAATACAGTTTTTAGAAACAAATATACAGGAGAATACTTATAATATTGATGTAATTAAATAGTTCTTAATCTAAATATTAAAAGTGCTAATCAAAAAAAACCCCACAGACCAGAGGGCAGACAGCAGAAGCAAGAAGGACAACAATCTTGCAGCCTATGGAACAAAAACCACATTCACAGAAAGACAGAAAAGATGAAAAGGCAGACAGCTGTATACCAGATGAAGGAACAAGATAAAACCCCAGAAAAACAACTAAATGAAGAGGAGATAGGCAACCTTCCAGAAAAGGAATTCAGAATAATAAGAGTGAAGATGATCCAGGACCTTGGAAAATTAATGGAGGCAAAGATCGAGAAGATGCAAAAACTGTTTAACAAAGAACTGGAAGAATTAAAGAACAAAAAACAGATGAACAATACAATAACTGAAATGAAAACTACACTAGAAGGAATCAATAGCAGAATAACTAAGGCAGAAGAACAGATAAGTGACCTGGAAGACAGAATGGTGGAAGTCACTGCTGCGGAACAGAATAAACAAAAAAGAATGAAAAGAAATGAAGGCAGCCTAAGACACCTCTGGGACAACATTAAACGCAACAACATTTGCACTATAGGGGTCCCAGAAGGAGAAGAGAGAGAGAAAGGACCAGAGAAAATATTTGAAGAGATTATAGTCGAAAACTTCCCTAATATGGGAAAGGAAATAGCCACCCAAGTCCAGGAAGCGCAGTGAGTCCCATACAGGATAAACCCAAGGAGAAACACACCGAGACACATAGTAATCAAACTGGCAAAAATTAAAGACAAAGAAAAATTATTGAAAGCAGCAAGGGAAAAATGACAAATAACATACAAGGGAACTCCCGTAAGGTTAACAGCTGATTTCTCAGCAGAAACTCTACAAGCCAGAAGGGAGTGGCATGATATACTTAAAATGATGAAAGGGAAGAACCTACAACCAAGATTAGTCTACCCAGCAAGGATCTCATTCAGATTGGAAGGAGAAATCAAAAGCTTTATAGACAAGGAAAAGCTAAGAGAATTCAGCACCACCAGACTAGCTCTACAACAAATGCTAAAGGAACATTTCTAAGCAGAAAACACAAGAGAAGAAAAGGACCTACAAAAACAAACCCAAAACAATCAGGAAAATGGTCACAGGAACATACATATCGATAATTACCTTAAATGTGAATGGATTAAATGCTCCAACCAAAAGACACAGGCTTGCTGAATGGATACAAAAACAAGACCCATATACATGCTGTCTACAAGAGACCCACTTCAGATCTAGGGACACATACAGACTGAAAGTGAGGGGATGGAAAAAGATAGTCCATGCAAATGCAAATCAAAAGAAAGCTGGAGTAGCAATACTCATATCAGATAAAACAGACTTTAAAATAAAGAACATTACAAGAGACAAGGAAGGACATTACATAATGATCAAGGGATCAATCCAAGAAGAAGATATAACAATTATAAATATATATGCACCCAACATAGGACCACCTCAATACATAATGCAACTGCTAACAGCTATAAAAGAGGAAATCGACAGTAACACAATAATAGTGGGGGACTTTAACACCTCACTTACACCCATGGACAAATAATCCAAAATGAAAATAAATAAGGAAACAGAAGCTTTAAATGACACAATAGACCAGACAGATTTAATTGACATTTATAGGGCATTCCATCCAAAAACAGCAGATTACACTTCCTTCTCAAGTGCTCACAGAACATTCTCCAGGATAGATCACATCTTGGGTCACAAATCAAGCCTCAGTAAATTTAAGAAAATTGAAATCATATCAAGCATCTTTTCTGACCACAACACTATGAGGTTAGAAATGAATTACATGGAAAAAAACGTAAAAAACACAAACACATGGAGGCTAAACAATATGCTACTAAATAACCAAGAGATCACTGAAGAAATCCAAGAGGAAATCAAAAAATACCTAGAGACAAATGACAATGAATACACAACGATCGAAAACCTATGGGATGCAGCAAAAGCAGTTCTAAGAGGGAAGTTTATAGCTATACAAGCCTACCACAAGAAACAAGAAAAATCTCAAATAAACAATCTAACCTTACACCTAAAGGAACTAGAGAAAGAACAAACAAAACCCAAAGTTAGCAGAAGAAAAGAAATCATAAAGATCAGAGCAGAAATAAATGAAATAGAAACAAAGAAAACAATAGCAAAGATCAATGAAACTAAAAGCTGGTTCTTTGAGAAGATAAACAAAATTGATAAACCTTTAGCCAGACTCATCAAGAAAAAGAGGGAGAGGACTCAAATCAATAAAATGAAAAATGAAAAAGGAGATGTTACAACAGACACCGCAGAAATACAAAGCATCCTAAAAGACTACTACAAGCAACTCTTTGCCAACAAAATGGACAACCTGGAAGAAATGGACAAATTCTTAGAAAGGTATAACCTTCCAAGACTGAACCAGGAAGAAATAGAAAACATGAACAGACCAATCACAAGTAATGAAATTGAAACTGTGATTAAAAATCTTCAAACAAACAAAAGTCCAGGACCAGATGGCTTCACAGGTGAATTCTATCAAACAGTTATAGAAGAGCTAACACCCATCCTTCTCAAACTCTTCCAAAAAATTGCTGAGGAAGGAACACTCCCAAACTCATTCTACAAGGCCACCATCACCCTGATACCAAAACCAGACAAAGATACTACAGAAAAGAAAATTACAGACCAATGTCATTGATGAATATAGATGCAAATATCCTCAACAAAATACTAGCAAACAGAATCCAACAACATATTAAAAGGATCATACACCATGATCAAGTGGGATTTATCCCAGGGATGCAAGGATTCTTCAATATACACAAATCAATCAATGTGATAACACCACATTAACAAATTGAAGAATAAAAACCATATGATCATCTCAATAGAGGCGGAAAAGGCTTTTAACAAAATTCAACACCCAATTATGATAAAAACTCTCCAGAAAGTGGGCATAGAGGGCACCTACCTCAACATAATAAAAGCCATATATAACAAACCCACAGCAAACATCATTCTCAATGGTGAAAAACTGAAAGCATTTCCTCTAAGATCAGGAACAAGACAAGGATGTCCATTCTCACCACTATTATTCAACATAGTTTTGGAAGTCCTAGCCACGGCAATAGGAGAAGAAAAAGAAATAAAAGGAATCCAAATTGGAAAAGAAGAAGTAAATCTGTCACTGTTTGCAGATGACATGATACTATACATAGAGAATGGTAAAAATGCCACCAGAAAACTACTAGAGCTAATCAATGAATTTGGTAAAGTAGCAGGATACAAAATTAATGCACAGAAATCTCTGGCATTCCTATATACTGATGAAAAATCTGAAAGAGAAATGAAGGAAACACTCCCATTTACCACTGCAACAAAAAGAATAAAATACCTAGGAAAAAACCTACCTAGGGGGACAAAAGACCTGTTTGCAGAAGACTATAAGACACTGATGAAAGGAATTAAAGGTGATGCCAATAGATGGAAAGATATACCATGTTCTTGGATTGGAACAATCAATATTGTGAAAATGACTATACTACCCAAAGCAATCTACAGATTCAGTGCAATTCCTATCAAATTACCAGTGGCATTTTTTATGGAACTAGAACAAAAAATCTTAAAATTTGTATGGAGACACAAAAGACCCTGAATAGCCAAAGCAGTCTTGAGGGAAAAAAAAACGGAGCTGGATGAATTAGACTCCCTGACTTCAGACTATACTACAAACTACAGTAATCAAGACAATATGGTACTGGCACAAAAACAGAAACATAGATCAATGGATCAAGATAGAAAGCCCAGAGATAACCCCACACACCTATGGTCAACTAATCTATGAAAAAGGGGGCAAGGATATACTATGGAGAAAAGACACTCTCTTCAGTAAGTGGTGCTGGGTGAATTGGACAGCTACATGTAAAAGAATGAAATTAGAACACTCCCTAACACCATACACAAAAATAAACTCAAAATGGATTCGAGACCTAAATTTAAGACCGGACACTATAGAACTCTTAGAGGAGAACATAGGACGAACACTCCTTGACATAAATAACAGCAAGATCTTTTTTGATCCACCTCCTAGAGTAATGGAAATAAAAACAAAAATAAACAAACGTGACCTAATGAAACTTAAAAGCTTTTGCACAGCAAAGGAAACCATAAACAAGACGAAAAGACAACCCTCAGAATGGGAGAAAATATTTGAAATGAATCAATGGACAAAAGATTCATCTCCAAAATATATAAACAGCTCATGCAGCTCAATATTAAAGAAACAAACAACCCAATCCAAAAATGGGCAGAAGACATAAATAGATATTTCTCCAAAGTAGACATACAGATGGCCAAGAGGCACATGAAAAGCTGCTCAACATCACTAATTATTAGAGAAATGCAAATCAAAACTACAATGAGGTATCACCACACACCAGTTAGAATGGGCATCATCTGAAAATCTACAAACAACAAATGCTGGAGAGGGTGTGGAGAAAAGGGAACCCTTTGGCACTGTTGGTGGGAATGTAAATTGATACAGCCACTATGGAGAGCAGTATGGAGGTTCCTTAAAAAACTAAAAATAGAATTACCATATGATCCAGCAATCCCATTACTGGGCATATAACCTAAGAAAACCATAATTCAAAACACCCATGCACCCCAATGTTCATTGCAGCACTATCTACAATAGCCAGGTCATGGAAGGAACCTAAATGCCCATCAACAGATGAATGGATAAAGAAGATGTTGTACATATATACAATGGAATATTACTCAGCAATAAAAAGGAACGAAATTGAGTTTTCGTTGAGATGTGGATGGATCTAGAGACTGTCATACAGAGTGAAGTAAGTCAGAAAGAGAAAAACAAATATCGTATATTAACGCATGTATGAGAAACCTAGAAAAATGGTACAGATGAACCGTTTTGCAGGGCAGAAATTGAGACAAAGATGTAGAGAACAAACGTATGGACACCAAGGGGGGAAGCGGCGGGGGGGTGGGAATGGTGGTGTGCTGAATTGGGCGATTGGGATTGACATGTATACACTGATGTGTATAAAGTTTATGACTAATAAGAACCTTCTGCATAAAAAAATAAAACAAAATTCAAAAATTAAAAAAAAACTAATACTAAACTTTCTTTGGGTTATTTGTATGGAAATATGTTAATATAAATGTTTCAGACATTACATGAAATTCCTAAAAATCTTATATGTTGTGGTATAGTAAGTCATAACTCTAGTTATTGCTTTAAAATGTATATCTCTGAAAAAACTAAATTTCCTTGTCAATTGCATTATTATGAACTTTCATCAAATCTTTAACCGTGGTCATTTTTAAGTCTTTTGTCATTTACAGACAGTTCTGGGTGTACACTGATGCTTTTGCAAAAATGTTCCTATAAAAGGGTTTCATCTTCAAGGAATTCATGGAAAAGACTCTGACAAGTACAGGTTTCTGGTAACTGACCATAATGCTGAACTGAATGAATAAGCATTTTCAGAACTCTAATGGAAAACTGATGAATTCATAAAGGTGCTAACAAAAGATCAAGATGAAAAAAAAATTAATTACATGGGACTGAGTGAACTGATGAGGATGCTTATAATTTTTGTGACTTTCTGTTTGAATTAAAAAAAATGTTCTGTAAATTTATGTATAAAGAACTTAATGTAAAACAATGCCACTCTTCTCACATATTTTCTCTTGTTTTGGAAAATATAGATATTTTCTGTTAAAAACGTGATTTATGCTGAAAAAAAAACCAAAACCCACAACCTATATCAGTTTTATTTTTGAAATTTAGAAATGTTGTTAATCAGGACACTTTTAAGAGAGCTGAAAGGCAACCATGGGATAAAAATAATTAGAGTGCATATAGATTATTTAAAGAACTATAAATCATTAAAAGAAAAAGAAAAATGGACAAAAGACTTGAAAATACTCTTTACAAAAGAACATATCCAAATGATGATAATGGTAATGACAAGGAAGAAGAACTAGGACTGGGAGTGGGAGAGGGAGGGGGAGAAGAGAAGAGAAGGAAAGAGGTTATCAATTCATTGGTTGCTAGAAAATGCAAATTAAATGAGATACGTTACTCTCTTACTGAAGTAGCTAAAATGAAACAAACACGCAAACAAGTCTTGATGAGGACGTGGAGCAAAGGGAAAGAACAGTCTGTGCTGGTGAGAGAATAAGTTGTAAATCACTTTAGACAAGTGTGGCAGAATCTATTAAATCTAAATATAGACATACTGACTGTATGACCCAGCAATTCCATTCCGTTTATTTATTTATTTATTGGTATAGTGTTCATGGAAGCAATATTCTTAATAGCCTTAACCTGAAACTATTCAAATAATTCACATCCTTAAATATAGAAAACACAAGAAAAAATTATGGTATATGCACATGATACACGCAGCATAATACTAAAAAAAAAAAAAAAATCCTGACACAAAGAGTACAGGCTATGTGATTCCATGAACATATACCTTATATAAACTGTGAAAAGTACAATAAGCAAAATTCATTTATGTTCTTAGATGAATAGTATATCTGGGGGGAAATGGGTCTCCTCTGAGGACTGGTAATATTCTGTTTCTTGATCTGGGTACTAGCTCCACAAATGCGTTCAGTTTGTGAAATGTATTGATATTATGTGTACACTTGTCTGCATGTTTATGATGCTTCAGTAAAATATTACAAAAACAATGTCAGTGAGGGATGAGAAGAGGAGGAGAGGGCTGAGGATGAAGTAAATTTGATTGTATATTGATAATTGTTGAACTGTATGATGGGTACATAGACTTCACTCTACTATTCTCCCCACTTTTATAATTTTGAAATTTTCCCTGATAAAAAAGTAAAATTAAAAACATATAGTAAAAAGTTTTTTAAAAAAGGACAGAACTCTTTCTTACCAGCAGATACGTCTGGAATTTAACACCACCACAAAATAACTTCTGGAAAAGCTAACATATTTAATCATGATGTTTACTGATATACAAGTCCCTAAAACAACGCATGGCACGTAGTAGTTAACTCAGTAATACTTGCTGAATGAAATAATGATTAAATCTGGAAGACAACATGGTTGAGATAATTACATTGTAGCAATAAGGCATTAAAAAAAGTCTCAAACCCTGTATTAGGAGATTTTGTTTGTGCTGTGTTAGTGCAGAAAAGATAAAATCTGCCTTTTATGTACTCTGGCTCTACATTCTTCCCCATAGGATTAGAAATCTAAGTCACTTCCTTTGTAAAAGTAAGCTCCTTGTTATTAGGTAACAATGTCTGTCCTCTCTGTGGAGAAAATGCTTCAGCTTTACAATCCTATCAAGCTACTCATTTCTTTGTACTTCCTTCCATCTGAAACATGAGCTCTTTCACTCCAGGTAGCCAGTATTATTTTTACAGAAAAATTCTATGAGTTTCCAGTTCCAAGGGATGAAAGCATATTTGAATTTTCACAGTATCTGCTTTTTAATAATGACAGAATAATCTTTTGGAAAATTTATTTTATTCTGTGCAAAACCAATTTTGGTTAAACATATAACTTTTCAGATTTTCTGTTTCTCACAAAACAAACACTCAATAAACTCATCTCTTTTAAAATGTTAATAGCAAATCTCTCTAGAAAATATTTGTATATAGTTTATTTATACTTCAGTTGATCCTGAGACTTAGAACTATGGTTAAAAGTTCAAGTTCAAGTACATTTCACATAATTATAAAGATTTATAAAGTACTGTGGTATTGTTTAGTTTCACTTCCTATATTATGTGTCTGTATTCATGTCCCTCATAAATGTGAGTAAAATACCTTTAGATTACGATTATCATGCAAATAATAATAGACTTAAAAGATAATATATATAAATGCTATTATAAACTTCTCAAAGTTTCAAGTTTATGAATTTAAGATGTTCTGGACATAACCTATTTGGTACTTATTTAACACTGACATAAATAACTACCTAGCCAAACAGTGGATTTGGACCCAAACTTAAAGTGGGCTCCACTCCAAATCAGATATGGTGTCTCATTATCGAAATGAAATCCTAAGCTGTAAAATACCTTTAAGTGGTTTTAAAATAAGAATAAAATATACTCAGATTATTAAAAATTGCTTTAAAATAAATATCTGAAGTTTGAAAATTTATTCTTTCAAAGAGTCTGCTTCCATTCACACTTACATCCTTCCAACAAATAAGTTTATTTGATAAAGACTCCAGAAGGATGTCCATTTGGACATGTTTTCAAGCAACATTCTATATTGACTGCAGGCCATTTGGCCGACAGTAATTAGTGGTTGAGTTTTACCACCTACCTTCAATGCCATCTGTTTTACAATAGAAGTGCTTAATTTAGAGTGTAGATTTTGCAAACCTTATAAAACAGGAAATCTGAGACAATGATTAAAGAAAGAATGATTCGGTTCCAAATTCTATTTCTAGTCCCATCTCCCTCCAATCGATTCTCCACACTGAAATAGAGTGAACATTCTAAAATATAAATTTGATTAAATTACAATCCTACTTAAAAACCCTTCAATGACTCCCTATCTTTCTTAGGATCAAGTCAATAATCATTTCGTAAGCCTTTATCCTCTGTCTTCTGAATACTCCTTCCGTATCATTTTTCAGGACTGCCCCTCTCACTTTCTACTATGGTTTTTCCTACGTTCATGCTCTTTTTTGTCTTCAATGTATTGTCTTCTTTACCTGATATTTCCCCACTCAACTCTACCAAAGTGTAGACTCTCAAATTCCAATTTACTCTTCCTGTAAGACTTCCCTGGAGTCTAAGTTAATATTCCTTCCTATAGGCTTCCATAGCACAAATGTTAATAGTAATTATTGAACTTCTCTCTGTGTTGCAATTGCCTATTTACTTGTCCATCTCCACCATTTTTCCAGAAACTTCCTTTTGAGAGTATGGATTACCTTTCATTTGCAATTAAGTACAAAGTATTTAACATCATATCTAGCTTATAAGAAGTTCTCAACAAATATTTGTTGAGATAACTAATGAATAAATCAAGAGAAACAAAGTTATTCAGTTTCAGTCCTGAAAACATAAGTCATAAACAGTACAAATGTAGTCCTATGTTATTGTAAATGTTCATCATCTTGAAAGCTTACACTCCAGGTAAAACATGCTTCTTCAACTTAAACTTGTAACATCCAGGTCTCCAGTTCTTAAAGTTTACACAGTGGCCTTTTCAATGTATTTCCCCCTCCATATTGAATTTGTTATTAAGCGACTTATACGGACAACTGAGTTTTTCTCAAGTCTCCCTAAAGAGATAGAAACAAAGAATATTTGACCAGCCACAGTTAAGTTTAAGAAAGATGAATGACTCATCAATTTCTCTGGCTTGTTTTGTTTTCCTCTTCCAAGTCACATGAATTGTTTGCCACCTGAGTATTTGTCATTTTTATTTTAATGTTTGCTTATGTCAAATACAACTTGGATCTCTGACCAATGAATAATTTATGGCTGGGGACTCTTTTTAGATGGAAAAAATCCCTTCTGTGTATAGCTAGCTGCGCCAATTATAATAAGTAGCCAATTCTGAACAAAAACAAACAACCACCTGAAAGTTCCTGTCATAGCTAAACAGAAAATAGCTTATGCATCAATGGAGGGCATTAGAGCATCAATAAACTGAATTTGTTGCAGGGAAAAAATTGTCTGTGTAACTGCTATTCAAAGTTCCTCTCCCTGACAGGATTCAATTGTGTCAAGAAACTAACTAAATATGCTTAAATTCAAAGACTCAAAGAAAACTGAAAAAGGCTATAGAAATTATCCAGCCAGACTTCTGTATGGAATAAGGCTCATTTGGGCTTAGAATACCTCTGAGAATCTAAACAACTCTGTCCATAACCTTTAGAGACTATGCTGTTTCATTAATGGTCAAGACTGTATCCCTGTCTAGATGCAAGGCAAATTTGTACTCAGAAAATAAAATTCTGTTAAAAAAAAATCAATCAAGGCCAGTCCACCTGACTTAAGGTACTTTAAATACAGTATTCTTCAACTTCCTTGATACCTGATTCTTTTTCCTTTTTTCCTTACTGTCATAAAGAGTATGAATGCATTTCTGACGTTTGACTGCTGACAGCTCTCAAGCTCCACCCCTCCCTCTTCGGCTTCAGCTCCACATCTGGGTAAGGTGGTAAGAAAGCCTGGGTGCTTTCCTTGGCTGCCAGTGGTAAGTTCAAACCACACAAGCCCCTGCTTGTGACAGAACCCTCAACCCTAGCCCCACTACTCTACCACTATAAAAACCCGAGTTATTCCCCTCTCCCAGTTCTTTTAAGCTATTACAGACCTGCTTCAGAAGCCTGCCCTGCTCTCCTTCAGAAAGCCTTCTAATGTGAGTAATAAACCTTTTCATACCATCTTGGAGTATGAAAATTACATGTGACTACATGAGTCTCAACACCCACATAAAATTTTGAGTGTTCACAGGATCTCACATATGGCGTATAACTGGAAGTCAAAGTATTAATGCACAAGAAGGCTGTGAATCTACAGAATATATTTCAAATAGGAGTGAGAAAGAAGCAGAATAAAATTATTAACAACAAAAACCAAAGATCAAAACAGGTTAAACTCACTTTAGAAATAAAATGTGTCACACATATCCAAGAACAAATAGATCTATGTTATTTCATTACAAATAATCTGGATAATCGTCAGGACTGTATAATCTGCAGAGAGTGTCAATCAGTTTACAAGGCCAAAGTAGAAGGTAAATAAAAAGAACTGAAACAGGTAGGAACTGTTCAATGTTCCAAATTTATTTTACATGGTGACAAGATATTAAAACAAAGGTATATCTCAGCATGGGAAAGACACATTCCTGGAAAATAATTTATAAAATAGTATAGCATTCTATTCTAACATTTTCTCAATGTTATATTGATTCCCAATATAAAACAGAAGATACATTCCATACAAGAAGAAAAATCATTAACCCACTTATTTAAAAGTTGGGTTTTTTTTTTGTTTTGTTTTGTTTTTGTGGTACGCGGACCTCTCACTGTTGTGGCCTCTCCCGTTGCGGAGCGCAGGCTCCGGACGCGCAGGCTCAGCCGCCATGGCTCACGGGCCCAGCCGCTCAGCGGCATGTGGGATCTTCCCGGACCGGGGCACGAACCCGTGTCCCCTGCATCGGCAGGCGGACTCTCAACCACTGCGCCACCAGGGAAGCCCTAAAAGTTGTTTTCAAATAACTCATTCAAGATGGAGAAATTAATATCTTTCTCAAGCTTAATAACATTTTTTAAAGTTAATTCTATTAAGGTATAACTTACATATAATAAAATGCACACAAGTGAACAGTTCGATGAGTCTTAACAGATGTTTATAGCCATGCAACCACTGTAACAATATATAAAATATTTACAACATTCAGAAAGTATTCTCATGTCCCTTTGCAGTCAATTTATCTCTAAACTTCTTCCCAGAGGATCACAGATCTTATTTCTATCACCCTAGAATTAGTTTTACCTGTTCCTGAAATTCACATAGATGGAATTATACTGCATGTGTGCATTTGTGCATGATTTCTTTTATTCAGCATGCTTTTGAGATTCATAGACTTTGTCTCATTATTTTCATTGCTGTGCATTATTCCATTAGTAATAATACACAACAATTTGTTCATTCATTCACCTCTGGTGGACATTTGGGTTGTACCAAGTTTTTTTGGCTCTTATAAAGATGCTCTGAACATTCACGTGCAAGTTTTTAATTGCAAGGCCATAAAGCTTTTTCCTACCTTTTCTTCTGACAGTTTTATAGCTTTTGCTTTTTACATTTAGGTTGATTATCAATTTTAACTTAATTTTCTCTATGGAGATAGGTAAAAGTCAATAGTCATTATTTTTCCCTTCAGAAATCCATTTTTCGAGCATCATTTAATTTAATTACCCAGGAGTCTTTGTAGAAAAAATAAACATATATATGTGGGTCTATTTATGGACGTTCTATTTTGTTCTACCGATCTTTGTGCTTATCCTTACCCAAGTACCATAGAGATTTGATAAGTGAAGCTTTTATAAAATTCTAGAAATCAGCTAGTGTAAATCTTTCAAATTTTTTTTCAAAATTGATTTGGTTATTCCACCTTGTTTGCATTTCCAGATACATTTTTAAAACAATTCCAGTTTCTATAAAAATACTTTCTAGGATTTTAACTCACATGGTGTCAAATCTATAGATCAATGATCAATGTGAAGAGAATGGACATTTAACAATATTAAATCTTCCAATTCATGAAGCTGGCTAACTCTTCTTTAATTTTTCTCAGCAATGTTTTGTAGTTTTCAGTGAGGATACATTAAAATTTTTTTCTTAAATTTATTCTGAAATATTTCTTTTGCATGCTTTCGTAAGGGAAAACTATTAAATTTACTTAATAATTATTGTAGCTTCTTTGTAGACTGCTTCAGATTTTCTACATAAACAATCATGCCATCTACAAACAGCAACATTTTTCTTCTTCTCCAATTATTACATATTTTATTTCTTATTATTACCTTATTCTGTTACCCATGACCAACATCAAAACTTTGAACAGAAGAGGTAGAGAGTAGGCATCTTTGACTTCTTTCAAAACTTAGGGAGAAACCGTTCAATATTAATCATTAAATATAATGTAAGCAATACCTTTTTCATATATATGTGCTTTATCAGATTGAGGAAATTCCACACTATTCCTAGTCTGCTGTGAGTTTTTGTCATGGATGGGATTGAGTCTTGTCAAAACCTTTCTCTGCAATCACTGAGTTGATTACAGAATTTGTCTCCTTCATTCTGTTAATGTGAGGAATTGAGTTGACTGATTTTTGAATGTTGAAACCACTTCACTTTCTTTGGACTACCTCCTCCTCTTGCTAATGATATATTATCCTTTTTTATATTGCTGTCCTAAAATTTTATTGAGGGTTTTGGCTCCTATGTTGATAAGGGATATATATAAATTTTATTAATGATTTCAAGAAGTGAGTTGTTGGCATGGACAAATTTCTCTAATGTTTGGTTTTTAGTGGATAATTTGGTCTTCTATTTTTAGCTTGTAAAAACATTTCTCCCCTCCAAGGACTCCCTTAGATGTATACCATAAAAATTTTTTAATATGTTACATTTTCAACATCCTGTATCTCAAAACTTTCATTTGTGTGCTTGTAATTTCTTCTTTGATCCATGGGCTATTTAGGAAAGTATAATTTAATGCCCAGATGTTAGGGGATTTTACACTCATTATTTTGTTATCGAATTCTAATTTAACCCATCATGGTCAGAGAACACAAAATGTAGGCTTTCTAGCTTCATTTATCTTGAGAGCTATGAAAAGTCCAAGGTGTTTTCTAATATTCTCCACCTTGGCAAGACTCAAACACTAAACTGTGTCTCCTCTGTGGATTTTGTTGAGACTTTTCTTATTCTTAGAGTAAGTCTAAAGTAGATCTTCCTCTAGGACATGGTCATTATGACTAAGGCATTTTTGTTTGTGTTGTCTTAGCTGCATGTTCAGGGTGTTAAGATGATTTCTTCACTCTGACTAAACCAGAGTTCCACCATCTCCCAGCACTGCTTAATTTCTAGTATCTCTGTCTGTTTTCTGCCCCGTAGCAGCCAATTTTTGGCAAGCCTTGCATAATCTCACCTTTCGCATGAGTATCTCTACCTTTGGTGAAGAATTTGTGGGGATCCTTCTGTTCTGCATACACTTCCCCAGGCAGTCCATTGCTCTCCAATGCTCTGCCCATCAGATTCCAGCCACTTCAGCTGCCCTGAACTCTGATGTCCTCAACTCAGTGGATCTACCATGATCTTCTTGTACTATAGCTACCTGCACTGCACTCAAGGAAGTGTCCCCATGCAGACAGGCAGGGAGAATATGGGTTTCATTTCATGACTTTCCCATTTTTATTACATCACAATCTTACTCTGCCTATTGTCTGATGTTTGAAAACTATTATCGTATATATTTTCCCCAGTTTTATAGTTTTTTTGTTTTTTTTTTGTTTTGTTTTTTTACATAAGAAATCTAGACCAGTACTAGTTACTTGATCAGAACCAAAAGTGAAAGCTTGTTTAATTGTGTTTGTTTGTTTTAAATTCTTGGATCAGCATCTTCCATCAATTCCAGTTTCCTTTAAAATGTATAAAAATGTCAAAGCCAGGTAATTTATTCAGGAGTGGGAGTTTTTTTGTTTAAAAAAGAAAACGTTGCCCTACTATGAAAATGCGAGAGAAGCAGAAAAGGGGTCTTATGTACTCAGACACCCAGATGTTTAAAGGAAATACAGCCCTGATCAAAAGATAATTTTTATTGCTATGAGAAGAACAAAAGAAAAAGGGAGAAGTTCTGCCTGAGATGTGTCAGCAAGAGTGGAGACCTGACCTTCTAACAATATCCAAGCAGGAGGGGTTATTATGCAAATTGATGTGTCCAGCTGTTGTTCTTTTCTGTGATGGATAAAATAAAAGGAAATAGGCTCAAATTGCAGGATGGGGGACTAAGGTTTGGCAGCTTTACAAATGGCCCTTTACTTACTGACCCAAGGAAAGTGATAACTGATTGCAGGAGGGTATTAAGGAATACTGATTTCAGTATTGATTTATTGTTTCTCCATCCCCAATCAGAACACAAACCAGTTGATGCTACACTGTTAGGATGCTGTGTTTAACTTACATGCTTTTATACACAGTAAAGAGTACAGAGAAAATTTTATAGATTAAAAAAATTTAGAATTATATTCTTCTAAAACAGAGAAAGTCATTTTTATCTCCCTGAATTGATTTTTTTAAAGTGCATTAGTTCAATGGTTTCTGATTCATATATAGTACAATCATAATAGTAGAAATAGCTGATGTATATACAGGAATTTAGAGTTTTCAATAACTTTATAATAACCTTTATTATCTCATTTGTCAATAACTTTATAATAACCTCTATTATCTCATTTGTTGTTTCAGATATGCTATTTCCATTTTATAGAACAGGGAACTGGGGTCCATGAAAGGTAGATAACTTGGCCAAGTGAGTAGTGATAGGTCTTGAAATGCTATTTCAATATCAAACACCTCTTGTTCAGCCTACTAATCTTTTCACTGAAGCTTCTAGGGGTCTCTCAATAAAGTGGTGATGTGCAGCTCTAACATTCTTCTGGACAGTGGCAAGGGGCTTAACCAGAAAAGCCAATCGCAGTGCCTGTCATACTCTCAGACTCTTTTAGAAACTCTTCTCAGGAACTCGAAGCTGGAAATAAACTGATAAAATAAGCAAGTTCTGCCGGAAAGTCTAGGAGCTAACATGGCAACCTGGAGTCAAGAGGAAGCAGAAATTATAAATATTCAGAATTAGATATGCAGTAGCAAAAGAATCACTATTAGAGGGTGGAAAGGGCAGATGGCTGTTGAATTTCAAGGGGAAAAAAGAGAAAAAAAGAACAAGTAGATGTACATGTGCATGTAACAGAGCAGGGTCAACATACAACACTAAGAGAATCGGGGATCTTCTGCTCCTTAGGTCACCCTCACAGTCTCTGATTCTGAATCAGTTCCTGGGAAGAAACCCTCTAGGGGTAGGTTTCTTATGATTCCCCTTCTACCTGAAGGCAGGCTCCACTATACTCCCTTGCCATGTGCGCTTTCTGAAGCTGCATTGTTGAGCCCTTCCTGGCTACCTGGGTATATGTACCTTCCCAATATCTCTACCATCTCCCAGTATTTCCGATTTCTTGAAGATTATTTGCCCCTTGTCAACAAGATACCCGAAATAAACCATATCCCATAGCACTGAGTCCAGCAGCTGATAAAGATTTAATGCTGACAGATCAGAATAGAAATCTTGGGCTTCCCTGGTGGCGCAGTGGTTGAGAGTCCACCTGCTGATGCAGGGGACGCGGGTTCGTGTCCCGGTCCGGGAAGATCCCACATGCCGCGGAGTGGCTAGGCCCGTGAGCCATGGCCGCTGAGCCTGCGCATCCGGAGCCTGTGCTCCGCAACGGGAGAGGCCACAACAGTGAGAGGCCCGCGTACCGCAAAAAAAAAAAAAAAAAGAAATCTCTGAGAAAAATAATAACGACACTGAGTTACATCAAGCTGTTTGGTTAGTAGGGCACTCAGAAGCGTGCACTGTTGTGAAAGAAATGTATGTATCAGAGATGGGGAAATGAGCAGAGGGCTTTTCCTACACGTCTTATTTCTTTGAAATCCTAGGGCAATTATTTATGGTCACTCCTGCAAGATGCAGTTTTCATTCTAATCATTTAAGGTACTTTTATCTTTTGCATGCCTGGCTACCTATAGTGCAACTCTTTGGAGGTGAAGAATTCTGTATCATTTTCTTTATGTATCGCTTCACAGTACTGAAACTGTGTGCTGTCCCGTACTCACAGCAGTACCTTTGAAATAGTCACTGACCAAAGAAAAGAGGGTTAACAGTACTGCATGCTTTATATTCCTTGGCATTTAATTTAATATTCATAAAAGCCTTGATAATTATGTGCTATCACACGTGAGTATATGGTGTCTCAGAATGACATAGCTGTTGTTCCACAATTTATACGCCACAGAGTTAAAGTTTGAAACCAGCAACTCTGATTTAGTAGCCTCTGTTATTTCCACCACCTAGCCCTAACTTCCATCAGCTCCTCCATTCACTCATACAACAGAAATTTAAGAGATGACTGCGCCAAGCACTGGAGATAGATTGTGGAACTGCGGATACAGAGTTGAGTAACAGCAACAACAACAATAACAAAACCCCAGACTCCCTGCAGTACGGAGCTTCTACTCTAATGAGTCTCTTGAACATTATGGCTCACAGATCGTCCCCAGTCAGTGATCTCTATTCATTTCTTCTCCCTCACCTTGCATATATGAAGTCCAGTGTGCAAGACTATCACTCTTGCATATACAAAATAAAGTATCACGCCCCTTCAGCTTTCTTCATACAGCCACCTGCCACTTACCCATCACAGACCTCCATGCCCATGGTTAAGAAATAAGCTTCTCTCTGAAGGCAGTGAAGGCATATACATGTCCAAAGGCCGGGTAGGGTAGATACTTTTTTCCACAAGATTCTCTGGCTTTTGATAACAAATTTTATTCTTGCTAGGTCACATTTTGAAACTAATTTTAATTGGCAAAACCGTCTTAGTTATGGTACTGAATTATGTCCACCCAAAAGATATGTTGAAATTCTCTCTCCCAGTACCTCGGAATGTCATCTTCTTACAAATAGTGTTGCAGATGTAATTAGTTGAGGTCATACTAGTGTTGGGTGGGCCCCTAACCCAATCTGACTCATGTCATTATAAGAAAAGGGAAATTTGAACACAGAGATTCACAGAGGGAGGACAACTGGAAGAGACACCGGGAGAAGACAGCCATGTGATGGGGGAGGCAGAGGAGGGAGTGATGCATCTATAAGCCAAGGAATGCCAAGGATGGCTGGTGAACACTAGAAACTGGAAGAAACAAAGAAAGATTCTCCCCTTCAGGTTTCAGAGAGAACATGAGCCTGCTGACAACTTGATTTTAGATATCTAGCCTCAAAAACTGTGAGACAATGAACTTCTGTTGTTTAAACCATCCAGTTTGGATAACGGCAGCCCTAAGAAACTATTCCATCTTTCTACCTCTTTCTTTTTTCATTATCCACCCCCTTCTCCTTTACTTCTTTTTTACTCTTTCTTCCTTCCTCCCTCTTCTTCTACTTCTTTGTATTCTGTTCCATCACCTCTCACTCAGCTACTTTTATAGATCCCGATGGCAGGAATCAAAAAGTCACTCTGCCACCATTCCTCCCTACTTGATTTCCCAGGTCTGACATCTTCTTGGTAGCTCCATTGCAGAACCGCTGTCAGAGTTGTTTAATAAAGATCCCCTTTTATTTATGGATGTTAAAGCAATGCCTAGAAGGTTCAGAAACTCTCCTCCCAGTCTATAGTACAGAATGCATGAACTGACGGAAAAGTCTTGGAGCAATGCTGCTGCTCCCATTTAAAGATGCTGAAGCATATGTTTCATTGGTCCTCTGGTATCTTTATGCCTTCAGAGACAGGCAATCTACTTCCTTCAGAGTTATTCAGTGCACAGCAAATGACTAGCAAGTCTTAGAACATGTAAATGTGTGGATGCTTCCCAGTTCCAGGTAGAAAGGGCATTTTTCCTCAGTCCTCAATGTCACAACTAATTGTGTTTTGCCTCTCACAGAAGCACTGGGTCACTTCACGAAGCAATTTTCTACTCCAGAAAATCACACTACCCTGCTGGCTATGCAAATAATCTAGTATAGAGCATCCTTCCTGAAAACGTTTTCTCAAGGAAATGTTATTTCAAGACGTGATTTTGTGCAATGAAAAAGGAACACTTGTCACTGGCTATTTCCTTCTCTAAACATCTCAGTTGGCAAAGTTTTCTTGGTTACTTTGCCCTTTGTTGTCAGGAACAATAAAGAACAAGAAAAAGGCACAAAACCATTAGCGAGACCTCACTACCTTTTTGTAGGTCAATGTAACTTTATATGCATAATACACATTTTAAAACAGTAAAAAATAATATTTTATAGGCTGTTTTGTGTATTTTATTTAGCAAATAATTGCAAAGGGTTTTTTATTGTTCCTAGAAACTGATGTAAGAGGGTCAGAGCTAAAACCAATGTAATCCATTTCCTTATGGAGTTTTCAGTCTAGTGGGGGAAGCAGACACACATCCAGATGACTGCCTCTGTGTACAGGCTGTGTGGGGCAGGCTGGGTGGTACCGTGGAAACTGCACAAGATCTGAAGTCAGATCATCTGGGCTCAAATCTTGGCTCAGCCACTTGCTAGTCTCTGATCTTGAGCAAATTAGTTAAACTGTCTAAGCCTCAGTTTTCTCATTTGTAACTAGATCCCCCAGTCATGGGGCTATTTTGAAGGCTTTACAAGTTAATGTACATAAAGCCTTAGCACAGCTCTGGATACGCAGGGAGCTCTGAGGAATACTAAGCTTCTGTTCTACAAGGGGAAAGAGCAGTTGGGCAGAGGGACTGAGTGAATGTAGCCCATCGCAATAAGACACTGGTGTGGAGTATTAACTATCTGGGAGCTATTCAACTTCGGCTGTGCTGAGTAGCCTCACCCATCTGTTTAACACTCTCCATAGAGACCAACTAGCGACAGCAACCAAAAGAGGAGGGAAAAAACTATAGAACGACTTAAAAAGCGTCAGTGACATTATCACCGCCTGCCCTCGCCCCTTCTCCTGAGGTATCAGCAGCTGTTCCACTACCTGTGTCACACACAGCAATTACTTGGTTGATTTCTCTGCAAGCAGCTGCTATTTTTCTGTTGACAAGGCACATTGAATTGATCATTTGGTATTACATAATATTCAATTTACTGTCTCATAACACTTTGTTTTATATAAGAAGTTGTGTGCCAGAGGGCTCTGATGATGTTGAAAATGCATTATTTCAGTCACTCACCTGCACTGCTGATGGTTTTGCTGCCAGCTTTTTAAGCTTGAATTAATTTGGCAACTTAGTGCTCAAGTGAAAAAAGTAGAGAATCTATTCTTGAACATAGGTAGAGCCAGCTGGAGGCTGAGGCGTAAGGAAGAGAATTTGTTTTGTTGGAGGTTGTGGTGCAGACGTCAGATTTTTACCATTTGTAATACCAGTTTTTTTTTTTTAAATAAACTTTTAATCTTAGAATAGTCTTAGATTTACAGAAAAGCTGTGAACTAGTTCCAAGAGTTCCCATACCTGTAACATGCAGTCTCCCTGCTATTGTTAATGTCATATTATGTGTGGTACCTTTGTGGCAACCACTGAAGCAAGTGTGATACATTACTGTGAACTAAATTCCATACTTTATTCAAAGGTACTTACTTTCTACCTAATGTTCTTTTTCTGTTTCAGGCTGTCATTCAGAATACCACATTACATTCAGTCATCATGCTTTCTTAGGCTCCTCTGAGCTCTGACAGTTTCTCAGATTTTCTTTGTTTTCAATGACCTTGGCAGTTTTGAGGAGTAGCGTCAGGCATTTTGTAGAGTTGTCCCTAAATATTTTTATATAATTTTTCTCTTTATGATTAGACTGAGATTTGGGGTTTTGTAAAGAAGACGACAGAGGTAAAGTTCTATTTTCATCGTCACATCATATCAAGGGTACATGCTATCTGTAAGACGTATCATTTTTGATGTCAACCTTCACTGCCTGGCCAAGGTGATGTTTGTTTCCACTGTAAAGCTCCTCTTTTCTTCCCCATTTCCATAGTGTGCTCTTTGGAAGGAAGTCATATAAGAGGTAGGATTTATGCACCACCTCCTTGAGGGTAGACTATCTACTTAAAGCGTTTAATTTTCATCTGTGCTTGAAATCTGTCTGTTATCTCCCATTTATTTATTTATTCAATTATTTATATCCATATGGACTCACAGAGATTTATTTTATACTTTGGGTTCTAATCCAATACTGTGTTTACTTTGTTGCTAAATTGCTCCAGCTTTGGCCAGTGGAGCTCTTTCTATTGGCTCTTGTGACCCTTTTACATACCCGCATCATGGTGGGTTATTTTGTTTTGGGGGGCTTTTTTTGAACACTCCCTTACTTTCTGGCAACACAAGATACTCCAGGGTCATCTTGTGCCAGCCCTAGAATCAGTTATTTCTTCAAGCATGGATCCTTTTATTGGAGAATGGTATTAGAATCTGAGATCTGGGTGTTGGGTATGCTTGTTGCTCCTGGAGGGTCCTTGCTTCTGATACCAGCTTTGTTACCACAAGGATTCCCTAGGATCCCCAGGGCCTCACACTGCCCAAGACCCCACCCTATAGTGGCTCATCCCACACAGCTCTTCTTCAGCAGCTTGCCATAGCACAGTCGGGCTAAACCATCTTCTTTCCCTTTCCCCCCATCAAAAGCTATCCACCTGTGTCCTGTTCCTTCACTGCTCTTGCCATCAGCTTCTGAAGATAATTAGTTATTTGAACCTTGCACAGACATAGGTGATTTTCAATAAATATTTGTTACATTGAATTGAATCTGATCATCTAATTCCCATTAAATTGTCAAGAACTGATAATGGATTAAAGTGTCACTACTCACACGAGATGACTGAATTTTTAATAGAGAATTTCTGAAGACACAGCTCTTTCCCCAGAAAATGACACCGAAACATGGCAGATGCTTGGGAAGATGTATATAAGCAGATAAACCTTAATTTAGTGGGTCCTGGCCAGCATTTTGAAAAATCAAAAGAGAATAGAAAATATAACGCCTCACATATAATTAAACATTGCTTTGTGAAGCTTTGGGGGATGTGTGTTTATGTGTGTGTGTGCACACCGAGTCATGAGGTACATCACAACATGGCTCACAATGTCTAAGTGGCTAGTCTTTCCATCATTTTGTATAAGGATATAGAGGATATTAGAAATTTTAAGGATTACTGTGCCAAATCTCAATTTGGCAAAGCAAATCACAGTGGTCCATTTTTTCTTAAATTCCTTTGGAAATATTTCACAATCATTGTTTTGGTCAGTGGCATGCCATACCAGTAAGTCTGGCTTTTACGTATATGAAAAGATATGATGCATATGTGATAGGAGATCACATTCTGTCCTTTTACTTTCTAGCTTATTATCTCTAATAAGGGGTAGTCCCATCCATCTAGATGTCCGGGTAAGCAACGAGACGATACAGTGTAGTGGTTAAGCATTCAGGCTCTGCTTTATTCATGACATATGACTGTGTGGTTTAGCCCAGGGACCTTAATTTTTCCTGTATGTAAAGTGGGACTAATGTTAGTATTTACCTTACAGGGCTTTTGTGATGGAAAGGTTTAGTATGGTATACCTTCAATTAACATGGTCAATAAATAAGTCAGTACTTTGTGAACTGCAGATCACACCTCCTGGGTGGATCAGGAAATCCATTTAATGGGCTGTGTACAACATTAAATAATCAAATAGACTAACATATCATGGCAGAGTGCCCACAAGTAGTTAGTGTAAATTTGATTCACAAAACTTTGGTTCTGTGCCTGTCTGTGTCTATATTTATGTGTGTCTGTGTGTGTGGATATTGGGTCACTAGGTAAAGTGCATTCTTACTGATGGTCATAATCAGAATATCTGAAATGTCAGACAGATCCTTCCTCCCCTGCAAACTAAATTTACCCCTCCCCATCCTTCCATTTTAAGTTCAGTTGTTCCTCCTTCAAATAACCTTTCTTTACCTGCCTGTCTGATTTAAATCCTTTATCACATCATGAAACTCTGAATTCTATCACTTAGCTGTAATTTTACATTTGTTTATGTGATTGTTAGACTAGCAGCTGTATCCCCCTTTTTAAGCTGTAAGCTCACTGACGGTCATGACTGGTCTTTTTTTTTTTCTTTTGCTCACTCCTATATTCCTTGCATCTAACACATGTATAGCACACAAGACCTGCTCCATAAATATTAAATGAATCAATGTATCCTCCATTTCCTCCAACATAACCCCATGTGTAATCCAGCCATTAAGTCCTGTGGATTCTTTCTCCTTAATATCTCTCAGGTCCACCAACTTGGCTGTATTATTTAGAGAACTTAATTCTTCTTGCCTGAATTTCAGCAATATTCTTCTAACTGATCTCCTTATATACACCCTGCTGCTTTTCCTCCCACTCCAATCCAATTAATTTTCTCCCTAAGTGATTTTTTTACAAAAATAAAAATATGATCATGCCACCTCTCAGCTTAGTACCTTTCAATGGCATCTAATTGCCCTCAGAAAGAAGTTCAAATCCTTTGTCATGTAGGGGGCACAGACATTTGCAATCATAGTGCCTTTGTGCAAAATTTTAACTTTATTTTCTTATAACTGAATTTAATTTTCTGATTCTGAACTGTATCTGGCTAGTTCAGAATCAATTTAGTCACTTTCATGTAAACCCAGTCCAACTTAGTGATTTTTCAGTCAATTACGATTATAACTCTCTTACTTCCTTGCACTCTTCTCCTAGGGGCTGAATCTAATCTTTGGGTGATGAGGGAGGGTGACTGGGGTAGTTTACACAATTGCCACCACCACGTCTTAGGGAGAAGGCTTTTCCTTCTTGCTCTCGATCTGCTTCAGATCTACACTGGCCTTGTAATTCTGGCTGTGCTCTCTGATTCTCAGCTGGACATGAGCAACTCCATCAAGGGTGATCTGGGTAATCTAAGTCTGCCTTGACTCCTTTAGCAATCCAGTGATGGCGGTCCATGGTAAAGACAATCATTTACTCTCCCTGTCTCTGCAGGCTATGCCACAGCCTTCTAATGAATGGCCCCTGTGTCACCATATTAATGCCCAAGTCCCCTCTGGTACTTGTGCTTTGTTCACTCATGCTCTCTCTCTCTCTCCCTCTTCTTCTCCTTTCCTCTTTCCTCCTTAAATATGATGCTTCACTCAGAACATACGGGAATGGTCATATGTCATGCCTTTTAGGAACTAAGATCTACTAATGGGCTCTCACACTTGCCCCTAAAATCCTTCACTGAGTATTTGATTACCAGGCCCACATACAGTTTTGAGAAGCATTGCTTTTCCCTTCTTTCCAATTCCCCAAGCTTCAAGGCCTCAAGGGGGGATTCTAGTCTGTAAGAGACCCTTGTATCGCTCAGCACTTGCTAAACCCTCCAGAATACGATCCAACTGTATTTTCTCTCCAAAGTTTACAGGCTTTTTAGTGCCAGGAATGAAAGGAAAACTTGAACTATGTCCACTTGCATCCTTTATTTCAACTTTGGAATTTATAAATCATAAATTTGTTTCTGTTTATGTTATTGTCCCAATTTGAAAATCTCCCTCTGTAATTAATGTTAATCCAAACACTTCTGTAGGGATCTGTATGGTTGTAGTTAAAGACGGCATTTATTTTATTTTGCCAGACACTATTCTAAGCACATCCTGTTGTTATTTTATTTAATTCTCACAACAAACTTCTGAGGAAGGTAGAATTATTTTTCTTATTTTACCAACGAGATAACGAAAGTACAAAAAAGAAGAAACCTGTTTCAGGTTGTACAACAGGTAGTAAGACAAAATCTAACCCAGGAACTCTTAACTGGGAGTCTTTGCAGTCAATTATGTCGCTATGCTGCAAACGCCTCCATGGTTTATAACACCTCAAACCCTGGTACCAGATGCACTAAGTTAGTGGTAGAATGTTCTTTCTCTGTCTTCCTTCTTATCATTTGAAATTCAGTTCACTTCACTGTCTCCTCTGAAAGGTTTCTTTTTAATCACCTGTCTCCCTCCCCTCCTCTAGTCTGATTTCACATGCTCCAATGGCCGGTTTAACTAACTTTCGTCTCCCACTAGACCATGAGTTTACTGAAAGCAAGAGCCCCATTCTCCCCTTTTTTTTAACTGAAGTATAGTTGATATGCAGTAATATTATATAAGTTACAGGTGTACAATATAGTGATTCACAATGTTTAAAGGTTATATATACTTCACTTGTTATTATAAAGTATTGACTATATTCCCCATGTTGTACAATACACACTTGCAGCTTATTTTATACCAAACAGTGTGTACCTCTTAATCCCCCACCCCTCCCTTCCCTCTCCCCACTGGTAGCCACTAGTTTGAGAAACACATTCTCTTGATATCTGCATTTCAATGCATGTTCTAGTGCCTGGCACATAAAAAAGTGTTTAGAACAACTTATTGAATGAATTAATGATGAATAAAGGAATTTGAAGGCTGAAGGTACTATGAAGTACTGATGCAGAAATAACAGAAACTTTTAAGAAATGGGAAAGATGGCAGGTTTAAATGATGCCTGTTTGATAATAATATAAAATCTTATTTTTAAGTTGAGAGACTTGGGTGGAAAATCAAGCTCTCCTGAGGCTAATAAGCCTCACTGTCCTTGGATATCCATCTTGCTCCACATGTTTTGAAGGAAATATCTAAAGTAGTATGTTCTCCCAAAGGTGTCTATCATTCATGAATTCTGAAGTCCCTGAAATACCAATAAAAGAACATTCTGCTGCTTGCAAGGATTATCTATGGTCTTTCGGGAGATTAATTCTCAGAATCACAACAGGGAAAAAGACTGTACAGGTTAGTAAAAGAAACCCTAGGGGTCTGGTTTTAACAACAGCTATGGAAAGAGCTGTGGACAGCTGCCAGTGGGACCTGAAAAACTGAAGCTGCCATAGTACTGGGCCACAATTTATTAGAACATATCCAGGAGAAGCAAAAAGAGTCTCATGGTCCAAGACATCTGGAATCTTGGTGAATTTCCCATCCCCTCTGCCCACCAGAAATACCAGTATTGACTGCACAGAGCAGAAATGTGAGTCATGCCTACTACACACAGCATTCATGTTCTCTAGCCAAATGGCTAACTTTCAAGGCTACCCAAAGCAAATGCTCCCGCCTAAAAAACTGCCAGTACTTATTAACCCATTCATAAAGGACAGATCTGTCCTGCTCCCTTTATTCCCTAGGACAGGTACCCATTAAAGGTCAGCAGTTGGTTTATTAAGAAAAGATAAATTTCGAATCCAAACAAAACGTTTGCAGAATGTCAGAGACGCAAAAGGCTGAACTAATTACTTGAAAATAACTGCTTGGTATTTGACCAAGAATCAGTTCATTAGCATTCAACACCATCACTTTTGCATAAAGAAGGAAAATGAAACACGTCAAAAAGAATGGAAATTTTCTGGGACTGAATTTAGGAATAGCATTTTCAGAGTAAAACTGCATAATATGCTGTATATTTTAGGGGCAATTATCAAATGTTGATATGATATTCAGTTTGCTAATTGCATTTCTGAATTCAGTATGTGAACTATTGAAGGCATTTAAGAACCACTATAGTGGGGAATGCTTTCCAAGTGCTAATAGGTAATGGTTGAGCAATTTAGGGATGATGCACGCTACCGAATTCTTCAGACAGACATTTATACCTCTAAGCAAATGTAAGTAAAAAGTTATGGGTTTAACATTACCTCTCTCCTCTGTTTCAGCAATCTCAACATGTAGATCTTTGATTAACTTTTAAATAAAATTGTGTTTTTCAAATAGCATACTAACTGATTTTTGAACAATCAGTTGTTTATGCAGGTGATTTTGCAAAACTTTCACTTATTTTAAATCAAATTTTTACATATTCTTATCCTTTGACTTTTGGTTCTTCACTTGTTGGGAGGTAGGGGAGAATAAAAGCTTCTGGATGAAAATCTAGCTCCTTTACACACCACTTAACTCTTGATTGTACACAGCACATGTCTTCAACCTGTTTCCCAGGTTTTAAGGACAAGGACTGTGGTCCTCCTTCCCTTGTATCTCTAAAAGCACAGGACTAGTAAGGAGTACGCTGTAAGCAGCCAGTTAATACTCAGTCAACTGACTCTACTAATATTCTTCCCAGAACACAGCAAAATTATGCCTGTTGCCTCATATGATGATACTGATTTATCTGCATCCTTTTTTTTTTTTTTTGTCCCAGAGAGTCTTCAGTTCTAACTAATCGATCTTTAAACCACTTAAGAGTCAACACTGTATATGATTATTTTTCCAATGATATTAGCCAGTTTCCAAATATTTAATAAGCCTGTTTTCAAGATGCAATGCATAGCAAGAAGTGATGAGAATTGTTATGCGTTATAGTCTGGGTATTAATGACCATCTGGGACAGCTGACAGTCCAAGGAAATATCCGATGGTGACTTTACAATTTCTATTATAGCTCATTTGTTTTCTTTAATTAGGTGAGGAAAAAAAAGAAATCTCTTCCCCTACTGTGGCTGTCTGAAGGAATAACTGTGCCCTGGGCAGCAGGCATGGCCATTTTTAATGAATTGGCAACAAAAGTAGGATTCAATTTCCTAGAACTGATCAACATTTGGAGAAGGGGGACCTTGAAAGCGCCATACAAATTGTCAGTGTCCAGCCTTCTAATGTGTAAATAATGTGTGTGTGTGTGTATGTACATGTATATATATACATATATACATATACACACACACACACTATATATATATATCATATAAATATAAATGAAACTACCTATGTCTGATTATAAAACACTTGCAAAAGTATTTTTTAGTAGTTTTAAGATTTTTTGAAGAATCATCTGCAGAATATAGTGGATGTTTTCAGAACAGAATAATGTGCTTTCTGACAGTGTTATATGAGTGCTTTTCAATGATCATATCCAAAATACTACCTTGCCAACAATAACCAAAGATGGTTCTCATAATGATAAGTAGATTACATATGTCTGATAGTGAATGTTTAAAAATGTGCAGGCTTTCAGTGCTGCTATTTGGTTGGATAATTTAAAACAAATGAATACTGAAAATCCATGTGTCTTCAGAAATTCTTATTATTTATTACACATTATAATCAGCGATGGGACACTTCAAAACAGGAAACACAAAACAAGGTCCTATGCTCCATAAAATATCAAGTGTAAATTAGGAATAAATATATTGTTTACTAAAGGGAATAGACTAATGTTTTGCTTGTTTGGTGGAGCAGAGAGAGGTCTATGAGAAAAATAAAACAGGACAAAGACAAGGAGGATTGAAGAAAGGCACTAAACAGACTGGTACAAAAATATGAAAAAAAGCTGGGGAGATAATGAAAAGATGGCACTAAATGTGAAAAAAAGGATGATAGCAGAATACAAACCTATATATATATATTATATATATACATATAAATGTTAACAATCAAAAAAGATTCAACTTCTTCATCTGAAAACTCCCTAATTTTATGTTTTAAGGGATTATGGAAATGTGTGTTTGTTTGTTTTTTCTTTTCCCCTGAGCTATTTAAATGAATACTTTATGGACACCACCTCATTAATCATTTTTTACTGTGCAGAATATAATTACTTCTGCTTTACATTTTGAAGAAACATGTTTATGGTCTATTTTGATATAGAGCGTCACTGTTGTCCAATGAACATGAATTGGGGATAAAGATGAAACAACCTGGCTCCGTTTGCCAAAAACATGCACAGGACTATAAATTTGGTTGGCAAAATGTAAAAAGAGACTCAATATGCTTTTGTGTAATTTCGGTGTATGTGAACTGAAGTGAGAAATATAAAAATGAGCAGTACATCTCTTACCCTGCCCCCATTTCTGCATATATATAACTTTGTAAAAATATATTGTTTTATATGTGTAGGATGGATATATTTTTCTAATTAAATAAAACACTTTTACAAAACAATTGGTATAACACAAAATCAGCCACAATTACTTAAAACTATGTACAAGTGAGAAAATTAATACTTGCTAAGTGATGGTTTACCTTTGGAAAACTCCACACACATTTTATTTTTCTCTCATTGACCAAAACACTTCTAAACTTCACATTTAGAATATATTTTAAGCAAGTGGTACATTCTTATGGCTGTCCCTTGGAGCAATAAAATGCATTCATGTTAAATGCATATTATTTTGGGGAACCACCAAAAGTCACTGGATGTCAAGTCCAGAAGCTTGCCACAGCTTGCACAGAGAAAGAGAGTGTTCTAGAAAGCTACAGAATATTTGGTACATGACAAACTGAAAAAGGGAAACAATGAAGATACTCCTCCGATAATGCAAGTTACATATGAACAAGGTTGTGTCTGTGAGGGTGTTTCTGGATGAGACTAGCATTTCAATCAGCGGACTCAGTAAAGCAGATTGCCCTCCCCAATGCAGGTAGGTATCATCCAAAGAAAAATATAAAGGGAAAAATAGTAACTTTCTACTGGAGAAACCTGGCAGACATACCTTAACTGGGTGATCATATAGCTCACATTGCTAGCAGCAAGAAATCTCTACATCATATACCTTCTGATATGGTATACTGAGAAAAGTACAACATCATTTCTGTGCTATTCCTGCCAGAAATTCCTAAACTGAAGTTAATCATGAGAAAACATGTCAAACCCAAGTTGAGGGACATTCTACAAAACAACTGGCCAATACTTTTGAAAGACAAAGATGGATGAACTGTTCCAGATTAAAGGAGACTAAATGCATGTGACAACTGTGTGGTCCTGGATCAGATGCTGGTCCAGAAAATAGGGGCATTACTGAGACAGCTGATAAAATTGTAATAAGGTCTATAGATTAGTTAGTAGTGTTGTATCAATAATTCCTGGGTTTGACAATTAGCTATAGTTATGTAAAATGTTAACATTTGGGAAAGCTGGGTGAAGTTTACAAGGAAATTGTTAGGACTATCTTTGCAACATCCCAAGCCTGAAATTATTTCAAGTTAAAAATTAAAAAAATAGTTGGAAGACATGAGGACAGACCAAAAGTTTTGAACCTCCAGACCCCAATTCATAATTAGATGATTCTAAAGACAGCACAACAGGAGAAAAATGGCCAACTTAGGGTTCAAGCATCACAGAAGGAAAATTTTTGAGCACACCATTTTGAATGTGAGAAGAAGTTTCAAACAGCAGACAGTGTAACTTTACATTTTAAAAGACCATCTTTCCCTGTCACAATTCTATACAAGTATGTGCCATATTTGCTTCTCACCCAAGACAAGAGCAAAACTTGACATCACTTAAAAGCAATGGATAATGCTATGTTAGTACTAAAACTATCCACACTACATAATGTAATAAGTCTACGTTGAGTCAGAGGACCTTAGATTTTTTATTACATATTTATAAGAAGAACTTAGATTTTTATTCTATATTTATAAACAAAAAGCTGTAAATATTTAACACATATATTCATGTCCACTGTTGGCAACTACTGGACAAGGCAGACTAAGATAAATTGCACCCCCCAAGCTGAAAAAAAATCAGAGATTGAAGCAAACATTCCAAATCTATACAAATGCCTGCTAAAATATATGGAGGACAAATGAATTCTGAAGGTCTACATAGCCAACTTCAGCAATCAACAGCACAGAATGAAACAAGTTAAAACACAGAAGCCAGGAGGCAATCAGTGTCTGTATCTTGGAGATCAGCAAGACAGGAATTAGCAAGTGTACATCATGATCTAGATAGACAAAACTGCAAAGTGAATGGATGTGTTCCACAGGCCATAATCCTTTGGAGTATGGGTATATAATAATTACTCAATAAATGGAAGTTATTCCTATTATACTAACATGGGCTTCTCTTCCTTTTAGTACCTTATCATGTTTCAAATTTCTACTTATAGGAATGTTTTATGATGAATATTACATATAAGTTCTTACACATATATACTTGTAAATGAATATGAATATATGGAAGTAACTAAAACATGTTATATTTGTGGGATAGACGGTCACTGTTGAACAGGTATAAAGAGGTTCAGTTATGTAAGATGAATAGGTCCTAGAGGCCTGCTTATGACACTGTGCCTACCCTTAACAATGCTGAATTGCGCACTTAAAAATTCAAGAGGGTAGATCTCAAGTGTTCTTATCACAATATAAATGAACGAATGAAAGTGAATCATAAGAGAATGTGATTAAAAAAGAAATGTTGGTGATGTCAGGAATGCTCCATTTCTTGTTATAGTTCTATTTGATAAACTGTATTATTAATGTTTGCACTTAGATATATACAGATATGTTTTGAGTACAGAAAGGGAAAGTGTTTGCAATCACTTGGTTTAAAAATTCTCCAAATTGGATATGGGTTGAGTCAGGCATAACGGCCATCTTGCATGGCAATAACTGCCAAGGTGAATTTATCTGACCTAGCTGCCTTGTCAGGTCTGTATTTCTCTCTCTGCTCAGCCAAACAAAGCTATGTACACTGGTTTAGAATTAGAAAAATAAAGAGAAATACCAGTGAACTGATCTAGGACCTCCGGCCTCTGCTCTAGCATCATGTCTCCTGCTGGTTGAGAGCAGGATTGAGCACACAAGTGACAATCCTGGCAAGAAAGTCAGTCATAGATTGAGTGGTAGACTTTGTTCCTTGATGAGGTAGGGTCAGAGAGACTAACTTGACCACAGAAATATTAATCAGAAAGTATTTCTCTCTCCAGTTGCAGAAGTTACAGGAAATATGTCCACATATAACCTCCATGTAGATGAAAATGCATTCCGAAGTGGCAACCTGGGTAGCTATATGTGAAGAATGGCTTCTTCCTAAGATTGTTTAGGTTCAGCAACCTCTATGCCTGCAACATTAATCTCCCACTATGAAGCTATCTCTACTTAAAAGAAATCCATGCGATACAAGAAGATATCCTTAAAATTTCAACAAGATTTAGCATTCAAAGTCTATGTCTTTCACCTTTGCTTTTGACCCACCTATTCGTTGTAAATGACTTACAAAATCATACTTGTACATTTTCTTCTAATTACCTGTTGAGAGGAGCAATCATGTGCAACAGGGTGAGAGGACCACTGAAGATTAAGAGGCAGCCCTGAGGCAGGGCAAGGTAAATGCCCTACCCTATCAGTTGGAGCAGTTAAAACAACCCCGGGGGTGGTCTTATATGTTAACAAAGGAAGCACAAAGATTTACAAAGGGAGGAAAGAAAACTCAGGAAGCTGCTCCATGTGCAGGCAGAAGGTGCGAATGTCTTACCCAAGACCAGGGGTGTGCCATCTCCACCAATCACTCAGTCTGGTGACAGACTTCCCTTCAAAATATTACTTTTCAAAAAAGTGGTCACATTGTTAGCTGAAAATATTTACTCTCTTCCATCTTTACGCAGTTTTAAGACAGTAAAAATCTGTAAGTAAAACATTTTAATTGTCTATCAAAAAGAAAGATGCAAGCAGAAAACTCAGCAAGTTGATGCTACAAAATGGAGATCTAAAGGAGATACTATTGACATAATTGTGGATGTCCCACAAGTCCAAAGCCTCAGAGGATGCCAGCTGGACCCTGTCGACCTTCGTTGTCCATATTTTGAAGACCCTTCAACAAGATCTTCACCCTTTAAGAGTCATGGTTTTTGTGGCTACTTTATCCTGCCCTTTAAAGTTTTGTGTTTTACAGTCTTGGAAAAAATAATATTTTATAGCACATAGATGCCCAAATGGCCTATCTTTAGTTTCTGGCTGAAACCACACTGACTAAACATCTTTCTGACCTGCCACACTAGCCTCACACCATTGCCTCCTATAACCAATTCTGTCTTCCCCACTGTGATTGTTAATTTTATGTGTCAACTTAACTGAGCATGGGGTGTCCAACTATTTGTCAAATATTATTCTGGATATTTCTGTGAGAGTGTTTTTGAATGAGTTTAATATTTAAATTGATAGACTGAATAAAGCAGATCACTCTCCTTAATGTGGGTGGGCTTCATCCAATCAGTTGAAGGACTGAATAGAACAAAAAAGTTGACCCTCTCCCAAATAAGAGGAAATTCCTCCTGCCTGACTGCTTTGAGCTGGGACATCTTTTTTTTTTCCTGGCTTTGGACTCAAACTTAAATCTCAGCTCTTCCTGAGTCTAGCCTGCCAGCATGTAGACTGGACTACACCACTGGTTCTCCTAGGTCTTCAGCTTGCAGTCTTGGGACTTTTCAGGCTCCACAATCGCATGAGCCAATTCTTCACAATAAATCTGTATGTTTATATAGAGATTATATCATATATGCATATAGATACACACACATCTATACATACATTATACATATAATCATCTATATATAGAGTAATATACATATACATTCTATTGGCTCTTTCTCTGAAGAACCCTAATACCCTCACCATGTCTACTCAAACAGATACTTACCTCCTCTCAATGATGTAAAGTACACATTCTTTGATAAATAATAATCCCTTTCTTTGAATTCAAGCATTTTAAATGCTTAAGTTGTCTAGGACTAGAAATGGTAGCCAGATGTTGATACTGAGTCACTTTTTAGAGAAAGAAGATTCTCTTAAAGGAAACAGAAAGAAGAGAAAAAAGAGAAAGGAAAAAAAAAAGAGATCTGGACTCCTGGGAAGACTACATTTCTAGACTGAGAAAGTGAAGGAGAGAAAAACCATAGAAAGAGAGAGAGAGAGAAAGGGGGAAGAAAGGAAGGAAGGAAGGAAGGAAGAAGATTGAGCATCAAATTGATTTCATCTTACCTACTACTTTGGATAGTCTAATGATTCTTTCCAGTAACATGGCTAAGAAAAAGTTAATAATAAATAAATTGAACGTTTTCACTAAGTATAGCACATCTAATACATTTCTGAGTAGTGTCCTGAATTTCTAGAAAACCTGTCAAAGAGCGTGTATCACACATTAACAAGATTTTACTTATTCATATCCATGCAAATCAGGATAATCAGGAAAGCCCATATAGAATTGCAAGTTAAAAAAAGAAGCAAAAAAACAGCTCAAAGTAGTATTTAAAAGTCCTTTTCTGCTTGACCAGTGGGCTTCATAAACAACACAAATATTTTCCTTATTACAGACTCACACAACACCCCTGGCCACCACTGCTCCACCTTCCTTCTAAGCAGCCCTTCTAGACACAGCTCTTGCTGTAATTCAGTCCTCCTGAGGGGCCACAGCCTTACCTGTCTGCACCACCACCCACTTCTCAAGAAAAGTCAAGAATCCTCTATCTATGTTATAGTCTAACTAGAAACCTATTTCCCACCATCAACAAATGGTGGTTAAAAGTTCACTAGCAAAGCTCAGTACTTCTTTAAGCACTATCTGGCTGGGGGAAAAGTTCAGCGTGACATCTCACTAAGAGTGCAGTAAGAAAGGAATATTAAAATAGTGACACTGTAGCTGAAATTGAAGAAAAGACATTGCTGTCTTCAATTCATCCAAAGAAATGATCTTTATATTAGACTGACATTCTTTTTCACAGATACCCTCTGATCCTTCCCACCTCTGTGGTCCTTTCTCATAATATTCTTTATTATTTTTATACTTGTTGTGGACATGTCTCTCTCCCCTGCTTATTAACAGACTTTTAAAGGCAGGCATGTGATTTTATCCTTCCTCATCATCATCCAATTGCAAAACACAAATACAGATAAATGTTACTCATCTAAAAATAATTCATTTAAATCTAAATGCTGGTGTGTAATATGATTGCTTTCTTGATATTCAGACTTGTAAGCTTTCTTTCTTTCAGGTTCCATCATTTTCTTGCTGTTAGAAAGGTCCTAGACAACTTTTGGACAGAGAATAGCATCAGCCTCTCTGTCACTACGGTGCTCTCCTTCACTTTCTCAGACTAGAAATGTAGTCTTCTTAGTAGTCCAGGCCTCCCACTGCCCAGTATCCTACCTGCTGTGGTTTTTGCTCTTACTCTATGAAGTCAATACCTCAATCTAATCCAGGAACTCCCCCTGACATAACTGCATTCCTTTAGCCTTAAAACACAAATCTCATACAGAATTTTACATGATATTATCTTGAGAATTATAATGACTGAACATATTTCCAAATAGCCCCAAAATATATAACCTTAGAAGGTAAGGAGCGGGAAAGGAGGAAACATTAACTTAGGTATATAGTCTTACTCAGAATTCCTGATGAGTTGGGAATATTTTAATGTGCTTCACTAAGCCTATCACTCTACCATTTCCAAATATAAATGATCAATGATGGTGATTTCTCTGCTGCGGCTAATCTTTTAATCCACCCATCATTTATTTATGTTTTTTTCCTACATTTTGAGTAACAAATACTCTTGCTCATAATAACATAAGAGGAAGAGGTTTGTAAAGAAATATTTACTGTACCCCAGTAAGATATTAGCATTGATAAAATGAGTACACATTTTGTGTCCAGAATATCCATTCTATGCAAGCCTTACCAGTTATTCTGAAATTTCAGGCATAAAGATCTGTTAGCCCTCACAGTCACAATAGAACTATCCCTATTTAAAATTCAAGAACTTTCTGGCAACCAATATGAACAGATTGTTAATTTTTTCACCCCCAAGGAATATGCATCATTCACATGGTATGTTAAAAAGTATGATTTTCAAAGTCATCTATTTTCTGTTCTCATTTGCTAATGTTAATATATACAATGTTATTTGTTTATTTTGTGAGTTGCCTTCTAACAGGGAACAGATTTCTCACATTTGCATATTAAATAAGAGTAGCAGAACATGTTTCCTACTGTGATACTGAACTTCAGTGATCATCTGCTCTGTCGCATTAACACAGACAGTCACATGTATCTGCCCCAAATAATGTGCTATTGCTAACAGAAAAAGATATTATCCCCAAATCCCCTTTACTTGGTCACAAATGTTTTCTCCTCTTCTAACACCATGTTTTAATCTCAGACCTGGTGGTCTCAATTAAATTTTTTCAAAGCCGACCTTTTTTCCCCCCTTACTTCCCAGAGATAGTAAGGTTGTGAAACTAGCCTTGCTCCAAGTCCATGTAATTTCTTACTAACCAACCATGTGGTCTGGGGTAAGCCACTTAGTTTCCACAGTATCTACGTATGGATTGTGTACAATAACAACATCTACCTATGAATGTATTGTGAAGGCTAAAAAGAAAATATATGAAAGTAATTTATTAAATGCTAAGCGACATATATGTGCAATTCAAAAAAGATAAAAAATGTTATATGAGTAAGCCACCTAACTAGATAGATCCTCAAGACTTTCTTTTGGAACACAACCAGAATCAGGGAGAATATCTTTGCCTATGGCCAGCAAATAGAAGTAAAGAATATCAGAGGAGTAACATTAGCAAAATGACTGAATAAGATGTCCCTCACTTGTATCCCTCCCTCATTGACAAAATTAATTTGTGGAAGCTGTGGGATCAAGCACTTTACACCAAGAGACCTAGGAGGAGTCTTGTGCACACTTACATCAGGTAATACACAGACCTTGGTCCTGGCTGTGGACCCTGCAGTGGCCTGAGTATCAGCTCCATTTCCTCTCATCTGTGGTCTGAGAGGCCCTGGAGAACACAGTCCTAAACAGTCACCTATTCATAAGAGCCTTTGTGGAAGTCCAGGATAGATCATGTGATAGTTCACAAAACAAGTCTTAGCATATTTAAGAAGATTGAAATCATGCTAAATATTGAGTTGGCAAAAAAGTTCATTCTGTTTTAAGTAAAAATAAAAGACACATTTTTCATTTTCACCAAGAACTTTATTAAACAACGTATTCATTAACCAAATGAAATTTTTGGCCAACCCAATATTTTTGCCTGACCATTACAGTACAAAACTAGAAATCAATAACAGAAGGCAAACTGCAAAATTCACAAATATGTGGAGATTAAACAACATGCTACTGAACAACCAATAGGTCTCAGAGAAAAATCAAAAGAGAAATCCGAAAATATCTTGAGACGAATGAAAATGAAAACAACATACCGAGACTTAGGGGATGCAGCAAAAGCAAATCTAAGAGGGAATTTTGTAGTGATAAAACACCTGCATTAAGAAAAAATAAAGAGCTCAAATAAACAACCTTTAATTTACACTTAAACCCAAAGAAAAACAAATTAACCCCACATATGGCAGAAGGAAGGAAACAGCAAAGAGCAGAAATAAATAAAAAAGAGACCAGGCAAACAATAGAAAACATCAACAAACTAAGAGCTGTTTTTTTGAAAAGGAAAGCAAAATTGACAAACCTTTAGCTAGGTTAACTAAGAAGAAAAAAGACTCAAAAATGTAAAATCAGAAATGAAAGAGGAAATATTACAACTGAAACCACAGAAATACCAAGGATCATAAGAAATTACTATGAACAATTGTACAGCAACAAATTGGATAGCCTAGCAGAATGGGGTAAATTCCTAGAAACGTAGAATCTATCAAGACTGAATCATAAAGACACAGAACATATGAACAGACCAATAATGAGTGAGAAAATTTAATTAGTAATCAAATATCTCCAAACAAAGAAGAGCTCAGGACCAGGTGGTTTCCCAGGTGAATTCTACCAACCATTTAAAGAAGAATTAACACCATCCTGCTCTAGTACTTCCAAAAAATTCATGTGGAGGGAGCATTCCCAAACTCATTTTATGAGGCTAATGTAACCCTGATACCAGAGCCAGAAAAGGACACTAAAAGAAAAGAAAACTAATGGCCAATATCCCTAATGAATACAGAGTAAAAGTTTTCAACAAAATATTAGCAAACCAAATTCAACAGCACATTAAAAGAATTATACACCATGACCAAGTGGGATTTATCTCTGGGATGCAAGGATGGTTTAACATACATAAACTAACAAATGTGATAGCTTATATTAATAGAATTAAAAATCATATGATCATCTCAACAGATGAAGAAAAAGCATTTGACAAAATACACCATCCTTTCATGAATAAAACTCTGAAAAAACTGGGTATAGAAGAAACATACTTCAACATAATGAAGGCCATATTTGACAAACCCACAACTAACATCATACTCAACAATGAAAGTCTGAACAGTTTTCCTCTAGATCATGAAAAAGCCAAGGGTGCCCACTCTCACAACTCCTATTCAACATAGTACTAGAAGTCCTAACCAGAGTAAATAGGCAAGAAAAAGAAATAAAAGCTATCTAGATTGGAAAGGAAGAAGTAAAACTATCTCTGCTTGCAGATCATGTGATCTTATATATATAAATTCCTAAAGACTTCACCAAGAAACTGTTAGAACTAATCAACAAATTTAGTAATTGCAGGATACAAAATCAACATACAGAGATCAGTTGTGTTTCTATGCACTAACAGCAAGATATCTGAAAAGAAGTAAACAATCCCATTAACAATAGAATCAAAAGCAATACAACACTTAGGAATAAATTTAACTAAGAAAGTGAAAAATTTGTATTGATACACTGAAAACTGTAAGACTTTAATGAAGAAATTGAAGAAGACACAAAGAAATGGAAAGATATTTTGTGCTCATGGATCAGAATTAATATTGTTAAAATATCCATACTACTCAAAGCCATCAATAGAGTCAAACACGGTGACTACAGGGTACTCTATAATATTCTTGAAAGTTGCTAACAGAGTAGATCTTAGATGTTGTCACCACAAATAAAAAAATGGCAATTATGTGAGGTGATGGAGGAGTTAACTAAGTCTACTGTGGCAATCATTTCACAATATATAAGTGTATCAGATCATCAAGTTTTACACATTAAACTACATAATCCGTTTTTTTTTTTGCGCGGTATGCGGGCCTCTCACTGTTGTGGCCTCTCCCGTTGTGGAGCACAGGCTCCGGACACGCAGGCTCAGCGGCCATGGCTCACGGGCCCAGCTGCTCCGCGGCACGTGGGATCTTCCCGGATCAGGGCACGAACCCGTGTCCCCTGCATCGGCAGGCGGACTCTCAACCACTGCGCCACCAGGGAAGCCCCATAAACTACATAATCTTATATGTTAACTATATCTCAGTAAAGCTGGAAATTAATTATATTGTAATAGGTACATTCAATTCATAAGGAGACTTGCACAAACCTGAGATGGCTGCAGAATATGGAAAACAGATTACAAAGTCAATTTGTATGAATCAGAATAGAAAGCTAAGTTGACCTATGAACCAGCGGTTATTCATGCAGAGAATCAGAAGAGGAACATAAGAAAAAAAAAAGCCAAAATTTTTTTTTTGAACTGACAATCTGGGTAAAATTAGTTTCTAGGAGCCATTCAGCTGCAAAATTGCTAGGACCATGTCTACAATATGGACCTCCAGACTTTTAAATTCTCTGGCTTGTTTTTAAACATGCGTGCTTGCTACCTACTGAACGATCCAGTAAGGCCTTAAGATGGCATTCATGGGCAGTCTCTTATACAGCTTCTCAGAAGATGATCCTAATAGATCACACGGCGTGTGAGCAGTCAGTCATGTTCAGGACTAGATGGTGGTCCCTGAACATTACACACTGCTATGTATTCGTCTTTCTTCCGTACCTCACTTCTTTTCTTCACTCCTGCTGTCTGGAATGGCAATCACTAATAAAGTAGCAGCAGATTAAAAATTGCATTCGTATGCTTCATCTGAGGGACCTAATCTCAGAGGGTGAGTATTAGAAAGAGGTATGGTTCTTCCAGGACAAGGGCTTGGCTAGGTCCATCCTGAAATGTAGGTTGTTAAGGAATAAGTTAGGGTGTGTGAGGGTGAAGATTTTGGTTTACCTGATTTACCTTAGATTTAGAGTGTCAAGGGAGTGTTGAATGCTATCACATATCTCTTTTTTCTCACATATTTTTTTCTCCCATTGCTTGGAATAAGGTGCCTAACCAGAATCTATTAAAATTTCTCCTTTTTACTAGACCCAAACAGTGTCAGCATCAGTGATTTTTCTGAGAAAACGCTTTGGATTTTTACTTAGATCTGCTTCATGCAGGGTGAGTTTAGGGGCAAGTCTAGAAAAGGTAGTTCCAAAGTGTCAAGTCTATGATCTCTTCCACTTCTGTAAATTAAAAGTAATATTTTAAATACCTAAGTGACTTGCAAATCTATTATCAGCATCAAGGACAGAAATTAGCTCATTGATTGGCTCTGAAAATGGAGCAAAGGCTCAAAATGGAAAATCCCAGTTTCTACTGTCTCTTGGGTGCTGAAGTTGTTATCATCATAGAACTGTGAACAGAGAACATTTTTAAAGGGCAAATTATCACAATGACTGAAGTGATGAGGAGTAACCACTAAACTCCTCATAAAAGACCCCAAATCTGGTTAGGAAAGGGGCAGTCTGCTGAGATATTTAATTACCACAAATTCCTTTTTTTCATGTTACTTCCTCTTATATGAAGGACATTTTATAGACAGGCTTGTAACCTAACAGTGCTTTAACTTTAAACCTGTTGAGGTTATCTACACCTAATCACTAAATTCAAACCTACCCACACACAAGGAGGAGAGAGAGGGTGTGAATTGTCACATACCCCATTTTCCAAGGTGCTTATAAATGTTGAACATTTCTGTCATTTGTCTACATAAGTGAGACCTGGTGTACCTGAAAAGTTCTGTCCAACGCTTTTCAGAAAGATAAAAAGCTTGACACATATCCTTACTGCTTTTTTGCTTGTCAAGGGAGAATGACTGAAGGTCCAGCCTGGGTGAAAAGGTAAGGAGAAGGAAGAAATTCTTTTCCATAACTTCTGTGCAGTTGCTGTTTTACATTTCCTCCTGCTTAAGACAGTGGGCTGTCAGCCACCCACTCACCCTCAACCATATTCTCAGGCCTGGTAAAAACAGCTGTTAAAAGGAAATATAGCATTTCCTTTGTGCTCATTTCAGAATATAATGTCTCCGTTTTTATCACATTACTGAGGCTTCGGCACAGACTTTCTTACGGTTGTCATTATCTGACTGTGGTCCTAATAACATATGGCAATATTTTTCTAACTGTACTTCCTGCAAAATATCAAAAGATCTCATCTTCAAATGGCCATCTGAAGCAATACAACCAACCCACACTATTTTCTAACATAAAAATCCACTTGAAATAAGTATAGATTTAATATGCTGTGTCTTTATAAATACACGGGTAACTTTTTCTACCTAATACAGTATTAATGCATTACTGTATTAGGTATTTACTTTCTGTAAAGTAGTTTTCTTCTCTGTTTTGAAGTGTTTATTTTGCCTATGCTTTGGTTTTCAACTATGTTGGAATTTGCTATGTTCATTAAAATAAGATTTGATTGCATATGGGTAAAGTCTAATTTCCACAATTTCATGGTACATCTTGAGCTGACAGACTTAAGAAAATTTTGTTACTTGCGCTAAAACAGTAAACTCTGCAAATATAACTCATTCCTCCACTTGCTGTAATGTCTCTTAAATACTTCTTTGGGGATTTTACTCCATTAACCTGTGGTTATTTTCTCTTCTAATTCACATACAACTCTAGTTTTATGTGCATTTATTCAAGCATTTTGAGCATTCACTTGTAATTTTAAAATAATTCCCTATAAAACAAGTCTCAATATACCTGGTAGGATCGTGCACATCTCAACAGGTGCCAGGTGCCATTTGAATAGAGCAATGTTGACTACCTGGACACCAGCAGGTGGGTATGAAGAGATTATCCTCTTTAGTTTTTAATAACTTCATAGTAAATAGGCATATTGGCTCAAATAATTTAAATATATATTTAAGTAAATAAAATTTTACATCTAGCTTTGTTAATCACTCTCTTGGCTTTGTTCATTTCTTCCAGGCTCAAACATAACTCAGTATATTACAAAAGAACATTTTTCATGATTTTCATGACTTTGTAATAAAATCTCTATCCCAAAGGTATAAATAAAGCAAGAAATTAAACATTTTAAGAGTAAATGGAAATAAAGCAGATCAAGTGTTAGAAATATCAGTTGTGCAGAGGCAAAAAAATTACATAAATGGATTGCTGATAGGGACAAGAAAGGGCAGCCAGAAAGTACTTAGAGGCCATGGAAAAATGTTATCAATTTGAACCAATGAAAGATACGACTAGTTAAAAATGCTACTGGACATAGTTAATAGATATGCCATTAAAATAAAGGGATAAACGATATGTACTAAAGGTGTTTTTCCTATAAGGCCTGAGATATAAATTGCAATGGTTTAATAATTCATTGTCAGTAATGCTAAAGAATGTGTCACTTTCTGGTTCCATGTTTTTTTTACTGATAATCTACATCCCACCCTAGGCAAATTATACAACCTCTGTGACTGTCAGTTTCTTCCACTCCAAACCGACAAAGAGTTTAAGACTAAATATGTTATAGCTAAGATTACTTCCAGCTTATATATGTATTTTTAAATTTTACAACAGCTTTTGATTTATAGAAAAATTGCCAAGATGGTACAGAGAATTCCTATATACCCCATGCCTAGTTTCCCCTATTATTAACATCATTTTTTTGTATTACACATTTGTTATAATTAATGAGATAACAATACATTGTTATTAACTAAAGCCCACATTTTATTCAGATTTCCTTACTTTATATCTGATGTCTTAGTACCACATTGCATCTTGCAATCATGACTCCTTAGGCTCCTCTTGGTTTTGACAGATGTTCAGACTTAGCTTGTTTTAATGTTAAATACCTTGACATCTGGAGGTGCACTGGACAGGTATTTTGTAGGACGTTCTTCAATTGGTCCGCTTAGCTTTTTAAAAACATTTTATTTATCAGTGATATTTGTAAAACAATGGTTGACACATAGAAACTAATAAGTAGCACATGAATTAATGAATAAATAAATGAAAAACTGGATGTTTCATTCATGTGTAGAAAGTGATGTATCAATATTAATCAAGAAGTAATTCTTGGGTCTGGATTTTGATACCACACTAGCACTGTATCATTCAAGTTTAACAAAAACCAAACTGGAATCTTTCATTATTTTTTTGTTTTCTGAGTCAACTTAGTCACATTTCAGAAAAAGACTAATTTAGGGGTTCAAGACAGAATAGTAGAAGGACATGAGCTCACTCCCTCTTGTGAGAACACCAGAATTACAAATAACTGCTGAACAATCATTGACAAGAAGACACTGGAACTCATCAAAAAAGATGCCCCACATCCAAAGACAAAGGAGAAGCCTCAAGGAGATGATAGGAGGGTCACAATCACAATAAAGTCAAATCCCATAACCGCTAGGTGGGTGACTCACAAACTGGAGAACAATTATACCACAGAAGTCCACCTACTGGAGTGAAGGTTCTGAGCCCCACGTCACGCTTCCCAACATGCGGGTCCAGCAACAGGAGAAGGAATTCCCAGAGAATTAGACTTTGAAGGCTACTGGGATTTGACTGCAGAACTTCGACAGGACTGGGAGAAACAAAGACTCCACTCTTGGAGGGCACACACAAAGTAGTGTGTGCATCGGGACCCAGGGGAAGGAGCAGTGACCCCATAGGAGACTGAACCAGACCTACCTACTAGTGTTGGGGGGTCCCCTGCAGAGGCAGGGGGTGGCTGTGTGTCACTGTGAGGACAAGGACACTGACAGCAGAAGTTCTGGGAAGTACTCCTTGGCATGAGCCCTCCTGAGCCCTCCTGGAGTCCACCATTAGCCACACCAAAGAGCCTGCAGTATCCAGTGCTGGGTCGCCTCAGGCCAAACAACCAACAGGAAGGGAACCCAGCCCCACACATCAGCAGACAAGCAGATTAAAATTTTACTGAGCTCTTCCCACCAGAGCAACACCCAGCTCTACCCACCACCAGTGCCTCCCATCAGGAAGCTTGCACAAGCCTCTTAGAAGGCCTCATCCACCAGAGGGCAGACAGCAGAAGCCAGAAGAGCTACAATCCTGCAGCCTGTGGAAGAAAAACCACATTCACAGAGACAAAATGAAAAGGCAGAGAGGACTAGGTAACAGATGAAGGAACAAGATAAAACCCCAGAAAAACAACTAAATGAAGTGGAGATAGGCAACTTTCCAGAAAAAGAATTCAAAATAATGAGAGTGAAGATAATCCAAGACCTTGGAAAAAGAATGGAGGCAAAGATCAAGAAGATGCAAGAAATGTTTAACAAAGACTTAGAAGAATTAAAGGACAAACCCCTAGAATAATTAAAGAACAAACAAACAGAGATGAACAATACAATAACTGAAATGAAAAATCCACTAGAAGGAGTCAATAGCAGAATAACTGAGGCAGAAGAACGGATTAGTGACCTGGAAGACACAATGGTGGAATTCACTGCTGCAGAACAGAATAAAGAAAAAAGAATGAAAAGGAATGAAGACAGCCTAAGAGACCTCTGGGACAACATTAAATGCACCAACATTCTCATTATACGGGTCCCAGAAGGAGAAGAGAGACAGAAAGGACCCAAGAAAATATTTGAAGAGATTATAATCAAAAACTTCCCTAACATGGGGCAGAAAATAACCACCCAAGTCCAGGAAGTGCAGAGAGCCCCAGGCAGGATAAACACAAGGAGAAACACACCGAGACACAAAGTAATCAAATTGGCAAAAATTAAAGACAAAGAAAAATTATTAAAAGCAACAAGGGAAAAACGACAAATAACATACAAGGGTACTCCCATAAGGTTAACAGCTGATTTCTCAGCAGAAACTCTACAAGCCAGAAGGGAATGGCACGATATATTTAAAGTGATGAAAAGGAATAACTTACAACCAAGATTACTCTACCTGGCAAGGGCCTCATTCAGATTTGATGGAGAAATCAAAAGCTTTACAGACAAGCAAAATCTAAGAGAGGGCTTCCCTGGTGGCGCAGTGGTTGAGAGTCCACCTGCCAATGCAGGGGACATGCGTTCATGCCCCAGTCCAGGAAGATCTCACATGCCGTGGAGCGGCTGGGCCTGTGAGCCATGGCCGCTGAGCCTGCACGTCCGGAGCCTGTGCTCCGCAGCGGGAGAGGCCACAACAGTGAGAGGACCATGTACCGCAAAAAAAAAAAAAAAAAGCTAAGAGAATTCAGCACCACCAAACCAGCTCTACAACAAACGCTAAAGGAACTTCTCTAAGTGGGAAACACAAGAGAAGGAAAGGACCTACAAAAACAAACCAAGAACAATTAAGAAAATGGTAATAGAAACATACACATCAATAATTACCTTAAATGTGAATGGAATAAATGCTCCAACCAAAAGACACAGGCTCACTGAATGGATACAAAAACAAGACCTATGTATATACTGTTTACAAGAGACCCACTTCAGACCTAGGGACACATACAGACTGAAAGTGAGGGGATGGAAAAAGATATTCCATGCAAATGGAAATCAAAAGAAAGCTGGAGGGCTTCCCTGGTGGCGCAGTGGTTGAGAGTCCGCCTGCCAATGCAGGGGACATGGGTTCGTGCCCTGGTCCAGGAAGATCCCACATGCCATGGAGCGGCTGGGCCCGTGAGCCATGGCTGCTGAGCCTGTGTGTCCAGAGCCTGTGCGTCCCGAGCCTGTGCGTCCCGAGCCTGTGCTCTGCAGCGGGAGAGGCCACAACAGTGAGAGGCCCGCGTAACACAAAAACAAAAAACAAAACAAAACAAAAGAAAGCTGGAGTAGCAATACTCTTATCAAATAAAATAGACTTTAAAATAAAGAATGTTACAAGAGACAAGGAAGACACTACATAATGATCAAGGGATCAATCCAAGAAGATATAACAATTATAAATATATATGCACCCGACATAGGAGCACCTCAGTATATAAGGCGACTGCAAACAGCTATAAAAGAGGAAATCGACAGTAACACAATAATAGTGGGGGACTTTAACACCTCACTTACACCAACGGACAGATCATCCAGACAGAAAGTTAATAAGGAAACACAGCTTTCAATGACACAATAGACCAGATAGAGTTAGTTGATATTTATAGGACATTCCATCCAAAAACAGCAGATTACACTTTCTTCTCAAGTGCACATGGAACATTCTCCAGGACAGATCACATCTTGGCTCACAAATCAAGCCTTGGTAAATTTAAGAAAATTGAAATCATATCAAGCATCTTTTGAATGGACCTAGAAACTGTCATACAGAGTGAAGTAAGTTAGAAAGAGAAAAACAAATATTGTATATTAATGCATATTTGTGGAATCTAGAAAAATGGTGCAGATGAACCAGTTTGCAAGGCAGAAATAGAGACACAGTTGTAGAGAACAAATGTATGGACACCAAGGGGGGAAAGTGCGTGGGGGGATGAAATGGGAGATTGGGATTGGAAAAGATACAGTAATATGTATAATATAGATAACTAATAAGAACCTGCTGTATAAAAAAATAAATAAAATTTAAAAAAGAAAATAAAAAACAATTAAAATTTAGAAAAAAAAAGGAAGCAACCATGGAGAGGGGGTATTTGGACTCAGAATACACAGAGTTTGTGATGTCTACTCAAGTGTGTTCGGTCTGGGCGAGGCTACCCTCTGCTGATCTAAATAGCTCTCTGAAGACCGTGGGGCATTAGCTCCTGCTGTGGTTAAGGTGACTCTTTTACCAGCAGTGGCAAAAGCCATGCAGCAGCCCCACGAAGAAGATCTTGCCCGTCCACACTGGCGCCTTTGTTCCCTAGCAACCAGGGACTTTCCACTTTTGCTCTCAATGGGTTCAGCTGTCTCCTCCCAAGAGCCAACTCGTAGAAAGGTACACCTCAACTAAATTTATTCCCTTCATCTTACCTTGCTTCGAACAACAGTGTAATTCATCTATTATTAGTTTGGAATATGTTATTTCTTTATTAGTTTATTAAGAGACGTTATGTATGCTACTAGAGACAGTATATATTAAGAGACGTTATTCATCCTATAGGCTACCGGCTTGTGAAATTATTATAATTCCCACAGTGAAGCCGTGTTAAATAAAATATTGGCAAAGACAAAAGAAAAGACTAATTTAGAAGTTTAATGAGAAAAAATATTATTAGAAGATATTTAATAATAAGATAAATGCAAATTTGAGAATGGAAAGGACATTTTTTAAATGGTGAGTTATTCTCAAATCACTACATTCATATTATTTTATTTTCCCATGCAATATGGGGAAAGAACGCAAATATAGATGAGGAAAGAGATCAAAAAATGCATTGAAAGACCAAGGATTCAGTCCTCCATTGGAATTAGGAAAGAAGTGAAATTAGGTTATTCTGCCTGTAGGGCAACAATGTGTTAGAAATGGAGTTACGCTAAACATAACCTTTCCCCAACCTTTATTCAAGGTAGTAGGTGAAAATTCTCTTTTCACACATAATTTCACCATGCAATTACCTCAGAGAAAAAAGATAATAAATACAACCTTGACAGGCAATGAAATCTTTTGAAGTAGCCTTTCCTTGTTCTAAAAATCTGGGTTCACCAGATATAATTTCAGACTAAATACAATGCTAAATTCTCTCACAAGAAAATGCACAAACACTATGCAGATTAACAATATATTGATTAATATATTTTGTCCTAAATCAGTAATGTAATAGCTGTTTATAGAGCATTTGGTTGCATCACTATTATTTCAATTATGAGCTCAGCTGGGTAATAAAACAACAAGCTTTTCCTCAATGGACCATTCCTCAGTTTGTGCAATTTACGTTAAATGTTAAGTTTAAAGAAAAAAGAGCTTGCCATCTTATCACTTCTTTCAGGCTGCTATATTTTACCGTAATATGGCAAACTAATAATTATCAATCCTTAAATGCCTTTTTTTGCAAATTAGTTTCAGAAAAGCAATTTAAATTTTCTTCATTTTTCTCAGTAGACTACAAGATAATATTCTTTTAATTGCAAGGACTGGAATGCCTGATACTTTCCATTTTTAGTACAGCATATTGACTTTTTCAGTCATTATTCTATTTTGTACATTTCTAGTGATATTTACTTCACTGCTACTCTATTTCAGATAAATTAAGGACCACTTATTCTGATTCATCCTTTGTGCCAGGGTCAAAAGTGCCTGTTAGAGATGCAAAGAGGTAAAGGTATCTTTTCTAACACCACAACGGGGCTCTCGTATGCTCAGGCAACAGAAGAAAAAATAGGCGCCACAGAGAATGAGACCCACTTCAATCTATATATGTGACTTCTGCAAATGCATACAGCTGATGCTACTTAGTGTACATAAAAGACATAATGAAAATCTCTGCTGATTATTATTATAAGGAAACTTGGTTGGCTTGATTAAAATTCACAAATTGTTTAAAACACGAATTTAAAATAACAAAATCAATAGAATATAAATATTCTTGCTTATGAAAACAAGATTAATATTACCTCATTGATCATTTCATCATGAGGATAAAACAGAACAATGTACAACAAAATATTTTGTACTAATGCCAGGCATATGATATACATTTAATAAATGAATCTGCTCTTCTCTCTATATTCATTTTTCCACATATTTATTTCACTGCATTTACCAAAACATTTTTTTACATATTTTGACCAAAATAAGTTTTAACTGTTTTGTATGTTTTCCTTCCTTCTTATGTAACTTCTTAGGATTTTTTTTTTTAAGTTTTCCAGTGTCAGCACCTAAAATATCAGTATACTGTTATATGACACACTTGTGTGTGAGTCTGTTTACTAAATGGTCCCAAGCTTCTATGATCTGGTTTATTTGAATTAGCTTTAAAAATATTTTGTTAATTAGTTTTGGACTGTAAATAAAGAGTTTCTCCTAAAAAATATACACCTGTAACTGTATTTACACTTCTAATTGTACTTTTTTATTCCATACAAATTGTATCTCCTGAAAACATAGCCCTGAAGTGATGGATACCTAGAGCACTTTGAATCTATTATCCTCCAGACTGCAGATCCTCAAAAAAATTATTAATACAAAACTTACTGACTTTTTAAAGAACCTAATTACATCTATAATATTGTGATCTGACTTTATCTATAAAGCTGAAGTAAAGGCATTAAACTTTATTCTTATACATCACCATTTATAATCAACATCATGATAAAATTAAGATTCAAATCATATCCATAGGAATTTCTAGTTAAGCCCAAAGACTCATATTGTAAAGCAGAGTGTTGGTAGCTTGGCTGAAATGAATAGTCACTAAGAACCAAAAATACTCCTTTTACAAGTACATATGTTAGGTACAAAAAGAGTCAGGATATAATTGCTTGGAATCATTGCTAGAAAGAACATATTCAATATCTTCACTAAAAATAATGAGCGTGGTGCTTAAACTTTCTGGTAGAGCTTATTTAACTTCTGATGATCAGGAAGATAGACTCTTTTTAATTTTAGAGTTCAAAATAAGAAGACATCATTACTGCTTAGGCAGCTGCCTAAAATAACATTTATCTGACATTTTCACCTATATGAAAAGGCATCTTATGAAATAAATGTTTTTTCAAGCCATGAAGTTAAAATGGTAATCATATCAGCAAAATTCTTCAAGATTACTCTTTCCTTTGAAAAATGTCATTCGGGGTTATTATATATTAGATGTAAACTGTATTGTGACTTCTGGTAGTGTATATACACAAATGTTATACCTTACAATACTTATATCATTGAAAACAATACAATCTAGAATTTTTTTCCAATTTATTAGTTTTGATAAAATAATTATGTGATATTAAGCAATAAACAGCAAATATTCAGGTATCATTGGTCCATTAGTTAAGGCATTACAGCTGGGTGGCCTAACTGCTGATAGTGTAAATTGTATGACAGAAACCAAAATGCAGAACCTAATGAAATCTTTCCAATTACTTTTTAAAAAATTAATAAAACCCTAATACTGAAACATGACAGATGTCACAGAGAAAAAGTATAGCTGGTTACCATATATCAACAAAGAAATTAAAACACAAAAAGGAAATTAAGTTAAGCAATATATTAAAATAATAAACATGAGCAAAAACTTTGAGTATATATTTGATATTATGGTACAAATTAATATAGTTTTGCAAATGAAAGGGTCAAAGGAGGAAAATAACGGGATATCTTTAGAGATGAGAAGAATATAAGGTCACTGACTTGGTATTGCTGGAGTCAGGATTACAAGCAGTCTTTTAATACCTATTTCATTGTGTTTTAAAATTTTTAACCCAATTAAGAAACTATGGACACTTGTGAACATTTAGAGGTGTGCATAAATTAACTGAATGGAATTTCTTATAACCTGAGTTTTCTTAACCTGAGCTTTCTAAGACATCTAATTAAGGTCTTGGTTAGAGGCTAGTTAGCTACATGCTTTAAAATCCAAAGAAAGCACCCAATAAAAGGCAATTTTTGCAAGATACAGAAGTGAGCTCTAAGGCCTGAATAACCTTTCACTGTGACTGATTTTTTCTTTTGCGATGTTTAAAAATGGAGACTGCCAAACAGATGGAGTTCTAACCCAATTTTGAAAACAATATAACACAGGGAGGAAAAAAAAAAACAGAGAAAAAACCAACTTTCGGACAAAATACTACAGGTCAATCATATAAAGCTAAAAAGAAAAGAAAAAACACATTCTAGCTCACCGATCATTTAGTTGTGTGTGTGTCTGTGTTTGTTTTGTTTCTCCAATTTACAAAAGTAGGAGATTAAAACTGTACAGTTGTCCAAACCAGTTGGAATTTTTAATTCACTGATAACCCATTATACCTAGCAGACAGGAATTTAGGCTTATTTGTCTGAAGATGAGAGTTAACATTCTTCGTTTGATACTAGCTTACACTGCTATCATTAAAGTGTGCACTGTTTGTAAGAAATAAATAAACAAAGCCAATTAAACCCAATGAGAGTCTCAGGATATCTGTGCCAGCAGTCATGATTGCTTAAGAAAATAGCATTAATCAATCTCAATTTCTTTTTTAAAAAGAAGAACTTCAGCATAGATTTCTTCCAAAAACAGCATCCTTAGCACATTTTTATAGAAAAAAAATCATCCTCTCCCTCAGGAAAGCTGAACTAGAATGCTTTATCTCCAATTTATTATTTCGTGTAACACATCAAAAAGTGTACTGTTAAGAACTAGCTTTGGCCAACATAAGTTACAATTCCAAAGAGGCTTCAGACCAATGACTACTGAATTTCCTCAGTAAAGTCTACCCATCCTCCTTCTTCTTAACAGTGGAAAAAATAAAAGTGGAAAATATAAAATATGATAGTGGAAAAAATAAACAATAAAAAATAGTGGAAAAAATATAAAATATAATAGTGGAAAAAAATAAAAGATGATAATCAATAATTGGAAAGAAAAAGACATAACACATCTATTGTTTATTTCAAAGACTGCATGACTATTTGTGTGAGTATAAAATACAGTAGATATTTCAATTTTACTTATTTTGATAGAACATGTAGAACAATTTAAATAGTTTTACTTATAGGCCCTATAAGAAAGGATCACTATAAGTAAATTTGAGGAAATCAAGTTTACATCTGTTTTAGAAAGAGTGATATGGGTCACTTGTATTTAAAAGGAGGTATATGAGAAACATATATCTTGAAATTCAGTTATGCGGTAGTAATAGGCCAAAACTTTAAACATATATGCCTCTACACAGTGAAAGGTTAGCCCAATGCAGGTGGAAGATACTCCCAGGAAAAGGGTGGCAAGAGGTTCGGTCTAATTTCCTTGTAACATGCTAGTGACAGACCTGCTGGAATTAAAAAAAATACACACACACATACATTGCTAGCAAGGGGAATCCTTATCTGTGGAATAAGATAAGACATGCACAGAGGGGACACAGACACACAGGAAGAGAGCCATGTGACTGCGGAGGGAGAGATTGAACCAATGTATCTATAAGACAAGAGATGTCAAGGATAGTTGGCAACTGCCAGAAATAGACAGAGGCCAGGCAGGATCCTCCCCTGGAGCCTTCAGAGAGAACACAGCCCTGCTAGCATCTTGATTTCGGACTTCTAGCCTTCAGAACTGTGAGACAATAAATATCTGCTGTATTGAGCAACCCAGTTTGTGGTGCTTTGTTACAGCAGCCCTAGAAAATGAATACACCATCTAATGATTATATATATATTATATATATATTTTTGAAAAATATATATTTATATATTTGAAAAATAATATATTAAAATAAAAACATTACCATATTTGGTAATAGAAACATCTGCCCTATTATATTTACTTAGTAGGTTTTTCTATCAAGTATTTCTTTTAGTCAGCTTGAGAATATAAAGCTGAATATATTCATCTTAAATATTAATTCATAAGAATTAACACTTTACATTTCATGAAAATAGTAATTTATATGTTAATATCTGCATTTAGAATTAATTAGCAGATCTTAATTTTTATGTCATTACTTCTATCCAAACATTGTTTTACCATGAACAGTATTAATTTTCTATATTTAATTTCTTGAAAATATAGGTGTGATTGAAATGTGGATTTTAAAGTAAAATCTAGGAGAAAACAGTGAATCTAAAATAGGAACATGAGATTAAAGGGATTTTCAGCTTGATTCCCGACTTAACATAAATGTGTCTTTCTGACTTAAAAGCCCCTTTACCATGTAAGTGTGTGGCATAAAACACGGCCTTTTGTGAAATGAAAAATTTAGTAGATAATTAATCATGCCAACTGTTTTAAGATGGATATTCATTTTTAATGCATAATTTGAATGAAAACTACCAAATTATAGAAATAACACATGAAATCTTTGGCTTATGGGCATTTGGGGAAAGCTAAAGGATAGCAATAAACATAAAACTTCCATAGAGATCACTTCAAAGGTTTTTCCTCTCATATTAGAGAATTTCTTCTTGTTCAAATTCTATTTATATTCAGGTGGAGAAAAAAAAAGTCCTGAGGAATATGAAGATGAGAGCATGGTGTCAGAAAGCTGTGAGAAAATGACTATGGTGTGATTGAACCCTGTGAAGATTAAGGTGAGAACTGAGTAGCATAGTTTGCAGGGCATATTGAATACAGCAAGAATCCATAGAAATAATATAAAACTATTAAAAATCAGCAATTATTGGTTTATTTTTTCTATTGCTTGGTATATATTTGTTGGTGGTGTTTTTTAAATAAGTATGATTGTAAATAGTCCTCTTTCTCTCTCTAAAAGAATCATAAACTTATGAAAAGTTAAAATTTCAATGTAAATAGTATTTTTTACAGTTTCTGGTCCATCATTCTCAGATATTTTAGTGAGTATTTTCTGCCAGCCAGGGAATTCTAATAGCCACAATAAAACCATCAAAAAGAAAGTTAACTTTAATATGTTACTATTATTTAATTTTCAGACCCTATGCAGATCTTGTCAGTTATTCCAAAAAAATCTTTTACAGAAAAAGCATCCCACTCAGAATTACATGTTACATTTAGTTGTAATGTTTCTCTTGTCTCTTTTAGTTTGAACAGTTCCTTAAATTTTATGACAATATTTTCATAGACTATAGGTCAGTTTTTTTTTTTAAAGAATGTTTCTCCAGTTTGGTTTATTAAGGTTAACTGGATTCAGGGCTGCATCTTTGTCAGGAATATCACTTTCGGCCAGATTCAATCTCTTAAAGTAGCTTGTCTTTATTTCCCTGCCTCTGCCCATTTTACGCCCTCTTTCTATCTGGACCACACCACACACTCTCATCCTTTCCCCATCCCCAAATCCCAGAAGCTTCCGAGTTCTTTCCCAATTTGACAGACTCGTGCCGTAAAGCTTGTTCTTGACTTGCTCCACCTAAAAGTACTGAGTGCTCTAAAACTTTCCCTATTTCTGATGTAAACACATATGCAATATATGTCATTTCCAGAGGAGAATTACCTAATAATTTGGCAGTTAAACTTGAGCTGATAGTGACAAAAGGGATTACCTTTCTCAGACCATATTTGCATATTAAGAGATCCCTTCCATCCTTATGCCAGGGGCAAGGGCAGAGCTGGCATTAGAGGAGGCTAACCCTACCTTCAGCTCATTTCTCCTGGTAGGATTCTATATCGGTTTACTGAATTGTGTTTAATTCATTCTTAAAATAAATAAATAAGTAAAATAAAACTTCTGATATGCATCCAGCAAAATGTAATGCACGTAATATCCAACATTTGTTGATTCTTTGATATTTATTTATTTTTAAATACCACTTCATCCCAAGAAATAGCAGCATGGTAACTTGCTAAGTATATCTTAGAATTACATGGATGTCTCATCTCACCAAAACTCTTCCTTTTCCAAGTGTTAAAGTGTGGAGCAGCAAGCTCCACAGAAAGTCTTGGCCAGTTCAAAACATAAAGTCTATTCTAATCTGCAATCCTCTCCTTCACTCTCCTTTCAAATTCCTTTAGCATATAGGAACACCTTTTTCCAACCCAAGAGAACTTAATATTATAACTATACTTTTGTCAGTTTTAGAGAAATAAAACCTTCCCTGATGTCTCTAGAAGTGAACAAATGGTCTACTTAAATCTCTCATTCTTCCCACTGGGAAAAATTCACATCAGACAATTCAGAGAAATTTTATTTATTTAATGGCTTTTCTACTCACGAATGTGACTACATTCCTAGGGGCTTGTACAGGGTTAAGGCATTGGTTTGGTGGGCTTCTGAGAGAGAAAGCTCCTTGCTTAGTTCAGGGTCATCATCAGTCTAAGACGTATGCACTGAAATAGACTCACTTGCATTTGCCTTATCATTATTGCTCCACGCAGGTAATTACAGCATATTATGTGTTCTGACAACAAATCATCACCACGTTTCCCTCATTTCCAGCTACTTCTTTGCCACTCTTGGACCACAGGAGACAAATAACTACACTGGAATTTTGAGGCTATGCCAAGCCCACCTGCCAACATTGCCATCTTTCCATTCAGTGGTTGCCAGAAACTCCACAGAGAGGTTGAGGAAGCTGTCCCTCTAATTCTCGGATATTCTAAATCTATATGGATTTTCTATTTTCCTCCACTTCCCAGCAGGATGTTAGTGAGGAAGAGACCACAGAGTTAATTCTCAGGATCATCACCTAGCATTTAATTGGCTGTGTTCTGTTATGACTCTTCCTCTTTCCCCAGACTATGTAATTTGTAGCTAGTCTAGGGTTGGGCGACAGGAAGCCCTACGTCTGATAGAGTACATATAGTTCTCAATCAATCGTGTAGCTCTGGGTCTTACACTTAAGAGATGCCAAAGTCAAGGATTTAATTATGTTCTTCTGTCTTTATTTCTCTAAGCAAAAAATAATTGTGAAAGATAACTGAGTCCATTGAAGATTAAAAAGAAAAACAACTCTCATGGGAAATACTTTTAAAATCTTGCTTCATACATAAGAATTCCTAAAGCACTCAGTAGTAAACTTCCCTACTTGTTGTCCTTTACGACTTCCTGTATTTATGCTCATTCCCAAAGCTACTTTTTTAAAGTAAATGGAGACTGTGATTTGCAGCTTTCAACCTGAAAATGTCGGAAATAAAGGCCAACACTAGGTCTTGCTCTGGGAAGTTCAAAACGTCTTGAAAACCACGTTCCTCCCCTTCACCAAATTGCCTTCTCCAACGTGGACGACTCCTAGCCCAGGGGTTGTGGGAAAGATGAAGATAAATAACAAAACCAATACTTGCCTGGAGGGATTCTTAAATATACTGATTCTTAGACAACAATCCAGAGTTACAATATCATAATTTTTAGAAGACAGACAGGCCAGTATTTATATTTAATAAGCAATCCAGATGATTCTCTTCTTCAGTTTGGAATATTCTATCCTAGAAGATACTACGGATCATATATGAGACATAAAAACTGGGCTTTCAAATTAAAAGAAAAAAATTAAAACCTGCAGATTGGGATCATTTCCAGCCAACTTGGGCTGTGTGAAAAAACTGGCTCAAAGGGATAATTATAAAGAATCTCAGAAAATATTAGTGATCCCATTTCCTATGCCCACACACTAGAACAAACAGCATAATAGTACAAATCATGTCCCTAGACATTTACAATCTAACTTCCACAATGTTGGTTAAGTAATTCTATGTAGCTATTAAAATTAGTTCACTCAACAAACATTTATCGACATTTTCCTAAGTCAGGCAGTATACTGATTCATCAAAATAGTGTACTCCTACATCTATTTACATGGAAAACTGATCATAATGTTTTAAAGTATAAAGGTCAGTGACAAAGTATAGGCAGAATATGATTAATGTCACAAATGCATATAGAGATACAAGTTTAGATGGACACAGAGACCAAACCCTTTACACTGATTATCTGTACATGTTAGAATCCTAGGTTATTCTTAATTTTCTTTCTCTGTGTTTTCTTTAGGTGTTGTTAATTTTCTTTCCATCAGGCTCACCACTCTACTTTGCCCCTCCCAGGAGACAGGTCATGTGCCACCTTCTTATATTTACCTTCTTACCTACTCCACTTGGTTTTGATGGATGATACAGTCCTGAGAAATGGCATTCGAAGTGTTAAGGGGTATGATAATGAGATAAGCTATGGCTATAGTTAGGGCTTAAAACTTGACACCCAAAAGCCTGAGCCCAAGAAAATGTTTTGAATGACACTTTTTTTTTTTTTACATGCCACTTAGGATAGTTTATTAATAGTGGGGCGGGGGGTCGGGGGGAGGTGGAAGGCCTGAAATCTCTGGCTACTGAGGCAAAAGGGTAACTAGAGGCCACTCACTACTCAACTCCACCCTCATCTCACTTGCCTTCCTCTCCCACACAGACTGGAAAATCTAAAATGTGCCTTCCCAAAAATCCTGTTAGCTAGGAGAGGCCGGGGACTCCATTCTGGCCAAAGACACATCCCCTCCTCCACTTCCTCTTTCTCTGAGGGACAGGCTGTGATGCCTGAGGTGCAGCAGCCTCTGCTAAGAAGGGCTGGGCAGGAAGAGAGAGGAAGCTGGCACCATGCAAGGCTGGACCGCCCTTGACCACCTACCCTAGCTGGCTTGTTGCTCAAGATGAATAACCCCCTAACTTGTCAAAGTCACAGATTCACTTGTTTATATGGCTCTAGGGAACACTGAGTTGAAAGATACGTATGTGTAGCTTTCATTGTTTTTATGACTATAAATAAGATCTTATTCAGATATAGACTGTTCTATAAAACATTGCTAAAAACCAATCAAGATTTTCTAGACAACGTTTTGAAGAAGTGACTTCTTTTCTTTTTTCTAATTACACATAAAAAAGATATGTTTAGGGAATTCTCTCGTGGTCCAGTGGTTATAGGACTGGGAGTTTTCACTGCTGGGCGCTTTTAATCCCTGGTGAATGGCATTTCTTTTACTCAGTTTTCTTTCTCCTTTTCTCTTTGGTTATCTTCCTTTTGATCTCTCCTTTCACCTTTTTAATTTATTTTTTTATTTCTTACATATTTCTGTAATTCACACTTCACTCTCTCTGCCTGTATTATTATTTTTGTTTTTGTCTTCATTCCCTAACCTGAGATATTCTTTTTCCAATACTGCATCAAATGACCAAAATTAAGATCACTTTATATCACACTCACTTAAAAAGTATGTGGGGGAGTGCTGAGTTAGCATATTTTTTATACAAGATAACTATTGTTTAGAAATATAGAATCACACATGTAACATGAAGTTTAGAGAGACCAAATGGCAGATGTTTCAGCAGACTTTTTAGGTTCCTCCTGTGGGAAAACAACAACAACTCTGAAACTTCTTCACTACTCTTGATTTCCACAGCAGAATCAAGTACAATCGTTTGTGACATAAATCCAGGTGGGTAGGAGAAGAATGCTCTCTTACCATGTAAAGGCAAAAAACACAACTGGATACACCAAAAAAAAGATGCAATTATGATTTTTAAGAGGAATACCATTTTTCATTTAGTTCAGAAAGGGGGAGCTCTCCTAAACCAGTCTTCAGAGAGTAAAAAATCTGTTTGATTTTAGAGATTCTAGGAGAAAACACACCCTCAGCAGGAGGTCCCACCCACCTGTTCTGGACCTTTCATGGACAAGCCCAGAGATGTCCCAAGTCAGGGCCAGCAGAGAGGGAGCAGTAGCCCATCTCCCTCCTGTGAAGAGCAGCAGACAGCCGTGCAGGGAAAACCAACCTTACTCCTCACTCCCACCAGCCTGGGAGTACTTCTTCTACGGAACTATACCCAGTACTTTGCTACTTTAAGGAAAACTGAGCCTTAGTTAATGAGGTTTGTTCCCCAAGCTCAAAAGGTGTTTTAAACTGCATCTACTACCTAACCATTGTCCTCTAACAAAACTATTTTATTCGAGGTGCCAACATCTCCCTCCCCCCACACACTCCCATCTGCCCTACACACTAAAGTTACAAATCATCAGAAAGAGCTGATGGAAACTAAGTGGGTTATTTCAATAGAGAGGGGCAACTGAGGAGGGGCGTGTGTTGGTGACTCTGGAAAGTCAAGGCTATTTGAATGGCAGCAGGAAATGAGAGATGAAAAGGAGTGAGGAAGTAAGAAAAAGCAGGTAAGTTGTTAAATACTTCAAAAAGTCTCAGGAGGGGGCTTCCCTGGTGGCACAGTGGTTGAGAGTCCGCCTGCCAATGCAGGGGACACGGGTTCGTGCCCCGGTCCGGGAAGACCCATATGCCGCAGAGCGGCTGGGCCTGTGAGCCATGGCCGCTGAGCCTGCGCGTCCGGAGCCTGTGCTCCGCAACGGGAAAGGCCACAACAGTGAGAGGCCCGCGTACCACAAAAAAAAAAAAAAAAAAAAAGTCTCGGGAGTATTCATGAGTGGCCTCCAGAAACAGGAAGCCTAGGCATTGATGTCTCGTCTCTTGCGTCATATGAGAGAGAACAAGACATCTAGATTAGACTCACCACTTCATTTGTGTTCACCCCAACCCAAAATATAATTTCCTGTACTAAAATTCTTCTGTGGTGGTTTGTTTCTCTGACTGGTACATGGGCTTATTGTGGAGACAGATGTTAAATAGACATAAAAATAAGTATAATTATACAGTTCTAAGATAAACAATAAAAAAACTGTATGAGTTTAAAACAAATGGACAGATCTATTTCAGGTTGTGAGTGGGCCTGGACACATTTTGATGAAAAATCTCATTCATCTACCCGCTTGTCCTTAGAGTTCTTATTTATTTCATCCACTTCAATCCCCATGCTTCAGTCAATGGCTTCCAAATCTTTTTTTACGTGTTCTGACTTCTCTCCTGTGCTCTAGTTCTCTCTTCTCTCCTATTTCCTATATATCTTCACCTGCTTTTATCTCGAATTCATCATGTTCAAAACACTTATCACCTTCTCCTGCAAATCTCTTTGTACATCACCCTCTGAGTTGTCACAGAGCCAAAATCCCTAGTTCATTTCTGTTAGACTAATTTGCATGAACACTACTGCTGGACATCACAATGAATCTCCTGGCTTCTAACTCTCCCCAACTCGGTCCACAAGTAAACCTTTCAACACAATTCTGGCTGTGTCGCTCCCTTTTCCAAAAATCTTCAGAAGCTTTCTTATATTGACTAAACCTCTGACATCAAGGCCACCTATGAATTACTGGTAACTGTTTTTTAAAATTTAAATCCCACAACTGTTCTGTGATCTAACTGGATTGGACTAATTGTAGTTCGTCAGATGTACTCTAAAGCTTTGTGCCTGCCTCATTTTTCCTCAGTCTGTTCTCTCCAAGGAATATATCCTACTTTTTAAAATCATTTTCTATTTTTATCTTAGATTTTATATCTTCCCTAAAGGAATTCCTGGTGCCTCTTGAATGATGTAACTGCTCTGTTAATGATTACTGTGGTTTTTTTCTTTGTACAGTTCACATGACTTTTTTCATATGTTGTGTTTATGTGATTTTAACACCTTCCCATTCCTCCTTGATGTTTGAAAATCTCTACTCATCTGTGTATTCCTTAGTGTATATGGTAGGTACTCAGCACTGCATCAGAATCCCTCAAAGAAGTTTAATCATACAGGCAGCATAATTACAAATGGCGGCATTCAGTAAGTGATTACAAGGTAGAAGAGAAATCTACCTGTTGCTTAAGAGGTCTTTCACTTAAAGGGTTAATTAGATACCATACTGGTGTGGAAATGTGTGAACTGTTTTTTTCTCCCAGAGCAGGCTTAATGATTAACTACTTTACACTTCAGAGCTGCACCACGGGCACTTGCTGGAACTAAGCCAGGGAATCAGTTAAGCAGATCTTTAGTTTCACCTTGCTACACTCTAAGAGAGAGATCATTTGACAAGCTGAAAACTTCTCCAGGTCAACCTGCAACAGCTATGGTGATGGCTGGAGAAATCTAGTAAGCACAGAGTAGAATCCACAATAGAATTCTCTTCCCATAGATCTTTTACTCTCTTTTTTTTTTTTTTTTTACATTGGGTTCTATTTGCACAATACAATCTCATTTCACTTCTCAAGTGATGCCTTAAAAATTTACAAGAATACAGTTCAAACCTCTTCACAAATTATCAGATACTTAAAAACAATTTTTTTCAGATCAATTTTCTTTTCTTTATAATAGATATATAATAATCTGTATATACTATGACTAGTGGAAAAAAGAAGACTGGAAAACTGCTTGATGATGATGTTTGTCTGTGATCACTGGATTTACCAGAGTTCTCATACAAGTGTCTGAGCTTTAAATCAGGTTGGATAAAGAATGTAAAGCCTGAGTTTCTCAACTCTTCTACCAATGGGAAGTGGGAGGCAGTAGGAATTAATCATCTTGTTTCCTATGTCATTTGATTCCAACAGACTGAATTTCCTCTGACAAGGAAGGTAGCATGCAACATGTAACAGTCTTTAAATACCACCATAGATTGGCTTTAATATAATATTCTCTAAAAAAAAAGTCTACACCTCAAGCTCAGGTATCAACAACAGCATGTAAAAATTCTGTTGGCAAAAACTACAAAGAGGAGATTTTATATTCAATTTTGTCAAAGGCCTTCAATTCATTTCTCTTTCTTATTGTTTCTTTTAGCTTGACTTTTGTACAATTCTCAGAAGAAAAATGAATCAAAAAGAAAATAAGTGATTTTTCTATGCAATATTTATACAGAAATACATGTAGTTATTTGATGATGATCCTCTAGGTTAACAGTATAAAAATAATTGTAAATGAAATTGGATGGTAGGAAATTTTAAAAAATGAAACAGGACAGGCATCTATGTCTCAACACTTAATTTAATCAATAAAAACGATATATCCCCTAAATAAATATATTAAATGACAGGAATCTATGAAACTTTAGTAACATTTTATATCAAACTGGTTTTCCATTAGCAAAAAGTAAATTTAATCACACATTTTTTAATAAGGAAAAGAACTTTTTGCTTTCCAAATGGGCCAGGAAATATTTCTAAAATTCAGTTTCTCAGATTCATATATAGAAAAACTATAGATGAATACCTCAAAAGCAGAAAAGAGAAGGAAAGGGGACATAATCATGAATGAGATTAGAAGGAACTTTATTCAGTCATAGTAATATTTTTGTTCCCTTAAAGGAGAAATAGCGATTTATCCCTATCTTAAATATGATCAGTCATGGATTAACATCATCTCACAAAATTTAGCACACAATCTACCAGTTTATTTACATTCTTATTCACTAATGTTTTCAAATCTACATAAACTGGCATTCCAACTAGAATACAAATTTATTAAGAGCAAGTATCACCTTACTATTTATCTTAATAGGATATAGCAAAGGTCTTAGAAATAGTAGTGTCATCCATCCCATAGTTATGGATGACAATAGACATTTTAAAATTACCACGAGGAGGGACCTTCAATATGGTGGAGGAGTAAGACATGGAGATCACCTTCCTCCCCATAAATACATCAAAATATATCTACACGTGGAACAGCTCCTACAGAACACCTACTGAACGCAAGCAGAAGACCTCAGACTTCCCAAAAGGTAAGAGAATCCCCACGTACCTGGGTAGGGCAAAAGAAAAAAGAAAAAACAGAGACAAAAGAATAGGGACAGTACCTGCACCTCTGGGAGGGAGCTGTGAAGGAGGAAAGGTTTCCACACACAAGGAAGCCCCTTCACTGGCGGAGACTGCGGGTGGGCAGGGGGAAGCTCTGGAGCCGCGGAGGAGAGCGCAGCAACAGGGGTGCAGAGGGCAAAGCGTAGAGATTCCCGCACAGAGGATTGGTGCCGACCAGCACTCACCAGCCTGAGAAGCTTGTCTGCTCACCCGCTGGGGTGGGCGGGAGCTGGGAGCTGAGGCTCGGGCTTCGGTCGGAGTGCAGGGAGAGGACTGGGGTGGGCGGCGTGAACACAGCCTGAAGGGGTCTAGTGCGCCATGGCTAGCCGGGAGGGAGTCCGGGAAAAGGTCTGGAGCTGCCTAAGAGGCAAGAGACCATTGTTTCGGGGTGCGTGAGGAGAAGGGATTCCTTCTCCATCTGCCCACAGAAGGCAGAGCACCGCCTAAATGAGCACCAGAGACTGGCGTGAGCTGCGGCTATCAGCTCGGACCCCAAAGATGGGTATGAAACACTAACCCTGCTGCTTCAGCCACCAAGAATCCTGTATGCAAGCACAAGGCACTATGCTCACCCCCACCCCCAGGAGCCTGTGCAGCCAGCCACTGCCAGGGTCCCATGATCCAGGGATAATTTCCCCCAGAGAACACACTCCATGCCTCAGGCTGCTGCAACATCAAGCCGGCCTCTGCAACCACAGGCTCGCCCTGCATTCCAAGTATAACTAGCTACCCCTCCCTTCCCCCATGCAAGAGAAGGAAAAGACCTACAAAAACAACCCAAAACAGTTAAGAAAATGGTAATAGGAACATACATATGGATAATTACCTTAAACGTAAATGGATTAAAGGCTCCAACCAAAACACATGGACTAGCTAAACGGATACTAAAACAAGACCCGTATATATGCTGTCTACAAGAGACCCACTTCAGACCTAGGGACACATACAGAGTGAAAGTGAGGGGATGGAAAAAGATATTCCATGCAAATGGAAATCAAAAGAAAGCTGGAGTAGCAATTCTCATATCAGACAAAATAGACTTTAAAATAAAGACTATTACAAGAGACAAGGAAGGACTCTACATAATGATCAAGAGATCAATCCAAGAAGAAGATATAACAGTTGTAAATATTTATGCACCCGACATAGGAGCACCTCAATACATATGGTAAATGCTAACAGCCATAAAAGGGGAAATCGACAGTGACATAATCACAGTAGGGGACTTTAATGCCCCACTATCACCAAAGGACAGATCATCCAACATGAAAATAAATAAGGAAACACAAGCTTTAAATGACACATTAAACAAGATGGACTTAATTGATATTTATAAGACATTCCATCCAAAAACAACAGAATACACTTTCTTCTCAAGTGCTCATGGATCTATGCTCCAGCATAGATCATATCTTGAGTCACAGATCAAGCCTTGGTAAATTTAAGAAAATTGAAATCATATCAAGTACCTTTTCTGACCACAACGCTATGAGACTAGATATCAATTACAGGAAAAAAAACTGTAAAACATAAAAACCCATAGAGGCTAAACAATACACTACTAAATAACCAGGAGATCACTAAAGAAATCAAAGAGAAAATCAAAAAATACCTAGAAAAAAATGACAATGAAAACACGACGACCCAAAATGTATGGGATACAGCAAAAGCAGTTCTATGAGGGAAGTGTATAGCAATACAATCTTACCTCAAGAAACAAGAAAAATGTCAAATAAACAACCTAACCTTACACCTAAAGGAATTAGAGAAAGAACGAAAAAAGCCCAAACTTAGCGGAAGGAAAGAAACCATAAAGATCAGATCAGAAATAAATGAAAAAGAAATGAAGGAAACAATAGCACAGCTCAATAAAACTAAAAGCCGGTTCTTTGAGAAGGTAAACACTTAGCCAGACTCACCAAGAAAATGAGGGAGAAGACTCAAATCAGCAGAATTAGAAATGAAAAAGGAGAAGTAACAACTGACACTGCAGAAAAACAAACAATCATGAGAAAGTACTACAAGCAACTAAATGCCAATTAAATGGACAACTTGGAAGAAATAGAATAATTCTTAGAAAAGCACAACCTTCTGAGCCTGAACCAGGAAGAAATAGAAAATATAAACAGACCAATCACAAGCACTGAAATTGAAACTGTGATTAAAAATATTCCAACAAACAAAAGCCCAGGACCAGATGGCTTCACAGGCAAATTTTAACAAACATTTAAAGAAGAGCTAACACCTATCTTTCTCAAACTCTTCCAAAATATAGCAGAGGGAGGAACACTCCCAAATTCATTCCACAAGGCCACCATCACCTTGATACCAAAACCAAAGATGTCACAAAAGGACAACTACAGACCAATACCACTGATGAACATAGACGCAAAAATCCTAAACAAAACACTAGCAAACAGAATCCAACAGCCCATTAAAAGGATCATACACCATGATCAAGTGGGGTTTACCCAGGAATGCAAGGATTCTTCAATATATGCAAATCAATCAATGTGATATACCATATTAACAAACTGAAAGATAAAAACCATATGATCATCTCAATAGATACAGAACAAGCTTTCAACAAAATTCAACACCCATTTATGATAAAAACCCTGCAGAAAGTAGGCACAGAGGGAACCTACCTCGACATAATAAAGGCCATATATGACAAACCGACAGCAAACATCATTCTCAATGGCGAAAAACTGCAACTATATCCTCTAAAATCAGGAACAAGACACGATGTCCACTCTCAAGACCATTATTCAACATAGTTTTGGAAGTTTCAGCCACAGCAATCAGAGAAGAAAAAGAAATAAAAATGAACCAAGATGGAAAAGAAGAAGTAAAGCTGTCACTGTTTGCGTATGACATGATACTATACATAGAGAATCCTAAAGATGCTACCAGAAAACTACTAGAGCTAATCAATGAATCTGGTAATTTGTAGCAGGATACAAAATTAATGCACAGAAATCTCTTGCATTTGTATACACTAATGATGAAAACTCTGAAAAAGAAATTAAGGAAACAGTCCCATTTACTACTGCAACAAAAAGAATAAAATACCTAGGAATAAACCTACCTAAGGAGACAAAAGAACTGTATGCAGAAAACTATAAGAGACTGATGAAAGAAATTAAAGATGATAAAAACAGATGGAGAGATATACCACGCTCTTGGACTGGAAGAATCAACATTGTGAAAACGACTATACTACCCAAAGCAATCTACAGATTCAGTGCAAGCCCTATCAAACTACCAATGGCATTTTTCACAGAACTAGAACAAACAATTTCACAATTTGTATGGAAACACAAAAGACCCCAAATAGCCAAAGCAATCTTGAGCAAGAAAAATGGAGCTGGAGGAATCAGGCTTCCTGACTTCAGACTATACTACAAAGCTACAGTAATCAAGACAGTATGGTACTGCACAGAAGTAGAAATATAGATACGTGGAAAAGGATAGAAAGCTCAGAGATAAACCCATGCACATATGGTTACCTTATCTTTTTTTTTTTCTAAACCCCACATTTGTTTATTTATTTATTTTTGGCTGTGTTGGGTCTTTGTTTCTGTGTGAGGGCTTTCTCTAGTTGTGGCAAGCAGGGGCCAGTCTTCATCATGGTGTGCGGGCCTCTCACTATCGTGGCCTCTCTTGTTGTGGAGCACAGGCTCCAGACACGCAGGCTCAGTAGTTGTGGCTCACAGGCCTAGTTGTCTGCAGCGTGTGGGATCTTCCCAGAACAGGGCTCGAACCCGTGTCCCCTGCATTAGCAGGCAGATTCTCGACCACTGAGCCACCAGGGAAGCCCCCGGTTACCTTATCTTTGATAAAGGAGGCAAGAATATACAATGGAGAAAAGACAGCCTCTTCAGTAAGTGGTGCAGGGAAAACTGGACAGCTACATGTAAAAGAATGAAATTAGAACAATCCCTAACACCATACACAAAAATAAACCCAAAATGAATTAAAGACCTAAATGTAAGGCTAGACACTATAAAACTCTTAGAGAAAAACATAGGCAGAACACTCTATGACATTAATCACAGCAAGATCCTTTTTGACCCACCTCCTAGAGAAATGGAAATAAAAACACAATAAACAAATGGGACCTAATGAAACTTAAAAGCTTTTGCAGAGCAAAGGAAACCATAAACAAGACCAAAAGACAACTCTCAGAATGGGAGAAAATATTTGCAAAAGGAAGCAACTGACAAAGAATTAATCTCCAAAATATACTAGCAGCTCATGCAGCTCAATATCAAAAAAATCAAACAACCCAATCCATATATGGGCAGAAGATCTAAATAGACATTTCTCCAAAGAAGATATACAGATTGCCAACAAACACATGAAAGGATGCTCAACATCACTAATCATTAGAGAAATGCAACTCAAAACTACAATGAGGTATTACCTCACACCAGTCAGACTGGCCATCATCCAAAAATCTACAAACAATAAATGCTAGAGAGGGTGTGGAGAAAAGGGAACCCTCTTGCACTGTTGGTGGGAATGGAAATTGATACAGCCACTATGGAGAACAGTATGGAGGTTCCTTAAAAAACTAAAAATAGAACTACCATATGACCCAGCAATCTCACTACTGGGGATATACCCTGAGAAAACCATAGTTCAAAAAGAGTCATGTACCACAATGTTCATTACAGCTCTACTTACAATAGCCAGGACATGGAAGCAACCTAAGTGCCCTTCGACAGATGAATGGATAAAGAAGACGTGGCATGTATATACAATGGGATATTACTCAGCAATAAAAAGAAACAAAATTGAGTTATTTGTAGTGAGGTGGATGGACCTAGAGTCTGTCACCCATAGTGAAGTAAGTCAGAAAGAGAAAAACAAATACCATATGCTAACACATATATATGGAATCTAAACAGAAAAAAATTGTTCTGAAGAACCTAGGGGCAAAACAGGAATAAAGAAGCAGGTGCAGAGCATGGACTTGAGGACACAGGGAGGCGGAATGGTAAGCTGGGACAAAGTGAGAGAGTAGCATTGACATATATACTCTACCAAATGTAAAATAGCTAGTGGGAAGCAGCTGGATCGCACGGGGAGATCAGCTCAGTGCTTTTGATCACCTAGAAGGGTAGGATAGGGAGGGTGGGAGGGAGACGCAAGAGGGAGGGGATATGGGACTATATGTACACACGTAGCTGATTCACTTTGTTATACAGCAGAAACTAACACAACATTGTAAAGCAATTATACTCCAATATTTTAAAAATAATAATAATAAAAAACACACACAGTGAGATACTACTCCACACCTATTACAATGGCTGAAATTAAAAAGACTGACCATACCAAATATTGGCAAAGATGTGGCAAAACCAGAACTCTCATACATTACTGATTGAAAAGTAAAATGGTACAGCCACTTTGGAAAACATTATGACAGTTTTTTTAAGTTAAACATACATGCATGTGATCCAGTCATTCTTCTCCTATGTATTTACACAAAAGAAAGTATATGTCTTTGTAAAAGCTTGTACACAGATGTTAATAGCAGCTTTATTTGTATAAGCTAAAAATTATAAACAGCCTAATGTCCATCAAGAGGTGAATGGATAAACAAATTGTAGTATATCTACACAACAGAGTACTACTCAACAATAAAAGGAGCAATTTATGGATACACACTAAAAAAAAAAAAAAGGGAACAACTATCCCATTATATTTGTAGGATCTGCCCCCACAAAAACAAAGGGATTACAAACGGTGTGAGTACCAGACAGTGGGAGTCTTGGACTCCAGTTTATTTTATTTTATTTATTATTATTTTTTAACATCTTTACCAGAGTAAAATTGCTTTACAATGGTGTGTTAGTTTCTGCTGTATAACAAAGTGAATCAGCTATACATATACATATATCCCCATATCTCCTCCCTCTTACCTCTCCCTCCAACCCTCCCTATCCCACCCATCTAGGTGGTCACAAAACACCGAGCTGGTCTCCCTATGCTATGTGGCTGCTTCCCACTGGCTATCTATTTTACATTTGGTAGTGTATATATGTCCATGCCACTCTCTCACTTTGTCCCAGCTTACCCTTCCCCCTCCCCATGTCCTCAAGTCCATTATCTATGTCTGCATCTTTGTTCCTGCTTGGACTCCATTTGAGAATTTTGCTTTCCATCCTATTCATTTATAAATCACTGTCAAATACTTAAAATAGCTACTGATCCATTATTTTTTTAAATTTAGTTGTTTGGGCTTCCCTGGTGATGCAGTGCTTAAGAATCCGCCTGCCAATGCAGGGAACACGGGTTCAAGCCCTGGTCCAGGAAGATCCCACATGCTGTGGAGCAACTAAGCCCATGCGCCACAACTACTGAGCCTGTGCGCTAGAGCCCGCAAGCCACAACTAGTGAGCCCACACACCGCAACTACTAAAGCCTGTGCACCTAGAGCCTGTGCTCTGCAACAAGAGAAGCCACTGCAATGAGAAGCCCACACACCACAACAAAGAGTAGCCCCCGCTCGCCGCAACTAGAGAAAGCCTGCACGGCAACAAAGACCCAACATAGCCAGAAATAAAATAAATTTATATTAAAAAAATTTAGTTGTTTAATTTATTTTCTATTATAACTCTTTGGAATCTAATCATCATTAGTATAAGATACTGTGTCTCTCTTTTCCAGTGCTGTCTTTCCATGCTTAGAGCAGAATATGAAACATGGAAGACAGTCAGTAATGCTGCATGTGTGAATATATGATACCATGGTTTCTAAAAATATATGGCCATACATTTCGGAAAAAAAAAACAAACTGTCTTTATCTCTACCTTAAAACTTAACACCAGAAAGAAATATAGATGAGATATGAGGTGAAATGTACAGATATAAAGCACATAAAATATAAAGAACATGCATTTCTTGTGAACTGAGGAGGCATATCTAAGAATGATATCAAATTCGGGAGCCATAAAACATAACAGTAGAATATTTGACTATGTAATAAAATTTCTGTACACTGGTAAACACCATTAAGAAGTTTTAAAAAAGGTAAAAACTATAAACTTATAAAATACTTTAAAATATAAACAATAACTGATATATGGTGAGAATATAAAATTTTTAAGAAAGACATAAACATTCCAATTTTTAAAAATGGACTAAAGTCATTAACAAAAAAGTCTCTGAGGAAGAAATAGGACAAATGACAATGAATTGTCAACTTTTATTCTCAAATTCCTTCTTTAAGTATATGTCAAACAACAGTTAGCTATTATAATTGAAACTGCACTATAAGAAGTAAAAAATTAACATGGCTTTGCCTTTGCACAGTGTAGGGTATCTGTGAACTACAAGAATATGGCACAGATAAGGATATTTTAAAAATATAGATAGGTATTCAACGCCTTTGAGTGCTTGAGATTGCATTATAGTGATAAGATAAAAGTGTGTGATTTTTGAGCAACCTGGGAACCATAGAAAAGGTTACTGATCAGCTGAGACTATTTTTGTTACATCTGTGAATGATGATGAAATTTGATGCATTTCTTTCTCACATTTTTATTATTATTTAGTAACGTAAAAATACGGTGTTCATGGGCTTCCCTGGTGGCGCAGTGGTTGAGAGTCTGCCTGCCAATGAAGGAGACACGGGTTCGTGCCCCGGTCCGGGAAGATCCCACATGCCGCGGAGCGGCTAGCCCAGTGAGCCATGGCCGCTGAGCCTGCGCGTCCGGAGCCTGTGCTCCGCAACGGGAGAGGCCACAACAGTGAGAGGCCCATGTACTGAAAAAAAAAAAACCAAAAACGGTGTTCAAAGTGTTTTGTTCACTAAATTTTGGAAGCAAGAATTCTTTTTTTAATTTAAAAATTAAAAAAATAAAAACTCTTCCTCAAGTATTATCTGGTTAGGTGAAGAGCTATTATTTGTTTTATTTTTCCTTCTTTTTTTATTATAGAAATGTCACGTGCTAGATAAAAAAGGTCAAATACGTAAACAGATATAATGGAAAGTAAAAACAAAAAATCTCAAGACTTTTCTCCCTCCTGCCTCACTACAACAATTTGGCAGATAATATTCTACTTTCCTTTATGATGTTTTAAATTAATTAAGCATATATAGTTTTCAGGACACATATAGGCTGAAAGCAAATGGATGGTAAAAGATGTTCCATGCAATAGTAATCAAAAGAAAACATGGATGGTTATAATTATATCTCACAAAACAGAAGTTAAGTCAAAAACTGTCAAAAGAGACAAAGAAGGTCATTATATAATAATTATAAGGGGGTCAGTTCATCAAGAGAAAATAGCAATCATAAATATATGCACCCCAAATTGAAGCACCTAAATTTATTAAGCAAATATTAACAGAACTGAAGAGAAAACAGACAATATAATAATGGTAGGGGGGGCTTCCCTGGTGGCGCAGTGGTTGGGAGTCTGCCTGCCGATGCAGGGGACCCGGGTTTGTGGTCCGGTCTGGGAGGATCCCACATGCCGTGGAGCGGCTGGGCCCGTGCGCCATGGCCGCTGGGCCTGCGCGTCCAGAGCCTGTGCTCCGCAGCGGGAGAGGCCACGGCAGTGAGAGGCCCATGTACCACAGAAAAATAATAGTAATAATGGTAGGGGACTTCAATATCCCTTTTTCAACACTGGATAGATCATTCACATAGAAAGCCAATAAGGAAACAGTGGACTTGAATAACACTATAGATCGGATGTATGCAACAGACATTAACAGAATGAAGCATAAAAATCATCTATCTGATCATCACTATAGGAGCAGAAAAGCATTTGACAAAATTGAGCACCTTTTGATGATAAAAACACTCAATAAACTAGAAATAGAAGGAAAGTATCTCAACATAATATACACCATATATAACAAGCCCACAGCTAACACCATACTCAATGGTGAAAAGCTGTAAACTTTTCCTCTAAGAGCAAGAACAAGACAAGAATGCCCATTCTCACCACTTCTATTCAATACAATACAGAAAGTCCTAGCCAGAGCAATTAGGAAGAAAATGAAATTAAAGGCATTTAAATTGGAAAGGAAGAAGTAAAATTGTATCTATTATATGTCTGCAAATGAGATGATCTTATACATAGAGAACTCTAAAGACTCCACCCAAAAAGCTGTTCAAACTAATAAACAAATTTAGTAAAGTTGAAGCACACAAAATCAACATACAGAAATCAGTTGCATTTATATGCACTAACAATGAATTATCCAATAAAGAAATTAAGAAAACAACCCTATTTACAATACCATCAAAAAGAATAAAATACTTAGAAATAAATTTAACCAAGGAGGTGAAATATATACACACTGAAAACTATAAGACATTGATGAAAGATAGAAGAAGACACAAATAAATTTTTTATGGACTGAAAGAACTAATATTATTATAATGTTTATACTAACCAAAGCCATTCAATGTAATCCCTATCAAAATTTCAATGACACTTTTCACAGAAGTAGAAAAAAAATTATACAATTTGTATGAAATGACAAAGGCCTCAAATAGCCAAAGTAATTTTGAGCAAGAAAAACAAAGGTGGAAGCATCACACATTCTGACTTCAAATTTTATTACAAAGCTACAGTAATCAGAACAATATGGAGCTGACATAAAAGCTGACATATAAACCAGTGGGGACAGAGTACAGAGCCCAGAAATAAATCTACACATTAACAGCAAACAGATCTTCCACAAAAATGCCAAGAGCACATGATGAAGAAAGGATTGTCTCTTCAACAAATGGTGTTGGAGACACTGGATATCCACATGCAAAAGAATGAATATCTTAGACTATATAGAAAATATCACACCATTTACAAAAATCAACTCATAATGAATTAAAGATTTAAATATAAGACTTAAAACCATAGAGCTACTAGAAGAAAGCATAGCTAAAGAAAAAGCTTCTTGACATTTGTCTGGGCAACCATTTTTTGGATATGACACCAAAAGCACAGGCAATTAAAACAAAAATAGAGGAATGAGATTCCATCAAGCTAAAAGGCTTCTGCATAGCAAAGGAAACAATCAACAGAGCGAAGAGACAACGTACAAAATGAGAGAGAATATTTGCAAATTACATATCTGATAAAGGGTTAATACCCAAAATACATAAGGAACTCATGGAACTCAAGAGCAAAAAAACCAAATCACCCAATTAAAAAGGACCTGAATAGACATTTATCACAGAAGACATACAAATGGCCAACAGCGACATGAAAAGTTGCTCAACATTAGTCATCACAGAAATGCAAATCAAACCCACAATGAGATATCATCTCATACCTGTTAAATTGGCTATGTTAAAAAGACAAAAGAATAGAAATATTGGTGAGGATGTGGAGAAAAGGGAACCTTTGTACACTGTACAGTGTATAGTATACAGCCATTACAGAAAACAGTATGGAGATTCCTCAAAAAATTAACAATGGAATTGCCATATGATCCAGCCATCCTATGGGGTATTGGGTATATACTGGGTATACATCCAAAGGAAATGAAATCAGATTCTTGAAGAGATATCTACAATCCCACGTTCATTGAAGCATTATTCATAATAGCCAAGATACGGAAACAACTGAAGTGTTTGTCAATGCATGAATGAAGAAAATGTGGTAAATATTGGAATATTATTCAGCCTTTTAAAAAAAGGAAATGTTATTATTTGTGGCAACATGGATGAAACTGGAGGGCATCACGCCTACTGAAATAAGCCAAACCCAGAAAGATAAATACTGTATGATGTCACTTAGAAGTGGAATCTACAAAAGTCAAGTTCATAAACGCAGAGAGTAGATGACGTTTAGCAGGGACTGGGAGGTGAGGGAAATGGGAAGATGTTGGTTCAAGAGAATAAAGTTTCAGTTACGCAGAATGAATAAGTTCTGGATATCTAATGTACAGCGTAATGATTACAGTTTATAATACTGGATAGTATACTTGACATTTGCTAACAGAGTAGATCTTAAGGGTTCCCACCACAAACCAAAGAATACAGTATATATGTGAGGTGATGAATATGTAAATTAGCTTGATTGTGGCATTTTTCACAGAAATAGAAAGAACACATATGTATATCAAAACCTTACATTGTATACCTTAACTATGTACAATTTTTATTTGCCAATTATGTCTCAAAACTGGAAAAAAATATAATACAACATGTAAATTATATATTAAATATATGCACATTTTCAACTATATGTATTTTTTATGTTCTGTTACCAACATTTTTTAAATCTGGAAAAAAGCTCATTGAAGGATAATTTTAAATAATGGTAACTCTCATACAATATTAACACACATTATAGAGTTTATGTAACTGAGGAAACTGCTAAGATGCTAACAATCCATTCAAAGGAGAACCCAAAGAAAACATACATTTATAGTTCAGGAATACTGAAGTGAATATGCAAACAGAGGCAAAAACTGGCTTCTTCCACATTGGAAGAGTGAAGTAAATTGAACCTCTACAGGACAGAATTAGCATACCTATGAACAAGATTTTGCATTGTTATCAATTACCTATAATTTGGAGTTCTAAAATAGCTCAAAGGCGATATAATGCTAGAATTGAATAATCAAGATGCATATGCTCCAACAATGCATAATTTTCCATTGAAGCACAAATTTCTCCCTACAAAATAAGTGGAAAAAAAAATTTCATTACCCCTATCAATTTAATCTTTTTCAGCCTACTCCTAATAAATTATCCATGGTAACAATTAGAAATGGTCCTTTATGTTTCACTAATTTTTATTGAAAATTTCTCACACACACATGCATACACGCACACACACACACTCCTTCCAGGATGTAACATGTGGAACACAAAACAAATAGAATACCACTGTTATTGCTACGTGCTCCTGGAACTGAACACAGTAAGCTGATGCCCAGGGACTTGCCGCACAGAATCTATGATTCTAAGTTCCTGGATCTAGAATTCACCTTCCCTCCAAAAAATGACAACTTCCTCTACTCCTGAATATACTAAACTTAGGACTAGTTTAGGACCATGTGTGGAACTAGATGCAGTCATGTGAGAATAGAGGCTTCCAGAATTGGTGATCACTCAGACCTGATCTGAAAGTTAGTCCTCTTTACCATCCTTTGTAGGTTTGCCTGCAAAAAATGTAAAATGTATTTTTTTTAAAAAAGTAAGAAATGAAATGAATATGATCATGTCAAAAATATCTCACCTGTCTCAAATGACATCTCTCCTTAAAAGGAACATTGACCTTCATCCAAAGCTTCTTTCTGCTTACTTGCTAGTTCTACTGTAAATATAGCCCAAACCTAGCCATTTTTCCAGAAGCTGCAGGAGCTGCTTTCTGCCTTGTCTAACTTTGAGATGATAATCCTTTGACAGCCCTTCTGTTACTTGTTTAGTCTTTAACTTTCTGATGCACCCAAATTTGCAGCCATCCAGGTGGAATCAAAACCTGGAAGTGATGTATCGCTTTGAAGAAATTAGACACATTCTTTCATAGTCCTTTCTTCTTTTTTGCTTCCACATCCCTAATTTCTACCCCTGGAGACAGAGGAATATATAAACCTGACAAACAATAGATAAGTAAATGAAATCAGCATCTCAGAAAGTAAGAGTTTAGACTCAAAGACAAAAAGTTCAAGAAAGAAACAACCTGATTAGTCTCATTAGCATTTCAATAGAATTTGGGCCTTCTGAAGAGGGTGGAGTAAGATTCCACCAAATGTCATCTAAAATGAAGGCTTTGGAACTCTTGACAACTAGGGAAGAAGGTAATCATTTTATTTAATTTGTTTTTAGGTTCACTCATTTAAAAGAACTAATAGTTGCATTGCTCTTGGCAGAATACAGCTGTGATTGCAGCTTTTCTCTTCAGCGCACTGGAAATATCAGCAAATGTCTCCAACTGAGAGTGAGACATTGGCAGTATTTTCTCATATTAAGTGCTTACACATTATTTTTCTCCTCCACCCTTTGATAGTCCAATTTTGATAAACTTTAAAACAAATTCTTAAATAATGCAATCATCCAAATCATCATTTCATGAGAGTATAGATACAAATGTATACATTAATTCAAGAACCCTCTGATGAGTTGCACTAATCACACCGATGTGAGCCTAATGTGGTTAATTTTAAACACAGCAGGATTTAACCATGTGTATACTCTAAAGCTAAACAATTCTGAGTAAAGAGGTGTTTGAGCATGAAAATGACAAATTATATACTCCTTGTATCATATATACCTTATTTTCCCCAAATATCTTCCCTATTCATCAATGATAGTTAAAGACAATTAAGTTTTTATATACAGGAGTTTGAGATTAAATTTTATTCACACTATGTCATCAACCCATGAATACTGTAAACTGCATCTACATAGGAAGTTTTTTTAATAGCTCCAGAGTTGATAGTGTCTTTTTAGAAATTCTAAACATTTTATATACATATATACACACATATATATATATATATAAATTTTTTTTTCCGAAAAGCAAAGTAAGTGCATTCAGTTTACCAGAACTACTGCAAGATTTTTCTCTCAAAAGTTGGGGTAATAATTAAAAAGGACCCAAATAGAGTCATGGAATTATGCAAAGGCAGCAAAATATGATATGTTCTCATTCTTGTTTCCCAACTCATTTGAGTGAGGAACAAGAATAATGGAAGACAAAAGAAAAACTAGTAATAATAAAGTAATGTAGTATTAATATAGTACTAATATAATATAAGCTTACATTTAAAGAGTTACCTCATTTTTAGGTGTCTCATTTAGAGTCTGTATACCATGTGGTAGAAATTATATAAAAATGTTCATGTCTATGTCCAAAAACTGAAAGAACAAAGATAAATATTGATGCATGAAAGAACAGGAGTTAAGAGTGATTTAAGCATTTTAGTTTGCTCTTTTCCAATGAAAATAGTAATATTATTTCAGATATGGTGAAGCCCATCACATCCTCCTTAGGACATGGATACCAGCTATGATAATATTTAAGTTCAGCAATTATTTAATGAATATCTACTGTACATCTAACATTGTGTTTGATCTTGTAGAAATACAAAATAGAGTATAAAATACCTGCTATAAAAGTTACTCCAGTTTAGAGAAGAAAAAGCTCATTTTGGGCTGTAACTAAGAATGTTACAAAAGAGTGATTTGTTTTCCTTTCATTCCAGTCAGTTCTCAGTGTTTGTATGTGGCTTATTGTACACACGACCCTGTGCCTTGTACCACCCAAATATGACTGCTACTTAGCAAGCACTTGCTACATGCCAGGCACTGAATTAAGCACTTCGTATTTGTTATTTAATTAACAAACACAATAAACTTATGAGTTATTTTCTTATCCTTTTTAACAAATGAGAAAAATGAATCTTGGACATGTTAAGCACATTTCCTGAAGTCTCATGGGTCTTAAATATCACAAATGGGATGTGAACCCAGTTCTATTAGAGTCCTAACCCTGTGCCCTTTCCCACTCCACAATACCCCTCCTACAGAATTTGCATGATTCTGGGATGGAGTGTGACTTTGGGTAAGGGCAGAAGGGAAGAAACAACCGAAAGGAACTGGTGTCAGGTGACCGAGAAGAGGAAAATGAGGAAGAGACACTAAGGAGCCACAAAAGACCTTTTGCTTATCTGAGGGAGATTCTGTATTGGACAGAAGGTAACCTGGGGGAAAAAAAAATATTTTACATCATCTTCAAAGTGCTGTATGCTCAAAGTTGACTAATATTAATAATGTATTCTTGCTGGAAATGCAGTTTATCTTAGGTGTCATCAGATGGGGAAGGATTTGACTGAAGACCTGGAAGACTGATGGAAAATTCAGGAGGATCAGCTAAGATCAGTGTGAGCCTGCAGGCTCCACCCTGACCTTTGGGTCCTGATTTCAACAAAACTGAGAGTCATTTTATAGGTTTGCTATTTATTCACTTCCTAGGCCTTAGGTATGTAAATAAACCTAATAAAAAACAAGGTGATTATTAATGATGTATTATATGATTCTTACATCAAGCAGACATATCTAGGCTTGCCAATTTTCAACTTTACCAGAGATATATTCATCACTAACATACAGAGACTAAAATATTTATAAACAAATCCAAATGAAATTTGAAATTTGCTTTAAAATACTCCAGGGGAAAAAAAGCTGTGAACTAGATGAAACAAGAATGGCAGATTATTGATAATTATTGAAGTTGCATAATAATAAAGAAAGGTTCTTCACAACATTTTTTCTTCCTTTCCATAATAAAAATAAATAAATAAAAGATAGAAAAATGTATGGGCAAATAGACAATTCTGATCAAGATACATATATATAAGATATAAGATATATATATATATATATATATATATATATCCATCCATTCTTAATAGACCATGGTTATTTTGAACTGTTTTGTGGGTGCGTGTGCATACATATTTGTAGTATTGAATATGTGTCATGTTTAATCCGTCTGTTAAAAAACAGAATTCTGCCCCTGGTACTTTAACTTCAATTTGTTTCCCCTTTCTTGTGCTCACTTTTATAGAAATAACATTCTCCCCCTTATTTGACATTTGATACTAAAATTTCTCATTACAAATAAAGTAATACATTAGGGAGAATTGAGCTGTGTTTCAGAAACAAGATTGTTAAGTCCTCCGTAAGCTATTTTCTCAACAGCTTTAAGTTGAGGAAGATTTAAGGATTTATTCTGCCTTTCAGGATTAGCTTATAAATACTTGCTCTTTCTTTTTATGAGTAAAGAAAGGGTTTTTTTACGTGGAAACACAGCACCTGGAGTGCCCTAGATCCTGCAAAACATTTCGAAAAAATGCAAGAATTCTATCTCTGAAGCTTGTCATTTTAACTTTAGACAATTCAAACAATTCAGATCCAGTTTTCTTCAATTATCAAAACGAGGAACTTTCTAAAAAATCTCGTGACATGGAACTACTTACTTTGAAGTTATAAAAAAACTTTGAAAAGTTTAGCAGAAGGAGCAGTGACAGGGAATATATATTTAAAATGAGAACTATAAATGATAAACAAGTGGCCATGAGGGCAGAATAAAAGATAACCTAAAGAAAGAAGAAAAGTGACTGAAACCTGGCAGCTATACATGGGCTAAGCTTACTGAAGTATGTAGCTCCCACTGTAGGAAAGAGAAAAACAGAGAAAGCCTGGGGTGATGAAGCACTGGGCTAAGCCCCTTTCTCCAGTTCATCTGTGTATTGTACATTAAGACCACCCAATGCTAGTAAAGCATTCTTGGTTATTTTTAAGGTGAATTGTTTTTAAAAAATAGAATTTTAAAAATGAAATTTGGTAATGTGTGTGTGTATGTTTGTAAGCATCCCAATTAGCAAAAATGGGTCATGCTTTATAAACATCTCCAAACAACTGAGACTTGAAGTATCAATGCCAATTTTTATAACAATTTCTTTGTGTCAGCAGGCAATATAAATCTGAGTTGCCAAACTTCTATTCAAACACTTTGACTCCAACCTTACCTAGGAGGCATAAATTTCTCCGTGAACCTATTTTCAGTGGACAGGAGATTAAAAAATCAGACGATATTTAAGAGCAAATGGATACTCACAATTGTCTAAATGAAGCAACAAGTAGAATAAAAAGGATTCAATATTTTATTTCTTATACAAATATTTTGTTTCATCTATACAGATTCTTACATTCTTCTAAATTGGTGTAGATTAGTCATTAAAACAATAATGAGAGATGAAAATAAATGTAAAGACTTCTTTATATTATAGAAAAAAAATACAACTTTTAGGTATGTCTCAGTAATTGTAGTCGTATGTTTTGAGTTTCTCTGAGTAGCCAAATTATTAAAATATGTAGGCCTTGAAATAAAGGCGGCTAACAGGCACTTCATTGAAAATAATTCAGTGGTAATAACTGCGGGCCAAAAATGAAAGAAAACCCTAGGCAGACCTTTGGTTTCACGTGTTTAATGGGGGCCTGGAATTTATTATTTATTTTTAATGCACACCAGTGATTGCTGGGCAAGATATAACAAAAGAATAGAAATGATTCCAATTATCAGTGTAGAATGCCAGTCACACTTCATTTTTAATCCACCACACCAAGAAATACAACACACTAGCACAGCATCTGAAGATAAATTACTATTTCTATTTATTGAATTAAATCTCTGTCTCTAATTAAAAGTTCTGAACTTTGAAGGATTTTACTTGAAGACTAAGCTATAGCCCTTTCTTTTTTTAACTTTTAACTTAGGTCCCTAATTCTCTATCAAGCATCATCTGGGTTACTGTTCAGTATTTTCTGGTCTAACCTTCTTTCTGGAAGAGGATTAGTGTGAGGGTCATAATATAATCATGTAACTCTAATTGGTGTGGATAAATTATACATCACTTGGGCAATTTTTTAGTATCTAGAGCTCATGTGACATCATTAGAATTCAATTATTTAAATGCTAACTGGAGTTAAATCAGGTTATCCTGGTCTCAAGACAATATATAGTAAATACTTCACAGAATATAAAGTCAGTATTGTTTCCATGCTTTTGATATTTATAATTTAAAAAAGCATGTTACAGAAGAATTAAATGCATTAGAATTATGAAGTAAAAGGACAGACTGTAATAGACACCTCTAAATGATTAGCTTACACAACCAAAAGCTTGAGGCCCCTTTCTAGTCATTTGCTTACAAGGGAATGCACGTTTTTCATGAGGCTATCATAATTCAAAACCGCTTTAGAATTGCTTTACCTACTTTCCCAGCCACAAAAATGAAATCAGATTCATTTCTTCAGAATGGCATCTAGTTTCTGACCAAAAATAGTATCAGCCAGTTCAATCAGGTACGTTATTCACTAGAATGGCATCTGAAATTTTTCTCAGTATTTCAAAAGGAAACATTCTCAAAGAATGAAGATTTTTCAACCTTAAAAATATTATGTTGATGTATCTCAGGTTTTAAGAGAAACTGATGTAAAAATAAGATTATGACAGCCTTTAAATTATATCATTCTCAGGTATTTAATTTGATGCAGAGTATGGAAAATCAGATCTACATATTAGAGAGTTTGTTGAAATTTCAGACATTATTTTATCCTCTTCAACATTATAAAACTGTATCCTATAAATAGTAGATGCTTAAAGAAAAAAAAAGCATCTTTTTTTTTTAAGTACTTGTCATAGCCAAACTGGTATTTGGTGTGACATTTGATTTTTGGAGCTCTGAAGTGGTGAGCATGGAACTTGTTCATAATCACCTAAAGTGGTGACTATCCTGCTCTCTCTCCTACATATATATGCACCTGGACATACCTACTCATATACAAGTAAGGTTATTGCAAGAATCATTGTTACCTTTGATGAAAGTCATCAACAAAATACCAAATACACCTAAGGTGACATTAATGACTTTAATCAAAATATTGGGTTGGCCAAAAAGTTCATTTGGATTTTTCAGTAACATCTTATGGAAAAAACCAAAAAAAACTTTTTGGCCAACCCAATATATGAGCAGAATTGTTATCTAGTCATATGAATTTGTTTTAGAAAGATATTGATTAAAATACCAATATTGTCCAATCATCCCTTATTTTTTAAGGCTCATAAGAACTTACTCAGCTATATGCTATAAGACAATTATTACTGTGGAATAAACTTATTTTTGGTGTAGTGCTGAAACCAAGCACGACACTGTGGGGACCTCCTGGGTACAAAACCCTTTCCATGGCTCCCTTTTTGTGTTTGTAAGAAAAAGACTTCAGCCTCCTAGACCTTCCCTGAGTTCTAAAGGGCAGATTCAAACATTTACTAATCAGGGAATGGACGGAATGCAGCAACAAAGGAGGAGAAGTCAAGAAACAATAGTGCAGCAATAAAGCAAGGTCCTGGTTCCTCCTGAAGGGATATACATAACAATATATATTTGAGTTCTTCTGCAGGAACTAAGGCCCCCACCCAGGTGGAGAATGGTAACTTCAGGCTGAGCACAAGATTCCTGGAGCACTGCCCTGTTACCTCACCACCAACCAATGAGAAGAAAGTCACATACTCCAAAGCCTTCACTCTAAATTCTGCCTATAAAAAGTCTTCCCTGAAACCATCAGGGAGTTTGGGTCTTTTGAGCACAAGCCACCCATTCTCCTTGCCTGGCCCTACAATGAACCCTTTTCCTCTCTGAAACTCCAATGTTTTGTTTGGTTTGGCCTCACTGTGCTTTGAGCACAAAAACTTGGATTTGACAACAGTGCTCCTAAGTCATTAACTCAAACAAAATTTTCTTGGTAAAATATTTTGTGAGGGGATGTTGTCAACTTTGATGGATTAAATGTAGTTGGATTGGATGTAATAAATTTATTGCAATGGAGTGACAGTTTGTTTCTATACTTAAAATGATATTCTAGAACTTGGTCAAAGTAAATCTGGAAGTTGATACATTACAAAAACAACTAAAGAAAAAGAAAGATTATAATTAGCTCATAATCGAATCCATGATGTCAAAAATGAAGTTTTTTGTTATCAATTATTTTATATACTATAATATTATTTTTTACATTTTTTGAAATGAAAGCTGACTTTTTAAAGCCTATGAAATAAAGTTCATATTTTATGGCAAGAGAAGAAACATTTAAACAGAAAAAATTTTCTCTGCCCCTTGACCTCCTCTCTGCCCTTTAGTTTGTATTGTGTATCAACATTATGCATTGACCAAACCTCCCCCATCTGTAGAAATATCTGCTCAACCTTAAATAGCAACATTCTCCTAGCACTGACAAGACAACTCCTTAAAAGATAACATCCTTCTAATGATGACACTCAGATCTGGATTGTGTAGACTGTCAATAATACATCATTTACTATGAAGCTCTCTGCCTCAAAAAACTTATATAACTGTGCCTTGACGTCTACTGTGCACAACAGTTCTAGGAGTTTTCCAAGACGCTGTTCCCGGGTTATAATCCTCAATTTGGTTTCAATAAAATTTTCCATTTATTTCTGAGATTAACTGATTAATTTTTCGCTGACAACTCAAAGTGGTCAGTTGTTTCCAAACCATAACTTTTTGTGATTCATCTGTACCATTTTTCTAGATTCCACACACATGCATTAATATACAATATTTGTTTTTCTCTTTCTGACTTACTTCACTCTGTATGACAGTCTCTAGGTCCATCCACGTCTCTGCAAATGACACAATTTCATTCCTTTTTATGGCTGAGTAATATTCCATTGTATATATGTACCACATCTTCTTTATCATTCGTCTGTCAGGGGGCATTTAGGTTGCTTCCATGACCTGGCTATTGTAAATAGTGCAGCAATGAACATTGGGGTGCGTGTGTCTTTTTGAATTATGGTTTGCTCTGGGTATATGCCCAGTAGTGGGATTGCTGGGTCATACTGTAATTCTACTCTCAGTTTTTTAAGGAGCCTCCACACTGTTCTCCATAGTGGCTGTATCAATTTACATTCCAACCAACAGTGCAAGAGGGTTCCCTTTTCTCCACACCCTCTCCAGCATTTGTTGTTTGTAGATTTTCTGCTGATGCCCATTCTAACCAGTGTGAGGTGATACCTCATTGTAGTTTTGATTTGCATTTCTCTGATAATTAGTGATGTTGAGCAGCTTTTCATGTGCCTCTTGGCCATCTGTATGTCTTCTTTGGAGAAATGTCTATTTAGGTCTTCTGTCCATTTTTTGATTTGTTTGTTTGTTTTTTTTAATACTGAGCTGCATGAGCTGTTTATATATTTTGTAAATTAATCCTTTGTCAGTTGATACGTTTGCAAATATTTTCTCCCTCCCAAGAAAAGAGGGTTGTCTTTTCATCTTGTTTATAGTTTCTTTTGCTGTGCAAAAGCTTTTAAGTTTCATTAGGTCCCATTTGTTTATTTGTGTTTTTATTTCCATTACTTTAGGAGGTGGGTCAAAAAAGATCTTGCTGTGATTTATGTCAAAGAGTGTTCTTCCTGTGTTTTCCTCTGAGAGTTTTATAGTGTCCAGTCTTACATTTAGATCTTTAATCCATTTTGAGTTTATTTTTATGAATGGTGTTAGGGAGTATTCTAATTTCATTCTTTTACGTGTAGCTGTCCAGTTTTCCCAGCACCACTTATTGAAGAGACTGTCTTTTATCCATTGTATATCCTTGCCTCCTTTGTCATAGATTAGTTGACAATAGGTGCACGGGTTTGTCTATGGGCTTTCTATCCTGTTCCATTGATCTGTATTTTCGTTTTTGTGCCAGTACCATATTGTCTTGATTACTGTAGCTTTGTAGTATAGTCTTAAGTCAGGGAGCCTGATTCCTCCAGCTCCGTTTTTTTCCCCTCAAGGTTGCTTTGGCTATTCAGAGTCTTTCGTGTCTCCATACAAATTTTAAGATTTTTTGTTCTAGTCCTGTAAAAAATGCCATTGGTAATTTGATAGGGATTGTGTTGAATCTGTAGATTGCTTTGGGTAGTATAGTCATTTTCACAATATTGATTCTTCCAGTCCAAGAACATGGTATATCTCTCCAAATGTTTGTGTCATCTTTGATTTCTTTCATCAGTGTCTTATAGTTTTCTGAGTACAGGTCTTTTACCTCCTTAGGTAAGTTTATTCCTAGGTATTTTATTCTTTTTGTTGCAATGGTGAATGGGATTGTTTCCTTAATTTCTCTTTCTGATCTTTCATTACTAGTGTATAGGAATGCAAGAGATTTCTGTGCATTAATTTTGTATCCTGCTACTTTACCAAATTCAATAATTAGCTCTAGTAGTTTTCTGGTGGCATCTTTAGGATTATCTATGTATAGTATCATGTCATCTGCAAACAGCGACAATTTTACTTCTTTTCCAGTTTGTTTTCCTTTTATTTCTTTTTCTTCCCTGATTGTCATGGCTAGGACTTCCAAAACTATGTTGAATAATAGTGGCAAGAGTGGACATCCTTGTCTTGTTCCTGATATTAGAGGAAATGCTTTCAGTTTTTCATCATTGAAAATGATGTTTGCTGTGGGTTTGTCATATATGGCCTTTATTATGTTCAGGTAGGTTCCCTCTGTGCCCACTTTCTGGAGAGTTATCATAAATAGGTGTTGAATTTTGTCAAAAGCTTTTTCTGCATCTATTGAGATGATCATATGGCTTTTATTCCTCCATTTGTTAATATGGTGTATCACACTGATTGATTTGAGTATACTGAAGAATCCTTGCATCCCTGGGATAAATCCCACTTGATCATGATGTATGATTCTTTTAACGTGTTGTTGGATTCTGTTTGCTAGTATTTTGTTGAAGATTTTTGCATCTATATTCATCAGTGATATTGGTCTGTAATTTTCTTTTTTTGTAGTTTCTTTGTCTGGTTTTGGTATCAGGGACCATCACAAGATTCTTAAATTAATTAAATTTCCAAAGTCATATAAACTAACATGTTCACATCTTCTAGGAATTAGCATGTGGACACCTCCGGAGGCTCTTATTTTGTCCATCATACATACAGCATATTGAGCTTCTAACTAATGCCTCTCTCTGTTTCTAACTCTGTCTCTGATCACATACCACCCCCACACACTATACGACAGCCTCTAAAATAATAACATAAACAAGAAAGTAATATAAGTGAGATCTAATAATGTGTTCCAGCTAAGTGCTTTATACTCTCTGGATTAGTTTTGATGACACTGTGGAAGATGGTTACTCACCTCTTAGAGATGAAGGAATTGAGAGGTTTGAGTATGTACACATGGGACATGCAGCCACAGAGTCTGAATCCAGACTCACATCTTGGGCCCCAGACGTATCCTAGTAACTCTTAAGCACTATTCCAATATGTTTGTAGTTCCTCCAAATATTTTCCCTGACATACCAGAAAAGTTCCTAACTCTACCTTTTCCTCCACAGCTCTCTCTGCCTTCTAACCTTCATTTAAGACTCAGCTCAATCATTAGTCCTCTCTGAATCCTTTTCCAAACCTACTCACCCCTTTGGAATTTGCCATGCTATCCTCTGCATGCAGTATACACTTCTATTGCACCCACCATAAAATCTCTGAGTATTTATTTATCTGCTGGTCTCCCTTTATAAGATCTGAAACCCTTGAGGAAAGAGGTCAGGCCTTTAGTGTTGTATTTCCCAAGCACCTTCTGCTATAACTGGGACATAGAAAGCACTTAATGAATGTCTGTTGAATTAATAATTTGAAATACAAAGTACAATAAGTGGGGGTGATAAACTTTGCTTAGGAGAGTTAGGTCACAGAGGAGTAAAAAGGCATAGTTTATTTGAGAATCACAAGTATTTCAGCATGGTTGGAGCAGAGTACACAGTGGGGATGAGCATCAGGAAGGGGGTGGAGAGACAGGGAAGGAGCAGATGACAGAAAGCTGTATCAAACTACGAAGTGGGATTTTATCCAGAGGCTCTGGGAATATAATGGCAGAATTTAATCATAAAATGGATATTAAATTTGCACTCTAAAGGAATTTTTAGTTTAATAACTGATTTCAAGACCCCATGTAATTATTTTTTCTCCTCCAATTTAGTATGGTAGGATTAAAAGTCAGACAAATTACCTCTTTAGGCATCAGTTTTATCATGAAGTAGCTCAGTATCAGCACGTCCATTCTGTTAACTCCATGCATCAGTAGCTTTTCAAGCAAAATGAGAAATTGAGACGTTGACATTCTACAGACCTTGGTTCCCTGGATCTGGCTTATCAAGGGGAGAGAGGACATGTGTTTTTTACCCTCGTTAGCAACTTTTGTCAAAGGGAATTCCCTGTTTTTAAGCAATGCCCTAAATGTTAAATGTTTTGGCGATGGAGCAGTTTCAGAAATTAATCACCAGGAATCCAGTAAATGTTTCATAACACACCACGCTATGAGAGCATAGAGCAACTTGGATTAGTCTCTTCTCTGATGAGCTTGAAGATTAAAAAAAAAAAAAAAAAAAAGCAGTAGGGCCCTTCCTAGTTAGTTGAAGGTGTCATTCAAGAGACCAACTGACTTCTTCCACCAGCAGAATTGGAAATGTGCGCTAAAGACACTTAACATTTTTATGGGGAGAAATTGGATTATGATTTAGCCTGTACAGGGACTTAGATGAAAATACACACACACACACACACACACACAGACACACACACACACACAGATGCAAATATATAACCGGCAAAAATACAAGTAGGTATTGTTATGCCAATTTCCTCATATTAAGAAACACATTTGAATAGGTTACTTCCAAGATCACAAACTTGGTAAACAGTGGAGCCAACCCTCTACCTTGCTTGTGTCAGTCTCTAAAACCTATAGTGTTTTCCACCACATTTTCTCCCTTATTCAAAAAAAAAAAAAACAGTTGAATATTTGTTATGTGCATTTGGTTCTCTGAAACAGTCCAGTATCTCACCCTTGGGAACTTCTAACCCAAATATCTAATTTATCATCCCCTCACTTACATGCCATGGTCCTACTTTATGTCACCCAGGAAATAGGAGGCAACAGAGTTTCAAAGTTCAGTTTTAAAAAGAAATACTTTTCATAAATGATATATGTAACAGAAATAGGCTTTTGAATGTAGAAAATGGGGGAAAGGCTTTAAGAGCTGTAATTAGCTGTAAAACTTAAGTGTCACTGCAGATTTCAATAGATTTAATTACTTAGATAAATTTATATTTGTTAGTGCCTGTGAAGTATAAAGTACTGTGTTAGGCCCTGGAAAGTCCATGACCAGCCATAAAAACTGACTTTGTCTTTAAAGAAAATGAATAATTTAATAAAGAGTTACAGCAAAGTTTGTTAAGCGCTATGAAAATGTATTTCAGGGGATTTTAACCTAATCTATAGTGGTCAGGGAAAGTTTCCAGGTGGAAGAGATGTTTAAGTTGAAGCAAAAAGAATGAGTAAGGTTTAATGAGATGAACAGGTTGGCGATGCCAAAATGTAAACCATTGGCAGATCATTAAGGAATACAACTTCTAGGAATGAAACAGTAAAGCCAAGAGAAGGTAAATGATCAGTTATATCGAAGGTCCTGTCTCTCAGAGTTTACTATTCAATGTCAAGAAATAAAAAGCACCAGAAATACTGTAACAGGTATGATATTTCACAGTTACAACAGCCCATATAACAGAGGTGTATAAAATGGAATTTTTCTTGACTAATTTTTGAGTCTCTGTCAGATGACTCACTGTATCAGCTTTCAGGTAAATTCAATACTATTGCACAAATTTTCAGGCCACTTCAGAAGAGTTTAGCCACTAAAGAAGCATGCTCAGAAGTGATGCTCAGAAGTTCATCTCCATATCATTGTTTTCCCCTCCAAGGCTCTTCTCCCTTTTCTCCCTTCTATCTTCCTTTTAAATGCTCAGGACATGGTCCCCGCATGCCAGTTTCCAGTGGTAGTATTAGCAGTGTGTGTGGCAGGGGAAGGAGGGGTTCATTCCTTTAGAGTTTTAGGTGAAAAACATCTTAGTAGGGATTACAGCATCTCCTTAGACTCCAGAGCTGGTCAACTGCTTGCCCATGTGCTAATGTCTCTGTATCTTGGATGGAGCCTTGGTGCATGTTCAGGCCCCTCCCCTCTCCCCATCAGCAATGCATGTGCACCTATCTGAGGTGAGTTCCCTTTTCCTTGGAATGTCTTCTTGGCTCACTCCCCAGCCAGACTCCACAGTTCACTCTGGCCCTGGGGGAAACACACATCTCCTCATGCAACCTTCAGACTTGTGGGAAACTAAGGGGATTATTTAAGTACCTCTCACACCCAGATGTCACCGTCTTTTTCCCGGGGTATATTTGTGGCCTTCCTTTCTTGTGCTGCAGTTGAAAAACAAGACATCAGTCTTTTCTTCACTTAGGTTTGCCCTGATCTTGCCAGGAACTCTTTTGTCCTTCCTCCTCCTTCCCCTGACCCTCGTTGGCAGAGGGGACAAAGACACCACTTTTTCTACTCTGCCTTCCTCCACCTCTTCTTTCAGTGTCTACTTCACTCCTAGCTTAGCATTTCTCAAACTTGGCACTATTGTTTTTTGAGGCCAGGTAGTTCTTTGTTGCAGGGGGGCCTCCTGTGCCCTGTAGGACATTTAGCAGCATCCCTGGCCTCTACTCACTGCTAACTCACTATCGCTCTCTAATTTTGGAGAGATTAAAAATGTCTCCAGATGTTGTTAACTGTCCGCTGGCAAGTAAAATTTCCACCCACCAGCCCTCCCCACAAAGTAGTAATTTTGTCTATTCTAGTGCAAAGGAAATAAACTGATTCTATCAAAACAAGTCTGTTTAAAAATATTTTCAATCCCATGCCTGAAATCTAAGTTTTATTTTTTCTCTATAATCCCAGGGAGATTCTAGAGTTAACATATTTTATTTGTGAACCCCATAAACCCTCTCCTTGTCCCCCAGGGGTCACTGTAACCCCAAATCTCTCAGCTTGAGAGTCAGAGGCCAGCAGAGCAAACGTTTCACACGGTGCTTTCATGCCACAAATTAAAATCTGACCTGTCATCTGCCACAATGGTTTTACCAAACATCTAAAAAAGAATTCATAATACAAAGTTAAATTAAAACATTTCTAAGATTTTGGCCAAGGCAATTATTTACTTATTTTTTTCAAAAACTGTGTATATATGTGTAGAATCCTAACAATGGCTATACCGCTAACCCTAGATAAATCTCATATTAGCTAGTTTCACTTTTTTGTTCTCTCACCTTGAACTTAATTATCATCAGATTGTTTATATTTAGAATCCCAAAGTGTCGTTATTACTCCATGTTACTGATCTATCACATCTTATCTCCTTTACTTTCTACTCTCTGTTCTTTCTACTGTGACAGAGGCAGAAAGATTCTGAGAACCAGCTCATATAACTCTTGGTTACACCACGCTGTATGTTTTATTGTGATACACAATCCAGGAGATAGACTTCTAGGAACCACATGTATCATTCTGGTCGGTCTTAGAGCAGTTGTTTTCCATATTATAGCTATGTGCTTAGTAGTTTTATAATTAATTTATGATATATTTGAGAGTAAAGGAGAAAAGCAATTTGCAAAGGGAATGCAACTTTAAGTTTAATGCAAACTAAATCAGTAGTATTAAAAGAGAGAGAGAAAACTGCAACTGTTGTGAATATGTACTAGTCTAGTTCACTTTAATGTTCCTACTATAAATGTCTGGGTTCACACATTATTATAAACAGGAATTTAAATCATTGCAGCCAGTTTAATGGCATAAACAAAACATTAATAGGAACAACAAAACAGGAGCAAAAATGAATTTTCAAACAAGGGTATTTATCCTGCCATGTTCTAAAACCCAAACACATAACTAACCTGATAGCATAATTCTCAAAGTATACATTATACCAAAGACTAGTTATTTTTCTATAAAAATACTGTTACAGAATTAAGTTTTAAAAGGTCACTTCAACTGTAAAGTAAAGCTAATTAAATTATACCTAAAAATTGGTGGTTAAAAATTTGAGTCCTTATTCATTTCAGAAATTCCAATATTTAGTACAATTTCAGGTGCATAGTAGGTGGTTAATAAATATATACTGAATGAGTAAAGGAATTGAAGTTTTATACAATAATATGCATGCTAAATAGAGTAGTGAGAAATGAAGACCTATGTTATAGTTTAGAAGCGTCTGCACAAATTAAGTGTTCAATAAATGCTTGTGATCTAAGCTGAAAATGTTATTATGGAGGAGTTGAAGAGAGAAACTATAGAGTATTGACAAAGAGGTTTTGATTTTGGGGTTTTTTTTTTTTGGCCATGCAGTATGCAGGATCTTAGTTCCCCATGTGGGATCTTAGTTCCCCAACCAGGGACCGAACTTGTGCCCCCTGCAGTAGAAGCACGGAGTTTAACCACTGAACCACCAGGGAAGTCCTGATGAAGAGAAAGAGTTTAGTTATCACATGAGGTATGCTCCCAGTAAGCTCGGCTTCCTGTTAGTCACACAGCTGTGTAATCCCCTCCCTCAAGTGACGACTGGACTTAATGACCCACTTCTGATGAACAGAGTACAGCATGAAGAGATTAGGTGACAAAAGGCCATGTTTTTTACCTTGCTTCCACATCCTCTAGCTCTTCATGCTTGGATGAAATCAGCTGCCATGTTTTGAGCTGCTTTATGAAAAGACCCAGGCAACAATGAGCTGAGGGTGACCTCCTCCGGCAACAGCCAGTGAAGCACTGAGGCCCTCAGAGACAACAACCATGTACAAGATCTGGAAAGTGTTTCCTCCCCCAGTAAAGCCTTGGCAAGACTACAAGCCCAGCCAACACCTCAGTTACAACCTGTGAGGAACCCGGAGTCAGAGGACCCAGTCGGTTATGCCCAGATTCCTGACCCATAGAATCTATGAAATAATAACTCTTGTTTTAAGCTGCTGAGGTTTGGTGTAATTTGTTATGTGGTAATATACTTCAAAAGAAGAATTCCCTCCCAATCCTACCCAGGAAATAATTCTTGCTTTTATCTATAATGCCATTACAACTCTGAGGTCAGTAAACTAGCAAACTCACTTGACCTAGAGGTGATACGTTAAAAAAAATTAATACAAATGAACATTGTTTTTTCCACAATCACTAAATTATGAGTTTTATCTAAAATCTTGCAAAGAGGTAGAAGGCAAAACTCTGGGACTTAGAACAGTATGAGTGGCTGTATTAAATGGAAGTAATAGTTGGGAAGGAGATGAGACAGTAGCTGATAAAAGCAACAGAGAAGAAAATGTGGTTCAGTGACTGGCCTATTGGCAATTTTGCCACTCAAGTCACTACTGAGCTCTTGCAGTATACCATGTCATTGTGCAAAGATCTGTGATACAAAAACCAGTAACACTTGCTCTCTGCTCTCAAGAGCATTGTAGAATAATGGGAGAGACAGACACAGACACACACACACACACACTTCTCACTATGATACAACGTGACAAGTGCTATAGAAGATGTCCGCATGGTGAGTAACAGAAGAAAAGCACTGACTTCTCAGTGGATGTGTTCAGTGTGTCTGCGGGGAAGCAGACAGTGAGACAGAATAAGGAGCTTTACTGGAGGCTAACACCTGTGGAAAGATAATAGGCAGAAGAAACAGGAATGACAAGAGGAGCCTCCGACCAAGATGCAGAGCTAATGTATGTCTAGTCCAACAGGGAGTTCCTGTTGGACTAGATTGCCCTTTCAAGGAGGCCTGCTTCGGATAAAAGAAGAGGCCCTTGTAATTCTTCTGTAATACTCAGCACTGGCTGGGGCTACCCAGGTCCTAGAGCACGACGACAGGGGTTCAAAAGCTGAGCTGGATCCGGAAGGGGCCGACAGCTGGAGGCTCACAGCTAACTGCGCAGTGTGCGGCTGAGCGCAGTCACCTCTTTCAAGGAGATCTGATCCTCCAAAGTGGAGCATCAGGGAAAGCCCTCTAAGACACAGTACACTTGAACTGAGCCTGGAAGGAGGGGAGGCCTAGGAATGAGTGAGACAACAGAGCAGGGGAACTGCACGGTCAAAGGCACAGAGGCTTGAGGCAGTACTATGTGTGGCTCAGAAAGCCTGGAGGGAAGAACGCTTGTGGAGAGAGAACTAGATTTGACAACAGAGGTGGGCAGGGGCTGGATAATGAGAGCACATGTGCCACTTAGAGTTAAAACTTCATCTTAAAAGCTATAATGATATTAAAAAATTGACAATTTTGATCAGAGAATTATAATAATCAGATTGACATTTTTTATAAACTGCAGTTTAAACCAATATGAGAAAAATAGCCCATGCATGTAGGTTGCTGAACCCATTAATTGCTTTATAAAACCGTAATACATTTGTTCCATCACAGCATGTCTGCTGAACAGTAATTATCATATTGTCTTCATTTCCGCTGGAACTGATAATCGGACATACTGACTTTTAAAGGTGGATGTCTCGTGGAAGTTCACCTTAAGCGTCTAGGATGATAAAATATTTAGCAATTAAACTAGTTTCTGGCCAGTTCCTCTGATTTGCTTGATATCTAAGAATCTAATAGAAAAAGACTTGAACCTTGTGTACCACTGGGCTCTAGACCTAAACAGACTTATCTGATTAACTGTGAGAGACTTAGCAGTAGACAACAAAGGTAAGACTTCAAGGACTGTCTGCAGGACCCTGGGAGAAAATATCCAGTTTGATGGGAAAGATGGAGAGGTTGGAGTGCAGGCTGAGTAGCCAGTGTACATGATCTTCCCTGGAATGCTCTGCTGTGGAATTTTTTATGAATATTTTTCCCTTTGTTAAAAAAAAAAGTTTTGATAAAAGTAGTATGTATTCAGGCAGTCAGTCAACAAAGGAGAAAAAAGAAAACGAGAAAGTGGAAGTCTTCTGACCCTGCCCGTAATTGCAGAGATAAAGTACTGTTAATAGTTTAAGGTATATCTTTCTAGACACCTTCATCATATTTATAAACTAGTTTTTAAAAATATATGGGATTGGACAAGAAGGCAGGGGGTGGGCTGCACATACTGAGAAAGAACGTGGATATATGAAGGGGACCTGACACTCTGTGTGGCCCAGGGAGGAGAAACCTCTACTAAAAATAAGGAACTGTGTTACCCAAAGTCCCATACACACTGAATGCATCCCATTTGTGACAAACAGCTTTGAAATGACACTCAGTGATACCAGCCTACTGGAATTCACACACTTGTGTAATCTCAAATTGAGCACAGGTTGGATCTGGTTACTTGTTTCTAATGAATATAAATGACAATGGGACGGCAATTCTGAGATTAAGCTGTAAAGACTATGACACTCTGTGCCTGTTTTTTTTTCTCTGTCTCTCTCTCTCTATCCCTGGCTCTTCTTCCATTCCTGTTCTGATGAGGCTGGTTATGTTGTGAACTATCCTGTGAAGAGACCCAAGTAACTAGGCACTGAGGACTTTCTCTAGCCAACAGCCAGTAAAGGACTGAAATCTACCAACAGCCATGTGAGTAAACTTGGAAGTGGATCCTTCTCCAATCCAGCTTTTGGATGATACTGTAGACCCAAACAGTACCTTCATGGCAGCTTGATGAGAGACGCTAAATCAGAGAACCTAGCTAAGCCTGCCTAGTTTCCTGACCCACAGAAACTGTGGATAGTAACTGTGTTATTTTAAGCTATTAAGTTTTCGGAAAGTTTGTTATTGAGCCATAGCCAGCTAATACATTATCATAAAAGCAATGGATCCAGACAGAGAAAAAAAATTTCCCACTAGCTAGAGAGACGCATAAGGTATTTGACCCTGAAACAGGCTTCAGAGGGTGAAAATAGAGAGTGAAAAGAAGCTCGAAGGATATCAGAGATCACAGAGGTTAGCACACGTTCCTGGACAACCTGAACAGAGTGTAAGCAGCATGCCTGACTGACAGAGTCAGGTGCTTGGTGGTGTGAGTCTAGAGGCAGCCTGTGACACCTGAGCTGCAGGTCTGCAAGATGCAAGTAGTGGCCCTGTTTTTATACGAAGCATGTTTCTTTCTCCTTTCTACTCTCCCCAACACTCCCCTTTCCACCCTCCCAAACACAGACCTTGAGAAGGGATACGTTTGAGATCCTGCCACTAGAAAGATGTGACCTATTGATCAGTTATAAAATACTCTCTCACCTTTAAAGGTTCTCTGTTTCTTCGCATCTTCATCACTACCATGCTAGTCCAACTTTTTACTCTCTCCTGCCTGAACTATTACAAAAGCCCCTCTATTAGACTCACTCTTTACCTTGCTTTAATCCATTTCACATAAAATGCTGCACGTAACAGGGACATTTTAAATACACAGACAGGATTGGGTATTTTATACTTTAAACACTTCAGTGGCTTTCCATCGCATATACATATATGCGGTGGCCAAAAACAAGCCCTGCACATTGTTTATCTTACTAGCTTCATCTTATATACACCTTTGTCATTGTCTGCTTATTTCTCAGATATTTTTAAATGTCACAACCTCACTGATCACTCACCAAGCTCTGACAGTTTTACTTCACATACTTCTGAATCCACCTCCTCTTCATTACAACTAGGTCAGTCCCTAGGTTATATGGTCTGTTCTCTGTCACGTTTTATAACTTTTTAAATAGCACTTATATTTGTAATTAAATATCATGTATTTAATTAGTTGCTTATTTCATCCATTAGGTGTTTATTTCCACCATTTCCTTCCTCATTCATTAGAATTTAAGCTTTATGAAAGCAGAAATCACATGTATCTTGTTTACTCTTGTATTCTCAGTACCTAGCATAGTAGAGGTTCATATTAGGTACTGAGTAAGTATTTGGTAAATGAAAAGATAGATAGAAGTGGGTAATATGAATATGTCCTCCTTTATCCCAGATTCCATTAAATGACATCCAGAATTACCCAAACTAGAAACCGAGGACTCTATCCAAGAAGTCTCAGGCTTCTTTACCCCCCATCATCCTCCCCAACCTGGCCTCTCACTTACCAATCTCTGAGAGTTTTATTTCACAAATACTTCTGAATCCATCTCCTCTCCATCACAACTACCACTGCTATCTCAACGGAAAAGAATAACTTCCTAATTAGACTTCTATAATCTTTTAAAATTTTTAAATAAAATAAAATAATGACTTTAATTGGTGTCCTATAGTTCTTATTTATACAAATTTTTAAAGGTGTTTTATAATTCATATATTTAGTTAAGTGTGCTTACAATTTGACAAATTTAATGCCTTTAATACTCATAATAACACCTTGGTGGAAACTATACTGATTTTAATCTCATTTTTACAGAAAAGAAAATTGAAACAGTGCATAACTTTTCAAAGCCTGCACGGCTTAAAAGTGAAAGTTTAGAATGTGAACATATTAGTGGGTTTGGAACCAACGGAAACAGTGGAACTGGTGAGATTGGAACTTAAAATTCTGGTTCCATATTCCATACTCTTAAAGCCCTACTTTCCTGAGACTCACTAAAATTCATCCTTCACATATTTGGCATAATTATCTTTCTAAAGCACAGATGTGGCTCCGCCATACTCTCTTACCCACCCCACACCCCTACCACTGACAATGGGACAAGATCTAAGTTCTTTAGTGTGACATACAGGACTTTTCATATCCTGGTATCTTCCAAAATCCCCATGCTCCTCTTTTGTCACTGCTGGTTTGTACCTTGCCCTCGAGCCTTACACAGTTGGTCACACGTTCCCACACATACTGTGTTCATTCAGGTCTCTGTACATTTGCTTATGCTCTTCTCTTCCCCTGGAAAAGCTTTCCTCATTCTGAGCTTGGATGCTTGGATAAACGTCAGTCATCCTTCAAGATTAAGCTTAGGTACTACCTAATCCAGGCAACTTTTCCACTGTTAGGTGTCTTTCCTCCATACGTCCATTATTTTACTTTCTGTATTTCTTTGACAGCATTTTTTTTTTTTTGCTTATGTGTTTTCTTCTCAATGGACTGTAAACACTTGAAAGCAAGAACTGTATCTCATATTTTGACATCCAGTGGCAATCACAGTGATTGACACATAGTAGACACTCAAAAAGTAATTGTCAAAGAGCACTAAGAGGGGATGGATAGGAAGCAGAGAGAAAACAAATCTCTATTGATTTGGACCAAACACTATAGTAGACATTTCAAACTTGTCATTTTCATCCAGGTTCATTGAAATTGTTCAAATGTTTCAAATTGTTTCAAATGTTCATTGAAATTAGACAACTTGTCCAGGTTTTCTTAGTGGACAACTTGTCTATTAGTGGAATTTAAATGTAACTTTGACTGTATAAAATACAGTACATCCCCTGGGAAAAAAATTATCTTTATAACAATAGCTACCATTTATGGTGTAATTACCGTGTTCAACATATTCCACCAAGCATGTTCTTTTCATTCATTTATATTAATTCCAATGAGTGTTTATTAAGCACAGGCTATAATCAGACAATATTCTAGTGATTTGGGTTATTAGCAGTAAATAAAACAGAAAAAAAATCCCTTCTCTCCGTGGAATTTGCATTTAAGAAGAAAAGGAGAAAGATGATAAATTAATACATTCATGAAATATATCAGTTGGTTAATAAACACTATGGAGAACGATGATGAGTTAATGTATGGGGCATGCAGGGGGAAAGTGGGAGTGTTGCATTAATAAACAGGTTAGTAAGGAAGCTCTCACTCTGGTGACATTTGAGTTGGAACTGGAAAGAGATATGATTCTGTGCTTGGCATGTACAGCCAGGAAGGTAATGTGGCAGGAATGGAAGAAGGGGAGGAGATGTTAGTTGAAGATGAGGTCAGAGAAGTAGGGACTGGGGTTGAAGGTGCAGACAGGGTAGACCTCTGACTTTGACTTTTACTCTCACAAGTCATAAAATTATTGAGCAGAGAAGTAACACGAGCTGATATGTTTTGAAAAGATCACTCTGGCTATTGTGTTGAGGAAATACTGCAAGGGGGCAAGGCCCAAAGTGGGGAGACCAGTTAGGAAGATATTTCAATAATTTATCTAAGAGATTGAGGTGGCTGAAACGAGGTGTCAATAGAGATAGTGAGAGTGGTGAAATTCAGGACATATTTCAAACAGAAAGAATATGCTATGAATTAGATGTTTGTGAGAAAAAAAAGGAGTCAAATGTAAAATATCATTGTGGTTCTTGATTGAATGTATATAATGGTTGTGTAGAAAAGTCCAATAAGATTCAGTAAATGTGAAAACATTTAATGTACTTGCGTCATTATTTCTTAACAGTAATAGTATAAAGAGTACTGTCCAATTACTATATAGTAAGTTGGATATCTGTATTATTTGAAGAGAAGTCTGTATTAGTATTTAATTATGTAAGTGGTCAAAATTGCTATTTCAAAAAATTTCACAAAAATTACTGTTTCAAAACATTTAAAGTGGTTATAACATTCTGCCTTCTGTTTTTAATTTATTTTATTACTTGTATTGGTACTTACTGCACTTGGCAAACATTTAGCCTGTCTCAAAGAATTTGCAATGGAGAAGATTTTTTATACTTTTTTATTCCACTGCCAATGAGAAATCAAATGACTAGCAGGAGGAAGCAATCATAATGCCTCTGACATGTTCCTTGGGGACTGTAGCTACTTTCACGGCCTATGAAAGGCAGGACTTGTCATGTTTATTGCCTAAGAAGACCTTGAACTCTTTTTATCCACTGTGCATATATAAAATTAGAGTTTTAACTGAGGCTATTGAGCAGTGACAATAAAAATAACCATCAAGGGCACTACCATTTTTTGAAATGTTAAGTGTCTTTGTGTGACTATAAAAGTGGTATAATAAAGCAGAAGAAATGAAGCCAGAGAAGAAAACAGGATGGAAAGCACAGTGAATGCAGTAGTGAGAGGGCATCATTAAGATCTCAGAAGTAAAGGAAATATATTTTTTCCTTTGGGTGGTGTGAACACCTGAAAAAGAACTCAAATAGACCAACTGTCAATGGTAATGCTTCCTTGGTTATGCTTATTAGGTGATTCTAGTTTAGATTCTAGCTGAGCTGGAAGCATCACAAGGGAAGAAATGTCAGAAGAATATAACACTATTGATCTGACATTTACTCATGAAATTATCTTCCAACAATCTTTGCTGAGGCATCCTATTACTACCTTTATTTCCTCCACAATGCACAGAAAAATAAACTCAGTTCATCTTGAACATTAGAAATGCTGTAGGAGTTTGGCATGAACTTGCATAGCTGTTTCAACCCTCCTGTAAGTATTAGTGGGGTAAGGCAATGGGAGAGATGATGACTATAAATGGAATTGATTATTTCTCCAGAGAAAAAAGAAAAGAGAAGGGGTAGCTAACAATAAATCAGATTCTCTCAGCTTGGTAGTCAACATCTGGCAGTATACAAAATGCATTTGAAAGTTCAATAACAGTTATCAGTATTGGATAGTCATTTGTTAAATGATGTAAAAGATTCAGTGTTTAAAATAACAACTATAAGATGGGAAAAATAATGACTTGCAAAAAGAGAAAAACATAATAATAGTCAACTGAAACCTGCCTTGTCAAATAGTCACTTTGGGAGAATGTACAGAAATGGAATGCATGTATCATTGGTAAAAATTTTGGGAGCTGCTATTTTGAAATTGTCTTGAGAATTAGTTTTTAAACTACCCAAGAAAATGAAGAAGATGAACAGAAAATTCAAACTGAAAGATTACCAAAGGAAATGAAGCAGAATAATGCAAGCAGCTAAAGCAAATATCTTCAAGTATGGTCTTGGGATAAAGTGTGAATTGTCAGCATCACTCTCTATCCCACTCTTCTCCCTCCCCCTACAGTCCAGCACTCCCCAGACCAGTAGACAAGAGGAATAATAGATTCTTGCTAAAATGAAATAATTACTAAAATTATACGTACAAAATATGGAGAACCTACTCAAGTCAAAAAGCCAACTACATGCTTTTCCATTGTTCAGATTGACCGAATCTCAATAAAAACTCCTATTGCTCAGTTCCACCATAATGACACCCACAGAATGACCAACAACTTGAACAACTTGAACATTTCTCTTTTAAATGAAGCCATGTAAAATAAATGATTTTAAAACTAGATTATTACCCAAAGAATTTGAATAGAGACAAACTTTCAGTGACTTCTGAAAGAAGTGTATTTCATCCTTAGTAAGAAAAAAAAAAGTCTTCATTTCCATTCTTCCCATGATATAGAACTATTATGGCTCGATACATAACAGTTTATAAGTTTAGGTTACTTTCTGATCTATCTAATCATCACCACAACATAGCACCTTGAGATAGGATTTTCCAAATTCTCCTTGGTTTCTATGTTGTAAGTGCACAAAATTTCCATTTCAACTTCGTAATTTCGGAGATAGTAAAAGGCGAGGAACCCAATTAACACACACAAGCACAGACAGAGTAAAGGAATACATACTATAAAGTTTACTCCAAAGGTGAGAAGAACTGAAACAGTTGTTTTACCTGGGACCATAACAGTTCAGAGTAGAAGAGGTGATAGCCTGAGGGTTATGGCACATTGAAACATTCTGAGTAGGTGTTGATGTATTTTTAACTGTGAGGGGGAAGCAAGCTTGATTTACTTCATTTGGAACCAGAAACCAGCCTTGGCAGGTGTTTTACTGCATTAAGTATATGGGCCTCAAAATGTCGTCGACACCCCTACTGCTTTCAGTTTTTAAGTCAGTCTATTAATAACACCTGACAGCTGGGTCAAAAGCATATGCTATTTAGCCTTATTGTGATATTTTGGCTCATCAGGACACCACCAGTGATTATTCAACCTTGAGAGTGTGATCATGTAGTCTTTTGAAATTATGACTGCTCAACAGAGTAAAACAACCCATAAATTCCAGCCAGAAAACTTTATAAGGTTGTCTGTATTCTGTAACTGAGTTTACCAGCCCAAGTAGTCAAATCCTTTTAAGTGTGAAGCAAAATCAGCCTTTAGAGTAGATGGAATGGGTGGATCTATAATGTTTTGATTTAAGGGGTCTTGGCGTGGAACGCTTCTCAATACAAATACTCCCAAAGAGGGTAACACCCATTTACTCTCATTTGCTAATATACATAATGAAAACATCTCCACAACTAGGTTGGGTATGCAGAGGAGAAAGTTAAGAAGTTTAAGGGGGAGGTCGTTTAAGAAAAGAGCACATGAGGGTGGGCGTAAAGAATCTACAGTAGAAATGTGATTGGTACTACTAATTGTAAAATCTAATTTTCTTCTGGGGCTCACTGTGTGAACTTTTATGCGCTGCATATTCACGGATCCATCTATCTTCACAGCCAAAGGTTACTAGAGTCTAGGGATTAAATACATAACACACAATGGCTGAGAAGCAGGTCTGGCACAAGAATCAAACACCAAGTGAACCAAGAAAAATATCCAAAGTCAACATCCATCCCTCATAATAGACAGTGGAGCAGAGAAGCTCAGAAAAAGACAGAGGAGCATGTGATGTGTGAGCATAAATATCTTCCTCTTTTTATGGATCAATAACCCAGAACTCTATTTATTGGATTCCACGAACATAAAGTAATATCAAATCTCACTCAAAGAAAACAAAGTGAAAATCACTCATAGATTCTTCCTTCCTTCCTCCCTCCCTCTTTCTTCCCTCCCTTCCTCTCTTCCTTCCTTCCTTCCCTTTCTTTCTTTCTATTATCTATCTATCTATGGATCTACTGATCTAATGATGTACTGATCTATCTACTTCTTTTTTTAATTGAGGTATAGTATATACTATATATCTATATGTCTTTCTACTTCTTTATTTTTGTTGGAGTTCTCTCCCAGTCTTCTCTAAATTAATCTAGATCATTTGTTAGTGAATCCTGGGCGGGCAGAAGTAGGGCCAGAGAAATCTGATGCAGAGGCCAACACTTATTTTGAGGATGTCATTAAAATTAAAACTTGCCAACATGATTCTGCTAAACAGTCTTCAAGCATTCTCCACCTGACAAGACACAGGATAAGCTTCTGGGTGCTTCCTATTACAGGAGTAAGAGCAATAAAATATGAATTTTATGACAATATTTTGATGCTCTGGCCAGACTCCCTGCCAGGAATTCTCATGAAGGGGCCTTCTGAAATGAGTTTCGAGGACTGCAAAATCTTGGAACACCCTGACCATCAAGGAGCAGGAATAAAGCCAGCACTAAAATTACTGAAGTTTGGGGAGAAAAGAAACAACTGTGTCTTCTTTCTTGAAAAGGTGAAAGCTGTACCAGAGTCCACAGAGTCTACAACTGAGACTACAGCTGTAGCTCTGGACCAGGGCAAAACAGCAGCAGAGGCACCTTCTTTCAGAGAAGGGTGTGAATTTCATTTTCTTGACACCATACCAGGAACGCTGACCATCTCCGAAGTAGTACTCCTCACTGAAACCTGAAGTTATTTTTGTGTGAGTGTGTGTTTTCTGTATTTTTGTGTGAGTGTGTGTTTTCTGTATTTTGTGTGAGGGAGTGTTTTCTGTATTTCTTTAGGGAATTAGAAATAAATGTAAGTGATGCTATTCAGCCCTAAATCCACCATTGAAATTTACATTATCACCAGGCTAGTCAGAGAACGTTCAGTTAAACTTCTGTCCATTTTTGTGTGAAATAATTGTTAAAATGTGTCATTTACTTTAATGACTACAACATACACATACAAAATTGTTTTAACTTTTAAATGAGACATTGGACCCATAAGTAAAACAATCTAGAACTCATTAAAAAAAAAAAACAAATTTAGATGACAAAACTTTTAATACTGGTTTTCAGAGGTATGTATTATAATTGTTTTTGTTTGTTTGTTGTTGTTTTTTGTTTTTGCTTTTTAGAATATTTAGTAGTATATTTTTTTGGTCAAGCATATTCTCTGCTCCCAGTAGGATTTGCTTTCCATGCAGTGAAACTGACTTACTATGAATCTGAGGAAGTGGAGAAATGTGCTCCTGTAGATAGGTTTTGAGTACTCAGTGAAAAAAAGGTGTTCGCCTTCACTATACTTGGAGTAATCCTTGGGAGATGCAGAATTTGAAATACCTTAAGAGCACCAATTTTTTTCTTCCCCTCTGGTGATTGAACAGAAAAAGTACCCTCCCCTCTCCTATTCCTGAACCAAAGATGCTGCACAGTAATTATTTCTTATTTCACTCTTTGATTTGTAATTTAACAGATGCCATTTATTTATCCAAGTTGAAAAACTAAGCTCTTAAATATTTTAACCAAGGATGGTATTCGAGATGATTTTAATCACTTCGATCATTTTCTCTAACCTTTAAAAGACATCAATATTTTCTTACTCCTCTTTGCAGAATGACTGAGGTTATGTAACACTGTTCATTTCCCGTTATATTTTAAAATGAAATGCTAGTGTGAAAATGCAAGTGTTTAATGTAACTAATGCTTCAGTAAAGAAAATGCATGGTGAGGAAAGGTGAGATCAGCAAGAGAAATGCTTGCCAGCTTCTGGTGAAGTGGAGCTTCCTTAAAAAGAAAGGATCATACACAATGCGGAGAAATATGTGCTCTAACAGGGTGCCTCAAAGTACTCACAGTGAAACAAAGTGGGACCCTGTGGGGCCCTTGTGAGTGCAAAGACCTTTCTGTGACCCCCATTTCTTGTGTGTAGGAAAAAAGCTTCAGCCTCCTAGACCTTCCCTAAGTTCCAAAGGGCAGATTCAAATAGCTACTAATTAGGGAAGTGAGGGAATGCAGAAACAAAGGAAAGGCTGTCAAGGAACAATAGTGCAGTGATGGGGCAGGGTCCTGGTTCCTCCTGGGGGATGTGCACAGCAATCTGACACTTATCTCTGTGTTCTTCTACAGGAGCTGGAGTTCCCACCCAGGTGGAGGACGGTAACTTCAGGCTGAGCACAAGCATGGGACCCCAGACTGGTTGGAAGGTAAAGGCTGATGACTGAGATTCCCGGAATACCACCCTGTTACCTCACCACCAACCAATGAGAAGAGAGTCACACACCCTGCAGCCCTCCCCCTCTCCCCCCACAAATTTCCCTTTAAAAAATCTTCTCTGACACCCTTCAGGGAGTTCAGGTCTTTTGAGCACAAGCTGCTTGTTCTCCTTGCTTGTCCCTTGCGATAAACTTTTTTCTGCGATTAACTTTTTTCTGCCCCAAACCCTGAGATTTCAGTTTGTTTGGCCTCACTGTGAGTCAGGCACAGGAACTTATGTTCGACAACAACAGTACTTCTGTCTGGTAAGCACAATGTTTTGGGGTGTCACGATGTCCTACACAGTAGAAAATCGTAAGAACTGGGACTTGGGCTAGTCACAGCAAATGTCAATTTAGGTGAGCGTATCACCAGTGAAGATTTTAGAAGCTACACATAAGGCTTCCTTTCTCCGTATTCTGTTATGAACGCCTAGAGGAGCACATTCTTTCAGCCACCATCCCTGTTATGAATCTTGTTATTTGTCTGGAGAGTACAGTATATCCCATTTCTTTGGTGGGCTAGGACACTAAGCATGTGATAAAATGATCTTATCCTTTCCAAGACAAATTGAAACCATTTGAAGATCCATGTCTTCCAAAGTGAGTTCAAGAAAACTGGACATTGTTACCCAGCCGCAATGTTCACAGCTGACGACGATGTGAAGGGGAAAAATCTGAAGCCACCACCAGCACCTACTCTTTTATTCCCTCATAACTTTTCAAACTCCTGCCTTAGTTACTGTATTAGATATTCAGTGTGGTGATGCAGGAGAGTAAGGGCCTGGAGACTCTAAGGTGTTAGAGAATCACAGGGATGATGAACAAATAGGTCAAGACTAGGTAGATAAGAGAGAGGTAAGAAAGTTGTGTATGTGACAGGGACAGAGTAAAGGGAGAAAGTAGGTAATTAAATAGTTAATCCCACTAGGGGATTATAGGAAAAGAAAAACGTATGAGAGACCCCTGTAAGTTAATGATCAGTCAAGAAAGCAGGTTTGCTTAACCACAAAGCTATGCAGGCTTGCTTAGCAACAAAACCACGCAACAGAAGCATGAGACATGCCCCCAAACAATAAAACGGTGGTGGCATGAGACCTGTCCAGTGAGCTCAGTAAGTTAATGACCACTAGGACGTGCTCTTTGCACACATAAAAAAACAATAATTTATGGAAAGGTGACATTTCCAAGTGAAAGACCCTCATTGTACTGAGACCTGAAATAATCTTTCCATACTGCCATGACAGTCCCAGCTGGCATGACCATGCAGGGATGAGAAAACTCCCCTGCCCAACCTGGAGGAGAAGCTCATGATGGAAGTCTGATGTCTACTCAAGAATGAGGAATAAAGTGGTCTTTTCCCCCCTCCCCACTTTCCTTTGATTATAAAACTGTAGCCCACTAAGTTCTCGGGGTGTGGCACCCTCTCACCTGCCCACTTGTAAGCCTCACAAGCATCCTATTCTAATAAATCACTTCTTGTCTATCACTTTGCCTCTCACTGAATTCTTTCTGCGCTGAGACATAAGGAACCAGAGCTCCTCGGAGGCCCCCAAAACGCCACCTAGTGGTTTCATATGGACTGGGGCCAATGAAGACAAAGTGGGTAAGGAAGCTCCTGTGAGTTTAAAGCTAAGGAACCACGGGAGAGCCATGCCCATCAAGCCATTCAGTTCTTATAGTTCAGAATTTCCTGAGAAGAAGCAGTTTGGAGTACTCCTGGCAAGAATCACATCCCACCCACCCACACCAGTATCAGGTAGGAGAACAACAAGACAAATTTATGATCATCCTTTGTCCCATATCTTTATGCTCTTCCCCCAAGAAATCAGCCTGGCTCTCTCCCTTACAACCATCAGCCTTTTTTCTCAAGACCCCTATTTGAAGGAACCTTCCTCAATCACCCTATTTAAAATAGCATTCCCCCACAGGCAGACCACACCTCTCTCTCCAGCTTCATCCCTTTTCTTCACAAAACTGATTATCAGCTGACACATACAGGTATTCATTTAACTGATTATCACTTACCCACTCCTACTATTTTAAGCTTCAGGAGAATATGGACTCTTATCTATTTTGCTTACTGTTGTACCTTCAGTGCTTACAATATCTGACACACAGTAGGTGCTCAAAAAAAAAGAACTAGTTGTATCTTTGCTGATAATTTTTGGCCCAAGGATTACAGGTTTCTGAAAACTGGCTGAAAAATAAAATGAGCCTAAAATACCTTGGATAAGCATTCACCAGGTTTGCTGAGGGACTGGGAAGGGTCCTGTCTTGCAGAGGGACTGTGTAGAGGTGTTCAGGGTAGAGGTGGAGGTGTAGGGCAACAAATTCCAAGAGTCTGGGAAGCAGGAGAAAGGTTGTTTGGTCCAGAGTATTATGGTGTCTGCAAGGCTTTACTAATGAGGAAGCAAAGCCAGCCATGACAATCTGGACTGGGACATCCTGTCACTAGTGTGGAACATCCTTACTGCTCAGCTCTACTCCAGCAGGAAATTCATATTACCCTGGGCAGACACCCACTACTGGATTACAAGTAAGCAAAAAATATGCCACTCTGAAATGATTCAAATTCATATTTAAAATTTTGAAAAATACAGTGTAATAAAAAGAACTATTTCCTTGCCTTTATTTGATCTTACTCATCCCCCCAAAAATACACTTTCTACTCTTTTACTATCAGTAAGCAGAATAGTAAAGAAATCGCCGTCAGGTGGAGTTTCTTCACCATTTCCTCCAAGCTCCCCAGGTTACTGCTGGCTCAGCTCCCTGATACTCTCTGGCCATACATCGGTACCAGGTTTCCCCAGCCAGAAGGTACATAACAAGTTTTGAATACAATGGATTTCCTAATTGATGAAGGAGCATGTAAGTCACTTGCCTTCTTAGTGCTCCTTTTGTGTGCATTTATGCTTCATTACTACATCTACTGTCTTTGTTCATTTATTTATGCTTGTTCAATTATTCACCTGAATTCTTGACTTTGGTTTCCCTGAAATTCTAATTCAACTGGTTGGTATAGTACAAAACTCCTATCCTATGTTCAACTATAAACACAATAGGGAATACATCCTTTTGTCCCATGAGTACTTTTCTATATTCTAAATTGGTTACATTTATTCTCTTATTAGAAATTGAGAGGGTGGGTCCTGTTTTATTTAGCAGCATGCAACCTAGAAACCCTGTGAATAATTAGAGTGTATTTAACCATGGGATGTAAGCGTGTTTTTGCTGCAAATTACAAACACCTACCCATAGTTGTTAGTGAGAAACTTCACTGAAAATTTTTAATCAGACCTTCACCATCTCTTATGTATTCTTCTAAACTGCGAATTTACAGAGGACAGGAATCGCTATCTTCGTTCAGTCAGTGTTTCTAAAGCACCAGCATCTCATGTAATGCCTCCTGGCACTGAATATATACTGATTTATGAAAACAATAAATTGGAAGATAATGATCTCTATTAATCAATGGGGAAGATGATGGGGAGTTTACAGCTGCAGTTCAGGGACAGTGAAACACTGAATAGTATATTTTGATGACTTCAGTGTTATAACCATTGAGTAACATCACATCAGAGTTTGTGTGTGTGTATCATTTGTGCATGTGTGCGGTAGACATGCATGCCTAGCTTCTACATGCTTCTAGGCCAATGTAGGAGAGAGAAAAAATTTGTTTAGTTTTGAATGTCATGATGTTTGCTGCTAGAAAGATTCAGTAATTTACTCTTCCTGACTTAGCTCTTTTTATTTCACTATTCCTGTAACCCTTTCTGCTCTTATGCAGCAGCCAATAATACCATATTTTTCTTTGTTAGCAAGATCTTACACTTTCACTTCACTAATAGGAAGGAGACAAAAATACAAATTCAAAATTTAAATAGGAAATAGTCACAATTTTTCTCCTTTTCAAAAAATATTCATATTTTATAGGTTTCACTCTCATTTATGACAAGATATATTTTGATATTTATTGGTCCTTAGACTTTTAAAGGAAGTTAGAGACTATCTCAACTTAATTTCTCCTGAAAAGTAAGTAGTTCCATTAGATGGTTCTTTAAAAAAAATATGCTTTCACATGTTTGAGAAAGGCCAGAGTCTAACCATTTTTAGAGATTAGCAATACTCATTAATGAATTTGCAAAAAGTATTATAAATTATGGTTTTCTCATCATTGTGACCAATATTTTCCCATATTACTTGAATGTGAAAACTTTTTTTTAACATTTAAGATGGATTAGCAGGGAGGAGCTTCAAGATGACAGAAGAGTAAGATGCGGAGATCACCTTCCTCCCCACAAATACATCAGAAATACGTCTACATGTGGAACAACTCCTACAGAACACCTACTGAATGCTGGCAGAAGACCTCAGACCTCCCAAAAGGCAAGAAACTCCCCACATACCTGGGTAGGGCAAAAGAAAAAACAGAGACAAAAGAATAGGGACGGGACCTGCACCAGTGGGAGGGAGCCGTGAAGGAGGAAAGGTTTCCACACACTAGGAAGCCCCTTCGTGGGCGGAGACTGTGGGTGGCGGAGGGGGCAGCTTCGGGACCACAGAGGAGAGCGCAGCAACAGGGGTGCAGAGGGCAAAGTGGAGAGATTCCCGCACAGGGGACCGGTGCCAATCAGCACTCACTGGCCCGAGAGGATTGTCTGCTCACCCGCCGGGGTGGACAGGGCTGTGAGCTGAGGCTCAGGCTTCAGTCGGAGCGCAGGAAGAGGACTAGGGTTGGCGGCATGAACACAGCCTGCAGGGGGTTAGTGCACCACGGCTAGCTGGGAGGGAGTCCGGGAAAAGGTCTGGAGCTGCCGAAGAGGCAAGAGACTTTTTCTTGCCTCTTTGTATCCTGGTGCGCGAGGAGAGGGGATTCAGAGCGCTGCTTAAAGGAGCTCCAGAGACAGACTCGCGCCGTGGCTATCAGCGCGGACCCCAGAGACGGGCATGAGATGATAAGGCTGCTGCTGCCGCCACCAAGAAGCCTGTGTGCAAGCACAGGTCACTCTCCACACCTCCCCTCCTGGGAGCCTGTGCAGCCCGCCACTGCCAGGGTCCCGTGACCCAGGGACAACTTCCCCGGGAGAACGCACGGCACGCATCAGGCTGGTGCAACATCAAGCTGGCCTCTGCCGCCACAGTCTCGCCCCCAAACTCCGTACCCCTCCTTCCACCCAGTCTGAGTGAGCCAGAGCCCCTGAATCAGCTGCTCTTTAACCCCGTCCTGTCTGAGCGAAGAACAGACGCCCTTGGCGACCTACACACAGAGGCAGGACCAAATCCAAAGCTGAACCCCAGGAGCTGTGCGAACAAAGAAGAGAAAGGGAAATCTCTCCCAGCAGCCTCAGGAGCAGCAGATTAAAGCTCCACAATCAACTTGATGTACCCTGCATCTGTGGAATACCTGATACGCAACGAATGATCCCAAATTGAGGAGGTGGACTTTGAGAGCAAGATTTATGATTTTTTCACCTTTTCCTCTTTTTGTGAGTGTGTATGTGTATGCTTCTGTGTGTGATTTTGTCTGTATAGCTTTGCTTTTACCATCTGTCCTAGGGTTCTGTCTGTCCGTTTTTCCTTTTTTTTTTAGTGTAGTTTTTAGTGCTTGTTATCATTGCTGGATTTGTTTTTTGGTTTGGTTGCTCTCTTCTTTCTTTCTTTTGTTTTCTATTACTTAAAAAAATTTTTTTAATAATTATTTTTATTTTTTATTTTCATAAATTTATTTTATTTTATCATCTTTCTTTTTTTTTTCTCCATTTTATTCTGAACCGTGTGGATGACAGGCTCTTGGTGCTTCAGCCAGGCATCAGTGCTGTGACTCTGAGGTGGGAGAGCCAAGTTCAGGAGACTGGTCCACAAGAGACCTCCCAGCTCCACATAATATCAAATGGCGAAAATCTCCCAGAGATCTCCATCTCAACACCAGCACCCAGCTCCACTCAATGACCAGCAAGCTACAGTGCTGGACACCCTCTGCCAAACAACTAGCAAGGCAGGAACACAACCCCATCCATTAGCAGAGAGGCTACCTAAAATCATAAAAAGGCCACAGACAACCCAAAACACAGCACCAGATGTGGACCTGCCCAACAGAAAGACAAGATCCAGCCTCATCCACCAGAACACAGGCACTAGTGCCCTCCACCAGGAAGCCTACACAATCCACTGAACCAACCTTAGCCACTGGGGGCAAACACTAAAAACAACGGGAACTATGAACCTGCAGCCTGCGAAAAGGAGACCCCAAACACAGTAAGTTAAGCAAAATGAGAAGACAGAAAAACACACAGCAGATGAAGGAGCAAGGTGAAAACCCATCAAACCTAATAAATGAAGAGGAAATAGGCAGTCTACCTGAAAAAGAATTCACAATAATGATAGTAAAGATGACCCAAAATCTTGGAAATAGATAGGAGAAAAATAAGAAACGTTTAACAAGGACCTAGAAGAACTAAAGAGCAAACAAAGAGTGATGAACAAAACAATGAATGAAATTAAAAATTCTCTAGAAGGGATCAATAGCAGAATAACTGAGGCAGAAGAACAGAAAAGCGACCTGGAAAATAAAATACTGGAAATAACTACTGCAGAGCAGAATAAAGAAAGAAAAGTGTAAAGAATTGAGGACAGTCTCAGAGACCTCTGGGACAACATTAAACACACCACCATTGAATTATAGGGGTCCCAGAAGAAGAAAAGAAAAAAAAAGATACTGAGAAAATATTTGAAGAGATTATAGTTGAAAATTTCCCTAATATGGTAAAGGAAATAGCCAAGTCCAGGAAGCACAGAGAGTCCCATACAGGATAAATCCAATGAGAAACTTGCCAAGACACGTATTAATCAAAATATCAAAAATTAAATACAAAGGAAAAATATTAAAAGCAGCAAGGGAAAAACAACAAATAACATACAGGGGAATCCCCATAAGGTTAACAGCTGATCTTTCAGCAGAATCTCTGCAAGCCAGAAGGGACTGGCAGGACATATTTAAAGTGATGAAGGAGAAAAACCTACAACCAAGATTACTCTACCCAGCAAGGATCTCATTCAGATTCCATGCAGAAATCAAAACCTTTACAGACAAGCAAAAGTTAAGAGAATTCCACACCACCAAACCAGCTTTCCAACAAATGCTAAAGGAACTTCTCTAGGCAGGAAACACAAGAGAAGGAAAAGACCTACAATAACAAACCCAAAACAATTAAGAAAATGGTAATAGTAACATACAGGATAGGGCTTCCCTGGTGGCACAGTGGTTGAGAGTCCGCCTGCCGACGCAGGGGACACGGGTTCATATCCCGGTCCGGGAAGATCCCACATGCCGCGGAGCGGCTAGGCCCGTGACCCATGGCCTGCGCGTCCGGAGCTTGTGCCCTGCAATGGGAGAGGCCACAACAGTGAGAGGCCCATGTACCGCAAAAAAAAAAAAGGAACATACATATCGATAATTACCTTAAATGTAAACGGATTAAATGCGCCAACCAAAAGACACAGACTGGCTGAATGGGTACAAAAGAACCCATATATGAGCTGTCTACAAGAGACCCACTTCAGACCTAGGGACACATACAGACTTAAAGTGAGGGGATAGAAAAAGATATTCCATGCAAATGGAAATCAAAAGAAAGCTGGAGTAGCAATTCTCATATCAAACAAAATAGATTTTAAAACAAAGACTACTACAAAAGACAAAGAAGGACACTACATAATGATCAAGGGATCAATCCAAGAAGATATAACAATTGTAAATATTTATGCACCCAACATAGGAGCACTTCAATACATAAGGCAAATGCTAACAGCCATAACAGGGGAAATCAACAGTAAGACATTCATAGTAGGGGACTTTAACACCCCACTTTTACCAATGGACAGATCATCCAAAATGAAAATAAATAAGGAGACACAAGCTTTAAATGATACATTAAACAAGATGGACTTAATTGATATTTATAGGACATTCCATCCAAAAACAACAGAATACACTTTCTTCTCAAATGCTCATGGAACATTCTCCAGGATAGATCATATCTTGGGTCACAAATCAAGCCTTGGTAAATTTAAGGAAACTGAAATCGCATCAAGTATCTTTTCTGACCACAACGCTATGAGACTAGATATCAATTACAGGAAAAAATCTGTAAAAAATACAAACACATGAAAGCTAAACAATACACTACTTAATAACCAAGAGATCACTGAAGAAATCAAAGAAGAAATCAAAAAATACCTAGAAACAAATGACAATGAAAACACGACGACCCAAAACCTATGGGATGCAGCAAAAGCAGTTCTAAGAGGGAAGTTTATAGCAATACAATCTTACCTTAAGATACAAGAAATATCTCAAATAAACAACGTAACCTTATACCTAAAGCAATTAGAGAAAGAAGCACAAAAAACCCCCAAAGTTAGCAGAAGGAAAGAAATCATAAAGATCGGATCAGAAATATATGAAAAAGAAATGAAGGTAACTATAGCAAAGATCAATAAAACTATAAGCTGGTTCTTTGAGAAGATAAACAAAATGGATAAACCACTAGCCAGACTCATCAAGAAAAAAAGGGAGAAGACTCAAATCAATAGAATTAGAAATGAAAAAGCAGAAGTAACAACTGACACTGCAGAAATACAAAGGATCATGGGATATTACTACAAGCAACTACATGCCAATAAAATGGACAACCTGGAGGAAACGGACAAATTCTTAGAAATGCACAACCTTCCGAGACTGAACCAGGAAGAAACAGAAAATATGAACAGACCAATCACAAGCACTGAAATTGAAACTGTGATTAAAAATCTTCCAACAAACAAAAGCCCAGGACCAGATGGCTTCACAGGCGAATTCTATCAAACATTTAGAGAAGAGCTAACACCTATCCTTCTCAAACTTTTCCAAAATGTAGCAGAGGAAGGAACACTCCCAAACTCATTCTATAAGGCCACCATCACCCTGATACCAAAACTAGACAAAGATGTCACAAAGAAAGAAAACTACAGGGCAGTATCACTGATGAACACAGACGCAAAAACCCTCAACAAAATCCTAGCAAACAGAATCCAACAGCACATTAAAAGGATCATACACCATGATCAAGTGGGGTTTATCCCAGGAATGCAAGGATTCTTCAATATATGCAAATCAATCAATGTGATACACCATATTAACAAATTGAAGCAGAAAAACCATATGATCATCTCGATAGATGCAGAGAAAGCTTTTGACAAAATTCAACACCCAGTTATGATAAAAACCCTCCAGAAAGTAGGCATAGAGGGAACTTAACATAATAAAGGCCATATATGACAATCCTACAGCCAACATTGTCCTCAATGGTGAAAAACTGAAACCATTTCCACTAAGATCAGGAACAAGACAAGGTTGCCCACTCTCACCACTATTTTTCAACATAGTATTGGAAGATTTAGCCATAAAAAGAAATGAAATTGAGTTATTTGTAGTGAGGTGGATGGACCTAGAGTCTGTCATACAGAGTGAAGTAAGTCAGAAAGAGAAAAACAAATACCATATGCTAACACATATATATGGAATCTAAAGAAAAATGGTCATGAAGAACCTAGGGGCAAGAAGGGAATAAAGACGCAGACCTACTAGAGAATGGACTTGAGGATATGGGGAGGGGGAAGGGTAAGCTGGGACGAAGTGAGAGAGTGGCATGGACATATATACACTACCAAATATAAAATAGATAGCTAGTGGGAAGCAGCTGCATAGCACAGGGAGATCAGCTCGGTGCTCTGTGACCACCTAGAGGGGTAGGATATGGAGCGTGGGAGGGAGGGAGATGCAAGAGGGAAGAGATATGGGGATATGTTATCAGTTATATATATGTATATATATAACTGATTCACTTTGTTATAAAGCGGAAACTAACACACCATTGTAAAGTAATTATACTCCAATAAAGATGTTAAAAAAAAAAAAAAGGATTAGCATCCTTTTGGGAAAACCCTTAAATCGAATTTACTTTAATGAGAAGGAAAGTGCATCCCCTGGAGGAGAAGCACTGAAAGTAATGAATAGAGTTAGAATATGAAGCCAGGTCTGAGGTGCCTCAGGTTTGGGGTCTCTCACTACACCACATTATTATTTATTCCGAATTCAACTCAATTCTGCAGTAGAGACAAGTTGTTTTTCTGCAAATAATAATTCCTGGATTATTTCTAACATTGAAGTATAAATTCAGTCTAACATGAACCACAAACATATAAAGGTAAAAAAAAAAAATCAATATTCCTCTCCTTATCATGTTCCAAGACTATAAATTTAAAGCCACAAGAGAAAATAGAAACTAAATTTTTAAGAGGTTAAAAGTATGAACCCTAAAAACATTTCAGTCATTGCTGATATTTTTATTCTTTGGCCTCTCAATGCTAGCTTACTCCTCAATACCAAAACTAACAGAAACAAGAAAGCAGGAGGAAATGAAACCCTTCTATATATGTAAGAAACTTCTCTGAGGCACAATCCTGAGTGATTTGCACTCAGTGAAAATTAGCAGAAACAATGATATCTGAGTATGATGTACTGACAGATAGTCAAAGAGATACTTGATGACTATGAGAAAGTCTCTGAAAAAAAAAAACAGAGTGGTTGAGAACATTTCTGTGGGTTGAAGGAACATCACTTTGATCAGTTGGATGTGTTTCAGGTATATAGTCTTAGTAATCACCTGTTATTAAGTCTATCAATGAATACATATTCGTCTCCAGGTGTTTTTGAGTAAGACAACATTGAATTTCAATGGATGAATGACTATACAAATTGTGGTAAATACATACAATGCAATATTATGGAGGTTAAAAAAAAATGGGATGAAGTACTGATACGTGTTACAACATGGATGAACTTCCAAAACATTATCCTAAATGAAAGAAGCTAGACACACAAAAAATCACATATTGTATTATTCCACTTATATGAGATATCCAGAATAGGTAAATCCACAGAGACAGATTGCAGACTGATGTTTGCCAATACCTGGGGAACTAAAATATAGGGAGATACTGACTTAATTTCTATGGGTTTCTTTTTGGGTTATGAGGATGTTTTGGAACTTGAAAGTAGTGGTTGCTCCATAATACTGTGAATATACTAAATGTCACTGGATTGTTCACTTTAAAATGACTAATTTTATGTTATGTGTATTCTACCTCAATTTTTTAAAAAAAGATTGGGTTAAGCCTCTGATGTCTTAGGGTTTTGCTCCAAACATAGTCTCTAACTTTAGGCTGGAAATAACCCCATGCCTCTTTTTTGTTGCTTGATGTTAAAACAGCATGTTTTTCTTGGCATTTCTCTCTTCCTCTTTCCTGCGTCGTAATCAACATGTCCAACTTGCACAGAAAGGTCTCCTTTCTGTTTGGAAAAATTAACAGAGTGCATTACATATTTTAAGCACACTGAACAAACCAAGTTGAAATGCAAAGTAGATGCGTTCTGCACTCTCTCCCATTGCTCTCTTACATTTAACCCTAACAAGAAATGGGTAACAGCGTGCAGTCAGGTACTATAGAGGGAGGACACACAGGTAAGAAGCAGCCCTGACTTAGGAATCTTTAGAAATGTGAGTGGAGGGTGGAGGGTGTTAGCCACATAAGGTACAAGGCACATTCTTCTGGCTGGCGAGGAAAGAAGGAATTGGAATTTAGAGGATGCCAGGAAGTAGGCAAATAGATTGCCCAACATAAGCTCTCTGAAGAAGTGGTGAAAAGTTTGTATCTTAGGAAAAATGCATTTCAACTTTCAAAGTTTTGAATCAACTTTTTTTTTTAGCTGCTACTGTTGTTTTGAACCTAAGAAGCAAATATTTCAGTTCATGGCATCACCATTTGTCTGTGTAAGGCATTTACTTGTTTTATAATTTATAACTGTATTTATTCACTCATATACCTTTTTATCCTATTTCATCCTATCCCACCCCACAATGACAACCCAGTATGATAGACTCACTATGTACCCTTTGATCTTGCAGGGCACAGCCTTTTTATAGAGGGATTGAAGGAGATCATTCCTATGTAATTCCCTTTTCATTTTTGTTCTTTCAGAACCTTTTGTTTTAATTTCTCTTCTGATATAACCCACAAAGCATTTTTTTTTTTTTTTCAGAAAAACAGTGAAGGATAGTGGGAGAAGGCCCAGGTTTAGGGGCAGAACATCTGTACATTTTGAGAGAACTAGATGCCTTTTTGTTACTAGCAAATCTAATATCAAAGAGTCTTCTACAAAACCACCCCTTTTAACGTTATAGTTTGACCACAACTGCAACCATATAAATACGTAAATTATGTGTAACAAAGCTCTATCCCCATCCCGGGGTGGGAAGCAATTCCTCCCACACTGGGCAGCTCTAATGTAGCGCTCCACCACGGCTGTAAATATGAACATGCTGAGGACATGTTCACAAAGGGAGCTGAGGCTACGCAGTTCCTAAGTTTACAGACAGATTATGCTTACAAAGTTTGTAAGTCAGCTGTTTAGAACTCAGCATGGATTTCTCCATAGAGAGAATGTGTAATACCTGTGAAGATATCCCTAGGCCAATCAATGGAATTTAATAAAACCTTAGGTAACTAGAAATAATATGAGTATTGCTAATAATATTAGGACTTGAGCAAAGAAGACTGGGCAATACTTGTTGAGAACAGAATGTGGGAGCAGGTAGATTACTTTCCTCCCTTCTCCATCTTGCTGTCTTCCTTCCCATCATAGCCTAGTCCTTGGTGAGAAGAAACATGATGATCCTGAAATTATCTCCCTTTTCCTAATTCCTGGGTTTCACCTTCTTGCAACCATCTTGCCTACTTCAGGAACAGAACCCAGTGCCACTAGAACTGTTCCTCACCCTGCCTCATATCCTTATCTTCCACTGAAAATCACATTTGCAAGTCAACACATGCTTCTAATAATTTCTGCTATTAGAGAAGTACTTCCTCTAATGCCAAATCCTGTTTACTTTTTCGGTTTCTAATGACAGAGTAATTGGGTTGTGGCATCTTTTCCTATTTGCTGCACTCCACATCCAATTGGTTGGGAAGTTATGTCAGTTCTATCTTAAAAAACACATTCCAAATCCAGCTACTTTTAGTCTCCTCTACCACACCCTTGTATGTACCTGCCCCTCAAGAGCTCATTTCTGCATATAACAGCCAAAATAATCCTTTTTCAAAAGATTACTCGCCTCTTATCACTACTCTGTTCAAAATCTTCCACATCCCTTCCGTCACAGTGAGGACAAAATCCAAAGCTTCCATGATCGAACCCATGTCTTCTCCCCACTCATATCTGCCACTTTTCCTCATTAGCCTACCAGAGTTACCGTGTTCTTCTGACCTCATTTCTGCTCCAGGCTTTTTGCACCAGTTACTCCCTCTTTGAGAATGTTTTCCTCTTGATATCTGCATGCTTCTACCCACCGCTTAATTTATGGCTCTTCTCATATTTTATTTTCTCAGACAGGCCTTTCTTTATAACCAATCAGTCTCTTCTTCCTTCATCACTCTCCATCACCCTACCTTGCTTAAGTTTTCTTTATAGAATGTATCAATTGATAATAAAATTCTATTGGTTTACTATTAGTTTATTGACTAGAAAAGGTCAAAAAGCTTGTTCTCTTCACTGCTCTAGCACCAGCACCTAGAACCAGACCTGGAATACAGAAGACAACAGTGACTGCCTGTTAAAGAAATCAATGTGGCCATTCAGACACAACTACTTCATTAGCAACATGATGCATAGGGTTATCCTGGCATTTTAAGTAAGTTTACTACTTAAGATGGAGAATGGCAACGGTAAAATGTAAAACAGAGAAAGTGATGAAGGTTAAGAGAAAGAAAATATGTCAAATGGAAAGTAAAATGAATAAAGAATATTATTTTTTTATGGAGGATGAAGAACAGAAATAAAAACAAAAAAATTTAAAATAGAACTTACTAGACTTTAGCTAATGTTGAACTTGTACATGGAACTATTTAAATGTGGGTAATAAAGTTAACGATTAATACATAAAAATTTCAGTAATCAGTAAGCTTTTAATGCTAATGAGAGATTGTTTTCTCAAAGCATATCAACATATACTGGGAAACTACAGTTCATACGGATATTTTGTCCATAGCAACTCAAAGTTGTTATATATTTTATTCTCAAGTTCAAGGACTTTAAATTCACTCTGTTGTTTTTTGGTTTTTTTTTTTGTGGTATGCTGGCGTCTCACCGCCGCGGCCTCTCCCGTCGCGGAGCACAGGCTCCGGACGCGCAGGCTCAGCGGCCATGGCTCACGGGCCCAGCCGCTCCGTGGCATGTGGGATCTTCCCGGACCGGGGCACGAACCCGTGTCCCCTGCATCGCCAGGCGGACTCCCAACCACTACGCCACCAGGGAAGCCCCCACTCTGTTTTGATTACGATCATGGCTTCTCATAAAATGAATTAAATGAGCAAATCCAAAAGGTTTCCGTTTTATTATGGTTATTTTTAATCTGTTTTGCAATGAAATTATTAGAAGGGAACTGAGAAGACATTATAAATTCTGTTGTCTTGTATTCGTTTGGAGTGAAGTATACTTGTTTCTTTTACTGAATATACAGAATATATTTAAACGTGTTACTTAAAAGAGAATGTGTGCTTAGGAGTGTATTTAATATGATGAGAGTGAAAATATATTTGTATGGCAAACCTTTAGGGTTTAATAAGCAATGATAACAATTCAAATAAAATTCAGAGGCAAACAACAGAAAGAATGAAGAGTCTATTATACAATTATAATTATTAAGCCACCAAATGCACGAAGTCACTTTTTCGTCTCATGGCATAGAGTGAATGTATACATGATTTATATGCTTCTTATGTATTTACTGAACACCTAGGAGTCATTGCAAAGCATTATGGGAGACACATATGCCTGTCAGAATTCCAGCTTTCAGGAAATAGAAAATCTAATAAACTATGATTTTAGTTGTAAGTTGTAAGTTTTATTGTTTGTTACAGAGACTAAGTAACATAAATGTTTAGCATGGGAAATGTTTAAATAAATGCTGCCATTAATTTTTTACAATTTGGAGGAGGCAACAGGATCTAGCTTCAGAGTCACAATGTCTGGGTTCAAGTTACAGCTCTGCCGTTCAGAGCACTGACCTCACTTCTCTAAGCTCCAGTATCTTCTTCTGCAAACACATGATGAATATTATAATTAACATAAACTACCTAACAGAGCACCTGGCATATAGGTGCATAAATACCACTGTCATCTGATGTGAGCAGCCTGCAGTATTAATACAATCTTCCAACTGCTTTTTCAGTGGAAATTTGCACTTGGCTTGTGCGTATTGGAAAATACTGTTTTCCTGAGCAGCTCCAAGTTTCTATATAAGGAATATTAAACACTCGGCTCTAGTCATGCTAGGTTGATTTTTTTTTTTCTTTTTCTGTTTGGTGAACTGATGAAGAACAACATGACCAAAGGAAATATTCTATACAAAGACCCTTATACAACCTGTCATTAGACACAACTACCCAGGTTTTACTGATTCAAGTATACATTTCTCAGACTGTCTCTTCCCCTCTAATATTATCATTATCTTCTAATAAGAGAATTTACAAGACATTTTAAGAGACCAATAAAAAGCAAGTTCCTCAGATGAAATTCATGGATTTCCTTTTCTAAAACTTCATTAACTATGAGAAACCTACCATTGACCATGATGTTAATGGTGATTATTCTGTTCATCAACATGTTTATAATTCATATAGCAACTAATGATTATAAAGCATCTGACGATGACGAGCAATTGTAATAATTATAGACTTTCTTTTACATGTAGAACAGCACTTGGGCTGTGTAACAATAAAATAGGGCTGTAATTTAAAGTAATATTTTACATTTTTATGCAGTTGAGACCTGCACTTCTGAGTTGAAAAAATGCAAAAAAGACTCATTTCTATTGGGTTGATTTTAAATGTGTCAGCCCTATCATGCATGTGCTATGCCAATGATTATTTCAAGGAAAAAGGATCAGAGTTGGTTAAGCATCAGGATGGGCATAGGTTTGCACCTGGAAGCTTCCTATACACAGCAGTATTCAAACTGGAATGGTCAGTTTTCAGGTCTGAAACACTGGGAGGTCCAAAAAGACAAATGTTTACACAGACATTAGAAAGTGCTTTCCAGATCACATCTAGGCATTTCTACATTCACTTAATTGAAGGGATAGTTCCTAGAGAATTTATAAATTAAACACACACCCATAAATTTATGGTTACCAAAGGGGAAAGGGGGGAGAGGGACAAATTAGGAGTTTGGGATTAATATAAACACACCGCTATACATAAAATAGATAACCAATAAGGACCTACTGTATAGCACAAGGAACTATACTCAATATTTTGTAATAACTGATAAGGAAAAAAATCTGGAAAAAAATATATATGTATAACTGAATCACTTTGCTGTTGACACCTGAAACTAACACAACATTGTAAATAAACTATACTTCAATAAAAAACAAACCAAGACAAAAAACAAAAAACAAAAACAAAGAAAAAACAATAAAGTGACTCATTTTCTTTATGTCATATCATATATAACAATATCAACACAATCACTAAAAATCTGATTACTGAAAAAAAATACATAAATTCAGAAATCTGTAGAGAAAACACAAAGACATTTTTTGCCCACTTAGTAAACTCATAGGACATTTGGTCATTTATGTACTATAGAGGCATTCTTTTAGGCTGTTTATGTTTTCACTTTTAACCACAAATCTTTCCTCATGGCTACTGATAGCATCTTTACAGATAAGAGGCTAACCCCTGCCCCAAAGAATCATGTTCTAAATGTCTTTTTCTAAGTAATTTTCTTTGTTTCTGACTTGAGATGCCCTACTTTTTACTCCAAGAGTGGTTTCCACATTGGCAAAGACTCTAGAATCCCTTCTGCATTTTTTATTGTCCAGGGACTAGAATAAAAGTACTTTCCACCTTTAACTCCTGAGGTCCCCTTTTATAGGTTCTATCTATAGCCTTGAAAAAACCCCAGAAGTCTCAGCCTGCTATTCTTGACAGTTTGCATCCACCCCGACTTCTCTTTTCTGATGCTCCAAACTAAATACTGTCACATCTAGCATTGTACTAACTATAATTGCTTTATGTAGGCAAGTTTCAAATGAAAACCTTTCCAGAGAAAATTTCTAGTGGCAGCTGACTCAGGGGCAGCTTTGGGGGGTGTGGAGAGAGAAGGAATGAAGAGGGAGGAGCTGGCTTTGGCAGGTGCTGAGGAGACAGCAACAGAGCTGCTCAAACCTTCACAGCAGACATTTACAACATTTGGGATAATATCTATAGTTTTGGCAGAATTTATGCCCAGGAAACCTGCAGGTTAGAACTGATAGAAATACTTCCTTGTGTAAGGATGGCTTTTAGCATGTCCCCTATCCAAAGTAAGTATCACCTCTTTGACAAGAAAGTCATTTTTCTGTGAAATATTTAATTAGTGGAGCCATTTCTCTCTAAACTCTAAGTGTGACATCACCTTGTGTTAGACCAGGCAAGGCCAAGAGTACTGATTTTAGACAAAGTAGGTGTTTTTTGGTAACCCCAAAGCCTGTTTTTTTTGTTTGTTTTTGGTTTTGGTTTTGGTTAATATAACTTGGGAAAAGAACAGCATATATTTTGGGAACAAATCCATATATATTTTATGTTTCTGCAGGACCAAGATATCTACCTGTATTTACAGAGTTTGTATGCCAGACTATTTTAAGGCAGAGAAAAAGTTATACTAAAAAAAGAACAGGTAAAAGGTCTACCATCTAATTGGCTGAATACATATAATTTCACAGAAAATGCCTCTTTATTCCCCAACCTCTTTCAGTTCCCCGAAGGTTAATGCCCACTAAAAATACAAACACAAATATTTATTTTGTGTTTTCTTTGGATTAAAGAGACAGTCTCTAAAGGGCATTTCACTCGCATTTCATATTCAAAAATGCGCTGGATGTGACCTTAAGAAATGCCTCAATCTGGGAATTTTCTTTGTGTTTATTCATTCACATTCAATCCTGGTCAGGTTGCTGGTTTTCCTGGTTTAAACATACCCAACAAGTATAGTTTAGAAGAATGTTCATGCTATCTATCTATATTATATATATATATATATATATATATCCATAAGCATATATATTTATATATTTATAAAAATATAAAATCACATCATTACCTAAAACTGATTACAAATAAAAGAAGCATTTTAATATGTAGTCGTAACACTTTCACTTAGGCACATGTCTAAACTATTAACGCTATAATAATAGATTTTTCATATATGTGACATATTATTTGTTAGTCTTGAGATACAATTAAACCCTTCATAGTGTCTACATGATCTGGTCACAGACTGCCTCCCTCTCAGTTCTCACATCTTTCACTTGCTCACTCCATCCTGGTCACGTTGGCCTTCTGCACTTGCCAATAAACAATCACACCCTCTGCTTTTGTACTTCCTGTCACTAAGCCTGAAGCATCCCCCATGCCCTACATAGGTTCACAAGACTCAGCCTCGCTAGGCTCAAATCTCTTTGCAAATGTCATTTCCGAACAAAGGCCTTTCCTGGCCACCTTACTTAATATAACACCCCATCAATATTTACACACCTTTCTTCTAAGTTTATTGCCTTTCTTCTTCACTGGAATGTCAGGAGATCATTGAGAAGGGAAATGAGTTTTGTTCGATGCTATGCCCACAGCAACAGGAATAGTGCTAACACATGCAGACACTCAGTAAATATTTGTTGAATAAACGATAGGTCGCTCAGGGTGCTGAGTACTCTGATACGTTAGCTCATTGAAGGCTCACAGGCCCCTAGTGGTGATACAAATCCATGAGGGAGGATCAGGGAGCATGCCTGGGCGGGTGGGGGGGGGTAGGGGGGGTAGGGGGGGGTGGGGGGGTAGGGGGTAGGGGATGGGGGTAGGGTGGAGGTGCTCTGTGACCCAGGTAAATGGTTAACCACTAGGTATCTCATCCTTTTGTAGAAGTTTCCTTTCTGAGGTCACAGAGACACATACAGGAGGCAGGGACTGATGGAGAATTACTGACCATCTTGAAGTTTACTGCCAACATCATAGGGGTGGAAGGAGCCACCTCAAAATGATTCAGTTTACCAGGTTGTATATAACAGTTAAAAACTGTCTTTCCTGCTATTGGGACATAGAGCCTCTACTCAAGATACTGAAATGTTTGCAGGTGGCTTGTAGAAGTGCTAACATTTGGCTTCAGATATAGTTCTTGAGTCTTTCTCCATATCTAGTATTTAACTATCAACCAAGTCACATATTTACATACACCTCACACATCTTCAGTGAGAAAGGCAAAGACAAAATGTCCCGAAACAAAGAGAACTACCAACGTAAGTACAGAAATTGCTGTTTATACATAAGGATTTTGGAGAGGTGTAACAGTATTTAATCCTGAGAAACAAGGGGAGAAACTCTAGCCGAATCTCCATACTTTGGTGGGAAAAAGGCCCTTCCATTCAGGTTGCCCATTCTTATTTTCAAAGCCTGGATAACAGTTTTCAGCACTCCAAATGAAGTCAATTTGGGAAAATGTGTTTTGATGAAAAAAAATTAGAAATTATCTAACCATTTCATCATAATCCCCTTGAAAATAAAGATCTTCATTTACTTTCAAAATGCATGAGGAGCTACCAGAGAGATGTTAAAATTTTCACAGTGACTGTTGCCAAAACAATGGGCAGGACTGCTCCATAGGAACTTTGACCTTTTAGTACTGAGACTTCTCCTCATGTTCAACAACATTTCCCCCCCTACCCAAAACAGTACTTCAATGTTTTCACCAAATAGAAGGAATTTCAGTGGGGAATATTTAAATATTTCAGTGGTAATAATTTAAATAGTATTAAAGACTTCACAATGTAAGCAACAGAAGTTGGTTGGAGTTAAAGGCTGAAAAGGAATTACATGCATGATAAAGAGAGCTCGTGTTGACGGGAGGTCTGCAGAAGCAGTCTTTGAAAAACAGAAGCGTTACAAATGAGGCTAAGAGGCTAGAACTACATTCCAACGATGCTCTAGGGAGAGTCTTATTAGGATGCTGCAGGCCACACCCTGGACCCTCGTGATGCTCCAAGCAGCACTGCTTCTCCCTCCACCACCGGGAATAAACTCTAATGTGTTCCCTACTTATGTGCATTATTCCCCCAGAAACAGTCCCTGCTGGGTACATCTAATTGGCCCTGTTTCCACACTCTGGTCAAGCGGGATCAGGAGAGAAAGTGTTTGGGAAGTTTTGCTTCAATAAGGAGGATAACTTCTTTCGCTTGACATAGGCTGGGACCTGAGGTCGTCTGCCCGCACCTGGACAACACCTCCGAAAACAACAGGGTGTCATCTGCCCACACACTTGCACCTGGACAACACTTCCTTAAACAACGGGAAGCTGAAAGCCAAGAATCTGCCAGAACAATTGAGCCTGGACAACACCTACCGACCCCCTGGACAAACAGGAGGTCGAGGACCGCAAACGGATCAAGAGGAAAAAACTTCATCGTTCGGCAGCATGAGAGCTCTTGAAGGTTGAGTATGAGAAGTTATCAGAGACTTGCCTGCTTTCGCGCTTGACGCCCTCCTTCGCGGACGACGGCGAGCTCGTCCACCATGTTCGAGGTGCCGGGTGCAAAAGCGAAGGACTGCGCATGAGCCGACCGCCCCGCTCTCTGAGGGGGCCCAGCGCCCCGCCCAAGCCGCCCCTCCGCCCGCCCCGCCCACCCATCTGCCCCCACCCTCACCCGATTAAAGGAACCGAGCACCAGCAGCAGTCGGGTTCCTGCGTAGTGCTTTCGCTGCACAGCACCCGCAGTAAAGCCTTGCCTCAAACTCTGCTCTGGCCGTTTGTCAATTTCTATTGATTAAAGAGTTCAGGAGGCCTGATCATAACATAATTTGTGGCCACTCTGCCAGGACAGTGGGGCTTGGAACTGCCTGAACAGACAACGCAGAGCGGCAGGTGAAAGGGCAGGCACGCGCACTCTCTCTCATTTCCTCTTTTTCTTCTTTATTCTCCATATCTGAACCCTCCACTCTCCTCCATCCTGGAGGTCCCGTCCTGGGACAACCTTTACCTTACCTCTGGATGTTTTCCTGTTCTGTGCCTTCACCTGCAGGGAGGAGAGTTCTGTGATTGCCTTTACCGTCTTTCTCTTCCTGGTTTCTCCCCTCGAAACTCCCCTGGTTGACTCTGTGAAGACCGTTTGGATAATACTTGGGCCCATTCCCTCATAGACTCTTCAGTCCCAGTTTTTCCTTTGTTCGCTTGATTGTCTGACACCTGATTCATTGTTTTTCAATCAAAAAGGAGAAGGGGTTCATGTTAGCCAGACTTGGACCCGGTACAAGGTTGAGGCAATAGAGGAACTCCTCCGGTCACAAGACCTTGAGTCTCCATAGCTTGTTTGTCACTCCTTTATTCCCTCCTTCTTTGGAGTTTTTGGGACCAGAAAGGATCAGATAATTACATTGATGCAACGTCTCCAGGCCTCCATCTTGCTCCTGGACTTTTTTTTTTTTTTTTGCGGCACGCGGGCCTCTCACTGTTGCGGCCTCTCCCGTTGCAGAGCACAGGCTCCGGACACGCAGGCTCAGTGGCCACGGCTCACGGGCCCAGCCGCTCTGCGGCATATGGGATCCTCCCGGACCGGGGCACGAACCCGTGTCCCCTGCATCGGCAGGCGAACTGTCAACCACTGCGCCACCTGGGAAGCCCGCTCCTGGACTTTTAATCATTGGTCATCAGAAGTATAGCAATGGGAAATGTCCCAGGAATTCCTAGAGACTCCCCCTTGGGTTGCATGTTTAATAATTGGGGACAGTTCAAGTTAGATGTTTTAAAGGAACAAGATGGTTTTCTTTTGTAATAGGACTTGGCCTCAATATGCCTTAGGCGACTAGGAGACGTGACCCCAAGATGGATTGCTTAATTTTAATGCCATTTTACAACTGGACGTATTTTGCAAGTGCTCTCAAAAGTGGGGAGAGGGGCTTCCCTGGTGGCACAGTGGTTGAGCGTCTGCCTGCCGATGCAGGGGACACGTGTTCGTGCCCCGGTCCAGGAAGATCCCACACGCCGCGGAGCGGCTAGGCCCGTGAGCCATGGCCGCTGAGCCTGCGCGTCCGGAGCCTGTGCTCCGCAACGGGAGAGGCCACAGCAGTGAGAGGCCCGCATACCGCAAAAAAAAAAAAAGTGGGGAGAAATCTCTTACATGCAGGCCTTCATGAAGCTTTATCAGGACCCCGGTCTGAGGGCTCCTGCCATGTGTGCGTGGCCTCTATTTCTACTTCATCCCCAAAAGATTCAGAGCCAGATTTCCTCAGACCCCCGCCTTTTCAACCACCAACTGACCATTGACACACGAGCCTCTTTCTCAGGTCCCCACTCTTTCCCCTTCAGCATTGCCTTCAGCCCCTGAACCCGCATCTTACCCTGGTAAACAAGAAACCCCCCAAATCAGAGCTCCCAGTGCTGTCCCCAGTAGGGCTCCAGTCAGGTTCAAAGTTAGCTCCCACTTTTGCCCCACAGGTACCTCACCCTCTCTGTGAGGTAGCTGATGGAAATGGAGGGGTTACTAGGGTGCATGCCCCTTTTTTGATGGCGGACCTAGGAATCTGTTAGGAGAGGCTTGATAGGTTCTTGCAGAACCCCAACAGGTTTAAGAACAAATTTATCAGGCTGGGGTTAACATTCTCCTTGACCTGGCAGGACATCACATTTGTTCTGGCCCACTGTTGCACCCCAGATGAAAAGGAACACATACATACTAAGAAAGGCCAGGGAACACGCAGATAGCCTACTAGCCACCAACCCGCAGCACCAGATTTATTAAATGGGTGGTGGTGCCATCCCAGACATGGACCCACACTGAGATTATGAGGGTCACATAGGTCAGGCCAGGATGAGACATTATGTTACTTGTTTATCAGAAGGAATGAGAAAGTGTATGATGAAGCTGGTAAATTATGAGAAGGTCAGAGAAATTACACAAGAGAAGGATGAAAATCTGGTGGTCTTCCTGAGCCTGGTGACGGAGGCATTCGGGAAGGACACCAGTACAGACACTGAGTCCACAGAGGGTAGGTGGCTATTGACCATGCATTTTATCACCAAGTCTGCTCCTGATGTCAGGATAAAGTTACCAAAGCTAGAGGCTGGACCCAAACCCCATTATCAACCTTGGCAGAGGAAGGCTTTAAAGTCTATAGTAACGGAGACTTTACAGGGCAGGCCAACAAGAAGAGGAAGTTAAAAGGAAAAACGCAGTTTTTGGCTGCTTTGATCCACCTGCCACCTGAAGGGACTCTAGGAAGCCAAGAAGACCAGACGGAGAGCCAAGAAGTTGCCTGGGTGGAAATCAGTGTGCCTTTTGTAGGAAAGAGGAACAGTTGCAGAGGGAATGCCCAGAGCGCCCTCTTGTGGGGAGCCCGAAGGACAACCCCTGCTGGCCTTAGTTCCTCGTGAATCCCTGGATGAGAGGTTCCCACACATGACAATGACTGACAGGACCCGAGTGCCCACAGGGCTCCGGATCCTACTTGATCCATCCTCATCACTCCAGCGGAGCCTCAAGTCACCCTCAATGTGGCAGGTAGAAGAACTGAATTTCTTGTAGACACTGGAGTCGCCTGCTGTGTTCTCACTTGGCCAGCTGGCCCCCTCTCCAACCCTGACTGTCCTGTGACAGGAGTTGATGGACAGCCAAATGTAAGGTGGTTTACATCTCCTCTAACCTGGGAGTCAGGTCTATTATTATTACTCATTCCTTTTTGTATATGCCAGAATGCCCTGTCCCCCTCCTTTGAAGAGACTAGCTAAATAAATTAGGAGCCAGCATTTTCTTAGAACAAGGGGAAGTTCAAGGAAGTAGGAAACAAGAACAAGGAATACATCTATTAGTGTCCTCAGATGACCTGCCTGTTGATCATTGAGATATTCTCCCCAAATTAGAGAACAAGCGGATGAGGTGGGTTTGGGATATTTCAATGCTGGAGAGGGCAAAATGTATTTCCCCAATAGAAATAAGATGAAAACCCAGGGGAAATATCCCTGGAAAAGGAAATACCCTTTAAAGCCTGAAGCCCTGGGTGGGAGGGGAGGGGCATCCAGCCACTGCTCACCAAATTCCTCAAACATGGACTCATTCGGCCCTGTCAGTCCCCTTGCAACATCCAGATTCTCCCCATCCAAAAGCCTAACGGGGAGTACTGGTTTATGCAAGACTTACCTATGGGCAGTAAATGAAGCAGTCATCTCCATTTACCCAATGGTTCCAAACCCATACACACTACTCACCCAGGTGCCAGGGGTTGCTCAGTATTTCTCTGTGTTGGACCTCAAAGATGCATTTTCTGTATTCCCCTATATCCAGATTCACAGTTTCTCTTTGCCTTTAAGTGGAAGGACACTGACACCTTGGAGGATATGCAATACACTTGGAGGATGCTTCCACAGGGTTTTTGGGATAGCCCCCATTTTTTTGGAAATGTGTTGGCAAAAGAATTGGGGAACTGAGCCTGAAAAATGGAACTCTGTTACAATATGTTGATGACCTACTTGTAAGTAGTGAGACAAAACAAGATTCAGATTCGAATACTGTTAAGGTCCTACATTTTCTGGCAGAAAAGGGATATAAAGTCTCCCCAACCAAGGCTCAGATATCACAGCAAAGGATTCAATATTTAGACTTTGTTTTGACCCCAGGAGCATGAGCCCTGGCCATAGATTGGAAGGTAGCAAGTAGTGCATCACCATCTCCAATCACAAATAGACAACTTCGAAGCTTTCTCAGGATGGCTGGATTCTGCTTTAGCTGGATTCCAAATTATGGCCTCATAGCAAAATCCCTAAATGAGGCTCTAAAGGGAGGAGAAAGGGAACCTCTCCAATGGGGTGAGGACCACTAGCAGGCCTTTGAGACTCTAAAGACTGAATTGAGTAGAGCACCAGCACTAGGGCTTCCAAATTTAGACAAACTCTTTATCCTGTACATTCATGAGTGATCGGGAATAGCAGTGGGAGTCCTGACCCAAAAGCTGGGACCAGGTCAGAGACCGTGGCTTACTTTTCAAAACAACTGGAGTGGGCTTCCCTGGTGGCGCAGTGGTTGGGGGTCCGCCTGCCGATGCAGGGGATACGGGTTCATGCCCCGGTCCGGGAAGATCCCACATGCTGTGGGGTGGCTGGGCCTCTGAGCCGTGGCCGCTGAGCCTGCGCGTCTGGAGCCTGTGCTCCGCAACGGGAGAGGCCACAACAGTGAGAGGCCCGCGTACCGCAAAAAAAAAAAAAAAAAAAAAAAAATAGTTTGCATGATGCTTCCGCTATAGGAGGGATGCACTATGGGACTTGGTGCAAAAGACGTTTTCAGGGAAAGTACTTAAGGGAACAGTAAAACAAGTGACTCTTGCCTGTGATTTGTGTGCTGGTAATAATGGGGAAGATTGGCAGTTTGATTTCACCCAAATGACCCTGTGGTCAGGGTACAGAGATCTACTAGTATTTGTTGACACCATCACATGTCGGGTTGAAGCCTTCCCCACTCAATCTGAAAAAGCTACTCAAGTCTGTAAGTCCCTTCTAAAGGAAAAAACTCCTCTGTTTGGCCCTCCATTCTAGAGTGATAATGGGCCCTCTTTTGTAGCAAAGATCACACAGGGGCTCTTAGCAGCCCTAGGGGATAGATTATAAGCTATATAAAGCAAAATGGTGGTACTTTGTGCTGTGCAAAGATGACATCTGGTGTAGGACCCATCCAAGGCTGGTGTTCTCTCACTGAGTAAACTCAGAAAACGAAGATGAGGCTTAGACAGTACTGTGGCCGAGATCTCACACACCCTTTCTCTAATTACAAACGCAAAAAAAGAATATCTTACCCCATATGTCACTAAAATTACCCTCTGGATTTATTTATATCTTGAGGTATGTACCTAACTTTGAGAAGATATAATGAGAGAATTAAGCTTTCAAAACTCATTTCCATAGTTTTGTGTTTTCAATCCCCAATGCTAATGATCTTTTAATGCAGATTTTATCTGTGAATTCTATTTATTGTAAGTGGTCATTTGCTAGCTAATGTATTTATTTATTCATTTATTCATGTTAGGAAATAGAAATGCAGAATATGTGTTGTATTCTCTGATTATATCAGCAGATAGCTCAATCACATTCTTAGAATAATGTTGCCACAAACTTTTGAATTGATAATAGACTATTGTGTATACAAAATCCAGGTCCTTAAAAATAAAATGCTCTGTTTTCTTCTGAATAAAGCAATAAGTCTAGGTCAGTAATAAGTTTATATAAATTAATAAATGTTAACTTCTTTGAGTTTAATAACTCTTCCTATGGGTTTTGTAGCTGACTATAAACCACCTACCTTTAGAGCTGGGGGAAATCTTGTTTATTTCTAAGAAAATATGTAATTTTTGATGGACTCTCTAGAATAACATTGCATCTGTCAGAATTAATTAAATATATGTGAATGGTCCAATAGTCAGATGAAAACCATGATCCTTGTGGTACTGATTTAAAACAAACAACAAAAAAATCTACAACAACGGAGGCTCTCAAAGATCATCTAAAACGATAAAACCTCCATTATTTACAATCTTCATGACTCATCATTCAAGTGTACCTGCAGTTCCACCTACATTAAAATTTCCAGAAAAGCTTTCAACTCCTGGCCTGAATCCTCCCTCTTTCTCTAAACATTTTCCTTCTCCTGCTCACTGCCCTAAACTATACTCCCTTGAGACATTTATACTTATGATTATCACCAAGACATGTCCTTTTCTGTACTGAAAGTTTCAGCCAAGGGGAAGTCAGCTTCACAAACACAGAATTAAAGTATTGCTGAAACTCAGTGAGGTTTTTTGTTCTTTTTAAAATCCATTTGGGCCACAGTAATGGATTAGATACCTTGAACAGCCTTGTGTCAGAGTAGTATACAGGTCTGTTTTAATTTAGCCACCAGTGTGTCTAGGTCACATTTTTTTTTTTTTTTAATTTTTAATTCACAGCTTCTGTTCCCAACCAAACTTGGGACCGCTTGCCTGCATGCAGTAAAGCCAATCTATTGACACCAGGTTTTGGTGAAGGAAAGTGCAGCATTTATTGTAGGGCGCCAAGCTAGGAGTACAGGGCAGCTAGTGTGCAAGACACCGGAACTCCTGGATGGGTTTTAGGAAAGCATCCTTAAAGGCCAAGTGAAGCAGGTGTGTTGTAGGGTCTCAGGCACGTTCTCTGATTGGTTAGTGGTGAGGTAACAGGGTGGTGTCACAGGGTTAACATTATCGATCTGGAAGCTCCAGGAGGCCTGGGGACTATGTGCTCATGGTCATCAAATAGTTAACATCTTCCATTTGGTGGGGGTTTTAGCATCTGTAAAATAACTTAGGAAATGTGTATCAGATATTGTTATCTAGGTACTTCAGAGAGGAGCTTAGAGAGGGAGAGTTTTTCTTCTAAGGCTCAATAAAGCTTTTACTCACAGGTTAATTTAAGAAAACAATCTAGCTTGGTGTTCATGAAAAACACAGTCATCTGGTTTAAAATGACAATAGTTGAAGTAAAAATTAGGTAATTATGTTAATAGCCTATTGAAGATTTCAGTCAATAAGGGAGGACACAATTTGGGCACCTTATTAATCATTCATTTTTCGAGTTGTATGACTTGTAACCTGCTCTGTTGGGTTAACTCAATTAGAAGTGCTCACAGGTATCATACATCTCTTCATTTTAAGTGCATCATTAATTTTATGACAAAATTAACCCAACACCATTAGAGCAACAGGCAAATCTTGACAGCTATTTTTTTCTTAGACGGTTCTAGTTGATATTTGATGGGGTCCACAAACAATTTTATCAGTTCAGTAGGTTTTTACCTTGAGCCTGCTACAGCTGATGGGATCCTAGGATCAGTGGTGACATCATTTGTGCTACACACAGCCTTTCCTTACCACACAGAACCATCCCCGATGTGTTCACTCTAATGGGGAAGGTTACTTTCAACTTTCTGCTTGTGGTGTTCTGATAACCTTGCATACTTAATTGTAATTGAGAGTCAAGTGACTTCTACAGAGTATGCATTTTAATTAGCTATCAAATGAATAGCGAGGTTGTTTGAATAGATTTTCTTTCTTTGTACTAATTAATTGGGAGTCAATGTTCAGGATCTTGTCTTGAAGAGTCCACTGAAGATGTTCATTTCAAATATATATATATACATCCACTTACAAGCATGGGATTCAGAGTTCATTTTGCATTGTAATATAGGCCAAAAAGAAGCATTTAAATGGATGTGCAGGTATCATGCTGCAAGGTAAATATATTTTGTAAAAATACAAAAAGATTTGTATTTTCTATTGCAGTCTTTAAGATAAATAAAAATGTGTTATTTTAAAAATCATTAAGGGCTTCCCTGGTGGCGCAGTGGTTGACAGTCCGCCTGCCGATGCAGGGGACACGGGTTCGTGCCCCGGTCCGGGAAGATCCCACATGCCGCGGAGCGGCTGGGACCGTGAGCCATGGCCGCTGAGCCTGAGCATCCGGAGCCTGTGCTCCGCAGCGGGAGAGGCCACAGCAGTGAGAGGCCCGCGTACCGCAAAAAAAAAAAAAAAAAAAATCATTAAGCAGGCAGGAGAGAACTCTGTAGGCATAATTATATCTTAACTGAATTTGAACAGAAATTATATTTTTAAAAAAGGGCAAATAATTCAAGATTTGAGGATTCCACAGAAAATAAATGGAATGTAGAATGGAGGCAGTATTCTGAATATCCAAAATACTTTTGTGTCCAATTATTTAAAATGAAAACACTTAGGCAAAAACTACTTAAGTTCTAATTTTTGCCTTCTGCCTGGACTTATAGCACTACCAAAAAAGTTGCATACAATAACATCAGCCTTGAAAATAATTTAAAAATTCATAAAACTATAAATAGTTTATTATTCTATGAAGTTTATATTTGCCATACCTATATTTACTAAACAGATAGTGACCCTTCCCATGCCACTGTGTGGCCTACAAAATGTGAAATGATCATCAAATTTCCTGAAAGAGGGTGAACACAGTTCTGAGATCAACAGTGAATGTATATTGCTGTTCTTCTTGCATAAAAGAAAAAGTTTGAATCTTCTGATGGGGATTGAAAAAAATGCATCTACCAGATCAGTAGCTGTACACCAAGTGTCATAAGTTATGTTAACATATTCCTGTAAAAATATCACATCTGGCAAAGGATCGCAATTGGGGCTGCAACTTAGTTAAGTTTATAGTAGTCCATTGTCATCTGCCAAATAGATTCATTCATTTACTTATTTTTGACTAATGGTTTAAGACAGAACCAGCACCACCATATCCTTTAGATCTTTAATTGGGGCACCAATCTCTGAAATTCTTCCAGGAATGTATTCTTGCTTCTGATTTACTGTTTTGACTTGAAGATAGGGCAGTTTCAGGAGCTTCCACACTTAACCCTTATCATAATCACTGTCCCTCCACAAATCAGAGTGAACATGTCGGAGTTTGGCCAGGTGCTCAGAAAATGCATCCCAACTATGTATTGATGGGCCAGGAAATAGCTACTGGGTAGATAGTTGGATGCACTAGATCCACTGTAAGATAAACCTGGATCAGAACTTTACTTATTACTTGGCCTCCCCAGGCTCCCACTAAATGAGGGGCATGATGATTGTTATGGTATCCTCTTATCAGTTTGGATACTATATCCAAAAACATTCCAAAGTTCTGAGTATTTCCTTTTTCCATTGTGAGGTTAAGTCTGGCAATTGGCACAGCACCTTTGAGGACAGATTGAAGGAACATTTATTCTTCCTCAAGGGCATTTGGTTTCACTTTCAATTATTGGATTCTGGGTCTGTGAACTGACTTAGGTTTTGAAACCACATCAGGAGTCATGAATTTTTATCCATTGCTGTAGAGGATGTAAATCTTCTATGTGCCACCTCTAAATTTCTTTGGATGTAAGGTCAAGTAACACCTAGCTGGCTGCACATCTATCTTGCTACCAGAAAAACCTATGGCCTATCAGTCATTGCCACAGACCCAAGGCACCCTGGTTGCCACTTCACCCTTGCTGTCCAAAGCAGTAAATATTTCTACCTTCTGTCTATTGGGTAAATGCTGCCACTTAAAGCATAACATTCTGAAATACTATTATCTCTATTGACACTGTAGAGCCCAGTTCCAGAAAACATCTCCTATTATCAAATCCAGCCTACCAAAGTTTTTAATTTGCCCTCTACCAGGGAATCTTTTATTACCTTTGTGAAGAAAGTATCCTCTTGGACTTTACACAAAACATGGTTGACACATACACTAGGTCCTAACATGCAGTAGGTCTGGCCTAACATTCCCACCTACCTCCTTTAGCCTTCTGACCCCAAATACTGTTAAGGCAGTTCCAGCATCTCTGCCTCATTTATTGAGGACTGTCATATTTCCCATGATTTAGGGATTCATCACAGCACAAAATAACTAGCTCCAGATGCTCTTACCATGATGTCAAACAAATTATCCTCTTGTATTCTTTCCTACTGGTCCCGTGTCTTCATGATCCACTTTTGAATGTGTTCCCTTTAATAATAACCAGGTTTTCTACTTTTTTCTGGAAAAGGAACTGTTTCCCTGCTTGAGCTGGTTGAACCTGGTTATTGACATGAAGGCAATGAAATGGGAACAAACTGTGGGGAGAATAAGGATGTCCTTGCAAGGCATCTGTTTTAGGTGAGATCTTTACAGAGCCTCCAGACAAAGGCAGCCTGTTTTCCTTTAGCAGTTGGGCAGGTGCTCCTTCTGTCAGTCTGGATGATTCAGAGAAACTTGGAGGTTTGACATTTTCACACTTGTCCACGCAAATATCCCCTACCAAAGTTTGCTTTCTATAAGATCACTGACCTTAAGCTGTGAGACAAGTCAAGTCTACACCAGGGTACCTCCTTTATAGCTCTGCTCCATGTAAAATGAAGTCCAGGTCTAATTTTCAGTATAGTCTGCGTGAGGCTGTAGGAGATAGGGGTCCCTTCAACTGCCTCCAATTTGGCCTTCTGACCTATAACAGTGTGCCTTGAGGTGATTGTTGGCTAACCTGATTCTATTTTTTTTTAAGACTTAAATAAATTATACAACAATATAATCCTTATAATTACTTTTGTCCCTATATTGTCCAAGGACCACAGCTACCATGTAAGCCAATGCTACATCTTCTACCTGTAACTCATCCTGGTTAGCACTAGTGAGACTCTTAGAAATTGTGATGCCACTGCATGTCAGGGTAATCATCACCCCATCTATCCCCAACAATGGGGTCCTTATTATATCTGTCTGTTTTAGAATTCCTTCCTGACACTTTACTTTGAAAGGCCACTTTTTATTTCCCAAAATGGAGGTTGAGACATGGGCCTTATGCAAGCAGTTTGTATTGGGCAGTTATTTCGAGAATAGGTACAGGAAACTGAGAATAGTAGACAATCCAAACAAGCAGGTGTTATCAAATTGATCACTAATAAGGGAATCTTGGGTTTTTTTCTCAGAGACTTTCGAAAAAGACAGGAAGAATGAAGCATGAAATTAGCTAAGAGATGGAATTGGGACATTTTTTTATTGGTTAATGGTTGCTCCATGTTGTATTAACACCTTCACATTACCAGGTTGCACATGCTGAGTGACAGGTAGGTTCCTGTAGATGTTCTTGTCCTCCCCATGGTCTGCTCTCATATCATTTGTCTTCAGGCAAATAATCAAGGTCAATTAGGTGTGTATCTTGAGTAAGACATTTTTGAGACCTGGTCAATAGGAGGGGGAGAACATTCAAGAGTAGATCATGAAGACGTTGGACCAGCAAGGAAGAATATAAGAGAATTTAATATTTAGCAGGGCATCTAGAGCTAGTTGTTTTGTACTGGCTCAGAGGTGCCCCAGGGCAGAAGCAAGAGTGTGTCACAAGTCAAATAATGGCACCATAAAGATGCCTGTGCCCCAATCCCTGGAATCCATGAATATGTTAGCTTACATGGCAAAAAGGACTTTGTAGATATAATTAAGGTTATGGACCTTAAAATAAGGAAATTATCCTTTATAATCCACATTGGTCCAACCTAATCACATAAGCCCTTAAACGCAAAAAGCATTCTCTGGCTGGAAGCAGAAGGGATCAGTAGAAGTGTAACTCAGGGAGACTGCAAGCATGAAGGAGCTATGAAACATGGTTCTGGGACGTAGGGGCCCACCTACTAGGACCATAGAGATACCTGTAGGAGCTAAGGATGGACCCCAGCTGACAGTCAGCTGGATTCTGCCATAAGCCTGAATGAGCTTGGGGGCACATCCTCCCTAGAGCCTGTGATAAGAGCTCCGGTCATCAACACCTTGATGCCAGCCTTGTGAAACCTGGAGCAGAGAATCTACTCAAGCCAACCTGGACTTCTGACCTACAGAACTGTGAGATGATATATGTATTGTTTTAAGAGGCTAAACCTGTGGTAATTTGTTATGGCAGCAAAAAAATCTAATCCAGAGAGAGACTAAGCACAGCTGAGGCCAAGTTCTCTGTTGTGCTCCTGCAAAGCTAAGTGCAGCAGACAGATTAGAAAGAGGTGAAAAGTGACACTGTGCAGTGGGAAGTAAGAGGTGTCTAATGCACCTTTAAAGGACAACATCTGGAGGAAAGATACAGGGCTACTAATCTCTGTGGATGAGTTCTAAGGACTGAAGACATGACTGTGGATAGGAGAGAGGAAGCGATATTCCCAGATATTGCACCTACATTGTTTATTAACAGTTAAAGAGGAAACTAGCAGTTTTAAAAGGCACCTGACAAGGAGCCTTTGATTCAGTTATTTGTAATTTTCTCTAAAACACTTAGGAAAATCCAAAAATATTGATAAATCGGTATGATATGTGTGAGAGTTTTTAGGTGAAGTGGCGCTAAGTAAAAAACAAACCAAAACCAGTGGTAATCTACCAATAATTTCCCTGATGAAGCTGAGTCTCTGTATAATTTAAAAAATGTGTTTTCTCCATACTCAGCATCAAGATGCAAAGGCCTGGGATCTGTATTAGAAAATAAAGTGGATAGCCATCCTTCTACCAGTCAGTGCTTCTTGAAGTGGGCAGAGCACTTCCCCAATCTAAGCTTCTACATTCTTTCAAAATGTGATGCTGCCAGAAAATAGTCCAGACCTCTAGGACTGTTTTCAAGAAAGAGAAGGGGTGCTGGAGCACTAAAGAAGCCTGGTGCTTTCCTAATGAATCCATGGACCAGGTATTTGGAGGTGCAGCTGGGTGTGGATTACAGGAAGAATCCCCATAATACAGCATACATGAGCAATGACACTTTCTGCACTTTCTTATTTTATTGTTTAAGTAAAGGTATATTGATATGAGAATGAGATTAATTAGACTGATTCTTAGAAAAGACCCACTAGGATATATGATGGAGAAATGGACCAGAAGTTATAGACCTAAGAAAGATATTTAAGAGGCATAAAATTGATGGAAAGAGTGGACAATAAATATTGTATACCCTATTTGCTGGGAAGCACTGGAAGTAGTGTTTTCTCTGTAATTAAACATTAGTGAATGGCGGGACTTCCCTGGTGGCACAGTGGTTAAGAATCTGCTTGCTAATGCAGGGGACATGGGTTTGATCCCTGGTCTGGGAAGATCCCACATGCCGCAGAGCCACTAAGCCTGTGAGCCACAACTACTGAGCCCACATGCCACAACTATTGAAGCCTGAGCACCCTAGAGCCCACGCACCACAACTACTGAAGCCTGCACACTCTAGGGCCTGCGTGCCTCAACTACTGAGCTCATGTGCTGCAACTACTGAAGCCTGCGTGCCTAGAGCCCGTGCTCTGCAAGAAGAGAAGCCACCACAATGAGAAGCCCGTCCACTGCAACAAAGAGTAGCCCCCATTCGCCACAGCTAGAGAGAGCCTGCATGCAGCAACAAAGACCCAATGCAGCCTAAAAAAAATTGGTGAATGGCAAAGAAAATGTAAAAAGCACTTGGATTACGCTTTTAAAAATTCCATAGGACAAGGATGTCAAAACATCATTCTCTAGACTTACAGATTGTTACAAAACAAAAACTTTTCAAAATAAGTTGGTATTGTGAGTAGGAAACAGGAAACAGATACTATGATACCTCAGCAGAAAACCATAAGAAGAAAATACACTAAACAGAAAAATAAAAAACTAAGTTAAAAAGAAAGTTGAGCAAGATAAGGAAGGACCCATCCCCAAGGCACTTGCATGCATGCACACACACAGACTCACACATGAATACGTGAAAAATAAACTGAATATGCAGGGGAAAAAAGTAAATCAGGAATTCAGGCCAGAAACTTGAAAATCTCTTCAAGAATAAAGGAAAAAAAAGGAGAAAAGATATTAAGATAATTTTTCTCTAGTAAAGAAAAAATAAAGATTTAATCTAAGAACTGTAGGTGATTCTGTGTATTGAAAGAAAACACTTTGGACAGAAGTGACAAAGACCTCTTGAAGAAAACTAATCTCAGCTAAAAATAAATTGTAGTAGATAGACAAAATTAATAAAAATGTATGTGTATATTTGACAATATATTTTAACTATAATTAGTTTTTGCTTTGTTTTCTTAAAGTCTGGGGAGAAATGTTACAAAGAAAGGAAAACCTGTTTGGTCTCAGACTTATCCTTAACAGCACTGAACACCAGAAAGCAGTGGGGCAGGTTCAACCTAACTTTGGAGGAAAAGAAAAAACTCCAAAAATATACATACAGTTGAGTTGACATTCATATTTGAACACCTTAGAAAAATGTCTGTACATATGCAAAAGTTCAGCAAATATACCACTGATAAAGGCTTTTCATAAGTATGCTTCATGAAAGATACTAATAAGACATCAGTCAAAATAAAGAAATTAAGGATGGAAGAATCATACAGTGATGGAATGATACATTTTAAAAAGAAATCATAAATGTAAAAATAGTTGAAAATATTCCAAATAATTGATAAAGACAAAACATATAAAAAGTAATACTTCAGTTAAAATATTTTCTTAATGGGACTTCTCTGGTGGTCCAGCGGTAAAGAATCCACCTTCCAATGCAGGGGACGTGGGTTTGATCCCTGGTTGGGGAGCTAACATTCCACATGCCACGGGGCAACTAAGCCCACACGCCACAAGTACTGAGTTTGTGTGCCTCAGTGAGACAGCCAACGTGCCGCAAACTACAAAGCCCACGTGCTCTGTAACCTGCACGCCACAACTAGAGAGAGAAAACCCACACACCACAACTAGAGAGAGAAAACCCACATGCCACAACCAGAGAGAAGCCAGCACACCACAACTAGAGAGAAGCCCACGCACCGCAACAAAAGATCCTGCAACTAAGACCTGATGCAGCCAACAAAATAAATAAATAAAATAAATAATACAAAAATAAATTTTAAAATATCATTCTAAAAAATATTTTCTTAATAAAACAACAAACTGTATCAACAAAGACTGTGAGGGTAAGCTAGGTTAGAGGAATCTAAGGATGTTAAATTCCTCAATTTAGAGAGAGAGAAAAAAACCTTATTTTTAAATTCTATATTTAATTATTTAGAGTTGGAAGTATTTACCAGTAGAACAAATTATAAAATATAATTTTCAAAAGAGAAAAATAAAAACAAGCAATATAGAGTTTCCATAAAATAAGCAAGAAATTGAATAAAAAGAAGTAACTAAATAAAAGCACAAGAAAGACATAAAACCAAATATTTTAATGTTATAATGTTATATTTTTAAAGCAGGATAGAAAAATTAAATTTAAGCATGATTCTAAAACAAATGAATAAAATTCTCTGAAACCATAATTGGTTCTCTCTAGTTTTTAAACTTCCTATTAATTTTTCTTCATTTTGTTTCCTAAAATGACTATTTTTTACAATAAAAATAAGCAATACAGCTTATGACAAAATAGTGAAAGAAGAATATTGGCTTCCTGTAAGATCACTTTGGATAGAAGAAAATAAGAAGCAAATAGGGAGAGATATGATTTTATATTAAAGAATAAGAATCTAGGAACTTGTTACTAATATGGATAAGTGTAGTGATTTCTGAAATTATAAGCCAGAGAAGCTAAACGTGATTAAAATTTAGGTAAAATAGGAGAAAAATGCCATCTTCACAATTAATGGGACCTCAAATTCAGTGTGTGAGAATATGTGAGTGTATGTACATGTGTGTTTGTATGTTGTCATTATTGTTACGTGTTTATATAGATTTCCACAAACATACTATTGACACTTGTAGACTGCAAGAATGGAGATTGCTCCATTTGAAATTTCATTGTCTGGTTATTTTCTACCTTACTTTTGACATTATTCATTGAGAAATATTGTATCAAATCAATCAAGCCATACTAAAGTTAGACTCTGTGTATTGTTTTTTTAAGTATCTCCATCAACAACCTTATTTCAAACTTCTAAATTTTATTCTAAACTATATTTCACAGTTTATTCTGTGTGTAGAAAAATAGTTCTCACTTATAAGTTTGTATATTACTGACTTGAATAAGCTGCATATGGCTTTCACTATTGACATTATATTTTGAAAGGCTAGGACAGTTATATTACTGGTTCTCCAAACCACTACAGCATAAAAAAGCTGGAAATCACCTTCTATCAGGAGACACATAATTTATCTATTAAAACTGCAAAAGAAACTACAGCTGAAAAATTATCTTGGAGTGAATAAATGACTAAAGTATCAGAATTGCATTGCCTAGGTTCACTGATCTCTTACAAATGCCGTGCTAAAGGGGCAGACTATCCATCAAAGAGAATGAACACCTTCTAAGCACAGAATTTATCAAATAGGCCATCTTTAGTAACAATTTTTCTTTGATTTTTGATCACTTTGGGTACAAAAAATGATGGGATTCACTAGAAACTGTTTTTCAGAATAAATTGCAGCCACTTAAGTGTAATATCTACAAGAGAAAAGTTAAACCAGAGAAGTCATTTCATTTATTTTTCTTTTTTTAGACTAGATACATGCACCTCATGCCATGAAGTATATGTCCCTGGGCCTTTTGATATTAGATAACATCAAAAACTAAATGTTTTTCTGAATAAAACTGGTTCTGAATATTTTATATTAACTTTATCTTTGCTGGACAAGTTAATTTTCTGGATATACTGAGTTAGCAATAGATTTGGTAGTAAAGTTGAAAAATACACCATTTTTTTGCTCTTTCTATTGTTGTTTTTCTCATATTCAAAACACATGGAAAAATAATTTTTGTGCTATGTTACCCAGTAGTCATCTTCAAAAGAAGTGCTTGAGTCCCTCTTTTTCTTACAAGTTACAATTCAAGGGAACCTATTTGAACAATGACTTTAATCTACATTAAATTTAAATAAATCTTTTAATATTGAGAGAGCCGTTGTTAAACAAACTGACAATAACTGGAATGGGGCATAAGGTGAAGAAAGTGGTTAGCTATATTTTGCTCAACTCTGCAGAATTTTAATTATCGTATATTTTAATCTTTTAAGTAAAACTACATGAAAAAGTTGAATTTGTAAATAGTAGTAGTATTCATAGACAGGAATAAGATTTTGTATCTGTTGGAAGATATGGAGATGGGAGAGGATAAAGAAAAGTTAACAATTTTTTTTTATATTTCCTTCATCACATGTATCAATTTTCCCTGTTAGGGATTTGGAAATTGTGGGCATTTTACATATTATAGTTCATTTATAATAGCCATAAAATACATTGAGTGTTGAACTTCTTTGAGTCATCATAAAAATGGAAAGAAACATTCCTAGATGAAAACTGCAAGCTTAAATCTCAACCTCGAGATACAACAAAATAAGCATATAATCAACCACTAAACAAAATAACACATAATCATTAATGATATCAAAAAGGCCACAAATAAAACATTTGCATAAATGAAAATAGCCCAATTTATGCAAAATGGTACGTTTCTAAATGAAAATTTTCCCTTAGTAATGACTTTTTAAAACTACATAGGCACTTTACTAATACCAAGTTTCTGTAACTCATGCATCATCAACATTAAAGAATTAAAATAAAAACTTAGGACTGCCATGATTTTGGTGATGAGGAGCCGTTTTTTTTTTGACTCAGCTGATCCAGCTGAAAGTCATTTAATAGCGGGAAACAGAACACAGCCCTAGAACAGCAGTTCTTAGCAAGAGCAATATTGTTCCCCAGAAGGCATGTGGCAACGTCTGTAGGTATTCTGATTGTTGCAACTTTGGGTGGTGCTAGTAGCGACTAATGGATAGGAGACAGAGATCCTGCTAAGTGTCTTACTCTAAAGAGGACAACAAAGAATTACCTGGCTCAAATGTCAAAAGGCTGAAAATCTCTGCTTTGGATGGAAAGACATATGGGTAAGAAGAAGAGTTTACCAGGAAGCATTCATTTTTTAGACAATGTGTCCCATCAAAACTTGAAGGAATATTTCAGGACGTATTTTGGAAAGGCATTTATAAAAATTGGTCACTGTGGAGAATTATACACCTGACTTTCTAATATTTATATGAGTTTTTGCAAAAGAAAATTGAAATAGAAACAGCTAGAGCCATAGAAATAAAGTTTGAGGAGTTGACAAGAAATATCTTTGTTCTCTAAACACTGAATGCAAAGTAACTGCAACTAGAAATACTATGGATTCTGATGTGGACTTGAATGAACCAGCATAGAATGGTGAAACATACTGTGAACTAAGGACCATGAGAATGTAGGTCCTTAGGATGAGCTGCATCCTGAGCTCTCTTGACTATAGTTTTCAGTGTACTAGAGAGAAAATAGGTCATTGATGCCAGACCCTGAGTGTTAGTTGTATATCATATATGTTTTGGTAGATACTTATACTAATGTTAGTTGCATCGAGGTCATTCCAATCTGTGGGTTCTTCTCTTTCAAATGATAATGTCAGCTATGGTCATAAAGCTCTGATATACAAAGACTCTTTCAGATAATACAACTCGATGATAGCTCCAGTCAATCAGACCCTCCTACATTTGCATCTTTCCAATACTCCAAGTAGGTACACTAATAACTATTCCATTTACAAAATAATGTCTACACAGCATCTAATGGATTCTGAGTTTTCCTTAAAGTACATTTTTTTGAGAATGGGAAAGAGCAGGAAGAATTTTGGCTTATTTCAACACAATTGTCATACTATTGTGTGTATAACCTATCTTTCTTTCTATTGCAACATGGCGTCCACGATGAGCAATGTATGGCAGGGAAAAGGAAAAAGTAAGAGATGTGTTTCTACTTCAAGAAGAGAGAAAATGCCTTCTTATTGTGATTTGAAAAATGATGCAATGAAATCAGTCCTAACCCAAGGAGTATGTCCTAAGGATACAACAAAAATTATGTCTCATGTTTACTAAAATAACTTCCTAAGAATGTTAAACTCCATAAAGAAAATAATTTTCTTTTCAAAAACTATCCAACACAAGCACTTAAATATGTAGAATTTCATTTAAATAAGCCAGTCAACAATTTTTTATAAAGTATTTAACACTTCATTGTAGAAACATAGGCAAAATGACTATTATAACCAAAATGAAAAATACCGTTCAATTTAAAAAATGTACTTAAACAAGAACCTGGAAAAGTTTATGATATGCATAACATTGTTTCAAGCAAAATTGCACTAGTATTACATAAATCAATCGTTTATAAAGGCCTCAATATGGCAAAGTTTAGAAATAGGTAGTATGCATGCACATAGTACAACAAAAAGTCTCTTTATAAAACAGCTGTGTTTTTTTTTTTAATGCTTGTACAAAGGGATAAAGAGCAATCACAAACATATTTCATCTGTTAATACATTATGACAGCTAAAAGTCAGTCATGTCTATCAGAGGAACAAAAAGCCCTCCATACCTTGTGAATAAATCTTTTGTGCCTTTAAAGATATTTGTATAAAAATGCTATACTTTTTTATACAACTTAAATAAATCGTATGTGTGTTTCAATTGAAATTTGAAAACAGACAAGTAAATGGGGTCCATGTGTTTTGTATAACCAGAAGAAATCAGAGTACCAGAGTAACTGGTCAGCATGTATACTCTCCACCTTTGATTATGGGCAGATAATTGTTTTTCCATAACTTGGAAAGTTCCTTAAGAATATATTTTGGATAGGGCAAATAATAGATTAGTCATATTGTATATTGAAAATATTTACTGATTACTCTATACCATAATGGCTGCCTTGCCTCTTCCTTTTGATCTCGCAAAGAGAATGCATTCACATAATTGAAACTTGTTATCAATTTGTGTGCTTATATAGTATTCTTTAGTGTTCTGTGTGTTAAGGGGTTGGGTTAATTTTCCACAAAATGCACGTGACTGGGAAGAAATTCCTAAGACATGAGTGCCCAATGCCCTGTTGTGCTCTAGGCTGGCTATTTACCTCAGGACTGAGGGAAAACAAAATGTCTTCTCCCATAACAAGTGTGTTCTTTCCACTTTTGATTATAATTTTGCTATGTTCTACTACCTAAATATAACTATTGTTTATAGGGTGTATACTTTTAGTATATCACAAGAGAGTCCACTAAATTTTGGAAAATGTAGTCATATGTATTCATGCAAATTATTAATTTTATAAATTTTTAAAGGTTTTTTGTCAAAATTCTCACTTGGCAACCTAAGACTAATTTCAAAGCTGGTTATGCTGAACTTGTGAGGGCTACATGTTTTCAGCAGTCTGAATCAGTCTTAATGGGCACAAAGAAGAGAGTTGACCATTCAATCATTTTTCCATCAATTTAAACAGAGAATTAAATGATATTGTATTACAGCTTTCAGACCATATAATGAAAAAGTGCAGAGATTATCTTTGTTGATTAAGTAGAACCAAAAAAGTTCATATAAAATAGATTGCTCATATTCACACTACAAAGGAATATGTTGTTTTTAATTTTAACAAATTCAAAGGTGTCTTATCAGCAGCATTGGTGTAAACTGTACTGTAGTGCAGTTCTTTTTCATAAAAATACCATACAAATGGTCAATCAGTAGTCATCAGCAAAAAATAAAACCCAGAAAACTCAGAAAACAATTGACCAGAAAAAAGATAAAGGAAGAGGTAATGCTGATCCCAAAACAAGTATAATACTGTTGGAACATACAAAAGTAATCCTTACATTTTATACATTTATACAGTATATAAAAGGTATCGCTCATTATGCCACTGTCTCTCTTATCCCAATTTCTATTTTCTTTGGAAGCAGTTCTTTCCTTTCATCAACACTTCCTAAGGAGTTTCGACAGTTTTGCCCATCCATATACAATTTCGCATATATTGGATTGGAGTAATTTGTTGGCTGAAGGAGAAAAATAAATATAGTTTTATTACCTGTTTTGACCACATGAATTTGTTATTTTCTATGATGTCTATCTTTTACTGTTAACAACATTTATATGCATTTCATTTAACTTACTAAATAGTAATTATATAAATGTAATTTAAATTCTGTTTACAGGCTTTCGTTGACTTTAGCATCGTTTTAGATAAAAACATAATTGTACGTTTTTCAGTTAACTTGTGAACCTAAGGGGAGCTCTGACATAATATTAAAAGCCTGAAGAAATCTTCATGAAAGCTATATTCACTGCGACTTTATTTAAAAGTACAGAACATTAAACCAAACTGTCTTATTTCCAGTCCATGTTTTCTCCCCTTAATGCTATTGCAGTGGCAGGAAAGATGTGCTGCCATCTTTTTGCTTGGTTATCTAACTGCTTGGTGCTTATAATTTTTCAATATGAAATAAAAAAAAAAAGAAAAATGAAAGTAAACTACATTAGTTGTGTAAACTTTAAAAAATAAAGACAGTATTTTTGCTTCAAACAATCTCTATGTACTTATTATTGGAAATATTTTTGGATTCTTCTAAAGAATTGTGAAGGACACATTCATTCTAAGTTTCATAGATACTTGCATCACTTTGAGGTAGAATTGAGACATGAAGAAATGATCTCTTTCATTTGAAAAACATATACAATGTTTATTATTTTAATAGTTGCAACTTAACCTGAGGTTGTTACCTAGTTGGATTTTTAAAATTTTGTCTTTCCAAAATAGAATGTTAAATCTTAGTCATAACAAAGAAATATTATATTTTTTGAGCCATGCAAATGAGACAAACATGATAAAAAAAATGAGAATGAAAAACAGTTGATGGGAGAGAGGTGCAAGGGTGAGATCAATCCTAGGAATCTTGATACCTGTCTTTAATCCCTCTTCTTTCCAATATGAACCATGTAACTTTAGACAAAGCACCTTTCTCTAGAAGCTAGTTACTTAAAAAGTTTTCAAGAATGGTTTCATACACCATTTCTAATTTCTCCATACAATGCCACATTTTGTATTATATTTTTATTTAAAAGGATATCAAATTTGTATATACTAAACAAAGCGCCTTAATAGAAAATAAACCAAGCCAAACATAAATTTAAACTATTCAGCTTAAATTTCTGGCTAGAGATTTCTGTTCTAACAATAGCAAATGCTCATGTTTACTGTTAAGGAGCTTTAACATTTTCAAATTTAGAAGAAGAGATATTTCTACTGAATAACTTGCCGAAAATAACATTTCATATATAATTTTGCATACGCAGGACACTTAAGCCCCCAATTTTAATGCTGTTTTGAAATCTTTTGTTAATTAAAAAATCATTAAAGATAAGCCCCTATCTAAGTCTAGTAATCATCTTTGATTGTGAGGAGTTCTGTGATGGAATGGGTATGGAATAATGAATTTTCTCTCACCCCAGCGGTTAGTGGTCCTTTCAAATCAGAGTTTAGGTAGCTGGGCAGCGCTGTGTGTGGAAGCTTGAAAGCACTGGTCCCTCCCCCTATATACCTGGGCTGTGTGTAAACAGAGAATTTTAGTTTCTGATCTAATATCATGGAACTGTTTTCATTGATATAAACTCATGTTAAGTCATAAAAATAACATAAGATATATTCTTCAGCCCTGGGGCATCAACATTGTGTTCATGGTAGTTTCAATAATTTATGAAATAACTATTAATATTAGATCTGTGATTCACAGATCATGAATTCATGAATCATCATTCACATTCACATCATGAATATATCAAACCATTGTAACAAGTGAATACTCTATGAAAAACACTTCATCATGAAGGTTGCTTTGGTGTGGCTACCTGCTTTTTAAAATCGTCTATACCTATAAATGTATTTTCTGCAGTTACTTCTTAGGCAACAATTCATATTTACATTTCAAACATCAGGACTCAGCTAGAATCAGCCATCTAAGTCACATTTAGTGTAATTTTGGTCAATCAGAAAATAAGTAAATAGATATTTACTGAATGTTATTTGCTAAATACATTAAAAATATATTTGAGGGGCACTGAAGCATAGCTTTATCTTCCTAGAGTAAATATTTTAAAAATGAAATGGAATATTAAAAAGCTAGCCCCTTTAAGTATCCAAAATAGGCTTAGCTCTATCACTAGAAATAAAATGATGGGGAAAATGAGAACCCTCCCGCTCATAAAAAGTGTATAAGGTATATCCTCATCAGTTCATATTATAGTTACAGATACTGTATTTTATTCCTAAGAAAAATTCATAGAATATGAGAAGTCTATTATTTAAAATGTCTTTCTCCTTTATAAATTATCAAACAACATGCACAGTATGTTTAGTGTTTCAATTTCCAGTACAAAACACTGAAACTTAGGTTACCAGGGTTTATTTCACAAACAAATTCAAATGTAGGAGTTAGTAACTGAATTAATAATTTAGAGCAACTAAAAAATTATTTCTAATGAGGAAAAAAGTATACAATATCTTCTGATAGCGTAAAAACTTATCTATGCAATAATGATTGATTTCTTTTCATAGAAATGAATACTTCTTCAGTTTCAGACCACCAATTTTAGGCTTAGAAAGTCTGGCCGTGGATTCAGAACTAGATTGAATATATGGGGACCTATTCAGTTTCTTTGGGAACAGCTATTGCTATGAGTGCAAAGCCATGTGATCGTTGCGATTATTTAATATAATGGTGCATTTTGGACAAAATACCTTTAATATATCAGAATATAAATAACCATTTAATGAATGAACAAATAAGCTAAGAAAAATCATACCATACTAGCAAATTGATGCTCTTAATTCATTAATTCAATTGATGCTCTTAAAATATTCTATAATTATCATGCAAAATATTCCGATTATACAGTGAAGGGAATCTTTGCAAGTTTATCTAGATAGTTGTATCATTTATCTATTTCTTATGAAAGCTTCCAAACTGAGCATTCAGTAATATGAACTAATAGAAACTAAAAAAAGACTGTGGATTTTTAGGCTATATATATCAATGGTATGTCTCAAATCAATAAGAAGGATACTATAGTAGGTAGAAAAATATTGTTTAAAAGCGATTTGATCACAAACAAATCCAAGCACACAGCTTAGTGGACTCTTCAATAAAACATTATTGGAAATAAAGTACTTATTATGGCAATGAAACACTGTACTCTTTTTGTTATTAAAAATAAATCAGTAATTTTACACTTGGCTGTATATTTAGATGTGCCAGCACCTCAACACATTTGAATATTATTTTAAATAAGCTATGTTTATAAACTAAGCGAATAAATAAATATTATTTTCCAAAACATGTTACATTAACTTCGTGCTTCAGGTGAATGCAGTCCACAATTTTATTTTTTCTTTAGAAGAGCCTATAAAATTCAATGCATCCTAAAGTTCTTTAATCTAACTTCAGATAAAAGAAATAATGATGAAATTCAGAACCATTTTATGGAGAAATGACTCAAGAATGTTAGTGCTCACAGTGCGTCATCTTAAAACTTTACCTTTGCTGGGTCCACCATAAAGCCAGGATCTAAAAGACCTCCATCGCTGTGATCATGATCCACCTCATACATGTTGTAAGATGGATTGCCGATTTCTACATTTATTCCTCCATTGATAATAGGTTGTCTTCTTATAGTTTTCGTCCTAGAATAAGTGAACATTGTGTGAGTTGTCTAAATATCACAATGTGATGCATGAAACTGTCGTATTTGTAGATTTAATGACATTTTAATATAACTGACGGAACATTCTTAAATAAAATACACTGAAAATAAGTGACATTTATTGATTCACAGAGGAACAAAAACTCTGAATGTAATACATTATTTTCCCAAATTATTTAGATTTAACAGTAAAAAATGCACTTGGAACATATTCCTTGTAAATAGCTAATACCACATTAGTTGAAACTGAATATTCACTAATCAATTGCCCTTTAAAATTCTACTTTCTCCCTTTCGTTCCTGAAAAACGTCTATAAAAAAATAGTGATAAACTTTCAATCCTCAAGTCACGTGGCTAAAATCCTCTTTTACATAATTCAAAAACGGACTCGTGGGGCTTCCCTGGTGGCGCAGTGGTTGAGAGTCCGCCTGCCGATGCAGGGGACACGGGTTCGTGCCCCGGTCCGGGAAGATCCCACATGCCACGGAGCGGCTGGGCCCGTGAGCCATGGCCGCTGAGCCTGCGCATCCGGAGCCTGTGCTCCGCAACGGGAGAGGCCACAACAGTGAGAGGCCCGTGTACCGCAAAAAACAAACAAACAAACAAAACCAAACCAAAACAAAAAAAAACGGACTCACAAACTCTAGCTTCCAGATAATAACCCCACAGACAACTCACTCCTTATAGATCTTTTAACTGCATATTCAAATAAGTTGAAATAATGATACTTCCAGTAATATATAAAATCAACAAATATGTAATCTGTGAATAAAATGTACAATTTGTGACATACAATACATAAGCATTATCATTTTATTGACATTACTAATCTTACACATTAATATTACAAAATGCTCTTTAGAGACGCTTGCTATTTCAAGGAAAAACTACCACAAATGTAAAATTCTATTGAATGTTTAATAACTCCCTTGTTATTTTTGTTGGAATATGCAAATGCAGCCATTCCATCAATATAACATAAGGGAAAGGTTGTCTAAATTATAATCACTTAAAATGAAGTAGAGGGATAAAATGGTTCAAAAAACATAGAATTCAGCAGTTGGAATATGTAAATCATACTTTAAGAAATTTTCTTAAAAAAATCGGCTTCTGTAACTATTTGTGTAATTTATTTACTGTTGGTCTAGAACCTTGCATCTTACCTTCTTTTTCTTTTACAAAGCACTAAACCAATTACCAAGGTGGTTATCAAAGTCACCAAGAGGACAAGAGGCACAATGATGGCTATGCTTCCTGAAAAAGAAATGAATGAATAGATGAACACATAAATAAAATGAAGACAAGACTGATATAACTGAACACTTTATTACACCAAATCATTTGACAATTGACATAATAAAAATAAAGCTGAGGCCAAATGTCTATATTCCTAGTTCATAACTACATTACTGGAAAATCACTTTCTTATTAAATACTTGATCTGCTGGAAATGTTTCTTTAGATATCCTTCATTTATATGTTACCATTAAATACCTTGAGGTTAGAAATACTGACTTCTTTGTCAGTCTGACTCTGATTCTCACCAGACACATTTATTTGCAATGACATAAGTAAAGAAACTGTGACTGAACACACATTTCCACAATTTCCCTGGCCATATTTCCACACTTAGTTTTTTTCCTTTAGCTATAAATACTCCCTGGCCATGAGTACATGTGGCAAGTTAGATGGCAGTCTGGTAAAACTAAAGGGGTAACAGTTTTGGATTTGGATGGACATAGGCCTAAATATCAGTTTCACCACCTACCTGAAGTGAGACCTTGGAAAAGTTATTTAAAATTTGAGGCTCATGCTCTTTACCTGTTAAAATAGAGACACGAAGACCTACCACATAGGGCTCTTAGCTTGATTCAACAAAATAGGGGGACAAAGTGGATTCTCTTTCTCAAATTCCAGTTCCAGAATATTTTCAGCAAACCACATTTAAGTGTTTGGCTTATGTTGTAAATGTCCACTTTCCCTCTTTATAAGAATGATCTAGGTTGTATCACTCATCTTCAAAATGGAATAACAGATCTATGGAATCGATTTTCAAAAGTGGTCATAGAAAGCGGATCTTAGTTTTTATGCAGCTGAGCATAGGGGAGAAGTAAAACTGAGGAGAACCTCTGCCCTGCCCTCCATTTCTAGGTTGGCAATAAGAGCAATCTTTTTTTTCTAAAGAAGAAGGAGACGATACCCTTTTACTGATGATGCGATCCACAGTAAGATACACCTAGGGTCATATGTCACTTATGCAGGAAGAAAACTGAATGCAAGCATTGCCTAATAACAGGAGAGTATTAAGAAGCTCTATCAAGTACCTAAATCTCATGTTTCCAACAGACAAATATCTAGTGCCCATAAGACAAGTCTTTGTCTATTTGGAATAAGTATCTCATTGATTCTGTCAAGTCAGCTTAATCATTGGCTAAACTGAGAAACACAGTAACACCCAAACTAATTGAAATTTAATGTGAGGATCTTGAATGGTTCAGGAATGAAACGTTAATAGTTATTAAATATATGAATTTTTCTCTGCATATACATGTATATGTAAAATACTGTGGTAGCAATTAATGGTAATATTAAGCATGATAAGCAGCTGCTTAGGGAATTTAAAATAGAAGTATAGATCAGCTTGAACAGCTCTGGCCGCAGATATCTGTGTGAGGTAGTACATATTGCAGATCATTTACCAAAATACCAAAAAGTCTTTATTAAGGAAATGTCATATATAAGATAATCTTTCAATTTGGAACTTCAAAAATAACTTGACTAAAATGACCAAATAACTCTCTTCCATGCAAGAGAAAATATGGCTTGCCTTCTTTAGTCAGTTTCTGAAATGTAAACCTCATTTTATTTTTTTCATGCTGTTACCAGCACTATATGATTTAGTGAGTTTGATATTACATTACCTCCTTGGTTTTGGGAAAGTGAACTTTATATGAATGTGTAATTTATTAATAATTAATGTAAGTGGAGAATCTGGCACCTTGGAGAGTAATTAACATTTGTTCACAAATTTTAAATACCAGTGAACAGCTTGATTTCTTCATAAACTGACTTCAACTGATTGATCACAACTTTATAAATATCCTCACTTCATCATTTATATTTTTTTCTGCTAAAATTTTTGGTAAATTTGTAGGTTTAAAATATATATCAATACTAGTTTTAAGGTATATAAAGTTACTTTCCCCTCAAATCAATTATAAATTATTTAGAATATTAGATTTTATTTGTTCTACATAGTGTCTTTTATTCTTATTAGGTAAAAATGCTGTTAATTATGCATGCTAGAAAACAAAGAACTTTGTTTTTCTTTTTCCCATGACAGATGGCAGTTCCAATCCCTCACATTACAGCCCTCTGTTTAAGAGCCTAGCATTCTTATATGTTTATATAAGCTATCAAGGTAACTGCCATAATGCTCAGTATAGCCAATAAATAATAAAGGGTGGCAATTTGGCAAGTTTTTCTTTATTTTTTGTAAATTAGTTTATATTCATAGAAACAACTGGCAAATATATATATTTTTAGAATATAGTATAGATATTTATCAAAATAAGTATTTTTTCCAAGCAGTATATACAGCAGTAAATATCATATTGTACCATATAACAATCAAGATCTATTGTAGGTGATATTTTTAATAGTATATTTTTGGTGGACTGTTCTAAACAGATTAAAAAAAAAAAAACACACTCTGAACTTGTTATTGGGTGGAGGGGAAATCTTAACAAACTTCTCACAGAAAATAGAGCCAGTCTTTCTTTGCCACATTGTTCTGTAGCCTCATTATAAAATGCTTTTCCATTTGAAAGAAGAACTGGCTTATCAAATTGTTATGTTGAGGAGACCCCTTCAGTGGGAGAGGCAGTACAGCATCACGGTTGATATAATAGATTCTGGAGCCAGGCTACCTCAAATTTGAACCTCAAAGGTCAAATCTCAGCTTACTAGCAACATGCGCTTGGGCAAATTTATATTCTTTGAGTTTACACATTTATAAAATGAGTGTTATCATTAATATATACCTCATAGTAATGTAAATAGAATTGTGTCTATTACACAGAAAGTGCTAATACATGTTTATTAACTAATTCAAAATACATATTGCCATATGACTCTGTGTATGCCTCTATGTTGCACTTTTCACCATATGTTGTAGAGATCAGTTTATTTGTAACTGGAGGGCATAAGCTATCTATCTTTGTTTTGCAGATAGCACAGTGCCTAGGATATCATAGGGACTATACATTCAGTTCTCATTTAGCAGATATATTTTAAGTGTTGCTATACTCCACACACTCAACATTTACTCTACTTTGCACTGGGGATAGAAATGTCCCTCCTCTCATCTTGTTTGATGTATATTAGAAGATGACAAACACATGGGTTTATTTAGCACAGTGATAAGCACTACCCTAGTGAAAGTATGTATTGCCCTGAAAACATAGAGGAGTAGTATCCGGCTAGATCTGGGATAGAGGAGGACGAGTGGTGTGCCTTTGAGACCTGAGGGATGAGTTCCATGAAAGAGAATGCAGGTTGAGTGGAGGAGGAGATATTGAATTAACCTAGGGAGAGAAATATGAAAACCTGGAGGAGAAAAGATCAAGGAACAACAGTCTGAATGGAGAGTAGAGCAGAGGGCGGTAGAAGGAGATGTGGCTGTAGAGGAAAGCAAAGGGGATGTTAGGAAGGGCTGTGTAAGCTACATAAATGAGCCAGGAATTTATGCTATTAAAAAACAGGATGATGTTGAAGGAAATTTAGGAAGTCATATTTATGGACTATATTGCCTAACTTAACTTAAAAAAGAAGGAAGGTTAAGAGTGACACTTAAGTGTTGCTTGGATAACCAGGTAGATTTTCCAGCTATGTGTATAGACAGGAAGGCAAAACAAGGTGTATAAAAATGGCTGGTTGAGTGGGAGAAGGGGATGAGATCATTTTGGGAAACACGGAGCTTCAGATTCCTGTAGTATAGAGATATAGATATATAGATATAGACAGAGATGACATCAATATGGATACAGCAGTTGTGCAGTGGGATATGTGTCTCAGCCTCAGAAGAGAAACCAGGATTGAGGATAGAAATTTGGGAGTAATTAACGAAGAGTTGAAAACCGAGATCAAGGAATTATGGATTGCCAAGGAGAATATATGTAGTGGTATGTGGAAAATGAGATAACTAGAAGAGATAAAAAAGAAGTATCTCACAAAGAAGACAGAGTTGTTTCAAGAGGTTGGGAGGGAAACCAGAAGAGTTTACTATCATGAAAGTTAAAGAAAGAATTTTTTGTTTATCGAAGTTATAGTAGAAAAATATAAGCATAAATGATATCATTACAATTGACCTCTTTTGACTTGCTGCTATATATTCTGCTCTTAAGTTTATGTTTACATATATGTATAAATGTGTGTCTCTCTCTCTATATATACAGTGATTTGGATGATGTTTCTTAAGCACTTTGATAAACTGTTATTTTAAAAATCATAAAGAACATATCATGTTCCAAACTTAGCAAAGATTATCCTTCCAGTGATCTTTGAGGGGCTGCTTATCATCCTGGTCATGTATAATCATCCTCACTTTGTACTACTCTCACTCTTGTCCCCTTGGTGTCAGTACACTAATTTTCTTTCAATCCCTGGAACATGTTTAGCTCTTTCCTACTCTAGCGTTCTTGTATCTGCTGTTTCTTTTGTTTGAAATACACTTAGCGTCTCCTCCCCTTTTTAATCATTCAAGTCTGAGCTTAAGTATCACCATCTCAGAGAAATCACTCCTGACCTCAGCTCTCCCCTAACATTCTCTATTTCTGTGTCTTTTTTACTTCCTTCACAGATCCAATCAAGACTCATAATTATTTTCTACGTGTTTACTTATTTGCTTGCTTTCTTGTTTAACTATTTTTTTTATCCCTCTGGTACCTCAGTTTCATGAGAAGAGGCATTGACTATTTTTTTTTTTTTTTTTTTTTTCTGTACGCGGGCCTCTCACTGTTGTGGCCTCTCCCGTTGCGGAGCACAGGCTCTGGACGCGCAGGCTCAGCGGCCACGGCTCACGGGCCCAGCCGCTCCGCGGCATGTGGGATCCTCCCGGACCGGGGCACAAACCCGTTTCCCCTGCATCGGCAGGTGGACTCTCAACCACTGCGCCACCAGGGAAGCCCTGACTATCTTATTCACTGATTCATCCCTGGGATCTAGACATTACTTGACACTTAGTAGAGGCTCAATAAATACTTGCTTTTGGATAATTAGGACAGAGGCATTATTTTGTTGCATTTTTCTCTATATATTTGCAATTTATAGTTATATTTATAATTCCTTGGTATAACATAATTAATTTTTTTTCTGTTTTTAAAACATGATGGTATAAAAGACATGAGGATAAAGTAGGAAAATAGAAGATATGAATAACCCCCTAACAGATATCACATTTCTGTTGTCACTACAGTAAAATACAGCATCATTACATTACTGCCCCACAAATGCTGAGTATATTTTTATCCTCCTTAAATTTAGAAGATATGAATAGCATAATCCAAACACTGAGCATCCACTCCCTTAAAACTTTAGGTAAATCTAAAACAGGAGTATAAAATAAATATTTAATCATCCTTAGTTTAAAACTCTTCCAAATAACTTCAGAAAAGTTTCTGCTTTTTCAAGTGGAAACTACGCAGAAAGTTCTAGAATAATAGATCCACTTAATTCCACAGGCAGGCTGATCTTTAGATACTTTAAACCGCAAGGGGGCAGAGAACATCAGTATGACTACTCAGAGATGATTAAGAAAGCTGCTCATCAATTAGAAAGGTAAATCTCGTGCCAGTTGATAGCAGTTAGGCTGAGAGAGGCAGTCTATTCCTGATTGTGTCAAGGTCCAATGATTATGCAATGCTTCACTGTAAGTGGAAATGCAGATTTGAAAACACATTCCTAAAGTATCCATCTTTCTTATTGAACAGATTACTTTTGCCCAAGTTCGGGGAACATTTGACAACCATTCAAAACCACTGGAGTTTACCTGAGAAAATAAAAATAGCCCTCCTACCTTAGGAAGGATCAGTTTAACTACCTTTTCTCTCCTTTCAGAGTTACTGAGGCAAGTTCCTCTAAGCACAAATGTCTGATAAGTACCTTTTAACAGAGTCATTATGTGGTCAACTTTGCTCAAATCTGAGATAATTTGACATTTGCATAGCTAATAGCCCTTTCAATGTGCATTGATACTTCCATTAAATGTAATGACTTTAAATCAGTGATGGAAGAAAGAGCATCAGAATCTTTGGAAAAAGGGTTACAACTACTTGCAACTCCTCCTTCCATGTGATAGTTCCTATTTTAGAACTGTTGCATGTAATTAGAGGCATTTTTCTTATAAGGGAGCTTGTTGCTAATGCAAATGGTTGACAACATCACCTTTCAATAAATACATCTGGCACACCCCTCCTCAAAATCATCTTCCAAACACGAAACTTTCCCTTGTAAATGGACCTTATACATAAATTGAAAATTCAATTGACATTCTACTCTGTTTCCTTCTTTCAGAAAATTTTATCAATATTTAAAATTGTTTTGATTCTCTAAAAGACTAAGTTTTTAATTTATCTTAGATAATTGAGAAGTTATCATAAAAGAAAGCCTAAAGTACCATGACTTCATTAATTCTCAACTTATTACTTCAGTATGTTTTACAGGTTGGTAACTCAAATGCATTTTTTCATTACAAAAATGCTCTTAATGATGGTTGAGTCTTATAACTGGTTCACAAAATCATATAAATTAGTATTCCTCCAGAATTGTTAGTACTAATGTCAGTATGATCCTGGAAGAGAGAGAAGAGAGTATTTTTTTTTCTTTTGCTCTTCTTCTGCAATATCAAGTTGGGCAAGGTATATTTTTCCACATCTCCTATATTTTATGAATCAATTCCTCAAATCCTAGTGCCCTATTCCTACAACTACGTGTCCATAGTTTTGCTACAGTATTCTCCCTTCCCTTCCTAAAGACAACACACAAATTCTAAGTTAACACCTTATGCTCCATGACCAGAATCACGTATCTCACTTTTCCAAACGCAAAGACTCATTTCTAAGGTTATTTATTCTATACCTATTTGCCATTTTTCAAAGATGGTCATCCTTACTAGCCCAAGTTAATCTCTAAATGGTGGAACTTTAGACAATGTCACTTGAAGAATTTCAAGCAATGATAAATTATTTGGGGACAGGCACAACAAACAAGTAGATCAGCAAACACTGGGAGCCTATGTCTAAGGTACAAAAATCATATACTTTTGATTTTGATAATGTCTTTCTTTTTTCACGAATTCCATAGTATATTTTTTGTTTGTTTTCATGTATGCTCTCTCACCAGCAGTGAAAGACTAGAGAAAAATTGCTAAGTAAGCATTCATAAATCAGAGGTATTATTTTTTCTCTTCAAGAGTATATTTACCCACTTGATAGTTATTCCAGATTTCTCAAAAATTTTCCGCTCATTAGTGATAGTATGTGTGAATTGGGAAAATTTATGTAAGACTTTCCTTGTGAAAATCTTTATAAAATCATTTAAAATTGTTGGAACACACACACATAGACACAAAATATTGATGTAGATAAAATTTCATATCAGGGACCTGTCCTAAGACTACAGCTACACACAAAAAAAAACTTGTAAAATGTTGCTATATTTTAATATACTTCAAAACCAGTACTTTAAAGATAAGGAAGCAATGAATCAACTATGCTCCTTATTAAAAATTGCTTGTTAACATACTTCATCACTTTGAGACTAATCAAGTTTGTTTTTCCACAACACACTGAATGCACTTCAAGAAAAATACTCTAATTAAAACAGGAAATTACTTTTCTTCCCCAAGCATTCTCACATCCATTGTGATATTTGCAGCCTTTGCAGCTGACGCACATTTCCGAAGAAAAGCTTAAGCTAGGTTTACAGATGTGTGTTCTGAAAACTGCCAAAGTTTGAGATGAACCCTCACAGCCTAAAAGAGCACATAACGCTGGATCCTGTCACCAGGTGAGAGTTCAGTGCTTCTTCTTTCAAAAAACATATGGATTGCAGATCTCTTGCAAAATTCCATAAAGGAGATTTTCCAAGACTCAATTCCCACAATAATGGTATAAAAAGAAAACAATGCTTTCTATACTATGTGGAACACCCAAGATATTAATCTGAGAAACTTACTTGTGCTGATATGATCAGATTTGCTGCTCTTTGGGGCCGGCCTCTCACACTGTGTGCCTGACCAGTTGGTGGAACATCTAGAAAGATAAAAACAAACAAAAAAATCAGTGAGTAACAAACCCCACAAGTCTGCTAATGTAGTAACTTTAACCAAATGAAATAAAGGAAGAGCCTGCTATCACAGATTCATGAATTTTAGATAGAGATTTCTGCTAATTTCCTGCATATTGTCAGTATGCTAAGGATAACTTCAATTGGACTTCACTTGTTAAAATACTTTTTAAAAGTTAAGTTTATAGTCATTTTTCTTTATTCTATGTTAAACTTAAAATTGGCATATTTTATAACAAAACTGAAATTTTAATTAAGAATTGAGATTAATTTGAGACGTACTGAAAATTATGCCACTATAAAAATTGAGTTTGCCTGTCAAGCAAATCCTTCTTTAGTAAGTTTCTGTGATTTATTTTTTCTGGTTCTAAATTCAAAGTGGAACTAACAACCAAACAGCAAATGGTCATATGTCTCATAGTTCAAACTGCACAATTTTTACTCTTTTAATCAGAGAAAGGGAAATATAGTGCTTTCCCATTTAACATCATGCTTCTATTCCCATGAAATCAAGACAATATGCCCAAGTTTTCATTCAGAGAAGTTCTCTTTCCCATATAGGAACCATGACATTATGATGGGAAGTCTCACAGAAGATTAAAATAATAGATTTGATTAAAATCCTTCATTTAAACATAAATCACGACCATATAATTAGCTGATTGTATCAAACTAAATGCTGGAATGGTTTTAGCTATGTTTGAACGATGTCTGCTGGCTAACACAAGATGCCTCCATGCATCTGTCAGAGGAAATCCATAGAGAAACAATTTAATTGGCTTCAGTTCTTATTTAAAATGACTGTCAAATACCACCACATCACAAGTAGTTGTACACAGTAAAAGAACCGCTTCCAGAACTATTCCAAGTAGATATCTTTGGGCATGGTGGCCAAACTAAATAACTGCCATTTCTGGGTCTCTTCCAATTCTGTCATAGCCAATTCAAGTAGCTGAAGCTGTTTGGGAACTAGGCTTCTATGATGCCATGTGAATTATTCGTGGTATTTGTGAAGACAGTATCGGGTGTCCTAACACAAGGGCAAAATCTCATAAAATCATCATATTGACAAACTCAAATTACAAAAAGAAAAATTTGTTTCATAAGAGCATACATTAACTTCAGAATAATTGACAGCAATGTTACTATTCAAGAATATAGTTATTTGATTAATAATGATATTATAAAACTATGAGTATGGATCATGATTTCAACGAAAATTAATATCATTATATTATTATTAAGTCATCACTCATGCATTATCCTGATTTTTTATTTAGATCCTTTATAAAAAGCTTACATATATATTTTCTATACATCACATTTATTATATGCCATACTACAAGTAAATCATTAAAATAGGTAAATAAATTTTAAGGCCAGGTCTATGACGCTGTCTGTATTACTGAAGTGAGGTAATGAAATGAGCATATTTCAAATAATTATAATAAAGTGAACAACCAATAAAATCATTGATTTAAAAAAATCAGTTTTCTCCTTTAGTTGTGGTTTTGCAGTTGAATGTTCTAGAAAATTGGTCCAGTTCTTCAGTTCCTAATTCTTGACACAGTCCAAAGATAAATCAAAATAAGATGTTTAGGCAAATTTTGCAAACTTCGTTAGAATGAATCCTAATCATTGCAAAAGTCTTTTTGTTCTTTGTAGCTTTACATTTGTCAAATCTTTCTAATTGACCACTGAGGATATTTTACATGCTCCAGTGAAAAAAATAATACTGATTGCTTGGTAATTTTATTATATAACTGATGTGTACAAAGCTATTTTAAAATTAAAATATCAAAATTTGCTCTTTACATTACCTCCTTTGAAATAACAACAGTAACAACAGCAACATAAATCAGGTTCATGTTAAGCAAGAGAAATGATCTGAGATATATTTTGTTGTGTTAATAGAGATAAGAACCTCTGGGGCTCATCATAACACTGAGATGCTTGGAAGTCAGAAAATGGAATTGCTCAGGAATTGGAGGAATAAATGCTAATTGATAAGATGTTCTGATATGAGCATCATGTGTTTTAAGTATTTTAGGAAGTTATTAAAAATATGCCTTTAGAACTCCAGAAGGGCAGAGAGAGATTTTTAAACAAAGAATATCAGGATACTGTGATTTTTATTCCAAACTCTGAAATTATTTAAGTAGGACGGGTGGTATTTATTAACAGTATTGAGTAATTTTCTGTTTTATCCATAGCTTGGAACCCAGTATTTATATTAGATAAAATATATCACTTGCTAGTGGTCATGATGCTCCTCTCTTTTGCATTGTGGAAGCACACTTAACTTCTTAGCTTTCACGGAATATTTTGTTTATTACGTACTGGAAATAACTCTCAAAGACTGTGCTGGAGAAATAATTTTAACAGTTCTGCATCTTAATCAACTGATGATCATCTTGCAATTTTCCCTATACTCCTTATAAAATAATGTTTTATGGCCAAATATAAAATATGTTCCACTTGTCTACATTAGTTCCAGTTTAAAAAAAATAATCTCTTTTGAGATATTAAATCAAATAGAAGTGATTATTCTTGTTGCCTACCTTACAAAACTACAACTTAAGGCATTTGCTGCTCCACAAGTACTTCCTCCAATAGTTGATTTAAGACGAAGTATTTTTACTGTCTTTATAGAAATTCATAAATCTTCATTCTCTGAGTAGACTACAGTGATCAAAGCCATTAATGGCAGATCATTTAGGAATTGAAATGTGTGTGAATCATCAAAATTTCCAGCCAAATTCCCCACTGAATTATTTGCATAATCATGCTGACTATAATAATTTCTGGCATCTGTGTCTTTGTCATTGTTCCTCAAGAAAAATCTGTAGTCCATGCCCTAGTCATCTTTAATCTGTACTGTTGCAATCTACTGCTCCCTGCTATTCATCCCTGGACAATTATCTTTGAGTTAGTCCTGCATGGTCCTCCCAAGAAATCTTATTTTTTTTCTTACCATCACAAACATCTGTATATCCTTCCTTTTAAATTTATTCTACAGTTATTTCCCCCACTGTGGTTTACCCTAGGACAATGAAAATCAGCTTCTTTTTCTTATGTGTTTGATCACTGTACCACTCTGAATTATTTAACTTTTTAAACACTTTTATGAATTTTGGATTCATGAAAGTATTGTTGGATCATGGATAGGTAGATAGAAAGATGGTTAGATTCTTATTTATTCAAACAATTGTTTATCCTTCTCTTTTCACATTATCGTACGAAGATATTTGCTTCAAAAGCAGTCTTTTTGATTTCTCCCCTTCTCTCCAAGGCCAGTGACATTGGAAAGAAAGATTATCGTTATATTGTTTTCCTAATCTTATTCTTCCCTTTATGTTCTAGGTTAGACTAATGATTATCAAACTGAAAAATGTGTTAAAGTTGAAATTCTGGAGGCCCATACACCAGAGATTTTCATTAAGCAGCTTGGAGCTGTGGCCAGAAATCTGCATTTTAACAAAGTAAGCCTGATGCAAATACTTCACAAATCACACTTCAAGAGATATTTGAGATAAATTATTATGTTCCCACAGACTTTGTTCTTATACCAAATATTGTTCAATCATTTAAAAAAAATTTAGTATAGGAATAATAGTATGCATATCCAGCAAGACTGTTCAAAAGGTTAAATGACATTGGTAGAAGTTCTTAACATAGTATCTGAAAGTAACTGAGTGGATTTTTGTTTGGGGTAACTAATTCTCATATGAATGTTACTATATGAAATGCTTGGATAGTTAACTTATTGTGTTCTTTAACAGTGTGTGCAATTATTGTATAGTTACAATATTCTATATTTCAATTGTAATTTTCTGTAACAGGGGGAGTACCTTTGTGTAAAGGCAATAGTGTAGCATATATTACTATGAAGCACAGTAAATATTTTTGGAATATCAAAATAAGTTTAGCATATATAAGGGAATAAATATATAATCTTTAAAAAGAAACAGGTTTTACAATACAAGCATAAATATAAGACATATAATTAAACTGTCCAAAACAATGAGAACTCTGAAGTAGCAGAGAGATTTTACAAAAGGAATTGAAATCAGATATAAAATACTGAAAGTGTATTAAAATCTTAGGTATTGTCTTTCACTGTAATAATGATCAACTTACGTGGACTACTCATGTCATTTTGTGGAAATGTCGTCTAGAGTCACTTGCTTTGGGAGGACTTCAAAATAAAATAATGAGATTAATATCTGCTTCCTCTTTTCATCAAATTTAAAGGTCATGGAACCCTTCTGACCAAAGCGGAATTCAAAGGTAAACCTTAAAGCAATTTGAAATTGAATTTCTCCTCGTATATGCTAGGCTGCCGTTATTAACTATGATGATGGAGGCATTCAGAATGAAAAATCTTTTAATATACCCTTTTCTTTCTACACACAGGGAAAAAAAAATATGGCACAAGGGATTAAAGGAGCCTTAGAAAACTTGTGCAGAGTGCCACGCATGTTTCAGTGCTCCAAAAAGCTCATTCAATAAAAATAAAAATATGACTAAATTTTGTGCATCAGATTTATAAAACAGTATTTTCATACAGTGATGAAAATTAAAAGTCAGTTGCAAATTTTTTTTTTCTGATTAATTCTGAAAATTTCACTCTTTTGGTGGAAGAACATGACTACATTTGCATGGCATTCTTAACTTTAAAGCTTTACACCCTATGTAGCTCCCAGCACTTTTTTGCCCCCCTCTTCTTGCAGACTGCTGTATTGCAAAATGCAAAAAGTTTTATTGCATTTGGAAAGGATATTTATATATTAATTCACCAGTTTGTTAACTTGACTTTGAAACTTTTCATCTGTTATTGTTTCCCAATTTTCTGAGAAAAAATTATTTCATATATACATAAAGATTTATAATTTTTTAACATGCTTCAAAAATTTTCTATCCTACCTTTGATATAAAATTTTGCATAAAGTTCAATTAACATTTGCTCAGCTTTGTGCCAGGTCCTAGGATAAGTGTTTTCATATGAAAAATATTCTTATTCAGCTTCTATAATAACCCATGAGTTGGAATTATTCATCTTATGAAATGGAGAAGTGTGTGTTCAAATGATTCTCCTGAAAAATCATAGCTAATAAGAGGTAGAAATAAAATGTGGAGTTATTATGATCCTTCTAATTCAACGCAGTAGTAGGAAAAATGCTTTTCCTTACTCCCTCATGCCCAAGAGAGTAGTCACTTAATAAGAAAGTAGAAATATTATCTGAACAAAGGAAAATCAGTGCATTTTCTGAGTAGTAAAATTGTTAAAATTACCACACCGGCTCAGACCTGTGGTCAGTAATGCCTGATATTCTGTCTCTGGTAGTGACAGTGAGGGACATGTTATAGAAGGGTGTTAATATCCTTCTTGATACCAACTTCACATTTTTGTGTTGATTCCAAAATACTGTAGATGTGTTTAAAACACCTTTAAAGATCCAAGATCCATCAATTATAAATTCATCTATATTATTACTCAGTACAATTTTGAACTTCCACAACAATTCACTCTATATTTCATTCATTTGGTAGATATATATATATATATATATGTGTGTGTATATATATACACACACATATATATATACACACACACAGTTTTGTACTACAATTTCTATTTATTTAGCACTATTCTGTATCAAAATTTGACTGTTATTTCTAACATAGAAATAGCTATCACCCTGCTTTGTTTTCTTCAAAAAGCTTAAGTTAGTATCTTAAATTTTTGTTTGTTGTAATAAGTATAATTGGTTCAACTCTATAATTATATATTATAATGCCTAGTTTTAAAATACTACATTAAATCATTGTGCTACCTAGTATTGATAAAATTAGTAAGACAAAGCTAATCTTACTTTAATATTAAGGACATTTGGTCAGAAAGAGTTTTTGATTTCTGAGAAGGGTTAATGTGATGAAGTAAAATAATAATGAGATGTTCAATAAACTCTGACCAACAATTATTTTAGGAAAAGTAAAAATTAATGAGAGGGCTTCTCTGGTGGTGCAGTGGTTGAGAGTCCGCCTGCCGATGCAGGGGACACGGGTTCGTGCCCCGGTCTGGAAAGATCCCACATGCCGCGTAGCGGCTAGGCCCGTGAGCCATGGCCGCTGAGCCTGCGCGTCTGGAGCCTGTGCTCCGCAACGGGAGAGGCCACAACAGTGAGAGGCCCGCGTACCGCAAAAAAAAAAAAAAAAAAAAAAAAAATTAATGAGAAATTTCAGTTGAAGAAGTGACCATGAAAGAAATAAAATTAACAAAGTGCATTATTTAAAGTGATTATTTTAAGAAGGAGAAATATAAAAGATAAAATCTAGTTTGCCAAGAAGTTATCCATAAAAGGAAGTTTGTTAACATAGGCTGGTTTAAGTTAGAAATGTTTAAACATAAAATTCTATGCAGGCCACCTGAGCAGAAATGGCCACTAAAGTGTGAAATGATGACTCAATAAATATTAAAAAAAGAACAAAATCTCTAGTAATGTAAAACTTTTATTATCTAGATATTTTCCAGGAAATTTTATTAAAAGCAGATCTGAAAGGCATAAAGTGTTTTTTGCAGAGTGAGTAGATGATTTCTACTTAAATTAATATGTTACATGCATCAACTCAAAAGGAAAAGGAATAATCATAAAATTAGTATTAAGTAATATGGTTGATAAAATTGAAGACATAAATGTAGGGTATTACATTAGAAACGGTGGTTATAATTCTATAGCTGAAAGTGGGAAGAAAAGCAATGTATGCTGTAACACAAGTGGAAAGTTCTGTCTACATGATGCCACGATGAATGACCAATTCCAAAACTGGCTTAAGGACATATCAAGCCATGGGGGCTGGGAGGTGGGGTTGGAAATCTCCATGCTTAGTGCAATGCAGACAAAGTGACCAATCTTATACCTGAATATTTTATGTTTTAGCACAAAATAAGAGTAAACAATAAGGAATTTTTCTATGAAAACGTAATGACTATCCTTCCTAGTTCATAGGGTTTCTGTGGTGCAACATGGTAAAATCTGAAACAATTTATAATGGCAATATCTGGCATAGTCAACTGCAGTTATTAAATATTGTTCAAGGCATATTAGTCCTATACAAATTTGGGGCAATGGTAGGGATATCAGAAAGTGTTAACAGAAGGTTTTGAGACTGTGAATGTCTTTATAAGTGAGATATATAACTCTAATTCTCTAGAAAATATTTATTTTCAGTTGTAGTGCACATATGCTGAGATATTGATATTAGCCACTTTAATTTATAGTCTAAATCATTGGGAAATAATTCCTATATACAGATAGTCATCTCCTTTCTGATACTTCAGTATAGCCTTTGTTCTAGTTACAAGATTTTTACATATCCACCAAAAGGTAACACTAAAGGTTTCTAGAGGCAAACATTTTTAATTGATAAAGGTACACTGTATTAGTATTGATACCACCTTCCCAATTACCACCATTCAGCCTTCCTCAAAATCTAGGACCTGCATTTCACAAGTTTTAAAAAATTTTTAAATTGTTTTAAAACAAAACAAGCAATCAAAAAAAGAGTAAATGAAAAAAATTGAAATGACTTGCTAAAATCAAGTGTCAGCATGAATTAACAAATTTGTCTACGCTGCATAAATGTCAATTAGTCATAAAACACTCACCAGATTTGTTCAACATTTATAGGAACATGTTGCAAACAGAAACATCTGAAGGCTTATGACAAAAGAGGGCCATTAACACACACTTCTTTCCTAATCCAAGTATTATATTACTTCCCTGACTCAAGGTGAGAAGGTTTATGCAGGCAGTAGTCTAAAAATTGATTCAGGAAGTTTAGATAAATATCTTCAATAAATCTAAAAAGCTATAGAATATTACAGTAGTATTTTACATTATGGAGAATTGCCATTTGGGGTCAGTTATAAATACCTTTATTTATTTGATCCACATACAATCATAAATATGGTACATTCTATTTTTGCATTTCTCTATTTATATATGCATTTATAAATCTCTAAATATGCCTTTGCCTATGACTATGCTAGACTGATTACTTAAAGGTAGGGGTAATCTATTATTCATTTTTATATTTCTTCATTTCTTGAGCACATGGTCAGTATGTAGGTTTGGTCAATCAATATGTTTGTTGTTTGTTAAAATGAATGAACGAATGCATGAAGGCATGGAGGATGCATGGTTGAACTCATATGAATACACATACATGTGTCATATCCCATTCTATGAAGAATATATAGCTCCATTCATAAGTGCATGTTTTCAGCTAGTTACCAGTCATTTCTCACTGAAAAGAATATTGATCCACTATGAAAAACACTTAACATGTAAGAACCACAGTAATAGGTAAATATTTTCTTCCTTTCTTCCTTCCTCCCTCCTTTCCTCCCTCCCTCCCTCCCTTTCTTCTTCTTCATTAATCTATTTATTAATTCTTCCTTTTACAAAATTAGATGATCACATTTTAGCAACTTGGACATGTAAAATTTTACTTATTCAATGTTGTAAATTGTGTGACACTTCCGTTCTTGTCCCACGATGCAGCTAACTAAGAAACGTTTATCTTCTTTCCCTGACAAAAATTCTGAAGGTATTTGCCTGATGGGTAAATTGACATGGAAACCAGTTTTATATAAAAATCATACAAACAAATATGTAGTTAAATGTAATTTAATTCAATTTAGTCATTTAAATAATTGTGTAAAATTAAAGTGCTGGTATGGTGTGACACAAATGGAATGTGTAAGTTTTGGAATTAGACAGAACTGTGCTGTAATCTAGTCTCCCCTCCTCACAAAGGATGGATATATCTTCTAGCAATTCACCCACTTTGGTTGTTTAGTTTATAATACAAGGGAGAGCAATACTCCCACTTTTGTCACACATTTCCCACAGATCTAGCCTCTTATGCTTTAACCTTTGTTTTCCCCTTAAATCCCCTTCCTTTCTTATTTTATATTTTATCTTTCTATTGTATGTTTTCCTTTTACTATCTCAAAATTTTTCTTCTTCCTTCTTTACTTTGTTTCTTTTTTCCTCTCTTTCTTCCTTCCATTCTTTTTCTTCTTCCTTTTTGCAAGGCAAGTTGATCATTATAAAAGTTAAAAAAAAAATTAGGCTTCCTGAAAGATTAAATGATACAATGTATGTAAAATTTACACACCCTCTAAGTTAATTTAACTCAAGTGATAAATAATACTATGAATATTAAATTTAAAGCTTGTACATGGCACACCAATAACAATATAATTATAATTTTTGTTTGTATGCTGAGTGGAAGAAGTATTAGGCTAAAATTTCTGTACTCCTTTAACAAAAATGGTTTTCTCCTGCTACTATTCCAGTGTGAAAAAGAAGAAAATATTTCCTTAACTGACGATAATGTAAGGAATTTTTCATTTATTTTTTTAACTCTTAAACCAGTGTTGCTGGTTAATCTATATTCCTCTGATCCTTTTCTTAAAATTGTATAAAGTTGGTTTGGAATTAAGTAGTAGGTTGGAGGTTTATTGATTTATTTTTTTTTGACTTGTTCCAGGATAGAACATGAGCAGGAAATAAACCTTCATTGTTAAAAGCATCTGAAATTTGTGCTTTTTCATAACAGCAAAACCTGGGGAATGCAGTCTAATAGAGAGAAAAATAATGTAAATTGTTAAAGAGGTAACAAGTACATGAATGAAAATACTATGTAGTTATATTGTATTTGGTTTCTTTGGTTATTCTGATTTACTTACTGATTATATTAAAGGCCAAGAGCATGTCCCAGAATCAAGGGAAAATAAGGTGACTACATCAAAGCTTCATAACAATAGCTGTCCAATGGGTAACTATGCAATAATTGTTCTCTGTTAGGCGGTGCCAGCTGTACTCTCAAAGCACAAACTGGACTTTAAACTTTAATAGAAAAATTCTGTATTCCGTGTTTTTCCCCATGACATGACTAGCTTGGTGAAAGCTAGAACAAGCTACAACTTGTTACCTGGGATCATGGATAGATATTGATGTGACAGATTTTCCTGGCCTTTACTGTTCCAAAAGACATGCACGTTTCACATTTTGTGCTTTGAAAATATGCCACGGGGCAGAGAACAAATAAGGGACATGCAATGACCTGACTCTTGAAAAGTGGACAACACAGGCTGCTAAAGTTGAATTGCTCAAAACCCCTGCTGAAAAGTTGTGATCTGTTTGAAATCACTCCTGACAGCTTCCTTGGGCTCTTCTCAAATGTTCTCTACGGGGCCACAGGGTCGCTGGTCCACAAGGAGGAGCATTGCTCAGCCTGACAGCAGAGGCCTGAAGAGTAGCACATGCCCTCTCCTTTCAGCAGAGCCAGTAGTTTGAAATACCTAGGCCTTAATTAGCTGTTGTAATATAGAAGAATAATTCCTACCTTTTAAAAATGTGTGACAGAAACGAAACTCACTATCTTCTTCCCCAAAACCCCAACAGAGGTCTCCCTAGTACCTGTACATTTCCTTACGTGTTTCTCACCCTAAGGACGTATAAAACAATGCTAAACTTTTAAGAAAATAATTAGATGGAACAATCAGAAAACCAAAGAAAATGACAAAATGACTAATTTTCCGATCATTCGCTTAATGAATGTCCCTTTGGTACTTGTACATTCATTTTGCATCCCTCTAAGTTTTAAAAATCTGCTTTGAAAATGTTTCAAAAGCTAGCTCCTGTGTGTTTTCTGAGGTGTTTGAGGGTGGACCTGCTGCCCTTTTTTTCTCTCGTGTCCCTCATGGGACTTGAGCTTAGTTATGTACTTCCCTTTTCAGTCACTATTACTATCACTATCATCACACTTCTAATCTTTTATTTATGCCATATTTTGCTTATTTTTAATAACGAGCACTTTTTAAGAACCCCACAGCTTATTTTTTGCCTCCAAACTCCCAGAAGCCCAAATTATGCCAAGTACTGATCATTTTATGTGTGGTCTATTAGAACAGTTTTAAGGTTCTCCTTTTTTTTTAAGTGTTTACTATGTTGAAAACAATATTCTGTTTTTTTTTTAACAGGTATTACATTCCTTATTCCTCAAAATAATTTTAGGAAGTAGATGCTATCAGTATTTCCATATTAAGATGACAAATGAGGCAAAGAGAAGAAAAACGAAACCAACAAAACAAACTGCAATTCCAAGGTATAAGGTCTTCTATCTTTTGGCTCTTTTTTGTGCCCTGTTTACCAACAAATCACTTTTAAAAAGCCATTTCTTTAATTTAAAAAATTGTCTCCTTTTCCTTTGTAAATTGGGATTCATTTTAAAATCTGTTTTTTCAAACCCAGGGCTTCTTGTTCCAGCAGAGCACCATGCCATCAAGACCTTTTTAAAACACACACATGATTGGGATAGTTCATAAGTCAAATGTTATTAGTGTTCCCCTACTGTTTATGGACTTATGGAATAAATTTCAAATTCCTAGCTAAGCATATTATGTTCCTCAGAACGATTTCAGTGTATAACATTATTGTCTAATACTCCCCCAGAACCACCATTTATCTTACACCACTCACATCCACAGAGCCCCTGCCACATTCCTTCTTGTCTCATCTCTTTCCTCAAAATAGATCAGAGTCCCTCAAGGGCAGGGGCTACAACTTACTTTCCTCTATTTCATTCTTTTTTCTTTCTTTTTTTTTGAGCGAGAAAATACCAGGGTAAAAACAACAAACAAAAGTCAAAGAGAAGAGAGAACAAAAATTAATACAATTAAGTTTTACTAATAACTTAAAATGGGTAAGTTAAAAGCCTATTTAGTTCCTTTTGTAGAGAGATATTTAACCTCAGTTCCAGAACGCTCAGGAAACTTCCTGTGGTAGTTTTAGAAGATATCATAAAGATAAGAAAGAGAACCAAAAATCATAATGAAATGAATCACTTAAAAAATTTTTTCTGACTCTTGCAGTTTTTGAAAATGTATTAATGAAGTAAGAAGTGGTATTACAATGATGATAGAAAGATGCTTATATCATAGGCTGCCAGATTTCACAATACAATACAGGCACCAGGACAGTATTTTTTAGCAACATTAGTTAAGCACATATTACACACAGAATGCATGCTAGCTGCTGAGGCAAAATAGATAAATCAGATACAACCTCTTCTTTAAAGGAATTTACAATCTGCCAGAGAGAAACAGACATGTACATTTAGAAGGGCCATGGAGTAAAACAAGCAGCATTCCCAAGCCAGTTTCATAGAAATATGCTCCATGTCAAAAGGCCACACAGAGATGAGAAGCCAATTCTAGCCATAAAATATGGAATATCATAGGGTAATACGAAAAATGTAACCACACACTCATGCAGATGATCAGAGAAAGGAAAACCATGTTTCCAAAAAAAAAAAGGAAAAAAAAAATAAAACAGAAAGCAAACAAAACAAAACAGATGCCCAAATAAATATAACCAAACCAAAAAAAACAAAAAAAGGAAAAATCCAGAAAAAAGGGAAAAACAAATAATAGATTGGGGAAAAATGCTCACAGAAAGTTATTTTTAGCTTCTGCTTGAAATGAAGAAGCAAAACATAAAAAACTAACAGTGTTAAATTGTTTTTGACCACACAGAGAATTGGTCCTGTTATGGGCAAGAAGCAATAATATATATAGTAAGAAATGTCTTGGAATTTTGCCATACTGCTATTTTCAAAACAGTGTGGGCCTGAATTGGTATGATTTCAAAACCAGTGTAATATCAGAGTTAGATCTTTTTGGTTCTCCCTTTTCAGTTGATAAAAAATAATTTTAAACTTGTTTTTTTCTTTTCTTTTTGAAAAAGAAGGTGAATTATACAGAAAATTGATTTTAAAGGAAATATTCCCCAAATTCCACCAATAATGGTCATTAATCTTTAAGCTTCACAAGTCAAATATTTTTGTCTGTTCACTGATAAAAACTTCAGTGCCTAGGTTGTTTTCTGGCATATAGTAGGTATTCAATAAAAATTTTCTGATGAATTAATATGGGAAGAAAAAAATCACCAGTATTTCTGTTATCTAAATGGACAAAAATATGAAGAAACCAAGGGACAGACACTTAGGTTTCTACCTCATATAGATTGTGGATCTATTGATACTAGACTAGGGGTTGATAATAAGAAATAGGTGGAAAAGATTATTACCTCTCTTGAAGTTAGGCATAAATAAGCTATTTATATAACCTGATATATTGTGGTACATTATTTTAAAGTATCAGGAAAATAGATCATAAAATCACAGAGAAAAATTAATACAAATATTTAATTGTGACCCAGGAATTTTTCAGTTACTCCATAGTTTTAATAATAAAGGCTTTGTTATTTTTAATTCTGCTACTATGGGAATCTTTGTTTTCTCAGTGTCTTTATAGATATTTTAGAGGAATTTTGAGAGAATTGGTATCTGGGGTTGTGACTCTGACCCAATTTTATAAAAATTACTAAAATTCAAATGGGACTCTGATTAAATACATCATACTTTATAGTTTTACAGTATATTAGTGAACAATTAGTCTAAATCCATCACCTTATGGACAAGGAAAATGTGACACAAACAGACAATGTAACTTGACCCAAATCATTGCTAGCTTAATAAAATCTATACTTTCACACTGAATATTTCTTCTTCTGAGTGTTGATACTAGAAAACTAATGAGATAAGCACACAGATATTTAAAGACAGAAGTTTTTATCCTAGGAAAAAATAATTTAAAAAAAGAACAAAACACAGAAACAAACTAACAAAAAAATCCTAATTATAGAATGAGAGCTGGTTCATTAAATAAAATAGGAAAAGTCCAGACAATAGAACACTCAGTAACCTTAAGAATAAAAGCATCTAGTTATGTAGATTGATATGGAATGATGTTCATAATGTATTGCAAAGTAAATACACATGAAAGAGTATCTATCACATGATTTCATTTTAGTATATAATATTCTGCAAATATATATTTGCATAAAGAAACGGAATGAATAGAAACCAAAGTAATAGTAGTTTGAGATCAAAGTGTCAGCAGGTTTGATTTCTTCTGAGGCCTCTCTCCTTGGCTTACGACCATCTTCTTCCTATATATCTTCACATGGTCTTCCCCTGTGTGTGCTGTATCCAAATCTCCCCTCCTTATAAGGACACCAGACACATTGGATTGGGGCCCACCCTAATGACCCCCATTTTAACTTATTCATCTCTTTAAAGATTCTATCTCCAAATACAGTCCCATTCTGAGGTACTGGGAGATAGAGCTTCAACATATGAATTTTGAACACAATTCATCTCAAAATACTGACAAAAAAGCAAAATTCACATACACACATATAGATATATCACTTGTGTGTATAAGTTAATTTTTTTTTTTTTTTTTTGCGGTACGCGGGCCTCTCACTGTTGTGGCCTCTCCTGTTGCGGAGCACAGGCTCCAGACGCACAGGCCCAGCGGCCACGGCTCACGGGCCCAGCCGCTCCGCGGCACGTGGGACCCTCCCAGACCGGGGCACGAACCTGCGTCCCCTGCATCGGCAGGCAGGCTCTCAACCACTGCGCCACCAGGGAAGCCCTTCCTGGCTGATTTTAATCCGAGGCTGATTATACCTTACAAGTTCAGGTGCCTCTGATGATACATGGTAAGAGTGAAAAGTGGAACAGAACATTACTGTGGACTGTTATGCCCACAAGAAATATTCATTCTGGTGACACAAGGGCATTCTCTAGACAGGTCATGTTCCTGAGACCTATTTATGGAGGCGGGTGGTGCTGAAATGTCATGTATACTTTGCCTGGGAATTGTGAGAAAGGGACAAGAAATACAAAGACTGGGCCCCAGAGCAGGCATTACCAGGGTCCTAAAAATGAGATAACGTTAAGTACCTAGATCAAAGTTTGGCCAAGGATCACCCTGACCTTACTAACACTGAACTAACCGTGAATCCATCATTTTTCACCTGAAGTGCTGCCAGACCTTTTGGTGTGGGATCCCTGCAGCTGATCTCCAGGCCTTTCTTCCACATGCCACTAAGTGTCACCTTCGAAGCAAACTCCTTCAGCTCTGCCTCAAATCACTTTGGCTATACCTTCTTTACAGGATCCTATGGAATCCCCAGCTTTGGCATAAATCAGGTTCTAATTTATCTTCCCAGTTTTAACTCCTCACCCCCCTCCCCAACTCTCCAGTCACCCTTCATTCTAGCTGTATTAAACCACTCACAGTTCCCCAGAGAGGCCACTAAGTCTCACATCCATGTCTCTGCTTATGTTATTCTTTCTTTTCAGAATGTTCTTCCCGACCTCACTGAACTATCTGAACTACATGGACAACACGAGGTTGCCTTTTCTGTAAAGTCTTCCATGTATTCCTATCTCCCATTCTAAACAAATCACCTGCCCTGTTAAAACTCCACTGCCCTCTCTTTTTTTCCGTGTTCACACCTGTGTTAATACAGGTTAATTAGTTGCTTATGAATTTCTAAACCCACTAATTCGTGAGCTCCTTGATGTTTGGTTAAATTTCATTCATCTTTATTTGTCTAGCACTTAGCACTCTTTCAGGGTCTTATAAATATTTGCTGAATGACTGGAGAAATTTAGGTTGGAGGCAAGGCAGAGGTAAGACTAAAGAAGGGTCCCCTCTCTGTCTTCAGCTGCATAAGGCACTAAACCTGAGTATGAACTAAGAAGTGTATCAATTTCTTAACAGGTCAGTTTATATACCCTTTACAGACTGATATTTAAAGGAGTATTTCTGGATTATTTTATGTAGGAACATTGGTTTAACATATTCAAATATCTTTTAGAAAAAAAGAAAGAATATCAGTTTCTCCTATGTGATTATTTTAATCACTTCCCATATTTTTACAATTATTGTGTAAAGAATGACATTTTCTTGAATAACAAAATAGACCATTATGAACAAAACTGTAGAGTTTTGGAAATGAAATATGTGAATTTTAATATAATTGTGCATTAAAACCATTACTAAATACTCTGAGACACCACCATGAGCTATTATTGGGTGCCAATCGGGGTTTCTGTATATGACATGGAGTATTAAGGAGGATATCAGATATGATCCATCTCTAAAGCTCAAATGTAAGATGCAAAAATAACTTCCATTGTTATGAAGGTTGATAGCTACCCCAAAGGTGGTCCCTGAGATTTCACAGAGGAAAAGAATGTATTTGTTATGAACAAATTGAATCAAGAAAGAATGTTTTGAAATGAAGTTTCTGGAATATTTTAGCATATACCTATTTCTTCTGTAAAGAAGTCTTACTGATTAAGGTAAGACAGTTCCACTGAAATCTTGGGAGCCAAAATAATGTGTTTTATCAGTACTTGAAAAGTCAGTTACTAAATAAAAGACACTATTCCAATTATAGTATCCAGTATAGTAATAAAGTCTAAAAACACCTGCTTCTGTCCTCTAATTAAAAGCCACTGTTATAGCAAATGTATTTTTATGAGACAGTTCCACGAGCTTTTTCATTCCCTCCATTATATTTCTAGACAATCTAGCTAACTGTGGTGCATACACTTGTCGGCGAGCAAAGCAAAGGTTAAGTGTGTATGACACAGATGAGCCCCGAGATTAAGTATACACTGTGAAAAGCATGTGGATGTTCATGATTTAAACCAATGAACTCTGGCCTGAAATGATGTCACACAAAGCTTAGCGGTAAGTGGAAGGTTAAACCTACTTGCATCTCGGCTCATTAAACGCAGTTAAAGTGCAAATCCCCTCATTCTGACAGTAGTGATCACAAGGGTTCTCTTTCTGGTCACAGCGCTGACTTTTAAACCCAACAGAGCATCTGCAGAATTTCAGTAAAATACAGCTAAATAAAGCATCTGACTTTTTTTTTTCAAATGTTTCAAATTCATTTCATACAGAAATAGTAACATATGAACAAAACGTTTCTCAGGTATGCTCACTTATTTCTTATATACACACTCATCATAGGCTATTCTGACAAGGTGGGGAACAGAATGCAGATGTGGATCAGATGTGGGCATCATTCTTCTGGTCAAACAGTGATAAAAGAAAACTCAAAATAGAGATCACATAGGCTGAATGGTCTTATTTCAAGCTTTCCATTATGGCCAATCAGGTATTTGAAAAGGGAATATATTAAATTCCAGATTTTCTCCGGAGCAGAGAATCTACAATACTTTCCAAACATTTAGAAACCCAGATTCAAGGTAATGTATTTCAAAAGAGACAAGGGCTTAACATAACACAACACTCAAAACCTGATACAAAAATCAAATAGTAGTATACTTTTGAAAAGATACCTTACATACTTTGAAAATAATGGCCCTAAGTACCAAAGTATTTATAAATATGATTATGTCTGGGTTTCACGTATCTATTGTAAATAAGGTCAATTAAATTAGAACAATTTTTACTGGCATTTCCAAGTTCAAAGGTCTCTGAATGTTTGAAATGGGTATGATGCTAAGACGTGAATGAGCTTTTCCATATGAAATCACTAGCAAATTGATGAGGGAGGAGATTCTGTAGTACATGAGCCAATGAGGAACACTACTTGATCAGAGATGTCCACGAAACATTCATTTAAAAAATGTTACGCCAAGAAAGGAGAACAATAGAGCAGGGATTCCATGTACATCTAAAGTTGTTATCATAAAATGCCCACAACGTTATAAAATACTCACAGACACACAGGTACATTTGTCTCTGGGTCCAGCTGGCATGTGCCACCATTGTAACAGTAGCCGTCACATAGCTGGCAGCTAGAGGCAATCTTTCCATTAGTGCAGCTGCAGCAACAAAGAAAAAAAAATCTCATTGTTTCTGGCGTGATTATTGTTGAGAGCTGACACAAATTCTCTAAAGATGAGAATATTCATCATAGAAGACTAATGCAGTGGCTGGCTAAAAGTAGGTTTTCAGAAAGAGAGACTTGCTGGAGGCAAAGATGTTTTTTAATAGAATGATGACAAATAAAATTTTTCTTTTGGTAATTTTCAAATTTTCAATCCATTTGTTTAATATAAAAATTTAATATAGCTAGATATAGGTGTGAAAAAATATACTCTAGTGTCTATCACTTACACTTCAGGGAGACACTAACATTAGTATTTTATTCCCTTTTCATATTACCAGAGTTTGGTGGCATCTTTATTATTTATAAACCACATTATCAAATACTCTGGAAGCAAATGCTTCAGCTATTCCTTCTAAACTGGAAAGTCTGGTCCAAAGAACTGTTATGAGTTTTAGACTCCACATTTTGTACGAAAGTATAGAACTATTCTGTAGTCACTTTTACCCCACTGTTTCTCCCTGAATATGTACTATAATTAGTGTCAAACTCTTTTTATTCTAAAGGAAAAAACATAACAGTTCATTGCAAAAATAAACAGTAATATTATAGGAACAATATGCAATATGGCAACAAAGTAATGAGGTAGGCTTTCTTGGAAAATTTTTGGAAATGCTTCTAATTTATAGAACATTACCTGTCTGGGATAAGAATAAGCACTGTGGCTATTGCTACATGGGAAAAACAAGCATAATGATAAGAGGAAAATTACAGAAATTTCTTACTTGCCATGCTATATTTTTAAATAAATAAATGAATAAATAAATACTGTTAGATCAGACATTGAAAATTGTTGGTGGAACAGAGAAAAGTACATTGACATTCCAAATTATTGAGGGAAACTCTTCTATGAGAAGTATGGTAATAGAATCATACAAGCCTTGGCCCAGATCAGAATTACAACGGATCATGTCAATATTCCGATTATGAGATCATGTTAGAACTAAGTGCTATGAAGTAATCAACGGTATCACAATAAATCTGGACATAACCTTGATAAAGAAATCAGGCTGCAATGTCATTGATTGATCACTTTGATCCTCTTCATGGTGGGTACCTATTGCAGTACATCCATCAAAGAGTAATTCCCAATGATTGGTTAGATATTTGAAATAATTGGTTAGCAAGCCCATAGTTTATTTATTCTGTGCATATTTATTTGGCCTCTTGTGGGTGGTAGGGCTGCTGGAAATGCACTGAACTGCTTACACTTTCCCGAAAGTTTAATTTAAAGATTTTTTTTTAAGAACCTGGATTTAAAAATCACATTTCTTTTCAAGATAAACAGAAGCAGTGAGTCAATTATGTACCAGATATGAAATGGAGACACGTGAAAGTGGAACTAAACATGGGGAAGATGGTAGTGGTTTAAAGTTTCTAAGATTTAACAAAGAGTATCACATTCTTTATAATCTATAGAGCCATACGAATATGGATGCAAAGTGAGTCAAGTACATATTTAATGGTAGTGGTGTCTGATATGTTAAATGGATCTGGGAGACTTTTCCTTGCTTTCCTCGCCCAGCCTCCTTAAAAATCGAAGAGCAGAAAGTTATAGTTTCATGTTCAATCAAAGGGACAACATCAAAGAAAAAAATTAGCTCAGCATACATTAAAGAATTTTCCACAAAAAGATAACTATACACCAAATATCATCTTTTAAAAGAGAAAAATATTCTAATTATCGATTGCTTTTAAACTTCTGCTTCCAAGAGTTATAAGAGATGTTGCCCTGTTCTCCTTCTAAAGGTTTTATCTGAATCCTAAACTTTAGACAGAACTTTGTAGATATTTCAAATGTTAATACAAGTTATCCAAATCATTGTAATATATCAAAGAGTACAACTTATATTTTAATGTAGGTTTTCATCATAATTTCATTTCTTAGAAATGTTACATGTGCGTGCATGCAGACACACTTTGTAATTAGCAGTTGTCCAGTAAAGAGAAAGAATTCTCATAACAATTCGACATCACAGTGGTATTATTTAGGCTATTCAAAATTATGATAAAGACTTTCTTCAACAATATTTACTGAGGAAGAGAGAAAAATACACAATTAGCTCTGTTTCAAAGATTATACTCAGTATAATTGACAGAGCATCTATTCTTTACTGTAGTTGACAGCTCATAGGCTGTGCATTAGAAATACATGACTCTTTGGAATCGCAAGTATACATGCAGCTTGAATTTTCCCATTTCAGTAAAAAAATATTTAACTCAGTTGTGATTTTGTTTTAGTATCAGTTCTTTACCCATGAAATAGAAATCCCAATATCACTGCAAGCTTTAGTTAATGCTAAGATGAAAAGTATCATAGAAATGAAAACAAACTTATCTAAAAGTTTCAAAATACCCAAAGAGTCCTGTTTGTACTATCATGTTCATATGTTATTATAGCCTATCTGATAAATCAAATATTATGCTCTTATCTTTAAACTTCCACTATCAACTCACTGCTAGCAACTATTATTTATCCATTCTTACATATAGTTTTGCAGAAAGATCTTTTAAGAGTCAAGAACTATAATGTTGGACCTTCAAAAGCCTACTCAGGCTATGAGGTTCTAGTGTTTCTGTGTTGGTGAAGCCAGTATTCTATGTAAAGGAGCAGGAACCGAGGGTCCTAAGAGTTCAGCCCTTCATTCCTCACACGGAACTGCCCTGTGTGATGGAAACAGGGTGTGTGTCTCTGCATGAGCTTCTCCAAGATAAACTGGGTTGCAAACTATGGCTCATAGCCTTTCTTATACGATGGTCCATGATTCCCTGTGTGACTGGGATGGGGCTGTGAAGAAGATTCTACAGTGCATTCCTGACATGGTACACTGGACATAAAGAAAGATGTATGCTCAGTAATTAAAATCAAGTTCTGTCATGCTAAAGTTTCATCACAAAAAACCGATGAGCTTAATGAGCAAACATGATTTTGGTAGTTTATATGAAAATGCATTTTGCTTTTATGTACTTATCAAAGGCATATATTATAATTAGTCATGTTTTAAATTACTTTAGTTAAAAAATAATATACTTTCAAAGGACACAATTTGAGGGTTTGAGTAAATGTCATTTATAGCGATAACACAAATCATACATGGAGTAATTCTAAAATGAGAGTAAATAAAAAAGAAAAAAATGTTGATGCTGTCTGTAATAAAATTTTATGGGGCCTTGTTTGGCAGAGCAACATAACTCAGGGCTGGCACCCTTGCAGAGCTGTCTTGGTGGAAGCTGTGACATGAAGCCTTTAAGGCGTGCTTTCCTATAGCATATGCTCGTTTATTATACTCCTAGGGCAAGTGATAGAGTCCAGTCCTTTATAAGCCCTTTTTTTGAAAAGCCTGTTAAAAGAAGTTCAGAGTGAGAATTGATCTCTAACCCCAGTGGCATAAATTTGTTTCATGCTAGAAACATTACTAGCATGTTGGCATTACTCTTTACCTGCAAAGTTCTGCTTTCCATTCACTTGATCTCAAAGCCAAAGAGCAAAAGGCAATGTAATCAAAATCTAACTTGGACATTTTTGTTGTAGTTGCTTCCTAGGAAACATTATTCCTTCTACTTATTTTGTACAATAATTTTCAAAGTCAGATAAAAAGATTAAATTTTATTTCCATTAGATAGGTCTTTTGCTTCTTCCCCAAAGGATCATTTTGTAAAATCAGAAAGGCAAACACTCATTGTTGATAATAATGATGAAACAAGTAAAAGCCTGAGCTATTCTAATTTAGAAGTATTACACATAGCTTTCTGAAGGTATGTTGCATTTCACTTTTACTTGCTTGCTATTAGGAATATTCTATATAGGCAATGACCTGACCATGTCATTACATGATAAATGTTCATATTACCCAGATGTACATAATAGGTTTTTAATAAGTTTTGGTTTAATCAAAATTAATTGAACTCTATCTCTAGCCAAAAAAGAAAAAAAGAGAGAGAGAGAGAATGGAATGGTTGCCATACTGAATTTTAGAATAAAAATAATTTACATTGTTTTCACTGTTTATTTCTGGATTGCTATGTCCTTTTGGGTTCAAATGTTTTTATAAAGTAAGCTAGCTGTCTACTTACTTGCAAGATATATCTTCACTGTCTTTATTTATAATGCAATGTCCCCCATGGCACCTTATACATTTGTCAACCTCGCATTTTGGTCCTTCGTAGCGTGTTGGACAGACACATTCCACACTTCCGTCATCCCCAATGGTACAGGATTCAGAATTCACACAGTAGTGATGACACACATCTAGAAAGAATGCACAACATAGAAATGAAATTTCTTGAAATATTTCAAGATATATTTCTTGAGTCACAATAAATGTTACCTTTCACTTAATATTTTAAAATGGTCAGAGAATAGGTAGATTAATTTACAAAAAGCAGCGTGTAACTGGATGTAACCAGAATTCTTTAATAATGCCATTGGTTCCTCTTTTTGGCCGAGTTAGGCATCATTTCATCTTTCTAAGAGGAGCTGGGTTGTACTGATATAATACTAAGTGACAAACTCTTTTGGTTCTGAGTTTTAAAGTTTAAGTTCACAAGTTTCCTCAGTTTTCCTTCTAATGAGCAATATTAATGTTATTCTGAAATGAACAGAAATGCTCGAGATTTCTTTAGATGTCATTTATCTTTGTCCCTCTTCGCAACTCTTTTCATCCAGAGAACAGGGTAGTGAGTGGTGAGTAGGGGAATCCTACCTCTTCACTAGCTTTTGGTGTGGTGGAAAGAAGCCTCCCTCTATGAGCCAGAACAGGCCCAGTATTTCCAAACACCTGGGCAGGTAAGCAGACAGGAGGTGTGCCTCTCATGGAACCCTAATAGAAAGGTAGACTGGAAGACTAACTGATCCATCATGGGTAGAAAGTGATAACAGAAGTCTAGACTATTGCCCCCTCCTAGGTGAGAACCTAACCTCCCCATCAGTCAAAGGGAAAACCTCCCTGTAGCTGAGCCCTTTACTTTGGAAGATGTTTCCTACTGAGCGCTACAGACAATTTTCTCAACCACCAAGGAAGTCTTGCTCGAATACTTCTATACCTCTGAACGTCAGTAATAAAACAAAGACCATTTAATAATATAAGAACCACATTGACTTTGCAATTAGATATTCTGCCTGTCTTTTGAAAAACAAGTTTATATGTCTGTTGACATATCAATGTATTCAAATTTACCATATTCAAAATATTGAAATTTATAGTACAAATAATCGTAAGCAGAAGAACTGGTCAAATTGATCCCAGACTTTGTGTTTGGAGGTGCAATTTCATTTTAGCTATCTAACCATGAAGCAATGTTAAATGAAATTAGCTGAGATAAAAATCACAACTTATAAACTTTAACCTGTGATAAGACAGTTATGGTAGGGAGAAAAATTAAAACATAATTTATAATTGTCATGTTTGTGTATCTATCTAGCTGTTTATTAAATCAGACAGAAATTAAATTTACTGACAGGCTTGCTTCATATTTATGGAAATTTATTTCAAGCATTCTTCTGCTTGCTGTTGCTTTACGCCAAGTGCCCTCGTTGCAATTCCATGCTGAAGCTTATTACTAAGGGTCTTGGCTGTATGTAAGGAAAGCAGCACTTTCGAAAGGTGAGAGACGTGGAGATCTAAAAATTAAGTCAGTGTTAGTATCTGTCCATTATGATGTCTATCTGTAGTTGTTCTAGGCTTGGCAGGTAGAGTTTACACAGCACAGCTTCTGTTTTTATTTATGAAGAATGTATTAGCAGCAGCCTACATAATCATCTAGTACCATCTCCTATGCAGAAATCTCTAAAGAAAAATTTTCCTTCGTCAGGTTGCTACATACCACTTATTGACAGAGAGTTCTTTTAAGATTGTCTCTAATTGCTTTAAATTTCATTCTTTGGTCCTGGTTCATTTTTCTGATGGGACATAGAAGTCAGCTGATGTATCTGTCCAAGATCTTCATATTATGAGGTTTTTCCACAGTGGATAATTCATCAGAATGATGTAGGTAACTTACTTGCAAATAAAAATTCCAGTGCCTTTCCCTTTCATCCACCACCACCCCTGGATTCCAATTTATAGATCATAAACGAGGCCCAGGTGATTCCTGTGGGACCAGTTGAGTAAATAGAATTTGGGAATGTAAGAAATTGGAAAACAATTTACTGATTAGCAAAGGGACTACATTGTCTCATAATCGTAAATTATGTCAAGCTTATTTCTTGACTAATTTGTGAGCCCTAATTAAAATGTAATTTTTAACCTAAAATTTTGAACCACTTTTTTTATAATCACATCACTGAGAAGACCTAAGAAACTCGAAAAAACTGGGTTAACATTCTGAGGGGTGATGATTGCCCTACACCATACTGTAGCAAGGAACAGTTTGCACTTATCTAGGGTGCTAAAGGTCAAAGTTAAAAACTTACCTACAATTTACTAATTATAACTAGTTTTGGTGCATAAATTAAATCTGTTTTAGATTAAGATTATAAAGATGTGAGAATATATACAACTCATTAGTAATCAAGGAAATACAAATTAATAGCTCAAAGAAATACCATTGCACACATACCAAATTGACAACAAATAGCAGAAACTCTCGTACACTAGTAGTGGGAATATAAACTGGTTCAACCAATTTGGGAAACAATTGACAGTATATACTAAATTTGAAGATACCCACACTTTATGACCTAGATTTTTACTCTTAATATACTGTATATCCCAGAAAAAAGCATGTACATGTGCACACAAACATGTACATAATATGCACAGCAATATTTTTTGAAGTAGCCGAAAACAGAAAATAATCTAAATGTCTGTTGTAAGAAGAATGGATAAACTGTAGTTCATATATATATGTATATTTATATGTAAAGAGATAAATGAAAAATGAAGACATTACAGTTATACACAATGACATGGATGAAACTCACAAAAATAATATTGAGAGGAAAATGCTGGACAGAAAAATATATATACTATTTTTATTTATATAACTTCAAAAGGCAGAACTAATCTGTGGTTTTAAGAGTCAAAAATGAGTTATTTTTGAGGGGATTCCCTGGTGGTGCAGTGGTTGGTAGGCCGCCTGCCGATGCAGGGGACACAGGTTCATGCCCCGGTCTGGGAAGATCTCACATGCTGCAGAGCAGCTGGGCCCGTGAGCCACGGCCACTGAGCCTGTACATCCAGAGCCTGTGCTCTGCAACGGGAGAGGCCACAACAGTGAGAGGCCCATGTACCGCAAAAAAAAAAAGAGTTATTTTTGAGGAGGAGGAAAGGGATAGTGATGAAGAACACCAGGGGGCATCTGAGGTAATGATAATGTTTATTCCTGACCTGAATGTTGGTTTACACTAGTATGTACAGCTGGGGATAAATTATTGAACTGTATACCTGTGATTTTAAACATTTCTATGTATATTATTTTTCCATAGAAAGATTTTTTAATGTAATGGCATATAAGCTACAATGAGAATATTTTATAAATTCTGCTTAATTTGCTAAACAGGCTAATAGCTTTTCTCTTTACACACGATATTTTTTAAAGGAATTCATGGTCCACTTTTTATGCTTAAAAGGAAATTCTCTGGAGAAATGTCTATTTAGGTCTTCTCTCCACTTATGGATTGGGTTGTTTGCTTTGATACTGAGCTGCATGAGCTGCTTGTAAATTTTGGAGATTAATCCTTTGTCAGTTGCTTCATTTGCAAATATTTTCTCCAATTCTGAGGGTTGTCTTTTCATCTTGTTTATGGTTTCCTTTGCTGTGCGAAAACTTTTAAGTTTCATTAGGTCCCATTTGTTTATTTTTGTTTTAATTTCCATTTCTCTGGGAGATGTGTCAAAAAGGATCTTGATGTGATATATGTCAAAGACTGTTCTGCCTATGTTTTCCTCTAAGAGTTTGATAGTGTCTGGCCTTACATTTAGGTCCTTAATCCATTTTGAGCTTATTTTTGTGTATGGGGTTAGGGAGTGTTCTAATTTCATTCTTTTACATGTACCTGCACCACTTATTGAAGAGGCTGTCTTTTCCCCATTGTACATTCTTGCCTCCTTTATCAAAAATAAGGTGACCATATGTGCATGGGTTTATCTCTGGGCTTTCTATCCTGTTCCATTAATCTATCTTTCTGTTTTTGTGCCAGTACCATACTGTCTTGATTACTGTAGCTTTGTAGTATAGTCTGAGGTCTGGGAGCCTGATTCCTCCAGCTCCATTTTTCTTTCTCAAGATTGCTTTGGCTATTCGGGATCTTTGTGTTTCCATACAAATTGTGAAATTTTTGGTTCTAGTTCTGTGAAAAATGCCATTGGTAGTTTGATAGGGATTGCATTGAATCTGTAGATTGCTTTGGGTAGTATAGTCATTTTCACTGTGTTGATTCTTCCAATCCAAGAACATGGTATATCTCTCCATCTGTTTGTATCATCTTTAATTTCTTTCATCAGTGTCTTACAGTTTTCTGCATACAGGTCTTTTGTCTCCTTAGGTAGGTTTATTCCTAGGTATTTTATTCTTTTTGTTGCAATGGTAAATGGGAGTGTTTCCTTAATTTCTCTTTCAGATTTTTCATCATTAGTGTATAGGAATGCAAGAGATTTCTGTGCATTGATTTTGTATCCTGCTACTTTACCAAATTCATTGATTAGCTGTAGTAGTTTTCTGGTAGCATCTTTAGGTTTCTCTATGAATAGTATCATGTCATCTGCAAATACAGATTGCCAACAAACATATGAAAGGATGCTCAATATCACTAATCATTAGAGAAATGCAAATCAAAACTACAATGAGGTATCACCTCACACTAGTCAGAATGGCCATCATAAAAAAAATCTACAAATAATAAATGCTGGAGAGGGTGTGAAGAAAAGAGAACCCTCTTGCATTGTTGGTGGGAATGTAAATTGATACAGCCACTATGGAGAACAGTATGGAAGTTCCTTAAAAAAATGAAAATAGAACTACCATATGACCCAGCAATCCCATTCCTGGGCATATACCCTGAGAAAACCATAATTCAAAAAGAGTCAGGTACAACAATGTTCATTACAGCTCTATTTACAATAGCCAGGACATGGAAGCAACTAAGTGTCCATTGACAGATGAATGGATAAAGAAGATGTGGCACATATATACAATGGAATATTACTCAGCCATAAAAAGAAACGAAATTGAGTTATTTGTAGTGAACCTAGAGTCTGTCATACAGAGTGAAGTAAGTCAGAAGGAGAAAAACAAATACTGTACGCTAATACATATATATGGAATCTAAAAAAAAAAAAAAGGTTCTGCAGAACCTAGGGGCAGGACAGAAATAAAGATGCAGACGTAGAGATTGGACTTGACACGAGACGGGGGAAGAGTAAGCTGGGACAAAGTGAGAAAGAGGCATGGACACATATATATACACTACCAAACATAAAATAGATAGCTAGTGGGAAGCAGCCGCAAAGCATAGGGAGATCAGCTCGGTGCTTTGTGACCACCTAGAGGGATGGGATAGGGAGGGTCGGAGGGAGACGCAAGAGGGAGGAGATATAGGGATATATGTATATGTATAGCTGATTCACTTTGTTATAAAGCAGAAACTAACACACCATTGTAAAGCAATTATGCTTCAATAAAGATGTTTTTTAAAAAAGGAAATCCTCCACCCTTTAATGCTTTTAATATTTTTTGAAGCATGTCAAATGCACATTATTCAATTGCAATTGACTGGTCTCATGGCCTAAAAATGGAACCTAAAGAATGTAAAGAAATGTTTGCTAATATAAAATTGTGAAGTAAACAGATGTTAGAATATACAGTTTAATAAATAATTCTAAATTGCATGCTGTTAAGCCATGCCATATTTTCCCTCTAAAATAGCCTGAAATAATTTTAGCCTCAGAACACTTTCTCTACAGATATTCAAATGGAAGACATTTCATTTTTCCCAGTTTACATGTTTAGCACTTTATGCTAAATTGAAGCTTAGGGACAGAGAGCTGCTCACTATACTCCAGCCCTATCAGAGTGGCTTCCCAATGCCTATCTATGAAAAATTTCTGACTATCTCCCACTGTTAGGCTTAAGATGTGGAACATGTAGAGGATGCTGAATTATATGTCTGGCTGGATTGTTTTCTGCATCACTGTTAGGATTCTTTGGCCCAACACTTTTAATATATATTCCCTCCCTCTCTCCCTCCCTATTTCTCTCTTTCCTTTTTCTTTCTCCTCTTAAAGTCTTCCCTATTTATTCAATTCCAACTCCAAGATTTCTGAACACAGGAGAAGGTAGATCTTACTTGATAGGGGACTTCAGCATCTCGTATTTAATCTATCACATAATCACTGGATATTTGTAAATCGAAATAACTCCTTCAAAAGCTCTCTGATATTTCAAGTTTAATCATATCACATACTATATGCAAGTCCAGGAAAAAGTTTGAAACACCTGATGGTACTATTTGCAAATTGATTGACTCAACCAGAGTTCATGTCCTCTGCAATTGTCTCAATATCATGACAGGAATGTATAGTAAGTCATAGGAATGCTACCTTATTTCTCTCTCATTCTCTTTTCAGCTATAATCCATTTTGAATTACAAGCATCTATGTAAAATTTGTATAAATATATGCTGTATTTTTATCAGTGTCTCCTCTCTATACACTCTCAAATAATTACTACATACTCATATTTAAATTCTAACTATCTCTTCAGTTATTTATTTAATAAAAGGAATACTTCATTAGCACTTCCCAATTCAGCAGAAATTTAGCAAAGTATGAAGAAGAATATTATACGAGAAGGCTCCTATGGTATGCAATTATTCACTTTGGTTCTAAGGAGTCTTTCTTGATAAGCTCAGAAACAGACAGAAGTCTAACCATAACTGGAAGAACAATTTTTTTATCCTAGAGCACTGAAAATAGTTATCCTACACAGCTTACCACTTTAAGCATCAAAAAATGCTTTAAAACCATTTTGAAAGTAATCTTTCTATAAGATAGATATGCATGTTCTTAACTAAAATATATTGGTATTTTTATTACTCATTTATCACTCTATCAATTATTTATGTGAAATTACCTTTGCAGAAGTTTCATAACCTTCTGCTTTTTTTCATATTTCAGTTTTGACTAAGTGAAATGTTACCGATTATGAAGCAGTAGACAAATCTAAATAAAAAACTTAATTCCTCCCAAAGAATAAAAGAGTTAGGAATGTTGGTGGTTCGTTAACACCAAGGTGTACCACAAAGGGATCATCTTCTATTTTCTAACACACAGACACACACATACATGCACTTTCCCCAACACAATCATCTTTTTCCCCTCAAATTTTAAACTTAGCTTAATAATTATTGGAACTGAGAGAAAGTTAAAAAAAATGCGGTAGACTAAAAGAAGAAAAGTTAGAAGAAAATACAGGTGATGAGACATTTTGGTAGAGGGGATGAAATAGGGAAGGAATTGAAGATTGAAGGCTAAAGATAAGAGAGGCTAGTCAGATTGGCCAGTAAGTGTTCAACAGCAACAGTCTGGAATTTATGGAAAGAAAAGCAGGTGGAACAATATAGTTGATCTAATTTTAAACACCATGATGATAAAATGGAAGTAGTGGATGTGTAATTATTTGCTGAGGACATGCATGTGTCTAATTGTATACTGGGAGCTGTGAGAAGAGTTCAGAAATACAAGACAGGACACCAGCTCTAGAGAGCTGATAAGCCAATTAAAAGGTTAAAACAAGAAGAAAAAAGCAATTAAAACTGATCTGAATAATGTCCACTGTGGCAAGAGCCTACATATATTACTACCAACAAAATCTTCCTTCCTTTGGAACATTCTAGCTCATAAGTTTTGAGCATTTTACTGACCTGAATGGCATAATAATTGAGATTTCTGTATATGGTAAGAAGGAGCAATAATGAAATGCAATTAATTTGTGCTAAGAAAGTAGAGATTACCATGAAATTATATAATAACATTTTATATTCGCAATATAAAAATTGTTATAACCTGTGTAGGGTAATTACACTAAGAACTGCATAGCAGCACCAAACACAATCATGTAATCTAAAGGACAATGATGGATATATAATTACAGAGTATTCACATGGTAATTAAGTAGCTAGTAACTGGAGAATAAGTGAATGGCTATTTTCTGCAACAGAAACGGAGTAATTTTCAAGGCAGATCATTATTGCACTGTCTCTCTTTCTCTCTATTTTCTTTTTAAGTAACGAGAAATACAAGGAGATACTTCTTCCTTTAATATTTTTTACAGTATCTTAATAGACCACATAAAAATATGTACATGTATGGGTATATATTCAGGTTTATGAATATTCATCGGGAGCCAGATGCCCATAAAATCTCTAGCTGCATTTAACTTCTTTCCCAAATATTTCTTTCTATTGAAAAGTAATTGCCAAGACCATTTAGCTATTAACTCATATTTGCAACTGGGCTATTCACATTGTAATAGTTAGTGAAGTGTGAAATTTATTTAAAGAGAAGAAAACCAAACCAAAATATACTACCTAAACAGGAGCTGAAGACAGTAAGAATAATGAGTAACCTGGAGAGTACTTAATTGGTAATACAGAGTGGTTATACAGGGGAGACTAAATTATGCAATCACATGTATGTACATCAATTGTCCTATTTCACTGAATTTTGACCTGGCCTTTAAAAAAATGTGAAAAAAAAATAAAAAATAAAAAAATGCTATGTGAATTGGCTTTAAGATTCCTAATTTAAATAAGCATTTGATAATTTAGGACCACACACACACACACACACACACACAAACACACCAATAAATTAAAAGTAGGATGGTATTACTTTCACAAAGACTAGGTAAACCCACAGCACATACCCCCAGGCATTCTATAACTGAGGTCCAATTTCAGTGCAATTCATACTCCACCTTCACTGTTATTTGTCTCAGGAGTAGTAGGTTCTATGAATTTTGCTAATGTTCTCCCTGCCGGGATGTTTATAGCTGCTTCCACATATGTATAAAAGGCAGAAGAATTTCCAGAAGAGCCAACATGGTGTTTTATAAACTTTTGATGAATACTTATACTAGGGTAACATAATAAAAAGAAAGAAAAAACAAAATCATTGGCCAGAATATGAGGGACTTGGAGGTTTAATTCAGCCCTTCCTCTGACTAACAATGTGACCTCATCTGAATTACTTGACTAACTTCTCCAAGATGCCCTTTTGTCATCTTTGAACAGAGTCAGTATTACTAAACACACCTGAGGTTATGTCATGATTCCCTGCTCACCCATCCATCCTCAACAATATCCTTAATACCAAAAAGGCCAATGAGAGCCTGTTTTGAGTAAAATGATGGAAATGATGATTATGATGATAATAAACACTTGTTTTTAGCTGTCTTCTACATGCCAGGCACATGTGTTGGCTTTAGTCTCAGCATTACATGGTATTACCCTCATTTTATAGGTGATTACTCTGAGGCACAGAGAGGTTATGCAACTTGCCGATGACGACACAAGAAAAAGTGAGAAGACTGAAATTCAAACCCCAATAAGTCAAACTCTAGAGAATAAACTCTTATTTTTATTATTCAATTACTCACACTCAAGAAAAAAAAAATCCAGAAAGTAATTTGGAATACTTTGGTGTTCTTTTTTCCTTATGTGTGTCTAAAATTGAATGGGCCTCCATCTATATAGATATCTGAAGGTTTAACCACCAGTCAGAATGCTAACGGACCTTGCAGTAGCAAGAGCAACAGACCCAGAAGAGCTTGCCTGATGCCATACAGACCAGCAAAATTAGAGCTCAGGAACTCAATCTGTGCTCCTATATCTCATCGAAACATTCATTTTTCATGTGCCATTCTCAGCATTCCATCCCAACCCAAGTTGAACATTGGCCTCTCTAGCCACTAGTAATTGGCTTACAGCACTGGACTCTCTTACTTGAAGGGAACACATAACCACACATATGATATATTCAATATCAGGTAGGATCAGCTCTGAGTCACTCTGGACAAATAGGAAACCAAAATAACAGCCAAGAAATCTCAAAGTACGACATTCCTGAGTGCCACCATTTGCTGACACATCATTTAAGATGAAAACATTTAGAAGGTTTTCTGGAAAAGCTTTTAGATTCTTAAAAATGTTAACAAAAGTGATGGCAGCCTTTCTTCTCTGGAGTCAGTTTTTCATTTATCATGGTTTAGGAGGCAAAGAGATAAAGTAACTTGTATAATTTGCTTAGAATTTTATGATTGCTGTCTTTAAAGGATTATATTAAAAAATAAAAACAAATTTAAGAAATATTAGAATGTATTCTTTTTCACATTCCTCCAATGTTTCACACAGCCTAAGATATTTTAATAATTAAACTTATTGCATAGTCCTAAATATATCTTCTGTTTTCAGAACTGAGTTTAATAAAGTAGGCAAACACTGAATCCAGGTATGCCAATTAAATACTCACTAGGGAAAAATGTGTGCAAAACTCTGATTAGAGCTGATAAATTTTCATCAGAAAAGCATGTTTAAGAAAATTAGCATTTTCTAATTTATTACTAAAAATTGAAATATATCCCAAATATTTTATAGAGAAAACTGCAAAAATTTAGAGTGAGATCTATTCTGAGCAAACACTGCCATCTTGGAGTATCCAGGTAAAAGGAAAATGTAAGATTCAGAAAGCCAATTTAATAAAATTTTCATTTGAGTGAGACATATGGGGTGGGATTTTAAAAGTACCAGCATTTAAATTCTCAACAGGCTGCTGTTTCAAAATGTATATTAACAATGATGGCATCAGTAATTTTAGCAATAGTCAAAATTAACTCATAAAACTATCATGGCAATGTTTTTTTCAAATATCAGAGAAACCTACATAACTTTTGTTTATAAAGGATGTTCTGGGTTGAGTATTCCTCTATTTTTAAAGCAATCCAGCTATTAAAGCTTTTAGCAAGTAAGTATAAAGTGGTAGAGAGTCATTTGAGACTTGAAAGCAAGTTCACTTGCAGATGACAGCTAAATACAATTACCAGATGAGGCTAACTTAAAACCATACAAGTGAATAAGCATATGATGGCTTAAACGCAGAATAAGAATGAAGCACACACATATATGTAGTAACTCTCTCACCATAAACAAAGCATTTACCATGTTTAGGCCCTAATTTCTTTATCAGGGCATTGAATGGTACTAAAGTTCAATTCATTTCAGCCTAATAAAATTTATTAACATCTACTATGTTAATAGTATCTATAGTGTTAATATTGCCCTTACCCTCAGGGTGCCTATAATTTGATAGAACCTCAGGGCTAACACAACTGAAAAAAATTAAGATCAATAAAATATTTTAGTTAAGAACTATTTCTTTAAGACAATTCAGAGCACAAATTAATTAATAACTCATTTGTAGAAAACTAGAAAGAATTTCATGGAGAAATGAGAGGTGAACAATGCTTGGAATCGATCATGGAAAAGATCATCTCAGATGGGAGTATCATTAAGAAAGTTATTGTCATCATGTTGTAGCCTAACGAGAGGGCAGGGAATGTCTTACCTCATACTGGGAGAAGACATGGTCATCGTGGACAAACCCATGCAGTTCCTATATACATATTTTTTCTCCTTCTTTCTCTATCTCTTCTCCATTCCAACTTTTCATCCTTTCTTTCTTCCAAGCTACTCACTTCAAAACTAAATGTTAAAGTAATGATTTCTGATATAATTAGATGTAACTTCCTCCTACTTTTCCTTCAATATGTTACCTTGCAAAATACATAATATATGTTTCTTTATATCCATATATCAATATCTATACAGATATATAGAGAGGGGTTTTTACACTGGTGTGATAAGTGATTACTATTTAATGAGAGTTCCCTAAAATATTGAGAAAGTCATCTTGAAAAGGTCACCTGACAGAGTAATATGTAGCAAATTATAAAAGATATCCCCTGGTCAAATGTGCAAGTTTCCTTTAGGTTAGATGTGTAGGCATAAAACAGATTATTCATATATAAAAATCAGCTTTCTACTTTACTTTCATAGTAATTCGAAGGTTATAGAAAATCACTTTAATTAGTAGTATTACACTTTAACATGATAAGAACTAGGCATTGAATTACTGCAATTAATCAATAAACAATTTAATCCAGTATACTTTTGATTTATAAAGATTATTGTTCTTTGAAGACATTCTTGTAAATTGTTTCAACCTTAAGGCGATGAGATTAACTCATTACTCTTTTACATACCTAGCTTACAAAAAGATACTGTAGCAATACACTTCTGATATAGTAACTAATGTGTTTTAGTTTCTATAGCCCCCTGACTCTTTTCTTCATTCAGACTGTATTAGGTTCTTAATTTACCCTGCTTTATTTTTCATCATCTCATTTCTCACCACCAGACACTTAATATGTTTGTTTGCATATTTTTTATAAATACTAAAGTGTACCATGAGAGCAGTTTTCTGTTTTATTCATGACTAATTCTCAAGCCTCAGTGGCTGTCACACATTAGATGCACTATTTATATTTGTTGAATTAATGAATGAGCACTGCCCCTTGGAAAGCAGGGCACTTCAGAAGGCAGAGAACAAGCGTCATACTGTAGATTTTTTAGTTTTAAAACTCCAAAGGCAGTTACAAATTTATGTAAATATGAGATCAATCAAGGTTAATTTTACTTACTCCGGAAACTGAAGTTTGCCAAGATATGTATGTGTGTTACAGTTGGGGAGAGGAAGGTGGGAGATGAAAGAGGAAATTCAGATGAGAAGCAAAGATAGATGCCATCCAGTCTCAGAAAAAGGGCTCTTGGATAACTAGTGCCTACATAAAATAGACATTCAGCTGCTGGATCAATGAAACAACTACCAGATACTCCAGGCCACCAGGTGAATGAAAGATGTGACCTACCATTTTCCCAGAAATGGGCATTCCATAGACGTAGACTAAACTTTTCAGCTTCCAATAGGTTTCATTTTGTAGTCATAGCCTAACCTATGTATGAAAGTAAACCTAGGAGACTAGTTCAAGATGGCAGAGTAGAAGGATGTGCTCTCACTCCCTCTTGTGAGAGCACTGGAATCACAACTGACTGCTGAACAAATACCAACAGGAAGACACTGGAATTCACCAAAAAGGATACCCCACATCCAAAGAAAAGGAGAAGCCGCAATGAGATGGTAGGAAGGGCACAATCACAATTAAATCAAATCCCATAACCACTGGGTGGGTGACTCACAAACTGGAGAACACTTATACCACAGAAGTCCACCCACTGGAGTGAAGGTTCTGAGCCCCACGTCAGGCTTCCTAACCTGGGGGTCCAGCAATGGGAGAAGGAATTCCCAGAGAAACAGACTTTGAAGGCTAGAGGGATTTGATTGTAGGATTTTGACAGGAGTGGGGGAGGCAGAGACTCCACTCTTGGAGGGCAAACACAAAGTAGTGTGCACATTGGGATGCAGGAGAAGGAGCAGTGACCCCATAGGAGACTGAACCAGACCTACCTGCTAGTGTTGGAGGGTCTCCTGCAGAGGCGGGGGGTGGCTGTGGATTACCATTGGGACAAGGACACTGACAACAGAAATTCTGTGAAGTGCTCCTTGGCGTGAGCCCTCCTGGAGTCCACCATTGGTCCCACCAAGGAGCCAGGAAGGCTCCAGTGATGGGTTGTCTCATGCCAAACAACCAACCCAGCCCCACCCATTAGGAGACAAGCAGATTAAAAGTTTTACTGAGCTCTACCCACCAGAATAACACCCAGCTCTACCCACCACCAGTCCCTCCCATCAGGAAGCTCGCACAAGCCTCTTAGATAGCCTCATCCACCAGAGGGCAAACAGCAGAAGCAAGAAGGACCACAATCCTGAAGCCTGTGGAACGAAAACCACATTCACAGAAAGAGAGAGAAAATGAAAAGGCAGAGGACTATGTACAGGATGAAGAAACAAGAAGAAAACCCAGAAAAATGACTAAATGAAGTGGAGATAGGCAAACTTCCCGAAAAATAATTCAGAATAATAAGAGTGAAGATGATCCAGGACCTTGGAAAAAGAATGGAGGCAAAGATCAGAAGATGCAAGAAATGTTTAACAAAGACCTAAAAGAATTAAAGACCAAACAAACAGAGATGAGCAATAAAATAACTGAAATGAAAAATATACGAAAAGGAATCAATAGCAGAATAACTGAGGCAGAAGAATGGATAAGTGACCTGGAAGACAGAATGGTGGAATTCACTGCTGCAAAACAGAACAAAGAAAAGAGGATGAAAAGAAATGAAGACAGACTAAGAGAGCACTGGGACAACATTAAACGCACCAACATTCGCATTATATGGGTCCCAGAAGGAGAAGAGAGAGAGAAAGGACCCGAGAAAAAAATTGAGGAGAAAATAGTTGGAAACTTCCCTAACATGGGAAAGGAAAGAGACAACCAAATCCAGGAAGCATAGAGAGTACCAGGCAGGATAAAAACAAGGAAGAACATGCTGAGATACATAGTAATCAAATTTGACAAAAATTAAAAACAAACACAAATTATTAAAAGCAACAAGGGAAAAACGACAAATAACATACAAGGGAACTTCCAGAAGGTTAACAGCTGATTTCCCAGCAGAAACTCTACAAGCCAGAAGGGAGTGGCATGATATACTTAAAGTGATGAAAGGGAAAAAACTACTACCATTATTACTCTATCTGGCAAGAATCGAATTCGATTTGGCGAAGAAATCAAAAGCTTTATAGACAAGCAAAAGCTAAGAGAATTCAGCACCACCAGACCAGCTCTACAACAAATGCTAAAGGAACTTCTCCAAGTCTGAAACACAAGAGAAGAAAAGGACCTACAAAACAAACACACAACACTTAAGATAATGGTAATATGAACATACATATCAATAATCACCTTAAATGTGAACGGATTAAATGCTCCAGCCAAAAGACACAGGCTCGCTGAATGGACACAAAAACAAGACCCATATAAATACTGTCTACAAGAGACTCACTTCAGACCTAGGGACACATACAGACTAAAAGTGAGGGGATGGAAAAAGATATTCCATGCAAATGGAAATCAAAAGAAAGCTGGAGTAGCAATACTCATATCAGATAAAATAGAATTTAAAATAAAGAATGTTACAAGAGACAAGGAAGGGCACTACGTAATGATCAAGGGATGAATCCAAGAAGATGATATAACAATTATAAATATATTTTCACCCAACATAGGAGCACTGCAATACATAAGGCGAATGCTAACAGCTATAAAAGAGGAAATCAACAGTAACACAATAAAAGTGAGGGACTTTAACACCACACTGACACCAATGGACAGATCATCCAGACAGAATATTAATAAGGAAATGCATACTTTAAATGACACAATAGACCAGATAGATTTAATTGATATTTATAGGACATTCTATCCAAAAACAGCAGATTACACTTTCTTCTCAAGTGCACACAGAACATTCTCTAGGACAGATCACATCTTGGGTCACAAATCAAGCCTCAGTAAATTTAAGAAAATTGAAATCATATCAAGCATCTTTTGTGACCACAACGCTATGAGATAAGAAATGAATTATAGGGAATAAAACATAAAAAACACAAACACATGGAGGCTAAACCGTACGTTCCAAAATACCAAGAGATCACTGAAGAAATCAATGAGGAAATAAAAAAATACATAGAGACAAATGACAACAAAAACACAACAATCCAAAATCTATGGGATGAAGCAAACACCGTTCTAAGAGGGAAGTTTATAGCAATACAATCCTACCTAAAGAAATAAGAAAAATCTCAAATAAACAATCTAACCTTACACCTAAAGGAACTAGAGAAAGAAGAACAAACAAAACCCAAAGTTAGTAGAAGGAAAGAAATCACAAAGATCAGAGCAGAAATAAATGAAGTAGAAACAAAGAAAACAATAGCAAAGATCAATAAAACTGAAAGCCGGTTCTTTGAGAAGATAAAACAAAATTGATAAACCATTAGCCAGACTCACCAGGAAAAAGAGGGAAAGGACTCAAATCAATAAAATTAGAAATGAAAAAGGAGAAGTTACAACAGGCACCGCAGAAATACAAAGCATCCTAGGAGACTACTACAAGCAACTCTACACCAATAACATGGACAACCTGGAAGAAATGGACAAATTCTTAGAAAGGTATAACCTTCCAAGACTGAACCAGAAGAAATAAAAAATGTAAACAGGCTAATCACAAGTAATGAAATTGAAACTGTGATTAAAAATTCTCCAACAAACAGAAGTCCAGGACTTGGCTTCACAGGTGAATTCTATCAAACAGTTACAGAAGAGCTAACACCCATCTTTCTCAAACTCTTCTAAAAAACTGCAGAGGAAGGAACACTCCTAAACTCATTCTATGAGGCCACCATCACCCTGATATCAAAACCAGACAAAGATACTACGAAAAAAGAAAATTACAGACCAATATCACTGATGAATATAGATGCAAAAATCCTCAACAAAATACTAGCAAACAGAATTCAATAACACATTAAAAGGACCATACACCATCGTCAAGTGGGATTTATCCCAGGGATGCAAGGATTCTTCAGCATATGCAAATCAATCAATGTGATACACCATATTAACAAACTGAAGAATAAAAACCATATGATCATCTCAACAGGTGCAGAAAAAGCTTTTGACAAAATTCAACACCCATTTATGATAAAAACTCTCCAGAAAGTGGGCATAGAGGGAACCTACCTCAACATAAAAAAGGCCACATATGACAAACCCACAGCAAGCTTCATTCTCAATGGTGAAAAACTGAAAGCATTTCCTCTAAGATCAGGAATAAGACAAGGATGTCCACTCTTGCCACTATTATTCAACATAGTTTTGGAAGTCCTAGCCATGGCAGTCAGAGAAGAAAAAGAAATAAAAGGAAAACAAATTGGAAAGAAGAATTAGAACTGTCACTGTTTTGCAGATGACATGATACTATACATAGAGAATCCTAAAGATGCCACCAGAAAACTACTAGAGCTAATCAATAAATTTGGTAAAGTTGCAGGATACGAAATTAATGCACAGAAATCTCTTGCATTCCTATACACTAACAATGAAAAATCAGAAAGAGAAATTAAGGAAACAATCCCATTCACCACTGCAACAGAAAGAATAAAATACCTAGGAATAAACCAACCTAAGGAGGTAAAAGAGCTGTACTCAGAAAACTATAAGACACTGATGAAAAACCTCAAAGGTGACACAAACAGATGGAGGGAGATACCATGTTCTTGGATTGGAAGAATCAATATTGTGAAAATGATTATACTACCCAAAGCAATTTACAGATTCAATGCAATCCCTATCAAATTACCAATGGCATTTTTTACAGAACTAGAACAAAAAATCTTAAAATTTGTATGGAGACACAAAAGACCCCAAAGAGCCAAAGCAACCTTGAGAACAAAAAATGGAGCTGGAGGAATCAGAATCCCTGACTTCAGACTATACTACACAGCTACAGTAATCAAGACAATATGGTACTGGCACAAAGACAGAAATACAGATCAATGGAACAGGATAGAAAGCCCAGAGATAAACTCACGCACTTTGGTCAACTTATCTATGACAAAGGAAACATAGGCAGAACACTCTTTGACATAAATCACAGCAAGATCTTTTTTGACCCACCTCCTAGAGAAATGGAAATAAAAACAAAAATAAACAAATGGGACCTAATGAAACTTAAAAGCTTTTGCACAGGAAAGGAAAACGTAAACGAGAGGAAAAGACAATCCTCAGAATAGGAGAAAATATTTGCAAACAAATCAATGGACAAAGGATTAATCTCCAAAATATATAAACAGCTCATGCAGCTCAATATTAAAAAAACAAACAACCCAATCAAAAAATGCACAGAAGACCTAAATAGACATTTCTCCAAAGAAGACATACAGATGGCCAAGGGGCACATGAAAAGCTGCTCAACATCACTAATTATCAGAGAAGTGCAAATCAATACTACAATGAGGTATCACCTCACACTGGTTAGAATGGGCATCATCAGAAGATCTACAAACAACGAATGCTGGAGAGGGTGTGGAGAAAAGGGAACCCTCTTGCACTGTTGGTGGGAATGTAAATTGATACAGCCACTATGGAGAACAACATGGAGGTTCCTTAAAAAACTAAAAGTAGAATTACCATATGACCCAGCAATACCCACTACTTGGCATATACCCAGAGAAAACCATAATTCAAAAAGACTCATGCTTCCCAAAGTTCATCGCAACAGTATTTACAATAGCCAGGTCATGGAAGCAACCTAAATGCCCACTGATAGATGAATGGACAAAAAAGATGTGGTCCATATATACAGTGGAATATTACTCAGCCATAAAAAGAAACGAAATTGGGTCATTTGTAGAGACGTGGATGGACTTAGAGGCTGTTATACAGACTGAAGTAAGTCAAAAAGAGAAAAACAAGTATCGTATATTAACACATATATGTGGAATCTAGAAAAATGGTACAGATGAACTGGTTTGCAAGGCAGAGATAGAGACACAGATGTAGAGAACAAACGTATGGACACCAAGGGGGGAAAGCCTTGGGTGGGTGGGGGTGGTGGTGGGATGAATTGGGAGATTGGGATTGACATGTATACACTAATAAGTTTAAAATAGATAACTAATAAGAACCTGCTGTATAAAGAAAATAAAATTCAAACAAATAAAACTTTAAAAAAAATTAGAGAAAAAAATGTATACCTATTCAATAGACTATTTTCTTCAATAATAGAAATTGATCTCTGATCTATTTCCTTTATGTAACTCTATATAGAATTTCATTCTAAATTCATGGATCATTACAGAATTTATGTTTAAAAAAATCTCAGTCCATAAACATGAATGCTAAGACATTAATAAATTAATTTTGTATTATCCAAATTATATATTACCTGAATATATATTACCTAAAATACATATTAGACTACACATTAATTATATATTACAAATGATAGGTACTCAAAATATCTATTAAAATATAAGTATTTGCATTTAATTGTAAATCTTAAAAGAAACTTTTTTAAAGATTACCTAACTTGAAATTCACAACTCTGAGAAGCAGATGGTTAAATTATTATAATTATTGTTTTTATAAATCATGTAACTGAGTTTCCCCTTTGATAATGAAAATAATTATGAAAATCCAAAGTTGTAGAATATTATTTGTTAGTCCACAATTGTCTACTTTGTACAATTTTAAATGATTCTGAAAGAATGTTTTAATTCCTTATTATCACCTCTAAACCCTAATATTTCATCCTCAAATCTGGATTCCATCTTGACAGATTCCAGTGAACTTAGAGTGTATAATCAATGAAGTTCCAGAAAGCCACTGAAATTTTATGCAAACTGTTTTATGTATTTGTTTTATTTGACAGGAGATTCTTAAAAGGATCAGAAGCCTATACTACCTTTCAAATTAAGGAGCATTGATATCTGGTGTAGAAAAATTCTAGCTTAATTCCAGTTATTCATGATCTAGAATGATTCATGAAAGTGACCTGAGTTTTCAAGTAGTCAGTTAAACACGGTGCCATTTATTATGTGGTCATATCCACATCAATTTTTTTGTTTCTAGCACTATGTTGATTATATCATTCACTTGCAAGGAAAGCTTGCCCTCAGTTCATTACAATACAGATTTTCTTCTGAGTTCTTAAAACTAATAAAGTACAAATTATTTTATCAAACTGAAAATTAGGTTATTATTACCACAGCTTTAGTCATGGATCTTCAAATGGTAATGCAGATCTAAAAATTCAAATTTAGCTACTTGAATGTTGGATTGATTTTCTAATACTATTCTGGAACAAGTAACTTTCTATTTTTCAGAGTATCCTATACTTATGATGTATCTGAATCTTTAGTGCGATCTCCAATAAGTGGGCTTTTCTAATAATATTTCATTTTCATATAATTAATCATCTATATTGTGAGAAATTATTGGCTATCTCTGGGATCCCCTTTCTATTTTACTTTGCTCTTTTTAGTGTTACTTCATTTGTTAGAGAACAATGGATCTTAGTATATAACCATTTATTAAAATCAAACTTTATGAAAATTATATTTTTGCATACATGAGAATGAAACTAAATAAATAAAATTATGAATGTACTGTCTTGATTTAAGCAAAGTTATGCTCTTCTTTATTTAATGAGTTACATATTCATAGGATAAATTATAAATGTTCCCTCCTTTCTTTGGTTTATTGCATTCCGGGACTCAGAAGCTCTAAGCTTAAAATTTGGAGAATATTTTTTTTCTTACCATGAGAACCAGTGATGTTTGCCATACTGATATTTGCCATTTTTATCAATAACCAATATAAGTACAAACTTTTTCTTGCAGAATATTAATTACCAATTACCAAAAGAGGTTCTATGTTTTGATTGAAACAGAATAACAACACCAGTTTATAGTGATGAAATCTTTAATACTTAAACATGAAGGTTATCATATTAACTATAAGATAGGAATCTTATTTAATTGTCTTATATTTAAAGTATTTAAAGATTCCTGACTCATGACATTTCTTCAAAACATGTCAGCTGACATTCCAAATCTGATATAAAGCATGATGTTTTAAAACTACTCTTAAATTTACATTTGATATAATTATTTTAAAAATAATGTTAGCAGATGCATTTAACTAGAAACAGTTTGCTTGGTTTGAGGTAAGCCCCAAGTAAAAATTTTTTTTCAATCTGTGTGTCTGTCTGTGCACGATTTATGTACTATATGGCCTTCTCATACCCAACTCTGTATGTAGATAATTATGAATCCATTCAGTTTACTTAACAGCAAGTACAACAGAATCACAATAATAGGTGGTTTCTATTCATGCAAAACTTTGCTTTTTTTTCTTTTTTGAGGGCTCCCACTGGGCATGTTCAGTTTATTTCAATACAAATGCCTCTTTAAACAGTTACTAACCATTATTTGTGTAGCAGGTTATTTTCAACCTTCAGTTAGGCAGTTTTAAGGCTGTTTTTTGTAGTCCTTCATATTACTTTGTATATTCACTCTTCCTTAAGTTGGAAAAAGAAGAGCAAATACCTGTTGGTAGGGCTAATGTGCCATGAAAGTAGAAAAAGAAGTCATCTAAACTTGGCAAGGTAACAGGTGATGCACAGTTTCAAGAGTATTATGAGATTAGAATTGTCTCAAACTCAAATGAAGCTGGCATACAAGAAAGTTGCTGCTATAATGCCAGCAAAAGTAATTAAGCATTCTTAATTTTTTTTAGTTATACTTACCAAAATTATTAACTGTAATTACTAAAAGTTAATTACTGAAACATAATTACACTAAAGGTGTAAGGTACATGACACAGAAATAAAAGTTTATTATTCATAATTAACTTTATAAACATGTTGTTGGAATTTGAAATATAATTGTATAAAATAAGTATGCTTCTAAATAGTATGGCATAACACCCATTTCTGATCTCCAACTAATCATTTTTTGACTATATAACTCTTAAGTCACAGCTTTTAATCTGAAAAGACATATCATTTGGTTTTTTATTCACCAAAAATTAAGTAGGCAAGTATCTTCAAAAGAGCTTTTATACCAATGTATCTCTAATGCCTAGAACAATAAAGGAGACCCAGAAATGTTCAATATATATCAGTTGAATAAATTAATTTTAATAATCAGAATATGTACTTTGACATATGACATAAATTTTCTTAGATTTAGTTCAGTTTCCAATAAATTATTTTTTATATTACCACATTTTTCCTAGATATTGTCCCTCTTATTATTTTTACATTTCCTTTAAATGAAGGCACAACATTATAGTAAAAATCTGTTTTTAGTAATTCTAGTTTTACTAAGGGATCAAAATTGTCTTCAACAATATTTTTATAACTGACAATTTCTTCTAAAATATGTAGAGTTAAAAAAATTAATGTTATTACATTATCTTACCCTCAGCTCACTATTCTCTGTCCTGCTCATGTGAGAAAAGATTTTATTTTCCTTCACACGTGTTATTTCAAACATAATTGTATTTTTTCACTATATTTTTCAAACTTAAAACACAGGCACAAAATTTCTCATGGAGTGTAGCTCTTAATGAGCTAGTAAGTAAAGGTGGCCCAGAACTTTGGCCCTGCCTTTTCAGTGGGATCTTGTCAGAGAACAGAAAAAAACTGAGCCTAGCAGGCTGGAAACAGAATCCTGCTGCTTGGTTTACATTCACTCACATACTTAACATTATCTACTAAGACCAGGCAGTGATTTAACTCCCAAGATTTGTAAGATATGCAAAACACCATGGCCTATTTCTATTCTAGTGGGGTAGAGAGTCAAGAATATGAATGATGACATTAATACAGAGTGAAAGTGCCAAAGAGAAGTGCTGAACGGCCTACAGCAAAGGGAAGTTAAGAAGACAAAGTTGGGGAATTAGGCTTGGCAGATATTCAGGATACCATGTGTGAAGAAAAAGAGGTATGATCAATTAAAAGGGGCACATTTTGGACACACTGGACAGGTTTCCAAGGTTCAAGAAAAGGTACATAAGGGAATGTGTTGTAATAATCCAGGCAAGAGATGGTGAAGGCCGGAATGAAGGCAATGCTTATCTTCTCACCAGGAGAAAAAGAATCGGGGGACAGGGCTCCAAAATACTCTAATACTCTAGGTGTGAATGTTCTAAGAATCTTGAATACTTGAATCTCTAGGCAATTGCTACTCCTAATTGATAATTTCACTTTTAAGTCATGGTCCTTTCTTGGAGTTCAAAGGTCAGTTCTAATTGGCCTCCATCCTAACTAAAAAGATTCTATTCTATTTTCCTGGTCATTATTAGTCTTTTGGTTCTTCTGCTTGGGCCTGCCATAGTCTGAATCAAGTCAAGATGAAAATAATTATTAAAACCTCTCTTCAATGGAGTAGAAACTTGAAAAGACCAGGTTGAGCCTGAGCTTTGAGTGTTCTCATAGTGAGTCTAAAAAGATGCAATAGAATGGGAAGGCTATTAAACGACAGGAAAATACACCAGAAGCCTTGTGGAGCCAGACCTGCAAGGCTGTAAACTGTGGATCCTATGTTGCACATTAGGGAGAATGACTTCATCACATTTTTCGGCATTCATAAAGTTGGACTAATAATACTAACCTCATAGGGTTGTATAAGCATTTGTCATAATATCATATATTCATATATCAGATAAAATAATGTATAACAGCACATATCTCTGTGACCAACACATTATGTATGTTCAGTAAGTGTTATTTCTCTTGCCAGCCCTCCCCTAAGAAAATCAAATAGAAAAAGAAAAACTAAATTTCAAAAGGCTTTCCCTACCTGGGCCTTTGCAAATGCTGTTCCACTCAATGCATTGTCTCTTTACCTGGTTAGCTTTTCTTTCTTCTGGTCTCAGCTTAGGTGATAATTCCTTCAAGAAATCTTTTCTGTTGGCTGAATTCTGTGTTCTTTCTTGGGAGCTGGTCTTTGTGTTTCATTAAACTGGTCATTAAAATTATTATTTGTTTCCTTTTTTTTTGTGATAACAGTCAAAACTTTATTTACAACAGGTTGAAACTCAAAATAACTCAAATGTCTTATTCAAAGGACCACAGATAAATAAACTACAATATTGTTATACAATGGAAAACTACATAGCAATAAAAAATGGATGGACTACTGCTACATACAACAATATGGATGGCTCTCATACACATGCTGTACGATTCCATTTACATAAAGTTCAAAAACAGGCAAAAAAACCAAACTATGGTGAGGTCAGAATAATGTTTATCATGGGCATGGGAGGTAAAGGTATTGTCTGGGAAATGGAAATGAGGGAGTCTCACCGGGTGTTGGAAATACGCTACATCCTGATCTGGGTGGTGGTTACATAGTGCATACATACATAAAAATTCATGGAGATTTACACTGTACAGTAAAGATTTATGCACCTTATTACATGTTTTACCTCAAAGACAATTTTAGTGCATAAAAAAAAATCAGGGCACCTGAATTCTATCATTGGCTTTGACACCGATGGAGTATGTAGTATCTGACAGATCATTTCCCCATTTAAGTCTCAGAGCTTCATCCATTAAATGGGAATAACATCTTCACAAGGGGTTTAATGAAATCATGATTGTCATTAAACAGCAAAGAGATGTACTGGCAATGTCTGAGCTTTGGCTACTGTAACAAAGCATCACAGACTAGGCAGCTCAACAACAAACACTGATTTCTCACAGTTCTGAGGCTAGAAGTCTGAGATCAGGGTGGCCATGTCAGGTTCTGGCGAGGGCCCTTTCCTGGGTTGCAGATGGCAGACTTCTCACTGTGTCCTCACATGGCAGAAAGAGAGCAAGCTGGCCTCTTCTTACAAGGGCACTAATCCCATTCATGAGGGCTCCATCCTTATGACCTGATCACCCCAAGGGCCCAACCTCCTAATACCATCACTTGGGATTGTGGTTTCAATGTATGAGTTTGGAGGATGCAAATGTTCAGTCCATTGTATGCTTCAAAGGGGAAGGGGGAAGCTTCCCCCTTGTGGCCTCTTCTGCTGTGGAGCACAGGCTCCTGATGCACAGGCTCAGCGGCCATGGCTCACAGGCCTAGCCGCTCCACGGCATGTGGGATCTTCCCGGACTGGGGCACGAACCCGTGTCCCCTGCATCAGCAGGCAGACTCTCAACCACTGCGCCACCAGGGAAGCCCTATTTGTTTCCTTTTCAGAATCATACATTAGACTGTAAGCCCTTTGAGGGCAGGAAATACCTCTGATGCCACTGTTTCCTCCATGCCTAACATAGGGAGAGGCTCATTGTAAACTCCAAAATATGTTCACTGACCAATGGAATAAAATTGATCTGGAAGGAAAATGGTAAAAATAATCCCATTGTGTCTTCAAATATGTTAGGTTCAAAACTATAGTTCATAACTTTTATAAGTTACTTGATAGACTATGGCTCTAATACCAGTTACAATAGATGACATGTTTGGATTAGTGTCAGATACTCCAAATTTTATAAACTTGAGATACTACTTAATGTCTGTACTTACTGGAATCAGTAAGTGGGAGCAAGCCATACAGGTATATTTCTAATAAACTGAGTTCAAATTGACATTATAATGGTTCCTCAAGCAGGTCACTAGAGGACTTTGAAAACATCAATGAGATGACAAACAGATTGCCATTTGATTTGAATACCTGGCTCTTAGACACAGATTGAATTGGTCCTCATTGGCTCTTTTGCCCTAAAATAATTACTGTTTAATTAAAAAAATATGTCATGAAGAACCTAGGAGTAAGACAGGAATAAAGACACAGACCTACTAGAGAATGGACTTGAGGATATGGGGAGGGGGAAGGGTAAGCTGTGACAAAGTGAGAGAGTGGCATGGACATATATACACTACGAAACGTAAAACAGATAGCTAGTGGGAAGTAGCCGCATAGCACAGGGAGATCAGCTCCGTGCACTGTGACCACCTAGAGGGGTGGGATAGGGAGGGTGGGAGGGAGGGAGATGCAAGAGGGAAGAGATATGGGAACATATGTATATGTATAACTGATTCACTTTGTTATAAAGCAGAAGCTAACACACCATTGTAAAGCAATTATACTCCAATAAAGGTGTAAAAAAAAAAAAAGCCTCCAATATTGATGACCTCATACTGAACACCCAGATTTAAATGAAAAATGCCATACTTATAATTTTGTTGATGTATACAAGGAATCCTTGCTCCAGAACTGCATGAAATGGAGTTATATTTGTTTGACTAAAAGAATACTTAATTTTACTTTTGCCATTATTTATCGCTGTCTCTCCTCCCTGGGCACTGGTGTTAAAATTAATTTGCTTTTCAGACCTCGGATTTTATATTGCCATTAGTGTTGTGAAATGTTTTTACTCAGCACAACTAAGAACTGATGTTTTACTTCCCACTAATCGACCTTTAATTAGGCACTGTAATGAACCATTCTGTCATTTCTTCATTTATAGAGAGAAGATTTTGTATATGCAAGATACAATTTTGACAGAACACCAGGTCCATTGAACCTTGCCAACTCTCATCTAACAGGTCCTAAATTTATTATGCTTTTGTCAGCTGTTGGATTTATCATTTTAATGATACTGTCAACAGACTTATTTTGCTGCCAAAGAACAGCATCAATGTTTGTTGATATTTTGATCAACAACTTCTGGGGTCCAATTCTGACCGTACTATTACTTCTCTGGGAGCTTGAGCAAGTTATTTAACCTCTGCCTAAGGATTAATTGGTTAATTTTAATAAGTGCTTTGTTGTAAAAGGTGCTATGATTGCTAATAGTGATAATAAAATTATAATGCGGCCTTTTATAATGCATCAGGCTACCTCAGACTGTGATTCTATTAAGTTGCTAACTAAAATATAAGCCAACTGAATTTATTCTTTTTAAGAATACAAATCATTATAATGATGGCCACATAGTATTTTTTTTAACTTGGTTTAAAAAAAATCAAATATGGTGATGCTTCACCTTAAACAAACAAACAAACAAAAAATGGCTGGTGTACCATGATGATGGACCAATTGGGAACTGAGAAACAGCTCCATACATAAATACCATATGATTGTACCCTAATTAAATGTAGCTTTTGTGCATTACACTGATTATTCTTTTATAAACTTGCCTCCAAACTGCTTTCATTTACTTATCTATGATTATGTATTTGTTCATTTGTTTATTTGACCAATGCCACTGTTGGGTGTGGTCTCAAAGAGGTCATCCCAGACAAATAGAAGGAAAATACACAACTAATAATACTAGGTAAAAGTGAATAGAGCTAAAAAGAAATAAAGAAGCAGTGACTTGAAAATTTAGAAGACAGAGAGATTAACTCAAACTGAGGGTGGTTATGAACAACATCAAAAAGGAAATGATTTTTGAGCTGGATAGAGACAGACAGATAGGATTTGGTACTGAGAGATGAGGGTGAGGAGAAATATAAAGAAAGTGCATTTCAAAGGGAGAGAATAGCATGAGAAAGTCACAATGCCAAGGAAGTTAACCTTTGGAGAAGCATGATCAGTGTGGTTTTACTAGAATAAAGGAGAGGGTGCAAAAATAGTTTGGATAGTAAGTAGGGTCTGCATTATGCAGGTTCATGGTTGGCATTGCCCTGATTCGCTTGGACATCATTCAGTGCGGTGGGAAATGTGGAGCTGAAAAGAAAAAAAAAACCCTACAAGTTAGTAGATGGGAGTTGTGTTGGACTATTATGCTATGTTGAGAGGTGGGAGATGAGAGGATGCAAGCAACATGTGAGGAGGATACACACATATAACTGGACTGTATTTGCCAGATAAACTCTGCTGGTCTGTGATGCATATCACTTAAGAGATAAATTGGGTGAACAATGTGAAAAGGGCATTGGATTAGGGTAGTGGCATCTATATATGTTGAAAAGAGGCTGACCTAATATGAGGAGAATATACATATAGGAAAGGAAACACCAAATGTAAAATAGATAGCTAGTTGGGAAGCAGCCACATAGCACAGGGAGATCAGCTCGGTGCTTTGTGACCACCTAGAGGGGTGGGATAGGGAGGGTGGGAGGGAGGCTCAAGAGGGAGGGGATATGGGGACATGTGTATGCATAAGGCTGATTTGTTTTGTACACAGCAGTAACTAACACAACAATATAAAGTAATTATACTCAAATAAAGATTAAAAAAAAAACGGAATCTCTTTGCTGCAGAAGTGGTCTCTTGCTATAATATCAGAGAAAAAATATTTAATATTATTTTTGATTCTCAAATAAATCAGTATATATAGTTTGATTCTATGTTGTTCCATGTACTTTCTACAATGACCAGAGACCTAGGCCACTCTCTGTGAGGTTCCTAAAGATATCAAATAATCTGGGGACCACAATGTTAAGTAATTTTTAAGGGTGTGGACCCTGGGGTTGGATTGTATGAGCTTAAATCTTGGCTTTCCCAATTAGTAACTGTGTGATTGATCTTCAGGAGGCTATTTATGCCTCCCTAGTAGTCTCCTCTGTAAAATGAGAATAAAAATAATAGCTACTTTATTCATAGGATTAAATGGATTAACAGAATTTATTTTTAAAAAAAGAAGTAATTACAAGAGTGCCTAGATGTAGAAAGATCTCAGTAAATGTGACTAAGATCGAAAATCAGTTTTTTGGGGGGGATAAAACAAAACTGTGGCTGCTGTTTTGAGAATAAATACAGAGGGTGCAGAGAGGAAGCATGGAGATAAATTAGTAATAATCCAGGTAAGAGATATTGGTAGCTTCTATAAGGGTAATGAGAATAGAGGTGATGAGAAGCATTCAGATTCTGGGTATGTTTTAAAGGTAAATGTGAGAATAAAGGTGGGGTATAAAAGAAAGAGAGGAGTCAAAAGTGACTCCAAGATTTTTGGACCTGAACAATGAGTATTTCTCTTTACAAACACAGGGAAAACTATGGTAGACAAATTTTTGGATGAGAAAATCAGGTTAATTTAGAGCCAAGTCAAGCTGTCAAATAGACACTTAGGTATAACATCTGGGATTCAGGCAACAGCTAGTTCAGCTAGAAATATAAATTTGGAATCATTCATATTTGGATGGTATTAAAAGCCATGTAATTAGTTGAAATCATCTAGGCAGTGGGTCTTAATCTTAGTCATATATGTGAAATACCTGGAAAACTTTAAATATTATAGATGTCCTATTTCAGGCTACCAGGGTCAAAGTCTTTGGAGGTAACTTGGTAAACTGTATTTTATAAAAGCCGTTGAGCCCATTCCAATGTGCAGAGTCGTATGGAAATCAAGGGGTGGGTGTTTTAGAGGAGTGAGCTGTGAGAGCCATGGATTGGGTGCTTAGTGTTTGAGTCCTACACAGGGGAGATAAGCCCCCTTGGTAATTTGGAAGACCACTGAGACTAACAGGCTGTAGGAACTGCTGCTTTTGAGGAGAGCATGCATATCGGCTTACCCCCCAAGGCAGAGCAGAAATGGCAGATTGAAATCTCCTGGCTGACTTTCTTACCACCTCTGTGCATATGCCAAGCCCAAGCTGAGCAAATGCTCCAGCCCTACTTGCTGCATGTCACAGTGCAGCATTCAATCTGGGGCTGCCACAACTGGGGAGAAAAACTCAACTATGGGACACAGAGGCAACAGGTCACAGGGTGGAGCCCAGATGGGGCAGCCATGGCCATCGTTGGCAATTACTCAAGCAGTGCATCAGAAGCCACCCAGATCTCTGACAGTGGCTGCTCTACCACAGCCCACACCCCACATATGCAGAGAGTCCATGTAGGCCTCACCTTCCCTGCAGTGTGATTCTACAACAGGGCAGTGGCAATAGAGGCCATGGGGAGTGATTGGCTTTGAGGGACAAAGGGGACTTGGACTTGAAGCTGCATCTGAACAGAGTGAGGGAAATAACTGCTGATGCCTGCACAGGCAATGCATCAGAGACAGCTTGAACCTCTGTTTGAGACAGCCATGGGCTGAGAGCCCATGTGAGACCCCCTTGCTTTGACACTACCCTACTCTGGGGAGAGGGTCCCAGTGCTGGGAGAGGGGAAAACACACACTTAAAGGAAACTGAGGTACCTTGGGGATGACCCTCATGGCTTTTGCTTCAGCAACTTGGGATCAGACCCCAGCCCTGATAGGGCCAATATGTCCATCGAGCAGAGAGAAACTCTTGCCTTACACCCAGCTCCAGCTGAAGCCCCTCCATCTCCAGCCCCATCCCCTACCAAGGTGATAGCTGCCAGCACACCCTAAGGAAAGACATGACTTGCATACAGGACAAATCCAGCTCTGCCACCAAAGGCACTGAGCACACACAGTCTGTATAGAAATGTTTCCATATAAGAACACCCTCAAGACTGAAATAGGTAATTGTTTCACATAATTCATAGAGGCAGAGAAAGTTAAGCAAAATGAAAAGGGAGGGAAACATTCTCAACTGAAAAAGCAAGAGAAAAACCATGAAATAAAATAATGAAGCAGAAATAAACAATTTACCAGATAAATAATTCAAAGCATTGGTAATAAGAATGCTAACTGAATAGGGAAACTAATAGATAAACACAGTGAAAATTTTAACAAGGAACAAGAAAATATAAAAAAGACCCAATCAGAAATGAAGAATTCAATAACTGAAATAAAAACACAGTAGAAGGAATGAACAGAGTAAGTAATAGAGAAGAATCATAAGTGATCTGGAAGATAGAAGATTGGACATCACCCAATCAGGGCAGCAAAAAGAAAAACAAGTTTTAAAAAAAGTGAAAACAGTTTAAGAGAGCTCTGTGATAATGTTAAGCATACCAACATTTGTATTATAGGGATCCCAGAAGGAGAAGAGCGAGAGAAAGAGATTGAAGATATATTTGAGGAACTTATGGCTGAAAACTTCCAAAACCTGAAGAAGGAAACAGATATCTAGATATAGGAAGCACAGAGGGTCCCAAACAAGATGAAGTGAAACATAGACCTATACCAAGACAAATAATTAAATGGCAAAAGTTGAAGATAAAGAGATAATTCTAAAGGCAGCAAGAGAAAAATAAAGAGTCATATACCCTGAAATGCCCATAAGGGTATCAGGAAGAAATAATAAAGATCACAGAGTAAATAAATAAAACAGAGACAAAAAACTAGAAAAAATCAATGAAACCATGAGCTGTTTTTTTGATAAAGATAAACAAAATTGATAAACCTTTAGCCAGGCTCACCGAGAAAAAAAGAGAGGAGACAAATAAAATCAGAAATGAAAGAGGAGAAATAACAACCAATAGCAATGACAAACAGTTACATGCAAACAAATTGGACAATCTAGAAGAAATGGACAATTTTCTAGAAACAAATCACCTCCCAAGACTAAATCAAGAAGAAACAGATAACTTGAACAGAATGATCACTAGTAGTAAATTGAATTTCTAATAATAATAATAATTTTTTAAAAAACTCCCAGCAAACAAAATCTAGGATCAGATGGCTTCATAGGAAAACTCTACTAAACATATAAGGAAGAGCTAATACATATACTTCTCAAACTATTCCAAAAATTCAGAAAAGAACACTTCCACATTCATTCTATGAGGCCTCCATTACTCTGATACCAAAATCAGACAAAGACACTACCAAAAAAAAAAAAAAAAAGAAAGAAAGAAAATAAGACACCAACATCTTTGATGATATCGATGTAAAAATCTTCAACAAAATATTAGCAAGCCAAGTCCAACAATATATAAGAAGGATCATATCGCATGATCAAATTGGATTTATTCCAGGGATACATGGTTGGTTCAATATTTGCAAATATATCAATTTGATACACCACATTAACAAAAGGAAGGATAAACATTACATGTTCATTTCAATTGACACAGAAAAAGCATTTGACAAAATTCAACTTCCATTCTTGATAAAAACTCTCATCAAAATGGTGAAAGAGGGAACAAATCTCAACATAATAAAGGCCATGCATGGCAAACCCACAGCTAACATCATACTCAACAGTGAAAAGCTGAAAGTCTTTCCTTTAAATTCAGGAACAGAAAAGGATGCCCACTTTCACAACTTCTATTTAACATAGCACTGGAAGGCCTATGCACAGCAATCAGACAAGATAAAGAAATAAAAGGTATCCAAATTGGAAGGGAAGAGGTAAAACTGTCACTATTTGCAGATGACAATGATACTCTATGTAGAGAACCCTAAAGCCTCCACCCATAAACTATTAGAACTAATAAATAAATTGAGTAAAATTGCAGGATACAAGATTAATATACAGAAATCTGTTGCTTTCCCATACACTAATAATGAAATATCAGAAAGAGAAAACAAACAAAAATCCTTTTAAAAATCACATCAAAAAGAATAAAATGCCTAAGAATAAAATTAACTAAGGAGGTGAAAGACCTATACTTTGAAAACTATAAAACATTGTTCAAAGAAATTGAAGATGATACAAAGAAATGGAAAGATATGTATGATCTTGGATTGGAAGAATTAATATTGTTAAAATGGTCACACTTCCCAAAGCTATTTACAGATGTAATGCAATCCCTATCAAAATACCTATAACATTTTTCACAGAACTAGAACAAATAATTCTAACATTTATATGGACCCACAAAAGACCCCAAATTGCTAAAGAAATCCTGAGGGGGGAAAAATAAGCAAAGCTGGTGGTATAACCTTCTCAGACTTCAGACTATACTCCAAACTACAGGAATCAAAACAGTGTAGTATTGGCACAAAAACAGACACATAGATCAATGGAAAAGAATAGAGGGCCCACAAATAACTCCATGCACCTACAGTCAATCTACTACAAAGGAGGCAAGAATATACAATGGAGAAAAGACAGTCTCTTCAACAAGTGGTGCTGAAAAAGCAGGAGAGCTACATGTAAAACAATGAAATTAGAACACTGCCTCACACCATATGTAAAAAAAAACTCAAAATGGTTTGAAGACCTAAATGTAAGGCCTGAAACCATAAGACTTTAAGAGAACATAGGCAGGATACCCTTTGACATAAATTGTAGCAATATTTTTTGGATCTGTCTCCTAAGGCAAAAGAAAATGGGACCTAATTAAACTTAAAAGCTTTACACAGCAAAGGGAACCACTGACAAAATGAAAAGACAGCCTACTGATGGGAGAAAATATTTGCAAATGATATGGCTGATAAGTGGTTAATATTGAACATATATAAACAGCTCATACAACTCAACATTAAAAAAACAAATGACCTGATTTAAAAATGGACAAAAGACCCAACAAGACATTTTTCTGAAATAAGACATACAGATGGTTAACACGAAAAGATTCTGAACACCACTAATTATTAGAGAAATGCGAATCAAAACAACGAGCTCTCACCTCACACCTGTCAGAATGGCTATCATCGAAAAGTCTACAAACAACAAATATTATCAAGGATGTGGAGAAAAGGGAACTGTTGTACACTGTTGGTGGGAATGTAAATTGATGCAGCCACTATGGAAAACAGTATGGAGGTTCCTCCAAAAACTAAAAATAGAACTGCCCTATGATTCTGGTCCTGGGTATATATCTGGACAAAATGAAAAATTGAAAAATATATATGCACCCCATGTTCATAGCAGCACTATTCACAATAGCCAAGATATGGAAGCAACCCAAGTGTCCATCAACAGAAGAATAGATAAAGAAAATGTATATATACAATGGAATATTACTCAGCCACGAAAAAAGAATGAAATTCTTCCATTTGCAGCAATGTAGATGGACCTAGAGAATATTATGCTTTGTGAAATAAGTCAGACAGAGAAAGACAAATACTGTGTGATATCACTTATATGTGGAATCTAAAGAATAAAACAAATGAATGTATATAGCAAAACAGAAACAGACTCATGGATATAGAAAACAAACTAGTGGGGAGAGGAAAGGGAGGAGGGGCAAGATAGGGGTATCAGATTACAAACTACTATGTATAAAATAGATAAGCGATAAGGATACTTTGTACAGCACAGGGAATTATAACCATTATTTTGTAATAACTTTAAACGGTATGTAATCTATAAAAATACTGAATCACTATGCTGTACACCTGAAACTAATATAATATTGTAGAGCAACTATACCTTAGGTTAAAACAAATGAGCAGGGAAATAAAGTTGTAGCTAGAAAGGGATGTGAGCACAAAGGAAAGTTTCTAAAGAAAGGTAGGTAAAAAGAAAAACACTGATAAGGCAGAAGAAAGAGGGGACAGTTGTATGAGATGTATCCATGAGTATCTAAGAGGGATATAATGTAGGAGTGTACAGTGTAGCATTAGACATCGCATGGGTCCCTAGTCATAAGAAGGAAGACAAAGGATGTGGTGTAGGACAAAGTAATTTGAGGGATCTGGTGGTGGAAGCTTGTGGCAGTTTTCTTTAGACAGCTTCTTTTTTTATTAATGAAATAGGAAGCGAGTTCCTAAGCTGAGAATAAAGTTGGGGCACAGGTATTGGAGGTTTGGGTGGAAAGGAGAAGATGTGACACAGACATCTAGGAGGGTTAATGGATTAATGAAATACAGTGGAAACCATAGTAAATGCCCATATGAGATTAGTGATAAAACCTCAAGTTAGACCAGTCTATTTTTTTTTTTTTCAGTTGCATTCAGCAGTGGGGTGCCAGTTCAGGACAGATGAAGAACTGGATTTAACCATGGCTATGGTTTTCTAGAAAAGTACAAGAGAGGGGAGAGGGAGCAAGATTGTTAAGGGTGTATACAAGGGAATGACTGCAGTGATGGACCATGGAATCTAAGCTGGGAAAGGAAAGAACAGAATCTTTAAAATAAGAGATGGATGAAGAACAACGTAAAGAATTGTTAGATTTGGGGTGATAGGGGGTGGACTTGAAAAATAGGGCGTGGCTGAAAGTGAGGTAATGGAGGGAGTGTAGTTCTAGGTGATAAGATTACTTAATGTACAGCTCACAGCCTGCTGTCAGACTGTCTTGTGGGTGTTGCTTTTACTTACAGTACTGACATCTGTCTCCAGTGTGTTCAGGCTGGCAGTCGCAGTAAGGCTGGTTCCCAGCAGTAACACTGCAGGTCCCTCCATTTTGACAAAAATCCTCACAGACTGTCTTACCACAGTTTGGTCCAGTGAACCCTAGTGCACAGCTGCAGGTGGGTCTCCCTATTGGGAAAAAAAGGTAATGAAAAGGCAATTAGTTGACAAAATTGTTTACTTATATGGAATCTTCACTAGGTAAGAATCAAGAAGTCAGTATTTGGGGCAAAGTCTGTCCACTACTTAATCTGTGACTTTACACAGTAACATGACCTCTCTGTGTCTCAGCTTCCCCACGTTCCAACGAAGCCTGGGTTAGGAGATCGCTCAGGTTCACTTCAGGTAAAATAATCAGAGCTCATTTTATGAACAATTATACATGCATACATACATTTTATGCTTTAAAGTGCTTGTGTTATTCTTTGTATTTCTGTTTTCATGTCCATTTTGCTTTTCAATTATTTTTTTTTCTATTCATGTGGTAATGCAGATTGTGTTGGCCATTAGAATATAAAATAGAGACAATCATATTTCCCAGTGTTCAATCATCAGGTACCAATCACTGCTGTATCTACATAAAACATAAGCTTAGGCTTATTATAAATAAATATTTTAATAAGTTTAAAGTGGACATGTCATCTGTAATAAGATTTATGAATATTAGTTATTTTATTTGATATAAATACACATACTGAATTTAGTATATAAACACTTACTGAATCCTATTTTATTTCATTTTATATTTTTATTCATGGTGAAGGACTGTCACTTGTAGTCTAAAGATGATTTAAGAAATCTAATGTTAACAGCACACAATAGCAAATCTGACAGATCATCTATGGATATTTTATTTGTTCTGTGGGAACTAACATCACAATGAAAGGTGAACAATCCTTTAAGGTGTTTTGAATGTAACACAGTTAACTGTTATATCAAGAATGAGTCTCTCTAACTGCCCGGACTGTCAAGAACTGAGTGGAAAATGGAGTCTAGAATTATCTCTGCAGGAGAAGTGAAGGAAAACAAAGCAAAATGAATGGCTACCATTTGTAATGGGGGAAAAATAAAGTTTAGAGGTTGTACAAATATAAACTAATAACATGAAAGGGAATAACAAAGAAATTCAGTTATTGATCTCAGTTAACTAGGACTCAGAAAATGTCATTTAGTTGTATAGTATCAGAGAATATCCAACCATCTCCTCTCTCACCATTGTAGACACGCAACACAATTAGAATGTTCAGAAAAATGCATTAAGTGTAAGGCTTAAAACTTGAAGTGTAAAAGTGATAAAAGTTTTTTTTCTGTTGCCATAGATTCTACATTCTACTTTGAAGGACAATTCTATACATATATATTTTTTGAAAAGCATTCTTAAGTGAATAAAACGTCTCCAAATAAAATCCACCTGCATTTCCAAGAAAATGAATAAATTGAGCTCCACAATTTATTTAGTTTACTTTGAAAGGTCTCCACACACTTACAAATGCTAGAAGCTATTGCTTCTCAAGGAAGAAAGTTATATACATTTTTACAGTGGGTTCTATTGCTTTAAAACTTATTTATACGTGTTTTTAGTTTGGTGGCAGATAAATGCCTATTAATAGGTTAAGAAACAAGGTAAAATTTATACACATTAAAAGCTGTAATGTGTATAAAATAACCTCATATTTTTTTATTGCCAGAAAACAGCTTTAAAACTTTTAGCCAAGTATTTTTCTTATAAAAGTAGTGTTTTCTAGCTGTTGCTTACATACAGACAAATAGACACAAACGAGAATAATGGTAGAAGATGAAGAGGATAGATAATTGTTAGAACATAGTCACTAAGGAAAATAAAAGCCCTGAATAAAAGAAGTAATGCATCTACATCAATGAGAACCAGTGAACAACTTCCAGAGAAATAGAACATACAATCAGGAACACAAATTAACATGAGCTAAATGTGAAATAAACAGTACAGAAAGTATAAGGGGAAATCAAAATGCATTAGAACAATCAGAAAAAGTGCCATACAATGTACAACTTATACATTGTAGATTTAAGTTTTTCTACCTTAATTTCTAGGTGTTTTTCTTTTTGTTTAAGAAAGTAGGAGTAAAAAAAGTAAAAAGAAGTTTGAAAGAAATAAACCCAACCTGCTAAGGCACTTGAAAATTCCTCTGTTCCAGTCGCTCAGAGAGAGGATACCATGCTTTCATCTCATCTACAGCTGTTTTGAAACTAGGGCAGAGTGACCAGGTTGTCCCCTAGCTAGAATATGCCTCTCATCATTTAGATTCCAGCTGAATTATTTTCAAAAAGCCCTCTTTCTCTTCCTTTGAAGAGATTTATTTTTGATAAGCATAAATCTTCATATTCAGGAGAATATTATGTAACTTGAAACAGTGTGGTGATACAGCAGATCTTTTGTTTGCTGATGGGAAATGAACCATCAGCTGCAGAATTTTATAACGTGTTCCAGCTAATATTTTCAAGAATTGCTCTGGGTGCACCCTAACAAGTTGCACTGGATTCATTTTATAAAGATTTTTTAGGTAGCTGAATTTGATTTTGACATTTGAAAAGGAAACAGCACTGTTACAATGACTAAGGTATGGATTTATAGCAGTGATGCATCCAGGGAGCTGGGGAGTTGACAGCCTGTAAAGGTAGCCCAATCAGAAAGAGCATCAATTGACCTGAGGAAGAAGGGGAAGGAGGGGTTTGCTGGCTCTAATCAGTCTAGTTCCTATAGCATTCTTAGCTAAGACTTTAACAGTGTAGGTTGTCAGACTGCCTGGATTCATAGACTATCTGTGCCAATTACTGGTGTGGAACCATGCGCAAATATCAGCTCTCTGTTTATTTCCTCATGTGTAAAAATGGGGATAATAATAGTACCTACTTCATGGGGTTGTTGTGTAGAATCACATAGAATAAATGAGAAACATTTCTAACTGTGCCAGGCACATAGAAAGCAATCAGTTACATTTTAGCTCTGAATATTATTGTTATTCCTACTGAGATTCACCACTTACAGGTATGACTTACTCTGTGACCCTGTCTACAAAGGCACTATAACATTCTAGAAAAATCATTCTGAAAATTTTCTTAAATTACACACTTTATCTCCATTATTTATTTAAGATACCATTAAATTTGAATTTGTTTATGTGGCAGTGCTGGGATAGAACAGGTATTCCCCACAAACTTCATCTCAAACTCCAACATTTTTAAACTTTGAAGAATGGGTCCTTCTGTCTTCTTTATCTTCTAAATATGCTTAATCCTACACATTAAAAGAAAGAACACACACACAACACAAACAAAAACAAACCTGATATTTGCCACATCTATCTACTTGTATAACTTCAAATTTTGGTACATTCTCGAGCTTTTTTCGAAAGAAAGCTACACTTACTGCTTCCAATTCTACCAATATGTGACAAAGTAAAATCCTCGATCATAAAGTCACATTCCAATCCTTCACTGGGTTTGTAGTTTTTATTTTTTAATATACAAAATAATGGGTCAATCTGTTGCTTCTCTTTGTTCCCTCTGAAGACAGGCCAGATCTCTCAACATGTAAGTACTGCTCCTACAAATCAACTCTGATTCCCTCTTGGTAAGAAAGGATTAGGAATGGAGAAGGTAATGTTGGTGTTGTCTTTACTGTATATCTGTGTACTCTTGCAAAGCTTACCTCTAATCTCTTAATCCCTAAATCTAGATTTCTCCTCAATCATCCTCCTCCTCAAATTTTCTCCATAATTTTACATTTATTAATATCTACATTTGAAAATTTTATCTCCACTTGGCTTCTAAGACACTAGCATTGTTGATTTCCCTATCTTTTTCTCTGACTGCTCTTTTATAATTGCCTTTATGTTCTCTTTCTATCTCTTTCTGGTGATATTATCCAGTTTCGTGGCTTCAGTAATGATCTCCCTATATGAATGTCTCGGTCTCGATTTTTTGACTCTGGGCTCATTCCCCTTCCTAAGTTTCAGACCTTCATTTTCACTCCCTGTTTTACGTCCCTGTGTGGGTATCTCTGCCTGTTCAACAGGTTCATCTACTCCTCCCATGACTCCCTAAGAGAGAAAATTCCTCTCATAAACATTGTCCTCAGTAGCACACATGATTTCACTAGACTGAAGGCTCTCCCAGTGCCATATTAAGTTCCACACTACATGTTAACAAAGTGCCTTGCTAGATGTATGCATATAACAAATGGAGGTTAATATATATATTTATATATATTATATATATATATTATAATATAATATATTATAATATATTTATATATATAATATAATTTATAATATATATTTATAATATATAAATATTACTTCTGTTTATAGATAATTACTTCTGTTTATAGAATTAATTACTTCTGTTTATAGATAAATGGAAGCTTATCTCATATAAACTGTTGCAGCAAATTTTCATACAACATAAATTAATAATAAACTCTTGAAATTTAACTAGGTAACCAGTAATAGCTGATGTCAAACATGGTAAATACATAACTACAATCACTAACCATCTATAGTCAATGATAAATATTAGTAATATCCGTTAGCACAACTGAAGATTATAATGTTCATAAGAAAAAATGGAAATGCCTTGGAATCTCATAGAGTTCTCTAAACTTCATTGTTCTTGCATGGCCCTTATATACCAAAAATCACCATCTCAGTAAAAATGGTTGATTCTAAAATATTTCATAAGAATATTTAATAGTAATTAAATAAATTTGGTACAAAGTTAAATTACTTGGTTGTTTTTTTTTTTCAAATCAGGAAGACCTGAGAAAGAAACCTGGTTAGATATTTATTAATTGTGTGGCTTTGGAAAACTTAGACATCCTCACTGGATCTCCTTCTGGATATCATTCTGCAAAATGGTGATAGCAATGCCTGCCATGTGCTGGTAGAACACTTGTCACAATGCCTGCCACATAGCAAGTACTCAGTAATTGTAGGTTTATTAGTAATAGTAGCATTGGCATTATTATTACTCTTAGTATTGCTATTAAACAAATCCTCAATTTTGGTTGTTATTTAAACTTCGCTGAGTACATTTGCCTTTGTTAAGAAACTCCATATGGAATCCTGATGCATATTTTTTCCATTTTCATTCTTTTGAACAAAACATGCCTATAGGTAATCTATATATATCAGTTCAAAACAGTATATTTTAATATACATAACAACAATGAAATCTTTTCTATTATATAAGTAATTATATGGATATCATAAAGATTTATCACTAGTCCCTGTTAAATGGGCATTGAATTTATGTGAAGTGGTTACAATTTACATCTAGATAAATGAATCTTTAACTATATGCTATCTTTAGTTATATACTCACAGAAATTTTCTGATACGGGCAGACAATACTGATGATTTTCAGTGATAACAGACAATGTCTTAGAGAACTTACTTTGACATAATCTATGTTCTCAGATGTTAGTTTTCTTAATCATGCTAGCTTACATCTAAAAAATGCCACATAGAGTGTTTCAAATTAAATAAAATAATATAATTAAGGAAGTTACTAGAATCCTTAGCATTTGAATTGAGAATTCAATTATAGTAGTCACTATAATATGACAATGATTATGTTTATAAAATTTTCAAAATGTTATAATTATTGAATTAGTGCATACTTGCTAATAATTTTAGAGTAAAATTTGCTGGGTAGCTTTTAGTCAAGTAATATATCAATCAATATGTTTCTCAAAAGCGTATATTTTCATTTGAATATTATTAAGGTGTATGTTGGCATTTTTCAATAACTTTATTTAAAACCGTAAGTGTATCTTTAAAAGCTAGATTTATTTAATAAACAGTTTTTAAGCTGATTATAAAAATGCTACTCATCAGTTTGATTTAATTGATATTGTATGATTTTAGTAAGCAAAATAACCTCTCTGCTCAATATTGGACAAATAAATTATAACTCTTTTTTCTATCTAAACACAACACCTGAAGATGTATGGTTTACTCAGCATTTTGTAGTAATTTTTAAGGGAAAAGAATCTGAAAAAGAATATATATATAACTGAATTAATTTGTTGTACACCTGAAACTAACATAACGTAAATTATACTTCAATAAAAAATAAACTTAAAAAAATAAATTTAAGAAAAATTGTGGTTGATTGTGATGAAAGAATGCTAGTAAAAGTAATTACATGTGAATTACTTAGGAGACCATGACTATACTTATTATTTCTGAGTGGTAGATATCTGCTAGTGAACATTATTGATTGGTTCTCTTTTTAAGCTATTTATTTGAATTCATACTCATTTTTCTATGTGAGCCATGCTGCTTACCTTGTTTAACTTGGTCTTGTGCTTGTAAATTTTTGTCCCTGGTTATAACATTTTATACCTAACTAGTTTTCTGTGCATTCAGTCATTGTTTAGTTCAAATAGTCTGACATACACATTGAGTCTAAGTAATAAAAGCATTTAATTGACATTTAAACTGCAGGGCATGTTTATACACATTTACATTTAATGCTCTTCTCTGAAAATGCTATCTAAAAGTTACATACATCTTTAGTAAAAATGTCTTTACTATTTGGACAAAAGCTACATTCTTGTTCCTTCCTACAGAATAAAATAATAAGCCAAGAGACATATCATCATAGCATCATTCAGTTACTTACTGGATTACAATCCGAAAGCCTGTCTCCTGACCTCTAAACCCCAAGACTACTCTCCTTGGTGAAATCTGTCTTCACTTCTGACTTAGATTCAAGTAATAAAAGTTTTGAATGCTTTAAAAAATTGCTAGTCTTTTTGATAAAGAGATGTGACATTCTACTTTTCCACTTAATATAATGTTTTCCTGGACTGAAAGTGAGTGCCCGTTTATACATAATTTTAGCAAGTTGACTATAGCTGTTGGGTAGTCTTAAGTATTACAAAAATTACAGAGAACTATTGAGCAAAGCCTGACAAAGAAAATAAAGAACCGTGGGCTTTATCCAGCTCCCCCCAGGTACTATTTAATATATTCTGACATGTTTCAAATTATAGGTCACAATCTATTTATACTTATGGAACGTTCATTTTTAGCCAACATTGTGGAAATGAGACTGAAACATTTTTGTCTTTTCTGTGAATACAAGTAAGCCAACTCAAGCCTTCTGACATTAGCCTAGAGAGCTATAAGACTAAATAGTTCAGTACGGCTCTCACCATATGGTCCAAACGAACCAGTAACTATGACTCATGAAACCAGCAGCACGGTTAGAGAGAATCTTACTTTCATTGTTATGAAGATTCAAGGGCCAAGAACAGTGCCTGGCACTTAGTAAGCAGTCCAATATATATTAATTATCATGATCCTGACAATGATAATAAATAGTGTTATTTTAATTTCTGATTCTAACAATAAAGCATGGTTGAACATTTAGAAAATACACAAGTATAATGAAGGACCTATTACATATGAAATTTTTTCATATTGGGCTCATAGTATACAAGCAGGTTTTCTCTTGTGCTTTTTAATGTTAAAATAAAATGTGAATATTTTTCTCTATTATTATATAGTTTAAAATTATAGTTTTGTTTATTGTGTAACATTCATCTTTTAGATACGCTATATTTTATATATTAACTACTTGAATTTAGGTTTTTATCTCCAATTCTATATTATGAACAATACTACATTGAACATTTTCACATCTAAATATTTTACTTTTTATTATTATGTAACCTTTGGAATATATTTCTAAAAGTGACATTATTTAGTTAAAGGACATTGGAACTTTTTTGTTTGTTTTGTTTAATTTTTGAATTTTATTTAATTAATTTTTTTATACAGCAGGTTCTTATTAGTTACCCATTTCATACATATTAGTGTATTCATGTCAATCCCAATCTCCCAATTCATCCCACCACCCCACCCCCCGCCGCTTTCCCCGCTTTGGGGTCCATACATTTGCTCTCTACATGTGTGTCTATTTCTGCCCTGCAACTCTTGCTGAGTAATTCAGAATTGCTTGCTGCAAGGCTTGTACCATGAACATTTTTAAGGATGTTGATTTAAGGATTAAGGATTTAAGGATTTAAGGATGCTGGTTTCACCTGCGTCTGACTGGGCTCCTCCTCCCTCTTTTCCCTCTTTTCTCTGTTTTTATATATGTTTGTGTTCATATATGTTCATGTTCTGCCACTTGCTCCTTATGTTTTTTTGTTTTTTTTCCATTGATTTGTCAAAGCTACATTGTCCTACGTTGCTTATTTTTTAAACTATATGAAGTATTTTATGTTTTCAATTTTATATTTTCAACTTATTCTCTTGGATTATTAAAAAGCAAATAGGACCAAATATCCAGCTTTTACCACTTTCTAAATATAATCAATATCTATGTTAAGGGAGCTAAGACATCAAGCTTAATTTAAATTAAAAACAGCCCTCATTTAAATATAAAGTGAAAGAAAAACTAAGAGGGACTGTTTAAATGTATGTTCACCCTTTATCAAGATATTAATTAGGTGACTGTGTACTTTACAGCCCAGATACATATGTGACTTGAGAGACATCAGTATATATGTTTCATCATCTGTTTCCTTCTGTTTCAAAGGTGCCCCAAATTTCCTAGCTTAACCTGTCTTTGAGCAAACATTTTTAGGGCAGTCATATTTGATCATAATTGATGGCAGTCACATATGCTACCATCATATTTGGGGCAGTGGCCTGGATAGAAAGATCTTGAATAAATGAAAGAAAATTATCTCCATCTACTTGGCTATTATAAGGGCCCTTTCCATTGCAGTGAGAAGATTTTGATTTTTTTCTTTCCTCAAGGGAGCCCTCTTTCCTCCGGCTTCATTTCTGGGAATAAAATCTTTCACCGCCAAAATACACAGATGTGGTGACAGAGGGCAACACAAAGAGAGCTTCTGCTGTCTTCTTGTTGAATTCATTTAAATACTTCAATACAAATGAATTGCCTACTATAAAAAATTGCACCATCATCTCTTCACGTAGCCAGTTTTACATATATTCAAACTTCCCAAATTAGAATTGCCTTCCTTTATGCATAATTCCAAACTTTGAGTGGGAGTATTTGAGAATATTTTCCCAAATTTACAAAATTTCTTGCTCCATTCCTCTAAATCAGTTGTGTAGAAAACCCTGATTCATTTTGATAGAAACAACAAAAGTCTAAATAACAGACCTATAAGAGTATGGAAAATACCACACAGAATGAACATATCTTAGAGAATAAATATTCATAAAAGTGAAGATTAATTGTACATATAATTACATAAATATCCATTATATCTGTGATGAAAAAATAATTCCATAAATTATACTCTACTTTCTATATAAAATGACTGAATAATTCAATGCTTTATCCTATTTTCCATTGCTTTGCCAATGCAAACTTTATCTTAAATGTAGCCTCCTAGGAGCAGGTCACAGAAATTAACTACATGGATCCTTGTTAATATAACCAATGTCAAGCTATTTTATTTTGTAGTACCTTCTTATATGGATACAGCTCATATATCTAGTTTTTAGTTTTCTTTATTACAAAAACCTTAAGGAATGAGGAAAAATTCATTCCTACATGTAAAATTTTAATTACGCCTCTCAGATGTGTGCCTTTAATTAACTGGTGACATTTCCTTTGTTCAATTATTATAGTTCTATAAAACTGTCACAAACTTATAAAGTTTAATTAAGGCTGCCCCAAACCCTAGTTATATAGTGTCCACATAGGAGTTTGCCAAAGGCTTAACAGTAAGTAAACCGACAATGAATAAATCTATGAGTTGCCCACTGGGATTTGTTTCACAAATTAACATTTGTGTGGAGATAATGAGGTTCTACAGTCTATAATACCAAACAATGTTTTATAAAACCACATTTTTAAAAGTGAAAAATGCTTTGTAAATGACTTAATTAGCTATTATATTATTATTAATTATTAGATGCTATAAGACAATAAACTACATGGCTATATCTCAAGTTGAATTCATATGAGAACTCATTTATATTACTAATTTGAAATATAATTTTTTCTGAACATATTATCTATGTAAATCAAGATCTAATACTCTGGGTGCATAGATAAACTTGATATATTATGGATTTTAAGAATGCAGCAAGGTCTGGACAAATGATTTGAATGAAACATCAAAAGTTGTGCTGTATTTATATATATTTCAGGATCCATTAACAGGATAGCAAATTCAATGTTTCACAGAGATTTGTCCCTGTGCATTGATTGCAGGTTGAATAGGTAGCCATAGTTTGGAGTGCCAAACTCTTTATCTAGCTGGCTTAAATATTTCCAAAGGTAAATATAAGAAAATCATCTGGTCACAACCCAAAGATTTTTTTTATCTTAATGAGAAAATTAAGTTAACAATTAAATAATAAAACTCTAAACAACTCATTTGCATAAGAGAAGCTTCTTCCCTAAAGCTAAGTGGTATGTGTGTTGCCAAAATATAATTACAGGTCACACCCTTTTACCGTACATTCAATGGATTCTCATTTGCATAGTCAATGAAGGTCTCAGTACTACAGTTTTTCCCACAGCAATAGAATATACTTTATACTTTATGGACTAGCTCCCCCTCAGGCAGAATGAATATATGTAGTAAGACTCCTAGCCCCTCTTTTAGTTCAATCAACCTGCTGAATATTTTTTCAGAATTCTATTGAGCAGTTACAATTATCTTAATTATCAATCATAAGTCCAAAATATTTATAGGTATAAAACTATCAAACTATCAAAGAAGTAGTATTGTTTTTACTCTTAGAATGCAAATCAGAAAACAGCTTGCTTCTCCTGAACTCCATTGAAAACACTGCTTCATGTGGCTCTTTGTTAGCATTATGCTAAATACTTCAAAGAATAGTTTAAGCAATAGAAGCAGTGAGAAATCCCAGTAAGAAAGAAATTAACCACATAGGGGATGTGAAGATCATATGGATTGCTTTTCTATCTGACTACCTAAATCTGCAGTTATCGTAGGAGAATTAAATGTACATAGATTTCACTCTAATAGTTGCATAATCTTCTTTGCACTAATACTGGAATTTGCAAATTATATTTCTATTATGTATTATGGTTAATTTTTTTCCAGTGGGAACATATTTTAAATTTAATAGAAGTCAGTAGGAAAATATGTTTTAGTATTCACTTATGTGCTGTAGAAAACACTTTTTGCGAGCATAGATATAGCATAAATTAGTAAGAATCTCAAGTATATCCTAATATGTAGTAAACTGATGTTTTCAAAGCAATATGTTTTGAATATACTACATTGCAATGACAACAGAGTAGTTATGTTTTAGATGGAAATTATGATGCTATAAGATGTACTGATATAGTATGTATATATTTAAAATAAATCTAATTTTTAATAACATGAGTTTTAGCATTAGGCAAACTTCAATTAAAAAAAAAAAACAGATTTTGGAGTCAAATAGATAAGGCTTGTAAAACTGATCTTGCCTCATCATTTTAAGCCAGAGTCAGAATATCTATAAGCACTGAGCCCTGTCAATGGTACGCACTTAACACGAGATAATCATCATTATTATTGTTAATTTTTGTGACTTGGACTTCGATTGATATACTCAATTTAGAAAAAATGCCACTGATTACGTTGAATTAATTATTAGATTTAACTTTTGTTAATGTATCTGTTAAGACAACAGGAATTATATTCATAGCATTAAGTATTTTCTGTAGATTTTTCACATATAAGGAAAATTACAGATGATTTGAATATACAATGCCATTCAATTATTTACCTAGAGCTGATGGCATGCAAGTTCCTCCATTTTGACAGTAGTTGCTACAGTGGTTGATTTCACATCTCTCTCCCGAATAACTAGGCCAACAGTGACACCTCAAATCACCTTTCTCATTTAAAATGCATCTTCCTCCATTTTCACAAGTCAGTTTGCATGAATCATCTGGTTATAAGAAGAAATGTACAAATTAGCATGCCATTCAGTAGGTGGTAGAATAAGAAAAATTCAAATAAAGAAAAATTAAATACTAAGATTCACTTTTTTCCATAAAATTCCAAAAATAAATACTCCTAATATAAACGTAGAAGAAACAAAATACTATATGAAAATAGAGAAATAGATTTCAACCATTGTTGAATGGTGAACACAAGTATTGAATTAACTTTTATTCTTTTTTAGGCTTAAAGCATTGTTTACCATTTCTTATATTTGTTAAAACATTAAACAATAAAACCAACTGAAACTTTCTAAAAATAAAATATTTTCCAACCAATATGGGTTTTTTCATGATATGCGCAAACATGGCCTAGTTTTTAGAAGTGTTTGATATTAAACCAAACCGAAATATGTAAGATAAATATATATACAGTCCCCTACATACGAACTTTCAAGTTGCGAACTTTCAAAGATGCCAACGTGTGTTTGCATGTCCTATCACATAAGTTAGTTCACGTGTCTGGTGTACTTTGTCACGTGCCTGTATCCTCTACAAGTGGTTGTGCTTTTGTGTACTTTACTGTACAGTATTGTATAGAGTACAGTATCTTTATTTCAAGCCCAGGATGTCCGGAAGCAAGCATAAAAGCAGCGGTGATGTAGCTGGTACTGAATGTCAGGCATGAGTGAAAAAGCAGCTTGCCCTCCATCTCCTATTGCTGAAGATCCTTCAGCTCTACCCGCCCCCCACCTCCTCTCCCTACTCCAGTCAGTAACTCTTCTTGCCTGTTCACTCGCTGCCAGCTCCTGTATGCCAGCTGTTATACTGTACTATTATACTTTTCAAGGTACTGTACTGTAAGATTAAAAATGTTTTCTCTATTTCTTGTGTTTGTTTTTTATGTATTATTTGTGTGAAAATTATTATAAACCTATTTCAGTACGGTACTATATAGCTGATTTTGTTAGTTGGGTACCTAGGCTAATTTTGTTTTACTTTCAAACAAATTGGACTTACGAACATGCTCTCTGAATGGAACTCATTCGTATGTAGGGAGTATATATATAGTATGTATAATGCATATATATAGTATAGTGTGCATATACAAAAACATATAATTTTTAGTATAGGGAAACATTTAAATGGAAAGATACTCTTTGATGTACATCCTTATCAGCTATATATTAACACAAAAAACTAAAAATTACTTAGATTTGATACAAGATGGTGATAAAACAGTGTCAGAAACATTTTTTTCCATATATAAAATAATTAGGCAAAATCTGCCTATATAATACATTTTGGCTGAGAGAAAGAAAGGATGGTCATTCCTTGGGGTCACAAAATCATTTTTAAAAATATGATGAGTCTGATTTATGATAAAGATTGGTTTGGAATCATTTTCCACATTATTTTTCTGTATGTGTAGACATGGCCTTGCTCCATTAGAACTACTGCTCTACATAGAACAGGACATAATGTCCAATGGAATAAAGACAATTGACAATATTTTAAGAGCACTCTATTCAAAAAATACCTTTTTCTACAGTCATGCTTACTTTATACAAAATAAGATAAAATCAAAACAGCCTATATTGTTCACTCAAGATGCATTGGCACAGACATAACAGAAGCTTGAATAATTATCACTGCAATAATCACAAAAACATCTTAAAGAGCCTCAGTGACTTCAAATGACAACATAATTCAAGTATCATAACCACTGTCATAAACAGAGACCATCTATCAGCAGTGTCAGACAAATTTCGAGATTTTTGGCATTGCAAAGCAGTTTCCAATACTTTGTCATGTAGGGAGGCTTCAGGTTGGCATTACTAAAGTCTGCATTTGTAATATGAAGGGCTCTCTCATGAGGCACTATATACACAGAGTATAAAGAAAATGACAGTTGATGTAGTGAGACCTGTTTTTAAGTCCTAGCTCTGCCCCTTACTAGGCATACAAATTAACCTATCTGAGCCTTAGTTATTTCTACTTTAAGATAGCCTTAAGGACAAATGTGCAACTTAACTCATAGGTTTGTTGTGAATATTAAATTAAATAAGAAACTGGAAAGTAAAAGTTAAAATTATAAAACTTTGTAAATTTTTAAGTATATAAGTATATACCATACACATACACACAAAAGAGAATTTGAGTTCTAGCCATACTAGAATAGTATGAGGATGAAGACCTGCGATCTGGGTCTACAAGGTGTATTGTTAAATTTCAACAGGAAATTGAGGAACTTACTAGGTAAATTACCCTGTAACATTCTTATTCAGCATTAGGTATTGAGTGCCCATAAGGCGCACTGAGAATATAGCTCACGTGGAGTGGCATCTATGAATACCAGAAGGTAAGCATTGTTGAAATTGAATGAAAGTTACTGTGACTGGACCTGGATTACAGAGTGTGAAGGCAGGAACTGAAAGAGAGAAGTGAATTTAAAGAGATAAGCAGAGTGTCATAGGAGATCCTTGGATGTTGGACTTTCCCCCATAGCAATGTTAGGTCTTTGAAAAGTCTAAAAAGTCCAAGAATGACTGTACTGGTAGGGGTTAAACTGAAAGCAGGGGGACTATTAGGACTCTGTTTAAATTGTCCAGGCTAGATAAGATGATGGCCTAAAATAGAGTAATGTGGGATAGATAATGTAGACATATTCTGAAGGTAACTAGAAGACAAAAATCACATCAGAGGGAAAGGAAAAAACAAGGATAATTCTTCAGTTTCTAACACGAGGCCAATAGGACCTGAAGTGTTGTTTTATCTTTGAACATATTAAATTGGAGATACCTATATAAATGCAAGTGGGAATCTCTAGCAAAGACTTGAATATAGAGGTCACGTTCTCAAGAAAGATCTCTAGTGAAACATGCTTGCTCAATTTAAAATTTACCAAAACATTTCTAACTCATTCAGCATGAAATATCCTAACTGGAGTTGTGAATGTGAACAATGAAGATAAATATTTAAGGTATTATGATCACAGTTAGGATTGTTACGGGAGGGCTCATTTTCACCTGTGGATGTTCCGTGTAAAAATACATAGGTATTCAAAATCTCTACATGTTAGGACAGGTGCATTTCTATAATGTGCCTCATTAGGCACCAGAAATTTAAAAAATATAACACTGCCTGATGAAATGGAAGTAGAGTTACATTCTTTCAAAACCTAACTGTAATAGTTCTATAATGAAAAATGAAGCTGCTTTTGTCAATAACAAAATCACCCCCAGAAGCCAAGCTCCAGCAATTATAATCAACTATAGGGAAGAACAGGTGAATAGTTCTCCAAGAATGCGTAACATTTGAATTCAAATTTCTTACATGAAGATTAAAAATACTCAGGGTGCTCATCATTTAACAATAGCAGCTAGAGAAAGGCAAGTAATTATAAAGAGCTGAAAAAGTTGGCTGTATCAAATGCTGTCAGGAAAAAATTAATTGGCTTTTATGTTCACCAATCAATAATTCTAAAATCCACTTAATTATGTTCCTAACCGAAGTGGTTCAAGCCATCCATTACCAAGGCTCATATATACAGGCCAGTGTGAATACTTTTTAACACTCAGATTATTTAAAATATAAGATTTTCTTTTAAATCATAAAATAAACATTGAGGAGGTTTCTGTAACCCTGCCTTTCAAGCAGGATTGAAATAGTAAAACTAAAATTTATAAAAAAGTTTTAGATCTTTGTATATTTAGACAAAATGCTTCCTCATTTAAAACATAAAACTATACAGTTTGGTAATAGCTTCATTTTCTTGCTTACTTCATGACAGATTTATTTTAGAGTGCTGTGTGTCTACTTTTTGCAAGGCATTGTGCTAGGCACTTTCTGTATGTTATTTCTAGTATTTCCAATGACTCTGGACATGGGTACTTTGGGTGACTTGGAGACACTGGAGTGTATTACGTGATGATTAAGAGTGTGGAATGCCTAGGTCCACCTTAAGGTACCACCATTATTAAGTATTGTTAGACAGTCAATTGAGCCTCTCCATACTTCAATTTGTTATGTGTAAAAATAGGGGCAATGACAGTATAATATCATTGGAGTTTTGTGAGGATTAAATGAAATTATATACATATATATAACATACTTAAAATATGCTTTGCTCATAAGCCTTCAAGGTATTTATTATTATTACTAGCAGTAGTAGTAGTATTTATTGTTAATCCAATTTTACACAGAAGGAACTGAGACTGAGGGAGTACAGGGCCAAACATATTAGTTAAGTGATAGATCTTGGCTTAATCCAAAGCACCACCTCAGCTCTACTCCAGACCATGTTCTTCCTGTATATTTGTTGATTTTGTATTATTGAATAAATTATTTGCATTAAGCAAAGAGGAAAAAGGGAGGTTATGTAGAAGAGACAGTCTTATTTACTTATAAAAGGAAAACAAGAAAAGCTGTCTGCAACTTGACCATAAGAAAAAAAAACACACTTATAATATCTGAACCAGTGTAAAAGTCACACTGGTAGCATAAGCTGTGTACTTCTGTGCAGAATACTCATCTCTTTCCCAGGGGTCTCTCCCACCCAAACAATAGTGTAAGTAGACATGGCACATAGGAGGCATCTGTGAGAGCACTGCTTATGGGTATATGTGGAACTAGTGAAAATGAGGCACATCTTCCACAAGGAAGGCGTTGTTGACGTTTTTAAGAATCTGTTTCTGAGATGTTAAGTATAGAGTTTGTGACTGTGTCAGAGCAGTGAGTGAAAAACGTACCTGATAATGTTTGAAAATGTTCATTTAATTCTCTTATTCTACCATCACAACTGAGATCATGGCAACTCTAGTTGGGAGAATTGGTAGAGGAAGGGTGCATCCTAGTACCAGTGACAGCATCCCTTTTCAATGACTGGCACTAAAATACCCATCCAAAATACCAGTCATGATTCATATTTAGCTCTCCGTTAAGAATGTTCCAACTGCCACCCACAACAGCACTTTGCACATCCTACACACTAACTGGAATAAATGACTCATTATTTTCTTTACAGTCCATGCTTTCATGACTTTTCAGACAGTTTACTCTGTCTCAGTGTCCTCCTCCTTCATCCCTATTTAATCTAAATATAATCTATCTTTGCAGATCTTGTTCTAATGCCATGTTCTATAGGAACTAATCAATTCTCTAACTGGATAATCATCTAATTCCTCATAATAGCATAAAGTCTGTCTCTTTTGTGGCTTATATCACTATTCACATAAGTATTTATTGGTGTTTGTGTCATTCATCATTTCATCTTTTCAACCTCTTCAGCTTTGCATATCAAATGATTAAAAATACATATTAAATGAAAGAGCTGTGACAGTTTTAGACACTGAGTGCCTTAGGAAAGGCAAAAGTCTTCAGCTGGCATAACCCCCAGCAGAGAACAATGAGACAATGATATGGGGGTATAGATGCTGACTGAGGGCAAAGACACTGTGTTCACATGAGGAGTTCATTTAAAGAGAGAAATACAACCGGTAGGAAGTCCTGCTATGAAGAGATCCTAAGTGTGTATCTCATTGGAAAAATGTTTGCTGTGACCCTCAAGTGATTTTTGGAGCACCGCATTTTTGTCTGTGACATAAAATTAATGTGTTGATTTTCTTTTCTCTTAGTAGCATTTTTTTCCCATTATGGCTAATGTCTTGAATATGAGGAAACTTATTGAAAGTCTGCCTGGATATCCAAGAGACATCTCTTTCCCTTTCCCATCACACTATTTTCAGTTTTGATTTTTTTCATTTGATTTTTTCTGTTTTGCTATTTAACACATACTAGCATCTGAAATAATATTTCAAGTTTTTAAATGTTTGTTCCAACCTCTAGCTTCTAAAATATAAACTTCTTGAATGAAGAAATATTTTCAGTTTTGTTTCTAACTTAGTCCTTTTTTTCTAAATTAGTGTTATGCTTTGCTCAGAAGCCCTCAAAATATTTATTATTATTATCAGTAGTAGCAGTATTTACTGTTAATCAGATTTTACATAGAGGAAACTAAGATTTATTTTCTAAATCAATCATCAGTTTCTAAATTAGTGTTGGCACACAAAACATATATAAAGTTGCTAAATGAATAAATGGATTTGGGAGTTGGGTTTAAACTAATAGCAGAATGGCACCCTCAGAAATATCATTATCTTTACTGATACAGGAGCTATATAAACAGGTCTCTTGATTCTGTGTGTGACTTCAAAGTTCTTAATCTAGTCTTCGATGCACAGTAAGTGCTCAATGCAGCTTTGTAAACAAATGTAGAAAGAACTGACGGGAAGTCATCATCAGAGAAAAGAATAGTTTACACAGGCATTCAAGAACCAGTGATATCATGAAAATACCAGTGATGACTGAGTAGCTAATACTGCTCAGTTTCAGTAGTTGTGAACATTTACTGTACACAGTAATTCATTACTTACAGGATAATGAAGTTTACCTACCTAACAGGCTGTCATCATTGCAGGTGCCATTAATCAAATATTTTCCTTCTGGGCACACACAGGTGGCCCCAGAAGGATTCAGCAAACAGAGGAATTCACATGCTAGATCCGAGCATGGATTGGGTACTGATCAAAACAAAACAAAAGAAAAAAGAAACACATAATTATAAATACAATAGGTTTCAAAAACATAAAATTCAATAAGGTGAAATGATGAATTAGCAATGTTGAAAAGAAATAACATCAAATTTTTACTGGGAGTATCTTATTTCAATATTCCAATTCTCCTTTAAAGATGAAAAGAAATTACTACCCAACATTCAACATTAATAGAAACTTTACCCTACTTTACATTTCCCATGAGGGAGAAGAAATTATTCAAGCACATACTTTGTCACTTTTCCTTTGGCAAATTTAGGTAGTTTCAAAACTGGTTTAACAGACAGAAACAGCTCCCCCTGGTATTTACAAAGGCTTAAAATCCATATGTAGTTGTCTGTCAGAACACAAACAAAACATGGCTTTTTTCCCTAAAAACATGTTTAATATGGTGTGCTTTCCATCAGATAGGAGTTTGTGTGCATGGATAAATGGGTACCACATTTATTTTTGTCTATATTTCTATCCAAGCGGTATCCTCTGCAGCCACAGCTGTTGCGTGGCTTTCCATGCAGGATCTATCATTAGAATGAAACAGAAATGGTATTTAGGTAGCGAAATGGTGACTATGAAAGTGGCTTTCATTCTGTAAGAACCAGTAATCAAACACCTATTATACTTAGGGCAGACTTTTATTTATTTATTTTTTATGAAGGTGGAGATATTTGACTATGAATATGAATCAAACAGAACTAGAGGATGAGAGGGAATGTCTTCATATTAACCTTGGAACCATATGTGTCAGATCATTAGCAAAGAGTAGCAAAACACTGAATAGAATTTCAGGAAGGTTTTAGGGGAATATATGTTGTTTTAATCTGTTTCCAAAACTGATTTGGTAAATATCAGTTGTTACCTTTCCAGACCATCATACCAAATGAGATTAAATCCCTTTTTTTTTTCTTTTTGCGGTATGCGGGCCTCTCACTGTTGTGGCCTCTCCCGTTGCGGAGCACAGGCTCCGGACGCGCAGGCCCAGCGGCCATGGCTCACGGGCCCAGCCGCTCCACAGCATGTGGGATCCTCCCGGACTGGGGCACGAACCCGTGTCCCCTGCATCAGAAGGCGGACTCTCAACCACTGCGCCACCAGGGAAGCCCAATCCCTTTTTATTTGCCATAAAGAATAGTTATAAGTAAATCTGAAAGTTTTTTGAAGGGTGAACTCATACATAAACACAGATCATTAGAATTTCAGCCACATTTTATTCCTTTGTTCTTTGATATTTTTTATGGCTCTGTTTGAAACAGATCTTTCAAAATAACTATGTCAATTATTTACCTATTTTTTTCTAGGAGAGAAAGTAACAATAAAAGTCATAAACCATGAGAGAAAATACAACCCTTGGGAACATTCTCCTCAGATACCTTTAAAGATGAAATGTTAAAGCTATGATTTTTACTTGGTTATCAGTGAGTGAAAAAGGCTAATGACAAATTTCCTTACTTGCGTGGTTTATCTATTGACCCACAAAGTTTTATTAAGAATTTAGAAAAACACAAAATAAGAGACAAATTTTTATAACAAAGTTAATTCTAATTCCAAGAAAATACAAACAAATCCTGAAATTTTCATACCTGTTTTAGCAAAAATAGCAACTATTGCATTATTTATTTCTTATCTTTGGTAATTTGAAAAGTCTGGTTATACAAAAATTAAAGTGAACTTAACTTATTGGGGTTAAGAAGACATGAACAGAGTTAAGAATTTAAAAATATTTTGAGAGTCATAAGAAAGAAACTTTGTCAATATAGATAATAGTATAAAATATTATACTTACAGTCTAGTTGTTTATAGCGATGAGAAATCAAAACACCTTTTGTTTTATCAACATCTAAAGCTAGGTACTCTACTGAACCATGGCCAAATTTTTGTACTCGAAATACACCATTTTTAGGTCCTGCTCCATATATATAATCTTCGAAGACATCAATCCTGTGTGGATGTAACAAGCCTAGAATTTTTAAAAAATGCAGTTGTAAGGGTTGCAATATAAATACTCAGACTTAAGAAAACTAAGTTTATCCAAGATCATATAGAAAATCTTATTCCTGTTCATAAAAAACCTTTCAGAATTAGAATATTTTTAATATTAGCTGTAACATTGTTAGGATTAATTTATTAGCAGTAGAAATATGTGAGATATTAAACTTGTCACTCAGAACATAAAAAACACTTCCATCATCACTTTAATCATCATCACCATCACAAAGCATTGGCTGGGGGACATATTATACACAGTAATATTTTCTGCTGTACAGTTTGCAAACAACAACAACAAAAAGCCTACAGGCCAATGTTATCCATTGCTCAAAACCAGGAATTTACAAAATTATCATTTTGTGTTCTGTATAAAATTAATGGTCAAATTAGATTACCTGAATGACAATTTTATCAATCAATCATGAACTGATTTTAAACAGTAAAATCCTCCTCCAAAATTTGGCATTACTATTATCTGTTTTAGAAATGGGGTTAAGAAAACAAATTGGCAAATGGTAATCATACATATGACTAGTATGGCTGAGAAGAAGAGTAATAATAATAACAATTTTTCATATTTTACAAAATGGCTATTATTTGAGAGAATTTATAAGAAATATAACTTTTGGTACTGAAATTTAAACAAGTAAAATAACATTTATATTTCACTTATTATCTAAAGGTTGTAAAACATAAAATGCCTTTTAACATATATTTTCCTTCAATGTTCCTTGAAACAGTAAAATGTACACTTAAGCTAAAACAGGTAAATTTTTGCAATCAATGATGTGAATACGGAATTTTTTTCCATCTAGGGTTATCATACAAAAAACACACACTTCCAGTAAAGACACAGTGAAAGTTCAATGCAATTATTTTTCTTGAAACTTCTCTGATTTTGTTTAAAAAAAAAAAAAGGAAGCAAAGCAATATTCAGTAAATAAAATATGTAAATATAAAAACCTCAAGTATATATTGTGAACAATTTGTGTTAAATAGGTAAGCAGTTTTGGTAGGAAAGGGAAAGAAGAACAGAAGGGAAATCAATTAGTTTCATCAGAAAGAACTGAGATTGCCAGGCAAAAAAAGTGTGAGACACAGAAAGGAGTCAAAAATGAGAGTAAAAAATAGGAGGTAGACACAGAGATGGAGATATAAAAGGGTGCCACAAAAGAAGAGTACATGTAGATCCTGCAGGCACTTGTGTGAGAGGTAAGTTGTCATTTTTATATGTTGCTTTTCACATGGATGAGAATATCCCTATTAACTACCTAAAATAATAATTTTTACTATGATGTTTTACTATATACAATAACTCATTTCCTACTTATCACTGCAATTTGAAATTAAAAATAGCGTTCACAGGCACTAATCTCGATTACTTGAAGTGTTCTGCTCAGAACAGAACATCCACGGAAGCAACAAACAGAATGAATATTTTTTGAATCCGGGTAGCAATGGACCACGTTTGTTCTAGAGTCAAGAAGTTCTTCTGGCCTGGCCTCTTTGTTATTCTAGTAAGAATGAAAATTGTAAGGAACAGTAAGAGCTATAAGTTGAAAAGAGAGAGAAGCTGAGGAAATACAGAATGTAAAGCTTTCATATTATATTTATGTATCATTATTTAATACTTTCAGTGATAATTAAAAGCAAAAACAAGAGCACTTCACAAACCTTGTTTGCTGCTGACAGAGATTACTGAATCAGAGCCGTCATATAGAACGCTGCCAATAACAGAGAGCTCAAGGTCGGCCCAGTATATCCGTTCACTGAAATGATCCACGGCCAGACCTGCAAAATCAATACACACAGACAAATAACAGCAATACATTTGAGATTATTTAAAATTATGTTTCTGCTCTTTTAATGTCTTATTATAATTGACATTTTTCTTCAGACATCTTAGAAATTACCCAGTCTATATCACAGTAGTGCAAAAATCAGAAAAACTGAAATAGCTTAATCCCTATCTGAAATACATGTGTATACTGTGGCAAAAAAAATCTTACTTCACATAGGGAAAGCCACCCTAAATATCTTTCCTTTCTACACTGCTTTCTTAATTATGGTTATTTTCTAAAAGAATTCCCCATGATACTTTCATCATTTAAATCACTTACCCAACCATTATTTAAAATAATTCAGTGTAATTAGTTATATTTTGAATCTTTTCATGAAGGTGCATTTCTCAGAATATAAAAGGTTCATGGGCTTAATCATAAGATATTTTCATCCACTTGGAGTTAGTCTACAGTGTTATGAAACACCTGTGTGCAGGCTGAAGTATAAATTGACTAAAGATTGATGTTTATAGTAGGGAAGAGTGAATAGTAAATTTCTTAATTAAGGTTCTAGTTGTATTGATACTTAAATTTTTCACTCTATTTTTTTAGTCTAATCATTAATTTGCTCTGAGACTGTTTGTCCTTCTTATATCATCAGTATCTGTTAGTGAATACCACTGGACTAACATAATATGTAGTAAAAAATCATGTTTTGCTATTTATTCAACTTTTTATTTTGTATTTCATAATGTGATTGGAGTCTAGCCGGTGAATTCTTGCACAAATATCAACACATATAATACCTTAAGTAAACTTCATTCAGTATAGAAGAGTAAGATCTATGACATATGAATTATATAACAAATCCTCACTGCTATAGATATTCAATTTTTATGAGATAGCTAGTCTTTAGATATGACATACTTTGATAGTACAATACAATCAAAATATCTTTGGCATCTGAATGCTAAAGAGCTTTCTGAATCAGCTCATTCAATAAAAAAACCGAGGTACCTCTCAATGGCAAGGCAACTGAATGAAAAGTATTTTCGAGTTTACACTAATTGTATTCCTGTGTAGATGGGCCAAGATTAACAATCAAAATGAAAGCATATCATGCTTCATTTCATTTGGGAATAATTCTTCAGTTCAGTGTGTAGATCTATCCCAAATGTAATCAAACTAAATATAAATATTTCTCCTCAAGTAGAGTATACAGATGTTCTATGCCCAATCAGCCTCTGAGAAATGAGTTAACAATTAAAACAAGTGGCCCATGTTTTACTAGTTTCTGCTCAATGATTAATTTGTTATTTGGAGTTATGCTGGGAATTAGGTTTTTGTTTCTTCATGTATAATTATGGGTAACATGAACCATAAAACCATCCAGCTTCCTGCTGCCGCCATTCTGTTTCAAATAGGTTATCTCAGAAAGATTGAAAACGCTTTTCTTTCTCTCCCACCAGTGTAATAAAATACTACATACTAGTACCTGGCAGTATATGGTGCAAGGGAGGAGCTTTTTTTTTAAAAAAGCTGTTCCCAACATAATGCGTCTCTACATTTGAATATTAAATTTGTTAATCATATAAAAGAAGAAGACAATGGGTGTGTAATCTAATTTAGTTACCAATATTGTTTCCTCAGATTCAGCAGCAGTAAAAATTTCTCAAACGTGTCATACATTGCATTGTTAGTCTAGGCTTTAGACAAACACATCTTTATCATCTCCAGTCCCATACCGTACTATTTTGGATTGAATTACATCTAGATAAAAATTATATAACAAAGCTTTTAGATGAGTGGGATTTATATTCCGCCACATCCACAAATCAATGATTTTGATTTTTCCTTAAGCCCTTTAATGAAACAGATAGTCTTTTAAATTAAAAAGTTAAAAAAGGAATCAACCTACTTTTTTGTTATAGAGATGAGTCAAGTTTATATGAAAGAACAAGTTCATTTCTATATCTTTAAAAATATCACATCTATTTTTTGTCTTTAACAAAGAAGCAATAATAAAATGGGGGAAAAATCAATTCCCAGGAAAGTTATTCTTATCTGAACTGGGAATGGTGAATATTTGGAACCAAGTCAGTGTAAGTACAGAAAATTTAAAATAAAATGTCATACTTGTTCTAATCAAGCATAATGGAATCACAGTTTGTAAGTATTATGAAAGATAAAGTCTCAATAAGTTTTAGGAGCACATGATAATGACCCTAATTGTGTATTCATTTTCTAAACATCTCCCATGATATCAAGACTACTGTTACATTTTAGGGATTTTTGAATCTAACTTTTGTTGAACTCTGAAATTTTCCAAGATCCTCCCACTAGTGCCCCTATTTCCACTATGATCTAAAAAGAAGAAAGAAAATGGTAAAAAAATCTTATGAGAAATGACCACAGTACCAATGTGATATTTAAGAGAGAAAACTTGGAGAGAGAAATAAATTAAAATCACTATGTTTTCAGAAAGAGAGAAAAAGATTTTATACATTTTGCGTTAAAGGAAAGTCAAGATTTGTAAGGTAGTAATACCCAACAGGTGTGCACTACCCTATTCTTGATTTAAGAGGTATAAGAGGGGTCCAAAAAACTAAAAATACTTACCACTATGTCAAATTTATTTTTAAAAAATTGTTAAAAGTATTTTTTGAGATAGGTTGCCTACATAGGGTCTTAGATTCCGAACTACATTAAAGTTGTTTTTACACATATATGTATATATATGTAATATATATATATACACACACACACACACACCATACATGCACACACACATATCTACTTATGAGTGTTAGTAAAATAATGTATCAAGGAATTGAAAAAATAGTCCTTAAGTTTTTATCTATTTCATTTAATTAGAGATCTTTTGTTGGTCAATGACAAGGAATTTACTGAGTGAATCAAATAATTACGACTGGTCCAGGGCCAGTGTGCACTTGCTTATTCTCTCAGAAATTGCCACGATTTGAGAGGAGGGAAAGGTAACATAAATAAGCTTCTGGATATCAAATAATATGGTATTTAAATCAGACTCATGTAATTCTACACGCCCTTCTACTGCAGGGAAAACTGGAAACTATCCTTGTCTGACACAGAATTCATTAACTCAATACATATTTGTAAGGCAACTCTCTTGCACCATACACTGCCAGGTACTAGTATGTAGCAAAGAATAAAACAGATCATGTTCCTGCTCTCATGGAACGTCCTACTCAACCACCACACAATTGATTGAATCAGAATATAGATTAAGCTTCTTATATTTAATATAGGGCCTAACAAAACGAAGTGTGCCATTTGTTAAAAGAGATCTTAATACCATACCATGGGTAGGAGTGTTAAAAATTGCAGGCATTCATCTCTTCATTCATTCAACATATAATTAGCCTTAAGCACATACTAATTACAGGCACTATAACATTCTACAGGGGATATAACAAGAATATCCATTATGGTTTTGGTTTAACCTGTTATGGTCTTGCTGGGCACATAGATTATACATTAAGGAGTCAATGATCTACTATATCATTAAAGCAGTAGATTATGGAGTACCAAGTTTGGAGATAACGAGTGCTTTCAAAGCCCAGAAATGAGGTATTCTCATGAATTTGGAAAGGAGGCAATGGCAGTGCTGGTGGTGAGCAAATACAGGGCTGTCTGGGTGGTGGGCTAACTATCCGATCAGTACAATTCCAACCCTAGAATGCACAGAGGTTATATAAAGGGACAGAGACAATTTTCTATCTATTCCTATTGCTGTTCATAATGCCGATATCACCTTCACTCTATTGAAGTACAGAGTATAACCAAATGTACCGCATCCTAGTGCACATAGTCATTCATGGGTGCATCAGGAAAGACAGAATTTCCTTTAAACCCCATACGTAAAGAACAAGATGTTACACATGGAGGGAAACACAGGCATTATTATAGTTACTGATTTCATATAATAACTTTGGAGTCAAGTCAAATATTTATAAACATACACCAACAAAAGAGAGAATATAGGTACGAATAAGTCTAAGATGTTTCTAGGAAGACATAAGCAATGAATGTACATCCATGTAAGGATATCTTATAGAATATATTTGCATAAGTGCACATGTCCTCCCACATATAACATGCATATATGCATATAGATGCAGAATGACTGCCAGCTTTTGATTGTTACTTTCTAGTAATATGCTATTTATAAAATCTAAATTATCTATTATTTCCTAAAAATCTTCTGAGATTTGTTTTTGACTCATTTGTATATCAATAACATTTGGCATGCCATACTTAAGAGTTATTAAAGATAAAGACAACATGGAGAGATGTTTCTGCTTGATGGAATAAAATCCTGCCTAATTATATAAGACTAGCATTTCCAATATTAAGAAATTCATTTATTAAGCAGGTCGGCATGAAATAAAGCAATAAATTTTTACATGTGGTGTGTGGACTTTTTGAATCTTACAGAATTCTAATTGATATACAATGAGAAAATTAATCAAATTAACAAAATATACTAAATGACACTTTTAAATGTGGATAAAAATAATAATTGGTCCCCTTAAAACTAGAATTGCACCTGTGAGCCACTCAGCACTATAGGACTGGCAGTAGAAATACATTCACAGGACAACTAACTGCTGAACAATCATCGACAGGAAGACACTGGAACTCACCAAAAAAGATACCCCACATCCAAAGACATACGAGAAGCTGCAATGAAATGGTAGATGGGGAGCAATCACAATAAAATCAAATCCCATAACTGCTGGGTGGGTGGCTTACAAACTGGAGAACAATTATATCACAGAAGTACACCCACTGAGTGAAGATTCTGAGCTTCACGTCAGTCTTCCCAACCTGGGGGTCTGGCAATGGGAGGAGGAATTCCCAGAGAATCAGACTTTGAGGGTTAGCAGGATTTGATTACAGGACTTCAACAGGACTGGGGCAAACAGAGACTCCACTCTTGGAGGGAACACACAAAGTAGTGTGAGCATCAGGTCCCAGCGGGAAGGAGTAGTGAACCAATATGAGACTGAACCAGACCTACCTGCTAGTGTTGGAGGGTCTCCTGCAGAGGCGGGGGGCGGCTGTGGTTCACCATGGGAACAAGGACACTGGCAGCAGTTCTGGGAAATACTCCTTGGTGGGAGACCTCCCGGAGCACCAAAAAGCCTGTAGGCTCCAGTGCTGGGTTGCCCCAGGCCAAAAAAAACAGGGAGGGGACTCAGCCCCACCCATCAGCAGACAAGCAGATTAAAGTTTTACTGACCTCTGCCCACCAGATCAATACCCAGCTCTACCCACCACCAGTCCCTCCCATCAGGAAGCTTGCATAAGCCTCTTAGATAGCCTCATCCACCAGAGGGCAGACAGCAGAAGCAAGAAGAACTACAATCCTGAAGCCTGTGGAACGAAAACCACATTCACAGAAAGACAGACAAAATGAAAAGGCAGAGGACTAGGTAACAGATGAAGGAACAAGATAAAACCCCAGAAAAATGACTAAATGAAGTGGAGATAGGCAACCTTCCAGAAAAAGAATTCTGAATAATGAAAGGGAAGATGATGCAAGACCTTGGAAAAAGAATTGAGGCAAAGATCAAGAAGATGCAAGAAATGTTTAACAAAGACCTAGAAGAATTAAAGACCAAACAAACAGATGAACAATACAATAACCGAAATGAAAAATCCACCAGAAGGAATCAATAACAGAATAACTGAGGCAGAAGAATGGATAGGTTACCTGGATGACAGAATGGTGGAATTCACTGCTGCAGAACAGAATAAAGAAAAGAGAATGAAAAGAAATGAAGACAGACTAAGAGACCTCTGGGACAACATTAAACACACCAACATTCGCATTATAGGAGTCCCAGAAGGAGAAGAGAGAGAGAAAGGACACAAGAAAATACTTGAAGTGATTATAGTTGAAAACTTCCCGAACATGGGAAAGAAAATAGCCACCCAAGTCCAGGGAGTGCAGTGAGTCCCAGGCAGGGTAAACCCAAGGAGGAACATGCCGAGACACATAGTAATCAAACTGACAAAAATTAAAGACAAAGAAATATTACTAAAAGCAACAAGGGAAAAATGACAAATAACATACAAGGGAACTATCAAAAGGTTAACAGCTGATTTCTCAGCAGAAACTCTACAAGCCAGAAAGGAGTGGCACAATATATTTAAAGTGATGAAAGGGAAAAACCTACAACAAGATTACTCTACCAAGCAAGGATCTCATCCAGATATGATGAAGAAATCAAAAGCTTTACAGACAAGCAAAATCTAAGAGAGTTCAGCAACACCAAACCAGCTCTACAACAAATGCTAAAAGAACTTCTCCAAGGTCGAAACACAAGAGAAGAAAAGGACCTAAAAAACAAACCCAAAACACTTAAGAAAATGGTAATGGGAACATACATATCGGTAATCATCTTAAATATGAATGGATTAAATGCTCCAACCAAAAGACACAGGCTCACTGAATGGATACAAAAACAAGACTCATATATATGCTGTCTACAAGAGACCCACTTCAGACCTAGGGACACATACAGACTGAAAGTGAGGGGATGGAAAAAGATACTCCATGCAAATGGAAATCAAAAGAGAGCTGGAGTAGCAATACTCATAGCAGATAAAATAGACATTAAAATAAAGAATGTTACAAGAGACAAGGAAGGACACTACATAATGATCAGGGGATCAATCCAAGAAGAAGATATAAGATTTATAACTATATATGTACCCAACATAGAAGCACCTCAATACATAGGTAAATGGTAACAAACTATAAAAGAGGAAATAAATAGTAACACAATAATAGTGGGGAACACCTCACTTAGACCAAGGGACAGATAATCCAGACAGAACATTAATAAGGAAACACAACCTTTAAATGACACAATGGACCTGATAGATTAATTGATATTTATAGGACATTCCATCTGAAAACAGCAAATTACACTTTCTTCTCAATTGCACACAGAACATTCTCCAGGATAGATCACATCTTAGCTCACAAATCAAGCCTCAGTAAATTTAAGAAAATTGAAGTCATAGCAAGAATCTTTTCTGACCACAACACTAAGAGATTAGAAATCAGTTGAAGGGAAAAAAATGTAAAAAACACAAACACATGGAAGCTAAACCATATGTTACTAAATTACCAAGAGATCACTGAAGAAATCAAAGAGGAAATCAAAAAATACATAGAGACAAATGACAATGAAAACATGACAATCCAAAACCTATGCGGTGCAACAAAAGCATTTTTAAGAGGGAAGTTTATAGCAATGAAATCTTACCTCAAGAAACAAGAAAAATCTCAAATAAACAACCTAACCTTACACCTAAAGGAACTAGAGAAAGAAGAACAAGCAAAACTCAAAGTTAGTAGAAGGAAAGAAATCATAAAGATCAGACCAGAAATAAATGAAATAGAAACAAAGAAAACAATAGCAAAGATCAATAAAACTAAAATCTGGTTCTTTGAGAAGATAAAGTCGATAAACCTTTAGCCAGACTCATCAAGAAAAAGACAGAGAGGATTCAAATCAATAAAATTAGAAATGAAAAAGGAGAAGTTACAACGGACACCGCAGAAATACAAAGCATCCTAAGAGACTACTACAAGCAACTCTACGCCAGTAAAATGGACAACCTGGAGAAATGGACAAATTCTTAGAAAGGTATAACCTTCCAAGACTGAACCAGGAAGAAATAAAAAATGTGAACAGACCAATCACAAGTAGTGAAATTGAAACTTTGATTAAAAATCTTCCAACAAACCAAAGTCCAGGACCAGATGGCTTCACAGGTGACGTCTATCAAACATTTACAGAAGAGCTAACACCCATCCTTTCAAACTCTTCCAAAAAATTGCAGAGGAAGGAACACTCCCAAACTCTTCTACGAAGCCACCATCACCCTGATACCAAAATCAAAGACACTGCAAAAAAAGAAAATTACAGACTAATATAGAAAAATGAATATAGATGCAAAAATCCACAAAATACTAGCAAACAGAATCCAACAACACATTAAAAGTGTCATACATCTTCATCAAGCGGGATTTATCCCAGGAATGCTGGGATTCTTCAATATATGAAAATCAATTAATGCAATACACCATATTAACAAAGGGAAGAATAAAAACCATATGATCATCTTAATAGACGCAGAAAAAGCTTCTGACAAAATTAAACACCCATTTATGATAAAAACTCTCCAGAAGGTGGGCATAGAGGGAACCTACCTCAACATAAGAAAGGCCATATATGACAAACCCACAGCAAACATCATTCTCATTGGTGAAAAACTGAAAACATTCCTCCTAAGATCAGGAACAAGACATGATGTCCAGTCTCACCACTATTATTCAACATAGCTTTGGAGGTCCTAGCCATGGCAATCACAGAAGAAAAAGATATAAAAGAATACAAATTGGAAGAGAGAAGTAAAACTGTCACTGTTTGCAGATGACATGATACTATATGTAGAGAATCCTAAAGATGCCAGCAGAAAACTACTAGAGCTAATCAATAAATTTGGTAAAGTTGCAGGATACGAAATTAATGCACAGAAATCTCTTGGATTCCTATGCACTAACAACGAAAGATCAGAAAGAGAAATTAAGAAAACAATCCCATTCATCATTGCAACAAAAAGAATAAAACACCTAGGAATAAACCTACCTAAGGAGGTAAAAGATCTGTACTCAGAAAACTATGACCCTGATGAAAGAAATCAAAGGTAACACAAACAGATGGAGAGATATACCATGCTCTTGGATTGGAAGAACCAATGTTGTGAAAATGACTATACTACCCAAAGCAAGCTACAGATTCAATGCAATCCCTATCAAATTACCAATGGCATTTTTTACAGAACTAGAACAAAATATTTCACAATTTGTATGGAGACACAAAAGACCCCAAATAGCCAAAGCAATCTTAAGGGGAAAAAATGGAATTGGAGGAATCAGGCTCCCTGACTTCAGACTATACTACAAAGCTACAGTAATCAAGACAGTATGGTACTGGCAAAAAATAGAAATATAGATCAATGGAACAGGATAGAAAGCCCAGAGATAAACCCACACACTTATAAATGCACAATTAATCTATGGAAAAGGAGTCAAGGATATACAATGGAGAAAAGACAGTCTCTTCAATAAGTGGTCTGGGAAAACTGGACAGCTACATGTAAAAGAAAGAAATTAGAACACTCCCTAACACCATACACAAAAATAAACTCAAAATGGATTAAAGTCCTAAATGTAAGACCGGTCACCATAAAACTCTTAGAGGAAAACATAGGAAGAACACTCTCTGACATAAATCACAGCAAGATCTTTTTTGACCCACCTTCTAGAGAAATGGAAATAAAAACAAAAATAAACAAATGGGACCTAATGAAACTTACAAGCCTTTGCATAGCAAAGGAAACTATAAACAAGACAAAAAGACAACCCTTAGAATGGGAGAAAACATTTGCAAACGAATCAATGGACAATGGATGAATTGCCAAAATATAAAAACAACTCATGCAGTTCAATATTAAAAAAACAAACAACCCAATCAAAAAATGTGCAGAAGACCTAAACAGACATTTCTCCAAAGAAGACATACAGATGGCTGAGAGGCACATGAAAAGCTGCTCAACATCACTAATTATTAGAGAAATGCAAATCAAAACTACAATCACCTGACACTGGTTAGAATGGGCATCATCAGAAAATCTACAAACAACAAATGCTGGAGAGGGTGTGGAGATAAAGGAACCCTCTTGTACTGTTGGTGGGAATGTAAATTGATACAGCCACTATGGATAACAATATGGAGGTTCCTTAAAAAACTAAAAGTAGAATTACTATATGACCCAGCAATCCCACCTCTGGGCATATACCCAGAGAAAACCATAATTCAAAAAGACACATGCACCCCAATGTTCATTGCTGCACTATTTACAATAGCCAGGTCATGGAAGCAACCTAAATGCCCATCGACAGATGAATGGATAAAGAAGATGTGGTACATATATACAATGGAATATTACTCAGCCATAAAAAGGAACAAAATTGGGTCATTTGTAGAGACGTGGATGGACCTAGAGACCGTCATACAGAGTGAAGTAAGTCCGAAAGAGAAAAACAAAGATTGTATATTAACGTATATATGTGGAATCTAGAATAATGATACAGATGAACCAGTCTGTAGGCAGAAATAGAGACACAGAGGTAGAGAACAAATGTATGGACACCAAGGGGGGAAAGTAGGGGGGGCAGTGGCATTGGTGGGATGAATTGGGAGATTGTGTTTGACATATATATACTAATATGTATAAAATAGATAACTAATAAGAACCTGCTGTATAAAAATAAAATAAAATAAAATTCAAAAAAAAAAAAGGAAATACATTCACAGGCCAGATGCCATCAAAAAAAATAAAATTCGTGTTATGGAGTTATGGTGGACAAGGTACAAATGCAAGGCTCTAGTACGTGGCATATTATTTCTATAATTATTCTTAGTCTCTTAGGTATTCAAGAAATTATACCAATCAATTTACATTGGTTTTAACTTGTGATATAAATGAATTGTTATAAATTCTCTGTAAGGTAAATATTATCATATGCATTTTACAAATAAGAACATTGGTGCTGAAAAGTTTATGCAGGTTGTGCAATTTTAACTCAAGCCTATATAAATGGAAGGCTTATACTCTTTCTACGACTCCATATTTCTTCTGTCTAATACACTATGCTATGCCCAACAGGGTATACCATCTTCCTTTTGAAACTTTTCTGTCAGCTATTATGGCACTGAATTCTGCTGCTTTGCTCCTACTGCTCAAACACCTCTGTAGTCTTTATTTTTGATCCTGACTCTTCTGAATATAAGCATCTCACACATTTCTACCCTAAGAAGCCTCTGTTTTCTCCTCCTTTGTCTATCTTAACTCCAGCAACTTTAAATCATCAGTTTTCTATTGCCAGTTCTCTGAACTAAGTTTCTAGTTCTGCTTTGAGCTCCAGAACTAAAATCTCCAATTTTCTGTGAGATATCTCCATCTGATTGACTTGGGTTGGTCATGTCCACAACTACAACACGTGATAGCAAGGAAATAACACTCCCTTCATAAATAAGTTTCCCAAGAATGCCTGTCTCAGATTCCCTCATAAGAACCCTCAGACAGGCAATTATATACATTGCTTCCTGAGTCATTTTTTAAAATGAAAATAATGTTATGTATACTATGGCTATGTAAGATGTTAACATCAGAGAAGCTTCTTTTAAATCAATTGTCCAACCTTTCTACTGAATAAAAGTCTAAAATTAGTTAAAAATAAAAAAGTTAAGAAAAAGAAGTACAAAGTTTTTTAAAAAATAAAATAGTGTTTGAGCAGATCATGCCACTTTCCTCAAAATCCCCAGTGGCTTGCTTCCCTTAAAGCTAGAATAGAATCCAGTCCTTATCAGTGTGTTCCAGGTCCTGGATGATCTGACTTTGGTCACCTTGTCACTCTCACATCTACTATTCTCCTGAGTTGATCATATGCTTCTAGGCATACAGCCATCCCTTGGTGTCTGCAGGGGATTGGTTATAGGATCCCCCATGAATACCAAAACCTGCAAACGCTCAAGTCCTTTATTTAAAATGGCATATTATAGTCATCCCTCGGTATCTGTGGGTTCAGTAAATTCAACCTACCATGGATACAGAGCGCCAACTGTCCTAACATTATTGCTGTTTCTTACACATGCTAAGTTCATTCCTAACTCAAAACTTGCCATTCTGTCTACTTGGAAAGCTCTTTCTTCACATAATCACATAGTTTGCTATCTCTCTTTATTCAGTCATCTTCTCAAATATCACCTTTCTAGAGATGACTACTTTGATAATCATAACTAAAATAGCTTCCCATAACTGCCCATCTCTTATATTTTGTTTTCTATATAGCTTTTATAATTATCTGACATGATGTATCCTACATATTCTATCCTATACAGGAAGGTAAGTTTCCTGAGAATTGGAACTCTCTTCACAAGGGCAGGAACTTATTTCTTCAGCATCTGGAACAATTTCTGTCACCAGGTGAGTGTTCAATTAGTATTTGTTAAATCACTGAATTGAGACACACCTACATAAATAAACTAAATCCCAATGATTGTTCCTTCCTATAAGAGTAAAAACAATCTACTTGGAGGAAAAGGCATAAGGCACATTAAAAGCAATAAAAATATAAGTACCAACTATAAAGTTTCAACTTTATATTGTTAAATAACATATGCTATAGAAAGCCTAATTGTTAAATAACATATGCTAAGCCTAACTGCAAAATAACATATGCTATAGAAAATGTATTGTGTCCTTTTTGATGGGGATGTAGTGGGAGGGGGTGGGGGATGGCACAAAAATCTCTCAGGCTTCTGCAGTATGAAAATATTTTATTGAGGAAGTACTAAACTTAGACCTTACAAGACTGGTAAGATTCCTCTAGGTACACAGAAGTTGGAAGGGCATTCTAGATGAGGGATCTGGGAGGAAAATGGCATAGGAGAACGAACAGGAATGCAGAAAAAAGACCTGAGCTCCTGAACAGTCCTGGAAGTACAGAGAGTATAGACTGGTAGTTTAGATGACATGGCTGGAAGGGAGATTAAAGCCAAATTGAAAAGAGCTGTGAGTGTCTTTCATAAAAATTGTTTATATGTTCCCACCTGTCTATCCATTTAGTCTCTCATCCTCTAGGAATATTACCATCTATCCCAATATCATTAACATATAGCTGTAAAAACACCCTAACACAATGCTATAAACTGTCAAAATTTCATGCAGGTGAAATCCTACTAATAGCCTTATAAATTAGGTAATTGTCAAATAATATCCCCATAATACCACCAGCAGTATGGTAAGAACCTGACTTTCAAGTTGGGAAAGTACAACATGAAATGTTAATGACTTTTATAAAGTCATACTATAAATTATTTTATCTGCTTGTAAAAATGATTATATTGCCAACAAAACTAGAAAGAAAGGCAATACTATTATACGTAGCACACTACTTCACATTTTAGACTGTGTGGGACACATATCATACCTGTGGGTCTCTGTAAATTCTTTTGTACTAAAATTCTTCTCAGAGTACCGTCCATGGCCGCTTCTTCTATGTGGGAGTGGTCCCCAACAATCGTCCAGTACATCATCCTGAAGAGATAGGTCAAGTTGGTTAGCCTGGTGAATGTGCTTAGCCTGGTGAATGTGCTGTTACAACCAAAAACAGGGTCTCTTCAGACCCTGGGCATCAGAATCACCTTAGAGTCCCTGAAAATTGCCTGAAAAAGCAGATTTATGGACCCAACTCTAAACCTACAGAGTGAGTACCTCCAAGAGGGGGCCCCAGGAGTCAACAATGTAAAAGTCGTACCTATTCTCTAAAATTTGAGAGCCACTGTTTAATAGGCTCACTTGATAGGCAAAGTTCAATTTTGAAAATTTCCTTAAAATTTTAGAAGAAAAATATTTCTAACACTTGAAATTATCTTCTTATCATGACAGAATATTCATTTTACTATAGATGATGCATCAATATGCTTTTGTTTTTGATATAGTAACTATTTTCTCAGACATAAATAATTTTCTCACTTAGAAAACACCACATAACATAATTCTAGTAAGTAAACAGCAGTTGCCTCTTTTTACTCAGGATCTAATGATCCACTTTATGGGTGATTAGGAGTTTTATTTAACATTTTCCTATTTCCTTTTTGGTCATTGCTTATAAATAAAAAATAAGAGAGTAAAACAGGAAAAAAATCAAGCCAAGTAAAGGGAATATTTGTGTTAAATTGTTTAAATTTGTTTATATATATGCCTCCATTTTTTATTACCAGAAATAGCCCGTCACTAATATTCTACACTTAACTTGTTTAATATTATTTTTAATGTCTCAAAAATTCGATTTTAGATTAACTACAGTGGTTATGTTTTTCACATCAGTTTCATTAATCTGAATGCACACATAACATACACTAAATGTATAAAGTAGCAACTGTTCAGGAAGAATATATTTTGCACCACCATTTGGTGTGAAAAGGACATGCTTTTGTACAGAAGGAGTAGAGGGATTTTCAGAAGTCTTGTGAATCTATTATACGTTGAACACTCTTCCAGAAACAACACTACAGAGCATGGGTGGGACAATCTGTAAAAATGGATACTCATATCAAGAAATATAAATAACCAGTTCATTAACCTACCCTCTTTTAGGATTTACAGCAATAGCATAGGGTTCTCCAGCCATATTTGTTAAGAGTCTGGTGCAGTTGGGGCCATTCAGCTGTCCTACGTTGATAGAGTATCTCAGACTGGTCCAGTGAGTAGTGTAGTAACTGAACCAGTGCATTCTAGAATGGTCAGTCCAATAAATATTTCCGGCAACCCAGTCAACTGCAACGTCCCTGGGCCTTTTAAATTCAGGACACTAAAAGAAAACAAAACAACAAACCACAGTATTTTCAAAAGCAAATTGGCGGAGTTTTCTATATCTATACATTGAGATTGTTTGGGAATCTTCTTAACATGGTCAGGTGTTAATTGTTACATAGATTTTTTAAAATCCCCAACATACTTTATTTTATTTTTAGTTTTTATAGATGTATAATTTCACAAATCCTAAGTATACAACTCACTGGAGTTTTACCTGTCACTGCCCCTGTTTAACCACCACCCTACTAGAATACTTCCAGAATTGTAGAAGGTTCACTTGTGACCTCTCCCAGATAGTATTTCTCTTAGAATAAGCATAATCCTAACATCTAAATCACAGATTAGCTTAAACAAATCCACATAAACAGAATCATACTCTTTTATTCCTGACTTCTTCGACTCAACATCATGTTTGTGAAATATACCCATATTGGTGTGCATGTCAGTTATTAATTGCTTTTTATTTCTGGATAGTATTTCAGAATATGAAATATTATTCATGAATATATATCAATTTGTTTACCATTTTACTGGTAATATATATTTTGCTTGTTTACAATTTTAGGCCATTACAAACAAAATTATGAATATTCCTTTACGTGTCTTTTGGTGGACACAAACTCTCATTTCTCTTGAGTATTTAATAAGAAATAGAACGGTTGAGTCTTAAGATATACTTATGATTGCTTAAATAGATAGGGCTAGAATTTTTTTTTCAAAGAGTCTGTACCAATATTCACTCTTTTCAGGAATTTAAGAAAGTTCCAGTTGCTCTACATCCTTACCATATATAATTTGATTTAAAATTGAAACAGAAAGTTAATACAAATAGACACATTTAGAGAGATACTATATTTAAATGTCTTTTGAGGAAAGTTACAATCTCTGTAATTTATATTAAATCTGCTAGCTTGGATTTTCTGTGCAATAGTATATTACTGAAATATTGTGAGACAAAGGTAAGAGGGTTCATTGGGAATAGACAGCAAGGAAAATAACGTATGCTGTGCCCTTCAATTAACTTGATCACTTTGAGCAGGAACTAGTGTAGTAATCAATTTGACGTGGTCAGGTTTATTGTGCATAAACAAAAGTGAGAAGAAATTCTCAGGGGTATTATATCAAGAAAAGAAACAATTATTTGAAGGTCATTATAACTAGACATGTAGTCAATGTGTAAGAGCATTGTTAGGACCTGGTAAACAGTGGAAATATGGGTTTTTAACACATGACTGTTTCTTCTGTGATTTACCAGTGAACACATTTTATTAAAGAGTGGGCTTGGATTAAAAGAAAACAAACCAAACTTCTCAAAAAGAATGTGAGATGCCAAGAAACAGGAATTACAAGTCACTGTCTGTGGTGTGATTACTGAGATCTCAAAGAAGGAAAAATATGGATGAACTAAACACAGAACTCACAGAAATTTCTAATGACCTTTATTATCAATCTTTTCACTTATTGGTTTAAAAACTAAAATTATGAAATTTTACAGTAATCTACTTCTCAACTCTAATAAATACTCTCCATCTACCCAGTGATATCTCATAGCTAACTGAAATTAAATAAAAGCACTCTACAACATGGTCTAAACATGCCATATAAATAATATTCATAAATGGGTAGACTATAAAGATTTGTCCTAGCGAAATAACGAAATCATTTTCAAGTGTTCCAATATTATGTAAATTAATTGTAATTCTTTTTTTCTTCTGATTTGGCAGCACTTAAAAGTAAATATATCGGACAAGGGGAAGATGGCGGAAGAGTAAGACGCGGGGATCACCTTCCTCCTCACAGATACACAAGAAATACATCTACACATGGAATAACTCCTACAGAATGCCTACTGAACGCTGGCAGGAGACCTCAGACCTCCCAAAAGGCAAGAAAGTCCCCACGTACCTGGGTAGGGCAAAAGAAAAAAGAATAAACACAGACAAAAGGATAGGGACTGGACCTGCACCAGTGGGAGGGAGCCGTGAAGGAGGAAAGGTTTCCACACACTAGGAAGCCCCTTCGCGGGCGGAGACTGAGGGTGGCGGAGGGGGAAAGCTTCGGAGCCGCGGAGGAGAGCAACAGGGGTGCGGAGGGCAAAGCGGGGAGATTCCTGCACAGAGGATCAGTGCTGACCAGCAAACACCAGCCCGAGAGGTTTGTCTGCTCACACGCCGGGGCGGGCGGGGCTCGGAGCTGAGGCTCGGGCTTCAGGGAGAGGTCGGAGCGCAGGGAGAGAACTGGGGTTAGCTGCGTGAACACAGCCTGAAGAGGTTAGTGCACCACGGCTAGCCGGGAGGGAGTCCGGGAAAAGTCTGGACCTGCCGAAGAGGCAAGAGACTTTTTCTTCCCTCTTTGTTTCCTGGTATGCGAGGAGAGGGGATTAAGAGCGCTGCTTAAAGGAGCTCCAGAGACGGGCACGACCCGCGGCTAAAAGCGCGGACCCCAGAGACGGGCATGAGACACTAAGGCTGCTGCTGCCGCCACCAAGAAATCTCTGTGCAAGCACAGGTCACTATCCACACACCCCTTCCGGGGAGCCTGTGCAAACTGCCACTGCCAGGGTCCTGGGATCCAGGGACAACTTCTCCTGGAGAACACATCTCAGGCTGGTGCAACATCATGCAGGCCTCTGCCGCCGCAGGCTCACCCCGCACTCCGTACCCCTCCCTCGGCCTGAGTGAGCCAGAGTCCCCGAAGCACCCACTCCTTTAACCCCGTCCTGTCTGAGTGAAGAACAGACGCCCTCCAGCGACTACACGCAGAGGCGGGGCCAAATCCAAAGCTGAGCCCCGGGAGCTGTGAGAACAAAGAAGAGAAAGGGAAATCTCTCCCAGCAGCCTCAGAAGCAGCGGATTAAAGCTCCACAATCAACTTGATGTACCCTGCATCTGTAGAATACCTGAATAGACAACGAATCATCCCAAATTGAGGAGGTGGACTTTGAGAGCAAGATTTATGATTTTTTCCCCTTTTCCTCTTTTTGTGAGTGTGTATGTGTATGCCCCTGAGTGAGATTTTGTCTGTATAGCTTTCCTTCCACCATTTGTCCTAGGGTTCTATCCGTTCGCTTTTTTTTTCTTTAAAACATTTTTTCTTTTCTTAATAATTATTTTATATTTTAATAACTTTATTTTTTATCTTACTTTATTGTATTTTATCTTCTTTCTATCTTTCTTTCCCTCCCTCCTTCCCTTCCTTTCTCCCTTCTTCCTTCCTTCCTTCCTCCCTTCCTCCCTTCCTCCCTTTCTTCCTTTCTTTCTTTCTTTCTTTCTTTCTTTCTTTCTTTCTTTCTACTTTTTCTCCCTTTTATTCTGAACCGTGTGGATGAAAGGCTCTTGGTGCTGCAGTCAGGAGTCAGTGCTGTGCCTCTGAGGTGGGAGAGCCAACTTCAGGACACTGGTCCACAAGAGACCTCCCAGATCCACATAATATCAAATGGCAAAAATCTCCCAGAGATCTCCATCTCAACACCAGCACCCAGCTTCACTCAACGACCAGCAAGATATAGTGCTGGACACCCTATGCCAAACAACTGGCAAGAAAAGAACACAACACCACCCATTAGCAGAGAGGCTGCCTAAAATCATAATAAGTCCACAGACAACCCAAAACACACCAACAGACGTGGAACTGCCCACCAGAGAGACAAGATCCAGTCTCTTCCACCAGAACACAGGCACTAGTCCCCTCCACCAGGAAGCCTACACAACCCACTGAGCCAACTTTAGCCACTGGGGACAGACACCAAAAACAACGGGAACGATGAACCTGAAGCCTGCAAAAAAGAGATCCCAAACACAGTAAGATAAGCAAAATGAGAAGACAGAAAAACACACAGCAGATGAAGGAGCAAGATAAAAACCCACCAGACCTAGCAAATGAAGAGGAAATAGGCAGTCTACCTGAAAGAGAATTCAGAATAATGATAGTAAAGATGATCCAAAATCTGGAAATAGAATAGACAAAATGCAAGAAACATTTAACAAGGACCTAGAAGAACTAAAGATGAAACAAGCAACGATGAACAACACAATAAATGAAATTAAAAATACTCTAGATGGGATCAATAGCAGAATAACTGAGGCAGAAGAATGGATAAGTGACCTGGAAGATAAAATAGTGGAAATAACTACTGCAGAGCAGAATAAAGAAAAAAGAATGAAAAGAACTGAGGACAGTCTCAGAGACCTCTGGGACAACATTAAACACAACAACATTCGAATTATAGGGGTCCCAGAAGAAGAAGAGAAAAAGAAAGGGCCTTGAAAATATTTGAAGAAATTATAGTTGAAAACTTCCCTAATATGGGAAAGGAAATAGTTAATCAAGTCCAGGAAGCACAGAGAGTCCCATACAGGATAAATCCAAGGAGAAATATGCCAAGACACATATTAATCAAACTGTCAAAAATTAAATACAAAGAAAACATATTAAAAGCAGCAAGGGAAAAACAACAAATAACACACAAGGGACTCCCCATAAGGTTAACAGCTGATCTTTCAGCAGAAACTCTGCAAGCTAGAAGGGACTGGCAGGACATATTTAAAGTGATGAAGGAGAAAAACCTGCAACCAAGATTACTCTACCCAGCAAGGATCTCATTCAGATTCCATGCAGAAATCAAAACCTTTACAGACAAGCAAAAGCTGAGAGAGTTCAGCACCACCAAACCAGCTTTACAACAAATGCTAGAGGAACTTCTCTAGGCAAGAAACACAAGAGAAGGAAAATACCTAAAATAACGAACCTGAAACAATGAAGAAAACGGGAATAGGAACATACATATCGATAATTACCTTAAATGTAAACGGACTAAATGTTCCCACCAAAAGACACAGATTGGCTGAATGGATACAAAAACAAGACGCATATATATGCTGTCTACAAGAGACCCACTTCAGACCTAGGGACACATACAGACTTAAAGTAAGGGGATGGAAAAAGATATTCCATGCAAATGGAAACTAAAAGAAAGCTGGAGTAGCAATTCTCATATCACAAAAAATGGACTTTAAAGTAAAGACTATTACAAGAGACAACGAAGGACACTACATAATGATCAAGGGATCGATAGAAAAAGATATAACAATTGTAAATATTTATGCACCCAACATAGGAGTACCTCAATATATAAGGCAAACACTAACAGCCATAAAAGGGGAAATTGACAGTAACACAATCATAGTAGCAGACTTTAACACCCCACTTTCACCAATGGACAGATCATGCAAAATGAAAATAAATAAGGAAACACAAGCTTTAAATGATACATTAAACAAGATGTACTTAATTGATATTTATAGGACATTCCATCCAAAAACAACAGAATACACATTTTTCTCAAGTGCTCATGGATCATTCTCCAGGATAGATCATATCTTGGGTCACAAATCAAGCCTTGGTAAATTTAAGAAAATTGAAATTGTATCAAGTATCTTTTCTGACCACAATGCTATGAGACTAGATATCAATTACAGGAAAAGATGTGTAAAAAATACAAACACATGGATGCTAAACAATACACTACTTAATAATGAAGTGATTGCTCAAGAAATCAAAGAGGAAATCAAAAAATACCTAGAAACAAATGACAGTGAAAACACGATGACCCATTTGGGATGCAGCTAAAGCAGTTCTAAGAGGGAAGCTTATAGCAATACAATCCCACCTAAGAAACAGGAAACATCTCGAATAAACAACTTAACCTTGCACCTAAAGCAATTAGAGAAAGATGAACAAAAATACCCCAAAGTTAGCAGCAGGAAAGAAATCATAAAAATCAGATCAGAAATAAATGAAACAGAAATGAAGGAAACAATAGCAAAGATCAATAAAACTAAAAGCTGATTCTTTGAGAAGATAAACAAAATTGATAAACCATTAGCCAGACTCATCAAGAAAAAAAGGGAGAAGACTCAAATCAATAGAATTAGAAATGAAAAAGGAGAAGTAACAACTGACACTGCAGAAATACAAAAGATCATAAGAGATTACTACAAGCAATTCTTTGCCAATAAAATAGACAACCTGGAAGAAATGGACAAATTCTTAGAAATGCACAACCTGCCAAGACTGAATCAGGAAGAAATAGAAAATATGAACAGACCAATCACAAGCACTGAAATTGAAACTGTGATTAAAAATCTTCGAACAAACAAAAGCCCAGGACCAGATGACTTCACAGGCGAATTCTATCAAACATTTAGAGAAGAGCTAACACCTATCCTTCTAAAACTCTTCCAAAATACAGCAGAGGGAGGAACACTCCCAAATTCCTTCTACGAGGCCACCATCACCTTGATACCAAAACCAGACAAGGATGTCACAAAGAAAGAAAACTACAGGCCAATATCACTGATGAACATAGATGCAAAAATCTTCAACAAAAAACTAGCAAACATAATCCAACAGCACATTAAAAGGATCATACACCATGATCAAGTGGGGTTTATCCCAGGAATGCAAGGATTCTTCAATATATGCAAATCAATCAACGTGATACACCATATTAACAAATTGAAGGAGAAAAACCATATGATCATCTCAATACATGCAGAGAAAGCTTTTGACAAAATTCAACACCCATTTATGATAAAAACCCTGCAGAAAGTAGGCATAAAGGGAACTTTCCTCAACATAATAAAGGCCATATATGACAAACCCATAGCCAACATCATCCTCAATGGTGAAAAACTGAAAGCATTTCCACTAAGATCAGGAAGAAGACAAGGTTGCCCATTCTCATCACTCTTATTCAACATAGTTTTTGAAGTTTTAGCCACAGAAAATAGAGAAGAAAAGGAAATAAAAGGAATCCAAATCGGAAAAGAAGAAGTAAAGCTGTCACTGTTTGCAGATGACATGGTACTATACATAGAGAATCCTAAAGATGCTACCAGAAAACTACTAGAGCTAAACAATGAATTTGGTAAAGTAGCAGGATACAAAATTAATGCACAGAAATCTCTGGCATTCCTATACATTAGTGATGAAAAATCTGAAAGTGAAATCAAGAAAACACTCCCATTTACCATTGCAACAGAAAGAATAAAATATCTCGGAATAAACCTACCTAAGGAGACAAAAGACCTGTATGCAGAAAATTATAAGACACTGATGAAAGAAATTAAAGATGATACAAATAGATGGAGAAATATACCATGTTCTTCGATTGGAAGAATCAACATTGTGAAAATGACTCTACTACCCAAAGCAATCTACAGATTCAATGCAATCCCTATCAAATTACCACTGGCATTTTTCACAGAACTAGAACAAAAAATTTCACAATTTGTATGGAAACACAAAAGACCCCGAATAGCCAAAGCAATCTTGAAAACAAAAAACGGAGCTGGAGGAATCAGGCTCCCTGACTTCAGACTATACTACAAAGCTACATTAATCAAGACAGTATGGTACTGGCACAAAACAGAAAGATAGATCAATGGAACAGGATAGAAAGCCCAGAGATAAACCCACGCACATATGGTCACCTTATCTTTGATAAAGGAGGCAGGAATGTACAATGGAGAATAGACAGCCTCTTCAATAAGTGGTGCTGGGAAAACTGGGCAGGTACATGTAAAAGTATGAGATTAGATCACTCCCTAACACCATACACAAAAATAAATTCAGAATGGATTAAAGACGTAAATGTAAGGCCAGAAACTATCAAACTCTTAGAGGAAAAGATAGGCAGAACACTCTATGACATAAATCACAGCAAGATCCTTTTTGACCCACATCCTAGAGAAATGGAAATAAAAACAAAAATAAACAAATGGGACCTAATGAAACTTCAAAGCTTTTGCAGAGCAAAGGAAACCATAAAGAAGACCAAAAGACAACCCTCAGAATGGGAGAAAATATTTGCAAATGAAGCAACTGACAAAGGATTAATCTCCAAAATTTACATGCAGCTCAATAACAAAAAAACAAACAACCCAATCCAAAAATGGGCAGAAGACCTAAATAGACATTTCTCCAAAGAAGTTATACAGACTGCCAACAAACACATGAAAGAATGTTCAACATCATTAATCATTAGAGAAATGCAAATGAAAACTACAATGAGATATCATCTCACACCAGTCAGAATGTCCATCATCAAAAAATCTAGAAACAATAAATGCTGGAGAGGGTGTGGAGAAAAGGGAACACTCTTGCAGTGATGGTGGGAATATGAATTGGTATCTCCACTATGGAGAACAGTATGGAGGTTCCTTAAAAAACTACAAATAGAATGACCATATGACCCAGCAATCCCACTACTGGGCATATACCCTGAGAAAACCATAATTCAAAAAGAGTCATGTACTGAAATGTTCATTGCAGCTCTATTTACAATAGCCCGGAGATGGAAACAACCTAAGTGTCCATCATCGGATGAATGGATAAAGAAGATGTGGCACATATATACAATGGAATATTACTCAGCCATTAAAAGAAACAAAATTGAGCTATTTGTAATGAGGTGGATGGACCTAGAGTCTGTCATACAGAGTGAAATAAGTCAGAAAGAGAAAGACAAATACCATATGCTAACACATATATATGGAAGTTAAGAAAAAAAAAATGACATGAAGAACCTAGGGGTAAGACAGGAATAAAGACACAGACCTACAAGAGAATGGACTTGAGGATATGGGGAGGGGGAAGGGTAAGCTGTGACAAAGTGAGAGAGTGGCATGGACATATATACACTACCAAACGTAAAATAGATAGATGGTGGGAAGCAGCCGCATAGCACAGGGAGACCAGCTCGGTGCTTTGTGACCACCTAGAAGGGTGGGATAGGGAGGGTGGGAGGGAGGGAGACGCAAGAGAGAAGAGATATGGGAACATATGTGTATGTATAACTGATTCACTTTGTTATAAAGCAGAAACTAACGAACCATTGTAAAGCAATTATACTTCAATAAAGATGTAGAAAAAAATGATTTTAGCAATAAAAAAAAAGTAAATATATCAAGTGGTATGGGGCTTGTCAGTATAAGTCATAAATTTATACAGATGAAAGACAATGGGAAAATATAACCATTATAATCTGTGTAAAGCCTGCTGGAGCATATTATCATTTTTTAATACCACTAGAGCAATCTTTTAGCATGCAGAAATATGATATCAGTTGTCTAGCATGAACATAGAAAAATACCTATTTTGGCTTTATCAGATGTTAATATACATACATAATTTTCTATCCTATCGGTATTGTTGCTAAAATAGGACATGTTTTATGCAAAGCTTCACTTTTTTGAATTTAAGATTTTTATTTTATTTCACTCATGCTCAAAATTGGGCTGATTATCTTTCCATTCTATATTTCTACACCTGGACTGCTGACAATTAAAACCTCAGATTCCTAATGATCACAGAACATTCAGAAGTTTGATTTTGTGATAGTTTTTCAGGTAAGCTGGCTGGTGAAAATTCTATTAATGGTGAATTCCAGAAGGATATATCAAACTTAGGTCACATTCCTAGAGTGAAGAATATGGCTTAAGGAAAGGGAAAAATGTTACTTTTCAATGCTGAGCATAAGAGATGCTGAAGAGTTATAGAGTCATTTAAATCTATACAGTTATCCTCTGGTTCCTTGATCAAGGAATCCCTAATGTCATTCTGGTATCAACTAAAGTAGTTAGAATATGGTATAAAGGATGGTCATGCCCAATAAATTCAACCTAAACTCATGAATCATCAGTGACAAGATGATTCTCAGAGAATAATGGCAGCAGGGTGAAGATGTTACTAGGTGTTCATCCTCAGTGACTCATAACATACTGAATGCTCAATTATTCTCAACACTGAAAAGAGAAGAATTGAACAGAAGAAGAAGAACAACAACAAGAGACAGCAATAGGATGGTCTTATTATTAAGGAAACTGTCGCAAAATTAGGAAATCACCTCTATAGTGAGTTCTATAGGAAATAAATAATCCCTTTCTATTGCTCACTACTTGACCAGGATTGTGAATAGCATTAGCCATCTAAAAGGGATTCTCATATTGAATGAGTGTTGGTTGGAGAGTGGCAGGCAAATTCCTGTTGGCTCTTATGGAGAAGTTCAAAATCAAGCAGGTACATACAAAAAGTGGGAAAACACAGAAAAAGTAAACTGAGGTTCTTGGCATCGAGTGGAGACTGACATGAAAAACAGAAACAGATAGTTAAGCCATTTGTCTCTAAAGAGACTGAAAACAAAACAACCAAACACATTAGGTTGGAAATAAGAAGAAAACATGAAACTCTCATTTGCCCCTTTGGCTAGCACTCTAGACAGACAGACCAAAGAACTAGAGACACTAATGAGATATGTCATGTTTAAGAGACTGCAGAGGCGTGTGGTTACCCAGACAACAAAAGGCATTGCTCATATTTTTGCACAAAGTAGAAGACAAATTTTGACTGCTTCCTCCAGACAGATGATTTCTTTCCTAATAAGCTCTCTAAATACAAAGCCAAAGTTTTGAGTCCTGAGGCATTCTTCTTCATAGAGATATATTAGTCGAATGAATGAAATGCTTAAAATCTTACAGAAAAAATGGCAGCTTGATTGTAACAAAATCAGAGGTTACTGCTTTAAACTACCAGTCCTTTACAGCTATGGATTGTAATGTATCTGGCACAATTCCAGCTTCAGTAAACTAAAGATATGTCTTTATATATATATGTCTTTATATATAAATGCTGAAGGCATTTGTTTTAAATCAAGGAAAGAGGAAAATCTATGAAAGGAGAATGAAAACATTCAAGCCATGGAAATGCTATCTTCTGTAAAACAAAATTCCTATAGTTAGCAATATAATTTAAGAAAATATAGTTAACACAAGGATAGATTGAAGTGGTCACATATTTCATTTGTTCGTGATTTTTCATCTTTGTGTATATCTAAGAAAAGAAAATTCAGTTGATTTTGCTGAAGTTAATTATCTCCTGATGCAATGCTAGTAAAACAAAGATGTGAAGACACTGTAAAGAACTTGTGCTTGTGTGGTGGGGGGAGTCCACATTCAATAGACAACATCCTGAAAAGACCCAGATTTGTCTTTGGGTTACAGGGTCAATATTGTATGTGATTTTATTGTTTTTTAACATGCTCAGTGTTCTTTAAACTTATTTGTTATGATTTACCACCCACCCTCCATAAAAAGCAAAACCCACTCTCAAAACCTTCATTCACACTACCAGCTAAACAAAAGATATCATGGAAGACTGGAAAGCACACAACATTTAAAACTTGGTTTAAGAGCCAGTCCTAGTTTCTCTATAAATTATGTGGCACATAAAAATAAAGGATTTGGATTAGATGATCTGTTAAAGTCTTTAGCTTCTAAACACAAAATTATATAACAGTTTAAAACATTATCCATTCTTTACAAATCTTAAGAATGCATATAATGCTAAATATGAATTTTCATGCATTAGTCAGTAAGTGAAAAATTTGTTGATACTTATGAGGGCAATTTTGACATCATCTCCCTATGTGAAAGACCTGGAATTAAGAAAGCAAGGTGCCTTCTGATGTTTACAGTTTAACCAAGCACAATAGCTGAGATGTAAGGCAGAACTATCTGAAAGCAGAGATTGCAAAATGGTACACTGAGGACTAAATTTAAGTTAAAGTTAAAAAAAAACCTATTAAGTAGATTCTAACTTTAAAATTAAGAAGATATCACTTTAACAAATTAAACTTTTTCTTTCTTAAAAATTAAGGATAAATAAGGTAGTATATCAAAAGCAGGCCAACATTCCAGAGTAGCAGAGTCAATCAGCTGCTTCTGTTTTAATGAGATACATCTTCAGTTTGCCTCTCTCACCTGGATCCCTAATGTTCTGTCCAACCTGTTTCACTCATTTAACTTACCTATATAGCTGGTTTGCAACCCATGCCTTAAAGAGACAAAAGAATTCAACTTTAATGAATAAATCATGTATCTATAAGAAAGGGGGTTAAAACAGCAATAAACACATGGAAAAAGAAAAGTCAGAGAAACAAATGTTGAGAGTGTGTCTCCAGAGTCATTAGGTAGGCATCTTGTAGATAAACTGCAATACTTATGTAGCAGATATATAAATGTGTATGTATATATATATGAATATGTACACATAAATTGGGCCCTTATAGTTCAATGTCTCTCCATCAAGTTCATTCAAATTATGAATATGTAAGTGTATGTGTACATATACATAATACTGAATTTTATATATCATTTTCTTTCCTGCTTCATTAACATTAGTTTCCTGCTGTTTCATTATACCCTAGATACACTAGCAATCCATTTTCTTTTTTTTTTGAATTTTATTTTATTTTTTATACAGCAGGCTCTTATTAGTTATCTATTTTATACATATTAGTGTATATATTCAATCAAAATCTCCCAATTCATCCCACCACCACCACCCCCCATTGGAGTCCATATGTTTGTTGTCTACATCTGTGTTTCTATCTCTGCCTTGCAAACTGGTTCATCTGTACTATTTTTCTAGATTCCACATATATCCATTAATATACGATATTTGTTTTTCTCTTTCTGACTTACTTCACTCTGTGTGACAGTCTCTAGATCCACCCAAGTCTCTACAAATGACCCAATTTCATTCCTTTTTATGGCTGAGTAATATTCCATTGTATATATGTTCCACATCTCCTTTATTCATTCATCTGTCGATGGGCATTTAGGTTGCTTCCATGTCCTGGCTATTGTAAATAGTGCTGCAATGAACACTAGGGTGCATGTGTCTGTTTGAATTATGGTTTTCTCTGGGTATATGCCCAGTAGTGGGATTGCTGGGTCATATGGTAGTTCTATTTTTACTTTTTTAAGGAACCTCCATACTGTTCTCCATAGTGGCTGTATCAATTTACATTCCCACCAACAGTGCAAGAGGGTTCCCTTTTCTCCACACCCTCTCCAGCATTTGTTGTTTGTAGATTTTCTGATGATGCCCATAGTAATCCATTTTCTAAGTCTAAACAGAATGTGAAATAATAATGAGGTCACCTTTTAGGCTACTTCCTGGGCATACAATTGACATTCTCCAGATGGTAGTCAGCCTTTTTGTGAGTTTGTGCTTTCAAACATTAACAGTTAGTTCAGTTAGGCCTTTTGGAAGACCTGAAAGCACATTATGTAGGCTGAGATCTCTAATACCTAAACCAGACCAAGACCAATCTCAATTATCACAATAATAATAAAAGTGATGTCTTCTTAATAAAGGAACTTTGATTCATTAGGGTAATTAAGGGAGGCAGAGAAAATAATGCATATTATAATTGTGAAGTTGCAGTCTTGTAAATGAAGCATGATCTATTTATGGCTAGAAAAAAATGTGGGTGTATATGTGAATATTCATGGGTGTGAAAGAAGATGGGAGGGGCGTGGTAGGAGATGAGTCTAAACATCATGGAGAGACTTGTAAAACAATGATTTTTCAATGGAAATCCATTTGAATGTTTTAAGTAGGGAGATATGATGATGAGTTTAATGTTCTAAGATTATTTTGGCTATGGTGTGAAGAATGGCTTGGGGATGGGCACCAAGGAGATACAGGAAATTCAGAGGAGGCTTACTCAATGGACTCCAGAGGGGAGGATACAGGAAATTCAGAGAAGGCTTATTCAATGGACTCCAGAGGGGAGAATGTGAAAGTTTAATCTAGGCTTTTGTGAGACAAAAGTGGAAAAAATGGGATATATCTGGAGATAAAAATATTTAAACTTGGATGAATACCAAGGATGAAAAGAATAACTTGTAAAGGATAACTTTCAAGACTGACAAGCTATTGCCATGTCTCTTCAAGATTTTCAATTAATTTATTGCTTCTAGTTTAAAAAATATGACCTACTTTATGACAAGGTCTGTTCTAGATGCTAGGATTACAGTAGGGGAAAAAAAAAATCTTCAAGATTTTCAATTAATTTATTGCTTCTAGTTTAAAAAATATGACCTACTTTATGACAAGGTCTGTTCTAGATGCTAGGATTACAGTAGGGGAAAAAAAAAACAAAAAACCTGCCATCTGGGAATTTATTCATAGCAAGGTGAGGTAGACAATAGATAATAAACATAATAAATGAATAAAATATATGGCAGTGAAAAAAGATAAGTATTATGGAAATGAAAAAGAGCAAGGCATTGAAGATCCCAGGATGGGAATGGGGCAGTAGATTGCAATCATCAATAAGTTATGTATTCAGAAGATGACATTTGAACAAAGACTTGAAGGAGTTCAGGAATTGAGTCATGTAGGATATCTGGCTGAAGAACATTTTAGGCCAAGAGAACATTTCAGGAATGGCCTTACATTAGTAGGTACTGATGGGTTTCAGAAATAGCAAAGCTTCTCTGGAGAAGAGTGAGTAAGGGGGAAAGTAGTAGAAGATAAAGTCAGAGAAGTAACAGGAGACCAGATCTTTTAAACCCTTGTAAGATATTATGAGAATTTCAGTCTTTTCAGTGGGAAACAACTGGATATTTCTGATTTGAGATGTGATATAATCTGATTTATGTTTTATATGGAGCAGTCTGGCTACTGTTTTGTGAGTAATAATGATAGCAAGGAGACCAATTAGGAGGGTATTGCACTAATTCAGAAGAAAGACAATGGTGGCTCAAAACTAGTTCCTTGCAGTCAAGCTGACGTAAGGTATTCAGCTCCTGGGCATACCTTGAAAGTAGACTCAATAGTATTGCCTGATTTTGGAGTTATGAGAAAAGCAGAGGGGCCAAAAATGACTCTAAGATTTTTACTCTGAGCACCTGGAAAATGGAGTTGCCATTGAATGAGATTGGGGAAGCAGATTTTGTGGATCATATGAATAGTTTATTTTTAGGCATGCTCCACTGGGGATTTTATTTTTTAAACATCCAAAAGGAAAACCAAAGCAAGCAGTTGGACAGAGCCTGGTATCAATTAGGCAATTGTTAGCATGTGGTTATATGTTAAACCATGAAACAATATGAACTCTACAAGGAAGTGAGGAAAGACAGAAAGAAGAGGATCAAGGTCTGAGCCTGGGGCATTCCAATGTTAAGAGGGAAGGAGAAAAGGATCTAGCAAAAGAGACTGAGAGGTGAGGAAAAAAAGAGAGAACAATAAAAGAAAAACTATACTGATGATTCATCTTAAAACTATTTTGTATTACAGGGTTATTATTACATCAAGTGAAGTAACAAACAAAACATCGACTTAAAGTTTAACTGGAAAGACTGATACTGCTACTATGAAGAGAAAGCTTTCTCAACTCTGACACTACTGACATTTTGGTAAGAATAACTCCTTGTGAGAAACTAATTTATGTATTGTAGGGTGTTAGGCATTTCCCCTGGCCTCTACTCACTTGATACCAGCAGCACTCCCCAGTTGTGACAATCAAAAATATCTTCAGACATTACCAAATGTCCCCTGGGGTGAAAGATCATCCCCAGTGGAGAACCACTGATTGTAGAACCACTAAGTGCTCTCTGATGTCTGCTTCCTCCATGACTCTAAGCATTTGTCTAGGTCTTTTAATGAATCTCTGTCTCCAAATTTATTGAACACTTCTTTATCTTCCTTTACTTGATCTTTCGGCAGTACTCTAGAAATATAACTCCAAATTCTTTTTCAAAACACATTCTTCTCTTAGTTTTTGTGACTCTACATTCTAGTTTTCTCCTAATGTGCTGGGCACTCTTTGTCATCATTTTAATCTAGCCTCAGAGCTTCGTTCCAGTCCCCTCTTTACTTCCCCTGGTAATCTAACCTGGCTTCATGGTTTTAGATGTCTCCTCTATTTTTCTATTCTTTAATGTAAATCTCCAGTCCAGAGATTTAAGATAAAGCCTTGAATACATCACTGACTAACTGACATCTCGCTTGGATCTCTTACAGGTATCTGACTTAACATGACTAAAACTGAACCCACAGTTTACCATTTTCAGTATCCATCAAATTATAGAATCCGGAAACTCAGGTGTCAGTCTGCAGTCCTTCCTGTCCTCATTTTTCACATTCATTTTATTTGCAAACATTTTTCCTTAAAATTCTACTCACTACCCTCCATTTCACTGAGACTACAATAGTGCAACATACCACCATTTCTAATTGGGAGCATAGTCCTCCTATGTGGTCTCCTTCTGTTCCAGTCTTTTCTCCCACCAGATCCATTCTCCACATAAAAAGTGAAATAGTTGTCTTAGATATAAATAAGATGGCATTACTTCCTTCTCATCTCTTAGGTCTTAGCTCAAAATCTCCTTTCTTCAAATGTGCCTTTATTGATCATCTTACTCAAAACCTACAACGTTTAAGTTTTTCTCTCTAAGCCCAGTTTTTATTCCCCTCAATACACTTTTCAAAACCAGACATTTTTTTGTATTTATTTATTTATTAGTTTACTTGACTTTGTCTTCATTCCACAGAATATAAACTTCATGAGGACAAGATTCTATTATCTTTATTGTATCCTAAGAACCCAACACCAAACCAAACAAACAGAACTCTTTAAATAAAGCTATGGGTATGATTGAATAAAACTTGACTGGTTCACCTTAAAATGCTATACAATCTGATCAATAACTTAGTCAGTATTATTAATTATATAATCATATGTTTTATATGGTCTTATAAGATTTATGTTCAGTAAATTTTGAATATTGATCACAGCTGTTTCAGAACCATTAACTCTAATCAGTATGTATTACTGAGTGACTGTCTTATGCAGTCAACAACAGTCAAGCCACAAAATGGTAATGGTGTAATATCTGATAGTTTTAGATCTCTTCCAAAGTAATTGTAATAAATGATTTTAGCTGTTGACTGGCTTGAATAAACTCAGATGGTTTTAAAAGTATTCTTGCTAAGGAAGTATAGACAGTTTCAATTTAGAGTTTAATCGTTGTCATAAATTTATAATAATGAAGAAAAAATTTTTTGAAAATAAACTATCAATTTTTACCACTACCCAAACATCCTAAAACAAGACTTTGAAGTTTTTGCTAAAATGTGTGTACACACACACACACACACACACACACACACACTTATGTATGGGTTCATAGACATACCTATAAATTTATGTTTATGTGTGTGTGTGTGTGTATACGTGTGTATGAGGTGTACACACAGACCATATGTTGGGTATGAGGTTTATAGCTAGGACTCCAATTCAAAATTGAAACCTATTAAAGAAAACAGTTGAATATTTTGTTAAAGCTTTTCAGCAAAAATGGTCTAATCAAATTTTTTGAGAAAAAGTTATGATTATTAACGAATAAAATTATAAGTAAATTTATACTGAACATTCTGTTTTGCATAATGGAGAATATGCCAAAAATGGTATCTCATATTCACTTCTCAAAACCAGGTAGATCAGAGGAACGATTTGTTTTGCTCAGGAATATTCAGCTATTTAATTGTAAAAATCTAATCTGTATATTTAAAGTCATTTTCATTTTTCAAGGCATTGACCTACTTTATAGTGCTTGCCATCATGCATCTAGCATTTCATACTAGAAATGATAAATGGCCAGAAAGTATGTACAATTGTTGTATAACACTATCATATTCTGTTGTAACTACTAAAATTCAAATTCTCATTATGCTTTACATATCAATTGAATTATGCCAGTCTTTTAAGTTTTAAATTAATTAATTTTCTTAAAGGAAAAATCTATCCATTTTGTATAGCTCAGGGGGTTAGAAAATCATAAGTAATTCTACCGATAAATAACTTAGTCTGCATTTGAAATTTAAATTTGCAATCCTAATTACTATTCCAACCATTTTCACAGATTACAGAAGAGAATTCCCTTCCTTATTTCTAAAAAAATATCATGTTAAAAACTATCTTCCTTTAGAATGGACTTCAGTTAACATTTAGCTGTCTGAGCAATATTCTGATTTCTGATATAACATATTTTCTGCTCTTTGCTGAAATGAAAATATTCCAGTGTTTTCAGTATCTGTGAATATGCTTCCAAGATATCCTGCTATCACATGGATAACTCCGTCCATTTGCTTCACTGATAATAGGGTTATAACTAAAGTATCCATAGTTCGATTTGTATATTTTTCTTTCCTTTACCTATTGATTCAGAGATAGAAATCAGTGCACCATATTCAGTGTAGGGAAAAATCTTAAGTTTTGTTTTCTGAGGAGTGGGGAATTCTCAGGTCAGTATCATTTAATAATTGTGCCAAAACTTAGAAGATGAAATAGAGTGCATGTTCATTAAACTAATGGATGACTATCTGGTGACTGTTAAAGGAGCAAATATAATACATTGCAGGGAAATTCATGAGGGTAGAAAATCAATTCTTTATATACAAGATGGATTTCAAAGAAATAAATACAAATTGTCCAGGTAATAAGTGAATAGACATAAACTACGTCACAATTTTTGGGGAAATCATACATATTTACTATCTGGAAGGGACTTTAGAAATTTTCTACTTCAATAAAGTAGTTAGCGTTCAGATGAGTATGTTGAGACTCAGAGATGTAGCAAGTATCTCAAGTTAAAGTCTAAATTGTGTCACATTATAGCTGCATGGCCATAGATAAGTCATTTAATCATTCTAGAATGCACATTGCTCATTAACTTAAGGTGGTGAGAATGGATTTATTCCATATTTATAATATTGAGATATCAGGATTACAAAAAGGTTTAGGAAGCAAAGTTAAATAATTGCCCTTATCAGTGTAGCCTTAGATATTTTTATACATATATATAATGCACTGGTTGGAATTTCTACAGAATGCTTAATGGTTTAGAACATGGTGGTAAAATTCATGGCTCAGAGGTTCCAACCTTATAATCATGACATGTAGTTAGCTATGATGGGCTTCTAGAAAATGTACCCTACTGTTACCCACTTTTCTTCCTATTGAATACTGTTAGTCATTGGTAGGTCTAAGAAGAGAGAGAAAAACAAATAGAAAGTCTAGATTACACAATACATCTTATTACTACCATTAAAAGACTAATGATGTTTCAAATCCTATTAGAAAAAGGCTAATCAATAACTTTGCATTGATGATGAAGGACTCTATACCACATTAATAAAATTAAAAATTAAAATATGTAAAAAATATAAATAAAGTATATATTGATCCATTTTTATATATTGATCCATTTATACATAAGAATAAATATTTAGCTATTAAACAAGTTTGGCTCGTGGCCCACAATAAACAGTTTGCTAGAGGCTACTGATTGTATTTATCCATCTCCCCAAGGACAAAGCTAAAAAATTATCAAATCATTTTCACTGAAAATTATATGAAAAATAAAGATATATTTTTAGCAACTATCAAATTCAGGCAAGAGTAATTTGCAATTAATTTTTAATGTGAGAATATGCATTATAGGGAAGAAAATTTTGCCAGTCATCATCAACATCATCACCATCATTATCATATCATTCTGTTAATCTATACAGTACTTATGTGCCAAGAACTACTAATGCTAATATAAATATAGTGTGTGTGTGTGTGTGTGTGTGCGCACGTGTATTCCTCACTAAAACCTCATGAAATGGAGAGTACAGAGAAGCTAAGAAGCTAGTAAGCAACAGGAACAAGATTAAAACCCAGTCAGTGTAATTTTACAATATATACTCTATCACTTCATTAATACATGAAACTGTACCATAGGAACAATGTTTTTGCAAAGCAAACTTCTGTTTTAAAGATAAAGAAAGCTAAAGCTAGTCAAGACTGAGTCAGTCTTTTGGTCTGATTGGAAGGAGATGATATGTGAGTGAAGGAGGGCAGAATGATCCACTGAAGTTCTTGGCTCTGTCCTAGAACTACCCTTAATAGAACTAAAGCTTTGTATAACACTGGGTTTGGGGGAGGAGGAGTTAAAGAAACAACTCTGGTATATATGGATTTTTACTCACAGTTAATTTAATCTAAACTGAATTTAAAAGCTAATAATATAGCTTCTTTTAAAACCAGCTTATTGACACCTACTACTGATAAAAAATAGTGTTCCAGATTTCCATCAAATGATATTCACGGAGTTCAAATGTTTACGGTAGATACCTCTGAAAAAGGTAGTGAAGACTTCCAGATAGGTGTCTCTGATTTGTTTCAAATACAAAGCTTTAATTATTTAGTAGGATTAAAGTAAGTTAATCCTACTGTGATAGTATTTGACCCTTTGGTTGTATGGGAATGGGCCAGGCCCCCCAAAATAAGTCTTTATCTGTTATTTCTCTGCCAATTTGCTTCAAAATATAAAATACATAATAAATTGACATGCCCTAAAACAAAAAAGGATAACCTACAACCACAAGTCTAAACAAATGTTCTAGTTTATTTTTCTCAAAAGGAATAACCATGATAATCAATGTGTCCGTCATACACCAGTAAACAATATTGCTCTATTTTGGATGTTCCCTAAAATACAGTTATTAGGAGTCAGAAGAAATAATTACACTATCGAATTGATCTCTTGCCCTAGAAGAGAACTATATTTCTCATATTGTTAAAAATGAAACAATTTACCCTGTATATTTTTGAGTTTATTTTCTAATGTAAAAACAAAGTGATGGTTCCCAATATGATCTCATGATGAAAAAAACCCTCATGTTCATAATATATTATTAAATACTATAAAATACAGAAAGTTCTAGAAATTTTAGGTATTATTAATTACCATTCTTATGTAACTACAGAAAGTATATTAAAAGAAACACATAATATCATGCAATTAAAATGAATTGTACCCAGCTATGAGAATAAAGGAGTAGGGAAATGTTCTATTTCTATACAGGGAGAATACTGGGAGGAATCACTGAATATATTAATTACCTCTGATAATCAGATACTGTGATTGACAGATTAAAAAAACAGGGAAGTGGGGGAAGGTGTGAGCCTTCAAATATTCAATTTTATTTACTTACAATCAAGCCACTGTTTGCTTGCCTTTTTTCTCTGCCATGTATCCTTTTGTAGAAAATTCCGCCTGGATTAAACTGAGTACTCCAAATAATCATATCTCTCTGATAATATACATCCATCCCTGTTATCCTTGAATTATGTTCAAAATGAGAAATTTGTTGATGATCGCCACTGTAGTTGAATGGATATATAAAACCCAGGATATCAGTGTCATTAGCAATGTAGAGAACTTGATCTTCAGAGCCTGGAGATTATTATAATAAAATACAAAAATAAAATAAAATTCAACTAATGTAAAAGCAACAAATGTACTTTTAAATTAACTTGAATTGTTATTCTTAACATAGTTTCTTGCTCAATAAAAATAAACTGGCTTTATACCATCTTTTAGTCTTCATGACATTTCTAAAACACACTTAACTAAACATTTCTAAGAGTTATTAATGGAGGTTTTCTTAGCTCAAAGCTTACCTTATGGCTAGAAATTAGGTATTTGTAGTAGATATCCTTTTTATGAAAAGGAATTTCTATTTGGTAAGTCACAATGCCTTATGTTTTAATGCTTTGGATCTGAATATTCAAATACCATGTTATATACTCACTAAGCCTCAGACATTCCTGAGCATTTAGTTTATGCAGCTGACTGATCATTACCTTAGGCTAAGAAATAAAAATTACAAGATGAAGAGTCTTCTTCCATTATTCATATATGTCAAATGTTCCTTTATTTTTATTTTATAAAAATATCAGTGTTTATTATATTAACATGCCATAATCTCAATATTTTCTAGAATCTTGCTAACTGGAACCATGTAGCCTGAAATTTTGTCACCTACAATACAATACTGATGTAATTTGCATACTGAGACAAGTAAAACCCTAAAGAGAATCCTGAAAATAGTAATTGAAATATTAATGAAACTGTAAGGAAAGACTGAATTGCATGTATAATATCTGCAAATTAAAAAAAAAATAATACATGAGTTGTAGTTCAGCTCTATAGGCTCAATAGCTCTCACTTAGTAAATGGTTACTATGTGATAGGAGATGTATTAAGTCTTTGACAATTTATCTCCTCTTACAACAACCATGGAAAGTAAGGATTAGGCCTCCCGTTTTACAGATGAGGAACTGAGGCTCAGAGAGTTTAACTTCCCCGAGGCCACACAATCAGGTGCAATGCTGGGATTCAAATACAAGTCTGTCTAATTCCATAGCCCATTCTTGCTTGATTCACTGTATCATGTTGCTTTCCTCTTGTAATAACTGCCTTATTAACATTGTTAATTATGCCCTGTAGCTAACAATATTTAAATTACAATATTATTTAGTAAAAACATAAAAGCATTAAAGCCATATCTAAGAAGCCCCAAATATATATCTGTAATTTAATTTTTTAAAAATGATATTCATAAGTAGAGGAGGTCTGAATTTGAAGACATAATTTTATTTTAAAACCTTTAAGTTCTTACTCAAAATTCCATTCTCCTTATAATGCTAACATTTAATTTGACTCGTTATTTTTATCCTAGTGGTATAATGTTTCCTCAAGTACGCTGAGAGCAGGCCATAAAGAAAGATACTTCATATTCTATCACATTGGCTTTTAAATTTTACCTCCTGATAAATTGTTTCAAACACAAAAGTGATTTTAATAGTAGCCAGGTATTTGACAGCCATGTTTATAAACCTTCCCAGATTATATTAAGAATGATAAATTAAAAAGAGATTTATTTTATATTTTCAGGCATTAAGCCATTGCTAAAATGCAATATGAAACATTTTTTCCCATAAAATGTTTACAGCAAATTATAATAACATTTAAAGTAATGGTTATATATCCTTACCTTTTGCTATGCAGGTGTTATTTCTTTCTTGAAAATTCTGGTCGCACACACATTTATAGGATCCTTCCATATTTACACATTGGTGGGAACACGTGCCAAACACCAAACATTCATTAAGGTCTAGAAAAGAAGAGCTCAAAATAGCACCATCATGACCCCAATTAGTACTGTCATTCTTTCCACTTTTCAAAAAAGACATGTATTTTGTGTCCTTCAACTTATTATTCCTATTTCTTTCATTTTCTTTTCAAACTGTTAAGTCTATGACTTGCTATGTAATATTTTCCAGCCATAACAATTTTTTCACAAGTTTCACTACAATGACTCATCAATTGTTTGTGCATTGCTTGTTAATCCACTTAACACGTTGAAATATCCATTTCAAACTTCCCTAGTATTTTCATTCACTCAAATAAAGGTTGAGTTTTCTGATTACCTGCCGCCATACCTTTGAACATATCATATGATATTCCTGTGTCCTGTAATGCCCTTGCTTTTTACATAGAAAATTTCTACTCATCTCTCAAGATTCACCTGAAGTGAAGCCTTCCCTGGTCTTCACCAATATACAGTAATGGTTATCTATCTCCTAGATTCTCCACTTTTTGCTCTCTTGGAATTTCTATCTTATGCCACACATATGAAATATAGTTCATATGGTATTTCATGTATGTGGTCACATATTCATATCCTCTACTTGACTGTCAGTCCCTTGGGATCATAAATTAGTATTTATTCATTTTTTTATTGTCAACATTTTGCACAATTCCTGGCAAAGAATGAAGATATGGATACACCTCTAACACACTCCTGGCTTCATGTATACAAAGTGACTACGTAACAAGAAGGGCCAAGTGAACAAACAACAACAAAATCTTGAATGCCTACATAAAAATAAATATATATAAATCATAAGTAATAAATAAATCTTAGGCAATATTCTATGGCTTAGCACATGCCTCAAATTTTAAAGCTTTAGGCAGGGCCAGGATTGAGGTGAGGTGATTCTGGTGAATTATCTACTTTCTTTTTCTTTACCTCCTCTACTTCTGCTTTCAATCAGCATAAATTCCTCTGTCCCCTTTATCACTTATAGTTGCCCTAATTACATAATAAATCTGTGAGATAAATCCTCCTCTTGAATTAGAGGAATTTAAGGATAAGCACAGCAATAGTAATTTTCTCTTGTTTAGCACTCAGCAGTGTTCCAAAGCCTCAGTGGTAGAGATGAGGACTTTCCCAGTAACATTTGTAAGTGACAATGCCAAGGCTTAAACTCAGGCTTCTTGATTCTATTGTCTCTACTATGATACTTTGCCCAAAGTGAACTTACGTACTCTCAGGAGTGCAATTCTGCGTTTAATTGAAGTGTAGGCTAAAGAGACAAAACTGAATTTACTTGTTAACAAATGCTATACCAGGGATAAGTAAAATACATGGTATCAGCTCTCAGCCATCAAAAAAGTATTTCTCAAAAGAAGAAATAATCTAGTCGAGAAATAATTCGCTTTTTTATTAAAATAGAGAAACTTAAGTTGTCAGTTTTCAGTGTTCCACGTTAATGAAGAAATAAAATGGCGTGAATAATCTAAACAAGTATATAACTCAAAATGCTCATATATATGATGTGATTAAAATTATTTCCCCTTTGGATGAGTATAATTAATTTCAATAATTCCATTTTGATTGACACAAAGTAAAAATCGCTTTTATTTACCCAAGAATAACACAAGAAGACAATCAAGAAGAGAGCTTGTAGGTGAAAGCATTTTACAAGTTGAATTTGCCCTGGATAAGCCAGACTTGGATAATTTAGGTTTGGCTCTAACCACAATAATATCAATATTAATGGAGAAACTGGCAGAAAGTGCATATAGGTCTTTATTTCATGGCTCTGTAGTTAAAGACCTGGTGTAAATTATATTTACATATAACTTACTATGAGATTCTGGCTCCCTTACATGCTCAGTTTTTAAATGATCACAAGTAAGCTGACAGAGATTTATTTAAATCCTGTCTTTGAATTTTAGGAGACACTCTTGATAATATAAAGCACTGTTTAAGACGTGGTGTTAGGACAAAAGCCCACAATTCTCTAAAAGTGAATTACCTATCGCAGTATTGCAAATGCCACAACTCAAGAGAAGTGTGGGATCATAAACATGTTCTTTTGCGAAGGCCTCTAATTCTTCAATAGTTTCTGAACCAGCAGTTTTGTTATTTGCATTTCAAAACACAATTGTAACAATACAATAGAAATTCCTGCAGGTCTGAACCTGCTATAGGAAAGGCTTTGTAAGCCTCAGCAATGGTTAGCTTAGCAGTGCAAACAGTTTCTTGACCCCAGGGACTTTTACTCTCAAAAGTAAAACGGTATCCCATAGATATGCACCATTCTGATGAAAATCAGTCCCCTGTCATCTCACAATTTAGCAGCTTTGGGAGTCTTTTCTAACCTAAAGATTTAAGAGCAAGCTGTTGAGGAAACGTACTATACCTTCACACTGTCTGTTTTTCATGTTTCTCTGAAATCCAGGCTTACAGCGACAGAAAACAGATGTTTTTATTTGATTACAATATGCATCATCTCCACATGGATTCACATTATCTTCACAGGTATATTCAGCGGAAGCTAGGATTTAAAAATATGATCAAAACTGATATAATTCTAATTCCTGAGTGGGAGTTTACTATTTTTCTTAATTTGAAATTACATTTATTATTCCATAGATAACTCTTTTTGAATTTATAAGGTTATGGTCTTCTCCCCATAAAAGCCCTCATTTCTTATAAAGGTATAGAAGCAGATAAAAACCAAAATCAATTACATTAGGGATAGTTTAGACCAAGCTGCCAACAGCTGATATTTACAGCTGTGATTGAGCTATACTACTTTCCAAAAGGAATTCGAGAATCAATGGCTCTAATGACAGTCTACCTTTAGCATGATACAATGTACAAAAGTCACATTCTTCTCTAAGAACCAAAACATTCCCTAGAAGCTACCTAGAGATGTAGGCATCTCTTGCTAACTTAAACTTAGTATTCAGGAACTCAGTCAAGGGTACTACCATGTTACTCAAGCAAGAGGTTAAATTATCAGTTCCTAAACACATACAGGGAGCAGCATTTGAGTTTGTAATATGCTCCAAAGGACATGGACTGCAATACAAGTTAGGACAGACTATGTGTTATTTGTAGTTTCCAGCATGGTAGTTGCAACTTCATTGCTTTATCTCCAATTCAGGAAAATATTTTAGAGTGCAAATAAAAGAGAGGGACATTATTATAGGGGTAACATTGAATTAGCCCTATTTTACTTAAATCTAATTACATGAGAAATATGAAAACCTTAATTATCAGAAATATAATGTTAATTCCCACTGATTCTTGACTATTTTGTAATTAATTAAAATACACCAGTGGAATTATATACACCACGATTGAGATATACATGGCCATATCCTGGTGGATACTGCTTCAACATCCAGTGAGGAACAACTTACGTATAAATGAGAACAAAATAAAAGACTCAAGAATTGGAACTATTTTGTGACTTTTACAAGCAATATGAATTTAAGGTCATAAGTTTAATTAGTTTTCCCAATATGGAAAAATCAGATATCAAACATTAAACACAAAATTATTCACAATCAAGGTCTCATAACTTAAGTATCATAGCACTCTAACTGAATAAAATAATGATGTCGTCTTTGAGAATGACTCAGCAATGGATTAAGATTTTAAGACATTAAACAAATTATTAAGACCTTTACCATCATTCAAATGAATGTCACTGTTTGTAAAATTCAGAAACTATTAAATTTATATTTTATAAATAAAATATTAAGGAATATAGATTTCTTTGCTGATATCAAGGTCTGTATTTGGATAAAGTTTCAGCTTTAACAAATATACTCATTGTAAAATCAACCTTTCCTACCTCATACTTTAAATTAATTAAAATGATATTCTAAGGTTACTTTGGCAAAGGCCTAAAGACAAGTATTACTTAAGCACATTTGGAAGAGCAGTCTTTTCTCACAGCAGTAAAGAAAATTTTAGTCATGTTGAAGCAGAAATTGAACTTGTGTGTTGCTGCATTTTAACAGGAAACAAACTCACTTATTCTGCAGGCTTGTTCGTCTGAACCATCTCCACAGTCATCAAGCTGATCGCACTGGAGGTCCATAGGGATACATTTTTTATTACTGCAAGCAAACTCATCTTTTTTACAAGGTCTTGCTTTATATGTAAGCTTACCTATAGAGTTATTTAAAAAATAATCAGCGCTTCACAGAATCAAAACAAATTTACTGAGTCTATAACAGCTTCAAATTTTGCTAAACACTATGAAAAACATAGATCCATAATCCTTTATTTGAAGCTCTTGGGGCTAAATGCAAAAAACATTCTGAAATTTTTGATTCTTAGAAAAATAACACTGTATTTACCCTATAATAAATAACACTATATTTCCACAGGAAAATTTTTGAATATTCACCCTAAGTGAGATTTTTTTTAAAAAAGTAATATAAACTACTTCAGACCAGTTCAAGTCAGGGTCTGTCACCAAATGGTTTTGCTGCATATTTTAGTAAAGCTTTTGGTTTTTTGAGTTTTAATTTCTGAATTGTGAAGAAGGGACTGTGTACGCATACATACAATCTATATAAACACTTTTCCCCCAAGAAGTTGTTTAACAGAATATTTTAAACCACTATATTGTTTCTCTCATGCAGTACTTTCTAGAATAAAGTACCTATAACCAATGGAGAGTTACAGACCTGGAGGGAGCGGATAAAGTTGCACAGCTCTACTATGCAAATCAAATGTTAGTGGATTATCTTCATACCCTGTATGAAGAATATTGAAAATATTTTTTTTTAATTTTTTAAGCCCTAAAATCATTATATTATCTGTAGCTGCCACTGAATCAATTATTTCACATTAAAAAGATTTACCACCACAGGGATCTTCATCTGAGTTGTCCCCACAGTCATCAACCCCATTGCACATTTGCTCAGGCTGCAGGCATATTCTGTTATTTCTGCATCTGTGCGGTCTTGTGGGTGGGCAAAGAAATTTTTCTGAAAAAAAAGAAAAACAAAGCAGCTCCTTTGGGTACACTGACTTATGAAGAATGATCCTTCTTTTGTGTTCCTTTTATTTTCTTCCTTTTCAAATCCATAATCTATCTTTTCTGAATATCTTTTGTTGTGGGAAGTGCTTACATGTAGATACTAGAAAAATGTGTGATAATAGAAGGTATGATCCTATTTATATTAACAACAGAAAAGAGTGCACAGCTGAAATGTTGAATGAAGTAAGAAAAAAAGCCAAACATCATGGTTTTATTTCCAAATGCTTTATCTTAGCTGACTTCCCTTAGTGTACCAAATTAATTTATGCCTATGGTTTATACAATATGGCAGGACACAGCTATCTGAAAGAGCAATTTCACACAGAATAGAGCTTGAGCAAGCATATGTTATGGATCCAAAATTGAAAATAGGTCATTCGGCAAAAAAAAAAAAAAAAATTCCCAACAACACTATAACTGTGTTTCTTACTCTCTGTCTCCATAAACAAATGGGCCGATATGTATTTAAGGCAAATAAGTTGATCTTACTTATTTATTTTTAATGTGTGTGTGTGTGTGTGTGTGTATGAGACTTAAATAAACAATTAAAGCCAGGGAATTTTACACTTGTCCTTTCCATCACTATCGAATCTGAAGACTTCTACCCCTAAAGTAGGAAACATCTCTAATGTCTTCCCAATCTCATATGTGGAATACTGCACGGTTCTATCATTGGTCCCCTGATGTTCTCACTCTTGAATTCTCTGCTTAGATATTCTCACTCATTCTCATGGATTTACTTGACACTATATTCTGAAGACTTTCAATTTGCTATCTAATTCTAGCATCTCATAGTTAATTATAGGACGTTCCCTTGGGAATTTAAAATTCAACAAGTTCAAAGCTCAATTCTTCATCATCTTCCCTTGACCTCCTTCTCCTCCAACAAGCTCTGTCTTATTTCCATAGTTCAGTTTGTGGCACATAATAGCCACAAGTTTGGGATTATTCTAAATGCATCCTCTCACTATGCTTCAACTCTTATTAGTCAACAAATGCAGTTGGTATTGTCCCAAATTTGCCTTCTTATCTCCAAGCATACCAGTTACAACTCCAACAGCTCAGCTATTTATTATTTCTTACAGAGTTGACTGTTGTAGAATCCTTAATGTCTCAGTTTCATTGCCCAACCGAAAATCCTTCCAAAGCCACCAGAACAGCAATCTGATAATTTCTTCCATAGCTATTCATCACTTCCAGAATAAAATTTAAGATACTTTACATGGCATAATAGACTTATCATTATCTTGTCCATGCCACTCCTACAGATTCATCCCTTGTCACTCTTTATTAGCTCCTTAAATATGCCATATTCCTTCTTGCCACCTTCCTTGTTTTAATTAAAATCTGTTTTTCACTCTAACCAGAGTTCCTCCTCTTCAGGTTTTTTAGGAATGTCTCTTAAATTGCTCAAACCTCATGTTATCTCATATTTGAAGACATCATAATTTCCTACTATGGCTTCCAGAACTGTGCTACTATATATTCATATTCTATTTTTTAAAATAAACTAAAAACAAAAACTGTTATTTTGAGGGCCAGGCATTTGGTTGTATTTTTTTCTTATCTCTATTTTCTCATTAACCTTATAAACATCACCCCCTCCCCAATTCACTGAAGACTGTAGCACCATCCCTCACAGCTATTTCTCTCCATCTAAATTATTCCAGCATCCTAGGTGACATCAACATCCATATGAGCAAACTAGCCAGTAACTGCACCTCTTAACTTCCTGATTTTCTCATACCCAATGTCCTTTTACTCTAAACCACCTAGGCCACCCATTCTTCTAGAAGGCTGTGGGCATGGGTGGATTTCAACAAATTTATCTTCTTAATTCAGCCAATGACAGTTCCTGCTGCCCGCAGATAAGAAACACTGACACGGCCGGATTTGTTATTTCCTCCAATTGCTTCATTTACAAAGTGACTAATTTTAAAAGTCTGAACAAATTCTGACAACAATCTCCAATTAGCTAACTTTTTAATTCAACCAGTCTCATTAAAGATACTTTTTCAGTCTTACCTGAAACTTTAGCCCATTGATACGTCTAACTCTTCCTTATTTACCATTGCCTTTTTTCTCTTTACTTCCCTTTCTGTTGACATTAGATTCCACATTCCATTTTTAATTTACTTATTTGATATTTATTGATAACCTTTATATGTTGTACATTTTTCTAAGTACTTTTAGAAAATCACTTGTGTCCAAATAATCTGGATTCTCTGGCCTTTTGCTTTTTTCATCTTAATTATGAGAATCCCAAACTTAGATGAATGAAACCATCTGCTATCCCAATGTCTGCATCTGGGAAGCCCAGGAATGTTGCAGATGACCATACTGCAAGACCAACTGATATCACAAATATGAATATTTATCAATGCCAGGTAGGCCCTGAACACTACTTGGAAATCATTCATTTATATCTATAAATTTATATCTATCTATATATAATGTCACTCTTACCCTTTGCAGTAATGATTCAAATCTGCATTCCTTTTGAATCTCCCTACCACACCAACCTTTCACATTCTGTATATGAACATGCTTCCTTACTATACATAAAAAAGTGGAAATTAAAAGATTAAAAAAATGTCATTATATCATTAAATATGTGTACATTCACCTGCATCTGCATATAGTCTATCAACTCATTTCAAGGGGTCACTACCCTTATCTAAAACTGATTTTTTCACTTGCTCTGAAGATTAATTTCCCCTGCTTCTTCAGGAACTATCCCATCTTTCTTGAAACATTTTATTACCTTCATATTTCTCTTGTTATACTTCCTTTTTCTCTTTCCTTATCCTTTTGTTATCACTCACCTGAGTCTCTTCTGGCTGTTCATATTTATCTAGATGGTGGTGGCCCTCAATATTCTACCCTAATCCCCCCCTTTTATGTTTTACTCCCTCCCAGCCTAAATCTTACAAATTCCATAGTATTTACTACTACATTTTATGCTGACTCTCAAATTTATATTTCTAGACCAGCTCTTTAAGCTCTAGAACCAAACATCTAGCACCTACTTGAAATCAGTACTTGAATGTCTTCTCAGATGCATCTCAAGCCAGACTTCTAATCTTTACTTGCAAAACTGTTCCTTTTCCTGTGTTCCCCATCTATTCAAATGTGCAAGCGAAAACAGCCTACAAATTATACCGGGCAACTTCCTGTCTCTTGCCTCCTATAACTACTCCATTATTTAATCCAATTCATTTTGCTTTTTAAATCACATTCAAACTGTGTATACTTTGCCATCATGGTCTATCATTATCTTAATCCAAGCTACCCACATAGCTTGCCTTGAGCTCTGCAATTGTCTTAACTATTCTTGCCTATTTCTATCCAGTATTTGTGAAATATAAATATGACTATGTGCCTCCTCTATTTTAAATTCTATAGTACTTTTAATTGCTTTCAGGCTAAATCTAAAAATCCCTATCTAGACTCACATGTTTCCATGTATCTCTCCTGTCTCTTCAGTTTCATCCATTATCTATCTTGCTCTGTATTCTCCAAGCACACATGTCTTTCAGCTTCTCTAGTAAACTATGGTTCGCTCTACCTCAGGGCCTTTCTACATCTTGTTTCCTTTGCCTAAAATGTTGTGTCATCCACTCTCACTCCATCCCTTTCACCTACCTGGCAGCTATAAATTTCTCAGACTCAAACTCAAATGTTACTTCTTATAATCCAAGATTGAGTAAAATCCTTCTGTTCTATATTTTTATAACTTATTATACTTTTTCTTCATTGCATGTTCATAGTTAATAACTGTATATATTTGTGATCATTAATATCCCTCTTCCACTAGACTCTCAGCTCTGTGAAGTCTGGGTCCATATCTGTTTCTCTCATCATTATATCACCACAAATAATCACAGTCTCTAGCTTAACAAATATTTATTAAATGAATGAATGATACTTTTCCCCACACTGTTCTCTATGCCTATGGTGACTTTTAGCCTAGATCTTTCAAAAGTGTAGCTTTCTGAATTCCCCTTCAGGCAGAGTTCATCTTATCCCTCTCTGCCTTGTCTTTACTTAATTCTACTATAGCTTAAATATAATTTATGGAAATTATTATTTTCCAACCAGAATAAGATCTCCTTGTCAAAGAGAACCATGTTCTGTTCAGGTTTTTTTTTATCCCAATTACTTAGCACAGTCTCCAGAACATCATAGCTTGACTCAGTGTTGATACTGATGACTGAGGGGAATGCAGAAATATTCACAGAATTAAGCTGGATGTATTTTACAAGTTTTCCAGCAGCTATGCAGCATGTCCCTGAGAATCACTTCCTGGCCCTTGAAGTGGTTCTGGGGAGGGGGGTGACTCTGGAGCCCCATGTGGTTAATTAGTTTCCAAACATTTCCTATTACACTCAATAGTTTTGTGTTGAAGTGGAATAGAGAATAGAAGAAAAAAACATAGTTTATAAAAATAATAGGTTTTGGCTTGATATTGGTAAACTCATATTTTTTCAACTATTATGATTCAGAAACAATACTATCTCTGGTCATTCTCTAGAGTTCACTTTGTAAGATTATGTAGAAGAACTGAAATTGAAATTTAGTTATATCACTTATCAGTTGTACCTACAGAGATCAATTCTCTAACTACTGTCTTTTTCAAATTTTAAAACATGTTTAAAATAAAGCTGCCTCCTTGTTTCAGATTTTTTTCTTCAACTGTAACATCTGTAGTCAATATCATCATCTATCAAAATAATTAATTTGATATACCAAATAGAACATAGAATTTAAGAACATACACTCATGCTATGCTTTCTTTAATTCACCTGATGTGCTATTTAGTCATACCCAAAGTAGTAGTATTTTTCTTTAAATTAAAAGTTAAATTACCTTTTTTGCTGAGATTAGCAAAAGAATGAGATGAAGAAAAAAAGTGTTTACCAAATACAGGAAATCATTTAATTTGGTGATCTAAAGGCGCACATTTATATTTATAGCTCGTGGTTGCATAATCACGCTTGTGACTAATGTCAGAAGTAACTTGAATTTGAAGAAGAAATACATTTTGTTAAGATTTTCAGATTTAAATGTTAAATAACTCCTAATTGCGGTTCTCCGCCTAACATTTGTAAGATATATATATATAGATATAGATAGGTAGATAGATATAGATAGATAGATAGATAATGTCTGTGTATCTCTATGTATATTTATTTCCCTTCTCTGAATAACCAGTCTCAGTAGTGGGTGACTTGTGGAAGTACATGATTTGATTATGCACATTTTTTCCATGCTTATCTGTCAAAAAAATTGTTTTAGCCTAAAACACCAATTGGGAATAAAGCCAAAGTCCTTATATGAACCTTACTCAATTCAAAAGGTCAACTACTCTAAATCCTCCTAGACAGGCCATAATCTATCTTTTGAATACTGCTGACATGTGCAAGTTCAGATTTAGGAGGGCTCTCTATAAAGTCATAAACTTTGAGCAGGGTTATCTCTTATTACCTGACCAAAAGCTGTATCTGTGGCTATACTTTATCTACCTAATTTGTGGTTCACCTCACCACTTCATCGATTCACGCTGGTGCACTACATCAGGAGATGAGAGTAAAATCTAGAGCCACGTGAAATGCCATACCACACATGTCAGCGGCTTCGTCAGAGTTGTCTCCACAGTCATCTTCTCCATCACACACCCAGAAATGTAGTTTGCAGAGGGAATTATTGCAAAGGAACTCATCCGCTCTACATATATTTCCTCCTTTATTTTAAAACAAAAAAGAGACAGAGGGATATAGCATAATTAATTCCAGTCAGCAAAACACATATTCCTCTAATTCTCAGCTCAGTATCTAGTGTCTCATTTCCTTATTTTTTTTTCCTGTATAATACTAGGAATATAAAACGTCCAAACTTTTTTTTAAAAGGTATTCGTTTTTAACTTTTCAAAACAATCTGATATCACACTCATGTCTATCATATTTTCTTTAGAAAATATTGATCATAAGATGATAGAATCAAGTTTTCTCAAATACAAATTCCCTTCCATTTCATATCATTTCTATGTTACTGAGTGTAAAGAAACTTAGATTTTAAATAGTATTAATTTTCTTTACTAAAAATTATGCTGTTCTGAAAAGAAAAGACACTTTAAAAATTATTAGATAATTCAGTTCTATCTGGAAACTGACAGACTGAACCATTAAAAACAGAATGACCAGGAAAAAGGTTTTGCAGTCATACAGAAACAGTTAATTTTATAACAGAAATATAAATTGGTGATGTGAGGAAATATTATTTATTCTTATAAAAATTGTGCAATAGAGTACTCTTTCTGTGCATATTTTTTAAATGTTTGCATTCTTTCTCTCTTTACAGTTAAATAGAAAGCATTAATCAACAAAACAAAACAAACAAAAGCCCAGGACCAGATGGCTTCACAGACGAATTCTATCAAACATTTAGAGAAGAGCTAACACCTATCCTTCTCAAGCTCTTCCAAAATACAGCAGAGGGAGGAACACTCCCAAACTCATTCTATGAGGCCACCATCATCCTCATACCAAAACCACACAAGGATGTCACAAAGAAAGAAAACTACAGGCCAATATCACTGACGAACATAGATGCAAAAATCCTCAACAAAATACTAGCAAACAGAATCCAACAGCACATTAAAAGGATCATACATCATGATCAAGTGGGGTTTATTCCAGGAATGCAAGGATTTTTCAACATACACAAATCAATCAACATAATACACCATATTAACAAACTGAAGGAGAAAAACCATATGATCATCTCAATAGATGCAGAGAAAGCTTTTGACAAAACTCAACACCGATTTATGATAAAAACCCTGCAGAAAGTAGGAATAGAGGGAACTTTCCTCAACATAATAAAGGCCATATATGACAAACCCACAGCAACATCGTCCTCAACGGTGAAAGACTGAAATCATTTCCACTAAGATCAGGAAGAAGACAAGGTTGCCCACTCTTACCACTCTTATTCAACATAGTTTTGGAAGTTTTAGCCACAGCAATCAGAGAAGAAAAGGAAATAAAAGGAATCCAAATCGGAAAAGAAGAAGTAAAGCTGTCACTGTTTGCAGATGACATGATACTATACATAGAGAATCCTAAAGATGCTACCAGAAAACTACTAGAGCTAAACAATGAATTTGGTAAAGTAGCAGGATACAAAATTAATGCACAGAAATCTCTGGCATTTCTATACATTAATGATGAAAAATCTGAAAGTGAAATCAAGAAAACACTCCCATTTACTACTGCAACAACAAAAAATAAAATATCTAGAAATAAACCTACCTAAGGAGGTAAAAGACCTGTATGCAGAAAATTATAAGACACTGATGAAAGAAATTAAAGATGATACAAATTGATGGAGAGATTACCATGTTCTTGGATTGGAAGAATCAACATTGTGAAAATCTACAGATTCAATGCAATCTACAGATTCAATGCGATCCCTATCAAACTACCACTGTCATTTTTCACACAACTAGAACAAAAAATTTCACAATTTGTATGGAAACACAAAAGACCCCGAATAGCCAAAGCAATCTGGAGAACGAAAAACGGAGCTGGAGGAATCAGACTCCCCGACTTCAGACTCTCCTACAAAGTTTACAGTAATCAAGACAGTATGGTACTGGCACAAAACCAGAAATATAGATCAATGGAACAGGATAGAAAGCCCAGAGGTAAACCCACGCACATATGGTCACCTTATCTTTGATAAAGGAGGCAAGAATATACAATGGAGAAAAGACAGCCTCTTCAATAAGTGGTGCTGGGAAAACTGGACAGGTACCTGTAAAAGTATGAGATTAGATCACTCCCTAACACCATACACAAAAATAAACTCAGAATGGATTAAAGACCTAAATGTAAGGCCAGATACAATCAAACTCTTAGAGGAAAACATAGGCGGAACACTCTATGACATAAATCACAGCAAGATCCTTTTTGACCCACCTGCTACAGAAATGGAAATAAAAACAAAAATAAACAAATGGGACCTAATGAAACTTCAAAGCTTTTGCAGAGCAAAGGAAACCATAAAGAAGACCAAAAGACAACCCTCAGAATGGGAGAAAATATTTGCAAATGAAGCAACTGACAAAGGATTAATCTCCAAAATTTACAAGCAGCTCAATAACAAAAAAAACAAACAACCCAATCCAAAAATGGGCAGAAGACCTAAATAGACATTTCTCCGAAGAAGATATACAGACTGCCAACAAACACATGAAAGAACGCTCAACATCATTAGTCATTAGAGAAATGCAAATTGAAACTAAAATGAGATATCATCTCACACCAGTCAGAATGTCCATCATCAAAATATCTAGAAACAATAAATGCTGGAGAGGGTGTGGAGAAAAGGGAACACTCTTGCACTGCTGGTGGGAATGTGAATTGGTACAGCCACTATGGAGAACAGTATGGAGGTTCCTTAAAAAACTACAAATAGAACGACCCTATGACCCAGCAATCCCACTACTGGGCATATACCCTGAGAACACCATAATTCAAAAAGAGTCATGTACCAAAATGTTCATTGCAGCTCTATTTACAATAGCCAGGAGATGGAAACAACCTAAGTGTCCATCATTGGATGAATGGATAAAGAAGATGTGGCATAGATATACAATGGAATATTATTCAGCCATAAAAAGAAACGAAATTGAGTTATTTTTAGTGAGGTGGATGGACCTAGCGTCAGTCATACAGAGTGAAATAAGTCAGAAAGGGAAAGACAAATACCGTATGCTAACACATATATATGGAATCTAAGGGAAAAAAAAAAGAAAAAAAAGGTCATGAAGAACCTAGGGGTAAGACAGGAATGAAGACACGGACCTACAAGAGAATGGACTTGAGGATATGGGGAGGGGGAAGGGTAAGCTGTGACAAAGTGAGAGAGTGGCATGGACATATATACACTACCAAACGTAAAATAGATAGCTAGTGGGAAGCAGCTGCATAGCACAGCGAGATCAGCTCGGTGGTTTGTGACTACCTAGAGGGGTGGGATAGGGAGGGTGGGAGGGAGGGAGACGCAAGAGAGAAGGGATATGGGAACATATGTATATGTATAACTGATTCACTTTGTTATAAAGCAGAAACTAACAAATCATTGTAAAGCAATTATACTCCAATAAAGATGTTAAAAAAAAAAGAATACAGGGAAGATATACAGATTGCCAACAAACACATGAAAGGATGCTCAACATCACTAATCCTTAGAAAAATGAAAATCAAAATTATAATGAGGTATCACCTCACCCCGGTCAGAATGACCATCATCAAAAAATCTACAAACAATAAATGCTGGAGAGGGTGTGGAGAAAAGGGAACCCTCTTGCACTGCTGGTGGGAATGTAAATTAATACAGCCACTATGGAGAATAGTACGGAGGTTCCTTAAAAAACTAAAAATAGAACTACCATACGATCCAGCAATCCCACTACTGGGCATATACCCTGAGGAAACCATAATTCAAAAAGAGTCATGTACCACAATGTTTACTGCAGCACTATTTACAATAGCCAGGACATGGAAACAACCTAAGTGTCCATCGACAGATGAATGGATAAAGAAGATGTGGCACATATATGCAATGGAATATTACTCAGCCATAAAAAGAAATGAAATTGAGTTATTTGTAGTGAGGTGGATAGACCTAGAGTTTGTCATACAGAGCAAAGTAAGTCAGAAAGAGAAAAATAAATACCATATTCTAACACATATATATGGAACCAAAAAAAAAAAACCAAAAAGTTTCTGAAGAACCTAAGCGCAGGACAAGAATAAAGACACAGACGTAGAGAATGAACTTGAGGACACGGGGAGGGGGAAGGGTAAGCTGGGACGAAGTGAGAGAGTGGCATGGACATATATACACTACCAAATGTAAAACAGACAGCTAGTGGGAAGCAGCCCCATAGCATAGGGAGATCAGCTCGGTGCTGTGACCACCTAGAGGGCTGGGATAGGAAGGGTGGGAGGGACACACAAGAGGGAAGGGATATGGGGATATATGTATACATATAGCTGATTCACTTTGTTATACAGCAGAAACTAAGACAACATTGTAAAGCAATTATACTCCAATAAAGATGTTAAAAAAAAAAGAATGCAGGGACGTTCTAACTTAAAATTAAATACAACCACCACAGGCAAAGGACCCAAAGTACGAATAAACTTTAGTTGTATGTCTAGATATGTAGCAATATATAGCAGAAACAGCAATGGTTAGGGAGATAGGAACTTGCTTTGTCTTGCTTTGGAAAAGTGTATTAATTTCTATGGGGCTCAACATCTTCATATGCTACAAAAGAGGTATGGTTACGATTTATAAGTTCATATTTGTAAGGCGTACATGGGGGGAAACCACACAAAGAAACTTGATGGGAATTTAAAATTAAGATTAATAAGATTGCTCTCAGAGAATTATATTAATTTAATTATATTAATTGAAATTTCATATATTAGTATCATTTCTATATTGGTGAGATTTGATGATTGAAGGTATTAACATATTAAAAATGGATATGTTTATTAAAACAGGGAGCTGGGGAATGATAGTGCTCATCCTTGCAAGCCTAGAAAATTCCAAGAAAGAAGCATTGTTCATTTTATGTATGTACTTTGGAGAGAATAATGAGTCTAGGCTTGTGAGAGTCAATAAGCTCTTCTTGTTTTGAGTTTTGACTTGCACACTAATCTCTAGTAATTCACTTCCAGTAGCAAAGATTTAACTTAGGAAATCACAGAATCAGATTTGGGTTTTAGAATGACAACACTAGCTACAGTGAGGAAAACTTAGAAATGAAGATAGGGAGTAGTAAAGCCAAGATGCGAGGAAACAGACCAATTTGAAGAGGGCTTGCAGCAGTCCAGAAAACAACTGATGGAAACCTGATTTAGAGTAGCTACATTTGAGAGCTCTTCAGGAGGCAGAATCCTCAGGATCTGATGGCTAACTAGATGAGGGTGGTAAAGGAGAGTGAGTAGTCAAGCACAGTACTACTCAATTTTTGGTCTGTTTGGGTCATTCAGTGAATGTTGGTGTCATTCAATAAATAGAAGATCACATTAGAAGGATCAGGTTTAGTGGAAATAATGACACAATTCATTTAGGTTACTGGTAAGACAATCATGTGGTGATATTTAGCAGGCTAGTGGATAAATGTGTCTGAAATATGGGATAGGTTTCTGAGGTGTAAATGTAGAGTCGGGAATGATCAGAATACAGTTATTATTTGAAATTTAGAAGAGAACACAGAGAAAATCAGCGTTTAACGTTTGAATAGATAAAGAGGAATCTAGCAAAGAGACTGAGAAGAAGTAGCCAGAGTGGTTGGAGAAATACCTGAAAACTTTTCTAACAAGAAGTTAATAGCACATTTAAATGATGCTAAGAGAGTAGCTTTAGTGAAAGTGGTGGTGGGTTTAGTGAAATGTTTGTAGTTCGTTATTATAGATGAAGAATTTGTAGTCTAGAAGTTTACCCTTAAAGGGGAGGAAGAAAAGAGGAAGTTAAGGAATTCAGTAGACAAGGTAATGTTGAGGATACAGAAGACAGAAAAGGTAATTCAGATAGAGTTCCTTGAGAATCAAGAAAGTGTGAAGGATTTGAGATCTAAAGCAAAATAAAAGGATTATCCTTAGGCTAGAAGACAAGTCTTCCATTTCAAGAGAAAGGAAGGAGGAAATGCTAGGCACAGCTATATGTAGCTTAGTTAATTTTGTGTCTAGATGTTGAAAAAAGCTCATGATTTTTACTATTGCTGTGAGGTGGAATGTGAGAAAATAAATCAACTTTTTAAAAACCATATATGGTTAACGGTAGAGAGAGATGATTAAAAACATATAGGTAGATTGCTTAGAATCTTGAGTGGTAGTTGAAGCTGAGGCCAGGAATTTATAGTGATACCATTCAGAACGGGTCTAAGTTTTCCTGCAAAAATGCTTAACAGAACTGGTGCAGCTTAAATTGACACCTCTGAGCACTAACAAACTAAGACACAGAAAAAGGCAGGTCCTTGGTTGAGTGCAGCAAGGTGAATGTCACCATGTGAGACTTCTGACAGTACAATATCTGGCATTGGGATGCCCTTTTCTTTCAAACATCTGCAATGTTCAACTCTAAAAATGCCCTGATTTTTAAAATAATCTCAATTATCAAAATCAATGCAAGAAAATATATTACCATTTAGGAACTCTGAAAACAAAAAGATATAACATGAACAGCCTTTAGTGTTAAAGATATGAATATTGGTTTGAGGTGAGCTTTGGCTTAATTCAATATCAAAATCCATAGAATATGAAATAGAGTTGTATTCTTTCAGAATATTCTAATGACTAAATCTCATCGCATGTTCCATTCTAAAATGGACTAAATTCAAACAGAATTTGTGAACTCTTCACATCCTCTGATTATTTAAAAAAAACTCTATTTGTAGCACATCAGTCTTGTTAAAAGGAAAAAAAATGAGTTTCCAAAGGTATTGCATTACATAACATTATCATTTTCCCCATAAGAGTGTGGGACATGGGACTTGCCTGGCAGCCCAGTGGTTAAGACTCCAGGCTTCCACTGCAGGGGACACAGGTTCAATCCCTGATGGAGGAACCAAGATCCTGCATGCCACACAGTGTGGCCAAAAATAAATAAATAAATAAAACAAAAAAAAAGTGTTGGACATGCCACTATTTTTATTAAGAAGAAGGGAAATATAAATGAAATCATAATTGTAGCAGAAAGGCAAAGGTTTTATGATAACCTACGAAAGGTTTCCTATTGTACTAGGAAGAATTTGCATTGCAAAAAATGCATTGGGGGGGTGGGGGGTTTCCAGGACATCTTAACTTAACAAGCTTATTTTGAAATGGCATGAAGCACACATAAACAATTAAAAACAGGTATAATTTAAAGAGATTAGCTGGATTAAAATCCCAGTTTCCTAGTCATGTTCTTGATCAGCTCAATGGGAGGTTATTAGAAAAATAGATAAGTATATATTAACAACAACCTATGTCTAAATATAACTTAGCTCTTGGCAGTTTCATAGAAATTTGGACAAGTGAAACATCACAGAAAATAATCATCTAGAGTTCTCATCTTTATTTGGGTTGAGATAAGCTTAAATATATAATATTTTATAATTTCTATAATAATATACACATTTGAGCTGATAATTACTAAAAAGAATAACTATCTTTTCCAACAAAATTGCTATAAAGTTTGAAAGCTCAGGCCAAAACAAACACCAAGTTTCCTTAAGGCAACATGGTTTACCTTTAAAAATGTGACTGCTGGGTTTCCCTCATAGCGCAGTGGTTAAGAATCCGCCTGCCAATGCAGGGGACATGGGTTCGAGCCCTGGTCCGGGAAGATGCCACATTCCGTGGAGCAACTAAGCCCGTGTGCCACAATTACTGAGCCCGTGCGCCACGACTCGTGAAGCCCTTGCGCCTAGCGCCTGTGTTCCGCAATAAGAGAAGCCACCACAATGAGAAGCCCGCACACTGCAACGAAGAGTAGCCCCCGCTCGCCGCAACTAGAGAAAGCCCTCATGCAGCAACGAAGACCCAATGCAACAAAAAATAAATAAATAAATTTATTTTTAAAAAAAGTGAATGCTGCTTTTAATTCCATAGTATTTGGGATTTCAGTCCTTTTAAAGTAAACCAGTAAAATTGATTCACATTGAAAATGTTCCATGTTTATCCTACAGCTCTCTTATCTTCCAGCCCCCAGCACTTAGCCCCTGTTAGCTCACGTGTCCAGATTTGAGATGAATGGAAGTAACATTTAATAGAAGAAATGTTTATTCTGGCATTTTATCTCCTCAGTGCCTTGAATTGCTTTTTCCCAATACCTAAACAACTTCCTGGAAGCAAATCAAATACTAGAAATCTGAACTTGGTCATGCCTTATGGTACATCCATACAGGATCAAACACTTTAACCAACAAGGTATTCCATTGGAATTTAATTACCTAGCAGCAAAGGAACCCAAGAAATGTTAGAAGCAGAAATAGGGAGGGTAGGGGAGCTTTGACATATTTCTAAATGGTGGAATTAAAAGCTCTCAACTCTCTTTTTATTCAGTAAGCTTAAACATTTAATAGTCATTTTAAATCTGAAAGTTATCTCAGATTTCAAATACTATAATGTTCAGTTTTTTACTTTAATGTTTGATTTTTTTAACTGGAATCCTTTGTTCAAACACATTTTTTTATGAAATCCAATATTAAAAAAGTAGCTAAATCCTAAAAGGATTGCCCACCACCACCCACCCTCCCAGGCACACACTCACTTTCCAGGTGTTTCTACAGATGTTGGAGACATTTCACTGTGGCTGAACTTGATAGTATGAAAACATGAACACAGAAATGTCCATGGAGATAAGACAAGAAACTGGACTGCTTGATTCTCATCTCAGTAAATTCTCTGTGCTGTTACATAGTTCAAATTCCATCACCCCTTCCTTTTTTAATATTAGAAAACTCCTCAGAAGCATTGGAAAACTCCTCAACATGCATAATATTAAAGCCAAGTTCTACAGCATGACTCCTCAATTACTTGTGGCTCCTAAATAGATCGTTTCCCTCACCTCTGTGACTTTGAACATAATGATCCCACTGCCTGAAATGTACTTCCACATTTTGCTTGCATACCTAATTTTTCACATCAAGAAACTCATATTCCAACAGGGAAGCTTAGTCAAATAATACAGAAGTGATTATATTAGAAGGAAGAACATGACAACAGGAATGCAATCAAATGGTTCCTAGGGAAACTAAAAAAAGACTGCAATTTGGTTGAAGACACAGTAGTAACTGAGATGGACTTAAAAGAATAGATATAATTTTTACTGGCAAAGGTATTGAGATGGCAAAATAGTAGAATAATCAACAAAGATGTTGAAAAGCATGGAGGATATTGCTTGAATATTATCTTCCAGTTTGGCTAGAATTTAGGGTACATAAAGAGGATTAGTAGAGTTATAAGACTGGAAAGGTGAAATGGGATCATTCTCTTATAACCCTGACTGCCAGGTTGTGATATTTGTATCTAACCAGGAAGAGTTTTAAGTAAAGATTGACAAAACCAGAGTTACATTTAAATAAGATGAACATGGTAGCAGTGAATAGGATGTACTGGTGACCAGTTGGGTCACTAATAGCCCAGATAGGAAGACACGAGGAAAAGAACAAGACTGGTGACAGTGACTTAAGCTGAGGGGATAGAGCTTATTAATTAGAAAATGGTAAATGATGAGTAGCTTAATTGTGGTCCCAAAGTCTTTGACTATAAGATTGTATATGAGTTGTTGGTACCAGAATGTCCACAAAGTTTGCTTTCTTTAGAGTAACCAATTAGAGAAAGAGAGTGTGAGAACTTAAGCGAAAGTAGAAACGGCTATTACGGAAGTTTAATCTTTTACAGTTTTTTATAAGGTACTGCAGATTCCAAATGAGAAATAGGATTTCTCCTGCTGATATAACAATACTTTATCAGGTTTGGAATAGAAATATAGGACATCATAAAGTTTGGATCTAATATTAAAGAAAGTAGAAGGTATTTTTCCTTGAGCAACTAGATATTGACAGAAGTAAATACTTTAGGCCCATTTAAACTGTGTAAACCCTGAATGTTCAAATGCCTTGAAACATATGTCAATATCTAATATCATCTCTGTTGATGATGTTCCAAATATTCTAAAATGTAAAGTTGATTGAGAGACTTTTATAAGTAGGTAAAAATAACTTTTGTATTTAAACAATATATCTAAATATATATATATTATAATATATATTGATAAGATATATATTTCATAATATATCTTATGAAAATAATAAGAATGCTGCAATTTCTGATCATTTTAAGATTTACCCTATAATTTCTTTGCTTTCCACTCATTAACTCTAAAGTAGCCATAATTGCTATTTTTAATGTGGTGACTTAAACTAAAAAGTTATGTCAGGGGGGGGACCTTGAAGATGGCGGAAGAGTAAGACGCGGAGATCGCCTTCCTCCCCACGGATACACCAGAAATACATCTACACATGGAACAACTCCTACAGAACACCTACTGAAGGCTGGCAGAAGACCTCAGACCTCAAGGCAAGAAACTCCCACGTACCTTCTAACTCTAAGTATTCTTCAACAACATAGCACACTCTATACATAATCACAGCAAGATCCTTTCTGACCCACCTCCTTTTCAATGGCCTATAACTTCAAAGCTTTTGCACAGCAAAGAACCTATCAACCAGCAACCCTCATGTATTTGCAAATGAAGCAACTCAAAGTTAATCTCCAAAATTTACAAGCAGCTCATGCAGCTCATACAACCTCTGGGCAGCCTAATAGCATTTCTCCAATTACAGATCCCAACACATAAGATCTCAACATCATTAATCATTAAATCAAATCAAACTACAATGTATCATCTCACACCAGTCATGGCCATCATCAAAATCTACTAATGCTGGTGTGCACTCTTGCACTGCTGGTGGGAATGTGAATTGGTTCAGCCACTATGGGACAGTATGGGTTCCTAACTCATTTACCATATGCCCAGCAATCCCACTACTGGGCATATACCCTCCTAATTCATCATGTCCAAAATGTTCATTGCAGCTCTATTTACAATAGCCCGGTGGACAACCTAAGCGCCCATCATCGGATGATGGTAAAGAAGATGTGGCACATATATACAATGGAATATTACTCAGCCTTAAAAAGAAATGAAATTGAGCTATTTGTAATGAGATGGATAGCCCTAGAGTCTGTCATACAGAGTGAAGTAAGTCAGAAAGAAAAAGACAAATACCGTATGCTAACGCATATATATGGAATTTAAGGGGAAAAAAAATGTCATGAAGAACCTAGGGGTAAGACAGGAATAAAGACGCAGACCTACTGGAGAACGGACTTGAGGATATGGGGAGGGGGAAGGGTGAGCTTTGACAGGGCGAGAGAGAGTCATGGACATATACACACTAACAAACGTAGAAAGGTAGATAGCTAGGGGGAAGCAGCCGCAAGGCACAGGGATATTAGCTCGGTGCTTTGTGACAGCCTGGAGGGGTGGGATAGGGAGAGTGGGAGGGAGGGAGACGCAAGAGGGAAGACATATGGGAACATATGTATATGTATAACTGATTCACTTTATTATAAAGCAGAAACTAACACACAATTGTAAAGCAATTATACCCCAATAAAGATGTTTAAAAAAAAAAAAAAAAAAAAGTTATGTCAGGATTTTCACATAGCTGGAAAAAAATGATGCTATAAAACAGAAAGTTTCCTTCAGACTGACAAATAATGTAGGTCATTTTCTCAACTATATGGCAAGAAAGAAATTTGAGGCACAACCTATAACCTATATATGATCTAGCATATCAGTAGGTGTGGTATAGTATACCATATGCTGTTTCTAGTCATTCAGAAACAAGGCAAGCAATGTGGAAGAGAAACGTGCCCAGAAAATACTTTGGTAGGAATGGCTATAGTGGCTATGTTCCCTGGATTCTTCTCATATCCCCATCCCTGACCCAACATCTAGTCCAAAGACATGCTCATGATAGGCACCCAAAAAACACTTGCATTTTGGTTGTCTTTGTTATATGAAGACGAATTTATAATCTTGTCTAAAAATGAGCCAGATTTTGCTTATTTAGAATAGGCTATTATGTAATGAAACTAGAAAAGGAGAATCATTTAATGATCTTATCCTCTGCCTCTAGCACACTATGTAAATATTCTGCGTAGCATCTTAACTGTCATTCTTGCCATTCTCTTACTTGCAGGCGCGCGCGCACACACACACACACACACGCACACATACAAAGTACCTTACCTCTGTCACAGTTGTCTTCGTCACTGCCATCCACACAGTCATGAATTCCATCACAAAGCCATCTAATTGGAATACAGTGGGCTTTATTTCTGCATCGAAACTGATCTTCCTTACAGTCAGTCACACAGTCCATCTGTTCAAATATAAACGGCCACTGCAGTTTTCATTAATGATAATGCTATCGTCACAAGCAAGATAAACATGCAGCTGACAATACTGGAGATTGATTATACTGTGGGCTTTCTTTTATTTTTATTTAATGAATATCACCTCTGCAAATGACAATAGGGTTTAGTCTATGGACAGCATGAAGATTCAGGTATTTGCTGAAATTACTGTATTCAATGTTCTTGTCTTGACATTTTAGACAGTGCTAAGAATCAAGATTCTGTCTCTTTGTTTTTTACTATATTTGCTTTCTCAAACCTAATTCATGTAATTCAGAGATTTTAACCAAAAAATAGATTTTACCTCATCTGAACCATCGGCACAATCATATTCTCCGTTACATTTCAAAGATGCTGAAATACATCCTCCACTGGCACATATATATTCACTTGATGAGCAAGTAGGAGAAGCTGAATATAAAGTTGAAATTTAGATTTAGTGAACAGAATGAATGGTTGATAGATAAAAGCATATATAAGCATATAAAAATTATACATAGTAATGAAAACAGTTTAGATTATTTGAGCTATATTCAACATCTGATATTAAATATTGACTTAAGATGTGCTTTACAATATTATTGCATTGTATTAAATATACCTCATGATGTAATAGCCTGTTCAATAAGTATTCAACTCACTAGACTAAAGAAAGAAAGGGAAAGAAAAAAACCCTCTATAAGCTCCATCTTTCTGATTTGTGAAGATTTAAATGTATTTTTTTACAATTTTCAATTAATTTATTTAAAAGACAAAAGCCTCAAATTATTTTTAAAACTGTAATAGGATTTAGTGACCTTTGGGAATATTAATTCATAATGTGCATTGTATAAAGCTAAAAGTGGAAATCTTGGCATGGTCTCATAGACCCCATGATATCTATTTGGCTGTTTTGATACAAATGTCATATTTACATAAGTTTTAAGAAGTTTTTTTGTTTGTTTGTTTGGGGTTTTAAATATGAATATATGTATGATTATCAGAGTCTGTAGAATTTGAAGTATTTCTTTATGATATGGAAAAATCTTTTTTAAAGTGGATAAATAAGTTACTACCAATACCCAATTTAATTAATTGACATAATAATGATGAGGCCTTTCTTTGTCTATGTGCTTGAGCTTGCTAAGTTTGCATTCAAACCTCTGGGGTTCTTGGCCTTATATTAGACTACTAGGTAGCCAAATGTACTTACATAATGACTTTGTGGTCTAAATTACTTAGTCCAGGAATGCTAAAAAGCTTTTCCCTTGGGATTTAATTTCTTTTAATTGGCAGTGTTTGCCTAGGGATCTGTATTAATAAGGAGTCTGGGAATATGTCTGGATTCAGTAAGAAAAAAGATGTGATCAATTAGCAACATGGACCATGGGCACGGTACTGGGACAATGGTAATGTGTGTGCCAGGTATCTGCAATTCTGACCTAGTCTCTCAAAGTAACCATGAAAGTGCTTATAACCATAGACATAGATTACAAACTGGTTTTTTTCCCTAGTATTTTTTTCCTGTAGAATATTGTTATTAAAATTCCTAAGTATAAAAGTTAATTTAATGAGTATATTTAAAGTCATGTTTAAGGAATAGAAATGTATAAATTGGGTTTTTCTTCCTATACTCTGGTTTTGCTTCTTAATTTTATTTTTATTTTGGACCATGATACAAATAGAAATAATAGACATCCTTTTTCTCAGTTGGTATCACATTGAAACTACTACATTCTGTTTTATAACCTTAATTTCCAGAATTGAAACCTGATTTTTATCATACTTACAGTTTCAACATATTTCATGTTGCTGTCTTGGAAAAACAACTCCAAATGGTGTAGAAAAATATAGAGACCAGAAAACCAAATTTTGGGGAGTAACGCTTGGATCTTGAAATAATAACAATCTTACCCGCCAAAACACTTTCAAAACATATGAAAGGCACACCAATTAATTTATCCACAGATATTTCAGATTATTTCTTAAAAACAGTAAATATGTGCATTATTTGCCACTGTTTTATGCATATCATTGCTTAAAGTTAAATTCTAACCAAGTTAAAATACTAGTTAAATGAAATATGGCCTCAAGAATTTTACCTGGCTCACAGTTTTTCTCATCTTCTCCATATTTACAGTCTTCATGGCCATCGCATTTCCATTTTGCTGATATACACTGACCATTGGAACACTGGAACTGATCTTTGGAACAACTTGTTTCACAATTTCTCTGCCAAAAACAACACAGACATAATTAAAATTAATTTTTTAGATAAATGTCTTCAAATCCAAAAAAGACACATACAAGAAACTCAGATGGTCACATTTAAACTTGTGACTATATAACATTATAATCCTTTTCCACTTTCATTCGTCTCTTAGTCATAATAAAACAGAAATGTAAAAAGAACATAAATCCCATGGCTTTATCAACTAATTAATTGCTCTGAGTGGCTCATTCTCCAATAGACAGTTATAGGGTAATGAAATTTTAATAAGTGTAAGTGACGATGAAGATTGTAGGGAAATAAAAGGGCTAAAAAATATTTCTAAGCAAGTATAGCTGGTTCCTTGGGAGTGGGGTGGAAGGATGAATGTGAAACAACTAAGAATCCTAAGGCAATTCTGTCTTGCCTTGGCAAAACTTCCCCTAATGTTCTTTCTTTCCTCTTATTCCCATTTTTGTTCCCTCTTTACCTGTTCTTTTACAGTTTGGCTGCTGGTCATATTCTTTTTCCACTCTCCTGACATTTGTTCCTGTAGAACTGTGAAATGAACTGTCACAATTGGTATTTTCTGCTAGCTCGCATACAGATTTTATTTGGAAGTCAAATAAGATAGTAGTGATACCTTTGGGGGCCTTTCAGTTCTTTATGTGAGATCAATGAAAGGGATCCACTAGAAATTTACTTTCCTTGAGTCTGACCGCTCTGGTTGAAATGGGAGGCTGCAGTGAAATATCTTGCTGGGATGATGTTTTTCTGCCGTTTAGCAATTTCTACTGTTGCCAAAATCTATGTCTGCTCCTTTCACAAAAGGTGCAGCACTCTCACAGCTTGTGAAACTCCCAGTGAATGAAGTATATCAAACTATTACTCCCTGTTTCTTCCCAGTTTCATCCCATGTAAGAAAGAAGAGTTTATTTTCTAAATTCCTATAGTTTTCTCTTTGCTGATGGCAGTTTAGACTGTCTGCTATATAACTGATTTTCTTCTTTCCTTCTTTTCTTCTTCCCTTCTTCTCCCAAGTATTGAAAATTTACCATTTACGAGAGTTTCTTAAATAATAATGCAAAGAAAACTAAGATTATTCCCTCCATTAGATAAATTCTAATAGAAGACCAGCACCTAAACCAACAATTGCAATAAAATATACTGTCAAGATAAATGAATATGCTTTAAACATATGAATTCTTAAAGGTTTCACAAAAGGCTTCACAGAAGAAGTTTAAACAGAAAAGGAACTAAGAAAAGATTTTTCATGTGTAAGGAGAATTAGAAATGTGCTGTATCTGAGGGGTAAGTTATGTAATGGTGCATGACGTTGGAGAAATAGCCCATGCACTGGTCATGAGAAAGTAATTTCATATATTTTGTTCGTCACCTTCCTCTTCCACGCCCAGTACTATGCCTGGGACACATTCAATAAGTAAGCATTCAATAAAAACTGCTGAATAAATGGTTGAATGAATGAAGTAGCAAATGTAGAAAATCAGGAATATAAATTAACATTTTATGTAATTCAGATCCACTAGGATAGGGATCATGTCTGTCTATGAATCAAGTGTCTAATATATGTGTTGATTATAACTGCTCAGTATATATTTATAGAATTAATTAATGTTTATCTCAGTAATAAGGCTAATTCAAGTAAAAGAGTTCAGTAACCAGTAACACTGGTCTACTTGTATTGACAATAACACAGAAGGTAATACTTCTAGACACTTTTTCTATCATCAGAAGATTTTGATTTATAATAGATTACAGTATAGTGGATGCAGTGTGTCTGTGTTTATATTTGTGGGGTATTTAATTATCTTAGACATTTAAAAACATACAGAAAAATAGAATAGAATAATAAGACCCACGTGCTCATCATGCATATTTAACAATTATCCACACTTGGCTATTCATGTTTCATAACCCTCTCCCCCAATTTATTTATATTCTGAACTTTAACATAACAACAATAGCTTCAGAAAATTAACAGTATCATGGAATTAACAAAAATTTCTTAAAGTTATTCCCAATCCACATTAAAAAGTTTCTTATTTTCTTAACTATATAAAAATACGGTTTGGTAAAAGAAGGATGTAAAAGATGTCTATACACTGAGTTTGATTTGAGTTTCTTTTAATGTGTAACTATTTTCCATTCCCCTACTTTTTTTAAATGCCATTTACTACTTGAAGGAACCAGGTCATTTGCTCTATAGAATGTCCCACATTCTGATTTTGGCTGAGTGAATCCTAAGAATGTTGATACCTTAGCAACCTCCAAAGTAACTGAGCTTTTATTTGTTTAAGTATTATTATGAACTCATGTATTTTTGTACATTTATTGTATTTCAATATATTACAGTCATTTGTTTTTTCTTTCTGATGCTCAAATTGTCCTTTTTGTCAGTGGAAAGCCCTGCAATTTTGCTCCTATGTACTCTGGACACTATCCCAATAGCCTTGTTTTCTGGCTTGACAAGATGTTAGTGGCTCATTTTGTCAATTGCCTTTCTCAGACCTAGAATTAAACATTTCTTAAAGGGGTTTTGATTCTGTTAATTGGAAAATGTATTTAGAGGTCATGATGTGAATGTTAGAGATAGTCTTTAAGGCTGTGATGTCATTGGTTTTAGGATTTTTCAGTGGCAGAGCTAAGAATATATATTTTTAAAAAGAGAAAAATAAATCAAGATCTCAAACTGATACTTTTGAATTTAATTACAGGACTTTTATTTACTTTCATTGTTTCTAGATTTGTATCTCCTTTATTTTACTTAAAAATTTTGAGTGTTAATAATATTTTAAAAATTTAACATTTGAACTATCCTACTCTTAAGATATTGACATATGAAATTCAAATTAGCAAAACCAATGTTATTATTTAACAACACATCTATGAATACAGTTTAAGATTCTTTTACATTTCTTTTTGTCCTTACAGCATATTATACTGGATGCAGAGGCCATATATTATATTTTAAAGGCACTTTAAATAGTTCTTCTCTGTGTTTGCCACTAACTTGATACACAATAACATTGATCCAAGTTTTTGGTTTCTTTTTTTTTGTTTTGGCTGGAAATTAACAAACGAATTCAGTTAACATTCATACAAAATTAATCCTCACAATTTTCTTTTGTTCCTAATATGAGAATATCCTGTATGTAATTATGCTTTCTAGCCATTTGTTCAGCTCACCTTTTTATTTGTTTGTTTGCTTTTCTTGTCAATGAAACCTATCAAGCTAGATTTTAGAAAGGAAATAGAAATCAGCTGCCCATAGTGTTAGCCACTTCCTTACGTATAGACTATACTAAATGTCTGTAAATGTAGAGAAAGACCACCTTTCAGAGAGTTAATTTAATTCCCTAGGGACATTATTATAAAAATGTCCAGATAATGGAGATATATTCAGCCATCAGAGAACTATGTCCATGAACTTATGGCATGAGAGAAACGGCATGGATAAAGATGTCTACTTTCACGTGAATAAGATTTTGAAAAAGAAGTGTTTGATTTTGTCTACGTATGTTGGACATCTAGTGAACAACATGCAAGACGAAATCACAAGCCTTAAGCAATATATCCCCACCTCTTCATGTTTCACAATTACATGGTGCTGATGGAACATGTTTGCTTTTTTTTTTTTTTTTGCGGTACGCGGGCTCCTCACTGCTGTGGCCTCTCCCGTTGCGGAGCACAGGCTCTGGACGCGCAGGCCCAGCAGCCATGGCCCACGGGCCCAGGCGCTCCGCGGCACGTGGGATCCTCCCGGACCAGGGCACGAACCCGTGTCCCCTGCATCGGCAGGTGGACTCCCAACCACTGCGCCACCAGGAAAGCCCCATGGAACACATTTGTGTAAAGAAAACAAAAACAAAACATTTTAATGATATGGATGAATTTATGTGAAATATATTTTCCTCACTGGGAAACATTTGATACAATTTTTGAGTAAATAGATACTAAGGAAATATGTAGCTGAGCAATGTAAGACTTGAACTTCCCTGTGCATTTTTAAAAATTTCATTTTGACTTGTTTTGTGAATAGCCCCATGAATAGAAATAGTATTTTTCATCTTCTCCTAAGTGACCTTTGCAGCCTAAAGGTTTAAGTTTTCTGGACTTCAGGTGAGAAATTAAGTGCATTGGTTTCCAAAATCTAGACTCTTTTACGTGATTTGGGGAACTTTTCCAAGATAGAGAATGGAGAAGAATTGTCCAAACTTGATAAGAATACCTAAAGGCTGGGAAAGATCTGGTTAGTGTGGGCTCTATCATTAATAGAGACCTGCAGTGTCTCCCGAAGAGGCGGGTAATCAGTGGATACTTAAGGAAGTTGAACCTGAAACACAGAAACCTCTAGAGCAGCAGGAGGATTCCTTCTTGCCAAGCCTACAGTCAGTGGGAGGCCCTTCGTGAGGGTAGGTACATATTCGAGTCAGTATCATCTAGGGAGGTCTAGGGAGTCACTGTGTACCAGGAGGAGCCATGGTGGCCACTGAGCTCCAGAGACCTCATTTTTCCTTCATCTCTGACTGGACTTGATTACACAAGTGCTATGTTCCTGATAGTAACACGAGAAATCATTAACAGAGAAAATCACTATTTTCTCATAGTAATCACAGTGATTATTACTGTGTGTCATGTATTATTTTTAAAGCATCATGGAGTGATTAATATCTGTAACACAAATACACAGATGCATAAGTAATGAATTGCGTGAAGTTTTATAAATGTTAGCACAATCTAAGATTACAGAATTATCCAGAGAAATTCTAAACTTTTTCACTTAACTGTGTGTTATGTATTAACTGTGTGTATGTAGAGCTTATTATAAATGGATTGTGATTCATCATCTAAGCTAAGCTAAACCTGCAGTTTCATAAAAATTGATGACCCATATCTAAGTCTATAAGACTATATGTACTGAAGAAAGAGACTGGGGAGAAGAAACTGTTTAAAATGCATAAAAATATTAGTCCTAACTATAAATACTGCAGCAAATTTATGAACAAATTCACAGATGGCAAGGGCATCAGCTATAGGGAATAGGGTTTCCAAACATCTTATTCCCAACCCAGCCATTCACCACTTGAGGTAAAAGAGACTATAAAATTAACTGTAGCACGAGAGCTTTTCCCTGTGCTGGATGTGTGTAGCACGGTGCTTAGATATAATACTTATCTCAGTGTGTCAGGAGCAAAATGCATTCAGAGCTGTCCTTGTCACACTCCTTGAAATGAATAATAATTACGAATGAGAGTTTAAGGAACCGCTTTATTTTTTGTTTGATTTTGCAAAGATGCCTACCTCATCAGAGCCATCTGCACAATCAAAATCTCCATCACACCAAAACCTTGAAGAAACACAGTCCCCACTGGCACAGAGAAAATCTTTCACTGTACAGGTCTGTGGCTCTGGGGACAGAAAAATAGCACAGGGTTATTCTCTTATATGCAACTTCATTCTAAAATTTATATGACATACAACATGAGGTAGCATTAAGAAAATAAAGGTTAGCCAAGCAGAACCAATAAATTGTTTAGAAAAAATGTTTCATGAAGGATCTATGGTACATAATATAATGATTTTTCAAATTTATTTTTAAAGTCATGAATAGAAAGTGGCATTATAGAAACAAATTGAAAAAAAGACAAAAGGCAAATAGCCTACTGTTTAATAAAAATGCAGCAGGAAAGTAAATTAAAAGGCATAAAAATCTACACATTAAAACAAAACAACAATCTTTTCCAGTTGAAATTCTAAGTCATTTTATGTATTTACTTAAAGCAAGTAAGACATTTTGTTACTCCCTGTGGGTACCCAGGGCTGTTTATTTACTGAAGATTCTAGAATTTGGTTCTTGACTTTTTATTATGTATTCTAATGACTTTCTAATTCTTCAATTTTGTCCCCAGAAAATCCAGAGTTCCTAGAACTAAATTATACATGGGGGTACTATTGGACAGGACTGGGTGGGTAAGGATTGAAGAGGCAGGAGGAGACTCTTTTATGAAAATTGCTTCTTTATTTATGCAATTGTTTGCTTATGCCCTACATAATTTACCTGCCATTTTAGATAATTTCCCAATTTAATTTAATTATGCTTCACCATATTCCACATAGGACATAAGCCAAATATTGTGACTTGCTATTTGGCTTCATTCCTACGTGGAATATGTCTCATCTGGACAATGAAGTAGGATTGCAGAAATTTGTTCCTGCAAGTAATCAATTTGACTGCTGGGCATCATCTATTGTTTGGTTTTGTTTCTCCAAAGAGAACTGATATCTGGTATGATGAGAGAACCCCTTCTTGTTTTCCCCCAGTCATTAACTGTATTTACAGCTGTCTCACACACAATAATATTCTTGTTCGGATGAAAGAGAAATAGGTAACTGAAATTAAATTTAAGGAATATTCATATGAAGCATAATTTTCTACATAAAGATTGTGCATAATTCAGCCTGTATTTGAATATTGCTCTACACAATCACTAGGTTTCTAGCGAAAACATCTTGAATGTTTGTTATCATGAAGACTCCTACATTTCTATATAAAGACCCCTTCTGAGAACACTGGAAGAGCTGTGAAAAGTGGAATATGTATCAGAGCTTTTTGCTCTGCTCTGGGACTTTAAAATGTGAACTTCAGACTATGAATAATATAAGATGCTTATCAGTAGCATGATAAGGGGGGACCCCCCCTCATTTTTCAATACTCCTTTGTTTAGACAGCGTGACAAGAACAGTTTCTCTTTTTGACTTTGCACTATATTTACACATACTACATTTTAATTTTAAAAACAACTTTATTAATACTAATATTACTAATTATAACAATAATAAAAATTACCAGCTACTGATTTCTTGTTTGTTGTTAGGCACTAGGTGAAGTTAATGCCAAGTACTTGAATTAGCTTGTAAGTTAATATTTACAACTCTGTAAGGTAGGTGCTATCATTGGATCCTTTTTTAGATGAGTAAATTGAGGCACAGAGAGGATAAGAAATTTACTCCAAATCACCCAGCAGGCAAAAGAGCTAGTATTGAACTTGAACCTAGACAACCGGATACCAGGGCCTATACTTTTACTGCTAGGCCATATCATTGCCTCCTATACCACTGAAGAAGTAATAAGTGCTCACCTATTTCAGGAATTGACATTAGAGCCCTGAAAAGTCAAGTTAATTGTCCAAGGCACATGTCTAGCAATGTCTATTTCACTTCACAATAATAATAAAAGAAAACCCTTTTTCTCTTTTTATCCATCCATACTGAAGCTGTTTCACCCTCCGTCTATTTGCAGACACATGCAGTTTTATTCTCAGGGAAAAGAAATTATAGTAAAATAAATTAATTAATTAATCAATGCTCAATTCATCAAACGATCGTAAATAACATTAAAATATTTTCATTAAATAATAGAGAGTACATCTAAAACATAGTATATTTAGATGTTTTAAAACAGCAGTAGAATCATTTTATTTCATGGACATGAGGGTATCCAAACAGGATAATTCTTCCTTTAATATTCTAATTTACCTTTATTCTAATTAAAAGCAAGTGTGTTTATCATGTGCTGAGCAGCAATAATTTCACAGGGTTTTACACACTGCTATGGGGAGGGCTGGATGTTGCTGATGCAGGGTTATAAAAAAGTTGTATAGCCAGTAGTTCAAGGCATTTGCCCAATAGTTCCACAGAACATCTGATCTATAGAGACTTGTCTTACAATTGTTAATTATTCCGTTCCAATATGGGTGCAAAGGAACTGAAAGACTTGCTTGGAAAAGCATTTTTCAATACAAACGGAAATTCTGTATGCTTCTACCATGTTTTTAAAAAATGCCAGCAAATCTACTTCTGAATAATAATCCTGAATTATTTATACATACACAAATGACATCAAGGAATGGGGAAGCTAATCTGCTTCCAACTCTCATCTATATGCCTTAGAATTTTTTGCTACTAGTTATCTCAAAAGAAATTCTCTCTTGAGGAAAATGTAATTTTGTTATGAGAGAAGATCCTAAGTGATTGTACTCTCTAATTGTTTATCTTGCCTTTGATCTTTTCAGGATAAAGTAAAAGACCAATTTTTAGAACTTGGTGTGATAGTTGGCACTTTTCTTGTGAAAAAGAACAAAAAAATGACTATACCTGAAATCTAACCCATCTGGAAAGAAAATTTAAATGTGACATTTTCCCTAGTATTTCTAAAATGTTTTTCCCACACTAACTTGGTCTGATATTACCTATTCCTCAGATCTAAAATAGATAGGGAATCCCATACATGAACGATTAACCAGGTTTTCCATAAATCTCATTTAAACATGCTAGATTCACAGCCAAGAAGCCTTTACAGGGCATGTTTCAGAAGGCTGATTCTATAATAAGGATAAAAAATAAAGGCATAGTATAAATTGGTCACTTCCTTTGATAGTAGTGAAGGCACAAACATACTGCCTCAGAATTGAAACGAACTATGAGAGCCGTCTTGCACAAAACCTAAGAAGCTATATTCAGAAAATAAAAGCAACTTTCAAAGCCACAGAGTTAGTGGCATAGCAGAAAAGCTTCCAGACTCCAATTTCTCCACTGAGGATACTATCATAAACCCTCGGTGATAAGTTCAAAAGTTATATCAATGTGGGTGTGAGCATCTGAGGAGAATTTTTAGAATACAATTAGTATAACTGACATGCTATACAAAAAATCTTTTCATATAAATTCAGTGTGAAAGTACTAGAAATTCAAATAAGGCAGATGCAGCTTGTCTTTCTACATAAACCTTGATCTAGTTGATCAAATTATTTGATACTTTAAAATCTATTGGAATGCTAGTTACTTCTTAATAATGCAAAGATATGAAATAATTTTATTTTGCACATCAATTACTTAGAAGGCATACACGCTATATATATATTTGTTGCTGATGAAAATAGTAGAGATGTCAAGATTCCTCAAATATTTCCAAACCTTTGACCCAGATTACAAAATTACTCCAATAACAATGAAATTTTCTTATTTTTAAGAGCAGAAATCACTGCTGAAGCAAAGTGTCCCTGCTTACCACTTAACAAGGGAAATGATCATCATCAGATGATGAAATGACAATGGACTAATTATCTTATGTAGATATAAAACAGTAGAAAGCATATTAAACTAAAACATAGCTGGCTGTTAATTGCTCCACTGCTATTCCAGCTCTTCCCATATCTATGGCCGGAATGTTTCCAATACAATTTAAAACATTAATTCATTATATATGATTCACAAACAAAGAAGTCCAAAAGAAAATTTTAAAATACATTGCTAATATTATAAATATGTGTCAGGCACTGTGTTAGACCATGGTACATAGCCCTACTCCTTAGACCATCTCCAGATATTTAAGTAGGAACTCAGATAAATGTGATAAAGAAATAAGTGAGGCAATGGAATGCAAGCGAATGTTGTGTGATAGTATGCAGGCCTGTAAAAAAAAAAAAAAAGCATGTTGCTATAGTATAAGGCCAATTTACTATCTCTGGTATGTTTCACTACTTAATAAGAGCTAACAATAAATGACAAAATGTGCACTAAAATGCATATCGTTGACTAATAACATTTAGAAAACATAATAACATTATACCACTGTCCTTTTGGGTATATTTTTGTCATCTATATATATTATAATTATATATATAAAATTGTGTGATGTATATAATATAGTCATAATTACAATATATATTATAATTATGTGTATATAATTATAATAGTTCTGTTGTAATTATATACATATTATTATAATAATTTCAATTGATAATAAGATATTGGAAATATCTTGAAAGCATTTTAATACAGCAACAGTATTTTTTCTAAGGCTGACTTCTACAGGACTAGTCTCTTGGTGTTCCCTATAGATATACTGTATTTTTTCTTCTCATTCTTCAGAGACTCAGCTTCTGTCTATGTGGAACTGGCATTTTCAATGCTTAAATCTTCCCATTTTTCTGGCCTAGTCAAGATGGTATCTTCAAACACTACTCAATGATGTAGAGCCCATGATCCTTTCTCTTACATATTCTTACATGTTTAACATGTTACCCACTCTGATACTTATCCTGTGTAGGCCTTCTATTCTTCCATGTCACAACTATAACATGCTTCATTCCTGTTCACTGTCATCTCCTCTGCAAATTCATCAATATTACTTGTCTTAGCCACAAGCTCAGAGTGAGTAGGAACTAAAAGAGATACACACATAACTGGGTATTTTATACTGCAATGCTTGATACTGCAGTCAATTCCCTTGCTTTTTCTTAAGGGCTCTGTGGCTACAATGATTTATCACTAAGTTTCCACGGTGACAAGTGAGAGGCAATGTTCCTTCTCCTTGCTTTCTTGCATCAGAAGATGACTTTTAGGAGATGTCAGCAAAATGATATTCAGCCACTTAAGAAACCCCAGGAGATTCAGAAGTGAGCTTTCTCAACCCTTCATCCTTCTTTATTTCTCATTAAAGCAGTAACCTAACTTCTCACACAATTTAAATTACCACTTGAATAAAGAGTCTTCCAAGATGTGAGTCTCCTGTGTTGCCTTCCCACCTACTCTCTCTTGTTTTCAATATCCTTCAGTCACAGGCATTTCCTCTCAGGTATATTATTGATAACTAACACTAAATGTATCCAAAACTAAGCTAAGTAGTTATTGGTGTATTTAAGCTCTGAAATACAAATAAAATAAATTAAAAGTATATAATAATTGTTTCTTTTTTATATTTCTCCTCTATTCTTACCACCATCAACCCCATTAGATTTTTATTTTAATCACTGGACAGAATCTGAAAACATGCTATATAAAAATTGTTTTTTTAATTACTGATTAAAGGAATCTAGAACACTCTAATGGCTCTCTGCAATACTCTTTACCTTTCTAAAGAGTACAATCAGTTGGGAGATATCTATGTGAAGAGGGAGTAATAATAGTAATACTTTCTATATTCAAAGTATTTCATAATCATAATGATCCAGAGATTTCATAATTAATGTACCTGATACTCAAACACTATTCAGATTAAGTTCTGAAAGTTATTCAAAACATTAGTTGACATTTTGCAAACTGAACATCCAAGTGGTGTATTAAAGCTGTGACTCTACTAATCGTATGCTTTTAAATAACATATCCCCATGCTTTAATATAACAATTCCTATTTTGTCTCCTGTATCTTGGGAAATGAATGCTCTAAATCCAATGCATAAGAGTGGACATTATTGTTATCATAAAATCCTTTTTGGAAGTAGCAGAATGTAAATATTTAATCAATGGAATTTGATTATTATCTTATTTTGAACATGATTATATTGCCTCTTTATTTAAACAGCAGCATAAGAAAGTGCCAATAAGAAATACATTCAGAAATTAATGCTAGAGGATAGAGATACTATCACAATTTTACATACTGTCATGCTTCTTAGAAAATAAAATTGTTGGTTAATTATTGTCTTTTAAATTTATTACATAAAAATGCAGGAGGCAGATGATGATAATAGCTTTATTCTATTTTGAGAGAAAAGCATCCTGAATACGTATGGTGTTCACCACTCCAGAGAGAATAAATGATATTTCACTGAAAGATGCTCTTGGGTGAATTTGTAGTGTAAAAGGATTTGAGACAAATAAAATGAATTCCATCCATTAAAGAATGATATGTTTTGTACTGTCTCCATATCATTCAGCTCTTCGTATGAATTTGCATCAAGGGCTACCTTCATTGCATACTAATGTGTTGCATTAAACCTCATGATACTTTCATACTAATTCTGATAAATGTAAGAAAATAACTCCCAGGATGAGCATTTCAATAATTCTACCGTTTGAGATTTAGGTCAATTTAGTCTGAATATTCTTGTTCAAATGTGAATATATGTATAAAAATGTGAGCTGCAGGACAGACAGGTTCAAATTCATACCTTAACCGAACTAAAAATTGCTATCCTGCTTATTGAATATGCTGTCAAGCTTGCAACGTTCTCAAGCAAGAGTTACTTACTACAGTTTTCTTCATCTGAATTATCACTGCAGTCATTTTGGCTATCACACCACCAGTGATCTGGAATACAGTTGTTGTTTTTACACTGGAATTCATGAGGACCACAAGTCTTTTTATCTGTAATGGAAAGAACCAGAATTTGCATTGTTGACTTCCATAGAGACATCCCTCACGACGTCCTCACTGCCATGTCAAATCCAGGGGACATGATATTTCCTCAGATCTCAAGTCAGTTACTAACTGAGAGCATCCCTAGGAAAAACTGAAGGCAACTTCTGAATAAAATTTCATTGTGAGCTAATTACAAAGTAACTGATTGGACCACCACTCAAAGTCAACACAAATCGATCAGTAAAAATAAAGATCAAAATTATCCAAAACTACCTTTCTCTTTAGGACACTCATTTCCTAAGCCACCTTCTATTTCTGATATAAAGCAGCAGCTATAAAGAAATTATTAAACTCTGGTTGTCATCTTGTCTTCCTCCCTTATAAGTTCTTACACAAAATCTACCTGTGGTCAGCTGATCTAAACTCATAGATTGTAATAGCGCCTAATGTGTACAGACCTTGAAAATTCTTAAAGTGCCATTTCACTTAAACCTCTAAATAATCCCACTGAGTATCAGGAGATGTATTAACTAGCCCTTCACTTTACAAATGACAAAACAGATACTCTTAGAAGTTTAAGAACTTGATGCATTTTCACTACTTTTAAATGGCACAGCCAATATCAAAAAAGTGTGCTTTGACTCCTGATTTAGTGTTCTTTACAACAAACCTGTGTCCATAGGATCCAGAATCAAAATTCATGCAATAAGAATTTATGCAAGTTTAGGTCATATATTTTAAAATTTTCATAAGAGTAATATCCAACTGTTTATAATCTACGGCAGCACTTCTTAAACTTTAATGTGTCTACATATTAATTAGTTGGGAATTTTGCTAAAATGGAGATTGTGATTGAGTAGATCTGGAATTCTAACAAGTTCTCTAAGTGACAACATCATCCTCGGTCTATGGCACACACTGAGTACCAAGGGTCAAAAGCATCAAGACGGTATAAATTCAAATACATAAAATAATAAGAGTAACAATGTCATTGCACAATTTAGGATACATTTTTCTTTCACATACTTAGATCAACTCCTTATTCTCAGCCATGTTAGAGATGGACAGTGAAGTGTTCAACGATTCAGATTAGTAAAATAAATTAACTAAAGGAGAAGATAAGCTGTTTGGTGGTGCTTGCTACTCTTTACTTCAGAATGCACCTTATAAAATTCAGATTTAAATAAGATTATGAAAACAAAAGTGATTTAGGTTTAATTATGGAAATTAAGTAATGATCATACATTGAAGATCCAGCCTACCTCTTGCATAAGCATTTTCATAAACATGATCACACTCAATCTTCAAAACATCCCTAAGAAGTACTATTATATGCATTTAAATAAATGAGAAAAATAAGAAAGGGTTTAACTGATTTCTCAAATTTTACAAAGGTCTTAAATGGCAAAGGAGGAATTTATATACAGATCCTTCTCAAGAAACATTTTGCATTTTGTAGAAATTCTCAGGAGAGACTTCAAACGCATTGTTCTACTAATAAGTGTATATTATATATAGCCTAATATATATATATGCATATAGATAGATAGATATTAATAGATAGAGAGAGAAAGAGAGAGAGAATATTTCCCTGCCTCTCTTCCATCCTGCCTGCCTACCTGCCTATCTGCTAATGATTACTCAGAACCTAATTTGTGTCACTGTGTTGAGTGCTGTGTTTTGTAATATATCCTTTTTGCCTGTGTTATACCTCACTTTAGATTTAAAAATTGGTTTAAAATCTACAGAAGTTCTAATGTAGTATTATGTACATCTCAATCAAGCAATATGTTAGGATGATTGGAACTTAAATAATAAGCCTTGAAAATATGGGATTTGATACTGAAATATTTAGATGGTTATTTCATTTTGTCAATTAAAACAAACTCCTCTGAAATTACTACTCTAGGTAACATTAGTTTTATTTATTCCTTGCCATGTGTTGCTTGCATTATTTTAGAATATTGCTTAAAATTTTTAGAATAGAAGAATGTAAGAAAGGGCAGTCTGGATCAGTCAAATAGACCATTTGACTTAGTATTACAACATTGTCCCCAAGCAATTCTCCATGACTACAAAAGGTTAACAATCAGTACTAAATATCAACACAACGTGTTTTTAAGTTTTTCCCCCCTAAATCCTTGTACTTTTGTTTTCTATGTTTAAATTTTTTTTTCATATTTTGTGTTTCAAAGAGACCTGCACTGATTTCTTAACAAGAGCAAGTTACAGTTCATTGCTAAGGTTTCAATTTGGGGCGTGCAGAAACAGTACGTGGAAAGGTTAATTGCCTTAGGTAAGGTTACTCGAATTTTATGTTTCCAAGTTATTTAACTTTTTGATCCATGACACTGCTTATAAAAATTACAAATACAAACTATATAAACTATATAGACTTTTTCTGCATTTAAAATCTCCCTTGAGGAGAATATATATATACACACACACATTATATATATATACACATTATATATATATACACATTACATATATATATATATATATATACACACACACACACACACACATTATATATACTTTTTTTTAGTAAGGTGTAAAACAGTAGTTCTCAAATTGGCTTCACATTAAAATCACCTAGGGAACTTTAAAAAATCCCTTTGCTTAGTCCATATCCCACATCAATAAAATCAGACTCTCTGGGGTGGAACCCACACATCAGTATTTTTATTAAAGCAAGTTGAGTGGTTCCAATGAGCAGCCAATATTGAAAATCACCGGCGCCCCCAAAACTGATTGTAGAACAGAACATATATAATCCCAAATTGTAATACTTTTGCATAATTAAAATACTCACAATATGTAGCGCTTTCTATTAATTCATATTGTTAAGCAGCATTGGAACTATGCTTTATTTCATTTTTTGATATTATAAATTTGGAGAAAAATAGAGTTTCAAACAAGTTTGAAAACGTGTTTTCTTTGTTTAATACATTTTCATATGAACTGTAGATACTCAAGACAAATTTGATCCTCTCAGAAAGGTGGAGTGAGGGACCACCAAAACACAAAACTATATGTAATGCATACTGCAGTACTATTGGTGCTTCTTTGTATATGCTTTGCCTATTTCTGAAAAGAAATAAAAGAATCTGGTGTTGTGATGTCTTGCAGAGCAAGAACTAGGGAAGTGGACTGAGAGACGGGTGAAAGAGATTTCAGTTTCTCTTTATACTAAAAGGAATCCAACGGAATCCATAAACTGCTGGAATTAATAACTGAATTTGAGAAGGCCATAGGATACAACGTCAATGTATATATTTAATTATACTTCTGTATATTAGCAATAACAAAACATTAAACTTAAAGAAAAACTTTTATAATAGTATCAATAAAACAACAAATACCTAGAAATAAAACTAGTGAAATTTGTGTAAGACCTTCATACTGAAAACTATAAAAATTGCTGAGAGAAAGTGAATAATGTCCAAGAAAATGCAGTGATATATCATGCTCATGGATTAGAAAACTCAAATTGCTATAATTTTCTCTAAATGAATATATAGAATTAATGAAACCCCTATAAAAATTCCAGCAAGTTATTTTTGAGGGAATAGGTTATCCTAATCTAATTACTTTTAAGAAATAGATTATTCTAAAATTATATTTAAATGCAAAGGATCTAGAACAATCAACTAATACTGAAAAAAGAACAAAGAGTATTTACAGTACCTTATTTCCAGTTACTGTAAAGTTATAGTAATCATGAGAGTAGAGTATTAAGCAAAATGAAACCAGAAATATAAGACTACACATATAGTCAACTGATTTCAATAAAGGCTCCAAATCAGTTTAATAGGGAAAGGAAAGTCTTTTTAAGCAACTACTACTGAAACAAGTGGCTATCTATATGAAAAAGGTAAATTTCAACCTATCATACCCATACACAAAAATTAATCTGAGATGATCATAAACGTAATATATAGCTTCTAGAATATAGGAAGATATTTTCATAATCTTGGAGTAGGCAAAGATTTCTTAGATAGAACACACAAAATAATAATAAGAGAAAAATTGGTAAATCGAACTTAACCAAAATTGAATTTTTTTATTCTTTAAAAGACATCATTGAGAAAATGAATTGGCAAATTTTTCTTCACATTCAAAAGTGAAATATTGGAAATATGGAGTTTCTGTTGCTCTTGCTAATGTTCTTTTATAATCATCACTATCTATCTTCCAGTTCAGGAAACATGATGATTACAGACAGTTTGGTAACATGCAATGACTTTTGTTACAAAAAAAGTGAGTAATATAGTCACAGAAACACTGAGGAAAAAAAAAAACTATAAGAAGTTGAGCCTCCATCATGGTATCTCCTTGTTTCCTGTGTTCCAGATGATAATGCTGTAGAGTCAGAAGTATGGTGTTAGAAGTGGAGTTAGAACTGGAGCACCTTCTTTTGTAGAAAAGCTTGTCTCATCTTGGGGGCAGGATAACCATCTGTTAACTATCAAAGCATAACTTCTCTCTGTAGATGTCATTATGTTCTTTCTTTAAATCAACCTTATAGTTTTTATCTCTCACTCTAAATCCCCCTCCAGGTCTCTGTTAGCATCATATGGAAATGAATACCTATATATGCTGCTCACAAATATTCTAAACCTCATTGACTGGTCATGAATTCCGGAACAGTGAGGATACAAGGAAATATATTCTCTTCCTTATGTTCTATAGTAGGTAGGATTTATTGGCACATACTTTTTGGCTGAAATGAACATAATAGATATAAAACATTATTATTGACTTTTTTTGTCCTTTTGAAACTACTATATCCACCCCTGGTGAAACTGTTATTCATGGGCTATTGCCTCCTCTGTCACAGGGGAGGACCATATGACCCAAGGTGGCCTCATCCCCTAGACCACAATTGGTCCACAAGAGTCATGTTATTGATATTTACAAAAATATTTTATAGCTTAAACCTGAAAGATGATTATTCTTCCTTAGCATTAAAGAGGTATGGAGGAGGGCAGTGCAGAGATTGTATGGTGGCTAGATGTCCTAAGGAACACAGATTTCTATCATTCTGTTCCACCATCCATCCTAACTAATGGCTACCATTTTTCTTAGTCATTTCATGGCCCAAGATGACTACTAGTGCTTGAGTCATCACCTTGCAGGCCTGAAGGAGTAATGGCAGAAAGGCAAAAGAAGAAGTCTTTTTACTTTAAGAAAACTCCCTTAACGTATTCTTCCTGGAAGTTCCACACAATACTTCTGCTTACATTTCAATGGTCAGAACTTAGTCACGTGACAATATCTAGCTTCAAGGGGAGATGGGAAATGTGATGACATTCTGAATAGCAATGTGTCAACAAAAGACTTAGTGCTCTGTTTCTAAGGGGAAAGTGAAAAAATGGGTATATTGATAGGCAATTTAGGAGTCTCTGTCAATATGTAAACAAGACTAATTAAAGCAATTTGAGGTGATTTCCATGGCTACTGAAAGAGAGAACATTTCTTTCCTTTCAAGATTGCAAGTATTATAACCTCAAGTTGCCATGGGTCATTTAAAAACCATGTAGAGAGTACCCATCTCAGAAGCCAACATAAGGAATAGTTTAGAACTGGAGAAAAAGAAGATAAGGCTCTTGTGACTCTATGTGAATACTTGGATCCAAATTGTGCCTGAAGTCAATTCCATCCACTCCTTGGAATCAAGGCAGAAAATTTATTTTCCCACTGGTTTGTGCTGAATTTCTTTTGTATACAGACAAGAGTCCTAACTAATGCAAATGCCATACTATATTTTGCTTAGAAATAGTATGGACTCTTATTAGTATTTTTTTCTGTATGTGCTGATTTACATAATTCCCAAGCTATTTCATTGGTTTATAATTACCTGGGAAAATCAGTCTCTTTCCACAAGAAGTCTCAAAATCAGTCTCTATTTAAAAGTGATTTGTAAACTCAGGTTTCCATGAAAATGGGAGATGGCACACCTTTTTTTGAGCATATTCTCTACATGACCAACATGATTACAGCATTTAGTGATACTGATTATCTGGAAAACTGCAGGTTGCCTTGCATTGTAAAGTGTATGGTGGATCTGAAAATTAATTTCATGTTACTTCTCATCAATCAGGGTAATATTCCTCAATGAGCACTTACATGCACAACCTGTTCTTCTAGGGGAAGTGGCAATAATATGTGGATGCACCAACAGTTGAAAAACAATGCCAACTGCAGCATGTCCCCATGGGATTCTCCTACTTCTGTTTTGCTTTTGAATTATTAATTTTAAAAAAAATTTTTACATTATTCTTCCAGGTAGAGAAGAGAAAGCTTTATAAAGTAAAACAAATTAACAATGACATGTTTTCTTTATAAAGAGATGAATCTATAATAAGCTAGCTCTCTAGAAGCTCCAATAATGACATTTTAAAAATTGCATGTCAATACAATGTAATTTTCAGTGGAAATTTTTTGAATTCACATTATGCAGCTTCAGAAAGTGTCATATTACATCCTGTAATGCCATCTATCGCATTTGACAAGAATTTGTGTTTTTTTTCTTATTTAGAAATTTGTATTATGATGTTATGGGCGTGAAATGAGGGGAAGTAGTTATTATCCCATCTTTTGTCAACACCCTCTGTACGTCATCTGCCAAACCCCTACAATTCCATTCACCATTCTCTTTTCAACAGTCTGTAGTCATGACAGATTGTATGTTAATACTGTACAAACAAATTTACATTTGTGATTCACAGATGAAGAGGAACCCAAATCTCCATAATACGAAGGTATGAGTAGGGTATTTCTCTTCAGTTATTCCTGAGCCTTGGTTAGAGATTCTGGTAGTCACGGTCTAACAATTCTACTTACGCTCCCTCTTCCAGCTTAAAAGAAAAACAAAATAAGCCTCTTCCTGCATTTTTCTAAATAATGATTCTATGTTTTATTTTAAAAGCAAACTAAAAGCAATTTGAGGCAATTAAAAAGTAAGTCTACCAAAATATTTCTTAATATACAGTTGATTACATTTGTCTATTTGGTCTGACCCTATTATTAAGAGTCAACAGACAATTGCTCAATTTTGGATAGACAACAACAGACCCTGATTTGGTTTGGGCAATGAGGCATACACAGTGGAAGAGGCAGAGCATTAAAGGCAGAACTTGATTTGAATCTTAATTATGGCTCTTACTCGTGTGTAACCTACGGTAGTAATTATTTGTCTTCTTTGTGCCTCAATTTCCAGAAGGCTAAAAACTGAAGGAAAATACATAAAGCGTTGAAATGAAACCTGGCTTCATAAGTAGTAACTAGTGACAAGTAATAGTAACATACTTTGGAAAGTGTTTAATGAATTTAGTTAGAAATGTCAGAAAAATGTGTTAATAAATTTGTAGCAAACTATTCAAATATTTACCAAATTTTTCTTTTTTAACACTTCTATTTGGTAGTTTTCATTTGATATCATTTATTACCTTAATACTTTGAAAAGTCAAGGCCCAAATACACACACACACACATATATATACACATATACACAAATGGAACACTTCAATCACTTCATCACTTATTCAATGTGCTCTCAGTTTTTCAGGATTTTGATATTGTCGAATTTTCTCACTATAATACTTTTAATTTGTGTATAAATTCATGGAGAAATGGACTAAAATATAAATATTTTTAACTTTCTCGTATTGATAGTACTTTAATTTTAGTATTTCTAGTATTGAGTGGCATAATTATTTCTCATACAACTTTTTTTTTTTTACGTTTTTATTGGCGTATAATTGCTTTACAATGGTGTGTTAGTTTCTGCTTTATAACAAGGTGAATCAGTTACACATATACATATATCTCCATATCTCTTCCCTCTTGCATCTCACTCCCTCCCACCCTCCTTATCCCACCCTTCTAGCTGGTCACAAAGCACCAAGCTGATCTCCCTGTGCTATGCGACTGCTTCCCACTAGCTATTTTACATTTGGTAGTATTTATATGTCCATATGTACACTACCACTCTCTCGCTTTGTCTCAGTTTACCCTTCCCCCTCCTCTTGTCCTCAAGTCCATTCTCTAGTAGGTCTGCATCTTTATTCTCGTCTTACCCCTAGGTTCTTCATGACCATTTTTTTGTTTTGTTTTGTTTTTAGATTCCATATATATGCATTAGCATACGGTATTTGTTTTTTTCTTTCTGACTTATTTCATTCTGTATGACAGACTCTAGGTCCATCCACTTCACTACAAATAACTCAATTTCATTCCATTTTATGGCTGAGTAATATTCCATTGTCTATATGTGCCATATTTTCTTTATCCATTCATCTGTCAGTGGACACTTAGGTTGCTTCCATGTCCTGGTTATTGTAAACAGAACTGCAATGAACATTGTGGTACATGACTCTTTTTGAATTATGGTTTTCTCAGGGTATATGCCCAGTAGTCGGATTGCTGGGTCATATGGTAGCTTTATTTTTAGTTTTTTAAGGAACCTCCATACTGCTCTCCATAGTGGCTGTATCAATTTACATTGCCACCAACAGTGCAAGAGGGTTCGTTTTTCTCCACACCCTCTCCAGCATTTATTGTTTGTAGATTTTCTGATGATGGCCATTCTGACTGCCGTGAGATGATATCGCATTGTAGTTTTGATTTGCTTTCTCTAATGATTAGTGATGTTGAGCATTCCTTCATGTGTTTGTTGGCAATCTGTATATCTTCTCTGGAGAAATATCTATTTAGGTCTTCTGCCCATTTTTGGATTGAGTTATTTTTTTGATATTGAGCTTCACGAGCTGCTTGTAAATTTTGGAGATTAATCCTTTGTCAGTTGCTTCATTTGCAAATATTTTCTCCCATTCTGAGGGTTGTCTTTTGGTCTTCTTTATGGTCTCCTTTGATGTGCAAAAGCTTTTAAGTTTCATTAGGTCCCATATGCTTATTTTTGTTTTTATTTCCATTTCTCTAGGGGGTGGGTCAAAAAAGATCTTGCTGTGATTTATGTCATAGAGTGTTCTGCCTATGTTTTCCTCTAAGAGTTTTATAGTGTCTGACCTTACATTTAGGTCTTTAATCCATTTTCAGTTTATTTTTGTGTATGGTGTTAGAGTGTTCTAATTTCATTCTTTTACATGTAGCTGTCCAGTTTTCCCAGCACCACTTATTGAAGAGGCTGTCTTTTCTCCATTGTATATTCTTGCCTCCTTTATCAAAGATAAGGTGACCATATGTGCGTGGGTTTACCTCTGGGCTTTCTATCCTGTTCCATTGATCTATATTTCTGGTTTTGTGCCAGTACCATACTGTCTTGATTACTGTAACTTTGTAGGAGAGTCTGAAGTCAGGGAGTCTGATTCCTCCAGCTCCGTTTTTCGTTCTCCAGATTGCTTTGGCTATTTGGGGTCTTTTGTGTTTCCACACAAATTGTGAAATACTTTGTTCTAGCTCTGTGAAAAATGCCAGTGGTAGTTTGATAGGGATTGCATTGAATCTGTAGATTGCTTTGGGTAGTAGAGTCATTTTCACAATGTTGATTCTTCCAATCCAAGAACATGGTATATCTCTCCATCTATCTGTGTCATCTTTAATTTCCTTCATCAGTGTCTTATAATGTTCTGCATACAGGTCTTTTGTCTCCTTACGTAGGTTTATTCCTAGGTATTTTATTTTTTGTTGTTGCAATGGTAAATGGGAGTGTTTTCTTGATTTCATTTTCAGATTTTTCATCACTAATGTATAGGAATGCAAGAGATTTCTGTGCATTAATTTTGTATCCTGCTACTTTACCAAATTCATTGATGAGCTCTAGTAGTTTTCTGGTAGCATCTTTAGGACTCTCTATGTATAGTATCATGTCATCTGCAAACAGTGACAGCTTTACTTCTTCTTTTCCAATTTGGATTCCTTTTATTTCGTTTTCTTCTCTATTTGCTGTGGCTAAAACTTCCAAAACTATGTTGAATAAGAGTGGTAAGAGTGGGCAACCTTGTCTTGTTCCTGACCTTAGTGGAAATGGTTTCAGTTTTTCACCATTGAGGACGATGTTGGCTGTGGGTTTGTCATATATGGCCTTTATTATGTTGAAGTAAGTTCCCTCTGTGCCTACTTTCTGGAGGGATTTTATCATAAATAGATGTTGAATTTTGTCAAAAGCTTTTCCTGCATCTATTGAGATGATCATATGGTTTTTCTCCTTCAATTTGTTAATATGGTTTATCACATTGATTGCGTATATTGAAGAAGCCTTGCATTCCTGGGATAAACCCCACTTGATCATGGTGTATCATCCTTTTAATGTGTTGTTGGATTCTACTTGCTAGTATTTTGTTGAGGATTTTTGCATCTATGTTCATCAGGGATATTGGCTTGTAGTTTTCTTTTTTTTGTGACATCTTTGTCTGGTTTTGGTATCAGGGTGATGGTGGCTTTGTAGAATGAGTTTGGGAGTGTTCCTCTCTCTGCTATATTTTGGAAGAGTTTGAGAAGGATAGATGTTAGCTCTTCTCTAAAGGTTTGATAGAATTTGTCTGTGAAGCCATCTGAACCTGGGCTTTTGTTTGTTGGAAGATTTTTAATCACAGTTTCAATTTCAGTGCTTGTGATTGGTCTGTTCATATTTTCTATTTCTTCCTGGTTTAGTCTCACAAGGTTGTGCTTTTCTAAGAATTTGTCCATTTCCTCCAGGTCGTCCATTTTATTGGCATATAGTTGCTTGTAGCAATCTCTCATGATCCCTTGTATTTCTGCAGTGTCAGTTGTTACTTCCCCTTTTTCATTTATAATTCTGATTTGAGTCTTCTCCCTTTTTTTCTTGATGAGTCTGGCTAATGGTTTATCAATTTTGTTTACTTCTCAAAGATCCAGCTTTTAGCTTTATTGATCTTTGCTATCGTTTCCTTCATTTCTTTTTCATTTATTTCTGATCTGCTCTTTATGATTTCTTTCCTTCTGCTAACTTTGCGGTTTTTTTGTGCTTCTTTCTCTAATTGCTTTAGATGTAAGGTTACATTGTTTATTTGAGATGTTTCTTGTTTCTTAAGATAGGATTGTATTGCTATAAACTTCTCTCTTAGAACTGCTTTTGCTGCATCCCATAGGTTTTGGGTCATCGTGTTTTCATTGCCATTTGTTTCTAGGTACTTTTTGATTTCCTCTTTGATTTCTTCAGTGATCTCTTGGTTATTAAGTAGTGTATTGTTTAGCCTCCATGTGTTTGCATTTTTTCCTGTAATTGATATCTAGTCCCATAGTGTTGTGGTTGGAAAAGATACTTGATATGATTTCAATTTTCTTAAATTTACCAAGGCTTGATTTGTGCCTCAAGATATGATCTATCCTGGAGAATGTTCCATGAGCACTTGAGAAGAAGTGTGTATTCTTTTGTTTTTGGAAGGAATGTCCTATGAATATCAATTAAGTCCATCTTGTTTAATGTATCATTTAAAGCTTGTGTTTCCTTTTTTCATTTTGGATGATCTGTCCAGTGATGAAAGTCGGGTGTTAAAGTCCCCTACTATGATTGTTTTACTGTCAATTTCCCCTTTTATGGCTGTCAGTATTTGCCTTATGTATTGAGGTGCCCTAGGTTGGGTGCATAAATATTTACAATTATTATATCTGCTTCTTGGATCGATCCCTCGATGATTATGTCGTGTCCTTCTTTGTCTCTTGTAATAGCCTTTGTTTTAAAGTCTATTTTGTCTGATATGAGAATTGCTACTCCAGCTTTCTTTTGATTTCCATTTGCATGGAATATCTTTTTCCATCCCCTCACTTTCAGTCTGTATGTTTCCCTAGGTCTGAAGTGGGTCTCTTGTAGACTGCGTATATACAGGTCTTCTTTTTGTATCCATTCAGCCAGTCTATGGCTTTTGGTTGGAGCATTTAATCCATTTACATTTAATGTAATTATCGATATGTATGTTCTTATTACCATTTTGTAAATTGTTTTGGGTTTGTTATTGTAGGTATTTTCCTTCTCTTGTGTTTCCTGCCTAGAGAAGTTCATTGAGCATTTGCTGTAAAGCTGGCTCAGTGGTGCTGAATTCTCTTAGCTTTTGCTTGTCTGTAAAGGTTTTAATGTCTCTGTCAAATCTGAGTCAGATCCTTGCTGGATAGAGTAATCTTGGTTGTAGGTTTTTCCCTTTCATCACTTTAAATATGTCCTGCCACTCCCTTCTGGCTTGCAGAGTTTCTGCTGAAAGATCAGCTGTTAACCTTATGTGGAGTCCCTTGTACGTTATTTGTTGTTTTTCCCTAGCTGCTTTTAATATTTTTTCTTTGTATTTAATTTTTGATAGTTTGGTTAATATGTGTCTTGGCGTGTTTCTTCTTGGATTTACCCTGTCTGAGACTCTCTGTGCTTCCTGGACTTGATTAACTATTTCCTTACTCATATTAGGGAAGTTTTCAACTATAATCTCTTCAAATATTTTCTCAGTCACTTTCTTTTTCTCTTCTCCTTCTGGGACCCCTATAATTCGAATGTTGGTGTGTTTAATATTGTCCCACAGTTCTCTGAGACTGTTCTCAATTCTTTTCATTCTTTTTTCTGCTCTGCAGTAGTTATTTCTACTATTTTATCTTCCAGGTCTTCTGGAAGAATGGATAGATAAGACTTTGTTTGCCATCATAGATAGAAATATTTAGTATGCAACTAGAACACAGTTTTTGTTTATCTTCTCCTCAATACCCTAAATACCTTAAGAAGCCATAGTTTAGATGGTTTAGAATGCTTAGGAGAAACACTGTTTTTTATCTGGAGGAAAGGGTATATGAAGAAAAAGCATGTTTTAGCAATACCATTGTCCGGTGGCCAATTGCACTTTCTGCTAAGGTACTTCAAGTCTCTATTGTCATATCATGCCTTATTTTCATACGTAAAATTATTTCAACAAGGCAGATTATGGAAAGTCATGATAATAACATAGACTCTATTTTTAAGGACTCAACTCACAGGCTGTAAGGAAATTACTGAAAAAGGATAAAAAGAGGAAGTGGAAATAGTTGTGCTAGATGATAGTGACCAACACTTTTCAATCTTAGGCTCTGATCTAATTATGTGGATATACAGTAGGATACCCTCTTGCCCCTTACATACTTATACAGTCTTCAAGATTCCCTTTTGTCAATTTTTTTTCCTTTAAAATGAATTTAATGTGTATTTAAATCTGATATCAGCTGAATACAAAGGTTTGGTTGTAAATCTATGGTGGGAGTAGAAGAGAAACAACACATTGAGCTATTCAGGGTCCCTCAAATGGAGGAATATCCTTAGATTCTTGAACCACAAAGCAGTGAAGTCTTGTTCTGATACATGGACTTGAAATGTATGGTGTCAGTGCCCCATCTACAATCCTTGGTATCCGTCATGCCTGTCTATGCTAAGCCAATGACTTCTAACTACAAGCACATGTGACTCTCTGCTTGGCCCCAATCCAGAGGTGGTTTTTAGGCACTAATGCCCTTCCCTTCCTTAGAGCAGTGTTAAACCAATGACTGACAGGAGTTGGTGAATAAATATCTCAGCTCTGTCCTCTTTTTAGGGTAACTGAGTATTCTATATTATCTCACAGAATTTCCTGGTAGAATAGATCTCCTTCCTGCAGTAACTTGCTCAATAATGTACCTTCTATTCCTCCTTCCCTTCCTTGGTTAACTGCCTGCCCATTACTGATTTCTGAAATCATCTCTCCAATAAACCACTTATACCCAAATTCTTGTGAATGCAAGTTCTAATTCCAGGAAAACCCAACTTAAGAAAGGATGTATGTAGTCATTTAGTCAACAAACATGAATCAATGCCTATCATGTACTTGGCACTGTTCTGAGTTCATAGGGTTTATACCAGTGAATGAAACAGATATAAATCCCTACCCTCATTGGTTTATATGCTAATGGCCAAGTGCCGATTTGAGAGACTAGAAATAATGAAAAAAAAAGTTTACGGAGAGTAAGGAGTGTACTAATGAGAAATAAAGAAGAGAAGAGGATAGGGAATGTGTGTGGAGAGGGAATTTCAAACAGGATAGTCTGAAAACTCTACACTAAGAAAGTGACCTTGAAAATTGGCAAAGAGAAAAGGATTGAGACATGCTGCCATCTGGGACAAAGGGCATCCCAGGAAGAAACAGGACCTTGAAAGAATAAGCAGGCCTGGAGTGTCCAAGAAACAGCAGGGAGACAAAAGTGGCTAAAGGAGAGAAAACAGGTCAACTTCAGCAAGAGCCATGGGAGAGGTAAGGAAGATGGTCCATTTGTGCAGAGGGGCACACACATCAAGCAAGGCTTTGAACAGAACTTCTCTTGTTATTTCTCCTCCTTGGAAGAGAGCATATATATATTCGGCCTGTTCCTTTTTTGACAAATGAATTTCAGGTACTTGTTTAGATTTATGCCAAAATAAAGATAGAGATTTGAAAGACTGCTAAATGATTACAACAATACAGAAACCCAGATCGTGGACTGCCATGGTGGATTCCTTGGCCTGTATATATTCTGGATAATTACCTTGTTCTCAGTCTCAGCTTTGTGTTTATATTTACAAAGCTAGCATGGTGGCATACACTGATAAATAGGTAAAAACAAGCCAAATCCATCTTTGAGAGAACACTGAGAATCTTATACAAAATGAAATGAATCTAGGGACAAGATTTATTGACTAGAGGTCAATAATTGGATTTACTGAATAAAAGTACCAAACAGGTCTATCATTTCAACCAGAATTGTATTTTATTTTTTATAGCATTGGCATTTTTTATTTCATTGTAGTTGGTACAGTAAAATTTGGTTATCCAAAGAGATTCTTAAGTAAATATTCTTATGAGCAGTTTTTAAACTAATATTAGTATTTTCAGATTCCAGCTTGAATTTTATGTTTTAGTTTGAAAACAATAATAGCAGCTAATATTTATTGAGTGTTTTCTCTGTACTAAGTTCAAGACTAAGCCTGATTCATGTGATCCTCCTAGCAACTCAACAAGGAAAGTATATTGAACAGTTGAGAATGCTAAAGCTCACGTTACAATAAATTACATGTCAAATCCCACAGCTCTTAAACTGTGAGACCAGGACTTGAATCCATATCATCTCATCCAATATCTACACTATAACCCATTCTGAAACTGGAACACAAATAATCCCTCCAAACAACGTTCTCCATTGCTTCCTTCTTTTGCCACTTTACACCAAGATCTCAAGTTTTATGGATTCTAAAAGATGACTAAAATTGTAAACATGTCAAAAGTTGTGCCACAGTTAATTCAAGAAAAACACAGTTGCCTTTACCATAAAACCCCGAAGCTGCAACAGGTTGGCATCAGAGGGAAAAAAAATTATACATTTAATAAGTGTAATTTACACTTAGAGATAAATATGGACAAAATTTTGAAGCCATCAGTGACAAGATTTGTTATTCCTGAACTGTGTACATTTTTAATCTGGCATACATTATAATTTGAGGAAAACAAGTTAACTCATTAAAAAAAATTATGGGGGTCTCTCTCTTTCTCTCTTTGTTTCTCTCTCTCTCAGGACAGAATATGCCCCTTACTTGACTTACAGTTCAACCAGATGCTACATATCAATACATGATCACATCAGCCTTTATTTTATCGTTCCTCATTGGCTGCCTAGTCAGCAAGGTATTGATTTTTTTTTTTTTTTTTAAGATTCTGCTTACAGTACATGATTGTTTGCTTGGCTTTACTCCCAGATGTCTTTAAAAACCTTAATAGTGCACTTCCCTGTTAGATGGCTTTATTCACCTTTTAATAAGCCTGCTTGCCTCCTATATTAATACTGCATCTGCTCTAGAATCATATTTATCAGAGAGACAGAAGGCTATGAAAAAAATGCAAAAAAACCCAGTGCTTGGACTGAATTTAACATGAGAATTTAAATAAAGGTGCCAATAAAATTTACATTTTAATACAGTCACTAGACATATGCAGAAAGCAAAGTATCTCAATGGAAAATATAAATAATCATTAGATCAAAAGTAAGCCAAAAAGAGCTCAAAGATGGATCCTTCTCAATGAATTGGTGTATATCACAAAGTTTACAAAGAATATGCTGAAAGTAAGACTTAAAGTTAATCTAGACTGCCTTAAGAAGAAATCTGGGGAAAAAAGTGCTCAGGAAAAATAGAAAACCAAATGTTATGGAGGACAATGGGTGAGACAACAAATTGAACCATACTAACTATGATGTACCAGTATAACATTGTGGGCATTCTGTATCTTGAAACCAAAAGTCAATTATGTCTTTGAAGAGATGATAAATAAATTTATTTTGAATAATACCTTCAAGGTTAATTCTAAGCTGCTGAAAAACTAGATCCAAAGAATAATATTTGATGACAAACTGAAGGGACTATACTGATGGTATGCCAGCATACCCACCCTTGACACAACTTTATTAAACATTTTATTAAGAAATTATGTAAACATATGAAATGTGTTGTTGTCAAACTTTCAGATGGCACAAATCTAGGAGACATAGCTAAAATGTGAAAAGACATGGTTATAAGGCAAGCATTCTCAACAATCTGGAGTGAGGGTTTGATAAAGAATGAACTTTAATAGGTACAAAAGGAAATAACAAGGTATATGATGTAAAGGAGATGAAATATAATAGCCCTTTCAGCACCAAATAGCCCTTTTCCTTTTTGCTGAGACCTGAGAGAAATTATTCTGAGCATCCTTTTAAAATAATAACTCCATTATCATTACTATATAGATACAATAATAAGTTTTATGTAAAATTCTATTATATTTTGTTAAGACATCTCGCATACAAATTGATGACGAGTTGCTAAGGTAAGGGTAAAGAAAGACTTAGATATCTTCTCAGATTGGTCTGCTGACCACGAAAGGTCATTACACAGATCGAGTTTCTGATTTTTGAAAAGAATTTGGACTTTAGTAATTATTCTTTATTATTGCACATTAAGAGCATAGTGATGTGATATAAACATTCAACTGGACAACGGGTAGGAAAAAAATCATCAAAATTGACACCAAAACAGGAGAGGTGACAGATGCAGAATCACCGTAATTCTGTGCTTTTTCTCACCAACACTGGATGAAAATTTTCCTTTTGGTAAAAGGAATATGCATATGGTTCCAAATGAAGGTAGAAGAGATTCAAATTTCAATCAACTAGGTAACATATTTGAGGTAGGGAAAAAATACCCACAGTTACTACTACTTTTACTGAGTGAGACATTATTGGAATTGGGGAGAAAAAATAGAAGGAATACGCTGCAAAGAGAAGCTAAGAAGAACAAACAAAAATGAAGAGATGGGAGGAAGGACACAAATAGTGAAGAAGAAAGACAGAGGAGAGATAAACTGGAATTAAATTTCCTGGAAGAAGTAAAGAAAAAATTGTCTTATTCTATTCAAACTAAAGAATGTTTAATAGATTTATGAAGAAAATTGAGCTTTGTAGGTCTATGAATTAATGAAATTTACCAATCACTATATAAATGTGTTTTGGAGAAGAGTTACATCTGTTGAGGGTAAAACGGATACACAGAAAACTAAGATTTTCTTCTTTTCCAATGCTAATGAATAGACTGGATAATTCAGCAACAGTGAGCCAAATTTTGTTCCACCAAAGAGATCTGAGCAAACTTTCTTGTATCTTGATGAAAACGATTTGATATAATAAAGAAGTCAAATGTCTATAAGATTTCTCTCTCTCTCTCTATATATATATATGAGAAAAGGTTTTATTGAATTCATAATTTTAATAGAAACTTTTAAAAGTTTCAGTTAACAGTAAACTGATACCTTTCTTAATTACAAATGAATTCTTTGTGTTATATAATTTCTCTCCTTTTAGGCATTGAAACTAACTTGGATGGAAACTGATCATTAAGAAAACATAAGCAATTTAGATGGTAAATTTTGAAAAATATAATTATACCCCATTGGTATTATTATGTGGACTATAGTCAGATTCTTGTTATTTGCAGAGGATGAAGTTCCTGTCTGGGGGAAAAGAAATCTTATAAATAATCTCATCTAAGCCTCTACATTTAAGGTATAGAAACAGCCTCAGAGAACTTATGTGACTTCTTCAAGTCACACTGGCAGTTAATGACAAAATTTTGATTAGGCACAGGATCTCTGACTCTAAAAGTTGGAATAATTGTGTGGAAATCTGATTTTCCCTGGGCCAGTCAGACTTGTGTCCAATTCATTGGCCTGACTTTACCTTTCTGACTCTCTGTTTCCTCATCTATTAAATGGGAAGAATAATTAACAACCAGAATAATAATATCAATTCCACCTAATTTGAAGGTTTCTCTAAGGATTACAAGAAAGTGATGGACACATCTTAGGGCCTCAGTTAAATTTAATTATCTTGTCCTCTCTTCCTGTTCTCCCAGTTTCTACTTTTCTATCTTTTCTGATAATGGCCAGAAACGAATCCCACAAGTCAATCAAGACCATCTGTTCAAAATTCAAATGATAAATCAACAAATCTGAATATAGATAAAGAGCCTGGGGGTACAACAGATAAATTTAGGAAAACTTAAGTATCAGTATCTCCTAAATCTCTGTTGTTAGTTTTTGGTTACCTTTGGTTATCCTCAATAGCCAAACCCTCATCCTCTTTTAGCCCAAATCTTTAGCAAAGACCATCTTCCAATATGGGCCCTCCACTAAACACCAAGATCTGATTACAAAATAAAAGGAAAACGATAGACCCCAAAAGAGACAAATGCATCATTATGTTTCTCAAAAGAGTTGATCCTGTCTTCTCCAGGAATGATTTTCACTATAAATCCTTCACAAAATCCATTAAAGAAAAATTAATTCTCAAAGTTTATCAATGATTTCTCCACTTTACAAGTCTAATTACATTGGTTATAGTCAACTTCTGAGTAAGTTCACAATGTTTGACTTAAAATGGCTTTATATAGAACCCTCACTTTGGACACTCCTAAATGGGCTTTTACTCATCTGAAAAAAATGAAAATAAAAATATATATGTAAATAATTAAGAAATATTACGGAAAATATATATCCAAATGGAGGTAAATATATCAAATCTAATCTAAATATACTAGATGAAAACAGCATATTCCTCTTCATATTTCTAAGTTAGCATAAATGTTCCATTGACTCAGTGTCAGAAAAAATATTTGCTTTCAGGAGGAGAGAACATTTAACTTAAACAGACCCATTATGTGTCAGATATGGTATAAATCATTTTGAAAATGTAGTCTTACTTAATCCTCTTAATAAGTTTATGATAGATATTGCTCATTTTACACAAGGAAACTGAAGCATATGGACGTTCATACACTTAATATTATTATATGGTCAGTAAATCATGAGGCCAAATTATTTACTGATCTTTACATTCTATCATACTACTAGTGTGATAACTACATATGTATTCATATGAGTATTCTGAGGGTTTCTCATCATTTTAGATTCTGTAACTTTAATTAACTAGGTGATTTTCAAAAGCATTTATGAAGCCTGCTTATGCTATAGAGTGATGGCAGAATACTTAGTCTTGAAAATATGTTATCTTACATCTTAACGGAGTACAAACATTTAACAGAATATTAGGAACTGTGAATTTTTAAAAATATACCTTATAAACTGAAAAATACTGTAATAAAAATGAGTTTTCAAAGAAACCCTAAAGGTGTTATTGGCAGGCAGTACAATAATGGTAGATTGGTTGTATTATTTTAGCTTTAAAGAAAGAGAAATGTAATACACTTACACACACAAACAGAAACACACAATTCTATCACATTGCACCTAAAATATTGGGTTGACATATCCAAGACTGTATTCCAAAGCTGAAGAAAAAAGTAAAGCCATCTTAATCCTTTATCTTCTGTCTTAAGTTCCTTATATACTCTAGATATAGTAACATTGGTTTTCCTTTCTCTGCCAGTGTTTAAGAATGTTTGCTTTAGAGAAAATCCCCTTAGAGACAGATCTGAACTGAGGTTTCCAATAGGAAATCTGTCACTGTGAACCTCTATTGTTTCCTGCTAAAATGCAGCACTTACTTAGGAAGGGACTAGTTGAATAACCTTACCTTTCTGTGAAAGTGGCTACAGAGCCAAAGTTACTAATTTTTACTCTAAAAGCCTCTAAATAAGAAAACTTGCCATTTTAAAATTAAATTGCATATACCATTAAGAAATAGTTTTGAAGGAAAGTGACATTTCTTAAAACTATTTGTATTCGCTTGGCAGATATTCACATACCAGGGACCATGTTCGTTATGGTGTCATTTGTAGAACTATTTGTTCTACATTAATCAAAATATCATCTCCACCTCAGCAGGAGATCTTAGCATATAATTAAGTTGATCCTTTTCAGAAAGTTTGCAATGCTGTTGCCTATTTATTAATAAAAAGAGAAACCCGTATCTAACAGGATTTAAAATCTCGTTAGTTTTTTAAATCCTTTAAAAAGATAGCTAATACTTTTCCTAAAGTATTCTCCAATGACCATCTTTCTTTTATATTAACTGTAGAAATCAACATCACTTCTGTATTCAACGTTTGGAATATATTGCTTTTATCCCTAAAGACAGTTAAATCATATAGATTTAGTTTCAGCTTCTTCTTTTACTTCCACAACTCAATTCCGGCCCAGGGCCTAACGTAATAAAAGTGAAATAAAAGAAAATAATATTAACCTTATCATTCAGATTTGATCAGTTTAAATAATATAAATAATCAGCATTTTCAGAATGTCAACTGCATGTAGCAGTGACATGTCTAATAAAAATGTGCCCTGGGTGAAGCAATGCCTGTATGGAGAAGGAATGAGTTCTCACCAAAGAAGAGCATGGGGATGCTTCCATTTCTCACCACAGCTCTCTGCCTTCTTTCTTGAAGTCTGACCTAGGCCCAGTAGAGAATCTGAGATTCTGCCTATGCCCACATTTCCCCAGATTCTGGCTCCCACCCACTCGTGACTCTCCTGTCTTTCACTAAACTCTCCTCTAGTCTTTAAGAGATGGAGGCAGAAGCTGCACTGAGAATATAAATTACTGTAGCGGGCCTTGGTCCAGTTATAATAGTTGCAAATTCATGTTTGGATGGTGGCCTTTCACCATAGACACTGATTCATTGGCCCTGAATAGCCCATGGCCTCCAGTGAGACACATTTGCACCAGGCCTGAATTTGTCTCCTTTTGTGTAAAGAACCGCCACTCTCAGTATCTTCCTCACATAGAAAAATTTTCAGATTTTGAAATAACTCATCTCACCTGACCTTGCCTATGGACCAAAAACATATAAAATACAGATGTGCTTAACAACTCAAAGGTATTTCACATCATTGCTACTCAAGGAGACATTTCTGGGTGCTAAATATAGGGCAAGAAGACAGGTTATAGGGTGACCATCCTCAAAAATAACGTGAAAGAAGGAGAAAATGCTCAGTCACTGATGATGTAGCCTAACTTACAAGCTTTATAATTTAGCCTGAGTACAGAGTCATGATTGGCATATTCCTAGAAAAGTTATCACCCTAGGGAATATACAGTGAGTACTGTAGTCAGCTCCTCATTTATACGTTTCTTTTAAATATTTCCAAAAATCCCTTCAAAAACTGCCTATCTATCTAAAACTCCAATAAAAATTATTATATAAGAACTTACGATATCTGCTCTCCAAGTATTTACACCTGATAAAAAAAAAAAGTGCACTCCTTGTAGACCAAAATAGGCAATATACTCTTAAAGTTCTATTAGAATAAAGTAACAGTATGGTAAGAATTCTGTCCCTGTTTAGAACTATATTCAGTGTCTCTGTGTTATTCCAAAATCATTACTTATGCCAACTTCTTCAGATACGTGGTGGTACTAACTAAGCATTAACATGGTGGTAGAGACCTGGAGAAATAAAATCTGATTAAAAAAACAGATTATGACTTAGTGGCTGGGACATTAATTTAGAAATGTCAGAGGAGGGCAAACAAAGCACTCAAAGTTTATCAAAGAAGTTGTGCTTCATATTAAAAAAAAAAAAAGAGTTTTGGTTAGAGTAAGAGGCACCAGATTTACCCTCTACCTGAAACAACCAAAAAAATAAAAGATAAGATATATGAAACAGTGGTTATCAAGACATTAAACATCAGGCAATAAAGTACAATGATCTCTGAGAGAAAAGAAACAAATGAGGTAAGCCCTAACAATCCTGGGTCTTATTGTCTTGAGAGAATTTCCAGGTGCAAGATGAGAAAGGGAAACATAGGGAAAATCCAGTGGACTCCATGAGTTGACAAGACTGAACTGAGAGTCCAAGATCATGCAAGTGTAAGGTCCGTTGGCCCGGGTGAAAGGAGGCCCGGGGGGTAAGAGAAAACATCGACCAGTATGAGGTAGGAGAGGCATCGGGACATAACGACCTCACCTGTTCTGGGAATCAACAAGAGACTCTAACTTCCTGCCCAGAAAACAATGGGGCTGACGGGAAGGGAAAATGGGCTTACGCCCCACAACAGACCAACCAACACCTGGCCCTGCTGTATCCTCACCAAATAAGGAATTACCCTGTATAGCAAACCACCCCCTCCCCTTGCAAGCCGCCTTCTGCTTTTACCCCAATAAAAATCCCCCTCATCCAGTACTGGACGCGACTTCTCTGGCCCCTTTCTCTCGGACCAGTGAACCTCGCCCGGGAGCGCTCCCTAATAAAGCTCACTTGAAGCTTTCCTTTGTTTCGCGGCGCCGTTGGTTAAGATCCGACCTTACAGCAAGTACTCAGGACAGCCATGGAGATGAAAATGCTGCACAGAATGTGAACCCTGGAGGTTTACAGTGGATCTTCCTTGAGTATATAGCAGAAGATGACTCAGTATGCACATATAAGGAAACTACCAGATGTTAGCAAAAGAACCATCTGCAAAGATTATAGGGAGAGTATCTGCAGCTCACACAGGACCTGGAATGGTGCCTGTTCCCACTAGTAAAACTGGACAATCTTATAATGTACAGGACACTGGGTAGAATATTCAGAATTGAATGGTGTCAGCTCAGTAGAAAAGAGTTAGTGCTAGAAAACAAAAACACTGCTCTGATTTCACCTAACAAATCATATTTTAAGAAAGATGATAGACTCAAACAGACATATTCACAGTCACCTAAAATGTAAATAGTCTAAAACCTCCAATTAAAAGGCAGAGATTATCAACTTGGAAAAAAAATTCCCATTTCTGTGCTAACTCTAGGAAATACACTTTAAATATAAAGTCACAAATACGTTAGAAGTAAAAGAATAAAGAAAGATATACCATGCTAATAATAAATAAAAGAAACCAAGAGAGGCTATAATAATATCAAAGTAGATTTCATAGCAAAGAATTTTACTAGGGATAAGGAAGTTTATTTCCTAATTACAAATGGAAACATAACAATTCTAAAAGGCACTGATAACAACATTTCCAAACATATGAAGCAAAAACTGGTAGAACTGCAAAGAAAAATTCACAGTAAGTCAGAAATTTCATTACTCATCTCACAGTAAATGATAGAATAAGTACACAAAAAATTAATAAGGATATAGAAGACCTAAACAGCACTATCAACCAACTTGATCTAAGGATATGTATAGAGCACCCAACAACAGGAAAATATGCTTTCTTTTCAAAGGAACGTGAAATCTTTATCAAAATAGATTAAATCATGAATGATAAAAGATGTATCAATAAATTTCAAAGAATTCAAGTTAAGTAAAGAAGAAATTCAAACCATGAAAAGTATGTATTCTGGCCACCAATGGAATTAAATTATAAACAAAAATATCTAGAATATCCCCAGTTACTTGGACACTAAATAACACATTTCTAAATAACCCATAGGTTGAAGAAGAAATAAAAAGTGAAGTTAGAACATACAAGTTAGAAATGAATAAAAATACAACATATAAAAATGTGTGGGATGCTGCTAAAGCAGTATTTAGGTGCACATTAAAAAATGAAACGCCTATATTATAAGAGAAGAAAGGTTTCAAATCAGTGACCTCAGCTTACACAATAATAAACTAGAATAAGAAGAGCAAATCGAACCTAGAGTAAGGAGAAGAAGAGAATGAAAAGACAAGGCATAGACTACGAAAATATATTTGCAAAACATTTATCCAAAAACTAACTTGGATTCAGAATATATAAGAATTTGCAGAATTCAATCATATAAAAACAAACAATCCAATAAAAACATGAGAAAATTATCTGAATACATACTTCACCAAGGAAGATATACAGACAGCAAATATGCATGTGAAATGATGTTCAATATCATTAATCACTAATGAAATGCAAATTAAAGCCACAATGAGATACCATTACAAATCTATTAGAATGACTAAAATTTTAAAGTATCAAGTATTGGCAAGGATGTAGAGGAACCTGGAATTCTCCAATACTGCCAGTGGGAATGGTAAATAGTACAACCACTTTGTAAAAGAGTTTGATACTTTCTTAAAACATTTCTTAAAAAGTTAAGCATATGCTTATCATGTGAACTAGTCTACCTGTAGAGAAAAGAAAGCATGTATCCATACCAAGACTAATACAAGAATCTTCATAGCAACTTGATTTGCAATAGTCTAAAACTTGAATCAGGGGATTAAGAGGTACAAACTATTAGATAGATATAAAACAAGCTACAAGAATGTATTATACAACATGGGGAATATAGCAAATATTTTATAATAAATATAAATAGAATATAACCTTTAAAATTGTGAATCACTATATTGCATACCTGTAACTTATATAATATTGTACATCAACTATACTTCAATTAAAAAAAAACCTTGAACTGACCCAAATGATCATAAATGGGTAAACAGATAAAAAATATTATATTTATCCATATAATAGAATTCTTCACAGCAATATAAAGGAATGAACATTCAATACAACCATCAACATGGATAATCTCAAAATAATTAAGCTGAGTGAAATAAGCCAGACAAAGTTAATACATACTGTATGACTTCAGTTTTATGTAAATGTACACTAATCTACAGGGGCTGAAAGCAGGTAATAGAGGCAAGGCAGGAAGTGGGGTGAGGGAGAGGTATTGCAAAGGGAAACAAATTTCTAGGGGTGATAAACATGTTCATTATCTTGATTGTGGTGAGGATTTAATCACCTGTTTAACAAATCTGTTAAACCTTATCAAATTGTCCATTTAAAATATATGCAGTTTATTGTATGCCAATTATACTTCAATAAAGCTGTTAAACAAACAAACAGTACTCACAGGGACGTGTAGTGAATATACAGAATTGTGAATCTAAGATTTCCTGGATACCATATAATATGTACCTGAAGATTCATACTAGTCATATGCTCTTTAACATTTATTAATACACTAGGCATTATTCTCTTAAGTCACCAACTCTTTGTTATTAACTCTACGTTTTATTTTTTCCTCTCTTCTGACAAAAAAAAAGCAAGATTTCACAGAACCATTTTATTGTCATAAAATTTCATAGTATTCATTTAAATCTTTTATTTGTTCCCTTCTGTCTCCATTACAGAATGTGTAATTGTTTTAGCCTGTGTCAATACTAAATATGTAGCAAAAAGTTCTGAAAAAAGGGACAAAAAATATTTTCTGTGGGTCTATTATGTACTTATACATCTACTAGGTACTCATATACCTTTATTTCTTTTAACCCTCTCATCACTTTCTAAGGACAAAAGTATTATATCTGTTTACAAATGAGGAAATAGTAGAGACCTGAAGAATCTATCCACTTAACGAATTTTGAAATCAAGAATGGAGCTCTGTTGCTAGTAACACCAGAGTTTTAGGCTTTTTTCAGAAAGCTGCCTGATTGTACTGCCATAGCACACTTTCTTCCTACAGAGAGGAGGCACATCTCATTGTACAAGTTTGACACAACGTGTCAGTGATTCTCTATATTGAAATTCCCTTACAATTTTAGCCAATTTGTACACTAATCAAGCCCCAACTATTGAACTGATCAGGAGGAAAAGCAGTTTTTCACAAATATGAAATAAAATACATATAAACTCAAAGAAAGAAAACTAGATTCCCAAAGTTCAGGGGAGAAAGGTATTATATTCGGTTGAACCAAATAAAATCTGTATTTTTAAAATTTCCTTCCTTCACTTGTTCCTCAAATGTTTATCTGTGCCAGATTCTGTACTAGGTACTGGATATATTAGGGATTAGAAAGATATATAGATCCAGCCCTCCTGGAATTTATAATTTGGCAAGGGAGACAGTAGGCTTCATTAGAACCTTTAAAAATGCAGTAACATAGAAGCAGTATTAGAATACAAGAGTGGGCATACAGCAATGGAGAACAGGAGATACTCAGCACATATATAACTAAAAATGCCACATACTGTTCCACAGATCTTACCCAAAGCATAGAACTTGGGAAGGTTTCAGGAGAGAGATATACAGCTGATGAATAGAAAGGAAAATAGAACACATGCAGAGAGATTAAAGAAAATGAAATTATTTTGGCCTGAAGAAGGATGTAAAAAAACTTGAGTCCTTAAACAAAGGACTTTAACCCAAAGAATAACGTTTGGTTATTCAATATTTCCATTGGAAATATTTTAAAAGGAAAAAAAATAGGCTTAATTTATAGTGTGATTGTAGCATATTACCTAGACAAAGAGAAGTATTTTTGTTGTTTGTTTGTTTGATTAGGAATGATAGATGTGGCCCTATTAAAGTAGGTGAAAACCAGAGGACCTCTAATGATCCTTTTCCTTTGAAGATTCTATGAACATCATAACAATATACACACTCTAGATGAAACTGCGTGGACTAGACGCTTTCAGCTCCATCCTTTATTGTGGTTTAGAAATGCATTCTGTGTTAATTCAGCAGCATGGTTAGTGAACACTTTCCATCTGTCAGTAAGATGCTGAAAATTACTAAGTCACAGCATTGAGCCAAAAAAATGAAATTGGGTGGATGAATAATTTTGTACTATAAAGAAGTAGTAAATTCCAGCTGTGAAAACCAAGTAGCGCAAAGAAAGCTCTGGGATTTAAGATTGGTACTGCCATCCCATTACCCCACACCCGATAGTTTTTGAAAAAGAGTCATCTTAACTGTTCCAAACTAGAGATTTTAGCATGTTCATTTCTTGCATTTGTTTCAGTGCCAAAAAATACAGCATGTAGTGCCAAGACTTTTTTTCCAGAAAAGAATCTAGATAATTCATGCCCAGTGATTAATTACCAAATTTCATAAAATAAGAAAAAAATGCTTTCTTATATTAAAGTTTTCAAAAAATTGGAACAAAGCACAGTGTCAATAACCTTCACTTCTGCATGGTGAAAGTTTTTGAAAGTATACTAAGAGTAATACTAGCATGAGCAAATATTCTCTTCTCAGTAGTCACTTGTATTTTAATCTACTTTAATAATAGTTTAGTCATCCAAAATTAATAACCATTGATAACAATAATTCTAGAATTCATTTTAACTATTAATAGATCCTCTGTATTACTTATGCTTCATTTAGATTGGTAGAGACTTTTGAATAAGAATATAATGAAGATACCATTTTTAAAAGCACTGTTGCAGTTCCTTAAATGACTTGAATTATGCATAGAGTTAGACTCTGAGGAATGTCACCATTTCCTGAAAATACTCTTTGTATGTACCTACAGCAATTTCATGTATTTATAAAAGCTTCAGGAAGGAGAAAATGCATGATCTAAAAAATAAATCTATATTCATGTTCATTCGTTCTGTTAATCAAGTGGAGGACAACATTTTCAAACGTGTGACCTGCATAACATGGATGGCAAGCTGTGGATCACGTACTAGATGGCTCTAACAGTGAATAAGCAGGGTGTTACATAGTATTGACTGGCTGCTGAGAAGGTTATCCCCTGTTCAGTTCTCTTTCATTTTTTCTAGTTGCTTCATTATGAAAAGTTTGGTCATGGGAAAATAGGGCTTTGCTCAACATTCACTAATCTCCCTTTTTAACAAAGAGAGAATTGGATTTTGTTAGGCTAGTGTCAAACTAGAATTGTGTCAAGCTAGAATTTAATGACATTGTTTTGCTTTCAAATTGACTATAGACAAGGCATCCCTTCATTGTCACTCCTACGCCCACTCACTATTAGTGACAATGTTATTAAAAAAAATTCTATTTAAGTATGCATTTTTTTCTGATGACATTTATCCATTCCTATTTGTCTAGGATCATTTGTATCTGCATCTTAATTCCTTGCCTTACTGAACATTTAAGCCAGGTCAAGGAAGCTCTACTGAGTAATGGTTAAGTGCATGGGGCTGAAGACATCTCCTGTGGAACCAAATTCTGCTTACTCATTTTTTACCTGGGTAATCCTAGGAAAATTACTTACACTCTCTGAGCCTTATATCCTTACTTATAAAATAGGAATAATGATAGTTATACTCTCTCACATAACATCCTCTCTCATAGGATTGTTGTGAGGATTAAATGATATAATCCACACATAAAGTTTAGCACAATGCCTAGCATGATGAGCTTTCAACACTACCCTTATTATTAGACTTTGAATTCCCTGAGTATATATAATGGCTTACTTAACATTTTCAGTAGATGTTTATTAATTTTTAAAATAAATGAATGTTATAAAGATACAAAAATCAAGTTTAGTTCTACAAGTAAAATATTAAAAAGGAAACAAGTAATACAATCTGGGCCCAAAGTATGTCGTAGGATGAACTGATTGTAACCAGAGATTTTAAAATTCCTGGTGCTTTCCTCTGCAAAGAACAGGGGTGCTGATATGAGAGCCCCTTGAAATTCAGCCTTGTGCATAATTTTCAAATTCCCCGTTGGTAATACCAATATCCATTGGTAATATCTCTTGGTAATACCAGGCTTTTAAATTACGTGTTCCCAATAATAATTTTAAGAAATATTAACAAATCTGATCTGCAATTACCTCTATTTGAATATTATGAAATGGACATGGTAAATCCAGACAGAAAAAAATTTTTTGTTCATATTTTAAGTGATTGATTCTCAATTTTCTTCCCTCTGACTCAGTAAAATGTTCTTTATTTAAAAAGAACTGGCTGAATTGTCAGGGTACTGAGTTCATAAAATGATTTATGATTACTAGAGGTAGTTTCCTATACCTCTCTGATTCCCTGATAGTTATGCAGTGAGATTTTTACTGCTCAATGCGTCTTTATACGAAGAATCTTGTGGTTTTAAACATTAAAAGACCAAACTGAAGATCTGAGAATCCAAAAGATTCTCTTCTTGAAGCAGTAATTATCATGGGACTGGGAATACACTCATTCCAAGAACTCTAAGTTCATCCAAAGAACTTCTAGGATAGGAATCCATAAAGTAACATAACACCTCACCATCTATGAATAGTTTCTAGAAACAGACAGAAATATCCATATGAGGAATCTAGCTTACTGATACACAGATATAATTGTTAAGAGACATAGCTGTATGATCTTTTATAGAAAAACATGATTAATTGGAATTAAGTAATATACTGAATTTTCTGAGTACATTTTGTTTTTAGGATTCAGAAGTTAATTACAAAGGAGACTAAAATATAAACAGATTCGATGTTTGATTTTTTAATGTAATATAAGAATATTCAAAATGTGGATCTATAGCCATATATGCTATTAAGTAATATGATATTTTTGCCAGTACTGTTTACTTGGTGATAGAAAAAAATTAGATTAATACTTTAGAAATGTCTTCAACAAGTTGAAACAGGTTAGATGTTACTCTTTCAATAGCTTAATTAATTAAAGTTGTATGGCAGTTTATAAAAAGTAAGTTCCCAGCATTGTGATATGGATTTTTTTATTGAGTCAGCCACTCAATATTTAATACTCAGTATTTAACACTAATTGTCAATACACTCAATTCCTGAATGATTGATTTTAATGAACTAAAACAAAATACGATACATTTACTTTAACATTAATATTTGATATTAGTATTTACAGCAAAATGGTTACTATAATATTTTTGCAGGTATACACATATTCTGTAACTTTTTATTAGTTTAAGGTTAAATATAAAAACTTACATTAGAAATCTTGAGTAAGATAATACAATTCACATAACCCAAATACCATTAATCAAAAATATTATTTGAAAACATATTAGATTTACTTGAACTTTAATAAATAGTATCAGTTTATATTCTGCTTTTTTTCAAATATTAGTCAAAACCCAGTAACTGTATCAAAAGGGAAATATTTATATACTGGAGGTTTGTCTCTTTCTTAGAACATAGAATTTTGAAGGGAAGTGTTGTACTCATGTGGATAATATGATCCACAGCAATGAGAAATCTCTGGTCACAGGGTAGATCCACTCTCTATTTTATCTCTCTAGCTCTTAAATAATATTTTTTATGTCAATTCTGCTTTGGGTCAAAGGAAACTCATCATGAAGAATTTCTGTTCATATTCCTTTAAAAATACCTCTCAAGAATTTTGGATTTGAAAACTAAAAATATTAATTAGAAGGTTAAGATTTCAAATGGAAATAAAAATAAGTAATAATTTACTCTGGCATCCATAACCCAGCAAGAGGTAACAGAGTTCATTGTTTCACACTAAACCCTATGTCACCTCTCTTTCCACTCCCATTATTTCCCACATGAACTCCGAACAAGGAACCATATATGAACAGTGGCCTGATGACATAAAATATCTAGCCCAGAGGCTTTGCAGCCCAGGCATTGAATCTAACACTGACTGGAGAATAAGTATGGTTATCAGAATCATCATCTATACCACATCTGTCCCCTACATACACATCACAAAGCTAATAAATGCTACAGTCACAAGTCTACAATAGGTCATTTTTTACACATTACTATATTTTGTCCTGAAATGTTAATGGCTGAAAATGGATAGTATTTTTGTAAACAAAGTCTGATACCACTTGGATCCTCAAACTGATCTTAACATATAAGCACAAATCTAAGTTTCCTTAAAGGAATAAACAAAAGTACCTTCTACATAGAGGTGCATTATCAGGTGTTGCTGTTGAGAAGACGCAATACAATCTTTCATTTTACCTACTTTCATTCATTAATGTACAGTATAATCCTATATACATGGTACTAAACAACATTAAATAACACCTGAAAATATAAATGATAGAATATCCTCTAAGGAAATTGCCAGACCAAAAGATATGTGAACAGAATCTTATAAACTAAAAGAAACACACATATTTTTGTTCTAAAAGTAGGTAAAAGGAGGCAAATTTTTAAAGTTCTACATTTCATACTTTTTTTAATACAGCATCTAATACGTAGGCTTCCTATGTACTGCTATAAATCTGTTACTGTAGGGATTTAAATGTTTTAAGAGATATCTTAGACCAAATGTTAAAGTCTATTAAAAATGGTACAGGTATATAGTTGTGTAACTTACTGTGCAAGTCTTTGTGTTTGAAATATCTTATGATTTAATATGTATTACACTTGCTTTAACTTAAAAAATATTTTTTTTCTTATATTCTCATAGCTTGAGTAACCCAATTCAAATTTCCTCATCAGACATTTAAGGGAGAATAAAAGCAAGCATTGACGGGTTCTGTCTTTTGGTTTGAGTGTGTTCAGTGTCATGCTTGAAATCCAGGCTGTGGAAAGTACAAAGCTACTGTAGGAAGCTCAAGTTCCTTTCACAAGCCCCAGCTAGTGTGATTACAACGACTGCATTAAGTAAAAATAATTAGCCAAGCAGCAGGTTGGTTATAAATCAAGACTGTTCAAAAGCAGCAAATGACTCTGAACCAGCGTGAAAGCAAGACTCTCTTTGATGACACAGAAATGATGTAGGAGAAGAAAGCAGGAAATGAGACCACAGGGAGGAGCGATGTGGGAGCACAAACAGCCGACTCTAGAGAGTGGAGTGGTGAGTTCATAGCTGACCAGGAAAGCCCAGGCATAAAACTGATGAAAAGGATGTTTCATAGGGATCTAGGGCACTGAGAATCTAAACTATAAAACAGGGAGAGAGAACATAATGGAAAGACATATTCTGATATCACCTTATGAGAGTCAAATTGCAGAAAAGTTTCAACTCTGTTACAAAGAATTATGAATCTAGTACAGATCCGTCAAATCCCTAAATGCTCACTTCATTCCTAAAATAGAAAATGGCAGGCAGAAGGTGAAGAAAGTTTGAAACTGAGATTCTTAATGAAAAGCCCAGAGCTGCCACAGTTGGAGTAGTCTACTGATTGTGGTCAGGCATTCAAATGTGGCGCTGGCCCAATATTGTAATAAATAGTGTAACAGCCTTCTAAGAGTAGTTAACATCAATAGTCTAGTAGAAGTGTGTATATCTACGTTTTAAGAAGCTTTCTTTTATTTGGGCATAGAGTGAGGAAAGAATAAACAACCTCAGGCAAAAAGAAATAATTTTATAATCACTATTAACAACTCATAAAGCAAAGTTAAAACTACAGTCTTCCTTGGTATCCACAGGGGATTGGTTCCAGGATCCCTACGGATACCAAAATCCATGGATGCTCAAGTCCCTTAGACAAAATAGCTTAGTACAGTTGGCCTTTCCAGATCTGCTGATGTGGAACCTGTGGATGAGACAGGCCCACTGTATCTTGCTACAACTGTGAAGGTAGCATAGATTTAAATCTATATTTATACAAAAATAGAATTAAAAGGTGTTTTAAAATATTTTTCAATTTAAATCCAAATGTGCCAAATGTAGCTTTAATGGACTCAAATACAACCATCTCAAAATCTAGCCATAATAAGATGGGAAACTATGCAGTTAATTTAATTTTTAAATTCAAAGTCTCACCACGACTAGATTACTGGACAAAGACTCCTAAACTATATTTAATCTACATCTATTCAAAGTGATTTCAAAGCCTCCTTATGCTAACCTGGAAATGATTACCATACAATTTTTTACAAATATTGAGCATTAGCTGTTAAATTTGCAAGTACTCGTAAGATCTCAAAAGTTACACTGGGCTGACTGCAATAAACATGTGATATTTTGGTAAATATAAAAATCAAATAATTTTTAAAATATTTGCACATTACTGGTTATTTAGTTCCCTATACTACATGTGTACTGTGTTTGTGTTAAGTTACTGTGCTCTGTTTTGTTAGGCTTTTCTATAGTGACTGTCTCTCTCTCTCTCCCTCTCCCTTGCATGTGTGCTTCTACATTGGTTTTATTTACACAATTAAAAGCAAAACAAACCAAATTGTTTAATTAGGTCAAGGTAAAACAAACTATAATCCTGGAACTTTAGAACTGAGAGAAAACAATTAGATATAAAACTATAGATAAATACAAATATTGGTGCTGAAAAATAAGATGTAAGGGCTAGGTGAACTCCAAGAATAAAAAAGAATCTCCCCCTAAACTGAGCACTGGGCTAAGAAAGTACAGAAGGCAACTGAAATAAAAATGGTTTGCAAGTGGAGGTTTTGCAACAACGAATGGGCCAGTTTCTCAACAGCATTTAATGCAAGTCTACACTACAACCTGCTAGGTTACTTGACATGTGAAATAGTGAAACACATCCCTTCTTCTAGACAAGGCCCATTCTCACCCACAAAGAAACATGTAACTCAGATTCAAATAATAAGGCCTTGGCTTGATAGGGTTAATCTTTAAGGAGTGTTATGTTTCTTTCCCACTCAATAAAGCATCAAACGAGGAACTATCCCACAAGGGTGTTAAAAGAATTAGCAAAAACACATGGCATTTATATATGTATTGAAGACAGAAGAAAGGGGAAAGAGGTGGTCTTTTAGCTCCTTCAAAAATAAGGATTGACAAATGCCATGCTAAAATATGATGTAGAAGAAGTTTCTTTAAGTTAAATTAGCACCTGTCCACGGTAACATTTTAGAGTGGGTTTAAGATACATTAAATGGTAACCCTTATTCATCCTTTCCCCCATTTTCTGTATGTATGTATATATTTGTATACTGGTCTGGAACTTAAAGCAATAATTGTGGCTAGGAGAATTCTATATAATTTTATAACAGAAAATATTTAAATATTTTCTTTTTATATAGAAAAAATGATGTGGATTCATGTTATGGTCATAGAGCAGAGGCTTTGGTGTCAAATAACCCTGGATTCAAGTTCCAGTTATGCCACTTGTTAGCTGTAGAATTTGGGGTAAGTTACTCCTTGGATCTCATTTTCCTCAACCATAAAATAGGGATAATAAGGAGATTAAATGAAGTAATCGCTATAAAGCCTTTAACGCATTTCTTGGGCCATACGGTAAACACCACATAAATATTAGGCATTATTCTTATTATGATGATTAATAATTATCAGTTTGAACAGTGTAACATACCAAAACAGTTAAATCACATCAAAGTGAGGAGGAAGAAGAGTAAAATGGAGAAAAAAAACATTTCATCCAAGAAATTTTTCAGATAGCTAATATAAGTCATTATTCCATGTTGCTTTGGTAAACAAAAATACAAAAGACAAGAGAGCAAAATAGCCAGTAATATAAACTCGCCTGCAAAAGTCCTTGATAAGTGTTATGGACAAACTGGTGATGGATGTGGTTTGATGCTTTGTGAATTGATTATGAAGGTCAATTCCACAAAGTGAGAAATGGTGATTTTATGATACTATAAAGTGATAAGCCATACTGATTGCATGTCCTGAAGACACAGTTATATAGAGACAGTATTAGAAAAAAAACTCTTAATGACATATTGTTGCCTGTGATTATACATATAGCTCATGAATCTTGTTCAATATAATGGAATTTCAAAGAACTTAAATGATTTTCATCATTTTGATTTCTCCCAGAAGAGTTAATTAACAGTAAGGTGGAATCTAGCAAATGCATTTAAGACAATTTTTTCTAAGAAGCCTGAAGGTTCTGTCCTTAGTTTGGACAAACTCTGTCTTTTCTAATCAATTACCAGATTAAATGCTTTGTTGCTTCCCCGACAATGCCAAGTTTGGTGCAGTCACCTAAAAAATAGCCTCAATTAATGTTTCATAAATGTTGAAAAAAATGAGTTACACATGACAACTATTACTTTATTTCTGTTCCACTGTTGACATATTCAGGATAGAATCAAATGCATTAAACAAAAATGAATACATATGTTCTCCATTTCTGCAATGTTAAGTAATAATAACTGTAAATAAAATAATTGATCTTAAGTGAAAATATTAATGTTTCAGAAACATGCTAACTTAAATGATTGCTGTCATCTACTAAAACAGAACAGTTGCCTTTGTTATCTTTTTTCTTTTTCCCCACCATGTTTAAGAATGAACAATAATCATTGGATAAATGAACAATCATATTTAAGGAGAAAAATGAAGCCTAGAACAATATGAAAATGTTTTATTGTTTCCATTCATTAAATGCTAATAGCATGTGCATACGCTAACATAAGAAGACAGTTTTATCTTACCTTTCAGATCTGTCTTTTTAGAAACAGTTTTGACTTATGTTAAAGCAATACTTAACCCTTTTGCCTTACCCCTCCATGCTTTTTCTAAAATAGCTAACCTGAGGTTATTGACTATGGGAGCACAGAGGAAAAACATTCGCACGTTAGGCCCTAGTTGTATCAGAATTGTGTTCAAATTCATTTCACTATGGCCATCTCAGATGATGATACAAATGCAAGAGGTAGGATCCACCATCAGAAAGCACTCACCGCAGTTGGCTTCATCTGATGCGTCTGCACAGTCTGGATCCTCGTCGCAAACCCACAGCTTGGAAATGCAATGTTTGGTAGTTTTACACTGGAAATAGTCTGGAGAGCAGCTGTTTTCGGCTTAAGAGGAAAGCATCTATTATTAAAATGTAGCTTTGGACAAGAATAGACATTCTAATTAAAAAACAAATAAATTTTTAAGTTAATCAACTGAAAATGTATCATCTTTTAATTAATAAGACCCTGAGGATGATAAGTTTTAACTTTTAATTATCTATAGTGTATTCCTATTACCCGTTCCAGTATAAATAAATAAAACATATTTCTGCAAATGATGCATTTGATAAAAATCAGAGTTTTCAAAACCACCCCACCTTGATTAGATATCTTGAAACTAATTAAAAAATAAAGGATTCAGGGTCTTTCAAAATAATTTTTTTCAGATAAATAAATATAAGAATTTACACATAGGCATTTTTGTAAATAGAAAAAGACTAAAATCAGAAGATATTAGTGAATGAGAAAAAGGCACAGAATTTATCAAAATCTCTAGTTGTGTTGAGATTTTGATGGAAGAGGTGAACATCTGCCTCAAACTATAAACTGCTTCACAAATCTTAGTCAGTTTAATGGATCAGCTTCTAGAATGGCTAACCATAAAGAACTGGTACTGACTTTATTCTGAATGTACCATCTTAATCAAATTGCTGGATGACTGCACATTATTTACTAATAAAAGTTTTAGAGGAATAAAATAAAACTTCAGTAAGACAGAAATGTTGACAGCAGTTCTGCTGAAAGCTTGAACTTGACAGGTGCTCTATGGTTCAGATCCTGTGTGTGTATGTACGTGTATGTGTGTATGTGCCTGCCTGCCTACGTGCATGTATGTATATGATGTAAATTGTTCTGCCTCCCATTTTATGTATATTTATTTTTCATGGGAGATTGAAATAAGAGGTGAACAGAATTAAAATTATTTTACAATTGTCTTTTGAAGTAGCTTGTTAAGATACATTAGAAGGAGTATTACTTACAGTTTTTAACAAGTGATTTTGTTAGGTTATTTTGTCCAGATTTTTGTTTCTTATCATACATTCAATATGTTATTATTAAGGAAAAAAATCTCTAATTAAAATGGAGTTGATTTCAAGTAACTAATTAAATCAACAGAAGAAAATTACCTGCAGCTACTTAATATGGTAAAAAAAAAAAATCTATATTTTTTAAAAAAGCACCATAATCACCTGTAATTTGGTTTTGCTGCTTCTCTTAAGGATGATGTGGATGAATGCATGTTTTTTCATGTTTGTAATAATCTCCAGGTAGCTTTTAAGTAAAGATCACCCATGTTTTAATTTTCTATATATTTTTATACAGAGTTTCTTAACCATCCCAATAGACATCTAGTTGGAATTATTTGCCCATCATTGCAGTTCTATTTTCCACACTGTATAAATTTATGGTGAACAATAATAATCTTTAGACCAATTTCAGTTGGGAGTCAGAGGTCAGAGTGAACAGTTGGAGGTGACTTACGACAGTCCCTTTCATCTTCCTCATCTCCACAGTCATCCTGTCCATTGCATCTGAGGTTTACTGGGATGCATTTCTGGTTCTTGGTACACTTGAACTGACCTGAGAGGCAGACATGTGTGTCTAAAAGAGAGAACAAAAAATGTGGGCTAAAGCCTGTGTCTGAATTTAAATCAGTGCAGACATAATCAGTTAAGAATTAGATTCGTGTTCCTTAGTTAAGAATGTAATCACCTACCACAGTTGAGTTCATCAGAATTGTCCCCACAGTCATTCTCTCCATCACAGATGAAAGCGGGCAGAGCACAGAGCCCAGTTCCACACTGAAATCGGCCTGGCTGACATTTAAATTCCGCTAGAGGAGGAAACATATAGGTATCGTGGAATGACAATCTTAGCTCATGACTTCTTAAACAGAGCTTTTCTGACATTCAACATATTTATTATATTATTATATTAAACATATCCTAGAGCACAATGTGAATGTCTCACATCCAGAGAGCTATTAGTTTCAGATGTGCAGTTAAGCTTTGAGCAGCTCAGATGGCCTCCAGATTAGATTTTATAAACTAACAGTAAGAAGAAAGATATTAACAACATATAAATATATATATTAAAACATTTAAATTTCTCCTCATTTCAAAGACATGGTATTGAGTGGCAGAGCACAATTCATTGTAATTTTTTTAAAAAGTTTTTCCAATATCACTTAAAAAATTATTTCTTTGATCACTCTGCTGCCTGTAATGTGTTAAGAGAGAAACATCTGCCCTCAATACATATTCCCCAGCATTCCTTAAAGCAAATACTTTCTATAACTGTCACATTTTAAATCAGAATTATTGATATTTATTTCTATAATCTTATTAATATATAAGGACAATGTCATAACTAGTAAAGATTTTTATATACCATATGTATGTTATTATAATAAATATCTCCTACATGGTAAAGCAGTTTTTGCTATATTCTTTGAGTTTATTTAAGCAATAATAACAATAAAGTAGGATCTATTGTATATCTACTTTGTATCATGCACTGGGCTAGGTTCTATCACATATAATTACTAATTGAATCTCATTATAAACTTCTCACCTTGGGATCACCATGACCATTTTATAAATGAGGAAAGTAAGTCTCATGGATTCTAAGAATTCACCCAAGAATATACAAGTTTCAAATGCCGGAGTTGAAGTTTAAATCCACATCTGACTCTGAAGTCTTCTCACAACTTGCAATAAACACTTATCTTTTCACTGATGATCCTAATGTGTGTTACTAATCACTGATTTTGAGATTAATAGTATGCTGTTTATTAGTTCAAATCGGTCAATCAAACATTAATAAATTATATTTTGAACTTCCGTTGGAAGATAAATTACACTTTTATAATTAAAATATTAATTAAAATTTTCTTAACATGAAAAAAACCTCAATATATGCAAGGCTTCCATAGAAGTGAGTTCTAAAATGTTGAACATCATTTACCTTCAATTTACAACATTTATTAATTAATCACACTAAATGTTTAAACTGGGTGATCCTTAATTTTCTCATGATCTAAACATGCATTTCCTCTATTTCCTGTTGCTTCATATACGAGTTCCTTTAATATTTCTTTGCACATAATTGCTGTTGTATTTTTCAACACTTTATGAACTTATGGTGTGTGGATAGTAATTTTTAGACCAATTTCAGTTCAGAGTCAGAAGTAAGACAGAACATTTTGAGGTGACTTATGACAGTCCCTTTCATCTTCCTCATCCCCACAGTCACATTGTCCATTACAAGTGAGGTTGTCCAAAACTTTTCCGTAAGAAGGGTTGTAAATATTAAAGGAGTTCCAATGTCTGTTAAATAACTAGGAAGCCTATGTGACCTTTAAATGTGTCTCTAGAATGATCCTTGATGCATTAGAGTATTATAGGAAATATAATTACAAACTTATGATGCCAGAGAATTCTTGATGCATCACTCAACTATATTTACATAAATAACATTATTGCAGTATGAAGGTATATGAACCTGGTATCAAGCTTTTCTGCTTTTTCAGGTGAAATTATAGGTATTGTCAGTGGCTCTTAATACCTGCAAATTTTGATGATGCAGCTACTCAAAAATGAAGTCTAAACACTCGACAGACACACGTACATCATTTTCCACCTCACCATGACTCTCAAAATAAAGTGTCATGCCTACAGATGTTCAAGCTGTTAACCCATCAACTCCAAGAAATAGATCATTTACTAAAATATCACAGAGATAATGTCACCAATAAAAACACTTAGTATTGGTATTTAACCAGGATAAGGATCATACAGAGACTCTTAGATACCAGATGCCTCTTTGGTTCCCTTCAAAAGACATTAAAGTTATATTTGTTCACCAAATATTCTGAAAGTGGGTAAATGTAAAAAGTGTGTTATACTAAAGCTGTAGTTAATTTTCATATGAGTTTGGATACAGCATGAAATTTCAGTCAAGATTAAAATTAGAGTTCAGGAACTGTAAATATTTTAGAAGGGAGAGCACTGGGTGCTAATGACTTTGTCTGCAGGTCATTATGGGGATAATTCCTCAAAAAACACTTTAGTAAATCTGGGCAGGAAAGGTCATCTTAATATGAGAACTAAAGTAACACATTCATTCTTATTTCTATAAATTACAAAAATAAGTTGTATTTACCTTACTATATCACAGAACAGTTTATTGTGAGAAAATTAATAAATTTTATTGTGTAAATCTCCATTGGCCACCATAATTTCTTATACCTTGATATTTTTTTAATTCAGTAACTTAAGAATAATTCAGGCATAATAGTATACCTATGTCATACAGATACTACTCTTCATATATTGTCCATCACAGTGAAAACAAAAACTTTATTAAAAAAAATCAAAGGGCAATGGACCTTTCAGACCAAAAATAATATTAGAAAAGCAATGACTTTTAAAACTTTTTCCTTCTCACTGAATATATTATTTACTGATTTTAAACATATAAATGAGATATGTGAAAAAACTTCAAATGTTTGATATACTTGGTAGTGACCAGAGAAGTGGAATACAGCTCATCCAAGTAATTATCTAGAGGTCCTAAGTTTGAAACAGCTTTGTAATTATGTGGTGGAAAGTTCTGTAGCAGAAAGTAGCTGGCTTTCACTAAGACAGTATACTTGTTTCTTTAGTGCAAGCCTAAGGATCTTGAACTCAACTGTCAAGACCAAATCAAGGCAACCATCTACTGGGATATTGAGGGAATTATCATGATTGACTACAAGCATCTTCAAGTTGACAGGACAGTATTAGAGTGACCCATGGAGTGAACTATAAAAGGCTAACAAGGAAAAGTCTGCTGATTGTCCATTATAACCTAGGTTACCAAAGATAGCTTAAAAAAATAGCACCTAACCATGCCAATGACAGTCAAATGTCAAGACATAATTGGTAGTCACTTTAAGGCAACTACTAAGAGCATACTAAATTGACTAACAGCCAACTAATGACTTACATTGGAAAAATCTGACTTTTAAAGAATTTTCAGTATTTTAATACTGACAGAAAAGTTGAAGGACTGTATCCCTTAAAGTCAAGATTTCAGTCATTGAGTGGCATTCTGAAAACTTGCCCATTTTTGCTTCTGATTTAATGATATCTTAAGTCAAAATCATGCTGATTTTTACTCTCCTGATTGCTACATCAAGAGTTTATTCTACAAGTAAAAAAAAAATTGAGAAAGAGATGACTAATACAAAGTGCTGTTGGTGTCATTGTAGATGTAATAGTGATCAGAGACATACATAAGACATTGCAACAATTTTTGCTGTATTTTAAACTACTAACATAAAACCTTTCTGTTTCAATTTTTGAAAGCTATCAGAAGGCAATACTTAAGATCTAGCTTCAATTTTCCAGGTCTGGGACGTAAGGAGCTCTAAATTCTAAACTCCTGCATCTGCCAGTGTACTCACGGCAGTCATCTGGTTCGTCAGATCCATCACCACAGTCATCCACGGTGTCACATTTCCACCAGAATGGAATACATTTATCAGTTTTGCAACGAAACTTTGAAATAAAGGGAAAAAATAAAGATTAAAGAACGCTACTCATATGTAATGGATATTTAAAAACTCACTAGGGCAGAGCAGCCTAGCCTACTCTCTTGCTGCAAATGTGAACTGTGGTGGTCTTAGAGCATTCCACAATAGGGAATAAGTGCACAACAAGCAGCAAAATGACCATCCAGGAAAGCACACTGTTCAGGAAAACCTGGTGATATTTCCTGAGCAAAGACAAGCTCATGAATTTACTTATTGTCTACGGCTGCTTTCTCACCACAACAGTTTAGTACCGCTACACAGACCATGTGGTTCACAAAGCCTAAAATAGTTATTACCTGACCCGCTACAGAAAAATTTTGCTGAACACTGAATAGGGCTAAAAATCATCAGAGATACCAGGAAGAGGTATTGAGTTGAATTCATTTAGTTAATTTGAATTAATTTAACTAATTTAATTAATTTGAATTATTGTTCCTGCTAACTTCACTGGCCAACCATACACAGTGACCAAGAAAGCTCAGCCAATCTTAGATCTCAGACCACAACTTATCCTTTTCTCAGTAACATTCAGTTCCAAACGTACCCTCATAAGATAGAAGAATCTAAAGAAAATCACACTTTCCATACAGAGAGCACATGCATCTGAAATAGTTGCCGTGAATAAAAACAAGCGATTGTTAAATTTAGTAGATTTCTTCTAGTACTTCAATTTTTTTCTTCTTCTGAAATTGAAAATATTAGGTATTTTCTAAAATATTCATTTTCTTTTTGAAGTGTTTTTGCTGTAATTCTTATGTGAGTGACTAAAAGCAAGGTGACATTTATCTTAGCATGTTGCATGCCAGGCAGATTTGTAACATAGAAATATATAACCCAGGTTCAATTTTCTCTAATGAAAATGGATTAGCAAGCTAAAAATTTGTTCATTTAAAACACTGTTACTGTCTTCAAGTAAGACAGACTGTGATGCTAGCCTTTACTGAACCTGTCTGGATATCATGGAACTGATTCAGGGTAGATTTATATATATATATTTATATTTTAAATAAGAGAGTAATTTTTTTGCCAGTGGCACTGTAAGAGGGAATAGAGCACTGTGAATCCAAGGGAAGATCTCCCTGTTCAACTGATTTTCCCATATTTACTTAGCCTGTGGTCATGTTTGTTATGGCTTTCGTAAATTACCAAAAGAAAAATATTACTTTGATAGATAGTGATTGTTGGGGGATATAAGGCTTACTCTGAAAGCAATTGCCATGAACATTAAACATTTCCAGTCATTACAGTAAGATGATTTCAAGTCTCCTGAGTATATTCACAGTCTTTCCAATCAAGATTTGAAAAATATCTAAATTTTTAATATTAAAAATATTTTAAATTTTACATATTATTTACACATATGTTTAATTGTACTAAATATTTCTGATTTAAATAAACACCCACTGTTCGAATGATAGATGACACAATGATTTTGCTCACCATTTCATTTTTAATAAGGACATAAAAGTGTTTTGAGTTAAGGGAAGGCCAGGGTAAAATATAGTTATTATTACTCTTTATGCTAATCCATATTTTATTCATTACTCTCAGAGGAAGATTTCTTCTATTTTGTGTCTGGACTTTTTTTTCATACTTAAATACAGTAACTTTGAAAAAATAAATGCTAAACATAAATACAAAACATTCTTCATGGTAAATGCCCTCCAAGACTAATATCTTCATAAAATAAATTGCAGACTGCAATCATCACCCACAAGAAGAAGCTATAAAGAAACTCTTAAATGCATGTCTACTAAGTGGGTACATGGATAAAATGCAAATCCTACATATAGTGAAGTTTACTCAAAACAGGAAGAGTCTCCACTTAAAAATAAGTAAATTCATTTTAAATTTACTTCTATAGTTTTCTAATTAAAATGATTTAAATGTAATATTTGAAATGATTTGTGCCATAAGAATTGGACCTAACCTTGATTTTTACCAGATTTTCATATGTTCATTTCCAATCCTAATAGAATTCTTATCGGTGTGATTTGCCTATTTTGTTAAAAATCAATAATATTTGGGGGTGTATCATTGGCTGCAGTAATTAGATGATAAACCTCAAGTCCCTTAGTAAGATAAATTTAAAATGCAATATTTTTTATCAGAATGCTTAATGATATGATTCTGAAGTACATAAATTATTCACTTCATTTTAATATCTACCTCACTAAAAATTGTGCTATGAACTGATTTTTCTCCAAGAAGTATACAGTAGATCTTTTTTTCCTCCCATTGTATCAGAAAAGAATCGGAGATAAAATGACTGCATAAACCACAGGACTTACAGGGACAACCACTACTTGACTGTGTTAGCTGAGATGTTACTCTTCGTTAACTTTTTTCTTAAAAATGAGACAAATGAAGTGATAACTGTTTTTTTCAGGAAGTATTGAAAACAAAGATATCTGATCCACAACATTCTGTTGTTACTGTACTGTCTTGCTATTGCTGATTTTTTTTTAATTCATGCAAAACACTATTGGGGGTATATGAAAAATTATAAATATTTTAGTCATGTTATCACTGATACCAAATTGAGAGGTAATTTAGTTATATGAATAATACTTTTCTAGGTTGATTTAAGTTTTCATTTAATTGACTGATCAGACTTTTTGCTTTTGAATACATACAATCCTAGGTTTTTCTATTTAATAATTTGAAACATCTTATTCCTTTTATGACTACAGTGAGGCTGATATTTTACTATCTATGTCCTGCTGTTTGAGATTTCATCTGTGTGTCAAACATCCTTTGGCTTTACTTTATTTCCAGTCAGCTAATGAGGCTCACCACACTGTAAGGGGCTTAAGCAGGTGTCATTTCCACTAAGTTACCTATAGCCTCAGTGTTGGGCCTCAGCAGAGTGACCTTGGTCTGCTCCAAATCAAGAGAACAGAGGTTATTTCAGAATAACCCAGAGGTTAAATTGAAAATCTGTCTAAACTAAACAAAATTAACAGAAATTATAATTTAAAAATTTTTAAAGATGTGACTTCTCCCTTAAATTTTACCTCTAGCTTGCTTATTTTACCTCCCATAGTGACAAATTGCTAGTTCTCTAAAAATAATGAATTTTGTTCACATAAATACTTAGGAGAGTATAATTAAAACAACACAGTTGTAAAGAAAAAAGAGACTGTGACCTGTGCTTTCAACTAGACGTCAGAACCTCCTGATGGCAGCTCACACTAATTGCACGCATACTCAAGTATATTCTACTTGTGCTAGAGGGCTAGGGTAATAACAACAACACTTACTATGACCCAGGAACTTTCCCCATGTAATCTTCATAACGGTGGCCTGGAACTATTATCAATCCCATTTAAAAGATGAGAAAACTGAGGCATCAAGTAGTTAAGTAACAAAGCCAAGGTAATTCAGCTTATTTAAAGCAGTCAGAGTATGGTCAAAGTGAGTCTGGCTTCAGAGTCTATGCCCTTAACCACTACACATACTGCTTCCTGGAAGAAGCTGGATCTTTTTCGTTTATATAGTTCTTTATTGTATGAGCCTCACAGTCATAACTTAAGAGGCAAGTTGAGCTAGAATTAGCTTCTCTTTTTGAAAATAAGCACACCCTAAGAGAAATTCAGTCTCTTGCTATGATGTCACTGCTAGAATTGGAAAACCAGCAAATTCAAAACACAGAATTCTAAGAATAAATTTAGTCATGTTAAAAAAAAAATCACATTTCCTTTACAATTTTATCTTAAACAAGATAGTTACTCAAATATAAAAAATTAAATTTTATAGTGCCATATGACTTTTGTCCAAATTTTGAAAGTAATAAAGTCCATGCAACTACCATTAAGTAGAAAAATTAACTTCTGAAATAGCTTCACTGAAAATAACTACATTTTGAAGAAAAAGAGATTTCAGAAGGAAATTATTTAGATCATATAATTTTTCAATAAAAATATCTAGAAAATTACTTTTTACAAACATATTTTCCATATCTCTTACTCTGAAGAATGACAGAGAGGTAGAGATGGTGATACAGAGCAGATTATCTAGGTAGATTTTTTTCTTTGTTTAAACTGCATATATCTTAGTCTTAACCCTATGCCTCAATCACCCTGGTATCTTGGAATAGGTCAAATTTCCCCTGATGATTCTGCTATGCCTGCTTACGATTTGCACCATTATTCTGTGTGCATCGGTGTAAGAATGGTTTTCATTTTTGTTTTTGTCTTCCTTTTAACCTCTACGTGTACTTCCTAAATTCCCATTTTAACAATATGCATCAAATTGCTTTTCCCTTACTCTGTGACCCTCTCTATAATGTATGGAATGTTTATCTAATGCTATGCCAAACAAAAAACATGATGTTTCTAAAACGGTTTACGTGAATAAACAAAACACAGGCAAAACCTTTATAACAACTTGCTCATACATGCCATGAAATGATTTCTAGACCTCCACTCACCTGACTGGCTGTGCAGTTAGATAAGCAAGTCCTGTTATCAGCTGCAAGATAGAAGTTGGTGGGACATGCACAGGTGTGAGTCTTTCCAGGGGCTAAAAGGCACAGATGACTACAACCTCCATTATTTGTCATACAGAGATGTTTGGAGACTACAGATGAGAAAGAAACAACAACAGAATGGGATAATCAAGACCAATAATATAATATGGGATGAGAGATAGGACATTTAAGCTTCATAACTTGTATTTGAATACAACGTTGTAATCCAGAACTCATCAAGATTATAAATATAATTTTATTTTGTTAAAAATTCTACTCATCATCCTATGACATTTATTTTATCATTAAATAATTTTAAGAATGTATCTCCATAATAGAAAGTATTTTAGTAGGAAAAAAGTGTCCATCAGAAAAACAAACAGAGACTAAAAGTATTTTGGATGAGTATATACACAGGTTTAAAAATATAAATGTAAAATAAAATAATGAAATGATGGTCTACATGTAATAGTATAGTGGGTAGCAAAAAAATCAAAACTTTATTCCATATGGCCTCATAGAATTCCCACTAGACGTATGCTTAAGCAAACTTGATACAGTTCTCATTTTTAGAGCCTTAGAGCTACATAAATATAGTTCCTTTCACCTAGCAGTCCAGAAACTAGGATCCTATAACTATTTTGTAAATAAATGATTTCAAGAATGCAGTCTTCACTTCTCCAACTACATGTATTAATGTCATTTCAGGTTAATATGATTTCAACAAATCAATAATTCTTGTACTATTATTGAGCTTCTAACCATATCCCTTAACAGCAGTATTTGATATCAACTGAATTTATTCTATACAATTATGCTAAGCAGTCAAATCTGGTAATCTTTCTCAAAAATAAATTTACACTTAACCTTAAAGGAAACAAAAATGGAATGTTACTAAAAGATGTTGATGCACTTATGGAAATCATGGAAAGAATAATTACCATCAGGTTGTCTGTAAGAATGATACACCTGGATATCTGTGATGGCATGCCATGAGTTAATCAGTGAGAGTCTGTCTGCTCCCGAGGTTTTATGGGCACGGCTGAGTGACTTGGTTTTCCCATCAGTCCAGTAGATGTAGTCTTCAAACAATGTTAGTGCAATCACCCCTGGAATATCTTGATTAGGGACTGTAATAGGAGATGGTAAGATTAATGTTCAGTCTTGGAAGACTGCCAGTTAAAATATTCAATACTACATGGGCTGACAGATACAGCTGCTACATAACTTCGTGTGAATAATTGCTGTGACAACCTGTCAGGCCGGCAAGGTTCTTTATTACCAGTTAAGAGAATGCAGGATCTGGCACAGGAGGTTGCTTTGCTCAGATTTAGATTGGTTCAACCACTGGGAAGAAAATGAATTCAACCCTGCTTACAAGTAATGGCTGCTTCACCAGAAACAAATAACATCCAACATTTAAAACTTATATATATATGTATATCTCCATCAGTTGTTTCTAACTTATATCCTCCTTAAATCCACAGGTCATTGTACTGCTTTCTCCCACTTTTAAATGGATTAAATTATATATCCAGGATGAAATGTCTATCTACCTGGAGATAGAGTGACTATGACTACTATTAACCATTTTAGTCACTGAGATCTTATGAGTATTTTTGCTTGCAAAATAAGCCGGGATAGGGATGGAGAAATATATAAATGTGACAAATAACAATGCATCATGCAGACTTAACAATTATAAAACTGCTTTGTTGCAGATTAAAATTGTTTTATAATTATACATTCATTAGAGGATTGGGTTTAAATGTAAACAGTAGATTGAGCTTCACAAACGTAAATTTTTCTTTCAAGAGATTCCAGGGTCCTATCTGGCAAATAAGATGTAATAAATTTGTTTGGTGGTTTGGAGTTAAATAATTTTAAAATGTGATAGAGGGTTCTTCAATTTTTTTAAAAAAAAGCAATAAATAAAGAAAATTGAAATTCCCTAATTTGCACAAACATTCCAATATATTTCTCTATATAAATTTTTAGATCTACTTTTAAAAATTCTGCAAAATGTTCGTTAATGAGAAAAGGTACTATAATTCAGGTAATATGTACTTTTTTATATATTAGAACATAATGACAGAATTTATGTTTGGCATATTCCTCATTCAGCAGTAACTGGAAAACTATCAAAATTTAAAATATAATTCACTTTTTCTAGGGAGGTTTACAGCCTTATTTTTAAGATGCTGGGTAAATTTATATTGTTAACTAGAAGTAGAAATTTTAAATCTACCAATTTGTTATTTTTACTCAGATGGGCCAAATGTGATCAGAGAATTCACTATGACTCAGAAAATACAGAAATAAAAGAGTTAAGACTCCTTCAAATGGGTGACACTTTAAGCCACTGACTACTATAAATAATGTAGTGTCTAGCCAGAAATCCATCTCAGAAGAGATACTATGCATATGAAGGATATAAAAAAATCAAGAAAAATCCAGATGTGCACACTTTTGATGCAGATATTCAAACTGAATTATCCGTGTAATTCCCAGACATGGAGCCCATTGCCACAATGATAAGTAGAATTGAATAAAGAAAGATGAAAAGTAGGACATTTTACCAGAATGAATCATGTCTGAGTTATCTATGCAAACTATGCCCACTCTCCCCCTTTGACTATATAAATTCATTCCAGAAAGATAAACAAATGTGGCAAAATGTTAACAATTGGGTGACTCTTGGTAATAGGTGATCATTACAGCAATCTTTCAACATGTGTGTATGTTTGAAACTTTTCAAAATAAAATAAAAATCCTCAGAAAAAATTGAAAGTCTCAGAAACATTCAAGTCAGATTTCCTTAGATGTCAAGCAAGTAATTACATCATTAAATAGGGATTCAAAAATTAATCATCACTTTAAAATAATGTCAGTCCATCAGAGATTCAATTAGCTTCTGTACAAAAAGTGAAGTTATTGTAAGAACTTGCCTATTAGCATCTCAAAAACAGCACAGCCTGTTGAACTATTCAATAACTAGAGCTGACATTTATTCAGCCCATGGGTGCCAGAAAGTAGGCCCTTGGCTCTAATGGGTGGGGGAGGCCATTCTGGTCCCAGAAGGAAGAATTATCAGGCCCACATATTGATAGATCTGGGATTGAGAAACCCCATAGTAACATATCAACTTTGTACACCTATTTAATTTAATACTCAAAACAACTCTATCATGAAACAGTTGACCTCACTTTCAGATAAGAAAACTAAGATTTGGAAAACAAGTAATTTGACCAGAGAGGACGGAGAAAACTATGAAGATGCTGGTATTTGAATCTAAATCGGATTTGCTGGCTGCTGAGTTCTTTGCCACTTTACCTACTAGCCTTTAAGAAAGCCGTCCTAGTAAGGTAAAGTGTGGTTATGGACTGAATTGTGTCCCCTCAAAATTCATATGTTGAAGCCCTAGACCCCAATATATCTGTATTTAAAGATAGGGCCTTTAAAGAAGTAAGTAAGATTAAATTAAGGTCTTCAGAGTGGGACCTTAATCCAATATAACTTCTCTTACAAGAAGAGAGGGACACCAGGGGTGTGCACATACAGAGAAATGGCCAGGTGAAGGCACAGCAAGAAGACAGCTATCTACAATCCAAAGGGAGAGGCCTCAGGCGAAACCAAACCTGCAAACATCTTGATCTGGGACTTCCAGCTTCCAGGACTAAGAAAATACATTTCGGTTGCTTAATCCTCCAAGTTTGTGGTAGCCTTAGCAAACTAATACAAGTATATAAAACAATGGGACTAATTTCATAAGCTCCATGTGAAAATCATTTTATTTAATTACTTGAATGAAATTATACTGTATATGATTTTCAGACATGAGACAATTTAAGCACAGGGCAAGTTTGCTATCTCTAAGTTTGTAGTGATTGGTCACCAGAAACCCTCTGTTATCAGGTAATCAATATAAGTGTATAGAGATCAGAAAAATGAACTCTTACTTTTGGCACATAGCTGGATGTACAAAGAATGTAGAAAAGTCAGGTTAAAGTGAAGAAAAGTAGTCCATTTTCCCAGGAATTGAACCTGTTTGATTCAATTCCTTATTTGATACTGACAAAGAAAAACAGGACTAACACTAGGATCTTTATACAAGCCTATTCCAAGCCCATTCATTTGGTAAACATACTTATTTCCCAAACAGCAAGCATCAAACACAACCACCAGAGTATTCCTTCTAGAGAAAAGAAATGAAGTAAAAACACCAACTATGTTAACCAAAAGAAATCTAGTCTCATACATCTGTAACACTATAGTGGCTCCAACAAGCTACTCTCTAAGAGGTAGTGACGTGTTCCCTAACATCACGACCAATGCCAATAAAAATCAAGTAAAATGAAAGAGAGCAAAACAAACAAACAAGAATCTTTACATATTGCCTTTTCTGGGGTTTGACTCATAACTTGGCAGTATGCCTCATTTCCTCTTTAGGACCCAAAATCTCCTTATGAGAGTTATTTGACTATCTGCTTAAGTTTCTGTGAAAAAACTGCTATATGGTAACTGATAAATGATAAGTATAAATGAATGGGTGCTGTGTTTGTTTTTCCATCAACACAAAGAGTTCAACCTACATTGGGAGTAAATGAGATGTTCCAAGCCAAAGCATTATATATTTTGGTATGGGAAACGTTCCTGATTCAGAATGAGAGAAATAAACTTGCTTACTTTTGGTTGTATCTCTATTTATATACTTATTTTCACCTTATAGATATGTGTATATATGTACATCTATATGTGTGTATATATACACATGTGCGTGTATTAGGTATGTGTGCATATGTAACATATCTGTAATATATATGCATAATATATACATACATATATTATATATACATACATGTATTATATATACATACATGTATTACAGAGCAACAAAAAAGATTAATCTTGTGATGTAATTTGGCAGTTAGTGGAGCTGACAAAATAGAAAAAATATATATAAAATATAAACATGAAATGTGATGGTATATGTGAGAAATATTTAACACAAATTCTTACAAAGACATGGTTGAGTTTATGGAAAAAGCAGTCAATGTTTTCTCAGAATAACGGTTATCCTTTTTTAAGAGGAAAATAATATGTCCCCCTGTTATACATAAGACTGCTTTTGTTTGATTGAAAGAAAAATGCAAAAAATAAATGTAGGGAAACTTTTGTTTTACAGGTATTCAGCAGACGTACAAAAACGACACTAAAAACAGAACAGTTGTGTGGGCTGGGCTGCAGTTTAACAGGTACTTATTATATATTTAAAAGCTATTTTAAAGCTGCTTTCTGTAGTTAGGCCTCTATTCTGTACAACAGCGGTATTTATTGTACTGTTTCCAGCACTCCACTCAAGCACTAGGCTCCTAACTTTTATTTCATAGACTATATGTATCAGAAGAAAGGAGTTGATATTTGGCAAAAAATAAATCGAAGAAATACTCTTTGTGGAGTTTTTCTCTTTTAGTCAAGTAGGTTGCTACCCTGGTAAGGTTCCTAGTAATTATGATAAATAGAAAAAGTGGAAATCCAGAATATGCTTTCAGCTTAACTGTTGCCTCACAGTTAGAGATACTCTATTACGAAACTCTTGATTATTCATTTTTGGGAATATCATTTATCATGCTAAACAAGTATATTCCTGGAAAATACCAATCTAATTGTATATTTGGGACTAACCTAGTTTAAATACTTAAGAACAGAATGCACCAATGACATAGTACTCATCTCTTGTTGAGTTAAAATCTTATAGTTGGTGTTTTGGGTAAGATATTACATTGGGATAATGGCAGATTCAACATAGCTTTGCCCAGTGGGTTAGTACTTAAATAGAAATTTTACTACTAATGCCATATTTTTTTCTGATTTTTCTCGAAGATTTACTTCAAGGATGTAAATGTCATTTTAAAATATTATATGGAACAATTTTTAATTTTGTTATTTTAAAATTATTATAAATATTTTCAAAGGAAGAACAAAGTTCAACCACCAAATTCAGTAGTTATTTTTATTAAGGAATCAAGATAAGAGTAACTTGAATATTGATTTTTTTTCTTTTAGTTATAAAGAACTTATGTATTGTTTGGAACACCTGAATGATCCAGTAAAGTCAACCTGACCCTCACTCTACGGCTGACAGTCTGGAAACAATCTCCTAAAACTTTAAAGTTAATAAGCATATCAAATAAAATATTAAATTCTATCATCTTTTGATTTTTAATACATTTTAAGACTCTCCCATTTTTCTTATTCTTGGTGTCATTGTCCCAAGTAGTCTCACCTTCCCTCACGCCTGAAAAATTGCAAAATTAGTCTAATTTTTCTCATTGCTTTTAAACTCTTCCAACCTTTTTTTTTTTGTAACAGCCAAGCTTCCTGTAGTAAACAGAGAACATGTTTTTAAATGATAATTGAAAAGAATTTAATTGAAAGAAGTCAGTCTTATGTACGCAACTGGTTTTATTATTTTTCTCTTAATTATTTACAGAGGTGTGGCTAAGGAACCGATGATAAAGTTCTTTCCTAGATCTGATACCAGAAGCTGGTGAAAGTGTAGCTAAGGAAAAAGAGCCACCTACCAAAAGCAGATGACATTTGGCGGAGGAACTCAGCCACTGCTAAACCACTGTAGTTGGTCATGGAGGGAAAGGGGATAAATAAATATTCTGGCCTCTTGCTTCCTCCATTGTCTAATCTCCTGCCAATGCTTCCCATGGTTTAAATCCAATCTGAGGCTGGAAGGTAAAAGAGCCGGGGTGATGCAGTCCACAGAAGTCCGCCTTCTAGCATACAGAGCATGGCAAAGAGGCAAAGATAGAATAACTAGAACTCCCTCCACTAAATATTTCCAATATTTCTTCTATCTCGCATCTCTCTTCCTTGATCAAAAACCACCAATGGGGCTTCCCTGGCGGCGCAGTCGTTGGGAGTCCGCCTGCCGATGCAGGCGACATGGGTTCATGTCCCGGTCCGGGAGGATCCCACATGCTGCGGAATGGCTGGGCCCCTGAGCCATGGCCGCTGGGTCTGTACGTCCGGAGCTGTGCTCCGCAACGGGAGAGGCCACAACAGTGAGAGGCCCGCGTACCGCAAAAAAAAAAAAAAACAAAAAACCAAAAAAAACCAGTGACAGCCATTCCCTAGGCAGTACTGTGCAAACTATTTAGCCTGACTGAAACTTCTGTCTTCAGAAGAGAAGATCAGGATCCTCACTAATCCTATATTCTGAGAGACCTTGACACTAACAATTTTCCCTGATATCTTTCTAGAGGTCTAATTTACAACACAGTATGTAGAGAAGCCAGGAATTAAAGTAGTAGAACATGAAAACCAAAAAGGAAGATATAAAACAAAGAAAAACAATTAGCATTCAAAAAATGAGGTGAGATTAATCAAAGGCTACAAAAGGAGTGTAACATGATAAAATTAGATGATGGAAGAAAGTGATCTAACATGTCAAGAAAGTGGAAGATTCATGACAGTGGTGAGTACGTGGGTGAATAATGGTTTCTAGTTTATAGAGAGTAATGGAGAAGAGCGGGTGGAGGGGAAAATGGCCATAGTATACTAATTTCCAGAGAATGACTGCTGAGTCAGTAGCTTTAGTTACAAATGCCCCATCAAAAAGAGTATGCTTTATGTAACCTTAGTGCCAAGAACATTTGTTCTTTGTCCGTAATTGGGCATCCCCTTCAGTGCTACTGTTTGCAGAAGATTTTTTTAAAATAATTATTTCCTCAGAACCATCTACAACAGGCTACAAAATATTCCATTTAACATTTGCCTACATGAACATTTTTTCCTGCCTACTCTTTAATACAACCCTGCTTAATGGAAACAGTACTACAAATAAAATTTCAGGCATATGGACCCAAAATCCATTGTTCAAAATCAATAAAAACATTATCAAATGGTAGAAACACTAAGAATAGTCAATATCACCAAACATGATGATAAAATGTTCAAAAGTTATTTTTTCCAATAAAAAGTATGATCTTTCAAAAAGTTCATCCATCACTGAAAGCTTAAAGAGGAGGAAAAATAAAGGTCTTCCATTCAGCATATGTCAGAGTACATAGCAGATATGATCTGATGCTACTTGAGCGTCTATTATATGAGGCTGCCTTTGGAATACCGACACTGATCAAATGTCGAGACAAAAGTTACATGTCCTTCCTTAATGCAGTAGTTTACACTGGGACACTTAAATGTGAAACTTTTTGAAATAAATGTAATGTATGATGGCAAAATATAGAAATTATTTAGAGCTCTTCTTTAAATTAAAGCCATTATTAAAAGACAGAAGGCATCCTTTGCCTACCCTTTTCTGGTATTCCTTGCCTTTTTTTGTCTACCTTGTCACCTCAAATCATATACACTCTCTACATAGATTAGGAATATTCAACTTCATATAATTTAATCCCTTCCCTTCCCTCACATATCTTTAAATTATTCATAATATAAGGTCATATATGGCCACTTTCATATTTAATATCTAAAAAGAGTATTTCTGCTAATGAATAGCAGTATTTATAAGTTTACAATGTAAATTATAGTTCATTTACTTTGAAAACTAAACTGTGCCTATAAATATCGTCTCTTGATGATGACACTGCTCTTCAATCTCTGAAGTAAACAAAACAACACTGTTTCATGCACTTAGTAAAGATATATTCCAGTTGCTTTGAAATTCTCTGGACTTTTCTACTGGTGATACAAACCTTCATAGATACTTGGAAATGTACTTTCAAAGCTGACCATCAGTACTAAATATAAGTTATGACATTCTACATACATATGCATTAGGAATGTGTTTGTTAGAGCGTCCTAATGAAAGCTGAAGACTTTGAAAAGCCCTTTGCCTTTGGAACAGATATCAAGTAGAGCCATTTACATGAATTTAGTATCTGGTTGTCCCACATTCCTATAATTATAAATATGCTTCTAGAATAAAAACAGAAAAGAGTGTAACATATTACAAGCATTTTCAAACGTGTTCTAGTGGTCCTAGGAATAACTAGGGATAAGTGAGTGAATTGAATGAACAGTCCTCCTCTCCCCCAGTTCCAACCTCAGTCAATTCCTTTAAGAAATGTTAAAAAATCACTGATTGATTAGAAGTCCTATTTTGGGGGTAGAACTTTGAACTATAGTGTGGCAAAGCAACTTGCCTAAATTAGAGAGTAACCTAACCAAAAACTAAAGCTACTAATTCCCAATGCTGCACCATGTCATATTTGGGACGGATAACACTGTTGAAAGTGGCTGAAAACTCATATAGGGTAATTCTTTAAATTTATATTTTAAAAAGTATATGGAACGCATGTGACATTTGCAAAATAATAACCTGTTTAGACATATACATAATTTAACGTAACATGTTCTATTCAAGGGACAAAAATAAAAGATATGATTGACACTGAAATTCTAAAACTTTTCAGAAATGGCAGTTAATTTCAATTTATTTGACTGGTTCAGGAACATTTCTATAGGAACTGAATTTTATTTTGCTCCCTTCCATTAACTTTTATTGTATTGTAAACAGCAGCACATCAGCACCATTGGCATAAAATAGCCTGTGAAGTCAACTGTTTGTAACGGACTGTGAATGATAGGAAATTTTTTTTCAAAAGTACTAAAATGCAATATCTTACCAAGAAAGAAACACTCTAGAATATTGTAAAATTGGATGGTGGTGTTTATTAGATTCTCTCTCTTTTTTCAGTGGGCTTTGGTGGATATTTACATTTTCTAAAGACCTAAATGCAACAGCTACTGACTTTCAGGATACAGGAGCACAAAGTACTCCCTTTGTCTTTTTCAGTGTTTTTCCCCCTTAGAACAAAACCCGCTAAATATATCTTTGCTATTTCACCAGTAGCACACTGAGATCTGGATTCTTTTCCCAACATTGATTAGATGATCACTGCATGGGTTATGATTTGGATTTTAAATCCAAGCACAGAACTGCCTCCTCACAACACAAACCAGATTCCCAGAGCAATAAACAAACTAAAGTGTTGGACTGTCAATACAATACTGACACTTCAATATGAGTATCTTCAGGTCTAGGAGTATAGAAACAAATGAAGAGTCATAGTCAACATAATAGCATGAAACTTTAAAGAATTTTTCCACAAAATAAAAGTTCAGTGATAAGCTATAGTTTAGAATCATACCCAATGATTACTTTTCTGAGAAATTAGCAGTTATGAATGTATATTTTTCCAGTGTGCTGGATAAAATATGTACACAGCCGACTGATTTAACACAAGGTTAAATCATTCAGTGACTCGAAGAATATTCTGAAAAAAAAAAGTACTAGAAGAAATAAATTTTAAAACTCAAGGTCAAGCAATGTTTTTCTTAGCTCACCCTTTTGTTATTACAGTTTACACAGTATTTTCAGTCTTTTTGTCAAAAACCTACCTCTCTATCTCAAGTTCAATGGCAACTCACAAAAAAATGAGGAAAAATAAACCTGAATGTATGTGCTTTGATACAAGCAGTCAGAATGAAATTGTGATCTAAATATAATTTTCTGGTATTTAATTTTCTTTTCATTAAATGGAAAACAAAATCTCTAAGTTAAGCAAGATATGCAGAGTTAGGGCTGAAATTTTTCTCAGAAATGTCTATAAAATGTAACCTATTTTATAAACATTTCATTAGAGAAGGCTATACTTTCAGGATGCATAAAATTAATAACAAAGGATCTTTGCTGTGTTCAAATTTCAGGAATTCTGTGACATAAATTTTCAAATAAGATTAGAAGTTTTCCCATAGGCAGGAGATAAAGTTAGTTTGGAAAGAGCAAACAGAAATATCAAAATGTCCCACTAAAGCAAGGAGTACATTTTTAAGCAACATGATTGTTCTCTTCACACCTTCAAATAAACAAACACACACAAAAACTGGATTTAATGAGCTATACTCTTTTATTTACAGTAATTATGTTCTAATGGCTTAAGTTTTTATTTATTTCTCATATATTTTGCAATTTATCTATGTCTACTATTTACATTAATCTGAAAAAATTCAAGTATGGATATACCTTTATATATATAGGTGTGTGTTTATGCTATAACTGTTGCTATTAGAAACTATAACAAGCAGACAGAAAAATCTTCAGTTAGTCATCTTTTCAAAAACAAGGGGACCTTGTGGAGAATGAACAGGCTTTGGAACCAGTTAGATCTGGGTTCAAATTCTAACTATGAGCTATTTGACTTTGGACAAATTATCTTTAAACTTATTTCCTTGTTGCAAAATGGCTTTAATGACACATCTCATAGTGTTCACTGATGGAATGGCTAAAAAAGCATGTATTGCATCAAGTAGTTTCTTGAACACAGTAGGCTTCTAATAAAAGTATGAGTTTATAAGGGGATGGTTCCAGTTCTTGGAACCACAGTATTAAGCTAAGAAAATTTCCACTGAAAGCCAATAATAATAATAAATCATACATGCAAAACATCTAATACAACATCATGCTCAAGAACATATGTTTTCTTATTGATTTGGTAAGTTCACAAGTACTCAACTTTAAAAGATATTAATAACTTTTGCAGTAATAATCAGGGAGAACTGAGGACTGGATAGGTGATTTGAGATTTTAACTAAGGAAATAAATCTGGTTATTACAGATTTTCAACCCCTCACAGGCTTAAATTGGAGACTAACCTGAAATTAAAACTTTGGGATTTGGCAAAAATTCTAAAGTGATCCACCTAACTAGGAGACTTAGAATTTTAGTTCTGGAATTCCCCTTTGATGCCATTTTTTCCAATACCCTTATTTCTATGGATGAGGCAACTGAGACCCAGTGAAGCTACACATACATTTCAGGGTGAAAAAGCTTTCTAACAGTGGATCCCACCCCAACCCACCCTCATCCTTAGGTTCCCCAAGCTTCTTTTAAGATGCTAAGGGTTTTCTTTCTCCAGTCTGAGAAGATCCTTTTACTCAAAGATTTGTGCTCCAACAAAGTTTTAGAACTTCTTATCCAACATCAAAGCCTAAAATTCTCTGAGGAGGACTGTGGTTTGGGGGTGGTAAGAAATCAGTCCCAAAAATATAGGCCTACAAGAAGAATATTATTATTTAGAATCATTGTGTTTAGAATATATTTAGAATCATCCTGTTTCTGTATAAAGACAGATTTAAACTTAAAAACTGAGCATTTCAATCTGCAGAACACTTTGAAATGCCAAGTTTCTCACTGGACCTATTTTATATCTCAAGGAATAGTAGGAGGAGAGAGATTCACTCATTTGCAATCTTTCTTCTAGGTAAATTATCAGGTATTCAGAAAGGCTTTTTAGGTAAATATATGATAAAGAATGTTTAACCATATCCTTAGAATTTCTTTGATGTTGACCCTTTTGTTAAATAAATGTACCTCTCATCAAGACAGAGCTTTTCAAGAAGAATCTCTAAGTTATGCTTAGTTTAGTACTTTTTATTTCTTTAAAAAATGTACAAATATATTTGAAATTCATAAGTTATCCAAACTGTGAGTTATTTCCCCCTGGCTAAGTACATAATAATATAAATCATTCACTTAATATTTGCAGCTCAACCACCAATATTTCTGCTGTTTTAAGTTTACAGATCTTTCCTCTTTATTCTGCTAAATAACTATTGAATGTAACACTTTATCCCCATTCCCACAGCTATAATCAATTCAAGTGTTTTCTCCTAAAATATTTTAACAGCCTCTAAATTGGTTGCCCTTCCAGGGTCTTTCATTTTCCATGCTGTTGTCAAATCTAATAACAGCACTCTATCAACTAAATGCCATCGATGTCTCCCTATGACCTATATGATAAATTCCAAATTACTTAACATACGAGGCCTGTCACAATCTGGCCCCAATTTGCCCTTGTTCATCTAGTGTCATTATCTTCCTCTTACACAACTTCCAGTTTACAAATTGTGTAAACCCCATACTGTTTCAAGACTCTATTACATTTTTGCACATGCTGTTCCCTCTATGTGATGAATCCTTCCTTCATTTCCCCATATGGAGAGCTTGTCCTACATCTTTCAGATTTTTCAAAGATCCCATCACTTCACCAAACACTTCCCTAAACCAGCCTGCATTTTGGCAATACTGTACATATACTGCTAACATCAATCTAATTTATGTTTTTACCTTCATATCAGTCTCTTCCCCCCACTAAACTATAGGTGCTTTGGAGGCAGGGACTTATTCAGCTTTGTAACTCCAGGGCCTCACATAATGCATGGCACAGAAAGAGACAACAGTAAATGTTTGTTGAATGAATGAAGAAATGAATGGGAAGATCTAAAAAAAAAGAAATCAGAGAAATTTAAAAAATAAACAATGAAACTGTGATTTAACTGTCTCTCTCAGTTATCCAGTAGTATGCATACTATTCTACAGTATTATTATATCATATTATCATATAATTATTGGAGTAAAAACCAGTAGAATAATATACACAGGCATTAGGGAAAGATTCATGTAACTAAGATTGCACCTAAATGTTCCCAAGATAGCAAATTGACTAATTCTCTTTTTTTTAAATTTTACGATGTAGTGCTTGGACTTGTTAAGAAGGTGGGTTGGGGTAGAAGAGGTAGCAGAGAAAGACGGATGTAAATTCTCAAGCAATTTTCCAGTTACATGGTCCTCAGAGGTAATCTGATCTATCGCTTAGGCACAGAATTCAGATCTTTTAGAAATTCTTAGGCTGGGCAAGTAATAAAATAATGCTTCATTTATGGAAATGCTGTATGGTTTAAACCACAACATGTTTGGGGGAAAAAACCTTCTGAACTGTAAAGTGATACTCATGGTTTAGTTTTTCCTCCATTATTAAACTTTGACTTATTAAAAGAAAAACGTAATTCTGAAATTTTCATACACCCTTTATACTCTCAGATTACTTTGTCATGACTGGCATATCCCATTCTTTTGATGAGCTCTGGCTCTAGTTTTAATAAAAAGAATAAATGAGAACAATAATACTAGTCTGGTTAAGAGAGAAGAGAGGTCAGTGGCCAAACTAATACAAAAGTTACTAATGTTATAATAGTCTCATTTTCCACCTCCAAATATGCAACTAGAAAACCACAGCTTTTTTTATGTCTTTATGGGGACAATGCAAGGAGTAAAAAAATCCTATTCCTCTTTACAGACATTGCAAATGAATGACTCTTTTTTCATTGGTTGTGAAATTGGCATAAGTCAGGCTGTGTACAGTTAGTAGCTCATTAGTAACTACCAGGTAATTACTGGCTTGCATTCAGATATTGACAGATGCCTAATAAGACACTTAGTGAATTTTTCATTAGTCTTTCTGAAAAAGACTTCAGGGGAAAATATTTCTGAAGGCAGGAACTCTTTTACTTTCCTTTTCTCCCCCCTTGAGCCTTGAAGTATTTTCAAAAATCAGATTTTTAAATGTTAATAACATCATACCTGAATATCTTTCAGCCAAATATTTTACTCTTCAGTAAATTTAGTTTCACTTCTCCTTGCTATCTATGTCCATCTACCAAAAGTCATCACCAGTACTGTGACTGAAAGACACTTAATTTACATGCATTCAATTTTGTATTAAGTTTTCAAAGAATTAGTCATCCACATATCTGACATAATTTTAAAATAATGGGGAGGGGATGGAATCAATAGTTTCTAATAGACATTTTTAACTAGTTTTTGTTATTCAAACAAAAGGCTCAAACAAAAATAGGTAAATATTTGATGCTAGAATATATTTTAAATATTTACCTATCTAACCAAAAATTGTTTAAATTTTATTGTACAGTGAAATTTTAGCACAAAGTAATACATTCACAACAACTTAGCACGCTAAAAATACATGCTAAAAATGGTTATGTGGGGAAAATACTGATTGCTACAATAAAACTCAATTATATCATCTACAAAAGTTGCAGAACATTTCATTATTGATTCTTCAAAGGAGATATAACTGCTGAATGCTAAGTGTAATTTTAATTTGACAACATTGCTTTTGCTGTAATTAAAACCCTAAAGTGATCTTTAAATAACTCTTCATTCCAATTGCATCCTGATGAGTTTCTTTATAATTGGAATGCCAACACCTAAATAAGCGACTCATCCGACACTTGTCATACTTCACTGTTCCCACCCTTAAAAAAGCACCTCTAAAAGCTTTCTGTTGGCATTTTTAGTTAGACATATTTATTTAAACAACTGAGAGAAACTTGGGCAGAGTTAAGGAGTGATGTGACTTCAGTGATGTATACCTCCTTTATTATTTATTTTTTAAATTTATTTTTATTAAGGTATACTTGATTTACAATATTATGTTAGTTTCAGGTGTACAACACAGTGATTCAATAGTTTAATAGATTATACTCCATTTAAAATTGTTATAAAATTTTGACTATATTCCCTGTGCTGTAAAAATATATCCTTGTAGCTGTTTTATTTTATACATAGGAGTTTGTAACTCTTAATCCCCTAATTCCACTTGGCCCTTCCCACTGTTAGTTTTTAATTTTTTAAAATTCAGTGGCTTCATTCTTCTCTACAATGGTATACATTTGAAGGGCTTCACCTGACAGGATTAAATTATCAATAATTCTCTCTTCCTTGTCATTTCACCTCTTTCCTTCTTCCAGGGGTTTTGATCTAAGCTTACTGCCAGAGAAGAAAGCAATCTCCTAAGCTAAGCCATACAAATGTATGGCTTTACTTGGGATCTCTCAGTGAAACTTTACAGTCTCTCAGTACTTTACAAGATATTTGAAGATGAAAACACCTAATAACAAAGGTGACATTAGGTCACTACAGATTAATAAAAATTTGTTCCTCTTCTTCATTCTGGGAAAAACCTAATCTTTAAAAAGCTACCTGCATCTAAAATATTTTGAGTGTTCATGAATTGTTTGTGGTTTCTGTTATATTCATGTCATCTTCACCTGGATCCCATTCTTTTTTATTATGTCCTTCTCCTTTGCTCTTGTTAATTCCCTCATCCTCAGCTATTTTTTCCTCTAAGACTTTTTGCCCATCCCTAATTCTAGCATTACCTCCCCCATATCAAATTGCTTCCTTCATTTGCTTTATATTTAGAGTCTTATAATCTACTCAGAGTTATAAAAAATAGAAAAATAAAGTACCTATAGAATTTATATTCAAACAATTTCCTAAACGTTACTCTAATTTGAAAGCTGTTTTTCATGTTACTTTTTGTTGATGCTGTTGATTACATAACAATAAATTTAATCATGTATGTAGTCTAACTGATAACTTTTAAATATTACTTCACTGTCTTTAAAGAATTATACTTTCACTTAGTATTTAAAAAAAGAAACCTATCAAATTGCAATAATAACCTTATTTTTATAAGCAAGTATTCTGTTTCAGTTCAATTAGGATATATGTATATATTAACTTATAAAAATATCATTCATTTACTATAAAAACTATTTAGAAAAGCACAATTAGAGAAAACATTGACAATGTCAAAGTGCTTTTTATGTATGACTATAGAAGGTCTGAATAAATATATCTAATTCTTATTTACCAATATTGTCACAAACGAATATAATAATGTAATCTTAAATTAAGAAATGCATTTGATGAAAGTATATAAAATAAATAAATAAATATATATATATATTTTTTTCTAAATGAGTATTTTATGCACTGGTGAAATACTGAATCATTTGTGCTATGGGACCAACCTTTGTGTCTGTGAGATCCATCCATGTTGCTAAATTCAATATGATTTTCATCAGCCCAGTAGAGTCTATGGTTGACATAATCTATTGTTAGTGCCATAGGTCTAGAAATCTTGGTTTCTATGACAACACTCTGATTGGTTCCATCCATTCCAACACGTCCAATGTGAGGATACTCACAGCAGTCAATCCAATATAAATACCTAGAAAAGAAAATCAATAGCCACGTTGTTTACAGACACTCAGGGAGTAAAACATCTTACAGTATTTCTCTTATTTGCTTAGCTATTCCCAAATTAATTCTTGTATCTCTCTAAATTGCAGCTTGTAAGAAGCATACTTCAATGCAAACTTTTCTTATGCTTTTTTTTAAACATGTAGCACACTCTGAAATATCCTTATAATTTTAAACATATGTTTCCTTTAGTATATAACTCATATGTATATAACATTTCTGCAAGTGTTAACAAATAATAGATGCCCAAAACTAAAGAGGTAAACCTTCAAAATGCATCTATAATGTTAGAGGAATAAAAGTATCTAAATATTTATTTTTCTTTTGTGTGTTACCTATGAAAAATTCAAAATGAATTACGGAGAAGAACATTATATTTTCTTGAATGTTCATTGTTCAGTGTGGTAGCCACTAGCCAATTGTGACTCTTTAAATTTAAGTTAATTAAAATCATATAAAATTAAGTAAATTCCAAAAGTGAAAAATAATTTCCTCCATTAAATCTGCAGTACTATTAACAAAGTACTGCAGATTCTTAGAGGTGAATAGTAATGTTTTTGAGGTCATTAAGTAAATTATGAATTTCAAATGGTCTGAGCTCCATGTAATAGCAAATATCTTTTGTTTGTATTCTGAACATTTTATTTGGCTAATCTTATCATCATCTTGAACCAAGATACCACGAAGAAGAGGAAGAGCATATTTCATGGAGTCCAACATCTGTTACATCACCCCCAATAAGTTCACTGAGAGTTTGAGGCCTGAAATCCTCACCCTGACACTCAGATTCTTCATTATTAGACACAGACTTTTTCAATTTACTTCCCACTATTGAAATGTATGAACTGAGGTCTAGCTGGAGTATTTATAGTCCTACATTTTCACTTTTTTGCTTTTATCGTATCATTTGCCTTGCTCCTGCCTCTTCAATACAGATATTATGATTCAGACGTTATTCATAGTGTCCCCTCTGTTCTCCACAAATTCTTCTCTGATTTGTGTCAGTTCATGTTTTTCAAGGTAGGTTACAAGATTATATGTATTTAAGAAATGGTTTGTTAAGCAAAGTAAGCATCATCTTGTTAATTAGAGGATTTTTCTGAGCTTTTAATACGCTATATGATATAATGACTCTCTAAGAGGGAGCTAAAATATCCTTTTTTTATCACATAGTTTTGGGTAACTACATTTCTTTTCCTAGAGCAGTTCACAGGAAACACACTTTAGGAAACTGTGCTTTAGCACCTTCCGGTCTACAGAATTTCTTTATCACATGTATAACTGAACAACACATATATCATGCACATAGGAACCCACAAAGCAGTAATGATGTAGGTTCTCAGGCTTCAGAATCAGAGAACCTAACTCGATAAATCAGTTGGTGAAACATCTCTGATAAACCCCAAAGCTGTGCTTAAGTGGATTGAGAAACATATCTTGAAACACTGATTCACTGAGGCTATATGTGTCAGACACTGCTTAGTACTGGGAACACAGAGGTAAACAGATATGATTTTTGCCATTAAAGATCTCTCAGTGAATACAGTAGAGGTGAATGTAAAACAAATGAAAAAATTAAAGCATATTATGATAAAACTACTTTACCATGGAGGCACAAAAGAAGGAATGACAATTTTACCCAGATGGAAGAAAGCATGAAACATCTTATCTTCATAACTACCTTATAAATTTCTTGATAACAATGATCTTTTATCTCTTTCAGAATTTAGAATAAAGTATAACTTAAAGATTTTAATGCTGCAACAGGTCTTGAAGATCATGTAGTTTCAGGCCTTCATTTCACCGACAAACTGAGACCATAAAATATTATGAGCTTTGTCTTAGTCTGTTATGATAGTGATAAAGCTGGAACAAGGGCTCAGGTCTCTAGATTTATAGACTAGCTTTTTTTAAATGTATTTTTTTATATTTAAGATAAAACTCATATTCCATTAATAATGTTGTCTAGCTTTTTTTTTTTTTCTAAGCAAAACTATGCAGAGTCTTAAAAGCAAAAAAGGCCTAAAAACAGGTTACTTGGGTTCATATTCCAGGTCCACCCATGTGAACTTGGCACTTTAGTTAGCCTCCCCTGAGCCTGGATTTACTCACATATGTTCAGAAGTGATAATAATAGTTTCTACTCACAGAGTCCTGTAAGGATTAAAAGAGAGAACACAGGGAACAAACTTGGAACATTTATGAACATGTAGTTAAGTATTCAGCAAATATTAACTATTATTATTTTACTTGCACTAGCTACACAATATATGCATTCATATTGGTTTAGTGATAACTGTCTAATAAATTACTTACTGCATCTAGATTGTATGTATGTTATTACATGATTTGCCTGGATTTTATCATGTGTGTTATTACCTGATTTGCCTATTTAAGTACCCATCAATTAGAAGAATATTATAAAAATGTTTTACTGTATTGAAGGAAAGCATAGTTTAACTGTACTCAGTATAAATGAGCCTTCATAAGCACAGAAATTACTGTGCATCTCTCCTTATGGGTAGCTAACTTGCGATGACTAAATTTCATTTCCTTTTCCATAATTAAGCCTCATTACTATACATTTAAGTTTCTCAAAAAGCCCATACTAGACATTCTGGTCATTTTAACATCTAAAATGCAACCTGCCAAATATTATCCAAGTAAAAAATTTGTTGTAAATAATTAAAGCTGAAAAATGAAAAGTTCAGTGAAAATGTCAAAAGGAGAGTCTTAAATTTCACCCATATAATATGTAATATTTACGTAAGATCACATACGAAAAATCTCAGCTCCAAATAATAGCTATTCTGTAAGTTATAATCAAGAGTAAACATATAAAAGAATGTCTTCTTGTAACCATAACAACAGGCTTTTGTGATTCCTGAGGATGTCTTTTGTTGAATCTGATACATCTTATTTCTTTAAAACAAATTAAAATAGAAGTCTGCTATCAGTTTTCACTTTTTTTTTTTCCTGAATTCAGGGAACGTATTTAGAGAAATTTCTTCCAGTTGGAATTATTTCTGATTTTGAATTATAAAATTAATTTTTAATGTTCATTCCCTGTGTGTTTTTGCCTAAATATGGGATTATAGGCTTAAAAATTGGTAGGAAAAAGGTGGGGATTTTTAATGTGACTGGTTAGCTTAATGAAATATTTCTGTTTTTCCCCACAGCAATAAAAAACGGAGTTTTCTTTCCTTATACGATTTTCATTCCCTCACAACAAAGGTTCCCTTTGTTATGACTCTTCTCTTTGAAACATGCAGGTTGTTTACATACCAATAAATTGGTTTCTGCATAGATGCAGGTGCAATGCCCCTGCAAACTACAATCCTATGGTTTGTGTATATCCAGTAGCCTATTTATTATTACCTTCAACAGTAAATTTAACAGTTTCTATGTTAGGCACAAGTAGTAATTAAGCCATGGCTTTTCTGTTAAAGGAATTCGCTTTCTAGATGGAGAGAGAAACATTTACACCAATAATAGTCACGTAATGTTACATGTTCAATATGTGGTGGCTACTGAGATGCAACTGGGGAACTTTCACAGAGGAAGTGATATTTTTTGCCGTTGTTGAAAAAATAAGAAGTTATTCTAACTGGAGGAAAAGCACAGGGGCATTGTAGAAAGTAAGAATAGCATCAGCCAAGATATAGAAGCACAAAATGTGTCTTTTCCAAATGTATTTGCACTTCCAATATCCATATTAACAATAGTGGATAGAGATTCTGAGTATATAAAGTGTCCTTCGACATACTCTCATTAAACGTATTTCGAAGTCAAAATAGAACCCAGTATTATTTTCTTGTGATATTGCTAATAGAGTATTAGAAAAGGAAAATAAATAAAAATATGTTTTAAAAATAAGGCATGCATATAGCTGATTCACTTTGTTATACAGCAGAAACTAACACAACACTGTAAAAAAATTATACTCCAATAAAGATGTTGAAAAAAAAATGCATGCTTATAATGATTAGGCAGTTAAATTTCCAAAAAAGCTCATATTATCTGTAGTAACTTAAAATTTTATAAAAAGGCAAATTGTTAAAATGGAAAAAAAAGTATTCTTTTTCTTATGCCCTGTTCGGATGGCTCTTGGAAAACCTGCTCACAACCCAAGATAACTTTGTTACTGGAAACTCTAATGTGATATATGCAATAGGGAAAAGAGCTGACCAAAATTTGGAAACTGGATTAAATCCCCAGTTTAATATTGTATTACAGTACCTAAATGATCCTGAGAAAGTCACTTAGCCACTTTGAGGCTGAATGTTCATACTTGTACTAAAAGTATAATAATAAAAATACTCATATCTTTTTTAGAGACTCTGAGTAAACAGTACAAGCATCTAAAGTGATAAAGCACAGAGATAGTTTTCTAATTCATAAAATGCTATAGAAGTGATATTGATCATCATTATCATTATTATTATTATATGGGACCTCGAATCCCAGTAGGTCCTTCCCCTTTCTTATATCTGCCCCTTTTCCTCTGTTCCTCATATTCTGAGGAAATCGTTTTTCTATTTACCTGTTTGCCCAAGCCATAAGCCTCATAAGGTTTGTTTTGTTGTTGTTGTGTTGTATTACATTCTGATTTATCCCTAGCTCTTTTTTACTCTATAAAGTGAACTGGTATCAAAGTTCTGAAATTTTATATACTTAATTTACTCCCTTCGTATGACTTATTTTCAGTTCCTTGGATATGCCTTGCTTTCCTATGTGTCTTTGCTTTCCCATAAAGCTTCTTCTTTTTGCCTGAAATGACTTCTGCTCTGAAATGTACCACATAACCCGGCTAATTCTTACTTCACCAGTCTTGTCCTGGAAGATTTCACTGACCCCATTTGAGATAGAAACATTTTCTGTTTTCTCCACTTCATGAGTTATTGTATTATATGATAATTTTTGCTTATCTACCTACTCACTGGACTGTGAAATACTTGGAGACAAGGGTTGTGACTTTTATTTTTATATTATACCTAGAACAGTGCCAGATATACACTAGATGCTAGAGAAATATGAGTTGAATAAATGAATGAGTAGATGAATTTATTTTCTGTTAAACAGTCATATCATACATTTACTTTAATGTCATAATTTCTTGTTATGCTGAAGTGACATCTTAAAGATAAAATTATGCTCAGCACAGTTTTAACACTATATTTTCTATTCTACTTTAAAATGCATCTATGTCTATGTCTCTTCTGTATAAATGACAACTTTTATAAACCTTAAATGTAAATGATATTAATGACCTAAAATTTATGATTAAGTAAATTTTAATTTATTTACATTGATTTAGTACATTGATTCCCAATCAATAACAGAATGATTGGGATCATTGGATTTCAGCTGAACTTAAATGTAATAGCCAGGAAAATGATCTGTCTACTTGTATCTTCTTTACCATTCTTACTAACCAGCATATCTAAATTGGTACTGTGACAACTGGCATACTACCATTATAAGAAAGGACCCCCAAGCTACCTTCTAAATGTTTAGTCGCTTTACTGCATTAGATACTCCAATGATCTTTATCTTCTCTTAAATAATCCTTACCCTATTCCTCACTAAATATCGCGACAGAAATCACCTTCTCAAGGAAAGAGGGGTCAGTAGTATTGGCATATTCAAAACATATGCAAATCACAATGGCAATCTGACATAGAAAGGTTCAATTGCATTTTTATTAATCTTACAATTTGAGCTGCCATTTTTGAAGCAAGATTGTACAATATTTTAGACAGCTATGGCATTTTCACCCTTAAGCTCATCTCATAAAAGCTATTTTGTATGAACAAAAAAGGTGTCATTAAATTTTATCTGTTGGAATCTGTTTATCTGCTATGTGGCTTTAATTGTTTCATAAAAAGATCTAATTTTTATGTTTCTTGGGTTATAATCTGCCATTCCATATCATAACAAAATAATATTTAAAAATGAAATCAAAGGAGTCTTCCATAATATCTACAATAATTTAGTACTTCATTGTTTAAGTTGACACTTTTGGTGGATGGGTTTATGTTGATGATAACTTAAGACTGCTGTCAGTTTATGGGATAATAACCATAACCTGGGAGAAATAAAACTTAAAGCTAGATTCAGCTGTGTTCACTATGCTAGCATACAGTTTTTGCTTTATAATTAGGAAATTCCATAATACTGTTATTATTAACAGATGTTTCTTTCATTTGGAAAATGAAGCATCTTGAAAATTCTTGGATGAGAAGCTAAGATAGCCGTACTGATTTTGAAGAAAAGGACAATGGACACACTAAAATAAATATCTTCTGATAAAATACCAAAGGACTCAAACATTCATATTCTTATGAATGAATAATGACGATAGCCAAATTTAGTATATCTGGCCACTATTTCTTGAAACATCTATAGAAACAGATGCTCTTGTAACTCTGTTTCAGTTAAAATAGAATTGACACTCTTCTGTTACTATGGTAAAGAAAATATTTTAAAAGGTAACAAAATAGTTACATAATTATATTGCAAAAATTTAAAACTTGCACCATTACCTTGGAAACAGAGTAGTATTTACAGTACAAGTCTTCTACTATTAGGTACTGCTTTTACCCAAATTAATATTTAAAATCAAGCTCCATGCATACTATGATATGATCACTTTGCCAATTATAAACATGAGACCAAAAATCAGAGACACAATATATTAACAAGAAGCAAAATCTAATTATTGCATATGGCATGATAAAACAGTGATTTGGTAAAACACTTTATAGGAAATTAATTTAGACAGCAGAAAATTTAGAGCACTAGAGTTAGCATAATACTTGTTACTGTAAATGTTTCCTATTTTTAAAAAGCAAATTTAACAAACATGTTCAATAGGTTGAACTTCTACAGAGATCATTTTGGAGTAGGTAACCACTCAAATTGTAGTGTAAAAGAAAGACTTGCCTTCTCTACCTACCAAAACAACATAATTGAAAGTGAATGATAATGGTCATAATATAGAACTTCAGCAAACAGGTTTTGACACCTAAATGTGTGTTCATCCCTCATCTGAGATATCCAGCCAGATGCCCTTGATCCTTATGATGACTTGTTCTTCTTTCTCACAGAGAAATGCAAATGAAACCCAACTCTAATATGAATCTTTCCCGATATTCCTCCTATGCTTTTCCCTCTGAAGGCATAGATAATGCACCCTGTTATTTATTATTCATGGATGCTATTTAAGTCTCCTGCTCTAAAGTGGTTCAGGAATTACATCATCTCTATTCATGACTACTACAAATACTACAAAACAGGATCCAAGAGTTTGTGCTTCGCCTGTCTTTCCTCCAAGATTTAAACACATTAGAATTTGGATAAATCTGTATGTTTTATTCATTTCAACAATACATTTATTGATTAGTTAGAAAAAGAGTTATGTTTAAAAACTTAAAAAAATACTTGCTCTAAAATCCCATCACTTTAATTTTTTTCTTAAAAAAATTTGTGATAGTCACATTTCTTTTCTTTTTTTAAGTTTTTTTGATGTGGACAATTTTTAAAGTATTTATTGAATTTGTTACAATACTGCTTCTGTTTTATATTTTGGTTTTTTGGTCACGAGGCATGTGGGATCTCAGCTCCCCAACCAGGGATCAAACCTGCACCCCCTGCATTGGAAGGTGAAGTCTTAACCACTGGACCACTAGGGAAATCCCTGTTATAGTCACATTTCTCTTTTTGATTTCTCAATAAAACTTTCTACACATTTACACTTTTCATGGGTTCCCATGTTAAAATCTATAGACCAGGATTTACCATATTGGACATAATCCACAGTCTTAATCTTTAATTTAAGATTTTCAATGTTTGTTACAAACCCAGCACGAGGATCTAAAGACAGGTCCCTGGGAAACTTCAGCCTTTTGCTAACCAGTATAGTAGGGTATAAGCCATTGAGTTTGGATACTTCAATGATCCTTTTTTCTGTGTCAGACCAATAGAGGTTTTTTCCAATCCAATCGACAGCAAGTGCACTGGGGACAGCTGTGTTATGCACTACCTAACAAAATAAGAATTTAAAAAGTTAACAGTGTAAATGCCTAGAATAAGAACTAAGCAATTGCTTCTTGATTTTTTTCAGAGATACAGAATTGTATTTAAACATTTGAAATGGGATTTAGTTAAGCACAAAACATAGAACAATTTACCTAATAAAATTACTTACTTGTTTATGAGGAATTACCCAATATGTAATCAGACCCCTAGAAATTCCATAAAGGTTTAAGAAAGAAACACCAAAATAAAAGGCTCTTGGATGGTTACACAGTTGTTTATCACATTTTCATTAGAGTTTCCTTCTCCTCTCAAAATTTTGGGCAAAAATTCTATCACAGGCAGAGACACACAAGCACAAAAATTTATTGATGTTATTTATTAATAACAGGTTCTTGGGGAGATACCAATAGAATTCACCACTCCCCCAACTGTTCTTGCCCTATTTAAATTATCTACTAAAAAGAGAGAAAAAAATACAAGCAAGAACATACATTAAGTATTTCACCCAACCAAAGGGAAGTAAAAATATACTCATTCAACTGCTGTGCTCAATTGTAACCTATGTCAATATCAAATATAATAAGGATATAGGCTTTGTATGCACAAATATGCTGCATATAAAATAACCAATAGCAGTTATTCTGAGCTCCCTGTACCCAACCTACTGATTGTTTTGGCATTTTATATATATATATATACACAATACAAGGTTTCATTAATATTTTCAAAACTGATTGCTTCCACCAAAGCTTTCTATACAATATTATAGATGGCTACAAAAAAAGTTAAAGTAATTGAGTTCTATCTACTTGAATTTGAACTTCTTTATAATACATTTTACTACATATATACAGTGCAAATAATTTTATTTTAAAACTCAAGTTAGCATAGAAATGGTGCCAAGTAGTTCATATCTATAAGGTGACACGTGTTTAATTACGATGCTGCCTACTCAGAACATCAATGATTTTACACAAATGCATTCAACTAATTCCATCTATAGCAAGTTAATTTTAATAGTGCTATAAGTTCAATCTACAGTCTAATAATTATTTTTTTCAACTACAAATTCTCAGGGTCAACATTTTCTTTTATATAAATCAACACAATCAAATCTCAGGCACTAATCATTCAAGCCTTAAGCATCCACCACATTTTCTAGGGTTGTGAATAAGGTTTCAAATTTTATTTATTCAATTTGATTTTTACCTTATTGCAAGTAATAGTGTCATAATGAAACATAAGGATAAAAACCTCCAATTTCATATTTAAAGTATATATTAACCTACACTGTACAAATGTGAAATTCAAACCAACCTAATACATTCTATGAGTTGCATCATTACCATCAAATAACATTTTCTATTCAATTCAACCACACAAATAAAATATTGAATAATCCCATCATTGTAATATGTAATTACCTTAATATCACTTCCATTTAAACACATTCTGTTTATGCGACTGCCATTGGGTCGACTAGAATCAATCCAATAGATAAATTCTTCTCTGTAATCAAAGTCTATACCAATAACATTGTTTAATCCCTAAAAATAAAAAAGAGTATGTTGGAATAATAGTTAATAGGAATTGTTTTAAAATGATTAAGGAATTCATAAGAGTCAGTATTTCCCTTTGAATCTAAGTAGTTACAGTTTTACAATAAATAGCATTTGTGAGAATACCAATTCTTTATAAAAGCATTGTATATTTACATTTTTTCTATACCATACACTTAAGATGTTACATAATTTATTGTATTCAAAAATATTTTCCAAGTAGGAAAAATTTTGGAATGTTTATAGCTAATGGTTTAAGTAAATAGCCAGTAACATGGAAAAAAATGCTTTTAGAGAGATAAAGGAAAAGAGTCTCACTTTAAGTTAATATTAAATATAAATTTGATGCCATTATGAGTATACATCTAAATTGGAAAGGTAGACGACTCCCAATAATTTAAGATGAGCTCTTGATAGATATCTGATGAAAGTCAGAAAAGAAGGTTTAAAAATTTAACTTTCCCTAAAAGCCTTTGTCTCAACAACATAGCAACATTCTCTTTTTTTCTCATGCTTCAAGTAGCCCATTAGGCAATACAGTGGCATATTAGAATTTAAAAGTTAAAACCTTAGGTGAGTATTTGACCAAAGAGGAACTAGGTAGTCAACATCTTTTTATTCCACATGGTAGAAATGTGAGGAAATCCCTCCCTTCAGACTCACAATTAATGCATTTTTTAGCAGGTAACAAAATTGAACATGAATTCAGCTGATGGGTTTCTGGATACTACAGATCTTTGGTTTGGCAGTCCCACTGTTTCAGTGATTTGATTTGAGGATTGTACATCAGGATCTGAGAATTTTCTTAGCTGTTGAGTTTTCCAAATGATTGCTTAGGGATTGGTTTAATTCTGACCTATTGTTACTGCTAATAGATTTACTACCCCAATGGACTAACAAAACTTGGATCAAGATTTCAATTGTGTTAACTTGTTTTAAGAGTTGAATATTTTATTAATATATAAACTCGTGCTAAAAAATAATTGACACCATAGACACTTGGCAAAGCCCCAGAGATCTTTGTCATATCTCTGTATCTGATGTAAGCTTTTTACATCAATATTCACCCTAAGGTTGTTATTGTCTCAAATTGTTTTAGGGGTCGCTTAAGAGTACTTATAGTCCTATAAGTAAGGATTAGCATCTTCAAGGAGATAGTTTTGTTTGTTTGTTTTGTGGTGTGCTTCAGTTTGGTTTGGGGAGGGATGGTTGTTCCCAATTCTGAGTTCTGTTTCCACATCTATACTCAGAATTCAAAATTTTATAATAACACTGAATCAGAGATACATAATTTTTTTTTTATAAAACTCAGGCCAAAGCTAAATTAGTGCTGTCCAGATTTTATTTCTTTCCAATGATCTCCAAGACTAAGGATGACCTATGTATCACTATTTGCAACAACTCAGAGAAGGTTCTTGCAAATACTGATTTTTTCTTCTCTTAGCCAGGCTAAATTCTAGCAGTGATGGTGTTAAAATCATAGGTTCAAATCTTATGCTTTTATTTGGCTTAAAAGGAGCAATCTCCTTTTCTTCAGCTCTAGATTATAAAGTTAACCTGCAATCACTTAACCCCACTATGCCCAGATGAATAAATGCAAGTATAAGTCTTACTGACAGCATCACTAATCAAGAATAATGATTATAAATGCTAAAAAAATGCTACTAATATTCCGTCTCAGATTCAAAAGATTCATTAATTATTCATGCACACCCTAATAACTGGAGAACTACTTAACTAAATACATGTAAGCATTCATATCTAAGAAGTCATCTATGCACAATCAAGGCTCTAAAATATAAACAGAATGGATTCCAAGTTCTGTAGAGGGTTTAATAAATTCATTTCAATGGTAGTCTACAGGGCTTCCCTGGTGGCGCAGTGGTTGAGAGTCCACCTGCTGATGCAGGGGACACGGGTTCATGCCCCGGTCCAGGAAGATCCCACATGTCACGGAGCGGCTAGGCCCGTGAGCCATGGCTGCTGAGCCTGCGCATCCGGAGCCTGTGCTCTGCAATGGGAGAGGCCACAACAGTGAGAGGCCCGCGTACCGCAAAAAAAAAAAAAAAAAAAGTAGTAGTCTACAATATTCTTTCTGTTCAAATGCTTTTCTCACTGGAAGAATAAGATAAATGGGTTAGGGTTCTGTGATGCCCTGGCAATTCAGATGGGTATATTAGAGCTCTATAGGGAAAAGGTGGGAGAGAAAGTTGTCTCTGACCTTAGCAAAGATTCACCCACAATCCCCAGTCATGGCAGAATTATCCTATTCCTTTCTTTACAATAATCAATTTAGATAATGAAAATCCAATTCCAAATTTAGCAAGTCAACTACAATAAATTAAAGCTGTGAATTGCAGAGAAATTGAAGCTCTGAATTCTGACATATCTTTCCAGCCAAACTGGTCATTTTTCTACAGCTTTACCCTTAATCCCTTCAGAAAAGAGTGTAAAGCTCTCTCTACAGAATCATACGCAAGGAACATTAAAACAGCCAAGGGCATGGTCAAAGTAATGTCTAAAAACTAGAGTCATCCCAGTGGTTTCAGAGCTGAAAATTGGTTTCATCAAAATCCTATTTGCTTCTTTTATTCCTGTGGCTGAAGATCTGCACCCTTTGGTTCAAGATGATTAATTTAGGAAATTGTGTTTTGTTTCTCTATACAATTTTACTGGAATAAAAGTCACTGCTAGAATTGAATTGGATAACATATTGGAAAGCTACTTGATTAATTTTCATTTCTAAAATCCATGTTATTAAAGTACATTTTCTAAATGTGTTGTACGAATTTAAGTTATAGCTGTCTTAGCTACAACTATGTTTTAGAATATATAGGGTAAAAACATTCTACCAGTTGTTATAATTTTATACTATAAAACTTCATGAGATTCTTACTAAATACGATAAAGAGAATAAAATTTAAGATATTAGGATAAATTGTTCTTCCTAATTATTTACACACAGAATTCCCAAATAATTAAGGCACAGATGTTGTCTTTTCATTTATTTTTGACTGAGAGAAAATGTGGAGAAACAATTACTGCTATTTTCTACTTCACTCTGCATATGTAGACAAAATCTTTGAGGAAGAAATTGGTTTTTACCACCTTGAACTCCTTGAAAATTTCTGTAATGCCATGATGAAATTGTGGTTAAAAATAAGTTTCCTAACAAAAATGACATATTTCAAGCAGCCCACAAGCAAAACTTTAAGGCTTGTCTTTAGTTTCTTGGGTCTTTACATCCTTACTCCGTGGTCACCACTAACAAATGCTCTCCAAAGACACAGGTGTTCAGGGTCCTTGTGCATTTCCTTACCTTCCTCACTACCTCCTTATTTCCATAAACTGCACTAAGAAACTGTTTGAAATTCATCCCCACTTATGTACTAGTGATTGGCAATAGTCTAAAGTTATATCACCAGGAAAAAAACACTATAACAATGTGAGCGTTAAAATGGTTTGGCTGTATGAAATAGACTTACATCATGCGTGGAGATAAAAATCATTTTGGTCCCTTAAGAACAATCCCTGATAATGTATTAGCCATGAAAGACAAAAAAAAAAAAAAAAAAGGATAGCAGTAGAAATGTCTTGAGCCACAGGGTTGGAAAATAAAGCAAGGAGCTACCACTGAAGCTCTGTTATAGTTCTTTCTTGAAGATCATAAATATTGTTGCTATATTAGTTAAATTTGTGGTTCAGCTGAGCTTATAGAGTATTCTAAAAAGAAAACTTTCTCACTTTGAGATAGCACAATCTAAAAGGGAGAAATGCTAAAAACAAAAGAAAGCAAAACAAAACAAAAAACTTATTAAAGAGAAAATAAACACGTCCCATTTCCAGAGACTATACAAGAAAATCAATAGCTTGCACACCTAACTTAGAAGGTCTAGAAAGGGTATGGAGAAATATACTTAAGAGAAAGAGGTAATTTTCAATATTTTTTAAGTTTGATATATGCTTAAAGTTATACTGCACTGGAAAAAAATAAATTAATGCAGAAAATCATTTGGGAAACGAACACTTTTCCATTTTAAAGCAGTTATGTAAATTTAAACTATCTCCCTATGGGTATTACTCATCTCTTAAAGAAATAGTCATTTAATTCTTATATTTTAAATAGACTTCTGTTTAGTTTTTACAAACAACATGAAAATATTTTGTATTTTACCCAATCTCTTAAGGTACATAATTAGAGAAAGAGGCAGTATGAAACAGTGGATATTGGTGGCACACTCCAAACTCAAGAGCAAGAATCTAAACCTCACAGACATTCCTGAATAAGACAAGTATGCATGTGGTAAGCACACGGAAAGTTTGAGGATGCTGGTGAATTAAGAGCACGGGCATAAATCACAGTGGCAGCTGCTACCCAGCTTGGATTGTGTCCATACAGGGATGTGAACCCAGAAATGCTACACCTTCCTATTTTTTCATGAGTAGCCAGAAATCTGGATTTTCATGTGAAATTTTAATTTTCAATTTGTGACTTAGAAGCTGCAAAATCCAATTCTGTGGGGAATAGTAAACATCACACTTGCTAATGAATATCTGCACTTAAAGTAAGACTAAATTCTTAAGCAATATGAATGAAACTCTAACTATAGCAATGGAGGTACCCAGGAGTGAGTGGAAAAATATCTTTAGTTAAGTATTCTTTATGTTGCTGAAAAATCAACACGTGAATGGACTTCTTCATCTAATGCCTAGTGCTGGCATAAACATAACAAGAAATATCTTTATTTTTGGCACACTTGTTCTAGAGAGTGCTATCACATATTCATGTCACTATTGCACAGTTTGGGGCAAAGAGAAATTTGCAGCAGGACAGATACAAGCCACATCTTTCCAAAGAAGCTACTTCTGACGATCAAAGATATGCTAAAACTAACTGTGATTTCTCTAGTCAATGTAATAATCAGTCTAGTTTTAATGATTTGATTTTATGCTACTTTCACTGCAGACTGGGAGGGAAAAAAAAGTTGAGGGAAGCAATTAACATTTCCATCCTGTCATAAATGGAAATCATTCCTTTCATCTCAGATAGTATATATGAGTAAACTCTGACAACAGAACTTAAGCATCAAAATGGATCAGTAGCCCACATTCTCTTGAAGTAGGTGGGTTGAGGGATGAAAAGCGTAAGGCTGAATATACGCACCTCATAACCTTTTAACCATGACTGGATTATAATCGTACTTTTGCTCCCTAGCTAATTCCAAATTTTAAAGGCTAAGGATCATCAATCCCATATTATTCCTTAGTTCTAAGAACAGAAACTTGAGGTTCTGGAAAAGATGTTTATTTTTAAATCCCAAGGGCTGTGGGGCTGGGGGGACAATCTGGGTAATGCACAACTACCTTAAAAGAGAGTTTTATACCTTCCCTAGTCTAGCTGTTCTTAAGAGAGTTTTTTTCCTTGCATTAGCTATGGTTTGCATCTTCTACTTTCTTGGATATGGTGTGATGTCACAAGTTGGAGGCATCACCTGGACAATTCAAACAGAACAAAGTTTATGGCAATCTTATATGCATACATGCGTGGATCCCTGAATACATGCTTCAGAAGTACTAATTATGAGGTATTGCTACAGCTCTAATGCATATCTAGAGTGACCGTATTAAATACTATGAAATCATCATGGAAATGTCATACCTGTTTTAAAAGTGTGTAGTTGGAACCATCAGTGCTAATTTTCCTTATCTCATGATGATCAGCAAGAATTAGAAAAGGTTCTTCATCTAAATACCAAGACAAGAAACATATTAGACTTTAGTATTTATGGTTTTCAACTCTGCTTAGTCTCAGTTTAGTTACTACAGCGATGCAAGTTCAAATGCAGTGCCCTCTGGTACATTAATGGTTAAAAAATTCTTCCTGAGCACCTCTACTGATAACAATATGAAAAGAAAGCAGATGCCTGTGCAGTACAGAAAATCTAGACAATTCCAAATCCCTCTCCTTCCCTCAGTCTTCTTGAATATTAAATTATCTAATTTATTTGAAATTAGTAGAAAACACCTGCTGTTAAAATCTTATTTTTTGTTGTTCCTTTTTTTTAAATTGGAATATAGTTGATTTCCAATGTTGTGTTAATTTGAGGTATACAGCAAAGTGAATCAGTTATACATATACAATATATCCACTTTTTTTTTTAGATTCTTTTCCCATATAGGTCATTACAGAGTATTGAGCAGAGTTCCCTGTGCTATACAGTAGGTTCTTATTAGTTATCTACTTTACATATAGTAGTGTGTACATGTCAATCCCAATCTCTCAAATGGTACAAATGAACTTATTTACAAAACAGAAATAGAGGCACAGATGTAGAAAACAAACCTATGGTTACCAGGGGGAAAGGGGTGGAAGGAAGGATAAAAATCTTATTTTTAAATGAATTTCAGAGAAGGATAATCTGCACCTATCTTAGAAACCTACAGTACAGCTAAACATTCCTATAACCAGAAAATTCTTTCTTGATAATCAAATAACCAGCTTATGCTCTCAGAATAACTTCAGTGAAAACCAAGAGTTTCACTGCCTACATACATGTTTTTCATCTGCCTGGAAGCTTCTCTTAAGTAAGAGTCTATTTCCTTCTTATTTGTCCAACATGCTTTAGTATATTATTTGTTCTAGAATCTAGGAAAGATAATAAAAATAATCTAGCCATGCTTCACATATGTAAAGATCAAACTCCTTTTAAACATCTTTGTTTCTAAATGCATTCATACACTTAGATGCCTCGTAAGCAAATTTAATGTCAGCAGAGATTAGAAAAAAACAATGAAAAAGGTAGCCACTTTACGTGATTAAATGAGGACTTTATTGTAAGTCATTTATTGTTATAGAGTTATTGTCCTGTTTATGTTCAAATTATTTGAATTATTATTATGAATAATATTATTTGAATTATTATTCAAATTATTTGAATTATTATTATGTTCAAATTTATGTTAAAACTTATTACTTTCTTCCTTTCAGCCTTTAGTTTTACAGTATATGTATAATACATAGGGCACTGTACTCTGTTTTAGCATACTCTGTGTCAGAGGTTAGAAATGTGTGTCACAGATGCTCGACATCACCTTCTACCAGTGATGGCAGCACCTCTAATCATTCCAGTCTTCCTGTTGAGGTTAAATAGAGACTCAGAACCCTAGTCAAAAGAGTTGTCTCTCAAGTTAAAGTTGCTTTGCCATCCTATCAATATAGTTCTACATTCATAAATGTTATTAATCAGTCATGTTCTACCTCAATACTTAGGCAGTTCTGTTCTTTACAACTTAAATTGTAAGACCTGAAATTTGAAACTCCTAGAGGAAAACAGAGAGAAAAATCGCCTTTACACTGGTCTTGGAAATGACTGTTTGCCTATGACACCAAAAACACAAGCAACAAAAGCAAAAATCATCAATGGGGACTACATCAAACAAAAAAGCTTCTGCAAAGCAAAAGAAACAATCGGGACTTCCCTGGTGGTGCAGTGGTTAAGAATCCGCCTGCCAATGCAGGGGACACAGGTTCAACCCCTGGTCCAGGAAGATCCCACACTCTGTGAAGCAACTAAGCTCGCGAGCCACAACTACTGAGCCCTCATGCTGCAACTACTGAAGCCCACGTGCCTAGAGCCAGTGCTGCGCAACAAGAGAAGCCACCGCAATGAGAAGCCCGCACACCACAACAAAGAGTAGCCCTGCTTGCTTCAACCCGAGAAAGACTGTGTGCAGCAATGGAGACCCAACACAGCCAAAACTAAATAAATTAATTTTAAAAAAGAATTGACTATTAAGGAAAGTTTAGAAGAAAAAAAAGAAACAATCAACATAATGAAAAGGCAACCTATGGGATGGGAGAAAATACTTGCAAATAATATATCTGATAAGGGGTTAATATCCAAAATATATAAATAACTCATACAAATCAATAACAAAAAATAAACAATCTATTAAAAAATGGGCAGAGGAACTGAACAGACATTTTTTCCAAAGAAAGCATACAGATGGCCAATAGGCATATGAAAAGGGGCTAAACATCTCTGAACATCAGGGAAATGCAAATCAAAACCATAATGATATATCACCTCACACCTGTTAGAATGGCTGTCACCAAAATGACAAGAGATAAATGTTGGCAGTGACTGAAGAAAAGACAAACCTTGTGCTCTGTTGGTTGGAATGTAAGTTGGTGCAACCACTACAGAAAACAGAATGGAGGTTGCTCAAAAAATTAATAATAGAACTGCCATCCAGCAATCTTACTCCTGGGTATATATCCAAAGGATGTGAAAATAGTATATCAAAGCTATATCTGTACTCCCAAATTTATTGTAGCATTATTCACAATAGCCGAGACATGGAAACAACCTAAGTGTCCATCAACAGATGAATGGGATCTGTATAGCCATGAGAAAGAATAAAATCCTGCCATTTGAGACAACATGGACGGTGCTTGAAGAATTATGCTAAGTGAAACAAGTCAAACAGAGAAAGACAAATACTCTATGATATCACTTATAGGTGGAATCTAAAAAAGCCAAACTCATTGAAACAGAGTAGAATAGTAGTTACCAAGGTTTGCATGGTGGGGAACATGTGGAGATGTTGGTTAACGAGTACAAACTTTCAGTTGGAAGATGAATAAGTTCTGGGGGTCTGATGCACTACATTGTGATTATAGATAACTACACTGTACTACACACTTGAAAGTTGCTAAGAGAGTAGATCTTAAATGTTCTAACCACAAAAAAGAAGTGGTAATTATGTGAAGTGATGGAGATGTTAGCTACTGCTACCATGGTAATCATATTACTGTATATAAGTATATCAAGTGAATGCATTGTATTACCTTAATGTTACACAATGTTATAGGTTAATTATATGTCAATAAATTTTGGGGAAAATATCTAGCCTCCCTTTAGCAAAAAATTTACTATTCAGGGACACTCATATTTATATTAAAATTGTTATTAGTTTCTATTTATTACTTTTAATGGAAAACCACTATATCATGGATACATGATGTAACAAGACCCAAATAAATGATTAGCATTCACCTCCTTTTCCTAATCCTTTGTGAAAAGTTTAAAGTAATGGAAACACTAACTAGTTTTTAGATTTTATCTTTTCTTCTTATCCCATGTCACTAAATGAATGATGTAGTAAGCAGTGAGCTGGCAAAAAAAAAAAAAAAAAAAGTAGGCTGGCAAATAAAACAATGGGCTCCAAATAATACACAAATTTATTCAGAGATGGACATTCCAAGAATAAGTGAGTGGAATGAAAAATTGAAAAGAGTTATTTTTCTCCATAATGTGCATAATTTTAACCAGTTAAAAAACTAATTTTTTAATTCCTATCCCTTTTATTCATTTTATGAAAGTAGATGAGAAAACATCTAGTTTTTTTTTTTTTTGCGGTATGCGGGCCTCTCACTGCCGTGGCCTCTCCCGCCGCGGAGCACAGGCTCTGGACGCACAGGCTCCGGACGCACAGGCTCAGCGGCCATGGCTCACGGGCCCAGCCCCTCTGCGGCATGTGGGATCCTCCCAGACCGGGGCACGAACCCACGTCCCCTGCATCGGCAGGCGGACTCTCAACCACTGCGCCACCAGGGAAGCCCAAACATCTAGTTTTTTAAATGTTGTTCAACATAAATGTATATGAGAAACTGGCAATGCTATTTAATTGATTATACTCAATATCACAGTAAGAGGAATAGAAACACATTATGCACCATTTTCTGCCCATTTTAAGTTATTATTATATATTACTTTGTATCATTTTAATAAGTTTGATTTTCTCCCCTGATGAATCATAATTTGTTTTAATATTTTATTGAATTTTCTAATTCACAAATCAAACACACTGCTTGAAATAAACAGAAGTTTAATAATACTTGTTGAATCACTGGAAGAATTCAAATAGTCTTATATTCCTGATTTTTTGTTATCGTTGTCATCATTATTACTATTATTATTACTGACCCGTTGTTCTCCTTGGCACACATATATGAGTGTGTGTATGGTGTAGGGGAGAAGGAAAAAAAATATTAGGACGGTGTCACAACAGGCTCTTTAATAGCCTTGGCCAAACCTGCTCCCAAGAACCTGTGATACAGGAAGCAGTGCTAGAGATAGTTCTTTTTACTTGTTCTCAAAATCTAGAAAACACTTAATAATTCACAGGACCACACTGGAATGGTACTAAAAACAGAGCAGCGTGTAGACAACATGCAATATCAGAGTGACAAATTTCCATATTAAGGTAAGTAGAGGAGAATTTTGACTTCTTAGAAACAGCAATGAGGAATGAATTCAACAAGAATAGCTACAAAATCAGATCCATATGTGTAACTGAGGCTGACTCAGTGGACAAGTTCAATTCGATACCTGAGAGTGATTTGCAGCCATTTGGGTTATCAGGTTGTATTTCATATCCATCTGTGCAGAGGCACCTGTAGGTCCCATATGTATTGATGCATTGCTGGCTACACGGAAAGCCCAAAGAGCATTCATCAACGTCTACACATGTTTTACCATCATCCTTCAGTTGAAATCCAGGCCAGCATTTGCACTGGAGAATGAAAAACAAGCATAATAAATTCATATCATTGTCACTGTCTCTTGCTATTGGATATCCGTTTAGCGTGATTCAAGCAAGAAAATCAGTTAATAATAGATAATGCCAAGTCTTTCTGTCCCCCAGAAATTAAACTTTAATAAGAATTACATATATTACATACAGTTTAAGTTAAAAAAGGATTCTCTCAAATATCATCATTTGAGCTTCTGAGGTTGACAAGATTACAAAAGTTAACCAACATAAATCAGCAAACCATGTTGGCTAGAGAATGGCAAGGAAAACAAAACTAAACCATCAGCTTCTTCTGTTTTTTTTTTTTTCTATTGCATTATATTGTGTTTTTAGAAGACTTTAATAATCATAAGGATTAACCCTTAAGTGGAGCTCTGAGAATTACTAATATTGTCACGTATGTTATTCCATTAGAGTCTTAACAGAAATCTATGATACAGGCACTATTATTAGTTAACCCGTGAGAAACCCAGAGGCACAAAGGTGAAATTGTGTAGATAAAGCCAGAAGGAGAGCTGATTCTCTCTGTAATTTTTAACAAATAATAAGGCTCAATTAATATTTATTGGCAGGGTCTGAGTCCTTAACCAAATATGATGTCTGGAGAAATAATAAAATTAACATAGTTTCCCCTTCATAATTAAATCAATGTGCATCATCAAATCATTTTTTTTCCAGCATCTCTATCATATTCTATATGACCCTCTAATGATTATGTAATATTTACTAACTGGCATATCAGTTCTCAGTACAATGTCATACCATATATGTCTTTGCATTCCTGAAAATAAAAAGGGGCGGTGATTGGTCTTTCAGTTTTATATTCAGTCCCTGCCAAGTAGCATACAGAATTATAATTATACAACACGAACCTATAATTGGCCAGATGATTGTGAACATGTTAACCTTCACCAAGACTATTTAGTGGCCTTTGAATAAAAGAACTTGTGAGTACTGAATAGGATAGTGAATTAGGTAGGAACTCTAAGTTGTCAAGAAAAACTAGTATTCAAGAATTATTCATAGTAAACATTTGAGCCTTTGTATCTATTGGGAAAATATTAGAGAGAGATATGTGCTTATTATTAAATAATGAGCAAACAATTAATTGAGGGGTAGAATTTTTTTAAGTACAAAAAATGGTGTTCATTATGTGGAGGAGAAGGAGCATCAACTTCACCTGAAAGTGCTCAAAAGATAAATGAATATCTTTTTTTTTTTTTTTTTTTTTTTTGCTGTACGCAGGCCTCTCACTGTTGCGGCCTCTCCCGTTGTGGAGCACAGGCTCCAGACGCGCAGGCTCAGCGGCCATGGCTCACGGGCCCAGCCGCTCCGTGGCATGTGGGATCTTCCTGGACCAGGGCAAGAACCTGTGTCCCCTGCATCGGCAGGCGGACTCTCAACCACTGCGCCACCAGGGAAGCCCTGAATATCTTTTTCTAAGTCCTTTAACAAGAAACAAATCTCTTTAAGCTCTTGGTACTTTTATCTTTAACAATTTATACCAATATTTATCTAATAATCCTAAGATTATTAGATACAATAATAATCCTAAGATTATAAAGAATTTTTTGTAATCCCCAGAATCCACTAGCAAGCCAGCAAATCAAAGCAAAATCCACAACTTAATTTTCCAAATTCTCCTCATAATATTTGAGCCTGTGACAATATTACTTTTTTTTTTTTTTTTTTGGTACGCAGGCCTCTCACTGTTGTGGCCTCTGCCGTTGCAGAGCACAGGCTCCGGATGCGCAGGCTCAGCGGCCGTGGCTCACGGGCCCAGCTGCTCCGCGGCATGTGGGATCTTCCCGGACCGGGGCACGGACCCATGTCCCCTGCATCGGCAGGCGGACTCTCAACCACTGTGCCACCAGGGAAGCCCAATATTACTTTTTTTGAGAAGACTCAGCCTACTACCTGATGAGGAAGTCAGGGGAATTGGTGTTTATCCTATGTCAAAAAAAAAAAAAAAATAGAGAGATGCTAAATGTCACTGAAATATATACTTAAAAGTAGTTAAAATGATAAATTTTATGTTGTATATTTTACACACTTAAAAAAATAAATAAATTTTTCAAAAAGAAAACTGAAAAGCTACAAAAAGATATCACTGAAAAGAACTGGAAATCAGACATGTGATCATGTGGAAGCCAGAGACACATAAGCAGACACAGGGTATAGCTGAATTCAAGGGGCACTTCAGGACAGGTGAAAGGACATTTTATAGAATGCATTAAATTCCTCTCAAAAAGAGTACTATGAAAAGAAATAGTGTCCGAATTCTAATACGGCTTCTGAAAATTACTTTGAATGGCTAATGTCAGGCTTATAGAACTACTATATTAAATAGTCAGTTTGGATAAAAACATATTTGTAGAAAATTAATTTCTTGAAGGTAAAAGTTACCAAATGCAATGAACATTTCTGTAAACAAATGAAATTAGGATGTTTTAGGTGTAGAGTAAGTATTTTTAATGTGTTTATTAAAAGAGAAGATTTTTTTAAAAGATAATTTCCTCCCCAGTCTTGTTAACCTTGTTTTAACAAAAACATTTTTTGCTCCCAAATAATTAAAAGGCATTTATGGGAAATTCTACTAACCTAACATTCATAAATTGAATGAAAAAATAATAATCATTTGTGTCAGAGATATAAGATGAGAGATTCATCTATATTTAATAAAAAAAAGTTAAAAAATTTTTCACTTTCACTTAAAAAGAAAATTTTTATGAAAGTGAGATATATATATTCAATGTCATGTTAATATTTCTCATAATCAAGAACTATTTCAAATTGTCTTGATTTATATTAATTTTTATAGAGAAACATATAGCTACCAGAAACAAATATAGCTATCCAAAGTTTTCCTATTACATTCAGAAAAATTTGCAGCTTTTTAGTGATATTTTAAAATACTGGTTATCTTATACACATTAAAATTTATTTATCTCCCAAAAGTACATTTATTTTCACATGGTAAGTTACCATTCCATCCAAATAAGATTCTTGCTTAGTTAAGTGTTATTACTCCCTTTTGAATAGTTAAATCAATTGTATTTGTTTTACAGCAAATTGTTCATAGTCCAGAAGGTCTAAATTTTGCTTTTATAAGCAATTTTCATTTTATTGCAGAATTTGAAGGAGGAGTTGTCATGTTCTGCTGATAATGTAATGAGAAATAGTTTACTGGATAGTTTTCCCCATTCTCTGAAAAAGAGAAACCCACCAGCTAACATTTTTTTCCCAAAATAGATAAGCATTTTGTTGTATATAACATTTTTTATTCAATCTCCTATAAGTAAATTGTCAGAAAATAACATATTATATATATGTTTTAAAATGACATATATAATATAAATATAACATATATATCAACACAATATATAAAATATTTGTTTTGAATCTTTGCTTAAATCTCTTATTTATGATTCTCATCCTAGCTCCTTTCATTTTTGAACTGGTCTTGCTTCCCCCAGTAGATGTTTTATTTTATTCATTAGTTTTTTGTTTTGTTTTGTTTGTTTGTTTTTTGCAGTACGCGGGCCTCTCACTGTTGTGGCCTCTCCCGTTGCGGAGCACAGGCTCCGGACGTGCAGGCTCAGCGGCCATGGCTCACGGGCCCAGCCACTCTGCGGCATGTGGGATCTTCCCGGACCGGGGCACAAACCCGTGTCCTCTGCATCGGCAGGCAGACTCTCAACCACCGCGCCACCAGGGAAGCCCTATTCATTAGTTTTGACATGTTTGTATATTAAGGAACATTATCCACTGCAATTTTGTCAGGTATCATATACATTGCCTTTTGAATAATTAAACAGTTTGTCTCTTTTACCTAGAATTCTCATTTCATTCTATGACTCCTTCAGAGAAGTCAGAGAAAATAATTATATTTTAAAGGTATCAATAAACAATTATTTCTCTGTGAGGAATCTTATAAAGTAATTAAAATAGTATGATTTATCATGGCTTTCTGGGTGAGATTTACTTCTACCAAAACTAGTTTTCCAAATATGGAATCTCTGGGCACTCAGTATTTCTTACATGCAGGCATTAAAAAAAAAATTACACCGTACTTTTGATGTTATGTCAAAAGGTGACTATTCCGTATTCTATAATTTTTAGATTTTACCGCCAAGATTATGACAGATTAAAAATATACACAGGATAAGCACAAATCTACTTTGAAATTTAAATTTTAGACAGATAGATGGATAGATATACATTCTATATGATAAAAATAGATTATTTATAACATGACAAAATTTAAACTATTACCTTTAATAATTTTATAATACATTCCCTGACTTTTTGGGAAACATTTCTGTATTGATTGTACATAAATCACCAATAACATTTTTTCTGCTTCATTGGGTTTCAAAACCTTTACTGCCAAAATTAATTACCTCATATATACTCATCACATTAAGAGCTGTTGTTTGGTGAATTTACCATTAGATAGAACTGACTTGTCATAGAATATCAAGGCTGTCAAGGAAAAACCGAAGCATCTTTGTAATACACACTTTTTTTTTTCTCTAGCATCTTTTAAAGAAAGTCACTTAGTCCCAACTGAAATACTTTTAGACGTGAGAAATTTGGCAACTCATTCCAATGTAGAGAATTCTAATGTTCAAAAAGTCTTTCTTATACAGAATCTGCTTCCCAACTCCTATTTCCAACATTTGAAACAACTCAGAAAGGTATGCTCCCTATTCCAGTACTTCATATATTTAAATACAGCTGACTAGCCATTTTTCCCTTGGTAAAACTTCTTCCAAAGGTGTGTTTTCCAGACCCCCTCATGCCACTGGCTGTACAAACGGGGATACAGTACAGTTTGTCAAGGTTCCTCTTAAAGTGTCATGACCATAAATATGCACAGTACCCCAGGTATGTTCTGATCAGCGCAGAACTCAGTAGAACAAAATCTGAACTCTGTACTACTCCTAACTGGATGAGACTGCCTCTGTGGTTCATAAAAGCCGTGTCCTTTTGCTGATTCATACAGAGCTATTGTCCAGTTAAAAACACTAATTTCCAGCTGAATTGCTTTTACTGAGGTTTTCCCACATTTACATAATTGATTTTAACCTAATGCACCACTTCAATATTATTTTTTGTATGCATCCTCCGTTCCAACATATTGAAACAGAGATGTTTTCAAAAGCTATTTGTGTCAATCAATTTTGTCAGTGAATCACATTCTTCAGGAAAATGGGACAAACAAAAAGCAATTAGAATGTTAGGCATGATTTATTTTTAGTGTACCTGCACTCAGTCCTAATAATTCATGTGCTCTGTTTTTTTTCTTCCTGTTTATATGAAAAAATATTGTATTCTCCAGTGTTGTGGTACATAAATGATTAGCCCATTCCACTTCAAGGATGTATGAGAGGGAAAACGAAGGAAGCAACGGGAATTTAAGAGAGTTGCATAAACATTTATGCAGCTATTAACAGCAGTACCTTCCTCAAACACTGGTCGTCCTTTGCTTACTTTTTTCTTTATGATCAGCATTTATTAGAAAACATTTTGATTTTTTTGTCTCCATGAGTATATTCTCACAATTTATATACCACACTATTATTATGGTTTGCATATACAGAAACTCTCCATTTAAATAGTTTTAACTAATGATATTATAATGACTTTAAGTTTTACAGCTATATTGGATGAAATCATTTTTATTGCCCCAAATTCTAACCTGTCAGATGATTTTCTGTCTTTGATGCGTGCCTACCTTATAACTGGCTGGAAGGTCCTGACAATCTTGAGAACATCCACTGATTTTCCTACTCAAGCATTCATTTACATGGCAGTTTCTCTCATCTGATCCATCGCCACAGTCATCCTTATTGTCACAAAGACCTCCACTGGGAATGCACCTGCCATTTTTGCACATAAAAAATGAACTGTTGCATGACTGTTCTGGAAAAAGAAAATAAAACAAATGGAACATAAAGAGCATGCCATTGTTTTATACTGCAATTGTTGAATACATTCACAAATATGATGACTTGTCTGTCAAAAATTATAGTAAATATATGTACATATAAAATGCTTTATATTCAGTGTAATATTTTATACATGAAGAAAATCAAGGGCAAACTGTACTTTCATGTTCAACACACTGCAAATCTAGCTTTACATTGAAATTTAACAATCAAAATAAGCACCTATACTAAAATTAATGGAGTATTTCTGTCTTCATCTATACTGTGAAGAATGAGTTCAAAAGTGTAATGATAGCTTGACATTTCCCTCAAGCCAAAAGTCTCCGAGAAATTATATGTCACTAAAAATTAAGAATCTGGAATAGCTAGATATTCCTAAGTTCTTTTTCTTCCTGGATATATAACATTGATATTTTTAAGTCCAGGCATAAAAAAGATACTTGCAGTAAATCATAGTTGTCACAAATATAGCTATAGAAAGGAGTTCAAGTTTTGCAGCTACTCACAATCTGATGATTTAAACATTACTCATTACCATACACGATAAAAGAATGCCTATTAACATGTAAACTACATGAGAAAAAAAAGTAATTGGGTTTATTCTAAAATGTATAACTATGTATTCAATCTTTGGAATAGTAAAGTGTAAAATAGAGCAAGTTTGGCTATGTATATATTTCTGTTCAAATGATATGCAATTTATTTCATTTTGCCTAAGTTTGAATAATATTGACTCTATTTCAGTAAATCTCAATTTCTTTTATGATTAAATTTTCAGGTAGGTCCATACAGGAAAATTATCCTCACATAAAATAATATATTAAGAAAAAATGACTTCTTTAAAGGAGGAGGATGATGAATTCATCTGGTTCATTGCCACAAATCTTCATACTTGGGGCACAGGCTTACACTTCTATAACTAGCCCCAAAACAAAGTTGATTACTAGGATCCTGCATGGTATCAATAGAAGCATCACATGCTTAATTATTTGCATTTCCTCTCATTGAATATTATATGAGACTAAAAAACAGAGTCACAATATTGCCTCAAAAAAACAAATTTTGGAATAAACATAGTATTATATATTTTCTGTACCTGCACTTTTACACTTTGGGTTTATAGGTGCTTCATCAGAATGGTCTGGGCAGTCAAAGTCTCCATCACACTGCCATTGAGTATTTAAAAGACATCGTCCATCAGCACAACTAAATTCTTCTGCATTGCACTGTCTGTATCCTGAAGACAAAGGAACATTCCAATTCATATAACAAATATTCATTAAAACTTTATTTCATAATGTACACTAAACTTAATTAACCATGTGAGTTACCCAGGTCTCTTATGGGAAATGTTTCTCATTTCTTTCTAGGGCAGTTACAATAATTGCAAGAGATGTTTGTGGTTAGAAGTAGGATTAAAGTCCAGAAAACAAAGTTGGAAACAAGGCACTCTTATTTTGTTTCTAAGTAAGGAAACAAGAATGCAACACAAGTATACAACCTCTGTTCACTTATTATCTATATCCTAAAGATTTCCTTTAGAATGGAAAACAAAATGAAAGCTACTCAAAATTATTTTCAAGACTAAGCTTGGTTAGGTACAGTACTAGAACATATGGATGAACTGATTCTGGGTTATAATAATAATTTTCAGAAGCTATAATGTCACGTTTATGTTTGGGAAGCAGCATTAAAAGTGTAAAGAAATTGTTAAAATGAGAAAATTAAAATCCAATTCATAGAGCAGTAAGCACAAAACTATTGTAATTATCCTACATATTGATTCTTAGAGGCATTAAAAGGCTTTGTTCAAAACACAGTATCAATCAATCAGTTGTTAATGTTCATATCTAAGCCGGTTTGTAAGTAAAACTCATTTGATTTTGAATATTATGAAGTTTTAGATTGGTTTTTTTCCAGAGTTTGTTAACAATAAAAAATGTCATTTCTATTATAAACTTTCTGGTAAATGTAGGCAAATATTTTACCTTTGAAGAGAGAATGTAAGAGTTTTATGGTTTAAAAATAAAATTTCAGCAGAAAAAAAGATTCAACAATGATTATTTGAGACGTTTATCATATTGCATGGCAAAACTAGATAGTTCTAAAATATCCCCAGTTTCCCTAGTATTCCTTCCCACCCTCTCATTCTTCACTAGTTCCTCCTCTTCACTCAATACATATGTTCAAGTCTCTCCCAGTCCAATAACAATAAAAATCCATCCACATAACTCTTAACAAGATATGTCCCTTCTTCCCTGCTCAGTCAAGTCCCTACTCAATCTTCCTTTCACTTACTTACCTCTTTGCTCTCACTTACTTTCATTCATTAAAGTCTCATTTCTGCAACATCTACCTGCTGAAATTCCTCTCAGAGCTAATAAATATCAAGTGACAGTTGGTAAATTCATAGGTGTCTCTGGCTCCTATCTGCTTCACTGTCCTCCAGTGCTTGATGCTGTTGTCCATACTACCTTGGAAATAGTTTCCTGACTTAATATTCATAATCCACTCTCCCAGGCTTCTTTCTAACTTTGCTTTTGCTATTCCCTTTTCACCCTCTTTCTGTATAAAGTTTTCTTCTGTTCTACTCTAAAATGTTACAGGGTAAGCCCTTATATCAGCCTTCAGTATATGGTTTTCCCCTTTTCCTTTCTACAGTGTTGGGTATTATCATTCTTTGTCATATTTTGAGTATCACCCTTATGCTGATGGCCACCAGGTTAATATTATTTGTCCTGATCATACTCTAGAACTAAATTTTCAAACACTCACTATACAGCTTCATGTGATTGTCTGATTAACACTTCATATTCAAAATGTCCAAAATTAATTATTTGTTACATTTCTTCTCCCACACCAGCAAAACTGCCCCTTAACCTCATTCTAAAGCTCATTAACAGCAACACCATCCTCCAAGTCACCCAAGCTAGAGATTCTACTTTATCCTCCATCTGTAACTGATAGATGCTGCATAGGGAGGGCAAAGGGAAGCTAAATCTACTACCTTTCATAGGTATGTGTGGATTTCACAGCTTTTCATTTTATATTTATTCATGTATACATTTAAATATTTTACAAAAATACTATGTTCACATATTTCAATATCAACTGGGAATTTTTAATATACTAATTTTTATCACAAAAGTTATATATGTGTTCATATATACATTATATAGATATGATGGTTAGATAAATATATATGTGACAAGATAAATTTCATAATAATAACATTAAATTTTAACAAGTAAATACATGTATAAAAAGATAAAGCAAAAGAAAAATGTTAAGTATCTAGATTCTCTGATAGCTGTGAACTGTATTCTTTTTTCCTCACTCAAATATTGATTTGGCTGTAAGACTGAACTAACCAGCTATATATTGTCTTTAAAATAAAAGGTATTTCAAAGTACTTAAAACCAAACACATTTTTATCAACATTTTCCAGTGTGGTTCTTGATAAGAATACACTATAACAAGTAGGCATAATTTTCAAATAGGTGTGTAATTATGGTAGAGTTTAAAGAGGTTCTATGTGGTGTGTCTATATTACTGAAGTTACATGTTCTTAGTGAGATTAAGAAATGTATTTCTTTGTTTTTGTTATTTATTTATATATTCCTTATATAAAAGACTGTTACTCAGCCTGAGAATCTTCTCCATGAAAAGTTTATATATACTTACCACACTGCAGTGACTCATCAGAGCCATCTCCACAGTCATCATCATGGTCACAAACAAATTGCTTGGGAATGCATACTTTATTATGGCACATGAAAGCATTTTCATCACATGTGTTATTGGGAGCTAAGAAAGACATCACAAGAAATTAAGTTAGATGAGCACCGATTTTATCTTCCCCTACTTTATGAGTTTGGGAAATGTATGTTATTGTACTCAATACACTCAATAATTCAAGGTTATTTAAAAAAGGAAACTTAGCTAAACATTCAATATATCAGATAAATTAATAATATATATTAATATATGTATTTCATTATAAGTAGTATTTGAATATATGAATATAAATATATATAATTCAAAGTTTTAGTGTTAATATGTTCAACAATTCTAGAGTGACCTTGAAATTTCAGGCCATTTAGCAATTTGTAAGTTTGCCGAAGGATGAATTCAAAGGTTCATATGTGATAAAAAAATCACTCAACTATAATAATGTGGCTGGGTTTTTTCTCTCCTCATGCTTGTAGTAAAGCTAGTAAAGTGATAAAAACCTGCTTCTTTGTGAAAAATGGACCTGAAAAGACCACCAAGTGCTAATGCTCATGATGGAAGTGAAAAGAAAATCAAAAGGGCTAAGAAAGTTACTGTTTTCAAGAGGAAGATAAAACTTTGGGTGACTTCAATGGGGTGTTGAAATAGGTTAAGATCTATGGTGAGATGAGCCCAACCATAAGTACCACACTAAATTAGGAATATCGATCCATAAAATGGAACTTCAATCCTTTTGGAATACTGATCCATGAAAGTATTCTCTAGCAAGGGCCCTAACCAGCAGGAAAAATGGTTGATTAAAATGTGCAGTAAAACTTCAGCTGACTCGTACAGAGGAAATAAGCTTTAATAGTATATGTATAGCATCATAGAAGTTTGATCATTTAAATATTTTAATTACTTTTCTTACACGGAAAGGGTAAATGCTATGATATGACTCAAGGTTTGGGATATTTCAAATGTTAAGAATCTGCTATATGATGGATGTTAACTAAGCTTGTTGTGGTAACCATTTTGTAATAAGATATAAGCATATCAAATCACTATGTTGCACACCTAAAACTAACACAATATTGTAGGTCAATTATATCTTAATTTTTTTTAAGTGAAAGCAAAAAGAATCCTCTACATGTTATTACAGTACACTGGAAAGGGGGAGGCTTTGCAAAAAGTTGCTCTTCAACTCATAATTTTATCCTAAGGAAGCTATTTACCTTCTTGGTGCATCTGTTTATTTATGTTTAATGAGGATAATAAAATCTATCTGATAAATTTTCTGCAAGAACTAGATAAGGTACATGAAGCAGATCGGCTCATTTTAGGTACTCAGTACATTCTTAGTTGCTGTTTCAATTCCTATCTATACAACAATTATCTTTGGAAGATCCCCAAAAGCACTTCACCGAGATACTGTGGAAATTCAATAATGTAAATAAAAGCACCTACCAAAATAACTGATGTATAATGGGCAGCTGAAAAAATTTACATGCCTTCCAATCTCTCCCCTTCATGTCTTAATAGGCACTTTGCTCTACCTAGTCTTTCTTCTCTTTTTCCTTCACAACTGAGATAACGTTATTACTTTTCTTGAAATCCTTCCATGAGACTTCTAAGGTTTTTTACACAATATTTATTTGTGATGACCTAGTATCTTTTCTATGTATCATTCTGACACTTAAGTTATTATAATTATTCTTTTACATGCTTATCAGCTCCCGATCCCCAAACTGCCCCACACTACATGAAAAAAGGAAATCTGCTTTCAAAACTCAGTAATGACTAAAAAGAGACATGAGCAGGTGAAACAAAAAGAATTACTTAAATTTAATCAAGTGTAACTAATTTTAAACAAATTTATTTTCAAAAATGATATAGAAGCCACACAGGAGCAGCATTCAAAACTGCCCATTATAATTAGAGTAAAATTCAGTTACTAATCACTACGCTAACTTTTAACTGTGTGACAGCTTATATAACTCAAGTGAATTATGCCAATTCTAATGCATGAATTATTCTTTAAGATACTAAGCAACAGAGGCTTATTTGGAATTAATGCTTTCATGTCACTTCAGTACAATTTGTTGTATTTTAACATAATTTACTTAATAGCACCCATGTGGTCCAAAAGTGTTGATATGTGTCCTGGAGCATTAACTTGCTACAATAGCAACAGTATACAGGGACCATCTGGATCCCTGAATTGATGCATAATCCTTTATTATGTAGGCCTCAGTGGCCCCATTGACCTTTACAGGCACACGTATCAGTTTCAAGATCAAACTGATTTATTCTACAATAGCATGAGCTCTGTGCACACAAGCCTGCCTCAAAGTCTTCTTTTTCCTTCTCTGCTTTAAATATCCCCCATATACACACACCCACATACACACACTATTACATTATGGCTTCAATTATAGTTTTAAAGACCTGAAGACAGGTCATCAGAGAGATGACTGGTAGACTTCACTTTAATAAGCAGAGTTCACAGCACTGTTCCTAATAAATTGCTCAACAGATCCCCTATGTGACCTTGGGATCAGCATTCAAATACTCAGTCCCTTCATTCTCCTGATCATGCAAAGGAATTTATCCAAATTTTTACTATTCAGTAATCCCCTGAAGATTTCCTGAGGTGACCTAGGGTTAGAAACTTAGTAAACTGTCTGGCCTCCAAAGGTGTTCCTCTGATTCCCCAGCTTCATTCAGCTATATACATACTATTTCTACCTGACCTAAGGGCTAATATCCTATCCGTAGGACTAATAGGTGTTTACTGACCTTCTTATTAGTAGTTATTTAGGATCACAGCAGCCATTTACAGAGTATCTGTAATAGACAATCTAAAAGCCTTCAAGGGGAGTGTGGGGTGGGAGGGTGGAGGAAGATGCTAAAAAGGAAGTAACAAACCCACCACACACACATACACAGCGTAGTTAAATTATCTCAGGAATGAAGTGAAAAATCTTCGTGCATCAAAACCAGTTTTAAAATGGGTAATCCCTCTGTTCATGTTGGAAACACTCTGAACAGTGGTTAGAGGGGTTGCTGAACTCTGTGATGACGACATCCCACCTGATTAATTCTGATACTACGTATGAGTCCAGGGATTGGGAAAGTGAGAGAAAAGGTGATATGGTGAGTACTACAAAAGCAACTGTCTGAGGATGCTGCAGCAGCTTTCTTTCATAGACAACCCCATGAGTGTTCATACCACAGCCTGCTGTGGAGAGCTCATCGCTTCCATTTGGACAGTCCCTTTCACCATCACACAGCCAGTGTCGGGGCACACAGGCATGGGAGCCCTGGCAGCTGAACATGTCAGGCGCACAGGTGATGGCACCTGAAACCCACCAAAAAAAATGCCATTAAGATCACACACAGCAGGTCCGCTGAGAAAGATCTATAATTTCATTTCCTATAGACAAGAAGGGAAGCAGAAGAATGCCACTGACAAGGAAAAAACTGTAGTTATTTGGAATCATCACATATTATCCATCCCCTATGGACAGTTTCCTCTCAGAATTCATTCCTTCTCAGTAGCAAGTATTATATTTTTTAAAGCTACATGGCAGAAAATAATGAGTATGTTCTCCTTGTAAAATGTAGCAAAACATAGAAATCTCATTGTGAATAAACTGAGATAAAATTTCAAAAGGACTGAACCTATAAGGATAATAACAGCATTTTTATTGCTTAATATATGCTAAGCACTTAACACATCAACTAATTTAGTCCTCACAATCGCCCCAAATGGTAGAACTATTATTAGTCTCATTTCACAGAAAAGGAAACTGAGGCTCTGAGATGTTGGAAAGCTTGCAGGAAGTCACAAATTGCAGAGGGAGCCACATGTTGAACTGGGAGTCCAAAACCTTTTTGATTCCTAAGTATCTTCTCTTAACCAGTAATATCATTACTGTTCCTCCCCACCTTGTGTTGTTGAAAAGTATAAATGTATGCATGTTCCCTTTGCTTTTACACACTTAATAAATGAATCTACCTTTTCTTCGCTCTATCAATTCAATGTTCCTTCAGTTGCATGATGTTGTTTTCAAATGTATACAGGAAAAAAAAAGAAATGCTTGTTGACTGCAAATTCAAGGGGTCATGGGTGGTTTCTCTTTGTTTTTCTTTATATGGGCATAGGGTAATAGAGTAAAATTAGAAAATGATTCATTCTCCTGGTATTTCCCAAGCCCCAAGTACAGTTATACATATTGAATGGTTTATTTGTTATGTATATAAAATATTTGTTGAGTAAATCAGTAACATGCCCCCAAATTTAACTTCCCTTTAATTTCACTTTCTTGTGACCAAATGCTACCCGTAGAATAGATGTTAAAAAACAAGTTGTAAGAATTATTAAAAAAATGTTAGTATCTCCAAGAAGAAAATATGACTGCCTAGATTGATGGATAGTTGTTTCCAAACCTTTAAAGCTACTTTAATTGGATTACCAATTATCATCTTACTTTTCAGCCACAAAGTTTTTATGAGAAGAACATGCTTTTTAATGCAATGTTATCAATATGGGAGTACAGCAGGGTGACGAAGTGGAACCTCCTGGTGATCTTTTTCAACATAAACATGTCTCTTCCTACATATACTTTAATTGGGAGGACAGAATGGCAAGTGAATATTGAAAAGTCCCCCAGGTAATTCAGATTTGCTTATTTGTTGAGGATCAGTGCTAACAGAATGAGTTTAATATGATATCTATTACTGGAAGAAATTATAAAGAAAATCTATTAAACAAATGTTGCTTTAACTTAAAAATGAATTTACTTGCTACCTATTGTCTTTAGTACTTTCTATAATAAAATTCTCTTCCTACAAGTTATTTTTACATTATTCCTCCTTATCTATTTTTTTAAGCTTGTCATAAGAACATAGAGTGTCACTTTCACTCTTAGACTCTCAGTTAGTGCTTTAATTTCCATAATATTTTTATTATTTAGCTGGAGATGCAAAAAATTGCATTCTTTCTGCTACAGAAGTTTCGATACATTTAGCGCCCCTTGTCTACTTTCTTATTATCACTCCAGTTTATTCCCAAGGGAGGCATAATAGATATAGCATTGATTTTACTGTTGAGAAATTTAACTTTGTATGACCTTGCAGAAGACTAGTGTCTGAGTTTCACTCTAAAATGAGAGTTATGACTAGATAATTACTAAGATACCTAAAACTATAAAATGGCATAAAGCTCTTTGCAGCTAATTTTCTGGCTCCCTTTAAAGTGTTTCAACAGATTCTGTGTTAAGAGCATACCAAAACATCATCGTCAATTTAAAAGAAAATGAGCCAAGGAAAAAACTCATGGCTTCCTTCCATAATTACCACTGTCATCTGGAGACACATTGCCTTTCTCAGGGACATGAATCCCAAGGGAGAAGGAAGACAAGCTGAAGGAATTCTACCAGATCCATCTTGGGTACCTACTTAGATATAATATTTGATTGGTGAGAGTTACTATCCAATTTAGTAAGTATTTCAGAAACCTGAATTCTGTTCCTAGTTCTGTCATCACTGATTCACTGAGTGACTTCAGGCAAATTTATTAACCTCTGTGAGTTTTTCTTTCTTCACCTATCACATGACACAGGTGAACTAGACTATGATTTTTATAAGTGAATCCTCAAATCCCAAGTCAGAACCACTATGTGCTTATGAAGAAAGAATATGTCTATATCAGAATATTTGGAGATGGGGATTAAGAATCTACATTTTTAACAAACTTCTGAACAGGATTTTTTGTACACTAAAGGTTGAAAACCACTGAGATAAATTATTTATAAAGTTCCTTTCCAATCCTAAAATATAAAGTCCAATTCATTGACTGATGGTTGGTCTAAAGCAGTAATTTTTATGTAACAACAGCTTGGTAGCATATAAATTGCAGCCTGTGATTATATTAAATAGACTGGGTGTTTTGATGGCAGGTAAATATGTTCATTACCATTAAATCCTTTAAAAAACGTATCAGGGACTTCCCTGGTGGTGCAGTGGTTGAGAGTCCGCCTGCCAATGCAGGGGACACGGGCTCATGCCCCGGTCCGGGAAGATCCCACATGCCGCGGAGCAGCTGGGCCCGTGAGCCATGGCTGCTGAGCCTGTGCTCCTCAACGGGAGAGGCCACAACAGTGAGAGGGCCGCGTACCGCAAAAAAAAAAAAAACCTTATCAGGACATTGATAGACATTGACATGACAATATCACTCTAAAAAATAAGGGAGGGAGCAGGAGAAACACAACAAAAGAGAATGGGAATAAATTCATTTATATAGTACACATTGGCCATGTCAGCTGATCACGATAATTACATAAGGTAGATGTCTTGTAACCATTTAATAGGTAAAGAATTTGAGGAATAAGGGATAAAATGGACCAGCCCATGATCACACAGCTGGAAAATGCAGACGTGGGAGAATTCAACTCTGTATGACTTTAGAGTCTTTACCACTTCTATTATACTGTGTCCACTTAAGAAGGATAGAGGTGTCAGGGGAGCCATTTAGTGTAGAATTAAACAAAGGGTCAAAAGCAACATAATTTTAGAGACCAGAAACATGTTCAACCTGCTGTAAATTGGTAGTCTTTTTGTTAAAATTAAACAGGGAACTCTACTCAATACTCTGTAATGGCCTATAAGGGAAAAGAATCTAAAAAAAAAAAAGAAAAAACAAAGAGTGGATATATGTATATATATAATTGATTCACTTTGCTGTACACCTGAAACTAACACAACGTTGTAAATCAACTACACTCCAATAAAAATTTTTTAAAAAAGAAGTATTTAATAGCAAAGAGAAACAAAGTAATTAAAACAGACTGGCCAGTCATCTAATTAATTAATGATTGTTTTTCCTTTCAGAGGTTTTCGATAGTAATCTTTCTACATTTATCTTTATCTGTTGTATAAGTAAATTGTTTCAGCTGTGTAAATAAAAAGTAGATTTTAGGTGGCTTAATACAGGAAAATAAATTGCCTACTTTCTGAGGATATCTCCAATTTTATGATACATACAGAGAACTTCATTTTAGTGTGAACATTATAAACCTTATAGTCCTTTTTCCATGATAGTGACCTAAATAGCAGGCCACAACTCCTGAAAATTTAAAAAATGTGTTAAGTACACTTAACTCCATAAATGAGCCTTATTCTATGACTCAGGTCCTTTTCTCTCTTAAATGAGAATGATAACAGTTATGAAATAGGGTTGATATAATGAACAAAGAATATATAGCTATAGGTACAAACATACATATGGAAACCGATCAGAAAGATAAATAGACAGATAGACATGTAAATAATTTAGTAGAATGCCTGGCCAACCATAACAAATATATGGAGATTAGGTTGCTTCCTTCTTCTACCTCTTAAAAAATTCATTTAATAATTAAATTTAAATTATTTGTTAAATGTCTGTGATTAATTAAAAGCAATCACGTTGGTTTTTAGCCAATGTAGTTGACGTATAGTAAACAGAGACATTTGACACTCTACCTCTAATCCTATAAAGCTGAATGTTTAAGTACATTTTAAAATCATATACATTAGCCTGCTTCCTTAATTTCCATTTAAAACAATTCAATAAGCGTAATTACTATAATACACAAACACACACCATGTGTGGCTTATGGCAGTATAAACCTGCATAGTAAATTTGGATGGTGACTTAGCAATACTTATCAAGAGCAATGAGAAAATTTTCAATCATTTGATCCAAGTAATCCCAATCATTGAGATCCATTCTAAAGAAGTCACTGAAGACTAGAAATACAATTTGCAAATACATTCATTGTGTCAATATTCAGTAAAAAATCCTAAAACTCTAATAGTAAATGTATATATGAAAAACTGTAGACTGATAAGTTGTCATAAAAATAATAAAAACAGTTACATCGAAATGTACATACATATAAGCTTAATGTTAAGTTTAACAAAGTAGAAGACAAAGTTTTCTGTATACTCTAAAACAGTAGAGCATATGTATCATACTCCTAAAAACTGAATAAGAACACAAAAGAAACAACTCACCACAAATGCTATCACTTTCATCTAATCCATCTCCACAATCAGCCTCTCCATCACAAATCCAGTGTTTAGATATACATTTTTGTGCAGAACATGCAAATTGGTTCCAAGAACAAGAGGAACCTAAAAAAAAACAAAAAACAAGCAAAAAAACCCATAAGAATTTTTGTTTTAGGTGAAAAAGAAAAAATAAATCCTTTGAGACATTCTTAGGAAAGATCCAACACGAGAAAGTTCTTTAGCCTTTGCTAAAACCAGTCATCCCAAATAAAACAAGCCAGAGTCCTCTTCTCTATGACAGTGCTATAAAATTTTGACCACGGCTTGCATATTCCCTCTGAGTTATCCAGGTTATACAACATTGTTCCTTCAACATAATCTCACAGGGTTTGACTTTGAGCTAGTCAATATGCTGGTCACTCTCCCTAAGTACATTACTGTCTTTTTCTAACATGTAGGGTACAGATATAAAAGAAATATTCCAAGTGTGGTCGTCATTTTTTCCTAATTTTTTTTTTTTTTTTTTTCTGTACGCGGGCCTCTCACTGTTGCGGCCTCTCCCGTTGCGGAGCACAGGCTCCGGACGCGCAGGCTCAGCAGCCATGGCTCACGGGCCCAGCTGCTCCACGGCACGTGGGATTTTCCCGGACCGGGGCACGAACCCGTGTCCCCTGCATCGGCAGGCGGACTCTCAACCACTGCGCCACTGGGGAAGCCCTTTTCCTAATTTTTAATCTATTTTTGAACAGTTGGAGAAAAAAATTACATCCTAGGCAAGGTCATAAATATGGTGAACTCACCACCATATACATTTGTTTTTAAAGATGACGTGACTCAGGGGGTTTTAGCTTGATGACAAGCCATCAGTTTTGTACCTATACATACTTAACACTTTGATGTTTTCCTTTCTCTCCCTTGGGAACACTTAAATCTAATAACATCCATATTCATTTGCATGGTGGCTGGTATTTTATTACCAAGTTATGCATTTATAATGGTGTATTCCATTTATTTCCAAAGTTTGTGATTGCTCTCCTCCACCCTTAGTCCATTTATCACCAGGAAACACCCAAGAATAAAATCCTACCAAATTAATATGTTCAAAATGTAAATGACTATAAAAATAAAAATTTGATTTTTATCGTATAAACTATTTAAAAACTTCGCACTTTTATTTCAAATATTTACTAACATGACCTGTGAAAAGAGAGACATTTAGAAAAACTGAAGCCCAGAAAAAGTAAGATTAAAGAAGATACAACCGTATAATGGCTTCTGTTCCAGGAAGTATGACTCTACATAAACTATTTGTAAAGTTCTCTGTTACTCTTGTTCAGAATCTGGCTGTAATGTAAAGATATATGGCATCTTAATCAAACAAAATGCACCTTCATATTTCATGATGACATTTACTTTTATGGGACTTTGGCATTTCTTAGACAATCCATTTTTAATCTTTTTTCCTACTCTGTCTATTCATCACAGTGTTTGCTATTTGTGTTAAATGAAAAGAGTGAATATATGCTTTTTATGCTTTTTTAGGAATTTCTTTGGCCTGAAAATCATGAAATCCGTAAATTTTATAGAAATAAAAATTTTAAATGCTTTCTTACCTTGCCAAGTGAAATGAAATGTACACACACAGAAATTAGGATGTGGATAGTGATAGACGACAGTTTGAAGAAATGCAAGTTTAACTATACTATTTAAATCTATACATGTAATTAATAGAAACATTTAGGATAATAATAGTCAATAAGAGGTAGGGAGACTATAATGAGTTGTGTGAGCTAAATCCTTATTTTTCACAGCAGAAGGTAAATACATTAGCATATAAACTTAATAAGTCAGGAAATGAAGGTATAAATATATCATTTAGATTAATGGAGGTAATCACTAACAAAAATAGAAAAGGTTGAAAGAAAAGGCTGTATGGGAGATTGTTATTCTCCATTATAAGTTCTTCTGATCTATTTTAATTTTTACCATTTTGTGATATTTAATCAAAATAAAAATTGATGTTAAAATCAATTAGCAATATTTTGTGTAAAATCTCTATGTAAGAGAACATCAGTATATAAATAATAATATAGTTTATAAAAGTAAAACAAGATATAATGTCTCACCACAGTGGAATTCATCAAGTCCATCCTCACAATCTTTCTGACCATCACATACCCAGGTATTCAAAATGCACCTTCCACTAGGACAACCAAAATAATTTTCTTCACATCTGTGTTTGTTTTGAACTGTGATAAAATATAGAATTTAATGTCAAATAAATTAAATTAATCTTAGATTTATGCAATATAGGTAGATATCAAAACAGTAATACTCCTTGAACTGGAAGAGGTAAATAACAAGAAAACCTAAATAAAAAGAGCTGAGCTGAGGACATTAAAGAATGTCCAGGCCATGAAAACCAAGGAAAAGCTAAAAAACTGGCATAGACCAAAGGAAATCAGGGAGATATGATAACCAAATCCAATCTAGGATTGGATCCTGGATCAAAAAGAGGATATTAATGGAAAAACTTGTTAAATCCAAATAATGTGGAGTTAACAAAAATAAAATAAAACATTTTATAGATGACTATAAAATGAGTAAGCCAAAGGCTAAAGAATTATTTTAGGTGGAAAATATTCTTAATTCCACACTTATGAAAAATAAATTACATTATAAAATCATGAGTAGATTTTTGCTGAGAAAGTGTAAACTTGGTGTTCCATACTTAGTGGGTACATATGCTTTGACAAGATTTATATATGTATTCTCTATTTTAAGGAAGGAAGAAAAACAAGTTGCAGTAGAATCTCTAAAACTGTCATACCCAACAAAAATATCATGAGAATAAAAAGTATCTGTATATAAAATTATTTTGTAAATTATATATTTTTCAGATTGTGGAGTATTGTTATTATCATAACCCCCAAGAGCACATAGAAAATACTAGATTTTTCTCTTTATTGGATGTCATTCGTCCCCTTGCACCTTCAGGTTTACATAGATTGTGACTGGCTCACAGCCAATCAGGAAATAAATCTTAGAGTACACATGGCATCACACCATAGTGATACATTATGACTATTTTAAGGTAATAAAAATTACCTCCATTCTATTTTTTTAATGCCAACTTTGTAGATCTAATTAAAGATGAAAATTACTTTTTGAAGGGATTCATCATTAACACAAAAAGTCTTGATTGTGCTGGATGTCTTATTTTTTTCTTAGGATATTGCCTAGATATAACCTAAGATATTTAGACTGACCTTTTACTGGCTTCCTGTTTGTCTGCCCACCTGTTTCATAAGTGTATATTAATGCCCCTTTCCTACTTCCCCAATATAATCACTATTCTCTATTAATGTTGAAAGTTAGCTTTCAAAATCACTTATTAATCCTAGAAATATATAAAGACTACATATAAAGTTAAAAAATATATATTTACAAGCTTAATAGATACCTAGTTATACTGCCCTCAAAATAATTTAAAAAATTAACTATAGCCATAATGAGATAAAGAATTGTTGCAGAAGAAACATTGGGATAAGAACCTAAACATCCAGTTTCCATGAGTCTAAAGCAATTTTCTATATTTAATGTTTTATATAATGAAGGATAAAGTTAAAAAAAAAAAGAAAAGATGTACATGTGCAGTGAGCCAGTGCCTCCAGAGAAGTTATCCAGTTCCTCCTAGGATACAGCGAGTCTTTTCAAACCCAAAAGGAACATCACAGAGTGTCACACACTGATGAGCAGTGGGGAAAAGAAAAAAAGGAATCTGCTATTTCCCAGTTAATTGATTGATTATGCACCATTAAGAATAGCAATTCTTTAGAGTATATCATATGTGTGTGTGTATATTGTATACACTTGTGTGTGGAATACCTACAAATAAAATTTCTTAAAATGTTTCAAAAACTTATTACACATCTACTAAGCATGGAAAAAAGTGATTGTAGCAGCAGGGTCAGGAGAAGGAAACAGCAGTATGAGAACACATGTAATGGTATACTAGAAGCATATCTACTTTCAGTTATAGTAATTTAACATCTTTCTTTCTGGTATTATTATATATTTCTAAAATTTGTTTCCTTAAATAGTTAGAAAGAAATAGGTTCATGACCTTCTCATGGAAGGCATTCTCCTAAGAATGAAGATGACACTTTTCAGTGCTTGTGTAGGTAACGATGGCTAATATATATAAATATACCAGTCTGACATTGATCCAGTAATGATAACTATTATGTTACCCATACTAGTATGCCAAAAGATTGTGTAAACTGCATCAAATAGCCTAACTTGACAATACAAGCTGTATAATAACAGGAGTAAAGCCAGTGGTGAGAAACATAGTCTCCCTCCCTTTAGTCTATAGATAGTTTTCTCTCAGTATATACTACTTCTGTGAAAACTTTATAGATTACACATTTTAAGACGTAATCACCAACTTTAAAAGGATTAATGAGGAACTGAACATGAAAATAGAAATTGATCCAAACATAGAACAGATTTCTCAAGTATCATTTCATAAGTCATGAAAAAATATAAAGTGGCATGTCTAGCACAGGGTGATTATTTTTAATTTAGTCTACAATATTTGTTTTAATCTGAGCCGTTGAGTATCAAGAATGAAAATTAATAAGTTTATGCTATACAACCAGCCCCTAAATCTTCAAGGCAAAGACTGTTTTGTCTTCTAGAATTACCTGGGCATTTTAATTCATCTGAATAGTCTCCACAGTCGTTGGACCCATCGCATATCCAGGTTGGCAGAACACACAGTGAGGTAGAATTACATCTTATGAATCCTGTGGTTTTCACTCCAAGTTTATAGAAATATGTACAGTCCGTATTATCTATAAGGAGGTCAACAGAAAAATAAAAACACCTCATCTGCAAAGATTATAAGCCTTCTATGTAGGTAACAGAAACAAGAAAAGTTAACCTCATTTGAAGAAGTAAATATGCAATTATCCTACACAGCAAGGGTTAATTACATATCAATTCTGGACAAGGTTCAGTGAAGAGTTAGACACTGTTCAATGTAATGCCAAAGGTGCACAGGCATGAACAAACAAAATGTAATGGAATATCTTACTGCAGTTCTTTTCATCTGAAGCATCTGCACAGTCTAGGTTCTGGTTGCATCGTGCTGATCTTGGAATGCACGTCCCATCTGCACAGCGGAACTCAACAGTGGCACAGGTTGAAACTAGAAAAACAGGTAAATAAACAAATGGATAGACGAGATAGAAAATGACTCCTTGCTTAACATTTTGAGTACTTTAATTCTTACAATTTTGTTTGGTTTTGCCTTTTTAACTCTGGGCAGTCAAACTTGACCCATAACCCCCAACAACAAGCTTGGGTTAGATGCCTCATACATCTTCCCCTGTCGCGCTGTTCTTCCCTACATTGTAGTACTTATAATACTGCATTGCAATGTCCTGTTTATGTATCTCTCCCCCCATTAAATTGTAAGCAGGGACCGTGCCTTGTTTTCCCTATCATACCATATCAGCGCTAAACCAACAACAACAAAAAAATTAAATGCTGCTGAAACTTCTCTCTCCTTCCAACTTCAAAATACAAGGTATGACACTAAGCAAATGCCTGATTGAGTGTGTACAGAGAAATCCCGATCTGTTTGCTAAGAAGTGAAACATTCACTGCTATGACAAAATGACACACAGACAGAGTCAGAGATTGAGAGGGAGAAACCAGAGTATTTGCTTTATTTACTCAAAGAGGGAATAGTTCAGCACTGCTAGAAAGTCATCATGCTAAGTTATCCCCTTTCACATGGCCATATTACTAAGATTTGGTATAGGAAATATGGATTCCTCATGCCAAGAAACATACAAATGTTGTATGACCTGTCTCTGTTGTTGGAAAGGATTTCCAAATCCCTGCTATGCTTAGATGAAAATCAGTTTTGATATGCTACCATCATTACATATTCTTTGTACAGAATAGCTTATTCTTCATCATATATTCCTTTTTACTTTGCTTACACGTTCATTACCATATAATGGTTTTCAGCAATATGTTGTGAACAGGTGCATGGCTTGTTTTGTGTTAGATTAACTTAGGTGAGATTTTTATTCCAAATTCAAATTTCCACAGGTTGATTATGTTAATGTACAACCTGAAGGGCTCTATGATTATGCCACTTTTACTAGGGTTGATATTTTAAAGAGCCTATTTAATTATAAATATAAATTACGTCAATTGTAAATGGTTAAAATGCTATCTTAAAATATGCAAATTTTATTCAAGGGTGTGTATGTCATTTGTATTTCATAATGCACTGCTCTTATTATATTTAATTGTATCTTGCAATTGTATCCTTGTGTGTAAATGATGATTTGAATAAATGTTTTATTTACAATTTGCAATTATAATTGCTTCACTGTTTTCTTCATTAAAAATAACATCATTTGAAACAGATAATGCCATTATAAGTAGAGATAAATACACTGTTCCAAACAGGAAAAAAGTAGGTATTTTTCTTTTATGCCTAAATAAAGAAAAATCTCTTCCATATTCTTTTCTATTACATTTCACATTCAATATTTTTCAGTGGAAACAATAAATGGAATATATAACATAGAAAATAATCATGACAAGCATATACATTTTGTTTCTGACTTTGCTGTCTATCAGCAGTCTCCTATTAAGAGGTTGTGTTCCAAAAGATTCCTCATAATCCCCTTATTTAGAAGACAGAATTCATTTCTCTGTGAAACAATATTCTAGATAGTGGTAATATTCCTAAACAAGTCTACAAAGATTTATCTCTAAGCTACTTGACGTGCATTATCTAATACTCGCAGTTAGAGTTTGGGATACCAGAAATCCTAATTCTGAAGCAAAGGGGGCAATCACAACCCATTCCACCATCTCCATCTCCCTCAAAACTTCCATAGAGAATCTTCTGTGTACATGGCAGGGAGTCCATCTGGGTGGGTATTGGTGGCAGATAAAGTGAAGAGGCAAATTATGACTACATGAACGTGGAGATGGCATGTCAGACTGTTAAGAGGACTGGAGATTCAGGGATTTCACAGTAATGGAGTTTCAAGAATGGTGCTGGGGGCTCAGGTGGAAGTAAGTGTAAAGAATGGCTTATAAGAAGAGTGGAAATGTGGAGCAAGTAGAAAACAGTCTTGGATGGAATTCTAGGAATAACAAAGAAACAGGGGAACTCTAACCAGACAAAAAGAAACTATAACTTTAAAGTTGAGAAGAGTGGTTAGGAAATAGTATTTAGAGAAAGGCAAGGGAAAAAATGAGGTAGGGGGTCAGGAGAACAAAAATAAGGCTACTGAATCTTGGTGAGGAGGGCAAGGGCAGCCTATTAGAGTGGGTGAGATGTGCAAATAGGAACCGATTGTCCCTTTACTTCTAATCCTATCTCTATAGATTCCATGACTTGATACAGAGTTTGGGAACCACTAGAGGGTTAAATAGGGTGATAAGTGGCAATGGAATTGGACATGTCAAGTGGTTGCACAATTCCATAAGCAGCAGGATCAAGGTGGTTGTGGGGATTAACGTCTCCAGCATTTGTAGACAAGGAAAGAGAGTCCTGGAACAGGAGAAATCCATGGGAACAGTGACAATGCCACTTCATAAGTAAGCAAATGCTTCTTCTGCCAAAACCTCTACCTCTCTAGTCCCTCAACCATGTTCCTTTCTCATGTTGTTTTGGTCAGTCAAGTATTGAAACGTGTTTCACCCTTAGGGTGGGTCTTGAAGGAGAAAGGTTATGGGATCTCTAATTTGTCAAGTGAATATGAAAGCCTTCTGACAACTTTTCTTCAGGCTAAAAGTTCTAGAAAAAAGAGAACAGAAAATAATGTAGTCCAAATAAAGGTAACCTGAGTGGGAAATACTAGACTCTTCCCTCCAGATAGTACAAAGGAAAAAGTACACCTACTAAATTTGAGTGGAAATATACCACAGCCACACCAGGAATAGCAACAAGATACAACAAAGGAAGATCTGACACGGATGGTAGCTCAAAAGTAGCAGCAAGAGAGAAAGTAAAACCATTCTTTCCCTCATATAGTTTCTTAATTTTCCTATTTAATCCACCTTATTTTCTCCATATCAGTTAAAATATTTAATCAGGTAGGAAAGATATAAAATCGATTAGTCTTTCCCTAGTTCTTAGGATGTTCCTTGTAAATAACCTAACTCAACGTTTTCTTTTCCGACTCTCCTACCCAGCCTGTAGCAAAGGGAAGGTGACGAGGAAAAAATACATGAAATGTGCTGTCATATCTCTTCTGTTTACTTTCAAACCACATCTTTTATTGAATTCACTGCTTAGGCTCTAAGGATATGAGAACCCGGAAGGAATAATGATTTCCTCTGCAGGCACGCTTATCCTTTTCCTTTAGCTTGTTGTTTGTGGAATCTTCAAAGTTTTGCTATGAATTTGGGAAAAAAGAAAAAAGAAAAACTCACCAGTTTCCTCTCCTCTAGGTCATCTCAGAAGTACTTAGCTCTCCAGTCCACCTAAAGGTGTTCAAATGGCCCAAGGAAGTTCATGTACTTCTCAAAGGGAGTATATTCATCTCATCAGGGAGTGAAGGAGGGATATTATGCACTCTCTACAAATCTATTCACTCAAACTCTGACACAGCCAGAAGAGGAATACAGAATGATAAACTTTCTGAACAACTCCTTAGATCCTCACCAGCTAGCCTGATGTCTAAAGCTCTCAGTCATGAAAGGAACTGCTACAAAGGTGCAGTAATAAAAGGTTGATGAGGATTTGGGGTTTTGCTTTGCTTCCAAAGGATAGGAAAACAAAAATAATTCCTTGCAATATCCATTTCCACTCTGTAAATAGATTCTTTGACTTGTGGCATTAAAAAAGAGTAATGTTAATTACTATTAACATCTAAATTAAACAAACAAAACTGTAACAGTACCTCAAATAATTTATGGATGATTCCACCATAGCCTCTCTCCACAGCCTATCAAAATCTCTCTGTATTTATTGACATTTTTATTGTACTGTTTAAATTGTGTTATATTTTACTTTATTTACATTCAACAATAACACGTGGTTTGTGTGTGTGTGCATATATACACACAACAAAGCACTGCATCCCTATGTTGCACTGACTACAGAAACAAAGAAGGAGTGACTGGAAGAAAAGCTTGGAGAAATCATTCATTTTTCATTCTTCCTGAGCCTGTTCATGTTCCTTTTCCTTCATTATCTTTTAAGTGCTGTAAGTGTCCATGTGTTTGATGGACACAAATCTGAATTAATGCTTTATAAGAAACTGGCTTATGGAAAAAGGACCCAAATAAGTCTTTCCTCTATAGCATGAAATGTGCCCTACAAGGATACCATGTGAACAATCTTAATATGAGAGAAAAATCAAATCTAAAAGATGCAAGTGTAATAAGTAACCTTTCATCTAAAAAGCTACCCATTTGTTTATCCTAAGGAAGCTAGTCCGTTTACTCAAATTTATTAATTTTTAGTATGTAATATAGCGTGTGCTTGAGCATTTGCAGTTTCAAATGTACTGCATTAGATAGGAAGAAATTCAAGGCATAAGATTTTGTTGTTGTTTCTTAAGATATCCAATTGTCATGATCTCTTTACTATTATTATCACAAAAGAAAAGTTTTGACAGAAACTTGATTCCCAGAGTAGTTCTGTCCCCAAGTATACGGCTGAGATGGTTATAACACAGAAATCGAGAGCTTAGATTTAAAAAAGGGGAAATAACATTTTGAGTTATTTTATTGTTATTCAGCAGCTGATATTGGTATCAGTAGGCAGAATGAAACCTATCTACACTTTTGGAAGACTTACGGCTTCAACCAGCCACATAAGAGTTTAATAAACACATACCATGTACTAGGTACTATATTTCATAAACCCAAACACACTAATTTACTTACTGCTTTTCAAAAAAAACGTTTTCCAAGAAAATCCACAGTAACTGATTACAGTTCTGTAGCTCTTTTTATGAATTTTGTTTTAAAATCTACTTTCTGTATTTATTATTCAGTTCCTTCACATTCTAGCTTGATAATTTTATTTTTATCCTAGCTTAAAGTTTTCATTATATTCTTCTTTCCTGCTTACAAATAACTAATAGAACATACCCATTTTCTGGTCTCCTTCTAGTTTCCTTTCCTCCTTTCTTCCAAATGCTTATCCATTTCCCTCTACTTACTCCCGTATCTTACTACATTTTATCATTTTTAATATTTTATAAATAATATGAAACAATAGTTGACTTAATTTTCAAATGTACTTGGCTCTTCCTAAACTACAGTGTCAACTTAGATAGTAAGCTACTCAAGTGTTTGGCCAAGGTCATATATAGTCTAAGACAGCAGAGTAACTTCTCAGTCCTTTATCAGCTACAAAATAATTTGTACACATTCTACTCACTTCCTCAACTTTTTATAGCCTTCTCGTTACAACTGTACTTCACACATCTTTTCTTTACCATTAACCTTTTAAAAAAATAATCTGTATTCACTGTCTTTACTCTTGCACCATTCATAGTCTGTTTCAATCCAGTGTGATCTGGCTTTTCCTTGCCATTGCACTGAACTGACTCTCTTGAAGGCAAGCAAGAGATTATCTTCTATTTGCCAATTACAGTGGACACTCCAGTCTATGCATGCCCTCTTGCCTTCTCTGTAATGCAAACTTATCCTCCTTTCTTGAAAAAATAATTTCTTGTGAAGCTCTTTTTATTAGTCCTGTGGGACTTTTCCTTTTTATATTAGTATCTTTCATTTTTAACAGGTCATTCTGATGCACTCCCTTAAAACAACTATTACACCATACATCCTTTGAGCTCTCTCTCTTTAAGAAGTCCAAAATCAATACTTCTGGTCTAAACCTACTACCTGAGCTCCAGATCTATATTTACCTATATACCTTTCAAACAGTTCCATCTGAATGTCCACAGGTGCTCCAACCTCAGAATGTGGACTATTCTTATTATCTTATCCCCATCTAACACAAACAAAAGGCACACAAAAATAAATTTAAAAATTAATGAAAACAAATATTTTAAAAGCATACAACACACACACACACACACACACACACGTATCTCTTCTATTCCCATGCTTCCTCCATGTTTATTACTGCAAAAGACTTGTTATGCTACCTTTTAAAAGGCTGTTATATCTGTCTCTCTCTTTATTTTTAGCTTTGGCTGCTGTAACAGGCTACTGTTTTGTCCTTCTGATCTCAGTATTAGAGTTTTCATTCTAAAATCATAGGTTTTTTCCCCGCTTTTTTTAAACTTTCTGGTGACTGCAAGATAAAGGTCATGTTCTTTAACATGGCACCAAAAAAAATCTTCATTTCCTGGTTCTTTCTTCTAACTTGCCTCATTTTTTTCACCACTCCCCAATATGCAATCTGGCTCTAACCATATCAAATTACTTGCAGTTTTCATTATTGGTCCTTCTACTTGGAATTCTCTTCTATTTTGATCATTCTACCTTATTTATACTTTAAGACTCAGCTTAAATTTAATCTAGTCTATGAAACCTTTCAGGATACTTCCAAGCCCCCAAAAAACAAAACAAAACTGTGTTCTTAATAGTGCAGTCATAGCACCTTATGTTCATCTTCACCTGTTTAAATGACTATCTTTCACTTAGAGTTTGAACTACTTGAGGGCACACATAGAACTCACAAATTTTTTGTCTCAGTCTTTAATGAATTTTACCCAATAAAGTATTTCAATGGATGGAAAGATTTTTAAAGGTAAATTGGTTCGGAAAGATCTGTTGGTCCAGGTTTTAGGAGACCTTAAATGTCAGACTAAAAACTTGTCACTTATTCTGCAAACATTGGGATGCTTTATCTGGGAAGTGATAAAAAAGTAAATGTTTACATAGCATTTACTATATGCCAAGTTCTATTCTAATACTGATATACTTATTTAACTATTGTCTCTTTTTCTTACAGCTTGGGAAACTGAGCCACGGGTTGGTTAAGTACTTTATCTAAAGTCATGCAGTTAGTGGTGGGGCTGGGGTTCTATCCCAGGTAGTCTGGTTGCTGATGTGTCACAGTCGTTACTATGATAAAATGTTAAATTGTTTTAGCATGACTAAAAATTCAGATTTACTGGAAAGAGTAGAAACAGGGAGATCAATGAAAGGGCTACTTTGTTAATCCAGGCTCAAAGTAGATTGAAGGGGAATCTATCTCAAAGAATTGGAAGATTTGTTGATGATTGGACATGTGGGTCATAAAACATGGTGGAAGGAGGAACCAAGGATAGTACCAAGGTTTCGTGACCAATAAGTAGGAAAATGATGAGAGCATGGGTAGGAGAGAGAATTAAGGAACGAAGGGGGACATTTTGGAGCAGTAGATTCAGTATTATACATTCTGGTAGAAATGTCCCATAAATAGGGTGGTTGAACTGAAAAGGTGAGAAAGAATTTTGAAGTGAGCAAAGAAAGAAATAGAAACAGAAAATATAGTCATAATTTTCAGTTGACTCTAGTAACTCCCCTCCAATAGCATTTACCAAAGTATGGTCCATAGATGCTAATTGTTGTTATGTATCAAAAGGGGAAAACCATAGTGCTCTCAGGAACATACTTTGGAAGAGTTTAGGAAACACTTAGCATGATAATATTCCAAGGCTGATACAATATGTGTTTACCTTTACAGTCTAATTCATCAGAGTTGTCTCCACAGTCGTTTCCACCATCACATAACTTGCTGTGAGGAACACAACGACGATTGTAGCAGGGCTTGAAACCTCTTCGACAGCTTCTGTTTTCTTACACAGAAAAGTAAAACACATACTTGGAGGGCTTATAGAACTATTTTTACAAAAAGAAGATCACAGATGATACCTCATTCACAATAACCGGATTGTGGGTCTATGAAACAAGTGCCGTGTGGCATACAAGTTCTGGGTTAGAATATCTGTGCATTATCAAGTAGTTCATGCAGAAAAAGCCTTTCTGACTGTTTTAACCTCAGTGATTCATACTCGGAGCCCTGGTCAAACTATACTCACATTATTGTTTCTGGCATTTCTGTAAGCTAGCGCAGAAATAAACATGTATCACATACTCAAATCTGAAGAAATGAATCTCTACCTCCAACGTAATAAAGACACACCAACACCTATCCCCTCTCTCCTTTGTACCCCACAAAGATTTTAAAACAAGGAAAAAAGTGTCGAAACATGTATCCCTGAATCAGTGAATCCAAGAGTCACCTACTTATCCATAAATTTCTCTTAGAAATCATCTTAAAATGTCTATCCAAATTTTCTAAGCAGAATAATAATTGCCTCTGAATTCTATTTACCTTAATGAGAGTCTCCTGACATTTTCTGATTTGGGGCAGAAGGTACCACTCACAATAATAACAGCTGCCATTTACTGAAAAGTAATTTTGTGCCAGGCTCTATATTGAGCATATGTAAATGTACATTTGTTTATTTAATGCTCCCAACCATCACCCCACCTAGATTTGCTTGGTAGTGAGAAATTAAAACATAGAGAAGTCAGTACCCTTGTTCATGCTAGTCACACACTAGTACGTTTGGGAACAAAGATTTAACCTCAAGTGTGATTCTAAACTCTGGAATCTATACCTGAGATTGTCAAACTACAGCCCGCAGGCCAAATGCAGCCTATCAGCCTGTTTTTATATGGCTCTGAAGCTAAGAATGATTTTTACATTTTTAAAGGATTGTTAAAAAAATAGAATATATGACAGGAGTATATATGGCCCACAAAACCTATAATACAAGCTGACCTTTTACAGAAAAAGTTTGCTAACCCCTTCTCACACAAATATTACCTGCCTTCTAAGAAGATAAAAATAATGTGAAATATATTCTCAAGCCAATTCATAATAATGTGAATTTGTAAGTTGATTATTATTACATTTTTATATGCTTTAATATTTTCATGGTGTACAGGATATAGCTGTTGATTCAAGCAAACATGTCATTTGAGGTAAATTCCCTAAGATTTCAGTTACATATAAATTACAAATTACATTTGACTGTCATTTTAACCAAGGGTGTTTATTCTGCAATGTAAAAGAGTGACATAAATTTCCCAAAATCCATCCTCCTCTTGTTTTAACTTTCTCTAATATAAGAAAACAAAAGAGAAAAATAGAAGCCAGATATAGCAATTCCAGATATAGATTCCTAAACTTTGCAGAGCATATAATACCAGTACTATTGTATTACAGCACAAAAATAAATCAGACTAATTTAGAAATAATCTGGATCAATTCTATAATAACTATTAATGATTGCATAGACACAAACTTTCAGGAAAAATATTGTTGCAGTGAAGGCAAATAACAGTTGCTTACTAGGGTTCAAAAGCCAGTCTCTACTTCCAAGGGAGAAGGAAAGGTTGACTACCACTTGGTGTCACCTACAGAGTCACAGATGGTGGAATTCCATACTTAATGGGGACCATGGCTAAAGCAATCAGCCTTTGTACCTAAGGACACTAGCTCTGGGACAATCCTGGAGGCAAAAATGGAATGAATAAGACTTTGATATCAACACAACAACATGCTATTGACTGATGGTGGACTTTTGCTGCAGAGTAAACCTGCAATATCTACCCAATAACTGATATTTCTGACATTTTTTTAGGAATGTAAGCCTAAAACGTTTTGCTAATGATGAATAATGAAGCAGCTCAAAAGACAGGGCTCCTGCTGTATTTAAATTTATACTTCATGCAAGGAAAACCATGAGGAAATTCTTCAATGAATATCATGTGTTTTGGGTAGGAAATATGGTGCCCCATTTGAATAAGAACAAAGCCAAATAATTTGCCTTAGATCTATGAGAGGCATTAAGGAAATCACACACATAAACCAAATGGAGACAATCACACCAAAAGCTATAAAAAGAATTACATTCTGAAATGAGTAAGTCATACATTGGAAACTCACCACAGTAGAGCAGTTTTTCATCAGATTTATCCTTACAATGAGGAATGCCATCACAGGTGAGCTGGTAATCAATACATTCTCCATTTCCACACTCAAACTCTGAATAAATATTGCAGGAAGAATTTTTAGCTGAAAGGAAAAAAGCCAACGTTTTATACAATAACAAACATTTTTGATGTCATGACAACTGTTTCCCTTAATCTTAATTATAAAAATAAACTAAAATTTATCTAAATATAAAATTAATAAAGGACAGTGGTTTATGGCATTTCTTTACAAAAAAATTAAGAGGAACACTTTTTATTGTGCTGTCTTCAACCTCCCTTTGCAAATTTTTGGGAATTGCCTGACTTTATTTTTCTTTTATGCTTGTTTGTGTATTTTGTTAATTATTTGGTGACTGTACATGCATGGAAAGAAGGAGTGGTTTAAATCTGGGGGACTATATTTATGAATCTTGCTTAACAGTGTATGTTAAAAATAAATTTTTAAAAAGAGCCAGTTAAATAAGGTCTGTACATACTGAGAGTGTTTTTGTATTTTCTTATTGAAATCTCATGTATACTTCAATACATTGAAATTTTCCAGTATATAGAGTTCTTATCTTTGAATGCTTGAATTTATTCATTACAAATCTCACCTCCAACTGGTCTTCCTCCCCAACTACCTGCTGAAGAAATCTCTGTAGCAGTTTCTATCAATCAGAAGTACTGGAATTGCTGAAATTACTTTCATCAGCCTCTTGCTCTATCCATGGTGAGAAGTACCAGGGAGCAGACCCTCTCTTCCTGCCACACGTGATCAGTACCTTCTCCTTGAAATGCATGGGAATCTGTAGGATGTGCTGGGGAGGACAATGATAAACTGGAAAGCATGTGCACCAGATGCTTATGGGCTCCAATGGACTACTGCCATATTGTCCCACTTCTAAATGTCAGGATTTTTATAAGAAATTAAAAGCCTGAGTTTTTACGTGGTTTGCCCAACTTGTGAGCTTTTCTACAGTTAGGTTTCATCCCTGGAGTGCCAGTATGTTACCCTTGTCTTAGAAAGACCTCTCTTGGGGAAAACAGACTTATTTTTATTCTTAAATAATAGATTTACTAGCAAACTTTTGGGATGCAATGTTTTGGTTGTATTACATGCTATTTGCTTGCATGTACTCATTCCATTGCTTGTTGAAAAACTGTACAGTGAAAGTCAGTCATATTAATTATGTTGGAGGTAATTAGAATTCATTTATTTCTACTAATGCAGGTAACACAACTTAATTTTACAATCAGTTTTTAGGATTTATTTCAGGAATAATTAATTAAACAGCCACAAATACTGTTTAAAGTTTCCAGTGTTTTATTTCTTTATTATCCTAGAATTTAACTCATTTTACTAGAATATCTATCTTATCCACCTATTAAAGACTTATAATTTAACTCTTTAAATGATAGCACCCCTCTCTAAAGGTAATTTTATTTTTCTTGGTGCAGTCTAAACTTCACTGGTCAGTAGCTAAGGTAGAATGCCATTTTAGAGGAAGCAACAAGGAATTAAGAATCTAAAAATATCATTAACTTTAAAGAATTATTGTCTTTAAGAAGAGTGCTGACATTACTGCACACAATCACCTCAGATCATGAATTGAACAAAATTCATCCGTTTACTGAGAGTCCATTAGAATTCCTAACTTATTTTGTCTATTTTAAACATATCCTGTTTAATTTCTCATTTCCAGTGAAAGCTAATTGTTATGATGGCAAATATCATATTTTGCTTTTATAATCGTTGTGCCTTTAAGGAAAAAATGAAAATTATTCATGATAAATATGGTTTATCATGAAAAAACAAACATTGTATGAGCACAATTCTTGCTTAGGTATGTTCATTTGAAGAAATAGTATTGAGTACTTTCTTCGTCTTTCTAGAAACAAAAAATGTGGTTCAGCTATCCTCAATTCTCTTACAAGGTAATTGCTTCATCTAATTATATTTGCTATTCTTATTTCTGTTATGGGTTTTAATAAGGCTAGCAACGTTGTGTAAAATGGAATTGCCTAATCTTTCTGTCAAGAGTTATGACAACAAATGGCTTTTCCCTCCTTTGCCCTCGGGTAGGTGTTAGTAAATGGTCCTTCACCCCTGTAATGCTGCCATTAACATTCATAAACTGCTCTGGGTGAACTAATTCAGAGGTCGACACAGATATGCCAGAAACATCCTCATTTCCTAAAGATGGACTTGACAAAAAGAAGCCAAGAGTTACTTTTCAATCTCTCTGCTGGACCACAGGATTTCAATGTGAATGCACAGCGGATACAAGATACTTCTGTAAAGGTATGTCAGCTCTGAGGAATGCAATATCACTCTACAGTTCTATGTGAATACAACTATGCTTGTTTAAAACTATAGTTTTCTGTCTGATTCATTCCCTCTCATCAACAGTGAGAAGCAGGTGGCTTAGTAGGGATAGATGTATCTAATCTATATTTCAGCAATGACAGGCATCCGTTGTATACAAATAAGCCTTGCTGTTCTGACTAAAGGCATTGGTTTACTACTGGCCTGTAGTGACCTGTGAAAGAAACATGAGTGATTCTAATGCATGGCTAAAACTCCAGGCTTACAGATAGCATCAGATCCAGGCCATTACAGCTGAAACCACAAAGGCAAACTGAAAGAGAGAGTTTAAGCAATTGCGTGAGCAATTCAGGGAAGTGTTAGGTGATGAAGAAATGTGGGAATTTGTGGCCCGAATTATTGAAATTTGCTATCTTCTGAACAATTACATCATTCCCTTGTTTTCTTTGGCACATTCTTAAATAAAAGTCTTTTACTTCTTTTGCTAAGAGATGCCCTTTTGGGTTCTGGTACCAATTTGCAAAGTGAGAAAATATGTTCTTGCATTAGGTGCAGTAGTTTTCAAAGTAAAGAAAACAATGACAAAGTGCTCATATTAAAATAAAGAACATGCAAAAGAGAACATCTTGGTATATAAAGACCAAAAGAAGACTAAAAATGAAAAATACTTACAGCTTACTATACTAATTTTTATAATGTAGGTATATCCAGCTCTATTGATTTTCTAAGAGGAAATATATGAGATGAGGATACAGATGAGGAGAAAAAAAATGTCAAAAATTGACACATCCTAAGAGTGAGTTCACCAATTTCCAATTTTCCAAGATGCTTCTCTCCCATCTTTCTTACTCATGAGTAGTCTTAATATTAAAGAGAAATTAACCCTTTTTACGTTGCTGGCTAATTTTTCATGGCAGTATTGGAACACTTGAACCCTTATTTATAGTGGAAACAGTTTTGGTAACTTAGCTGTTAGTAAGTATTTATTGTAATGGTACTAATTAAAGACTGCAATGCCTTTGGGAGATATAAACATCATGCAAGGCTGCAACGTTACATTTTTAATTAACAGCTTGGAAATGATTACAAATAAACTGTGGGAGCCATTTTTTCTCATTTACATAGTCTGATGGATTGTGAATGGGTTTACTACAAAGCTACTAAGCTACTGCCTATACACTGCTTTATTTCAGCTTTAATTAATTTCGCTATTGACTGAATCCTCAAAGTCATAAACACAAGTTTTCAGATGATCATTGCTTGCAGGTATTTCTCTAGCTAATCCAACATCTTCCAGCCCAGAATCAGGGGGACACAACATTTGTCACTGTTTGGGTTATCATTACCTATCACATGGTGCTATAGGTAGAATGGTAAACTGAGTTCTTTTTAGAAGGGAGAGATAAGACAACCAGGCCTCTAATAGTACAACTTCATAAATATACTCAAACAATTTCAAGGTCCATGTGTGCCATTTTGAGCAGTTATATCACATTTCAATTCTCTTTACTTACTCACACATCTGTTGTCATTCAGCAATATTCTATCCCCCCTGCAGGAACAGTTCACTCTTCCATTAGGAGTTAAAAGGCACAGGTCATGGCAACCTCCATTCAGTAACGCACATGGAGAAAGTTCACCTGCAATGAACAGGTTTTACTGGTGACATTTTATATTGAATTCCTAGTCTATGTTAATATAGATTAACAGTAAACTGTTAGACAGCCTCAGTCTCTCAAAAATATCTCATGAACAAGGAAGATTTGGGATTTTTAAACAAATCTAAACATTCCAAAAGATAAGAACATTAAAAATATGTAATAAATCTCTACATTTTCTAACATATTTGTCATTCAACGCACTAGTACCTCTAGAAACCACATGCGTACTGCAGACTGCAATTTTGTAGGTATTCCAGTGATTAAAAAAATTTTAAGGCCAGATGCAAAGCTTGTTTATCAACAAGTATTATTTTCTTGGAAACGATCTGAATGTTCAAAAATATGAGGAGTGAGCAAGTATGAAATAGAAATCCAGAAGCAAATAATTAAAAATGAATTGTTCCTCTGGTGATAAATTAAGAACTATAAAATTTTCCATAAAACTTTCAGATAATTTCAATATATTAGATAGTCAAAGCCTGAACACTAGCCCCAGAAACAGTAAGAAAACAAAATCCAACTAAGTATTACTAAAAACATAAATATGTTTTTTGAGAGATTATATAATTGAGAAATATATTTGTAACTTACAAATAAATATTGTAACTTACAGCTATTGGTGTCGTTGGCAACAGCTATGATACCCATTGGTTGATGTGGAATATCAGAACGAAGAATTTTTGTATCTCCTCCCGTGTACTTGTTGGAACGCAGGATAGCTCTTCTTCCCCAGTCTGACCAGAAGATATAATTGTCATAAACAGCCAAACTGAGAAAAGCCCCTGGCCCAGATTTGACAATCACCTGGAATAAAGTAAAATATCATATTTTTTTAAATGAAGATATCCTCATCTGTTTTTGCTCAAAAGAAAAGAGATTAAGATTATTTCTGATTATTGAAATAATCAGATAAAAATACATTTCACTAAATGTATTATCATAATGTGTTTATAGTTTATTTTAAATGTCTTAACCATCCTTAGTTTTTGCAATGTTTACTTAATATTTTGCAGTATATTTCTATTTAATAATCATTCAGTTTGTTTAAGCAGCTGTGTCTATTTAGCATTATAAACCAAAATCATCATGACAACAATATGAGACTATTAGTACTAAACATTTATTTATCATTATTAAGAAATCTTTAGATATACAGTAAACACTCACTAAGCTCTCAGAACTATATACAGAATATAAAGTTCAACTGATCCAGGTTATTCCTTTAGGAAGCTTACAACATGAATAAGTTAACCAGATATACATGTATTGGCAATAAAAGTTTAAAAGCAAAGACCAAAAAGTTTCACTCAGACCAAGATGAAGTAAAAGGGTGTAGATTATCCTTCTCAATAAAAGAACTAAAAAAAAAATATATATATATATATATATAAATAAAAAGAGGCTTTTCAACACATTGGATATCAGGTAAGGAAGGACAGTGATTCCTGAGTAACAGGAAATAAACCAAGTGAGTCCCATAACCTCCACTGTTTATAGCCTGAGACAGATTCCAGGTGGCAACACAGTGCAAAGAAACCCAACAGAGTCCAGGGAACTCTCTGAGTGGATATAGCTGAGAGTTACGGGAGGGTAATATGGTTAGCTCTCACAAGGCAGAGTGTTGGAGAGAAGAAGGCAACAGAGAGAGACCTCTGGATATCTGCACAGGGTCCTCCTGGAGTATTAAGCACAGTATGTGAGACGGTTACTGCAAGCTGGTGAAAGAGTCTTGCAAAAGGATTAGAGAGAAGAGTTTCCAAAATTTACGTGGGTCCAAGAATCACACTTGTTAATGCCAACCAGACTTAAAATCTTTGTAATTCATGGGACTCTGAGTAGAGTACTTGGAAGGGTCTTGGCTCAGCAGCGGGGAATAATTAACCCTAAACTCTGTTCTACCCCAGTCTCTCAAACCTTAACAGCAAATCCTGAAAGGATCAAACTCTTTCCAGTAGCTTAACTGTTTCCCAAAAGAATGCTCAAGAATTTTAATGGTAATATGTAAAATTTTACCACTAAACTACTATGGAAAAAGAGATGAAAAGTCGCAAATGACCTCAGCTTCCACCTTAAGAAAGTAGAAGAGAAAATGTAAGTTAAATCCAAAATAAAGGAAAACAAAATAAAAATCAGAAGAGAAAGCAAGGAAATAGAAAACAGGAAAAAATCAGAGGAAAATCAATGAAACTAAAAGATGGCTCTTTGATATCAATAAAATGAAAAACACATAATGATGAAGTGAGTTTTATCCAAGGAATACAGAGTTATTTAACATTTTAAAATCCTATCAGTATAACACGCAAAATAAGAAAACTCATATGAAGGTCTCAGTACACAGAATTTATTGGTTGGATCTAATATGCATTCCTGATAGAAACTCAGACTAAAAATATGAATAGAAATAAAACTAGGAATAAGACAGGAAAAATCATTCTTACTACTTCTACCCAACATTGTCCTAGAATTTCTAGCCAGTATAATTAGGCAAGAAAACAAAAATAAAAAGCATTCAGATTGGGGATCAAAGTCTGATCGATCACCTAGGCCTGCCTTCACCAAGAATCTTGTTAGGTCAGTTTAGTGCATTTGGGGAAAATGTTTCACTTTTTTTTTGAATTTTAGTTTGCTCATCTTAAAGCTGGGGCTGTCCCTTACCTCTGATATTTCCTCTTAGTAATTGTCCATCCACTCACAGCCCATTCACTCCCTGGCTATAAATTTCTACCTTTCCTTGTATTTAGAGTTGACCTCAATTCCTCTCCTCTACTGCAAAACCCCACTGCAGTTGTCTCTATATACCTATCCTGATAGTCCTGAATAAAGTCCCCTTTATCATTTTAACAGGAGTCATGGATATTTTTTCCTTAACACATTCAATGTAATACTACTGAGAAAAAAAAAAAAAAGGATGAATTATTGATGTATGTAACACTGTGGATAAATTTCAAAATAATTATGCTGAGTGAAAGAAGCCAGACAAAAGGGAGTACAGGTATATCATACCATTCGTATAAACTTCTACAAAATGCAAACTAACCTGTAGTGACAAAAAAGAAACAGTGCTTCCTGTGGACAGAGTGGGAAGCGGTAGGGTGGAAAAAGAAGGATTAAAAAGGGAAATGAAGAAATGTGTTGGGGTCATTGATATGCTCATTATCTTGATGTGATGGTGGACTCACAGATAATATGGGTGTCTGTGTGTGTGTGTGTGTGTGTGTGTGTGTGTGAAGACTTTTAAACTTTAAATATTTACATTTTAGTGCATGTCGATCAGATCTAAATAATTTTTTTAAAATAAAGGCCAAAAATTTCTTTAAAATATTTTCAGAAGTAACATTAGGTAAATATATGGGACTGCAACTACATTTGGAAGGACAGGATACATCAGAAAATAGATGTTTTTACTGTCTAGTCATTTTACTTTGCTTTTGCTTCTAAATCTAATCCATAGGTGACCTATCCAAATAGTTCCTCTTAACTCTTTAGCAAACTAGTGAATGAACAGAGGGATGGTTTAAATGTGAGCACACCCTTGTTAGTTGAATGAAATGCTCAGATTTCTAGAAGAGAGAAACTAACATGAGTTTTCTCTTGTAGCAAAGAGATGAGAAATAATTTTAGGAATCGAACAGTAAACATACAAAAGAAGAGAGGAAGAAAAGGACCTTAAGCCTTAGAGAAGCTAAGAAATCTACAAGAATTTGCCTCTAAGGCAGCAAGAACTTCAAGGAACAGCTTTAAAGGCATTGATGTAGTTTATTTTATTTTGTTTGGTTTCATTTAGAAGAAAGCTTTGCCTCCCTACTGTGGACAAATGACATGAATAGAGACGTCGTGGCATACCTAGAATAAAGAAATGGGCTTTTTGCCTTATCAACATCCTAATCAGGAGGGCTTGATAATCAACATCCAATTCAGAACTATAGAATTTACTCAGTTACCTCCATTTTAGAAACCATTGTGGTATAATGGGAAGGGCTCAGAAGGCCTACATTCAAATGGCAGCATGGTCATTCTTGAGCAGAGTAGATTTGGGGAAGATGTTTCACTTTTTTTTTTTATTTTAGTTTGCTCATCTTTAAGATGGGGCTGATTAAAACCTGCTTCAACAACTTCACAGGGCTGTTATAAGGATATATATAGAAATATTTTGAACATCTTATATTTATATATATCCATATGTATATATACATATATGTTTGTATTTATTTAATTTAGCTGTCAGAGATAAGTTTGATATTAATTTTTGTGATTTTTGCCTCCAGATCTGTTATAAAATAATTATTTTTGTATAAAAATCAAATTTAGAAACCTCAATAGTAATATTTTTATAGAAATAAATCAATTTGATTATTTGCCTTGGAATATTAAATATGCCAAGCAGAGACCTAGCTACATTACTTTTCCCTGTAATCAGAAAAAATAAACAAAAAAGGAATTTTCACAGGAATGATGACTGCATGGGAATGGTCACAAAGAAACAAATATTTGGAAAATACCCTTCCTGGTGCCACAAGTTGCCTTCTTAGGAATTAATACATTCTAGGATTAAATCATTTACTGACTACTAAAATTGATGTGGTTTGGAGAAAACAGATAATCTTTGGAATGTGGTAGTTTAAAAAAAAAATAGTCCCCTATCTTTACCCCATCCTATATCAAATTCTAAATTATTATGAGGTAATTAGCAATGTCATCTTCCTGATTTCCCAAATTTTTCCTCAGTCATTCTGAATTAACTGGTAATAACCCTCTTATAAAAACAATTACTTCATTTTTATTCTGAATATATAAGTATTTTCTGTTCTATAGAGCAATATTTCTCGAGTTTTAATGTACATGCAATTCACTTTGAGATTTGTTAAAATTCATATTCTGATTTACTAGGTTAGGGGTGGAACCTCAGATTCTTCATTTCTAACAAACTTCCAGGTGTTGTTGATGCTGCTGTTTGGGAGCTCACTTTAAAAAACAAGAATTATAAAATAGAGAAAAGTACAAAAGAAAATAAATAATAATCTTACCACACAGATCTAATTACTTATCATTTTGGATTAAAGAATATATATTTATTTTTTTCTTTACAAATTGACAGGCACATGAGCACTCCAAAGTTTCTTGAGATATAAGTAAAATCAATTTTAAAATCTTCAACCTCTTTAAAGAGGGGGAAAAGATGTCTTTCTTGATCTGTAATACATTAGAACATCTTATATTACAGAGGAACAAGATAATTTTTCCATATGTTCTCCTGTTCTTAGAACAATTTTACTAATCTAAGTGCAGGTCATGTTGCTGTATAATAGTGGTTTTCACCTAACCTCCACCCTTCCAAACACACACACACACACACACACACACATGAGCATGGGGAAAACTAATGCAAAAATGCACTTTTTTGCCCTATTGGAAATCTGAAAAGATGGCTGATATTTAGTAAGTGTACGAGTTTAATATTCCTCATTTGTATTTCTTTGGAAATAACATGTTATTCCCTAGTCAATATTTCATGAGTATAAAAGTTCACCTGTAACAATGTTATGGACTGAATGTTTGTGTCTCCCCAAAATTCATATGTTGAAATCTTAACCCACCATGTGATACTTGTAGGTGGAACATTTGGGAGGTAATTAAGTTTAGATGAGGTCATGAGGGTGAGGTCCCTGTGATGGGATTAGTGTCCTTATATGAAGAGGAAAAGATCTCTCTTGTTCTCCTTCGTGAGAGGATACACAGCAAGAAAGGAGCTGCTGCAAGCCAGAAAGAGGTCTGTCACTTGAGCCCAAATGTGCTGGCATGCTGATCTCAGATTTCTCAGCCTGGAACCCTGAGAAATAAATGTCTATTGTTTAAACCACCCAGTGTATGGTATTTTGTTAGAGCAGCCGGAGCTGATTAAGACAGTTTTACTTTTTCCTTTTTGAAGAGCCAGGCTTTAAGATTTATATCTGCTTTAAATTTCAGTAACTATTCTTTTGAATCAACATAATAAAGATTGCTTGTTAAGAAAATAACTTCTATACTGTGCTTTCTGGGAAGATTTTCCTGAGAAAAGGAAGGATGAATAGGCGATAGGATGGGAAAGAGAAGGAGAAGCTTTTGGCAGAGGGAATACATGGTGCAAAAGGCAAGAGGAAGGGGGAACATGAAATGCTGGGAGAAGGAGCAAAGGTTAAGTGAGCATTATTAACACTCAGACATCTGGGGAGAGGATCCCATGATGAGCCTGGTGAGAAAGGCCAGAAGGGCAAATATGTAGGACCTTCCTTCCTATAGGCCAAGGTTGTGAGTCTGAGTTCTGTTCTGAAAGTAATGGTAAATTTAAAAAAAAATTTTAAGCACTTTAAGGTCATTATTCGTTAGTAAAGATTATTTTCCCTCTGGTGTAGAGATTAGATCAGATAAGAACAAAAAGAGTTTCAGGGACACCAGTTAAGATCAACTGCATTTTTCCAGACAAAGGATAATACTTATGATATTTTGAGCAAGAAAGGTGAAGAATACAAATATTAGGGGAGTATTTACAAACTAAGGACTCTCTATTTCCCTTTCTACCAGAACCCACAAGGGTTTTCGTCACTCATTCATTCATTCAATTGTCATTTTACCATTGTTTTAGTAAATAATAAGAGCTAACACTTCATGAATGCTTACAACGTACAGGATGTGTATGTATCATACCAAATTTAATCTCACTCTACCCTATATGGTAGATACTATTCCAATCCACCTTTTATTGATGAGGATTGAAGCTTAACAAGCTTATGTAATCAGCCCAAGGTCACAGATTTACTCAATGCTTTGAGGCTATTTCAGAGCCAAAGCAACTAAGATTTGAATTAAGTTTTATATATAAAATTTGCCTTGGTTAAAGAGACAGGAGAAACTCTTTGATATTAGCAGATGTGTACGTGCTGTCCTTATTATTAAATCTATGCTCCTTCAAGTTAGGAGTAGTAGTAATCTCTTTGATCCCCTTTTCTATTCAGTATATTTTATGTGAACAAAATAGACATTCAGTAAACATTGCTAAATCACTAAGAATGAAAAATAAATTATGTTAAACATAAATAAAAATAGTTTTTTTTTATGGATAAGGAATAGTTATTCTTATGACAATGAAAGTTTTTCTATGTTGTTACCAAAAGTCATTTGGTATATAGCAACTTTTATAAATTTTAATACGGATTGAACTTAGTAGTTTACTTCTTTACTTCTGCTGACACACAGAAAAGGGAAAAAAGCAACATTAAACTCAGTCTATAATTATGCATGTTACTTTCATAGGGTACAATAGGTTCCACCAAGAATTGAGCTGACTTTAGACATTTCACTGGTCAGAGTTCAATGAGGAAAAGAGAAGTGAAATACACTAAATTACACTTTCTCATCTCCCTATTAAACATTTTTATCATAATTTCATAAATACTGTACCTTGCAAGCCTAATCAGCATCTTTATTTACAATGCAAAAGCTTTGTCCTCGTAAATTACACTCTACCATGTTATGTGGTAATAATATACCATTATGGCATAATTTTCAGGCACTTTAACCTTGAACCTATAAATAGGTTCATGTTTCAAAACAGTCATGTTCATTCAGATAATGCATTTCTTGACAAAGTCACGTAATCTCACATGTGTCCTCATAGGTGGACAATTAAATTGGTAATCCACAACTTCAACTTCAATTGACTTGAAGTTATATGTCAGGGAATTTAGTCACTAAAAATATGCCCTTCCTATCTTGAAACTTCACCGGAGCTTTATTGGTAGAAGCGCGGCAACTAATCAAGGAATAAAAACATTCAGTTTTATAAGCCAGACCATATTTCCAACACCCAGATGCTAAATGTTAAACCAAACAATTTAAAAGCCAAGTAAACAAGAAGCTTCCCAAACACCCCAGCTGATTGCCTCACTGACAAGATCATAAATGATCATTATGAGAAATGACAACTTGGCCCCTGCCATGGCCAGGCATGACAAAGTGTTACAGATTGCAGAGAAACAATTGCAGTTGCTTTAGCCTGGGAGAGAATGGTGATGTGGTAAATCAGCAACTTAAAACTGAGAAATATTTAACTTAAGAATAGATGGCTATATTCAACTTGCCTGAGTGAGTTTGCAGAACAAATATAAAATATCTAAATGTCAGTAGTGTCCAACCAAATTTGAAAAGAACAACATTCATAGCAGTCATCTAAAAGACTGCCTATTGTGTGAGAGGAGTTACCAGCCTTTGTTAGAGAGGCAGACCCTTCTGAGAGAGATTAGAGAATGAATTACTTTGATTTCACACTCTCTCTTTCTGATCTCTCTGTTGATCACACTCAACCAAAGGCCAGAGGACAAGGAAGCCATTTGACCACACAGGTAAACCTTCAGGGGGAAGAGAACATGGAGGAGGATGGAGAAAATATCTGTAGATATGCATTAGAGAAGTAGTAGAAAGAACCCTATTCTGAGACTCATTATTTTTCCCTGGATAGCTTTTTGGCTTCTTGGGACTCAGACTCTTAATCTGTAAAATAGGATAATAAAAGGTAATGACTCAGCTCCTTTCCCAAAGAAAGAGGATGGATAATATATTCCCTTAGGTCACACAGAAAACTAATGAGAAGAAAAACTGTGATATTCCTGAAGTGTTAGAGCCACTCCTGAATGGAATTTGAGCAGGTTTCTAACATTATGATTGTCTTGGCTTCACATTTGATTATAGTTATTAAAATTATAGCTTATCCAAAATTCTGATTTAGATATATTTAGACAGTTTGAGATTCATAAGCTGATTTGTATCAATAAAGAGTAAACGTTAAAAAAAAAAACTAAATATATTTTTCAGTTAGCTCCTTCTGCTTTGAATTCCTTCCAAAACCATTCATTGTGAGACCCAATTCAAGGGTGACTTCCTTTGGGAACCCCTTCCCAGCTGCCCAAAGCAAAATGGCTTCTTCTTCTGCGTATCCAGACAGTTTCTATACACATTCATTATAACACTCATCAGAGGATATCATAAGAGCTTGTATTTTGTTTTTGTTTGTTTGTTTGTTTTTTTGCGGTACGCGGGCGTTTCACCGTTGTGGCCTCTCCCGCTGAGGAGCACAGGCTCCGGATGCACAGGCCCAGTGACCATGGCTCACGGGCCCAGCCGCTCAGTGGCATGTGGGATCCTCCCGGACCGGGGCACGAACCCACATCCCCCGCATCGACAGGCGGACTCCCAACCACTGCGCCACCAGTGAAGCCCAAAAGCTTGTATTTTTTCCATAGATAAATAGATTTTTATCCATAGATAAATACAATAGAACGTATTTAACATTCAATGATTTTTTTAAACATTTATTTATTTATTTATTTATTTATTTATGGCTGTGTTGGGTCTTCGTTGCTGTGTGTGGTCTCTCTCCAGTTGCGGGAGCAGGGGCCACTCCTTGCTGAGGTGCACAGGCCTCCCACTGCAGCGGCCTCTCCTGTTGCGGAGCACGGGCTCTAGGCATGCGGGCTTCAGCAGTTGTGGCACGCGGGCTCAGTAGTTGTGGCCCACGGGCTCCAGAGTACAGGCTTAGTAGCTGTGGTGCATGGGCTTAGTTGCTCCGCAGCATGTGGGATTCTCCCGGACCAGGGCACAAACCCGTGTCCCCTGCATTGGCAGGCAGACTCCCAACCACTGCGCCACCAGGGAAGCCTTCAATGATTATTTATTGATCAAATCAATAAATAAATGAGTGATTTAAAAAACATTTCCCCCTGTGTTTGTGTTTATTTCTTTCCCTGTGTTTGTGGTTATTTCTTCCTCTTCTTTTTTTTAATGTACATTTACATGAACTTAGAACTCAACTTTGTACTTTATTTGCTTATGTACAGAAAAATAAACTTTTTTCTTTATAAAATTGTATTACCAACATTTATGTTTTACTGAAGAATGGTAAACATAATCTCAGGATCACATTCATGCCTTTGACAAATATTTCAATACTGTTACTCTCTAGGTCATTGTCTAAATACAACCGTCCTTTTTAATATTTTAGTAGAAAAAGTGAAGAGCTAGTCAAAGTAATATGTTAAGTCAAAACCTCCTATATGGGCTTCCCTGGTGGCACAGTGGTTGAGAGTCCGCCTGCTGATGCAGGGGACACGGGTTCGTGCCCCGGTCTGGGAAGATCCTACATGCCGCGGAGCGGCTGGGCCCGTGAGCCATGGCCACTGAGCCTGCGCGTCCAGAGCCTGTGCTCCGCAACGGGAGAGGCCACAGCAGGAAGAGGCCCACGTACCACAAAAAAACAAACAAAAAACACCTCCTATGTCCAAGCCTTACTGAATTACCAGTCTTAATTTTTTAAATTAGGATTTACTGAATATCAAAAAAAATTAAATATTACTTTAAATGCTACATTGTAAGAAGTTAAAAAATTGTCCTGCATGAAAGGATAATTGTTTGTATGCATGAATATTTGTTTTTCAGTGTATGTGATTATGTGAATACAACTGTCAAGGGAAAGGCCAGAAACAGATTAACTTAACTCTTACTACATTTAAAAAGAAAGGTTAGCCTAGGACTATGAGCCTAGACTCTGGAGTTAGAATATTTGCAATCATGTCTAGCACGTCCTCTTATTGTGTGACTTGGGGCTTATTATTTCACTTCTCCGGGCCTCTCTTTCCTCATCTTTAAAATGACAAAAGCGGAATTAATATTTATCATAGAATTTCAGAAAATGTTAAATGATATTCAGAAAATACTAGCATGATTACATAGTAAGCTTTCATAAATGTTAGCTATAATTATTTTTGCATGAATGCAGTAGGATTTAAATAGGTTTGTAAAGGTTGGTTTAGAACCTTAAATACACTTTGAGTTTTATTCTTATTTTTTTTAATGTTAGAAACTATTCTAAAATAAACTTTTAGAATAGATTTCCATCTGTAAATTTAATGCTTTTGCAACTTCTGAGATTACCATGTCATTAAACCTATGCTTAGAGGTAAAATTAATGTCTGCCTTGACAAAATTCTTGAGTTCTGTTTTTTTTCTCCCATGTCATCTGGAAAGTTCTACTAAGGGTTACAAATATTAATTTTGAGGTAAAATTGAAAAGCAGTGATTTTAATTAAGTAAGTCATATGACATGGACACTGGCCATCTTGAAACTCCTATCACCTTCAGTATTGGAACTGCAAGTGATGGAGTTACACTGAGCAGGTGCAAGATTTACAATTCCGGAAATAAAAGATTTTTGCTTGTTGTGTATGTAGGGAGAGGGATGTTCATGCTGTTCTGAACATTCTTATGATTACTAGCCAAAACAAACAAAACAAAAAACCAAACCTCATTTGATTTGTTAAATATCGCTCTGACAAGTGACAAAAGATTTGTGATGGAAGGTTATATCCAAAATGTTTACTTAACCATTTTATTTATATAATATAAAAATTGTATGTATATAAAATCATAATATAAAATATTATTATATTATTGATATGCTGTACCTTTTAAATGTTACACACATAGCCACAGGCTACTCCAGGGTCACTTTAATAAATATGGGCATATTTATAAATGTATATGTAATGATGGGAAGGTGAGTTATTAAAATACATTTGAATTTTCATAAATATGTGGCAATGTCATCCTAAAATTCTTCTTGATTAATCAAATTAAAAGACATACTTAAAAAAAAAAACTAAAACTCAGCAAAAACTACTGTAGGATCTAGCTGCATGACTTTGTATACTTTCATATACACACCTTCCTTAATTATGCATATTGTTTTCTATTTCAATCAAATTCACTTATTTTTAACAATCACAATAATTATGCACACACTCCTTCCCACCTCCAACTTCCAACCTCACATCTTTTTCCTTAGAAGCAAACACTGTCATCAGTTTCTTGAGTGATATTTTTTCTAATGCTGTTTATTTTTAGAATTGCAAAAAGTCTTGCACGGTTGTTAAATCTGAATTCCTATAAGCCCTCAAATTGAGAAATATGCTTTAAAAATGTGTCCCAATAAAATTCATTTTATTCAATAGGAGGCTATTAGATGAAGCAGAAATTCAAAACAAAAATTTAAAAATAATACCAATGTAAAAACAAAGTGAGTAAATGTAACAACCTTCTTACATCTGGAGGTCAGTGTGTCTGTTAATCTTTTTCAAGATCCTCCAAAGTCGCTGAAATGGTGTAAAGTGCCCTATATGACCTGGTGCCCAGTTACCTCTCTGGAATTATCAGCTACTAATCTCTTCCACGCTCACTTGTTCTCTCTATTCTGGCCACAATGATCTCTTGATTATATCTCACATATACAAAGCACACAAAGTCTTCACATTGGCTGTTCTCTACGCCTGACTCTGCCTCCAAAATATCCATATGGCCACCTAGCTCATCCCTTCAAGAATTAGCTCAAATAACACTTTTTCAATGAGGGAGGTTTATCTTGAGTTTCCAACTACAACCTGTACTCCTCTACTATGTCACATTCAATTCCTTTATGCTACTCTACTCTGTACTTATTAGGTTTACTGCTTATTATCTGTCTTCTCCTGCTGGAACACAAGCTTCCTGAAAGTGGGTATCTTTACCTGTTTTGTTCACTGATGAATGTTAAGCACTTAGATCAGCATCTGGCACATACTAGACACTTAATGATATCTGTTGAATGAAAGAATGAATTGGTTGGCCTTCAGGGAAACGCAAATCAAAACCACAGCGAGATATTACCTCAAACCTATTCAGATTTTTATAAACAAAAGACAAATAATAACAATTCTCGGCAAGGATGTAAAGAAATGAACCCTCATACACTAGTTTTGAGAATATAAAATGGTGCAACCACTTTAGAAAGCAATCTAACAATACTACAAATTGTTAAACATAGTTTTACAAAACACAGTCTAACAATACCACAAATAGTTAAAGATAGTTTCTATGTGATACATCAAGTCCACTATTGGTATAGAGAAATGAAAATTTGCACATGAATATTCATAAATATTCACTGCAACACTATTCGTAACAGCCAAAAAGTAGAAATAACCCAAACGTCCAGCAACAGAGGAATGATTAATGGATAAATAAAATGTGGTACATCCATACAATGGAATATTCTTCAGCAATGAAAAGAAATGAAGTACTGATGCATGCTATAACAACCTTGAAAATGTTATGTTAAGTAAAAGGAGCTAATCACAAAGGACCACATATTGATTCTATATATAGTAGATATCCAGAATAGACAAATCTACAGAGACAGTAAGTGGATTCATGGTTGCCTAGGAATGGGAGGATGGGGATCATAGATTGATGGCTAAGTGATACACAAGCAAATGTTAAAATTCAAAGACTAGGGCTTCCCTGGTGGCGCAGTGGTTGAGAATCTGCCTGCTAATGCAGGGGACACGGGCTCGAGCCCTGGTCTGGGAGGATCCCACATGCCGCGGAGCAACTAGGCCCGAGAGCCACAACTACTGAGCATGTGCGTCTGGAGCCTGTGCTCCGCAACAAGAGAGGCCGTGATAGTGAGAGGTCCGCGCACCACGATGAAGAGTGGCCCCTGCTTGCCACAACTAGAGAAAGCCCTTGCACAGAAACGAAGACCCAACACAACAAAAATAAATAAATTAAAAAAAAAAATTCAAAGACTATTTATTTCCACCAGCTACTTATTAACTTCATAAGGGAAAAAAAAAGTAACTTTAAAGTGAAATTACATGTCTGTCACTTTAACCAAGTGATCAAACCAAATGATAATAAAGAAAACATCACCATTAATAGGACATATCAATATGATGTTCATCTTGATATAATACTATAGAAAGGGTACAATATCACTATTACTGTTTCTCTCCAAAAATTTTAACCAGGATTTAGCCATGAAGAAATAACAGATAAATAAAAATTGAGGGATATTCTAAGGAAAACAGAATAGTACCCATCAAAAGTATTTTCTTAAAAAGCCAAACTAAAACTAGGGCAATGTCTCAGATTAAAGGCAAATAAGGAAACATAACAACCAACTGCAATGTGTATTCCAGGATTGGAACCTGGTTTAGAAAATAGACTTTAGTGTTACAACTGAAGAAATGTGCAAAAGACCTGTATATCAATTAATAGTTTTATATCAATCATAATTGTGTTATAGTAATAATTTTATTATTGGTGAAGGGTGTAAGGGAACTCTATATCATTTTTTAATTTTGTGTAAGTCTGAAATTATTTCAAAAATAAAAAGTTAAAATAATTACATAATAATATGAAATACTTAAAATATATTTAACAAAATATGTACAAGACCTGTACACTGAAAACTGACAAACATTAATGAGAGAATTAAAGAAGACCTAAGTAAGTCAAAATATACCATACATATCAATCATAAGATTCATTACTATTAAGATATCAATTCTCCCATAATTTATCTATAAGTACAGCGAAATCCCAATCAAAATCCCAGCAAGGGCATTGGTTGAAAAATATCAAACTGATTCTAAAATTTATATGGAAATGAAAGGAACCCAAAATAGCCTATTCATTATATTTACATCATTTTTGACAAAAATACAAAGTTAATTCCATGAGGAAAGTGTGGCCTTTTAAGAAACCAAGTTGGCGTAATGGATATATACATGTATATGAGTGTGTATGTACAAAAAGGAAAGAAAGGAAGGAAGGAGGGAAGGAGGGAGAGAGGGAGGGAGGAAGACCTCCAGGCCCAGATCATTCCAATGGTGAATTCTCTCATAGAATCATGAAAGAAAAAACACCTACACAAACTTTCTCAGAAAATAAAGGAGGAAGAAACACTTTACAGCTCATTTCATGAGACTAGAATAACCCTACACCTAAATCTAACAAAAACAATACAAGAAGAAAAAAAAATTACCGATCAATATTTCTTATGGAGACCAATGAAAATATTTTAAACAGAAAAAAAGTAGTAATTCAAATGTAACTTCATGTTAAAACAACGATACATGATGATCAAGTATGGCTCTTCTCACAAACACCAGGTTGCTTTCATATTCAAAAAGTAATTAACATGTAATTTGACAAAAATCAACACCCATTCATGATAAAACAATTAGCAAATTAGAAATAGAAGGTAATTTCCTCAAACTGATTAAGGATATCAGTGAACAACTTACAAGGCATCTTAACGCTCAGTGGTGAAAATCTGAATTGTTTCCCCTTAAATTATAAAACTTCTGGAAGAAAACAGAGCAAAATCATTTTGATCTTGAGATGGGCAAAAATTTCTTAGATAAATGCAAAAGTGTGAACCATAAAAGAAATAATTGATAAATTCAAATTCATAATTAAAAATTTTTTCCCTTCAAATACATGATTAAAAAAAGAAAAAGGCAAACCACAGACTAGGAGAAAATATACACATTGAATTTATCAGGCAAAGTACTTGAACCCAAAGTAAATTTTTAAACCCAGGACTTCATAAGATGGCAAAAAATCCAAGTACATAAAAATCAGTAAAAGATGATTTTACTATTTACAACTATTTCACAAAGAAAATAGACATGTGTCTAGTAACAACATGAAAAGAGGCTCAACATTATTAGTACAGGAAAATGCTAATTAAAACCACAAAGAGACACTAATATTCACTCCAATGTTGGTGAGACTAGAACTCTCATATAATGCTTGCAGTACAGTAGGATGATACAATCACTTTGGAAAACTCTTTAACTGTTTCTTAAAAATTAAACATGTACCTATCAGATGCCCCAGACAGTAAAAATGCATGAGGAAAAATGGTGGGGTAATAGAAATGTGCTATATATCTTGATTGTGATGGTAATTATATGATCCTATACATTTTTCAAAAGTTATCAAACTGTATACTTATATTTAGTGACTTTGTCTTATGTAAATTAAAACTCAGTTAGATTCTACTGATTCTCCCAAAAAATTGCAAACATTTTGACTGGGTAATTTGATGAATTAAAGAAGTATTATTCTTAAGATACAATAAGATTATTTTGTTTATAAAAACTGAAAAACAAAATATAATTTCCTATCATTTAGGGTTACATACTAAAATACAGATAGAATATTTTAATGGCTAAGATTTGGTTCAAAATCATCCATAGACTAGAAGTGGGGGGTGGGGTATTTAAGAAATAAAACTTTCATACATCGAGAATTATTGAAGCTAGGTGACTGATTTGTGGAATACAGTATACTATTACCTCTACTTCTTGTAGCCTTTTGAGAATTGTTATTTTAAAAAGTAAAATAAAATAAATAAAAATCTAAGTGAAGTAACTTAAATTTGTGTTATCTTTATAACTATCCCATAAGATAAGATGGTATCTTTTTTTTTTTTTTTTGCTGTATGCGGGCTTCTCACTGTTGTGGCCTCTCCCGTTGCGTAGCACAGGCTACGGACGCGCAGGCTCAGCGGCCATGGCTCACAGGCCCAGGCGCTCCGCAGCATGTGGGATCTTCCCGGACCAGGGCACGAACCCGTGTTCCCTGCATCAGCAGGCGGACTCTCAACCACTGCGCCACCAGGGAAGCCCCCAAGATGGTATCTATTTTTAACACCAGCAAATTTCAAAGCGTTTAAGTGATTTCTTAAAGGTTAAACACCAAGTAAGTTCCAAAATCAAGTTTAAAGTATCCTATATCCAATCCATGACTCCCTAAATATTACACACACACACACACACACACACACACATATGTAAGATGACAGATGGAAGTTAATAAAGACTCCAAAGATAATTATCAAGGGAATAGGTGGAGTGGTCTTAGAGGCTGTTAATAGTGAAGGATTCCATGAAATAAAACTCATTTTTTTCTATTGTATTCAGCGATTACTTAAAGACGTCAAGCTATGTAAATACTTTTTCCTTCTGTCTGTCATGATCATTTTTTAAAGTTTTCCAATGAAATATTATTTTAGAAGGCAAAACTAATCTGAAAAGCAGCATGGTTCTGAGAGTTCACAATCCTACAGCTCCACTGCGGGAAGCAGGTTAGTGTCTTCCTAATGTAGCAACCACTCTCCTGTCACTATTATCACTTTATTTATTTAAACCCATAGAACAGGGTGTTACTCAGAAAATGGAATGTTTTTATTAAAAAGATTTAATGAGAAGATTGATTCATCATGCCTGCATTTTACAGGACTTTCGGTGGTGTTTTAATATTAAGAGTGGTGCTTTCCTTCTTGAGTGTATCTGGAACTATGTTCAAAACAAAACATTCAGTTTGAAACTACTGTGACCACTTGTCACATCTGAATCCAGGGCAAATGTCTCTTAAATCAAAGCACATGCTTCACCCGTAATTTATCAAAAAACAGAAAGAGTGAGAAAGATGAATGGATTGAATTGGACAGCCCAAAGCCTGTGGTCTGTTGTTTTTGATGCACTAGTAACAATATGATGCTTCTTCATTAGTAATAAAAGTGTAAAACTTTGGAGGAAAGAGGAGTGGACAGGACACCAATAGAGAGAAGGCTGCTTTGGATGTCATACCAATAATTTGTTTTTCAGAGTCAGTAACATAGAGTTAACTCATTCTGTATTCATTAAAGAGCATTTTATTCAAAGAATAAGCAAATTTAAAGCATGACTGGACTTGGGTAATAAAGCTTTGGGTAGATGAACATAATATCATATTACAATATAAACTCTTCTTATATCCTCTGATTCTTATGAATTAAGATTTTCTATTGTACCAATTTTTAATGAGCCTAAACCATTCAAAGTTTTCTCCAAACTTTTGTTGTAACCTGGGAACAAATTAGTAATCCTTCAGCAATATATATCTTACACATGAAGCATGCTAGACTGTTAAGAGAGATTTTCTGTTAGAATTTCATACCGTTTTAATCAAATAAATAATACAAATGCTATTTCCAAATGTTACAGGAGGAATTTTCAGACACATTATCAAGTTCATTTTCTTTACCACTGTGTATGAAATTCAAAGCGCAAACACTAAAAATATGAATACTCATGTAGTTGGTATAATGATTTGTATTCCATGCTAGGAGCAAAATAAGTCAGTGAAAACTGCTTCATGTTCACTACTAAGAGATCTTGCTGACCTACAAAATACCTAACTTCTACAGCATAAAAATTAAGATATTTTTATTCTAGTCATCAATGGCTCTTCTTCAAACAGTAAAATTTTTGATGATGGAAATATAAATACATGCAGAATCACATGTATTTCTTCCCATACATATACTTTAATTAAAAATAGAAAGCAGACCAAAACATAGATTCTTATCACATTCTTTTAATTTAATTTAATTTTTATTTAATTTATATTGGAACATAGTTGATTTAAAATGTTGTGTTAGTTTCTGCTTACAGCAAAGTGAATTAGTTATACATATATCCACTCTTTTTTAGATTCTTTTTCCATATAGGTCATTACAGAGTATTGAGAAGAGTTCCCTGTGCTATACAGCAGGTCCTTATTAGCTATCTGTTTTATATTTAGTAGTATGTATATGTCAATCCCAATCTCCCAATTTATCACCCCCCACTTTCCCCCCCTGGTAACCATAAGCCAAAACATAGATTCTGAGAGTCTTTGTCATGCAAGATAAGAAGAAATATCTCAAATGGAAGCTGGACTGCAATGTAGGAAAGATCGAAGTTTGATCTGTCTAACTTAAAACTAGTAATAGTAAATGTTTCAGAAACACTGCTATCCTGAAAGACCTAGTCATATATTTTTAAAAGTTCATATTTCAAGAAACATTGGTGTAATTTGATGCAATATAAAACGATAGTATTACTCTATGATTTGTGTGTTTTAATTTTCAGAGGAAAAACTAAGGCACCAAGAAGAGAACAGTTTTTTTTTTCACCCCAGATTCTAAGTGAGGTAAAAGTAGCCAGAAAAATATGGCAAACATACTCCACTTCCTTCTAATTCTTTGTTGTGTATATGCATATTCAATTATCTTTTATATACAAATTTGTTTTATATATATCATTTTTAATTGAAATTTTTAATAACTATAGTATGACCCACAGCATAATTTAAGCCATGTGATAGTAAAATACTTGAAAATGAAGCTTTAACAAACTTCTAAACAAAAATTATAAAAACTTCTAGATTCTTGTTCTGTTCCAGATAGGATACTTTTAGATTTAATGAAGGTCACTCCATAGAAGAAAGGGTAGAGAATAAGAGGCCAATCTCCCAATCCTGGAAAGTTGTCTTTTAGAAAACAAAAGACAACAGAATCTACATGAAGCCACTAAATCAACGGCTTCCAAGTCAGTGCATTGTTGAAAGGCTTTCGGAATAACCAGTTTCTGCGATTAAAAATGATTACCCAATTGACTAGTTCTCACTCCTGTGATTTTTCAAGCAGGCATTTCAACCCAGAGGCTTTTGGGCTAACAAATTCTCACACTTGGAAGTATTTTGCCTAAGGACAGATTAGAGTAAAAATAATTACTTAAGATGCACATTTTAAATAGCTTTACTACTAATGCCTCTTATGGCCTATAAATGAGATCTTTTATAATAGAAAAGAAGAAAAATGTGGGGATGAAGGGAATGATTTCCATTTTTTGTAGTTGATTTAAAATTCAATGCTTTACTCTCTCAACATGTTAATATGTATTTATCCACATTTCAAACCCTGACACTTTGCATCTACTTCCCTGTAATTGATTTAATTAAGGATTTAAAAATATATATAACATTTAAATATTCTATGAAATGCCATGCTCTGTTCTCATTCAACATTATTGCTCAAGTCATTGTTTATTTTCGTGTCATTTGCCATGCATTTTAAGCTATTCAATAGACTCATATTAAAGATAAATGTTTGGAGACACCATTTGTAGAGGCAGCCCTCATATATCCTCGACATGCTTTTGCACTTTGGTTAGTTATTGAAACCTTATTTGGTAATTTCTATAAGCTAGTAGCAGCATTTTGACCACTGTACTCAATATGGTATAAATGGTATGAACACCTGCACAAAGTTATAGTTTTTCCATTTGCTCAAAAAAAACAAAAGACCCCCATAACTTAGTAATGAGAGGGTGTCAATGAGTTATGAATAAGTTCTGTGTAAATGAAGGCAATGTAATCAGCTCCCTTGTACCAGGCAGGTATTATGTTTTTCCACAAGGATTCATTTTAGTTAATTTAAGTTGAATCATTAAGCATTACAATTTGGCAGCACAGAAAGATGACAAAAAATAAGCATTTACAATTGTTCAAGGACGTGCTCTGAACTGTTCAGTATATAAATCACCTCTTGGCATTCGTGTTAGGTAATAAAACTTTCTCCCTTTAACTGAATTTGGATAACTAACTGGTGGCTTTAGTATCACCCAAATGTTAATACCAATTGTAAGTCATTAAATAAGCAATATTTCTCAATGGATACATTTTGAGGCATTAGATGTGGACATAATAAAAAGGAAACATTCAGTACTCATAGAAAAATTTAGATGGTAGCTTGTATATAAATAAAATAGAACTTTCTCTAAATACTTCTGGCAAATTATCATGGTGACACTTTCTAACTCAACCTTCAGCTTTTCACTTTAGCCCTGATGCTTAGCTATGGATGGACAAGTCCTATATTTGGCCCTGGGATACTTTTATAACATAGAACATTGCTTATTCTGTAATGAAGTAAAGTTCTAAACTATATAGATTCTGAGGAGTATAGGTATGAATTAGCTCTACAGCTATGAGCAAATTTTGAATCTCTGACTTGAGAGGACTTGTTTGGAAAATATCTAAGAGATCTTCTAGCTCTAGCAGCTATATTATCCAAACTAAATTCTAACTCTTTTTAGACAGACATAGAGCCTTATGATGTCTTCCTGATTTCTCAGACATGAGCAGTCCATATAGACATGATTAATTAAGTAAATTAACATGTTGTGTATGTTGTATTATTGATTCACATAAAGTTGGTTTTCCAAAAGATTAATAACTGCATTTATGTTAACCATGCTATGATATCTCATATTTAAGTACACCTTACTTTTAGTTCCAAGTATTTCATAATTGATTACTTTCAATATTCTGTGTGCATTTCATTAAGAAAGCAAGGGAAAGAGTAAAGGAAAAGGATTAAAGGAAAGAGTAAAGGAAAAGGATTTTAGCCCAAGAAAAAGGCGAGAAAGAATCGAAGAGTCTGTTTGGCATAGGAAGGGGACTTTAAGGGAAGCATCACAAGATGAACAAGGCTCTTGATCATGGTACTCTTGATCCTTTGAAATGATGTCTCTCTGCTAAACCAACAGTAAGTGAAAACTTCTGTTTTAAGTCCCCATATTTTTGATGCTGCAGATGTCCCAGGGAAATGCTTCCAGGACTTCAAAGCTTCTGGGCCCATGCCTGTGTTTACTTGAGTGTTTGTGCTAATTGCTGTAGCTCAGATGCTTGGGGCACAACTTCTAACTCTATACTTTGTTCCCCAAAACAATTTCACTGTAAGTTTTGCAGAGAATACATTGACTCCCAAACTTTCTTTCCTACTCTTTTGCTTTCTTTGTGAAAATATGAGTCAGCGAAAGGACACAAGGAAGCCAACTAACACAACTGCTAGTAATGCAAGCCAACCCAAAAAATGTTATAAGAAGGAAGTATTCTATTTCCAGATGGTGGTTACTCATAATTTTATGAGTATAAATTCACAAAATGTAACCATGCCATCAAAACATACAAGACTGTCAGAATCCAATCATTCTTGAGGTCACATTTTCAAAACAATTTTATCACCATTTATATTCTAAGATGAACTTCTAAGAGCATCCATTTGCTACTAAACACACTCTTTCTATTTCCTGCCCCAAAATTCCCCAGGAAGAATTAGTTAACACTCATATCACACTATCCCTGGTTATTGTTTAGTTCAATGGTTTGTGACTTTTTTCATTATAATATTGTAGGGGAGCAAAATTTGCCACCCCAAAATGCCTCTTTGGCATGTGAATTATTTTGAGTTGAAAACACTCAAGGTCCAAAAGACTCAGGAAAATTCTTTGACCTTCCCCTTAACTGTCTAAAGAAGGCAGACAGAAGACCTGTTCCAGGAAGGGAGCTATCACCATAGATAATGATAGTATGAACTAGATGTGTAGACAGGGAAGGACCTAGCAAATTCTGTTAAAATTCCTCTTTGTTTCTTATTGTCTCTGCATGGCCCAGCAAACATTCGTTTACCAAACATTTGCTTTTGCATCTCCAGGTCAACTGTCTTCCACCCCTTTAAATTCTCAAACCACTACCCCCCAACATCCTTTTTTTTGTCTTTAGCTGAAAATGATATTTAAGATGAGGGTTTCAGCCATTTTAGCAAGTTAATTTCCTAGGTCTCTCAAATGTATACATGTCATTAAATGTTTGTTTGATTTTCTCCTATAAATCTGTCTCAGGTCAATTTAATTCTTAGACTAGCCAGAAGAATGTAGAAGGGTAGAGGAGAATTTCTTCCTCCTAGACAATATCATTACCCTAAATGTGGTCTATACCTGAAGGGACTGACTGTGGTTTAGCCCAGTTCAGTTTTAGACTGATACTTACTTCAATAGTTGAACCTCAGTTATACTATTTACTCACCTCATTCTTTTGCTTCCAAAAATAAATACATTGAAGCCTCTCTTTCCTTTCTTATAGGATTCTATTAGTTTGTTTGCTTTTTCTAGACTACATAGTCTCCTCAATTTATTAACTCAGGATATTTTATTTCTTTTAATTAAACTTATTGCATTTCTCTTCTTCAGTATAAAAGTTTTCTGTTTTGAATAATATGTCTTTGCAATTAGTATTGAATGGACAAAAGATGTCACACACATTGCCACACAAGTGTAGTTCCATGTTCCATCCTACTCAGCCTGTGATTAACAGAGATTTGCTGCTGAAAAAAATAGAGGTTTCTTGAGATAGCAATTTTGAAAACTGAGCAGAGTATACTGCTGTAAGAAATCAGGTGCTCTTGGCATTGACCCATTTGCTCAAATATTTGAATTAGTTTAAATTTCCAGTGCTGTCTCTCAAGGTAATGAGCTTTGTAATGTCATGTTTTTGTAACATTCCTGTGATGACACCTTTTATTCGTGTTGCATAACCTTGTCCAATATAGACTTTAGGATTTGCTAAGTCCACATTTACTTGATTCATTTTATTCCTTATTTTCAAGATTTTGATCCAAATGATTTCTTATCCTTCAAATTTTTAGTCATTTGTATTAGCAGAAAAAAACTATGTGGTTGAACATAATTATATCAATTTTAAAAATCTTACATAAAATTTTAATAAACATGATTAACTATTTTATAAGGATGATTTTAGCCTTCTATAATCTTACTCAAAATAAATGATGTTTAAAAATTTAATCATAAAAAAATTTCTTCATCAATAAGAAAAATAATGACTTTAAACTTTATAATAAAAATTGGAGAGTCATGCCAGCTCAAATGTTCACGATGAATATTTCTAACCTCTTAACTTGATCTTTGAAAATTACCAGTGAACAATAATTTTGATGATTAAAACAAAAAAATGAACAAGTTTTAGAGACTGTATTGTTATGGAGGAAAACACAAGTTGACAGCGTGTAATATGTGGTTTAAATTTTTCTCTCTCCAAAGACATCTATTTTATCACAGCCAAGATCCTCACAGTTCTTCACTTTCATTCTCATCTACAAAGCCACAATTCTTCAGTTGAGGGTGGATGAGTTTAATCAGTTCTAATACAACTAATGTGTTGATGCTGGTCATTCAACATGGTATCATGCAAAGTACTATGTGAGATTGACAAGAGAAATGAATATTGAATAGGAAAATACATTACTTTATTGCTCTCCTCTTTCACTCTTCCTCCAGCTACCCAGGCCTCCTCTTACTCACCAGCTATAATCCCTCCTCAAGATCTTTGCATTTATAGTTCTCTCTGCCTAGAATGAATTTCCACCAAATACCCCTTGGCTAGCTAGCTCTCTTTATTCTCTCTGTGAAATCTTTCCCAATCACTCTCTCGAATAATCAACGTCTTTTTCCCAAGATGATTTTTTCTAAGTATTTATCACTGCCTAATTTACCGAACATTTATGTAATTACCTTGCTTAATGTCTGCCTTCCCACTAGAATATAATCTCTTATAAGGGCAGAGAATTTTGTCTGTTTTGTTCACTGCTCTACTTTGACAAGAGAAAGGAATGGGGGGGGGGTGAGTTTGATAGGGCCAAAGACACAAAGAAAAGAAGGAAGGGGAGAGGGAGGAAAGGCAAAGGAGAATCTTAAACTCTTAAAAGTGGATAAGAAAACTGCATAATATGACTTTGAGGGAAAATAAAACTTCCTTGGATTTCTCAGTGCTCCTGCAAAAAGCCTCCTGAGACACAGAAATGTATACAATATAAATACAGAGAATGTTTGCTTTCACTTTCCCCAGAAACACTGTACTCTTCACATTCCATGAAAATTAAATTAGTAGCTGTTTTCTAGCTAATTTATGCGATCTGAAAGGGTAATACAATTTATTTCCCCAAGAGGGCCAAATGGCAGCCCAACCAAGGCCCTGCATTAAGCCGCAAGGTACAAGAAAGACTTGACCACTATCCCTAAATGCCAAAAGGGACAAATCCCAACATTTTGCCACATTTCTGGGCTTTAAAAGTTGGAGACTCGTAGGCCCTTGAAAATATGTATTTACACTTCAAAAGGTTAGGGTGAGATACCAGGAACATTTCCATTCAGTCTCAAAGGAGTAAAATTTTTGTTTTTCCCCTCACTCTTGTTTGGAGGGAAAGGAGATGGCTCTCTCTGTGCTATTTATAAATGAACAAAATGCATTGCTCTCCATTCTTCGTTTATGGGATGTAACTTGCCACCCACTTTGAAAGACTTTTATCAGCTCTCATTGTTTTGCTGCTAGTCTAGACGTTAAGGACCAATTCTTTATTTTTATTCTGGCTATTGATCTGGTTATAAGTATCAATAAAAAACTATTTTCCTTGACTCAATGTCTTGTGTTTCTACAAAATTCATACGTATAAGTACATAATTCTGCAAGTGAGGTAACATCTCAGAACCTTCACAGTTCTTGACAAAACAAAGAATGGTAATATTAAATGTTGATGAGGGACAAAGAAATTCTTCTGATCAAATAATACACGCATTTCACACAGCTCTCCAGATAGACACAAATTGCAGAGAGACTAGATGACACATACATTATTACAAGGCCTAGTGTGTACAACTGCAGAAATGCTCTAAGGATCCATGACAAAGCACAGTTTCAACCATGAAAGAAAAAGAGATAATTTACACCTCAACAAAAATTCTAAGTTTAAGAAAATGATTGGACTCATGAGAGAATAAATACTTTCCTTTTCAAAGTAGGGGTATAACAGCCTATTAGGTAATTACTTTGATTTTAAATGTCTGTAATACCAATTTCCATGATAGCTCATAATGGTTCAAAGAATAAGGAAATGCAGCTGAAGTCTGTCATTATGTATTTACACAGTCAAAAAAAAAAAGAAAAAAGAGTCCTACAGCTTGATTTCACAAAACCTAATTCATGTGAGTTCGTATTTTTTAAAAATCTTTTTTTTTTGTGTGGTACACGGGCCTCTCACTGTTGTGGCCTCTCCCGTTGCGGAGCACAGGCTCCAGGCGTGCAAGCTCAGAGGCCATGGCTCACTGGCCCAGCCTCTCCGTGGCATGTGGGATCTTCCCGGACCGGGGCACGAACCTGCGTCCCCTGCATTGGCAGGTGGACTCTCAACCACTGCGTCACCAGGGAAGCCCTAAGAATCTTTTTTAAACAGTCCTTTGAGAGGGACTGGAAGCAAGAAGAGCACTGGGATTTCTCAATTTAAAAGCTATTACTTCAAGAGTCTATAGGGAAGGCTGCTTCAGAAACATCCTCCTGCATTTGTCAATTTGTTTTCTTTCTTACTTTCCAAACTAAGCACTTGAAAATGAGGAAAAAGAAATAAAATATCATGAAGCCCAGCTGTCTACAGAACACATGTTTATGTCGGTCATCACACTCATGATCTATTGCAGTAATAAATCAAAAGAAACACACCAGTTGTGTAATTTATTACAGCAGTATATCAGCAGGCTGAGGCCTCCAGGAGCTGAGTTACAGACATGAACCTTGCATTGTTGCTTTTATTCACTTCCTCTATTTAAGTTTGATATAAGAAGACAGAGTAGGAGGACTTGAAGTCAGAATTGAAAGCTTCTTTCGCATAATTTTCTAAATGGCTTTAGACGGATAAATCAAGGTAACATTATTACTTTTCCTATGACTTGTTTTTCTATGGTAATTATTGATAATTAAGTCTGTCTTCCTTTCATTCAATGAACATTTATTGAGCTAGATAAAAATTACTTCATTCACTACATCTGTCTCATCATAAAGCTGGGCCTGTTTGACAACACAGGAGCATTTGTAGTCAAATTCTGTTCTGCACTGAAACCACGCAGGACCCTGTGGGGCTCCTGGATACAAAGCCTTTCCGTGCCCCCCGTTTCTTGCTTGTAGGAAATGGGCTTCATTCAGCCTCCATGACCTTCCCTGAGTTCCAAAGGGCAGGTTCAAACAGCTGCTAATCAGGGAAGGGAGGGAATGCAGAAACGAGGGAGGAGCATTTAAGAAACAATAGTGCAGCCTTGGCAGGGTCCTGGTGCTCAAGGAATATACAGAACGATATCTTTGACTTTTTCTGCAGAACTAAGACGCCACCCAAGCAGAGGATGGCAAGTTTAGGCTGAGCACAAGACTCCTGGAGCACCGCCCTGCCACCTCACCACCAACCAATCAGAAGAAAGTCACATACTCTGCAGCCCCCACCCCAAATTTTGCCTATAAAAACTTCTCCCCGAAAACCATCAGAGAGTTCGGGGTTTTTGAGCATGAGCCACTCGTTCTCCTTGCTTGGCCCTGCAATAAACCATACTCTGCTCCAAACTCTGAACTTTTGGTTTGTTTGGCCTCACTGTGCACCAAGCACACGGACTTTGTTCAGTAACACCATTTCTCCACGGCTACCCCTTACCTTCCTCCTGCCCCATACCGATGCTGCTATTTCCCCTTCTAGAAACTTCAGGATTTAAAATTTTTTAATATATTTAGAGTAACTCTGCCACATAATGTTTGAGGATTGCCTCACTACTTGTACTGTACGTTACAGATATCTATAGTTCAATATAAAATTTTGTAGATAATAACATTTACACCTTTGCTACTAAAAGCATGGAAACTTCTAAGGAATATATAATCTCTGGCTCCAAACCAGACCTACTAAATTAGAATCTGCATTTTAACAAGATTATCAGTTGATTTGAATGAATATTAAAGTTTGAGAAGCATTTATTTGTTAAGTAACACATTCCCCCAATCTTAGGTTTGTATATCTTCTAGTCTAAGAACAGGATCAGTGCATTTAAAACACACTAAAAAATGCTAATGCTTTCCTAATGACAAAACTGTTCAGAAAAAAGGTAGCAAATATGCAAGGCCATTCATTTTTGGAACGATCATGGACTTGTAAGATGATACACTGCAGATGAAAGAACTTGGACCCTTGTGTCTTATGAACGTGGTTTAATTTCTGACCTCAAATTGGCTAACTTTTCAGGGCTTCAACTACTTCACTGGCAAGACTGAAATAATAATAGCTGCTTTGGTCATAATTATGTCAAAGGAAGACTAAAACAATTAGGCATCCACTAAATGGTAGCTATTATTAAAAACCCTTTATGAAACAACGAAACACACAAGAGTACTGTTTATACAAATTTAAAATTTTCAAGAGTCAGAATAAAGCCTTTGTGACAGTCCCTTGTCCTGAATGAGCACTCCTTGTTACGACAATGTTTCCCAGTCTTTAGTCACTTGAATGCTATTGTAGTAAACATGCCTTACTTAACACATCGGGATACTCTCAGCCACAGCTGGCTGTAGAATTCATGACCACTTTTTGTTTCTTCCTTTCTTTCTTTTTTTGGTTATAGTTAATGTGATAAACAACTTCATATGGGCACAGTGCTCTCACTTCATGCCTGTGCCTAGAGGCTCTGACCACTCCCCAGGATGGTGGGAAATTAATAACCCATGGGTCAAATCTCTGACCAAGAGAAAAGGGCCAGCAGATATATTTATCTCCTTTCCTTGACACTACTTGCCAATGGACTATACTAAAGTGCAATAGATTATATGGTCTCTCTGAAGATGGTCTCAGGAGATGAAGAAGTCCATTGCACTTGATACTAAGAAGTAGCCAGCTCTGTAGCACACCTCTTCATAAATGTTCTTCCTCCTTCTCAGCCCATTCTTTTCTTCCCTCACTACTACTCCCTGGGATTGCATGTCTAATAAGGAATCAAAATATAAACTCTTGCTTCAGGCTCTGTTTTTTTACAAATCTGAACGGAGAAAAATGTTTTCACATTTTTTTTTCCCGTATCTGAATACAACTTCTACTATCATTTATCTTGAACTGTTCATTAAATTGACTCATTATATAAAGGGAAATTCAGTATCGGTTAAAAGAAATAGAATGCAAATCTCAAAATATCTACAAAGAAATGGAAACAATGCTATCAAATTACAATTAAATACCATTACCCACCAAAGTTTAGTCTGAGTTCTCTCCCCTGCCCTTTCTGTCTCTGTCTCTCTCTCCCTCTCTCTCTCAGTAACAGCAACACAGGGGTGTTAAATATATATAGCAACACACTTAATTTTTCTTCCAAAGTCAGAGGATTGCAAAAACACTAAGAATAGAATGGTTTTTCACACTATGTCATTAACTTTAAATTGACAATGTTTCTGTGTATCACCCAATAACAAAGATAAGAGTTCCATATTTGGGGGAAAATGTGCTAGGCACTGTGAAGACCAAAATTGGGAAAATTCCTATGCCAACTCTCCTAGAAATTCAGAATCAGGAAAGCGAGATCCAAACTAGGATTTTAAATATATATAGATATACAGATATAGATATTCTCATTTAGCATATATTCAATTACACATTGAGTAAACTCTCCTTTATGTTTCTAATAGCTTATTATGGTAAATCCCAATTTTGATTACACATGAAAATCAACTGGAAACTAAAATTAAAACCCATGCCTCTTCCAGGAATTCTGATTTAATTGTCCTGGGGTGGAGCGTGGGGGAGGGCTCAGCTACTGTATTACACAAAAGGTCCCCAGGAGATTCTACTGTACATTTGGTATTAAGAAATTGTTCTACTTTTTCTAGCATATCATTGACAAACTAAGAAATGTATGCTCTTTTCTCTTGCCCAAGGCAGTGTTATTCTGGGGTGTTTGTTTATTTTTTATTCAACTAACAAGCCCTGTAATGTTCCTTCCATTCAGCAGCCCCAGAGGTAGAAGGCTGGGTCAGCTGAATAGTCTCAGTTTTCCAAAATGGCCAGTAGAACCACATGAAGTGATTTGCCCTTCCTTCCTCACTTGTGCTCAGCTCCAGTGCCTAATGCTGGAGAAAAACACCTGGATACTTTGGCCCTCAATGTCTGGAATTACCATCTTAGCAGGATAAACTATTGACTATACAAATTTGCAGCTGCTACATTAGTGGTCATAGGATTCTGTTTGAATCCTGGTGGAAATACTAGCCTAAGATTCTGAAGTATTGCTTGTTATTAACAGTTCCCCCTTTCGTATGAATAATTTAGTCTTACTTCCAAGATATACCTTTAGTTAACATTATTTACATTTCCCCTCCATTTTTCTTTATTATTTCTTGATCTTTAATAATTATACAATAACTCAGCTCCTGTATCTTACTAACTTCATTTAGTTTTAAATATTAGCTTGTCTTTTTAGTAATTAAACAACTTAATTGAAAATTATTAAATGTATTTTACATGTTGATGGCCAGCCATATTTCTTTTGATGATTTGTTCATATCTGCCAGTAGAAATTATTTAGCATTTTAATTTTCATTAGCTTTTATATATTCTCAAAGGTTCTCATGTAAATAAAAGATCTCATTACAATAATCTTTTACATCTTAGGGCTACAGCAAACATCTATTTTTCTGGCTAAACAATTTTGTCCCCTTACACTAAATCAAAGTACTGTATAACTTAATAGGTTGCCCTAATGTCTTGGCTGCTGGGAAGCTCAGGAATAAATTTACTCTTTTGTTATTTATTTACAGTCATATTATACCTGAGCTTTTATTGTAAACTACTTTAAATCATTTTTTAAATAGTTGAAATAATAATTAGTTAATTGGTTTTAATCAGTTTGCTGGCATTCTAAATGTTTTCAAGAGCCAAACACAGAAAGAAAATTCAAGATATTGTCTCAAGCTTAAATAAATTCATGTTGACTTACATGCACGTAAAACTAATAAGAAACACATTAAAATCAGCTAAAGAACAATTCAAAAGTTTAATCAGGAATTCAGAGAAGAGAAAAATTCATGTAAGTTAATTCAGAATTTCCTGAATTTAAATATAAACATTTTTAATCTCTTACTCTTCCCATATCTACTAATTTATTTCACCAAAGAAAATATGTTTTAAACTTTTTATTCGCTTATCCTTCTGTTCAGTTTGCAAAGAAAAATAATCTGGAAGCATTATGCTCATTTATACATATAGATATAGAATAGGTAGATATAGATATGGATAGATACACACACGTGTGTGTGTGCAGGATGGCTTTCCTTAGCTATCTGTTCTTTTCATCTTTGTATTTAAATTTCTACAATGAGGCAGGCGGGACAGGTGGCTACTTTTGAAAATTCTGTCTAATGCCTAACAAATTGAAATCTTCCAAGAAATATTAAATCAATCCATCAGTATCAGCATCACATGCTGAGGGAACACCTGTTATTTTCTGGGTGAATACACTAGTTGCCCTGGATACTGACCATTATTCTCCTCCAGGAACACATCTCTATGGAGAGAGTCCAGCTTCAGTAACACTTTAATCTGCACGACTAACCAAGCTGAACCATCACTGAAATGTATGTGGATTTAAATCAAAGGGATTGTGGTAAAACTAAACACCATTAACCCTACTGCAATAACATTCTTACCTTACAAAATAGGAATATCAGTTGTATAGCTTTCAGAAAATTACTCTGGATGGCTGAGGCCTTCGAAATAGATAAGTTTTGATTTTGGTCTATTTTTTTAAGTAGTTTACTTTTTCATTTTATTCAGGGAAACATTTTTATAATTTTTCTTTCAGTTTATTCATCCATTTACTCATTGCTTCAGCAAATAATTGCTGAATACAGCAATGTACCAGACTTTGGGCTACTTGCTTTTGGAGAGACAAAGATGAAAAACAAATTTTACTCTTCAGATGCTAGTAATCCTATGGAAGAGGCAATGAGGTAATTTATGATTTAGTCTAATTGATATAATTCATGCTCATATAAATTTATATGTGTGTAGTGAATATTGTTATACAATTTTTAATTTAGTTTATTTTTTAATTTTCATTATTCAAGGGGAGTTTTATAAGATTTAATATTTGTCGACTATTGTCAGGTAACAGGTTGCACATAATAAAAGCTAATTCTTCAAAATATCCTCTGTGAGGCATAAACTATTAGTCCTATTTTACAGAAGAAACTAAGGCACAAAAAGGTTAAGAAAATGCCCCACGATTATTAATATGTCAAGGATGCAAGTTTCAAATACATGTCTGTTTCTACAATCTAACCTTGTTAATTTCTGCCACATCATACTGCTTCTTGAAAGGGAGTATGTTCTCTTTTGTTATTAAAACTGTTAAAATTTAACTGTTTGTTAAAATAAACAGTATGTGGCATCATTTATTATGCATATTAATGTGTGAAAAGATATATCCAAAGACTGATCTAGTTGAGTTCCACACAACCAATGGTAGAGTCATAAAAGGTTAAATTTGGAAGAAAATTTTGAACCTAGCTCAATATGTAGAGCCTGAGATTCAAAAAGATACACTTAATTGCTAAAGATCATACATCTCTTTATAACCAGAGCCAGGAATTAAAACAATTTAATTTAACACCAATTTCACATGTTTTCCCCCTCCCTTCTTATTCTCACTCAGGCACCTGTATTTGGCAATGTCATAATCACTATATGTACTTTATTGTATTCACTCGGTGATAATGTGTACACATCATAGAGTTAAAGATGATAAAATTTAAACAACACAATTCATCATCTTTATTTCCACCACCTTTGTTTCTCTCACATGGAGGACCAGTGTTTCAATGTCTTTGGATTCCAGTAAATCATGTCACATCATGTGTGATTTAATAAATCTTACCTCAATTAGATCTACTGTCAATACACAGACAAACATTTTGCTGTTTTAGAGACTTGTAGAACATAGCTTATATCTTTAAAAATATTTTATAAAACAATAAATATGAGGCATATCCTTTTTTCTATTTTGAATTTCTAAAAATCTATAAGCACACTGACTTCCGCTTCTGGGAAGATGGAGTAGACATATTTTCTGGATTCCTCTCACTAAGTACAGCTAAAAAACCTGGAAATTATATATAAAACAAATATAAGAAGACTGAAAGGTGGAGAGGAGAAAGCAGCCCAGCTATGCACCTTGGGACTAAGGAACAACACGGTGGTGAGTTCCGGGGGTTTTATTTTTGCCTCATATATCCCAGACTTGGAACTGAATAAGCTGGCAACCCAGAAATGCCAAAATGCTAAATGCACAGAAAAGAACAGAAGCCTGCTCTCTGAAGCCAAAAGACCAGGCAAGATTCTAACTAGTAAGGTAGAAAATTTTAGACGGTAACTGCTCTACTCTAGGCAAATACCACATTAAAAAACAAAACAAACAAACAAAAAAAACTGTGACCCATCCACACCCACACCAGCAAAGGCCAAGTCGGGAGACTGGACTTCCACCCACACCTGGCAGTAATGCCGGACCCACCCCCTCCCCACTGGAGTGGTGTCAGAAGAAGCACAGAGGAGAATCTGGATTTCCATCTCATCCGGTGGTAATAAGGTCACCTCCACAGTGGTGACAGTGGACACCCAGTGGGGAGCTGGAACTCACATCCCCATCCAGAAGTAGAGAAGTCCCAATTCTGCCTCAGGTGTCAACAGAGGCTAGGTGAGGGACCTAGGCTTCCTCCTCCACCTGACGGTAACAAGGCAAGAGCTCTTACTTTCCTCTGCCAGAGTGGTGTCAGAGAAAGCCAGTTAAGACAAAAGGCTTCAATAAGATTCAGAACTTCATACAGTAAAACAACAATGTCCAGGTTCACTGGGTGACAGTGTGTTAATTTGTTCAATCTATGTTTTTCACTTCATAAATACTGAATCTCCCATGAAATAGGTATATTTCATGTCATCATTTTTAATTTATTCATAGAATTATATTGTCTTATTCTTTCCTTTTTTATTACATTTCTATTTATTCATTTATTATCCTTAAAGATTAGAAAGTTATTAAGATTATTTAAATATTAGGAAGTTGTTAAGTTCAGATTGTAATCTGAATAACTATTAATATCCAAGGACACTTGAAATGTATCGAAGATAATACTGGTTATAATAATCTGAATATTGAATGGTGCCTCTTGAATTCAAAGATACATCAAAGGCAATAAAACACCTGAGTTTTCAGCAGCCCTACAGGATTTGGTAGTCAATGGACTCATTTGTAATATACCTGACTGCATGCCTGTTATACAGCAGACAATGGATACAGTCAGTTCCTTATATTCCATTGGCTCATCTGTTAGAATTCAAGTTCACAGAATGCTTCCACTAACAAACAGACACTCTTCCTTCTTGGCTACGGTCCATCTAGCTGTTGACAGGCCCAGCATCCCATGTGTTTGAGGTATTAGAGACAGAGTAGAAAGATCACTTGCTGTCAGGAGACTTTTCTTCATATTTCATTTAAACAATTTTCCATCTTAGTGATGTACAATGGAGGCAGTCACATTCCATGTAAACTGAGGGATGGCTTCACTTCATTTTGTTTAGAATTTTATCAAGAACTCATTACCAATTTTGAAAATACATCACCCAGGGCAGCACTGCTCTCAGTACTTGAGTATCCAGTACAACACACCTGATATGAGTCTGCCTTCACAGCTGTCACATTCATGATGATTCTATGCATAAGTGAAAAGATCTTGATCACTTCCTCATGTTTTCTCTCTTATTTTTGTACATTTACATATTGGAATATGTCCTATTTTATTATAAATTACTTTATATTTATTTATTTATTTATACTTAGATATTAATTTGAGTTTTGAAAAGTTATCTACCTATATATAGATATAATACAAAATTTCATTTTCAATAGGAATGGGAACGTTATAGAACATTTTTAAAATAAAAAAAGGGACATTGGGGGACTTCCCTGGTGGTCCAGTGTTTAATACTCCACACTTCTACTGCAGGGGGTGCGGGTTTGATCCCTGGTTGGGGAACTAAGATCCCCACCTGCTGCACAGCTCGGCCAAAAAATTAAAATTAAAAAATAAATAATAATAATAAAATAATAATAAACAAAATAAATAATAACAATAATATTGGCTCTAATAAAGAGTTGGGAATTATAACTGACATTAGATATTGGACACAGGAACATTAGAAATTAATGTAGCCTTTTGGGGCCTGAGTTTCCTAATTTGTGAAATAATACTGGATTTTTCCAGTTAATGGTGGAAAAATTTCCAGTTCACTTAACTTTTTAGTGACTACTTATGCTGACATTGATTTTTAAATCAAACATTTAAATTGTTAAATTAAAATGTTTTACATGTTTTATAAAGTTGAAACCACAGTGCCTTTTCTTTGGTGACAGGATATGGTTTTGAACTGACTAATTCAAACTTAACACGTCGTCAGAAAATTCACTTTTCTGGGCATCATAACTTATTCTATAAGTTTCAGAGTTCAGGCTCTCTAGGTTTCATAGCATAAATAAAACTATATTATCAAGAAGAGTAGATAGCCTAGACATTTACAGATTAGGTAGAAGATATAGATGGATGGATAGATAGATATATAATAGAGAGAGAGAGAGAGAGAGATGATAGATAGATCTATTTCTTGATTCATTTATGGAATGAAATAACTGATTCTATAAGGAGAAAGAAAATATTTGGTGCCATAAAAAATAGGACATCAAATATTCTTGTGTTTGATCTTACTTTTAATTGACTAATTAAAAAAAAACTATTTTTCCTATTGTCAGTCAAAAGAGTTCATGTCATCAGAATGTGTTTATATAGAAGACAGAGTATCCTGTATCCTTCTCATTCTAAAGATATGTCTTAGGACTTATTTTTTCTGCCTGGGAATACACTCTGAAAAAAAACCAAACCAAACCAAACCAAAAAAAAAAAAAAAAAAGAACTCTGGACAAAGTTTCTAAAAGAATGTCAAAAGTAAGAAACATCAGCAATTGCAATTTCTAGGAATATAAACAACATCTCTTCTGGAAGGGTTTGTGTCACTCAGGTAGCAGATGCCTTCCAAGAAATGATTAAAACTTACAGGGTAACACCAGGGAGAAAGGCTATAATCATGCTGTCTTAGCCCCTGTCAACATTTGTTATTGTTTCATCTACTGGAACAACAGATATAGAACAGAAATAAAAATAAAACAGAATGAAATTATTATCTGCTTTTTTCCCTAATAACTAGATCACACAAAAGCATTCAATTGTATCTTGTTAGAGAATGCTTTCCTCAATAAAATTTATAGGTAGGACCACCATACAAGTTAATGTGTATTTAAAATTTAAAAAAGAACCAGCCAATTATTGTATATTTTTATCAATACAGGTCAGATTTAAACTGTGTGTACTTGTATTTTATTATGACCTCACTATAAGATGAAACAGAAAAATAAAATCTAACTCTGAGTTTGACAAAAGAAATTAAACCTATGAATGAATTTGTTTAGCTAAATATTATCACATAACTATAATAGAAAAGGTAAAATGTATTTTAAAAAACACATTTTTTTTCTGATTTCTCTTTTGATGTTTGAAAGGATCTCTTTCCTTAATCTACTGATTAGTAATGGGTTCTATAATATTCCTCTAATAAACTAAGTGACTGGTAAATAGTATATCAGTATTTTTCAAATCCCTACAAACACTTAAGCCCATGGCATACCATGTTAAAAAAAAAAAAGATTTCCTGATAAGAACAAAGCTACATAACTGTGTTCCATTCTAAAGATTTATAATGTACATGAGCATTTAAAGGCTTTAAGATGTAATGCAGGAATTAAGCCTATCAGACTGTTTAAATCAGAGTTTAAAAACAGTGCTTGACCACAGTTTAATTCCTACGGAAATTCAAGAGAAGAAGGGCTCTTCAAACACACTTTGGGAAAGGAATAGCACTGTACTGACTTTGTAGGCTCAAAATGCCTAGATTTACAAGAATCTCTCCAAACTTTATCAATTAACTTAATAAATAGCTTGCTTTCTTTTCATTAAAGAAGGTGCTCTCTCAAATATTTCAGATTTTAATGTCTAGCTTCTTTCCAATCTGTCACCTCCCCTGGGGATATCTGATCTCTCTATATGCTCTATGATCATCTGTGTCATCCAAAGCTAGAAAATATACATCTATGCAAAGGAAATGTTTCTTTCTGAAATTATTATTTCTCTGGCCACTCATTTATATTGCATTGTTTCAGTTCTTTTTGACTTTATAAATTAAACAATGTTTTACATCTCTTCTTATATTTCTTGGCATTTTAAGTCTTTCATAGACTATTTTAACCTTCTATATTTTTACTTCCTAAATGTCATTCTTTTTAACTCCATGATTATAACCCATCACACATTTCTGCAGTGCCTTGTACAGTGTATTCCAAAAATGTAAAAATGAAATTCATTATGTTGGTTACTTGATCTATTTTAAATATATATATGTATACATGCATGTGTATTATATGTATATATGTGTGTGTGTATATATATATATGTAATTGGATGGATATATATCAATTACATTAGTATTTTTGCCCAAGGGGAACCATATAGGAGTGAGGAACAGACATAGTAGGAAACACACACACACATAAACAAAAGGGCCTGGTACAGAGAGATCGAATGAAGATTAGAATGAATGAACTGGTTACATGCAAGTTTTTCAGATAAGGAGCTCTTAGGTTCTGTGAGGATTTAAAAAGAAATCTGTTCCAAAAGGTATCCTTTGATTTCCAAGACTTCAACTCAAGTGGATAGGCACAAATCAAATTAATAATTGATATTGTTCACACTTTTGTACATGTAATTAAAAATATAAAACTGGGAAGTGAATGGATAGGGTATTAGACAAATTGGTCCACTTTTTCAACAGTTATCAGATAATAGAAGAGTTTTTAGAGTTTCTGAGACTTCTATAATATTATGCCATATCTCCAGAATATTTTTTTCAGAATAAGTAGTATTTCTTTCTTCCTCAGGAAATATCCTTTTTTAAAATCTTGAAACATAAGCCAGATTGCATATTTAACCTTTTCTAAAGATAATAGGAGATGACCTAGCTCCTCAGTTATACTCTCAGCCTCAAAATTCTATGCTTATATTAGTAATAGATTATATAAACAGCTGATTGTTCACGAAAACAGGCAATTTAAAGTGTAATAAGTATTCAGAAATTCACGTCAATTAAAAAATGGAATTCAGGGACAGATAACAAGTTCTAGTTGTAAAATCATGACTAAAATATAGGAAACAATGGATATCACAAAGAGTATATAAGTTGGTGGTAAATTCAAGGTATCCATGATCAACACTGGCAATAGAATCTGGAAAACCAGCAAAATAGTGAGATTCATGTAAGAACGTAATAAACATTGAAATATTTTCCCAATTTTTAGGCCCAACCAGAAATTTTGATGGTAAAGCCGATTTACTGGAGAAGAGGAAAAGGATTATGTAGTTCTAACTTTGAGACAAAATGGATCAATGTTGTATGGGGGAATACACCCGTATCCTTTAAAGTAATGTTCTCTACTCAACATTGTCATCTCTACAGGACAGAAATCTTTCTGTCCAGCTTTACTGGCATATAATTTACATATAACATTATGTAAGTTTAAAGTATAGAACATAATGATTTGATATATGTATATACTACAAAATGATTACCACAATAAGTTTAGTTAATATATCCATCACTTCACATAGTTACAATTTTTTTTTGGTGGTAAAAACTATAAAAATATACTCTCTTAGCCACTTCAAATGTACAATATAGCATTGTTAACTACAACCAGCCAGAAATTATCCTGGTTTAGACTAGGATGGGAAATGGAGAGCTGGAATCATAACTGTGCATATTTTTTTAATGTTAAAAGAAAGCCTTTAAATTATTTAGATCAGAGCTATCTGATTACTGGATCACCTTGAGTAGCTATAAGTATCATACATAACAGTAGACTGAGGAGGGAAAAGAAAACCATGTATATAAAAAATAAAGTGGACAAAATGTTGTTAGGAGGAGTTACAGAAGGATTTTCTGTATTAGGCCATAATACAAAATAATACCATATCCAGGATAATGATTTACCTATTTTTCAAAAGCATTACCCACTAAGTTCATTTAGGATTTCTTGGCTGTATTCTGAGACATATATTTTCACACTATATCCTCATAATAACCCTGAAATTTGCATGTCGGAAAACTGGAATTCATAAAGACTAAGTAATTTGCCTTAGGTCACATGGCCTTTAATTGAAAAGACAGACCAAGAATTTAGGCAAAGAATTCTTTGATCAGAGTTATTACCTTTAGCACAAACTGAACTTATCAGATCTTAGCTGATTATTTCAATTTTCCTTAAGCACTCAACTGTACTATATCACTGCTACTTGAAGTATCCACTCCACAATTAGATGGGGTGTCTATACTAGAATGTAAATCAATGCACTTGTTCCATCTTCAAGAAACTCACACACACATACATGCACACACACACATACACATATCTATATATACACACATATATACATATAGGCAATATATGTATATGCAATATGCATATATATGTATACATACATTTAGTTAGTTGCCCTAAGATAAATATCTATGTTTCACTATATAATATAATGTGTGTATATATACATATTTAATATTATATATGTATGTAAGTATAGATATATGTATCTATATTAGATATAATATGTAGATATATACGTACAGGTACATACTCAATTGAATTAAACAGTGTGCTTAATGGTATAAATCAGGTGTTAGCAAATATGGCCTGCTGTTTGGTTGCCTGCTTCTGTAAATAAAGTTTTATTGAAATACTGCCACAGCTATTCATACGTATTCTCTATGTTGCTTTAATACCATAAGGCACTGTAGTTGTGATAGAGAAAATATGGCCCATGAAGATGGTCCTTCCAGAAGCTCAGTGGAAGAGCTAAGAGCCTCAGGATCATTTTGTCATTCAAGCATGCACTGGTGAAGAGGGGCTGGGGTAGATTCCTCCAGTGGTGTAACAAACCAGACCTTACCCTTCTGAACCCTGAGTTTTCCCAGTTGCCAAGGGCTACCGTCCTCATAAGATATGGTGAGGCACTGGACGTTCACCATTCTACAGGCCCTAAATATCTCCTGTAAATGTTCTCCAGGGGCAGCATAAAGACACTCCCATTAACATTTTATTTGGAATTCAGAGAAAAGAGACAGAGAATGAGCCTGTGAAAGGAATTCCACTCTTCTCTCTTCAAAGCTTCTGAGGTTGCTTTGAGGACCCAAACACAGACAGAGGATCATTTCATTACTTTCCAATGTTCTTTTATCCTAGGGCAGCTAACCAATTTCATTTCACGTTTTAAAAAATTATAAATAACAATGAAGTTTACGCAAATCACTCTAACAATACCAATTCAATTCATAACTAGGAGAAAATCAGTTATTGTTTCTCCATAAGAGTTGGACTGTCTCCATGGTAGCAAATGCACTTAAGAAAGTTTTCAAAATTTTATCTGCTGTTTTGTTTTTCACTGAACAGATTATTCAGTTGTATTGGTTTGAACAATTAGCTATTTTGAAATCCCTTAATATGCATATTTTAGGCACTATAAAGCATGTATTCTCCAAATGTATCATTTTTCAAATCTATAATCAAGAAATTCTCAGTTAACTTACATGTCTCTGGGATCCATCATATTCACACCTTTCAATTTTTCCTAGGCTGCCATCTGAGAAATACAGCTTCTCTGCACGGTGGTCAATGGTGAGTCCATTTGGAGTGAGTATGTCTGTACTGACCACCACTTGAGCATTTTTCCCAATCAGAGTAGATCTCATGATACTTGGATGCTGCTCATTCCAGTTGGTCCAAAACATTAAACTAATTAAAATGAAAATTGTGATAATAGATTAAAATTTTCATTAACAGTAACAACATTAGTAGAAACATGGCAATGTCAAATTATTTAAAAAGAAGCAAAATTATTTATCTCATATTCTATGACCCTTGAGGAAGTTTTAGTAATAAGGGGAAATATGTATATTATAGTTGCATATATATTTTTCTCAGTTTCTTAAATGACCCGGAAAATATTTCTGAAAAACAATTATCTTTCAAATAGTAACTTAATTAAACTGAATCAGTTTGATGCATAGTAAAGATTTATTTTAATCAGGGACAAAAATAGTTATTTTAAATTTGCTATGAACTGCAAATATACTCTAACTTATTATTATAATGCTTCAGCAGATCCTGTGTTGTTATCATTTTGAACATCGTTCTTAACCTAACAATATTTCTCTCCTTCAGTTGGTGAAAATCAAAATCTCTCTCTCCCTCTAGGTTTGATTTTTAAATTCTGCATTCTTCTCTGTTTATGTTTTAGAGCAATTACTAAACTTCTATATTTATTTAATGTCTTTTTTCCCTCCTCTGTTTATCAGTGTGATTTTTCTATAAATTACAGTGCTGTTTCTAGAATTCCAGGGGTCACTCTCAAATCCTTAAACATAGTATCTGTTACTTACAGATTTTCTAGAATATTTTAAATCAGTGTTTGTCAAACTATGCTTTGAAGAAGGCCTAGGAGTCTATGGAAGCCTTTAAAGGTCACTGGAAGAGTGGAGAGGCTATAGGGTTCCAGTCTCCAAGACCTGCTTTTACTGAAACAGCTCTTCTTTCTCCCCCTTTATATTTAGGAGTAACCCTAAGAGTTTACTTGAAGATCAGTTTTTGAACTGAAGAAAAGAAGAAAAGAATGGAGGGAGGGAGGGAGGGAGGGAGGAAGGGGAGAAGGAAGGAAAAAGGGAGGAAGGGAGAGAGGAAAGAAAGAAAGGAAGAAGGGAATGAGGGAGGCTGACAGGCAGGCTGCTATACATTTTGAAAAAATATGTTTAATAAATACAGAGAAAAACTAATTGGAATAATATTTCATATTTACAACAAGATTGCATATATCATTCCTATGTAAAGACATGTAAAGACAATGTAGGATTATAGCCAACATAATTATTCAATATATGTTTTTTAAGTATTATGCAAAAACGTATTACTAGACAATACTCAACTTCACACACACACAAAAAACCTTTCTACTTGCTAATTAAAAAAAATAACCCCACCAATTAGGGAAAGCTGGGTCATCTATGCTCTTTATTAAAATACTTCATAGCATTTTAATCTATTCTATGGAACATAAAAGTGTTCTCAGTGAGAAAGTGTCAAAATAGTTTGTCCTATGAATTAGTAAATTTGCCAAAAAAAAATAAATGGCACTCCACTTTCTTAAATCATGCAGTAGTTTTAACCACATCTTGTAACTTTTAAAATGAAAAGTTTAGTTTAAAAAGTTATTCAGGGCTTCCCTGGTGGCGCAGCGGTTGAGAGTCTGCCTGCTGATGCAGGGGACACGGGTTCGTGCCCCAGTCCGGGGAGATCCCACATGCCACGGAGCGGCTGGGCCCGTGAGCCATGGCCGCTGAGCCTGCGCGTCCGGAGCCTGCGCTCCGCAACGGGAGAGGCCACAACAGTGAGAGGCCGGCGTACCGCAAAAAAAAAAAAAGTTATCCAAATAATATGAGGTATTAAATACACAATTTATTTGCAATATTTTTCTAGATTGTGGGCTTTAGAATTACAGAATTTCCAAGGTATTAGTACTTCTTTAGTTTCACCCTTTCACATATAAGAAAACAGAGGCCAGAGAGCTTGAATATTAGTTATAGTTACAGAGCCAAGTTTTGAACTCAAGTAGTCTTTCATCTAGAAATTGATTTGATTTTAAAATTTCTGTTAATCAACTAACATATGAAAGTGATTTGAAGGTGTCATTAATATGTTTAATGATAAAAATATTTTTATACTTTAAACTTTAATTACATATAATTTTCCAATTAAAATACTTTAGTGTGTTTAAATCTAATTTACAGTTCACCATATATAAGGTGAAAGTATAATTTTAGCCTATGTAACTGATAAATATAGGATAAAGCACTTATCAATTAAAATTAATCACGTATAATATCATCAGTGATCTCCCTCATGTTTACCTGAAAATTGTCTTATAAATTCCTTTGATCAACTTTAGGATATTTATTATTGTCCTAATACTCTCCTGGTGGATCAGTGTAGCTGACTCAACAACAAGCCCTAGTGATAGGGCAGTGGTGTGAGCAGAACTAGCTCTGCCCAGGCATCTAGAGGCCTGTGTCCACCTGAACTAAGTAACCAAATCTGTGTGAGGAGTCAACCTTATCTTCACCTGCATCTCTCAAACTTTAGAGTCTTAATTTATAAGTTCAATATGTTTAATTAAGTAAAGTAAGTCAATTCTCATCTCTAGTTCTATAAGAGTATCCAGATTGAGTTATTTTCACACTGAGTAATTCATGTGCTCTTTTCTTCTCTCAAGTGATCAGGGTTAGTGTTTATCAGTCATTGTTTTTTATTCTTCCATTTTTCTTCAACATATCTAAAATAAGTTCTTCTATTTCTGCTCAGTGAAACCAGATTGGTCTAATTTCTGTGTCCTTGTTTCGTTTAAGAGTAAAAGCACTTTCTAGTAGTTAACAAATATTCCTACCATATTGCATAAGAGTGAAACTCCATAGACATATTTGTTTTCTACTTAACCTGAGCTTCATTCTTCAGTTTTCATATAATTGTGTTCTTTATAGCATCCCCCGAAACATAACTTTTTTCTAATTTGTTTTATTTTTTATACATTTTATACTATAGCCTGAACATTTTTTCTTGCCATGAATTCTTCATAAGTATTATTATAAATACCTGCACAATATATCATCAAACCGATGTGGACCATGTAGACTATTGTCAAGTATCTAATGTTGAAATTATAGCTGCACACAAAGATCTATTGCTGTTATTTATTTCCTCTGTATTTCAATTGGACAGATCCCCAATTGTTAAAATTACTTAATTGAATTACAGAAACACCTTTTAGGTTTCAATACTTGTTAATAGTGTTAGTTTTGTTTCAAATTTATGATTTCAGTCAGTGATGCATTAATGTCTTTTACATATATGAAAAATGTCTATTCAATCACAGTATTGTCTCTATTTTCCCTTTCATCCTTTAATTTTGCTTTTACTGAATCTCTCATGGAGGTGATGCCTGGCATTTAAAGAGTTCAGATTTCAATTATCCACATTTGTAGTAAAAAACAGTCTTATAAAAAACAGTTTTATGAATTGTGAAAAGAGAACTTCAAAGGAAATCTGTATTTTTAATGCTAATTCTCTTTAAAATTAATATAACTTTGATAGTCTTTGACTTATAATTATAATGAAGAAATACAAATTTCTTACTTTTGGCATTCATCTAGGGCTAGCACATGAGGATGGTCATCCTCTGACATGGCAATGACGGCTTCCCTATCAAATGCTCCAGGCCGAGTCTGGTCCACTGTGTGCCTGGTGATGGATGAGGTAGTGGAGCTGGTCCAGTACAGTGTATCCCAGGCTCTGTGATAGGCAAGTCCTTCAACAGAACCCACATCTGATAGGGGAAAGAAAAGAAAAAATTTATACTTTTATCTACAAAAGACTTGGCTTCTGAACAGAAAAAGCAAAAATATAATAATTATGATGCCTATATAATGCTACATAATGCCTACAATGACAGCTTATTACACACTGTAAAACTGAGCTGTGAACTGCTCATGGAGAATTTATACAAAAACATGCATTAAAGACTGAATATTCTTATCCAAAAAAACCTTAATTAAGTAATTGCCTTTTATTTAGGAAAATGGTGGCTCTCTTTTATTTTCATATTTTAGTAATTAATTTTCAAAAAGTATCCAGTGTGCAAGAATTCAGCGATGCTTTTGAAAATCATATGTCAGAGATACCATTTAAGTACAATCATAATGAGTTTTATCTTGATACTATATCTAGAGACATCAAGCAAAAACAAACACATCAAAAACTACAACAAAGTATCAAAAAGCCAAAATACAACTCTACACTTGCAACTATCAAACCATGGTAGAGAATGTTTTAATAAGTTAATGCAATGAATTTTTTTTATTCTATTCGACTAATGTGATACAAAAACAAAAGAAAATAAAATTAATTGTGAGCTAAGGCATGCTTTAATGTTGACAGAAAAAGATAAATGGTAGTACCCATAGTCTAATACATAAAAGTGACAATATGAAAAACAAAATTATTTCTTTTTTTTTTTTACATCTTTATTGGAGTATAATTGCTTTACAATGGTGTGTTAGTTTCTGCTTTATAACAAAGTGAATCAGCTATACATATACATATGTCCCCATATCTCTTCCCTCTTGCATCTCCCTCCCTCCCACCCTCCCTATCCCACCCCTCCAGGCGATCACAAAGCACCGAGCTGATCTCCCTGTGCTATGCCGCTGCTTCCCACTAGCTATCTACCTTATGTTTGGTAGTGTATATATGTCCATGCCTCTCTCTTGCTTTGTCACAGCTTACCCTTCCCCCTCCCCATATCCTCAAGTCCATTCTCCAGTAGGTCTGTGTCTTTATTCCTGTCTTACCCCTAGGTTCTTCATGACATTTTTAAAAATTGTGTTTCCCATCACTAGGATAACATAAGTGACTGGTTTATTTTTCATAGAGGTGCTTTGAGTACATCTTTAAGTATAACAAAATTATTATAGTTTTTCCTTCATATTGTCTGTTTTTTTCAGAGTTAGTACTCTTAGCATATTTAATTTAAGAAAGAATATATATATATAAAACTTTGACAGTCATCCTGAGAAATTAACATTATAACAGGCAGAGTCTTTCTATTGCTTTTCTCTTAAGGAATCTCAAAAGAATTATTAAGCTCTTCTGAAAACAGGTAGATGAAAAGAGCTGTTTTCAGGTTTGAGATGGGTAAATGTTTACTTTGGTGGTCAGTAAGATTTAGTGGGAGAGCAAAACAATATTAAAACCTTTTGAACTACATTTCTTGAATGTTATTAAAACTTTGTCCTTTTGTTCTTTTTCTACATGCAACAGAGGAAAATCCACTAATAATAAAATTAATATCTGCCATTTATTGGACCCTGTCTTTCTGCTAGGAATTGTGTAATTGGTTTGCATACATCACTTTATATGTAAATCTACTCTGTGAAGTTAGTTTTATTGTTCCTCTTTCCTAAGAAGAAAACTGAAACCTATGGTCACAGAACTAATAGTATTGAAGCAAGATTTTTAACACAGGTCCATGTGCTTCCGTAAGCCTACATTCTTCAGCACCATTATTTAGAGATGGATTTATAGCAGCTATTGCTTATTCTCAATGTACATCAAGCTGGAACCAAACAAATGATTCATTAGATTCAACTTGTCTGACTCTGGGTGAATTGTATCACTAGTAATTTACCATGAATAACCTCTCACACAGTCAACAAAACTACTTATAAGAAATTAATGTGGGTGATTAGTATGGAAACCTAGGCCAGAGGTGATGGAAGAAAACATTATAAAACACAATCATAATAAAATCCATTAAGCTTTGCTTATATGAATCATATGGTATTCCTATTTGAGGTGAGTAGGTGGGAGGTTGATAATGGTCAAAAGTATTTCAATTATTAATTAATAAATCACCTATTCCACTGTATTTTTAGCACTTTCATATCATTTCAGAAATGGAGCCAACTCTATTTGTATTATAAGCAGCATTCCACTCTTTCATCATCCACAAATAGAATGAGAAATGGCATGGCTCTGAAAAAATCCAAGCAAATCAAAATTATTAATCCATCCTCATTTTGTATCTTCCCCTTCCACTGACTTTGACAGATCTTCTTCATGGCTACTTTTTCCTGCCAAATCAGGAAGAAACCACTTGGTATTACCATTGAGATGAAGCAGATGCTTCTTTTCTATGGCTGACATAGTTCCAAGGTTACTAGAGTACATAATACATCTCACTGTCCAGGTATAATCTCTTTTGTTTTATTTTTTTGTAATAGATGACAACCTGACAGTACACTTAATCATAATCTGGTGCTACATTTTAAAATATTTATCTCTTAAAAAGATATTTAGGGGACTTCCCTGGTGGCGCAGTGGTTAAGAATCTGCCTGCCAATGCAGGAGACATGGGTTCAATCCCTAGTCTGGGAAGATCCCACATGCCATGGAGCAAGTAAGCCCATGTGCCACAACTACTGAGCCTGTGATCTAGAGCCTGCGAGCCACAGCTACTGAGCCTGTGTACTGCAACTACTGAAGCCTGCGTGCCTAGGGCCCATGCTCCGCAACAAGAGAAGCCACCACAATGAGAAGCCCGTGCACCGCAACGAAGAGTAGCCCCTGCTCGCTGCAACTAGAGAAAGCCCGCATGCAGCAATAAAAACCCAACACAGCCAAAAACAAATATAAATAAACTACTTAAGTTTTAAAAAAGGTATTTAACTCCCTATAAAAATTATATTTGTCATTAGCAAATGGCCAATTAAAACATAAACGACACACCACTATATATAAAATAGATAACCACAAAGACCTACTGTATAACACAGGGAACTATACTCAATATTTTGTAATAATGTATAAGGGAAGAAAATCTGAAAAGGACTATATACATATATTTTTTAAAATAATGAAAATATTAAATTTTAAAATCATGAGAATATTTTAGTTGAGATAACATAAAGACATTAATGTCTATTTTATGATAGATATTCCTTCATATTATCTGTTTTTCTCTGAGTTAGTTCTCTTAGCATATTTAATTTAAGAAAGAATATATATATATAACTTTGGCAGGCATACTAAGAAATTAACATTATAACAGGCATCATGTGATACGTGTGTGTGTGTGTGTGTGTGTGTGCATGAACACTAAAGTTCCTGAATCAGTTGAACAGGTAAAATAAGTACTTTGAGTCACTGGTCCTGGCAGATAATTACGTAGTCTGAAAACTAAAGTAAAATGACTATTTATTCCATCAACCAGTCCTGAAATATTGAACAGAGTAAATTAATACAGAGTTAACTCAAGGATGTAGAATACAGCATTGGACCTCAAGGATATAGAATAGGCATAAGTCAGAAAATAACTATTATGGTGCTATTTTGGCAGGTAACCAAGGACTTCATAGAGAAAACACCTTCATCTCATCACCACTGAAGAAGAGAAAACAGCTCCTTCCTGCCTGTGCAGTGCTGTAAAGGCAGGATAAGAGTCTACAAAATGGGAAAGCCAGTGAAGTATTCTTGGGAGGGAGCCACATGTACAAAACATTGCCAATCATCTGGCTGGAATAACCGTCACAGATAATCCTATCACAAAGTTAACAGGAAATAATATTTATCCCAAGGACATGCTACAACTGTAATGGCCTCCCTGTTCAAAGTATAATATTCTCTTACTCACTGGCTTATTTTCTAAAGCCAAAGAATATCAGAAAGTTTGTTGCTGGAAATTATGTCAGTAGTATGAAGCATCTCAATCTTGTCTGGAGGATCTCAAGACACAGAGAGAAGCAGGCTCAGTTTACAACCCAGGGACAGAGCTTAAAATAAAAAGTTTCTGGACACGACATTCCACATATATCTTACTATATAGTTTCCAGAGAAACAAGATTCTGGGTCCAGTTCACACTCCAGACCTGATGTTGAACTCTAGAGAGTACACATAGCCTTGTTTTACTTTAAGCCTAACAAAATATTACTTAAATTTTGCCTAAACTCACCTTTTTCTAAAAATCCTCTTATAATTACTTTTCCTTCTCTTTTGGGATAGGGGTGAGATAACCTACAGCTCTTCTGGTGTACAGTTTCCCTCATTACAATGAGCCAATATTTGATATGGCTAATCTACAGGTTTACTTGACAAAATCGAAAAGACTTTCATCATAAAAATACTCAACAGACTAGGAATAGAAGTGAGTTTCCTCAAATTGATAAAATCAACCTATTAAAACAAACAAACAAACAGAAAAACAAAAAAGGCTTATACCTTACTTAGCCATGAAAAAAATGAAAGTTTTCTCCCTAAGACTAGGAACAAGATAAGACAGTCTACTCTTGCCTCTCTATTCAGCATTGTACTGGAAATTGACTCAGGGTAATTGGGAAAATTTTTTAAATAAAAAAAAAAAAAGAAAGGAAGGCAGGAATATCATCCTTCCAATCTGGAATATCATTCCAGATTGGAAAACAAGTAAAACCATCTCTTTTTGCAGATGATATACCCTTAGATATACAAAATCTTAAGCAATTCAGTAGAAAATTATTCGAATTATAAAAACAGTCAACCAGGTTGCAGGGTACAAAGCAACATACAAAATACAGTTGTATTTTTTATACAGTAGCAATAAACAATCAAAAAATGAAATTCAGAAGACAATTCCATTTATAACAGCATTTAAAAGAGTAGAAAATATGACAGGCAAATAAAATTAGAAATAACTTTAGCAAAAGAATTATAATCTTAAAACTTCTACATGAAAAACTATAAAACATCATTGAAAGAAACTAAAGACAAAAAATGGAAAAGTAACTTATGTTAATGGCTGGAAGACAATGTTATTAAGATGGCAATAGTTTCCAAATAGATCTACAGATTCAATGTAATTCCTATCAAAATCCCAGATGGCTTTTTCCCAGAAATCAACAAACTGATCCTAAAATGCACATGAAAATCCAAGGGACTTAAAATAGCCAAAACAATCTTTAAAAAGAAAAACAAACTTAAAGGAGTCAAACTTTCTGATTTTAAAGTTACTACAAAGGTACAGTAGTCAAGATAGTGTGGTACTACCGTAAGGATAGACATATAGATCAGTGAAACACAATCAATAGTCCAGAAATAAAGCCTTATTTTTATGGTAAATTGATTTTTGGAAAAGGTATCAGAAAAATTCAATGGTGAAAAAATAATCTCTTCAACAAATGGTTTACAATGACTATATATACACATTCAAAAAAATAATGTCCTCATACCATACACACACATCCATTCAAAATGTATCTTAGACCTAAATGTAGAAGGTAAGCTACAAAACTCTTAGAATAAAATACAGGAATACATCTTCATAAACGTGGGTTAGGCAAAGCCTTCTCAGACATGACACCAAATGCATAAATGACAAATGAAATATAGATAAGCTGGACTTCATCAAAATTAAAAACTTGTGTACTTCAAAAGACACCACCAAGAAAGTAAAAAGTCAACCCCCAGAATGGGAGAAAATATTTGCAAATTATTTATGTGATAATGGTCTTGTGTCCAGAATATACAAAGAATTCTCACAATTCAATAATAAATTAACAACACAATGGAAAAAATGAGCAAATAATTTGAATAGATATTTCTCCAATGAAGGTATACAAATGACTGATAAGGACATGAAAAATGCTCAACATTATAAGCCATCAAAGAAACACAAATCAAAATCATACTTCAGATCCACTATGATGACTGTAATCAAAAAAGATAAGTTTTGACAAAGAAGTGGAGAAATTGGAACCCTCATACATTGCTGGTGGGAATGCAATATAGTACAGCTGCTTTGAAAAACAGTCTGGCAGTTTTCAAAAATTTAAACATATAGTTATTACATGATCTAGCAATTCCACTGTTACATCTATCCAAGAAAAATGAAAACATATATCCACATGCACACAAATGTTCACTGCAGCTTTGTTCATAATAGCCAAAGGCAGAAACAGCCCAAATGTCAACTGATAGATACAAGTGATTAACCAGATGGGTTATTTTTACTTTTCTAACTATTGAACTGGTGAATGGATTGCAGTAGATTTCTATGCAGATTGCCTACTATAAATTAGACTTGCCACCTCTTTGTCTGGAGACTTTTGTCATTTTCAGGGTTTTTTTTACCCACATTAATTTGTATTAATTATTAATTCAATAAAATGATTATCTAAAAGATCTTTTAGATATAGGCTTTTTAAAAATCTCCTCAGATTATTTAAGGTCATTAACAAATCACACACCGAGACTGACATGTACCAGTAAAGGGTACTGGCCAATGTCTGACCTGAACAAATGACATCCATTCAGATTGACCCAGTACAGACTGTCAAATATGTGGAATGTCAGCCCTGACCAACCCTAATTACAGAAATAGCTTTTACCTGTAGACTCTGACCTAAATTTTTATGTTCTTAAATCCTTTAACTGTTAAAAAGCACAACATTTTTTTATAGTCTAATTTACTAAAAACTGAACAAATTAAATATCTACATTACAGTCTAAAAATTTAAACAACGAACAGTTCTACTGGAAAAAACGTTTTTTTGGTAATTAACCACCCAAACAATAAAGAATCTGCTGAGAATTATTAGGAGTTCAGTAAGATGGCAGGCAATAAATAAATAAACCAAAACCCATAGTTCTATTATGTGCAAAACTAGCTAGATATATAATGGAAAGAAGACAATCCAAGTAGCCACTAATGATGTGGGTTCCAGTGAATGAACACGTTAGGGAACCATGGACCAAAACCACCTGCCCTGGCCAGACACAATAATAACTGCTTGCATGAGTTACCTCACAACAGGAGGTCCTGATAAGGAACTCGGAACTAACAAGCTACCACTAGCCAGAAGAATTTGGGAGGGGCCAAAAGGAAGAAGGAGACACCAGCCATAATATGTCCTGCCAACCTCTCAGAAACCTTCACACTGGAATCCACCTTGGCTGAGAGATGTGAGGGCCACCAGAAAGGACTGAATCAGATCAAATATGGGTATAAGCAAGATGATTGGCCAGAGACAACCTGGAAACTAACCCCATTACCATAAAACCTGAGACTGTGAGCCATGTGGCAGGGCAGGTCTCCTGGGTTCCCTTACCCTGCTGCTCTCCGCCACGGTGCTCCTTCCCAATAAAGTATTTTGCTTTGTCAGCATGTGTGTCTCCTTGGACAATTCATTTCCAAGTGTTAAAAAAGAGCCCACTAGGGCTTTCCTGGTGACGCAGTGGTTGAGAGTCCGCCTGCTGATGCAGGGGACACGGGTTCGTGCCCCGGTCCGGGAAGATCCCACATGCCGCGGAGCGGCTGGGCCCGTGAGACATGGCCGCTGAGCCTACGCGTCCGGAGCCTGTGTTCCGCAACGGGAGAGGCCACAACAGTGAGAGGCCCGCGCACCGCAAAAAAAAAAGAAGAGCCCACTCTTGGGCCCTGGAAGGGGTCCCCTTCCTGCAACAAACATATCTATAAAACTGCATCACCCTTCACCAACTGAATTCGACTCTTCTTGTGCCCAAAGTATTGCAATAAAGCTACCTTTCATGAATGTGGATCCCTTAACTTCAGGCCCTCAGCCCTCTAACAAGAGGAAACCCAACCTCTCTGGAAGACTTTTTATTTTTGCAATCTATCTCTAACAAAGACAGGCTTTTACTATCATCCCAAAGGTTAATTCCCTAGAACTAGAGTATCTCAAATATTTCCATGTTAAAAGAGAGTCTTAGTTTTACACTGCATAACAAAAGAGGCCTATTTACTCTCATTCCCAGAACAAAGGAACAATTTGCCCTAAGGGAGTATGGAAGCAAACTGAAACGACTTGAAGCTGTTAAGTAACAGTGTATTTTTTTTTCTTAATCTTACTCTTTGTGTTTTGGGTTTTTTTTCCAGATTTAGAAACATTCAAAGTCTGAATATCAACCTGAACTCTGACTCAGCTGAAAATTATACTGACTCAAACAGGTCTCAACAAATGCCCCTATCTTGTGTCATCACTAATGTAAGCCAAGACATATAAGAGATGAAAAAATTGAGCATATGGGTAATTATAGTTGTGTCATTTTGTCACCAAGGCTATTGCCCCAGAATAGTACCCCTGCCCCTCCCTCAAATGGAAACCAATTGCTCTTATCTAAGTTCCAGGGGGAAGCTGCAAAGAGACAAACAAGAACTGATTATAACCAGCTAAGCCCCAAATGGTGGAAGATTTCATTTCCAGTAGACCTTGAGCCTCATTATATGCTCACTGTAATACATTAGCATGCTAAATGACACACCCACTAGCATCGTGACAGTTGACAGTTGCCATGACAATAACAGGAAAAGCTCAAACAAGGAGTGAAAAGGAGTGTTGCCTCTGTTCCTGTACAAACCACACCCCTGTTCTCAGATAAGTCATGAATATTCCTCCCTCTCTTTCCAAATCCCTCTCTTTTACGTCGACCCTCCTATGTATATGGTGTCTCAGCCCAAACTGAATTGAGAAGTTGATGTGCAAACTAAGTTCTCAATTCTCCATTCTCTACCACTGAATAAAAATTATGCTGTTCCAGTCTCAGCATCGGTTTTGTGATTGGCTGTGCAAATCCGAGCGGAAAAAGAATCTCTCCAACAGAGACAAATGGACTTGGCCTCAGCTAGGACCCTGGCACGGGTTCAGACAACCAGTTCAGTAACAAATTCTTCAGGAGTAATTGGAGATAAGCACTGACTCAACCTAAATGAAGCCAACATTGGTATGCCAAGGGCTCCCAGGGAAGGACAAAGACCCTATGGTTTCTAAAATCCTCAGTTATATCATACTTCATCCTCCAGGGCAAGGTGAGGAGATCTGATATGTACAGACTTTCTTTGAGAAATATAATTGCAAGGTGACTTGGAACTCATCCTCATTTCCTTTGTGAGAAAGTGAGGTAAGTCATCAGGCCAAAATCATAAACCAGAACATTCTTGAGAAAGAGGTGTATCTGCCCATCCTCAGGGGTCTGGATAAGATCCATCATTTCCCTTAATGAATTCATACTCTGTAAAACAATCTCAACTTATAAACAATTCACTTATAAACATTTAGCATAGACAATAATTTCTTCATATGATATGAGAGAAATTAGGAAAGTTTTCTTACCCATACTAAGACCCTGGTAAACTTTCAAGTTTCTCTAAGTCCATTATTAGATATGTGTTCCCTTGGTTTAAAGCCTTTTCCAGGTGTTCTTGCTTTAAATACGCTTCAGAGGATAACTTCCTAAGTTAGTAATGATTAATGCTTTACAATGTATTATATTTTATTATTTTTAATGGGCCATAAAATGTAGACTTCCTTATGTAGAAAAAAGATGATAAACAACTTCAAAAATACAGTCTGGAAAGAAGCATAGAAATGAGGGCTTTGGTAATCTAGAAATAGTACAAGTACAGTTGACCTTTGAACAACAAGGGTTTGAACTGCACAAGTCCATTTACACCCAGATTTTCTTCACTATGTATTACAGTAATACACAACCTGTGGTTGGTTGAATCTGTGTATGAACCACCTATATGAAGGAGAGAATGTAAAGTTATACGCATATTTTTGGCTACTCAGACGGTTGGTACCACAACCCCCATGTTGTTTGACGGCCATCTGTACAGGAGGATTCTTAACAGAAATGCAGTACTATACCCAGTTTACCAGCTACTCTTTGGTGATGAATTAGTAATTTCAAGAAAAAGTATTTACTGTACATTTGTTGATTGTATGTGTTTATGTAAGTAATAAATATGGTGCATACAATTGGACAGAACACACACACACACACACACACACACACACACACATTGCTTTTGATGATTTTATGATTCCCATTCCAGAATGGACAACAGCCCTGTAAACTGAATTCAGTCAAGAGCAGTTACAATGTTGTTGACTTCTGCACCAGAAATGTAACGTTTTATCCAGCCATTAATGTATGCATTTCTTCCTTCTTCTCTTCCCCTTCTTCTTCCCCCTTTCCTCCTCCTTTCTTCCTCTCCTTCTCCTCTTTTTCTTTCCTTCTTTTAATTTCCCCTTCCTTCTTCAGATATCTGGTCTAGCATCTCTGATAGCCTTTTTTTTTTCCTACATCCCATTGTTTGGTTCTGATTCACAGTTTCACCTGCTCCTTCAGTATTCTCCCATGTCCTACAACCATTATCTCTTGTCTGATTCTGCCTTCTACCTAACACACACACAAACACATATATTATAATAACCCTTTAATTTGTGGATTTCAGACCTTAATATCACTCTGACTTGAATACATGTCACCCTTTCTATGTCATTCTGATTCACAGCATAATTACCTGCATTAGCTTTATCTCTCCCTCTAATTGATGGACTTCTATGGAGCGGAGAAAATATTATTCCAGCCATCCCTTTGTTCCTCTGCAAGTTCTTGGCATTTTGAAGCTACTGTATCAGCTGATTGGGCTTAAACTTATGAGACTCAGTACAAGCTAACATTTCATATTCTGTTGTCAAATTTGTTCCTTTACAATCATATATAAATAATGATCTAATATCAATGTATTTAAGCTACATACAAATAATTAAAATCGAGTAATTTTTTTTCTAAATCACTACAATGCTTAGAACAAATAAGTGTAAGTAACAAACTAGTTTTGGTTTTAATAGCTTTAGATAATCAAAAACAATAGTAAATTATCTTGATTTTTAGATACCAAGGCTCTTGTCCTTTTAAAAGGATTTTGTATATATAACAGCTTGCCTCTTTCAGAAAAGCTGAAGTCATTTTTTTGGAGTATTGAACAACTAAGCAAAGATATAAAGCAACATGTGTATTTGAGGGAATAGCTTTTCAATATTAATTAGAGGATGAAATTCTTCACAGAATAATATAAATCTGCATAGTAATTTGACTTTAGATTTTAGAGCTATTGTTATCAGGAATCCAAGAAAAAGTAATGAGATTAACAGATTAATTAAGAGACTAATCTTTCAAAAATGTTTAAGCATTATAACTGTACACTGCATGAAGATATTAACTATTTAAGAGTATAAATTATAGTATCAAGTGGATAAATTTAAGGGATCAATGTCATAATAATCCTCTTGTTTCATATATATATATTACTTATGGGTCACTCCATTTTTAATATTTTAAATATACTATTTATTCTTTGATAAAAACACAAAGTTAGATGGAAAAAATAAAACTGTGGAATCAATTAAATTATTTGCAATATTTCCAGAGCAGTTGTTTTAATATTAGCATTCATTCAGAAACATATCCTTTGGCTTCCCACCAAACCTACAAATCTATCTCAATTGTATCTCGCTCCCTCCTGTTGAGAAGTGTCTGTCTCCCTATAGAGAGGAAATCCACTACTTGTGCTCTGGATTATGCTGTCTTCTCTCTCTCCTTCTCAAGGATGTTGGTCATTTTGTTTTCTCTGCTCTTTCCTACAACATAAAGGCCTCCATTTTATTGAATCATCTGACTTCTATTATAACAACTACACTGAAACTACTCTTTTCAAGATAACCCGCAATTTCTCTACTGTTAAATCCAATGCACATTTTCTTCATCTTATCAAGTTACTTAGCAGATTTTCACTGTCTTCCTTCCTCTTGAAACCTTTTCAAAAGTTGTTTTGTTTGTGTTTTTTGGCATGCTCTCTCCTGTTTTTCTCATATCTCACTGGTATCTCCTTTCCAGTATCTTTGTTAGCAACCCCTCTGACCAACATCTAAATGTAGGCATTATCTAAGGTCCTCTTCTCTTTCTTTTCTACTCTCTGTTATCTCATTTATTCCCATGGAATTAAATACCATCTACATGCTTATATATTTCTTTTCCTTTGCCCTTTGTTTATTTCATAATCTACTAGAATGTTGTTTGTTATTTGTATTCTTTTTGTCTGTCACCCCACTATAATGCACAGAACAAGCAACTGAAATTATTTGTGGAATAAATACATGAATTTCTGCTACATTAATACACTGAAGGCAGTATCTGTATATTTATGCTTTAATTTTTATACGCCTAATTGTTAATTTATTTTATAAGACCCAGAATATTGGAGAAGCATATAGGATAATAATTAGCACAAACTCTGGGTTCAGATAATGGCTTTGCACTATCACTTTACAGGCTATATGCCCTGACCATGGACAATTCATTTATCTTTTCTGTATTTTCATTTCCTCCTCTGTAATATGAGAATAATAATAGTATTAAATTAATAAGACATTGGGATGATCATATGAGTTAACATGGGTAAAGTGTTTAAAACTGTCTAGCACAAAGGGCTTAATATATGTTGGCAATATTATTATTATTGCATTGCTCTACACAAGGCTATAGCCAATTATGCTTAACAATGTTGATGCTTTGTTGGATAAATTATCATCCCCATTTTTCCACAAGTGTAATACTAGAAATATTAGCTATTATAGGAGTGGGTTTTGAACTCTAAGAGGCTACAATCTGCATTTGTATATATAAGTCTCTCTTTATTAAAGAAGTTTAGCTCTAGTTTATTTATTCCTCATCCCTTGGAATAAGCTTAGCTATCCAAACCACTTACTGTATCTTTGACTCTTATTATTACTGGTAGGATGATAATGTAAATATTTGATAACTTCATAGGTGGAAAAGTGATGGGACTATTAGAAAATTTAAACACTAGAAAATATTAAATTTTGATAACAATGTGAAAGAGACAAGGACAGAGATCTGTAAGGAAGAAAGTAAAGACATAAATAGAGGTGATTTTGTTTTTCAAATGGGCAATTAATGAAGCAGGAAAATAAAGAAAGGCCATTTCAGATGACGAGGATCAGAGAGAGAGAGAGAGAGAAAGGCTCAATTCTTTATGGCCAGGTTTTGCAAAGAAAAAGGATGGAAATTCGTATTAGAACTAGAAAGGAACTTAAGAGATGGATAGAAACATTTGATCTCTAGGAAATAATAGAGTGTTTTGACATTCAACTCAATATGACGAGGTATTAGAAAATTTATTTAAGTAAATGAATATTATCCCCTGATCTTTTAAAACACGTGCTATATTCAGAATTTTATGTTTGTTCCACACATATAATAAATTCATTACATAAAAACACTATATATTATACGTGCACACAATATTAAAATACCGTAATGTAAGAAAAAAACACTTGGCCTGCCAACTAAAAATATCAGTAAGAAAAATAAAGTCTCACCTTATAAGTTATTCCCACTGAAATGTAGTTTAAGTAATTAAAAAATTAAAATTAAATTAAAATTAAAAATGTTTAAATGGAGTGGAAGGTATATAATCATAAACACTTATCTAATATTTAAAGCAAAATAAAAAATGTTAAATTCCCTGCAAATACCCCAATAGCAAATAATTATAATAAAGGGAATTATTTATTGAGTACTTACTGTGTGCTCAGCCCTGTAAAGAAGGAATACACAAAAAGGGGGACCCTAGAATCTACTAGAAGAAAATACCCTTTTTTAACATTAACATGCTATTAAGCGCTAAATTATGTGGTATAGATTTTTAAGTATAAAAATTCAGGGAGTTACATGTGCTTTTTTGAATAAGCTTACATCACCACATGTACCACATTCACTTCAGTTACACAGGCATTCATGTTAAAATATCTTCAATTTTCACCTACTCCCTAAAGCTAATCATTTGAGTCTATGCAATCTATTATTTTTTTAATATCTTTATTGGAGCATAATTGCTTTACAATGGTGTGTTTGTTTCTGCTATATAACAAAGTGAATCAGCTATACATATACATATATCTCCATATCCCCTCCCTCTTGCATCTTCCTCCCACCCTCCCTATCCCACCTGTCCAGGGGGACACAAAGCACTGAGCTGATCTCCCTGTGCTATGCGGCTGTTTCCCACTAGCTAACTATTTTACATTTGGTAGTGTATATATGTCCATGCCACTCTCTCACTTCATCCCAGCTTACCCTTCCCCATCCCTGTGTCCTCAAGTCCATTCTCTACATCTGCATCTGTATTCCTGTCCTGCCCCTAGGTTCTTCAGAACCTTTTTTTTTTTTAAGATTCCATATATATATGTTAGCATACAATATTTCTTTTTCTCTTTCTGACTTACTTCACTCTGTATGACAGACTCTAGGTCCATCCACCTCACTACAAATAACTCAATTTCATTTCTTTTTATGGCTGAGTAATATTCCATTGTATATATGTGCCACATCTTTATCCATTCATCTGTCAATAAACACTTAGGTTGCTTCCATGTCCTGGCTATTGTAAACAGAGCTGCAATGAACATTATGGTACATGACTCTTTTTGAATTATGGTTTTCTCAGGGTATATGCCCAGTAGTGGGATTGCTCAGTCCTATGGTAGCTCTATTTTTAGTTTTTTAAGGAACCTCCATACTGTTCTCCATAGTGGCTGTATCAATTTACATTCCCACCAACAGTGCAAGAGTGTTCCCTTTTCTCCACACCCTCTCCAGCATTTACTGTTTGTAGATATTTTGATGATGGCCATTCTGACTGGTGTGAGGTGATACCTCATTGTAGTTTTGATTTGCATTTCTCTAATGATTAATGATGTTGAGCATTCTTTCATGTGTTTGTTGGCAATCTGTATATCTTCTTTGGAGAAATGTCTATTTAGGTCTTCAGCCCATTTTTGGATTGGGTTGTTTGTTCTTTTGATATTGAGCTGCATGAGCTGTTTGTATATTTTGGAGATTAATCCTTTGTCAGTATGCAACGTATTTTTAAAATTTCTATTTCTCACCAGCATTAGTGTCTACATTCACCTCTAAGCAAAGTATTAAACCTCTCTATTTCCTCCCTTTATCTCCATCCTTATCATTTTTAGTCACCTAAAATTATTTATCAGAACTTTGGTTTACTTATTCTCACCATTTCTCAACTGCTACAACTTTCTCTACATCAACACCAGCCCTGGGTTTCAACTTGGTTCTCATTCTCTTCCACCTGTTACCTTCTTATTTGTCAGCATTTTCATGAAAACTGAAGTTAATAATTGTTTGCACCTCCAAGTTTGAGCACAAAATCTGCCTTTCATCATACAATTAATTACTGTACTCAGACTATGATATCTGCCCTACCAAAAACTAAAGAATAGGGTCAATCACTTTAATGATGTCCTTACTACTGGTGTCAGCTTTTATGCCTTTCTGGACCTTCATCATAATTCCTCCAACGCTGTACTTCTCTTTCAGAAATGGAAGATTGTTAGAGGAAAGGACAGAATCATGGGCCAAATTCATCTGGTACAACTTTAGCTTAGCCTTTTGTTCTTCCTGACACATTTCAGTGTTGCCTTGGTGATTTATATGCCACTCTTCACAGTGTCTCATTCTCTTTTATTTCTTCCCATAATTCTCTCCTTGCTTGACTTTCATGATTATATACATTCTTGTCTCTCTCCCTGTCTATTCCTATTCCCCCCACTCCTAATCCCCATTACGAGTGTTCCCCAAGGCTCTTAGTGAATATAAGACAGCTTAGCAATAGAAGCACCTGCAGGATGGCCCCTGACAAAGATTGCCTCCTAGCCATGTTCCTCTGAGCCCTTTCCTGGACTAAGCCTCAATCTGGGCCTACAGAAATGACAAACTCTCAGCACAAATGAGTTCATCTACACCCTGCCCCCCACATTAGAAAATTAAACAAACACTAACCTATTTTCTAACAGCTCAAGGCAGCATCCCTAGGATGACCCTAGACCCCCTTAAAGTACCTGCATGAGAAAACTCAAAGCTGCTAAAAGAATCTACTGCTCTTTCCAGCCAACACTTGCTGATAGGTCCCTGCCCACCCTTCCTCAGAGCATTTACTAAAAAGAGCTTACAGTTGTGGATCCTTCCTCTGTCCCTTTTATTATACACATATCTCCTATAATTCAAGAGTGTCTTTCTCAAGGATCTGAAAACTCTTCCTTTGAAATGTAATCATCAGGCAGATAGGAGCTGTGTCTCCCAGTCTCCATGGGAGAACAGAATCCTAACTTTGATAACTGCCAGTTAGCAGACACAGCTAGCCTAATCAAATTCACACTGACCCATCCTTTGTAATTTTTTTCTTCCCTTCCCTCTTTACCCCACTCCTTACTCTGTCATTCTCCCTTTAAATCATTCAATCACCTCTGTACAAATCATAGTTGAGTTCAGTTCATGCTGGACTCTCTTCCTTACTGCAATAGTATATTACTAATTAAAATCTGTCCTTACCACTTTAACTAGTGTCCGGCTTTCTTTATCTTTGCTCCGCAAATTTCTACTGCGAATTCTACATACTTCTCTCTAACTCCATTTTCAGAAGAAAACTTAGGAGATTTAGAGTGCTTCTTAACTCTACGGAGTAATCTTTTTCTTTCGAATAGTATTATTTGCCCCTCAAAAGAAACCTCTTTATTATAGTTAAATAACTAGATAAACCACTTATAGGAAGTGTTGAAGAGCTGTCTTGAGTAGCATATTTGAGGTTAAAATAGATTGTCTGAATATCAGGTTTTTTGTTTTTGTTTGTTGATAATAAGACCAGAGAGAGCTGAATTGCTCAGGAAAATAAAGTAGATTTCTCAGTGCTATGTGATAGAAGAGATGATAGCTAAAGAGAGAAATTTGGGGACGGAAACACTAAGATCTTATTGGGAATTTCCTGTGTGGTGTTCAATGAGACCCCTGGTTTGCATGTTTCCATGAAATCCCCAATAAAATATCCACTTCTTATTTAGGCTTGTTCACTGGAAATCTTAGTAGGGATATAGACTCAAGGTGGATTCAGGGCAAGAGCTTAAAGCTGTGCTTGGAAATTCCAGCATGTCTGGGTTATGGTTATAGATTTAGATTATGTTCTTCTACCATTAGATACATATTTTTTTTAAAAAAGGGTACCATATATGCACTTTTGAATGAAACTTTTCTCTAAGCAATCAAAGTAAAATAAAATGTGTGTCATAACATCCTTCTCCTAGTCATCCAATCACCAATTCCATTTATCTTGAAAAAATGTCCTCAGAAAATTGTCTTCTCAAGATGCCTTCCTCATATTAGGCTCTTCTCTCACCTCTTCTCACTTTACAGTATTACTTTGCCTATACTTCTATTTTCATACTTATTAAGCTGGATCATAATAATGTTAAGATCTATTTCTCTAACCATGTTGCAAGCACCTTAGTGATGACTTATTTATCTGAATAAGCACTGTCTTTCTGGGATTGACCACTTAAAATACAGAAATAGGTTTTATATGTCTTAGTCACATTTGTATCTCCAGAACCTAGTGATGGTAGGTAATAAGTGTGTCTCATGTTTGCTGAATTCCCAAATAAAATGCTCAAAAATTAATTTTTAAATTAGCATAGAGCAGTGCAGTGTGTGGGAGCTAATCTAATTTTTAATTTTAATTTTTAATTTTAGACATTCACTAAAAATAGCCAAATTATTATTTAAAAATCACTCATCACAAAATTAAAATGATAAATGTATTAATAATGCCATTCCCTTGGCAATATTTTCTTTACATATTATCAAAAGTCAATAATAGGCTCTCATGTTCAGACACACTGATCTATTTAAAACAAAACTTTTTGGGGGGAAGACAACATAAAACTGTGGTTTGGGACAGAATTACTTCGGAATTTGTTACTCATACTATATTTTCTTTGTTCTCATGTCTAACCTTTCTCTCCCCTGATTCTATTTTTTTTCTTTCAAATATGAATGTGGCCACTGATTGCTCACAGAACATCCCCATGGCCGCTCTATTTCCCAACTGCTTGTAATTTAGCTGTATTGATATGATTAATTCTGGCACATAACTTCTGGTGATGAATGGGAAAGATGTGTATCATTTTTAAGTTAAAGCAGAGAAGAGCAGGATAAGTTCTCTACAATTTTTCTTGCCCTGTCATGATCTTGGAAGCCACTTGACATGGTAGAGAGAATTGGAAGCAGTCTACATGGCTGAATAACTTCATGAAGGAGGGCTGCCTCGTGGAGTCCTCCAACTTGCCTCAGAGTTTGCATAAACCAGAAATAAATATAAATATGTTAAACTCTGCTCCCCGCTGAAAAAAAAGAATGTGCTACTGAAATAGACATTAAGAAAATGGTTTCCTTACCTAATCTTAAATGCTGTCATAGAAGACTTTCATGCTTCAATACTGTCAGTTTAAATAATCTCTTTGTTTGGTCTACAGTTGTTAGTCTGACAGTGTTCATTCTTTAAAAATCATTCTTTAATGCCAAAATTCCATTTCTAAATTGTAAATTCAGTCAAGGAATCAATATCTGGGACTACACAAACTGAAATCTAAGAATTTACCCTTACAATCCATTTAAAGAATGATCTGATGATGGGCTTCCCTGGTGGCACAGTGGTTGAAAGTCCGCCTGCCAATGCAGGGGACGCAGGTTCGGGACGCGGGTTCGTGTCCCGGTCCTGGAAGATCCCACATGCCGCAGAGCGGCTGGGCCCGTGAGCCATGGCCGCTGAGCCTGCGCGTCCGGAGCCTGTGCTCCGCAACGGGAGAGGCCACAACAGTGAGAGGCCCGCGTACCGCAAAACAAAAACAAAAATAAAAACAAGAATGATCTGATGTGGTGTCAAAATTTGCATGCTAATTTTCTGAAGACATTTCATTTATAAATGATTCAGGTATAAGTTATTAAGAAATAACATTGCTGCCAAAATGTATTTGTTAACTAACTACTATTTTAACAATTTGCTGGCAGAAAATTATTTTAACAAGCTACATTAAACTTTTTAGAAACCAAAATTTTATCCTTAATAGTTTATGAAACACATCCAATAATTTTATCCTCTGTTTATACTATCAGTTCATGTACACTATGTCCTGAACTTTGATTTCTTTCATTATTGAGTAATTACAAGCCCTGAATGCCATTTGTCCTGTTAAATTACTCTGTGAAAACTGAAGGAAGTAGCAACACTACCTTCCATCTATTTCATTCAAATAACAATAATAGTTAAAATTTATAAAGTGTATATTGAGAATACGCATGCTAACTAACCTATCTCACAGGTTAGCAATTTTGGGACTCAGAAGTCACAAAAATTATAAAATATCTAATTAATAGCTAGCATTTACTAAACACTTAACTATGTGCTTGCCACTATTTTGAGAGTTTACATTATTTAACCTAAGGACCCAAGTATCTGACCGGTGACAGCTCTGTCCTTTCGGTCTGACTGCCCAAGTATTTTCTCTTTCTTACATCAAACTCCTAGACCAACACAAAGGCAGAATGTGAGCATCTTAAGTGGTATATTGCTTTGAAGAATACCACACAGAAATCTGTATTTCAAGTAAAAGGTGATTAAACAGAATAGAAACCTAGGGGAGAGTTATACTAAGTTAGAAATAAGGTATGTTAACGACCGACCTAGTTATAAATAGATCTATTATGGAAACAAAAAGCAATGTGTCAGTGTGATCCAGACAGGTCAATATATCCTTTTAAAGACTAATTGTTTTTCACAGCAGAAAGGTAAGATGTGACTTTGATGCTGGGGACTCTTCTTTCTGATCTTCTTTTCTCTTTTCTGACACCATGTTTTTCTTTGCACTTCAAGGGACCCAGGGAAAAGTAAAATTTCAGATAAGGCTGTATATTCACATAATCAGCAGTACACAGCCTTAGCAAACATAGTTTAAAAACAAGTAAAGGGCTTTCTACTCAGATAAAGTGATAATAGTTAACATTCATACTGTCGAGAAAATAATTATGATTATTTTTCATAAAAAAATTAAAATGTAAGTTCTCCCTTGAAAAAAATCTACCATTACTCAGATATTCATTTATTGTTTCCTTTAACTAAACAGCTGATCCTCCAGAATCTTACCTAAGAAGGAAGATTTTTAAACTCATTGAGGACTCTCTTTTTATTCTTTAAGTAGGAGAAAAAACACAAATGTACATAAATGCAGAGTAGAATAAAAGTACACTACAAGCCTAGGAAATCCTGTGAGCTAAAATCTAGTTGCTGTCTTTTAACCTTTTAAAAATGTTCTCAGTGTTAATTTTTTTCTTATTTGAGTTTTCTTTCTGAAAGTATACACTAGTTTTAATATTTATTTATCAACATCATCATTATTCACTATTCAGTGATAAGTGGGAGAAAGATATAAAAATATTTATGTTCAAAAGTTTATTGCATGTATGCATATATTACTGGGGAAAAGGGGTTTAAGAAAGAAAGATATTTTGTTTTAAAGGATAAGTGAACAGATTAAGATAGGGAAAATGAGTTTGTTTTTTAAGTGAGTTCCATAGCAATGAGGGTTCCATAGAAAGATTTGGAACTAAGAGTCACAAACATCAAATCTCTCAAAGAAAAAAAGACGGCATAATGTAAAAATGAATACCTTCTTACTGTTTTTTTTTCTTTGCATACATGGTAGATGCAATAAATATGGAAAACTTCAAAGCTCTCAAGAGAAAGTTAAAAAAATAATTATGTGACAGGGAAAAGATTCAACTGAAAAATCCAATAATCCTTTACCATTCCATCAGACAGTAAGAGTTGATAAAATAAGTAAGAAATAAAGATATGCCTTATAGAAAACAGAGAAGAAGAAGTATTCTTTTGTCTCATGCCAGAACAAGGTAGAAAAACAAAAGAGAAGGAATAATAAGAACAGAAATCTTGCTAATATTCAGGACAGAATAACTTCAGGCATATAACTTAAGAATCACTGGCAAAGCAGATGATTTTCAAAACATATTTGTAAAAGCTTTTTTCCTTGTTGATGAGCTTGAGGTCAGGAGTGCTGGGGAAAGGGTAGGGAACTGGGAAGCTGGTTGGAAAATAGTCCTCTCCAACAGGGCTGAAATAACCGTCATATAATTTTAAGTTAGAATTGGGGGGCTGGCCCTTTAAGATTGTAACAAAATGAAAATCTAAAAAGATACGGCAATGTGGGCGGGGAAATACTTATTTTCTATTTATAAGAAGATTATCGAAAGACATGTAAATAGCTCTCCTGATGGAAATGGGCATATAAGATCAGTTGCACCTATGTGACCTCTGATTCCTGTACACCCACCCCACAAATCATTTCTCACCTCAAGTATCTAAAAATTGAACATTTTACTATAACTGAACATGGCTTGTTTATGTAATTTGAAAAGAATTTATTGATAAGGATTCAGAATCTGAGAGTACGTATGTGTGTGTGTATATACACATACGTGTCACCACCGGCAAGGCCCATTAACAGTTCCCAGGAAATAAAAGTAGAATCTGGGTAATACAATAAAGTCTAACCTTTTTTTTTTTTCTTTCCTTCGCGCCGTCTCTAGTTTCACTTGCGCATAGCGGGCCGCTTGCAGAAGGCTCACACCTGACTCCTCAGACCAGAGTTCCCTGTGTGGAACGGCTTCACGAACACCTCAGCTCAGGGCTGTGCGCAGAAGCGCCCTTACGACACCTCTCACGACGCCGCAATTCAAGATGGCGGCGGGCCGTGCGCAGAGATGCTGTACCCCACACTGCGGACGTTCTGGAACCTGAGCAGCACAGCTGCTCGGGCCTTCAGAAAACGCTGCCTCCTCACCGCTGAGGAGAGCCCTAAAAAGCGGCCCCACCCACGCCTTTTGGCGAAGAGCCTGGACTCTAGAGCAGGAGCTCACACCTCTCCATTCTTTGATCCACAAGTAAAGCTTTCCTTTGCTTCGGAACCAAGCTCGGTCTCATTTTACTGACGCAAGTTACACCAGACAGGAGGACCAACTCAAGAAGGTCGGTAACGTACACACATATACACAAGACTATATAATATTTTTTTTGCAGGAAATGAATGAATCATAGAAATGACAAAGAAGGATATAAAAAGGAATGAAATGGCTAAAGGTCTGTAACACTGAAAACCATGTGAACCTCAGGGCTGTCGAGTTCCTGAGCAAAGACTGAAAACTAATTTTTAATTCATTGGGTGTTGCTGACTGACTGACCAGGAGGGAATTCCCGTATTGCGTTGTTTCTCATTTATAAAATGTAGTTAATAACCAACAGTTCCTTAACGGCCCTAGGTATGTTACAAAGATAAATGCGATTATTTCTGTATAAAGTTTACGGTTTGTTAGAAGTATTACAGAAATAAATGTTGGCATTATTATGGCAATGCAGAGGCTTTCAGTACATTATAAGTAAAACAACACTCCATCCTTCTATCACTTTAAGGATTATAAAAGCTTCACAGAGAAAATGAAGAAGGTATTTAAATCTTTGAAATAAATAAAAATGAGAAAGCTGCTTATGACAAAAAAAAGTGCCAAATAAGCAAATATGATAGATTGATCGATTGGTTCAATAACTACTCCATGCCTTCAAAGTAGGCATTTTTAACATTATAAATTTATCCTATATGTTTAAAATCTATCAGGATGCTGCAGTCAGAAGTTTACATATTTTTCTTTCTTCTTCTTTTCCTTGTCTTTTGCCCGTTCTTCCACTTTGATTTTTGAAATCTGAGTCATCACAGTAAATCATATTCACTCTAAGGGTTAAGAGTCAACATTTTGAGAAGATAATGAACCTTGATGAAGTTAGGAAGGTAGCCCGTCATGTTAGTGCAAGGCTGTTTGTCCACGCCAAGCCAACCGGAACATTGTGGCATCAAAAATGACAGCTGTCGAGTTGTTAAAGAGAGAAGGACAGGGGAATGAAAGCTGTAAAGTTCAATGAGATTAAGTCAGAATCTGTTTAGGCTATCAGTCAGTGTCATTTCTGCACAACTGCTTAATTGTACTACATACTTCCTAGAGGAAGCTACCAGAAGGCTTGGTGATCTCTTTAGAGAAATGGTACAACTATCCCCTTTGCTTAAATGTCTAGAACAAAGTAACGTTGACAGAATATGCATTAGTCTGCTTGTAAATTAAAATTTTTTTTTCTACACTTAGTTATGTGGAATCACTAAACTTCATTGGAAAATGTGTTCTAGTTTTTCTATGGATGTTCTAAGTTTCTTAGTGTCAGAATCAACATGAGATTCTATATAGTATAAAGTTCTTCAAAAGATAGTGATGCCACGAAGATTTCCTAAAAAAGAATGTTTTCATTATAAATATTCCATGTTGTAAGGTATGAATCATATATTTGAGAGCAGAAATGTGAAATATAAATAGTAGTTATTCAAATGATTCATCCCCTAAAATCATTTAGAATATTGTGAACCAGATTTCTTACATATGAAAATCATCCTGCACTCTAAAATTAACATAAAATCTAATGAAAAAAATAGGAATGTTGATGAATTTCTGGGGTGGTTTTAATAGTTAATCACCATTAAACAGTTGCTGGGCTTTCTACTTTCTATATTAAAACTTGTTGCTCTGGCATTATTTTCTCAAAGCTCTGCTCCTCTACTGTATTCTTAAAATGAAAGTGCATTTACATTGGGTATAAAGTAATAGAATTTTTTTTTTTACCACTCATAGCAAGTACTGATGTTATCAAATAATCCATTGAGTCAAGAAAGCATGAACAGGGATATAAAGGAACACACTTTTTTACTGACACACTGAATTAAAACTCTGAAGGTATTAGATGCCTAACATCTCAATTAAATTTATCCTACCCATGAAGCAACAGTTTATGATTTTCAAGTGAATAGCACACTTAAATGAAGGGAGCATTAATACAATATGATATTAATATACAAATATGCACATTATTCACCTGCCACTGATGTTCTGAATTAAATCAGTAATGGGGTGTATAACTGATTAAATATCTACACAACAGAAAGCAACAGCTTATGATTTAAAAAGGCACTGGTAGAGTGATCACATCATTACACTGCCAAATGCCATCTATCACTTTTACTGAACTTAACGAAGACAGATTACATCCCACAGATGACATGCAGCCTATAAATACTGTCATGCTGATCTTCATCTGACTTTCCTAGAGAACAGACAAGAAACAAATCAATAATTGCAGAAGTCATACTAGAAATTCAGTGTTATTCAGCACCAAGAAGAAATCTTGTAGGACATTATAGCAACAAATATCCCTAAATTCAATGAAATCTGCTAATTCATGCTTTCCCTTCTAAGTTAACTTATTTTCTGTTTAAGCTTATTTACTTCATCAAGTTTAAGAGAAAGCATCTTAAACTTGATGCTTAAAGCATCACCAACCACTTTTACATTTTAAACCAAAACTGTTTAAGGGCCAACAAACTTCTTTTGCAACAAACTTTCTTCACTAAGTGCAGTATGCTTCCTGACTTAAGTTATGAGCTCATACAGGTAATTACAAATGTATGACATAGAATATTGGTTTTAAAGTCACTGTCTTCAAACACTGAAACAAACTGAATACCATAAGAATATGCATAAACAATACATTCATTTTACAACTTCTGGGTTGTTTTAATAGTGTTTCTCCATTAAACACCTGCCTGAGTTTGTATTTACCATCTCATTTAGCTTTCACAGTTTACCTTTGTGGAAACTGCCTGTCAATTGCTTCAGTACTCCAATCACTGGAGACCAGATTGCTTTCTGTCAGTCTGCTTGTATAATGTTATGGTAATAGATAACAGGTGGTCAGTATTCATCGGCTGAGGTGAAGATGATGTCTCACAAGCTATAAAACATCTGAGAAAATGCTTTAACAGTTCACACTTACTACTAATTGTGCCATTAGAACTTTAATTAATTCTTTACCCTTCCACTATGTTCCTTAGATGGCCATAAGGCAGGAAATCATTCAGAACAGAAAGAAAGAATCTAAAGAGACAATAATGAGGTGTAATAAAAGAAAGAATGAGTGGCAGAATGGCTAACATTTTGCTCTGAAACTACAGCAGATTTTGATTGCTTAATCAGTTCTGTATTTGATAATGCCCCTAAAAGGGAATCATTTTTTAAAGAGCACCTTAATTCTGAGAACATGTTAACCACTGTCTACATTTAAACTGACTATCCTCAATTACTAACTATATCTTTGAAAGTATTTCAAAATACTTCCCTTCTGATTTTAAGGCATCAGTAATCAAATCCTCAGAAAACAGAAATGGATAAATGAGACGTGAAAAAGCTTTCACTCAAGGAAAATCTATATATTTTAAAAATATGGCCTTAGCACAAATTGCATAAAAGGTGGAAACGGGGCATTAGGCTCAATGTCACTGAACTAATGTTTAAGCTCAGGTCAATTTCGTTGGCATCTCTGGTATCTAATTTTCAAATACAGTAGCACATCTTTAGACACATTACATGGTTAGACAGTTCTACATATCAGTAACCTCTGATACTTTGAATTTTGTAATTTTAGTTCTTACAATTTGCTTGCTGTCAATTTATTTAACATATCTACAGTTTATAATTCATTTGAATAAAACTGAATACAAGAGCAATAAAGTTGATATCCTTAAGAAAAATCAAAACTAGAATATTTAAGAAAAACTGTAGATTGTGTTTAAAAAATAAAAAGACTAATTTTCCTTCTTATCTAGTACACTAAATAGAAATTGAACAAATATTTATCAAGACAAATGATATGAAAAGGATACCGCTCAGCAAAGTCCAAATAGTCATCTAAAAAGGAGTCTAAATTTGCACACAATTTTAATATATTATGCTACTATGAAGAACTTTCCATTTTGCTTCCAACTAAAAAGATATTTTTGCTTTGTTCTCTTAAAAACTCTAATGTTCAAAAATATTTTTAAAAAGGTTTTAGAAACTAGCAAATGTCCAAGCTGCTTGGCGAAGCACTATGACTCCAAAACTAAGCTGGAAATGTAACAATGCAGTTCTCAACCAACTGAACCTAGCTATGATCGAACCCATTACAAATGTAATTTGTAATTACACAAGAGGAGTAAATCTCAGATGCAACTTTGTTTTCTCACTCCCAGGAAGATATATGCCAAATTTCTAGAGAGATATCAGTGTCTACAAGGTTTAAGTCTTTAGGTCTAACCCAAGGCAAACAGGCTGTATAGACCAAGCAAGTCATCAAGACTTTACCTCTGGATTCTGAAGCTTGTTCATGCACCCCACTCCCCTACACTTTACAAATTAAACATTATTAGTTAACATTGATTTGGAATTGCAGTGCCACCTACCTGTTCATCCTACTATTGGGACCTGGCATTTAGCAATTACCATTTTAGCATCAAATGTGACACAAACCCTCAACTTTGATTTATCTAGTAAACCTCTCTCATCACACTCCCATTCCCACCCCAGATTAATATCCTTTAGAATAGTTATGAGATTCTTATCTCAGAGGAGTGTTCCCACCTGCCAGTTATACACTTAACTTTTAAAGGGACTGGGGATATAGCAGTTAAGAAGAGGGTTTTCCATGGGGTTTATGCTCTTTATGGAGGAGAGAGACAATAAACAAACAAATTGGTAATGTGTCAGTGATAAACAGTTCTATGAAATACTGTTTCAAAAGGTTCTCTTATAGTGGATGATCAGAAAAGGCATGTTTTAGGAGGTGATCTAAAAGACAGGTGGGACAAATTGTGAGTTCTTAGGTAAGAGCATTCTAGAAAGAAGAAACAGCCCTGAAATGCCAAAGTCCTGAAATCAGATTCTTTGGGTTATTCACAGAATAAGGAGGCCAACTGCCAGAAAAGAGAGAGCATGAGAAAAAGTAATAGGATATGAGGCTTGGGGGTGGGGAGATGGAACCATGCAGGGCCTTGTAGGTGTAAAGTGAGAAAACTTTGGAGGGTTTGTTTTTTTTTTTAATTTATTTTTTTAACATCTTTATTGGAGTATAATTGCTTTACAATGGTGTGTTACTTTCTGCTTTACAACAAAATGAATCAGTTATATATATACATATGTTCCCATATCTCTTCCCTCTTGCGTCTCCCTCCCTCCCACCCTCCCTATCCCACCCCTCCAGGCGATCACAAAGCACCGAGCTGATCTCCCCGTGCTATGCCGCTGCTTCCCACTGGCTATCTACCTTATGTTTGGTAGTGTATATATGTCCATGCCTCTCTCTCGCTTTGTCACAGCTTACCCTTCCCCCTCCCCATATCCTCAAGTCCATTCTCTAGTAGGTCTGTGTCTTTATTCCTGTCTTACCCCTAGGTTCTTCATGACTTTTTTTTTTCTTAAATTCCATATATATGTGTGAGCATACGGTATTTGTCTCTCTCTTTCTGACTTACTTCACTCCGTATGACAGACTCTAGGTCTATCCACCTCATTACAAATAGCTCAATTTTGTTTCTTTTTATGGCTGAGTAATATTCCATTGTATATATGTGTTTTGAACTGAAGTGTTAGCAATTGTTTTGTCTATGGTTTTAACAACTTGACTGCTTTGGGAAAGGTTACAAACAGGTCAGCTGGAAAGCTATTACAACAACCCAAGTCATATGATAATGCTTGGACTAATTTGTAATCAATGGAGTTAGTAAGAAAAGATCAGATATTGGAAATATTTCAAAGCTAGATACAATAGAAACAATAAGACAAAGTAAAAATAATTTTTAGAAGTAGTAGAAGACACCAAAGGCATGATCCATGAAAGAAATAATTGATTCAATTAAATTTAATTAAAATTAATACCTTTTGCTCTACAAAGTAATCAAGAATAATATGAATAGTCATAAATCATGTTGATAGTATATATGCTTGATATGATGTGATGAAAATGGCATTTTACATCTGTGGTCTTCCTCCCAGTTACCAATAACTCTAGTCTTACCATGAGAAAAAAAAGACATCAGACAAATCCTATTTGAGAGACATTCTACAAAATACCTGACCAGCATTCCTCAAAACCTTCCAGATCATCAAAACAGGGAAAGTCTGAGAAACTGCCACAGCAAACAGGGGTCTAAAGAGACATGACAACTACACGTAATGTGGTATCCCAAATAGGACACTGCAACCGGAAAAAAAAAGTACATTATGTAAAAATGAGAGAAAGCTAAATAAACTATAGACTTTAGTTAATAATAATGTATCAGTATGTATCAATGATGGCTCATTAATTATAACATATATCTCATTACTAGTAGTAGAAACTGGGTATGGGATAAATGAGAAGTCCCTGTACTACCTTCTCAGTTTTTCAGTAAATCTAAAACTTTCTATTATTGATAAAAAGGTTGCAGGATCAATTTTGAGTTCTAGCTTTCTAAGTTTCTATTTTTAAATTATAAACTACTTCACCTCTTGACACCTTATTTTTCTCCTTATAAGACAAGTATGATAACAGAAAATATATCTTATAGAGTTACCGTGCAGATTAAGTGCTATGTGAAGCTTTTAGTAGAATGCCTGGAACATGACAAAAACGCAAAAGGAAAATAATTATTACTATAGCCAACAAGGAGAATATGTGAGTCATCTACGTTTTCCAATCAAGGAAGAGAGAAATTTGTGATGAGCTCGGTATAAGAGCAGTTCCACTTGTATTGGGCTCAGAGTTAAAAACATTATTATTACATTATTATTTTTAGTAGTGGTGTAGTCACATTCGTTCATTATCCTCTTGTATTTCAGTGTAACTTAGATAAGAATTACAATTATTTTCCTTAGATTTTTGGTTGTAATAAGAGCTGAGGTACTTGAACTTCATTATAAAGACACTCTCAGGAGCAAATTGTTTCATTGCCTAGAATGGCAGACTTGCCCATCAGTAGTCTGTGAGTCTTCTATCCTATATTATATACTCTGTTCTGTGACCTTTTTATAATAGATGAAACCTTCGTTGGGTAAATTACTAGTCATGATGAAAAATATGGTGCAAATAAGTAAAGAAAGATGAGTTTCATACTTTTTGTTGTCTGGAACATATACGTATATATCTAAGAGAGGACAGCTTAGACACCTGATTAGTAATTTAATAAGATTCACTCCTGTATTTGATAATGAAATGACACACTGAGTACCATAAATCTGGCAAATTTTGGTCAGTCCTCTTCTTCATGAATCTACTTTAAGTCATTCTTAGTAATCTACACTATCTTTACAGACTGGCTATTTATTTGAGGGTATTTTATACAAAACGGAGATAAATGCAGACCCACTGTTAGAAGCAACAATCTCTGGCAGCCAATATTCTGCAAATAAGTGGTACTGAGCTGAGATTATTGCAGTCAATATATTAGATGAAACCAGGAGCTTTGTGAACCACTTTGAAAAATAGTATTTCACAATCAAGAAATTTCCTCTAGATTCCACCTGCAAAAATCAATATTGATTCTTGTAAAAAGCTTCTTGAACACTTAGCATGGAAGAATCAATGCCTTTGGCAGATTATGTATATAGCATGGCATGCATTATACAGTTAATTCAGTAATAAGCATTAATTCCAGGTCAGCAGACATTCATCAGCCAATGCTCTCATGAAAACAACTGTCAAATGCTTTGCATAAAGCATGGCCAAAATAATTTGAGGATCACTGTTGGAAATAAAAATATGATTTCTATCATTTCTTTATAGATAGAAAATGTATTTGTGCATTTAATTACTCATTATAGATGTATTAGTATTTTCTGTCATCAACTCACGTTGTAAGTAATAAAGTCACAATATAAATTCAAATGCCTGTTACTTAGGAGCTGTGAGATATATATCTATATATCCATTTCTATCCATATCTGTCTCTCATTTTATTTATATATATGTAAACATATATAAACGTATATATATGCTCTTGTACATAAAATTCTTGAAAGAAAGTAAAGGTAACTGAAAATAGCATAAAATATGTATTCAATTATAAATAATTGCTATACTAAAACAAATAATATTTTACATTATTTGTCTAATAAGATTTAAGAAGCTAAAGTTCCTTGAAGTCTGGGCAATAAATGCATTAGCCACAGACACATCCTACTTCTCTTCAATATCCTGGAGGAAAATTATTTTATTAATTTGGTGGGAAATATACAATATGGCTGTGAGATTCCTTGCTGAAGTCTAAAGCCACTTGGTTGAGAAGATGGTCCAAGGAATGAAAAGAACCAGAAATCTTGTGGAAACATAACTCAACATTGGATCTGGCTCACAAAGAGCATGTTTTATTAGTGGATTTGGATAAAAAAGGGAAATGCTATATCATGTTTCTCAGAAACAACTACAAAGTTATAGAATTCCTACACAATTTAGTGATACAAAGAGGATATGAGACTGACCAGAGATCATTCCAGGGGCAGAATTTTAGGAAGTTAATTTTGTAGCAAATGGCACCAAGGTTCCAGCGACAGATACAAAGGAATGATGCTCTGGAAAGAAAGTAGGGAACAAATTGCTGTTAATTAGAGGATGGATGAGAGTCCCAGTCTGAGATCAGATCTTTAACTCCACGGTTTATCTTCCACTGCTCATGCCTCAGTCAACATAAATTGTAATTTCAATAACTTCAAGTCTCCTTTCAATTGCCCATATCAAGATGAGGCCTTGGGGAGTATGTAACTTCTGATTCTGTGCTTGAATGTGCTTAGAGATATTTCTTCAAACCTATCTGATATGCATTTCCATACATTAGAAGATGATGTATGCTGTTAAACAATCCAAACAGTTATCTTTGGCCCCAGAGGATTTCTGCTTCTGCATAAGGATTATTTTAGAGTTCAGATTCTTTCCGCAATTTGTTGTCTGTCATTTTAGTTTTCCTGATCAATGGAAAGTTAGTCTGGCTCCAGCACCAGATGCCACTGCCGTAGACCTTCCTGGGCATCAGCACCTGCTACAGCCTCTTAGAGAAGATGGGACTGGCTTTGCTGCCCCTCCTTCACCTTTGAGCTGCTGTTGCACGGCCCAGTAGGTATTTTACTAAAAGCTTAAGTTTCAGCAACACTTTTTTTACACTGGGACCCTCTAAAAATCCAATTAAAAAATAGATAAATCTGAGATCCAGTAAAATTTGACCATACTGAAAATGTGGGTTAGAAAAGTCTTCCAACACTAACTTTCTAAAATTAATTCTCATTTGTGTATGATCAGAGCATTAGCATTTGGCATTACTTTTCTAGACAAGAAGTCATAAACGTAGCCAAAGACACCTGCATCATATAAAGTGATGTAGTTTGCCACACAATGTAATGGTAATACCTCAGAGCTAGTAGAGTATCTTCCTGATCCTCAAAGACAGTAAGTTGTGTTTTATTTTTCTGTCATTTTGTTTGTAATTTTATTTTGTACCATATTCTAACATAGATACAACAAAACTCTGACTTAAGGTGAGGAATGATATGTGTTAAGAATCATTTTAATTCTCTATAAAGCAGCAGCCCCCAATCTTTTTGGCACCAGGGACCCATTTCGTGGAAGACAGTTTTTCCACGGATGGGGAGGGATGGTTCAGGCAGTAATGTGACCGATGGGGAGCGATGGGGAGCGGCAGATGAAGCTTCACTTGCTTGCCCACTGCTCACTTCCTGCTGTGCGTCCCGGTTCGTAACAGGCTGCAGACCGGTACCGGTTCCCGGCCCCCAGGGGATGGGGACCACGCTACAAAGCATTGTGATATGCCTAGTGGTTATAAGCATGGACTAGCGTTTCTGGAGGGGCGTGTTCTAATTCACTTTATTGTCACAACTACTGTATGCGTAGGTGAAATTCTTATCACCAATTTAAGGATGAGACGGGTCATGCAATTCAATGGTGAGGCTGCGATTTAAACCCCATGAGTGATGATTTAGTGGGTGGTATCTGCAGTGGAGAATGGCACACGGTAAAGTATGAAAAGATTAAAAACTCTCTGAGGATGGAAAATGTTACATTTCTAGCACCAGGCACCATATTTCAAAGTAGCTGTTGTCTGATATTTTTTTCCTAAATAAAAATATATTTGATTAAATGAATGGAAGTAACTGATTGTCTGCCACACTGGCTATAGTGTGACATAGTGGTATCTTCTCAGTTTTGATTGGCCACTGGGCTTGAGGAGTGACTCAACTGGTGTACTCTATAAGGCATGTGTAAATGATCAGAACCTAAGTATTTTCCCCATTAAGAAAAACAAAATGACATGGAGTATCTCTTGACCATTCCTTCTTGTTGTCCATTGGAGAAAATATTATGCATTGCAACTTTAGTGATTATTAATTAAAAAACTAATCATTCCTGATCTTGCATGTTTTTGGTCATTGTGGAAACTCTTGAGACACTGCAGGATCCTAAGGCATTTTGTCCCAGACCTTAGGCTGTAATACAAATCCTAGGCTCACCTTGCATGAATAGTTATGCTGGTTCATTTAAATGGCACTGACAGCTCATGAGCTTCATACTGAGAGGCCAAGTTGAAATAAGATGTTTTCTTGTTTCACTATCTGAACATTGCTTACTGCATTCTAAAATTTATGCAGGGTGATACCCCGAGCTATGACAGTTTTAAAGGTTTTCCTTTTCTACTTTACTTTCCCTCAGTATCTTTTCCATGAAAGAAGCAGAGTAATCCTTCTAAAACAAGGTTAGATTATTTCACACTTCTGTCCCAAACCCCATAGTAGCTTCTAGTTTTACTTATAATAAGTACGAAGTCCTTACTGCGGTGGTAAGACCCAAGATGGTCTGGTCCCATCACCATTCTGACCTAATCAACTTCCGTTTTCTTCTTGCTGACTCTTTCCAGCCACATGGGACTTCTTGCTTTTTCCTGATTCATCAAACAGGCTTCCAGCTCAGGGCCTTTGCATTTGTTGTCCCTCTTGCTGGGACATTCATTTTTCAGCTCTCCTCATACCCTAGAGTTTTCTGCTTGAATACTGCATTCTTAAAAAATACTTCACTGACCACCCTGTTAACACTATTTGATGAATATATTTGTCAGTTTATTATCTCAGTCCTACACTATAATATGAGCTCCAAAAAAGCAGGGAGTTTTCCATTGTTTTATCACTAGGTCCCATAAGAGAGAGAGCCTGATACATTATAGGCATTTAATATTTGTTAAATGAATAAATAAAATAATAAATTGATCTTAAAAAGAACACAAAAAACTAAAAACCCTTCTGCACATTTTCTAAAACACTATCTTTTATTTCTGCTGACCATTAAATATCAGCCACATGTTATGGATAGAACTTGTGTTCAATGCTACTCTTTTTGTTAACATAATATATAGCCATGCGCCCTCACTTACCAAGGCCATTTTAATGTCAAATTTGAACCATTCAAGAGTCTTCCCAGTAAAACTCCACAGAAAAGACAAAATATAATTCATCTTCTATGCTATCCACAAAATTGCAGCGCTCAAATGGATATTAAAGCTATGTAATCTAAGTAGCAAAGACTTTTGCAGACGGCTGTTCTTTTTATGAAATTTAAATCTTGGAACAATGATTGATAGGGTAGAGGGAAATTAGCCTCCCCAAGATTTCACAAGTTCATCAAAAGCTTTATTCTTTAATAAGCAATGGCAATGAATAAGAGTTCTTATTGTGGCAAAAGTCTAAATGGACAGATTTTTAAAATAAAAAGTTTTACTTTTAAGTGTCCCTGTGTGATTCCCTTTAAAATGGCATAGAACCCCTTCAACATCTGGATGCCAAGGAATGAGCTTACTGGAATAAAGCTTTCTAAGATTTTCCAAAATAGTCATTAAGTTCAATTCACTTCTATGATAACTATCACAGCTGGACCTGATGACTTTATGGTGACTTTATCTATCTCTCAGAGTATTTTAGGGATCTTGAAGAAAATGTTCTTAAAATCCTATACCTGGCTTCCCTGGTGGCCAGTGGTTAAGAATCCACCTGCCAACACAGGGGACATGGGTTCGAGCCCTGGTCCGGGAACATCCCACATGCCACAGAGCAGCCAAGCTTGTGCGCCACAACTACTGAGCCTGTGCTCCAGAGCCCACGTGCCACAACTACTGAGCCAATGCGCCACAACTACTGAAGCCCACACACCTCTAGCCTGTGCTCTGCAACAAGAGAAGCCACTGCAATGAGAAGCCCGGGCACCACAACGAAGAGTAGCCCCCACTTGCCACAACTAGAGAAAGCCTGCACGCAACAATGAAGACCCAAAGCAACCAAAAATAAATAAATAAAAATCGTATATCATGTCCTCTGTGTTACTAGACTGTAAGTTTTGTGAGGGTAGAGACCTTCAGTGTCCTGCTCTGCATTGAATCTCCAGTGCACCTAAGTAGTAAAGTTATGCATAAAATACTAGTGTCTTTACTTCCTGATAAGTGACCTTTCTTTAATTTGTCAAAGACATACATAAGTCTACAAAAGAAGTGAAGTTTTGATTAAGTAAATACAATGAGAAAAGCAGTTCAGTTTTTACTTAAAAAATAGGCTTTGAGGCTTACATTAGAAATAATATTTCTAAAAGCCAAACCTAAAAAATCAGATAAACTGGGTTTATTTGAAGAAAAGAAAATGTGTTCAAGATCCAGAACAAATAATGTAGCAAATTAAGTTGATGTCAGAGCAATAGATTTGGAAGAGAATTAAAGATGAAATAGATGAGCCAAACTCCCTAGATAATTTGATAAGTGGTGTTGATTTTGGCAAAGGGGGTGAGTGACATAGACCTTCATAGAAGTTTCTGAGGCTGAAGATGAGATCCATCATCTGGATAGACCAGAGAGTCAGCATTGAGAATAGCCTCCACTCACCTCCTTTGCCATTTTTTGTCAGTGCCAAAGAGCTATTTGAAAGCAAGGATAATGCCTGAAAGCCTTGCCTTGCCATTCAAGTGAGAATCCCATAGCCTGTACAGAGAAGCTGCCTCATCTGTTCAACTCATCCTACTGATTGGTGCCCACACATCACCCAAAAGAAGTAGAGTGTATGCCCTGAAATTTTGGTGAGCCCCATCTGAACTGCCTACATGGGCATCTAACATCCATGTCCTAAGACATTTTTAAGTCCCACAGTAAAGAAATATAGAGTCCTAGGTGATCACCTGGATTATGATAATGTGGAAAAGAAACCTGAATCATCAGTACCTTGTGAGACCAGAGAGTGATAAAATCCACCCCCAGTATATCTCACATGGTGAAGGCACTAAAAATATTTTCCAATATTCAGGGCATTCTTTTTGTGACATTTAACTCATATTCATACACAAATGTTCTGGACTATCAATCTATCTGAAATAAACTTTTTTTTCTTTGTATTCCATCTTGCTGTATAAATGTTCTAAGGTGGTTGTGAGCACTTGTGAGTATTTTATGTGACTAAATAGGCATATGTATAGTTTTATTTACCTCAGTTTACCAGGAAGGATAAACACAATTTTCATATTTAAGTAAAGTCTATAACACAGACAAATTTTACAATTCTGAATATAAAATAAGTAAAACTACACTCTTTCTCCCCAAATAGGGGAAAATGTATATATATCCAAGATGGCCTACCTTTCCTTAATACTGGCATTATAATTAGGTAATATCCCAACTTTTTCCTCTCCAAACATTTTCTTCTTAATAGTTGGTGCTATTAAGAAGGTAGCTATACCACAAACTTTGCTCTCTGGCTATACTTCATCGTTCATATCATTAATAAAAAGGATGTATTGACTACCTCCTCTTCACAAGGTACAGGAAAAGACATGGAAGAAATCCCATTTTGAAAGACAGAATAAACATATTGTACAAAACTTTTTATTTTTGTAACATATAATGCTTAAAGACAGAAGAAAAATGTAATATGATTATTGGCAGTTACTACATTAATTATAAACTGCCATTAAAATATGAATTTAAAAAATATAATGGTAGGCTAATGTGAACAAGAGTAACGTAGTGAGGCCTTAGAAATCCTCCTGCTTGGTTAAAATGAAAAACAAAACAATTTGCTTCTACTTTGTGTAAAATGCGGTCATCCCAGGGTTCCATCTTCTCACAGAGAAATTCATCAGAATTACACAATTTTGTTACCTACTTATTAAACCTGAATATACATGATCACCATTTCAATGTGAAATTTTCATAGATATTGAGCTTATTAGGATATAACATAGAGTGTGTTCCATTTGTCTAACCTAGTAAACTCAGAGGGTATGAATCATATTTACTCAATGGTTTTATCTTATATGTCAGAGAAAATAGGGTGGAAAGGTAGGAGGTGTGATGTGGGAAAGGTGTGTCAAAATAATGTTGAGCAGTCTGTAGACATTTTTCAAAAGCTTACATTCAGTAGAGCATGCTGGATTTTGGACTTCTCAGCAACTTTCAGTTCTTCTAGTAATATTCATAAACTCATTTTGCAGCTTTGCTCTTTTTCTCCCTGCATGCTGATTCCCCAGCTGTTTAATTTTTTGCTATTATTTCAAAAGCATCTCAGCTTTAAAACACAGCAGTAGTAACAGAACCAAGTGCCAGGGCACTAGCATCACACTTGGCCAATGACTTACATTCCCGTAAGAAGATATTGATTATATATGAATGTGTAAGAAACCTGTCATTTTTACTCATCTTTTCTTATATTGGGCAGATATAGTTATTACTATAAAATTGTTTTTAAAAAGCCACTATTATGCCTTTGTGGGTTTTGTTTATTATTTTCAAAGGACACATAATAACATCAGTCATTTCATGCACTATGCAAACTGTGTACATCGTCTGGTACATGACCCTATGTTTTTTGCCACAATGAAATGGGTATTTGAGTGTTTACAGAGATTCTAAAGTGGCCACTCAGTATAAGTATTTTTTGTTTGTCTTACTGTTATTTTTTTTCTAATATAAGTATGTAAATTATCTGGTTAAAAGAAAAGCATTCTGAAATATTAGTGAACTATTTCCTGTCTAAGGTGATAAATACAAAATCTTCCCCATAACTGCCTCTTGGATTTCTACTATTTCTTCACATTTTTTATAACAAAAATGTTATTTGGTTTCATGACCCCCTCCATTGACCCCCTCTCTATTTTCCCTATGAGTCAAATCCTGACTTCATTTCTAACCAGACAGACACCATAGAGAACCATTTTCAATATGTTTTTGTTAGCATCCTAGAAATCTTTAATCGTCCATACTTCTATTGTCTATTCATTTGTCTGTGTTTAATCATAGAACCAGGTTATTGGATCCAGCAGGATTGAATACTATGGGAAAAATCACATACTCATGCATTGTCCCCCTACAAATCCATACACTGATTTAAAATTGTGGATAAGCTGAGACATGAAGAAGACTTGCTTTCCCGTTCCAGTTTTACAACTGGATCATGAGATCTATGACTTGATTCAGAACTTAGTTACTAACCTGCAAAACTGGGAATAATATCCGTCTTCTAGAAAAGCTGTGAAAATTTTAATTGAAATAACGCGTGATGGAGGCATAAATTCATTTCTCTCATCTCCGATTCACTCTAGGAAACACCTGTTTTGAATTGAAAGCTATAGAAAACCAATCTTTCAATTTCTTAAACTTTTAATCTCTCAATCAGTTGAAATCATATGTCCACAGAAAAACTTGCACACAAATGTCCACAACAGCATCATTCATAACAGTGAAAAAGTAGAAATAACCCAACTATCTATCAATCGATCAATAAATCAAAATGTGGTATATATATATAATGCCATATTATTTGGCAATAAAAAGACATGGTTGCAACATGAAGGGAATATGGAGGGAATATACAACGTGGAAGGAATAAAAAAAATGTTAAGTAAAAGAAGCCAGTCACAAAAGACCATGTATTGTATGAGTCCATTTCTATGAAATATTGGTAACAGCCTAATCTATGTACATTAAATGTAGATTCGTGGTTGTCTATGTCAGGGTAAGCTGGGGGAATAGTGGCTGCAAATGCGTAAGGGGTATCTTTCTGATGAAATGTTCTAAAATTGAAAATGGTGATGGTTGTACAAGTCGGTAAATAATACTAAAAACTACTGAGCTGTAGACTTTAAAGGGATGAATTTTATGGTGTGTGAAATATATCTCAATAAAGCTGTTATTTAAAAAAGTTGGCACAAGTAGCAGAAGTCCAGCAGTAGATATCTATGAGAGAACAAGAGGAACAAAGCATTAAAATGATAGATAGACACAAGGTGGTAGCTGAAATTATTTGTTTGACAGCAGTAGTGAAATAATTTTTTTTTCCAGAAAAAATAGGCACGGATGAAGGGTATGTATGTTTTGGGGAAAAAGGTTGGTGGTACATTATAGGGATGTAACTACAGGATTGATGATGTGGAAGAGCAAGAAAACACTGCCTATTACACTCTTTAATATGTTTAGTATGGAAAAAGGATTATGTGTATACAGATGTATTTGTTAAAGTGCTATGCTCACTTTAAGTGCTATGCTCACTTTAAGGTATTATTGTTCTCTTAGCAATAGTCAGGAAATTTTTAATTGTCTCCAGCTGAATTCTTCTTACATCTGTTGTAGTAGCTGATCCTTCTCTACTTTCCTCAAGTATTCAAATAGAACCCCAGTGTTTTATTTTACAACAGAGAAAAATGAGCAGGATGCTTACATCTAGCCATCCTGACATGATGATAGTTTGATTGAATCAGCAGGAAAAAATTCGACACGTTAAAAATAAGCAACACAAAATAAAAGTGATAATTGCTGAAACCGTAATCAATAAACCCTACAATAAATTAAAAATGTACTTAAGAATTAAATCTTTTAAAATAACGCTGAATATTATAGATATTGAACCTCAAAAATTAGATGTCAGAGATATAATCAGCACAAAATGAAATGGGCATTGATGAAAACTACATACAGTAAAATTTAAAGTTGACAAAAAATTAAGACTGTGATAAAATTAAGATCTGCAATTTGTGACCTTTGAAAATTGATCTTGTTAGAATTAATGGCTACACATGAAAATGCACATTGTCACTATCTGTAATCTATATGATATATATGATTGGACAGGATCTACTTAAAGAATGAAATTTTCATTATATAATTTACATGAAAATTAATAAATACCAATAAAAATAATTCATTAAAAAATTTAAAACATGAAAAAGAATTGTGAACATTTTAAGAGCACTTGATAGAAAATTGATCAAGGAACTTTTTGAAAAATTTACATCTGTCAAATTGTTTATACACATAAATATAGAGCCAAAGTATCTGAGAAGTTAAAAATGTGTCAAAATGGCAGAGTGAAAAAAAATTTCTGTTACTTTATATAGAAACCATATGGGATAATGGTTAAAAGCTCAAATTCTTTTTTAAAAAATTTTATTGACATATAGTTGTTTTACAATGTTGTGAAAGCTCAAATTCTGATGTCAAATAATCCTGAGTCTAAAGCTTTGCTCTACCAAACATGTGACCTTAAATAATTACTTAGCCCTTCCAATCCTCAGTTTTCTCAGCTGCACTATGGCAGTAATACATTATTTATCCCATACTGTAGTTATGGATATTAAATGACATACTTGAAATAAAGTGCACAGTGTAGTGTCTGGTATATAATGAGCTTCCTACTTTGGCTAAATAGACAGTTACCATTAGACATAATGTTTATTAACTTCCTGTCTTTCCACTTTAAATTTTTTAATATATTCAATCTCCCTCTCTTCCACCTTCTCTGAGTAAGAAATTTCTCTCTCTCTTTCCACATTGACCTTTTTCCAGTACCTTGATTTCAAACTTCCTTACATTTTTTTAGGACATGGTTCAATCATTTGGCCCAATTTCTAAAACCAGAGAAATTTGCTGTTCGTTTTCTTATTCACACTATAGCTCCTGTAATATGCAGGAATATAGTTTCTTATTATATGCTATTATAATTATATAATTTTTAGAGTTTGAGTAGACTCACAATCTATCATAAAGAGTCTGCTACGTAATAATACCCAATTTCTTTATATGGTGTTCAAAGATCCGTTTTTGTAATTCTGTCCTCCCAAACAGACCAATAGAGAAAACAACTATTTCTAAATGTTCCTAAATGTCAACTCTTTGGAGTCTGATGATAGCTCTCATGTATTAGTTAAGTGTTTTCTTTCCCAGGATAAATATTGCCAGTTCTTACAGAACACAATTTTAAGATAACCCTGGTAATTATCTGGAAGTACTTGGGTCTGTGAATATCCTTTAAAAACGTTAACAGATAGATCTGACCACCACAGGTTTGAGCACTGGGTACAGAAGTTATATTTTGAGTTCCTACCATTGCTTAGCAATGTGATACTCTCAGTAGAACATCTTATAGTATGTAGTACTAATTTAGTGGATGAGGAAACTGAGTCAGAATTAAATAACTTCTCTAAGATCTCGCAAATGGCCAGATTCAAAGTCAGATCTGTCTAATGCCAAAGTCCATGTACTTTTTTATACCCAACTGCCTCCTCTATTCTAGGCACTTTCCCTCTATAAAATGCAATCTGTACATAGCATTAGTATTTTTTAATGTTAACAAAACTTAAATTCTTATTTTTAATGTTGAAACAAAAAGCAACTATTTCTCTTTTATGATTTACTTTCCTTAATGTAGATTTCTATGTTTATTTTTTGAAATCGAATTACAGCTTTTGGCATCATTCCTGGATAGATATATACATAAATGTAAATGTTTGAGCACACACATACATGTACAATGTATGTATGTATAGATGTGTGTGGAAGATGTGTGTATATATGTTTGGTTCTGAGGTATACACACATATCTCCACATATGTACATTCCTGTATATACAAAACAAATACATATATGCATTGAAACATTACTTTCTTGGTGTTTCTTAATATCTTCTAGATAAATGATTAAATCAAACTTCTGCTTTGAAGAAATAAAATCTGGTACTTTAAACACTAATAAGAAAATGTGCTATAATTAAGTAAAATAATTTTCCAATTTTTCTTTGCATTTAAATGAAGCAAAAATTCTGAGATTATAAATCAAAACACGTCCTATTCATTAACAGCCTGCAAACTTATTTTTAAAAATCTGCCTTTAAATGCTTTCTTAAAAAATGTGTCTAAAATCTAAATGTCTAAATATCTTAAATATTTTAGAAAAATTAACATATTTCTCAAGATTATTCACATAAATTTATATGACCAGTGAGCACAATATTTTTCTGAGTGAGTGCTGAATAATATTTCAAAATGGTATACAGTAATAACACTTCTCAATGTCAAAATATGGCAAAAGATATACTTTTAAAGATGAAAACTCTAAAAGAAATTCTACCTATTTTCTCACACATATGATTTATCTATTCTAAGTGAATTTTTAGCCCTTTAAAAACCTGTATATAAAGAAATAATTCTGAACAAAAAACTTTAATGACATTCATTAAATTTTCAGTATTTTTTTCCTAATATTAATTTTCTGATGAATTGGGAATATTAAAATGGGCCTGTTAATTAAGATAAACACTATTTTAATTGTAAGTTTCAATCAAATGTTAATTTATTATCTATTTACTATCTATTACTGTCTCTGGCAATAACTCTATTCTGGGAACAGGCCCTCTATCTAAATTTTTTTAGGCAGTTAGGGGGAAGTCAAAATTTCTTCCTGAGTCTTTTGTTGTTGTTTTCAGCTTGAAATAATTCACATGCCAGAGACATTTTGGGGTGACAAGTTTTGCTCCTCTATAAGACCTTTATCAACCATTCTACCTAAAGGTATAATGAATCCTTAGAGAGTTAATATTGTTACACACTCACAAACACCCACATATATATACAAACTTTCACACCTTTCAGGAGTCCTGAAATAGCTTTTTATATATATTTATATTTTATGCTGTCAATGAATCATAGGACTGAACTTCAAATTCTCCTCTTTTTTTCTATATATTTTTTCTAACAACTTTGTGTTAGAGCCTCTCATTTATTCACTTATTCAACAAATATTTATTGAGTGTCTACTATACATGAGCTGACATGTAATTTATCATGCAAACCAAGACACTTTCGAGAGTTAAGGAGGTGTTATGAACGATCATGTCAGGTTATCAGGCACAAAACAGGACTGTCCAGGCAACTGGGGAGTAAGGGAATTCAGTCAAACCATATGCTAGTCACAAGTCAGACATGGTTCCTGCTCTTGTGAACCATACAGTCTAGTGGATAACTTAGACCCAAATCAAAAAATAAATTAAAAAAAAACGTTCCACGTATGAAGGAAATAAATGTGATGCTGAGTTGTGGAAGGGGATGGTGAGTATGAGGAGAGTTGGGGTGATCAGATCATTCTCTGGAGGTAAAGTTTAAACTGAGATATGAAGGATAAGAAAAGGACTGATGGTGGAAAGCAAAGGGTGGGGTAGGATTCAGAGGTAACCTGTTGGAAAAGATACTTCCAGGCAGAGAAAATCATACATGCTGAAGTCAGAGGGAAGACAGCCTGAAGACCTGAAAGAAGTCCAGTTGGCCTTGAGAATCATACAGAAATAGTTTCAGAGCCCAGGAACCAGATTATGCAAAGTCTTTAAAGATGTAGCAAGAAGTATGATTTTTTATTTGATTGCAACGTAGAGCCTTTAAGGAGAGAAATGACATAAGCCAGCAGGCATTTTGCTCTGGCTGCTTTATGGAACACAATTTATAAAGTTAGGGGTAAGAGTTGGAGGATGTCTGCAGTTGTATTTCAGACTAATGATTATAACGATGAGCCAGACAAGGATATTGGCATGAGATGGGGAGAAATGTACTGACTCAAGATTTATTTGGGGGGTAGAATTGAACAGATTATATATCTAGAACTTTGACCTCCAACATACTCTGAACTCTGGGCTAATATTTAAAACTGTTTTTTTTTTTTTTTAAAGATGTTGCGGGTAGGAGTTTATTAATTTATTTATTTTTGCTGTGTTGTGTCTTCGTTTCTGTGCTAGGGCTTTCTCTAGTTGTGGCAAGCGGGGGCCACTCTTCATCGCAGTGCGCGGGCCTCTATCACGGCCTCTCTTGTTGTGGAACGCAGGCTCAGTTGTGGCTCACGGGCCTAGTTGCTCTGCGGCATGTGGGATCCTCCCAGACCAGGGCTCGAACCTGTGTCCTCTGCATTAGCAGGCAGATTCTCAACCACTGTGCCACCAGGGAAGCCCAAAACTGTTTTTAAAATATCTTTAGCATAGATATTTTCTAGGTCCATCAAACTCAACAAATCCAAGACTAAACTCAAGATAATGTTCTCAAAACCCCTTTGTCCCCACTCTGGTATTTCCTACTCAATAGTGATTTCCCCACTGAATTCAAAGAAGAAAGCAGAGTTACATAAAAATATCCCCTCCCTCCACTTACCACATTCAAATGACCATGGATTCCTGTCAGTCTTATTCTCTACATTTCTGAAATGCAGCCTTCTCTTTGTTCTTCACCCTTGGCACTACATCCTTTATCTATGTTGTGGAAATTATACCTTATCAGCAGCAATTTCAAGGAAAGAAATATTGAAGTGTTTCTTCAATCACACATTCTAATTTTTCTCCTGTCTGCATGCAACTGGCTGTAACAGTTGGAGCTAACTCTGTAGTTGAAAGGTCTGGAAAACACCATTTTCTTTCTCTCAGAAGCTCAGGGCATTGCTTTTGATCTTTGTTAAAAGATAGGAGTCCACTGCTAGTCAAGTGTGCTTCCTTGATTTTTCTTTTTGTTATATTATATATTAATATAAAGCCATAATACTTAGCTTAGAAACACGTAATTTGGATGCTCTCTATCCTGGTATCAGAATCACATTGGTTTTTCCTCTCCAGACCCTCTGAATCTACTAAACCATAATAATTCACGCTCATCTAAAAGGAAAATAAAAGCTATATGTATTTACCTGGCAATCAGCTTTACATTTTTTATATTCCCTTAAACAAGTAAAATATACATCTGGATGGTTATGAGTTTGGTGACAAAAGGGGAAGTATATTTGTATTAATGTGTTTATGCTATATATTTGCAGATGGAAAATAAAGAAACTTCAGGACAAATCATTCAATTTATTACATAGACTTTCATAAAATGCATGTAAATGAAACCCATTTTTGTTTTTCATTTGCAAATAAACTACTGCTTTAATGTTTCTCTCCTTTGAGAAATATGTACTTTTAGATTCCCCTCTGCTCTCATAAAGAACATATATATTACACTAAAAAAAAATAAACTTTATAGTAGAAACTATTTTTCTTTACAGCAAATATAAAGTTTTCTCAAAACAATATTCCACTGGCAATCAAAGACCTTTTTGGTTCTAATCTCTGGATAAGTCTTTGCATTTTCTATTTTCTAATGTAAAAGGCAGAGATCAATCAGAAACTTCAGAAGAAGGGATGAAGGCAATTCAACTGGCACTGAGAGAACAAGTTTAGGTAAATCATTTTAAAGACTGGCCTGATAGTATTAAAACTTACAGGCAATAAAACTAGAGCATTTCGTTAAAAATGTATATTCCTTAGGTCAAACTAGGACTAAAGAACCAGGGAAAGAGAGCGTACCATTGGACTGAAGCTTATAAAAGCCTGGGAACTTAATTTAAATGGTACCTGATGAAAGCCCCTGATGCAGTGTCTCCCACTAAAATGACTTGGAAAAACTTAGGGGAAATACAAGACAAAAATTCACACCATCACTAAATTCTAGTGGTGCTCGAAAACTTGCTCCCAGTATTAAGGAGAGATTTCCTGTGATTACAGGGCCAATGGGCTGGGCTAAGAAACACAACCAATAACCGGAATGTTTAGCCAGAGGAAATAGAATAAGGGCGTTAAAGTAACGTGAAAGTAAGATACATTGGGAGTTCCCTGGTGGCCTAAAGGTTAGGATTCCACACTTCCACTGCTGTGGCCAGGATTCAATCTCTGGTCGGGGAACTGAGATCCTGCAAGCCATGCGCATGGCCAAAATCAAAAGTAATATGCATTGTTTTCTCAAGACCATTGTCTCTTCCCTAGTTCAGAAATAGTAAGTCCATATGAATAGCAAACCCAGCAGCCACCCATTACTGTATGAGCATTACTACTTAAAGAGTAACTTAACTCTTTTCCCAAACAATGGGCTTTAATAGTTTAATGGGCTGTTTTGTTTTGTTTTGTTAATGGAAAGTGGGTAAAATAGATGAAGGTGGTCAAAAGGTACAGATTCCTCGTATAAAATAAATGTCATGGGGAATATAATATACAGTATGGTGACTATAGTTAATCCTGATCATATATTTGAAAAAAAACAAACAAACACTATTTTTCTTCAACAATTCCAGGAAGCAACTGAAAAACCTGGCAGTAAGTTTATGAGATGAAAACTTGCAGAAGTTCATTTTACCTTGGGAGATGTAGTTCCCCAAATGGTAAATCTGGGGAAAGGAAGAAATGAAAGAAGAGGATTGTAGTTTTCACCAATTCAAAAAACCAACATATCATAGAAGCAAGTTATTTTGATTAGAAGAAAACACCACATAGTCTAAAACATGTAGATGAAGTGTCTCATAGACACTGAGAGTGGGGAGAAGAGGCGTGCATCACCCTGCCTTTCAGCTAAAAGTTTGAGGAAGTCATTTGAGTAGAATCAAGGGCAAAAAATATATTATGATTATCATCAAACAACAGGTTTGCCTTCTAAAGTAGACAAATAATTGGAAAATAGATAACATGGTTCTAATATATTGTGTCTGCCTGTAATTAAAGGCCCATGTAGTTTTTGGGGGGGAGGGGGTTGTGACACGTGTTCATATTTAAAACAAAATTCTTTCTCAATGTTTTTGTCAAACAGACCCCATTAGAGCACTGCTTTTGTTTTTCTTAAGTTTGTTTTTCCCTTCTGAGAAGATCTCTTCACAAGCAAGGGCACCAAAAGCACTTCTTTTTGGTGAGTCTCTTAAAAGTACATCATGAGAGAATTTTCAAACACATACTGTGAGTTGACCCCTCTTGGCACTCATGATTTCTCTCATTATCAGCATTAAAACATTATCCATGGCTGGTTAATTCCTCAACTTTGATAAAAGTCTACCACAGAATATCATTGCCCAACTTTATTTGTTGATCACTGAACACGTTTTATTGGTTATTATTTTACATTATTTCTACTGGGTTTTCTTCTCCCTGTAAACAGGCTTCAGTCGTCACTAGCTCTTTAAAAGCGCCATGATCAAACCCACTTATAATAACGGTCCTTTGCCACACCTGGCCTTGTCTCTCTGCCATGCTTTCAATAGACTCTACTGCAGTGAGCATGCATCAGAATCACCTGGAGGGCTTGTAGGAACACAGGCTGCAGGGCACCAACCCCACAGTTTCTGAGTGGTAGCTTCGGAGCTAGGCTGAGAATTACCATGTCCTAACAGGTTCCCAGGTGATGCCAATACTGCTGATCTGGGACCTCACTCTGAGACTCAGGGCTCCACCAGCGTGCCTTGTGCCTCATGCCTTGTATTCTTTGCCAATTTTCGCAGCTAGAGCCACTTAACATGTTGATTCCGCCCCACGCACGTAGGAAGGAATACAGGCCTTTCATTGGTTCAGTACGACACTTAACTTTACGGCGGGTTTGACGTGGTTAGCGGAGCTGAGTCTTTGCTGAGTTCCCCAGCTCCCATTCTTCATCCCCTTCTGGATTCCTTGCTTGCCCCGCTATTTCCTTTGGGACTAGGATACTTTGATTTCCCTTGCTCTGTACCTTCTAGAAGCTGAAGATGAGCAGGTAAGTTCACTGGGAATCTACCTGGTTGCCTTTTGGACGTTTGTGACCGTATGCTTACCTTGACGGTGATTTGCCTGCACTGAATTCTTTCCATTGCTTGTTGTTAAGACTTTGAAGTTTGTCTTTTCTGTGCCAGTGAGTCCAGTGTCCTGGGTCTGGTGTTCCCGGACCTGACTTCATATACCCCAGGCTACCTTCTTCTCTGCTTTTTAAACATGGATTATTTATTCAGTTGAACAACGTTGTTGCGATTTCTATATCTGCTGCCCATTCTTTCCCTCTCTTGATTTCTGTGTGTTTCCAGCTCTCTCAACCCCAGGCTCCATCTTCCTCACACTCTAAGACTCAGTGGTGGCTTGGTCTTTTTTCTCTATGAATTATTACTCTTCTGGTAATATCATGTTCCTTGGCTAGAAGGTTCTAATGCTGCCTACATGCATGACTCAGATACAAGTAAATCAACTATATTTTTTCCTTTTTAAACCTGTGTCAAGAAGGTCTTTGGGCTTGGTATGCAAAGTATATTCTGAGGATCAGTGGCTTTCAGCATGTTAGGTGAGCTTGTTAAAATTCAGAGCTTCAGGCTCCATCTCAGATGTACTGAGTTAGAATCCATGGTGCAAGGAGAGCCCCAGGTGATTTTCATGCACATAGACGGTATGGCAGCTATAGGATGAACTGCTCTCACCTGAGATTAATTGTGACTCTCAACCTTGCCAATCACTGTTTTTTTCAATTTCCTTATGGCCACTGTGTAATTTTACAAACCTGTGTTGAGTGAGTTCCCCCTGACAATGTGAACTGTGACCAACAACCCATGATTCTGCAGGAACCCAGAATCTCTCTGTGTACATCTCACATTTATTGTTTCTTGGTATATCTTTTGCACAAGGTCTTTTCAACTATGTCAGTATACCAAAGGAGTACTTCTTCATGCTTTTGGCCATGATCTGATGTGGGCTTGGATGACAGGCAGCCTGAGGGTCCAGAGTGGATGGGTACAACTCAAATTCAACAATAAATTTTAGGTGCTTAATGTAATGCTGGCCCACAGTAGGTGACCATCCAAACATCTCTCATCAGCATTTATTATGGAGAAGGTGTTGAAAGTATATCAGGCTGGGTTAACTAACTCCATCCCAGAGCTGCTGTGGTGGGCAGGGCTAGCATTACTGGTCTGGACAGTGACCAGTGAATGGCCTTGTTGCCAGAAACCCATCCCTGAAGGAGCAGGTCTCCAGCCAGTGACTGAGTCCAAAAGTCATGTCCAACCAGTGCAGGGAGGAGGCTAATAAGACATATCCAGAGTGTTAGAGCCTCAGTCAAGACTGCCTACATTCAGGATGGGACTTACAGCCCCAAGAGGAGGAAACTGCCACATTAACCTGGAGACTCAGGTGGACAGGCCCTTATTCATAAGCAGTGCCATAGAAAAAACATGGGTTCTAGAATCCAAGCTGGATTTGTGTGACCATGAGTAACTGTATCCTCAGATGGTCTTCCTAGGCAAATGAAAATGCATGTCCAGGGTCTAATAGAGGACTCAAATAGTAGATGCTTAATTAAATGGTAGTTACTATTATGTTTATTATAGAGGAAATCATATTTTTATGTGAGCCTATGGACCTCAGGGCTGCTCCTGGTTCTTTGAATTCTGACTCCATTGGTTGGAGGGTTGGATTGCTAGTGTAGTATCTTGTTCAGGATCCAAGCAGATGGAAGCATGCATGCTCAAAGCACAAGTGCTTAGCTAGATATATTAGAGGACTTTTTTTTTTTCCTTTTTTGTTCTCTTGCAATTTGATGAATATCTTTAGTGTTGTGTTTGGATCCCTTTTTCTTTCTTGTGTGTATATCTATTATAGACTTGTGGTTTGCGGGTCCCATGAGGTGAAAACATTACATAGGAAGAGTAAAAAACAAAAATTATCGGAAGAAATTAGACCCGTTCTTAGATTTATTCTGAACAATTTTTATATTCAATGGCTATATTTATAAGAGCTTCAAGACAGGAAAATAAAATTATATACAAAGTGTGGTATAATAAGAAATATAGCTGGTCTTTGTCCCTGATTCCTTGCACACAACTCCTAAGGTCCTTGGAATTTCCTGAATGATAGTACTTTATGTTACTCATAAGGAGTGCTTTTGAGCTTTTTTTTTTTTTTTTTTTTTGCGGTACGTGGGCCTCTCACTGTTGTGGCCTCTCCCGTTGCGGAGCACAGGCTCCGGACGTGCAGGCCCAGCGGCCATGGCTCACAGGCCCAGCCGCTCCGCGGCACGTGGGACCCTCCCGGACCGGGGCACGAACCCGTGTCCCCTGCACCGGCAGGCGGACTCCCAACCACTGCGCCACCAGGGAAGCCCTTGAGCTTTTTTTAGTTTATGCTAATGAGGCAATTTAAGGTGGAGGCCTCTGGATAGTCTTTGGATGGGACTGGTCACAAGAAAAAGCAAGTGATCAGAGGGTTGGAACTTTCAGCCCCACCCACTGACCTCTGGGAAAGGGTGAGCTGCAGATTAAGTTCTATAAAAACTCTTGAACAAGGAGCTCTGATGAGTTTCTGGGTTAGTGACTGCACTCACACATGACAAGAGGGTGGCACGTTCCAATTACACGGGGACAGAAGTTCCTGTGCTTGGGACCCTTTTTGATCTCTTCATCTGGTAGTTCACATCTATTCTTTATAGTGTCCTCTATAATCAAGTGGTGAATGTAGGTAAAAGTTTCTCTGAGTTCTGTGAGTCACTGCAGCAAATTAACTGAACCAGAGGAGGGAGTTGTGGGAACCTCTGATTTATAGCCATTCTGTCAGAAGCACAAATAACAACCAGGACTTGTGATTGGCATCTGAAGTGGGGGAGATCTCGTGAGACTAAGGCCTTAATCTGTGGGATCTGTTGCTAGCTCCAGGTAGATAGTTTTAGAACTGCATTAAATTTGTAGGACACTCAGTCAGTGTCCACTGAGAATTGGAGAATTGCTTGATAGTGTTTGAAAAAAACATAACATGTTGGACAAAGGAACCAAATTCACACTGATTTCACACAAATTACAGCACCAAATTTTAGAAGAAAATGGAATGTTATAAACAGTTTTGGGAGAAAAAGAATAGAAACATAAACATTTTAGAATCAGGCAGATTTCCTTTCATGTATAGAAGAACAACAGTATTATCACATACACAGGAACAGAAAATAACCACTCAAGCACTGTTTAAAATATTTAGTTGAAGACACGTCAGTCCACCTAAAATATCAATCCATCTGAGTAAGTAAGTAATGGAAGGCAATGGATATAAAGTATTTTGTACTGAAATCAGCTAAACATGTTTTAAAATAATTGCGATACAGCTGTCAAAAACTATTCTTGAAAATAAAGATTTTAAAAATGAACACCAAAACTCTCAATATAAATCCTGAATGATATGAACAAAGCCTAAAAACTTGGAGGTTCCTAGATAAAGTTGGAAAAAATGTTGGTTGAATAGACATGAATAGTGTCATTTGTTAGCATATCACCCCCCCAAAATTCAGTAATTGCTCCATGAATCATCCATTATAAAGAAAGACCATTATTTATACTTCTGAAAATTGGAAATGTGAAATGCCCAATTATTATGGGATAGCTAAAGAAATTATGGTACATACATTTGATAAAGTGTTATATAGCCATACAAATCATAATTTAGAATATTTAATGACTTGTGTATATGCAAATGGATGGTAGAAAAATTAGGATACAAAGGTGTCTATGCAAGTTTATACTAGGTTTGATTAAACATTCTACATGTGTACACATTTATTTATAGAGGTATACATCACTCAAAATAATTCTAAAATTTTTCTTGTAAGGAAATACTTCAGGGGGCATTCACTTGCATTATAATAATAGATATACTAACAATTTTATTAATGGAAACTTCTGCTATAGTTTTGAATTTTAATGATGTGCTATTACAGTTACATACAGTACATAATGAATGGATATCTTGCTGTTATACTAACAAAAGTATGCTTTGCATCGATACCTGGGAATTTGTGCTGCAATATCCACATTCAACATTTGATCATTTCTGAGATAAATGTTCATATAAGCATGAAATGGGTAGAGATTTTCAAAATAACCTTCGGAGTCAATTTTTAACAAAACAAAAGTTTTTGTGTAGAATAGGCAGTTTATGCATAAACATAATTGGCTATATATGTGCGTGTCTAGTGCTAGTAGAAACTTGTAAATACAGAGATGCTTGTGTATGTTATATGTGAACATGTAGGGGGGAAACTGAAAAGATTTCCACTTAAACATGAAAGATCAGATACAAAATGTATCATCACATGCTTCCAAACATCACATGCTTCCAAGACATTAAAACACATACACTCAAGGGCTTCCCTGGTGGCGCAGTGGTTGAGAATCTGCCTGCTAATGCAGGGAACACGGGTTGGAGCCCTGGTCTGGGAGGATCCCATATGCCGTGGAGCAACTGGGCCTGTGAGCCACAACTACTGAGCCTGCGCATCTGGAGCCTGTGCTCCGCAACAAGAGAGGCCGCGATAGTGGGGGGCCTGCACACCGCGATGAAGAGTGGCCCCCACTTGCCACAACTAGAAAAAGCCCTTGCACAGAAATAAAGATCCAACACAGCAAAAATAAATTAATAAACTCCTACACCCAACATCTAAAAAAAACACATACACTCAATACATACATGCACAAACACCACACATGAATTTTAAAAATGAAACTATAGTAGAGATGACAACAAGAATTTGAAGTTAGAATTTTGATAAACTAGTGATAAATAACTTATCAGACTTGAGAAAGATGAATGCTAAGGGTATAATTATTTTTTCCTTTGCAGAATCCTGGAAAAGCCCAGGAATTAGACATAGCAGGTATCACTGGTGGTAGGGTTGGGTGGTTCTGTAAAACAGGATTGGTTGAAGGTCTGATTGAGAAGCACTTGCATATACAGACAGAAAATGGGACGTTTACTGTGGAGAAGCTGATCCAGAGGAAATCTGGATTTTGAAAAACCAGAGCTGCGGGGGAAAAAACCAAAAGAAGAGGGGAACTAGGGAAAAAACATCCTGAACAGAGACATCCCACTCTGGCTATCAATGTACAGCTAAGTAACCCCATCCATTTGAGGAATAGCTCCAACATGGAAGGCCAGACAAAAAGAATAACATTGAAAAGGAAGATGAAGAAAACAGAAATACAGGAAATCAATATAAAGTTTTAAAACAAAATGCTATAAGGAATATTCTCAAAAGAGCTTTAGGATATTAAAATATGGTAGCAAAAATTTACAAATCAATAGAAAGATTGGAAGATAAATTTGAGGAAATCTCTCAGAATACAGAGCAATAAAGCAAAGAGAAAGTAAGCATTTTGAAAAATATGAGGTTGCAAAGTGTTATGCCCTTGACTATTTTGGGGAAAGCTACTGAGAAGAGAACATATCTGTTAAGAGAGTATGATGGTGCAATAGTGATAGGTACTATAAACAAAGGAGAGAAAAAAAGGTAATTATTAAATTCATGTAGACTAGAAAGTTGTATAAGACAGGAAATGTAATCATAATATACTAGTTTAACCACCATTAAAATTTATATGGTAATAATAATGTAAAGAGTGACTATGGAATTAAATATAATTGTAATATAGCCATATAGAAAGGATGGGATAGAAGATATGTGTTAGGCGAGGAAGTCAGCAAGCTATGTAAGAAAGCCAAATATTTTTGTTCATATTTGGAAGTGAAAGATAATCTACAAAACTTAATTGTAAAGAAAAAAAAGTATTATATATATGGAGATAAATATGACAAGAAACAGCTAAAAGAGTTTAAATTAACTGCACCTGGGAAATTGCAATGGGGATTGTGAAACAATGAAAAATTGATTGCTATTTTTATAGAATTTATAGAACTATTTGATTTTAAAAGTATAAATATATAAAACTTTGATTTAAAAAAGTGAAATTTAAAAATGACACCTAAAAATGGGGCTTCCCTGGTGGCGCAGTGGTTGAGAATCTGCCTGCTAATGCGGGGGCACGGGTTCGAGCCCTGGACTGGGAGGATCCCACATGCCGGAGCAACTAGGCCTAGGCCCGTGAGCCACAGCTACCGAGCGTGCGCGTCTGGAGCCTGTACTCCGCAACGGGGGGCCGCGACTGTGAGAGGCCCGCGCACCGCGATGAAGAGTGGCCCCCGCTCGCCGCAACTGGAGAAAGCCCTCGCACAGAAACGAAGACCCGACACAGCCAAAAATAAATAAATTAAAAAAAAAAAAAAAAAAATGACACCTAAAAGAAACAAAATAAAATGTTAACAAGAGGTATATCCAGGTGGTCAGATTATGAGTGTTTTTAATTTTCTTCATTATACTTCTCTGGATTATGAAACTATCCTTCAATAACCCTGAATTACTATTATAAACAGATTAAAAAGACTGAGAAAAAACTGAGGAAACTCAACAATTGTGATTAAAAATAGCTTACTGTTAGCAAATTTTTAAGTTAAAAAGATGACTAATTTCTAAAAATATACATCTTGATATTTAACATATTTTATGAGAATTAATATGCATGTAAAGGAAAAAGCCTCACTTTTTATCAGATATTTTAATGATTGTTAACACTTAAACTTTGAAAATTGATTAGACAATATGAATAAATGGGTTTGACATCTTGTTAAAAAATAAAACTCATAATTTTTCTTTACACTTTTTAAAAATGTTGAATATTAATCTCACTTCATCAGGTTTTCCCCCGCAAAACATAGACTGAAGTTATAAATGGGATTTCCCAGGCTTAACTTCAATTTTGACCATATGTTTAAGAGAAACTGTGCTTACAAGACACAAGAAGGGATGCTAAGCAAAAAAGGATTTGTTTGACATCTGAAATGTATTGCAAAAAGTCTCTTCCTATCATAAAGAAACATCTGCTCTCTGTGTAGTTCACACAACTTGTTACTAGATTGTCACGTAAAATACGACTGCCACGGCATTGCTTTTCCCCCACACCAGTAAATACAATCATTATTGTCAAATGATACCATTAAATAAATTCTACCCAACATTTCTGAAACCAGGACAGTAGTCCTGGGATTAAATAAGAGTTTTATGGGTTCTTAAATTCATTTGGATCATACCCATAAAGTTTTTCATATTTCTCTCTGATTCCATCCCCCTTGAATTATGCTTAAAACACAGTAGATGCTAAACAAATAATTGATATTATATTTGAAAATAATATTATTTTTTATTTGGAAATAATATTAAGAATGTCTTGATTGGTCAGTAAAATAAGGTTTATTTAAGTTATTACCATCTTTAAGAAATACAATAGTGATTTCCACATTCTGTATTCATTGACCTTGATGGTAATCATTTGTTTTAGCTCCTATATTTCTAGCAAATAAACTTTTAATTATCCTGATCTAATAATTTTCCAAGTTCTTATAATAGTCAGGGATACAAAATCTCAAAATACCTCAGTAACCCAAGCCAGAGTTTTAAAATGTTCATAGCAAATTTATCTATTTTGTACAATTAAACTAATTCACTAATGTCACATGCACTTCAAACCTGGTCAGCTCACTCATTTGATCCTTATATAACTACTGGTCCTTTGATAGCATCTTTTCATCCTGGCATTATATTTCCTTTCTAACTTTCTTTCTAACACTGGTGTGGGAGAAGGTCTCTATCATTTAGTCTGACACAGTTGTAAAGGCCCGTTGAGACCTCAGAACTTGTCTAAGTGGAAGTTAAAAAAGGTTTATTCCCTTTTTCTTAGTTTTACTGGTAATTCAAATATTTCATCTAATCACTTTAGTTCAATTTAGTACTTATAAAGTTTTTTTTTTTTTGTGGTACGCGAGCCTCTCACTGTCGTGGCCTCTCCCGTTACGGAGCACAGGCTCCGGACACACAGGCTCAGCGGCCATGGCTCACGGGTGTGGGATCTTCCTGGACCGGGGCACGAACCCGTGTCCCCTGCATCGGCAGGCGGACTCTCAACCACTGTGCCACCAGGGAAGCCCAAAGTTTTTTTTTAATTCACTGTGATAAATGCTAAAAGATAATGCTCTTACACTTAGGGAATTCATAGACTAGAACTGGAGATAGCAATATTCAAAATACTGAAGATTGTACAGTTTTCAAATACATATTAATTTCTGAATATATTACATTTTTACCTTTTTCCTGTGGAAATTTTCATGTAAACACAAAAGTAAAGAGAGTATTCTGAACCCCCAAGGGCTCATCTATCAGCTTCAATTCATATCAACATATGGTTAACTTTGCTTCATCTGTAAGATCCTACCCCTGCCATTCCCCCACCCTCAGTGCACCTCTGGATTATTTTAAAACAAATCCAAGGCATCATATCATTTTATCAGTAAATATTTCAATTTCTACCTCTAAGAAGTAAATATTCTTTTTCTTTCTAACAAGTCTATTAACAAATAATAAAATATGCTTAAAAGAGCAAGAGCTCTAAAGCCATATTATCAAAGTAGCTTCATTACTTAAAAGAGAGATGAGGGAGAGAGAGACTGGTTGTGACTTCCATAGTCTGACTCCTGCTTTTATACGTGTTTTTGCAGATCTTAGATGGTGAAAAGAGGGCTTTCAGGCCTTCATGCTTCTAGTTTCTCTCACTCTGTATATTTTCAGTCTTGTGAGTGGTAATCCCTGTTCATACTCCTACCAGCCGCTTCTCAGTCATTTCCACTACAGTCCCTCCAGCTAGTAAATTATTCTGTCCTTTGGGCTTGACTCTGTTGTTTTATTTATTCATGAATTTGTTTAAGTGAGTGATTCCCTTCTAGGCTAATCATTCTTAGGGGGGGGAAGAAAAGAAGCTCCTTGAGGGCAAGGACTGGGTTTTACTTATCTATATTCCATCAGAGACCAGATGAATAACTGACTTCAAAAAAGCACCCCATATATCTTAACTAAAAGAATAGGCAAGACATAAACTTCTCTCTTAACTAGTTTAATTCTCTAAGGGACAGGCTTAACTGGTTATATCTCACTTGGCACTTTGGGTACTCAATAAATTTCATATTATAATAATTCTGGGAAGGCAAGTCATCTATGTCAGACCACAGACAGGGATTAACCATGCTTTTTGTATTGCCCACTTCTCAGTGATTTTAGAATTTTCTTGTCACTGCCACAAAAGCCCAGACCTACTGTTAAAAATGGAAATCTGCCAACAGATTCTCTAATGTAAAAACACCTTGGCAGATTTTGTGACAAAATATGATAACTTGAGATGAAGAAAGTTAACATTTTTTTTCTTGTATTTTAAAGAGATGTACTAATTCTAGCAAAATTGTGATTGCATACTATTTTGGCAATATTTCAGGACACTGCCTTTACGATTTGCAGGAAATGAGAAAATCACAATGTCTATTCTTAATAATAAGATGAATTATGCCAGGAAAACACTAAAGAAAAATTATTGGTTAAAAGGCACAAATTTCCAATTATAAGATGAATAAGTTCTGGGAATCTAACATACAGCATGGTGATTGTAGTTAATAATGCTGTATTATACACTTGAAAGTTGCTAAGAGAATAGATCTTAAATGTTCTCATCACAAAAATCAAACGGTAATTACGTGATGGGTTAGAGTTGTTAATGCTAAGGTGGTAATTATTTTGCAATATATGTGTGTCAAATCAACACGTTGTACACCTTAAAGTTACACAATGTTATATGTCAGATATGTCTCAATAAAGCTGGAAAAAAATCCAAGCTTAAGAAAAAAATGTTACCAACAAAACCACAAAGCATATACATTTAAGAAAGATGGCAAACTAAATGCCCCTTTGACAGCTAAATTAGGATCAATTAGAAAGAAAAACTGACAATAGAATAATCAGAACCAAGAATAGAAATTTAGGTAATATATCAAAAATTGTTTAAATTAAAACTAGGCATATTCCCTTTCTGTATCTTATATTTTAATTTCAAAATTTTTATAGAGTTTCCATGCATGGTAAGTTATTTTACCCTGTGAAATGCAGTAGGGCTGATAGACACCGCTGCCAACATGATATATACAAAGAACTTTTTACAGAAACACACATATACATCCCTTTGGTAAGAAACATCATGTATCTTGAAAAATATAAACATACAGAATATTTTACTGAATTTTTACTTTAAGTTCACAACAAGAGAAATTATTCTGTGGTAATGTAAAGTAGGCTGCTTGGTAGAAACTGATTTTCCATATATAGAGAATCATTATAATTGCCTTATTGATGAAGAAAGGGTGAGAGGGGCCTAGAAACTTGCTCATTTCCTCATCATTTTACATCATAGGGCCAGGGTAAATCTTGGGAAAATTTCCTGCTACTTAGTTAATTTTGTCCATTTATTAACTTAACAAATTTACTGAGGACTTCCCCATGCTGATTGTTGTGTCTTTCATGAAGGACATACAATGAAACTTTGCTCCTTAGTTCAGTGGGGATGAGAGTCATGAAAATAAGGGCATTAACCTGTGAGGGCAAGTAAAAGGAATAAACACACCTGTCTTGAAAGTACCATGGCTGTATTATAATTTCATGTAACAGTTTAGACAATACACTGAATAATTCTCCCACCCAACAAATATAGGTAAACTATAGCACAGCATTGGAAATAGAGAGTAGAGGAAATTGTATACAGGCATACCTCAGAGACATTGTGGGTCCAGTTCCAGACCACCACAATAAAGTGAATATCACAATAAAGTGAATATTGCAATAAAGCAAGTCACACAAATTTTTTTTGTTTCATGGTGCGTATAAAAGTTATGTTTATACTATACTGTAGTCTATTAAATGTGCAGTAGCCTTATGTCAAACAAATGAGTATACCTTAATTAAACAATAATTTGTTGCTAAAAAATGCTAGCAAGTCTTAATCTGCGGCGAGTCTTAATCTTTTTGCTGGTGGAGGGTCTTGCTTTGATGTTGATGACTGCTGACCAGGATAGTGGTTGCTGAAGGTTGGAGTGGCTAGAGCAATTTATTAAAATAAGACAACAAGGAAGTTTGTTGCTTCAAAAAACTTTTGTCAAAAGACAAAGGACCTGTATGCAGAAAACTGTAAGACACTGATGAAAGAAATTAAAGACAATACAAACAGATGGAGAGATATACCATGTTCTTGGATTGGAAGAATCAACATTGTGAAAATGACTATACTACCCAAAGCAATCTACAGATTCAATGCAATCCCTATCAAACTACCAATGGCATTTTCCACAGAACTAGAACAAAAAAATTCACAATTTGTATGGAAACACAAAAGACCCCAAATAGCCAAAGCAATCTTGAGAAAGAAAAACAGAGCTGGAGCAATCAGACTCCTGGACTTCAGACTATACTACAAAGCTACAGTAATCAAGACAGTATGGCACTGGCACAAAAACCGAAATATAGATCAATGGAACAGGATAGAAAGCCCAGATATAAACCCACGCACCTATGGTCACCTTATTTTTGATAAACGAGGCAAGAATATACAATGGAGAAAAGACAGCCTCTTCAGCAATTGGTGCTGGGAAAACTGGACAGCTACATGTAAAAGAATGAAATTAGAACACTCCCTAACACCATCCACTAAAATAAACTGAAAATGGATTCAAGACCTAAATGTAAGGCCAGACACCATAAAACTCTTAGAGGAAAACGTAGGCAGAACACTCTATGACATAAATCACAGCAAGATCCTTTTTGACCAACCTCCTAGAGTAATGGAAATAAAAACAAAAATAAACAAGTGGGTCCTAATGAAACTTCAAAGCTTTTACACAGCAAAGGAAACCACAAACAAGACAAAAAGACAACCTTCAGAATGGGAGAAAATATTTGCAAATGAAGCAACTGACAAAGAAGTTCCAAAATTTACAAGCAGCTTATGCAGCTCAATATCAAAAAAACAACCCAATCCAAAAATGGGCAGAAGACCTAAATAGACATTTCTCCAAAGAAGATATACACATTGCCAACAAACACATGAAAGGACGCTCAACATCACTAATCATTAGAGAAATGCAAATGAAAACTACAATGAGGTATCACCTCACACCAGTCAGAATGGCCATCATCAAAAAATCTACAAACAGTAAATGCTGGAGAGAGTGTGGAGAAAAGGGAACCCTCTTGCACTATTGGTGGGAATGTAAATTGATACAGCCACTATGGAGAACAGTATGGAGTTTCCTTAAAAAGCTAAAAATAGAACTACCATATGACCCAGGAATCCCACTATTGGGTATATACCCTGAGAAAACCATAATTCAAAAAGGGTCATGTACCACTATGTTCATTGCAGCTCTATTTACAATAGCCAAGACATGGAAGCAACCTAAGTGTCCACTGACAGATGAATGGATAAAGAAGATGTGGCACATACATACAATGGAATATTACTCAGCCATAAAAAGAAACGAAATTGAGTTATTTGTAGTGAGGTGGATGGACCTAGAGTCTGTCATACAGAGTGAAGTAACTCAGAAAGAGAAAAAGAAACACCGTATGCTAACACGTATATATGGAATCTTAAAAAAAAAAAAAAAAGGTTCTGAGGAACCTAGGGGCAGGTCAGGAAAAAGACACAAACATAGAGAATGGACTTCAGGACACAGGGAAGGGGAAGGGCATGCTGGGATGAAGTGAGAGAGTGGTGTGGGCATATATACACTACCAAATGTAAAATAGATAGCTAGTGGGAAGCAGCCGCATAGTACAGGGAGATCAGCTCCATGCTTTGTGACTGCCTAGAGGGGTGGGCTAGGGAGGGTAGGAGGGAGATGCAAGATGGAGGAGATATTGGAAAGTATGTATATGTATGGCTGATTCACTTTGTTGTAAAGCTGAAACTAACACACCATTGTAAAGTAATTATACTCCAATAAAGCTGTTAAAATTTTTTTTAAGTAAAAAAAATAAGTTATAAAGGATACCATATATCCATAAAAATACTCATTTTAATAGTGTTACTTTTATATTCTGAATTTTCATAATTAACACAGAAATGTTTTTCAAACATTTCAAACCCACAAAAATACAGGGTTAACATACCTTTAAATTCACCTAAATTTTTTTCTTTCATATACAATTTGAAGTTTGAAAATAATAAAGATTAAATGTCTAAATATATTTACTGATATAAAATTGTACATTAAGATCAAATAAGATTTTCTTTATGCAGTAGAGTTTACTTCCTTACTGTATGTATGTATGTATATTTGTGTTTAGTTATTTATTTATTTTCCTTCCAAGGTGGAACCTTGGCTCCTAGGGGTTCTTTGTAAGTTCCGTAGCAGTCTTCAGTGAACTGGAACATTTGAGATAATGGATTGTTTATCCACTATAAATCTACTTTCAGTGAGCTGGGAATGTGGTAGATAATAGGTTGTTTATGATTTGCAAATCTGTTCAGTGAGCTGAAAATTTGTCAGATAATGGGCTGTTTATGAATTCTAAATCAATATTCAGTGAGCTGGAACTATGTTGGATAATGGGCTATGTATGAGTTGTAAATCTGTTTTCAGTGAACTGGAAACATGTTAGGTAATGGGTTGTTTCTGAGTAGTAAATCTGTTTTAGTGAGCTGAATACATGCGAGGCAATGGGTTGTTTCTGAATTGTAAATCTGTTTTTAGTGAACTGAAAACCTATCTAATAAAGAACTCTGTATGTTATAAATCTGTTTTCAATGAGCATGAAATGTGCTAGAATAATGGGATCGTTTTGACTAGAAGATTCCACTTTGCTTGAAACATGTCACCTAATAGATTAGGAGTGGAAGATCTATGTTCAGCGATATAGAGAATGATGCTACTGTTTACATAAGCATCTTAACTTTATTTTCAGCATGTTGTTCTCTGCTGAATAATGGTTCTACTAGATTATGGGTAATAGAGTGGAAAGCTACTAAAGATCTGCTTTCAGTGATGTGGAGCCAGACTAATGTTTGAAGTAAAGTAAGATTTGTTAATTTTTAACAGTTACCAAGTTTCCCTGGTACTCAGGAAATGCTATAAAATATAGAAGCCATGGGTTCTAGGTTAAGTGGACTTATATTCAAACATAGGTATATGGCATACAAGAAACAGGGACTTTTCAACAAAGCAAACAGAGTGAACACTGCATTTAGCATGGGCTAAGATACAAAAGAAGATACCTGAACTCTCAGTGGGAAGAACAAATATAAAACAATAAAATATTTAAAAAGTATCAAAATATATGCTCTAAGCCAAAAACAAACCAAAAATCTTTACGTTAGGGTTAAGAGACTAATCAGGAAATGGTCACTGGATGAGAGGCAGGTACAAAATAAAAATTAACGAGTCAAGAAAAATATATTTTTTGATAACAAATTGACTTCCAATCTCTTATCCAACCTTTAAATATGCAAATTTTGTCAAATGATTTCATATTTATTGATAATTATTATTTGAGGTTTCAGGAATATTGGGGGAAATAAATGTAAATTATATTAGTAGTCATTATTTAAACTAACGTGTAATTTTTCAGTGTGATAAATGCTCCTGGAGTTCTTCAAAAAATATGTATTATTAGAAGTCTCTTAAAAATTACCATTCACTAATGTCCCATCCCCTTCCCTGAAATCAATCAAACGAACTCCTGTTCTGTAAAGACGATTATTTTGTCAACTTTCAAAGCTATTTCTTCTAAGATTGGTCTTAATATTTATAAATAATGTGCTTATACCTCTGTGGTTTGAATTCTAAACAATCTCTTGTTAGATACCTACATTTCTTGTATACTTCCAGTATTTTTACGTGTCAATTGTGTTGTTCACTGTAGAGCCAAGTATTATACTAGGATATGTTTGCTTCCTTGTACTTTTTTCTTGTAGTTAAAAAGGATCTTTTTGTACTTGCTTCATTTTCTATGTACCTGTCTTTAATTTTTTATAAATGGTATATCAGTTAAACATAAAATTGCATTCAAGATGCTCTTGGTTTAATTTACAGCAGGCGTTTTCTATGCCTGAGGCACAGTTTTTATGTTGGGACAAGATTTTGGTTGTTCATATGGGTTACATGAGATTCTCTTATATCCTGAAGACCACGTCTTTATCTCTTGTTTCATTTCCTTCCTTTGCAAAATGCACATTCTTCTGTAGCTTTCTAAGAAAAGTACATCAGAATTAAATATTTGACCATTCAAGTCTGAAAATGTCTTTGCATTAATTAATAATTTGGCCAAGCATATAATTCTAACTTGAAATTTTTCTCCAAATTTTGAAAACAGTACTCCACTGATGATGTTAAAAAGTTAAATTATATTCTAAGGCTTGTTCTTTAATATGTAATCATTTTTATTGTTTTTGTAGAGGCTCTTGAGTTTTTCTTCATATGCAGGGTTTGTTATTATGAATTTTTAAATTGAAGTATAGTTGATTTATAATATCATGTTTCAGGTACTCAGCACAGAGATTCAGTTATACATATATATATATAATCTATATGTATATATAATGTATATTCTTTTTCAGACTTTGCCCTTAAAGTTTATTACAAAATATTGAGTATAGTTCACTGTGCTGTACAGTAGGTCCTTGTTGGTTATCTAATTTATATATAGTAGTGTGTATGTGTTAAGCCCAACCTCCAAATTGATCCCTTCCCCCCCTTTCCCCTTTGGTAACCATAAGGTTGTTTTCTATGTCAGTGAGAATATCTTTCTGTTTTGTAAATAAGTTCATTTGTGTCTTTTTTTTTTAGATTCCATATAAAAGCAATATTATATGGTATTTATCTTTCTCTGTCTGGCTTACTTTACTTAGTTTGTTAATGTCTAGGTCTATCCATGTTGCTGCAAATGGCATTATTTCATTCTTTTTTATGGCTGAGTAATATTCCATTGTATATACATGTGTGTGTGTGTGTGTGTATACCACATCTCTATATATACACCACTGTTGTGTGTGTATATATATATACACACACACACACACACACACAGACCATATCTTTATCCATTCATCTGTTGATGTACATCTAGGCTGCTTCCATGTCTTCAATATTGTAAATAGTACTGCAGTGAACATTGGGGTGCATGTATCCTTTCAAATTATAGTTTTCTCTGTATATATTCCAGGAGGGGAATTGCAGGATCATATGGTAACACTACTTTTAGTTTTTTAAAGAACCTCCATACTGTTCTCCGTAGTGGCTGAACCAGTTTACATTCCCACCAACATTGTAGGAGAGTTCATTTTTCTCCACACTCTCTCCAGCATTTATTGTTTGTAGACTTGTCGATGATGGCCATTCTGACTGGAGTGAGGTGATACCTCATCGTAGTTTTTTGCATTTTTCTAATAATTAGCTATGTTGGGCATCTTTTCATGTGCTTGCTGGCCACCTGTATGTCATCTTGGGAGAAATGTCTTAAATCTGCCCACTTTTTGATTGGGTTATTTGTTTTTTTGATATTGAGTTGCCTGAGCTGTTTGTATATTTTGGAAATTAATCCCATGTCAGTTGCATCAAAAAAATAAAATACCTAGGAATAAACCTTCCTAAGTAGGTGAAAGACCTGTACTTCAAAAACTGTAAGACACTGATGAAAGAAATTGAAGATGACACAAACAAATGGAAAGATATACTGTGTTCTTGGACTGGGAGAATCAATATTATTAAAATGACTATACTACCCAAGGCAATCTACAGATTCATTGCAATCTCTATCAAATTACCAATGGCATTTTCACAGAACTAGAACAAATTTAAAACAAATTTGTATGGAAACACAAAAAACCCCAAATAGCCAAAGCAATCTTGAAAAAGAAAAACAGAGCTGGAAGAATCAGGCTCCCTGACTTCAGACTATACTACAAAACTATAGTAATCAAAATGGTATGATACTGGCACAAAAAATAGACATATAGGTCAATGGAACAGGATAGAAAGCCCAGAAATAAGCCCACACAGCTATCATCAATTAATCTATAACAAAGGAGGCAAAAATACACCATGGATAGAAGACAGTCTCTTCAATAAGTGGTGCTGGGAAAACTGGACAGCTACATGTAAAAGAGTGAAATTAGCATATTCTCTAACACCATACACAAAAATTCAAAATGGATTAAAGACCTCAATGTAAGACGGGATACTATAAAACTCCTAGAGAAAAATATAGGCAGAACACTCTTTGACATAAATTGCAGCAATATCTTTTTGGATTCATGTCCTAGAGTAATAGAAATAAGAACAAAAATAAACAAGTGGGACCTAATTAAACTTAAAAGCTTTTGCACAGCAAAGGAAAGAATAAACAAAATGAAAAGACAGCCTACAGAATGGGAGAAAATATTTGTAGGATTTGTTATTTTATTTCTTATGCTAAACACTGAGATTTTACACTATGGAGATTCATGTCCCTTAAACCTGAAAATTTTTGTTACATTTTATCACTTCTTTGTCATATATTGGATTTTATGCATTAAAGTTTCAAGTCTATTATCTTTTTTCCTGACTTTCATCTATTTGTCATTTCTTCAGTTTTATAAACATTTTCACAACTGTATTTCCCAAATCTTCAACTGAATATTTTTTTAAAATTTCTATCATATATTTGATTTCCAAAAGACCTTTCTTGCCCACTGATTATTCTTTTTTAAAAAAATTATTTTGGCTGCATTGGGTCTTTATTGCTGTGCGTGGGCTTTCTCTAGTTGTGGTGAGCAGGGACTACTCTTGGTTGCAGTGCATGGGCATCTCATTGCAGTGGTTTCTCTTGTTGCAGAGCATGGGCTCTAGGTGTGTGGGCTTCAGTAGTTGTGGCACACAGGCTCAGTAGTTGTGGCTCGTGGGCTCTAAAGCACAGACTCAGTAGTTGTGATGCACGGGCTTAGTTGCTCCATGGCATGTGGGATCTTCCGGGACCAGGGCTTAAACCCATGTCCCCTGCATTGGCAGGCAGATTCTTAACCACTGCGTCACCAGGGAAGTCCTTGATTATTCTTTTAAAATAACTATTTGTTGATTTTATTGATGCATATCTTCTTGGAATGTCTTCATCACATTTTAAAAAGCTTCTACCATGCCCTGCTTATCCATTTTCTATAGCTAACTTTTTGTCATTTGTTTGGTTTTGGTTTCTCTTTTTCACTTTTGAGGCATTTCTCAAATATCTGGTGATATCTGGCTGTCTATTCATGCTTAAGTGTGAGTTATTAAGAAGATTAGAAGCTCTATGTCAAGTATGTATTTCACAGTAGGTGTTCAGGCCTTCTCTGTAGGGAATCTCAAACAGCAATATCTTGAGTTCTAAACTCTCAGACCAATCACTTTCCCTGGAGAAAAATTCTTCTATGTTCTGTGTGAGCCTATAGTCAACATCAGGTGTAGAGAAGTGAGACAGAACAAACTTGGAGACTTCAAATGTTTTGTTTTCAGCCCTGTCACCTCATTTCTGGAAAATAAGGACCCCAAGTCCACAGATTCACATATGTTCTTCAGGGTGACTGAGCTTACCTTTTGTTCCTATCCCTCCTTATGGTCACTTTTAATTTGAATTTCCTCTAATTTGTTAAGGCTTTTACTAAATTTTTGCCTGCTGTCTTCCAAATTTGTTTATAGTTCTCATCACTGTTTCTCCTTGTTTCTGTTTTTTCACTTTATTTGTTGTTTTTAACTTTCATTTCAATTGCATTCAGAAAAGACAAGTAGATAAATGCATACTGTTGATCATTCTGTTTTGTTAATAATGTCACTACTCATGTTTTCTCACCATCTGTTTCTGTTACCTCCTACCTACCTTTCTTGCTATGAAACCCATTGCTTCTTGTCCTTTTCCATTATCAGAGGTAGAAGTTAATATAATCATTTCACATATGTAGTCTTATACAGAAAATATTGAAATCAAGTAGCAATCATTACTAAGAAATTTAAAATGGTAAATATTAACAGTTTAGTTATCTTCTCAAGTTTTATCTGAATATTTTTCACCTTAACAATTCAGTCGTACAGTCCCTAGGTCCAGAATGGTATTAACAAAAGTGCTAGAAAATATAAAATTAAAAATAGGAGATTAAAGCCCTCCACTTATGTTATGGGAAAATTGTAATTAGATCACTGGAAGCCAATAATGAATGCAGTTACATTACCAGTGTTTTAAGACTATGGGTATACAGAAACAAAATTAGTTTAAAAATTGTCCACTGAATTAAATCCTATAAGTGAGCAATCTAAATAGTTCTGAACTTATTTCTCTGTGAAAATCACCCACTGTTTTAAAGATTTAGGTTGGAAATAATTTTTATTTATCTTATTTCATATATATTTCATATGTATATTGTATTTATGATATTCCCCAAAGGTATTTCTTAGATTTAAACTGTCCCAAGTCATGATAAACATTAAAAAAATGAATAATCTAAGTTATATAACATGAAAATACATATAAGAAATAAATTTAGAATATTTACCTAGTTGAAACAGTCTATGTAAGTAACCTGGGTAATTATCTCAATTCTCTCATTTATCTCCTATTCCTGAACATTGTGTTAAAAACTTGGATGTAACTCTATCTTACAAGAATAGAGCAATACTATAAAAATTTTATTTTAATATAATTTAGAATAGAAAAAAGCTAGAAGCAAGACCATTTGTAATCAATAAGAGAATTAATAAAATATAGTACATTCACAATATATAATATTACTTGGCCTTTTAAAGGAATAAATACCAGTTCATTTAACTATATTTATATGAATATTTCTTGAGAGAGAAAATGAGAGATTATAAAATAGAGAGGAACAAAACAGTCCACAGCTTTTATTTGTATAATTATATAAGCATAGTTGTTTATATAATATGTAAATTGTTATATAAGTTAAGGAAAAATACTTAAGAATACATATCTGGTATTAATATGAACTCCCTTGAGATGGAAGAGGACAATAATGTAAGGGAATTAAAAATGAATAAAAAAGTAATTAAATTATACCAACTCCAGATGGAATTAGAAGATAAAATTTATAAATGATAGAGAATAAGAGTTAATTTGAGGTATTGGGAAAAGTCTTGGAATTTGTCTAATTCTCTGTTGACATTAATGAAAATAGAATTTCAACAGAGAAAATATATCATTTTCACTGAATAGATACAAATAGAAAGAATCAAACAGGAAAAATTCTGAAAATTTCACAGTATTCTCTATAGCAAACTATTTTTATCTTGTCAGTGAGTATCAGTTGTTAAGTAAAATTTGTGATGCTAATCATTTCAGAGTTGGAGAGTAGTAACTTTTATTTATTTTTTGCCTTTTTTCATTGAAGTATAGTTGATTTATTGATACAATGTTGTGTTAGTTTCAGATGTACAGTTTCAGATTCTTTACCCTTATAGGTTATTACAGAATATTGAGATTCAGATTCTTTTCCCTTACAGGTTATTACAAAATATTGAGTATAGTTTCCTGACCTATACAGTAGGTACTTCTTGGTTATCTATTTTATATATAGTAGTGTGTATATGTTAATCCCAAACTCCTCATTTATCCCACCCACCCACCCACCACTTTCTCCTTTGATAACCATGTTTGTTTTCTATATCTCTGGCTTAGAAGGTAGTAACTTGTAATAATGACTCATTGAGTATGTGATTTATAAGTGGTTAAAGAGCAGTAGTCAAGAAAGTACATTAACTTTGCAGAAGTAATATTAAGCAAAACACCACGTAGCCTTCAGAACATGATAATAATTTTCATTCAAGGACATATTAAGTGGCATGCTAGATACAAGACTATAAGTTATCAACCAAGTGTTATTACTTTCTGAACTTGGTTGAAACTCCAAAGAAGATCCTACTAAGGCACTAACAAACAAAAGTTTAGGATAAATTACAGGCTATTGTACACAGACCATATCGAAAATGTGCTGGTAATCATCATCAATGTGTATTCATCTAGAAAAATTATATTACTTTAGTGGCTTATGCCTAGATTCAGACATATCTAATATAGGCATAACTGTCACATAGTATGCCACTTAAGTATAGGAGCTATGGAAATTTTTCTTGTAATAAAAATTATTTTTAATATCTGACAGACACTGAATAACACTGACTGCTTTGGCAAGTAAGATCTGTCGGTTTATTAATCATCCAAAATAAGAAAATTCAGGGATTCCCAAATGCCTCAAGAATGAATACTATCTAGGAGAAAAAAATAGTCATAAGTTGAAGATAGTCATAAGTTGAAGGTAGTCATTCAGGAATTTTCCTCTTCAACTATCCTCTCCAAATTTAAAAAAAAAAAAAAATGAAGAGAAAAGAATGCCTCTTTTTGAGAAAACAGCAAAGCACCTTTTGCATATTTCAGCATCAGTCTGATAAGTAATGATGTCAAATGCTGAAACCATTTCTCTCATTTTAGACCCTTATTTAGATAAGAAAAACTAATTTCATTCTAATATAAGTAGGCGTTATTGAGAAATAGACTAATGAATCCATAGTTTGTACAGTAACATGCTATTCATCTCTATGTTCAAGCTGGAAATATATAACAAAATCCTTACATTCAAGATTGTTAGATGTTTTATAATATATCTCCTGGATAATCTAATATAATATCCCTGTGTAATGGCTTTAAACAAACAGAAAAACATTAGAAAATGATTCAAATACTGTTATCTGGAATGTTCTTTCTTTAAAAAGATTAATCTCCCTGATACAGTAAAACGAAACAGTGTGTTGTTTCGCTTCACTGTAATTTCCATACAGCTAATGTAAACTTCAAAAATAATCAATTTTAGATTTAAACAACCAAATCAAGCCCAAATGTTTGAAAAGAATCAGTACTCTGTATCTTTGCTACAGATATTAAAAAGCTTTGGAACCAGGACCTGATTAATCATTTCAACTCCTATTGTACTACATGAAAATAGCAAGGAAGTTTGTTTACATATTGATATATTGTTCTAAAGGAAGGTCATGCTATGACATAATTTGACAATGTTGAAATGCAGATGCTTCATTTGGACATTATTTTTATTCATAGAAAGTTGAACTAAGTTGTCAAATATTTCCTTCTCCTTTGGCAGCTAAAATAGCATGAAAATGTGGTAACCGAAGATTCATTCATATTTAATCATTTCAGAAGAAACTCTATCTCAAAGAAAAATAGTTTTAGAATTCGCATTGCAAAATGGATTCAAATTTATACCTGGTCCAGCTTTTTTTTCTAACTCAGACTCTAAGGAAATAGGGAAGCAACAATAATATTTATAACTGTGACAGCATTCCTATTCCACCAAGTCAAACTTCTGATAAGTAATTAAATACTTTCATAAATGTAAGTCTTAATTATTTTCCCCTTTCCCCATGAACTACTCCAGTGGCCACTTGTGCACATTTTCTTTAATCAGAATATTTGAAATATGTCCTCTATTGCAGAGTCTCATGGGAACTGAACAAAAATATATTTCAATTTCCAGGCCATACACTACTCTCCCTGAGAAAACAACCTGACATGTAGGTTGTGTATACATGATGGCAAATGCCCTGTGAAGTAAGGAAACTCTATACCATGTAGACAACAGGATGCTAAAATGCCAGATATGCACAACGACTTACTGTAGAAGTTTTCTTTTTAGGACTTTTTTTCTTTTTAAATTTCCTAGAGAATCTGCTAGAAAGTAATGAGTTTTCCACTCTCCTGCTTTGTGGCAATCTATTTATCTTATAAACCTAGAATTTTCCTTAAATCTTGGAGAATCTCACTCTAGCTGTCAACTTCATTCATTCCAAAGGAGCACTTCAGTAGAGTAAAAATCTTTTAGTATGATCCATTTATTACGCACAAATAAATAATTGCCTCCTAAAATATAGGGGTAAGTTGGGGGAGGGGATGTTTCAACTTGTGATGAGATATTTGTGAAGAAAGACTTAACATGTTAAGTCTTGACCAATACTGAAACTCCTTTGTCTGATCCAGTTCAGTTACAAACCAAAAAGTAAGAGACTCATACAGATAACTCAAGGCTTGAGAATGTCACTTGGCTTAGGACTAATATTTCATTATGATTTTTGTTATTACTTGAGCAAAAAGATGACAAGGATGATATTTATATAATAAGCTCATGCTCAGAAATTGAAAAACTCAGTCAAGCATCCTGATACCATCAAAATACCATTTCCAAGGATTGCTTTCAGAAAACAACCCAGAATACATTTTATTTAAAAATCTTGGCTTTAAAACCAGGACTACTTAAAAAAGTTTTCCTAAAAAGTTTACTTTTTCTGTCAATCTAAAAAGTTATAATTACCTTAACAGGGAAGTTGGTTTTGAGATGAAGAAGAGAAAAAATCATCAAAAATGAAATTTTGTTTTCCTATCAGAGAATTACCCTGTGACAACAACGAAGTCTCAGATGAAGCTAGCACACACTGTTTGTAATGTACAAAACCTCCAACTCTCTTCCCCTTGCATGAAGGCAAACATTTGTTAAAAGTCTCTTGCTCAACTGCACAAGACAGAACTTATTATTACATTTTCAGCGTAAATTTGGATGCTAAGGCCACTGGTGTATTTATAATGAGGAATTAGATAGGGACCAGTTTCCAGAAAATAAGATGCCTTGACATGCTGTGATTCTAGATAACATCTACTTTCCAATTGATGAGAGAAAGAACAATGCTTGTTTTGCTTTTATCACCATGCCTGGGACAGAGCAGGCAAGCAATAAATATTAATTGAATAAATGCATGAAAAATGCAGTGTAGAGAGTCTACTTAGTTGAAAACTAGAAAAAAATACATATTTTTTTAGGTTTTAAAGCTATGATTGATTACCTTAGCCTCAAAACCATCCTTCAAATATACCCTTCAGATGTCATGCATCCTGAGACATTAGGCAATGGTGTTGGACAATTTAGAATTCATTTGCACTACAGAAGACAAGTGTTTACCTAAACAACGATTGATACATGAGCCTAAGTCTTGGTTTTCTAAGGCTTCAAGCTAGGATTACTGCTAATGATGTTTACTCTCCTCTCACATACCTTGTATAGTATTGTCAGACTTTTTAAAATTCAGTTGCTTTTCTTCATATAATTGCTTTGTGGACTATGGTATCTTTGTTTAGTCTACTGGAAACATTTTAGAACTCTGTGACCTGTGTTTTAATACCTTTCAGAATCCATGTGTTCCCTTTTCCCTGTAGCACATAAATCTTTTTCCAGTTTCACATATCTTTTCACTGTCTTTAGCACATACAATTCAGCTCTAATTATATATCTTTACTTGACTCTCAGAATTGAAAGTGATTTCTCCATTCTCTCAGAGCACATGCTTTGTAGCTCCCTTAGGACATTAATTACATTCTGCCTTGTTTTACAGTCATTTACAAATTTGCCTTATTTTCTTCTATATGAAACAAAGCTCTTGAAGGTAGAAACGGTAGCATGTTCATTTCCTAGTCTATTCTGTCATGAAGTACGGTGCTTTACAAGCAGTCAGAACACACAAGTTTTTTAGTGACCTAAACAATACACATGAAAGCTGAAGAATAAAATCAGACTTTTTATTGCCTGGAGTATTAGAATATTTTAGTTCAAATATATGTATATATTTACTATATATTATTTTTCTTATTTGAAATCATATTTTTGAAGTTGTACCTGAGTTAAATCAATAAAATCAGAATAAATGTAGTAATGGAGACGACTTATAGGCTTTTTTTTTGGTAACCTGACTTACACTGACTAAAATAAATGATATTATGATCCTTAGAAAGTCACAATCCATTTCAATACTTAAAAAAATTATATCTGTGAACTATTTGTTATTCTGAAACTGCTATTTTTCATATAGACAGCTTGGTTTAAAATATATTCTATAAATTCAACTAAACATAAACTGTATATATTCATCCAAGTTGCTTGTAAATTCCTGTCTCAGAATTTTTAGTATGTTCCTATAGTTGGTATACTTACCTGGTCACCATATGTTTTAGAAACAAAGCTAAGATAGTTTCTAAGGAAAAGGGAAAATGAAGAATGCCATAAAGGGGTCTGTGAAACAGATTGACACATATACAATGAAAGATAATAAAGATGAATTTTCCAGATATGTTCTCTCACAAGAGAAAAGTAAAAATTTGGAAGATAAACATTATTTTAAAGATACTGATGTGAAACCAAAGGATAATGGAAGGAACAAGAAATGGGAATGGAATGGTAGATTGCTGTTAAGAGCTTTGAATTCCAGGTAAGGAGTTGTCTTTGGCTGAGGGTTTTTGGTCACAGGGTTTCTATGAGTCTTTTTTTTTTATTATTGAATTATAGTTGATTTACAATGTTGCGTTAATTTCTACTGCACAGCAAAGTGATTCAGTTATACATATATATGCATTCTGCTTATTCTCTTTTTTCCATTATGGTTTACCACAGGATATTGAATATGGTTCCCTGTGCTATACAGTAGGACCTTGTTGTTTATCCATTCTTTGTATAATAGTTTGCATCTGCCAGCCCCAAACTTCCACTCCATCCCTCCCCACCTCTCCCTTGGCAATCAAAAGTCTATTGTCTATGTCTGTGAGTCAGTTGCATAGGTAAGTTCATTTGTGTCATATTTCAGATTCTACATATAAGTAATATCACATGGTATTTGATTTTCTCTTTCTGACTTACTTCACTTAGTATGATAATCTCTAGTTCCATCCATGTTGTTGCAAATGGCATTATTTCATTCTTTTTTATGGCTAAGTAATATTCCATTGTGCGTGCATGCGTGTGTGTTTGTGTATCTTACATCTTTATCCATTCATCTGTCGATGGATATTTAGGTTGTTTCCATGTCTTGGCTATTGTGAATAGTACTGCTATGAATATAGGGGTGCATGTATCTTTTTAAATTATAGTTTTGTCTGGATACATGCCCAGGAGTGGGACTGCAGGATCATATGGCAACTCTATTTTTAGTTTTATGAGGAACCCCCATACATTTTTCCATCTGTATGTCTTCACTGGAGAAATGTCTAATTCTTCTGCCCACTTGTTGATTGGGTTTTTTGTTTTCATTGTTATTGTTGAATTGTATGAGCTGCTTGTATATTTTGGAAGTTAAGCCTTTGTTGGTTGCATCGTTTGCAAATATTTTCTCCCATTCCATGGGTTGTCTTTTCTTTTTGTTTATGGTTTCCTTTGTGTACAAAAGCTTGTAAGTTTGATTAGGTCTCATTTGTTTATTTTTGCTTTTATTTCTATTGCCTTGGGAGATTGACCTAAGAAAACATTGGTATGGTTTATGTCAGAGAATGATTTGCCTATGCTCTCTTCTAGGAGTTTTATTGTGTCATGTCCTATTGTTTAAGGCTTTAAGCCATGTTGAGTTTATTTTTGTGTATGATGTGAGGATGTGTTCTAACTTCATTGATTTACATGTGGCTGTTTATCTTTCCCAACACCCCTTGCTGAAGAGACTGCCTTTTTCCCATTGTATATTCTTGTCTCCTTTGTTGAAGATTAATTGACCATAGGTATGTGAGTATATTTCTGAGTTTGCTATTCTGTTCCATTGATCCACATATCTGTTTTTGTGCCAAAACCATGCCATCTATTTTTAAAATAATTTTTTTTTGGAATTTTGGAATTTTATTTTATTTTTTTTATACAGCAGGTTCTTATTAGTTATCCATTTTATACATATTAGTATATACATGTCAATCCCAATCTCCCAATTCATCCCACAACCACCCCCCCACCTGCTGCTTTCCCTGCTTGGTGTCCATAAGTTTGTTCTCTACATCTGTGTCTCAATTTCTGCTCTGCAAATGGGTTCATCTGTACCATTTTTCTAGGTTACACATATATGCATTAATATACGATATTTGTTTTTCTCTTTCTGACTTACTTCACTCTGTATGACAGTCTCGAGATCCATCCACGTCTCTATGAATGACCCAATTTCATACCTTTTTATGTCTGAGTAATATTACTTTGTATATATGTACCACATCTTCTTTATCCATTCGTCTGTCGATGGGCACTTAGGTTGCTTCCATGACCTGGCTATTGAAAATAGTGCTTCAGTGAACATCGGGGTGCATGTGTCTTTTTGAATTATAGTTTTCTCTGGGTATATGCCCAGTAGTGGGATTGCTGGGTCATATGGTAATTCTATTTTTAGTTTTTTTAAGGAACCTCCATACTATTCTCCATAGTGGCTGTATCAATTTACATTCCCACCAACATTGCAAGAGGGTTCCCTTTTCTCCACGCCTTCTCCAGCATTTGTTATTTGTAGATTTTCTGACGATGCCCATTCTAACTGGTGTGAGGTGATACCTCATTTTAGTTTTGATTTGCATTTCTCTAATAATTAGTGATGTTGAGCAGCATTTCATGTGCTTCTTGGCCATCTGTATGTCTTCTTTGGAGAAATGTCTATTTAGATCTTCTGCCTATTTTTTAATTGGGTTTTTTTTTTTTTAATATTGAGCTGCATGAGCTGTTTATATATTTTGGAGATTAATCCTTTGCCTGTTGATGCATTGCAAATACTTTCTCCCATTCTGAGGGTTGTCTTTTCGCCTTGCTTGTAGTTTCCTTTGCTTTGCAAAAGCTTTAAAGTTTCACTAGGACCCATTTGTTTATTTTTCTTTTTATTTCCATTACTCTGGGAGGTGGATCAAAAAAGATCTTGCTGTAATTTATGTTAAAGAGTGTTCTTCCTATATTTTCCTCTAAGAATTTTACAGTGTCCAGTCTTACATTTAGGTCTCTAATCCATTTTGACTTTATTTTTGTGTATGGTGTTAGGGAGTATTCTAATTTCATTCTCTTACATGTAGCTGTCCAGTTTTCCCAGCACCACTTATTGAAGGGACTGTCTTTCCTCCATTGTATATCCTTGCCTCTTTTGTCATAGATTACTTGACCATAGGTGCATGGGTTTATCTGTGGGCTCTCTATCCTTTTCCATTGATCTATATTTCTGTTTTTGTGCCAGTACCATATTGTCTTGATTACTGTAGCTTTTTAGTATAGTCTGAAGTCAGGGAGTCTGACTCGTCCAGCTCCGTTTTTTTCCCTCAACACTGCTTTCGTTATTTGGGGTCTTTTGTGTCTCCATACAAATTTTAAGATTTTTTTGTTCTAATTCTGTGAAAAATGCCATTGGTAATTTGATAGGGATTGCACTGAATATGTAGACTGCAGTAGAGTCTTTTTCACAATATTGATTCTTCCAATCCAAGAACATGGTATATCTTTCCATCTGTTGGTATCATCTTTAATTTCTTTCATCAGTGTGTTATAGTTTTCTGCATACAGGTCTTTTGTCTCCCTTGGTAGGTTTATAGGTATTTTATTCTCTTTGTTGCAATGGTAAATGGGAGTGTTTCCTTAATTTCTCTTTCAGATTTTTCATCATTAGTGTATAGGAATGCAAGAGATTTCTGTGCATTAATTTTGTATCCTGCAGCTTTACAAAATTCATTGATTAGCTCTAGTAGTTTTCTGGTGGCATCTTTAGGATTCTCTATGTATAGTATCAGGTCATCTGCAAACAGTGACAGTTTTACTTCTTCTGTTCCAATTTGTATTCCTTATATCTCTTTTCCTTCTCTGATTGCCTTGGATAGGACGTCCAAATCTATGGTGAATAATAGTGCCAAGAGTGGACATCCTTGTCTTGTTCCTGATCTTAGAGGGAATGCTTTCAGTTTTCACCACTGAGAATGATGTTTGCTGTGGGTTTGTCATATATGGCCTTTATTACGTTGAGGTAGGTTTCCTCTATGCCCACTTTCTGGAGAGTTTTTATCATAAATGGGTGTTGAATTTTATCAAAAGCTTTTTCTGCATCTGTTGAGATGATCATATGCTTTTTATTCTTCAATTTGTTAATATGGTGTATCACATTGCTTGATTTGCATATATTGAAGAATCCTTGCATCCCTGGGGTAAATCCCACTGGATCATGGTGTATAATCATTTTAATGTGTTCTTGCATTCTGTTTGCTAGTATTTTGTTGAGGATTTTTGCATCTCTGTTCATCAGTAATATTGGTCTGTAATTTTCTTTTTTTTGTTGTATCTTTGTCTGGTTTTGGTATCAGGGTGATGGTGGCCTCATAGAATGAGTTTGGGAGTGTTCCTTCCTCTGCAGTTTTTTAGAACAATTTAAGAAGAATCGGTGTTAGCTCTTCTCTAAATGTTTGATAGAATTCACCTGTGAAGCCATATGGTACTGGACTTTTGTTTGTTGGAAGTTTTTAATCACACTTTCAATTTCATTACTTGTGATTGGTCTGTTCATATTTTCTCTTTCTTCCTGGTTCAGTCTTGGAAGGTTATACCTTTCTAAGAATTTGTCCATTTCTTCCAGGTTGTCCATTTTGTTGGCACAAAGTTGCTTGTAGTAGTCTCTTAGGATGCTTTGTATTTCTGCAGTGTGTGTTGTAACTTCTCCTTTTTCATTTCTAATTTTATGTGAGTCCTCTCTCTCTTGATGAGTCTGGCTAAAGGTTTACCAATTTTATTTATCTTCTCAAAGAACCACCTTTTAGTTTCATTGATCTTTGCTATTGTTTTCTTTGTTTCTATTTCATTTATTTCTGCTCTGATCTTTATGATTTCTTTCCTTCTGCTAACTTTGAGTTTTGTTTGTTCTTCTTTCTCTAGTTCCTTTAGGTGTAAGATAGATTGTTTATTTGAGATTTTTCTTGTTTCTTGAGGTAGGCTTGTATTGCTATAAACTTCCCTCTTCAAACTGCTTTTGCTGCATCCCATAGGATTTGGACCATCATGTTTTCATTGTCATTTGTCTCTAGGTATTTTTTTATTTGTTCAGTGATCTCTTGGTTATTCAGTAACGTACTGTTTAGCCTCCATACGTTTGTGTTTTTTACGTTTTATTCCCTGTAATTGATTTCTAATCTCATAGCCTTGTGGTCCGAAAAGATGCTTGATATGATTTCAATTTTCTTAAATTTACCAAGGCTTGATTTGTGACCCAAGATGTGATCTATCCTGGAGAATGTTCCATGCACACTTGCGAGGAAAGTGTAATCTGCTGTTTTGGGATGGAATGTCCTATAAATATCAATTAAATCTGTCTGGTCTATTGTGTCATTTAAGCTTGTGTTTCCTTATTAATTTTCTCTTTGGTTGATCTGTCCATTGGTGTAAGTGAGGTGTTAAAGTCCCCCACTATTATTGTGTTACTGTCAATTTCCTCTTTTATAGCTGTTAGCACTTGCCTTATGTATTGAGGTGCTCCTATGTTGGGTGCATATATATTTATAATTGTTATATTTTCCTCTTGGATTGGTCCCTTGATCATTATGTAGTGTTCTTCCTTGTCTCTTGCAATTGGCTTTATTTTAAATTCTATTTTATCTGACATGAGTATTGCTACTCCAGCTTTCTTTTGATTTCCATTTGCATGGAGTATCTTTTTCAATCTCCTCACTTTCAGTCTGTATGTGTCCCTAGATTTGAAGTGGGTCTCTTGTAGACAGCATATATGTGGGTCTTGTTTTTGTATCTATTTAGCAAGTTTGTGTCTTTTGGTTGGAGCATTTAATCCATTCATGTTTAAGGTAGTTATTGATATGTATGTTCCTATGACCATTTTCCTAATTGTTTTGGGGTTTTTTTGTAGGTCCTTTTGTTCTCTTGTGTTTCCCACTTAGAGAAGTTCCTTTAGCATTTGTTGTAGAGCTGGTTTGGTGGTGCTGAATTCTCTTAGCTTTTGCTTGTCTGTAAAACGTTTGATTTCTCCATCGAATCTGAATGAGATCCTTGACAGCTAGAATAATCTTGGTTGTAGGTTCTTCCCTTTCATACCTTTAAGTATATCATGCCACTCCCTTCTGGGTTGTAGAGTTTCTGCTGAGAAATCAGCTGTTAACCTTATGGGAGTTCCCTTGTATGTTATTTGTCATTTTTCCCTTGCTGCTTTCAATAATTTTTCTCTGTCTTTAATTTTTGTCAATTTGATTACTGTGTGTTTCTCCTTGGGTTTTTCCTGTATGGGACTGTGTGTGCTCCCTGGATTTGGTTGGCTATTTCCTTTCCCGTGTTAGGGAAGTTTTCGACTATAATGTCTTCAAATATTTTCTTGGGTCCTCTATCCCTCTCTTCTCCTTCTGGGACCCGTATAATGCGGATGTTCTTGCATTTAGTGTTGTCCCAGAGGTCTCTTAGGCTGTCTTCACTTCTTTTCATTCTTTTTTTTGTTTAATCTGTTCTGCAGAAGTGAATTCCAGCATTCTTTCTTCCTGGTCACTTATCCATTCTTCTGCCTCAGTTATTCTGCTATTGATTCCTTCTAGTGTATTGTTTATTTCAGTTATTGTATCATTCATCTCTTTGTTCTTTAATTCTTCTAGGTCTTTCTTAAACATTTCTTGCATCTTCCTGATCTTTGTCTTCATTCTTTTTCCGAGTTCCTGGATCATCTTTACTATCATTATTCTGATTTCTTTTTCTAGAAGGTTGCCTATCTCCACTTCATTTAGTGGTTTTTCTGGGGTTTTATCTTTTTCCTTCATCTGGTACATAGCCCTCTGCCTTTTCATCTTGTCTTTCTGTGAATGTGGTTTTTTTTCCCACAAGCTGCAGGATTGTAGTTCTTCTTGCTTATGCTGTCTGCTCCCTGGTGGATGACACTATCTAAGAGACTTGTGCAAGTTTCCAGGTGGGAGGGACTGGTGGTGGGTAGAGCTGGCTGTTGCTCTGGTGGGCAGATCTCAGTAAAACTTTAATCCACTTTTCTGCTGATGGGTGGGGCTGGGTTCCCTCCCTGTTGGTTTTTTGGCCTGAGGCTACCCAACACTGGAGCCTACCAGGGCTCTTTGATGTGGCTAATAGCAGACTCTGGGAGGGCTCATGCCAAGGATAACTTGCCAGAACTTCTGCTGCCAGTGTCCTTGTCCTCACAGTGAGACACAGCTACCCCTTGCCTCTGCAGGAGACCCTCCATCACTAGCAGGTAGGTCTGGTTCAGTCTCTTATGGGGTCACTGCTCCTTCCCCTGGGTCCGAATGCACACACTACTTTGTGTGTGCCCTCCAAGAGTGGAGTCTCTGTTTCCCCCAGTCTTGCTGAAGTCCTGCAATCAAATCCCGCTAGGCTTCAAAGTCTGATTCTCTAGGAATTCCTCTTAACATTGCTGGACCCCAGGTTGGGAAGCCTGACATGGGGCTCAGAACCTTTACTGCAGTGGGTGTTCTCCGGTTTGTGAGTCACCTACCCAGAAGTTATGGGATTTGATTTTATTGTGATTGCACCCCTCCTACCATCTCATTGTGGCTTCTTCTTTGTCTTTGGATGTGAGGTGTCTTTTTTGGTGAGTTCTGGTGTCTTCCTGTCAATTATTCTAAATTTATTTATGTTTAATTTTTAAATTTTTGACTGCATTGGATCTTTGTTGCTGTGTGCTGGATTTCTCTAGTTGAGGTGAGTGGGGGCTACTCTTCGTCACAGTGCACAGGTTTCTCATTGCAGTGGCTACTCTTGTTGTGGAGCATGGGCTCTAGGCTCATAGGCTTCAGTAGTTGTGGCACACAGGCTCAGTAGTTGTGGCACACAGGCTCAGTAGTTGTGGCTCGCAGGCTCTAGAGTGCAGGCTCAGTGGTTGTGGTACACAGGCTTAGTTGTTCCGTGGCATGTGGGATCTTCCCGGACCAGGGCTTGATCCCGTGTCCCCTGCATTGGCAGATGGATTCTTAAGCACTGCACCACCAGGGAAGCCCTACCATGCCATTTTGATTAGTTTAGCTTTGTCGTATCACCCAAAGTCTTGGAGGGTTATGCCTCCTGCTTTGTTCTTTTTCCTCATGATTGTGTTGGCAATTCTGGGTCTTTTATGGTTCCATGTAAATTTTTGGATCCTTTGTTTTGGTTCTATGAAAAATGTCATGGGTAATTTCATAGGGATAACATTAAATCGTAGATTGCTTTAGGTAGTATGGCCATTTTAACAATATTAATTCTTCCACTCCAGGAGTATGGAATATCTTTCCATTTCTTTGAATCATCTTCAATTTCCTTTATTAATGTTTTATAGTTTTTAGCATATAATTCTTTCACTTCCTTTGTCTAGTTTATTTGTAAGTATTTTATTATTTTTGTGTGATTTTAAAAGGTATTTTTTTCTTTTTTAACATTCCCTTTCTGATATATCATTGTTAGTATAAAGAAATGCAACTGATTTCTGTATGTTAATTGTGTATCCTGCTACCTTGCTGAAATCATTTATCAGTTTTAGTAGTTTTTGTGTGGAGTCTGTAGCGTTTTCTATATATAGTATCATGTCATCTGCATATAATAATTTTACCTCTTCCCTTCCTATTTGGATAACTGTGGTTAGGACTTCCAGTTCTATGTTCAATAGAAGTGGTGAGAATGGGTATCCTTTTCTGGTTCCAGATTTTAGTGGGAAGGCTTTCAGCTTTTCACTGTTGAGTATTATATTGGTTGTGGGTTTGTCATAAATAGCTTTTATTATGTTGAGATATGTTCCCTCTATAGCCATTTGGTAAGAGTTTTTATTATGAATGGATTTTGAATTTTATCAAATGCTTTTTCTGCATCTATTGAGATGATCATGTGGTTTTTGTCCTTCCTTTTGTTGATGTGGTATATCACATTGATTTGCATAAGTTGAACCATCCTTGTGATCCTGGGATGAATCTAACTTGGTCGTGGTGTATGATCTTAATCTGTATACTGGCTTATTTAAGTGATTTACTTTCTAATTGTGATCTTCCCTTTCCTATAGCTTCTTGCTTCTTTTCTATTTAGAGAAGACCTTTCAATATTTCTTTTAGGATAGGTTTAGTATTGCTGTATTCTTTTAGTTTTTGCTTGTCTGAAAAATTCTTTATCTCTCCTTCTATTCTAAATGATAATCTTGCTGCATAAAGTATATTAGCTTGCAGATTTTTCCCTTTCAGGACTTTGAATATATTTTGCCACTCTTTTCTGGCCTGCAGCGTTTCTGTAGAGAAATCAGCTGCTAGCCTTATGGAGGTTCCCTTGTAAATAACTCTTTGTTTTTCTCTCACTGCCTTTAGAATCCTTTCTTTACCTTTAACTTTTGCCATTTTAATTATAATATGTTTTGGTGTAGGTCTTTTGGGTTCATCTTGTTCGGGACCCTCTGTGCTTCTTGTATCTGGATATCTATTTCCTTCTTTAGGTTTGGAAAGTTTTCAACCATAATTTCTTCAAATCCATTTTCAACCCCCTTTAGTCTTTCTCCTCCTTCTGGAATCCCTATCATGCGTAGATTGGCACATTTTATATGATCCTGTATGTCTCTTATATTGCTTTAATTTTTTTTCATTTGGCTTTCTGTCTGGTATTCCGATTGGGTGATTTCCATTATTCTGTCTTCCAGATCACTTATTCATTTTTCTGCATTATTCATTCTGCTATTCATTGCCTTTAGCTCAGGTTTCGTCTCAGTAAATTAATTTTCTAATTTTTCTTGGCTCCTTCTTATTACAGTAATCTGCATTTCCGTTGATAGCCTTTTTTACTTCCTTTAGTATTTTCATTATCTTCTTTTTGAATACGGTGTCTATTAGACTGAAGAGGTCTGTTTCATTGTTGTTTCAGGAGAATTTGCTTGGTCTTTTAACTGGGAGTGGTTCCTCTGATTCTTCATTTTACTTATATCTCTCTTATTCTGTGAGCTTAGGAGAAATGATTATCTACTGTAGTCTTTCAGGGCTATTTTTATGTGAGAGCATCCCTGTGTACTTCTGTCGGTTTAATTTTTTGGTGCAAGGCCTATTTATAATATGGATTCCTGCTGCCTCTTTCCTCAGTGTGTGCTGGCCATTATCCTCTTCATAGGGGGTGTGCAGATGTGGTGGCTGGAGCCCACAGAGGCAGTGCCCTGTTAGCTGAAATTGCAACCATGGAGAAAGAGGCTGCTATAGTGGGCCCCACTCCTCCCATCGTGTGCCCTCCAACAGTGGTGCCTCGCCTCTATGGCAGGCCAGGTCTCTCTCCACATATACCTTTGGCCATGGTTGCACCACACTCCAGCCCCTTCAGGCTATCTCTGTGCAGCCAACCCCAGTTCTCTCCCTGGGCTTCAGCATCCAGTCCCCACTTGTACTGAAGGATGTCCGTCTCACTCTGGGGAGCAAAAGGCAGCAGCACAATCAGTCTGTGCAGGTCTCTCTCTGTTTGGCAAGCCAGTTGATGCACTATCCTCCAAGGTTCCAAAGTTCCCCCTCTGTCATGGCTTATCTCCACACAAGTGACGGTGCTTCCCAGAATGCAGAACATGTCCTCTTTCACAGCTCCCTCCCAGGGGGTACAGGTCCCATTCCAATTCATTTCTCTCTCTTTTTTCTTTTGTCCTACCTGATTACATGGAGATCTTCTTGCCCTTTCAGAATTCTTAGGTCTTCTGCCAGCATTCAGTAGTATTCTGTGACAGTTGTTCCACATGTAGATGTATTTTTGATGTATTTGTGGGAGGAAATGAGCTCCATGTCCTTCTACTCCACCATCTTGATAGCTCTCCTATGAGTCTTGAATAGGATGTTATTGCAGTGTTTCATATATAGAACAAACTTGGGTATCAGAATATCTGCATTCAAGTGTTTGCTGTGCTATTCACAAGCCATGGATATGGCAGTGGTAATTTAATGTCCCAGAATTATTTTTATTAGTAAATATTAATACCTGCTTTTTGTTTCTTATAGTAACCTAAGAGATTTTGAATGAGACAATAAAGGCAGTAGTTGTAGAAACCACAATGTTATATTTTATACAAAGTAATATGGTAATAATCAAACAACTTTATTAGTTCTATAGCTTATATAGCTCTGTTAGGGTGGATCTGATAGCAAGTGAAGGGAAGACCACATAGGAGGATTTTGTAATAGTTCTGGAAATAAGTAATTAGAAACCAGAAGAGTTTACAAAAAAGAAAAGAAAGAGAGATAGCAGTAGAGTATGAAATTAAATGGAGGTTGCAGAATCTCGCTCCAGGACTTCATTTTCATTTGTCACCTAACATTCAGCCACTAATCATTAAGCACCTACTATGTGCTAGGTATGCTGGTGATAAAGGAACATACAGTCATTCCTTTATTTTTTTTTATTTTTTATTTTTTTTGCGGTATGTGGGCCTCTCACTGTTGTGGCCTCTCTGGTTGCCGAGCACAGGCTCCGGACGCACAGGCTCAGCAGCCATGGCTCACGGGCCCAGCCGCTCTGCGGCATGTGGGATCTTCCCGGACCGGGGCACGAACCTGTGTTCCCTGCATCGGCAGGCGGACTCTCAACCACTGCGCCACCAGGGAAGCCCCAATCATTACTTTTACTAACACATTTTTATAAGTAATAAATCATTTTTAAAAAATCAATGTAGCATGGAACTCCTTTTAATTCTTTATCATTAGTCATAATATTATTGAATAAGTTTAGGAAAAGTGGTCTAAAGATTAAGATTTTTTTCCTCAGAACTGTTCAGATGGTTACAAATTGTCCATGCCTTATAAAAATGTCACTCATAGACAGTGATAGTCACAAACATATTAATTTGTTTCATTGCTGTAGTTTTTCCAAACTGAAAAATATTTAGCCACCAGCAAATTGAAAGACTTTGCCTTTATCAAATCTCTTTGAAGACTATAAAATATCATAACATAAATCTGTTTTAGGAATAATCAGTAAAGATTGTTTAATGTTAAAAATTGGCTCAGGAATTGATTCTGGGATCAAACTTGTGGCATGAGTTAGGTAAGCCTGTCTAAGAATATTTACCCATAGAAATTAATAATACCTTCTCTAATTGGTAGATGTTTAAATGGAATAACACATAAATAATAAAATAATGAAAATAATAAGGATCATATTTATATTGAATATATCCAAAAAGGACTTCAAATTAAAAGCAGCAAATTGATTACATGTACTTATATTCATTCCCTCCTGAAACTTCACTTAAACATCAGTTAAATGACATTAAAGGGATTTTTTAAAGTAATAAGCCCTAAGCATAAAGAAAATGTGAGAAGAAATAAACAATAGAAAACAGAGAGAAAAGTTGTGAAGTAGTTAATGATTTATCAGACCCAATTACTCTAAATGGTAAGATAGAGGTGAGGAAACTCAACTCCCCAAAACTGATGAATAGGTAGCAATGGATACCTGTAAAAGTGGAGATAAACTTTGTGCTAAAAATGTAAAGATTAGTGGAAGGTCTATTTAGGAGACAGTAAGATCCCCATATTCTCTCCAGAATAGCTAGACTTTGCAGATTTTCCTGATAGTGAATTTTTGGTATTCTTTCACTAGAAGGTAAAACATAGGGAATTGAGGAACCACAGTAGTTAAGGGCAGCAGTAGTGTGCTTAAAAATAAGGAGATTAATGAAAGTTGACACTTTGTATATCAGAACACCCCTTCTCTCTCTAATTGCCTCTAAAAATAATGACAGCTAGAATTATATCTTCCACGCAGTGACTAGAAGAGTTTATCCAGGATACTGTTACTAGCCTAAGAGAAAAGATCTATAGATTTGGGAACATTGGGAATTCCTTGAAGACAAAAAGGTCCAACCAGATCATTCATATTTGACAAGCACCCTTCTATTTGCTTGCCTGCTATACCTACAGAACTTCCAATCATCTGTTTAGTGCCCCACACTAAACAGAGTTTCAGACACATGAAGAAAATCTTTAATAGAAAATTAAGAGACTAATTCAAATAAGAAAGATCAAAGAACTTAGAAGAAACAAACTATACATGGAGACAAAAAGTTCAAAAAGATAATTGTTTACATTCTTGGAGAGATAGGAGAGCTATTGTGTCCATAAAATAGGAATAAAGTGATATAAAAACAAGAACTATCAGAAAATGAAAAGAACTCCTGCAAATTAGAAAAAAAAAAAAAAAAAGCAAAATGAAAACCCCCCTGGAAGAGCTGGAAAAGCAGCACTTCAACAAGTCTTTTAGAATTATATGAATTTTAAAAATATGTATAAAATGGTAATTAGTTTCCTCTTGCAGTTATAACAAATTACCACAACTTTGGTGACTTAACATAAATTTATTATCTTACATTTCTAGAAGTTCAAAATATGTATCACTGAAATAAAATTAAGGCATAAGCAAGATTACATTTCTTCTGGCAGCTCTAGGAAGAATCTGCTTCCTTGCCTTTTTCAACTTCTAGGGGCCACCTACATTCCATGCCCTCTTCTTTCATCTTCCAAGTGCATCACTCCAAACTCTGCTTCCATCCCTGTATCTTCTCTCTCTAACTAATCTTTCTGCCTCTGTCTTATGAGAACCCTTGTGATTACATTGCACCCACTAGATAATCCAGGATAATCTCTTCACCTCAAAACACTTAATCACATCTTCAAAGTCTCATTCACCATGTGAGGTAATAAATACACAGGTTCCAGGTTTTAGGACATGGACATCATTGGAGTCCACTATTCAGCTTAACACGGTTGTCTTTGGCACTCAAAGATTCACATCCACACCATCTGTAAAGTAAATATATCCCGTCCTAAGGTCACTAAAAGTCTCAATCTGTTTACAGAATCAAGTCAAGTTCAAGATCTCATCTACTTGAAAATCTAAAATTTCACCATCTTAATCAGCTATGTGTGTAATTCTGGGTATGATCCATCTTGGTACAAAATTCCTTTCTATCTGTGGGATGGTGAACCTAGAAAATAAATTGTCTGTTCCCAAAATACAACGATAGGACAAATACAATGATAGGATGTATGTCAGTTACATACATGAAATGTCAGTTACAGATATTCTCTTTCAAACAGGGAGAAAATGGAATGATAAAAATGAGTGACCAGTCCCAAGCAATTTTGAAATCCAGCAAAGCAATCTCCATTAGTTTTCAAGGCTAGGGAAAAAATCATCTGTGGCTTAAGGCTCTTCCCTTCATAACTTCAACTCTGCCCTCTAGGACATAACTCCGTTTTCATGTGTTTGTGGATGAACAGAATTATGAACCTATTCTGGTCTATAGAATTTTGGTAGTCTAACATTCTTCTTTTATTTCCTCCTTTCTCTGTCACTTTCAGTCCAAGCTAGTGGTGTTTCTGAGATATAATAGTCTTAAAAACCTTGTGGTTCTTCTGTGCATGTAATGGGATTTGCTCCATTGGACAAGATGCTCCTGCACAGTTATTTCTGAGATAATTCCATCCCATTTTTTGGCTTCTACTGAGACGGCAGTTGGGATCTGTGAGTCACATGACTGATCTCTTTAAGAGTCCTCTATGTAATGAAATACCTTTAATGTTTTTCCCTTCTGAGGCATCAATAGAAGACTGTACAGTCATATCCCTGGCTTTAGAACACACTTTTCTGATAATAAATATCTTAAATTTAGTGTCATTTACAGTTTGGATAAGCTGAGAACTTTCAACATCAAGAGAACATCAAGTCCTTCTTTCTTTTTTCTTAATTTTTCCCTCAATGTATCTCTTTCCTTTTGCATTTTACTATGTAAGCAGAGAGAAGGAAACAGAACACACCCTTCAATAATTTCCTTGGAAATATCTTCAATTAAATATCCAAGTTCATTGCTTACACATTGTTTTCTATATAACTGTAGGAAACAATTGAACTATGTTTTTTGCCACTACATTACAAGGATTTTCTTTTTTCCGATTTCTAATAACATGTTCTTCATTTCCTTCTGAGCTTTCTCCAATAGTACTTTTAATGTCTATATTTCTAGAAATAGTTTGTTTATGGTGATTTAAATATTCTCTAAGACACTATACATTTTCCTTACCATACTCCTCACTTGCTTCTGTGCACTCATTAGCAGAGTCCTTAACACCCAAATATCTAGCAACAGTCTATTCAAGACAATGCTTTTTTTTCCTGTTACTGTGCTCAAAATTCTTTAAGCTTTTATCAGTTACCCAATTCCAAAACCACTTCCACATTTTCAGGTATTTATCACAGTAGCATCCGACTTCTAGGCAACAAAATATGTGTTTGTTTCTAATTGCTTCTGAAACAAATTACCACAAATTTAATGATTTTAAGCAAAAAACTTTGTCATTCCACAGTTCTGGAGATCAGAAGTCCAAAATCAGTCTCACAGTCAAGGTGTCAGCAGTTCTAGTTCCTTCTAGAAGTTGTAGGGGATAATCTGTTTCTTTGTATGTTCCAGTTTCTAGAGGCTGATGGCACTCATTGGTTTATGGCTGCATCACTCCAGTATCACCTTCCATTACTACATCACCTTCACTCTCTGCCTTCTTTCTCTCCTATCTCCTTATAAGGACTCTTGTGGTGTCATTGGGCCCACCCAGATGATCTAGAACAATCTCCCTTATTTAGTCACCCAATTGTAGATTTAATCACTTCTGCAAAATACCCTCATAGTGACATCTGGATTATGTTTTGATTGAATAACTAGGGGCTATACCTTAGTCAAGCTGACACATAAAACTGACCATCAAACTTGAGTGAAATCTTTATAAACTAAATTTAAAAGAACAGTGTTAATAGTAATAGTAGGGTGGTGGTAAATTAAATAAAATTTTACCAATTTGCTAAATTCATCATTTTTTAAGTTAATGTATACTATAAGAAATAAAAAAATCCAACACAGAAATCTATGACTAAAAGTAAACACTTTCTCTGTAAAATATATTTGTTATATCATTCCACATATAATTGTGTTTATTTCATGCTATTCTTAGTATGCTTAAAGTCACCAAAGAATCTACAATTATGACTTTTTTTTAGTTGAAGTATAGGTGATTTACAATATTGTGTTAGTTTCAGGTGTACAGCACAGTGATTCAGTTATACACACATGCACACACGTGTTTGTGTATATATATATATATATACACACAACACACACACACATACATATACAGCCATGTATTTATTCCTTTTCAGATTCTTTTCCCTTATAGGTTATTACAAAATATTGAGTATAGTTCCTGTGCTATATAGGAGGACCCTGTTGTTTATTTTATATATAGTAGTGTGTATCTGTTAATCCCAAACTCCTAATTTATCCCTCCCCACCTTTCCGTTTTGGTAACCATAAGTTTGTTTTCTGTGTCTGTGAGTCTGCTTCTGTTTTGTGAATAAGTTCATTTGTATCTTTTTTTTAGATTCCATATATAAGTGATATCATATACTATTTGCCTTTCTCTGACTTAATTCACTTAGTATGATAATCTCTAGGTTTATCCATGTTGCTGCAACTGTCATTTTCCCCTCTTTTTTATGGCTGAGTAATAGTCCATTGTATATATATGTATGCATTTATGTATATGTGTATGTGTGTGTATGTATGTGTATGTATGTGTGTGTGTATATATATGTATATATATATATATATATATATGCCACATCTTCTTTAGCCATTCGTTTGTCAATGGACATTTTGGTTGCTTCCGTGTCTTGGCTATTGTAAATAGTGCTGCAGTGAATATTGGGGTGCATGTATCTTTTCAAATTATGGTTTTCTCTGGATGTATGCCCAGGAGTGGAATTGCTGGATCATATGGTAGCTGTATTAGTTTTGTAAGGAACTTCTATACTGTTCTCCATAATGGTTGTACCAATTTACATTCCCACCAACAGTGTAGGAGGGCTCCTTTTTCTCCACACCCTCTCCAGCATTTATTATTGTAGACTTTTTGTTGACGGTCATCTGACTGGTGTGAGGTGATACCTCATTGTAGTTTTAATTTATATTTCTCTAATAATTAGCGATGTTGAACATTTTTTCATGTGCCTTTTGGCCATCTGTATGTCTTCTTTGAAGAAATGTCTATTTAGGTCCTCTGACCATTTTGTGATTGGGTTGTTGTTGTTTTTTTGATACTGAGCTGTTTGTATATTTTGGAGATTAATCCCTTGTTGGTCACGTTGCTTCCAAATATTTTCTCCCATTCTGTAGGTTGTCTTTTCATTTTGTTTATGGTTTCCTTTGCTGTGCAAAAGCTTTTAAGTTTAATTAGGTCCCATTTGTTTATTTCTGTTTTTATTTCCATTACTCTGTGTGATGAATCTGAAAAGATATTACTGTGATTTATGTGAGAGAGTGTTCTGCCTATGTTTTCCTCTTGGGGTTTTATAATATCAGGTCTTACATTTAGGTCTTTAATTCATTTTGAGTTTATTTTTTGTGTATGGTGTTAGAGAATGTTCTAATTTCATTCTTTTACATGTAGCTGTCTGATTTTCCCAGCACCAATTTTTGAAAAGACTGTCTTTTTCCCATTGTATATTCTTGCCTTCTTTGTAATATATTAATTGACCATTAGGTGCATGGGTTTATTTCTGGGCTTTCTGTCCTGTTCCTTTAATCTATATGTTTATTTTTGTGCCAATACCATAATGTTTTGGTGACAGTAGCTTTGTAGCAAAGTCTGAAGTCAGGGAGCCTGATTCCTCCAGCTCCATTTTTCTTTCTCAAGGTTGCTTTGGCTATTCAGGTTCTTTTATGTTTCCATGCAAATTGCAAAAATTTTTGTTCTAATTTGTGAAAAATGTCCTTGGTAATTTGATAGGAATTTCATTCAATCTGTAGACTGCCTTCAGTAGTATAGTCATTTTGACAATATTGATTCTTCCAATCCAAGAACATGGTATATCTTTCCATCTGTTTGTGTCATATTCAATTCTTTCATCAGTGTCTTATAGTTTTCAGAGTACAGATCTTCTGCCTACTTACGTAGGTTTATTCCTAGGTATTTTATTCTTTTTGATGCAATGGTAAATGGGATTGTTTCCTTAATTTCTCTTTTGTATCTTTCCTTGCTAGTGTATAGAAATGCAACAGATTTCTCTGTATTAATTTTGTATCCTGCCTTTTTACCAAATTCATTGAGGAGCTCTAGTAGTTTTCTGGTATAGTCTTCAGGATTTTCTATGTATAGTATCATGTCATCTGTAAACAATGAGTTTTACTTCTTTACCAATTTGTGTCTATGTTCATCAGTGATATTGGCCTGTAATTTTCTTTTTTTGTGGTATCTTTGTCTGGTTTTGGTATTAGGGTGATTGTGGCCTCATAGAATGAGTTTGGAAGTGTTCCTTCCTCTGAAATTTCTTGGAATAGCTTCAGAAGGATATGTGTTAATAACTCTTCTCTAAATGTTTTATAGGATTTGCCTATGAAGCCATCTGGCCCTGGATTCTTGTTTGGTGAGAGTTTTTAAATTACAGTTTCAATTTCAGTACTTGTATTTGGTCTGTTTATATTTTCTGTTTCTTCCTGCATCAGTGGAGATTGTACCTTTCTAAGAATTTGTCCATTTCTTCCAGGTTGTTGGTTTAATGGCACAGAGTTGTCTGTAGTAGTCTCTTATGGTCTTTTGTATTTCTGTGGTGTCCATTGTAACTTCTCATTTATCATTTCTAATTTTATTGATTTGGGTCCTCTCCCTTTTTTTCTTGATGAGTCTGGCTAAAGGTTTATCAGTTTTGTTTATCTTTTCAAGAACCAGCTTTTAGTTTCATTGATCTTTTGTATTGTTTTCTTTTTCTCTATTTCATTTATTTCTGCTCTGATTGTTATGATTTCTTTACTTCTACTAACTTTGCATTTTGTTTGTTCTTCTTTCTCTAGTTGCTTTAGGTGTAAGGTTAGGTTGTTTGAGGTTTTTCTTGTTTCTTGAGGTAAGCTTGTGTCACTATAAACTTCCCTCTTAGAATTGGTTTTGCTGCATCGCATAGGTTTTAGATCATTGTGTTTTTGTTTTCATTTTTCTCTGGGTTCCTCTTTGATTTTTTTCAGTGACCACTGGTTCTTTAGTAGCATATTGTTTATCCTCCATATATTTGTGCTTTATGCATTTTTTCCCCGTGTAGTTGATTTCTAATCTCATAGTGTTGTGGTTGAAAAAGATGCTTGATATGATTTCAATTTTCTTAAATTCACTGGGGCTTGCTTTGTGGGCCAGCATGTGATCTGTCTGGAGAAGGTTCCATGTGCACTTGAAAAGAATATGTATTCTGCATCTTTTAGAAGGAACACTATAAATATCAAATAAGTCCATCTGGTCTAACATGTCACTTAAGGCCTGTGTTTCTTTATTGATCTTCTGTCTGGACTATCTGTCCATTAATGAAAGTGGGGTGTTAAATTCCCCCACTATTGTTGTGTTACTGTTGATTTCTCCTTTTATGGCTGTTAGAATTTGCCTTATATACTGAGTTGGGTACCTATATATATTTACAATTGTTATATCTTCTTTTTGGATTAAGCCCTTGATCATTATGTAGTGTCCTTCTTTGTCTCTTGCAACAGTCTTTATTTTAAAGTCTATTTTGTCTTATATGTGTATTGTTACTCCAGCTTTCTTCTGAGTTCCATTTGTATGGAATACCTTTTTACATCCTTTCACTTTCAGTCTGTGTGTGTCTCTAGGTCTGAAGTGGTCTCTTGTAGACAGCATATATACAGGTCTTATTTTTTTATCCATTCAGTCTATGTGTTTTGGTTAGAGCATTTAATCCATTTACATTTAAGGTAATTTTCAATATGTATGTTCTTATTACCATTTTGTTAATTATTTTGGATTTATTTTTATAGATTTTTATTCTTCCTTTCCTCTTTTGTTCTCTTCCATTATGATTTGATGACCATCTTTCCTGTTGTGTTTAGGTTTCTTTTTCTTTTTTGTGTATATATCTATTATAGGTTATTTATTTGCAGTTACCATGAAATTTTGATATAGCAGTCTATATGTATACATGATTTAAGTTGCTCATCTCTTAATTTCAAATGCATTTCAAATATCCTGCATTTGTACACTCCTCCTCTTATAATTACTGGTTTTTATCCTGCATTTGTACACTCCTCCTTAATTATCCTGCATTTGTACACTCGTCCTCTTATACATAATGGTTTTCATATCACATTTGTGTGTAAATGATTTCCTACCTTTACTATATGTTTGCCTTTACCAGTGAGCTTTCCCATTTTGTAATTTTCTTCTTTCTAGTTGTGTGCTTTTATTTTCTGCCTAGAGAAGTTCCTTTAGCATTTGTTGTAAAGCTGGTTTGGTGGTGCTGAATTCTTTTAGTTTTGCTTGTCTGTAAAGCTTTTGATTTCTCCATCAAATCTGAAGGAGAGCCTTGCTGGGTAGAGTATTCTTGCTTGTAGGTTTTCCCCTTTCATTACTTTAAATATATTGCACCTCTCCCTTCTGGCTTGCAGAGTTTCTGCTGAAAAATCATCTGATGGTCTTATGGGGATTGACTTGTATGTTATTTGTTGCTTTACCCTTGTTGCTTTAAATATTTTCTCTTTGTCTTTAATTTTTGTCAGTTTCATTACTCTGTGTCTCAGTGTGTTCCTCCTTGAATTAATCCTGTATGGGACTCTGTGCTACCTGGACATGGGTGACTGTTTCCTTTCCCATGTTAGGGAATTTTTCAGCTATTGTCTCTTCAACTATTTTCTCAGGCCCTTTCTCTCCCTATGGGACCCCTATAATGTGAATGTTAGTACATTTGATGCTGTCTCAGAGGTCTCTTAAACTGTCCTCATTTCTTTTTACTCCTTTTTCTTTATTCCGTTCCATGGCAGTGATTTCCACCACTGTGTCTTCCAGCTCACTGATTCGTTCTTCTGCCTCACTTATTCTGCTATTGATTTGTTCCACTGTATTTTTCATTTCGGTTATTGTATTCTTCAACTCTGTTTGATTGTTCTTTATATTTTCTAACTCTTTGCTAAAAGCTTGTAACTTCTCTGCACATCCGTTTGTTTCTCAAGTTCTTGGATCATCTTTACAATCATTACTCTGAACTCTTTCTTGGGTAGATTGCCTATATCCACTTCACTTAGTTGTTCTTCTGGGGGTTTATCTTGTTCTTTCATCTGGAACATATTCCTTTGCCATCTCATTTTGTTTAAATTTCTATTTGTATTTTTATGTATGTGGTATGTTAGTACCGTTTCTTGACGTTGGATAAATGGTTCTCTATAGGGGATATCCTATGTGTCCCAGCAGTGTACTCCCCTCTCTTTACTCAAGGGCCTAGGACCAGCTGGGCTAGTCCTAGGTTCTGACTTGTGTTTGCAACTCAGTTCACCAGGCTGCAAGATCTTAGGTTTCTTGCTTCTGGTGACTGCCCCCTGGTGAGTGAGGCTGGGCTAGAGGCTTGTGTAGGTTTCCTGGTGGGAGGGGCTGGTGCCTTCGCACTGGTGATTGGAGCTGAGTCTTGGCAGTCTGGTGGTCAGGGAGGTATCAAGTGGTGTGTCTAGAGGTGGCTGTGGGCTCAGGACATCTTTAGACAATCTATCTGCTGATGGGTGAGGCTACGTTCCTACCCTGTTGTTTGTTTGGCCTGAGGCATCCCAGCACTGAAGCTTACAGGATGTTGGATGGGACCAGGTCTTGATGCCAAGGACCTAAACTATCTGCTTTCAGCCAGAGTTCACATAGGTCCCTGCTCTGTCTGCCACCACCTTTTATGACCCCAAACAGAGCCACAGTCACCCCCTGCCTCCCAAGGACACCCTTCAAGACCAGCAGGTACATCTGGCCCAGGCTCCTGTGGAGTCACTGCTTTTACCCTGGAACTTGCTGCATGTGGGACCTTTAGTTCACCCTCCAAGAGAGGAGTTTCTGTCTCCTCCAGTCCTGTGGGGCTCCTGCAGACAAGCCCTGCTGGACCTCAAAGCCAAATGCTCTGGGGGCTTCTCCTCCCAGTACCAAACCCCTGAGCTTGGGAGCCTGGTGTGAGGCTCAGAGTTCTCAATCCTGTGGGAGAACTCAGGCAGTATAACTGTTCTCCAGTTTGTGAGCTGCGAACCTGGGTGTTATGGTATTTGAGAATATCATGAGTGTGCTCCTCCTACCACCTCGTGGTTTCTTCTTTATGTATTTGGATGAGGAATATCTTTTTTGTAGATTCCACTCTTTTTTACTGATGGTTCCTTCACAGTTAGTTGTATTTTTCTGAGTTCATGAGAGGAGGTGAGCTCAAGGTCCTCCTACTCTGCCATCATTTTTCCCTCTCTCCTATGGCTTCTTAAAGCACTGTTTTTATCATTCTCATCACTGGCCCTAGGATGGCCTCCATTATGATATGTTTTAATAAAAATTTATTGTCTGAAAAGTTATTTAAAAATTAGGTAAACATGAGACCACTATTCAGCTCTCATTACAGACTGTCACCTCAATGTCTCTGTTTCTAATGTAAGTTGGAGTTACTGTTTCAAAAAAAATACAGAGAAGTTGATCTCCTTTTTAAGATGTGATAAATATCACTAGGGAATGTAGAATAAATAAAATAAATGTAAATAGCCTTGATATGAAAACCCCATTAAGCTTAAAATCAAGGCCATGTTTTCATACAAACAATAGTCAGTGTTCTGTTGGAACATTTCTGTGTGAGAGTTTTCCCAAAGTTTACGAAGATTAACGCTTAATCTCTTAAAGCTGATTTATTCAGATAAAGAAGTAGGTGTATAATCTAACTCCCACAGCAGATAATCATATTATAATTAAGTTCTAGGTAAAATAAGAATGCCATGTGTAAAAAACCTCAACAAAATATTAGCAAACCAAATGCAATAATACACTAAAAGGATCATTTATCATTATCAAGTGAGTTTTACCCCAGGGTTGCAAGGATGGTTCAATGTCTGCAGATCAATTAATGTGGTATATCACATAAACAAATTGAAGAATAAAACTCATATGATGATCTCAATAGATGCAGGAGAAGATTTTGACAAAGTTCAGCATACATTTATGACAAAAAAAAATCTCCAGAAAAAGCGTATAAAGGAAACATATCTCAACATAATAAAGGCATATACACAACAAGCCCATGTGTAACATAATGAAAAGATGAAAGCATTTCCTCCAAGATCTGGAACAAAACAAGGATGCCCACTCTCACCACTTTTAGTATTGGAAGTCCTAGCCACAGTCCTAGCAATCAGACAAGAAAAAGAAATGAAATCCAGTTTGGAAGGGAGAAGTAAAACTACCACTGATTGCAAATGACATGATACTATAGAAGGACAATCCTTAAGATACCACGAAAAAATTACTAGAACTCATGAATGATCTCAGTCAAGTTGCAGGACATTATACAAAATTAATATACAGAAATCTGTTGCATTTCTATATACCAACAATGAACTATAAGAAAGAAAAAAATTTTTTAAGATTCTATTTACAATTGCATCAAAAAGAACAAAATACATGGGAATAAATCTAACTAAAGAGGTAAAATATCTGTATTTGGAAAACTATAAGACAGTGAGGAAAGAAATGAAGATGACACAAATAGATGGAAATATATATAATGTTCATGAATAGGAAAAATTAATATTGTTAAAATGACCATACTACTCAAGGCAATCTATAGATTCAGTTCAATCCCTATCAGAATACCAATGGCATTTTTGTTTTTTTCATAGAGCTAGTACAAATAATTCTAAATTTTGTATGGAAAGACAAAAGTCAAAATAGTCAAAACAATCTTAAGAAAGAAGAACAAAGCTGGAGGTATGCTCCCTGATTTCAAACTATACTACAAAGCTACAGTCATCAAAATCATACAGTACTGGCACAAAAATAGACATATACATCAATGGACCAGAATAGAGAGCCCAGAAATAAACCAACATTTTTATGGTCTGTTAATGTACAACAAAGGAGGCATATGGTGAGAATATACAATGGGGAAAAGACATCCTCTTCAGTAAATGATTTGGGACAGTTGGACAGCTACATGCAAAAGAATCAAACTGGATTACTCTCATGCCATGCACAAAAATAAATTCAAAACAGATTAAGGAGTTTGTAAGACATGCAATCACATAAAAGTGGACATTTTGAGACTTTCTTCTCACAAAATTGCTCTTTTCATTACAATTTTCACTTTTTGAAATTAAATAGGTATTATAATTTCAGATTGGGGAAAGTTGAAAAATGTGTATGAGATTTGGGTTTTTAAAAATTATTTAAAAATAAATTTAGCTATACACAATTTTAAAAAGGTAGCTAGATTTCTATTTACCTAACTTATGGTCCCAAATAGCCATCAGTTAATCATTTATTCCCTTATATTACATAGTACATTTCTCCTTGATCACATAGATTGTGAGATACAAAAGATCATAGAAAAAAATTAAACTCTTTCACGTACCAAATATTTATTGTGTACCTATTGTGTACCAAACACTATCCTAAACATTAGGGATAGTGCAAATAGCATTTTAAGTTTTTAGTTAATATTTCAAAACATGATTTTCAAATAAAAATATCAATGTACCAAAACCAAATGGACCATCATTGCAATTCTTTTTCGGTGAATATCATGCAGTCATACATAAAATACTGCTGCTTCCTAGGGAAGAAAAGCAGCTTTGTAGATATCTAGCAAAGATCTTTAAAAAAAGAGTAGCCTGAGAACTAGGAGAACCAAGTGTCATGGACGAAATGGTGTCACGGGCCTCAATGGAGAAATGGATTATCAGAAGTAGAGAGTGGTCAACAATTTCAAATGAAATAAGGTCACTGGCTTTGCCAAGCAGAAAGTCATTGGTGTCTGTTATCAGATATGAGTGAGCACATGACAAATAGCAATGGTTGATGGAGCATGAGTCAGTGGGTACAGATTACTCATTTAAAAAATGTTGTGAAAGGAAAGGTGAAGAGGATAGTGGAAAGCTGAGAAAGAGAGAGGTTTGTTCATACTTTTATTTTTAGTATGAAGAATAAGCATGATTTTAGGTTTAGGAGGATAGCTACTGGGAAGGAGAAATGAAACATGTAGGAGAATAAAGAGTGGGAATTTCTTGGGACAAGGAGAAAAAGGGTTTAGCTATAAAGTTTAGAGCTGAAAGTCCACCTTCTAAAATTAAAAAGTGGAAGATTAAAATGGGTAAATAAGGATAAATAATAATAATAACGGTAAGTAATAAGGTAATAATCGTTGACATTATTTGAAATATATATACACACACTCATACATACACACAGATACACATACGTATGTATATCTCTGTTCAAAGTCCTTGATATGTTGTAATAGGCACTATTATTATCCTTATTTTATTGATGAGTACGCTGAGACACAGATGGGTTAATAATTTGCAGAAATTATACAATTACTAAGGAGGAGGGCCATGATTTGAATGAAGGAATCATTTTAGAGTCCAGATTCTTATCCACCACATCTCAATAAAGCTGATTAATTCTGTAAATGAAAATGAGAAAAACTGAGGATATTTTCTTAACCCTTCTATTTTTGGCCTGTAAGATAAGGAGAAAATACATTTACTGAGAATTATGAGGACAGGAATAGAAAGAGTTTTAAGATGATGGCAAAGAAAACTATGGAATCATATGTTTCTGTGTGTTTTCTCTCATAAAATAGCTTTACTTTGGAATGAGAAACTAATAAAATTTTTGCGGAATTTTAGTAGGTACTTATCAGAAAGATCAGAGTTACTAAATTTTCTGATTTAGTTACTAAATTTTTAGGTGGTAGAGTTAAATTCTTACCTATGAGATTTTTCAAAATTAGCAGAGGTCTTAATACTTTTAAAACCTCAGAACATATTAGCATTTAAGACAGGACAAGACATTACATTTTTATTTTCCATTAAGGAATCAAAAACAAGTGTTCTACATATAACTAGTTCCAACTCTATGTATATGTTTTCTCCTAAAAGTAAACTACTGGTCCCTGCCTTTGAATATTGTATTAGTTTGCTAACACAGACGAGGAGGCTTAAACAAGAAAACTCATTTTCTCACAGTTCTGGTGGCTGGAGGTCCAAGATCAAAGTGTCGGCAGGTTTGGTTTCTTCTGAGGCCTCTCTTCTTGGCTATGTTCGTGCTGTGTCCTCACATGGTCTTTGCTGTGTTGTCTGTGTCCTAATATCTTCCTCTTATAAGGACATCAGTCATACTGAATTAGGGCCCACCCATATTACCTTATTTTCTCCTCTTTGAAGGCCCTATCTCCAAATACAGTCACATTCTGAGGTACTGGGAGTTAGGATTTTTAGCACATAAATTTAGGGGATTGGGGAAGGGGACACAATTTGATCCATAACAAAGAACATTAAAAAAAACTTATATGTTTGTTCATCTGTCTGGTCAGAACAAGAGTGGGATTACTTCAAGAGCAGGTTTGAGCTATCCTTTTCCTCAGCATCCTTAGCACTCTGGAATAAAAACTCATAATGATGAGCTTTGATAGTAAAGAAAAATGAATATCAGTCTAACAAGGAAAGAATGAAGTAAAAAATAATTGGCACATTTAGTGTTCTAGGAATCAGGGGAAAAAAAGTAAGTCAGCAACCCTTGTGCACTGTGACTTTATCAAAACAGCAACAAACTTTCTTCAGTGGCTGCTTCAGACTGAATTAAGATTCACTTCACCTTTACAATCAAAAACTGCTGGTGCTTAACTGGAATAGTTTGGGCCAGGCACTGTGGTAAGCACTCTATTGTCACTGTTTTCATTAATACTCATACAAACTGATGGTTAATGCAAATATTTTCCTAATTTTCAGTTAAGGCTTAAACAGATTATATTACAGTGGTGAACAGAACCTAAACTTGAATCCAAACCTCACTTATTCCAAAGTCCATGATTTTAATCTTAACAGAATACTAACTTACCAAATATCTCTGGTATCAATAGACATTATGAGGACTGGATAATGTGACCCAGATTTTGATATTACCAAAATGCATAAGACAAATCTCTAAAAATCTAATTTTGTGATGGCAATGGGTAAAGATTTAGATATCATATTTGAACCTTTAAATATGATTTGTAACTCTTTAACACAAAATACTGGTAGTCCCAAAATCGTGCAAATGACACTAATGATTTTGTGGAATTTCAGTGGCAATGCTGCATGAAATGGTTTGTTGCATTAAACGTGTAAAGTTGCGCTACATGGGGCATAAGTCATGAGAAGATGTGGCTCAATAAAAGTGGCTTTATTAGCATTATTGACCAAAAATGTTACCTGATTCATGATGGTTAACAAAGAGAAGATTTATTTGGCTTATGGCTCATGTTTTCAATGCTAACCATTTTTGCCAGTATTATCATACTTAAATTACATTATTTCTGACGTTCCAAGTGAACAGTGCTGAAGAAATAGGAAATCACATTTCCCATAATACTTAGCGTAATATATTAAATGCACTATATATATATATATTTATTTATTTTTTGCTGTACGCGGGCCTCTCACTGTTGTGGCCTCTCCCGTTGCGGAGCACAGGCTCCGGACGCGCAGGCTCAGCGGCCATGGCTCACGGGCCCAGCCGCTTCGCGGCATGTGGGATCTTCCCGGACCGGGGCACGAACCTGTGTCCCCTGCATCAGCAGGCGGACTCTCAATCACTGCGCCACCAGGGAAGCCCCACAATAAATATTTTTGAAATAAAGGAAAAGCAAAAGAATTGATACACGAGCATTATTTATTAATCTATTCACACCTAAAGTCAAGAGTAACTGCTCATGTTAACAAAGTATATTTTCATATCAGTGAAATAAAACACTTCGATACTTTCTATGAAGAATAAATAAATATGATGTATATGGTTTTCTAAACCTTGATGTAAAGTCCTGCTAAAGAGATGAGTGCAAGTAAAAACATACTATTACTTATTAAATGGTAGAACCTTTAATATTTCATTTTAAATGAGAGTAAGCAGATTGTGTTCTTGGTAAATACTAAAAGAATATTTGACAAATTGAATTAAATAAGACAAGAATAAAAAGGCTAATTTAACAGAGTCTATAGGGAGGTGATAATTTCAGACTGCAATATTATCTTGTGCAAAAGTATTAAACTACTTGATAACTAACTGTGATTCTGTCTCCTCAAAGATAAGAAAATATTAAGTTTAGGTAAAGCTTATCTTTTTTTAGGATAATTCAATCCAGACACTAAATTCTTTTGTAGCTTTACTACTAAACCAATCACTTTTGTAAGGAACTCAGTAATAAAAGGAGCACATAGTGTATACTCACCAAGTAAGGTAAACAGTGGTATGGATTTGATTTATACGCTATGTCTAAGAAATTTCGTGCACAGCAGAAACAGGAATGGCATATGTGGATATAACTGCAAGTCATATTATGAAGTCACTTGTATTTTAAGAATCCATCTGTTACCGGATGATTTTAAAGTAAGATAAATGTTTGTTGGCTTAATACTATTCTCAGAAAAAATATTAATAACCTGATTTATAAGCAAAAGTCATCAGTTAATCCTTACGGTTATTGGTCATACTTCATTATAATGTGACAAAACTAGTAGTTCAGACTATCTACTCTAGAAAGCCCCTTTCATCATCCTGACTGGTAGAGATTTCATTTTACTCTGAGTGCCTGTAAAAGTCTCTTTATACTCATACCACCCTTGTGTCATACTAACTTGTAGTTATTTCTGCTGGTAAAATTTTCTCTACTACCTTGTAAATTCCAAGAGGGCAAGAATCTTGATTTTCAGAGAGCATAAGATTCCTTCCTTTGGTGAATATCACTAATTGCTTAGTAAGTTCCAGCAAGTCTGCAGCCAGGGTCAGACTGCCGCAAAGGCATTTGTACAACAGTCAACACAGTGTCCTGAGGGCCTACAGTGGGCTGGGCTGGAGATACACTGATGGGCAAGGTACATTGTCTGCCCTCTTACAACAAAGAAGCTGTTTCAATAAAAATAGAATAATATTATAAATAAGGCTAGAAGCAAATTGTGCAAACTGGGAAGACGTGCTTATCTCTGACTTCATGGATGTGTGTGTGTACCATGTGGGTATCGAGAAAGTGAAACTGAAGTGTGACGTGTGAACACAAATTAAGTAAGTGAAATACAGGTAAGGAAAGAGCACATTCAATATTTATCTAGAGGTAAGAGAGAGACTGTCTCACTCAATACATTCCAACTGTTTAGCAGAGTAGACATTTAATAAATCCTAATAGAATTATTTAATTTGGGTATACATTCAGAAGATAGACTTATCCTCCCTTTGAATCTGTGTTCATATATGCAAATTACACAGAAAGAATCCCCTGCATTCGAGTATGTGGAAAACTTATGCATTGACTTACACTTCCTATAGCTTAAATAACTCATTTGTCATTAATACCTCTTCAGAATGACAGACTGTATTATGTAATGTGCTAAATACAAATATCAGTCACAGTTTGCTCCCTTGCATTGTGAATACATTTTAATAATAGCAATGGAGGTAAATCAGAGTGTGAGGAAAATGTTATGGAGTTTACAAAATAAATTATAAATAAGAGTCTAATGCTATATGAGAGGTCTTTAATCAATTACTGAATTTGGCTTCTGAGTATAAATACATGGCTCATGTCATTCTGGTGGAAATTGCTTGGAAAATTATGCTTCTATTTTTATTAATTTTGAAACAAATGTTCATCTTTTCTCTGAACTCTGTTCTCTGCTTAACATTGGTAGAGGAGAAAGGTTATTGTAGATGTCTTTTTTGAATGGTGACTAAATTAATCTTATTTTCTATTATTATCTATTAGGTGAAACTAACAGGCACTTTTCACAGACATTAGCTGTTCCAGACTTCAGTACTCCTGTCATCCTAACCATGCACATTACTATATGATGACCTGCCTTGCCAATTCATTTCATCCTGTCTAGCCCATTCAAATCCCAGGGTTTTGTGAATATAGCAAAAACACAGAACTTTACACTCTACAAAGGTTTTGCCATTTCAGATTTTATGGCTTAATGAATAATTCTGTTCTTAGCCATCACTCTACACAGATAGGTGTCTAAGCAACATTATCCTGCAGATTCAAAAGGGATGAGACAAAAGGAACTTATGTAAATGTGCTTTATTACATGATAAAGGCATTCCTGTATATCTGATGCATACTTATATTAATACCAACATTCCTTTTTATGTTTTTTTTCAGGTTTTATTTAGTGTTGTTTCTGTCTTGGCACTCAACCAAACTTAAATTGTCAGCAGCCCTGAAGTTGCAAAGGATGGAACACTTTGGATCTTTAGAAAATCAAATGCTTCTAAAGATAAGAATTCATTCTGTTATCTTGAGTATATTACTATTGTTTTTTTTATTTTTTAAATTGGAGTATAATTGCTTTACAATGTTGTGTTAGTTTCTGCTGTACAATGCAGTGAATCAGCTATATGTATACCTATATCCCCCTCCCTCTTGGACGTCCCTCCCATGCACCCATCTAGGTCATCACAGAGCACTGAGCTGAGCTTCCTGTGCTTTACAGAATGTTCCCACTAGCTATCTATTTTACGCATGGTAGTGTATATATGTCAATCCTAATCTCCCAATTCGTCCCACCCTCCCTTTCCCCCCGTGTCCACATATCCTTTCTCTACGTCTGTGTCTCTATTCCTGCCCTGCAAATATGTTCATCTGTACCATTTTTCTACATTCCACATATATGTGTTAATATACGATATTTGCTTTTCTCTTTCTGGCTTACTTCACTCTGTATGACAGACTCTAGGTCCATCCACATCTCCACAAATGACCCAATTTTGCTCCTTTTTAGGGCTGAGTAATATTCCATTGTATATATGTATCACATCTTCTTTATCCATTCATCCATTGTTGGACATTTGGGTTGTTTCCATGTCCTGGCTATTGTAAATAGTGCTGCAATGAAAATGTGGGTACATGGCTCCTTTTGAATTATGGTCTTCTGAGGGCATATTCCCAGTAGTGGGATTGCTGGGTCATATGATAATTCTATTTTTAGTTTTTTAAGGACCTCCATACTATTCTCCATAGTGGCTGTATCAAGTTACATTCCCACCAACAGTGCAAAAGGGTTCCCTTTTCTCCACACCCTCTCCAGCATTTACTGTTTGTAGATTTTTTGATTATGGCCATTCTGACCTGTGTGAGGTGATACCTCATTGTAGTTTTGACTTGCATTTCTCTAATAACTAGTGATGTTGAGCAGCTTTTCATGTGCTTGTTGGCCATCTGTATGTCCTCCTTGGAGAGATGTCTATTTAGGTCTTCCACCCATTCTTTTGATTGGATTGTTTGGTTTTTTTTGATATTGAGCTCCATGAGCTGTTTATATATTTTGGAGTTTAATCCATTGTCTGTTGCTTCATTTGCAAATATATTCTCCCATTCTGAGGGTTGTCTTTTCATCTTGTTTATGCTTTCCTTTGCTGTGCAAAAGGTTTTAAGTTTTATTAGGTCCTATTTGTTTGTTTTTGTTTTTATTTTTATTACTCTCGGAGGTGGGTCAAAAAAGATCATGCTGTGGTTTATGTCAAAGAGTGTTTTTCCTATGTTTTCCTCTAAGAGTTTTATAGTGTCCAGTCTTCCATTTAGGTCTTTATTCAGTTTTGAGTTTATCTTTGTGTATCATGTTAAAGAATGTTCTAATTTCATTCTGTTACATGTAGCTGTCTGGTTTTCCCAGTACCACTTATTGAAGAGGCTGTCTTTTCTCCATTGTATATTCTTGCCTCCTTTGTCATAAATTAGGTGACCATATGTGTGTGGGTTTATCTCTGGGCTTTCTATCCTGTACCATTGATCTGTATTTGTGTTTTTGTGCCAGTACCATCCTGTCTTGATTACTGTACCTTTGTAGTATAGTTTGAAGTTGGGGAGCCTGATCCTTCCAGCTCCATTTTTCTTCCTCAAGATTGCTTTTGCTCTTCAGGGTCTTCTGTGTTTCCATACAAATTGTAAAAATTTTTTGTTGTAATTCTGTGAAGAATGCCATTGGTAATTTGATAGGGATTGCATTGAATCTGTAGGTTGCTTTGGGTATTTTTTTCACAATATTAATTCTTCTAATCCAAGAAGAATCCATCTGTTCATGGTGTATTTCTCCATCTTTTTATGTCATCTTAGATTTCTTTCATCAGTGTTTTATAGTTTTCTGAGTACAGGTCTTTTGCCTCCTTAGGTAGGTTTATTCCTAGGTATTTTATTATTTTTGTTGCAGTGGTAAATGGGATTGTTTCCTTAATTTCTCTTTCTGATCTTTTGTTGTTAGTGTATAGGAATGCAAGAGATTTCTGTGCATTAATTTTGTATCCTGCAAACTTACCAAATTCATTGATTAGTTCTAGTAGTTTTCTGGTGGCATCTGTAGGATTTTCTATGTATAGTATCATGTCATCTGCAAACAGTGACAGTTTTACTTCTTCTTTTCCAATTTGTATTCCTTTTATTTCTTTTTCTTCTCTGATTGCCGTGGCTAGGACTTCCAAAACTATGTTGAATAAGAGTGGTGAGAGTGGACATCCTTGTCTTGTTCCTGATCTTAGTGGAAATGATTTCAGTTTTTCACCATTGAGAATGATGTTTCCTGTGATTCTGTCATATATGTCCTTTATTATGTTGAGGAAGATTCCCTCTATGCCCATTTTCTGGAGAGTTTTTATCATAAATGGGTGTTGAATTTTGTCAAAAGCTTTTTCTACATCTATTGAGATGATCATATGGTTTTCAATCCTTAATTTGTTAACATGGTGCATCACATTGATTGATTTGCATATACTGAAAAACCTTGAATTCCTGGGACAAATCCCACTTGATCATGGTGTATGATCCTTTTAATGTGTTGCTGGATTCTGTTTGCTAGTATTTTGTTGGGGAATTTTGCATCTATTACAGTGATATTGGTCTGTAATTTTCTTTTTGTATATTTGTCTGGTTTTGGTATCAGGGTGATGGTAGCCTCATAGAACGAATTTGGCAGTGTTCCTCCCTCTGCAACTTTTTGGAAGAGCTTGAGAAGGATAGGTATTAGCTCTTCTCTAAATGTGATAGAATTCGCCTGTGAAGCCATCTGGTCCTGGATTTTTGTTTGCTGGATTTTTTTTTTTTTTTTTTTGTGGTACACGGGCCTCTCACTGTTGTGGCCTCTCCCGTTGCAGAGCACAGGCTCCGGACGCACAGGCTCAGCAGCCATGGCTCACGGGCCTAGCCGCTCCGTGGCATGTGGGATCTTCCCAGACTGGGGCACGAACCTGTGTCCCCTGCATCGGCAGGCGGACTCTTAACCACTGCGCCACCAGGGAAGCCCTTGCTGGAATATTTTTAATTACAGTTTCAATTTCATTACTTTGATAAGTCTGTTTATATTTTCTAATTCTTCCAGGTTTGTTTAGTCTTGGAAAATTGTACCTTTCCAAGAATTTGTGCATTTCTTCGAGGTTATCCATTTTATTGCCACATAATTGCTTGTAGTAGTCTCTTATAATCCTTTGTATTTGTACAGTGTCAGTTGTAATTTCTTTTTCATTTCTAATTTTATTGGTTTGCGTTCTCTTTTTTTCTTGATGAGTCTGGCTAAAGGTTTATCAATTTTATCTTTTCAAAGAACCAACTTTTAGTTTTATTGAATTTCGTTATTGTTTTCTTCATTTATAGATTCATTTATTTCTGCTCTGATCTTTATGGTTTCTTTCCTTCTACTGACTTTGGGTTTTCTTTGTTCTTCTTTCTCTAGTTGCCTCAGGTGTTAGGTTAAATTGTTTATTTGAGATTTTTCTTGTTTCTTGAGGTGAGATTGAATTGCAATAAACTTCCCTCTTAGAACTGCTTTTGCTGTGTCCCACAGGTTTTAGGTCATAGTGTTTTTGTTGTCATTTGTTTCTATGTATTTAGTTATTTCCTCTTTGATTTCTTCAGTGATTTCCTGGTTATTTTGTAGCACACTGTTTAGCCTCCATGTATTTGTGTTTTTTATGTGTTTTTTTTTTCCTGTAATTGCTATCTAATCTCATAGCCTTGTGGTTAGAAAAGGTGCTTGATATGATTTCAATTTTCTTAAATTTACTGAGGCTTGATTTGTGACCCAGGATGTGATCTATTCGGCAGAATGTTCTGTGTGCACTTGAGAGGAAAGTGTATTCTGCCACTTTCGGGTGGAATATCCTATAAATATTAACAAGATCTATCTGGTCTGTTGTATCATTTAGAGCTTGGGTTTCCTTATTTATTTTTTGTTTGGATGATCTGTCCATTGGTAAAAGTGGGGTGTTAAAGTCCCTACTATTACTGTGTTACTGTTGATTTCCCCTTTTATGGTTGTTAGCCTTATGTATTGAGGTGCTCCTATTTTGGGTGCATAAATATTTATAATTGTTATATCTTCTTATTGGATTGATCCCTTGATCATTATGTAGTGTCCTTCCTTATCTCTTGTAACAGTCTTTATTTTAATGGCTATTTTATCTGATATGAGTATTGCTACTCCAGCTCTGTTTTGATTTCCATATACATAGAATATCTTTTTCCATTGCCTCACTTTCAGTCTGTATGTGCCTGCAGGTCTGAAGTGAGTCTCTTGTAGACAGCATATATATGGGTCTTGTTTTTGGATCCATTCAGCTAGTCTCTGTCTTTTAGTTGGGGCATTTAATCCATTTACGTTTAAGGTAATTATCAATATGTATGTTCCTATTACTATTTTCTTAATTATTTTAGGTTTGTTTTTGTGGGTCTTTTTCCTCTCTTGTGTTTACCGCCTAGAGAAGTTCCTTTAGCATTTGTTGTAGAGCTGGCTTGGTGGTGCTGAATTCTCTTAGCTTTTGCTTGTCTGTAAAGCTTTTGATTTCACTGTCGTATCTGAATGAGATCCTTGCTGGGTAGAGTAATCTTGGTTGTAGGTTTTTTGCTTTCATCACTTTAAGTATATTCTGCCACTCCCTTCTGGCCTGCAGAGTTTCTGCTGAAAAATCAGCTGATAACCTTATGGGGATTCCCTTGAGTGTTATTTTTTGCTTTTCCCTTGTTGCTTTTAATGTTTTCTTAGTATTAATTTTTTGTTAGTTTGATTAATATGTGCTCAGCTTGTTCCTCCTTGGGTTTATTTCCTTTCCCATGTTAAGTAAGTTTTCAACTATAATCCCTTTGAATATTTTCTCAAACCCTTTCTTTTTCTCTTCTTCTTCTGAGACCCCTATAATTTGAACATTGTTGCGTTTAGTGTTGTCCCAGAGGTCTCTGAGATTGTCTTCAATTCTTTTGATTATTTTTTCTTTATTCTGCTCCTCGGCAGTTATTTCCACCATTCTGTCTTCCAGTCTATTTTTTTTTTCATTTCTTCCCTCACTTACTTTTGCTACTCATATTAACATATTCTATTATTATCGAACGAGTACCTTCTGTCACGTAATTCCAAGAAAAATCTCCTACAGTGTCCAGAAGATATATCAGTTGAGTATATTAGCTCAATAAATACTGTTAAATAATTGAAGAGCTATCATTCTCTTCACCCACAGTTGTCCCTCTCCTTAGGGACCCTCTACTTTCTTCATTTACACTATTTGAAAGTTTGAAGGGAGAAATCACATCAGTTTTTGAAAATCTTTGTATGCTATAGTGGTCATTTTGCATACTGGCCAGATTAACTTATAATGATGTAGCTTTAAAAAACAATGAGTCTGTTAAGGAAAATTAAGGCAAAAACTCAAAATAGTTTATGCTAGTTGAGTGCTTACTAAATACTAGGCACTATTCTTTTTTATTTATTTTATTTCAGCCACACCAAGTGGCTTGAAGGATCTCAGTTCCCTGACCAGGGATTGAACCCAGGCCATAGCAGTGAAAGCCCGGAATCCTAACCACTAGGCCACCAGGGAACTCCCAATACTAGGCACTATTCTAAGCAACATATGTTATTAAATCTTTGAATCTCATCAGTCCTTGAGATTGCAACTAGCATTATATCTTTCTTTCTGAAAGAGGAAATGGAGGCAAGGAGAGGTGAATTATTTACCCAAAGATATAGCTTGTAAGTGTTGAACAGTGAAGGAGGGGCTGGGTTGAATCTAGGTAGATATCCTGGTTCTAGAATCCCTGCTTCTAACCAGTATCCTATACTACCTCTCATACTTTCTCATAGAAGCTTAAATTTCTACACTCCTTCCCCCTAATAATTACAACAGTCCAGCCAGGCAAGCATTATAAGTCAAAGAATTGCTTTTACTCTGCAAATGAAGCTTTAATACAAGTCCTTTCACAACCTAATTATATGGCTGATACATAGCAAGTTTATAATAGCTATTTTTATTACCCACAAAGTGATGAGTTCTCTTTTAGGTTATAAAGGGTATAGAAAAGGGTATATGCAGTGAACTGTGCCTAGAAGAACTTGACATTTCTTTGAGGAGATACTATAGACAAGAATGAAACAAAAGAAAAGCATGTGGCAGTAATTAAGGGAGTGATATGGATGTGTGAAGCACACATGACAAATCCTGAATGTTGTTTAAGAGGGAGATCACTCTGACTTGCAGTTCTAGGAAAAACCCACATCTCTTAATGCTGTGGAGGGATGTGAACTGAATGATAAGAATCCCACAAAGTCGAGACCAGATGACAGCAATAAAATCTCTTCCATTCTAGTTAAACATGAGTATGGAATTTTAGAAAAGAATATGTACATTCTTGAGACAAAAAGGTGTGCGTAGGTCTGGAGGAAAGGGTCAATTTTACAGTAGGGAGATTTCTGGTGAGATGGAGCAACTAGATTGAGATCACACGACGCCTGGAGAAGACATAAATAAATTACAATTTGAGATGCAGTATTTTAGAGAGTAATTCAATGAAAGCATTGTTCATGATAGATAGAAACTTTTAAAAAATTACGTCAGGGAAAGGGAAATTACAAAGAAGATCAACAGTTATTCCGAAATGAAGGAATGAAAACATGGTCTATAATGATGACAATGAATAGGAAAAGTACTTGATGAATAAATGGTTCAGGTGAAACAGGAGTAGAGGAAGTAAAAAATAGTAATAAGTGAGTTTAGATTCTGATTGGGAATAAAAGTAATGATTTTACTAACAATGAAAATAGGAAGGTTTCTGATTTTTAGGTGGGAAAACAACTTTGGTATGTTATGAGTTTACATTAATAATATAAAAAGGAAAATTTCAGTAAATGTCTACAGACTTCACACTATTCCATTAGTGAGGAGATAAACTGGCAAATTTGGACTTGGGATAATAATAGTGAAGATCCCAGTATGAATCATCACAATGATTGAACTCTCTAAAAGGGAAAATATGGCCATCCATATTTTTCTGCAGGAACTGCACTTGTACAGTCAGAAACAAAATATAGGGAGGAACATTCGATAGTATAGGAAAATGATAGGAAAATATTAAATGACTCATCCCTTGGTTCAGGTGTGGAAAAACTGTGTGGTCAACAGAGAACTAATTGAATAATGAAGTAAGAAGTGTATGATAGTAATTATAATTCAGATAAAGGAAAAAGCATGCTAATAGATATGATAACATAGGCTTGATGCAATGTCATCAAAATGTGTTCAGAGAGGAAGGACACTAAGTTCAAGGACTTTAGATAGAAGTGCCAAAAAGTGATGTGATCCAGGCTGTCATCAAGCTATAGAAGAAAGTGAAAATAGAGATCAAGAGTTGAGAAGTGTTACTGAAAATTGTGGGGAGATTGATAAGTGCACTAGAGCAACAATAAGAATGCTATCATCCAAGAAAGATTGCATGAGAGGGAAGGGAAAGCAAAAGGAAGACTACTGGTTTCAATTGTCTAAGGAGATGGAAAGGAAACTTGGTATGTAGTTGGAGGAGAGTATTGGCTAACATTTAGTTTTATCAGCATGTCAGTAAAATAGAACTGCATATTGAAAATTATACTTTGTAGAAATCTAAAACAAGTTAACGAGGTTTGCAAGAGCTGAAAATATTCATTTGAATATGGCGTGAAGTATTACTGAGACTGCTATTCTGCAAAAGTGACAAAGCCACATACTGTTTTATAGTAGGTGTTGCAAATAAGACTACTGAAAAATTCTGGAATATAATTTATCTTATGCCATTTTTAAAGCAACATAATTAAAACTCAAGGAAAAATCTGTACATCGATTTCTGTCTTAGGAAATTTATATTCACAAACCATTTATAATGGTTTGTTTTAGGATAACTTCTTTGGACATTCTCTCTCTCTCTCTCTCTCTCTCTCTCTCTCTCTCTCTCTCTCTTTCTCTTTCAGCACTTTTAACCAGATATGTGATACTGAAAAGCTCAGAACAGCAAGTTGAATATGTAAATGATACTTCTTGATTTCCAGTAAACTTGGTGTTTTAGGCTTATGATTTGAGAATAAACAAAGCACATCTCAGTGAGTATATGAAATTGAAACACGTTGCCCTTTCAAATAATAACAGGCATCTTCACTCCTACAAATTATAACAGTATTTCAAGAGGAACCTTGGATTTACTTGTTTCCTTGCCTATTTCTACAGGTGCTCTACTGTTTTCTTAAGAATTCTGAATTCACCATACAGCCCCTCAAAGACCTATTTATAATGCATAGTACATTGATTTCATCTGCTGAATTCATGCCATAGATCTCTCAAAAGGAAAGGAAAGTTCTAATATGTATACTTTCTTTTATTACTTTCTATGAACAATGCCTCTTCTAACACTATAGCACAGATTTTTTTTCTTTAGTTGCCATTTACAACTTCCTCATTCAAGTCAAAACTACAAAAAATTTTTTTCAGTCACATTGCTTACATAGAAATGAGGGGCAATTAAAGTGGCTTAATAGCAACTAATCACAAGAGACTTGTGAGAAAAAATCAGCATTATTTGAGCTAAGTCTGAAAAAGTTTATACCCTTGAAGGTGACAGAATCAGTTCCGTGCCTTAAATCCACTAACCTTTCCATAGTTTTGTTATATCTTTTTCCCACTAGATAATCCTTTCCTGTCTCATTTTATTTCTTTGCCATCAAACATAGATTGACTTATACCTCATGTGTAAAGCCAGATATTATTGGCATTGATCACTATTGGTTGTCAAGAAACATTATAAGACAAATAGAACAAAAAAGAAAGTGAGTTTCGAAAAGCCTGGCTAAATTTTAATGTATTATTTAGGAAATACTGGAGATACGCTAATAATCAGTTATACAACTGTGTTGATTGCAGAAGTTGCAAATTCTTCCTCTCCATGTATGTGGGCAACCCCTTTGCAGTTCTTCCCATCAGTGTGAGTTCATTCTTCCATCCCCTGAATATGGACTTGGCCACGTAACTTGGATTGACCAATGAGACATTAGTAAATATGACCTGTAAGATGTTTGTTGGATCCAGATCTTTCTTGACGCTCGGAGGCTGTCCCAAGATGGCCTGTTGGATAATGAGAGATTTGTGGCCCAGTAACCCAGAAGACAGCCTGCCAACTGTCACACATATGAGGGTGGCCATCCTTGATCATCCAGCCACCATCTGATCTACCAGCTGGCCAGAGATCTGAAAAGCTAACACAGAACAGAAGAACCACCCAGCCAACCCATATAATAGTGGGATAAATAAGCAGGTTTTGTTTTTTTTTAAAGCAAAACACTGAATTCTGGGATGGTTTGTTAAACAAGTCTAGCTGATATAAACTAATCTCTCAACTAAACTAGGGATCAAAAAAGAAATTTATGTAATTATGTTTAAACTGACATTTAACACAAAAATGATCCTGATCAGGGATTAGTAATCTCACTATCCCCACCCTCACTCACCTACTGACACCTTATTTTGCAGTGATCCAATATTGGGACATTTATTTATATCTGAATCACTATCTGTTCCCAAAGTCCACCTCAAATCTCTACAATTACTCTGTCCTCTAAGAGCTGTATCAATTTGCCAGTCTCCTATTCATCCTTCTCTCAATTCCTAATCAGACTCACTAAAATACTTTGAGAGTCCACAATAGGTTTCTAGTTTTATGATAAACATTGGCCCTAACTCTCTTTCACATGGACATGGTCCAGCAGTTTCTGATTATGCAAACAGAAACCTTGTCAGACCATCTAACATGATCTACCAGGGCAGTCTCTTGAGCCTGAACACCTTGCAGAAAACTTTTCGGCTACTTTCTTGGTAAGTCTGTGATTCTCAACATGGGAATCCTAGTATTTGCCCATGTTTCTTGGGAATATTGTTGTCAGCTATTTGGACACATATAAAAAGAACTGGGCAGCATTCAACCTGTGAATAATCCTAACACTGTTGACTGAAGATTCTTGAGTTCTCCTTGTAAGTTATCTGCCTCCAAGACCTGAACCACACTGTGTATTGACTTTGTAGAACTTCAATAGAATGTTCTACACATTTTTTCTTTCTCTAGCATAATGCTCCTCATGAATTTTTCTACTCCTTATATTAAGAAGCCTCTACCCACGGTTCCAATGTCTCTTGTTCAAGTATGTCATTACCTTCTAGATTTGGCCTTGGTTGATGTTGTGGGTTAAGAGACTTTAGAATAATCATGCCATCCCAAAACATGCCACTTTAGCATGAGGATTATTTTGAGCTGAAGCAAGCTGGGATACGGCAGATGCAGGAGAAGCTCTCTGCTCTCCTCCTATCCACCTGAAAAGTGGACATAAATTTCCCTTTTGAAGGTGTCCCCTCTCTTGTACCAGGAACAATCATCATCACCAGATATGAAGATAACACTGAAATGAATCTGCATAAACAACACATTACTAAAGAACCTTTATCTTCCATTAGTTTTCCCACATATTTTCCTCCCCACAATTTACTGCTTCTAGAAGCCCAAAACGCTTTCCTTTGTTGAACCATTTCTCTATAATTTATCACCCTTTGTTAAAATTGTATATAAGTCCCTGGGTCTAACTACTTCTTTAGGTCTTCACTCCTTTTCCGTGAAGGTTTCCCCTTTTCTATTAAAAAAAAAAAATTGCCTTTTCTCTTGTTAAGCTATTTTTTTGTTCAGTTTAATTTGTAGCTCACTATCCAAAACATAAAAGGGTGGAGGAAAAGTTGTGTTCCTCCCCAACACCTGCCATAGGCCATCTTCTATGAGAAACTCCAATATCTTAGGAAATTGTGAATTTATGGAAGCCATATTGAAACTAATTTACAGCCTGCAACTTCAGCGAGAGATCTCATGTTCTCTTTTCCTCAGCGCTAATCATGACTCACTTCAGATTTTGTTCTCCATAATTAACGTTACCCTCTCTCTTCCTTTGGACCATAAAAATTATTCCTTGCCTCACTGCTTGCTGATTCCCTATGCACAACTTTCACCCTTTACTTTTATCCTTTTCTTGTTAATTTTAATATCTAATAAAACAGTGCTCCATTATAAGTTTCCAGTAGCTGCAATTATCGAAATAGGTAATCTGAAAATTACTTTAGCTAGTAAGTGTAACATGACTAAAAGTCATTTCTTTATTTTATAAAATCTGACTTTTAATAGCTAAAATTCTTACACTTTGAGACTGAATGTCTCTATGATATGTACCAAGCAAATTAAAAATAAATACATTTTAAAAGCTGACATTTTTTACCTTTGAAATTGCAAAAAGAAAAATTAACATAATCAAATGTATTTTTAGGCACTCATAAAAGGATATAGAACTAACCCATTTAAAGAAAAAGACATTTCTAGTGAAATATAATTTAAAAGCAAGTCATATTGCCACTAGTAGCCATGAGTAACAGAGGTGGTAATATAACGATTTAACAAATCTTAACATTTTGCTATAAATGCCTCAGAGTTTTAAAGACAAACACATTAAAGTTGTGCGGGAACCATATATCCTTTCAGCACCATTTCTCTTTGTTACTCCCTTGAGAAAGCAAAATGTTGATGTTTGTGTGTGTGATTTTCAAGATGTATTACTTAGTTTTTATTTAGGCTTCTTATTTTGAGCTAATTTTAAACTTACAGAGAAGTTTCAAAAACAGTACAAAGAGTTCCCTTCTATCTCTCATGATGACATCTCACATAACCATCACAAAATTATCACAAAAGGATTACTAGGTTTTAAAAATATTACTATGTATCTTTCTATCCAAAAATAATACATAGCATCGTTTAGCATATTTTTCAATCTTACATACCATATTACACTGTAATATCATTTGGCAATATTTTTGTTGTGTTGTATTGTTGTAATCAAATTGTATTTGGTTAATGTGGATAGATAGATATAACACTAGGTTTTGTTTTGTTGTTATTGTTATTTTACTGTTGTACAATATGCCATTGTTTTCTCTAAAAGTAGAATTGCGTAAGTTTACTCTAAAAGTGGGAACTGCTTCATGGAAGAATGTATACTCTTCCAATTTTTCAAAATATTGCAAAATGGCTCTCTAAAGTGGTTGTACAAAATAGTCATTTTCAATAGCATATGAGAGTTCTGGTTTGGCCACATTGTCAGATCTTAAAAAAATTGCCAAATTTATGGGTGGAAAATAGCATCTCGTTGTTTGACTAGGAATTTTCTTGATGATTGGTGAGGCTGAATATACTTTAATATAATGTTTCCTTTTCCAGGATTTGCCTCCTGGCATAACAATCCCATATTTCTTTTAGTCTTTGTAGTGGTACATTATAAACTGTAGTTTCAATCCTTTGTTGCTTTTAGGAAATACAAATACCTTCTGCTAGTGTTTGTCTGTTTTGCCTTTTAAAGTTCTTTATATCTTCTGCTGCAAAGAGTTTTTAACTTCAATGAGGTAAAATATACCAAACTTACACTTTTTGTGTCTAATTTTTGAAATATGTTCCTATCTGGAGCGCATAAATATATTCTTCTATATTTTCTTTGAAATTAAAAAGTAGCACATTTACATGATCAGTGTAGCTGAAACATTTTTATTGGTAATAATTTCTTTTATAAAAAAATTTTTATTGAAGTATAGTTGATTTACAATATTGTGTTTCAGGTGTACAACAGACCAATCCATTTCATCTATACACACATATATATATATACAGCTATATATGCAAATATATTTGCATACACTATCTTCAGATTCTTCATTTGTTAGGTTATTAAAACATATTGAGTATGGTTACCTATGCTATATAAGTAGGTCCTTGCTCATTATCTATTTTATATATAGTAGTGTGTATAACTTAATCTCAACCTCCTAATTTATCCCTCCCTCTCCCCTCTTTTCTCCCTTTGATAGCCATGTTTGTTTTCTAAATCTCTAAGTCTATTATTGTTTTTTAAATAAGTTCATTTGTATTTTTTTTTTTAGATTCTGCATATAAGCAATGTCATATGATATTTGTCTTTCTCTAACTGACTTCATTTAGTATGACAATCTCCAGGTCCATCCACATTGCTGCAAATGGCATTATTTCCTTCTTTTTTATGTGTGAGTAATATTCCATTGTATATATCTACCATACCTCCTTTATCCATTCATCTGTCAATGGACATTTAGGTTGCTTCCATGTTTTGGCTATTGTAAACAGCACTGTACTGAACACTCGGTGCATGTATCCTTTTGAACCATTGTATTCTCTGGATATATGACCAGGAGTGGGATTGCTGGATCATATGGTAACTGTATTTTTAGTTTTCTAAGGAACCTCCATACTGTTCTCCATAGTGGCTGTATCAATTTACATTTCCACCAACAAGGTAGGAGGGTTCCCTTTCCTCCACACCCTCTCCAGCATTTATTGTTTGTAGATTTTTTGATGGCCATTCTGACTGGTGTGAGGTGATACCTCTTTGTAGTTTTGATTTGCATTTCTCTTGTAACTAGTGATGTTGAGCATCCTTTCATGTGCTTGTTGGCCATCTTGGAGAGATGTCTATTTCGGTCCTCTGCCCATTTTTTGATTGGGTTGTTCGTTTTTTTGATATTGAGCTCCATGAGCTGTTTGCATATTTTGGAGTTAATCCCTTGTAAGTTGCTTCATTTGCAAATATTTTCTCCCATTCTGAGGATTGTCTTTTTGTTTTGTTTATGGTTTTCTTTGCTGTGCAAAAGCTTTTAAGTTTATTAGGTCCCATTTGTTTATTTTTGTTTTTATTTTCATTACGTGGTGGATCAAAAATGATCTTGCCATGATTTATGTCAGAGAGTGTTCTGCCTATGTTTTCCTCTAAGAGTTTTATAGTATTTGGCCTAACATTTAAGCCTTTAATCCATTTTGAGTTTATTTTTGTGTATGGTGTTAGAGAGTGTTCTAATTTCATTCTTTTATATGTAGCTGTCCAGTTTTCCCAGCACCACTTATTGAAGAAACTGTCTTTTCTCCATTGTACATTCTTGTCTCCTATGTCATAGATTAGGTGGCCATGGGTGCATGGGTTTACCTCTGGACTTTCTACCCTGTTCCATTGATCTTTCTGTTTTTGTGCCAGTACCATACTGTTTTGATTTCTGTACCTTTGTAGTATAGTCTGAAGTCATGGAGCCTGATTCCTCCAGCTCCATTCTTCTTTCTCAAGATTGCTTTGGCTATTAGGGGTCTTTTGTGTTTCCATACAAATTGTAAATTTTTTTGTTCTAATTTTGTGAAAAATGTCTTTGATAGAGATTGCATTGAATCCGTAGATTGCTTTGCATAGCATAGTCATTTTGACAATATTGATTCTTCCAATCCAAGAGTATGGTATATTTCTCCATCTCTTTGTGTCATTTCAATTTCTTTTATCAGTGTCTTATAGTTTTCGGAATACAGGTCTTTTGTATCCTTAGGTAGGTTTATTCCTAGGTACTTTTTTTTTTTTTGATGCAATGGTAAATGCAATTGTTTCTTTAATCTCTCTTTCTGATCTTTTGTTGTTAGTGTATAGGGATGCAAGAGTTTTCTGTGTATTAATTTTGTATCCTAGCACTTTGCCGAATTCATTGATGAACTCTCGTAGTTTTCTGGTAGCATCTTTAGGGTTTTCTATGTATAGTATCATGTCATCTGCAAACAGATAGTTTTACTTCTTTTTTTCCAGTTTGGATTCTTTTATATCTTTTTATTCTCTGTGGCTAAAACTTCCAAAACTATGTTGAATAAAAGTGGCAAGAGTGGACATCCTTGTCTTGTTCCTGATCTTAGAGGAAGTGCTGTCAGCTTTTCACTATTGAGTGTGATGTTAGCCGTAAGTTTGTCATATATGTCCTTTATTATGTTGAGGTAGTTTCCCTCTATGCCCATTTTCTGGAGAGTTTTTACCATAAATGGTGTTGAATTTTGTCAGATGCAGATTTTTTTCTGCATCTATTGAGATGATTATATGGTTTTTAATCTTCAATTTGTTAGTATAGTGTATCACATTGACTGATTTGCATATATTGAAGAATCCTTGCATCCCTGGGATAAATCCCACTTGATCAGGTTGTATGATCCTTTTAATGTGCTGTTGGATTCTGTTTGCTAGTATTTTGTTGAGAAGTTTTTTGTCTGTGTTCATCAGTGATATTGGTCTGTAATTTTCTTTTTTTGTGATGTCTTTGTCTGGTTTTGGTATCAGGGTGATAGTGGCCTCATAGAATGAGCTTGGCAATGTTCCTTCCTCTGCAATTTTTGGAAGAGTTTCAGAAGGGTAGATGTTAAATCTTCTCTAAATGTTTGATAGAATTCATCTGTGAAGCCATCTGGTCCTGGACTTTTGTTTTTGTGAGTTTTTTAATTGCACTTTCAATTTCAGTACTTGTGATTGGGCTTTTCATATTTTCTATTTCTTCCTGGTTCAGTCTTGGATGTTTGCACCTTTCTAGGAATTTGTCCATTTCTTCTAGGTTGTCCATTTTATTGGCTTATAGTTTCCTGTAGTAGTCTGTTATAATTCTTTGTATTTCTGTAGTGTCCATTATAACTTCTCCTTTTTCATTTCTAATTTTATTGATTTGAGTCCTCTCCCCTTTTTCTTGATGAATCAAGCTAAAGGTTTATCAATTTTGTTTATCTTTTCAGAAAACCAGCTTTTAGTTTAATTGATCTTTTCTATTGTTTTCTTCATCTCTACTTCATTTATTTCTGCTCTGATCTTTATGGTTTCTTTCCTTCTACTAAGTTGGAATTTTGTTTTTTCTCCTTTCTCTGGTTGTTTGAGCTGTAAGGTTAGGTTGTTTATTTGAGATTTTTCTTGTTTCCTGAGGTAAGATTGTATCACTATAAACTTCCCTCTTAGAACTCCTTTTGCTACGTCCCATAGGTTTGGATCAACATGTTTTTGTTTTCATTTGTCTCTCAGTATTTTTTGATTTCCTCTTTGATTTCTTCAGTGACCCATTGGTTATTTAATAACATATTGTTTAGCCTCCATGTGTTTGTGTTTTTTACAGTTTCCTTTTTTCCTGTAATTGATTTCTAATTTCAGAGGGTTTTGGTCAGGAAAGATATTTGATATGATTTCAATTTTCTTAAATTTATTAAGGCTTGATTTGTGACCTAAGGTGTGAACTGTCCTGGAGAATGTTTCATGTACACTTGAGAAGGAAGTGTATTCTGCTGCTTTCTGATGGAATGCCCTATAAATACCAGTTAAGTCTATTTGGTCTAATGTGTCCTTTAAGGTTTGTGTTTCCTTATTAATTTTCTGTCTGGATGATGTGTCCATTGGTGTAAGAGGGGTTTAAAGTTCTCCACTATTGCTGTGTTACTGTTGATTTCCCCTTCTGTGGCTGTTAGCATTTGCCTTATATAGTGAGGTGCTCCTATGTTGGGTGCATAAAGATTTACAATTGTTATACCTTCTTCCTTGTTTGATCCCTTGATCATTATGTACTGTTCTTCCTTGTCCCTTGTAACAGTCTTTATTTAAAAGTCTATTTTGTTTAGTATGAGTATTGCCACTCCAGCTTCTTTTGATTTCTATTTGCATGGAAATTCTTTTTCCATAGCCTCATTTTTAATCTGTATGTGTCCCTAGGTCTGACGTGGGTCTCTTGTAGACAGCATATATACAGGTTTTGTTTTTATATCCATTCAGCCAGTCTATGTCTTTTGGTTGGAGCATTTAATCCATTTACATTTAAGGTAATTATCAATATGTATGTTCCTATTGCCATTTTCTTAATTGTTTTGGGTTTTTTCTTGTAGGTCTTTTTTCTTCCCTTCCTGTTTTGTTCTCTTCTCTTGTGTGTTTTCCACCTAGAAAAATTCCTTTAGCATTTGTTGTAAAGCTGGTTTGGTGGTGCTGAATTCTCTTAGCTTTTGCTTGTCTGTAAAGCTTTTGATTTCTCCATCAAATCTGAATGAGAGCCTTGCTGGGTATAGTATTCTTGGTTGTAGGTTTTTCCCTTTCACCCCTTTAAGTATATCATGCCACTCCCTTCTGGCCTGCAGTGTTTCTACTGCAAAAATCAGCTGATAACCTTATAGGGATTCACTTGTATGTTTTTTTCTGCTTTTCCCTTGTTGCTTTTAATATGTTTTCTTTGTATTAAATTTTTGTTAATTTGATTAATATGTGTCTTGGCCTGTTCCTCCTTGGGTTTATCATATATGAGATTCTCTGTGCTTCCTGGACTTGGTTGACTATTTCCTATGTTATGGAAGTTTATTTAGTATAATCTCTTCAAATATTTTCTCAGGTCCTTTTTTTTCCTCTTCTTCTTCTGGGGCCCCTATAATTTGAATGTTGGTGCATTTAATGTTCTCCCAGAGGTCTCTGAGGCTGTCCTCATTTCTTTTCATTCTTTTTCTTTTATTCTGTTCTGTGGCAGTGATTTCCACCATTCTCTCTCTTCCAGCTCACTTATCCATTCTTCTGCCTTGGTTATTCTGCCATTGATTCCTTCTAGTGTATTTTTCATTTCAGTTATTGCACCGTTCATCTCTGTTTGTTTGTTCTTTAGTTTTTCTAGGTCCTTGTTAAACATCTCTTGCATCTTCTCAATCCATGCCTCCATTCTTTTTGTGAGATCTTGGATCATCTTTACTATCATTATTCTGAATTCTTTTTCAGGTAGATTGCCTATCTCCTCTTCATTTAGTTGTTCTTGTAGGTTTTTATCTTGCTCCTTTGTCTGCAGCAGATTTCCCTTTTGTCTCATTTTGTCTAACTTACTGTGTTTGTGGTGTCCTTTCTGCAGGCTGCAGGATCGTAGCTCCTTTTGCTTCTGGTGTCTGCCCTGGGGTGCGTGAGTTGGATATTGAGTGAGGCCTCCCCTTTGTGGTTGTCACCGCCCCTCTCAGGGGCATGGTGTGCTCTGTAGTTGTTGAGGTAGAAGCCCTGAGATCTGTTTCTTAGCTGTGTTTCTGATCTGCGGTGTAAGATAGGTGGTATTGGAGCACTCCCACTTGGAGAGAAGCTTCTGAGTATTCCTCTTCTGGGGCTGTTCACCTGTGAGTGTGCTCAGTTGTGTCCCCTTTCACCCATTGTGCGGGCTCACAAAGTACACTGTTGTTTGTACTCCTCTCAGTCCCACCATTTGCTGGCAAATGGCCTTCATGACTCTCAGGTATTGTTTTCACCAGGCCACCAGCACAGATCCATTGAGGTCAAGTCCCAGTACTGCAGTAGTCATGCATCTGTACCCACTGTGGGATCTATGGAGGCAGCTCAGACTCTGGCCTCACCCAACCCTCAACTGTATGTGCACACAAAGCCCACAGCTGCTAAAGCCAGATCCGTATCAGCTGCAGGAGCACTTGTTTTCTGTTTGGATGTTCCTTAGGCAATGAATTTAGGAAGCCATCAGCAGAGGTTTAACTCCATGGTTTGTGTAGCTGTGAAGAGAGATTTCAGGTCTTCTTCCTTAGTTGCACAGCCCCTGGGGCTCAGCTGTGGTTTCAGCTCCACTTCTGCATGTTTTCCTCCCACCAGTTTCTGCTCCCGAGGCTGCCCTGGAGCACACATGTCCGCACAGGCCAGTGAAGGCATTCACAGGCATGGCCAGCACAGCTGGAGAAGGCTTTGGCAGGGTGGTGCCTGGGCCACAGGATTGGCGCAGCCTGAGGAGGCTTTGGCAGGGGCGGTTCTCAGGCCCACCAGGACTGGTGTGACCTTTGGAGGCTTTGGCAGGGGTAGCACTTGGGCCCGCCGGGGCCTGCATGGCTGGAGGAGGTTTTAGCTTGAGGGGCAGGCGAGCCTGCTGAGGCAGGCACCCCTGCTAGTGCCTGCAGAGGCAGGGGCCGCCATATGGGGAGGGGAGTTTCAAAGGTGGCCCTGCCCCTTGCATGCCAGTCAACAAATGCACCGTGCTTCTATGGTGGTCCAGGTTTCTCCCTCAGTCTTTTCCAGTTGTGGAGCTCCTTAGTCCCATCCTTTCAGGCTGTCTCTTCACAGCCAACATCTATCCTCTCCCTGGGTCTGCTCTCCAAACCCCACTTTCCAGCACCCAGCCCCCCTCTACACCACGAGACACATGACTTGGGCTGGAGTGTGCAGGGCTGTAGCATGGACCATGCACATAGTTCCTACTCTGTCCTCGCAGAGACTGGATGCTGCATTCCCCTCTGATCCCCCAAAGCTTCCTCTCTATCCCAGATGATCTCTCGACTATGAGGTGGCTTTCCTGAGTGTGGGAACCTCTCCTCTCCTTCAGCTCCCCTGCCCAGGGTGCTGGTCTCATCCTGTTTCCTCTTTTCTTTTCTTCTTTCTTTCATCCTAGCTGGTTGCATGGGGATTTTTCTTGTCCTTTTAGGTGTCCAAGGACCTCTACTAGTGTTCAGTAGGTGCCCTGTGAGAATTGTTTCATTTGTAGATGTATTCTTGTTGTACTTGTGAGGAGAGGCGAACTCCAAGTCCTCCTATTTTACCATCTTGACTCCTCCCCCCAATCAATTTTCTTTTTTTATATAAATTTATTTATTTTTGGCTGTGTTGGGTCTTTGTTGCTGCGCATGGGCTTACTCTAGTTGTGGCAAGCGGGGGCTACTCTTTGTTGCAGTGTGCATGCTTCTCTTTGCAGTGGTTTCTTGTTGCAGAGCACAGGCTCTAGGTGTGCAGGCTTCAGTAGTTGTGGCATGCAGGCTCTAGAGCACAGGCTCAGTAGTTGTGGTACATGGTCATAGTTGATCCGTGGCATGTGGGATCTTCCCAGACCAGGGATCAAACCCGTGTTCCCTGCATTGGCAGGTGGATTCTTAATCACTGGAACACCAGGGAAGTCCCAATTTTCTTATATTTAGCCAGATTTGCTTTCTGGCCCAGCATGCATTCTATTCTGGAGAATGTTACATGGGAACTTGAAAAGAATGTGTATTCTGCTGCTTTAGGATGGAAGGTTTTATAAATATTAAGTCCATCTGGTCTAATTTGTCATTTAAGACCTGTGTTTCCTTACTGATTTTCTGTCTGCATGATCTGTCCACTGATGTAAGCGAGGTGTCAAAGTCCCACACTGTTATTGTGTTATTGTTGATTTATCCTTTAAGGCTGTTAGCATTTTATATATTGAGGTTTTCCTGTGTTGGGTACATATATATTAATATTTACAATATTATATCTTCTTCTTGGATTGATGACTTGATCATTATGTATTGTCTTTCTTTGTCTCTTGTAACAGTCTTTATTTTAAAGTCTATTTTGTCTGATATGAGAATTGCTACTCCAGCTTTCCTTTGATCTCCATTTGCATGGAATACCTTTTTCTGTCCCCTCACTTTCAGTCTATATGTGTCTCTAGATCTGATGTGGGTCTCTTGTAGACAGCATATATATGGGTCTTATTTGTGTATCCATTCCGTCAGTCTATGTCTTCTGGTTGAAGCATTCAATCCTTTTACATTTAAGGTAATTATCTATTTTATATGTTCTTATTGCCGTTTTGTTAATTGTTTTAGATTTGTTTGTGTAGATCTCTTTTTCTTGCTTTTCTCTTTTGTTCTCTTGTGATTTGATGACTATCTTTAGTGTTGTGTTTGGATTCCTTTTAATTTTAGTGTGTACATCTATTATAGATATTTTGTTTGCAGTTACCATGAGGTTTTGGTATAGCGGTCTACATGTACACATGACTGTTTTAAGTTGCAGACCTCTTAATTTCAAATATCCTGCATTCATACTCTCCTCCTCTTATGATTACTGGTTTTGACATCATATTTGTATGTAGATGATTTTCTACCTTTACTATGTGTTTGCCTTTACTGGTGAGCTTTCCCATTAATTGTCTTGTTTCTACTTCCAGCGTTTTCTGCTTAGAGAAGTTCTTTTGGCAGTTGTTGTAAAGCTGGTTTGGTGGTGATGAGTTCTTTTAGTTTTTGCTTATCTGTAAAGCTTTTGATTTATCCACTGAATCTGAACGAGAGCCTTGCTGCTGGATAGAGTGTTCTTGGTTGTAGGTTATTCCCTTTCATCACTTTAAATATATGGCACCACTCCCCTGTGGCCTGCAGAATTTCAGCTGAAAAATCAGCTGATAACCTTATGTGAATTCCCTTGTATGTTATTTTTTTGCTTTTCCCTTGTTTTTAATATTTTCTCTTTGTCTTTAATTTTTGTCAATTTGATTAATGTGTTTCTTGGCATGTTTCTGCTTGGGTTTATCCTGTATGGGACTCTGTGCTTTTCCTGGACTTGGGTGATTGTTTCATTTCCCATATTAGGGAAGTTTTCAGCTATTATTTCTTCAAATATTCTCAGGCTCTTTCTCTCTCTCTTCTCCTTTTAGGACCCCTATAATGCAAATGTTAGTGTGTTTGACATTGTCCCAGAGGTCTCTTAAACTGCCCTTATTTTCTTCATTATTTTTCTTTATTCCATTCCATGGCAGTGATTTCCACCATTCTGTCTTCAGCCCACTGATTTGTTCTTCTGCCTCATTTAGTCTGCTATTGATTCGTTCTACTATATTTTTAATTTCAGTTATTGTATTCTTCAACCCTGTTTGGTTGCTCTTTATATTTTCTGACTCTTTGGTAAAATATTTTTATAACTTCTTGCTCTGTGCATTCATTCTTTTCCTGAGTTCTTGGATCACCTTTACAATAATTATTTTGAACTCTTTCTCAGTTAGATCGCCTATCTCCACTTCACTTAGTTGTTCTTGTGTTTTATCTTGTTCTTTCATCTGCAACATATTCCTTTGTCATCTCATTTTGTTCACATTTCTATTTGTATTTTTATGTATGTGGTAGTTTAGTTACACTTCTCAACCTTGGAGAAGTGGCCCTCTGTAGGGGATGTCTTATGTGTCCCAGCATTATACTCCCCTTCACTCAAGGGCCAAAGACCAGCTGTTTCCCCAGAATAGGTTCTGACTTGTGTTTATGGACTCAGTTTGGCAGGCTGCAGTATGGTGGTTTTCTAGCTTCTGGTGTCTTTCCCCTGGTGAGTGAGGCTGGTCTAAAGGCTTGTTCAGGTTTCCTGGTCAGAGGGTCTGCCCACTAGTGTTTGGAGCTAGGTGTTGTCCCTCTGGTGGGCAGGGATATGTCAAGTGGTGTGTCTAAAGGTGGTTGTGGGCTCAGGAAGTCTTTAGGCAGCCTGTCTTCTGATGGTTGGGGCTGTGTTCCCACCCTGTTGGTTGTTTGGCCTGAGGCGTCCCAGCACTGGAGCTTACAGGCTGTTGGGTGGGGCCAGGTCTTGGGGCCAAAGACCCAAAATGTCTGCCTGAAGCCAGAGTGCACATAGGTCTCTGCTATGTCTGCCACCTTTTATGACCCCAGAGAGAGCTACAGCCATCTGCCACCTCCCCAGGGACACTCTAAGACTAGCAGGTATGTCTGGCACATGTTCTTCTGGAGTCACTACTTCTGCCCAGGGTTCCAGTGCCTGCGAGACCTATGTGCACCCTCCAGGAGTGAAGTCTCTGTTTCCCCCAGTCCTGTGGAGCTCCTACAATCAAGCCCTGCTAGCCTTCAAAGCCAAATGCTCTGTGGGCTCCTCCTCCCAATGCTGGACCCCTAGGTTGGGGCAACTGGTGTGGGGCTCAGAGCTTTCACTTCTGTGGGAGAACTTCTGCAATATAATCAATCTCCAGTTTGTGGGTTGCTAATCTGGGCAGTATGGGATTTGAGTATATTGTGAGTGTGCCCCTCCTACCATGGTTTCTTCTTCATGTCTTTGGATGAGGAATATCTTTTTTTTTGGTAGATTCCAGTCTTCTTTATTGATGGTTGCTCAGCAGTTAGTTGTGATTTTGGTGTGTTTGTGAGAGGAGGTGAGCTCACGGTCCTTTTACTTCACCATCTTTCTCAACTGAAACTTATTTTTGAGTACAGTATAAGCTAGAGATAGAATTTTACTTATTTCTTGCATGCAAATTGTACTAGCAAAATTTATTAAATGCAGTTCATTATTTTTCAACTGATTTGTAATATCAACTTGTTAACAAAAACACTTACAGGACATGTATGTGTGGATCTGCTTAAGTCCTCTTTTCCATTTTACTATTCTTTTAATAATATCACATTGTTTTCATTATTATAACTTTACAATAAGTGAAATTCTTGTCAAGGAGAGACTATGAATTTATATTTTTTCAAAATTGCCTTAGGTATTATTGGAATTTTGCTGTTCCATGTACATTTTAGGATCAGCATATGAAGTTGCATGAAAAAAGTTACTTTCCCATCATGAAAATTACATTTTCTCCCTTTATTTAAAGTCATTCTTTATGTCCAATAATATTTTATAATTTTCTCTATTACAATTCTGTGCATCCTTTGTTTTTATTTCCAGTTTGAGAAGTTTTGCTTAATTACATGTTTTAACCGGTTATTGAATGTAAGGAAACCATTTGACCTTATTTTAAGCCATGTTGTTTTTTTAAATGATAAACTGCTCTGATTGGCTAAAACATCAGAATGAATCCTATGGGATAAAGATATTAATCTGTAAAACTGAAACATATATACCAAGTCATAATGTAAAACACAAATTTACTACTTTATTATGGTCAAGTTTGAAGCCATTATTTTAAGGTTTTTTGGTTTGTTTTTTAGTGAGAATATGTCGATGTAATGTTACTGATTTTGTATGTCTGGAACAATCTTTAATTTCCCTTCAGTTTGAATAACAGTTTAGGATTATATATTTCCTTAGGAGTGTGAACATATTTCTAATGCTTCTGGTGAGATGCCTGCTTAAATTCAATTATGGTTCCTCTGTAGATAATCTCTCTATTACTTCTGGTAGCATTTTAAGTTTGTCCTTTTTTTTATGATTCTCTGAAATTTTACTTTGATGGCTGACTTAATTTTATGATTCTCTTTCAGTACTCAGAATTCATTTTCAATCTAAGGACCCATTTATTTCCTCTTTTGTAGTAAACTCCATTATTGTTTCTTGGATGATATTTTTCTTTCCTTCCCTCTCTTCTTTGTCATTTGTTGACCTCTACTAGCTATAATCAGGTTGAACCTACCAACTTACCTTCCAAGTTTCACAACTGCTCTCATTTTATTCTGTAATTTACATATTAATTCCTCACTAATTATCATACCATTGGTTCATTCTCACTTTGACTAGTCCAACATAAACTTTATCAATTGGGATTTCTTTTTTATTTTTATTATTCTGACCATATTTTTCTGACCATATTTTTCAGTTCTAATTTTATTATTCTGACCATATTTTTCAGTTCTAAGATCTTTAGTTGTTTTCATTTTAATTATTTTTTTCTTATATAATTTTAGCCTCTTTGGTTTCACTATTTCTTGTACTTCTTATAAACATGTATTCCTTTTCCTCTCTGATGAACTCCCCCAAAAGTTATAAAAGTCTCCTTCTAATTGTTCTATTATTTGTTTTCACTCATCTGCTGGTTGGTATACTTTTCTTTTTAGCTGTATTTCTTTTAAATCCATCTATTGTGGAATTTGAATTTGCAGACTCTCCTTAAGTAATTTTTTAACCTCTCTTCCAGCACTCATTCCCTGTAGTTTGTTGGTTCAGTTGCCTTCACTTGGCTCCTGGGCCTTAAGCTGCAGCCCTGTCTTTCATAATTCACTTGGATTTTTGCTCCACAGGGCCGATGAGAGCTTGAAAAGCCATCAATGTGTAAGAAAGACTGATGTTAGTGTTGGTCACAGGATTGTTTCTGTATTCTCTAAGCCTCTACGGCAAAAACGTCACATAGGACATTGGTATATGAAGGAGATGGCACAGCTTTAATTCAGCCTTATTTTCCTATGTGGCAGCCTCACCCCAGTCCCTGGTTCAAGCAGGCTTTAAACTTGCTCCTGTTCCTCTATATTTCAGTCATTCTAACTGCATTGTAACTGCATTGTATTTCTGTTCTGTTTGTTTGTTTATTATTCAAGGAAAATCTTATTTTGTGCTTTGAAATTATGAATCTCTTCTTAGTTTTTATTTTTTATAATTATCATCAATCATGCTATGTTTTTAAAGCCAGAGATAACCTCGGTGTTTTAATATCATGTTGACAAACAGTCTTGACTCTTCATATATGAAAAGTGAAACGCGGCATTTTCCCTTTGCCATACTTTGAGTTCCCAGAGGTTAAAAAAATAGACCTTTCATCTTTATTTGCCACTACCTAATAATTTATGGCACACTGTAAGCATGTAATACACATTTAAGTGTATTTAGTGGCTCTTCATCTCATCTTTTATACCTCAGAACAAAAATTTAATTCTACATGAATTGAAAGATAAAGAAGAGAGCCTTCATCCTATCCTTTCCCCATATTCAGATATATAAAGGATCTAAACCTAAATCTGATTTGTAAAAGTATTTAGAACTCTCTTCTATCTTTAAATACTTAATCACATGTCAGTGAATTTACTTTTTTCGTAAATGTGTTTTTCCAGATTTATCAAAATAGAATATCAAAGGGGTTCTGAATTAAGATGGCAGAGTACGAAGAGCCTGAGTTCATCTCCTCCCACAGAAACACCAAAACTACAACTACATGTGGAACAACCATTTCTGAGAACAACCTGAACACTAGCAGAATAGATTTTCTACAACTATGCATATAAACAAAAGGTTACATCAAGACAAGAAGGAGGAGCAGAATGGTGTTCTAATCAGAACCCACACAACTAGTATAGCAGCACACAAGCAGGAGGAATATCACAGCTGCAGAGGTGCTCCCATCCCAGGGGACTTGCACTGGAAAGAAGAGCCCCATCTTTGAAAATCAGTGAGGACTATGTCCAAGAGAGCTCGAGACTCTGCTTTTGAAGAGCTCGTGCACAAACTCACTCCAAGTTCCAGTGCAGAGGCAGCAGCTTTGAAAAGCACCTGGGTCATGAGATTCATTGACTGATTCTAGGGCATGTGCCAGAGTGGCAGGAATCTGTTAGAACTTTCTCCAGGTACAGAAGTGCTGAAAGGCAACATGTTTTTAAACTCTCCTTCTACCTAGCTGACCTAGTGCTGGGAGGCACCATTTCTGTCATTATCCATCAACCCAGCTAACACTGGGCACCCTTTCCCAGTGTTCCCAAGGACCTGTCCTGCCCAACTCACCTACTTTAGCCAGTTCATCCAAAGTGGCTCCTTCTCTGCCCAACCTGGCAAGCTGCCTTGGATGACAATGGTGTCCCTCCAAAGCAGCAACCACTTTGGGGAGTCAGCTCCACCTATCAGGGTGCCCACAGGGGATTGTGCCTCTGGGCCCAACAGGACACATTCTACATAATGCCACTCTTTCAAGACTAGGAGACACAGCTGATTATTCTAAGTACCTAAACAAACACAGACTTAGGCACAATGAGGAGACAAAGGAATACATTTCAAATAAAAAACCAAAACCTCAGAAAAAAGGTAAATAAAACATAGCTAGATAAGCAATTTATGTGATAAAAAGCTCAAATAGGCTCACCAAACTTGGGAAACAAGTGAATGAACTCAGCAAGCTCTTCTACAAAGAGAAAATATTAAAAAGAGAACGACTCGGAACCAAAGGATACAGTAACCAAAATAAAAAATAGGGGGAAGGACCAGCAGACAGGTTAGTGGAAATCACCCAATTGGAAGAGCAAGAAGAATGAATAAGTTAATGAGTATAGTTTAAGAGACCTCTGGAACAATACAGTGCAAACTAAGATTTGCATTATAGGGATTCAAGAAGGATAACCAGAAAGGAATAGAAAAACTTTTTGAAGAAATAATGACTGAAAACTTCCCTAACCTGGCAAAGGAAAGAGACATCCAAGTCCAGGAAGCACAGAGAGTGCCAAACAAGATGAACACAAAGAGACCCACACCGAGACATGTTATAATTAAAATGTCAAAAGTTAGAGAATCTTAAAATCAGCAAGAGAAAAATAAGTAACACACAAGGAAACCCACAAAGACTATCCAGTGACTTTGCAGCAGAAACCTCACAGGCCAGAAGGAACTGGCTTGATATATCCAAAGTGCTGGAAGAAAAAGCTTACAATCAAGAATACTCTGTCTGGTGAGGTTATCATTCAGAACTAAAGAAAGGAGAGATACAGTTTCCCAGACAAGCAAAAACTAAAGGAGTTCATCACCACTCAACTGGCCTTACAAGAAATGTTAAAGGGGCCTTACGAGAAATGTTAAAGGGGCATCATTAAATGGAAAAGAAAAAGCCACAAATATGAAAAAATATCCTACTGGTAAAGGCAAACATGTAGTAAAGGTAGTGGATCAATCACTTCTAGAGCTAGTATGAAGGTTAAAAGACAGAAGTAGTAAAATTATCTACCTCTAAAATAATTACATAAGCAATACACAAACAGATGTAAAATATGACACAAAATACACAAATTGTGAACAGGGTCAGTAAAAATGTAGTGCTTTTAGAATATGCCCAAACTTATGCAACCATCAACTTAAATAACATATATGTAGGTTGTTATATATGAACCATATGGTAACCACAAACCAAACATCTATAATACATACACAAAAAATAAAGAGAAAGGAATATAAACATAACACTAAAGAAAGTCAACAAATCACAAAGGAGGAGAATGAGAGAAGAACAGAATAACTACAAAACAACCAGAAAATGATTAACAAAATGGCAATAAATACATAGCTATCAATAATCACTTTAAATGTAAATAGACAAAATGCTCCAATCAAAAGACAGGGTTGCTGAATGGATAAAGAAACACAACCTATATATATGCTGCCTACTAGAGACTCATATCTGAAGACACACACAGACTGGAAAGTGAAGGGATGGAAAAAGATATTCCATGCAAATGGAAACAAACAAAAGCTGGGATAGCAATATTTATATCAGACAAAATAGACTTTTAAACAAAGACTGTAACAAGGGACAAAGGAGGGCATCACATAATGATAAAGGGATTAAACAAGAGGCTATATGCACCCAACATAGGAGCACCTAAATACATAAAGCAAATCACAGACATAAAGAAAAAAATGACAGTAATACAGTAATGCTAGGGAACTTTAACACAACCACTTACATCAATGGATAGAAGAAATCAATAAGGAAACATTGACTTAAATGACACATTAGATCAGATGGACCTAATAGATAACTAGACAAAATTCCAACCCCAAACAGCAAAATACACATTGTTTTCAAGTGCACATGGAATATTCTCCAGGACAGATCACATGTTAGGCCACAGAACGAGTCTCAATAAATGAAGAAGACTGAATTCATACCAAGCATTTTTTTCTGACCGAAGTGTTATGAAACAAGAAATCATTTACAAGAAGAAAACTGTAAAAAAACAAACGTGGAGGCTAAACAACATGCTTCTAAAAAACCAATGGGCCATTGAAGAAATTAAAAATAGAAAAATACCTTTGGACAAATAAAAATAAAAACAAAAAATCCAAAATTTACAGGATGCAGCAAAAGCAGTTCTAAGAGGGAATTTTATACCAATACAGGCCTTTGTCAAGAACCAAGAAAAATCTCAAACAATCTAGCCTTACAACTGACACCACAGAAATACAAAGGATAGTAAGAGATTACTACAAAAAATTGTACACCAACTAATTGAACAACCTAGAAGAAATGGATAAATTCTTAGAAATACACAATTTTCCAAGGAAACAGAAAATCTCAGCAGACCAACAAACAAAAGTGTAGGACCAGACAGCTTCACAGGTGAATTCTACCAAATCTTTAAAGAAGAGTTAATACCTCTCCTTCTCAAACTATCCCAAACAACTGAAGAGGAAAGAACAATTCCAAACTCATTCTATGAAGCCAACATTACTGATACAAAAACCAGATAAAAACAGTACAGTAAAACAGTACAGTAAAAGAAAGTTACAGGCCAATATCCCTGATGAACGTAGGCAGTACAGTGTTTGACATTGGTCTTAGCAGTATTTTTTTGCATCTATCTCTTCAGGCAAGGGCAACAAAAGTAAAAATAAACGTGACTATATCAAATTAATAAGCTTTTGTACAGTGAAGGAAACTATCAACCAAACAAAAAGGCAAACTACTGAACAGAAATATGTATATACTTTGATTAAATTGTTTTCAGTTTAATTTACCACAATATAAATGGGATCTATAACTCAGCAACAACCTCCCATGGCATCTCTTAAATGTCATCAAACATAACATAGCCAGAGTTATCTTCATAAAACAAAAGTCCTATTATTTACTTACCTTAGAACACTCCATTGTCTTCCCTTCATCTACTGAAAAAAATCATAACTCCTTATCTTGAATATTAGTATCTCAGTGTTCACTGTGCCATTTTCACAATAACCAAAGGTAGAAACTCGTGTCCATAAACAGATGAATGGATAAATAAAATGTGTTATATACATACAATAAAATATCATTCAGCCATAAAGAGGGGAATGAACTTCTGACACCTGCTACAATATGGATTAACCTTCAAAACATTATACTGAGTGAATTGTGCCACACACAACAAAACATATATTGTATGATTCCACTTACGTGAAATATATACAATAGCCAAATTCATTGAGAAAGAAAATAGATGAAAGATTACCAGAGAATACAGGGAGGGGGAATGGGGAGTAACTGCTTAAACAGGGTTTCTGTTTAAAGAGAGAAAAATGATTTGGAAGGACTTCCCTGTGGCACAGTGGTTAAGAATCCACCAGCCAATGCAGGGGACACGGGTTTGAGCCCTGGTCTGGGAAGATCCCACATGCTGCAGAGCAACTAAGCCCACATGCCACAACTTCTGAACCTGCAGTCTAGAGCCTGTGAGCCACAACTACTGAAGCCCGCATGCCTAGAGTCCATGCTCCACAACAAGAGAAGCCACTGCAATGAGAAGCCCATGCACCACAATGAAGAGTAGCCCCCACTTGCTGCAACTAGAGAAAGCCTGTGTGCAGCAACGAAGACCCAAGGCAGCCAATAAATAAATAGATTTATTTTAAAAGTTTTGGAAATAGATGGTGATGGCTGCACAATATTGTGAATGTAACTGATGTCACTGAATTGTACAATTAAAAGTTGAAATGGCAAATGTTATGTTTTATATATTTTTAACCTAATTTTAAAAATAATGTAATTATTAATAATGTAATATACTAATAATGTAGCATACCCAAAATTATTGAACAGTACACTTTTAATGAATGAGTTGTATGGTATGTATATTATATCTCAATGAAACTTTTTCTTTAATACTACTTATCTTGGCAGACCAAATCCTTCAATATTGGACTTCTCTCTAGGACTCGATAGCCTCATCTCACACCATTCATGCCATGAAACCCATGTTCTAATCATGCCAAATGATGTGTCACTCCTTGTCTACCCTGTGCTTTTTCATGTCTTTATACTTAAAATTTTCTGAGCCTTTAGTCTACAAGAGTAGTTTGTAATCTTTTTTGTTCTGAGGACTTTTACAGTCTTAAAAAGTATTGAAGACTCCAGCAAAATTTTTGTGTATGTGAGTTACATCTATAGCTATTATGTGAGAAATTTAAACTAAAAAATTTGTTTTGATATGTATTAATATATTTTAAAAAACAAAAATGAATTGACTGCATATTAATATAAATAACATCTAAAAAATAGCTGTATTTTTTTAAAATGAGAAGACAGCATTGTTTTATCATTTTATAGATTTGTTTACTCTCTGGATTACTAGAAGACAACTGGATTCTCACATCTACTACGTCCAATCTGTTGTGTTGTTTTAGTTGAAATTTGTGAAGAAAATCCAGCTTCACACAGCAGTGAAGTTGGAAAAGGAAGGAGGGTTTTAACAGCCTTTTCAGATAATTCTGGATATGATTTTATACTACAACAACACAAATGGTAGTTACTTAAAGGTTAGCTTCCGTGTGGAATCAGAAACTATAGTGATGAACTTTTCCTATTCTATTACATTAAAATTCATTCGTCTATCTTATACTCTGAATGGATCATTTACCCAGGCATGATTTTATCATGTCATTTGGAAAATATTGGTTCCCTGAGTTATGCATATCCTCCAAATGCTGACAATTTCAGCATGCAATACCCCCCCACCCCAAATCACTAGTAATATCACTACACATCTCATCAGAAGTATGGGAAGCTATCAAGCTAACTATGGTGGATACAAGTCTTGAAAATTTTAATTTTTACTTGAAATCTTGATTTTTATTTGCAATAAATAATGTAGGTCATTTTCCTTGGAGTGACAGACTCATTGTATTTAGTCTGCCATACACCCAGGTTTGAATAACCATAGTTTGTTCCTCATTCTTTTAAGTAAAAAATGATATTCCTTAAAAAAAGCATAAACTCAAATAATGACAGAAATACGCGGTATCCTTCAGGCAACTATACTTCAGAATGCATCAGAGTTCCTTATATGTATTTTATAATATCACACAGCATATTAAAGAGATGTGTATTGAAGGATTAATATTTAATAAAATTATTTTACTTTTTCTTCAAGGACATTCTTAAGTGAAACTGGCTCTTTTTTTTTTTTCCTGCTATTAAGTGGCAGTGAAAAATGCAATGACTACTAGTACTGTTTGGTGCCACTGTATTGATTAGTGCTAAGGTACCAGCAATTTAGCCACAATGGCTTTTGCACCATTGGTGCAAATGTCAACACAGTGGAAAGGCAAATAAATATCTAGTATTATTATGAAAATAATTTTGATCTCTTACTATGAAAATAATTTTGAACATGTATTGGGAGACCCTAGGAACCACATTTGGGGACCATTGGTCTAAAATTCTTCCTTCTCCACCAGGCTCAACAGGCAGACTCCTATTGATCCCTTACATTTCCTCAACTCATCTCAGTGACATCCTCTGCGCTTCCTCAGAAAGATTATTATCTAGGCCTTTAGTATATCATAGAGTCTAGTGAATTTCAATGTCTGTTTACTCGTAGTTTTCTTCTTAAACTATGGCTTCTAAAGGTCTATGGACTCATATTCATCTTTATACCCAGGGTACCTGACAAAGAATCTGGAGCACAGAAAATGAATAAGTTAGTTAATAGTTACAGATGCAACATAAGTTAGTTAATATTACAGATGCAACATAAGCACTTCCAACTCTGAATTGTGTCAGTCTAGGAAAATGGAGGGAGGACCAGAGAGAATTATAATGTAAACTTCATAGGGATAAACCCAAAGAATCAGTAAGTCTCGAATATGTCTCAAGTCTATGATCAGTACAGTTATAGTTGCATCTTCATATATATACACACACACAGGGAAGCCAAAATGGCATGTGCTGGAATATACAAATTGTTATGAAATTATCAACAAGTATAGTAACCTAGAGAATAAAGAAACAAGAATGTGTATTTGTATATGCTTGAAAGTACACACTTGAACTGATTTGGAAAGGCTGTCAGGTTTGAATAGGCAAAAGGGATTGTGAGGATATTAAATAATGAAAGAACAAAATAAACTGTGACAGGCTTAGCATGGGATGGCAATGTACAATAGGGAGTTTGATGTGTTTTTCACATGAGTAAGCATATGAATAGATGCTGGATCTCACTAGTTATCAGGTAAATGTATATTAATATAAGTTGACTTTTTAAACATATTAGTCATAAGCTAATAAAAATTATAAAATCATTGTCAAAAGTGTGGGAAAATGGATCTTTTTATAAACAGTTAATGAAAACATAAATTGATATGGTCTTTTTGGAGAAATTTGACCAGTTCTAAAAAAAAATAAATAAAACAATGATTTTGCAGTTCTATTTCTAGGATTCTATGCTAAAGAAATATTCACATGTGTGAAAAAACATATTTATGTGCACAAATGTTCACTGTGACATTGTAGGTAGTGATAAGACACCAAAAACAACCTAAATGATTTTCAGTGAGAAAATGGTTAAATAAATTAGTTTACTCTTAGTATAGGATAGATACAGGCTTTCAAAAGAATAAGATAGAGCCTTATCTTAAATAGCCTTAAAAGCTTTTTAAGATATATTGTAAGTGAAAAAAAGCAGGCGAATATTGTATCATTACATTTTCGTAATTACAAATGATACATATACTGCAAGAAAATTCTGGAGGCATGACAGCTGTCACTTACGAGTAAGTAAATGGAATTGATGTTGCAGGGATGAGGCAGAAACTTCAGTTAAAAATCCATATTACTTGAACATTTTATAATTTATGTATTATTTTGCAATTTAAAAAGTAATGAAAAAGATTGACCTCAGTATACTGAAATTAGAAAAGTGAGGAATATATGGAAATCACACAGAGATAGAGAAGAGAGAGATGCTGAATGACGAATATGAAGATTGTCCCTGTAAAAGTTGGATGACAGGAAAGAAGTTTCTCTAAATTATAATGTATAGATAATTCACACAATATTATGTTTGAGTCCTGTAAAATATTAAAAGTATTGTCCTGTAGACTATTAAAAATATTTTTAAAATATTAGATTATTTAATAACATTTTCTCATCAAGACTGTCATATATATGCACACAAAAAATCTGATACTTGAGAAAATAAAATTCACTGAATATAATTAGGTAGATATTCTTAAAGATATAATTTCACCCACTGGAAGAAAATAAAATTAGTAAGTTTTATACTGAAAAATTATTTTCCATGAATTTTAATACACTTATTAATAAGAAACATTATAAAGGAATATACTGAGTGTTCCATGATTAGAAGCTAATAATCATAATATTCACACTGTACATGCTAGCAGTTAATTACTTCTTTGACTTTTGGGGGTTTGGATGTTATAGTTTCACTCATTCTTGAATATAAACTCTAGGAAAATATAATTGCTACATGCAATTACCACTCTAATTTCTCTACTACTCCAAATGATACTCATTTCCACCAAACTGTTTAAAAATAAATTGTTGTACTTACTTTCAACAATTACTTGTCTGTCTTCCCAGTTATCTTTAATAAGCTGTATATTTCCAAAGTGTGCATCGCTGTAGAAGATTCGGTTGGTACCTTTTCTTCTTTGATTATAGTCAAAAGCCAAAGCTATGACATTCTTGAAATAATGTGGATTTTCATATGGCCTTATTGGTGAATTTAAATTGGTTTCATCAGAAAGATGTATACTTTTTAATATTGTTCTCCCTGAATACAGCAAATAGCCTTCATGCCTTAAGCAAGTAACTCCATCCTCTGCTAAATATCCATGGGCACAAGCACAAGTTCTCTGGGAATTTCCTCGATAAAGACAGAGTTGCTGACATCCCCCACTGTCCTTGGCACAAACATTGGTCCCTAGGGAGAAAAAGAAGGTACACACACGTATGTCTGTGTTTTTTCTTTTGCTTTCCAGATAGTTTTTCTTAGAAAAATATTAAAAATTTAATGTTGAATATTCTGGGTTATTTTATGCTTAACTTTTAGACTGGTCAGTATAAATCCAAACACTATAAAGTACTGCTATTTTTAATCACTTCAGTTTAAAACCTGGGATTTTTTTATTTCAAAGATCACATTCTTCTGCTCCCCTGACCATCCAAAGAGAAGCATAAAAAATTTCCCTTAATCAGCCAGTTAAGTGCATAACCCTTTTGAAACTTGATACTGAGATTACAATAGGTTGTATATATTGTAATCTTTGGTACAAGTAACTGATTCACTCAAAACATGAACTGCATTCACCAAAAGAAATAGGCAGTACCTTAAACTTGGTGTCTATGAAGTATATAAGATATCAAAGAAATTTATGGCTCTAATGTGCCTACCTTCCTAAGTATATTGGGCATAAGTTTTTCACTCCAGTTTTGAGTGAAGATATAACATGATATTAAGATTTCTGCATCAGACTAATTCTCCTCTATGAATCCATCATCCTCTCCAAAATTATTATACCTTCCTTTGATGTCAAGAAAATTAATTACAATTTACTCTAATGGACATTTAAAATGAACATTATCTTAATGGAAGTGATATTAAAAAAAATCCAAATCATGTCATATCAGTTTCAAAACACATATTTTAAAGAAATGATGACTCTGGACTTATTTCACACTAATAGAAACCTTCTGGAGCCATCATCACTTTATGTATTAAAATATAATCTGACATGAAAACAACCTTTTGGCCCAAGTAATGTGGCATATTTAGTTAGTTCTAAATAAAGTGTGTGACTATTAAAATATATATATATATATATAAAATCAAAAAAAAAATTTTGGCTGCTTTTTACTCTCTAATATCCTAATTGTGCTTTGTATACTTCATTGAACATGTATATTTATCAAGTGTTTCTATATTACTTAGTCTAAACCTATACTGAAGCCATACCAGGTATATAACATGTCCATATACATGCACTGTCCTAGGCAAAACTATCCATGAACTATTATATATTTATTTCATTAGGCTACTATATGATTTTTGTAGGAAATTAGATGTAAAAAAATAGGGTCTTGAGGTTTTGGACTCATATAAGAATTAATCCCTAACTTAAGTTTGATAAATAAATGTCAAAAAAAATGAGAGAAAGAAAAAACATAAAACGTATTTATCATACAAGAGTGCTGACCTTTCTCTCTTACTCGGTTAAAGATTTTAACCTCCTTCAGGTTGACTCCAAGACCCGTTCTCATGGTTACGGTTTCTGTGGCATCATTCTTGTGGCCCCTTCTGATGGACCCGTTGGCATGTGCTCTGCCAAGAAATTGAACATACGTGATCAACAATCTTTAATCCAAATCAAGCCAGTTATTTAAGCTGAAGGTGTTAACAGATGGCCCAGCAGAAGGGAAAGAAACCAACATTAGTCTGTGACATTGAAAGGGTTGAGCCTGGAATAGCAAGAGTGACTGCCTCTTCTGTGGAAATTACATGGTTTTGTGAGATCCTTTCTGTGGCCTTGCTAAGGAATGGCTAATCCTACAAGGGTAAAGCAACTGGCACTAAAATAACATTTTGAGACTCAAATACTTATGAAAAAATAAATTACCTGTCAGACCAGTAGATGTACGCCCCAAAGACTGCAACTGAAAACATATCCACATTGCTCCCTGACAGCACCATCTCACGATTCCCGCCAGTCTCAAGGTCAATTCTTTCTATCTTGTCTATACGAGCATCACACCAATACAATTTATTTTCCTAAGGTTGATTGAAAAGTAATATTACAAGCTGTTTTTGATTGTTTTATAAAGAAAATAAGAGAACACTAAAAGTAGACTAATGCAAGTTGGCAGTTAATGCACTTTCAATACTTAAGAAATCCAACAGACCTCATAGTCAATGGAGATGCCATTTGGCCATGCTATTCCCACGCTTACGAGGACAACCTTCTCTGAGCCATCTAAACGAGCCTTTCCAATGGACGGCATCTGTCCCCATTCAGTCCAGAACAAGTAGCTGAAATTAAATTGTAGATAAATGCAGATAAACACAAAACTGTGTAGTATTAATAACAACAGCAATACCATTCATACTAACAGAAAATAACACCATTTAAAAATTAATATATGTGTGTAATGTTTACAATAAAATAATTTTTATTATAAAAAAAATTTAACCATTCATAGAAATCACAAGGAAGCATTTCCAAAATACCTTTTGTACATGCTGCTCCCTATCTGAAATGCTTTTTTTCAATCTACTTGCTTAATTCCTTCTTTTTTAAATATATCAAACATTTCCCTCAAGAAGCCTTCTGTGTTCTCTCTGATTATTGCACCATATACTCTGCCTCATAGCATGAATTAGAGTGGCAAATTTACACTTGTGTTTCTTTACAAAGTTACTTTTTATTAATATTTTTTGCTCCCATTAGACTTTAAGCTCAGTGAGGACAGTGATCTTTTTTCTTATTCACTATTATACCTATAGCACTAGGTAATTTATGAATGTACACATGAATACATTATAACTTTCAGTTCTGTCCACTTAGACTGCTAAATGGCTATTCAACTTTGAATTTTATAAATCATCTTGTGAAGGCATCTTAAAACATGAATTTATACAAAGCAGACATTCTTATTTTAGTAATCTTTTAACGTAATGTGGAAGGACTGTGGAAGAAAATAAAATATAGAAGAAAGAAAATCCACAGTATGCTGAAATATAACATGTCAAAAAATGAAATGTTAAAAAACAGAAGGTACATAATCCATGTTTCTTTCACCTATTCATTCAATAAATATAGTATTTATATTACAATACAGAAATTCATGCTTTCAGATAAATCAGATCTATTCTTTTGAAGTTATGCCCAGTGAAGTTTTATTCAGCTGTCAGATAACAGCAATGACTGACTAAAGTTTAGAAAAATATGGCAATCATTGATTCAGTCAGGTAAAAATGAGTGTGTATTCTGTGCATATTTGAATACGTATATAACAGCAATCATACACAAGAAGAGAAAGTGAGACTGCATATAGGAAAAGCAAAGAAGACCTACATTCATATTTTGTATTAGTTATCCATGAAAAATGATAAACTACATAAAATATGTATTTCCTTTATGCATATTGTTTTGATTTATTTTAAAAGTTGATTTTTTCCCCCTGAAAATGCTGTACAAAATAAATGCATTGGACTTTTACACCCAGACAAATATGAAGTGTGGCTGGAATCCCAAGTATATTAATCCTGAAGAAACTTTTATTAATATTTACAAGCTCTATAAATCACAAAGGGAAAACTTTGTAGCAAGAAATCCAACTAGGGCTTCCCTGGTGGCGCAGTGGTTGAGAGTCCACCTGCCGATGCAGGGGACACGGGTTCGTGCCCCGGTCCGGGAGGATCCCACATGCCGCGGAGCGGCTGGGCCCGTGAGCCATGGCCACAGAGCCTGCACGTCCGGAGCCTGTGCTCCGCAAAGGGAGAGGCCACAACAGTGAGAGGCCCGTGTACCGCCAAAAAAAAAAAAAAAAAGAAATCTAACTAATATTGGTTAGACTAGGTTGAAGCAGGCATGGAAATATCTATATTTCTATTAAAATTATAATTTTCAAATCTTTAAGGGACATTGCATTAAAAAATTATTAAAAATAAAAACACTATTTTAACTGAGAGGTAAAATGTTGCTTCATTTAACTTTTCAAGGAGAAATTTTAGCATTACTAATGACACTAAAATGACAAGTCAGTCATTTGTTAAGATGACAGGGATGTTACACTGTGAAGGAGGCATTTTGGGAGCCAAGACAGATCTGTGCTTATTTATTCAATCTGATTCTTGTCATCTACTTTTAATACACTCCAGAGTTCAAATATGGAAGGCAATGGGTATAATATACTTTTTATTTAATAGTAATCTTTCAAATGTACTAAATGACTAATAAAAATATTATACCGAGTAGGTCAAATCAGCCATTTAACATATTTAATTCTCACAACTTTGGAAATTGCAGTTCAGGAAGTTAATGATCCACAGTCACATGGCTGATAGGGGAACTGCACTCAGGCTTTACTAACCCAGGGCTATATCTTCTTCTCTATGCTGTCTCACCAAATAGAAATATAATACAACAATATAACAATCTTAAATCAAGTGATATTTTTCCCTAAGCATAAGGAATATAACAAAGATCTCCATACTTGAAAAACAAAACAAAACATGAAAAAAGTCTTAGTATTAAAAACAAGTCTCTTTTTTCCCCTAGTAGTTCCTATTTTTTTGAAATTTGCAGTACTTCTAGGCAGGAGGCTTAGATGAATGGCAACAAAATTAGGAATAAAAAAAATATTCAAAATAAAACTATCTTGAATACAGATTTTACTCAAATTTTCAGCAGTAATTTGACACACTGTCACAATATGTAAAGCCAAAGCTGACTGCAAGCATTACTTTTATGGCTAAAATATTTATCAACTTAATACAACTAAAAGATTCTACACTTGCCAAAATTAAGCAACATTTTATGATGGTCAGGCAAAGAATAATTTATTTTCTCCCTAAACTGAAATTGAAAGTAAAGAATTGAATAGAATTAGCACCTTGAGAACCTTTGGGAATTACAAACCAAATACAGAGAAAGAACACTCTCTAACTTATAAAACTGCAGCAAGAAACTTATGAATAATTTGAGTGTAATTTATATAGATGTGCTTGGGATATCTTTAATGAACATAGATTCTTCATATATAAACGTGATCTTCAGCAATGGGAAGAAATGAAAATTTTTTCACTGGTTTTTGAGACTCCATGGAAATTAACATTCAGTGGTGGCATTTCAAATAGATGTTGTCCACATTTAAGTTCAAATTTTGCTGTAGTGGAGTGTTTGTTGGATTGTATGATATAGCCAAGAAAATTGCCTTTAGAGAATTAGCTTGGTTAATCTAGCCCTGAAAATACTTTCCAAGCCTATCCCAGATCCAGAAATTTTCAAAATTGTCAAAATCAAATGCTGTATTGTATGATCGACATTTCTCTGGATAATAATTTGTTCTACACTGAAAACTCCCTTATTTACAGAAGCTTATAGTTACAGAATTTAAAAACAGAACATTTAAAAAAGACATTCAAAAGTGGTTTGAAGGATTATAGAAATACTATCAGAAATCATCGTAACACAAATATCCCTTATTGTCTTAATTAGACACAGAAGTTCTTGGCAGGAACATGTGCAAAGAATATATATCACAAGCTAACTTCCAATTAATTACTGACATTTGGTTAATAGGTAGAAGACTCCATTTGGTAGTGTTGGAGTTTCCAAAGACCTAGCATACACTTAGTGGTCCCCAAAAGTTTTTAAACTTACCATATGACAACTGTACTGATGTCAGAATTAGTTTACACACAGGTGCTCTTATAAAGGAAAACAAATGTTTTTATGTCACAATTAGATTCAAGCTGAAAAATATACTTTCAATGTATTATAAATGTCCTTGAATAATTTCAAATAAATATTTTTGGGGAAATAAGGCCAACATGAAAGCTAAGCTCCAAAGTTGGTGGGGAAAGAGTAAAGGAGTATGGGCAAGAAAGAGAAGAACGAACGTGTCTAAATTGTTAAAGAAATAGTATTAAATATGATTCTTATATTTTAAATATATGAACCATAGTGAAAAGACACTAATTTGAATCAATCATTTTCTTTTAATTTAAGGTTTTTTTGACTGATAAACTGTTTCTCTGGAGCATAGATCTGGGTTGCAGTTTTTACGATAAATTTACTATTTCTTTCTATTCCTATCCTTTACCTAAGAGAGTATGAAATAGATACTTATAAGATATGCTAGAGAAAACCTGAAATAACCAAAAATTGCCATGCTGACACAAAAATGAAGATCACATAATTCTCTTATGTAGGCAGTTTCCTTGGTTGAAAAGAGAATCAAGAATGTCATTGTGTCCTCTGTGAGAGTGGAGGTCAACAGTGTGTTAGTTTATCTGTAAAAATAAGAAAAATAAAAAACGGAAGCCCTGTAGGCTTTTATATATATTATACACATATAATATATATTTTATATATAAGGAATAGTAGCTTAGCAGTTTCACTAGAATCACTTAAAACACATATTAATTGAATACCTTGTAGGCCAACGTGTCAATGTCTCCATCTTCAGGCTAAAGCACAGGGAAAATAATATAGTACTGTCAAAGTCTGAATACATTTCATGAATATGTGAATTGACATCCTTCATCGCCTATGAGGAATACAGTGTATTCCTCTATTCCTGTGAGGGCTTCTTCACATTTCCTTTTTCTTCATTTCTGTGCAGTTTTTGTTCTGAGAAAGTATTACATGCCAATCCCAAATCACTTTTCAAGCCCTGAATTGCTTAGAGTCTCCTGCAATATAAAAAGAACTCAACCACAGATAGCAGAACACTCTGCTAAAAGGAAGAGAGTCTAGAGACAGTAGAACCTTGAATACTACTTTCTAATTTGTTTTTGACAGTGGTTCGGTGGATGATTCTCAAATGTATACTTTCATTGCAGTCATGCACTCATTCAACAAATATTAATTAGGTACCTATTAGGTGCTAGGAACTGATAATATGAAATGAATTGGACTTAGTGACCCTTATGAAGGTCACTGTTTAATGGCAGAGGCAGATGGGTAAGTAAAGAATTACCTGAGAAAAATGCTACCAGCAATGCTTAAAACTTGCTAGTTGTAAGTCTCTATACGACATGAAAGTAGGGGCTTCAACACTGAAACTGTGGAAGTGCTGTGGTGAGAGAAGTTATTATTCCTACAAACAACTTCAGAAATAAACCTTTCCTTTGAAGCAAAATAAACATACAGGCCATCTGGGTTGTTCTCTCCTTACGTTTAAGCTTAAAAAGTATTTTTAAGTTATCATTTGTTCTTCAGGCCTTGTTCTGGTTTTTGTTATTCTTTAGTTTTACATTAGATTCCTTCTTGACTCCTTACTTTCCAATATGAAGTAATTATATAAAACAATCATTATGTGTGTACCCAGCCAACACTGGAGAAGTATGGAGAAAGAGGCTTTAGGAAGAAAAATTTCTTTGGCATCTGTAATTCCATAGCATGTTAGACTTATCACCCCATATTATATTTTTAATTCCTTATTTTATGTATCTATTTACAGCCTGCCTCCTTGCCCATCCTTTCAATAAATATGTACATATACATATACATTCATGTGTACATATATGATATTCGTTTGCTATTTACATGGTTTAACAATGGTTTTCCTGAGTGGTCCATCTTTTATTCACTTTTGGTATTTTCAGTATATAATATTTGATGTTTCCCTATAATCTATGAATTTTCCTATGAAATATTTAACACTGAGATACCTAGGGCCTAGACTCGTAGTGCTCATGAGTTGATTTGGAATTCTTAAAATATTATACAGAAAATTTTAATTTGTTTCATGAACCCCAAACCATCTTATATAGCAGTCATATGCAACCTATCCTGGATATCCCATGTCGAAACACACTGAGGAGATTTCTATAGGCAAATAGAGAAAGGAATATCTTAAACTTCTCTTTTACCCTTTACCACATTTTTATTGGTCAGATCCCTTAAGAAATTAGGAAAAGGTCCTACAGTTTTGTGTGGCTATCGCTGGTCTCCATTCGACATAGCTTTGGTGGTCTGGGCCAGGGGCTCCCTCTTACAATGGGAAGTGGCATGACCTTTCTGGGATCTCTTTCTCCTCCACCAGCTCAGAGCTGCAATGATAACCCAGGGCATTTTGATAATTTCTAGTCCTTCTTTTCTCATTTTAGCGGGAGAGGTAAGGTCCAAGATTTATGTTTAGAGGTTAAGAAATGAGAATAAAGCATATTGGAAAAAAGTAGGTGAGACCTAACTATCTTTGAAAGAAGAGTGTCTACAGTAGAATTTTTTGGAAAATTCCTAGTGAAAAATAGTATCGCACTTTTCTTTCATTTGTCCTAATTTGTATGCCTCAGAGACTTGTAGAAAAAGGTGGCTGTGATTTGGGGAATAATTGTGGTATTTCTGAATTACTTGACCATCATGGTATATTAATATTATAAACTATCACCCTGATTCTACCACTATTTCTATTGCAAAATTTAATTCCTTCTTCTTTATATGTTACCTCGTCTTCAGATGTAAAATACATTGATACTTTAGGAGATGGTGTTAAACTATGCTATACTTTTGCTATCTCAACAGATGTTAAACTGTCATTCAAGACCTTCTGTATATTACTGGGCATATTCCAAAAGCATATATGTATATATAGTCAATGAAAGACCATTTAACAATATGTACTTTTTAAACACCAAAATACCATGTAAAGCTGAATCTCTGCCATGGAAAGAAACACTTTTCAGAAAGTTATTTATGGTTGCAGAGATATAAAGCTAAATTAAGAGAGGCAATGTAGATCCTACTGCCTAACAAGAAAAAAAAAAAAAAATCACAGAGTATTTGTGTTTCACTTAGAGATCATACATCATGGGAGGTTAACCAACTTTTTCGATATCATACTGTGACTTTCTATGCATCTTTTTTTTTTATTGTAGGTAGAAAATGACTTTTTAGCATAAAGAGAATTATTACATTTTAAGTTTTTTAAAGAGAGTGAGGCCTTACCAAAAAAAATAAAGAAGTCAACGGAGGGGAGAAACTGAATTTTCAAGCTGAACTAAATTCATATACACTTTCTGTTTTGCATATGGCTACATTTTAAAAGACCTCAAGTCTCCATTGCTCAAAAACAGGCTTCATGCCCACTTTTCAAGGCACATTTATATCTTGGATTCAGCTAATTTACTCCATTATGGCTCACCTTTTCTCTTGGCAATACACCTGCTATGTTTTAACATCAAACAGAATATTAAAATGCTGTACTTTATTCCTGTGATATGAATTTTGACACTTAAATGTCTATGTAATATTACCTGGAAATCAGTGTTTGATTTCCAGGTAAAAGTTATTCAAATTTTTACATAGAGTGGTCATTTATAAGTCCTTCTCCCCCCACCCCGAAGTCATCAGTAAACATGTAGATAAGGTATTAGAAGACACATATCACTAATGTTTCCAAGCAGTAATAAACATTTCCTGAAAATTAAACCTAATATTTGAAAAGGTATATCAATTCTTAACTATGAATCCTGAAAAATATCTATCCATGTGACAATATCGAAGAAAAGTTTTTAAGAAGAAGTGAAGACAGAGAGAAACAATATTTAAAATATTGTTATACATGTCAAAGATTTCTTGTTCTGTGGGATGAAATGTAAATCTTGTTTGGGGGGGGCTCAAAATTAATAAATCAAAAGTGCTTACTGAGATCCTCCGGCTAAGTCAGCGCTGAGCTCAGAGTCATAATGGAGAGAAATGGAAAACCTAAGAGACAGCTGGAGATAAGGAATGACAGGATTTACAGACAGATGGAAATAGGTGATGAAAACCTATGGGAAGTCTGAAGTAAGTTTCAATCTTGTCAGGACGAAAGAACCATGATAACACAAAAAGAGACGCCATGGTTAGGAAAGAAAGTCAGTAGATGAACACTAGGAGGACATGGTAAGTTTCAGAGACAGTTGGATGTTCAAATAAATCATTTCTAAAGGAAATTGTAAATATAATTAAAGGAATGAAGATGAAATATTGGATGTAATGTAGTGATTAATGTCAGAAACATGAAAATATGTTTAAAAGATAAATATAGCAAGAGAGAAAATAGCATACAGAGCTTTAAGTGAGGAGAAAGATGCTCAGAAGAGAAATACAATGCTCAGAGGAAACACATGGAAGGAGTCAGAGAGAACAAGAAAACTCAGAGTTAAAGAAGGTAACAGAAAAAATAAACTCTTGAGTAGATAAATGATGGAGAAATGTCAAGGAGAAGGCAAGGGGTGTGAAAAAAAATTTGAAAAACAAAATCTGGATTTGGCTGTGGATAAATTTAGAAATTCCTGGAAAGAACTAAAGCTGAAAATTCATTTCAGCAGTTAAGTGAGGAGACATTTACTTCTATTCTAAGAAGTTGAGAAGTAAACGTGCAGAGAAAAATAAGACAGTATTTTTCTTTTCAAATAAGAGGGATCTGAGCCTATTTGAAAGCAAAGGGAAAGGCTTCATTGAAAGTAATAAGTTAAAGATGATCGAACAGAAAAGAACAGTTACTGCAATGAGATGCCTGAGGAAATAGATGCCATCGTGTCCAGAATAAAAGCGAAGTAGGTTTAAGTAAGAAAAAACAAAACTTTCTCTGAGGTTATATGCACTTATTTCAAAACATTCACATTATGAATTTGTAGATTCCATTTTCCCTTACCATCACATAGTCACTCTATTACAATTAACCACCAAATCCATTTAACTGCTTTACTAATCTCTGACAATTTTGCCATCTTCTCCCTTCTAGCAGACATACTTAGGGACTTTACGGCTCATGTTGTTGATCCTATGAACATCCCAGCTCCTGGTTCCTCATCTTATCTGTTCCAGGGACCTTCGTCTCTCTTTTGCCTCTGCCTTACATTACTCTGATCTCCTGTTCTTCGTTTCCCTCCATTTCATCACTAATTTCTAGACCTCACCTCTTGATTGGCAACTCATAGTTATTCCCTTACAATTGCCAGCTTTGAATCTGTCACCACCTGCTCCTCGTTTAGCCCATTTTTCCCCATTATTTTGCTACTGCTAAGTTGCTGAGCACTATTACTCAAGGTCATATAAATACCCCATTAGATTCTAGAAACCCATTCCAGCTGGACTCATGTTGCTTGGAATCCTTTTATTCATATTATACTTTATTCATATTCCATTCACCACAATAGTTTCACCAAAATTTACTTATTCATTTAAAGCTGCTAACTCTACTCATATCATCTATGAGTTTCTTCAATTTCACTAATTTTAACCGCTAAAAAATATTCTATTACTATACTCTATCTCTTTCACTTCATCTCCAAAAAGAGAAGAGAACTTTCCCTAATTTAATCCTCCCATTTAAATTTACCTCATTTAATCTTCCCAATAACCAAAAAGGATATAAGCGTTTGAGATCAAGATACTTCAAAAGATCCCAAAGGTAGGAAATGTCCAAGCTGGGCTTCCAAACCATAGTGGACACTGTTGGTGCTGCACTTAGACATCCTCAGATCTTGTTTCCTATTTCTGTGTACTCCAGTGCCCAGCTCCTGTGTCCTTTTATTTTTAGTAGCTCACACATCCAACTTTCTTCAGAGGACAGCTACTAGAATCTCTTCTTTCACAAGTAGTGCTGAGAGCCAGAAATCTTGGGAGTGTATGTCTCCCCAGGATTTTTGCCCTTATCCAGTGAATAATGGGGTGGGAGTTCAAAGTCAAGCTCCCCTGCTAAGTGAGGTTTACCCCCCAAAGCTTTAAAAGGCATGTCTGAGGTCTGGACTTTGCTCACAGTTGAACCTTTGCTTGGTCCCTTTCCTATCTGGCTTCTTCTGACTTGAATTCTCATTCCAGGATCTGTTTTTTTAGAGATACCTAATTTTTAAAAACAATTTAATTAATTAATTTATTTTTGGCTGTGTTGGGTCTTTGTTGCTGTGCGCAGGCTTTCTCTAGTGCAGTGAGCAGGGGCTACTCTTCGTTGTGGTGTGCGGGTGTCTCACTGTGGTGGCTTCTCTTGTTGCGGAGCACGGGCTCTAGGCACACGGGCTTCAGTAGTTGTGGCACGTGGGCTCAGCAGTTGTGGCTCGTGGACTCTAGAGTGCAGGCTCAGTAGCTGTGGTGCACAGGCTTAGCTGCTCCATGGCATGTGGGATCTTCCTGGACCAGGGATCAAACCCTTGTCCCCTGAATTGGCAGGCAGATTCTTAACCACTGCGCCACCAGGGAAGTCCCGAGATACCCGATTTAAGATGCAAATCTTATCTATCTGCTATCTGTCCTCCATTCTTCCTGTTCCATTCTATTGCTTCTTCCTTGACAAGGTTCCTCCTGCACTCCTTGGAATCTGTCTCCTCTTTTTTTTTTTTTTTTTTTTTTTGTGGTACGCGGGCCTCTCACTGTTGTGGCCTCTCCCGTTGAGGAGCACAGGCTCCGGACGCGCAGGCTCAGCGGCCATGGCTCATGGGCCTAGCTGCTCTGCGGCGTGTGGGATCTTCCCGGACTGGGGCACAAACCCGTGTCTCCTGCATCGGCAGGCAGACTCTCAACCACTGCACCACCAGGGAAGCCCTGTCTCCTCTTTACATGCATTTTCTTCCACTCCTCTGCCTATGAATATGTGCCCATACGCCCTGACCCCATACTAAGAAAAACTTTCTGTGTGCTCTACTACATTCTCAATAAACTTCCTATTTTTTCCTCTTTTCCTTCATTGTCAAAGTTTCTGTCACTGTAGTCTAAATATGCTGGCTCTACTTTCTAATTATCTTTCACTTATTAATTCTTTATATTTGGCTTCTGCTCTTGCCAGTTTCCTGAAATTCATAACAATTAAAAATGTCATCCTGATCATCAATTGCATGTTCTGTTTTCTGCTTTTATCTCTCCTAATCTCTTTCCTGCAAGCACATTCTTCTCCCTAAAACTCTTCCCTTGATTTCTATGATACAGTGATTTCCTGAGGACTTGAAATGGCTTTTTTCCTTTTGCCTCTTTCCTATTTCTTTTGCCTTATTGTTAATTTTCTTTTTTCTCCTCTTAATCATATTATCTCCTAACTGCAAACATTCTTCATTTTTGTCCTTAGACTTCTTTTTCCTTGGATAATTTCATCTACTACCATGATTTATTGAAGAGCCTGAACTCTGTTGGAATAAGGAATAACTTTACACTTATCCAACTCCTGATTCTATTTATACTCTACTAAATATCTCTTCTCCAGAATTTGCTATCTCAGGAAGAATCCATGACCTCCAAGAGAATTCTATTTAAAAACAGAATGATATTGTTAAGATTCATTCTCATGCAAAAAAGACTAGATCTTTCTAAATCCAAACTTAAATCTCTCATGTATTTTAAAATCTTCTTCCCTCTTTCCAACTTTGATCTGACTCCCTGTGGCCTGAGGACTTGCCATGAAAAAGTCACACAGTTTTTCCATTTACTGCTCTTTTCTATTTATTTTAGTCTCCCACTTATTGCCTCTTACTCTCTCCATTTCTTGGTTTGAGGGCTGAGAAAGAACCTTCCCCCTCCTCCATAACACTCTCCCTTGGATAATAAAGAACCATTTCTAAGAATTCCTTAATTTAAAGACCGCTACAACTTCAATATCTCATTATACTTCTGATCTCTGCTTATGTGGATTGTTTGGGGCCAGTGGGAAGGGTTAGGAGAGAGGGTCCAGGACCAGTTTATGTTTCACTTGGTAAACTGGGGATGGAGTTTTAAAACGTGGGGAATCCCATTGCCAATTTTATGGTCCCAACTTATCTTCGAGCTACATTACCTACTCTTCCCTACATGTACCTTACACACTTTTGTTCTTGGCAATGGCCTTTGCTTTGCCACTACCAATTTTTAAATTATTCTATTTCTTCTTCACATAAAATATTCCCACTCCATCTCAGAAACCTTTCTCCTTCAGGTTCCCTCAATAAAGACTCTCCTAATCACCACCACTGCTGCTACTACCCTCACTTGTACTATCTAATCATATGCTATCTCCTTTTTCTGAAATTTTAATGTAATTTTATAATAGCTGTATGAAAATTTTCACTTTAACATGAAATTTAGATATGAGATTTAAGCTTGAGTTATATCAATCTAGTGTTTTTATGCCCCCCAAATTAGTCTTACTTTACATTATGAGACTATTTTTTTAACTGAAGTTTTGTACTTGTTTAAACTAAAAGTTTAAACAGAAAACCTGTTGTGAACAGAAGCTACATCTTATTTATACCATCATACTTTACAGTGTCCACTTGTGTCTTTCACATAGCCAGTAGTCCTATTTTGTCAAGATGTACTGAATTAAAGGCTGAGGAGGAGACGGAGATGTCCTTACATGACCCGGTTCCCAGTGCGTAGCACTCGAGGAGTGTTCATTGAATAAACTGACAAAAAAGTGAAGTACATGTGGGTTTCTTTGCCTGATGTCCTCAATCATCCTAGAGAGAAGTTAAGTATAGTTATATGCTAAGATGACTGTACAAAAGATACTTAAGAAGGTCTGGAATAACAACTTGAGGCCATAGACTAGGTTTTAATAGAATGCAAAAGAAAACTACAGAGTGACTAGTTAGCAGCAAGAGGCCTGTTAAATTGAACTGCATGAATCAATAATAGGCCAGGCACAAGATGTTCTCTACAATAAAATGAAGTGTTGGACTTATTATAAATATGACGGAAAGAAATTCTTTATTCAAAACAAACCCATTTCCTATGTATCTATGATATTTCATAACATTCAAATTATATTTGTTCCTACCATCAGAATAATTATTCATAGTCCAGCAATTGATCATTTTTTTTTCCACTGAGGGAATAATGATTTATTGCTTAATTGTAAAGTACAAATGAAAAAGAGATTTAAAAAATATCATCACATTAGAAGACATTTTTATATTCAAATTTACAGGTATGATGTGGACACACTAAACTGAGTCATGTTTTGTTCTTGGAACTAAACAAAATTATACCTTCCCTCAACATTCTTAATATGTACTGGCAAGTGTCCATGGGCAGGCAGTGGTGGGTAGGAGAATTTACGGGGGAAGTCAGACCCAACTCAAAAATTTTTAAAAACTTTTCCTAATTTTCCCAGCATTTTCTCATTATTGTTTATTCTCTCAGTATAGCTCTAATCTTTACATTTTTATTATAATTTTATGCTAAAACTGTTAAAACTATTTTCTTATATGCTTGATATTTTTGGTTATTAATTTCTGTAATGCTTAACACTATATATATGTGTGTACGTATATGTAAACATGTTACATAACACACACACACATATACATACACACATAATATAGCATAATCTTTGGAGTTTAGAAAAACCTAACTCTCCCACATATCATGTTAATGATAGAGTAATATATTTTAAATTGCTGACTCAGTTTCCTTATCTGTTAAATGGAGGAAATAACACCATTCTACGTTTGTTGTAAGCTTTTAAACAGAATGAAAGAAGACCCACTGGTGAGTTCTGAGCAAAGCAGTAACAGCTACTTACATTTTGGAAGGATCATTAGGCCACTACATGAAGAATAGACTGTAGGAATACCAAGGTAGAAGATGATAAACCACAATCCAGAAATGTTGGTAAGAATGACAACGACTCACACTAGGGTGGTAGCAATGAAAATTGTGAGAAGTAGGTAAAGCATAAATGTAGATTGAAGCCAAAGGTAACAGAATTCCTGGTATATTGAACATACGATATGTGAGAGAGATACCAAAGTTGTCCTATTGTCTCTTTGAAATTCATCTCAAATCATCCCTAGTACTAATAGAAATTCAGTTTGTTCAGATATTCAGAGTATACTATTTGGTCTGGGACCTTATCCTAGCCCAGGTGATGAAACATAACTTGTCTAAATATGTCAAGATATTCTCTTCCCTTTGGCTGTTGACTGATCTAAGGATGGGCATGTAACCCATTTCTGGCTAAGAAAAAAACAAAGGGATTAACACGAAGACCTTTCTCTTCCCAAATAAAACAATAGAGTCTAGCAAGAAAAAGGTTTTCTCCTATCTCCTTCTCTTTCCTTAGGTGTAAACATACTCTCTGAGGATATATCAAGTGTGCTCTAACAATGGGGCCTTAACATCAAGCATAAGACAAAATATAACCTAGTAAAGGTGGTAGCTGAAAAGGGAGAAAGAAAATCTATAGATTTAACACATTCTAGTTAAATTTTAATTTGCATCCAAGAGCAATCCTAACCAATGCAGCTTTTCAATTTTTATATTGTAATCTTAGTTTTAGCTTGAAGCATGACAAATTTGCTGGCATTATTTTTCTCTCTTATATTAACCTTCTTTGTTTCCTCTTTCACTGTACTGATAGTATGACTTAATTTTATAGCATTTGTCAAGAAAGTGAAGACAGTAATGACACTGGAAAAAGCACATACAACATATAACAAATAGGAAAGAATGTAGATTTTCGTGAGAGTTGACTTGATGTTTTACATAGATTGACTTCATCCTAAATCAGTGTTCCTTATACTTGTTTATCTAATACACCTTTGTGTGACCACCATGGCTTCACTTTTTTCCACTCCAAAAGACACAGGAGTTTTACTAACATAAAAAAAAAAACATTTTAAAAAACCTCTAAAATAAAGTAGTAATAGAAATTATTATTGCAAGAAACACAATAGTGAGGAATAATATAAAATTTTATAATAGGACTGCTTTTTTATTATTGTATCAGTCAACAACTTATTCCTTACCAACCACTGTACCAAGCTCTGAGGACAGAGAAATAAACCAAACGCACATGGCTCTTCTCATCGAGTTTTATGAAAGAATACAGACATTACCCAGTCCAGTGAAAAACAGTGCATAGTACGGTAAAGCAAATAAATATAAATAAGCAAATATAATTTATAAAAGTGAAAGTACTGGGTGCTTTGGTGTCATATAACAGAATGTCTGTTTGTAAAACCAGGAGAAGATAAATAAAATTTATCAAGGTGAAAGTAAGAAGGAGAACATTGCAGGTAAAGGGAAGAAGCTGTTCAAAGACTGAGAGTGGAAGAGAATAGGAAATATTTGAAAACATTTCAAAAAACTAAGAAGTCCAACAGAGACTGAGATAGCAAAGAGGCAGGAGCAGGAGTTTGAGGCTGAAAATTTACATAGGGCCTGATTAAGAAGAATCGTAACAGAAATTTTGGACTCTGGTGAGGTTAGAAGATCAATTGGGAACTTATTGCAGGGGTATCTGTGTAGCTCAAAAACAGATTTAATCAGGGTGAAGGTAGTGAAGATGGAGGGTGGTAGATTGATAATACCTGGAAGAAAAAAATCAGCAGAATTTGGTGTCAGCTTGAATTCATTTCAGTGTTAGATATGTACAGTTTTGGTGTCCAAATGGAAAAATGGTACTGTCAAGAAGACAGGTAGACATACTTATCTGAATCTCAAGAAGAAAAAGAAGGAAAAAAAAAAAGTTTGGGATGAACATGTTGATATGGCAATTATAGATACATAAATGGAAATTGAAGCTTTAGAAATATTGGAGAACGAGTTTGGCTATCAAATGGTTCTTTCATTCATTCGGCAAATAATTGAGTACCTAATATGTAAACAGTTCTAGGGCAGAACTTTAAATTGATAATCTAGAAAAATGTTGGTGTATCATTTGGATTTACACACACATTAAAGAACGGCATAATAAATATGAACCTATCAAATATGTACTGAAATATACATGACAAAGTGAAAATAAACTTTTCCTTCTGCTTAGCTAAGATAGTTTTGAGATTTGTTTCAGACATTATGACTAAAAATAAATATTAATATCAATTTCTGGAATTTTCTTTTAACGAAATTTAAGTCACTTAAAATCCCCAAAATATATGTAAACGTTAAATTTACCCTTTTTCTGGGTGCACAGCTATAGATCTTGGTTGATCCAAGCCTTGGGAAATAATTACATAACGAAAAGAGCCACTGAGTCTCGCAACTTCAATTAAGTTGAAACCATGATCCGTCCAATATATGTTACCTAGAAGAAATACAAACATGTTTATAATACAATTATGAGAAAAACTTATTTATTAATTCAGCGAAAATTAACTTTCTGAACATTCACATGACTATTAAGAAATCATTTACTTCCTAATTCTTTTTTAATATGTGCAGTTCCTAAGCAGAAAGCTATAAATAAATATGCAAATACTTCTTAATCTCACATGTCTGTGGTTTAAACCATATAGTGATACGTTTATATGTTAAAAATAAATTGAAATTTCTCTCACCTGAGGAAGGGCTGTACTTTCATTTTCTACTAGCTTCAGGCAAAAGAGAACTTCTAACACTTTTGTTTACCAGCCTCGTGGGGCTCTCAGGAGATCTGGGCAAAGTTAATACTACATAATGTACTTCTACATAAAAACACTTATCCAAAGGCTCAAAAGCATTAGAAAGAGTGAAGCCAAAAGCAAAAGAGGCTATTTACCCCTGTGGCTAGAAGTACAAAAAAAAAACCTGTTATGAGTCAGAAACAGCATTTTTATGAAGCAGATTGAGCCACTAACAATATAGGTGTGAAACAAAAACAGAGAAAGCCATGGATGATACCAGCAATCCAGTCAATAGCTATCCCTTCCACTCTTCCCAAGCCATTGGTGATGATATCTTCTTTCCAAGTCTGATCTCTTTTAGCTCGGCTAATTTTATTGAAGCCCATGTCTGTCCAGTAGATGGTATCATTTTCTATGGATAAAACAGAAAGAAAAAAAAACATACACAAACACACTATAAAAGGGATCGATATATGTATTAGGAGCACATTGCATCAGCATTTTGGGGGTTATCAACCGGGGTGTGCTGGAGTTTAAGTGTTCTTCAGGAAAATTTACTAACAAAGATGGTAAGAAAGGTATTAAAACCACATGAGAGAACCTAGTCAAATGTTTTAAAGCATTTTTGAAATATATGTGGAAACAGTCTATCACATCCTTTTTATTTTTTCTTCATTTTCCTATTCATTTTAACTCAATAAATATTTATCCCCCATGAATTTGCAACCTTGAAATCAAACCAAATTACTTTGGACTACAGTTTTTCTTTTAACATCTATTCTTATGTCTGAGTTCTCTACATATAAAGAGAATGCTACTGGGGATAATCAACAAAGTTTCAAAGTAGACAGAGAATGGAAAGAAACATAAAGGCATTTAAAATATATCAAGGGTGTTTTATGTATAAGGTCATTCAAAATGTATAAAGCCTTAAAAATACCTTATCAACTAATTATTCCTTCTGAGGTACTAGTTTCCCAAATGTCAACTACAAACCCTGTGCATTCTTTTTCAAACTCTCTTTGTACAAATGGGCTTAAGAATACTTGAAGAATGGCTCTATGCTATCGTAGAGTCTTTAAATAAGTGCTTTTTGAATATTTGAATGAAAAATGTTCCTAAAGACTATAAATGAAATATATGTGCATGCATATGCATAAAGGGTAGCAATTATAGATCAATGATGTTAAATACAGCCACTAGAAAGACACTGGGGACAAATCATTAAATAATAAATTTGCCACCAACTAAGTAAGTGTTTGTTTGTGTTGTGACCTACATGGCCATTTGAAGAACAAATCCTTTAAGACCAATATAATTTCCATCTGGCACACAGACAGACTATGGAAATAAAGAAAAAGCAATTAGCATAATAAAGCCATTTATCAGTAAGTTTGGGGATTCTGTTTCAAATGAAATATAGTCTAAATTCTATTACCTGTCTGGGGAAAAATTCCAAATAGCCCCTGTTCCCAACAATGGTTAAGTCAGATACACACTTGCGTGAATAAGAGCAGAGATACCATTTTCAAATATATATCTGGAAAGCAAGGACTTGTTTCATTTTTCCAATTTTGTCAAACTATCAGTTGATATGTTTTCATGATTGAAAGTGTGAATCAATCAACAAAAATAAGCATCATTTTTGTATAAATATTAAGTATTATATGAAGAGTCCTATTCTCTTCTGTTAACATTAGATCCATATATCCAACTGCCTACATTGCATCTCCACTTGTATGTAAGAAAAGGCAATCTTGATTGCAAAAGACAAATTTTGGATTTCTACCAGAAACGTACTTCTCTCTCAGTCTTCCATATGGCAGCTCCCCATGCCTTGGTGGTATGATGGAAGGCACCTCCATCCTTTGTTTCTTGGGCTAAAAACCTCATATTGTCCTTGATCACTTTTCCTCACACTTCACATCTAATCCATCACCAACTACTCTCATCTTCAACCTATAACCAAATATTTTGTCTCTTTTTATTCTTCTTTCAAATCAGATCCCTCATTCCACCACTTCTCACACTCTCCACTTATAACATAATCCAAGCCATTATTAACTCTTGTCTGAAGTATTGCAATAACCCCTAACTTAGTTCCACCTTCCACTTTTGCCTCAGGACTCCCTTTCCTCATGAGCCTTGTCTCTACTGAGGGTCCACTGTCGCCCTATTAAAAAGTAAATAAGATAATTTCTCTCCTCTCCACTCAAACTTTCTAATCATTTTCCATCTCATCCAACTGTAAAAGTAAAGTTCCTTCCCAAGACCTTCAAGATCTATCCACATCCTTCAAGTCTCTTTCACCTACTATCCTTCTACTCTCCCCCCTCTAGTAATAAGACCTTCCTCTTCCTAAAACAATCCAAATGCTGTTCAGCCTAAGGTTCTTTACATCACTTTTTCTTCTGCTTGGAATGTTCTTTTCCCAGCTATCTGCACAGCTCTGTCTTAGCTCAAGTATTCCTTCTCACTGAAACTTTCCCTGACTACTCTCTACAGAAATTATTTCCTTGCCATGCTCCATTTCCCTTACAAAACCTATTTTTCTCTGTAGCATTTATTACTGTCAAACACATTACATATTTATTGGTTTGTTGGTTTAGTGTCTGTATTGTCTCACAGAAATATAATCTCTTTGAGGGCCGGGACTTAATTTTGCTCACTGCCCGATCCCTGGCACCTAGAATAGTGCCTGGTACATAGTAAGCTCAAAGTAAACATCTGGTGAATAAATGAATGAATGTGGTGTGCTGTACAAAGACTGGTTGGGAGGATATACAAGGAAGACAAAGCTCTTACTGTGAGAAACTTTATAAGCTAATTAAGGAACAGAAGGTATGCACATGAAAAATGACTAACAATTCACAATAGTGTAGCAGGAGCAGCATATAAGTAGTAAAGACAAGCATTTTTATGAGTTCAAAGAAGACATTAACAACAAGTATTAGAAAAAAAGGACACTAAATATTTATGTGACCCTTACTTTTCTATTTCTCTCTAATAGCTTTGCCAGTCCTGCAAAATTTTATTTAGTATAATTAGGAAGCATTTTTTTCTCACATATGCCACTACATCTTGCACATACTTTTATTATCATATTGAGCTGAAATTGCATCTTTGCATTTCTTCTTAGAAATTGACTGTGAGATATATCATAGGTAGGGACTGCAATAGACCCAACATTTACCAAGGCAGTCACAAGTGCAGTAGGCATTTCATGAATATTCACTATGTGAATAATAGATTAATTTGTAATGCTGAGGCTATCTCTACATGGTCAAATCCACTAGATTACAGCACTGAAGGAACGGAGATGTTTCCTTATATTCTTTTATTACTTATATTTGGGATATTAGCAAGCAAATCAATCATGTAGTGGTGCATTAAGGAGGACCAAGAGGATAGAATAATTAAATCACTCATTCTCATCCAAATCTCCTTTCCTTATTTTTCACATACACATTGCACACCTCCATGCTCTAAATGGAATGACTTCACTAAGATATAAGAATATGTCTTCTAATTATCTGGGAATATCTGTAAAACATACATAAGGTAGGTCGAGAGTGTTTTAATTATAATAGAATAAGGTGGAAGGCTGATAAAATTTTACAACAAACCTTAAAGATACAAAGTGGAAATACATATAAAGACAGAAAGGGAAGAAAGACTATCATAACTGTGTTCTGACACTTATTCCAAAATATGATTTTTTTAACTTTAATTATCCCCATTCAACAGATACTTACATAATACTTAGTGCATGCTAAGCATCCATATAGGCATAGGAGTATGGTGTTGAACATGACAGTCCCTGAAATCATAGATTTTACTTCTGGAGTTGAAATTTTAATATAAACTATCCTAAGACATATGACAATAAGTAACATATAATATAATTATAAATTATGTACCTATTTTGGACACTCAGATAGTATTCAATTTCTGGCTATTATGAACAATGATATGAACATTCTCATCCATGTCTTATAGAGGGCATACAGTGTCATTTCTATTGGGTACATAAACAGAGGTAGAATTGCTGAGTCATAGGATGGCTTTAGTAGGTAGGGCTTATTTTAATACATTAATACATTAATTAATTATCTGAAACAATTTTCCCTGAAATAATAATCTACACTATAGACCTTCTACAACTACTGTTGAACTCCACCACCCTCTTCATATCTGGCTGATTCAACCATGAAGACCTCCTACTACATAAGAACATGCAAGAAATTCTAGATTCTCTTATTTCCAGGAACTAGCCACCATGCTTATTTACCTTGGTTCATAGTGTTTACCTTGTTAGATAAAAAAAGCAAATGACTGGAGTAGTATGCTTAGTGAAATAAGTCAGACAGAGAAATACAAATACTCTGTGTTATCATTTAAATATGGAATCTAAAAAATAAAACGAATGTATATAGCAAAACAGAAATGGACTCAGATATAGAAAACAAACTAGTGGATACCAGTGGCAAGAGGAAACTGGGGAGGGGCAAGATAGAGGTATGGGATTAAGAGGTAAACTACTATGTATAAAACAGATTAGTAACAGGATATATTATACAGCACAGGGAATTATAGCCACTATTTTATAATAACTTTACATGGAGTATGATTTATAGAAATATTGAATCACTATGCTATCTATCTGAAACTAACATAATATTGTAAATCAACTATACATCAATAATAAATAAATAAATAAATAAAAATATGTAACTAAATGGGCATGGCTGTATTCCAATAAAATTTTATTTCCAAAAAGAATTACTTAAGGACAATTCCAAAGTACTAAAATTTACAAATTTGACTAGCTCAATTTATCTACTCAGTTTTTTTGTTTCTATCCTGCTGGACCCATTATACTCTATCCCATACTTTAAAAATAAAGACAGTTATGCTCAATCCCAAAAGTTAACTTATGGAGAATTCTATATAAAGTGTGTTCTGGTTTCTTGATAAACTTCAGTGTTGGGTTCTAAAGAATGTTTTACCTATGGCTATTCAACAATTGTCAACAGATACACTCCTTACTACCTTATAGAGAAAGCTGTCAGGATTTTATTGTTATATTTTTAACTTTTGTTTTTATATACAAATAAGATTTGGCTGTATGGAGCCAATACAAGCTCTTGGTGTCAATGATCACAGTGAACCTGCACTTTAACTCTGCCGCAATCAAAATGAACAATGTCCCTCACCCCACTCTAACCACCAACTCTTACTTGGACTTCAAATATTTGCTACCACTTTCAGATGAGCTGGTTGCTGACACCTTTCTCATTTTAAAGTCAAATATAAGCATTCTCCATGTGTTTACTGGCTGTTTAAGTTTTTTTCATTTTTTTGCCACTTATCAGCAGTGACCTTAACAGACAGGCCCCAAAATAGTTTCTACATTCTCAAAGGCAGCCTTCAAGCCCCACATCCATTAATTCCTCTAGTTTAGCTGAGACTATGGTTTCCAAACTGATTTTTATTCTAAAACTTTGACAGATATGACAGTTACTTCTAATTCAAACTCTGTTTTTTATACTTTCAAAAATCATCTTCTCTAATATTTGGAAAGAAGACACTTTATCATATCACTCCTGCATTTTCCAATCATCATGTGTATCAATGCAATATTTTGTTTCTGTTTTGTGTCATTTCAGCCCAGATACAGGAATCAGTTTTTTCTCCTTAATCCATGTCTTACTCTCCCACCCATATCATGTGCAGAACGATACATACAAGCTTGAAATACAAACAGTGCAGTAGAATTCATGGAGGAATGGGATATGAAGATTTATTATCATAACATAAAAGCTTCAAATTGAAAATCAAATGTCCTTATTCTAAAAGGTGCCCTGGCCACCCCACCACATGCGTTTTTTCAGTGGCAGCTTCATATTGGGCCCCAGCCTCACATCTTTTCCTCAGCTCCTCCCCTTCTCTCTCATCTCAATTTATCATCCCCGCCCCTTTCTGGTTAGCCATTCATCAAAAAGAAGCCCTCTCTAATCATTGCTCCCATTCTCAGCAACACATCAGCCTTTAAATAATTTAAATTTCTTAGCTCTCAAATGGCTGGCTGCCCAGTAGAATTGCCCAGGGAAGTTTTAAAAGAATACTGAAGATGCAGTCACGCCTCAGAGATTTGGAGGGAGACGCAAGAGGGAAGAGATATGGGAACATATGTATATGTATAACTGACTCACTTTGTTATAAAGCAGAAACTAACACACCACTGTAAAGCAATTATACTCCAATAAAGATGTAAAAAAAAACCCAAAAAGATATATATATATATATATATATATATGTATAAATTGCTTAGTCTGGGGTAGTTTGCAGGTTGAGAATTATTAGTTAACCTGTCAAAAGTACAGATAAGAAGAAAAACACTTGTTATTTAACAGGGTCCAAGATCTTGAGAAGGAGATTTCTATTATAAAATGCTACTCCCCACAACATCGCACCGTAACCCCCATTACAATCTCATTGTTATTAATGTTTCTTTGCCAAAGGGATTTTCAAGGGGAGAAGGGGGAGAAAAGAGCTTGATATAACCTCCAGAATATCAGCTTTGGGGGAGGTATTTTTTTTCTCCAGTTTGGGGAGGGCTTTAACTTGAAAAAAAATAATTAAAAAAAAATTTTGTTTACTTGATTCTGATATGCCACGGGCCCCAGGTCTGTTAGAAATTACTGTTCTGCAATCTATGCCTGAATCAGGTCAAATTATAAGGTAGCTTATAGGGAGATTACTTTGCTTTGATCCTTCTCCATTCCCAATAAGCTGGCTTTTACTGAACTATGTTTGTATCCTAGGCTACAGGTATGTATTCTTTGCTTGGTTTGTTTTTTTTGTTTGTTTGTTTTTGATTATATAGACATTGTGAGCCCTGAAATTGATTATGTTCCTCTTCCCAAACTGGTTGTTAGAAATATAAAAATTAAATTTGCTGCAAACTTCTAGCAAAAATATAGACTTTTACAATGTGATTTTATCTCTCATTTCATGTTTCTTTTTCCCTAATTTTTCTCTAGGCACTCATTTGTTCCATCTTAATTGTTCATCTCATTGAAATTCCTGCATTTTGGGAAAGCTACATAAAATGATTCTTAGAACTAGTTAAGGTATTATATATATATATAATATATATAAAACATATACATGTTTTAATATAGCAAGTCATATGTTATAGACAATTGACATCAAAGTTGAGTAAACACACTCTAGGGAACAACTAGGAAAATTAAGAAAATCCAAGGCAGTGCAAGAAAATGTTAAAATTGTAGTTTTTACTTTTTGTCCCTTATGCTTTTAAAATTTCTATTTGGTATATATTTTATAATGTATTCAGTCATAACATGTAATACAGTAATAGTATATATTCTTTATAAGTAAATAATTTTAATAAAATAATAAATAAATAAAGAGTGAGATCTCTTTTTGTTTAACCAGTAAGTTGTCTGATAAAAAGGAAAGGTTTAGTACTACCAGTGCAGCTGCTACTTTCCAGTCATGCCCCATTTTTGGCACACTCTGTGCCATGGTGCACCAGTTGAAACCTCTGGAGCAGACTATGATATTATAGAAACTGAGAGGAAAGCAAGGTCGAAGTCAAGGTCATCAGGGAAGATTTCATGGAAGAAATGAGGCTTTGGCTGATCCTTGAAGACTGGAGAGCATTTGGATTAGGAGAGATGCACAATATAGTTCCTAGAAACCTAGTTTAGAGAAAGAACCAATTTAATAAATGCAATCACCTCCGTAATAGGAGTGGGGGAACAACAAGATCATTTCAGGAAGAGTTGTGAGCAAAAGCTGTGATGACAGCCAGTTCTAAATTATCAGATGCTTGGGAACAGATAAGAATTAAGTTGTACTTTCTATTCTTTTCCAATTTTGAAATCATTTTTCAAATATTTTGCAGGTTAATAATGACCCAAGTTCTTGATATACCATATTAAAAGGGATTCAATAATAAAGTGCTAATGAATTACATTTGTTTCTTTCATCTTGAAAAAGGCAAATCAATACAAACACTAATGGGCAATTATCCTACAGTAACAAATCAGCAAGAACTCCATCTTGTGAGTGAATAAAATAAAATCTGCAGACTTCAAAAGTTTTAGATATCTTAATCCCCTTAAGGTACAATGTTATGAAACCTTAGATAATGTACATTCTCTTTTAAATTACTCTTTTATCAAGTAAGAAATATATGCCTGCCTAGGTTTTGTGTCCTGAATGAAATTTGCATTAAACATACTTATTATAAAAGCAATTCCATTTTCAGGTTTTGAACGGTTTCCTCTCAGGGTAACAAAAAGAATCTTTCACATTTTCTTAAGCATTCACTGTTTTTTCTCTTCAAAGCAATTGCACTGTGCTGTTTTTCATAGGCATTAAAGTTAGTTCTCACAGCCCTTGTGTGCCTAATTTTGACTTTCAGGTAACATATGAGAACTAAAATGTCCTGTCACGCTCTCTTCTTTTTCACATTTGGAGAGGACCGATGGCAGCTCCAAGGAGAAATTGTTTTAATTTATTCTGTTTTAGACTTCCAAAACTAAGCTGTAAAATTGAGACAGCATGTTGAGTAGATACATCTTCAGGGGACACCTACTCAGACATTTATTCAGGAAACCATCAACCTGTTTCAGAAAACAATGACACTCTGTACCACTTTTATTTTTGAATAGGGAAAAGGCAGAAATCTTGTTCCTCAAATGCTTGGTTTCTATATTATACCTCAAATTAATAAATCAGACAAAGATGAAGTATAAACTTTAAAAACAGAGGATTTTCCAGCAAATAAGTTTGGATTTTTTTTTCTTCATTACCTCTGGTGGAAAAAAAAAATTCCTTACTTAAGAAGTTTACTAAAGAGAGGAATGTAGCATAATAACTAACATCTTGCATACTGTGTCCTGATTTCCTGAGTTATAGATCCCAGTTCTACTACTTAAAGGCTCTATGACATGGGAAAGTTCCTTAACTTTTCCATTCAGTTTCCCAATATGTAAATTGGGAATAATAGAGTTGCTGTGAGGATAAATAAATAAATGCTTTGTTACAGTACTTAATGCCTAGTGCATAATATACATAATAAAGTATCAACTATTAAAATTAAAAATACAGAGTATATAACAAAATGAAAGGTATACTAACTAATAAATTTGGCAATTTTGTATGCTTTTGAAGTTTTAATGTGGTTTTAGTTTAACATACTACCATCTTTATAAATGTGAAACTAGACAGAAAATATTTTAATATTTCCTCTCTAAAAGGACAAACAACTAATGTGAATTATTATCATCCAAGGAAATAACAAAAACAGTAGAAAATTTATTGAAAGCAAACACTCGGCGTTGCTATATATTTTCAAAGCCAACTAGCTATGAATTATTTATATTAAAAGTTAACATTGATTTGGATGCATAGTGACATCCCATATTTTCAGGAAGGCAAAGTTAAGTTTACTATTAAAAGTTATACAGAAACTTTGCTCTAAAGATTACTTGACATTGTCAGTGTTTATTGTACTTAAAAGGCAGGCCAAAAAAAAATTTTTTTTTCAGAATAGAAAAGAGTTATTATTAACACTGTTAAAGAATCAATAAAATTTCTGTCCTCAATGGCTGTCTTAAATGTCTACGCATATCACATATATGACAGATAGATGTTTAAGAATCTTATGATATAATTATTTTCTAGTTTGACTTTACTGTTATTGAATCGTAGCTAACATGATAATAAAACACAGTATATAAATATGCTCTGACAGGGAGATCAGCTCGGTGCTTTGTGTCCACCTAGAGGGGTGGGATAGGGAGGGCGGGAGGGAGATGAAAGACAGAGGAGATGTGGGGATGGCTGTATATATATAGCTGATTCACTTTGTTATACAGCAGAAACCTAACACACCACTGTAAAGCAATTATACTCCAATAAAGATGTTAAAAAAAAATGTGTTCTGAGCTTTCAGAAAAAAGCACAATGAACAAATTCTTGCTAAAAATTAAAAAAAAATGTATATCAATACTTTTTGAAGGCTACATGTATTCTAGGGGATACCAAAATGACCAAGAAGCCTCCTTCAATCTTCCCAGAGAACCAATCACCCTCTTGTCAGTACTTGGTAGTCATCTATATCACCTATCATTTTATAGTAAGTCACAGTTGTTTCTCCACCTATACTGAGAGTACATTAAAAGGAAGGCTCCATATAATCTTTCTAGTTAGCTCCTGAGAAGCCAGTGCATTACTTTGGACTGTAATGATATAAAAGCTCAGTGAATGAATAACCTAGCATGGCTGCATGCCTTCATGCCATAAAAAAGTTCAAAGTCAACATGTCAGAAGATAAACCTACCAGAGCTGCCCTAAATCCACTCTGTGCTCTAAGTTGATGGGAGGAACAGACTCCTCATCACCCAAAGAACTGAGCATTGTCCTTGATCCCTTCTGCATCTATTTACCACCACACCCAGTGAATCACCAAGTCCCGCATGTTTTAACTCCTTTTATTTATTTATTTTTTTCAATCTGCACGTACCACTACAGTTTCATTCAGGTCCTTACCATATCTCTTCTGAATGGTTGCAACAGCTTCCTAAATGGTTTCCCTTCCTACAATGTTATCCTCCTCAAACCCATTCTCACAACTATCAGGGCAACTTAGTTAAAATGCAAATCAGACCTTCTCACTTACCACTGATCATGTTCCTAGGTTTCTCATGACCTCGGATGAAGTTCAGATTCCTTAGTAAGTCATATGAGGACATCTATGATCAAGAACAGTGGCCTCCAAACTTTTCTGATGAGTAAAATAATTTGAGTATTCACTCTCTCTGCCTACATAATATATGTTAATCCATTATACACATAAACACATATACAACATGCAAAAATATAAATTTTTAAAAGGTACAAGAAAAAATTAAATATCAATAATTTTAATACGTTTTCCCCTATATTTGACTACATTATTCAGTTACAGGGCATGCACCTTGCTTCCCTCTTGGAAAAGATTCAGCCCGTCCTACTTCTTGGGTTTTGTCTAGTACACTTCCTGCCTCAGGCTTGACTCCAGCAGCACCGCCCTAGTTGTAATTGCCTTCACATCATATCACTTCTCATCTCTATGCCTTTTCTTTTGTCAATTCTTTTGCACCTCATTACCCAGGAAACTATTATTCAGACATTAAGACTCATGCATTCCTCCTCCAGGAAGGCTTCTTGATTATTCCAGTCTAGTTCATCATCCTCCTTGTTGCTTTCATAATAACTTGTACTTATCTCTATAGTTGTACTTAACTCAGAGTATTGCACAGCTCTCTTTTATGCATCTTCCTTTCCAAAAGATTGAACCTGGTTTTTGTTCATTATGGATTCACAATGTCTATCTCCAGCTTTCCATACATGATATTTGAATACATGTAATATTCAATTAACAACAATACAAGTTGAATAAAGTAATGGTAAAAACAATACTGTTAAAATCAGAGTATTATATAGAGCAAAGAAGTGTAATATAAAATATAATTTGCTCAGAGGATAAGAAATAATTTCCTAAGGTAGTAATACTTTAGCTGATTATTGAATCAGTTAAAGAATGAATATGCAATGTGTCCTATTAATGAAACTATATATTCCCTCCTATGACAAAATATTAAATTAAGGTAGCAGGATATCATTATAGTAATTATCATTTTAAAATAAATTTCATTATATATCAACTGTTAGTTAAATGAGCTAAATGTGATTTCACAAAGTTTAGGCTCAAGTCAGCACTTTCTGAAATTTTGAATATTTAAAATTACAACAGTGTTTGACAAGCTACACACAAAAACATATAGTATTTGTCTCATATTGTTCAGTACAACTTAATAATGAAATTATATGATGTCTTGAATTTACTTGAATTAGATGAAACAAATTGGACATGAATTGATACAGGTGATGGGCATGGAGTGGAGTGGTAGGGGGAGTTCATTATACTCTTCCCTCTACTTTTTTTTTTTTTTATTTGAAAGTTTCCATAGTAAAAGGTTAAACAGTGCTCCACCAGCTTGAAAAGAAGTCTTCATTTTAATAATCATTCCTAAACAGATTCAGAAGATTTTATGATAATATGTCAAACATCTCTAATCTTTAATATAATTTAATTGGATAACACTCAGTATTCTACCCATTCGGTAAATTAAGAAGCTCCAACAATTGCAGCAAAATTTTACCAGAACTATATTAACCACAAAGTTTGCATTTTAGGAATGAAGAAATACTTGAAAAACAAACAAACAAAACCTTGAAGCAAAGAAGGTATTCGTATAAGCTAGGCTTTGGAGGGTACATATTAGAAATAGTATTCTTGCTCTTAGCAGAATGAGGAACAAGTTGACTAAAAACAGTCTTAGAGCACAGCTCAGGCAAAGGGTGATTTTTTCACCTCAATTAAACCATGCTTATGCTGATGAGAGGTTAAAGATTATATCAGAAAACTAACTACAATGAAACAGAAAAAAAAAAAGATCCCATATCAGCTTGCACTATCAAGTAAGTGAAGAGAGATGTAATTTAATAAGAAATAATAATAAGGTAGGCTCAGACATTCTGAAAAATGCAATACATCCTAGGGAGATAAAGACAAACAAGACTCCTTAAGAAATTTTGATTCAGTGAGAATACAAATGAAATAGTTTTAGAAAGCTAGTGATAGAACATCTTAAGAAGGGTAGATCAAGGACAAAACTTTTTCTGAAGTAGCTAACTTGAAATGTTTCCAATTATCAAAGAAGAGGTAGAACAATTTTCTCTATATATGTATATCTTGTGTGTGTGTGTGTGTGTGTGTGTGTGTGTGTGTATATCCTTCCCTCCTGCTATATTACCTTGAGCTTCAAGCCTCTTAGATCTTAAAAGAAAAACTGTGACAAACTAGTAGATAATTGGATAGGAGTCTACAAAAGGAAACTCTAGTGCTTCAGGAAATGTAGTGAGTGACTAAGTGGGCCTGCAGCCTTCCCTTGGACTTCAAATTGAATGAATGCTTGCCATGATGAAGTCTCTAAGACATGTATGAAGAAGAATGTCTTCCTATAAATCCCACAATATATGTCTTATTTTGTTGCTGTTGTTTTATCCCAATGCATGAAATTTGATGATTGGATCACAAAGTTAAATAATGAAAACTATGCCCACAAAAAGCTATGTACAAGAAAGTCCAAAGCTTTATCCATATGAGCCACAAACTAGAAATATACAAAGACATTCATCAATGGAAGAATAGATAAATAGGCTATGGTATATTCACACAACGGGTTCTCAACAATAAAAAGGAACACACTACTAACACATGCAATGGTATGATGGATCTCAAAAATATTGTCTGAAGGGAAAGAAACAAGACACAAAAGAATACATATTGTGTGATTCCACTTAAATAAACTTCTAGAATTGGCAAAACTAACATATGGTGATAAAAATCAGATCAGTGATTGCTTCTGAGGATAGTGCATTAAGAATTAAAAGATGAAACCAATACTCTCAATGACCCACTGGAGGATTTTGTGCTTTCCTTCCCTGCGACTCTGGATTCTGTAGGGTTGGAGCTCCTGGTTGCAAAGGGGATACACTTTTGCCAAAGGACCGTGGCAAGGGTCCCATTGAACTACAAGCTACAGCTGCTTCCGAGAGACTTTGCACTTCTTGTGTCTAGGGATCAGCAGGTGAAAAGAGAAGCCTCCAAACCAGTATGGACCCTGAGCAGCATGAGGAGGTAGGGATGCTTTCATACTATACAGCCAGGGATGAGTATGTGTGGAACCTGAGTCATTCAATCAGGAGACTTCTAGTACTTTCCCTGAAAAGACACATGCAGAAACCCCAGTCTGAGAGGTATGACCAAGGATTCAGACCCTTTAGAAAATAAGGTTTGGGTCACACCATCAGATAAGCCTCCAGTCGTATCTGGTTGGCAGAGAGAATTAAAGATTGGGGCTTCCCTGATTGCTGCGAAGTTACTCATACGGCCCAAGAAGTAGAAGATAAAGGAGTCAAGTTCCACCCAAATGTCAGGGAATTTACTTCTCAGCCAGCTTGGCTCACAGGACTGCAGCCCCACCAACCTCCTTACTAGTTCAACACATCAACACACTTCTATCTTAGGGCTTACAATGCCTCTGCTTTGCAATGAATTTGTGCAGGATTCACTTTTCTTTCATTCAGGCTAAAATTCACCTCTCAAAGTTTTCCCTGAACACACAATCTGAAATAGCAGCCACTTTGAATCTTTCACTCTTTAAACTGCTTTTCCTACTTAGCACTTATTACTATCTGACATCAAATTATATTGGGGCGGATGGTGTTGGTGAGTGTTTGTGATCTAGTTTTCCCACTAGGATATAAACTCCATGTGAACAGAGATGTCAGTTTTGTTTCTGCTGCAACTTCAGTATGTAGAAGAGTGTTTGGCACAAAGTCGGTGCTCAAGATTGTTGGGCCAATGAAGCTGGCTAATGAATAACAGCACAATTCAGTAATAATATTGGATTTCCAATTATTTGCTGCTTAAAAAGAATAAATTCAAATATATCATTATTTTTCCAACTAAAAAAGAAATGATTTCAGTAGTAGAAAAAAGTAAACAGGACACAGACTGCTCACTTTTACTGAGAAAACTCTTGGAAGCTAAGATGCGTATGAAAGTTTGTAGCCCCCCAAAACTTTACATTTATGTCATGGTATTCTTTTCAAAGCAATGTATTAAAAGATGGTTGAAATGTAAAAGAATATGCAAAATTATTTTAAAGAATTGAAGGTCAAGCCATTCAAAATAATTAACTCTACTGAATTTAAAGGCAATACCTAAGTCTAAATGGTCAATTTCTATTATTGAAATTCTTTAAAATAAAGACACATTTTTGGTTTCTGTTGTATTTTATAATATGAGAAGAATCAACCTAATTTGATCAGACAGTTTTTAACTTTTAAAAAATCACTGTAGAAGTGCTTTCTTCTTTCAAATAAATAATGAGCATTCGTTTGTTTTCTTAAAATTATGACTATCCTGGAACAATCTGCAAAATGGGTGAATATTTTTTTAAATACTTTCCACTTTGAGAGTTCACTCTCCCTTTTCTTCCTCTCTCATTTTTGTCCTTCATCAGATTTGCTCCATTTAATAAAATATTTTCTTCATGAACCCAGGTGCTCCACTGCCCTACCTCCCCGACTTCCTACCAAGGCAAGAGTCCTTTTGTTATCTTCAGTATGAAAACTCTGTCTGTGGCCCACTTCTTCACAATGACTATATATTAGCTTATAACTTGTCTCTTTAGATTCAAAGCATTAAGTAATTAAATAAACTATTACGGTTTAGCAGAGGGAATATGTTAAGGTGGAAAGAGAATTGAAATTCAGAGGAAGGAGAGAACTGGATATGTATTCGGGTGCCACAGTGTATCAAATGTGGGACTTTGAACAAGTTATTTAACCTCTCTGAGCCTGAATAAAAATCCTTAAAATGAGAATAAAGCCTGTCTCACAGGATTGTTCTGAGGTTCTGTTATATCTGTGGGAAGTTGTCCAGCCTTGGATTAATATATGGCTCATGATACAGTTGATAAATAAACGCTTGAAGGGGCCTTCTGGGGATAGTGGTATGTTTCTGTTCCAACAATGAAAGAATTTTGTGAATAGGAGAGACTCTTCAGCACTTCTCCAATTCCCCCATATATAAGCTTCATTTTTTTCCTTTGTATTTATAGAGTTGGCAAAAATAGCAATAAATTAAGATGACTGATTATCTTTCCTAAAAGCAGATAAACTGAAACAAGAAGTTTTTAAATCTAGGTTAAAAATGTAGTAAAAAATTCATTGATAAAGAACTTACTTTATCTAGTATTGAATCAAAATGTAGTTTTGCTAAGCAGGTACATATGAAGACTTTTTTCCTAATTATTTTATTTTGCTAGTCACCTAGACTGAAATCATTAAAACCAATTTAGCTTGAATCATAGTTGAAAAATTCCAGTGCTCAGAGCACCAATAATAACCTGGAAATAATGCAATTTATGCGTCACAAGGTTAACTTGTGTATTTTAATTAATTCTGTATTTTATTGTGATTATTCTGAATTCACAAATGTGCACAGGGTAGTCATGTTTTTTTCTGAATTTGAGCACTTAATTTCTCACCACATGCATATAAGGAAAGGTCATGCATTCCTGCTTATTTGTTACTGCCTTTTAGTCAGATTTTTGCCAGCAGCAGGCAAAGTGAAGCCATTTTATGCAACAGAATAAAAGGGAAGTGTTTTGGCCTTTACTTTCAAGGTAAAGCCATCTTCATTAACAACAAAGAAGACTATGGTAGCAAGAAGGAAAAAAAAATCAAAACCCTACTATTTTCTTTCAAATAGCTTTAAGAAAAATGAAGCAAAATCCGAAAACACACCCTGTTAAAAAAAAAATAAAAGAAACACATGGTGAAGCAGAAGAAGCATTAAACTCTGAATGAAAACACTATTATCTGTCACCAATTCTGTCACTCACAGATGTGCATTTCTGGACATGTCACTTCAACAATATGGGCTTCTGTGCCAGTTTCTTTTTTTGTAATTAAAAAAATTTTTTTTATACAGCAGGTTCTTATTAGTTACCTATTTTATACATATTAGTGTATACATGTCAATCTCAATCTCCCAGTTCATCCCACCACTCACCACCCATGACTTTCCCCCCCTTGGTGTCCATATGTTTGTTTTCTACATCTGTGTCTCTATTTCTGCCCTGCAAACTGGTTCATCTGTACCATTTTTCTAGGTTCCACATACATGCGTTGATATGCGATATTTGTTTTTCTCTTTCTGACTTACTTCACTCTGTATGACAGTCTCTAGATCCATCCACATCTCTACAAATGACCCAGTTTCGTTCCTTTTTATGGCTGAGTAATATTCCATTGTATATATGTACCACATCTTCTTTATCCATTCATCCGTTGATGGGCATTTAGGTTGCTTCCATGAACTGGCTATTGTAAATAGTGCTGTGCTGCAATAAACAATGGGGTGCATGTGTCTTTCTGAGTTGTGGTTTTCTCTGGGTATATGCCCAGTAGTGGGATTGCTGGGTCATATGGTAGTTCTATTTTTAGTTTTTTAAGGAAATTCCACACTGTTCTCCATAGTGGCTGTATCGATTTACATTCCCACCAACAATGCAAGACAGCTCCCTTTTCTCCACACCCTCTCTAGCATTTGTTGTTTGTAGATTTTCTGATGATGCCCATTCTAACTGGTGTGAGGTGATACCTCATTGTAGTTTTGATTTTCATTTCTCTAATAAGTGGTGATGTTGAGCATCCTTTCATGTGTTGGTTGGCAATCTGTATATCTTTGGAGAAATGTCTGTTTAGGTCTTCTGCCCATTTTTGGATTGGGTTGTTTGTTTTTTTGATATTGAGCTGCATGAGCAGTTTGTAAATTTTGGAGATTAATCCTTTGTCAGTTGCTTCGTTTGCAAATAATTTCTCCCATTTTTTTTCTTTTTTTTTTTTTTTTTGCGGTACGCAGGCCTCTCACTGTTGTGGCCTCTCCCATTGCGGAGCACAGGCTCCGGACGTGCAGGTTCAGTGGCCATGGCTCATGGGCCTAGCCGCTCCACGGTATGTGGGATCTTCCTGGACCAGGGCACAAACCCGTGTCCCCTGCATTGGCAGGTGGACTCTCAACCACTGCGCCACCAGGGAAGCCCATTTTCTCCCATTCTGAGGGTTGTCTTTTCATCTTGTTTATAGTTTCCTTTGCTGTGCAAAAGCGTTTAAGTTTCATTAGGTCCCATTTGTTTATTTTTGTGTTAATTTCCATTATTCTAGGAGGTGAGGCAAAAAAAAATTTTGCTGTGATTTATCTCAAAGAGTGTTTTGCCTATATTTTCCTCTAAGAGTTTTATAGTGTCCAATCTTACATTTAGGTCTCTAATCCATTTTGAGTTTATTTTTGTGTATGGTGTTAGGGAGTGTTCTAATTTCATTTTTTAACATGTAGCTGTGCAGTTTTCCCAGCACCACTTATTGAAGAGATTTTCCACTGCATATCCTTGCCTCCTTTGTCATAGATTAGTTGACCATAGGTACGTGGGTTTATCTCTGGGCTTTCAATCCTGTACTATTGATCTGTATTTGTGTTTTTGTGCCACTACCATCCTGTCTTGATTACTGTAGCTTTGTAGTATAGTTTGTGGTGGGGAGCCTGATTCCTCCAGCTCTGTTTTTTTCCCTCAAGACTGCTTTGGCTATTCGGGGTCTTTTGTGTCTCCATACAAATTTTAAGATTTTTTTGTTCCAATTCTGGAAAACGTCCCACTGGTAATTTGATAGGGATTGAATTGAATCTGTAGATTGCTTTGGGTAGTATAGTCATTTTCACAATATTGTTGCTTCCAATCCAAGAACATGGTACATCTCTCTATCTGTGTGTGTCATCTCTGATTTCTTTCATCAGTATCTTATAGTTTTCTGAGTACAGGTCTTTTACCTCCTTAGGTAGGTTTACTCCTAGGTATTTTATTCTTTTTGTTGCAATGGTGAATGGGATTGTTTCCTTAATTTCTCTTTCTGATCTTTCATTGTTAACGTATAGGAATGCAAGCGATTTCTGTGCAGTAATTTTGTACCCTGCAACTTTACCAAATTCATTGATGAGCTCTAGTAGTTTTCTGGTGGCATCTTTAGGATTCTCTATGTATAATATCATGTTATCTGTAAACAGTGACAGTTTTACTTCTTCTTTTCCAATTTGTATTCTTTTTATTTCTTTTTCTTCTCTGATTGCCGTGGCTAGGACTTCCAAAACTATGTTGAATAATAGTGGTGAGAGTGGACATCCTTGTCTTGCTACTGATCTTAGAGGAAATGCTTTCAGTTTTTCACCATTGAGAATGATGTTTGAGGTGGGTTTGTCGTATATGGCCTTTATTATGTTGAGGAAGGTTCCATCTGTGCCCACTTTCTGGAGAGTTTTTATCATAAGTGGTGTTGAATTTTGTCAAAAGCTTTTTCTGCATCTATTGAGATGATCATACAGTTTTTATTCAATTTGTTAATATGGTGTAGCACATTGATTGATTTGCATATATTGAAGAATCCTGGCATCCCTGTGATAAATCCCACTCGATCATGGTTTATGATCCTTTTAATGTGTTGTTGGCTTCTGTTTGCTAGTATTTTGTTGAGGATTTTTGCATCTATATTCATCAGTGATGTTGGTCTGTAATTTCCTTTTTTTGTAGTATCTTTGTGTGCTTCTGGTATCAGGGTGATGGTGGCCTCTGCCTCAGTTATTCTGCTATTGATTCCTTCTAGTGTATTTTTCATTTCAGTTATTGTATTGTTCATCTCTGTTTGTTCTTTAATTCTTCTAGGTGTTTATTCTTTAATTCTTCTAGGTGTTTGTTCTTTAATTCTTCTAGGTTTGTTAAACATTTCTTGCATCTTCTCGATCTTTGCCTCCATTCTTTTCCGAGGTCCTGGATCATCTTCACTATCATTATTCTGAATTCTTTTTCTGGAAGGTTGCCTGTCTCCACTTCATGTAGTTGTTTTTCTGGGTTTTTATCTTGTTCCTTCATCTGGTACAAAGTCCTCTGCCTATTCATTTTGTCTATCTTTCTGTGAATGTGGTTTTCATTCTACAGACTGTAGAATTGTAGTTCGTCTTGCTCTGCTGCCTGCCTGCTGGTGGATGAGGCTATCTACGAGGCTTGTGCCTGTGCCAGTTTTTAAGGCTGTGTAACAAATCATTCCAAAACTTAGTGGCTGAAAGCAACAGTATTGCTTATGAACCTGCAATAGGGGCAGGGGCGGTTTTTCCTGCTCTGATGTCTCTGCTCTGCTTGACAGCAGCTGGGGTGGACAGAATGCTATCATGTGAAAGCTCGCTCATTCATGTACATGGGAAAACTCAAGCAGCTAGAGCTGGCACAGCGTTCCTTAGTACGTCTTAGTACGTCTCTGTTTCCATGAAGTTAGTCAGCATGATGGCCATTTTGGAACAAATCCTTTGTCTTATATGAAAAACAATCAGGTTGAATTAGATAATCTCTAAAGTCTCTTATCTGGGAAAGTCTTGTAAATCGCTGATTAAATGGAAACAGGAATAGCTTGAAAGTGATCTGAGACAGCTGACATAATGTTAACCCATTGGGATGGAGGAGAACTTCAGAGAGTAAGTAATTCTGAAGCGTGTAAAGCATCTAAATCAGCAATTACCACATTTTTCGGTATTATGGATTATGTGTAATTGCAAATGCAGGACTATTTTTATAGGATGCAATTTCCAGGACATAGGGCAAGTTGATTGTTCCATGCCATTTAATCTTTCTGTTTAACAACATAATTATCATCATGGCTCATTTAAATTTTGAACACCTGATGCGATATCAAGAGTTGTCAACACATTACTATTGCTAAGATTTAAAAAAAAGTCCTAGGAGTATTTATCTGTATATATTTCAGTACATTAGCAATCCATATAAAATTTAGAGTCATAGTAGTATAATGCTCTTTTGTACATCCATCCTGATACTGTACATTCCATCCGATACTGACTGGAGTGTAAGAATCAATGTTACCAGCGGGAAACTGTCTTTAACAACAAAAATTAGCCTGCCTGGAAATCTAGCAGATTACATAGGTCAGTTATATGAGTACAGTGAAACAAGGCATGGAGAATCCACTAAGGACAAATGGAAGGAATCCACCTACAAACAGATGTATAAAATATCAACCAGTCCATTCTGATTTCAAGTTTTATATTTGTTTTAATGCATAACGAATTATTTTGTTATTATTATTCTGTATGCACAAACACAATTTATATATGCAAAATGTTTTATGACTGCTTTCAGTAAATAGATGGCTTTCTAGTATGCGAAAGTTTATTAAAGAAAGCATGGACACCAGCTGTTCCTTATTTCTTGCCATAGACTTATCTGCATTTTACCAGTTGAAAAATTTAAATCCAAAAAGGCTAAAACTGGGGACTTCCCTGGCTGTCCAGTGGTTAAGACTTCGCCTTCCAATGCAGGGGGTGCAGGTCCAATCCCTAGTCAGGGAGCTAAGATCCCACATGCCTTGTGGCCAAAACGTCAAAACATAAAAAAACAGAAGCAATATTGTAACAAATTCAATAAAGACTTTACCAATGTCCACATAAAAAAAAATCTAAACAAAACAAAACCAAAAGGTTAAAGCTTGCAAGGTCATATCATTTACCAATCCCAGCCTTGTAATTTATAGGTATTGTGACATGGGCCTGCCTTTGAAGTCTGCATGTTATGGGACTGTATTATTTCACACAAAAGGAAAATGACACAACACAAAAGGAATTTCCAGATTGAATTTCTCAGTCATCCTTAAAGTGCGACTGTAAATGTGCAAAGAACTTTAATATCTAAGTAACCTTAATAAAGCAGTTCTTGGGTATCCTGAAATGTGTCTTATGGATGGGGCATAGTTTCCCAGTGAACAGGAACCATCTCACACACCCATCTGTGACCTGAACGTAAAAAGATAACAACAATGACAACAAAAAAACCCCTAATATTTGCCTACACAGTTATAACGTTTTAGGCATACATTATGTGAAAGTGTAATCTCCATAAAATAAATATCTGGAAACAGAAGTAGACTACAGCAACATGAATGAAACTTGGTTTTTAAAGTTAAAGGAATAAGTGTTCAAAAATCCTTTTGATGATGACCACTATTCTCAATTTTTCCACTACGATTTTGGGTGTATTTTGAAATATAATTTTAGCTTCAAATTCCATGCAAAATGTGTATTCCATTCCTTGATATCTCAGTTGATGTAAATACAAAAATAATATCTTAAGAACTATTTTTCCCCCAGAAAATCTTCAAGTATAATTCATGCCAAGAAACTGAGCCATGATCTCAAGGTTTCAAGTTTCCCCTGACATACCTGCCATATACACCTGAAAGATATTTAAATCCCATTTTGAGGAGACAACATTTCCCTTAATAAAATCAAACTTTGAGTTTCCAAATTTGTCAATGAAAAGAGATTTTCTACTTGGAGAGAGATGTTAAAACTATGCTGCCTTTGCTCTTGTCCCTGAGATTCATTTTCCTTTTTGGAATATTTCTAACATTAAAGCTGCTGCCACCATTGGGTCTCAGGAAAATCATTACAAAATACAATAGAATAAACTAATGCTCATATAAGAGATATATACAGTAGCAACAGTAGCAGAAGGAGTGCTTTGTTACAGTTAGCATCTCTTAATCTGAATAGACAAGTATCCGGAATAGGCAAATCTATAGAGGAAGAAAGTAGATTAGTGGTTGTCTTAGGGCTAGGAAGTTAGGAGAAACGTGAGAAATACTAATGGGTATGGAGCTTCCATTTAGAGTGATGAAAATGTTCTAAAATTAGATAGTGGTGATGGTTGCACAGCTCTGTGAATATACCCCAAACCACTGACTTAGCATTTTAAGTATATTAATTCTATGGTAGGTGAATTATATCTCAAAACAGTTGCTAGTTATATTTAAAAAAGCAATTGTATTTTGAGGAATTATCAAAAATGTTTGAAAAGATTTACAGCCAAAATTCGGAAATAATCAAAATGTCCAAAAATATTGGAAAGGTCAAAATATCATGGTAATCCACATGATAAATAATGTACCCCTACTGAAAATAGTATTTACAGATTGTTAATCACAACATAGTAAAGTGTTCATGTTAAAATAGTTAGTTAGAAAAAGATTAGGACAAAATTTTATCAATAGCAAGGTTATTTGTATTTTAAAAACACGGCATGAATATTAATATTCCAAAATGTTAATAATTGCTGTTGGTGTAGTAATAGTACTGGTAATTTTTTACTTCAACTTTGTTTCATGTTTCCTAATTTTCCAAATTTCCCATTGTGTACAATTCTAATAAAGAATTTTTAATAAATAAAGTTATTTATTTAAAAATTGAGATCTGCCATCAATAAATGATTGCTGAACTAATGACTATTACTCCACAAGCTTATTTTAATAATGTTTAATGATGACTGAGCTGACAGATATCTACTGTTTTATTTAATCATCATTATTTTGAGTTAATAGGGATTCACATGAACATTGCAAATAGTATACAAATATACTCGCTGTAATCCTTTATTGTATCTATAAATTCAAATCTGAGCCAAGCTCAAAAATATCACTTGCTTTATCACTAAAATAGTGTTAATGGAAAACATTAAATGGAAACAACCATAATGCTATCATCACATTTTAAGTAAGGTATTAATAAGAGTCACCAATAAATCTTAGCTCTTTTTCCTTCCAACCAGAAAAATGTCTCATAAGTAACAAAATAAAAATTTTGAATCCTCTTATCCAGGATTTAGAAAATAGCTTTTCATATATAGTTAGAACCTTGAATTACTGTGGAATCATCAATTCTTTTTAGTATCTTAATATTTAATTTGTAAGGAAAGCAGCAACATAAATAGAATCTGTCCTGTGAACATTTGTTTTGCCCCTGAAGAAAAGGATAGATTCACAGTAGTCTACTTTCTGTACTCAAACTATGCAAACCTAATTATGATTCTGTTCATATAGGTTTTAATGACCGTTGACTAAGAAAACAGATGGTTTTAAAAAATAGCCTACAGGTTGTTACTGTTGAAGCTGTTAACAGTGGGAGTTGAATAGTCAAAAAGCTGGAAGAGACCCAGAGAAATCATGATTCAGAAGAGGTGGTTTGTCTGTTTTAACTCTTTAAAATACTCCAGAGCCAGAGATTTATAACCAGTAAGTAATCTATTCTAGTATTTAATATACTGACAATCAAGTTCCATTTCTAGTTCCGAGTTTTTTCCTACTTAATTTACATCTAACTCCTCTCCTTCCGTCTTCAGTAAAATTAAATAATAAATAAAACAAATAAAATTCTAGACTAATGAAATCAGGATTTTTTTTCCCCAACGTAGTCCTAAATGAACACACTGACAGAATGCTTTACCCATAGCAAACAAAGGGAGATAATTTGCTATCCTTGGAAGATTTGCATAGTTGCTCTGTGCACCATGGTGGGTGAGCATAAAGAACTGTCAACTGTTGCCAAGTATTTTGGGGCTCCCTTCCTGGACACAAAATTCTAGACAGAAACACTGGATGCAGTAGAACTCATTCTAAGCGTAGTTAACATCAGTCAACACACAGTCTGCATTGGTGTCAAGAAGAAAGTAACTGCGCTCATAATTCTGTTGGTGTTACACACCTCTGTATCCCCCAGGCAATCCTAGACAGCTTTAAGCAATTTTTTGGAAGAGGTTTTCTTATAAAGCTTTGGTGCCAGACAGCTGTCAGTAAAAGATTTAGTGTAAGTTAATATTACATGAAGACTTCTCCAGACACTGGTTAAAAACTGTAAAGGTCGATTTGAGAGAGTTGCTGGGTTTTGATGGAGAATTTTTCCGGAATTCTGGTCAGAAGCAAATTTGGCAAGTTCATGATATTAAAAGCCAGGTACTAATGAATGAGATGACCAGGATAACAAATAGTACCCTAATGAAAAAGACATTGGGTCTGCTACTTTCAAGGATAGTGTCACTAAACTAGAGGTGCATTTCAAAATCATTGAAAATACATGTTAGATTTTTCTACCTTGGCACTATTAGCATTTGGGACTGGATAATTCTTTATTGTGGTAATCTGTCTTGTGCATTGTTTAGCAGCATCCCTGGCTTTACCCAGTAGAGGCCAGTAGCACCCTTTCAGTCGCGACAATTAAAAATGTTTCCAGATATTGCCAGATGTAATCTGGGGCGCATAATCGTCCCTTGAGAACCACTGCCATAGAACTGCTAAGTTAGATACTTAGTACTAGGACCACCAACTACCCCCTGTCCCCAGCCTGACTTTCTGAACCCCATGCACTGAATGGTCCAATATCTCTGAGCCTTTGCCTTATATAACACATTTGTTGTTGTTGTTGAATACTCATTCATTCTTGGATACTTCTGGAATCTTTCCTCACTTTCATCTTACCCTAGCATGGTAGTGTAAAGAAAACTAGGGTTTGGGAAATATATATATATATATATACACACACACACACACATATATATGTGTGTGTATATGTATATATGTATGTGTAAGTTCAAACCCCAGCTTTGTCCCACTCCACCTGTAAAGCAGTTGACAGTTTACTTAGGCTTTATTATTTTTCTCTACCTGGAGCACTTCTCCAGGTATCCAAGGCTTACTATTAATTAGTGTTAAAAACGGATTCAAGACCATGATCCTGGTTCTTTACATTAATTCATCCTCACTTGGTTTAAACCAGAATACAGAAGCTGTCCATATAGGAGCATCATTAATAATTCAAGCTGACAATCAAAATTCACCTCTTAGACACCACTGTATAGGGATAATATCAATAAAAATCTACAATATTGTGATAAGCAGCCTCTAATGTGGCCACCAATGTTCCACACCAGCTGGTATTCATTCCCTCCTCTACTCCCTTTCTTTGAGTGTGGCCTAGACCTACTAACTAGCTTCTAATAAATAGAATATACTAAAATGATGAGATATCACTTCTGAGACTGGGTTATAAAAGGTCTGGCTTCCAGGTGCTGTGTGCCCTTTCTCACTCTTTTTTCATTAGCTCTAAGGGAAGCTTGCAGTCATATTTTGAAATGCCCTGTGGAGAGGACCTTATGACAAGAAACTAAAATAAACAGTCAGTGAGGAGCTGTGACTCTCAGTCAAACACACACAAGAGAATAATTCCTGCCATCAGCCACATGGATAATTCGGAAGCAGATCCTCCCTAGTTGAGCCTTATGATGACGCCACATATCTGGCCGACACCTTGAAGGCAGCCTCACGAGAGACCTAAGGGAACTCACAGATGCTATAAGATAATATTAATTGCTTTAAGTGGCTAGGTTTTGGTCATTTGTTATACAGCAATAGTTAAATAATATAAACACAGTGAGATAAATGATTTTCTCTTTCTTCTCATTCTCCTTTTGACGATGATGATTATCATCACCATTACTCTCTCTCAGATGAGGCTGTACCATTAATCTTCTGCCCCTAAGTTTAGCAGGGGCAGTTCTACAACTGTTGACCATATTATCATCATTCCCTCAAACCCTGGGCGCTGACATTGCCTATCCATTATCTTTCCCAATCATAAGTACAATAGAATTAAAATTCTCACTATGAAATTATCAAGGATCTGATGTTGATTACTCCACTATTGGTTATTCAATTCACGGCTTTTGTAAATTTCAAGGGCAAAAATCCAAACGCAAATCTTTAATTCAGAATTCGAGCATCCCAAAGTAACCAACTGTCCTCTGCATGCATATCTCATCCCCAAATCCAGTTTCTTCATTGTTAAAAATACTATCTTCTTCAAAAGATTACTCTGATGATTTAAACTGCATAAATATATAAAATTTTCCAAATATTATTCCTGTAATGTAGTAAGTGCTTAATAAATATTAAGGGTTTTTGTGATGCTATTTTAATTGCTTCCTCTTCCAAACCTCCTCTTCCTAACCCACTCATGGGTGATCAGTTCCATTTCTAGGCTTTCTACTTTAGCCAAGTCCCTGTTCTAAAAGTAATAAGAAATTTATAGAAATAATTAGTTCTTTTTTCCTTTCAAATCCCCCAAAGGATTCTTACTACTTATGGCCTCTGGCTAAGAATGAAACCAAATGATAAAAAGAAAGATCGATCCATTCCGTATGACCAGTCCAAAAATCAATTAGATGACTTTTTTATTCCTCTTTTAACTAGAAAATTGATAAAAAAATTAATGGCCAACAATCTCAGAAGCTGAATCACAGCTTTATATATTTTTTTCCAAAAGAAAGAATATCAGAAAGAAAAATAAATTAGTATGCCCTTGGTTTTCTTAAAATAGGGGAAATACACTTTTTCAAGGTTAAAGTTACACTTTACGATATTAATGGTATCAATGTACCTAAGCTAAAGGAGACCTCCACATTATCATTTGCGTATCCAGTTTCCACAAATAAATAGATACCAATCTATTGTCTAATAGAGTATGAAATAATTTGAAAAACATCCAAAAGATTGACCTATCCATAAAAATATTTTCTTCACATGTCTTTAATGGTGCTTTAGTTGGATCTACAGTGTTGGGTTAAGATACTGTGCTTCATTCAAACATACTAGTAAGACAACTTGTCAATCTCTTAGCAGCTCTTAATAATTTACTATGATAAGTGTAACCAGGCCTTTTGAGAATAGGGTTCTAGGTAACTCAATTTTGATAAGGAGAGGAGTAGAGAAAGACATGAGTATCAGATATAAATGTATAAGAGATTCCTGAGCTGAAAATCCTGAGCAGCTAGAAAGAAATAGAGCAGGATAGAGTGACTCAGGAGAGGGAAAAAGAAAGGTGCCCAAACAGAGTGGATGTACTTCATGTGAATAAGTACAAAGCTGGTGTTGGGACCTTTCATTTTCTTGAGGAGTGCTAACTGCCTGAGAAAGAAATTTCAGGAGACTTCATGGTTCTTTCAATAGCAGAGAATAATATATCCCAAATAAGGTGACCAAAGTTTTCATGATAGTAGGTCATCGCTGTGCATCTTCTGGAGCTTTTGGTTTCAGGTAACCTATTGAGGGATCCAGATGCCTAACAGAAGCTTGCTTTGTTTTGCTTTGTATTTTATGTTTTGAGTTCAGGCATTATCCAAAAAGGATACGTGAAATATTTCCCATAATTTGTTTGACCTATAATGACTTATTCTATGCGTGGTTATATTCGTTTCCTCATGATGCTGGAAAGTTTTTGTTTTCTTGTGGCAGTTAATACTTTACATCCTGAAAGATTTACTGGACTTGACCATCTACAAATACATACAAACTGTTTTCATGAGTTGAAAATATAGTCTTGAAACAAATCTGAAACGACAACACAAAGTAGTATCTGTTCACTGTCACAAGAACGGAAAGAAATTGAACCAGCCCTAAAAATTCACTTTGTAGCCAAGGGAATGGTTTCCATAAAATTGAAAAAATGTCTCAAAGCAACAGTATTGTATTTCTTCAGCTATTGCTGTTACTGACATAAAAAGAATTCTTTCTATAATTCTTCTTCGGCCTTGGTTGGTGACAGAGTGGTTATTAGAAAAAAATTGTAAACAGCTCTTTTCTAAGCCTCCAGGCATAATAAAAAAGAGACTCTCACTTGAGTGTCACCTGCTTCAATTATTAGATGGGTTTAAAGTAATATGATTCAGTACATAAATCAAAATAAAGCATGATCTTTTACCAGTACAAATTTGTAGAAGTACCATGTAGTTTCATCAAGTAATGCCAACAATGGTCTAAATAAAATTGTGTTTAAGTGGTTACAAAGGCAAGATGGCATAGTGTAAAGAATTAAAAGTAGGACACTCCATTACCATGCAGCCCTTGATCTCTCTGGGTTCCTTATCTGTAACATGAGGAAATGCCACTAGATTGTGTCAAATGTTCCTTCTAATTCTAACATTCAAAGATATATGCAAATGGTGTGGAACTATTGAGGAGAAAATCTTTCATGTAAATAGGTGATATTCAACCGTGTAAATATGGCAACAGAATTCTGTCACATATTCTCCTTCAGGGTTGTTGCAGGTTTTTTTCAATAGACTATTTTTTACAGCAGTTTTAGATTCACAGCAAATTTGAGCAGGAGTCCCCATATACCCTTTCCTTTCCTACACTCACAGCCTCCTCCACTATCAACATCTCATACCAGAGTGGTACATTTGTTACAAGTAATGAACCTACACTGACATGTCCATAGTTTATATTAGGATCTATAGTTTACATTAGGGTTGAGTCTTAGTGTTTTACATTCTATGGATTGAACAGATGTATAATGTTAAATGTTCCTTCAGTTTTTGTATTGTCTTAATAGCCAGATCACTGTGTGATGCTGTAAAAAGGCATTAGAATATTCCCCATAGTGAGTGTAAAGCAATGACATCCAAATAATGGTACTTTGATGCTCTCTTTAAAAAAGAAAAAAAATTCCCATAGATTATCCATTCATGCATTACCTCAGAAACTATTCCTAGTTTATCTTTGTCCCCCATAGCAACTTAGCTGTGATGTACTACTCCTAGCAGATAGTAATCAACATTTGTTAACACTGAGTTGGATAACTCCAATTTGAACAAAAGAGATAAAAGATGAAAAAAGAATATAAGCTGGAAAAGTTCAGTCAATCACCATTCTCTGAGTAGAATTTCCTCTAGTTAAGTAATATCCTATTATGTGATTATTGTGAAAAAGTCATAAATACCCCCAAGGTGTGGGTGGCGGAACTGAATAGAGCATTACTTACTGGAGATCATATTACTAACTGGAGCAGTGAGCTTTATTTCGAAGGCTTTTCCCCTAACTAAAATATATCTTTTAAAACATCAAATGCAGTATTCATTCATCAGGAGGAATATCACCCAGCAGGCCAGAATTTTCAAAGCTTAGTATTTTTTTTTCCAGTGGAATGGGACTTTTCCAGTGCAGTGATAAGTATGCTTTGAACATTTAAAAAGAGCCACAGCGTCTTCTTTCTTCTGTGGATAGTATCCAGAATGGCTTCATCTGGTGAAAGAAATCCTTTCACTGCAGAAAACTTTAATTCATTACAACCAAAACCCAGCAAGATTCAGATCTGTTGTGAAATGTACAGGTTTGAGCATATATTTATCCCTGAGAGTTGTGGTAGTGAATTGGTATTATAGAAATTATGATAGCTATACTTAACAAGTGATCCTCCTTCACACCATTTCCTTATTATGTTTAGAATAAGGGACAACTGTGCTCTTTCATTTTGTCATCCTTACCTTTGATTGATCCTAAAAGTAGAGATTATGTCCTGAAGTGAATGCAGTTAATGAAAGAAGAGGAAACAGAATGTCTGCAAAGGGAACTAGTAGAGGAAGAACATATAATCAGGTTATAAAGGTCTTGATAAAAAAAATAGGGGGTGATGTATCAAAAATTTTCTCTATCTCTCTGGAGCAATTCATTATTTTCCTTCCTTCCTCCCTAAAGCAGCTTCATTCAATCAAGTTACAGAGCTTGTATGTGGTCTACAATGCTATTATGAATGAAGTTGCTGACATTCTTATGCTCATATATTTTCATAAAATGCAATTATGAAAAGATCAGACTGTATAGTAGATGGAAGCACAAATGTACGTGGAGACATGGTTGAAAACTCTTGATACTACTGCCAACACCACCATCATCATTAGTGTTTCGGTTGGTTTACTGTCTGCTAGCCTCCTAGGTTTACATTTAATGACTTCAAATACCTGGTGGTGTTATTTAATCTTTAAATATCTGCTCTACAGACTATTCATTATCATCATTAGCAGTAATAAGTTCATTTTCACTAGAGGCGTTTACTAATGTACTCTTTCTGTCCTCAAGAAGTTAAGAAACAACTATATGCAGGTAACTGAATAGAAAAAGTACTATCAAAGAACAGAAAACAAAATCTTTGCTAACTGGGAGCTTAAACATAGCTTGCAGAATATGTTTGTAAATATATATCACATATGCTAATTTCTACAATTTATTACTTTCCATTATTAGGTATTGTTACTATTTTCTGAGCACTCATGTATATCAAGCACTGTGCCAAACATTTACAGACATCGATCTAAATATCCCCAAAAGTGAGGAAACTGAGCCTCAGAAAAATTAAGTAATTCACCCAAGGTCATAGAACTAGTAAGTGGTTAAACTGGTTTTAGAATCCAAGTTGTCTGATGCAAAAGTCTGGTCTCTTCCCACCGTATGTTTTACTGGCCCCTAGGTCTCTGGCCCTCTTAGATTTCAAAGCAAGTTTTATCTTGCTATTTTCTGATTAACAGTAGAAATTTTAATAGACTCTTAAACATTCTAATTTCACATGACTATTCCATATGCCTATATCCTTTTGCATTTAGAAGAAATTGATTTTCCAAAAATAATTCCTTTCTAGGAATGTAATTTTAAAATATGGCAGGTATAATATGAAGAATACAAAGTTTTAACTAATAAGTAGTAATTGCTCTATGGAAAATCATCAAAATAGATACAAAATATGTTTGTTATAAAATATTAGTAATTACTAAGGATTTAGAAACAGGGAGAGTACTATTCTTTGCAAATAAAATTATCTGCTCTCATGGCACATTATATGAAACTTAACCATTTCAGGGCCAACATACAAACCTTGGAAAGTGAATTCAACTCATGCAAATAATAAGTTTGCCCTTAAGGAACAAGAGATTTACAAATGATCTAACCAGGACATTTGACCAAATGGCTTATTTGATATTTGTATTTGGAAATTTATCAAATACTTTCAAAAATCATTATGTAGTCTTTAAAAGAATCAACTATGTGATACCGGCTAAAACAAGGGACTGTGTGTACTTAGTAAAAATATATACACATATATAAATACACCCTTTTCAAGAAGTTCAAGTTTTTCTTAGTTTTGCACCTATTAAATCCTATATAATAAAATTCTACAGAATAACACGTACGTGAATAAGAGGTAGGGTGGATTACGCATGGTAGGGTAGTGAGCCTTCCACAAAAAATGAGGTTGGATCAAAGAGCCTTGTTTGATCAAAAATCACACTAATTTTGGCAAAATTTACATAATGCTCAATAAAGTATGCTATATTTGTTCTATACCTTCCTTTCGGAAAAAGCCATTTTAAAAAACATAGGAAATTTCCCTCTTTGTGATTCCAAATATTCGGTGCAAATAATTTTCTTAAGAAAAGTCATCTTTGAACCATTTGTAAAAATCCCCAGTAATACACTGATTTGTAGCCAAAAATTCATTAACACGTGATTGAACAAAATGCGTTAGAGCCGAGGGAAATAATAGGCTTACTACCAGAAGCCCACGTGCTGCTGTTTAAAGATTTTTTTAAAGATTATAGATCAAAGAACGATTTTTTTAACATCTGACAAAACTGTCTTTACATATATAAAAAATATAATGGGAACATGCAGTACATCTTCAACACCAAAACATTAACTCAGGAAGCATATGATTTAGTTGGATGAGAGATGGAGAAATTTGTTTTTATAAATTTAATCCTTCAAGGGTAGAATAATAAATATGAATATTAATGAAAGAAATATACCCAATGCTTATGCTATATCTGAAGTTAGCAATTAGAACGAAAAATTTATTTCCTTCAATAAATTTAACAGTTTCTACCATCAATTCCCAATCACACAAATTCTTTTTTGTTTTAGCCTTGCCGTGCAGTTTGTGGAATCTCAGTTCTCCAACCAAGGACTGAACCTGGGCCATGGCAGTGAAAGCACTGAATCCTAACCACTAGACCACGAGGGAACTCCCCCCAAATCACACATTGGTGTTAGCCACAAAAAAAGACAGTGTCCAAGCTGCTTTCTTTCAGTGTTTGCTAAAACAAGAAGATAAGGTAAAATCTGACTCTGAAATGATAGCTACTGTATTCCAAAGTAAAAAGAATGGTTTAGCATTTATAATTGTTTCCATTATTTGGATTTCATTTGCTATTACCTGTATTAGAACAGATAACCACATCCTGGAAAATAATTTAAATAAGATTATGTTTAAGTAAATAATAAATCAAAATGCTTTATTTTTAATATTTATAGTTGGATAAAAGTAAAAGTGTCATCTGAAAGATAAAAAAAGATAGAAATACAAATGAAGCAACCAAATGCCAATCATGGCATTTTAATGTACTTGCAATTCAAATGTTATATGTTAGAAAAATTCTGCTTCATTTTTTTCAGACAAAACCTATTTATAACAATTTGTGTTAGGCTTAAAAATTCACTTCTGATTTGCTTTCTTATTCCTCATCTTGACTATCAGAGTACAGACGGAAAGGTTATATTTCCATCATGTTTAATAAATCAAGTGAAAATATTATACATAAATTATGAATAAAAGCTATTTACCTGCATGGAAATCTATTCCCACAGCAAATGAAGTTCCTGATATAGGCATCAAGGCATCCATTTTGTCACTTGGTTCCAGAGGTATTCCCCTGATTCCTTCATGAACAGAGTACATAAGAAATGACTCTATACCTAAATTTAAAAGGAAACAAAAATAAAATGAATATATAACATTAAAATCATTCCATTAGCAGGAGGTGGGTATCAAGATGGCAGAGTAGAAAGACCCCAAACTCACCTCCTCCCACCGGCATGCCAAAATTACAACTACTTACAGAGCAACTATCTATGAGAACAATCTGAAGATTAGCAGAAAAGGTTTTCCACACCTACAGATATAAAGAAGGAGCCACAATGACATGGGTAGGAGGGGCAGAGACATGGTCTAGTCAGGACACAAACACACTCCCAGGTCAGTGACCCACAAACAGGAGAGAAGTCACAACCACAGAGGTACTCTCTGAGGAGTGAGGGGTCTGAACCCCACACAGGGCTCCCAGCCCGAGGATCCTACACTGGAAAGACAAAGCCCCAGAAAGTTGGGCTTTGAAAATCAGCTGGACTTGTTTTGGAGAGATATATTGGAAACAGAAGCTTCTCTCTTAAAGAGTGCACACAAAATCTCACATATTCCAAGTCCCAGCACAGAGACAATATAGTTGGAGAGGTGCCCAGGTCAGATCCACTTGCTGATCTCAGAGAGCCTTCTGAGAGGCAAGAGGCAATTGGGAAGCCCCCTGGGGACTGACAGGCTGGCAGCAGCCACTTTTGGGATCACAGGATCCTTTTCAAACTAGTCCAAAAAAATTCAAGAGGAAGAACACCTCCAAATTCATTCTATGGGGACAGCATCACCCTAATTCCAAAACCAGACAAAGATGCCACAAGAAAATAAAACAACAGGCCAATATCACTGATGAGCACAGAGGTGAAAATCCTCAACAAATATTAGCAAACTGGCTTATCAATACATTAAAAGGATCATACATCATGATCAAATGTTATTTCTGCCAAGGATGCAAGGATGGTTCAATATCCATAAACTAATCAAAGTGTTACACCACACTAACAAAATAAAGGATAAAAAATTATATGATAATCTCACTAGACACAGATAAAGCTGACTTTGGTTGCCTAAAATCTGTATGGATGAAGTAAATGCATCAGAACTAAGATTTTTCAAAACCTCATACCTCGACATGACATGCGGTTCTTTTGGAGATAATATCCAACTGTACACATGCAAGTCCTTGTAGTTTCAGATGTTGGTAAACAAAGCTGAGAACATCCACCATTATTTAGTTGGCAGGAATTGCTGCCTGCAAAGTAGGAAAGCAAACAAAAGAAACATAAAAATCAAAAAAACTAAAGAAAGTATAATTCAATATCAGTAATTTGAATAAATATTTATGCTATTAATTTATAAATGCAGCTGTTTCATATTGGTATCATATTTTATTCCCTCAAATAATTTGAAGTAGCAGATTATGGTTGAAGTTTCTCCTTCCAAAAAAGCACTGCATAGTGATTACAGACAACAGTACTATACTCAATTTACAGAATCAATTTAACTTTGAATACAATTTGAATACAATTCAAAGTTGCTAAGAGATTAGATCTTAATTGTTCCCACCACAAAAAAGAAATGATAATTATGTGATGTAACAGATAGCACTATGGTGGTAATCATATTGCCATATATAAAGTATCAAATCAACACATTATACATCTTAACCAACATTATCTGTCAATTATATCTCAATAAAAATACATTTACAATAAATAAATAATTTTTTTGTAAAGTAAGATACATGAGAGGATTCATAGTTATAGAAGAGCAAAAGGAAATTGGTGTGCCGTGAATATGGTCATAGATCTTTGTAATATTTTAAGATCACAGAAACAAGGAAATCTCTTTTCTGACTTCTAAATTTCACTTCAACTCTACAGTTACTTCCTTTTCAAGAATACTTTATCCAAATGTATCAAATAAATAGCTGTTAATTTATATTACTGACTCAACTCAAAGATTATACCATTGAAAGTAAGGAGGTACATATATACATATATGTATAATTGATTTTTTAAAAGCAAGGAACTAAAATTTGCCATTCCAAGGAACATAATTCTTCAAAAATAGATTTAAAACACACCCATAATAGTAATCTAATTAACTGGCATATTAATTTGCCTTATTCCTGTGAGGTAGCAATGACAAATATTAGGTAATCACAGGTCGGAATTCTATAAAGATGGTCCATTAAATTTACTAGGCCCAATGTGCTAATTAAAGCTGGTAACATAAAGTTAAGTAATTTACAATCTTATCCATCAAGTTCATTAAATATCCCAGTTTTACAACATTTTTATTATTCTAGGACATGCAATGCCATTTACTGGATATTCAAACTCTGATATGAAGTACAGTAAATCCAGTGAGAATTACAAAGCATTATGAAAGCTATATATCAATAGTGGTCTATGGAAAATTCAAAATACCAATGAAGCTCATTATTTCTAATCTCCTGAATTCAAGATAGTCTGATGGGATTTAATTGTTCAATCAAACCTGTCACAAGTTCTGTCATTTTTGAAGTGTGAAATAGTCTCAACTGGGGAGAGTTCTCAACAGGAGATCTACCACATTCTCTGCTCATTTCTTATACCTGGCAGTTGCTCTTATGTAGGTCCACATACTAAGATTTGAGTTGCCCTGAACTTCTGAAATGATTACCTTTATCTCATATATAAACTAATGGAGATTCATTGATTTATTCCCTTTTTTCCAAGCTGACTTATAATACTAAGATGAATTTTCAGCTCTATGATTATTTTAATAATGAGACAATTGTATTTATGGATCTACAGTAATTCCATACTGACCATGTACGTATTTCATTTTATAGAAAGCATGTGAATGTACATTAATGCAATGCCAATCTATAGAGATATGCATTTGGATATAAACTTACTTCAACTACCACTAAAGACTGGAAAACTGGGAAGAGATTGACAAGTGATACTCGTCTATAAAGTTTGAAAAAACACCAAACAGAGAGTATGGGAAACAAGGGAATTGAAGAAGTAAAGAAAAATGGATTGGAGTTGATTTATAAAAACAAGAGAAAATGAGGCATTATATAACCTTGATAATATCCAAAATACGTGAAAAAAGAAGAAAAAGGAGATCCTGGGACTGTGCATTTTTAAACATAATAGTAATAATTATTTTTTATAAATAATAAAATTAATTATGTTAATGTTGTACAACAATAACACAATCCATGTATCATTTGTTTAGTCTCTAAGGGAAAATGATGGTGAAAGAGAAAAGGCAAAAAAATAAAACACATCATTATTTTAATAAGTATCTTTGCCTATTAAATATAGATTTGATGTAGGAAAAATATAGAGAGATTTTTAAAGTAATAATTTAGGTAGTGAATATCTAGCAGGTTAGAAATACTGGTTTGGCTTAATATTTTGTAATGATATTGATGTTCAAACCTCATTCCTAAATTCTCTAGTGGAAATAGAAAGTCCACTTGACTGATGAGAAGTCTCAGCTCTCCAGTGATCTGTGTCAAAAATGATAAATGAAGTAGCTAATTGTACTTTGAAATCCAAAGTGGTAGTAATGTTAACACCTTAAATAGTCCTAAATTGCTCATATTTCATACTAATGAAGCTTTTAAGCTACCTGCTATGATTCTGTTAATGGGACTGTCTTTAATACAGATGCTTTTATCAGCATATTCTTCCAGGAAAAACATTATTTTCACTGCATTTTAAGCTTAGTCATATTATACCATAAATTTCTAAGTACTAGAGGGCCCTGTCAGCTAATACTTTCACAGTGCATATAAGCTACAACTCTACCTATAGAATCAAATCCTTAAAAGATGAGGGGGGGAGGGGACGAGGGGAAGGTGGCGGAAGAGTAAGACGTGGAGATCACCTTCCTCCCCACAGATACACAAGAAATACATCTACACGTGGAACAACTCTTACAGAACACCTAATGAACGCTGGCAGAAGACCTCAGACCTCCCAAAAGGTAAGAAACTCCCCACGTACCTGGGTAGGGCAAAAGAAAAAAACAGAGACAAAAGAATAGGGATGGGACCTGCACCAGTGGGAGGGAGCTGTGAAGGAGGAAAGGTTTCCACACACTAGGAAGCCCCTTCGCGGGCGGAGACTGCGGGTGGCGAACGGGGGGAGCTTCGGGGCCGTGGAGGAGGGCACAGCAACAAGGGTGCGGAGGGCAGAGTAGAGAGATTCCCGCACAGAGGATCGGTGCCAACCGGTACTCACCAGCCCGAGAGGCTTGTCTGCTCACCCTTCAGGGTGGGCGGGGCTGGGAGCTGAGTCTCGGGCTTCGGTCGGAGCACCAGGAGAGGACTGGGGTTGGCGGCATGAACACAGCCTGAAGGGGTTAGTGCACCACGGCTAGCCGGGAGGGAGTCCGGGAAAAGGTCTGGAGCTGCCGAAGAGGCAAGAGACTTTTTCTTCCCTCTTTGTTTCCTGGTGCGCGAGGAGAGGGAATTAAGAGCGCTGCTTAAAGGTGCTCCAGAGACGGGCGTGAGCCGCGGCTAAAAGCGCAGACCCCAGAGACGGGCATGAGATGCTAAGGCTGCTGCTGCCGCCACCACGAAGCCTGTGTGCGAGCACAGGTCACTATCCACACCTCCCTTCCAGGGAGCCTGTGCAGCCCGCCACTGCCAGAGTCCCGGAATCCAGGGACAACTTCCCCGGGAGAATGCACGGCGCGCCTCAGGCTGGTGCAACATCACGCTGGCCTCTGCCGCCGCAGGCCCGCCCCGCACTCCGTACCCCTCCCTCCCCCGGCCTGAGTGAGCCAGAGCCCCCGAATCAGCGGCTCCTTTAACCCCATCCTGTCTGAGCGAAAAACAAACGCCCTCCGGCGACCTACACGCACAGGCGGGGCCAAATCCAAAGCTGAGCCCCTGGGAGCTGTGAGAACAAAGAAGAGAAAGGGAAATGTCTCCCAGCAGCCTCATAAGCAGTGGATTAAAGCTCCACAATCAACTTCATGTACCCTACATCTGTGGAATACCTGAATACACAACGAATCATCCCAAATTGAGGAGCTGGACTTTGAGCACAAGATTTATTATTTTTTCCCCTTTTCCTCTTTTTGTGAGTGTGTATGTGTATGCTTCTGTATGAGACTTTGTCTGTATAGTTTTGCTTCCACCATTTGTCCTAAGGTTCTATCCGTACTGTTTAAAAAAATTTTTTTTAATAATTATTTTTAATTTAATGACTTTATTATTTCTTACTTTATTTTATTTTACTTTATCTTCTTTCTTTCTTTCTTTGTTCCTTCCTATCCTCCTTCCTTCCTTCCTTCCTCCCACTGTCCCTCTCTCCCTCCTTTCTTTCTTTCCTTTTCTTCTTTCTTCCTTCCTTCCTTCCCTCCTTTCTTTCTTTCCTTCTTTCTTCCTATTTCTACTAATTCTTTCTCTCTACTTTTTCTCCCTTTTATTCTGAGCCGTGTGGATGAAAGGCTCTTGGTGCTGCAGCCAGGAGTCAGGGCTGTGCCTCTGAGGTGGGAGAGCCAACTTCAGGACACTGGTCCACAAGAGATGTCCCAGCTCCACATAATATCAAACGGCAAAAATCTCCCAGAGATCTCCATCTCAACGCCAGCACCCAGCTTCACTCAACGACCAGCAAACTACAATGCTGGACACACTATGACAAACAACTAGCAAAACAGGAACACAACCCCAGCCATTAGCAGAGAGGCTGCCTAAAATCAAAATAAGTCCACAGACACCCCAAAACACACCACCAGGCAGGGACCTGCCCACCAGAGAGACAAGATCCAGCCTCATCCACCAGAACACAGGCACTAGTCCCCTCCACCAGGAAGCCTACACAACCCACTGAACCAACCTTAGCCACTGGGGACAGACACCAAAAACAACGGGAACTACGAACCTGCAGCCTGCAAAAAGGAGACCCCAAACACAGTAAGATAGGCAAAATGAGAAGACAGAACAAAACACCACAGATGAAGAAGCAAGATAAAAACCCACCAGACCTAACAAATGAAGAGGAAATAGGCAGTCTACCTGAAAAAGAATTCAAAATAATGAGAGTAAAGATGATCCAAAATCTTGGAAATAGAATAGACAAAATGCAATAAACATTTAACAAGGACCTAGAAGAACTAAAGATGAAACAATGATGAACAACACAATAAATGAAATGAAAAATACTCTAGATGGGATCAAGCACAGAATAACTGAGGCAGAAGAACAGATAAGTGACCTGGAAGATAAAATAGTGGAAACAACTACAGCAGAGCAGAATAAAGAAAAAAGAATGAAAAGAACTGAGGACAGTCTCAGAGACCTCTGGGACAACATTAAACACAACAACATTCGAATTATAGGGGTTTCAGAAGAAGAAGAGAAAAAGAAAGGGACTGAGAAAATATTTGAAGAGATTATAGTTGAAAACTTCCCTAATAAGGGAAAGGAAACAGTTAATCAAGTCCAGGAAGCACAGAGAGTCCCATACAGGATACATCCAAGGAGAAATATGCCAAGACACATATTGATCAAACTGTCAAAAATTAAATACAAAGCAAGCATATTAAAAGCAGCAAGGGAAAAACAACAAATAACACACAAGGGAATCCCCATAAGGTTAAAAGCTGATCTTTCAGCAGAAACTCTGCAAGCCAGAAGGGAGTGGCAGGACATATTTAAAGTGATGAAGGAGAAAAACCTGCAGCCAAGATTACTCTACCCAGCAAGGATCTCATTCAGATTGGATGGAGAAATTAAAACCTTTACAGACAAGCAAAAGCTGAGCGAGTTCAGCACCACCAAACCAGCTTTACAGCAAATGCTAAAGGATCTTCTCTAGGCAAGAAACACAAGAGAAGGAAAAGACCTACAATAACGAACCCAAAACAATTTAGAAAATGGGAATAGGAATATATATATCAATAATTGCCTTAAGTGTAAAGGGACTAAATGCTCCCAAAAAAAGACACAGATTCGCTGAATGGATACAAAAACATGACCCATATTTATGCTGTCTACAAGAGACCCACTGCAGACCTAGAGACACATACAGACTGAAAGTAAGGGGATGGAAAAAGATATGCCATGCAAATGGAAATCAAAAGAAAGCTGGAGTAGCAATTCTCATATCAGACAAAATAGACTTTAAAATAAAGACTATTAGAAGAGACAAAGAAGAACACTATATAATGATCAAGGGATCGATTCAAGAAGAAGATATAACAATTGTAAATATTTATGCACCCAACATAGGAGCATCTCAATACATAAGGCAAATACTAACAGCCATAAAAGGGGAAATTGACAGTAACACATTCATAGTAGGGGACTTTAACACCCCACTTTCACCAATGGACAGATCATCCAAAATAAAAATAAATAAGGAAACACAAGCTTTAAATGATACAATACAAGCCCACCTTAAGAAACAGGAAACATCTCGAATAAACAACCTAAACTTGCACCTAAAGCAATTAGAGAAAGAAGAACAAAAAAACCCAAAGTTAGCAGAAGGAAAGAAATCCTAAAAATCAGATCAGAAATAAATGAAAAAGAAATGAAGGAAACGATAGCAAAGATCAATAAAACTAAAAGGTGGTTCTTTGAGAAGATAAACAAAATAGATTAACCATTAGCCAGACTCATCAAGAAAAAAAGGGAGAAGACTCAAATCAATAGAATTAGAAATGAAAAAGGAGAAGTAACAACTGACACTGCAGAAATACAAAAGATCATGAGAGATTACTACAAGCAACACTATCCCAATAAAATGGACAACCTGGAAGAAATGGACAAATTCTTAGAAATGCACAACCTGCAAAGATTGAATCAGAAACAAATAGAAAATATAAACAGACCAATCACAAGCACTGAAATTGAAACTGTGATTAAAAATCTTCCAATAAACAAAAGCCCAGGACCAGATGGCTTCACAGGCGAATTCTATCAAACATTTAGAGAAGAGCTAACACCTATCCTTCTAAAACTCTTCCAAAATATAGCAGAGGGAGGAACACTCTCAAATTCATTCTACGAGGCCACTATCACTTTGATACCAAAACCAGACAATGATGTCACAAAGAAAGAAAACTACAGGCCAATATCACTGATGAACATAGATGCAAAAATCCTCAACAAAATACTAGCAAACAGAATCCAACAGCACATTAAAAGGATCATACACCATGATCAAGTGGGGTTTATCCAGGAATGCAAGGGTTCTTCAATATACGCAAATCAATCAATGTGATAAACCATATTAACAAATTGAAGGAGAAAAACCATATGATCATCTCAATAGATGCAGAGAAAGCTTTTGACAAAATTCAACACCCATTTATGATAAAAACCCTGCAGAAAGTAGGCATAGAGGGAACTTTCCTCAACATAATAAAGGCCATATATGACAAACCCACAGCCAACATCATCCTCAATGGTGAAAAACTGAAAGCATTTCCACTAAGATCAGGAATAGGACAAGGTTGCCCACTCTCACCACTCTTATTCAACATAGTTTTGGAAGGTTTAGCCACAGCAATCAGAGAAGAAAAGGAAATAAAAGGAATCCAAATTGGAAAAGAAGAAGTAAAGCTGTCACTGTTTGCAGATGACATGATACTCTACATAGAAAATCCTAAAGATGCTACCAGAAAATTACTAGAGCTAATCAATGAATTTCGTAAAGTTACAGGATACAAAATTAATGCACAGAAATCTCTGGCATTCCTATACACTAATGATGAAAAATCTGAAAGTGAAATCAAGAAAACACTCCCATTTATCATTGCAACAAAAAGAATAAAATATCTAGGTATAAATCTACCTAAGGAGACAAAAAAACCTGTATGCAGAAAATTATAAGACACTGATGAAAGAAATTAAAGATGATACAAATAGATGGAGAAATATACCATGTTCTTGGATTGGAAGAATCAACATTGTGAAAATGACTCTACTACCCAAAGCAATCTACAGATTCAATGCAATCCCTATCAAACTACCACTGGCATTTTTTACAGTACTAGAACAAAAAATTTCACAATTTGTATGGAAACACAAAAGACCCCGAATAGCCAAAGCAATCTTGAGAACGAAAAACGGAGCTGGAGGAATCAGGCTCCCTGACTTCAGACTATACTACAAAGCTACAGTAGTCAAGACAGTATGGTACTGGCACGAAAACAGAAATATAGATTAATGGAACAGGATAGAAAGCCCAAAGATAAACCCACGCACATATGGTCACCTTATCTTTGATAAAGGAGGCAGGGATGTACAGTGGAGAAAGGACAGCCTCTTCAATAAGTGGTGCTGGGAAAACTGGACAGCTACATGTACAAGTATGAGATTAGATTACTCCCTAACACCATACACAAAAATAAGCTCAAAATGGATTAAAGACCTAAATGTAAGACCAGAAACTATCAAACTCGTAGAGGAAAACATAGGCAGAACACTCTGTGACATAAATCACAGCAAGATCTTTTGACCCACCTCCTAGAGAAATGGAAATAAAAACAAAAATAAACAAATGGGATCTAATGGAACGTCAAAGCTTTTGCACAGCAAAGGAAACCATAAACAAGACCAAAAGACAGCCCTCAGAATGGGAGAAAATATTTGCAAATGAAGCAACTGACAAAGGATGAATCTCCAAAATTTACAAGCAGCTCATGCAGCTCAATAACAAAAAAAGCAAACAACCCAATCCAAACATGGGCAGAAGACCTAAATAGACATTTCTCCAAAGGAGATATACAGACTGTCAACAAACACATGAAAGAATGCTCAACGTCATTAATCATTAGAGAAATGTAAATCAAAACTACAATGAGATATTATCTCACACCAGTCAGAATGGCCATCAACAAAAAACCTAGAAACAATAAATGCTGGAGAGGGTGTGGAGAAAAGGGAACACTCTTGCACTGCTGGTGGGTATGTGAACTGGTACAGCCACTATGGAGAACAGTATGGAGGTTCCTTAAAAAAACTACAAATTGAACTACCATATGACCCAGCAATCCCACTACTGGGCATATACCCTGAGAAAACCATAATTCAAAAAGAGTCATGTACCAAAATGTTCATTGCAGCTCTATTTACAATAGCCCAGAGATGGATACAACCTAAGTGCCCATCATTGGATGAATGGATAAAGAAGATGTGGCACATATATACAATGGAATATTACTCAGCCATAAAAAGAAATGAAATTGAGCTATTTGTAATGAGGTGGATAGACCTAGAGTCTGTCATACAGAGTGAAGTAAGTCAGAAAGAGAAAGACAAACACCGTATGCTAACACATATATATGGAATTTAAGAAAAAAAAAAAGTCATGAAGAACATAGGGGTAAGACAGGAATAAAGACACAGACCTACTAGAGAACGGGCTTGAGGATATGGGGAGGGGGAAGGGTGAGCTCTGACAAAGCGCGAGAGAGGCATGGACATATATACACTACCAAGCGTAAGGTAGATAGCTAGTGGGAAGCAGCCGCATAGCACAGGGAGATCAGCTCCGTGCTTTGTGACCGCCTGGAGGGGTGGGATAGGGAGGGTGGGAGGGAGGGAGACGCAAGAGGGAAGAGATATGGGAACATATGTATATGTATAACTGATTCACTTTGTTATACAGCAGAAACTAACACACCATTGTAAAGCAATTATACCCCAATAAAGATGTTAAAAAAAAAAAGAATCATGGATAGTGCCCTATGCTACGAAAAAAAAAAGAAAAAAAGATGAGGGGGATCTTGTTAAAATGAACAATGTGAGACAAGCATAATACAATGAATTTTCCTTCCAAGAAACTATTGGAACTGTACCTACAAAAATTCAATGTATTATATTAATTTACAATTTCAAAGTATGTGTTTGTTCACATTTTGAAGGAATAAATATAGATTTTAAAAAAATGTTTGGAAATATAATGTCTCTAATTTGTATTTTATAATGTGTATTTTCAGATATAATCTCACTCAGTATAGACTATGAACTAAAGTTTATCATAGTACTGTAAGTTTTTACACTTAACAGATTGTATTGAAATCCACAAAAGTGCCATATTTTATTTATTGAGTGCCAGTATTTTATTCCCAGTTAAATAATCTATTTTCCATGACTTGAATGCCAGTAAAATTATTTATTTTGATACAGAAAATTTTCTATTAAGTAATTCCTAGTGAAAACACTCCTGTTCATTATTATAGACAATGACCAAATATATATATATATATATATATATATATATATATATATATCAGAGAATAAGTACAGATTTTGTGCCTAAGAGTTTGGGTGTCAATGTCTTCTCAACCATGAATGGATCCCAGTAATCAGTTCAGATGGTTTTACAAAGCAATTCTTTTCTCTTAAAAATTTTTTTTTCCTGAAAAAGAAATATTTCCTGCTGCTCCTGGCAAGAAAGGATTCCAGACCGAAATTTGACCCATGCTTTTTTCAGAAAAGGTAACCATGAATCTGGTCTTCACTTTGTCTCCGGCTGTGCAGGAATGGCTCTCAATTGGTATCTCCAATAAATTCTGCCTGCTTGATTGCTGTCACCTGTCTTCAGAATTAGTGATCCCTTTGGTTCACTACTCTTATCTCTACTCTTATCTGCTTTGATCTACATGCCCAAATCCTTTAGATAAAAATCCTTTTAAGTTTTCTTGATATTTTTTTCCTAAGCAGAAAAATATATGAAGAAAAGGATTTCACGGCAGAGATTTAAGTAAGATAGTAGAATATAGAAGAATATTTTTTCTAGGAAGGGAGTTCTGCTAATGTCATGGATCATGAACCAAAAACGAAGAAAAGACTAGCAGGTGTAGGGCTGTACTGGCTGGCATCTCTAATCTAATTGCCATTTGGGCAATGTGACAAGTCCACGTACGTAAACCATCTGTTAGTTCTCTCACTCCATTTCACTGCACACCATTTGGACAAGCAAAAACAAAAACGCAAAATGCTTAGAGCCAAACAATGAAGGGCTTTTGGTTATGAAATTCTTGCATCAACATAGTCCATTTGAAGTCACCTAGTTCATTCTGTTTCTGGCATAATTATACATTGAATATATTTTACTGGGATTTTTTCCTTATTCTTATATTTTTAAATCAAGAACAAAATAAGACCTCTTTGAAGACCTGACAAATTAAGATTCCTTGGGCAGCTTTGCTAATGTTTTGAAAGCTCATTATATACCTTATGCTAAAGGCATTCCTTCTACAGTATTAAGCAGCATTTGCCACCCCCTTTTTTACTAGAAGAAAAATAGGGAACTTCAATTTTTGACTTGAGAAAATAATATGAAAAAAGAGAACATTATGTATTCAAAAGGCGGCACAAATGCATTACCGTGTGACTTACCTTGCTGTGCTTCTTTATCATACACTTTCATATGAACGACCCCAGAAGTCTTATTTCTTAGAACAGTGGGGTTTCTTCCATCTCTTTTGCTGCAGGTTCCCAGCTGAGCTAAGTTTTGGTCTGCCCACCACAGTTTCTTATCTATAAAAATGAAAAGTTTTTTTAATGAAAAAGATAATCATCTTATTAAATAATAATAAATAACTATTAAGCTCTAGTGCTTTCTGATTTCTTTTGTTAAATTCCCAAACCCTGTTTCTATGAGAAACAGCAAAATCATTTTTGCTTCTTTTTTTAATGTTTTTTTAAAAAATATTTTTAATTTAATTTAATTTTTTTATACAGCAGGTTCTTATTAGTCATCAATTTTATACACATCAGTGTATAAGGTCAATCCCAATCACCCAATTCATCACACCACCCCCACCCCCCACTGTGGCTTTCCCCTCGGTCTCCATAAGTTTGTTCTCTACATCTGTCTCAACTTCTGTCCTGCAAACCGGTTCATCTGTACCATTTGTCTAGGTTCCACATACATGAATTAATATGCGATATTTGTTTTCCTCTTTCTGACTACTTCACTCTGTATGACAGTCTCTACATCCATCCACATCTCAACAAATGACCCAATTTCATTCCTTTTTATGGCTGAGTAATATTCCATTATATATATGTACCACATCTTTATCCATTCATCTGTCGATGGGCATTTAGGTTGCTTCCATAACCTGGCTATTGTAAATAGTGCTTCAATGAACATTGGGGTGCATGTGTCTTTTTGAATTATGGTTTTCTCTGGGTATATGCCCAGTAGTGGGATTGCTGTACATATGGTAATTCTATTTTTAGTTTTTTGAGGAACTTCCATACTGTTCTCCATAGTGGCTGTATCAATTTACATTTCCAACAACAGTGCAAGAGGGTTCCCTTTTCTCCACAGTCTCTCCAGAATTTATTGTTTGTAGATTTTTTGATGATGCCCATTCTAACTGGAGTGAGGTAATACCTCATTGTAGTTTTGATTTGCATTTCTCTAATAATTAGTGATTTGGAGCAGCTTTTCATGTGTTTCTTGGCCATCTGTATGTCTTCTTTGGAGAAATATCTACTTAGGGCTTCTTCCCATTTTTGGATTTGGTTGTTTGTTTATTTAATATTGAGCTGCATGAGCTGCTTATATATTTTGGAGATTAATCCTTTGTCCGTTGATTCATTTGCAAATATTTTCTCCCATTCTGAGGGTTGTCTTTTCGTTTTGTTTATGGTTTCCTTTGCTGTGCAAAAGCTTTTAAGTTTCATTAGGTCCCGTTTGTTTATTTTTGTTTTTATTTCCATTACTCTAGGAGGTGAATCAAAAAAGATCTTGCTGCGATTTATGTCAGAGTGTTCTTCCTATGTTTTCCTCTAAGAGTTTTATAGTGTCCAGTCTTATATTTAGGTCTCTAATCCATTTTGAGTTTATTTTTGTGTATGGTGTTAGGTAGTGTTCTAATTTCATTCTTTTAAATGTAGCTGTCCAGTTTTCCCAGCATCACTAATTGAAGAGACTGTCTTTTCTCCATTGTATATCCTTGCCTCCTTTGTCATAGAGTAGTTGACCATAGGTGCATGGGTTTATCTCTGAGCCTTCTATCTTCTTCCATTGATCTATGTTTCTGTTTTTGTGCCAGTACTATATTGTCTTGATTACTGTAGCTTTGTAGTACAGTCTGAAGTCAGATTCCTCCAGCTCCACTTTTTTCCCTCAAGACTGCTTTGGCTATTCAGGGTCTTTTCTGTCTCCATACAAATTTTAAGATTTTTTGTTCTAGTTCTGTAAAAAATGCCACTGGTAATTTGATAGAGATTGCATTGAATCTGTAGATTTCTTTGGGTAGTATAGTCATTTTCACAAAATTGATTCTTCCAATCCAAGAACATGGTATATCTCTCCATCTGTTGGTATCATCTTTAATTTCTTTCATCAGTGTCTTATAGTTTTCTGCATACAGTTCTTTTGTCTCCCTAGGTAGGTCTATTCCTACGTATTTTATTCTTTTCATTGCAGTGGTAAATGGGATTGTTTCCTTAATTTCTCTTTCAAATTTTTCATCATTAGTGTATAGGAATGCAAGAGATTTCTGTGCATTCATTTTGTATCATGCAACCTTACCAAATTCATTGATTAGCTCTAGTAGTTTTCTGGTAGCATTTTTAGGATGCTCTATGTATAGTATCATGTCATCTGCAAACAGTGACAGTTTTACTTCTTCTTTTCCAATTTAGATTCCTTTTATTTCTTTTTCTTCTCTGATTGCCATGGCCAGGACTTCCAAAACTATGTTGAATAATAGTGGTGAGAGTGGACATCCTTGTCTTGTTCCTGATCTTAGAGGAAATGCTTTCAGTTTTTCACCGTTGAGAATGATGTTTGCTGTGGGTTCGTCGTATATGGCCTTTATTATGTTGAGGTAGGTTCCCTCTATGCCCACTTTCTGCAGACTTTTTATCATAAATGGGTATTGAATTTTCTCAAAAGCTTTTTCTGCATTTATTGAGATGATCATATGGTTTTTATTCTTCAATTTGTTAATATGGTGTATCACATTGATTGATTTGCATATATTGAGGAATCCGTGCATCCCTGGGATAAATCCCACTCGATCATGGTGTCTGATGCTGTTAATGTGTTGTTGGATTCTGTTTGCTAGTATTTTGTTGAGGATTTTTGCATCTATATTCATCAGTGATATTGGTCTGTAATTTTCTTTTTTTGTAGTATCTTTGTGTGCTTTTGGTATCAGGTTGATGGTGGCCTCATAGAATGAGTTTGGGAGTGTTCCTTCCTCTGCAATTTTTGGAAGAGTTTGAGAAGGATGGGTGTTAGCTTTTTTCTAAATGTTTGATAGAATTCACCTGTGAAGCCATCTGGTCCTGGACTTTTGTTTGTTGGAAGATTTTTTTTTTTTTTTTTTTGCGGTATGCAGGCCTCTCACTGTTTTGGCGTCTCCTGTTGCGGAGCACAGGCTCTGGACGCGCAGGCTCAGCAACCATGGCTCACAGGCCTAGCCGCTCCATGGCATGTGGGATCCTCCTGGACTGGGGCATGAACCTGTGTCTCCTTCATCGGCAGGAGACTCAACCACTGCACCACCAAGGAAGCCCTTGTTGGAAGATTTTTAAACACAGTTTCAATTTCATTACTTGTGATTGGTCTGTCCATATTTTCTATTTCTTTCTGGTTCAGTCTTGGAAGGTTATATCTTTTGAAGAATTTGTCCATTTCTTCCAGGTTGTCCATTTTATTGGCATAGAGTTGCTTGTAGTAGTCTCTTAGGATGCTTTGTATTTCTGCGGTGTCCATTTTAACTTCTCCTTTTTCATTTCTAATTGTATTGATTTGAGTCCTCTCCCTCTTTTCTTAATGAGTCTGGTTAATGGTTTATCAATTTTGTTTATCTTCTCAAAGAACCAGCTTTTAGTTTTATTGATCTTGCTATTGTTTTCTTTGTTCCTATTTCATTTATTTCTGCTCTGATCTCTATGATTTCTTTCCTTCTGCTAACCTTGGGTTTTGTTTGTTCTTCTTTCTCCAGTTCCTTTAGGTGTAAGATTAGATTGTTTATTTGAGATTTTTCTTGTTTCTTGAGGCAGGCTTGTATAGCTATAAACTTCCCTCTTAGAACTGCTTTTGCTGCATCCCATAGGTTTTGGATCATCGTGTTTCCATTGTCATTTGTTTCTATGTATTTTTTGATTTCCTCTGATTTCTTCAGTGATCTCTTGGTTATTTAGTAACGTACTGTTTAGCCTCCATGTGTTTGTGTTTTTTACCTTCTTTCCCCTGTAATTTATTTGTAGTCTCATAGCATTGTGGTCAGAAAAGATGCTTGATATGATTTCAATTTTCTTAAATTTTCTGAGGCTTGATTTGTGACCCAAGATGTGATCTATCCTGGAGAATGTTGCGTGTGCACTTGAGAAGAAAGTGTAATCTGCTGTTTTGGATGGAATGTCCTATAAATATGAATTAAATCTATCTGGTCTATTGTGTCACTTAAAGCTTCTGTTTCCTTATTTATTTTCATTTTGGATATTCTGTCCACTGGTGTAAGTGAGCTGTTAAAGTCCCTCACTATTACTGTGTTACTGTCGATTTCCTCTTTTATAGCTGTTAGTACTTGCCTTATGTATTGAGGTGCTCCTATGTTAGGTGCATATATATTTATCATTTTTACATCTTCTTCTTGGATTGATCCCTTGATCATTATGTAGTGTCCTTCCTTATCTCTTGTAACATTCTTTATTTTAAAGTCTATTTTATCTGATACGAGTATTGCTACTCCAGCTTTCTTTTCATTTCCATTTGCATGAACTATCTTTTTCCATCCCCTCACTTTCAGTGTGTATGTGTCCCTAGGTCTGAAGTGGGTCTCTTGTAGATAGCATATAGATGGGTCTTGTTTTTGTATCCATTCAGAAAGCCTGTGTCTTTTGGTTGGAGCATTTAATCCATTCACTTTTAAGGTAATTATCCATGTGTATGTTCCTATGACCATTTTCTTAATTGTTTTGGGTTTGTTTTTGTAGGTCCTTTTCTTCTCTTGTGTTTCCCACTTAGGGAAGTTCCTTTAGCATTTGTTGTAGAGCTGGTTTGGTGGTGCTGAATTCTCTTATCTTTTGCTTCTCTGTAAAGCTCTTGATTTCTCCATCGAATCTGAATGACATCCTCTTAGGCTGTCTTCATTTCTTTTCATTTGTTTTTCTTTATTCTGTTTTGCAGCAGTGAATTCCATCATTCTGTCTTCCAGGTCACTTATCCATTCTTCTGCCTTAGTTATTCTGCTATTGATTCCTTCTAGTGTAGTTTTCATTTCAGTTATTGTATTATTCATCTCTCTTTGTTTGTTCTTTAATTCTTCTAGGTCTTTGTTAAACGTTTCTTGCATCTTCTCGATTTTGCCTCCATTCTTTTTCCGAGGTTCTGGATCATCTTCACTATCAGTATTCTGAATTCTTTTTCTGGAAGGTGACCTACCTCCACTTCATTTAGTTGTTCTTCAGGGGTTTTGTCTTGTTCCTTCATCTGGTACATAGCCCTCTGCCTTTTCATCTTGTCCATTTTTCTGTGAATGTGGTTTTTGTTCCACAGGCTGCAGGATTGTAGTTCTTCTTGCTTCTGCTGTCTGCCCTCTCCATTTTTACTTTTAAAAATATAACCCATAGTACATTCTATTGTTTAAATTTTCCTCCTCTCTCTCCAATTAGAGATACTTGACTTAACTTTTCTTTTTCTTAAAAACCACATGATATAAATAAAAGTATATTTCAAATTAATATGGAATACAGAATTTATTATTTTCAATCTGAACCATGATCATAGTAGTATTGTGCTATATCTCTAAATGAACAGCAAAATCCAACAAGATATCTGAACAAGTATAAAAAGGACTGTTCTCTAAGTTTTGTTTCAAGTGTGTAAGCTTTTAATAATTTGCACTCTCCATTACTGGATTCTTCACATTTATAGTAACATATTTTTTATAGTTTATGCTTCTTTCTCTGAAATTTTATAAATGTGCACTATTAACTTGTATTGAGTGTTCATTTGGTAGCAGAGACTCTGAAATGTGCCACAGATAGAAAATAGTCCAGTAGCCAGAATTCTAGTAAAATTTCACATTTATTATTATATTATGTCAAACTGTCATAGCAAAGCTATAAGGATGCTGCTATCATTTTTCATTTCATAGATGAAGATTCTGAGATTCAAAGAGATTATTTTAATCAAATATACATATATCGCCTGTCTCTAAAACTAGTGTTCTTTCAAAGTCTCAATGCTGAGTGCATTAAAAAATTTAACGTAATGAAATAAGTTTAAATAAAAATCATAATTTTAAAGGTTTTGAACAATTTAGACTTTTCAACAAGCATCTAACTTAATGACAACTGAGACCACATCAATTTCAATCTAGAAGATACACATTAATAATAACCATCCCTTTCTAAATCTACTTTTGTGCAATGCACAGTTCTAAACACTATAGATTAATTCATTTAATCTTCACAATTCTATAAGGTATGCACTACTATTATTAAACCATCTTACAGTTAAGAACACTGAAGCAAAGAGAGGTTAAGTGGTTTTTCCTGGATCACAGAATGAATAGTGGCTCCAGGTTACGAACCAAGCACTGATTGTAGAGTCCATGGCATAAATCTCATTTCTACACTGTCTCCTTCCATAGATGGATAGTTTAGTCTTCTTTCTCTTGACATATAGATATGGAACTTAGATTATGATGGTGAAGTTGAGTAGCTAATTCATTTATGTTTTTATTTACACTCACAAATTTATTTTTAGGAACAGAGAAGTTCTCTGTGAAGAAAAAGGGCAGAGACTTTGTAAGAGACTCTTTTGAAAGGTGTATAGCACAGTATAGTGGATTGAGCACATGTGTTTCCACTTCTGTTTCTTCTACTAACCCACTGCAACAGAAATATGAAAACATAAAACAGAATAAACCCATAGTGAATCCACATAATAAACAAGAGAATGACAGGCATATAAACCAAGTGTACAAGATGGTCAGTGTATGGAAACAGGAAAATGGGGAAACAGGCAGATAAAGTTTCAACCTAGAATGTGACTTTAAAAAGGCTATGGAGGAATGGAAGACATCCCCTTCCACAGAACTCTAGATGACCTTGCTTTTAGCTTGGAAATAACAGAGTGAAGTGCAAACAAAGGTTAAAAATAGGGTGATTAAGTCAAGATATTTTTATATGTTATACTACCTACCATCACAATGTCCCCCACCCTTTGCCCTAAGTTTACAGATGGCTAATGGCTGATAGAAAGTCTCAAATAAATACATAAGCAAAGCTCTTTTTTAAGATAGTGAAAAATCGGGGATATTAAGGCTGGTGCCCTGCAAAAAGGTTCTTTTCATTCTGACCTTTGGGGAACCCAAATCCTGACCTTCTAAAGCAAAACCTGCAAACTCCCTCCTACAAGACATCTTCATGCCATGCACCTATCTGTGCCTTCAGCAGAAAGCTTCATGTGTTAAATCTCTAAATGTAATGCAGTATGTGTTCAAAGCTATGCAGAGCTCCCAGGAAGAGATCCCCCTGCAAGGAAGATACCAAGTGAAAAGAGTTTTATTTTCATAAAGATAGAGGAAACCAGGATAGATCACCTAGTCCTTTCTTAAATGTCATGGGAAACCAGGATATTAAGTTCAATGAGGAAAATTAGCAGAGTGGAAAGTAAACACTAAGATAAAACATAGAGATGCAAAATGAATAATTCAGAAAATATCTTTTAAATCATCATATATTCAAGTACATATCTCATTCTAGAAAAGTTAAAGATCATTTTAAAAAGTAATATTTAGAGAATAAAACAGGACTCAGAGATTAAAAAGTATTTCTATTTTTTTTTTTTTTTTTTTTTTTGCAGTACGCGGGCCTCTCTCACTGTTGTGGCCTCTCCCATTGTGGAGCACAGGCTCCGGACACACAGGCTCAGCGGCCATGGCTCACAGGCCCAGCCGCTCCGCGGCACGTGGGATCCTCCCAGACCGGGGCACAAACCCATGTCCCCTGCATCGGCAGGCGGACTCTCAACCACTGCGGAAAAAATATTTCTAAATAAAATTATTTTTAATAGAATGGCTAGAAAATGTGGTTGAGGATATCTTCCATAATAAAGAAGAAAAAGACAAACAGAAAATACGATAGAAAAGGAAAGAAATAAAATGTCAGTCTAAAAAGTCCAAAAGCTGTACTTGGAATCATTGGATTCTTCACTTCCATGCAGTCACAGAAAAAAAAAAAAAAAGAAGAAAAATTCCAGTTTTACTTAAAAATGTCCTTAATTGACCAGTAAAAAGTATCAATTTTGTTAAATCTTAACTCTTCAGTCCAGGCCTTTTTAATATTCTGAGTGACAAAATCAAGAGTGTTCAGAAAGCACTTCTGGTGCATAGTGAAGTATGACTGTGTGGAATAAATGTACTTATGAGATGGCTTGAACTGCAGGAAGAATGTGCTACTTTTTTCACAGAATATCATTTTGTCCTTGAAAGAATGTCTTACAATCTATGGCTATTCAGACTTAGGTATTTGGCAGATATTTTCTCAAAAAAAAAAAAAATGATGGAGAACAAAGTTAGAAGACTGACAATACCAAACTTTGAGACTTATTATAAAGCTACAGTAATTGAGACAGTGTGGTATTATTGAAAGAATAAGTTTTCTTTACAGAGCCTATGCTCTAGTGAGGGAGACAGACAAGAAATAAACAAATAGAAAAGACATCATTAAAATTCCTATAAATCAACAGCAAATAAATAAATAACTTGATTGAAAATTGGCAAAGGACTTAAATAATCATTTCTCCAAAGAAGACATGCAAACAGCCAACAGGTATATGAAATAGGTATATAAAAAGAAGCTCAACATCATTAATCATCAGAGAAATGCAAATCAAAACCACAATGAGATATCACTTCACACCTGGCTATCATAAAAAAAAAAAAGAAAAACATAACAATGCTGGCAAGGATGCAAGGATATGGAGAAATTGAAACTCTTGTACACTGTTGCTAGGAATGTAAAATGGCACAGCCATTTTTGAAAAAGGTATGGAGATTACTCAAAAAATTAAAAATAGACTACAGTATGACCTAGCAATTCCAGTTCTGGGTATATATACAAAATAATTGAATTCAAAATCTTGAAGAGATATTAACACTCCAATGTTCACTGCAGCATTATTCATAATAGCAAAGGTATGGAAACAACCTAAATGTCCATCAAAAGATGAATGGATCAATAAAATGTGGTATGTATATACAATGGAATATCATTCAGCCTTAAAAAAGAGGAAAATATTCTGGTGGGGGATTGGGGGATGCTGATAACAGGCAGGCTACACATGTGTAGGGATAGGGGAATGTAGGAAATCTCTGTATTTTTGTGTCAATTTTGCTGTGAACCTAAAACTGCTCGAACAAAATAAAGTCTTCTACAAAAAGGGAATTTTGCCATATGCAACAACATGGATGAACCTTGAGGAAATGATGTAAGATTAGCCAGTCGCAGAAGGATAACTATTGTATGATTCCACTCACATGAGGTATCTAAAATAGTCAAACTCATAGTAACAGAGAGTAGAATAGTGGTTGCCAGGGCCTGAGGGAGGGGGGAAAATGGGGGAGTTGCTGTCCAGCAGGTATAAAGTTTCAGTTATAGAAAATGAATAAGTTCTAGAGATCTGCTCTACAACATTGTGCCTACCACTAATGACACTGTATAGTGCACTTAAAAATCTGTTAAGAGGATAGATCTCTTGGCAAGTGTTCTTACCACAATTAAAAAAAAGTAAGATAAGAAATAACCGAAGAGTGCCATTAGTCCTATAAAGAAAACAGGCGCAGTTTCATTTTTTAGTTCGTTTCCCTACCTTTGTCTGCATATAACCCCATTCTACTCACCCTTCATTGCACAAGTCTAACCCCACCCTCAGTGAAATACTTCAAACTAGCACATCCCACGTTGACTCTTCCTTCTCATTGATTCTAAAGCCTCTACAGACAGAATCATATGGCTTCATATTAAATTGTTGCTTTTTCTTTTCTTTTCACTTGTACTAATTTTGACTCCTTATCCAGAGATGAAAACTCCTGAAAACAAGGATGCTGTCTTGTACTTCTTCGTATGCTTCACAGTGCTTTGCATTCTTTTGAACTGAGCATGATGTAGAAATTACCTAAATACTGTGAAATGACTGGGGAAATAATATCCCTAAAAATATCTCCCATAATAATTCAACACTTAGAAAACATTTAAATAAAGGCATCTCTCCAATTTCCTCTTGATATTCTTTTAAAAATTTCTCTTTTTAAATATCCTTTTTGAAGGTCACTCTAACATAAAGAACTTCAGTTTTGACTGTGTAATTATTATTTAGAATCACATTTGTTTCTCTCACTTTTTTCTCACATTGTTATTCATACAAATATACTAGAATCTTCAGAAATTACCAGGTTTCAAAAATTGCTTGTTTAAGTTTTATGTAAGTAATTATGAATTTCTCTATTTTACTATTACAGGCTGAACAGTGCACTCCAAAATTCATGTGTTAAAGTTCTGTCAGTATCTCAGACTGGGGCTGTATTTGAACATAAGGTCTTCAAAGAGGTAATTAAGTTAAAATTAGGTTATTAGCGTGGGTCCTAATCCAATATGACTGATGTCCTTATAGAAAGAAAATTAGGACACAGACACACACAGATGGACAACCCAGGAAGGAGAAGATAGCCATCTACAGGCCACGGAGAGAGGCCTCAGAAGAAATCAACCATGTCCACACCTTGATTTCAGACTTCAAGACTCCAGAACAGTGAGAAAAATTTCTGTTAAGGCACCCAGTCTGTGGGACTTTGTTATGGCAGCCCTAGCAAACAAATACACTTACTAATAGGGATATAGAAGAAATTTATGAGCTATAAAAAAGAATTTATATAAATATAATAAATATAAATAGATTCTACCATACAGTCTCCAAACTCTTTACTCAAAAGAGAAAGAGACAGACAGACAGAGAGAGAAATAAAGAAAGGAAATAAACTTACTGTGACCTACTAAGTTCCAAGGCCTTTGCTAGGCTTTGAACATAAGCACATATGATTGCCTCATCATAAATGAGATGTGATGTGTTAAAACACCTGTCAATAAACAAAATCTATAACTTTTTAAAAAAACTCATAAATACAGCAACAAACATCAAAAGAAATAGCCCAAAGAGTTGAGATTATATCTACTGTCTAGGAATTTGGGTAGGGGAGAATTCTCACTTGTGACTTCAATAACTAAGTTTCACCCTAATAGCTCCAAAATCTCTCTCATATGCCTAACTATCCTCTTAATCTTCAGTCCATGTATCCTACTACATCATAGGAATTTCTCCCTGACTATAATGAAGTCACTACAAACTTTACATGACCAAAATAAAATCCATTTTATTTTTCCCATGTATGCTTCTTTCCCAATAGACTTCTGTTATGAATTTTTGTGTCCCCTGCTAAATTCATATGTTGAAATCTTACTCCCAAGGTGTGGTGCCTATGGGGGGTGATTAGGTTGTAAGGGTGGAGCCCTCATGAATGGAATTAGTGCCCTTACAGAAGGCACACCCCTGAGAGCTCTTTATCCCTTCTGCTGTGAGACAGTAAGACCATCTGGCTGTCTGTCAACCAGGAAGCATATTCTCATCAGACACTGAATCTGCTGCCTCCTTGATCTTGGACTTCCCAGCCTCCAGAACAGTGAGAAATAAATGTTTGCTATTTAAGCCACCCAACCTATGGTATTTTTGTTATATCAGCCTGAACTAAGACAGCTTCTGACAGTAAATGGTCCCCAACGCAGTCATCAGATGTTAATAACCAGATAGTCATCTTTTATTCCCCCTATCATCACCATGGCATTTCCCAGGTGCCTTTCTGATCTGAGCAAGCCCACTTAATTCTTCACTTTATATTCTCCGGAATGTTTTATTTTCTCTCCATTCCCACTAAAACTGCTTAGCTCAGGACCCCATTATTTCTCACTCCCCTGACTATCATTGCTGAGGAAACAATAGAGTGATCTTTCCAAAATGCAAATCTAAGCATGTCACTATGCCACTTAAAATTCTCCAAAGGCTTGCTTTCCCCTGGCAAAACACTTAGCATGGCACAAAGGCCATCCATGATTTGATGCCTACTTAACTTTCCATCACCAGATCTATGACTGCCCACTATGCACCATGTTCCAGGAATACTGAACTGCAGTCAACTTTCAATTTCCCAAGGATAGATTAACCACATTACAGGAAAAAAAAAAAAAAGATGAAAATAAGCCAAAGACAGCTTATTTGTAAAGAAAAAGAATTAAAACTGTTGTGAATAAGAGAAAAATCTACATATCAGAATGAGTCTATTACTTATAATTATATAGGAACCATTCCATTTTTACATTGTACCTACTGCAAATCAGGAAAGCCCCTCCACCTGGACAGTTAGAGGTGAATATGCTTGCTTACAGCAGTCTGTTAGCCTGTTGACTGCTCTTTGGTGCAGGAGCAGCGTTTTGCAGTTTGTCTGAAGCTCTGGGCAAAAATCTATTTCTTAGGGCAGTGACAGTACTAGAAGTCTCTTTGCTCTGCCTTCTCCCAAGACTTGTTTTTATTTATTTTTCTTAAACAGAGAATCTGGAGAATGACAATGAAGGTGGGATGGAGAGCACTGAAGAACAAAGCCCAGAATTTAGCTTTGAAGCTTTTGTGACCTTGAACTGACAAATGTGGTCCAAAATTCTCTCAGTTCATTGTTACACTGAGGTTTGCCTTACTGAAGACTGAGGGGGCAGTCTGGGGTTGTAGCGAAAAAGACTTGAGAATGGCAGGTAATTTAATTTCCAAGTTGATGGCCTGAATGTGCTGCCAGTGAAGTATTTGTGCAATGACGAAGGAGAGAATGACAGTGAGAGGGAAGAATTTGCTGACAAAAACAAGGCAGCTCCGAACAACTACTTGCTGGGATATTTAGAAAACAAAAAGTAGAGTTTATTCAATGAAAAAGATTGTTTTCATCGGAAAAAGGGAAGAGGAGAAAGAGGAGGGGGAGGAGGAGAAGACCTACTCAGCTCAGAGCAGACTACTTCAATATTTTAATGAAATACATTTGAATTAAATATCTACCTTGTATCACAGTTGTGTTGAATTGTGTCTGAACAATGTTTTTGCTGTATTCACCCAATTTCCATTACCCTAGTTAATAGGATAATATAGAGTGGATATAATTTTCCAAAACAACGATTCATTAATATCCTATGCCCTTTTATATCTGTCCTCAATTTACTTCCTCCATATGGAATCCTTGCCTCCACTGCTACACCTAGCTGTACTCCCATTATCCGAATAATGAACACATAACCAGATTTCTAGACTCAGCTCAAATGGTACTGCTGTTTAGGAACTTTGATTGTCCCCAAGACGTAAAGTGGTTCACCTGACCCTTTGTGTTGTTCTGTGTACAATTCTAACATTCCTAATCCTATGGCATTCCTAATCCTACATTTATTTACATGTCTGCCTCCGTGTTTAAAATGTAAGACTCTTTGGGGGAGGAATTAGTCTTATTAACTCTTATGCTCCATACATATGCCAATGCCAGTTACAGGGATGGTTTTTAAGGCTGGCTGAGAGTCACTACAGTAGGTGAGAGAGTGTGGCTTGGAGTCACAAATGTGCTTTGATATCTGGCTATGACACTTCCTCTCTGGGTGATTTTGAACAACTTACTTGGACTCTTATTATTAGTCTCCTCATCTGTAAAACAAGTAAAATTCTACTACACTCATATAATATATGAAATAGTTAGCCAAGTGACTTGAACAGTAAGGACACTAGTCGGTACCTATATACAATAAAAGAAAGAATGAGTCAAAAAAATAAAATCTAAAACATACAGGTGACTGTACTGATTCTAACACATAAACAATTCAGAAAAACATTTCTACCCACTGTCAATTGGAATGTGTGTGGAATTATTTTTCTGGAATTAATGGTGAATTACTGTATTTCTATGATTTTACACTACTTCTCTTGTGGCTAGCAGAATGTGTCACTCCAAAATATGGCTCTTTGGCTTGGATTATTTGGAACTGATAATTTTAAGGAAAACCAGACACATGAGAAGCTCTGAAAACAGAGTAGGAATTCCCTTTTGGTATGAAAAATTTACATTAGAAAGTGGGCCTGTACCAGGAAGAGAGCTATTACCTGAGAACTTTTTCATCTCAGAGAGTTATCTGCAAGGAAGAGCAAGCCTTGTTTACTAAACATCTCCTATTCTCACTTTTCCATGAATTGCCTTCTCTTCTTTGAAGCCATAGACCCCTTTCCTTAACTCAGGAAATAAATGGTATATAAAATAATAAATGGTACATAAACCTCCACAGTATAGCCATCTTTTGAATTTTATATCTTTGTGAGGCTCCTGTACATAGATAATTACTTTTTTTTCTCTTGTTAATCTGTCCTTTATTTCAAGGGATATCAGCCAAGAGTCTAGGAGGGTAGAGAGAAAATTCTTTCCTCCCTCCCCCTTACCACTAGTTAGATTCATTCACCTGGAGGCTGGTTGAGATTAGTAGTGTAATTCCTGACAATGGAAAAGAATAATACTAATTGCCTGTGGTGGTCACTCCAAAGTGATCAAGTTCAAGTCACATATAAAATGGTCTATTAAGATAGAAAAAATAGAATATTAGAACCTCAATTTATATTTGTAACTGTTGTAAACAAGGGTGATTAACAGCATTCAAAGACAACTTAATTCTTTGTTTGACTTTTACGTATGCATTGTTTAGGAGAAAGGTTTAAAAGAATCATTTCCCTGCTGTTAAGGGGCTCAGCTTAAGCAAGGTCTAAAGAGGGTTAAGTTAAATAATGACCTTCTCTGTTTTGGACTGAGTTGTGTTCCACCATCCTCCCCCTCCCCAAATCCATACACTGAAGTACTAACCTCCAGTGTAGACTACATTTGGAATAGGGTCTTAGAGAGGTAACTAAGGTTACAGTAGGTCATAAGGGTGGGACCCTAATCCAATAGAACTGGTGTCATTATAAGAAGACACTTTACCAGGGATGTGAGCACAGAGGAAAGACCACATGAGGACACAGTGAGAAAGAGGTCATCTGCAAGCCAAGGAGGCCTGGGGAGAAACCAAACCTGCTGACACTTTGATCTCGGACTTCCAGGCTCCACAAGTGTGAGAAAATAAATTTCTATTGTTTAAGCCACCGGTCTATAGTATTTTGTTATGGCAGCCCTCGCTGACTAATACACTGACATATATCTGCTGACTTATTAGGAGCAGAACAGAGCACTGGGAAAGTTATTTAAGAGTCTTGAGACATTTTGAAGGTCCAAGCTGACCTTAGGAGCACAATAGGAGAAGTACAATAGGAGCAACTCACCCTAAATTAAAGCAGATCTGAACCTTACCTCTAAAATATATTCCAATTACCTACTTCCAAATTATTTCTAAGACCTCCACTGCTTCCACTTCCACTGCTACCACACTAGTCCAAGTTGTCACAAACTCTCACCTGAATTCCTATACCAGCCTCCTAAAGTTCACCAGCATCCATCCTTTTCCTCTCCCATAGTACAGTCTTCACACAGCATTGAGTAATCATTTTAAAACACCAACCACGATTTAAAAACTCCTGTTTAACCCTTAAACTGGCTACTAAAGTTCTCAGTCTTTACGGTAGCAGGCAAGTCCCTCAGAATCTCATCACCCTTGGCCCTCCTCTCCTGTGGCATGAAGCTCCTGCTACTCCAGCCACATTAGCTAGAAACTGCCAAGCATTTTCTGGCCTTAAGGGGGTTTTACTTGCTATTTTCTCTGCCCAGAAAGCTCTTCCTAAGACATCTTCACAAGGCTAGATCTTGCATGCCATTCAAGTGTAAGCTCAAATAGCACCTCCTTGGCAAGGACTTTATGGAAACCCTTCTCTCTCTTATTTCACACTGCTTTTCCCCATCTGACATTTTCATAAATTTTTATGCATTTACTATCTACTCCAGCTAAATGCAAGTTCATGAAGATAGGGATTTGAGCTGCTTTTCTCATCCCTGTGTCTCTAGCTCCTTGAAAAGGCATAATCTATATATTGATTAATAAATGCTCCCTATTCTAATAGAAATTCTAGTTCTAGAAATAATTGGGGCTGATACTAGAAATACCCCCAATTCAATCACTCTGCTGCTTAGGATATGCTTTGGGCAAAAGGGCTGTGTATGAATGAGAGAGAGAGAAAGAGATAAACTGAAAAAATGACCACCTAGAATTATTATCACCTGGAACCTGAGCAGTTTCATGGATTTTTCTTTTTCTTTTGTTTTGAAATCCCTGAATACGTGGGACACTGGAAAACCGATCTTTTTCTTTAAGTAGCAACGGCGTCTCAAATTTCTGATGCTGAGTTTCATCAGTGAACCTGGTTAAGGCAGCAAGTAGCGACCTGGTACTGCTCCTTCCATGGCAGTCGTGGTAAATGGGGACATTTCTAAGGTTGGGTGCCAGCTCTCTACTAAGTAGTGAGGCATGGCTAGAAGAGGGAGTATCTAAAGGTTGGCAGTTAAGATCTTCCTCAGGAAGTAGCCCTGAGTTCCTTTTAGAGATTGCAAACAGTAGGAAGATCCATTTAAAATCAAAGTAAGCAGAGAGCTGCAGCTGCTTGTGTTTTCTGCACTCTCTGGGGATGGCTGAGGGAGACGGGAAGCAGGTGATATCTGAGAACTGGAATTTGAGGATCAGTGCTGGAGCTGAGTAGAGTTCCCTTTCCTCCAGGTAAACCAATATTTCATTTTTAAGATGGGAAGTCTAGGAAACACAGGCATGATTTTACCTAGCACTCCACAGGCCTGTGTCAATCCACTATCACCCCACATAACCAATAGAAGAAAACAACCTATCAGTGTAACACGTAGAGAAAATGATTAAGCAAAACAAGATCTTCATTTAATTTCTTGTACAGTGTGGTAAAAGATCTTAAAGTAGAGAATGAAGAGAACTGTTAGAACTTTTCAGAGAATCCAGCACCTTCAACACAAGGAAACAGCTTGGAATTTCAAAAAAAAGTTTAAACACATAGACAGTGAATGTGAAGTATGTGTTTGAAAAATACCATCAAGAACATCAATGCATGTGGATCTGAAACACTTGATACTGGGTAATGCAGTGATCTTCAGACTGATTTTCTGAATGAGAATCTTCCAAAAAAAGATTGAATGAAGAAAAAACAAAATTGGTGGAGCAGGTTCAAGAGAAAGGAAACTTTCTTCAGAGGCTAAAACTAGTTAAAATGTATAGATCAAAGAAAGGTCTGTCTCAGACACAGTTGTTAACAAAGAGGTGGAGAAGCTGCAGCCAGCTGTTGCTCTCAGTTGCAGTCAGGTGTGTCTAAGAAATCAAGGTTTACTCAGTTGATAGACCACTATGGGTTAGATGAGAAATTGCTACACTATAACAGAAATGATGAAGAACTTATATGTGTTTAATTAATAATTCTTTTTCAGAATATCTTTGTAAATGTCAACTTAATTAAAACATACTTATACATTTTAAAGGGAAGATATGAACCATTAAGGGCTTAGAGAAAGATATTATGGTGAACCTGGATCAATTGAGGGCATTCTGTTATATAAACATAAACTAAGATCTAAAATGAAAATTTAATACTTTGAATATATTTTTCAAAACACTTAACAGTTAAAAAAATTTTTAATCATGTTTAAAAAAATTTGTACAATATTGGATGTAACTTTTAGGCATTTTTTGATTTCCTGATTTCTTCAGTGATCTCTTGGTTATTTAGTAACATATTGTTTAGCCTCCATGTGTTTGTGTTTTTAACGTTTTATTCCCTGTAATTCATTTCTAATCTCATAGCATTGTGGTCAGAAAAGATGCTTAATATGATTTCAGTTTTCTTAAATTTACTGAGGCTTGATTTGTGACCCAAGATGTGATCTATCCTGGGGAATGTTCCATGCACACTTGAGAAGAAAGTGTAATCTGCTGTTTTTGGATGGAATGTCCTATAAATATCAATTAAATCTATCGGGTCTATTGTGTCATTTAAAGTTTCTGTTTCCTTATTTATTTTCATTTTGGATATTCTGTCCATTGGTGTAAGTGAGGTGTTAAAGTCCCCCAGTATTACTGTGTTACTGTCGATTTCCTCTTTTAGAGCTGTTAGCAGTTGCCTTATGTATTGAGGTGCTCCTATGTTGGGTGCATATATATTTATCATTGTTATATCTTCTTCTTGGATTGGTCCCTTGATGATTATGTAGTGTCCTTCCTTGTCTCTTATAGCATTCTTTATTTTAAAGTCTATTTTATCTGATATGAGTAGTGCTACTCTGGCTTCCTTTTGATTTCCATTTGCATGGACTATCTTTTTCCATCCCCTCACTTTCAGTCTGTATGTGTCCCTAGGCCTGAAGTGGGTCTCTCGTAGACAGCATATAGATGGGTCTTGTTTTTGTATCCATTCAGAAAGCCTGTGTCTTTTGGTTGGAGCATTTAATCCATTCACGTTTAAGGTAATTATTGATGTGTATGTTCCTATGACCATTTTCTTAATTGTTTTGGGTTTGCTTTTTTAGGTCCTTTTCTTCTTTTGTGTTTCCCACTTAGAGAAGTTCCTTTAGCATTTGTTGTAGAGCTGGTTTGGTGGTGCTGAATTCTCTTAGCTTTTGCTTGTCTGTAAAGCTTTTGATTTCTCCACCGAATCTGAATGAGATCCTTGCTGGGTAGAGTAATAATGGTAGTAGGATTTTTCCTTTCATCACTCTAAGTATATCATGCCACTCCCTTCTGGCTTGTAGAGATTCTGCTGAGAAATCAGCTGTTAACCTTATGGGAGTTCCCTTGTATGTTATTTGTCATTTTTCCCTTGCTGCTTTCAATAATTTTTCTTTGTCTTTAATTTTTGCCAATTTGATTACTATATGTCTCGGCGTGTTTCTCCTTGGGTTTATCCTGTATGGGACTCACTGTGCTTCCTGGACTTGGGTGGCTATTTCCTTTGCCATGTTAGGGAAGTTTGCAACTATAATCTCTTCAAATATTTTCTCTGGTCCTTTCTCTCTCTCTTCTCCTTCTGGGACCCCTATAATGCGAATGTTGTTGCGTTTAATATTGTCCCAGAGGTCTCTTAGGCTGTCTTCATTTCTTTTCATTCATTTTTCTTCTGCTCTGCAGCAGTGAACTCCACCATTCTGTCTCCCAGGTCACTTATCCGTTTTCTGCCTCAATTATTCTGCTATTGATTCCTTCTAGTGTAGTTTTCATTTCAGTTATTGTATTGTTCATCTGTTTTTTGTTCTTTAATTCTTCCAGTTCTTTGTTAAACAGTTTTTGCATCTTCTCGATCTTTGCCTCCATTCTTCTTCCAAGGTCCTGGATCATCTTCACTATCATTATTCTGAATTCTTTTTCTGGAAGGTTGCCTATCTCCACTTCATTTAGTTGTTTCTCTGGGGTCTTATCTTGTTCCTTCAACTGGTACATAGCCCTCTGCCTTTTCATCTTGTCCATCTTTCTGTGAATGTGGTTTTTGTTCCACAGGCTGCAGGACTGTAGTTCTTCTTGCTTCTGCTGTCTGCCCTCTGGTGGATGAGGCTATCTAAGAGGCTTGTGCAAGTTTCCTGATGGGAGGGACTCTGGATGTAACTTTTAATACACTACTATTTTATTTTGGTAAAAAAAGTTCTATTATAAATGTTAAAAATAATCCAGTCAGTGAATGTCTAATCCTAAACTGGTCTAAAAATACCTGCATCTCTTCTAAGTTTATGACCCTAGCTTCCATCCTTTTATCACATATTTCCATCTGGATGGTCTAGCAGGTAATTAAACTCATATGTTCAAAATTTTTAAATAAATAAAATCAAAATAAGCAAGTCTAATCATGTTGGGCAAATTTTAAGGTAGGTAATCTTACTAAAAGATTGAACCTCCTGATATTCTGAGCAGGTTGGGACTTGGAATCACATTAATGGGAAATTTTTAAAAATACGGTGCTATTTTGTTCTGACAGAATAGCAATCTCTGGGATCTCTCATGCACTTACTTTATTTATCCAAGCTCTATGTCTACATCTCTCTCTCTCTTCATATATATATATATATATATATATATATACACACACACACACACACACACACACACACATACACATAGATACATACACACACATATATATACTTTTTTTCCCCCCTTATAACTTCTACTCATTTTGAGATGGGGTTGAAGGGGCCATAGTTGACCATGAGTCAGTTAGAAGCAACTATCCATTAACTTCTGTGCTGAAGTCCCTAGAATTGCCTTCTATCAGATTGACCTTCCCGGTCTGTCTGTATGACAGGCATTCTATGGCTTCTAATATAGGATTTTGTTAAAATTTCTGTTTCATTTTGGAGTCACATGTATTTTTATAATAGACATTTTCTCCCTACTTGAGACAGCCAGAATGAAAGTCTCTGTTCCTGGTAACCAAATTCTGTAAACAGTGCCCAGGAAGTATTAATCTCAGTAGACCTTGTCCTAAATATATCCTTATTATTATGTTCAGGTCTCGGTTTTCAGTTTTGTGAAGACTTTGAAAAATAGGAAATGGGCTTAGAAGATGAAAATCATGATGTAGAAGGGTTTGAGAACCATGAGCTCTGAATGAAATAAAGAAAACTAGGTGTCTAACCAGATATTGCAAATGTGGGAGCAGGGGCTGGGAAAAATAGTACTGCTTTCATCAACTGACAGAATGCCTATGAGTGCAAGTGATGATTAATGATAGAGCCTTAAAAACGTGTAAACCATTTGACTCAGAAATGTGACATCTAACACTGTACCCTAAATTCTGCAAATAATTAGTTATATGGATAGTCATCACAATATTTATAATTTCCAAGAAAAACCTAAAAATTAAATATTTATATATAGGTAATTATTTAAATATATAACTATATAGTATATAAACATTGTATAAAGTGTATAAACATTAAAATGATATTGTAGAAATGTTTATGGACCTATAAATCAATGTTTATGACAAATTAAAATTGAAAGGAAGTTTATATATAATTTTTTTAAATGTCATAAATTTAAAATTTTCTAGATAAAGTTTTAAACCAGAGTTCGACAACAAAAATTACTGATATCTTTAAATAATTCTATTCCGTCCATTTCTAAAATCACTTATTGATTAGCATTAATATTAAATTTTGATTTCAATTCATTAAAATCGTTTTTACAGTGTGCTTCTTGAACAATGTTTTCTTTTAATACCATATAAGAATCAATGAATTAGTATTTTATTCTGGTTTGAGCACACTGTATATTAGAAGGTTCCAATATTTTAAAAATTGCTTCAAATGGCTATTCTATCCTAGATAGTTTATTACTCTGTTCTTATTATTAAAATATGAATGTCATTGTAGTTACTACCCAACTCTTGACACTGCCAAATAATTAATACTGTAAAATTTACAGACTAGAAATATATATGTGAGTGTAAATATAAACATATTACTGGGAAAAGGTTAAGAAATAAATACTGTCACAAATAAATGATCTTTGGTGCTCCCATTTGCCATGTTCCTGTCTTCAATGGTTATAGTTTAAATATGGAACCTTATTAATTAGAATTAAATTGATGCAGGCATTTATTTCAACTTTGTGCTGATACTGATTATGAAAAGAGAAAAAACAGAAATTTGATGTTGATGCTCAAGTACAAATTATTATTATTATTATTTAAAATTTACCTAAATCTAGGTATATATGACCCCCCCCCCCAAATCCTCTGTGATCAGATGCCATCTATCCAAGTCTAATTTGGGTTAAACAAAACTGCCAAATCCAGTAATTCCCTCTCATCTGAGGTTTCAATTTCCACGGTTTCAGTTATCCAAGGTCAACCAAGATCTGAAAATATTAAATGGAAAATTCAAGAAATAAACAATTCAGAAGTTTTAAATTGCACACTGGTCTGAGCAGCATGTCAAAATCTTGTGCAGTCCTGCTCTGTCCAGGCTGGGGTCCCCAACCATCAACATAGTGTGTTCCTGACATCCAACCATCTATGTAGTCATCGCTCAGTGATCCAGGATCACCCAAAGCTAATGAATGATTCTCCTTGTGCTGGATAGTCAGAAGGAGTAGTAGCCTAATGCTATCTCACACTACCTGTGCCATTCACCCCACCTCACCTCATCACATAGTCATTTTATCATCTTACATCATCACCAGAAGAAAGGTGATTACAGAACAATATTTTGAGAGAAGAGACAGAGACCACATTCACATAACTTTACAGCATATTTTTATAATTGTTCTATTTTATGATAAGTTATTATTGTTAATCTCCTTCTATGCCTAATTTATAAATTAAACTTTATCATAGGTATGTATGTATAGGAAAAAAACCAGTCTATAGAATTTGGTATCATCCTCAGTTGCAGACAGCTACTGGGGGTCTTGGAATGTATCCCCCAAGAATAAGCAGGACTACTGAAGTAAAAGGACTCAGGTCTGATTGTTTAACTCAGTTGAAATGAATAATGCTCACCAGATCATCATATGATTCCAAGCTACTTGTTATGTTCCAACATGAGATAATGCCTACAGTATATGGGCAGACTTCTGGAATGACCTTTTTGACTCTCTTGATTAATTTTCTAGCTCTAATTAAAATGTTGTTGAATTACATTAACTCAAAATTCTATCATAAATCTAAAGCATACTACATCTTTTCCCAATGTGAACATTTACTATTTCTCCTTTTTAAATGAAAGGGGAGACATGGGGCAATATAAAATAATTATATCTCTACTCAAAAAATTATACATTTTCAAGTTTATTCTTGTTTTAATGCCATAAACATGAATAATGTAATTTTTTTCCTGAAAGTGACTCCAGGAAAGTTAACCTTTAGTAGTTTACAAAAGGGAAACGATCACTATTTAATGCTTTTGAGTATGGTAAAGCTGAGATGATTTAATTATTCCATTTATGTTAATAAGACCATTCTCTGATCACTAATTATAATCTGGTTAAAAAAATAGTACTTGATGTACTTTGCAATTGTAATATTTATCCATTCTGTAAGGTAATTAGCATTAAGAAGTGTAACATATTGGGACACAGCAATTTAAGGTGACAAAAATTGCTGGAGTAGAATCATATATAGTCCTTTGGAGATTTCTCACTTTAATGTAAAGTTTGATGGGCTATTAGTTTTCATTAATGGTGGCTTGAGTACTTAGAGAAGACAACTATGTCCTATACTTAGTACTGGGAAAATTGCCTGGATATATTTCATATATTACTGTTACTTTAATGAATAGTATTATAGCAGTTAGAAGACTGACGGCTTAGAAAATTTAGGTGGTTGTATTTGAAGTCCTTTGAACTAAGTGACATTGTGCAGTGTAAACTAAAAAGTAAATTACCCCTCTTTAAAAAGTATGATTTGAAAGCAGAATCACTTAAGATATACAGCATAATTATAGTGCATTTAAAATAAACTGGTTTATATATATCAAATTACAGAGGGAAATGCAATATATGTATAACAATTAAATCACTGAATCTTTTGCTGAAAAGCGGTTGTAAACACGATTTTTAAGTAAATAAGGTATCGTTTGAATCTTTTTAAATGATATGTTATTTGTCCAGCTTTTCATCACTTGTATTTTCTTAAGTAGAACTTGCTTACGTAATTCAGGTATAAACATGACAATAATAATTATATAAATACCTAATATAATTGCACTGGTGATCATATATCTAAGAGAATTCACATTTTTTTCAATCCTCGTGATAGAAACTGGCCTTATTTTTTCTGATATGTTTTAAAGACTCCATTAAAAGAACCATTCTCAAGCATTACAGACCATGTTTCATGAATGCTTTCTACTAATATTTTACAAATGTATACTCTGGTGTCTAGAGATCATTCTCTCAAAAAATGTCAATCTTTTTTTAAAGAATATGTTAATAATTTTCCTAAATCTAGATAATTTTAACTGGCATAATACAATTTCATAAACATATAAATCACTCAAGCTTTTAATTTTAGAACATTTGAAATTAAAGCAACAAACTAGAAGTTCTACCAAGTTAAGTTTGTTCTAAAAAACTATAATTAATTTCTTCATATGACTGATTTATGGTTTATTATTTCTATAAACATATACCGTAACAGCTTGAATAATCACATTTACTAGAAATTTCTTTCTTATTAAAATGCATAATTAATAGCAACTTTGTAGAAAATAAAGAAAAACACATGGGGCAGAACTAATTTCAACATCATTAAGAATTTCATACACACAAAAACTAAAAGCTTTCCTTTAGAGAAGTAAAGTTATTGTAGATGACTACTTTTAGCTCATATTATATGCGTAAATTAACTGTATATACTATTTTAGTAGATTAGTTCAATGACAGCAGTAAAATTACATGTACATATCAGGTATTTTTTAAACATAGCAAAAGCTCCATGGAGGAGGAAAGTAAGTTGGATGCTTAGAGCATTAAAAAACCAAAAAGCAAACAAAACAAAAACAAAAAAACTCTTCTAAAAGCAAAAAGTATTTGAAAATATGGTCCATTAGTAAATGTGCATATCCTGTTTTCTTTCTCTTCCTTAAATGCTCTTCCCCCCAGATACCTGAATAACTCACTCCTTCACTTCCTGCAGATTCTTGCTCACTTACCATTTCCCAGTGAAAACTGCCATGACCTCACTACTTAAAATTATAATTTTTCTGGTTCCTCTCTCCCAACCCAAGTCAGCACTCCCTATTCTTATGCCCTGGTTGAATTTTTTCCATTAGTGTCTTTCACCACCTGACAAATTTTATTTCACTCGTTTATTTGCTTTTACAGCTGACCCTTGGAAAACTTGGGGGTTAGGGGCACAGGCCCTCATGGAAGTTGAAAATCTGGGTATAACTTATAGCCAGCCCTCTGACTATGTGGTTCCTCCTTACCTGCAATTCTGCAACCAAGGGTTCAACCAACTGCAGATTGTGTAGTACCGGAGTATTTATTATTGAAAAAAATCCCCATATAAGTGGATCCACGTAGTTCAAATCCGTGTTGTTCAAGGGTCAACTGTACACTCTTTTCCTACACTGGGAATACCGGCCCCTTATAGTAATGGAATTGTTACCTGCTTTATGCCCTGCTGTTTACCTAGCACCTAAATAGTGCCTGGCTCAAAATAGTCACTTGATAAATTGTTGAATGGGTGAATGAATCAAAACTGTGATAGATGAGTATGCTCTCTCTATTATGATACAATATATAAGTATAAATAGAAACATAAGAGAAGCAAATCCTGACTCTTTTTCACTAAGTTACATTTAAAAGAAAGAAAACAAACATAAAAGGAGTGTATCGCCACTCTCTTCTCTGCCACCCTATCTTTCCAAGACAATTTGATACCAGCAGCTTTTATAAACACCAGGTATTTGTTTTTATTTATATATTTTTAAGGCTTTCTATTTTAACCAAAATTTGTGATGATAGGCCAACAGTCACAAAATATCAGGCTTCATACAGGTGATTGGTCTCTGAGGATAAGAAGGAATCTTTTCGGGGCTTCCCTGATGGCACAGTGGTTGACAGTCTGCCTGCCGATGCAGGGGACGCGGGTTCGTGCCCCGGTCTGGGAAGATCCCACATGCCGCGGAGCGGCTGGGCCCATGAGCCATGGCTGTTGAGCCTGCGCGTCCGGAGCCTGTGCTCCACAACGGGAGAGGCCACAACAGTGAGAGGCCCGCGTACCGCAAAAAAAAAAAAAAAAAAAAAAAGAAGGAATCTTTTTGGTATGAGTGGGTTTCTCAAGCTTGGCACTACTGACATTTTGGACCAAACAGTTCTTTGTTATGGGAGACCCTACTGTGCCTTGTAGGATGTTTACCAGTATTCCTGTTTTTTACCCACTAGAATGCTAGTAGCAACCCTTTCTTCCCAGCAGCTGTGATGTTTTCAGACATTGACAAATATTCCCTGGTAGACAAAATCACCCTGGGTTTGAGAAGCACTGGCATAGTGAGAAGAAATCTAACTCTGGAGGTAGACAGAATTATGTTAGAGACCCAGCTTAGACCTTGAACCACCCACAATGTTTTCAGAGGCAACACTGCAGTTTCAATATCTCCTTTGCATGGTAACTGTGTCTATTAGTACTAAAGTGTAAATTTGGAGAGTAGACACTCTCTAAACAATAGTTATTGAGATAAACAGTGCAGCATAATGGATAAAAGAACATTATGAAAAAATATATATATTTTTATAGAAATGCATACATATGATAAAAATTGGAACATTCTGTATAGGCTTTTTGAACCTATTTTCAATTAAAAATATATTCTAGAGAATGGTTCAAGTCAATATATAGATTTACCTAATTTTTAATAGCTGCATAATATTTCACTCTACATGAACATTTCATGATTCATTTGGCTAGTCCTTTATAATACACATGTAGGTTTTCTCCCCAGCCTTTTCTAATTACAAGTAACACATATATTCTTGTATACATCTCAGTGCACATATATCTCAGTGTTAACTATAGCTACAAGACACATTCCTGGAAGAAACTCAAGCTTTAAAGACTAAGAATAATGGACTTGAAAGCTTGCTACACTATTTATTAACCAGGTAACTCTGAGCTATTAATTTAGGCTGGCTGAACCTTGGCTGGGAGCTCTGGAGTAAGCAGTGTTAATAGTACCTCTCTCAGGGGACTGTGAGAATTACATGAGTTAAGATTTGTAAATTAAATACTAGAATGCTTTATTTATTTACACTATCAATTATTATCATTAAAGAGAGTAATGCTGTTAGGCCCAACTGTGATAGACTACCTTTAAGAGACTAAAACATTCCAAACATCAAAGTTTTTGTTTTGTTTTGGAACTCTTTCACTTGTGTGTGTTTTAGGGTATTCTTTTTTTTTTTCCTTCTTCTTCTTAATCTTCTTATATGAAGCTGTTTAGTTCCTTTGAGAACAAACATTATTCAATACGGCTCTTCTTTTCTTGCATTTCTATATACACATGTATGTAGAATATATGTTGGAAATGATTGTTGTATACACTTAATCATGTTATTCATTTTCTTCCCTATACAATTCAAATCCTTATATTTCAAAGTATTTTCCTTTAATATTTATTTCTATATATATTTAAATTGTACAGTATATTTATGGTTGTGATCATTCTACATAAGCATTTGCCTGCTTTGATTGAAAATATATTTTGATTGCTGTGGTAGGGGTTTGGTGTGTAGATGGTCATTGTTTTATTTATTCATACATTCTACTGTTACATAATAAAATGTACTCAGTGCAAAGCATCTTGCTGTGTATCATGAATGATGCATATATGAATAAAATGCAGTCCCAAGTTACGGAAAAGTGAGACATTTTCACTCATTAGAAAAGACAAAGAATATCCCACTACATTAGAAAAATACAAAGGGGTTCAGAGAAGGGAAACGTTTCAAATCACTGAGGTATAGTTGAAGTAGGCCTTGAAAGGTGATACTTCACCCATTAGGGTGGCTGATAAATATGGAAGGCAGTCAAAGAACAAGGAATAGCAAGACAAATGGAAATAAGTAGGACATGATCAGATACAGGGGAACAGTTTGCCTGGATGTATTGCAGCTCAGGGGTAGAGGAGGATCAAATGAAAAGTATAGTTATGATAGGGAAGGCTCTTGCTGGTAATGGAAACCACACGTAACTTGAATCAGGATCTCTGAGCTTGAGCCTCAGAGGACAGGGTTTTCACAAATCTTACTGACCCTATTTCTTTATCTATAAGGTGGGACAAATAATGCTTTGGGTTTTAACAAAACTTATTGACCTTAAGTTTCATTTATCTATAAGGTAAAACTGATAATATTGTGACAAACAACTTCTGGTGAATGAAAAGGAGAGAAAAAAATGAGCATTTCAGAGTAAGTTGTGAGTGCTTATTCCAGCCTCTGAAATATTATGGCTAAGGAGGGGGTAGGCGGGTGCCACAGGAGTTCTGAACCTTGCAGGTCTTAATAGTTTGGGGATCGGAGATACGAAAAGTGGGAAGTTGTTTTAGTAGCCCAAATAAAATGTTAGTATCTAACTAGACTGTGAAAGGAAAACAAATAAACAACAAAACAAATAAAGGGGCAAAGCTTTCAGATATAAAAAGAAAACCGGCAATCCAAGGAACAGCCAAAGGGAGGGAAGATTAAAAGAAAGAAAAGGAAGGAAGGGAGGGTAGAGTCTCATAAGAAGTAAGAACTCCTTTGAAACTAAGTTTCAGCTTCTTTGCACATTCAGAGGGAGAAAGATATTCATTAAGCTATGATTAAGAACAAAACAAAACAAAAAACCTGCACGTGACAACATGTAAAGTGGACTTGCCTTGTACAAAACAGAGGAAATAACTTCTTAAGGTGGGCTATTGAAGTCAAGAACTTTCAAGTTATCAGACTCATCACCTTTTAATAAGAATATGACATATAGAATCCTTTCAGGCTAGATTTCAGTGTGAATCCGCAAGTGCTCAGTCTAAGGATCTTAGCAAGACTAAATGCACCAGACTTACAGCCTGTCACTTGCTATCATTTATAATGTTTCATAGATGTCATGACAACTTGCCATAGTAATTTATCTTAGGAAGTAAAGTAGAAAAAAAAAGGTTTTTGATGATTTCTGCATGCCAGTTTTACTGGGTTGTTTATTGTATATACACTTTTCATATTTCTATTATTATTTGTAAAGTATATTATTTGAGGAAATATACAAGTATGTAAATTGAGTGCTAGATACGTTTTAATAAATTCTAATGTCATTACACCAAATCATTTGCTGAAAGAATACAGATACAAATGATAAAAGCATATCATTCAGAAATTAGTGGAGCGAGCTTAAGAGTTAGTGTAGGTAAAGACTAATTTTTTTGCCATCAAGCTTAGAGTTTTTTTTCGGTCAGCAAAGAGATTAGATGATTGTGCTTTGCTGTAGAAACTCCAGTGGGAACACTCAAAACATTTAATCCCCAACAATATTAACACTGTATTCATTCCCAAGCAAATAAAAATGACCTTCTCTGATATTCAGACAGTTCTGGAAGCATTTTAATCTGACAGCCTTGGTTTCCCATGGCAAACTATCCATGTGCTCAGAGTGTTCACAGCACCTATTATGATGGCTTCAATTTTGTGAAGTGAACCTATGAAAAGTATGAACAAATGTCCTTAAGGGGTACATTTGGTAAAGCCTTTCAAGGGCTCCCTAAAGGGAAATGATTATTTTGTTAACACTGACTTAAAATAAAAGTGTTCATAACCAAATCAAGAGAAGACAACTTTTTACTCATTACAGGGCTGAGTTTGTTTCTGATAAGAGACTGAAAATGCACATAGAATATGCCTTTTTCTCCTCCTTGATCGATCCTAACTGTAGCCAAAGTTCAATATCCTTCTAATATTTACATTTTAAGCCTATTCTGGCAAATGGCTACTCGAAACAGATCAATAGTATAATATATTTAAACTGTGATTGATAACACAGAAAAAGTCAACTGAGAGGGCTTAGGTATTCATAGAAAATGTGTCGGGTTTTTTTGGTTTGTTTTTGCCTTTACCTGTGATTCAAAGCTCCTTTTATTTTAAAGAGAAGTTTGCCAATTTTTGCAAGTGATTCTAAGATCAGATGAGTGTTGTCGTTACTTAGATATTTATAAAAAGTACAAACCCATTCTAAAACAATTAATTTAAGCAATCCTATGTTGTAAACATCCGCCAAATTCTCAACTAAAAGTCAAAACAATTACTTTGCCCAACTTCTGATCAGATTAGTATGAACTCTGATTAACATAACTTCACACATAAATTTTATTTTTAGCCAGTCTTTATTGCTTCTCCTGTATTACTTCAACTTAGATAATAGTTTATTTTAAACAATTTCCTGCACTCTGGTTCAACCCATTGGTGACAAAATCATACAAGTTTTTAAAACTTTGTAGCTCATATGGTCAAAGCTCATGTTTTTGCAGAGTAGAAAACTAAGGCATAGAGTTCAGTAGTTGTCCCATAGCCACAGCTGGTTAGTGAATAGTAGGAACAGGAATCTGAAGTACACTTCCTCAACTGACAAAATAACTTTAAAGATCTCTAAGGTTACATTTAATTATAAAAGTCTATGATTTAATCACATAAAGAAGGCTACCAATATATATACCCCTTGACATTCAAGAAGAACCTGCCATGTTAACTTCAGAATTCCCATTTACAAGTACTATGGTAAGAACAATTTCCAAAGATCATATTTACCACAAAATGAAACAAAAAGAGTAGATGTATACTTGAATCTCAATGGGAATACTGTATATACAATGGAGTAATATATGAGCTAATGAAAAAAAAGCTCATGAGGTGTGAGCGTGGGGTGGAGGTTTAAATTCAAACCCATACCCCTTGTAGTGCCCAGGACTCAAACCCTTGCCCTAGTAAAACTTGACAAATTACTACATGACACATTTTAATGGACTGTATGAAGGTCACCTATGACTGAATAAGATGCTGACCACTAAATCCACAATTGCCATACAGATATGCATATTTCTTCAAGTTTGCTTGAATAATTTACATTCTATAATTGAATAATCTATATCCTCATTTTTATTTTAAATCTGTGGTCCGTTTGCCCCAGGTCTTCCCTTCCTCACCCTAAAAGTACAAAATACAGCTAAGTTACCATCCTGCTATTTCCCAAATTCCATCTTAATTTTCTCTAAAAATTACTCAGCCTATTTCTGCCAGTACATTTGCTTTATTTGTGTATTTTCTTTCATTTTTCTAACTTTCTCTTCAATGTGGATACAATATACGCAGTCTGCTCTCAAACTGCATATGCTGACAGTGAAAAGGAACAGTATGTTAAATATAATCCATAAATAACCCACAAACACTAATTTTAGTCAATAGTTTTAAACTCCTTCTCTTAAAGGCAGTGAAGAGCAACTTTATTAATTTGCGATTACTTCACTGTCTCCTGCAGACATTAATGACGAGGAAAATGCCAAATGTTATGAGGAAAAGGTGAATAGAAACAAACAAAAAAGTTCTGTATCTGAAAACTAGGTAATCAATAGTTAAATATAACATAGTTGACTATACACTATTTTATAACACAAACCTCTTGGACATCATGTAAGAAAATGTTTTAGAGTAACCTTATTATATCATGAAACTGAAATATATTTATAAAAGAAAATTATTTAAAAAGAACTGCTAAATACTGAGAAAAATTATCTAAGAAAAATAAGTAGTAGATATAATTTTAGAGCTACCAGCTATTGTGTTTGAAAGCAGCAACTATTTTATTTGTTAGCTCTGACATTTGGGAAAAGAAAATTGACAAGGTCATTCTTTAAAACGGGGAAGAATTTGATGTTCAAAGTTTATAGGCTAGTCAGCTTATATCAGCTAACTGGAATGGTATTTTAGTTAGCTTGGGTTGCTCTAACAGAAATACCATAGACTAAGTGACTTAAACAACAGGAATTTATTTCTCACAGTTCTGGAGACTAGAGTCCAAGATCAGGATGTCAGCACTTACTTGCTGTAATCTCACACCCCAGAGAGGCAAGCTCTCTGGTCTCTTCTTAGAAGGACACTAATCCCATTATGGAAGCTTGAATGTCATGACCTAATTACCTCCCAAAGGCCCCGCCTCCTAATACCATCACATTAGGGCTCCAACATATGAATCTGGGGAAACGCAAACATTCAGTCCAGAGTAAACGGTGTTAAGAGTCCTCATCAAACAGCCATTGTACACGATGTGTAAATCACTTCTGACCAAGTGACTCACTGGAGAAAAGGTGAATCACAGACAATACTGTATTTGAACCATGGTCAACTTAAAAGATGTCTAACCTGGTAAATTATCAGAATCACCTGTGAAGGTTTATTTTGATATAATTAAATTACTTTAAAAATATTTTTTAAAACAAAGCATTTAATAACACAACTGAAAACCAAATGAACAACTGAAACAGTTTTTGTTCGTTCACATTCTTTCACTCTTCTGGGCCATTCAACCTAAAACCTAAAATTTTATATACTTTTTTACCTTTTTATATCTTTTTATATACTTTTTTATCTCTTTTCCCTGCTTTGTCCTTTTTTTCTCTTTTTTTGTTCCTTAACAGTTACCTATAATTCTATGCATTTTCCATCCTCCTTAGTGTCTGTCTTCCTTGCTTTTCTGCAAATTTGACGAAGCTAGGATTTTCACCACCATATATAGCAGTGCCTGGCATATGGTAGGCACTAGTGAATATACGTTGAAAGAATGAATGGAATTGAGTATCCACTGCTGTTAGGGTGCAAGCTCTACATTTAGAAGCTACACTTCCTTGTCAACAGTTGAACTCAAATAAGAAGTTGACCTCACATTCGTATGCTCTTCATTTGTATATACCTCAGGCAGAATACAAGGTCTGGTCAAACAAGACCACAAAAGCTTGGTGAGAAATCATATGTCCTGCTCACCTCTGTAGGTTATGCCAGCTCTCCCAGATTATTATTATTTTTTTCTACCAAGTCCCCTCCAGTGGTGCAACTGGGCATTAGCTGCCTTAGCTCCATCATTTTCACTCTACAATTCAACATCACCAGCATAAAAGATGACTGAACCAGAGGTGGTAGCTAGGTGGTGCCACTGGGATGAATCAAGCACACAGATGATTGTTGTGGTGGTGTTTTTGTTATTCGTTAGTTTTCTTGGTTTGTAGAGTGTTAGACTTCACAGTTAGCCTATATGTGCAGTATGTTGGCCTGCATGGTATTTTTGTAATGTGATAATTTGGTAACATTTTTAAATTTCGAGATTTAAACAACAACAAATCTAGATTTCTTGCTTCTCATGAAAAATGAAATGTCTGGCACAACCCGTTAATGTTCCTTATGGTAAAAAATAAGTGGAGGTGAGAGATGTTCTACCTCAAGTGGACCATTAGCTCTCTCCGGTTTTATCATACTTTCTTCCACCCTCAAGTAAGTCTAGATACTGAAGTCTAAACTCAGTTGCTACTTACTATCATGTTGAGCCATTGGATTTTATCACACCTGACACACTTTACTATTTATAACTTGCCTCACTCTATTAAATAAGTATTTGAATTTGTGAATCTATTCATAAATGAATGAGTTCTATAGATGGAATTACATGAATTAGTTATCTATTGCTGTATAACAAATTAACCCCAAAATTCAGTATCTTAAAACAATAAACATTTATTGTCTCACATAGTTTCTATGGATCAGGAATCTGGGAGCCACTATGTGGGTGGTGCCGGTTTGGAGTCTCTCTTGAGGTTGCTGTAATGCATTGGCTTTGGCTGAGTCAATTGAAATCTTGACTGGGCTGGAGGCTCTGCTTTCAAGATGGCTCACTCATACGGCTATTGACTAGAGGTCTCAGTTCCTTGCTGTGTGGACTTCTCCACTGGGCTGCTTGTGGGACCTCATAACTTGTCACCTGGCTTTGCCCGGAGTGAGCGACCCAAGAGAGAGAGGGCAAGGAGGAAGGCTCATGCCTTTTATGACCTCATCTCCAAAGTCAAACGCCATCACATTTGCCTTATTTTATTCATTAGAAGTGAGCCGCTAAGTCCAGCCTGCACTCAAACGGAGGGAAGTTAAACTCTACCTCTTGAAAGAAGTATCATAAGGTTTGTGAAACTTAGATGTAGCAATCTTGGTCTTTGGGTCTTGAACTTGGTTGAATCATCAAATAATTGCTTTATTTTAATCTAGGTATTACCAAATACCTATTGCTTTACCTAATTTTAATATTTCAAAGCTCCTTTCAGTTTATTCTGTATATACTATTCCAAGTAAAACTGGGAGCCCCCAGAGAGTTATAAATTACAATATTCTAAGTTTAAAAAATTGTGAAATGCGTCCAAAGAGATTATTAACTCAATTTTAGGAAAACCACTCCTACATTTTAGTGAAACACAAACTTTCAGTTACCTATCATCCATCACCTAGGTAGTCTGAGAAGCTGGTATATAACTGGTCATTTCATATTACAATTATTTCTTTGTTCCTGGATGTGCAATTTCAGTATCACTGTAGGCAAATTTCTTCTTAAACATCTGTAATCATCAGTAATCCCCTGGATAGTGGTAAGGTTCTCCTTTTTTTATTGTCTTTTTTATATGACTATACTATTCAGCCTCAGCAGGAAGCAGGTCCTCATCGCACTTTATACCATCCCCAAAGAGAAAGAGTAGAGAGGTTCTGAAAGAAGGGGGAATCTGAACAGAAGGGCAAATTCAGAGACCAGCTAGGGAACTTCAGAAAGTAGAAGTTGCTCTCCTGCTTCTCTTTGGTGATGCCCTTTACACTTTAAGCCTTCAAACTGCAGATATATTTTGATATGTCCAGTTAATGTATTGACAGTAGAGGTATTAATAGGTTTCTTTATTTTTTTATCTTTCAGTGTTAATCAAATTATGGTGGCAGGGAGAAGTACAGATACGTAACCATTCACTTGTTAAAAGAATTTTAATTTACTCAAGATCGGTTCCCATACGGCACTGATGTCAAATAAGATTCACAGCTCTGATCCAATATATGCTTAATGATTTCATCCATGCTTTGTCTCTTCTATTTTATTAGGAAACAAAACTAACTTACTTTATTTTTTTGCTAAAATGGACTACTCCATTTGTTGAGATTTTGTTCATAGCATTGAGTTCTGTAAGTTTAGTACTCATTTCCTACTCATAGCAGGGTCGGTAGCAATCATGTTAGCAGAAATAAATTTTTATACAGCCTACATTTTTCTATGAGGCAATGATTTTTACAGTATATAAAGTTTGTGATATATATATGTGTATATATTCACTAAAAGTCAATGACATCTCTTGAAATGTTATGACATATTTTTATCATGCTTCCTCTAACTTACTGGGTTCCTTGGCTATATTATTCGCTAGTTTGGGTTGATTTCACAAAGTATGCTGGAATTCAATTTTTGAAAACGTAGTGTGGGTGTTGACGGGGGATTGTTGCAGTTTACCAAATCACTTTCAGAATTTAAACTCTGCTGTTTTTACTCAGGTGATTTAAAAAATGTAAAAATACACATACAACAAAATTTTCTTGTTAATTTGGTAAAGCTGGGTAATACAAAATAACCTTATTTTCTTATTGATTTATGAGACAATTTTAAATAAATCCTATTCTAAAATAACCACTAGTCAGGTATAATCTCTGTGTGTGTGTGTGTGTGTGTGTGTGTGTACATATAAAGAATTTTTGTGGAAGAATAATTTAAATCATTGGTCAATAACACTGTGGCCTTGTTTCTTCAACTGTCTGTGTAGATCAATCTATCCTTTATAAGCAGAGATAAGATTTTACCTTATTGTGACAAATACACAAGGTCCTTGCACTTTAGAACACTATAGTAGAACACAGAAAATGATCGTAAAATAATACCAAGAATAATAATACCCCAAGAATCAATAACAGTGAAGTTATTATTGCTAATAGCACTAAGTCACTGATCTGGATAATTTTTTAAGTTTGTTTGCTAAGGTTAAAAAAAGAAAAAGAAAAGAAAAACTCTCTTAGAGATGTGCAATTTGAATGTGCTTCTGGTGTTAATGGAGCAGTCTTTTCTAAGCTTTAACAGGTCACAATTAATCAACCCCAATCAAAACAAGCATCGTAGCTATAGTATCACTGTACTTACCCATGATGGTTAGGGCTGTAGCTTTTGTCAATTCTTCTTTCATTGACTCTATTACTTCTAAATTACCACCATCCAGGTTGCATCTGTTTATGGTTCCATTTCCCGAACTGATCCAATAAAGTTTGTTTTCCACATAGTCTATTGATAGTCCTGTAATTAAATTATACAATTTAAACATAACGGTAGCCACTTAAATGATAATATTCACCTAGCACTGGGATTTGGGGGAAAACAATCAGTTTCAGGCTCAGATTTCTGTCTTTAAAAATAAGATCTGGCTAACAGGGAGATATACACACACTGTTTTAACTATCGGTCAAATAATATACTTTTAGAGACACAGTGGTTATCTCTGTTATCATGACAATTTTATGACATTAAGAGGAATGACTGTTCCATTTTACAGATAAGGAAAATAGTACCTAGAATAGTTAAGAAATCTATTTGAGGCCATAGCTAGTAAGTGGACATTCCGGAAATTTTAAGAAAGTTTCTGTTTCTAAACTGAGTGTCTGCCCTCTTCATTACGCTGCTTTGCCGCAGAAAGTTTTAATGTGCAATACTCATTTGGGATACTTATTAATGATATTTATAATTTCTCCTTTACTTTAAGTAAAAGTTACTTTAGAAAGTTATAGATTTAAATTGGTGTTTTCAGTAGTTTTCAAGTAAATCCAAAGGTAGGAGAATTTCAGCAACTAGTAATTTCACTGAAGCATGGCAGTGAATTGGGCTCATATAGGAGATGCCATTGAGAAACAAACCATACAGCAAGTAAGTGAACCAAGCCAATGGCTTAAGACCATTGTCCCTACATGGCACAGTGTGTCACTGTAAGTTAGCTTTTTGTAGTTTATGAACAATTACATACATTATAGGGGTGTTCATGGTTTTCAAAGGTATCAGGACATGTAAATCTTGATTGCCAAGGGTATACATCTAATTAATTAATTAATTAATTACAGGCATTCTCAGTAGGCTTATGATCTACATTGTAACAGTAACGCTGTGGCTCCATGTTGGTCTTCTGTGACCCACAACTACTTACGAAAAAGCACATGTGGGCACATCCTCAGGCATACAATAAATAAACTGTTTCTAGGATCTCCCTCACAGAATGTAATGAACAAACTACAAAAAAGTCCCTTCCCTATTAAAAAAAAAAAAAAAAAAAAACTAAGATGAAGAAAAGGAAAGAAAGAAGAAAGGAAGACAAGAAGGAAGAAAAGAAGGAAGACAACTGGAGAGAATCATACGAGTTCAAGTACACTGAGAAAGTGATACCATATCCAGAGAGTGGACCAGTTTTCAGCAAGTAGCAATAATAAAACAAGCCTATACAATATACCAGCTATTCACTGACTTATTGGTATGTTTTCTTAACAAAAGTCTGGGAGATTCACCAGCAAAATCACAATGCATAAAATTAGACACTGCAGGGATAAAATTTTCAGATTTTTTTTTTTGATAACCACTGTGGATAATTGGCTTTAATTACTATGAAAAAAATAATCAAATAAAAACTATCACAGCCATATTCTATGATATAATACTTTCATGGTGAAAATCATTCATCATTCTTTTTTTTTTTTTGCAGCATGCAGGCCTCTCACTGCTGTGGCCTCTCCCGTTGTGGAGCACAGGCTCCGGACGCACAGGCTCAGCGGCCATGGCTCACGGGCACAGCCGCTCCGCGGCATGTGGGATCTTCCCAGACCAGGGGCACGAACCCGTGTCCCCTGCATCGGCAGGCAGACTCTCAACCACTGCGCCACCAGGGAAGCCCCATCATTCAATTTTTTTATGAGACAGAGTTTGGTTAGTCTACAGGTACTTCCTAAGCCACCTCCATCTATCTTTTCTGGTATTAATAAATTCTGGTTTAGACAGCTTAATTTTCAGAAGTGGTCTATTTTACCTTCTACTTAGTTGACCATCTAAAGCACGTAATTCCATCTTTAAACAGCAATGAAGCATATCTTTACTATAGATTTATGGTACAAAATATAACCCCAAACTTTCTACTGCCAAATTTTCAGCAAGTATCAAATTAATGAATACATTTATGAAAAATTCCCTTTAAGAAAAGTTACCTATCTCCCTGTGTATTCCAAACTTTACCTCTCAATCAAGCCGAACCATCAGAGAGTTATCTGCATGTTTAGATTGCTAAGTTTTTCTCCCTCTCTGAATCTCTTGCTGAATTGAACTTTGGCATTGTGCCCTTGGTTTAAATGAAAGATGGTATAAGAAGTAGCCATAGGAAACCCACTGTAATACTTGCCAGGATATAGTGTCTGAAATAATATATCACAGTGTGACCTCTTTATACAAGGACCCATGGGAGAAATCTCTTTCAGGACTCAGTGCCAGAAAAAGCTTTATGCGGAAAATATTAAATTGTAACTGATCATATTTCTCTCTTTGCTTTGGCTGCAAAGAAACTGAAGAGTCAGATTTGTGACCCATCTCTGGCAATTGTAAAGGAATTGCATTTATACCATAAACTTCACTTCTGGCTTCAACAGGCTAATCGATTATCTTCCTTCACCTTGATTTTTAAAATCAATATTTTTATCTGTTCCATCTTAGGGAATGTGTTTGTTTAAGTTTCTTCAACTCCTTTTTGTAAGAAGAGGGTACATATTGAATACGCTCAACTCCAGATTAACCCACAATATCAGAATTTTCTCATCTACCTAAAACTCTGCAGTTTCTAGACCCGAACTTAGGTTTTGTAAAGCAGTTATACAGAGCAGAGAAGTTGCAGAGTTTGGGTCAGAGTTCCCCAGTTTTTACTACTGAACATCTTTGTTCCTGGACTGTGCGTGCTGAGAGGAAAGAAGCTGTTGTCATTGTGAGCTTTTCACCTTCAGCGCTGAGCATGATGCCTAGAGCAGAGAAGAAAATTTATAAACACTGAATGAAGGCATGGGTTATTTAATTAACTCCACTATGAAAATTATAAGTTGTCTTCAAGGAGTTCTGCCTAGTAAAGTTGAATTATCCCCATGACAGAATTTTTCTACTATACTACTTATGTCCATGTATTATGAATATAGGGAGGAAAGGCAATGATTCAATAGAGCTACTTGGTATGGCTTATATTTTTTTATATCAATGTTAATACAAAATAGTTTAGGATAAATAGTTTTAAGGTTTATAGGAAAAAAATTAAAGTTCCTATTTTAATCTACATATGTATGCGATATGTCACCTAGCCACCTACATATACCTTCTCTCCTGTCAGATATATTAGCTTAACCCCAGAATGCCCTTGAGCGTGTTTATTTCCAGGTGTATACAAGAGAACTGAAATATTTTAATAATCCTATTATGAATTCAAGAAACTGATGATATACATTTTAAATTCATAGATGAGCATGTTTAGAAGTACATGTTTATAAACTTCATTAATATAAATGTTTTTACATAAGATTTTTAAACTTCGTTATTATGCTTAGGTTTTAATAACATTGAAGAATTAATTGGTATCCATCTATTGGAATAATTTCAAAAGATAAATCATTAAGCAGTAAACTAATAGTGGTTTTGATGTAATTGAAGCTACTCAATGATTTTAGCATACTAAGTCAAGAGCCATGAGAAAACAGATCAAATATAAGCATGTCCATAAAACTGTCCTGGAACCTGTGCAGAGAAATATAATTATGTCTGTACTAGAAGATCCTCAGAATGGGTAACTAAGATTAAAATATCTTCAAAAGGACTGTAAGGTCTGTCTGAAGAATATGCCATTAGTAATATAGAGTCATTTCTGCCAGACATATTTATTTTTAAAATCATCTGGATCTGGTAATCAAAAGAGAAAATTGAGATTAAATAATATAATAGGTATATCAATGGAAGAAAAGTCATCACCTAAACTGAAAAACCTTTATGAAAAGAAAAACTTACCTTTTTACCTATCTTTTCTATTATTATAAAAATGCAGAGGTAATCCATCTGCTTTGATTCTAACATTCATTATTTTAAACCAAAGATTTCACTTAATATATTATTTTATTTGAACATTTTGATTTAAACCAACTTATTTTTTAATTTAGACAATGTAACTTGTGAAAATTATATAACTGCTCTCATAGTAGGAACATTCCATACACTGATATAAGAAACAACTACACATTTAAAAAAATATAATCTAACTATATTTTCCATATATCACTAAAAAAATTAAGTCCATTAAGTTTTAAGTGTTGTTACAATTAAGACTGGAAAGTTCATTTTTATGTGTTTCTTTTCTTTTTTATATCACTCAAAATAAGATCAATATACCATGCAATGTGGAATTAAAACAAAAATGCAAATATATAGAAAAAGTTTTTTTAATTGAGGCTTTCTAGGGATAGTAATTATCTAATTTTTTCCATCACTTGTCAAATTTAATTTCAAAATTTTCATCCCTAGCAGTGCATTATAACTATCTGGAAAGCTATTAAAAATACCGATCCCAATCACAGAAATTCTAATTTAATTGGTTTATGTTGGTCCCAGGCATCAGTATTTTTAAGAAATCTCTCCAGGTCATTTTGGAATACAAAATTTAAGAAATTTCTTTTAAACACTGCATATTTTTATAATCTTTTAAATTTGAATTTTTAAAAGGTTCAATGAGGCCTTTTAAATTTTGCTGGAAAGTGGGTCATGATGAGATCTTTGGAGACAGAGAAATACTGAAGACGTAGATAGGGAAAAAAACATACTATGGATATTTAAATGTAGATGATTAACTTCAAGGCCTCTAGGCACATATAAATAACATTGAAATCTTCTAAATATTTTCTTTGTAGTGTTATCTTCAGACAACAGAACACAACTTCTGCTTCTGGAATTGTGGAAGTTGTAGAAACTGGCTATTGAAAACACAAAAAATGGGAAAATATTGTAAAGTTGTATGCCCTGCTATGCTTGTAGAATAATTATAATGTTCTGGATATTCCAAAATGGAGATCTTTTCATAGTACACCAAAACAGGCACGATTATTCCTGGGGCAGCACTTTCTCTGAAACATTGAACTTTTAGCTTCAAAGGAGCATTGTTATTCCATGGAGAAGTAGAATAGGATTAATTGCCTACTCACAATTAGGCTATCTCAAGAAATGCTTTATCCCTTCTGAGAATACTTAGATTTTGTAAGTTAAAGAATAAATATCCTGACTGGTGTGAAGTGATACCTCATTGCAGTTTTGATTTGCATTTCTTTAATAATTAGTGATGTTGAACATCTTTTCATGTGCCTCTTGGACATCTGTATGTCTTTTCTGGTGATATGTCTATTTAGGTCTTCTGCCAATTTTTTAATTGAATTGCTTGTTTTTTTTATATTGAACTCCATGAGCTGTTTGTATATTTTGCAGATTCATCCTTTGTCCGTTGTTTCCTTTGCAAATATTTTCTCCCATTCTGAGGGTTGTCTTTTCGTCTTGTTTATGCTTTATGGTGTCAGGGAAGGGGAAGCTGGGGCGAAATGAGAGTAGCATCAACATATATACACTACCAAATGTAAAATAGATAGCTAGTGGGAAGCAGCCGCATAGCACAGGGAGATCAGCTCGGTGTTTTGAGATGACCTAGAGAGGTGGGATAGGGAGGGTGGGAGGGAGGCTCAAGAGGAGGGGATATGGGGACATGTGTATGCATATGGCTGATTCACTTTGTTGTACAACAGAAACTAACACAGTATTGTGAAGCAATTATACTCCAATAAAGATCTATTAAAAAAAAAAAGACTAAATATCCTGAGGAAGCCCAAATTACTGTTTGTGTCCCTGGATTCTCTCTGAAGTGAACACAAATATAAACGGCCACCCTCCAATCACTTTGTCTAAGCGTCTCTGGGTTGATCTGACAGAAGGCTAGGTAGCCTTTGTGGCTACACGCTCACTTCACCATTGTGAGGTTGTAATAATAAGAAGGTTACAAAAGGGCCTCATATCCTAGTGTCTGGCACATAGATGTACTTAATACATTTTACCTATTTATTAGTAGTATAGGTTTTTGTATTTCCCTTTCAAGCTAAAATCCTATTTTTAAAATTTACAACGATTTCTCTGGTAATCCCTACAAATGATAATTTTGAGATAATTTAATGAGAAATACTCAGATTGTGCACTTAATTTTTAATACAGTATTTTCTCAATTATACAGATACATCAAAATTAGAAACATTTGTTCTATGAAAGCCAATCAGAAATATCCTTCAGCCTGGGACAAAGTATTTGCAATCCACGTATCCATCAAAAGACTAGGATCTTGAAAAGAACTCTCAAAACTCAATAGTTTAGGGCTTCCCTGGTGGTGCAGTGGTTGGGAGCCCGCCTGCCGATGCAGGGGACACGGGTTCGTGCCCCGGTCCGGGAGGATCCCACATGCCGCGGAGCGGCTGGGCCCGTGAGCCATGGCCGCTGAGCCTGCGCGTCCGGAGCCTGTGCTCCGCAACGGGAGAGGCCACAGCAGCGAGAGGCCCGCGTACCGCAAAAAAAAAAAAAAAACTCAATAGTTAAAAAAAAATAAAATTAGGAAATGGGGAAAATAAATGAACAGAAATCTCACAGAAGATATACATACGGCACGTAAGTACATGAAAAAGATGTTCAACGTCACAGGAAAATGCAAACTAAAATGACAATGAGTATCACTACACACTTATACAAATGACTACAATAAAGCTAGTGACAAAAATAAATGCTGGCAAAGACGTAGGAAAAAACTATATCACTGACACATTGCTGGTTGGAATGTAAAATGGTACAGCCACTCTGGAAAAGAACTGGGCAGTTTCTTATGAAATTAAGCATATTGTTACCATAGGTCCCACTAATTGCACTCCTGGGAATTTATCCCAGAGAAATCAAAATGGATGTTCACACAAAAACTTGTACATGAATGTTTATAACAGCTTTAATGTTGTAGTCATGAAATGGAGCAGGACCCTATGGGCCTCCTGGGCACAAAAGCCTTTCTGTGTCCCCTTCCCTGAGTTCCAAAGGGCAGGTTCAAACAGCTGATAATCAGGGAAGGGAGGAGATGTGGAGATAAGGGAGGAGCAGTCAAGAGACAATAGTACAGTCTAGGGGCTCAAGGGATATACGTAACATTATCTTTGAGCTCTTCTGCAGAACTAAAGCCCCCAAATGGAAGATGTTACCTGCTTGACGAAGCATTCTTCATTCCAGAGAAGGTCTGAATTGAAGGAATGCGGGCCCTGCACTTACCGTCCCCTGATCTTAATCAGCAACCCTGCCCCAGGACTATAAGACTCCTCACACCACGCCCCCCCCCACCCACAAGGTGGAGACACACAGTTTTGAGGGCATTAGCCTGCTGTGGCCCCCTTTGCCTGGCAAAGTAATAAAGCTATTCTTTTCTACTTCACCCAAAACTCTGTCTCCGAGATTTAATTCAGTGTCGGTGTATAGAGGCCGGATTTGGCTTCAGTCAGAAACTGGAATCATCCCATTTCCTTCAACAGGAGAATGTTTAGGTAAACTATGGTATGTACATACCCTGGCATACTACTCAGCATTAAAAAGGAAAGAAAAAAACAACAATAAAAAACTACTGATACATGAAACAATTCTGATGACTCTACAAGGATAAATGCTAAGTGGAAAAAACTCAACCCAAAAGCTTACCTACTGTATGATTCCACTTATATAACATTTTAAAATGACAAAATTTTAGGGCTTCCCTGGTGGCACAGTGGTTGAGAGTCTGCCTGCCGATGCAGGGGACACGGGTTTCGTGCCCCGGTCTGGGAATATCCCGCACGCCGCGGAGCGGCTGGGCCTGTGAGCCATGGCCGCTGAGCCTGCGCGTCCGGAGCCTGTGCTCCGCAACGGGAGAGGCCACAACAGTGAGAGGCTGGCGTACCGCAAAATAAATAAATAAATAAAATGACAAAATTTTAGAAATGTAAGATAGTGTGGGGAGGAAAAAAAGGGGGAGGAGGGGGTAGGTGTGGTTATAGAAGGGTATCAGGAAGGATTGTTGTGATATTGGAATTATTCATTATCTTATTTTGCTTTTTTTTTTTTCCCATCCACTTATCCACAGAACTCGATTCAGTTTATTCAGTATTTTGACTCTGATATTGGATACAGCAACCTATACGTGTTATAAAATTGTACAGATCTAAATATACAAACACAAATGTATACTAATAATACATAATCTGAATAAGATTGGTGGATTGTATTAAGGTCAATATCTGAGTTGTAATATTTTACTGTAGTTTTACATAATATTCCAATTGGGGAAAATTAGATAAAGTATACACGGAACCCCTATGCATTATTTTTTATAACTGCACGTGAATCTAAAATTACCTCAATAAAAATTTCAATTCAAAAATATTATTCAACAAAAAGTTGAGAATGTAGGGTATCAGAATATGTCACTCCAAAATAGACCTCTTTGGTTTAAAGATTATTCTGTCCTGAAGATAATTAAGAAACAACAGACACCAAAAATCAAAGCTCTCTGCCCTCCCTTTTTGCTGAAAGCGGGCTTGGCCTCTTAACCACCAGAGACAGGTCTAGATTTACCAGCCCAGAGACAGCACTGAGAGGAATCTATGTAACAAAAGTTACTGAAATGACCCTCATCTTTCCTTAGTTTTCGTCATATATTTACCTTCTCATAGTACGCCTTCCTTGAAAGTTTAAAACCTTTTTCCTTTATCTTTTTATTTCTCTACAAATTTATTGTTCTTTGGTAAGATGCTATATAAGCACAAGTTCTAACCACTCCTTTGAGTTACTACTCTTCAATGAGTTTCTCTCACATGTATGTGTGCTATGAGAGTTAATAAACTCTGTTTTCCTCTTTTTAATTTGTCTGTTGTCAGTCTAATTTCCAGGCCCCTAGCCAGAGAACCTAGGATAGAGGAAATACTTTTTTTCTTCTATTCCAAGTATCTATGTCGCCCTCAACTTAACTTGATCTAAAGGATTCCTTGAAATAATCCTCTCAATTCACTCCACTTTAAGAAGTCACTGATGGGGCTTCCCTGGTGGTGCAGTGGTTAAGAATCTGCCTGTCAATGCAGGGGACATGGGTTCGAGCCCTGGTCCGGGAAGAATCCACATGCCGCAGAGCAACTAAGCCTGTGCGCCACAACTACTGAGCCTGCACTCTACAGCCTGTGAGCCACAACTACGGGGCCCACACACCACAACTACCAAAGCCTGCGTGCCTAGAGCCTGTGCTCTGCAACAAGAGAAGCCACTGCAATGAGAAGCCCATGCACCACAAAAAAGAATAGCCTCCACTCGCTGCAACTAGAGAAAACCTGTGCTCAGCAACAAAGACTCAACATAGCCAAAGATAAATAAATAAATGAATTAAAACAATAAAAGTCACTGATGACACACAGTTACAGACCTAAGTTAATTAGTTCCTTATTACTTATTGTATCAAGTTAGGATTTCAGCATCTCCTCCATTCTCCCTCACATAAATCATTTTACTTGGGACAATTTATATTTCAAGCTCTTAATGTCCCAAGCTCTTACTTGGAACAATTTATCTTATAGTTCAAAATCTTAAAATTATGTGCCTTGTGAAAATAACATGCAAAATTAGAGGAAAAACAGAGTCAGTGGCAGTTTATTTCTTAAGAAGTATTTTGTTCTAAAAGATCATTTTAAAAGGTTTAATGCCTACAGTTTTATAATTTCCCTAAGCTATATTTATAGCTTGATAGGTAAAATAGAGCAAACTATTTTTAAAATCACTGAATTGTGTCATTTGAATATTTTAAAATTATAGTTCCTGTCAATATTATCCTAAATATTCCCTTGTATTAGAGATTTTTTTCCCCAGACACGCAGAATAATTCAGTTTTTTTAGATATATCATGATTTTGTGCCTTTTAAGCCTGTTTTTTTTTTTTCTACTAAGAATAAGGAGGGCTTCCCTGGTGGCACAGTGGTTGAGAATCTGCCTGCTAATGCAGGGGACACGGGTTCGAGCCCTGGTCTGGGAAGATCCCACATGCCGCGGAGCAACTAGGCCCATGAGCCACAACTACTGAGCCTGCGCGTCTGGAGCCTGTGCTCCGTAACGAGAGGCCGTGATAGTGAGAGGCCCGTGCACCGTGATGAAGAGTGGCCCCCGCTCGCCACAACTAGAGAAAGCCCTCGCACAGAAATGAAGACCCAACACAGCAAAAATAAATTAATTAATTAATAAACTCCTACCCCCAACATCTTCAAAAAAAAAACAAAAAAGAATAAGGAAAGCCCCTTCTTCCATCATACCTTAAAAACAAAAGCATATGTTTCCTTCAAGGTCCAGTTGAAGTTACAAAATATCACCAATTTGGTTACAACTCATTCCTCTATTTTTCTTTCTCACCAAGAATTAGCTGTACTATTTTTATAGTGTCTACTCACATTATCTTTATGGTGTCTGGATACAGTACTCATGAACAATATTGGTTTTTGTTGTTGTGTAACTCTACTAAAGGTCTCATCAAATGGTTTATATTTCTGTTTTTTTCCTGTACTGGACTATGACTTTGACAATGTGTCCCAGGTTTTATTTTCAGAGTCTGGAACCTAGTATGCACTTCATAACCTTTTTTTTAATAATTTTTTTTTTACACTCCATAACATTTGAATGAGTAAATGATCAGATTAAAAAATGTAACAAATTTAAATTATTCGTGTGTATATGAATGTGTAATTTTAATATCAGTTTGTTAATTCCTCCATTCTTTCTGGTAACCTATTATTATCATTTCTTTTGGGGTGCATAGCTCTATATGTTTGTTAAACTTCATACATAATAAATGTAACTGTGCTGAGTAATAAGTATATATATAACTATATTACATCAAGCAAGGAAACATATCCAGAAATTTGTTTTAACCTTATTTTTAAAAATTGAGGTCCTTGAGTTCTTTTGATATGGTAAACAGTGTTTATGAATATTATCCATGAATAGATTTAAAAATCCACATAAAGGGTTAGAATGATTAAACAATAAAAAAAATGTTTGGTAGGTTTCAAGAAGGTGTACTTCAAGGTTGAGTAAACAAATGACTTTTGGTTGGGATTACATTTATTTATTTATTTTTTAAAAAACTTATTTATTTTTGGCTGAGTTGGGTCTTTGTTGCTGTGTGCGGGCTTTCTCTAGTTGTGGTGAGCGGGGGCTACTCTTCCTTGTGGTGCGCAGGCTCAGTAGTTGTGGTGCACGGGCTTAGTCGCTCTGCGGCATATGGGATCTTCCCGGACCAGGGCTCGAACCCATTTACCCTGCCTTGGCAGGCAGATTCTTAACCACTGCACCACCAGGGAAGCCCTGGGATTACATTTAAAATGAACAGAAAACATCAAGAAAATAAAATATGTAGTTATACTAGATTCTTAAGAATAAACCATGAAGGGTAATGCTGATTGACAAGCCAATATGCTTTATATGAGGCTTGAGGGATAAAATTCATAATATATAAACATTTTAAACTCTGAAATGGCTTTAAGAAGTAAATTAAAATCCCGTTTTGTAAACTGCTCTAAGCATTTAATGTATCCAAGACTGAGCAAGAAATCTTAATTGAAAATATTTAGTTCAACAATGTATAATGGGAATGTTGATTTGTATTTAACAGAAACAAAGTTATTCAGCCCAAACTGCCTGAAGGCTGCAATTACTTGGTCTTCAGTGATACGCACTCATAAAATGCCAAGTTGGGTGTTTTGATAAGATCACTATGCACTTCTCTTTCAAGTATTTCATGCATATGGATTTAACAGAAAACAAGTAAGGGAAATCCAGTGAATTAAAATATGAAAACAATTCCACAAACTAGAAGGCCTAGTATATCAGTGACATTACTATTTAAAACATGCATTTAAAGATTCAGAAATAATTAATTGTGAGGCACAAATGACAAAGAGGGGAGACTGGTTCTTGCATACCCCTGGCTGCTTAGAAAAGCTGACTGCAGTGTCCTACTTGTTCCCACATTTCTTAGGAGTAAATAAGCTCTAGATTTTTCTTTCCCACCTTCCATGCTTGACTGAGTACCAGTTTTATTCCTTGATCTTTGCTTGAGGTCAGGTAATTACTATATGAAATGAGCCTCTCTAGGCATAGCATATGGTTAAGATTTAATATGACTTTGGAAGCAGATAAACTTGGTTTTGAATCCCAACTCTACCATTCATCACAGGCAACTCATTTCTTTCAACAAGCCTCGGTTTCTGAATCTATAAAGGAAGAGTAAGAAAGTCTTCCAGAAATGATTACAATGAGATGATTAATGAAAAGCATTTTGCAAGTGCTTAATATATTCTAAATCTGTAACAAGTAGTCACTATAATTGTTATTTTTGTTGCCAAAGTTGACATCCTCATCATATATCCCAGGCTAAGTGCATACAACCACAAAGGTGTAACTTCATAGTGAGAATACAGGTTTCATAAAGGGTGATAGAAAATGATTGTTTTCATTTGACACTTCCCAGCCTTACGAGACAGAATATTGTTTTTTCTCCTTACATCTTGTACATTTTTTCCATGCATTTTTCCATGCATTTTTCTATACATTTTTTCCAAAAATAATTTATAATCTGACAGTCAATATGCAAAAGGAGAAAAATCAACTGAACAGTAGCTCCTGCTTTCCTATTCACCTAATTTTCTTCATGGAAATGGTTCAGGGAATGCAGTGGGCAGGAGTTTAAGCCAGAGATGGCTCAGACAGATTCATCATGAGAAAGTAATTACAATAACTTCCTGCAGTGCAAAATATCAGTGAAATTCAATGAGTAAATAACACAGTAACAAATATCCCTATGTATGTAAGTATTTCATAGGTATGACAGTCATTGTATACCAACAAAAACAGGTTTGTACTTATTTTTTCACACATTCATATGTTCATTTATAGCACTGAAAAATTCCATTTTACAAATCATCTCAGGGGGATAGTTCTAAAAGAAACTTATAAAGTGGGATTACAGTGGCATGAATTCTTGAGAGTATTTCAAAAATTCTTCTACTATCAAATGTTTCCTTATGAGACTTAACCCTGATACTACACTAAAAGGCAGTTTTAATTTGTGTATAAACAAAAAAAATTTTTTTGGTCCACTTATTCACATCACAGCTCTAAATTGTCCATTAAGAGAGAAAAAAAAAAAGCAAAAAAAGAACTTTTAGAAAAGAAAACAATAATCTGAAATACTTCATTCAGTATTTTGTGTAAATTAGTAAACAATATAACTTACTGAATATATTTTAAGAAAGTGGTTCAAGCACACAGTGAAAATGCTAACTTAAAAAAAAAGTTACTATGCAACATAGTTTTAATCTATTTTAATCAGTATCTACAATACTCTTGAAACCAGCATTGTCTTTACTGGTGCCATTCCTCACAAATAAAGAATTTAAACTGACAATATAGATAAGACTTTCCTGCTATAAAGTTACTCACCAATAATATTTTTTATAGTTAATTTACAGATAAGAGTCTCTCTAGCCTATTGGGATAGATCAAAAATTGCAATTAACAGGGTTGCAATGAATAAGGGTTACATTCAAAAGAACTGGTTTTATATTTATACCATGTGCTAAAAAACAAACAAAACTTGCCAATAAGTAGATAAATTGACCAATTGATTTCTGTTTGTTCTTTCTTTTTATGAGAAATATCTGAGTTGCTAATGAGAGCTGATGGGGTTCAGGACAGGCCACCCCAAAATGTGCTATGTTGGCATATTGATTTTTTTTTCTTGTTGATAGTTGTTAATTTTATTTATTTTTTAACTTTTTATTTTATATTGGTGTACAGTTGATTAACAATTTTGTATTAGTTTCAGATGTACAACAAAGTGATTCAGTTATACATATACATATATCTATTCTTTTTCAAATTCTTTTCCCAATTAGGCTGTTACAGAATATTGAGCAGAGTTCCCTGTGCTATACAGTAGGTCCTTGTTGGTTATCCATTTTAAATATAGCAGTGTGTACATGTCAATCGCAAACTATCCCTCTCCCCAACCCTTCCCCCATATTGATTATATTGAATTAAAGTTACTTAAGAAACAGCTGGTGAAAGAAAAATACTCTGAGCCTCTTTTGTTTGCCTGAAAGCAGGGACTAATTCCCTCATGTGAAGGTATCCTCCCTATATACCAGGAAGATAGAAGGCATCCTTATCACCAGAGATAGGGAATTCAAGGCCAAGAAAGCAGTATAAATAAGCTTTGTTACTTCATTATTTTGGAACTGCAAGCCCAAACCCCTTTGTTTTTTCAAATCTTCACAAATAATTGTTTCTTCGTCTAAAAGGTATAAATGCTGCCTGCTTTGGTCACTTCTTTGGATCTCATTCTTACGGGGCTCCCATACTTACATAATTAATTTTTTTTCTCCTGTTAATCTGCCTTCTGTCACTTTAATTAGAGGCATACCTCATTTTATTGCTCTTCACTTTATTGCACCCTGTGGATACTGTGTTTTTTGCAAATTGAAGGTTTGAGTCTACCCTGCATCGAGCAGGTCTATCAGCACCATTTTTCCAACAGCATTTGCCTACTGCATGTCTCTGTGCCACGGTTTGGTAATTCTCACAATATTTCATAATTTTTTATTATTATATTTATTATGGTGATCTGTGATCAGTGGTCTTTGCCATTACCACGATGACTCACTGAAGGCTCAGATGATGGATAGCATTTTTTATCAATAAAGTATTTTTTAATTAAGGTATGTACATTTTTTTTTAAGACATAATGTTATCACACACTTAAAAGACCACAGTATGGTGTAAACATAACTTTTATATGTACTGGGAAACCAAAAATTTCGTGTGACTCGCTTTATTGTGATATTTGCTTTATTTCGGTGGTCTGGAAATAAATCTGCAATATCTCTGAGGTATGCCTGCACTACCCCAGCCAAAAGAACCTAGAAAGATAGAGGAAAAAATTTTCTTCTCCTATAGAGCCAAATGGCCACAGGGTTAGACAGGGAATATAGGAGAAACAGCAAGAGGAACACATTTACACATGGACAGCACAGTCTGTCATTCAGCATCGCAGAGACCATCAGTCTTAGCACCTGGTTGACATGACTAGTAACCTGAAGTAGAAAGTTACTGGAAGGGACTTGTAAGCAATACTTATTTGTAAATCACATCAAGAACTTCTAGAACAATATGAGGGCCCAGTTGTCTATTGGTCCTAAGGGGCTATGCTGGGAAGATCTGAGAGCAGAACCCGGTACTTCAAACTTGTTTGCCTCTTAGCATCAGCATCAAGACAATATAGATGTGTATAGAAATTTGCTCATCTCAGAGGCCCACTTAGTTACATATGTTCCTCTGCTAGATTTCTATGGATTCTGTTCTATGTTTATTCTTAACTGAATTCATTTATACGTACTCAATACTGCAGACAATCAAATCATTCAAATTTCAGTCTATTGGACCCAATATACTTTCTACTACTACTCCTGATAGGTTCTATTATTAAAGGCCAGATGTTCTTTTCATAAGTTTTCCTCATTTAATCCTCATGAGAACTTTACAAAATAGGCATTTTGCCTTGATCTTACAGAGAGGAAAGCAAGTACCACCGAGCTAACAGTAATTTGCTCAAGGTCACTGAGATAAATTCACTTAATGGGATCTAAAATGATTTAGGTTCGTGTGCCCCTAAAGCAAAGGGACAATGTCAAATTTTCATCAACAGGCCGAATACAAAATCTGATACTCAATAAAAATCTGTTTATTGAATAAATGAATGTCGACTCACAAGCCATACTCATTAATGCTGACTTAAGATATGGTTTGTAATAAGGTTCTGGGTTATTTCTGGGAAAATAGTCTATCTTGCACAAATTAAAATTTATCAGTATAATTCTGAATTTATTTTAAAGTAATTTTCAAATATAACAATAACTGACATGAAGTAGGCATTTAATATTTGTTACTGGATGTTTAATCATCATCCATACACAGTTAAAAATATCACTTGGTGTATAACACCTGAAGGGCCAACTACAAAGTGTAAATAGTAACACTAATGCTTTTTCTTACAAACTTTCTTTATATAAGCTTCATATATAGCTGTTCTTTAATTTATTTTGAGTAGGAAAATGGAAATTTAGTATTAAAGAAGATAAGGTTTTTCCCCTTATAAAAACGAGCATATAAATGAACATTTCGGTGTAACCTATAGCTACCACATTACAATGTAAGGACTTTATTTGCTCATACTATTTCAGTCATACTCACTTTTCCGTATTAAATATTCTGAACAACTCCAGATAAGAACCAACTGAATTGCTTTAGTCCAAATTAAATCCTTTGTATGGGTCCTAATCTTGTAGAGTCCCTTCTTTCTTCTGTTCTATCATCTTCTACACAGAAGTATTAGCATTTCAATTTGCCTTTAATTTCTAACACTACCTTGAATTTCAATTGTGTATCAAATCTTAGAACACAATCCAAAGAAAAGAGTTGTTAATAGTATCATTTTACATCACAAGGTTTATTCTACGGACCATATAAAAAGAATTATTTATTGCAAATCTTGTTGATATTATCCCTTTATTGAATCATCACTATTAAAAATGAGATACTTCAAGAAAGTATACTTCCACAGTTCTAAAACTAAGAAAAAATTGCTGAAAAGCTTCATGGTGTAGGGATTTTACCCCAAGATTTAAAAATACACAGTATTCAATTCAAAGCAAAATTATGACTTTCTTTTGTATATTCCATCATTGGCACATTTAATATAATATCAAAATTCAGGTTCATTATTGGATTTTTAAAAAGACGTACGTTGAGATGATAAATTAAGGCAATATGGTAATTCTTCCTCTCAAAGAAACAGAAGAGAATATGAGGAAAGAGTGATTACAGTTTGAAAAGAATAGTACAATGTATAGATATCTATGTGAAAAGAACAGTATAGTGTAACTTTATCTTCTAAAAGAATCTTTGTACTTTGATTTTCAAAGATCACTTATGGGAATGAGTCAAAGCTCTCTTTCAGCACCATGAAATTTTACCTGATGAGTTACAGTGGTTAACAAAGGTAGAATGACAAACTAAATAAACACCCTGCAGAGTAAGTGAAAATTGCTGAAAACTAAATATTAAATACTTAAACTCAAATCATTGTAACTATTAATAATGCCACAATGATGATGATCAGAGGAGGCTTCAGTACATCATATTGTTATCATAGCAAATGGTGTATCAGATATTCACCAGTGAGAATAAGATATTATATTTATTAATTACATTAAGTTTTAAGCAACTTCCATACTTAAGATATTGTAAAAATTCTCTTATCAAAAAAACTTAACTTCTTTTCCAGAAAAAGAATGTTTCTTCCCTACCCTACATGGACCAAATGGTTTCCATAAGATTGATAAATTTCTGTTTTAATTTATATTACTAATCTATAATATTTTCTTTCAGGCTCTAGGTCAAAGATCCATTGTACAAGCACAGATCTGTCATATTAAAAACTACAGTGATTAACTATAAAAAAAAAAAAACAGCACTTACCAACCGGTTCCTTTTGATTCTGAAAGAGAATCTTGCTATTACTGCCATCCATATTTGCCATATTAATTGTGTTTCCATCTGTCCAGTAGAGTTTCCTTAATTCAAAAGAGATACGGTTTAAAAATATTAGATATACACCTACTTGTTGACTAGAAGCATACACTGAAGAACAAAGTTAATATTAAAGTAAATTCTTGGCTCAGGATAATTTTTTTTCAGGAAGGCCCCAGATTGTTGAGTCACTTGCCTGGGAAGAAAGTACCACTTGCTTTTTCCTGTCACTGAAGGACAATTATCTCACTTACTTTCCTGCACCTACATTCACAACTGAATATTTAACTATGACTACAGTAAATTATTTCCATTTAAAGTCATTCATCAAGATTGAATCCTCTTGGCTTGGAGAAGTCAGGCACCAGAGAAGGGAACAAAGACATTTCAATCATTCCAGTTGAAAGCACTCAGGAGAAAGAATTTCTTTTAGCCCTACCCAAGTTCTCTACATGGGTACATGATGACTAGCCAGAAGATGGGAGAATCTGATCTACTTAGCAGTGACCATAATACTAACACACAGTAAATATGTTATTAACAACTGGTATTTGAAATGAAATTAACAACTTCTCCTGGCATCTTTTCTTTACAATTCTGAACTGTCACTCTTTAGAAACATAAATTGATAAAATTTTACAATAATATATAAAAATCTGATTTCATGCAGAAAACAGAAATCTCTAACCAGGGATCTCGTACAACTTCCATGTTCACATTTGCTTTTTTGACTGTATAGCTTATATATATGTATGTGTGTGTGTGTCTTCTGAATTCAACAAAGTTTTTACATAAAATCAGAGCAAAAGTGTGTAAAATTTTTGAAAAATTAAAAAAATAATCATACTTTACCCCCTGACTGGGTGAGCTGCTAGACACTGTGGCTTATCGATTCCGTGGATAATTGAGGTTTTCAAGGAGCCATCTAGTCTTGCCACGTTAATTTGCGTTTCATCAAATTCTGAGCTAATCCAGTATAAATTACGTGAGACCCAGTCCACAGCTAACCCTCTGATACTCTGAATATCTGTACAACAGGAAAGAGAAAATTAAAAATGAACGAAGTTTTTCATTATTTTGGCTTTCTAAGTCAGTTATTTTCTGTCGCAGGGAAAATTTAATTTACACTATTAGTTAGCTAATATTGTACGAGACTGTAATCTCATTCCCTTATCAGCCCTTCTTAAGGCATGAATAATCATTAATGTCTTACTGCTGAGCCATTTGAAAACCTGAAGTAACAATTAGCATTGAAATTACACTAACAGTCAATGATTCACTAGTAAACACTTAGGAGCAGACACAGGCAGCAGTCCTATGAGCCAAGGTGACCAAAATTCAAATTAGAGTAATAGCTTCTCTAGTTGATGGCACATCTTTCTAGTTAGGAGAAAGTACTGTGGGCCATCAACAAATGGGCCATTTTATGTTTTAAATGCCAATTTGTTACTGAAATGAAATAAAACAATTCAACTTTCCAAAAAGAATTACCAGAGTTGAACATTTTTAAAATGGATAATTAACAGAAATTGACAGAGATATGAGCAAAGAAACTAAAGCCCTTTTAACATTCCTCCAATGTGGATTCTACAGAAATTACTGAAATCTAATTATGTTTTGATTCATTACATCCAATATGAATATTTGGGCTGCTATTACTTGATGATTCAATCAGGCATCTTTTTTAAAAATGATGGAATTTAGGCTAAAATATAATTGCACATTTAAATTAAAGAAACAAATTAAAATGAAAATGTTAAAAACAATGGATACTAGGAAATCTTTTTAACACATTAACAGGTAAAGCAGGCCAATTGAGTTCCCAATCTGTGGCATTTGACTACTTTCACTTGGTTTCGCCTTTATTTCATAAAGTTTTAACGTTTTCTATCATGCTGTACCTCTTAGGGTTCTCCAGACCCCTGCTACTCAAATATATAAGACACCTGGAGACTCTTAAAAGGAAGATTCTGATTCAGTAGGTCTGGGGAGGGTCCTAAGATTCTGCAAGTTATAACTAGCTCCCAAGTGCTGTAGTCACTACTCCAGAGCAGCAGTTCCAATCCAAATGCTGCTAGAAACCCAGAGCAGCTGCTACTTAGCTCTTCTAATTGCTACATGTTCCCTTTTTATCATTTTCAAAACATGCCACCAAGCTAGATTTCCAGAAAGTGAAAACTCTGGATTTGTAAGGTCTGCTAACTAGTTCAATTTTTTTTAAAAAAAATGCATTTATTTGTTTATTTATTTATGCTTGGCTGCGTTGGGTCTTCGTTGCTGTGCGCAGGCTTTCCCTACTTGCAGCTACAGGGGCGATAATCTTCACTGTGGTGCGCAGGCCTCTCATTGCTGCGGCCTCTCTTATTGCATAGCACGGGCTCTAGGCATGCAGTCTTCAGTAGTTGTGACACTCAGGTTCAGTAGTTGTGGCTCACGGGCTCCAGAGCCCACGGTCAGCAGTTGTGGCACATGGGCCTAGTTGCTCCACAGCATGTGGGATCCTCCTGGACCAGGGCTTGAACCCGTGTCCCCTGCATTGGCAGGCAGACTCCCAACCACTGCACCACCAGGGAAGTCTCACTAGTTCAAAATTTAAAGGAGCAAAATAAGGGAGGCCTGGCAATTCTGGGTCAGCTGTGAAGTGCCGTGCTGGCATGGTAGGCTCTACCCCAAGTTTACATCCTTGAGTCTTAACAGAGCCTGCTCAATATTCTTTTTATTATTTCTAAATAACTTTTAATCACAGTGCCCTTAAAAGGGATTCCCCATGTTTCAATTTCTCCTGTAAGCAACAACTTCTCATTCTGCAAGTTACCTTTCATCATTAATTTCTGGTAAGTTGGCAAATTTTGTATGTGAACTTCATTTCTCAACCCAACACTTGAAATTTACTTTTATTTTTAGTGATTCTCATCCAGTTCCCTCTTTTCTCAAGGGAAGAAAAAGTAATACAACACCTCTGTAAAGCTAAACCTGCCAAGTCAGATATTTATTTGCCTCACCCAGAATATTTATTCTTCCTCCTTCACTCTCTGGACTTAATTGGTTGCTGAGAAACAGTAATGAGAAGATTTGGCTTCCTGTTCTAGGTTGGGTGCCTATTTTTTGTCCTTAAATTGCTTAAATTTTGGCCTTTTTTTAATCAGCAAAATGAGGATAATTATAGATAATTCATAGGATTGTTGTGAATATTAGAGTATGTATGTTCATGCAGCTTAATTCAGGGTTGAGGGATACTTTGCCAAACCAAGGACTTAATACTTTCTGCTTTTTTACCCTGAATTGCTTGGTACTGGCAAAAATAAAATAAGTTTTTATTTCCTCTAAAATACATGTTATCCTGAGTTTGTTTGGTTTTTTTCCGCTGTTTCTTCTGCTCAAAATCCTTTTACTTATTTCTGATTGACTCTTAATCATACAGCCTAGAGAAGACATTGCATTCTGAAACTGGAAATCATAGCCAAATGTAAGCTATGAATACCTATTTAGTCCTTGTGAATTCTGTGGTTCATGCTCTCTCAAATCTATTTCTATCTTTACTATTGCATAGCATACAGTCTTTTTCTTCTTTCAAGCAGTTGATTTAGTTGCTGCCAGGTTATTTTTCTGACTAGAGAGCTCTGGATCATGACCTTTGGTTGCCCCAAGGTATTCTATTGCTTCCAACCACTCAGAAAGTGATATCTAAATTCCTTAGCCTGGCTTTCTGTATAATCTGAATATAATTACCTTTCCAACCTTATTTCTCACTATTTTTAGCCAATTATCTTATTACACTTCAGTCATATTGATGTGTTCTCAGATTCCCAGCCTTGTCCTAAACTTTCCAATCTATATAGAATTACCTGGACCTCACATCCAATCACATCTTCACTTTTCTAAATCTCATGCAGAATAGGCCAGCTGATAGGCAACATCATCCTTCAACCACAAAAACCTAATCAATTCTCCTATATATTCCAGCCATAAAGATTTTCTTTATCTACCTAACTCAACAGGACTATATCTGGTCAATCCCTTTCTACCTAATGTGATAATTATTTGTTAACATACTAGTACTTTCACATATACTTCTTGAAGGTGGGCTCCTTGCTAATTTATCTTTATAGCTCCCACCCCAAACGTATACAACATTGCCTTCAAAATAAATATTTTTAATGAATTGATGAATGAACTCATGATATGCACAATCCATAATCTTAAGGATATGTGAGCTGAGCTAAAAATATCAGCTGTAAGATCCCCAAGTGTATTTTCAGGAGTACATATCTAAACATATACTCAGGCAATCTCAATTCTCATTTTCTATCCTCACCCTTTTCCTGTCCATTAGTTTGGAGCTTCTAATTATCAGCTTTATGCCTAAGATAAATTTTATGTCTTTTTTGACCACCACTAATGCCCAAGTCTCATTGTTTTAGAGTGTCCTGGTAAGTTCACAGTAAAGGGGTGGGGGGAAGAATAAAAACTGCAATATGTTTAATGATATTTCTCTTTTTTTAACAAAAATGCTAAAATAATGAATTGACTCAACTCTTGTTTTCAAGTAAGTCAGGCCAAGACCTCTGAACAAGTTTCTCAGAAAGTTCAATTTACTATTTCCAGGGACTCTCACTTCTTGAAGAAAGGCAGATTAGATATTCATAAAAGCCCTCCATTGCCACAAAATTCCCTGATGTATATTAAATTGTAACTTTTAAATGCATTGTTGAGATAATAAGACAGGTAGGAATATCTCTAAGTGCTAACACACACTTGTATGTTAGCTAAAATCATAAAGGAAGGGAAGTGGGAATACAGATTTGGTGTTGCCACTGGAACAAAAACCTGTAATGATGATGTACAGATTCCAGGATTATTAGTTGCTCAGTGCAAGAGGAATCAGTCCTTAAACTCACAAAAAGTAGCAGAGCTAAACAAGAGCAATCCCAGGATATCAGAAGGATCTACATCCTTGGGTGAGTGGGAAATAAAAAATCTGCCTACTTAAAAAGGAGAATAATTTTTAAAGTAAATATAAAACATTTTTTTCTGTCTCTCTCCTGGGTATGAAAAACAAATTCTAAGCATATGTCTACACTTAGGTAAGAGATTAGTAGTATATAAACAAGGTATTCATTGGTTGGGTAGAGGAGAAATCAAACTAAAGTGATTCCTGGCTTATCGTCACTCCTTTTCCCTCCAACAAAAGCAAATTCAAATCCTCTATGGAAGAAAAAAAATTTTTAACCCAGGCCCTCACAATTTCCATAGACTGAGTTTCTCCTCATAATTGATCAGAACAAAAAATTAAAACAAAAAATTAAAAGAAATGAGACATAAGACCAAGAATAAAGAGAAAAATAAACAATAGGTTTAAGTCTCCAAAGCCTACATGTTTTAAAATTATTATGTGTAAGATAAAGAAAAATGCGTGGAATGTTTTAAAGAAAAATATATGCTTCAAAATAATAAGCAAGGTACAATATTTTAAAAAATCTTCTTGGAATATATATAAATGAGAAGCAAAAATAACTTGCAAATATTAAAAAAAATAATTCATTAGATGGATTAAACAGCAGGTTAGACACTAGTTACTTCAAGACAGCTAGTGAACTGCAAGACAAATTGAAGGAAGTTAGCCAGAGAAAGCACAGAGAAACAAAAAGATTAGGTGAGTTGGAGGTTAGAATGAATAACCTACCATACCTAGTCAGAGTTTACAAGGGAAGGAATAGAGAGACTAGGCTAGAAAAAATGGTCAGATTGGTGACCATTGAGGGTTTTTCCTCCTGTGCTGATGAAAGACATGACTCAAAAGGAAGTCCAATACACTTTAGGTTGCTAAATAAAAATATTATCAGGAGGAAAAAGAAGATCTTAAAAGCATCTAGAGAGAAAAGACACATCCTGCAAAAAAGAATGACAATTAGACAGAGATTCTCAGCAGCAATAAGAGATGTGAAAAGATAGCGAAATAATTTCTGGAAAGGGTTGAGAGAAAGTAACTCTAAACTTGGAATTTGTACTCAACCATCATTATCTTTCAAACTACACTTAAACATCAACAAAAAGATGGGCAAAAACTCAATAGCCATGTCTCCGAAGCAGATATAGAAATGGCCAACAAGAACACAAAAGGATATTCAACATCACTAATCATTAGGAAATGCAAATCATGACGACAAGTATATACCACTTCATACCCATTAGGATGGCTACTGTAGAAAATGAACAAACAAACAAAAAACAAAAGAAAAACAGAAACAAAATAAAAATATTGGCAAGAATATGGAGAAATTGGAACACTTGCAGGCTGTTGGTGAGAATTTAAAATGGTGCAGCCTTGTGGGATACAGTACGGCAGTTCCTCAAAAAATTAAAAATAGAATTACCATATGATCCAGCCATTCCACCTCTGGGTATATGACTAAAAGAATTTAAAGGTCTCAAAGAGATATTCATATACCTATGTCCACTGCAGCATTATTCATAATAGCCAAAAGTGAAACAACCCAAATGTCCATTGACTGATGAATGTATAAACAAATTGTGATACATACATACAATGGAATATTATTCAGCCTTAAAAAGAAAGGAAATACTGACAGGCTACAATATGGATGAACCGTGAAGATATCATGCTGAGTGAAATGAGCCATTCACAAAAAGACAAATACTATATGATACCTCTTATATGAGGTACCTAGAAAAGTTAAATTCATAGACACAGAAATAGAATGGTGATTTCCAGGAGATGAGAGAAGGGGCATGGGGAGTTGTTGCTTAATGGGTATAATTTCATTTTGCAAGACAGAAAGAGTTCTGGAGATTGGTCACACACTGTGAATATTCTTAACACTACTGAACTGTACAATTAAGAAGGGTCAAGGGACTTCCCTTGCAGGGGGTGCGGGTTCGATCCCTGGTCGGGGAACTAAGATCCCACATGTCGCATGGTGCAGCCAAAAATAAAATAAAAAAAAAAAAAAAATAGAAAGGTCAACATGATAAACTTTATGTTATGGGTATTTTACTACAATTTACAAAAATTATCTTTAAAAAAAGAAGAATAAATAAATATATTTTCAGATATTATATCAGATTATCACTAACAGATTCTCACTAAACTAAAGGAACATTAAAGGATGTAATTCAGAGAGAAGAAAAAAGATTACAGAAAGAAGGCCTTAAATGAAAGAGGGATGGAGGTAAGCATACAAATTGGTTAAAATGTAGAGAAATCTAAATGAAAAAGGACTGGCTGTCAATTCTCTGCTTGTGAGACATCTTTTTTTTTCCTATGAAGTGGACCTGCTGACACCAGCTTCTTGGGTGTGAACACAAAGACTTCTACCCCAAATCAGGCATGCCTTCAAAGGAGGAAGGGATCCCAATTCTTATAACTTTCTGAGGGCAGTTATGGTTTCATCCAATCAAAACTCATTTGCAGTAGGTTTCTGGACAATTATTTTACTGTTCTTAGAAGCAAAGTTTAAAAAATCAAATTGGTAATGCTTGTAAAAAGCTTTCTCAAGGGAACTTTGTAAATATTAATATTCTATTTTTTGCACTTATGAAAAACTGATCATACAAATATATATACATGTATGTGTGTATATATGTTACTATATATAACACATGGTATGCAAATTAATAAAACATCCATAAATCCATGATCCAGCTTAAGAACATTATAAATACTTTAGGAGCCTTCTATGCTCACCCTCACTAATTTTATGCCTCTCCAACTCTGAACAATTGAGCATTTACCATGGCCTTGGTTTTGTCACTTTTAACACATATTTATGCATTCCCAATCTTTTTTTTTTTTTGAGAGAACATAGGGGCAGAATTATAACTTTTTGACTAATCTTTATATTCTTAATGTCCTAAACCTATAATTATTCCTATCTTATAGAAACAACTCAATGCTGATTTGGGAAAAAATTCTGAAGCAAGCTTCCTTCTTTTATTTTCATCTGGATCAATGTCTCCAATGTCTTTCCAATAATTTGGTCAACTTCACCTCTCTTTCATTCATCAGGTTCAATTACTTCTACATCTGCTCTTGGTGTCTGTCACCTTCTTATATCTAAATTTTGTTTCAGATTTGGAACATCACTGTAACCTTCTAGTTGTATCCTTGTCTATAATTTCTCACTTATCTAACTACCAGGTTGATAACGTGATTTATCTTCAAAAGAGTTTGAATGACCTATACCCATCTGTAAACGTCTTCAGCAGCTTTCTCCATTGTCTTGAGGGAAAAAAACTAAAACAAAACAAAAACAGCTCCTCTGGTATAAGACCCTCTGTGATCTGCCATGATATGAACCTTCTAGTTTACTCTTTTACAAGATCTATCTGCCCCTCACTGCTTGCTCCTCTGTATGTATGTATGTCCAGATCTTTGTGCCTACTGATAGCTTAACCAGATTGATCTTGCTACAGTTTCCTCCAGAACCCTTATTTCACCACCTCCTCCTAAGTGGGAAATTTAGTAATCCCATGTAAGAACTCAGTACTCCTTGTGCTAATTTTGTAAGAAGTGGCTTACACCTTATTAACCTCCTTATTTCATTGAGTCTTATACTTTAGTTAGATGTTTACAATTCACTCTCACCAGATATAAAGCTCTTTGAGGTTATAGATTGTCTTAGTGAAATAATTGCTATCTCCCCACCCATTCAACATCCCAGATACAAAATCCAGAATATGGTGTGAGAAAAAAACAAAAAAGCCCATGGAGTAAACTAAAATAGCATTTCTATCTTTCTAACTAAAAGATAAAGAATATATGTGGGAAGTATTGCTCATTTAGCACCCATTGCTATAGATACACAGTTCTCAATGGAATGGCATTTATAGGTATCATTTTCGCCTTTCTTTCTTTCTTTTCTTTACTCTCCTCTTTTTTAAATCACAGATGTTGACATTCTTCCACCAAAAGGCTTCCTGGGTGAAAATGAAAATTGAAAATTCTATTCAGTAATAGGCAAAACAACAGATGTTCCTTGTCTAAACTTTCTACTTTAATTCAAGGACTGTTTCCAAAATCTAGATCTCACTGATTTGGGGCCTGATCCTTTTTTTTTTTTTTTTTTTTTGGTGGTTTCACCTTAGACTTGGGCTGAGGAAAATATGAAGAGTGTCTCAAGAAAAATTCCAGTAGATGGAAGACAATGAAGTGAGAAAATACAGAGGCCAACAGTATAAGAAGTAAGAGAAAGGCCAAAGAGTCATTTACAAGGCATCTAAAAGATGAGAGCATAAAATAAAGTACAATTACTGGCAGGATTTAAGATACTTTGATGCGTTCAGAAACTGAACTGTCAAAAGTTCATCTCAAGTTTCTCTTTTTTTTTTTGCGGTACGTGGGCCTCTCACTGTTGTGGCCTCTCCCATTGCAGAGCACAGGCTCCGGAGGCACAGGCTCAGCAGCCATGGCTCACGGGCCTAGCCGCTCAGCGCATGTGGGATCTTCCCGAACCGGGGCATGAACCCGTGTCCCCTGCATTGGCAGGCGGACTCTCAACCACTGTGCCACCAGGGAAGCCCCTCAAGTTTCTCTTTTAATGGAAGGACATATCAGTCCCTAACAAGGTTTCACTTTGGAAGAAAGGGAAAAGCAACATCATTTAACTTGTGGGCCAGCCAGAAACTGAGTTGTCCTTGAAAATGTCTATTCCTCAACTTTCATATTCAGTTATTTCATATATTTACTCATTGATACCTCAATGATTTTTCCACATTTCACTATCTCTGTTGTTTCCACCCTTGTCCAGGCTTCCATCACCTCTTACTAAAACCACTATAGCAGCCTTGTTTCCCAGAGTCTACTGCTCATCATACCCCCCAACCCAGACCTTTTCAATTTTACACTAAACATAATATCTGTATATTTTTTATGTTTTGTTTTTGTGGCCGCTAGGCATGTGGGATCTTAGCTCCCTGACCAGGGATCGAACATGCAGCCCCTGCATTGGAAGGCAAAGTCTTAACCACTGGACGGCCAGGGAAGTCCCTACACATAATATCTAGAGTGATCTTTTCCAAAGCAAAGATAATCATGTAGTTGTACTCTCCTTAAAACATTTCCTAAGTTTCCATTATTTTTAGTATCAACATAAAAATCATCGAGTTATCCTATAAAGGCTGGCATGATTTGGTTCCTGTTTTTTTAGCTCCATCAGCTCGTATAACACCCTCTTGTTCTGTACTTCACACTATTCAGTCTATACTCACCCTTCTTCAATTTCTTATCATATAGAACATATTCTAATACTTTTCAAAATGCCTGAATAATTATTGATCCTAATGAGTACATCTATTATTAGTGAGAAAATATTATCGCTCAATTTTTGGTTAATAATTGTAAACAGAGTGTGCTAAATGGAGATAAGTCTGTGATTTTTCTCAAAGATAAACTCACCAAATTACTACTAGTTATCAATTTACAATTACAGACAGAAAATCTTTCCCCAATTTTTTTTGAGATAGACCATCTTTTACTTTATACAATTCATAGAGTCTTTGGAAAGTATTTCACATTCACGATAAAGTATGTGAACAACTTTTTATTAGATTTTTATGAATTTCTTGTGAGAGGACCACCAAACTGGCTGTCAGTCTTGGGAGTACCTTATGTGCTTTAACTGTTCTCTCAAGATTTTTCATGATCATTAACCAGGTAGTCTTTTTAAATCTAGGCTAACAATAATTATTTTTTCCCTTGCTCCTGTAAAAAAAATCCTGCACAAAAAGGAAATCTTTGCATTAGCTTTTTTAGAAAGGCTCTTCTCTTAGAGAAAGTTTGTAAATCAATATTTAAACAAGCTTATAACCAATTTATTCAAGTTGCATTAACAGTACTAACCTGAGATGGGTAAAGAGCTAGCATACATACAAGAGCACCTGAGTGCTCAAATACTTTCAGATCTACTAATGGTACTCAAGCCAGTGGAAACTCTTGAAAAACACTGTAAATTTAAAACCTGCACTTCTTATTGCTTTCGTTAAGAAGTTGCTCATTGCTCAAATAAGGTCTGATTTTAAATTGTCAGTATGCTTCAAGGCAGAGGAGTTTGATATATCTATATGGATCACTGATCATGCCTTCCTCCATCCTCCTTCAAATCACTCTATCATGCCTAGGGGGCATGAAACTGAAGAAAAACTGTGTCTTCTTTGATTTTGCAGTCACGGCAAACAGCAGGTGCTCAACTAAGATTCACTCACTAAAACGATAACTGACCCAGAAATCACATTATACCAAAATTTAAGCAAAAATGAAGATAATTCAATGCTAAATATTTAGAATTCAGCCACTGCATTTATATGTATGTTTCATTTCGGCTATATTTTCTACTTTGGGAAACGTTTTCTTTTTTTTGTTAATGTTAATCAATAGCATTACTGAAAACCTGTGATTCAACCTGCTGGGTCAGGAGGTGGATAGGAACAGGTTTTCTCTCTTATTTGTTTAGTCTAGTTCTGTAAAAATACATGCAAAAGAAAGTTGATAACAAGCTTGAACCAGAGGGGGAAACCAGTCTTTACCAATACCCTATATTTTCTCTAGGCAAATACAACTCTTCCCGCATCAGCAAAAAGGAGTCTTCAAATCTGTTTATTTAGAAATCTGCAAATTATCTGTTCTGAAATTTTTTCTTCTTGTGAAACTAAATTTCTAGTTATCAGACTACTATGTGCAACATAATTATAGCATTCTACAATTGTCAGGATATAGCATATTATTAAATCTCTGAATAATCAATTCCAACTCTCAATTAACAACATAGAATTGGATAATAGAAAAAGAATACAAAAGAGATGCAATTATTACAAACTGAATAACAAACATTTTTTAAGATGTAAAGTGAAAATCTTTTACCTCTAGAAATAACAGTTTCTAATCCAGTTCCATTAATAAAAGCCCGCTTAATGGTTTGTGTCTTAATGTCTGTCCAGTATAAACGTTCTTCAGATGCATCAAAGTCTATCACAGTAACATCATCAATATCAGGGACTGTAAAGGCCGTGATAAAGTTAAAATATGGATTATCAATATCCACTCCTCTGATTTCAGAACGTCTTGCATAAAGAAGAAATTTTTTCATTTCTAGAAAAGAAATAGAAATGTGTTTTTCTTTATAAGCTTGGCAAGTTTGATGCTGTCTAGAAATTCTAAATATTATTTGTTGATGATTTAATAGGTTTTTAACACCAGAAAATCATGACCAAGATTTGATAGAAACATGAAGGCAGAAATGATTTATCTATTTTTAAATGAAAGTACTTAATAATAACAAATGTAAAGCAAGTTAGAATCCTTAAGTCATTTTTCTTTAGTTAGAAATGCCAAGAAATTATCAGTAATTGATCTGATCTTAGAATTTCAAACAAACTTGTTAAAGGACATGAACTCTAAAAATGTCAAACAGCCATATTTGTTCTTTGTTTATAACTATAACAATATTGCAGTGCATTAAGTGCTTTTTGAAGGAATCTAAGAACATTTTTTCTATACCATCTTTGAACAAAATGAGATTAAACATTGCTTTTAAAAATCATGTTTATATTTTCCCTATCAAAATTAGGGTTCATATAATGTTAAAGCATGCTGTACTGTAAATTTTTGTGAATCTGTAGTAATTAATATTGTGAGGCATTCTATCATTTCTACTTAAATAGGCACCTTTCTTGCAATGAGTTTGTGAAATATTAGTAGATTTAATAGAAATAGGAGTCACAGATGTTCTATTTTCTTGTTTTTCTCTTTGGGGTTATTGTTGATATTTGAGATATGGTATTATTGTATAAAATTAATTAAAGCCACATGTGCCTAAATTCCTGAGATAAGATTTGATGAATACACTCTTTTTTGCCCTTAAAAGTAAGTGCTTTGCAAATAAACAAAAATTACTAACAAAACAAAACTAAAAAAACCCACAGTCTGATTATTTTTTGAGAAGTTATTTGAGAAGTTCTAATTTCCAAGGCATGGTAGCAACGTCAAAAATACATTTGACTTAATGAGAGAGCAACCATTTATTTAACATCAACAAATATTAACAGAATGTTTCCTATATGCCAATCAAAATTACAGGTCCTCGGAAAACAGAAGTAAATGAGATAAATGAGGGCCTTCTCATGTAGTAGTTTACATTCTAAGAGGGACAAACAATAAATAAAGAACAGAAACAAGAAATATCAAGAACAAGAATACCAGAAACAAGAAAATATCAGTAGGAGAGCTACTGTAAATTAGGTCATCAGGGAAGCCCTCTACAAAGGTGACGAATAGCTAAAAGGAGCCTACAATTAGAAAAGCTAAGAGAAGAGTGTTTTTAAAAGAGGGAACAGCTAGCCCAAAGTCCAGAGCAAACTTGGTATATTCAAGAATGTAGAATATATGTATGAGGTATGTAAATTAGATCTCTATCTGTAATTACACATGACATTATTTTATATCAAAAACCTTATGTAGAGTTCAAGGTACCTTCGCTTTTTTTGAATTCACCTCTAAATTGTGTAGAGTTAAAGCACAGTTCCCAACATATCTTATTATCAACCACCAACTTTTATTAAGTGTCCTTTTTTCTTTTAACATCTTTATTGGAGTATAATTGCTTTACAATGGTGTGTTAGTTTCTGCTTTAAAATGAAGTGAATCAGCTATACATATACATCTAGAGTGAAGTAAGTCAGAAAGAGAAAAACAAATACCGTAGGCTAACACATATATATGGAATCTAAAAAAAAAAAAAATGGTTCTGAAGAACCCACAGTCTGGTTTTCATTCACAAATTTTATTTTCATTTTTTAGTTTAAATATGCTGTTTAAGTATTTTTTACAAACCTGTCCAAGTTACATATTTTACTTCATATTTTCTCCCTTCAACTTGATAATACCCTATAAAATGATGCTAAAGTAACTGTAGAAGAGCAGGAGGAGATTAAAGCTGTTAAGTACCTCTTTATTATGCAGGTTACCTACATCATCATTTTCTGATAATGCACTTTCACTTACAAATCTCCCTGTTTTGTAGAGATAAATTCTGCTAACACACCGAATAAGAAAGTAGCAAGAAAAAAAGTGAATAAGGTAATAAACAGCAAAGTGCAGCATATCACATATTTAAAGAATTCGTCAGTCTCCCCAAAAGTAGATGAATCAACAGTCTGAAAATAGCACCACATCTAATGTTTTTAAGGACATTAAAAACCTCTTCCGCTTTACTTTGAGGAAAATCTGAATGATAATACAATTTGAGAGAATTCAATTTGGAGTTTAGATAAGAACTGTAAGAAATTTACCATAGCAGGTCTTCTTGTTTGAGGAAAGCTTCATCAAGTGTGGGCAAGCACAAGCAGCACTCCTATTATGATTGATCAGACACATATGAGAGCAGGGGCCTCTGCCATCATTAGCTGCACAGGGATTGGGAGCTGTAATTACACAGTGAAATATTAAGAGTGAAGAAGGAAGACTAGATTAGGGAACCTCTGAGTTTGACAAGGGTTTATTCACGTAATGATTCAAAGTGAAGTTCCCTACATAGCACCCATTACTCGAGTGATTAATACGACAATAACAGACAATCATACACAACAATTTCATGAATAAAAACATTTTTCCTCCTTGAAGATAACAACTGACTGCCTCAATTTCCTCTAAGAGGAATGGTATGCATTCTATTGCTTTAGAAGCAAAAAAATTTTTTTAAGGATTTAGTCTGAGAAATAATCAGGAATAATTATCACATTTAGTATAAAATAAACTCAGGTAGACTATCATGCCAGTGTTGGGAGTTCCAGTGGATGCCGTTATTTTCCTACCATGGCATATAGATTCCCTTCTTGCCTTAGCACGACATTCTGAACAGTTTCCATAGGAAACTGCTGTTACATATATTGTACACCCCTTCAGGCCATTTCTTCTTTTTCAAATCAGAGGCCTATGTGAAAAACATGTTTGTCTTCCTTCATTATAATGACATCTACTTCTTTTTTTTTTTCTGTATTAACTTATTCCATGGCTAAAGTTTGCTCCACATGCTCATACTTACTATATTCCATTGTATAAAATGATATATTCAAATTTAGAATGGAATATTAAATTTTGCAGTTCAATGTCATTCTCTCATTCTTTTGTGTTTCTTATTTTGTCATCATGCCTTTTGGATAAGATTTTAATGTCAATTGATCAAACTGTTCTTTCAAATCTCATTTTTATAGAGACTATCTTGTAGAATAAATTCTTTAGAACTGTGTTTGTCAGTTGAAGGCATGAAAGAGTTATACCTTCTGATCCCACCAGCAATATTTTAGTTTTCAACTAAAATCTTCCTAACAAATGGATCTACTGCTCAGTGTAATAATATTAGTCTTGTAGACTTATAAAGCACAAACAATAAAAATCAATAGATTATAATAAAAATTGTAGAAAAATTAACTGAATTTAATAAATACTCAACGTGGCTTTTGCCAGTCTTCACACCCTCCCCACAAGATAACAAAAACAATTCATGTCTGTGTATGTGATTTAAAAAGTAAATAAAAGGAAATGATGGGCTTCCCTGGTAGCGCAGTGGTTGAGAGTCCGCCTGCCGATGCAGGGGACACGGGTTCATGCCCCGGTCCGGGAGGATCCCACATGCCGTGGAGCGGCTAGGCCCGTGAGCCATGGCCGCTGAGCCTGCGCGTCCGGAGCCTGTGCTCCACAACGGGAGAAGCCACAACAGTGAGAGGCCCGCGTACCGCAAAAATAAATAAATAAATAAATAAAAATTTAAAAATAAATAAATAAATAAATAGAAATGAAAGACTCAGAAACATTTTCCGAAGCAAATCAGTTAAGAACAAAAATTATTAGAAAATACTGGAAGCTAAAGTTGAAACATTCTGTAGGAGTGCATGTCCCTCTGTCACATGGTATAAATGCCACATATTCTACTTTCTTCCCGTTTAACTTCATCTATCATAATTGGAGTCTCTAAAGAATTGCAGGTTAGAGAAGCAAGAGGTTAGATGGGAAGGTTTTTAAGGAGGAAAAACGTTACAGAAAAGGTGGTGAAATGAAGAGGCACTGTTGGAAGAAGGAGTAAAACAGAAAAATTAAGAGGAGTAAAGGGAGGAAAAGGAAGAAGAGGAGAAATTTGTTTAAAAACATTGACATAGGAAATGCTATTCCTCTCAAAGAATTAAAAGCCTAATCCATGACAGCTCAATAATAGGTACTTAGATTTCGCTTTGAACATCATTATCTTTAGCCCAGAATCATACTAGCTCTTCTCAACATCCTGTAATTGTGGTTAAAAACTTTTAAAAATCAATGATGACATATTAAATTTCTCTATTCATACTAAAGTAAAAAATATATTGACTTTGTAGCCCAATATCTGTATTAATGATAACACTGTAAGGTTATATTCACAATATTTTATGCTTCACAGCATGGAAAAAATCCACAAAAACTTCTTTCACTTTTTATCTCTTCTCACCTTGAAAGAGTGGTGTTAAATCTTTTTGAAGTTTCTTTCTAATCATGCATTTAAACAGATACCTATTCTAATTACCAAATTAAGGAGTTTGGTTCACATACTCACATTTTAATATAAAGCAGGGATTAGCAAATGTGGATCCTGGAGCCATCTGGCTCACTGCCTATTCTTGTAAATAAAGTTTTATTGGAATATAGCCATGCTCATTAGTTTACATATTATCTAGGCTGCTTTCACACTACAATAGCAGAGTTGAGCAGTTTCAGCATAGACCACTTGGCCTACAAAACCTTAAAATATTTATTTTCTGGCTCTTTACAGAAAAGGTTTGCCAACACCTGATATAAAGTAATTAAATATTTTATGAGAAATACTATTGCAAAATCCAATATCAATACAGAGGTTGTAAACTCCTACCAAACCAAGGCTATCCCATTCATTGTATCCAGGAGATGGGAAAAGCTGAGCAGTCGATGGAATGCTATAAGCAATCTTAACAGATAAAATTCATATATAGGTGTGCAGACCGGGTTTACTGATTGTTCATATTATCAAAACTCAAGGTGACCAAAAAAAGAACCTCAGATACTTGTAACACCCCTCATATTTATGCACTGAATACATATTTAGGAAGCACCTCAGTGTTCTGCTTAGTTTTAAAAAGCTGGATATCATAGTAGACAAGACATAGTTCTTGCACCAAAGAATGTAAGAGTCTGTACTCTAAACCCATACACCATTCTCTCCAATTCTATGGTGACTGGCTCAATTTAGGTTCTCTCCATCTCTTGCTTGGATTGCTGCTCTAACTTCCTAAATAATCTCTTGATTTTCAGTCTCTTCCCATTGCCTACAGTTCTTTTTCTAAAAAAGACTTGATCATATAGCTGCCTTGCTTAAAAATCTTGGATAGCTTCTCACTGGCTACCTCACAAAGTCTCAAATCTTATCTGCTACCACTTCCCGCAAGATTACTTAGCACTAGCCACACTGGCTTACTTGCTGCTCTTTTTCCTTTCAGCTTATTTTTTTTTAAATCCTGATCCACTGTTTCTTATTATTTAAGATGTCATGTCTTCTAAACTCACAAAATTTTAACTTCAAAGCATTTTTAACTTCTTGGATTTTTAACTTCTCTTTCACTACCATATTTAATAAGTTGTCAAGTATTATCAGACTTCCCCTATTACATGCTCCTTTCTTTCCATTTTTCTCTCTCCTCTTCCAACATAAAATTTTAGTTCATCACTTTTGAGTAACCACTACAACCATGTAACTGGTATTCTATGGTACTGCCAAAAATATAACAATCTCTCTTTCTAAGATACCATCTTATCTTCTAGCCTCATCTATCACTTTCCTTCTACATACACATTATGCACATGCTAAAAAGAACTCCTTATTGTTCTCTGAATATCTATAGCTTGTCCTTTTCCACTTTCACATAAGGTACTTTTCTTTCTATAGAATTTCATTATCCTTCCTTCAAGAATCAGCTCAAGTCATTTTTCTTTCACAAAACATTTTCTTCATTTCTAATGAAGCCAGCTAATGCTGATTTATTCCATCACTAAATATTAGTTTTAATTATTACTATACAAGGCATTAGGCATTTATTGTTTACTGTCCTATTTTCTAATTGTCTGTGACATATATTCATATATTTTATATCAGTATACCGTGGTCTCTCTAGGTAAATCAGGGGTAGGCAAGTTTTTTTTCTGTAAAAGGCCAGATAGTAAATATTTTCACCTTTGCAGCCCTTATGCTCTTCTTAGTAATTATTCAATTTTGCTATTGCAGCACAAAGCAGCCATGAAATGATATGTGAATCAATAGGTATAGCTATGTTTAAATAAAATTTTATTTGCAAAACTGGCAGAAGGCTGAAGTTAGCCTGAGGGCCTTAGTTTGTCAAATTCTGAGCCTTAGTTTGTCAAATTCTATGCTGGCAGGAACTATGACTTATCAACATACATATCATTTTTTCCTAAAATTTCTATGGTACCTATTATTGTGTTAGACTTAAAGACATTTGGATTCATATGCATACTCATCAATGTATGTGTGTACATGTTCTAAAAAGGCAACAATCTAAAATTTCAAAAGTAAATTAAACTTCTAAAGCACTTCATAGCTGTAGGTGAAGAGACTAAATAATGCAAAACTACAATACTTTACTGGAGAACCAAATGTTAATTATGCAATCATATAAGACTGATGTATGCTCTGAGAAGAAAACAGTATCATTAAAGATAATTTCATATTTCATGCATACTATGTTTAATTGCAGTCCTCTTTTCATCAGCAAAAAATAAACACTTTAAACCCAATTATTTTATCCAGTAAGATCAAATAAAATATATGTGTTGATGCAATTTAAAATATGTACAATATTTATTTACCTCATAAAACTAAGCTCAAAGCAGAAAAATGTCAGGATCCAATGTGTTAGATAAGAGGAATATTGTGTAGCCATTTTTGATAGTAACTAATATTCATCCTGTTAATGAACTTTATTGGTATAAAAACAATTACTAACATAAGAAAACAATTTATCTATAATTTCCCTTTTAGAAAAGAATATGTTGAAGTGAAGTTTCAGAAGGATCTTACAATTAAACACTAATCCCTAATCCTATTTTCCCTTTGACAAATATCTTGAAATTGCAATTTTAATATTTGATGTTGAAGAACTAGAGTGAATTCCTTATTTAAAACACACATATATAACAAAATGTGTGCAAGTAAAAGGCATTCTTATTGCTTTAGTTTCACCAGTTTCCAGCAATACTGGGTATGCAGGAGTTACTTTCATCAAATTATATTTTACAGATTAATTTTATACTGTATTCTATTTTTATGAAGTAGAAAAAAAAATCTAAAAATCTTATATGATCTTCCATAGATACCTGTATTTCAGAGAAAATTTTTTTAAAAGCCACATATACTATTTTCATTTATTTGTGCACACTTTTCAGTAACAGAGTGAAGTCCAACATGTAATATCATGTTATATTTATTGGTGAAGTGTATCTTAAAATATCAATGAACTTTCAGATTTTCTAAAGAGGTGATATGTCTTTCTGACTTGCTGTTTTATTTCACTTGCTGTATAATTTAAAAGAAGAAACATCTGTGTCAGAAAAGTTTCTATCTTTACAATGATTTTTTTCCACTGATTAACTAGATTTTATTAAGCTTTGTGTGAGCAAATCAAAGATTTAATACAATGATTTAATAATCACAAAAATTTTTATCTAAAACAGTGATTCTCAACCAATGGCAGTGGGGGTGAGGGGGGATTTTGCCCTGCAGGGGATATTTGGGAATATCTAGAGACATTTTTGAATGACATAACTGGGGGTACTATTGGCATCTTAGTGGATAGAGGCTAAGGATGCTAATAAACTTCCTACAATGCAAAAGAAAGCCCCTTACAACTAAGAATTATCTGTCTCCAAATATGAAAAGTACAGAGGTTGAGAAGTTCTGATCCTGGATTAGAACTATGGATTCTGCACCTTAATGTATCTGAATGAAGAGTGCATAATCACGTACATTTGTACAACTGAGGCAAGTAAATCAAACAACCAGTACGAAGGAAGAAAGAATTTTATGATTTCTTTGTTACTAATCTTTTCCACTGCTCCAAGGTAAACTGTATTGTACCATATTTTAAAAACAGCAATTTATAATGCAGCTAAACTTACTGCCTGCATATAAGTTCATTTACAGTTTAGTTGTTTGATATTTGTATTCTATTTTGCCAAAGAAATAATGCTAAAAATGGTAATTAAGTTTTTCAGGTAAACCAACAAAACACACTAATTCAAAATATGGTTTAAAGATGATACAGAAAGATTTATTGAGAAATTAAATTAGGTGCTAGTCTATATAACTGGTAGAGGAAGCAAAAGACTACCTGTTATAGGAAGGAGGTATAAGAGTAGAAAGTGAGTTCCATGGTGATTTTTCATATTAATAGCTGGAATGAGGTAGCAACATGTCTTTGGCATGTTTCAACTCTTATTTCTCCTCTTCATTGCTAATTTTGTCTCTCTCTACTACTAGACTCTCAGTACTGCACAATGTTCTAAGACCTCATAGAAGCCTAACAAATTTACTCAAATCTCAAAAATTCCTCTTTGCTTTGCTATCACCTGCCTTTCACTTTGCCTCAGTCAGAAATCTCACCCCTTCAAAGCTGCTGATATCAACAAATAAAGGTGGAAGCATTTTAACTGTTTCACACCACCTTACCATTCTTAGACATATTAGTATTTTAAGCTAAGGTCCATTTTAAATATTAAAATAATAAAAAAATCTCCTACTGATAGTATATAATTATATGAAAGAAAGAGATACTAAAAAACAGCAGGGAAAACAATAAAAAAGAGACAAACTTCAGATCTAAATACACATGCAGACTGAAAGTGAAGGTATTGAAAAAGATATTCCAAGCATATGGAAACAAAAAGAAAGCTTGGTAACAATATTCATATCAGATGAAACAGACATTAAAACAAAGACTGTAACAAAAGGAAAAGGACATTACACATGACAAAGAGATCAATACAGCAAGAGGATATAACACTTGTACATATCTATGCACCAAGCGTAGGAGCGCCTATATACATAAAGCATATATTAACAGACATAAATGGAGACTATGTCTCCTAAGCTGATTGCTATGAAGGTTGTCTTTCTTTGTATTTACATTTTGTTACTTAAGAATATAGTACTATTGTTTAATAAGTTATATTTTTTAGTAAAAAGACTTGGACATTTATACTAATATCTAGCCTCAGACATACTTAGGATCACTAGGACATATGCAAACAACTCCACTGAAATTGTTCTAAATAAAATTGCAGCTGACCCTCCTCCAGGTTGCCAAATCTAATGAATACTGTGCTGTATGTCTTTATCTTTCTTGACTTCTCTGCAAGAGTTAACATTTTTGGCCACTGTCATCTTGAAACTCTTCTCTTACTTTTTTTGACTGTGCTCTCTTTTGGTTCTGGAATCCCTTGGCCACCCTCTTCTCAGCATCCTTCTTGCCTTTCTCTTGAATGTTAGTTTTCTCCAGGGTTCTGTCCTTGTCCTTTTCTCATTTTCTGTAATACTCTTAGGAAATCTCATTTGTTTTCTTGTCTTCAACCTACAATTGAATGACTACAAAAGCTCTAGCTCCAGCCCAAACTCTTCTTGCCTTTATTACCCTGAATACTCAACTATGTCCCAGAGGTACCTAAAGTTCCATATATCCAAAGTGTAAATTTTCAGTTTATCCTTTAAATCAGTTGTCAGTAAACTTTGGCCTGCAGGCTAATACTGGTCCATGAGTTACTTTTTTAAATTGTAGGAAAAAAAATAAAGAATAACATTTCATAACACATGAAAATTATATGAAATTTACATTTCATCGTCCATAAATGTTATTGAAACACAGTAACGCTCGTTCATTTTTCATATGACTGCTGTTACACTACCTCAGCCAAGCTGAGTAGTTCAACAAAAACCATATGGCCCATAGGGCCTCAAACACTTAACCATTTGGCCTTCTACAGAAAAATTTTGCTGACCTCTCCTTTATGTGGTCTCTATGTCACTTTTTGATGGTGAAACCAATTACAGAAACCAGAAAAATAAAGACATCCCAAATTTTCCTTTTCTCCCCAAACTCCCCTACTCCACAAATCTCTATCACTATGTTTTACTGACTTCGCCTCTAAGTATATCTCAACTCTACCATTCTCTCTGTCCTGGTATCAGCTATCTCCTCATCTACTGAAGTAGCATCCTTTCAGTCTCCTACTGTAGTTCTGTCTCTCTCCAGTCTGCCCCTTGTACAGATGAAGTCAAGTTTCAGCATGCACATCTGCTCTTATCACTCCATTGACCAAATACTTTTAATGTATTTCTCCTTCCTTTAGGGCAGTGGTTCTTAAGGCAGCATCAGCATTCCATGGGATTTGTTAAAGATGCAAAACCTCAAGTCATACCCCAGACCAACTGAATCAGAATATCTTGGGTAGAGGCCATAAATATGTGAGTTAACGATCCCTCCAGTAATTCTGATGCACGTTTAAGTTTGACATCCCTGGAACCACTTATCCTAAAGGATAAAAATAGAAATTTCTTTGTAAGGGGACTTTCTAAGTCCCACCATGGTTTGATTCCAACCCAATCTCGTTTCCCATTTATTCCCTCCTTACTTCTAGCTGCTCTAACCTGCAAATGAGGAAATAAGAACCCAGAAGTTAATTAATTTGCCTCAGGTAACAAGGCTAGTGAGTGACAGAGGAAGGAATTGAATTAAGTTAAGCCCAAGGACCTTTTAGGACCACACGATGCTACTTTTTAAAATATATTTACTATACTCTTATTTTCAAAATACGTCCATAATAATAATAATTAATTGATCCTAGTTGTTAATTTAGTCTGTTTTCCTTCTAGACTACAAACTCCAAGAAGCTAAGAATTAGTTTGTCCCATGTGAATGTTGTCAGTAACACTTGACTCTCTACCACCATCTGGAGATTTGATATAACAATTCTAAGGGAAATCTCAATAAACAAGAACTCAGTCTTCTGCCAGTAGAGCACAGTGGTTTATGCAAGAGCTCTGGGGTCACGCTCCCTGAGGTCAGATAACTGGGCAATCATCCTGTGGCTATTAGACCTTGAAGAATTTCTCTGCCTTAGGTTTTTTTTTTTTTTTTTTTTTTCACTGTTATGGCCTCTCCCGTTGCGGAGTATAGGCTCCGGACGCGCAGGCTCAGCGGCCATGGCTCATGGGCCTAGCCGCTCCGTGGCATGTGGGATCTTCCCGGACCGGGGCACGAACACGTGTCCCATGCATCGGCAGGCAGACTCTCAACCACTGCGCCACCAAGGAAGCCCTGCCTTAGGTTCTTTATCTGTAAAACTGGATTGCTAATAATCATCTTCATGGAATTACAATGAAAATTAGTGTTAGGTGATATTATTATAATTATTAATATTGTTCTTATAAAGGGCTTAGCTAGACTCTGTAGTTAACACAAATAAATAAATGATACTCCTTTACTCAAATATTTTATTATCTCTGTGGGTAACTAAAACAGAATTAGGAAAATATTAAATAACCATACATGTTCCAAGTACTGAGATAGTTCTTATGGTGTTAACCATGAATGTGAAGCAGATAAAATCTGAATTATACAAAGATTTATAGTTGGTATGTGGTTTTGAAGTGAGAAAGCCTCTCAGAAAAAGATTTTTCCTGAAAATCTTTGTGCAGATTGAGAGTAATATCTGTAAAGCACTAAATAAAACATGATATAAGTGTGTACTTTTCTTATTTTTACAAAGTCATGATGATGAAACCATTTTTACTAGTGCGTAATCATGCAAGACCAGATCTCATTATCCAAACAGAAACTAACATATGGCTCAAGAAGAGTTTATCATAAAACCTTTATGATGTTTTTGTGTTGTTTTTTAATATACTCAAAATTTATTCAATTAATAACTGTGTTTTTCTGATACAAATATATTTAGAATAGATGGCTTCATAAATGTAAATTATTCATTTTTACCTTAAAGGGAAACCTACAATTTTGATGTTCCTGCTCATTAAAAAAGTGACAAATATGTTTAATTATGGAACTTCCCTCTGTGCTAAGGAAACAACTTTCTCCCCATGTAGTTATTCAGTAAATGCCCATAAGTATCAACTACATGCTGTAAATTCCCAATATATACCAGACACAGAAAATAAAAAATTTAGGTTAGAGTGTCCAGTTATCAGTCCAATTAGTGGAATAGAGTGAATATATATCTTCCAAGGCATATGGAGATACAATGTGATTATACTAAATTATAATACAATGTATATAAAATTCTAGTTCTGAATTTCCCAGTATTTCACATTTAAATTTTTGTCCTCGGTCCCTACGGTTGCTGTCACAATAAAACTATTACTTTGTGTCCTTCCTACTTTACTCTAGACTTTCTTGCTTTACTTTTTTGGCACAGGAGATACTATATATCCAAACCACCTGCCTTACTTCCAATTTCCCTCTCTTTAATATCATCTTCACTTTAATATCATAACTTCATGGCTAATATATAAATCCTAAGTGTCATTTCTATGACTAGAAATATTTGGATTTGGCACCAAAATCAAAGGCAAGAAAAGTAAAAATAAACAAATGGGACTACACCCAACTAAAAAGCTTCTGCACAGCAAAGGAAACCATCAACAAAACAAAAGGGCAGCCTACTGAAGGGGAGAAAATATTTGCAAATCATATATCTGATAAGGGGTTAATATCCAAAATATATAAAGAACTCATAGAACTCAATATCAAACAGACAAAAATCTGATTAAAAATTGGGCAGAGGCTCTGAATAGCCATTTTTCTAAGAAAGACATACAGATGGCCAACAGGCATATGAAAAGGTGCTCGTCATCGCTAATCATCGGGGAAATGCAAAATCAAAGCCACAATGAAATATTACCTCACACCTGTCAGAATAGCTATTATAAAAAAGACAAGAAATAACAAGTGTTGGTGAGGAGGTGGACAAAAGGAAACCTTGTGCACTGTTGGTGGGCATGTTAACTGGTGCAATCACTATGGAAAATAGCATGGAAGTTCCTCAAAAAATTAAAAATAGAACTACCATATGATCTAGCAATTCTACTTCTGGATATTTATCCAAAGAAAATGAAAAGACCAACTTGAAAAGATATATACACCCCTATGTTCATTACAACATTATTAACAATAGCCAAGAGATGGATAAAACCTAAGGGTCCATCGATGGAGAAATGGATACAGAAGATGTGGGATGTGCGTGTGTGTGTGTGTGTATAATGTAATATTATTCATAAAAACGACAGAAATCCTGCCATTTTTGGCAACATGGATGAACCTTGAGGGCATTATGCTAAGTGATATAAGTCAGATGGAGAAAGGCAAATACTGTATGATATCACTTATATGTGGAATTTAAAAAACAAAAACAAAAACACCAAGCTCATAGATACAGAGAACAGAACAGACTAACAGACCGGTGGTTGCTGGAGATGGGTGTGAGAGGCAGGGGGGAGGCGGGGTTTGCCCATTGAAATAGATGAAGAAGGTCAAAACGTACTAACCTCCAGTTATAAAGTAAATAAGTCATGGAGATGTAATATACAGCATGATGATTATAGTTAATAGTACTGTATTGTATATTTGCAAGCTGCAAAGAAAATAGATTAAAAAATAAATATAGAAATAAGAGAGAATGATCTAATTTTCATTGGGGTTCAGTGATGCTATTGCTTCTTGGAAGAGCTTATGTTCATGTATTTATTTCTGGCAACTACAAAAGATTATATAACTTGCTAACAGTAACAATAAAACCCAAGACTAAAAAATATGGAAAATGATATTTATGGATAGACACATGCCTTAAAATTATTAGTGACGAATAGAAATGAACTAAAATCAAACTAAGTGTCCAAAAATAGACAAATAATTGGGAACAATTTTGATAGTCACATGTGATGTGAAAATACGCAGTTATTAAAAACGAGATAAGGCATCAACGATACCAAGAGAGTTGCTAATGCTAAGTGTAAAAAGGAAGATACAAAATTAAAAATAAAGCATGATATTAAATATGAAGAGATACAAAGGCTTTCTTAATTTAGCAAAGAATGAATCATGGACTATGAAGTTGGGCATGCTCATTGAAACCCTGGTACCGCCTGCCTTTCAATGAGATTTATTACTCTGAGTCAGGTTACTTTACTTCCCTGAGCTGCAGCTTCCTCATAGAAAGTGGGAATAACTACCTTGTTTGATAGCTCTGATGAATAGGAAAAAAAAGTGAAACCTAAATGGCACGTAGTAGTTCATCAACAGATAGTGAAACTTTTGTTTATTACTGTGTTATTCAATACCTCTGTTGAAATAACCAGAAGAAACAACATGGAAATGTTTGTTGCTCTAGGAGCTGGAAAAATAGGTTTACATTTTTTCTGTTCCCTGTTTTTCTACATTCTATAACTTACTGGTAATGAGCAAATATTATTTTACGATGTTAAATAAACTTTTAAACATCCCTTTTACTAACATAATTTTTATGTCATGCACTAGTGTATGAGGAGTGGTGATAGATGGTAACCTGAATGTAGAGAAAAGAGATTTGATAATCTACTCATTCGACTGCACCTGGATTCTCTTGATAAATCAATCATATTGCTCTCCTTCAGATTGTGTTCCACATTTTTATTGGCATTTTTCATTTAAAAATTGATATGATTATAAAAGTATGATATTAAGGCCATTATGAATTATTTACATATGAGAAAATGTGTTCAAAACTGTCTTAAAACAGTAATGTAACCTAAATTTCAACAAAAGGAGGCTAGGAAAATGATATGATCGCAACAACTGTTACTTTTTAACAGTTAACATATATATATAAACACAAAGCACTGATTATGTATGAGACACCATTCTAAGATCTTTTCACATAATAACTCATGTTTGATATGCTTATGTTAAATGATGATTAACTCATGTTTACTAGATGTTATGATGTAAATACTATTATCTCAAGATGAGGAAACTGAGGCACAGAGCGGTTAAGTAAACTGCCCAACATCATACAATTAATAAATCATAGGGATAGGATTTGAACCCAGGCAGTTGGACTCTCAAGGCCATGCCATTAACTCTAAGTTCTTATACCATAAAAAAAATTAGATTTAAAATACCCACTAGTGCTCCCTATTTCATATGTTTACTCTTTGATTTGTTTCTTCTTAATCCCATATAATAACAACATTAGACACCAAAAAAAATTCTAAACTAGATTTTCTTTTTTAAAAATTCTAAGTGTCCAATAACCGAACTGGAAACTTATGTGTATAATGAACACTTACTTGTAAGAAAACTGGTGTTAAAACTTTAATTAATTTCCTACTTGGAGGATTAGATAACTTCAAAGAGTATTTCTAACCTTTATTTCTTTAATTTGTGAGATATACATTTCAATTTTATAGAACCGAACGTCATATATTTTTAAAATGTATTAACATGAACCTCACATTATTTTTCACCAGAAAACAGGGGGTTATTATTGTACTTGTGTTAAAGCTGAAACTTTGTCACCATTTTCATTGTAATTCTACCCTTGGGAATAAAACAGTCAGTAGATTTCTGCATCTTCCCACCTCCACCCCCCCCAGCAGTGAAAGCATTAATTCACTGAAGCAGATAAACAAGATGGATAATGATTGTTATATGCTCAGTGATCCTTACAATGGGGAAAAGTAGAATGTTCTCTGATCATTCTCAAATTTGGGAACTGACTGAATTTCCTTTAGGAAATAGCAAGTTCTCATCATAGGTGACATTCTCTCTAGTAGACTAGAAACTAGAATATCTGCCCTGAATTCTGGGAAAATAGTAAAAACTTCCTTATTTTATGAGAAGTGGAGAAGACATAAATCATCTTTTAAGTAAAGATGTCAAGAAAATCTCCCCTTAACCAAATGAGTTACACTGAATGTCTCACTTCCTTTCTATATATATGAAATTGTCAGGAAAGCTCGGAATTATCATGTTTCTTCCCTTTCTATGAATTTGCTAGGGATCATGACAACGTGTGTAAATCAGGCAGTTATTAAATGAAATACAATGATTCCATTTTGAGGGAGGGAAAAATATAATACATAGACCCAGGCCATTTTTCATGGTCCAATTCATTTAAATTTTTCCAAACATAAAAATTAAAGTTCCCACAAAAGACCAAAAAATGTGGGTACAAAACCATATAAGTACACATTTTTGCAATTATAACAATTAAAACTAATCCCATAAGTGTTTATGACTAGATACTCCTCCATACTGTTGGAAGGTTTTAGAGAAGAATATCTTTTTTTTTTTTTCATGAAGAACTCCTCTTTTACTTTTATTACTTTGATTATATTTCTTTCCTTTTCCTTTTTTTTTGTTTTTCTTTTATTAACATCTTTATTGGAGTATAATTGCTTTACAATGGTGTGTTAGTTTCTGCTGTATAACAAAGTGAATCAGCTATATGCATACGTATATCCCCATATCCCCTCCCTCTTGTGTCTCCCTCCGACCCTCCCTATCCCACCCCTCTAGGTGGTCACAAAGCACCAAGCTGATCTCCCTGTGCTATGCAGCTCCTTCCACTAGCTATTTTACATTTGGTAGTGTATATACATCAGTGCTATTCTTTCACTTTGTCCCAGCTTACCCTTCCCCCTCCCTGTGTCCTCAAGTCCATTCTCTACCTCTGCATCTTTACTCCTGTCCTGTCCCTAGGTTCATCAGAACCTTTTTTTTTCTTATTCCATATATATGTTAGCATACTGTATTTGTTTTCCTCTTTCTGACTTACTCCACTCTTTGTGAGAGACTCTAGGTCCATCCACCTCACTACAAATAACTCAATTTCATTTCTTTTTATGGCCGAGTAATATTCCATTGTATATATGTGCCACATCTTCTTTATTCATTCATCTGTCAATGGACACTTAGGTTGCTTCCATGTCCTGGCTATTGTAAATAGTGCTGCAATGAACATTGGGTGCATTTGTCTTTTTGAATTATGGTTTTTTCAGGGTATATGCCCAGTAGTGGGCTTGCTGGGTAATATGGTAGCTCTGTTTTTAGTTTTTTTAAGGACCCTCCATACTGTTCTCCATGGTGGCTGTATCAGTTTACATTCCCACCAACAGTGCAAGGGGGTTCCCTTTTCTCCACACCCTCTCTAGCGCTTATTGTTTGTAGATTTTTTGATGATGGCCATTCTGACCGGTGTGAGGTGATACCTCATTGTGGTTTTGATTTGAATTTCTCTAAAGATTAGTGATGTTGACCATCCTTTCATGTCTTTGTTGGCAATCTCTATGTCTTAGAGAAGAGTATCTTTTTTATTGTACTAGTGGCCAGAATCATGGTCAGAATCTGGTCAGAATCATGATTTCTTGCCTTATTTCAATTTAGTCAAATTGAAATAGTTATTTCTTGCCTTATTTCAATTTAGTTAAATCCAGTATATTTATTGCATACCTATTTAGGCACAAAAATGATTAAGCTGTTTTCTCCCTTTAATGTTCTCATGCTTTGCACATCTGTAGGATGAAAGGAGGAGAGGAGCTAAGGGTAATAGGAAAGGATTAAGGTGACTGCTCACATAATTTAGGGTATGTAGAAAATCCCATGTGACAAAGAGGATCAATTATATAAGAAAATTAAAAGTGAGAAATTTCTAGTTTCTGGAAAGGTTACTAGATTTAATCAGAGTAAGTCAGAGAGAGAGCACAGAAAATTTTACCAATGAGGACATTTCGGTAGGAGAAATAGTTTCAATGGAGAATTAAGGCCAAATATTGAAGAAAGACACAGGACAGACAGAATTTTTCAACCACAGAGGTGAGTATTTTTAATCAAGTCTAAAATAAGACAATACCACATGAATTTAAAATAAGTCTTGAAGTGTGGTCCATAAGACCAGAAATGCCAAGGAAGTGTAAGATCTGCTTACTCTACACTGAAAGAGGGAGAAAAGGAGAAAATGTATCCTCTTTGAGAAAGAGCTTGTCATTTGAGTATCGTAAGTCTCAAACAAAAATATGCTAATGATAATGGGAACATTATTTGCATTGGAATGAGATTTCCATATGTTATGATATATATCATGATGGGGAAGAGTCAGGTAAGAGGTATAAAAGAATGAGCTGATGTTACACAGAATGGCCATGGTACCCTGGGGAAAAGAAACAAAAGAGAAAGAAAAAGAAATGTGAGGCTTAGAATTAACTCTGACAAGGATTGAGTGGAGGAAATGAAATCACAAAACCAAGGTAGAGATTACTACTGACCAAAATGTGGAATACATGGGGATAGGTAACACACATGTCCATGTGAACTGAATTCTCTTAAAATAGAAAAGCTCAAAGCAGATGGTTTATCCTTTATTATACACTATTCCCTCCCTTCCCAATATACTGCACAGTGACCATTTGCGGGCCAACATAAGTGTGTCCTTGGTGTCTTCCTTTAATTTACTGATCATATTTAGGTAATAGACTCCAAATCTGAAGACATTCCACAGCTTCCCACAGTATCTTTTACTGACGCAATAGCAGTGACTAAAAATTGGGGGACTTGGGTTAAAACACTTAATTTCTAAGATTTCTCTATTTGTGTGTAAAATAAATAAAAAGCAAAGAAAATAAACCTGAGCTAATTAAAATAAAGGCTGGCACCACTTCCATCATACAATACATAAAATATTAATAACTGTTAACTTACAAAAGTTATTTTACAGTTTGAATATTATATGATTAAGGTAAAAATATTTCTGGTGGTTAATTCATAACAAGCACTTACCCTGTGGCTGACGACTGGGATGGTATATCTGAAGGTCAAATGGCTGTGCACTAGTTTTCTGAATCACACTGACATTCTGCCCTGTCCACTTATTGGCTTTTGACAATGTGTTGGTCCTCCAGTCCGTCCAATAGACATCACTCCCATATAGAGACACGGCGAAGGGATGAGAAAGGTATTCATGACCTCGGATGATTTCTATCATGCCTGTTCCATCATAGAGGGCTGAATAAATGGCATCTGACCTACAGAAAAGGAAATGCATCAGTAGTATATCAAAACTCATTCAGATAGTCCAGTGATGTGCTTATACTATTTAGATAAATGACAAAAAATTTGTATAAAAAATATTTTATGGGCCTGTATCTGATTTGTAGAAACATAAAAAAAAGCCATCATAATGAAAACAAACAAAAATCACCACTGATGTCAATGTGTGTATACATGATACGTGCACATGAGAACAATTTTTATTTTGTAAATATTATCTGAGGAAGGTAACAGAAAATAAAGAAAAAAATCATTTTCTAAACCTGGCATCTGTCCAAACTATCCTTTTTTCAAAGTGGTCCACAGTGAGTCCATTAGGCCAAGCCCCTGTTTTCATGTCTTTGTAGATGGTTTTTCTCCCAGCACCACTCATGGAGGCAGATTCAATGCGAGGAAAGTTGGCATCCCAATCTGTCCAGAAAAGAATTCTGAAGAAAAGGAAAGAATACTCGTTTCAGTCATTCAATTCACAAATATTTATTGAGTGCCTATGACATGCTAGGCACTGTCTAGGTAAACAATCACAAGAGAAACAGATGCATTATCTACCCTCACAGGGCTGATAGTCCAGTGGGGGAAACAGACTAAATAAACACATGAATATAAAATTACAGCAACTGAAATATGTGCAAGAATAATTTTGTTATGAGAGAGAATAGCAGGTGTGTGATCTACTTAGAGAAGGTAATCAGGAAAAGAAAGCACTTTGAGGAGGTAATATTTACACTGAATCTGAGAGATGAGGAGAGCAGTATAAAGAGCAGGACGTGAAAAATAAACAGCAGATACAAAAGCCCTAATGGGGGAAAAAAGTGGGTGACTGAGGAACAGAAATAAGGCCAATGTATCAGAAATGGGGCAGTGAGGAGAAAAGGGGCAGAAGGCGAAGTTGAAGAGGGTGACCTTGCAGGTGATCTTGCAGGGTAAGGTAATTATTTGGGCTTTTATTCCAAGGGAATAGAAGTACATTTAAGCAGGGGAGAAACATGATATCATATACAAGTGGATTATAGAGAGGCAGGAGAATGGGTACATCAGGTGGTTATTTTAAAGGACCAGGCAAAGGCGGTAGTGGTTTGGGATACGGTGATAGCAGTGAAGTGAATGGGTTCCAGGAATATTTTGGAGGTAGAACTAAGTGCCAGGACTAAATGATAATTGGATGTAGGGAATGAAGTAGAGAACAGAATCATGGATGACTGTCAGTTTCTTGTTTTGGCATACTCAGAGTAAGGACAGACAGAGGGTGTGCAGGGAATCCATTAAGTGAACTGGGAAAAATGGAAGAGAAACAGATTTTAAGAGCTGGGAATTGAGTGTGCATGGGTGTGGATAGCAACTGAAAGTTTAGTTTTGAATTTTTGGATCTTGAGATGTTAAGACATAAAAAAGGAGATTTCCAGGAACCTGTGTGGTACACCAAGGTGAAGTTCAGTGAAGGTGGCAGAGTTGGAGACATGAATTTGAAAGTATTCTGCATGGAGATGATATTTAGATTCACATGAATGGAACAGATCATATGACAGAGGGTACAGAGGAGAAACAGAAGGATATATATTTTGATTTATACAAACATGCAAGTGTTATAATACAATTTATTTTTTACTAAATACTACTTGTAACTCTACAAATTCATGGTGTTTAAACAGTTCCACACGATAGGCATCAAATGTTTCATGTTGTGCATTTGATTTTTAAGGCTATTAGGCAATAGTTTATGTTTCATTGACTGTGGCCTAAACTGCTGATGCATGTTTCTATAGTATTATAATATAGTTACACAACAATTCCACAATTATTACAACTGGCTAATGTTTGAGTGCTTACTATACGTTAAATACTATTTTCAGAGCTTTATATAGATTATCTCATTTAATCCACCATGAGGCCATGGCTAAAGTTATCCATGTTTTACAGATGAGAAAACAAGCTTAGAGAAGTTAAATTACTTGACCAGGTTATATGGCCAGCAAGTGGCAGATGGAATTGGGAAACTGGATAGCTTAACTTCTGTTCTCATGCTTTTAACATCTAACTCTTTAATATCATGTCACTAAATAAAATAACAAAGGGAAAGCATCTGGTACTGGAGTAGGAACATGGTTGGTAATCAATAAATGGTAGTTGCCTTCTCTACCTTGGTAATAGAACCAACCCAATGGACAGCATGGAGATTTGGGGAGAGAAAATGCAAAGAACTGGAGAGACAGTGACAGTCCAACAAATTTTCCTATTATCAGTTCTGACAACATTTTGGTCAGAAGTGGTAAAGTTACTAGTAAACATAAATTTGTTTTCATTATAATTGTATATAGCCTTGCTATTTTGCAATTCTTCCATTAATATGAATGATCCTTAGGTATATGAATTTGGTGGATATCTTGGAAAAATGAAACAATCCTCTGGAACAAAATTCAAAATGCAATTCAAACTTTCTCCTCTTTTAAAAAATTTATTATATCCATTTAAGGAAATGTGGAGTGATGTAAACTAAGTGTTCATTATGACTTCAATTTTTGAGAGGTATATAATCTCTTATAGGATATGGGAATTACAAATATGAAATGACTGGAAGACAATACCAAACATTATAGAATTTAGTAAGTATGTGTGCTAAAGGCATGTGTGGTCAAGAAGATATTGACCTTCTTGATGAGTAGGTTCCCATACAACTTAAGTACTAGACCTTCAAAAAATGTCATTAAATAATTGTGTCAGTGTTGAATGGTGGCAATGCGTATGCTTTTGCATCAGACAAGCTTGCAATCAAATTTTCGATCTGTCACTGATTCCAGCGTACTTAATCTCAGCCTCCGTTTGCTCATCTGTAAATAAAAACTCTAACAGTACCACTGATCGGAGTATTTGATGAGGTAATGGATGTAAACAATTTAGCACACAGAATGGCTAGCACACAGAAACACTGGTGTTTACACAAGCATCCACACACATATTCAGAGAGAATATTCTTTTAAAGGCAAAATTCAAAGTCATTCCAAACTATTGAAGAAATGGAGAGACAGACACACACACACACAGAGGGAGAGAAAGAATGAGAATTAACACTAATGTCAATGTTTAAATGTTACAACAGCATGTATGTGAAGGTAGATTAGTTTTACAAAGTAAGCATGAGTCAAAGCCACGAGAAAAAAATTCAGAGGAGTAGGTCATAGAATAGGTTTATCTCACAGAATATCTCTAAAAAAATGAGTTTATATTAAAAAAAAAAGTTTTTGTTTCATTAGCATCTTTAGGAGTTTCCATAGCTCTGGTGGTGGGAGTATATCCACAAAAACAAGATCTAAATCATTCATTGTTTAACCACCAACTATTTGAATAAGTTACACAAACTGTTGGGGAAGAATAAAGATGAACATTAATATATCAGAGGACAATGTATTGATAATTGTTGAAGCTGGGTGATAGATACGAGGGAATTTATTTTACAACTCCTTTTATTTTGTGTATTTAAAAATTTTTTAAATAAAAGTTTAAAAGTGTAACTAACCCCAAATTAAGTAAATAGATAATTTTTTAAAATGTACCAGAGAACATTTATAAAATCTTATTGTTGGGAATCTTTTTCTGAAAAGACTAAAGTTTAAGAATAGGATTGTTTTGTATGAGAAAGTGCTAATTATCTGGAAATATCAGTACTATATATTGCTTATAAGTTATCATATGTAATCTGTTGCTAATTAAATAAAAAATAAAACAAAGGTTAATTAATATAAAGCTGGTGGGCTATTTGGTTAAGTAGTTGAATGCCTTTCTTGAAAACGATGAATATGAAATGAATTATGTGTCTCACTTCAAATTTAATTTTGGATGCACACAACTTTTCACTGACACAAGGTTGTTACTTATCAGCTTCCCTTTAAACGTAACATTAAAAAATTAAGATTATTTGAAGAAACAAGACCAACCTAGCATCGATTAAATTTATGATGATATCTTGACAAACAAGGTAAAGTAGAGAGATTTGCAAGTTTGAAAAAGATTAGGAAAAATAATCCCTGAAAACAAAATCCCTGAATTTGAGAGTCATAGGTAGTCTGAGTATCTGTGGATAAGATCCCACTAGATCTAGAGAACACTGTACTCCACACTCTGGATTGATGACCCAAAGACTTCTGAAACACTGTCTTTTGCCTGTATAACAAATAGAGAATCGGTGTCTCTCTTTTAACTTTCTACCTTCTTCTGCCTTATGTGGTTGCAGCAATTCCCAACATGCATATAAGTAACCCTGCAATTCTGCATTCTCTATATGTAGGTTTACCAGAAATAGACACTGTAGACTTTCAAATGCATGTTTCTAGTGGACAAAAATGTATGGCTTGGGACATTCTGAGGAATTATAAAATAAGTGGTCCCTTCATTTCTTCACTAAACATAACAGTATTAAGCTGTTTCTTCTGCAGTGGTCACTAGAGTCCTATCTTTTGTTAATTTAGGTGGGAAATTTCCAACACTTTTTATAAAATACATGTTCTAGAATTAGTTTCCTTAAAAATATTCTTAACCTTGACAATAGTCAGTTAACAATCAATTTTAAAAGTTAATTTCAAGGATCATTGTTTCATAAAATTCTAGGCACTCTTTTTACAGTGTGGTATTTTAAAAGAATCATTTTTCCCTTATTGCTTTCTTTTTATGGTTAAAATGTATTAGCATTTCAATGACTGCATTATTTCTTCAAGTACACAAAGAGTGAATATCCCTTCTTACAGGACGTATGGAAATGTTCAACCATGATTGCTTTTAAAAAAGAGACTACAGTCTACTGATTCTATAGTTCCTGCATTCACAGGTTAGTCTGTATCAGGATTAAATTGGGTAAATGGACCATGAACAACTTGTACCATTATGGGCATGAAAGAGCTATTATAATCTATCAGGTCAAGGTGCAGAAGGTGAAAATAAAGGATCTTGGCAAAAAAAAAGAGGTTATCTATAATCTTTAGGCCTTCTGAAACCAACAATGTTATTAGTTTCATTTAGAAACGTGCCCAGATAAAATTAAAATTTTATTTAGATGTCTCACTAATCTTCACAATTACTATATCTGCTTTCACCAGCTGCAATGGTTATAGCAGAGTCCATTTATTATGACAAATGAAAACTAAATACCAGCAAAGAAGCAAGAAGACACCATGCAGTTACAGGAGCATAAAGGCAATGCAAGTTCAAGAACTGAAGTGAGTACTCTGTAGATTCTGAACTCCCTGGTGCTTGTTACTCCCTAATAATAAGCTTGATGTTTAGAGGAGATTCAAGTACTATTTCAGGTCACTGCAGCAATAAGTGTATTCCTTTAAAATGGAATGAAAGGAAAATAGCTCCTCCCTAAGATTCCCGATTTAGCATCTTGGAATAACTTGTCACTTGGGACACTGGGTCAAAACCCAGAATACTGTAGGAATGTGACATGATAGCAAACATGTCTTATAATGTAAAATGAAGGTCTGTGGCTTCTATGTTGAGGAAGCAAAGTATTGATTAAAGCATTTCTTTTTTGAGATTTGTTAAAAAAGGTCACAAAGACCTTGACTGCTTCAGAAGATCATGTGATGTAAACGTGTTTTATCGGTTTAATGTTATAGCCTGCTTTTTTTCTCAGCTGTGCTGAGGGAACAAAGTGGCTGGTTGCAAACTTTTTCTTTCATTCATTATTGTCAAAGAAGATGATAGTATTGCCCATTAGCGTATTTTACTGTATACTTCACTCTTTAAGGTGTATCCTTGAGTTCTGGTAAGTTTCATGTAAAATAAAGGTCTATTCATATGCATTAATTTACTGAACAAGCACTTACTGAGCACAATTATATATATCAAGGGCAGTGAAGGATTTCATAGACATGGAAGCAACTCTGCCATCAGAAAGCTTATGATCTAGTAGGAAAGGTAACAGCATTTACACAAACTACATTTCTCGAAAAATTATCCAGTGGGTTTATCCTAAAATAAAATTTTTCAAAAAAAGTTTAAATGTCTTTGGAGTTTAAATGTCTTACCTATTTCATCAATAATGTGAGAAATAGGGGAATACTTATTTTTACTAGTCTCTCAGCTTACTTTATGAAAGGTCCAATGTTTAAAAATGTCTATGAACTTTTCACCAAAATATCCAATAAACCTGAAAATAAATTTTAATATTTGCACTACATTTTAAAAATTTTATTGCCATATTTTAAATTTAAATTTACAACTGGGATCTAAAGGTATTTACGTGAACCTCATATTTAACCATATCAATCCTTTATAAAATAATTTTTAATAATAAAAATTCTATCATATCATATGATACCCAAACCTGTCAAACTTTTAATTTATTCCTAGAGTTAGTGAATTGGTACTGCCATTTGAACTTTGGTCATTTACGCCAGAAACAATTTTACAAGTGCTATTTCTTCACCCATTAAATAAAATTATTACCACTGTAATTATCTTAATTAGCCTCACAATTTCGTAGTAGCAATGGAGGACATCAACTTTCTCAGAAGCATTATCAAGTTTTCCTTCCTCAGAGGCTAGCTTTCTATACTAACTTTCAACTCTTAGAGAATATTTTACTTCTGGAAATCCCCTTATACCACTGAAATAGTGCCTGATATTTTCATTTAAATAGCATTTGTGGGTTGTGTGCCTTTTGCGTTTCTGTTTTCTTTTTCTCTTCTCAGGTTGGCTGTTCCCCAAACAAGCTGAGATAAACAGGTTTATTCTAAGCATTGTCAGTTCCAAGCTATAGGAAAAGAAGCTTCAATTCCCAGATCTACTGCTTTGCTTGATCAGACTATTTTCAAGATTTTTATACACCTGTTTTATTTATTTGTTTTTTTTCTCTCTGTGTGCCATTTGTTTTTTTGGGAAGCAGTTCTCCTACCATGTTGGTATACTTGCTAAAATTACAACTTTCTCCAAAATACCACTTTCCCTTATACAGAAAGTTTCTCATGCAGATACGGTGTTGGTACAACATAGATAGGTCTAATAGGTGAAAAGTTCACACCAGTAGCTGTTACACTGAGGGTAAAAACCTCTGTTGATGATGGACCTCTGTGGGAAGTAAAGGGTCAAGATTGGCAATCTACTCATAACCTCAGGGAGAGTCTGCTCGAAAAAGGGAATTTTTCATTAGACACAGATGACCTCTTCCTAGTGAACTGTTATTACAGGAGGTAATGAGTGAAATGGGCAAAGCGTAAACCATGTAAACTGGAGGACATACCTCCAGGCTAGAAGATACAACTGCCTTACTTCACTCTGTATGACAGTCTCTAGGTCCATCCACCTCACTACAAATAACTCAATTTCATTTCTTTTTATGGCTGAGTAATATCCTATTGTATATATGTGCCACATCTTCTTTTCCATTCATCTGTCGATGGACACTTAGGTTGCTTCCATGTTCTGGCTATTATAAATAGTGCTGCTATGAACATTGGGGTGCATGTGTCTTTTGAATTATGGTTTTCTCAGGGTATATGCCCAGTAGTGGGATTGCTGGGTCATATGGTAGTTCTATTTTTAGTTTTTTAAGGAACCTCCATACTGTTCTCCATAGTGGGATGGACTCATATACACTACCAAATGTAAAATAGATAGCTAGTGGGAAGCAGCCACATAGCACAGGGAGATCAGCTCGGTGCTTTGTGACCACCTAGTGGGGTGGGACAGGGAGGGTGGGAGGGAAATGCAAGAGGGTGGGGATATGGGGATGTATGTATATGTATAGCTGATTCACTTTGTTATAAAGCAGAAACTAACACACCATTGTAAAGCAATTATACTCCAATAAAGATGTTTAAAAAAAAAAAAAGATACAATTGCTGCTCTGTTGATTGTGGCCAGATCTCCCTACTTTTTTGAAAGAAGCCAGAAATCCAGAGTTGTATACAAAATCTTTCAATATTTTAAATTTTGGCAACTAATTCAAATAAATGTCAAACTCTGTGGAAGGTAAAACAAACACAGCAATGAGAGTTGCCAGTTTGGAGCCTTGGTCTAGAAAAGCTGCCTTGTCCCTTTAATTTCTGTATCTGAATTGAGGAAAAGGAAAACAAACAGACTTCCCAATCTATTGATTTCTGGGTCTTGGGCATAAACCAGGGCACAAAGCAGAGAGTGTGGGCCAGGAAGCTGACTTAAACACAAGGCTCCCTTTTCTCTCTTCTTCATCTCATTAAAGTCCCTCCTGGCTGACTCCCCCCTCGCCTCGGTCCTCCCTAGACTTTGTATTACTTAAAGGTACAGAGCCAAAAAAAATTTCCTTTCTACCATCCTTTAGACTTGACAATGATTTTGGATTAACGAAATAATTACCAAAGAAATAAACAATTAACAGCAAGAGCAAAGCATTCCCATGTAGATGAGTTATATATTATCTTCCACATTTTCCCAGCTCCTCAAAACAACCTAATTATAAAGAAATTATTATCCCTGACTTACAAAAGAGAAAACTGAAATCTAAGGGAAGACAATCCACTGTCTCTCTTCTGCTCTTTCACAAAGGAACACAGGGAAACAGTGGGGGCAATAACCTGAATTATACATTTGACCTTGTTTTCCAGAATCATGTGTCTTGTCCTTCAAATATCCCAGTAGTTAGCATCTCAATACTGGACTCTTTCAAGCTTATTCTAATATTCTTTCAAACTAACTCCAAGTATATACAAGTATCAATATAGATATAGGGTGAGGTGGTTAACATTGGTGACTGTTTGGACCAAACACTGTGGTTTGCAACCCTTAGAAACAATTACAGCATCTCTTTGGCAGGTCAAAAAGAAATTCATTAAATTACTGCTTAAAATAGAGTTACAATAGCTTCCAAAGGGGCTGAATGCCCACATTTAGAAAAAAAAGTTCTATCCTCTAAAAGTGCCTATGTAAGCAATCCTATAACAAAATTCATGGTAACAAACTAAAACTGGTTGAGATATATCTATATTTAGAGCTATGTATATATAGATATATGTACACACACACACAATTATGTATGTATGTAATTGTATATGTACATATAAACACACACATATATACACAACTATGCACAAGTATATATACACACATATTTACATGCACAAAATAAGCACTATGACTCATAATTTATGAGATAATAGAATTCAGTATTAATTTGAAAGATTATTTTTTATGCCAAAGTGAATCTGTGAAACGCAAACTTCTTTACCCATATCTTGGGTCCAAAGCGATGGCCCTGGGGTGTTCCATAGCTCCTGCTATGAGTGTAGTTCTTAAGGAACCATCTAGTTTGGCCACTTCGATTTGGTCCAGATTGCTGTCTATCCAGTATATGTTGCCTGCTATCCAGTCAACTGTTAGTCCTTCTGGGGTAGCCAGGCCATGCTCCACAACCACTTCAATGGCACTGACACCTACAAAAAAAGAGAAGCCAACACTTGCACCCATTCAAGGAACATGTTAAACACAAAGGAAAAAGCCTACTTATTAGCAATATGAAGTACTTAACATTAGATTAACCTTGAGAGATATAGTGCAAAAGTGTTACCTGGCACAGAGGAAACTAAGAAGGCCCCAAATTTAGAATCACTTATCTTTCCCAGCAGAGTTTTTTAATCTCTTAAATCCTTTCAGTGACAGTATAACAAAATTTCAAAACAACTCTGAGGCTAATAACAATGTTTAGGTTGCAAAAAAGTTATTTCGTGCTTCTGACTTTTTAGTCAGAACAAGGGATTTTGGAAATAATAATGATGTGCTGGTTAAAATTGGTGCAATTTAATTCAAACGCTGATCTTCAGGGGTAGAATAAAAAGAAAAAGTCCACCTGGGGTAACATGCATCATAGCTAGTCAGCACCCACTCTTTTTTTGAAGCATGCCTGATAAGATCACTCTTGCTGCGTTTAACCTTAACAAAAGCCCCAAATCACCCACCTCCACACCATAAGCCAAGTTTTATGGCTTGCATGTTATATATCCTGCAAGCCATAAGACTTGCAGGATATAACATGTTTGCAAATAAGAGAAGAAGGCAGTAGTGTGGTCTAAATAAAAATAAGCAATTTGGTAATACCCAGCACTATTCTTATTTATCCACTCCTTAATTTATTCTGGAATTAAATATATATATATATATTTAAAAAACAATCCTTTTTCTAATAGGATCGCTCTTTATAATTTATGACATTGCCAGTGCTTTTGTTAGACTTTTTAATAGTGTGGTTTTTTGAACAGTTAACCATCTAAAGTCATGGATCTAAATCCATCATTTGAAGTCAGTACCTTGCAATATGACACAGTACCTTGCAATATCACAGATCATAATTATATAGTGTGTTCAAATACTATATTTTTCCAAAATTGTATAGGTGATTTAAGGAGGAATTTAGATGGTGATAGAAATACCTGGCCTTTGGAATGCTACACAGATCTAAAATTTTCAAGAGAATTATTACGTATATTAATCTCAAGGCCTTGCTACTAAAGAATGGCCTAGATTGGAGAAAAGAGATGTCAAATCATGGGAAAAAAATATTTAGCTCATATTTGTAATCTTTGTAATAATTCATTATTACTTTGAATTATGCCGAAAGGTGAAAACCAAATAAAACACAAGCTACGTTAACTGACAAAAATATGACTACTAGTATGTAGGAGACAGTGCTTTTTTTTTCTTGTAAATAAATTTCTTCACCGAATATGCCTGAAAAAGTTCACAACTTGAAAATGGTGTGAACGGTACAGGCCTTCACCACTTCCCTCCCCTATCTTCACACATACACTTCACATCCCTGGTTTTACACATATGAGGGAGAAGATGAAGAACCAAAGGCCAAAGATTAATCAAAATTCCTTCTGATTACAGCATACTTTTCTGGAATTTTCAGTTAGAAATCAATCTGAACGTTAAGTCAACATTGTAATAGATGTACCTCCACTTTCAGAAAGCTTGCCCCGGTATATTCTGTCTTCTACAACATCTGTCCAATAAAGTAAACTTTGATTGAAGTGAAAATCAAGTGCTATTGTGTTTCTCAATCCAGGAACAAGTAAACTATAGTCTCTTTTATGAAGATCAATCCTTCTGATCTCATGGCGAATTGAAAAGATGATGAATGCTTCAAAAGGATCTGAAAATAAATTTATTTTAATAGGCTTATGAAAATATTTATAGGCTTAGTAAGTGGAATAAAGTGCTTGAGGTCAAAATCCATTTATTTAAAAGTATAATTTATTATGTAATTTTCTCTCACTAGAGGAACAATTTCTTTTAATCCAAAATGTAAAAGAAACTTGAAAAACTTACATTTATTTGTATTTATTAAAATAACATATAAATGTGTCTTTATTCTTTGAATTTTTATACACCTGATTCTGATTTTAAAATACAAGAATTGTTGCAATTCCAAGACAAATGTAAGACTTTCTGTTTTAAAGTAGTTTCAGCTGACAATCTAAACTTCAGAAACATCACCATAGGAATTGCTAAGAGGTGAATAAAACTAACGCTGCCACTCTTAGCCCATCACATGACTCTAGATCCATAAAGGAGAGAGAGTCAACAAAAAACAATTATTGGGCTGATAATTAGTGAATACTCTCCATGAGGGAAGATGGTGGCTCTCTCTACAACCCAAGAAGGTCATGTCTACAATTCTTCCCCCACTAGTTTTTAATCCTGGACCAGGCCTGAGTAGGGAGAAACAGAAAAAGCTTTGAAAACAAATATGAGATTAAAGTTTTATATTTTTGTACCTAAAAGAAAGAATTTTTAATACCCCAAAGTTAAAAAAAATTATGTTATCATTTTGAAATGTATTAAGTCCTATACCAATTACCATTGGACATACTAATATGGGTTAGACATGAATTCACTTGATGAATATACATTTTGAGGGAGGGATCCAGGTTCACAAAGATTTCTCCTGTTTCCATGTTAGTGCCACCCTTTTGTGCTTTTCTTTAGGGAAATTGGTTTTCCTATCCCAAGTCTATACATGTCTGTGAATGTGAGCTATTATAATTATCCCAGGCCAAAGTGGTTGACTCAAGAGGTGGATGTGAGATCTAAGTCAGGAAGACGGGTTTGTAAAATTCCAGAGAAGTTTTCAAGCTGAGGGGAAAGAGTCTCTTTTCTTCTATGGTCACAGATTTCTCAGCCTAGTGTTGTCAGTTCATGCCCTTGTAGTTTGTGTAAGTCTACTCATGGTATTGTAGGAGAAGAGAAAAAAAAGCCTCAGAAACAGAAGCAGTGATGACCAGCGGAGAGACCATGATGTCCTAAGGACATTCAAATCTGTAGTTCCAATTACCCCTAAGACTAGCTCCTTCCTTCAAATACCCTATACACTTCTCATACTTTCAGTATATGAGCCAATGCACTTAACTCTATTCAACTTCATTTGAACTGGGATTTTGTCAATTGCAACCAGGTTTACTGTTCTTATTAATCTTATTTCCTCAGAGAGGTCTTTCCTGATCAGTTATCTAATAAAAGCACACCTCCATTATTCTATACCATCATAGCCTATTTATTTTTTTTGAGATACACTTTAAAATCAATATTTCCGTGTTTGCCATTGATCTTCCTCACTGGATTATAAACTCTCTTAAACAGGGATCTCATCTGTCTTGCTCATTATACTGTCCCTAACACCTAGCACCAGGGAATACATAGTACATACCAGGTCTTAGATTAGAAGGTGCTGGCTGCCTTGGTGGAGGGAAGTCACCTGCCATTTTTTTTCACTGGAGGTGAATCTACTTTAGGGAGCTCTGCCCAGCACATTAAATAAATGTGTTTTGAGTGATTAAATGTGGAGAAGAGTTGAATCCATCCTAAGAGACCATCTGACAGCTAGCATGGGAGAGATGCTGCCACAATCAGCAGAGTCATTTACTTGCCCTTCAGCTGATCACATAGTATAAGCAAGCCTGGCCATGACCATAAGAACTGTCCAGAAATCCTGAGAATTTGTGAGCAAACATTATGTATATTGTTGATATAATACCTAATATCATTTAGGTATTATGGATATTTATTGCATAGTATTATGGTGTTTATTGCACAACGTTACTGTGGTAATAGCTAACTGATACAAGATACCAAACATGTACAAAATAACCAGTTCCAGAAAGCTCCCAATAGAACAAATACTCATAAAATTTAAAATCCAAAATTTAGCATTTTTAAAGTAAAAAAAAAAAAAAAGGTTGTGTTAGATGCACAGTTGTTTAAAAGAAATAATAACTAATTTTGGATCAGCAATCCTTATTTGATTACCTGCTTTGGCTGTGAAACAACTATTAGCTTAGAAACATTCTTTATCTTTTCAGGAATTAAATGTCCTTACCTGTAAAATGAGGTTAACAATAACCACCTTTCAATCTAACTTAAACTGTTGCTATCAGAATCCAATTAGATGACGTCTGCAAATTTGTTTTATAAGCTGAAAATCATCACAGTAAACACAAATGTAGCAGTAACTGTGATTTAGTCAGCAAGTAACAGACTTGGAGTCAGAAACTGTGGGTTGACAGAGCTCTGCTATCAACTAGCTGTATAAATTTGAGAAATTTACTCAGACCCTCTGATTCTCAATATTTTAATTTATAAAGTGTATAACATACTAAGTTATCAGGATAATTGACAGTTAAAAGTGTGAATACTTAATAATATCTTAATAAATATTTAATAATTATTATGACTATTAAGTTCCAGAAATCGCTCAAAGGAATAAGCAAAAGAGATACTGGGTAAGAGAAAAGGTTGGATGATGACACACCAAAAATAGTCAGATATTTCTTAGCATATGCTGAAACTAGGGACATTACAGCTCTGAAGAGCCTTCCCTTCCTTTGGCTTATAGTTTGCTTGCCCTTAGTTAAGTAGTAAATTGTAGGTGCAGCAGCTACTTGCTAGAGAAGCTTATATTGAATAATGTTAAAGAACACAGTTTTTAAATCACAAAATGACTGCTTCTTCAAAAGTATCTACTTTTCTTACATACATAAATGTGTTATTTTATTTTTAGTATGCTAGAATGAGGAAAGCCTTTCTGAGTTTGATTCAAATCATAGAAGACCTAAAGAAAAGAATGAATTTTATTGTTACTGAAGAAATTGTAGGAGAAAAAACAATGTAAAAAATGTCAAAAGACAAAAGGCAAACTGGGTAAAATATCTGCAATATAATAAAGGATTAAATTATTTAATACATATGAGCTCCTACAAATTGACAAGAAAAAATACATGAATAACGGGGCAAAGGGTATTAAAAAGAAAATTCAAAGAAAGGAAAATATAAACAACTTTGAAATTTTAAAAAGTATTCAATTTCTGTCATAAAATGATAAATGGATTTTAAAACTATGAAAATATTTGATAAGACACTGTTTTGATTAAAATGTAGACAAAAGGCACTCTGGTATATTGATAACAAAAGTATAACCCCTAAGTAGCGTCACTGTGCAATATTCCATCAAAAGTTTATATATATATTACACTATTTGATCAAGTAAGTCCATTTGTAAAGATAGAGTTGTACATGATAATTTGCAGATGAAAATGGAAATCCTTTGCAATATCATTTCTGGTAGCAAAAGATTAAGCAACATTAATATTCCTCAATAGATGGCTGCATAAATAATGTATGATAGGCACAGGGTGTAATATTATAAGGCCACGTAAATGAATGTGATTAATATGCATGTGCTGATGTGGAATAACTTCCAATATTTTGTAAGTTGAAAACAGCAAGATGTGAACCGTGTGCATGATACGCTACCATTTAAGTTAAAAAATAAAAGATTTTTCTAGACCTATGTGATGGTAAATCACAGAATACATCTTAAAAGATTAATGAAGGAATGCTGTTACTTCTGCCATGGGAACTGGTGATGAGTTCAGGAGTGGGAAGAAAACTAAGTTTTACTTTATTCTGCATAGGTTCATTTTTTTTTTAGCATTTGCATATATTTCCTATATAAATTAATTAGTTTTCTGAATGAAATTTTAAACTAGTAATAGAAGAAATTTCATATCACCTTCTAAGAAATACTCATAAATAAAACAAGAATTGTTTGGGCATGACATATATGCTGAGCATGGTAATTCAGCATAACAAATACTGTAAAACATGCTCCCCTTCAGGAGAATTCATATTTAAGAGATCGTTTATTGCTCTTACTTTCATGCTCTATTTGAGAAAGTATATTCTCTTGAACCAAAAATTATTGCCTTCTCTGTTACAACTGAGTAGAAAGAAATTTTATAATAGAAGATCTGGATTCTACTCTTGCCTCTGCTAACAATAAAAGGCCATCACGAAAACTGCATAGGTCTAGCTGTCTTGATTTTTTAAATAAATAATTTTGGTGATGTGTTTGTTCTAAAATTTTATTTGTGAATAGTCATAAAATATTAATTGCCTTATTAATAAATTAACATTAATATTAGCCAAAAGAAACTTCAAAGCAAACAGCTTTCATAGAAATAAAAAGGCTCACTATTATATGATAATATGAACAGTTTGACAGATAAAATATAACTCTTAAAATAGTATATGCCCAGGGCTTCACTGATGGCGCAGTGGTTGAGAGTCCGCCTGCCAGTGCAGGGGACACGGGTTCGTGCCCTGTTCCGGGAGGATCCCACATGCTGCGGAGCAGCTGGGCCCGTGAGCCATGGCTGCTGAGCCTGCGTATCTGGAGCCTGTGTTCCACAATGGGAGAGGCCACAACAGTGAGAGGCCCGCATACCGCAAAAAACAAACAAACAAAAATAGTATATGGCCAATAATAGATTAAAAATATATAAAGCAAAACTTGACATAATTAAATGGAGAAATTAATAAATCCATGATTATACTGTGTTTCAACCTTAACCCATTCAAACTGATAGAAAAAATTATAACAAATATAATGAGAACCACAAAATAAACACAAAACTCAACACACAGGAAATATATAGAAATTGGTGCCATCAAAATAGAAGGCATATTCTCTCTAAGTACACATGAAACATTTAACAAAATGATCATGTTCTAGTCCACAAAGTAAGTCTCAAGAGATAGCAAAGAATCAAACTAATAATGAACACATGCTCTGAGCACAATGAAATGAAACTAAAAATCAACAATAAAGACTGCTAAGCTCCTCATATGCTTTAAACTAAAAATAATTACTAAACAATTTCTTGACTAACAGGACCTCAAATAGGGAAGTCAGAAATAGAGATATTATGGCATCAAATGTGTAGATTAAAAACCATGAGACAATTAAAAATTAATGATATAGAGAATAATTTCTAAATGGTGGAGTAAGGATTCCCAAAATTTTCTCCTCTTTAAAAACAATGAGAATACTAGCAAAATGGTCAAAATTATCTTTCTTCTAAACTCTAGAAATTAACCAAATTCTAGTAACAATCCAGTGAGTGTTTATTAAGAAAAAATGCTGAATATCATTGAGAACAGCAAACTTTGTAGCATTTTAACATGCATCAATCCCAGTTACTCAGCCATTAAAAAGAATGAAATAGGGCTTCCCTGGTGGCACAGTGGTTAAGAATCCACCTGGCAATGCAGGGTACACGGGTTCGAGCCCTGGTCTGAGAAGCCCACATGCAGCGGAGCAACTAAGCCCACGTGCCACAACTACTGAGCCTGTGCTCTAGAGCCCGCAAACAACAACTACTGAGCCTGTGTGCCACAACTACTGAAGCCCACCCGCCTAGAACCCGTGCTCTGCAACAAGAGAAGCCACCGCACTGAGAAGCCCACGCATTGCAACAAAGGGTAGACCCCACTCACTGCAACCAGAGAAAGCCCGCACGCAGCAACAAAGACCCAACGCAGTCAAAAATAAATAAATAAAATAAATAAATTTATTAAAAAAAAAAAGAATGAAATACTGCCATTTGCAGCAACATGGATGGACCTGGAGATTATCATACTAAGTGAAGTAAGTCAGACAGAGAAAGACAAATATCATATGATATGTTTACATGCAGAATCTAAAACAAAATGATACAAATGAACTTATTTACAAAACAGAAACAGACACACAGACTTAGAGAATGAACTTATAATTACCAGAGGGTAAGGGCTGGGGGGGGGAGGGATTGACTGGGAGGTTGGGATTGATCTATACACATTGCTATATTTAAAATACAGAACCAACAAGGACCTACTGTATAGCACAGGGAACTCTGCTCAATATTCTGTAAAATAATCTAAATGGGAAAAGAACTTGACAAAGAATAGAAACATGTGTATGTATAACTGAATCACTTTGCTATACACCTGAAACAACACAATACTGTTAATCAACTATGCTCCAATATAAAATAAATATTAAAAAATAAATTAATATAAAAAAAAAACATGCACCAATCATGTCTCCCTTTCCCCAGCTTTGTGGCAGCCTTGGACACAGACAGCCCAGAAACCACCAGAGGGGACAGATGGGTTTTGGAGCTCCCCCAAAAGCCCAATCTCCAGGGAATTGTTCAATGGGGAAAGAAGAGTGTTTTCAAGAAATTGTGCTGGGGCTTCCCTGGTGGCACAGTGGTTGAGAGTCCACCAGCCGATGCAGGGGACACGGGTTCGTGCCCCAGTCCGGGAAGATCCCACATGCCGCAGAGCGGCTAGGCCCGTGAGCCATGGCCGCTGAGCCTGTGCTCCGCAATGGGAGAGGCCACAACAGTGAGAGGATTGCGTACCGCAAAAAAAAAAAAGAAATTGTGCTGGATTTCCACATGCAAAAGAAAGATCAAACTTCACATCATATATAAAGATTAACTCAAAATGTAGTGTAGACCTAAATGTAAGAGCTAAAACTGTACAACTATTAGAAGAATACATAGGAGTATATCTTAATGACCTTAGATTAGGCAATGGTTTCTCAGCTATGACAGTAAAACACAAGCAACAAAAGAAAAATAACAAGTGAACTTCATCCAAAAAAAGAAAAAAAAAGAACTTTTGAGCTTCAAAGGACAACATCAAGAAAGTGAAAAGGTGAAAAAACAACCTACAAAATGGGACAAATTATTTCCAAAGCACATATCTGATTAGGGACTTGTATCTAGAATATGTAAAAGACAATTATGACTCAAAACTAAAAAGATAAATAACCCAGTTTAAAACTGGGCAAAGGTCTTGAACAGGCATGTTGTCCAGGAAGATACACAAATGACCAATAAGCATAAGAAAAGATGCTCAACGTTGTAAGGGAAAAAAGTCAAGCACAATGAGATAACACTTTGCACCCACTAGGATTACTATAATAAAAATAAGATGGACAGTAAAAACTGATGGAAATTGATTGTGTAGAAACTGAAGCCCTCGTGCATTGCTGATGGGGTTTTAAAATGAAGTAGCCACTCTGGAAAACAGTTTGGCATTTCCTGAAAACGTTAAATATTGAGTCACCATGTGACCCAGCAATTCCATTCTTAGTTTTCACCCAAGAGAAATGAAATGCATGTCCCCACAAAAACTTGTACATAAATATTCACAGCAGAATTACTCATAATAAGCAAAAATTGGAAACAATCCAAATGTCCGTCAACTGATAAATGGATAAACAAAATGTGGTATATCAATACAAGAGATTTTTATTCTACAATAAAAGGAAATAAAGTACTGATGTATGCTAAAACATGGTTGAACATTGAAAACATTATGACAAGTGAAAGAAGTCAGTCAGAAAAGACCACATACTCTACGATTCCATTTTTATAAAATGTCCAGAATAGGTAACTCTATAGAGACAGAAAATAAATTAGTGGTTGTCAGGCCTGGGGTAGCGGTTGATGGGGAGTGACTTTTAATGCCTGTGGGGTTTGTTGAGAGGGTGATTAAAATATAATAATATTAGATAGCGGTAATGGTTGTATCGCTCTCTAAATATACTATAAACCACTGAAGTGTATATCTCAATCTATCTGTTATAAGAAAAAAGAAATATGGTAATAAGTGTAGAAATTTATAAAGAGTAAAAAACTGTACATATACTATTTTTAGTTCACTGTTAACTAAAAATCATATATTTTTTACCTCATTCAGATTAATCTGTATAACTATCCTCAGCTCTGAAAACTTTTCCATCTATATAAGGAAAGACAATGTAACATTCTGACAATTTAATGTTTTTCTTCTCTGTGTATTTGTGCTAGTTGAATAAAGTTGAGAATTCATGCATTAAAAATTAACATCTTATTTAAACTCAATAATTCAGAAAATATAAAAAGAATTAACGCAAAGGAATTAGAAAAAATAAAATAACTACAGCAACTGATAAGATAGAGAAAAATAGATTATCAAAAAAACGCAAAGTCATTTGTTTGAAAGATTAATAAAGTATAGATAAACCTATGGCAGGACCAATACATATACAGGTAGATATACATATACATATACAATATATGTACAAACGAACAACAGAAGGAATGAAAGTAGGAAATAATTAAGAATATATAAAATAAAAAGATAGAGTGAGGTATATACTTTAATAATATATGAAAATAGGTAGAAATAAGACTTTTTCTGGAGAAATGTTACCAAAATTTCATATATTTCACAATTTTCATATATTTCAGAAGAACTATAAAATAATTTGATTCAACCTCCACTCTGAAAAAAGCATAGGTGTAAGGGACAGAAATAAGCTTATAAAACAGACTGTTCAAAGGCATCATGGTAATCTGAGAGCACACAGTACATAGAGATGGCCTGGATCTTTGGAATGGCTTGTAAAAGCTCTTGCTTTGGAGTCAGGAGGAATGAAGCGCAAAAGCTCTTCTCTGACATCTCTTTAGCACAAGGCTCTGGGCAAATGAAGTAACCTTCTGTGTCTCAGTTTCCATAGGTATAAAATCAGAGAATTAATAATATCTAATTGGCTTCTTGTGAGTTATAAATAAATTACCTATGACATTTTAGATGCCTGATAAATGGTAGCTATCAGTAATATTATAATTCAATTTAAGAAATTATTTATATGGAGTTTGGGATTAACATATACACACTACCATATAGAAAATAGATAACCAACAAGGACCTACTATTGTATAAAACAGATAACCACAGTGAACTATACTTCATATTTTGTAATAACCTATAAGGGAAACAAATCTGAAAGGCATATATATACATATATAAAACCGAATCACTTGGTTGTGCACCTGAAACTAACACAACATTGTAAATCAACTACACTTCAATAATAAATAAATAAAAATAGAAAGAAAAACCAGAAAGGAAAAAAAGAAATGATTCATAGAGGTGGGAGTTTTGAATAGAGTATAGGATTCAGATTTCCAGAAAGAATGTAGAAGATACTGTCATACCGAAAAGTCATAGATGGCAATGAGCAGCGTACATGAAGGAGGTGGTAAAATGAAGTCATATATGTGAAAGTACTTTACATTCTTGGCCATGATGCATTTATTATCATTACTAATGACAAAATCATAAATAATGTGCATGGAGTGGAAACCCACAGTGGAAGACAATGAAACATCAGATTGGAGAGATTAAATGAACAAAAATGAAGAAAGCCTTTAATGTCAGGCTGAGGATATGAGGTTCTTTTCATAAATAATGAATACTTTTAAAATCATGGATGGAGACTGATATGTAAAACTCTCACTTTATTAAGATAAATAAAGGAATGGATGGCCAGATTGTAAACCACCACAGCTTCACTGCCCTGATCTCTTCACCTTTATCTTCCATTATTCCCCAAGGTAGCCCATCTGCTTAACATCACTTTATTCTTTACTATATGTCTGAGCTCTTTTCATCAATTCTCATCTTCCAGATCTGGATTACCCTCTCCCTTTTCAATAAAAATATTATATTCCTTCAACTTTTTGATATTTTACTTCTCACAAACTGTAGAAACAAGAGGATGATAAAAAATAGGCTGGAAAGAAGACTGCCATGATCATTACAACTGCCTGGACTGTGCTGTGGCACAGATGTTTTTTTTTTAGAATTAAAGTTTGGGTGCAATAAAAAAATTTTGTTTAAATAAATAAAAAATGGAGTAAATGGAGCTCCAAATCAACTATAACTCAATAAAAAAATATAAAGTAAATGGGGCTCCAAAAAATAAAAAAAGTTTGGGTGATGGACACAGTGTACTGCTAGGTGATCATTATGTTTACGCAGTTTTGTATTTACATCCATGATCTCTTTCTTTAAAAAGATATGTTTTAAAATAAATACATTTATAAAAAAATCTTTTAAAAAATGAGCGATTAAGAACAAAGAAATGTATTGGTGGGTAAATCTAACCTAATTCAGGCTAAAAGAAAATAAAAGGGAGATGCTACAATGTTCTTTCCAATGTTACTAGAAATATGCTGCAAATTTGTAAGTAGGCTACTACCAAACAGCAAAGGAATCAGAGATAGAAAAGAAATGCAGTCAGTAGCAATAGCCTGGGTTTTCATAAGTAAAAAGAAAATACTTCAGAGAAAGGTGATTAATAAATTATGTATTAAAGAGGGAACATGTAAGGCACTGATTAAATAAAGTATCCAGGTACCCAAGAGAAGTGAGATTTATTTTTATTAAATAAAAAAGATTATAAAAATAGTATTTTGAAAATAATTATAGTTAACTAATAAGATGTTAAAAGTGAACTTAGAGAAAATAGAGTAAGTTCAGCAATTCAGCCAATGGCAGAGTGTAAAGAATTTAGGAAGGGATGATTAGAAAGAAATAAGAGAATATGAGACAACTACAGAGGAAAATTCAGGAGGAAAAAAATGGGCGAGTCATGCTTCTAATTTGAGGCATAAAGAGTACTATTATTTTTTATTTTTAAAATGTCAAGAAGAATAAGCACAGATATTGCATTCAATAAAGAGAACACATTTTAAAAGGAAGCACTCAGCTTAAGAATGATGGGGAAAAAGAACAAAAGAAGAGCAAGAAAAAAGAAATTTTACTTTTAAAGTCCAATAATCAATAGTCAATTCATTTTTATTGAACTGTGAACCTGCTGTAGGTTTTTCAAAAAGAAATGATATGAATAAAACACAGAATAAATTTTTTATGTATGAAAATTGGTTTAAATCAAAAATAAGTTTTAATACCTAACAAAACCTCTATTATCTGTAACAATATAAATGCTAAAAATGGTATTTAATACACTGTATGTTGAGGAAGGGATAAATTACCAGCAGGTTAAAGTTTCCATGTAAGAAAAGCTCTGTACTAACTTTAAAAGGTAAAATATACTTTTGCTTCTCTGTCAAATTATAAACAAAGCCAGGTGTGAAATACAGCAATCTTAACAGTGAGAAATGATATGGTACTATTAGAGTTTCTTTCTAAGCTGAGGGTAGAAGCGGTCAATTCCATTAGAAGAATTATCTTTGCACCTGGTAAATTATATTCAAATGTTGAATCGTTCTAATATTCAGCTTGAGTTGTGATTGATTTCACAGAGTACAAAGCCACTATAATAAGTCAATCATTTTGTCATCTGTATCCAAAAACCAGGCATAGAGCCAATTCTCATGTAAAACATGATTATAAATATATCTGAGGTCAAAGTTTGATCTATCATTTCCCTACTCCAAACATGTATATGAAATGGCTATTTTTATTACAACAAACTGCTATTTTTTTTCAGCTTCTCATGCCAATTACGTTGTGCAAGAACTTTGAAGGAGAAAGAGTTAGATAAATGTTTGTGAAACTTATGCCTCTAGGACTCAAATTTTAACAGCTAGGAGAAAACAACTACAAGACAACATCTGAAATAAAATAAGAAAATAATTTAACATTCTCTGAAAAAAATCATGTTTTTAATTGCATATTATTTTATTGGATACTATGTAAAACACAAGAGAAAAATCTATAACTTGATTTCTGACTTCAAGATGCTTATTACTTTATTGGAGAAGTAAAGAGCAAAGGAAGAAGATAGAAATTAAAAAAGCAAATTAAAAATGTGACCACATATTTTCTTGGACAAATTCTAGATATAGAAAGGAGAAATAAGTGGAGAGCAAGAATATTTGGAAGAAGACTCTATTAAAGAAGAAAGATTTGACCTAGTAGGTTTTAAAAAATATCCAGGATTTTTAGAGACAAAGAGGGAAAGTACAATGTAAGTAGAAGAAACAAAATGAAAAAAGTTTATGATGTATGGATTCTTAGGAGCCTGATGAAGCCTGGGTACTCCTAATCAGAAATTTTTAAAGACTACAAAAACAGTAAGAAAAAAGTAAAAAAAAAAAAAAAAAATTTACATAGAAAAAAGTATCAAATATATTCAAATACAATTATCAAAATTAAAAAAACCCAATTTTTGATGGAGTAATATATGTACTTTTTAAAATTAATGCATTCAATAACAAGATTGAGCAGTGGGTCTAATGACTCCCATTATTGAAGTAGCAGTGGTTTTCAAAGCCTGAACATAAGTGATATTTTGCAATATTAGCAACAACTTTAACATGATATGAATATGCCTATCACTTCTATTGGAAACACAGTCATAGCTGCTGCTAAGAACTGGTCTGTGGTATACATTCACAACTGAAAGAAATGTTAACCTTCAGTGAGAAATTAAAGAAAATAAAGGTGTAAAATTTTCCCTAACAAACTTCATGGACCCCTTCAATTCTATCCATGGACCTGTAAGTATCCTGTGACTCAAATTAAGAATCTGGAGAAGACAGTGGGAAGCCACCATTCATTAAGCACCTAATGGGTATAGGGCACAGCAAAAAGTGCTTCATGTTATTCTTACAGCATGTTGTTGTAATGGGAATTGATATTGGAAAGATGAGAAAACTAAGGCTCAAGGAGTTTTAGGTAAACTGCCTGCAGCCACATACATAATGAATGCCATTTATAGGATTAGAGTTCAGATTCCATAGCCTTTGTTTGCTTTTCCTACAGTGGAATATGATCTAGAGAATCAGCAGAATGTCTTAAATGGACAATCAGAAGATGAACACAGCCAGAGCAAGGAGTTGTTTTCAAGAGTAGTAGAAATACAGTTGGAAGTGTGGGACAGGGCCAGTCTTTGGAGGGTTCTAAACATTCAAAGAGAAATAAAAGTAAATGCTTTGGAGCATACAAAAATAAGCACCTAGGGAGGAAGATGACAAAAGCAGTTATTTAAGGAAAAGATAATCAGATGGACTGTAATGGTAAAGGATTATTGTAGTATTTTCTGTCCAGAAGATTTTGAAGTAGGTCTAATATGACACATTATACTTAAATGCCTTTTCTAAAATTAGTTGTACCTATTATTGATTTTCTGAGGTGTTTTCGCCTTTTTTCTCAATATCTATTCTTAAATATAGCAAGATACACAACACACACACACATATCACTTGCTATTCTTAAATATAGCAAAACACACATCTACTTACTGACACTTGTGCAACTTTCACCATCCACATCCAGCTTCCACCCTTCATAACATGAGCACTTGACTGTGTGCTTGTGTTGCTCACACACTTGACTGCACTTCAGATGGTTGCTGCAATAATCTACAATTTCACATGTTTTATTGTCTCTGCTGAGTTGAAGTCCTTCAGGGCAAGAACAGACAATTCCTCTTCCAGGAACAACAGAACAGTGGTTGCTACAGCCTCCATTGTTCAGTGAACATTCATCTATAAAAGGAGAGGAACAGATTATAGGGCATCATCAATTGTTTTGCTCAATTAAATACTAATCACTGAACTCAATTCTCTAAGGCTGGAATTAGAGAAAGGATATTATAGATGAATGGAGAAAGCACTCTTTAGATTTTTGTCCCAGAAGTTGGGGTAGAAATGATGAAAGAATTCATCTAATGACCAAATAGAGTTCTATATGACAGAAATTGGGAATGGAAGGTTTTCATTTCTATAAATCTTTGGAGTACACTTTGTTTTACTCCATAGAAGTAAAGTGAGTTCAATGTTTCCATTATTACTGGAAAGATTATGCTGAGCCTTTTAGCAGTTATGCAAAATCAGTTTTTGAGGGCTTCCAAAACGGACTCACATACACTGGTGATCTGAAAATCTGACTTATCTCAGTGTTTATAAATAAACAGGCATACACATAGACATGTATTTATTATATCTATATATCTTTTTCTACACCTATAGTGTGATTTATAATAATAATCCAGAATGGATTAGTTTGTCCTTTACTGGCTACAGATATTTATTTATTTACTTTTATTTTCTTAGATATTTATTTTTAAATTAGGTAAATTATACACTGTACTTCATATATTGGTTATTATTATTAATTCAATGAGGCCATGGAAACATAATAAATAATACACAAAAATACTTGACCTGGCATTTTGGCTGAAATAATCAGCAAGTAGACTGTTGTATAAAGAAAGAGAACTTCTCTTTCAGGGCACTTATAGTTTATAATCACACATTAGATATATTTATTTATCATTCTATTTCATCACAAGATTGTAGTATCCATGAGGGTATGCAAAATATTCATTCTGTTTACCATGTATATCCCACAGCTAGCATAGTGCCTAGCATAGAGTAAGCAGTTAAAAATATTTGTTGAATAACAAAATTTAACAAAATCATCCAAAAGCACACAACTGCCCCTAAATTGAGCTAGTATTTGTCCAACTGGGAAATTTCAAGATGTCATATTTACGCCCTTGACAAAAATAGCAAATAATTGTTTTCGCAACCATGATATTACCTATTATTATATACTATTAGGTGCATAGTAATAAGGCCAAAAGAAGCGTTGTCTTTCTTTGCTTTAAAAATATGTTTGAGTAGTTTTCAAAGATTGTTCAGTTAGGTGTGTTTTGAGACATACTGAAAAGGAATGTTGTTCAATGATTGGCGAATTGCAATAATAATTACTTATATACCTCTAATATTTCCTGTTCTCTATGGAAATTCATCCAGCTCAAAAATTGGACTGGAATGTAAGACTTTCAAAAATATTCTCTACACATTTTAAACTTCTGTATGGGTCAACTATTCTTCACATTTGTCACCATAAGAGAAGTTACAGTAATAAGAAAAGAAAAGTGATTACATTAACTGTTTTCTCTAAGAATTCAAGTTTGGCATTATTTTAGAAGAAAAAAAACATAGATTCATTTCTTGGTTCCTTCAAATATGTTTGTTCACCTGTAATCATAATCATTTCAAAACAGCAGTCGTTTCAAAGTCTTTGCCCCATTTTGTTCCATTGACATTCTTTTTCAAGAGAATTACTGTGAAGAAATGTCATCATACACAGCGGGTGAAAAAAATTGTTACAATGCTTTTAGCTTATTTCAAGTACGACTGTTCTCTCAGCATTCAAATGTCTCTTTCTGACACTACCTATGGAATTACATCCTAGATTTAAGGATAAACAAAATTCACGTTGAAACTCTACAACTTAATATATAAATTTAATGGCAATATTTGTATGGCTAGCCCCTTGTCAATTTTCCCTTAACCCTAAACCTATCATTAAATCCTGCAGCTTCTTTTTAAATTTTTTGCTACCCGACAAAGACTCTCTCATTGACCAAGCTTTAGTCAAGCACCTCTGAACCCTCAGTCTTGGCTGATAAAACTGCAGACTCTCAGCACAAACAATTTCATTGTCTAATCCTCTCCCCAACCCCCTCTTCCCAAGCCAATAAGAGACTTAGACAAACACTAGCACAGTTTTTAACAGCTCATGGCAGCATCCCTAAAATGACCTCAGCCCTCCTTAAAGTGTCTTCCTGAGAAAGCTCTATGACTCCATGATGCTGCAGAAATTTACTATTGTTTTCCCCCAAACCTGATGATAGGAAGATAGGGCCCTGAGCCCCATCTCAGAGCAGTTACTTTAGAAAGCTTGCAATATAAATCCTTTCTCTGTACCTTTGAGATGTCAATCATCTACCACTCAGAACTGTTCCTCCCAACCCCAGGATCTGAAAGCCATCTTTTTGAAATGCAAACATTTAAGGAGATGACTCTCTCACCCTTACTCCCAACCCTGTGGGTACCTTGCTCTGACTTGTACCACTGCCTCCAGTCATAAAGATATGAGAAGTTTGTCTCTTCTCTGGGATGAGCGCCAATTAACAAACCCAGATGGCCTAGTCACATGGGCCAATGCCCCATTAACACTGCTTAGTGCCTTTCCCATAGCACATTCCAGCCTTTAAAAAGTTTCTCATCTTTTGTTTTGGTGAAGCTGATTTCAATCAATATTGGATACTCTTCCCTACTGCAATAGTTATTACTGAGTAAATATCACTTTAACTAGTATCCAGTTTTATCTTTGACATATCCTTATAACAAAAATCAACAGTTAACTCCCTTCTTGAATGATTGAAATCTCTTATTTCTTTCTTAAGTGCATATCTCTTTCCTCTTGAAATCACTTAAAATTCCCCCTGAAAAAATAATCTCTCCACCAGGATTCAACTTATCTTCTTGAGCTCTCTCTTTTCTTAAAATTTTATAGACCAGATTTATTTGGAGAAAACAAACAACCTCACTACCCAAACGATGGATGTTTACATCTCAAGACACCTCCCAAATACTGTCTACAGATTACAAGTAATTTTCATATATTTTACATGTATTGAGGAACAGGATATGAATCAATCCCTGTTTTTGTTTCAACGGGGAGTAGGGGGATAAAAAACGGCTATTTTAGATACAGCTATTTGGAAGGAGTTGACATGAAGACGGCAAACCCTACATTTTTACCATCTATAGCAAATGGTTTAAAAAACCCTTTCAACTTTGGGTATCTTTCTCTAAAATCCACTCTTTAGCTACAAGCCAATTCATGCCAATTATTTAAAGTTAATTCACTTGGTATATCTTTCATGTCCACCGGGTAAATGATTCATTATGCCCATTGCTGCAGCACTCAAACCAACATCCCCGCCTGGCTGGACAGGGCCTAACCTAGTATTGGTTGGAAAAGGATTTGAAAACAAGAGACCAAAGTGTCATTTCCCTACAGGAACCAATATTGCCGACCATCTACAAACTGACACTACAAAGGTGCACATAAAAGCACCTCTTCAGAGGAAAGAAGAGCCTTCTGCAATTCAGTCAATCCCTTGACCAGTGATTGTTTTTCTTTTTCATTGTTCTAATTCTCCCTCAACTTCACCTGATAAGGGACAGAGTATGTGAGTTCAATATGCCACAGTGCTGCAATCAGTACAAAAATGTCTTTTTATCTCCTCTGGTTCTTCCACACCTAGCTTTACTGTGACCTTTTCCACTCCCTGTAATCATTTAAAATCTTTGAGCAAGGCTTCTTAGCCAATGAGTACAGTAGCTTGATAAGTAAGAACTGATTTTCAATCGTGAAGTAGACAGAGAAATGAATTCAGAAGAAATCCCCTTTTCTCTTTTATTTTCCCAGTTTAGGGAGCAGAGAATAGGAAAATAAGGCTTCATTTTCTTATGATTCTCTTCATTTTTCTTAATGACTGTATTTTCTCTTCTTCACCTTTTATTTACTTCATTTAACCCAAAGGGTGAAGAAAAGATGGAAAAGCACTAATTTATTTCAAGACCTGTAGTGCATTAAGTATTATTACCATGATTTCCTAATAGATATCATCTCCATTTTTTTATAAGGAAACTGACAATTCCAGAAATTAAGCCACCTGCCTAGGTGACTTAATTGAAGTAATTGAAGAATAGAATTCAAACTTGTCAAAATCTCATTTTTTTCTATAATTATACACTTTCAATTTTAAGACTGTTGACAGTTTCCTTCTTTTAGAATTGCTCTTACAAACTTCATGAGCAATTCTCATACATGGTAATGTAAGAGCTCTTTCCATCCACCGAACTACTCCACCAGGGAGAACAAGCTGGGAGAAAAAGAAGTGAATACAGATAAACTGTATAAATAAAGTCTGTCATCCTTTATTTGTAATTTTTTTGATTTAATTTTAGGGTTTCTGTTTGTTTAAATGATAGCATCATTGAATGAAGACTGTTCCATTTACTGTTTCAAGGTTGTTTTATAGAATCACAGACTATTTGGAAGAAAGGATGTTTTATTACATAAATTTAAAAAAGAATAATAGTCTTTTTTATATCACTCAGTATGCTATTAATGCTCAATTCAGATCAATATATGATAACTTTAGGCTTAAATGTAGTTGTCTTTCCTATTTCCAATCAGGCAGGTTCATCATTTCCTAAAGTCATTTTCTCACAGCCTCAAGTCATCTCATTATTGTTCTTATCGTGCTATAAATCTTCGTCATTACTCTATTGATGTCACCTTCAGTATTATCTAGAAAGCATATTTTTAAAATCTCCTTGCGAAATCTCTGATCTCCCCACAGAGAAGGAAATATAATTGCTTTATATGTGCTGGTGGCATAAGGAGATGGCTAGTGAAAAGTGATTTTAAAGCTCAAAAGCTATCACACTGAAATCATCATTTTAACTAGATAAAGCATACTAAAGAAAGCTACTGTATGAAAACTAAAAACTTCTGAGAAAATTATATAAAATCAAGTAATATTCTATTGATTTCATTATCCAGTTTCTTCCTTTCCTCTTTTTAAAAAAGGTTTCCGTTGTAATGATCTGAAGTCCTGACAAAATACATTGGGTGGTAGTAAATTTCATCCCATAGTTTAATAATAACAGGAGTCTTCTGTTCTGAGCAACTCACTGACAGAATATAGTCAATTCAATTGTGGGAACATCATTGACTATTCAGAGATTTAAATGATGAATGCAGCTGTACAACTGTTAAGTTAGTTGGATCAGGTAGCCTTTTCTGCTTCATTTTTAGAGATTTCTGATCATATTTAATTTTTTAAATAAATATACAGTGCCTGTAAAATGTAAACAGGATTCAACCCTAAAAGTTACATTTAAAGAAATGACTGGAAGGAACAAATGCTACTATGATAACTATCAGCTACTGGACTAAAAGGTTCTAGTCTCCAGAAAGAAGCAATGCAGTGAAACGTGCAATACCACAGAGGTCGCCTTCGTCAGACCCATCAGGACAATCCCTTCTCCCATTGCAGAGCTTCTCTGGCTGCAGGCAGACTGAAGTGTCATTAGCACAAGGGTACTTGGGTGGCCCACACAAGAAACTGTCACAGTCATCTTCATCTGACTGATCTTCGCAATCGATATCTCCATCGCATACCCAGTCTTTGTTGATGCATCTCCCTTAAGAAAATAACAATAACATGCATTTAATTTTTGCAATTAAGCCACTGGAATAATGAGTAGTCATTGTCTTCAGTCAGAGGCAGAACAAATTGCCATTAGCAAGAAATCTATTTGCTGACAGTTTGACATTTTCATGACAGCATTTGAGTAGTTCTTGTCCTCATTGTAATAGTGTTCTTAGGGTTAAAGCCTTGATATTTTCTTTAGTTTCAAGTTATTGCCTTACCCTATTTAAAAAAAAAAATCTGTAACTCATTGAAAGTTTAATTACTTTTAAAAGCAAATTTTAAAGATATATTTATAGTAGTATAAATCCTTTTCAGAGCCCTAAATTTAGATAGGTGCTATCACTGTATTTTGGAGACCTAAAATTAAGCAAATGCTTTATTTTTGAAGGTGAAGATGTCCTTCTATTTACATTTATAACCTTAGCAACTCCACTCCTCACATTCAGGCTTATGTACATGCCCTTTCATAGAAGAATGTAAAATGTTACTAAACATTTTAGTAGCTAAGATATATACAGACAAAATTTAGAGAAATATGTTCTTTATTGACTTTGAAAGAAAAAAATGAAGTGATTATTGTTTAGCCAGAATGTTTCAAAAGTAACAATGTGAAATTCCTAGAAAGCAATGGGTATTGACTATGTAAACTGTTTTTGTTCGTTGCAAATTATTCTTCCTTTCCAGAATATTTCTATTTTTCTTCTAATTAATCATCTTTTCTGAATTATACAATGTTAATGTGTAATGTGAATAAAAAATATTCCTAAAGATAAATACTGGTTATCGGTTGACTACACCAACATCTCATAAAATGAGTGGGGCAAATAAAAGGGAAATGGAAAAATGTTAGGTTGTATATGTCCAAGAGTCATTATGTATTTAAATGTCTTCTTCAAACTCAAGGCTACTGAATTTTAAAATATTTAAAATATTTGTGAAAAGATGTTTTATTTATAGAAACATATTAATAATTCTCTATGCTACTATAGATCAGAGAAAAACAAATGATCAGTTCCACAGTTAATATAAATAAATTTGATAATATTCAACATTATTTATTGATCAAAATACTCTTAAAGTAAAATGAATTATTTTATTCACATAAAATGAACACTTTATTAATGAATTTGAATATAAATGGAGGAACATTATAAAATTTTGCTTTAACATCATAAATAAAACTAATAATGTTATTATTTTATATTGCCTGGAAATATTATGTAATATAATTAGACAATAGAGAGAAATGAGGTATAAAACTAGAAAAGAATATCATTACATGCAGTTAATATAATCACATAATTATAAATCAATAAAAACTAAATAAGAACGATAAGAAACTAAGAATTTAAAATATATGTAGCTAGTTTCAAAAATTATACAAAAATCAATAGATTTCATATATACAAAGATAATATAGTAGAAGAAAAGGTCAACCAAAAAATCTACCATAAAACAAAGTATTTTGAGTTAAACTACACAAAAACTGTATATAATTTATATGAAAATTTAAAAGTTTATAAAGAAACTCAAAAGAAGCCTGGAATAAAGATATAGTTTGGTTTTAGAGAGGAAGATATATTAAAGGTATTATTTTTCCCCTAATTAATACCATTCCAATAAAATAGTAACAATATTATTGTAATCCCATGAACTTATCCTAAACTTAAGAAAATAAAACTGCAAATATCATGAGGAGTCTTCTAAAAAAAATAGAGGAACACTAATGAGTAGGAACTATATATGCCAGGAATTTAGAAGTGTTTTAAAGTAACATTGGTTAAATTTTTTTCATAACAGGATATCAATAAGCATCAATAATTAAACAGCATAGAGACATGAGAAGTACAGTCATTTATGTACATAGTTTTAATATACAAAAACTGGCAATTCAAAATAGTAGAGAATAAATAATTACAAAATTAATAATGTTAGGATTGTTGATGAGCCACCTGGAGGAAAAAAAATGCTGAATCTTTACTTGATCCTTACACCAAAAAAAATTATAGACAGATCAAAGAAGTGTTTTAAAATAATAACAATGATAATACACATTCTAGAATAAAATAGCTATTAAAACAAGAACATTACAAACATAGAAAACATAAAGGACAAATTGACAAACTTAAATACTTTCCACACTGAGCAATAAAATCCATCTACAGAGTCAACATAAAGTCAATAAAACAGAAAAAAAATCATTATATTTGACAAAAAGGGCATATTTCTTTAAAATAGAAAAGCCTCATAAATCAATATGATAAAGATCAATAAACCAATATAAGTGCAAGATTCCCAATGAATCAATAATGGCTTACAAATGTAAGATGTTCAAAAAATCTTTCAATTAAAAAAGTAAACAAAAACAGCAATATGATAGCATTTTTTCTCTCACATTGATTAAGATTAAAAAGTTGTATAACACAAAGATAGATTTGACAAGGGTATAAAAAAACAACCCCAGTGCTGAAGGGGCTGCAAATTGGGATAATCTCTCTGTAGGCCAATATTATGAAATCTAGTAAATTAAAAATGTATCAACTCCTCACCACAGCAATTCTAATTTTGGAATTTTTTTCATTGGTATATTTGCCCGATGTGCAAAGATGCATATGCAAGGGTATGTGTTGCTGCTTTGTATATATTAGCAAAAGTCTGTTAACAACTTAAATCAGCATTGCAAGACTGGTAACATCAACTACAATGCATCCATACATTGAAATTATACACTTGAGTGAAAAACAATGAGATAATTCTGCATAAATTAAAATAAAAGAATCTTCAAATCATGTTAAAAAAAAAAGGCCTACACCTGAGTTTGCTGTAGGCTTTCTTTTATATTAGAAGAGAATTATCTGTTTATCAATATCTGTGACTATATTTCCATACATATGTCAATATAAGCACATGCATAGGCTTGTCTCTACATGAATTCTTTCTGGAGGGTTATGCAGAAAATAATGAAAAATGATTGCTTCTGGCGAGGAAGACAAGGTGGCTGGAGTAGAAGCCAGATGGATTTTTCATTGAATCCTTTTGTGTTATTTTGTTTTCCTTCCACTATATTTCCATGTAACTTTTCAAAAAAAATACTAGCTCATTTTAAAATGATAAAGATGAAACATATACACATATGCCACAAAGTCAGATAGTTTCTACAAATACAGAGGTTACTCTGTGCCTTATACTTTCCTAGAGAGTTTAGGTAATATAAGAAAGTCCTAAGACCCATTCCCTGTCACCAAGGAGTTTATAATCTAGTTAGCAAGACAAGATCAATGCATAATACATATCTGTAGTCTAAAATATGACATCCTGTACTTAAGTATTAAATTGTATGGGATCATCTGCAAGTATAATAGAATAAAGGGAGAATTCAAGAATAATATAGTAATTTCCATTTTTAGTTTGTAAATCAAGATGCAGCTTACATTTTCCTCATACACACTCCATAATGACATTCTTAACCACTGACTCCAGAATGACCCTAAATTGTTTCAACAAACCCATCCATAAATCACTATCAACCTTTTAGAGTCAGAGTAGCAGTAAAACCTATTTGCCACCCCTGATCTATAAATGCTGCCTGGAAAAGGTAAAGAAAAATCTTATGCAAATGACTAATAACTTTAACATAGATTATGTTACCAGAGATATGAATAAATATGAATACATAGCTTAGATAAAATGTACAAATTTCAATAGCTCTCTCCTCCCACTGATTTTGCAGGGGATGTTTGAAACTTAATTGCTTTTCCCTTTCTTGTTTGGTTTTAATTTTTATAAAAATGTAGATAAGAGAGTACACCAGGTATGATAAGTTTAGTTAAATTTCTACTTCATACCCATTAATTGAATAAAACCCAAAAGCAAATTACCTTAGTAAATATGCTTAAAGAGTGTTGATTTTTACTTGATTTGTATCAAGACAAATACTTACATAGTGAAATCACTGGACATAACATAGTAAAAAGTAAAGTATTACAACTTCCCTTCTTTAAGCTCCTTCCTTTATATATATAAGAAAGTTGAAACTCAGGTCAAATTAGTATTTTTAAAACAAAATAAAGATTAATAATTCTAAAATGTGTTACAGAAATTATACACATCCAATATCTAAAAACACAAAATCTTTAAAAATAACTTTTAAAAATATTGTGCACAAATAAGTTCAAATAACCAAGTAAACCAGGTTCAAATTGTCTTTACTAATTCTTCTTTAAAGAGTATCACAGGTTAGAAAAATATTTGGTGTTTATTATCAAGTTGAGTTCTACATAATATTTTCTGATTTATTTATGAAGATGTTTTCAACTTGATTCTTACTATGTGTGCAAGACACACTCTTGTGGGAATTGTAGTTCTGTCCTTTGAGCAAAGAGAGTAAGAACGGCCAAGCAACAGCAGCAACAAAAAACAGAAATAGCAAAAATCAGCATGTTGGTATCATGGCAGTTACTACAATCACACAGACACACATACACACACTCTCTCTCTCTCTCTCTCTCTCATACACACACTCAGGACTTTGTAAGGACTATTTTGATTTGTGTAACCTTGGAATATACAGTTTAGGTCTAAAGTCAGTAGAAAGTCAACAGCTATCGGAAAACTAAGAGGTCCTATGAATTCCTAGGAAATGTGCTGCTTTCCTCAAATAAACTTATATGATCGCTTCCAAAGTTCCTTTTCTCTCTGTTAAACTGCTCTGGCTATTTTTTAAAAATAGATTTATTAATTTGTGAACTGCCTGACTGTCTTTTGTCTTTATGAAAGACAACACGCTACAAGAGGACAATTTCTGTCCTGGGATATGACTGGCAGTTAATATCAAGAATATGGGTATGAAGAAAAGTGAATCTTTGAAAAAATCCAAAAGGATTTACTTAATAATATGATTTTTTTGAATATTGGTTTTTGAAATACAATGTCTTTTAATTTGTATACTACTAACCTTTAATCCCACATACATATTTATTTCTCTAACAATGTTTGGCTTTGATTCAATTCAGCAAATACTTATTGAGTATTTTGTACCTGTCTAGCTACTGAACACTGTAAGAAAATTGGAAAGACAAATTCCTGACCTTGTGGAGGAATAAGTCGAGTAGTGACAAACGTTCAATAAAAAAAGGATGAGATAAAAAAAAGCCTTATAACAATTACAGAGTGCTATGGAATTTCAAGGAGCTAGAAAAGATGTATGATTGAAAGGCTGACGAAGAGAAAGCTTTACTAAGATGTTATTCGGAAAGGGGTTTTGAAGAGTGGCAGTGAATAGTAGATACGGACACAAGAAAAAAGGCATTTCATCCAAACAGCTGTCTTATCTGTATAGTCTTAACATTCAAATACATACCCTCTGCAAAAGCAAATAAAAGGAAAGAGAGAGAGAACAATTTAATAGTATGGTACTTTACTGCTGCTACTCAGTGGGAGTGTGTCAGGGCACAGATGGTGAAAGTAAATCAACTCTCCCTTAATTTGGTCCCTCTTCCATTTCTGAGTGAATGCACTATAAAATTATATTTTGTACATTTATTCTTTGTTTTATGCTAAATATTTTCTTAATGATACAGCTTTATGTACAAATTTTCATCAAAACTGTATATACAGAACCGTGTATACTGAGTTTTGTGGATGATTTTCAATGGTAATTTTGAACATAGGCAGTTTTAACTTTATTTGTTGAATCTAACCCACATATAAGATGCAATTCCTATATATATGCATAGACAGAGCAAGGGTGGGACTTGCTCCAGAGGCAGCAATAAAGCAGTTTGGGACTACAGTTCATGAAATGTTGATTCCTAATTCAAGAGTGTCTCCTAATCTTACAGTGGAGAACCACTGAAAGATTTTGAGAAAGTCTGTGATCAGGTCCCAGCTTACGAAGTAAGGGGAACCTAAAAACACGTGTAGAATGGATTGAAGATAATAATTGTCAGGGATGAAAATAGTAGCCCACACAAAGGTCTGAGTGAGATATAATACAGACTTAACCTTAAGCTCTGATGTGTGAATGGAAAGAACAGAATGGGTGCTGTTAAGAGAAACTGTAGAGGTAGCATCAGTAGGACCTGGAAAATTATTACACGTTGGAAGTGTCAAAAGGTAGTTTCTGCTTTAAATTTAAATGTTTAGGAGAATGAAGATGTTTCTAACAGAAATAGAGGAGAGAGGAAGAATTTCTGGCTTTGGAGAGAAAGTGGGATGTTGAGCATAACAATGGAAAAAATGGGTTTGAAGCTTGGGGTTCAACATCAGTGACAGAAATTTGGGAGGCATTTACCTGGAGGTGATGGTTGAAACTTTGGGAACAGAAGAATTTGCTATGGACACCTTACAGAAAGATGAGAGGGGTAAAAGAGAGAAATTAAGAGAAAAATCTGTGCAATGTCTGAGATGGATTATGTATTCAACAGATATTTTTAAATTAAATATAAGGGATAGGCAAAGGGAAAAGGAGCAAGGGAAAATGAAATAAAAATAGAAATCTAAATGCTGAGTGGAAAGAGGACAATTCAATATGAGATTTCATAAGGAAAAGTTTCAAGGAAAGGATATGTATTGGAGAGAAAGGTCAAGTATTGCAGAGAAAGAAGTCACTATACAGTATTAACAGTCAAAGGTATTGTTGATTAAGTTCATACTATGTTCTAGGCACTTTTTGTACAGTCTATTGGTTATCATTATTAATATCTCTATTTTACAGATCAGAAAACTGCACCTTAGAGAGGTTTGCTAATCTATGCAAACTCACGTAGTTACTGAATGGCAGAGGAGGACTCAAGGTTGAGAAGAGGATGGGCTGAAAAATCATTCCTGGTGACAACTGAAACAGCAATTTCCATCAAAGGCAGGGAGAGGATGTTAGACAGCAAAAGGTAAAAGAATGAATGAGAAAAAAGACATCGAGGTACACTACACAAGATGATTCAACGAAGGGAAGGAGGAAGACAGGAAAACTGATAAAATAAAATGTTTTTGAGGTTATTGTGCTAGGTATATTTACAAAGAGAAAGAAAAATTAGTGTAGAGAAAGAAATTGAAGACATGAGCAAGAAAAATGACTAAGGTCCCATGGGATATAGGAGGTCACAGGATCAATAGCTAAAGAAGACACCTTCTTGGCAGAATGGAGGGTATTTCCTACTTAAGATACAGGATTAAAGGAGGAAAAGAGTAAGTATACAGCAAAGTGTTTAAAAATGCCAGTGGGAGGAATAAAGAGAGTAACGTACAAGGCTTATAAGAAGCTATATGCACAAAAAATCTATTAGATTTAGAGCACATAGACAATGGAGAGCTCACCATGTTATTTCATCAGAAATAAATAAAAGTATACCACAGGGTCAGTTACAGGAAGGGAAAAAAAAGTGCTCTATTTAGAAAATTCTTCATATACAATCCAACATATAGTTTTAACAAAATCACTATTCCATTGTAGGATAAGTTTGGTTCTAATTATCTAGATGGATTTTTACCACAGATTAAACTCACCATTTCACTTTTTATTTACTGATACAACAATGGGGTAAGGGAAAAAAAAACGAAAACAAAAAAAACCTAAACATAGAAAAGAATAACACTTTGCCATTCACACAAGCCCACAATGGATTTTCATTACATGAGAGGATCAGAACAGAGGATGATGTTTATGAAGCCACTGTCAGAGTTAAATCCCCTTGTGTGCCAGTTAGTTTTGTTACATTCTTCTGCTAAAGACTACTTCATCCTTAACTCTTAATTCAACCCTGGGACCTTACTTGAAAATGTATGTTACTTTTTCTAGTGGAATCTAGAGTGAAAGGTTATGGGTCAACACCAATCTATCACTTGGAAAGACAGTCAGTCATAAGGGGAGACTACAAGTATGACACCTCTCACTCTTTTTCCCTGGCCATCCTTTCCCCCATTCAAAGACAAATATTGACCACAGTTTCTTGTGAAACCTTCTAGAAATATTGTTATTATAGAAAAGAATATACTTGTGTTTCTTTTTATTTAAATAATATTATATACTATGCCCACTAATATGTTCATTGACTTTTCACTCAAAATTTTATCATAGGGAAATGTCCATGTCAGTGTATTATAATGATTTCCATTTACTAAATTGTTGCAAGGTATTCTACCGTATGGATATACCATAATGTTTCTACCTAGTGCCCTATTTTGGGCTATTTAGGTTGTTTGCGACATTTAGCTCTTAAAAACAATTTAGTGGCAAATAGCATATGAAAAGATGCTCCACATCATATGTCATTAGGGAAATGCAAATTAAAACAATACTACTATAAACTTATTCGAATGACGAAAATCCAAAACACTGATACCCTCAAATACTGGCGACGCTATCGAGCAATAAAAATTCCTCATTCATTTCTGGTGGGAATGCAAAATTCGACAGCCACTTTGGAAGACAGCCTGGCAGTTTATTACGAAACCAAACATACTCTTACCATATGATCCAGCAATGACACTCCTTGGTATTTATCCAAATGAGAGGAAAACTTATGTCCACACAAAAACCTATACACAGATGTTTATAGCCACTTCATTCATAATTGCCAAAACTTGGAAGCAACCAAGTTGCCTTTCAGTAGGTTGAATTAATAAATAAACTGTGGTACAACTAGACAATGGAATATCATTCAGTGTCAAAAAGAAATGAGCTAACAAGCCATGAAAAGACATGGAGGAACCTAAATGAATGTTACTAAGTGAAAGGAGCCAATCTGAAAAGGCTGCACATACTATATGATTCCAGCTATATGACACTGTGGAAAAGTCAAAACTATGGAGACAGTAAAAAGATCAGATGTTGCCAGGGTTTGGGGGGAAGGCGGGATGACAGGCAGAGCACAGAGGATTTTTAGGGCAGTGAAACTATGATACTATGGTAGCACATTAGGAATGCAGGGTCATTAATTGTAACAAATATACCAGAGGAGGATGTTTTTTCATGATGAATTATTCCCTTAATATATTGCTGGGTTTGCTCATGTTTTATCTCGAATAATGGTAGTCATGGTCATCAGAGAGTTTGTAATTTTTGTGTGTATGGGAGGTACTAACTTTTGTGGTTGGAAAATCAACATTATGTTGCTTAAAAGCTTTTATTCCTTTCAAATTCTCTGGAGGAGATGAAACAGCATTGTAGCAATGTTCCTTAAATATCTGGTAGAAATTTTCATCTGGACTTTTGGTGGAATAGTGACAGGGGTTATATATTGATTATTTTTTAAATTTTTATAAAATATATTGCCTATTTTTTTCCTTTCTAGAGTTAAGTTTGAAAATTTATATTTTTAAAAACCTATATGATTTTATTAATACAGATTTTTATGTTCACTTCTATGATACTTCATAGATAGTTTCTTTAACTTTTATAATTTCTTCAGCATCTGTGATTATTTTCCCATTCTCATTTTGTGCACTGCATTTTCACTGTGTTCTTCTTTATTAGGTCAGTTAATGTATTAGTGACTTTAGTTATTATTTCAACAACCTAATTCTTGAATTTTCACATTATGCTATTTTCTTTCTTTTTTCTAAATTCAAACATTATTTTGTTTCCCTTTGGTTTCTTTTGTTATCTTCTAACTTCTTGGGTTTGATGTTGCATTAGTCAGGATAAGCTATGCTGCAGTAACAAACCCTAAAATCCAGGGGCCTAACTCAGTAATGGTTAATTGTTTGTTCACATAAAATCAGGGAAGGTAAGGTCACCTTCGTCCATCTTGTATGTGTGCCCTCTAGACCCATACAGTAAGGAGATGCTCACTATAGCTTAACTGCCTTGCGTGGAAATGATACAGTCCCTTCGGCTCACAGTGCTTAGCTAGAACTAGTCATTTGACCTCAATCTAAATGCAAGAGAGTTGAGAAATACAGTAAAGCATAAGGGGTTTGTGAACACTGTGTCTGGTACACATTGTCCAAAAACTATTTTTCTAATTACTTAGTGTAAATACAGGTGTCTCAAAAGCCTCAGAATAGTTTTAACCTTTAATAATTTTAGAAATATAAATGCTACAAACATAAAAATCATTTAAAAGTTTATATCAATTACTTATAATTTTATAAATTGAGTTTTAGTTACATATAATTCTATAAATTTTGAATATAACATTTTAAATATATTTTTAGTTCAGCCCCTCTAAGAGGGAAACTACTAGAGCCAAACTTAAAAATGTATTATCCAGGATTCATAAAACTAAATATATGTTAACAATAACTAAAATTTCAAATGATGTCTTCTGTAAATTTATAGTATTTATACTTCTGAAATTGTTAAAGATTAAAAATACATTGAGAATTTCGTGACACTCTGCATATAAATTTAGAAAGTTATGATTTTTCCCATGAGCAATGCTTTATTTATATTCAATATATTCTGATAAGTATGTATCTTTATTTTGTAAAAGTTCTACAAGTTTAGAGTCCCTCTAGAGTTAAGATAAAAAGTGTTTTATTTTATTATTTAATTTCTAAGTGGAAGAGTGGTTTATGCTTCATAATTATGGGTTTATTATATGATAATCAGAGAATTCTGCCTGCATTATTTCTATTTCTTGGAATTTATTGAAGTTGTTTGTGACAATAAATGCTCATTTAAAAAATATTTCCTTAACCTTGTAAAAGAAGGTTTATTTTTGGCCTTCTAAAAATAGAGTTATATTTTTATTAATTTGATCTAAACATTAATTCTTCAGATCTTCTACATCTGTATATACTCCTGCTGTTCTTTATATGAATTCTAGAAGTGGGAAGGCCGGATCAAATTTACATTTCTAGTAACAGCTGGGGGCCCTATTTTCCTTATAATCTTGTCATCAATGTATAATGTCAAAGGTTTCATTTATTTTTCCATTCTGAAGAAGGGCATTTCTGAGTTTCTTTTCCATGAGAGAAGGACTTTCCTCCCCTGATTTCCTGACTATAATATACAGTTGATCCTCAAAAAACGTGGTGGTTAGGGGCACAGTTGAAAATCCAAGTTTAACTTTTGACTCCCCCCAAAGTTAACTACTAATCACCTACTGTTGACTGGAAACCTTAACATATATTTTGTATGATATGTGTATTATATACTGTATTCTTATAATAAAGTAGGCTAGATAAAGGAAAATGTTATTAAGGAAAATCATAAGGAAGAGAAAATACATTTACAGTACCTACCTTATCAATACCATAAGATTATGTTGTCTATCCACAAGATGAATCATCTGTCTGTCAGTGCCTACATCAATATTGTCTTATATGATACAAAATACTGTAGATTTTATATGTGTTACTAACATTAGACATCAAAAATGAAAAAAATAATGTGAATAAGATTCATATTTACAGGTATAATAATTCATGCACTGATAATGAAGAAGCAGCAATATGATTACTTCATGGTAGCCCAGGTATACACTAATGGATGAATTGTTATAAATTTTTTATGGCATATAGTATTACAGTCATATTCAGATTACAGCATTACAAACATCATTACATTAAAAAAAAACACCTGTGATAATAGGCTTTCTCCAATGATGAGAGAAAGAGGCATACTGTACAGTAATATGATTCTTTGAAAGCAAAGTTATAAAACATTAGGAAAACTAATACATTATTAATTTTATGTTACATATCACTCACTTTATATCTCTGTTAGGATAGGCTATCCACTTCAATACAAGTCTTGCACATGATGTTCTACATCATGAATACTTAGGTGATAATAATGATGATGACACAAAAACTTATCATACAGTTCTTGCTGTACAGTTATTAGATTTTTACACAAAGACACTCACACACATATACAGCAGATAAGTTTATTAATAGTAGGACATGATGATTATTTACTATTTATTAAGTGGAAACAGACCATCATAAGAGCCTTCATTCTTGTCATCTTCATGTTGAGTAGGCTGAGAAGGGGGAAGAAAGGAGAAGACGGTGTTGCTGTCTCAGAGGTGGCAGAGGTGGAGGAGGTCGAAGGGGAGGCGAGAGAGGCAGGCACACTCTCTGTAACTTTGCAGAAATACACTGTAATTTCTCTCTGACTTTTGCACTCTTTCAATTCTCTAAAAATGTTTCTTTATGGTACTAATTCTTTTATCATTTGCTTTTGTTTTAGTGCCTGTATCATAGAAGGGTTCATGCCATAAAAGAAGTCAAAAGCATCTTGAATAACTGTAGCCCTTCTGCCGAATTACCTAATGTTAGTTTTTTCCTGGCACTGCTTCTTCTCAGTCTTCTTCCTTATCGTCTGGCACTAGTTCAGAAGCATTCATCTCCATCAAGTTGTATTTTGTTAATTCCTCTGGTATGGTGTCTATTGGTTCTTGAATTTCTTCAAGACCCATATCTTAAAACCCTTCACTCCCCACAACCAACTTGTTCTGCCATATCTACAATCTCTTTCATAATTTCCTTGATTGGCTCTCCTGCAAATCCTGTGAAGTCATGCACAACATCTGGACACAGTTTCTCCAGCAGCAATTTATTGTTTCAGGTTTGATGGCTTTCACAGCCTTTTCTGTAATAATTGATGGCATCTTCAATGGTGTAATCCTTTCAGACTTTCATGATGTTCTCTCTGTTGGGGTCCTCTTCCATAGCATTGACAATACTTTCCTTTGAGAAAAGGAAAAGGCTCATTTTGTGTAATGAGCCTTAAAGGTCCTATGACTCGCTGATCTAGGTGCTGAATTAGAGACATATTGTTTGGGGGTAAATAAACCAGTTTGACACATTCAGTGTTGAATTCATGGGGTTCTGGGTAGCCAGGGGACATTGTCCAACATCAAAAGAACTTTAAAAGGCAGTCCCTTACTGGCAAGGTACTTCCTGACTTCAGGGACAAAGCATTAATGAAACCAGTCCAGGAAAGTGGTTCTCATTGTCGAGGCCTTCTTTTTGTACAACCAGAAGATTGACCAGCTGGTATTTACTTTTCCCCTCAAGGCTCAGGGGTTTGCAGCTTTATAGATAAGGGCAGTCCTGATCATAAGCCCTGTTGCATTTGCACAGACCAGTAAAGTTAGCCTATCCCTTTCTGATTTAAATCCTGGTGCTCACTTCTCTTCCTTACTAATAAATGTCCTTTGTGGATTTTTTTTTTCCAGAGTAGGGTACTTTTGTCTGAATTAAAAACCCGTTCAGGCAGATATCCTTTCTTCTCAATGATTTCCTTAATGGCATCTGTAACTCATCTGCTACCTCTTGGTTGGCAGAAGCTGCTTCTCCTGTTATACTGACATTTTTTAAAGCCAAGCCTCCTACTAAACTTATCAAACCATCCTTTGCTGGCATTAAATTCTTCACCTTTAGATCCTTCACTTTCCTTTTGCTTTAAGTTGTCATATAATGACTTCACTTTTTCCCGAATCATATTAGAGTCTTTAGGTATACCTTTCTTATAGCAATGGTGCAGTCACATAAAAGCTGCATTTTCAATACAAGATATAAAGGTATTTCAGAAAAAGTGCAAGGTTTTCACACCTGCTGGCATAGCTGCAGCAATGGCTTCACAAATTTCCTTTTCTTCTCTTACAGTGGTCCTTATGCTGGATTCATTATCTTGAAATGATGGGCAACCGCCACTCCAGACCTCAATCTACAGTATATATTAATCAATTCAACTTTTTCTTGTAATGTCATGACTTTTCTCTGCTTCTTGGGAGCACTTCCAGCATCAACAGTGGCACTTCATATGGGTCCCATGGTGTTATTCAAGGTTTATGGCATTGTGCTAACTAAACACGATGAAAAATACGCAAGAACCAAAAGAGATCACTTTTTTTTCGATATGCAGTTTACTGGAGAGATAAACTGCTCACCTGGAGATTAGTGTCACATGACATTTTAAGCAGATGCTAGCAACACTTGAGCTCACCGAAATAGCAGCAGGAGGTAGCTACAAAATTATTACAATATGTACTACAGTTAACTTTTTGCAGTAATTTAATACTGTATCTTTACATTTGTTTAGGCTTCTGTTGACTGCAAATGGCACCGTGTCTGGTATGTTAAGTGTTTGTAAGTTTTGATAAATTTTAACTTTTTATAATAGATTTGTGTAGATTTTATGGTAGCAATAGATAAAATAGACAAGTATCTACATATATTTTATGCATTCATGATGTACCTTTTTCTTAATTTTTTCAGTATTTCTAGGCTATGTGGTTCCTCTGTTAGTTTTTGCAAATTCTTGCCAATCCCCAAAAAAAGTTTCCAATATATTTATTTTAAAAATTTTGCATATAAATGGATGTAGTTCAAACCCCTGCTGCTCAAAGGTCACCCTAACTACAATTTGTGAGAGACCAGATGTGGGAGAGTATAGTTCTTGGTCAAAGATAGACCCTCTGAGATTAGAGACTCTAAGATGATAATGGTTGAATTGTACTTTAACTTAATTTAGCTCTCATTCTTTCCTTTATTGGAATAAAGAAACAGTAATGTGCCTGTTTTTATACTAATGACAGCAATTTATGTATAAAAGCCATTGTAACCAACAAATATAAATTGATTGCCCTGAAAACTTTTAAATGCTCAAGCCAGCATTCAGAATTTTTTAAAAAATAAATATGAACTCTGAATTCAACATCTTGAATAGTTTAAAGGTCTTTTAGCTTGTAAAGCTGAGAATTTAATTAAACTTAAAAATATCACAAAGATTATAGATGTGTACATATTTTTAATCCAATGTGTATATTTGTGGTTCACTTTAATATCTGCAATGTTCATAAATATTCATACATTGTGAATGATTACTCCTCAAGTAGTTTGATACCTTTTGCTTTACTATATTTAAGCCAGGGATTAAATTAGAAGCAGACCAATGGTTAAATTACTACCTTTCACATTCTGTGGATATTTATTCATTCATTCATTTATTGTGAGAACACTTAAGTTCCACTCTTAGCAAATTTTAGTTATACAATACAGTATCATCAATTGTAGTCACTATGTTATACCACATTTCCCTTTTACAATGCAACATGAGTTTTATTGCAGTTCTGCTTTTTAATATTAAATTTTGGTTTACATGATGACCATTTGATACAAACATCTTAACATTATTAAGTGGATAACTCAAATCCCAAATCAACATGCATAAAAATGTCTCTCAGGATCCAATTCTCCTTAGATATCCACTGTGTGGGATCAAAATACACTACTTCCAAAATATGACACTTTATCATAAGGGTTATTTTGAGCTGAAGCATTTGAGATTCAGTAGATGCAGAAGGAAGTCTTCTGTAGCTTCCCCTATCTGACTAAAAGCATAAACTTTTGAGAAATGAGAAGTGCCGTAAAACACTTCCTCAGGGAAGTTCTAAGGCCATGAAGATGATGGAAAGTCAGTATCAAAATGGACCTACACAAATGTTATTAAGTAGCCTTTATCTTCCATTAGTTTTCCCATATATTTACCTTTCCACAATTTGCCATCCCTATAAACTCAAAGTCCTTTTCCTTTGTCTTGTCCCCTCTGTGTGGGTAGAGGAAAAGGTTTTTTCCTCCCTACATCATCCATCTTCATCATAATTAAGGTTTTATTTTTTAAGTTGAGTCATATACAGAAAAAGCTATTTCATAAGAGCTATTTCATATCAATACACATATACAAGATAAATCACAATCACTTGAAATTTTCTATTAACTTTACTTAACCCTGTTATTTATTATTTATATGTTTTCTCTCCATGTTTTCTGTCATAGACAGTTCAAACCAGTTTTTACTAATATACAACTTTTAGAAATTACTTTATTATGAAGGCATTTATAATTTCTTTCTTCATAAGGAAATTTCAGCCTGGTTTTACCTCTAAATTTGCTAAATCTTGATAGCATATTCAGTTAGTTTTAGCTCAGGATATTCCAAGTAAATTAATATTTTTATTTTGTTTTCCTATAGCCTTGCTAGTTCCTTAGTCGTATACCTGTTAAAGACTGTTATCTGATATATTTCAGCATTCGTCCAATCAAACAAATGCCAGAAGCAACAGGAGAAAAAATATGCACTTAGAATAATGTTAGCCTGAGTCAAATAATTGGCTCTTTGGCATCAGAATTAGCCTGTTAAATAAAAACTTGCTTAGTTAGTTAATAGTTCATTCATTTAACAAGTTATTCATCTATTGATTTTCAACTAATATGAAATGTTCCATTATGATAATTTCTAAACTCAAAGTCACATTCTTCTAACCAATAACTCCCAAACTAAGAATCTTTATGTAATAATTGAAAAGAGTTACCTGTTAAAAATATTGTTGGAAAAATAATCATTTGAAAATACAACTCCCTCACTACTCCTACTCCCAGGAGTAGGCCTCAGGAGTTTTTATTTACCTATGCCCATGTTAGCTTATATTTATTTCTTTATCTCTTATTTACAGGCTTAATTATACCCAGGAGGTGTGTTAAAGAAAAGAAACACAATTCCTTTTTATATCTTTAAATGCTCATGGGCCATGTGGTTCCTAAAGTATCTGCTTACGCACAGCTGTGATAACTTTTCATTTCTATGTTTTGGTTGAAATACTTAATAAAGGGCAAAATGAATAACCAAGAACTCCTGATTGAGCAATTCGGAAGCAATTTCACATTAAGAAGAACTCTCAGAGATGATTCCAGAATGTATCTTAAAATCTACAAAAAATTCTTTCCATGGGTTATTTGGATAATGATACCAATCATTTCACAAATTATACCACAAGAGTTAATTCTCTAAACTTCAGCTCATCATCTGGCATAGAGAAGGAAGTAAATAAGTTAGTTTTTCATGTTAGGTAGCACCTACTGTATGGAGAAAAACAACATGGAAACATCATAATATTAGAATAACTTATAAAAAAAAGCTTCAGTGACTCTCAAAACAAATCAAAGGTTTGAATGATTTGAAAGTCATCACCTTCATCTTAATGGAGTCTAGCGACAGCACAATAAAATTTAGGAAACTGGTTGAAAATAAATGCATATAATTATGCCTTTTTTTTCCCTAGTCATCTTCATTAAATTTTATGGTAAGGATTTATCTATGAAAAGGGGAATGCTGTAAGTGGGTTTAGCACACATGTCTCTTTCTGGACTGTGAAATTCCAGACTCTGAATCCAGATTGCCTGGTCTCAAATCCCATTTCTTCCATGCTGGCTCTGTGAGCCAGCAAGTTAAAAATTCTTTTGACTTTTTAATTTGAGAAAGTTAAAAACTGCTCTCTGCCTCAGTTTTCTCATTGTGAATTAGCATGATGAAATGAGTTCATGTAGAGAACGTTCTTAGAACTGTGCCAGGTCCACAGATAGTTCTCAATAAATGTTACCAACTATTACTGTCATGTACAGAATGTGAGCAAACCTACTAGAAACACAAGGATACTTTTTTTTTTTTTTTTTTGCTGTACGCGGGCCTCTGTTGTGGCCTCTCCTGTTGTGGAGCACAGGCTCCGGATGCGCAGGCTCTGCGGCCATGGCTCACAGGCCCAGCCGCTCCGCGGCATGTGGGATCTTCCCAGACCGGGGCACGAACCCGTGTCCCCTGCATTGGCAGGCGGACTCTCAACCACTGTGCCACCAGGGAAGCCCCAAGGATACTTTTTATGAAGGTGAGGTATGGATTGAGGAGGGCCCCAAAGGAACCTACATCAAGGAAGCAAGCCTAAGGTAGAAGTTGAACTCAGTGTTCTGCTTACCTGTACTCCGACAGGAAAACTTGGTTTTGTGATCACACAGTCGTAAGGTACCACTGCAGCCTTTTTCATCACTACCATCTTCACAGTCTTTTTCCCCATCACAGCGCCACAGATCAGGAATGCAATTTCCATCAGGGTGACACTGAAATTCATTCCCATTACAACCAGCAGGAGAACGAATCTCTTAAATTGAAATGAGGGAGAGAGGCAGAGAGAGGAAGACAAGAGAGAAATTATGATTTTACTTGATTTTTTTCAGTTTTTTTCTTTCTTTAGGCATTATAATGATCCTAGAGAGAATCTATTTTTACTTTATTGTTTAATAGCTGCAATACTCTCCAGCATTTTCAAATTTGCTTTAGAAACTTTAATAATTAGAGAAAATAATTCTTGCCTCCCACAGAATTTCTAAAGGTGATGAACGTTAGGAAAAAAAAGAAAGAGCAGTAAGATAGTATGTGGATATTCTGTTGTGATTTTAATTAGTATCAGTGTGATTGTTGAAGGTATTTTGTCTATAGCACATAAAAGAGATTTCACATTCTACTCCAAATGTTTAGACTTTTGTTGATCTTGTGACATCTCTTTAGATAATTTCTTTCACACTGGTAACAGGTAAACAACCAAAAAGAAAATACGAAGTACATTCTGACTAACAAAATCTTTGAAGAATAATGTCCAAAATGTTGAAAAATAAAACCCTCAGATAATTAAAAAAATTATTCAGGACATAAGATTTCAAGTTTAGAATCAGAACAGACACAAAAGAATTTTATGAGGCACTATGCAATCAAAGTCAATTTATCAATTAATAATTCACATAGTGCCCAGATAACATTATCACTCAAAACCTGATGACTAAAAATATAGGTTAAATTTTGTAGGTAAGCATAAACAAGAATAAGGAAAAATAAATGTTGGGCATATAGATGCTTTTACAGTATAACAGTTGAAAAATATGACTGTAATTGGCAATACATTAAATTTGTATTAATATCTAATATTATGAGATATAATAACCAGAATCTCCAAATACTGTTGTAAAGTAAATATTTTAGTATTCATTTTTCTAGACCAAAGTTTTAATGTAACAAGTTTATTGTGCATCTCAGGTAGCTACAGCCAACAATTAATTTACATTATATCTATAAAAGCAATTATTCTACATCACTATAAAATTGAAGCAAGTCCAGGTGAGTTTCTCATTACTCAATGAGCTGATTTGGTAGGAATTGTAAAACTATCAATAAACAGAAACCTCAGTTAAGTAGAGTTGGGAGACCAGAAGGGGAGATCTCTTACACGCTGCAGCTGTAGCACAGCCCAACAGGAAGAAGAAAGACTCTTCTTTCCTGTCAAGGACTCAGCCTATGACAATCCATGGACCTGTTGTTTACTAGAGCCCTCCCATTTTCCTTTTTTACTCTCTATAAAAGCATTCCTTTTTCCTTGCTGTGAGGGAACTTGCACATAGCTCACCATGGTGCAGACTCCAAATTGCAATTCTCTGCCAATCCCAAATATACCAGTCTTTGCTGGAGAAATATCTGGCTCTCAATTTGTTTTAGGTCAACATTTTGGTGGCCCATATGGGCACCAGAGAAGACTCTCGATGGCTCTGGGGCTGGTGAATATACAGGTGCAGTACCCACAGCTGAGTCTATTGCTGCTCACTGCTTTTCCTGCTGACCCTGGAGATTAAAGGCAAGTCTTTCTCTTAGATCCAAACTCACACCCTCTTTCCATCTGGAGCTCTCCAGGCTTTATTCAGAATCTACTTAAAGCTTTTGTCTTTCTGGTTAAGGCCTTGTTCTGCATGTGAGTACTTGTTTGGCACTTGGGTCTGATTTTGATATCAGGCTCTTTCACTGAAACTGGTTAGCTTTGCATATTCCCTTCGGAACAGGAACTGCTTCACCTGAAGCTGGCTAATCTTTGACCCATTCCTCTGAAAACAGGGGTTCTCTGCAACAGTGCCAGGTTTTTCAGCCTTTGGCCTATTCTTTTGAAAGGACGATTCTCTGGAAACTGGCTGAAAAAGCCTTTGGCCTGGCTCCTTTAAGCCGTTTCCTTTGAATTGGCTGGGATTGTCTTACAAGCTGTCTGAATCAAACCAGTTGTGCTGTAAGCTGTTTAAGCTGTTTGAAAATTGTTCTTTACTCTAGAGGAAAAACCTCTAGGAAATGAGACTCCAGTTATCTAAGTATTTTGAAGGTCTCCTCCGTTATAGGGACTCTGGTCAATTTTATGTGTAAAAGCCACAGTCCTTCCTCATGGGCACTGCTAACTAAATGGACCAACCTGACCAAAGGCAATTTAGAATATCAATGGCTGTTATGGGGAATTTCAGAAATCCCCAAACTTAATTTCCTTAAAACCAAATTGAGCTTCAATAGCTCAAAAATTTCCAGAATTGAGTGGAATGCTTATTTCAATTGGCATTTTGAGGCTTCCCAATATACTCAGGACTCTAAAATTGCCTCTCTGCAAAATAAGATTTTAAGATTAACTGAGGAAAAGAAATGATGAAAGAAAGATAAAGTGGCTCTCAAAGCCTCAGGCTCTTCTTCCTTGGCGTCTGTGTCTCAGGCTCTACCTCTGGTGCCATCTCCCTCCTTCCCTTCTATGCTGCCTATGCCTCCACTGTACCCTCAATCCCCCCATACTCATTCTCTGGCCAAACTTTCCTTTTCCTCTGAACCTGTCAGAACATGTTTCTTTAAAATTAAGCCTTCTGAAGGTCCAGAGGCTAAATCTTTAATATCTTATACTCCCTGAACTAAGCTGAACTGTGAGCCATAGTCAAAGATTTTCCCAAAGTAACCAAAGACCCTCATAGTTTTGCTGAGGAATTTAATATAATCACTCAAACTCACCAACCAGGTTTCTCTAACTTACATCAGCTACTTCATATGCTCATCAGTGAAGGTCAGGCCCAGCATTGAGTGAAAATTGCTAATTGAGAAAATCCTGAAAGATGCCCAGCATTACAACCAGGAGAACAACCTGCTATCTTATTATGTGTCAGGCTCAGAAAATAGCTAGGCAACTTTACTGAGCAGTTACTAGGGCTTTTCCAAAGCCTGTTGACTGAAACAAAATTCAGGCTTGCACACAAACATCTGCAAATCTGTTCATAAAAATTACAGTTGACTTTTGATTGTCTTTAAAGAAAATTCTGGTCTTCCTTCAGATGTTGATTAACTCTAGTAGCTTTTAACTCTTTGTTTATTAATGGGCTGAACTAAGATCCTTCCCTTTTAGTAAAAAGGACCAGCGTGAAATGGGAAACTGTGTCCACTTCAGATTTAGTTAATCTGACAAACCACATTTCTTGTGCTCTATATGAATCACCTCAAAGGAAGATCATCAAAATTGTTAATCTTCAACTCCAACAAATGAAGGCTCCTAAACAAACCCAAAATCCTCGTAGTTTTTGCTATTATTGCAAAGAACCAGGGCACTAGAAAAGAGATTATTACAAACTTAAGCGCTGTAGAGCCTTCATCCCTCTAACCAGCCTTTCCAACGCCCTCCAATTCTCAGTGGTGGGCTCTGAGGAACTGGAGGGGCTCTTCCCAATCCTCCCTCTTAATCAGCTTGGAGAAATTTCTCCAAGAGGATGAATTTCTTCCAGTTCTAATTGATACCACACTCTTGAGTGCTCAACCCCACTACCATAAAACAGCCCCTGCCTTGGAGTACTAAAACAATTCAAATAGTGGGGATTTCTAATGAACCTCAAGAGGTTCCTATGTCCGAACGTATTCCCTTTTGTTTAGGCCCTTTGAGAGATACACATCCTTTTCTCCTTAGTTCCTCTACCCCTATCCATTTATTAGGCTGGAAACTTCTTAGAGAAGTATGCCAGAAATTCTTTCTCCGAAAAGGGGAAAACAATTCTAGAAATTGACAGTGTCATCAAAGAACCAGCCAGGTAAATTAAGTGGCCCTCTAACATCTTTTATTTGTTCTACCTCTGATGGTACTAGAGCAGATTCTGAAAATATGGATCATTTCTCCCTATTGAATCAGCTACCACTTTCCTTATTGGCAAAATCTCCAACTGATGTTTGCAAAATTCACAGTGCATCTCCCATCAAAATTTAAACAGAATCCTCAAAACCTCTTCCCAGAATTAATCAATACCCTAAAGGAAAACCTTAAAGCCCATAATAGAAGAATACAGGCTCAAGTCCTCATTATCTCCTGTACTAGCCCCTGTAACACTCCATTTTACCAGTGAGAAAAGCAAAAGGCCAAAGGTGGAGGTTTTTTCCGGAACTCTGAGCAGTAAACAACACTGTTATCCTTCAACACATTGTTGTTCCTAACTCTCATATGTTACTAACATCCTTTCCCACCAGAAATGAATTCTTCACTGTAACCGATTTATGCAGTGCATTCTTTCATATTCCAGTTGATGAAGACAGCCAATACCTTTCCGCCTTTACTTGAGAGTAAAATAAACAATTCACCTGGACAGTAATGCCTCATGGATATATTGAGAGTCCTTCTTATTTTTTGCAAATCTTGAAGGCTGGTATGAATGATATAAAGTTCTCTAAGGGTTTTACTTTGCTGCAATATGTGGATGAGTTGCTTCTTTGCCCTCCTTCTTAAACCTCTTCACAGGAAGGCAGCGTCCACTTAATAAAGCATTTGGCCTTAAAAGGACTTAAGGTCGCCAAAGAAAAACTGCAGTTTGCCCAAAACCAGGTTCAATATTTTAGTCATCCAATATCAGAACAAGGGCTACACCTAGATCCAGATACACTTCATGGTGTTCTAAGTTTCCCAGAACCCCAGACTAAGGGCTACTGTGAAGTTTTCTCAGACCAGTTGGTTATTGCTGAAATTGGATTCCAAATTTCTCTTTTAAAGCCAAATTTCTTATGTTTTTCTCAACGATAACAACCACCTGACCCAGTTTTGTGGGAAGAACTGATTGACATAGCCCTCAAGGCCCTAAAGGAGAGTTTGATGAATCCAACTGCCTTTGGGCTTCCTTATTATCAGATTCCCTTTTACTCTTTCATAGATGACAAGAAAAGGGAATAACTTTGGGGTACTCACCCAAAAATTTGGTGACCACCATCCATGCACAGGGTATTATAGCCAGCATCTGGACCCTGTGGCACATGTATTAGAATCACTGCAGCCACTTCCTTGCCTTAGAATCACTGCAGCCACTGCCCTTTTTGTTAAAGCCACTGAGAAAATTGTGGAATGTCCTTTAATCATTTTTGTACCTCATGCAGAAGTCAACCTGAATTCTCAACATACTCAACACTTCTCAGCTAGCTGCCTCATATCCCGTGAAGTCCCTTTGTTATCTGTCCTTCATGTAACTCTTTTACATGATAATAACTTTAACCTGGCTACTCTTCTCCCTTCTGTCACCAACAATGTCCTTCATGACTGCTTAATGTTGATAGACAACCTCCTGGCTCCTTGTAATGATCTACAGGAAATTCCACTGGGTAGTGTTGACTTCTCATGGTTCACTGATGGTTCTTGTTTAAAAGGTAACAATGACAAATATTGTGGTGGTTATGTTATTATAACTGATTTTGATGTTGTTAAGGCAGTGTCTTTACTTATGACTACTTTGGCCCAATAGGCTGAATTACACACCCTTACACGGGCTTGTACTGTAGTCAAGGACAAAATTGCCAGTGTTTATACTGATAGAGATATGCTTTCAGAGTAGCTCATGATTTTGGAATGTTGTGGAATGTTGCTTCCTTATTTCCAGTGGAAATAAAATTAAAAATAGTCCTTATGGGGCTTCCCTGGTGGCACAGTGGTTGAGAGTCCGCCTGCCGATGCAGGGGACACGGGTTTGTGCCCCGGTCCGGGAGGATCCCACATGCCGTGGAGAGGCTGGGCCCGTGAGCCATGGCCGCTGAGCCTGCGTGTCTGGAGCCTGTGCTCCACAACAGGAGAGGCCACAACAGTGAGAGGCCCACGTACCGCAAAAAAAAAAACAAAAAAAAAAATAGTCCTTATGTTCAGGAATTATTAAACACAATACTTTTACCTTCCATTTTAGCTATTATTAAGATTCTGATGCATGCTAAACTTGACTCTCTGGAAACTAGGGGAAATCACCTTGCTTATATTTCTGCAAGGAATGCTGTCCTTAAAGGGACCAACAGCAGACAAACCTCTGTCATTATCCAAAGGGACATCTCCCCAAATGATAATTTAGAAAAACTGGCTACAGAAGCCTAACAATGAAGAGCCTAACTCAGAAAAGGAAAAACAAGATTGGAAATTTAACAATTGTTTGTTTGGAAAAAAGAGAAAGCTCTGGTTTGGACCAAATAACTCAGTACTACCAGAGACTCTAAAATCCCCACTCCTCATCATACTACATACACTAAACTATTGGTCTATTGACAAAATGATGAATCAATATTGTTGGGGAAACATTAACAAGGCTGCAAAAAGTGCCTACCTCCCTTGTCCTACTTGTCTGAAGTACAATCCAGGGAAGCCTATTTGTACTGCTTCTGGATATTTTAAACTGTCTAATGGACAATTCAAAGTCTGGAAGATGGATTTCATACAACTTCCTCCATCTCATGGATATAAATACGTTTCAGTCACAGTCTGTATGTTTTCCCACTGGACTGAAGCCTTCCCTCACAGACAGGCTATTGCCTTTTCTGTGGCTAAATTCCTTTTCGGAAAGATTACCCCTACTTGGAGGAGCTCCTCTCAAACTTTATAGCAATCTGGGAATCCATTTTAAGGGCCAGGTGCTTTGACAAGTCTGTGATGTTTGGCTGGTTTTACAACACTTTCACTATGATTACAACCCTCAATCCTCAAGTATAGTTGAACACACTAATGGCATTTATTATTACTAACTGGCAAAATTTGTAGAGGTCCTCCAAATACCTTGGCCATCGGTCCTTTTAAATTTCAGATCCATCCTTTTGGGAATTCATAAACTTTCACCCTTTGAGATAGTCCCAGGATGCCCAATGAACTTGACTCCTGCTTTTTTTATCCATAACTTATAAAAGGAGAGATACTGTAGTATTGAAAAGGCCTGCTTGCTTCTATTAAAAATAACCAAGCTTTGGTAGAGCAATCTTTTCACAGTGTGCCCTTGGGAGACAAATACCTTGGAACCTGGAGATTTCGTCTATTGGAAAAGACACTACCAGAAGAATTTCCCTCAACCTTGCTGGAAAGACCATATTAAGTACTGTTAACCAACCCTTGTGCCACCAAACTCCAAGGAATAGACTCTTGATTCATGTGACACACCTAAAGAAGGTGCAGAACCCTGACTGGACCTGCACATCATCCAGTGACCTGAAAGGAAATACTTCTCGGAAGTTGAGGCAGTCGACATCTGAGGACACAGCTTTCCCAAGTTATCTATACCAGGCCTGTTGGAAGTTTGTCACCAACCTTCGATGCTGACATAAAGATTCAGATTATCTCCAGGGTCTATGATCTTGATAACGTATGGACTTTAAATAAAAAGTGCCTGAGAGTTTTCTCTCCTGCCCCTCCTTGTTACTTAAATGTGACCTTACTAGGTTTCCAGTCTGAGACACTACTGGAAATGGTCTTTCCTGACACTGAGGGACAAAAAGCCACTGAAACTAGGATATCTGACTCTTGATCAGTGATGCTTTCAGCAAAAGATCTTAATCAAAAGATAAAAATGTAAAAAAAAAAAAATTAATAAAAAGAATCCTCAATAAAATAGAGGTGAGAGACCAGAAGAGAAAGCTCTCATATCCTGCAATGACAGCAAAGCCCAGCAGGAGAATAATGACACTTCTTCGTTCCACGAAAGGACTCTGTCAATGAAAATCCTTGGACTCTGTTTACTATAGCCCTCCCAAATTTCTTTTCCTTTCTATAAAAGTGTTCTCTTTCCCTTCCCATGTGGGAACTTGCACACAGCTCACCAGTGTTTCACACCCTAAATTGAGATTTTCTGCTGATCCTGGATAACCTCATCTTCACTGGAGAAATATCTGTCAGTCAGTTTGCTTCAGGTCAACAGAATCACGTGGTTATGAGTTAGGATTAGACTAAATTAAGGTCAAAGCTAATAATAACACTTCTATCACCAAGGCAGCTACTTAATCTTTTGAGACCTCTGTTTGTTCACATGGAAAGTAGAGAGCCTGCAGGGTCGTTGGGAGGAATAAATTGGATATGTGTAAATGATTATTTTCACTAACATTTTTTGTTGTTATTTTCTATGATATAAATAGTTCATTTCCTGATTTGTTTATTTAAAGAATTTCAACAACTATACTGTCAGTTGATACAATATTTTAAAGATGCACAGAATAGACTTGCTTCTACTGCCCAAGTATTCTTAAAGTAGTAATGCTGAAATAACACCTAAGTAAAAAAAGAGATAAAAAGGATCCCAACTGAAGTAAGAGTAAAAAAGTTCTGTTGGTAGAAAACAGGAGTTCCAACTCACGGAAAACCTAATTTCCAAAAGTAGCTACTCCTAAGAACACATAGTAATTACACCCAATTTAAAGAGAAGGGGCTGAGTTTAGGCTGGCATTGAAGTCCCTTCCAAAAACAGAGACTTTTTCTACTTTCCTAATCATCCAAATCATTCTGACTTTGGATATATAGAGTCTTCATGATTTAACAGAATACTTGGGTGCACAGACACAATCAATAAAGATGGCAGAGTGTCTGCACATTTGGATGATATATATGAAATATGATATAGCCACTTCCTACCATATTTAATTGAGTACATGCAGAGTGCCCTATTTAGCGGTACAACTTAACTACTACAGTGGTAAAGAATGTTGAGACTGGTTTCACAAACAATATACTATGAAGCCTTTAAACTTGGGATCTTTTTCAAGGTAACTTGAAAATCCTATGTGATTTCAGTATCCCAGAAGAAAAAAGAAGACAAATCAAATGGAGTTCCAAGGCGTTTTCAGCTAAGTAATTCTATGATGAAGAAGGCAACTTCCATACAGCAGTGAATGAATGGCCTTTGGTTCTTTTTCCTAGTACTTAACTTTCCATGAAAACAAAACTAAACAAACTTTGGCTCAGTTGAATTTTATAACCTGTTGTATGAGCTCAACCAATAACATACAAAAGTTGTATTTCAGGTTATTCTCACCCAGTGATTCCAAATATTTAGTAAAGAATAGAAGGTATAGTCTTTTGATTTTTTTTACATTCTTTAAAATAAGAGTTGAAGACTGGCAGCTCCCATATTGAATCTGTCCCTCAGTATGTTTAATTTAGTAAACATACTATTGACCTTTTAAAAATCTAAAGCTTTCCTATAAAAATCTCGCTTTTCCAGTTCCTTGAAAAGTAAGATTCTTGGGTTAGCATCCCCATAAGGTAACAACTACTGCCTGCTTTGTATGGAGCTGAACTGAATTTTATCAATGACTCCCTGTTATAACAGTGAGACAGAGATATTCCTTCATATTTTATTTTTTCCCTAACAGATTTTTTTCCTTGGTGGATGTGGGCAGTGGGCCAACTGCTAACTCCCTTTTCTTTTGTTTTTGATCTACTTCTGAGAAACTGTAGGAAAAATTTTATTTCACTCTTACTTTAATATTAATACTAACTTTACTGTCTTTACAAATTAGTTTTTTGTCTTTATGAGTTATTTTAATGGATATTTGTGAATAATCCTGAAACTCATCACGTTTCTCTCTTTGCAATAGTTTTTAAGAATTTAGAGCCAAATTTATGGATGATTTTTCATGATATGAACTTGTTTATACCAATCTCACCCTCAGATTTATTTACATTACTCATCCTTACTTTGCCTTTGTTTGGTTCCTTCCTCTTTATAACCTTTCATCTTTCCAGGTTATAACTTAGATTACTTCTGGAAATGACCAGAGGACTAATTAAATAACTAAACAAAATAGTAATATGTAAGGAAAACTTGAGAAGAAGTAACACGTTTTACATTTAAAATGACCTAATTTGGAAACATTTTAGTAGCCTAAATAAAATTAAACAGTATATGCCAAATTCTATTCCATACATTCATTCCTCTCCTCATATTTTATTTCTCCAAGGACAATGTTGCCTCAGAAATGTGCGCAGTAATGGGAGGAATTCCATGTTTCACTAATTATTGTGAGTGCAATGCTTTGCCTCTTCTAAACATATTTTGGACTTGGTTTCAAAGATCTAGTTCTTTTGAGTTATGTTCCTCAACAATTAACTCAGTGATGTAATGGGAAATTCTCAAGAAGATTATGTAAACTTAGAAATCTGGAAAGAAAAACCCGATTCAAAAAGAGACTTGCAAAATATAAATTGTTGCTTTGGGAGAAGGAAATGCTTCTCCTGATCCAGCAATATGGCAACTTTACATATAGACTTGTAGTCTTTTAGCTCAATATTATTTACAGAAGAAAATAAGTTGTGGTCACACAGATCAAAGCAGAATCTATGAAGGCAGAGAGCATGCTGCTACTGTTTGAGATTTTTAAAATTCTATTTGCATTTCTTCGCTTTGCTTGGTATTGTTTTGTTTATCTATTTGTGCTTCATAAGTGAATACACTCATTTGTCTTCTTATTCTAAATAAACATTTATCTTATAAATTTAAATACAAATGTGGTATTTCCCTGAGGCTTTTCTCTCCTTCTTTTTTTTCCTTAAACTACACATGTCCAAACCTTTGTGGACTATCTATTAAGCGGTACCATAAACAACCAGATTACAGCAACTTTAAAATGAGGATATAGTCTGGAGAAGGAAATACAATATACCATCATAAATATTCAAATCTAAATGGTGAAACAATTCTCTTCTAGATTGCCTTCCTGTGTACATTTTATCTGTTAATGTCCGTAATTTTCTTTGACTCATTTTTCTTAAAAAAATATGTATATATTTATCTAGGATTGGGTCTCTTATTCTGGTGTTTGTAGATTAAAGAGATTCATGGGTAAGCCTTAGGAATTCATAAAATCTCACAAACTATACACGATGCTTCGTGCTGACATGCCTTTTTTTCCCCTGTGGAAGGGATTCTGAGCTTTCCTTGACTCCCACAGCAGACTCTAAGAGGAACGTGGAGACCAGTTTCACACTTCCCTTTCTTTATCACCCATTCCATATACCTTGCATATAAATGGTAGTTTATATGGTATTCAATTTTGCTTATACTTCAAATTATCTAAGATTTGATTAAAACCCAGTGAAAAGAAGGATCACCTATCTGCTCCTTTTGATTTTAATTAAACGTAAATAAATAGAACTGCTCATTGAGAGCATCCCACTTCACAGAAACAGAAACTTTGTGGTTATACATATGATAAGCAGCAGGGATGATATCTGAGTCTACACAATTAAATTTTAGAGCCTGCTTTCTTTACCACTCTCCCATTAATAATTATATAAGAACATAAACTAGATTCATCCAGAAAGCAGTAAATGCATTGAAGAAAATGGGTCAGAGTAGTGCTATATAGGAAAAAAACATACATCACTTCTGATTCACAATTCATTGGCCAATGCTAGTTGCATGAGGTGGGGCCCCATCATGTTGGTCACACCCAACCACAAAGTTTCCAAGAAGTACCATCTTATCATGTGCCCAGAAAAAGGAAAAAATAGAACTATATTGTGAACATCTTTGATGACTATTATAAGGTGTATAGAGAACATCTTGACAGCGTGATCAGAGATGCCTCTCTGAGAAGGTGATATTTGAGATGAGACCAAAATGAAGGGAAAGAGCCAGCCAAGCAGGTTAGGGTAAAGAGCATAGTAGGCAAAGGGAATAACAAATGCAAGGATTCTAAAGCAGGAAACAGACTTTGTTTTTATAGACAGAGAACAAAGTGTATGGGGGTGGGTTAGAAATGAGATCAGAGGGGATTCCCTGGTGGCGCAGTGGTTGAGAGTCCGCCTGCCGATGCAGGGCACACGGGTTCGTGCCCCGGTCCGGGAGGATCCCACATGCCGCGGAGCGGCTGGGCCCGTGAGCCATGGCCGCTGAGCCTGCGCTACCGGAGCCTGTGCTCCGCAATGGGAGACGCCACAACAGTGAGAGGCCCGCGTACCGCAGAAAAAAAAAAGAAAGAAAGAAATGAGATCTGAGAGGTTGGCAGGGGATGGATCTTGTGGGCTTTATCAACGTCTATGGTACGATAAGTTCAACAAGTATCTTTCTGTTAGAGATTTTGAAACAGAGGAATGATGATGATATAATTTAATCTACATTATTAAAATTCTCACTGGCTGCTGTATACAAAAAAGTGGAAATAGGGAGAACAAATAAATGGCTTTTGCTGGCGTCTAGGTGAAAAATGAAAGGTAGTTTCTGCCTTTGAAAAGATCATAAAATAATCTGCACATAGGGAACTAGGTGATGTATGCAGTTACAAAGCAATATCCTAAGTGCTTTGGTAGGAATGAACACGGTGAGAACATGCAGAGGGGAAATCTAACTTGGACTTGGGGATTTCAGAGGAGAAATTCTCATGACAGAGAATAAGAAGAGAGTTCCAAGCCGTGACTAAGAGTCAGGCAGAGGGGAAAGTAGAATGGGACGAAAGATATTCCGAACAAAGTCAGCAGCATTCGTAAAATTCTGTGTTGTGAGTGATGGGAGGAGTGGGAAAAGAGAAAACTAGAGAGGAGAGCAAAGCCTAGAGCTTGAATGGCCTTGTATGCTATGCTAAATGGTTTGGATTTCACCCTACAGGCAACTGGGGGTCACAGAAAGACCTGCTGCTAGATTCGGTTATGCTCAGATATGTAGTTTGTATCTATCTGTTTGGGAGCATTTAGACAATAAGTAGAAAGAGAAAAATCTCTAAGATTCCACAAATTTACAAGGGGTTATATATATGTATCTATTTCATTTGCTTGAACACCCAAAGTTTATACTGAAGTCAAGTAGACTATTAAACACATACCACACACACACACATACACACACATTTTCATATTTCTTCCCTTGCCACTTCTCATCCTACCTCCTCACAATAAATTAAACATGCTCCAAACCTATTCCTCAATGTCTGTTAGCTTTGGGTGTATGTTGATGTTTAGAAATGCTATCCCCTTCTGCCAGAAAACACAGAAAAAAGTGGTGGAATTTAATTTTCTCTTAGCCTTCTTGCCAAATGAAATCAGCTTGTTAACAGTTGTTGATTTTGCCCTGGATGGAACGCTGAGTCACTCTAAGGAGCCTGTGATGACCATTCTAACCTGAGTTTCAGGCTTGTGTGGTTCCCCAGAGCCCCAGATGCTTAAGCTTCAGGGCTTGGCACACAATCTATCTTTGTAACATGGCTTGTCCCAGTGGAATGTTAAAATGATGACTATGTTTATATGTATATGCTCGTGCTGTTTTACAGTTATGTTTTCACATTGCTGATGCTGGTTATATTTTTAACTAATGCAATTTTATTGTATTTTTTCCCTGAAGCTATTTAAACTAAGCATACAATTTAGGGGAATCTAATAAATAAATAAACATAGAACCCTGGAGGAAATGTGGCAACTGATGGTGAAATTTATCCCAATATTTAAATGAATTCATTTTGACTAAATATTTGCAGTTAGTAGACTAGTAACTGCACAGAGGCAGAAAGGAATTTTTTTCTCCTAAAGTTAAAAAAAAAAAAAAAGAAAATCAGGGTTGCAAAAATTATATTTATACTATGTTTTTCTTATTCAGATTTATAAGAAATGTTAAAGTATTCCTGAGAAAATAGCTAATAATAGTGTTGCGAATTTAATGAATTATTTAAATTGTGAGACCAGTCTTAGGGGGAAAAAACCTTCTTTTTATTGTTTTAATGGAGTTTATACTTTAACTTGTCATTTGTTTTAAAAAACTTTGAAAAGTAAAAAATCACTATGTATTGCATGTGCCCAAAGCTTCCTGCATTTCTCATAATTGTCATGTGTCAGTTCCTGATTGGTTCCTAGCTTTTCAAAGACTCACTATGTACTAACAGTTCCTGTACCTGTTGGCTGCAGATTCCCAGGTATTCTTCACCTGTCCTGAAACTACTGAGAATCAGATTGGCAGCCTATCAGTCGTTTCATTTCATTTACCAACAGGGTGTGGACCTATGTTTGGCCTGTTTCTGTCTGAGGGAACCCTTAACAACTGCCTAAAGTGGTTCGGCTGTCCTTGACTTCTAGAAATCCTTAGGAGGGATGCTTGTTTAAACCTACCTACCAGCTCTTGAGCTACCTGGCTAAAACTGGTGTTGGGGCTGGTGGGGGTACCTGTCCTGCTCTTCTCCAGGTCATGTGGGATGAATTCCCCAGGGACAACTGTGTGCCTGATGGCTCTACAATCTCTGACGTGAACTAATAATGAAGTCAAACCTGGGACCTCTCTTTTAAATCAACTTATCTTCATCCCATTGGACCTTGATGACAGGCTGCATGTCATCTAGTTTATAGATGGTTATTAATATCACCACCCTTCCCACCTTCCCATCCCAACACACTGCCCGGGCATGGTTTTTGTGTTTTACTTTTTATACCAACAAACTCTTTTTACACCCATATGTAGTCCTTGATGGAGATTATCCTGATAAGAAGTTGAATGGGACTATCAAAACCATTTATTAATACTTGGATATAATGAAAAATTTAATAATAAATAAAGAGACCATATTTCAAATCTCTGAGATTTACTGCCTAGGTCAATTAGAAAAGTTGAATAGAGGGAAATGGAAAAAAATGTGTGGGCACTCCCTCTTGCGAAAGCACCAGAATCACAACTAACTGCTGAACAATCATCGACAGGAGGACACTGGAACTCACCAAAAAAGATGCCCCACATCCAAGGACAGGGAGAAGCACAACGAGATGGTAGGAGGGACACAATCACAATAAAATCAAATCCCACGGTTGTTGGGTGGGTGACTCACAAACTGGAGAACACTTATACCACAGAGGTCCACCCACTGGAGTGAAGTTTCTGAGCCTCATGTCAGGTTTCCCAACCTGGGGGACTGGCAACTGCAGGAGGAATTCCTAGAGAATCAGACTTTGAAGGCTGGTGGGATTTGACTGGGGGATTTCAACAGGACTAGGGAAGAGGAGACTCCACTCATGGAGGGCACGCACAAAGTAGTGTGCACATCAGAACCCAGGGGAAGGAGCAGTGACCCCATGGGAGGCTGAATCAGACCTACCTGCAAGTGTTAGAGGGTCTCCTGTAGAGGCCGGGGATGGCTGTGGCTCACCGTGGGGACAAGGAACTGGCAGCAGAAGTTCTGGGAAGTACTCCTTGGCGTGAGCACTCCCAGAGTCCCTCATTAGCCACACCAAAGAGCCGGGTAGGCTCCAGTGCTGTGTCACCTCAGGCCAAACAATCAGCAGGGAGGGAACCCAGCCCCACCATCAGCAGACAAGCAGATTAAAGTTTTACTGAGCTCTGCCCACCAGAGCAACACCCAGCTCTAACCAGCACCAGTCCCTCCCATCAGGAAGCTTGCACAAGCCTCTTAGATAGTCTTATCCACCAGAGGGCAGACAGCAGAAGCAAGAAGAACTACAAATCTGCAGCCTGTGGAATGAAAACCACATTCACAGAAAGATAGACAAAACGAAAAGGCAGAGGACTATGTACCAGATGAAGGAACAAGATAAAACCCTAGAAAAAAAAACTAAATGAAGTGGAGATAGGCAACTTTCCAGAAAAAGAATTCAGAATAATGATAGTGAAGATGATCCAGGACCTTGGAAAAAGAATGGAGGCAAAGATCGAGAAGATGCAAGAAATGTTTAATAAAGACCTAGAAGAATTAAAGAACAATCACCTGGAAGAATTAAAGAACAAATAAACAGAGATGAACAATACAATAACTGAAATGAAAACTACACTAGAAGTAATCAATAGCAGAATAACTGAGGCAGAAGAACGGACAAGTGACCTGGAAGACAGAACGGTGGAATTCACTGCCATGGAACAGAATAAAGAAAAAAGAATGAAAAGAAATGAAGACAGTCTAAGAGACCTCTGGGGCAACATTAAACGCAACAACATTCACATCATAGGGGTCCCAGAAGGAGAAGAGAGAGAGAAAGACCTGAGAAAATATTTGAAGAGATTACAGTCGAAAACTTCCCTAACATGGGAAAGGAAACAGCCAAGTCCAGGAAGCACAGAGAGTCCCAGGCAGTATAAACCCAAGGAGAAACACGCCGAGACACACAGTAATCAAATTGACCAAAATTACAGACAAAGAAAAATTACTGAAAGCAACAAGGGAAAAATGACAAGTAATATACAAGGGAACTCCCATAAGGTTAACAGCTGATTTCTCAGCAGAAACGCTAGAAGCCAGAAAGAAGTGGCATGATATATTTAAACTAATGAAAGGGAAGAACCTACAACCAAGATTACTCTACCTGGCAAGGATCTCATTCAGAATCGATGGAGAAATCAAAAGCTTTACAGACAAGCAAAAGCTAAGAGAATTCAGCACCACCAAACCAGCTCTCCAACAAATGCTAAAGGTACTTCTCTAAATGCAAAACACAAGAGAAGAAAAGAACCTACAAAAACAAACCCAAAACAATTAATAAAATGGTAATAGGAACATACACATCAATAATTACCTTAAATGTGAATGGATTAAATGCTCCAACCAAAAGACAGGCTCTCTGAATGGATACAAAAACAAGACTATATATATGCTGTCTACAAGAGACCCACTTCAGACCCAGGGACACATACAGACTGAAAGCAAGGGGATGGAAAAAGATATTCCATGCAAATGGAAATCAAACGAAAGCTGGTGTAGCAATACTCGTATCAGATAAAATAGACTTTAAAATCAAGAATGTTACAAGAGACAAGGAAGGACACTACATAATGATCAAGGGATCAATCCAAGAAGATATAACAATTATAAATATATATGTACCCAACTTGGGAGCACCTCAACACATAAGGCAAATGCTAACAGCTATAAAAGATGAAATCGACAGTAACACAATAATAGTGAGGGACATTAACACCTCACTTACACCAATGGACAGATCATCCAGACAGAAAATTAATAAGGAAACACAAGCTTTAAATGACACAATAGACCAGAGAGATTTAATTGATATTTACAGGAAATTCCATCTGAAAACAGCAGATTACAGTTTCTTCTCAAGTGCACATGGAACATTCTCCAGGATAGACCACATCTTGGGTCACAAATCAAGTTTGGGTAAATTTAAGAAAATTAAAATTATATCGAGTATCTTTCCTGACCACAATGCTATGAGATTAGAAATCAATTACAGGGGAAAAAAATCCCATCAAAAACACAAACACAAGGAGGATAAACTATATATTACTAAATAACCAAGAGATCACTGAAGAAATCACAGAGGAAATGAAAAAATACCTAGAGACATATGACAATGAAAACATGATGATCCAAAACCTATGTGATGCAGCAAAAGCAGTTTTAAGAGGGAAGTTTATAGCAATACAATCCTACCTCAAGAAACAAGAAAAATTTCAAATAAACAATCTAACCTTACACCTAAATGAACTAGAGAAAGAAGAACAAACAAAACCCAAAGTTAGTAGAAGGAAAGAAATCATAAATATCAGAGTAAAAATAAATGAAACAGAAAGAAAGAAAACAATAGCAAAGATCAATAAAACTAAAGCTGGTTCTTTAAGATAAACAAAATTGGTAAACCTATAGCGAGACTCAACAAGAAAAAGAGGAAGAGGACTCAAATCAATAAAAGTAGAAATGAAAAAGGAGAAGTTACAACAGACACTGCAGAAATACAAAGCATCCTAAGAGGCTATTACAAGCAACCCTATGTCAATAAAATGGACAACCTGGAAGAGATGGACAAGTTCTTAGACAGGTATATCCTTCCAAGGCTGAACCAAGAAGAAATAGGAAATATGAACAGACCAATCACAAGTAACAAAATTGAAACTGTGATTAAAAATCTTCCAACAAACGGAAGTCCAGGACCAGATGGCTTCACAGGTGAATTCTATTAAACATTTAGAGAAGAGCTAACACATCCTCCTCAAACTCTTCCAAAAAATTTCAGAGGAAGGAACACTCCCAAACTCATTCTACAAGGCCACCATCACCCTGCTATGAAAACCAGACAGAGATACTACAAAAAAAGAAAACTACATACCAATATCACTGATGAACATAGATGCAAAAATCCTCAACAAAATACTAGCAAACAGAAACCAACAACACATTAAAAGGATCACATACCATGATCAAGTGGGATTTATCCCAGGGATGCAAAGATTCTTCAATATATGCAAATCAACCAATGGGATACACCATATTAACAAACTGAAGAACAAAAACCATATGATCATTTCAACAGATGCAGAAAAAGTTTTTGACAAAATTCAACACCAATTTATGACAAAAACTCACCAGAAAGTGGGCATAGAAAGAACCTACCCTCAACATAATAAAGCCTATATACGACAAACCCACAGCAAACATCATTCTCAATGGTGAAAAACTGAAAGCATTTCCTCTAAGATCAGGAACAAGATTAGGATGTCCACTCTTGCCACTATTATTCAACATAGTTTTGGAAGTCCTAGCCACGGCAATCAGAGAAGAAAAAGAAATAAAAGGAATACAAATTGGAAAAGAAGAAGTAAAACTGTCACTGTTTACAGATGACATGACACTATACATACAGAATCCTAAAGATGCCACCAGAAAACTACTAGAGCTAATCAGTGAATCTGGTAAAGTTTCAGGATACAAAATTGATGCACAGAAATCTCTTGCATTCCTATGCGCTAACAACGAAAGATCAGAAAGAGAAATTAAGGAAACAATCCCATTCACCATTGCAACAAAAAGAATAGAATACCTAGGAATAAACCTACCTAAGGAGGTAAAAGACCTGTACTCAGAAAACTATAGGACACTGATGAAAGAAATCAGAGATGACACTAACAGATGGAGAGAGATACCATGTTCTTGGATTGGAAGAAACAATATTGTGAAAATGAACTACCCAAATCAATCTACACATTCAGTGCAATCCCTATTTAATTATCAATGGCATTTTTTACAGAACTAGGACAAAAAAATCTTAAAATCTGTATGGAGACACAAAAGACCCCAAATAGCCAAAGCAATCTTGAGGGGAAAAAAACAGAGCTGGAGGAATCAGACTCCCTGACTTCACACTATACTACAAAGGTACAGTAATCAAGACAGTATGGTACTGGCACACAACCAGAAATATGAATCAGTGGAACAGGATATAAAGCCCAGAAATAAACCCACACACCTGTGGTCAACTAATCTATGACAAAGGTGGCAAGGATATACAATGGAGAAAAGACAGTCCCTTCAATAAGTGGTGCTGGGAAAACTGGACAGCTACATGTAAAAGAATGAAATTAGAACACTGCTTAACACCATACACAAAAATAAACTCAAAATGGGTTCAAGACCTAAATGTAACACCGGACACTATAAAACTCTTAGAGGAAAAGATAGGAAAAACACTCTTTGACATAAATCACAGCAAGATCTTTTTTTGCCTCACCTCCTAGAGTAATGGAAATTAAAACAAAAATAAACAAATGGGACCTAATGAAACTTAAAAGCTTTTGCACAGCAAAGGAAACCATAAACAAGACCAAAAGACAACCCTCAGAATGGGAGAAAATATTTGCAAATGAAACAACTGACAAAGGATTAATCTCCAAAATTTACAAGCTGCTTATGCAGCTCAATATCAAAAAACCAAACAACCCAATTCAAAAATGGGCAGAAGACCTAAACAGACATTTCTCCAAAGAAGATATACAGATTGCCAACCAACACATGAAAGGATGCTCAACATCACTAATTATTGGAGAAATGCAAATCAAAACTACAATGAGGTATCACCTCACACCAGTTAGAATGGGCATCATCAGAAAATCTACAAACAACAAATGCTGGAGAGAAGGGAACCCTCTTGCACAGCTGGTGGGAATATAAACTGATACAGCCACTATGGTGAACAGTATGGAGGGTTCTTCAAAAACTAAAAATAGAATTACGATGTGGCCCAGCAATCTCACTACTTGGCATATACCCAGAGAAAACCATAATTCAAAAAGACACATGCACTCCAATGTTCATTGCAGCACTATTTACAATAGCCAGGTCATGGAAGCAACCTAAATGACCATCGACAGATGAATGAATAAAGAAGAAGTGGTACATTTATACAAAGGAGTATTACTCAGCCATAAAAAGGAATGAAATTGGGTCATCTGTAGAGACATGGACGGACCTAGAGACTGTCATACAGAGTGAAGTAAGTCAGAAAGAGAAAAACAAAGATTATATATTAACACATATATGTGGAGTCTAGAAAAATGGTAGGTTTTTTATAGGTGAACTGGTTTGCAAGGCAGAAACAGAGACACAGATGTAGGGAACAAACATATGGACACCAAGGGGGGAAAGTGGAGTGGTGGTGGTGGTGGTGGTGGGATGAATTGGGAGATTGGGATTGACATGTATACACTGATGTGTATAAAATAGATAAGTAATAAGAAACTGCTGTATAAAAAATTTTTAAGGGCTTCCCTGGTGGTGCAGTGGTTGAGAGTCCACCTGCCGATGCAGGGGACACGGGTTTGTGCCCCGGTCCAGGGAGATCCCACGTGCCGCGGAGTGGCTGGGCCCATGAGCCATGGCCTCTGGGCCTGCGCATCCGGAGCCTGTGCTCCGCAATGGGAGAGGCCACAGCAGTGAGAGGCCCGCGTACCGCAAAAAAAAAAAAAAAAAATTAAAAAATAAAATAAAAAATAAAATTCTGCTGTCAATGTTGAATTTTCATGACAGAAAAAAAAATGTGTGGATATCTAGGCACAAATTCAATTATTATAACACTAAAATGTTTCTAGTGTTAAAAACACAGACATATAGCAAAATAAAAATATTGAAAAATATACTGAAACAATTTAGGGTTTTAAATATCCCCTAGTATGTTCAAGTATTAAAGTGAAATCTACATAAAACAAATAAAGCATTGTTTTTAGCTCATTACAATTTTAAGTTTTGGTATCTGGAACTCCACCACGAATATATTATTTAAAATTTAATGTATCACAGGAATGATGAACTTCTACATTATCAAAATAGAAGTAAATAGAGTGTATTAATCTGTTAAATTGTCTATATAATTGAGAAACCTATTTTTCCATTCACTGTTCAAATTAACCATTCACCTTAACAGACATGTTAGATATTAAATATTAAGTAAAACAGATTATAGCATGGATATTTTATATTTGGAATTTACTTCTTGGCTTAAAAATGACTAGCTCACAGTAGACCTCAAATATTTACTGGAAAAAATGTGACATTATTTAACTTGATTTTTTAAAATAATATAGAACATTATTATGTAGAAAGAATATGTATAAGCATATACACATGAGCTATATATTTGAGGCAGAGCCAGAGAGTAACATTTTAAAATTATTATCTCCTCTTTATTTTGCCCTTTTCTTCTCCCTATTATTTTTTGCCTTGTCTCATGATAAGTTTGATATTTCCTGAAACATGGGCATAAAAGGTTATTCAGAATTATATCCCCTTTAGAATGTTTCTCTACTTGTATTTTAAAGGAAGAGTCAGCAAGCTATGACCTGCAGACCAACTCGGGTCCACTACCTAAATTTTAAGTAAAGTTTTATTGGAACACAGTCATAATTGTTTGTAAACATATAGTATATGGCTTCTTTGGTGCTAACATAGTGGAGTTGGGTAGTTGAAACAGGCAAAATCTAAAATATTTACTATCTGACCATTTACAGAAAAGATCTGCTGACCGGTGCTCTAAAATGTTCTGAATTCTGCTTACGATTTATAGAACACCCCATCAAGTGTATACATATCAACATAACAGCATGCTGTGCTGAAAGATCCTGATATCAGTGAGTATTCCATACCAGGAAGGTCATGGTTTAAGTAGATGATTTTACATAACAAAGTCATTTGTAGAAAAGTTTGGGATGCAGACAATGACACCTAATTTTTCTTAGGAATCCTGTGTGTACACAAATACCAACCCAGGACTGAAATAAATTCCCTAACAAAAAGTGAACGAATCTGGTCATTTCATTGCAAGAATATAACACTTAAGTGCAAACCTAATTGATGCTTCACATAAATAAGGGAACAAAGGCTGACAGTTCAAACAGACTCTGAAAGAAGCTAATTACCAACTATTTTTATGGGAAAAAGCAAAGTTTATCCTATTGCTTATTTCTTTACTCTCACAAATGCATGGGCACTACTCAATTATTGAGAGGTGAACTAATTATTTTGTACGTTATACATGTCCTTTGTCTCTTTTCTGTTTGTTTGTATACTTGTGTTTTTTGTTTTTTTCAGCTGAATGCCTCAAGTTCTACCATTTCACTGATCATTAACCACAATTTAAGAACAAGGAAGCAGAATTTAAAGACTATGGAAATGAGTTCACTCTTGCCCTTATTGTTCAGTTCTGTTAAAAGAGTAGGAAATTCTTCATTAAAATTAGGTCTTTTGTTACCTATTGACTTTATTAATTATATCTTTCAGAAAACAAGAGATGTTACTTTGTTTAGTGTCTAGGTGCCTAATTATTGTCTTAATACAAAAGCTAAATTCATCTAGGACTAAGTGTAGACCCATTACTAATTTTCTAAAGTGTAAAGATGAAGATAATTGACTTTTTTCTTCCTATTTTTATGACTCATTCTCAAAGATTTCATTTAAAAATTATATTTATCTGATTCCTTTTAATTTTATTGATAATCACATTGCTAGGAACATTATAAATTCTCAAAACAGCCTTTGTTATTAATTGATTCAAAGCCTTGAATTTTCTTTGCTCTTGATGTAAAAGATGTTTGCAGTATTAAGGCTGAAATGACCTTTGAAGGGCTAGTTTGTCCTAGAAAACAAAAAGAGATTTTCTATGGATAAAATCCATTAATAATTAACATTGTTTTGATATCTTAGTGTTAACAGTCCCTAAACAAAATAAATCGACCTGTGAGAGAATGAAGTTAAGCCAGACAATTTGTATCTCCTTGAAAACAGATGTTATATACCTCTCTAAAACTGGATGAAATTCAAATTTTCTTTTAATTGTATTTTATTAGGAAAAATCCATATTTTCATTAAAAGAGAGTAGTTAAACAACATTAGGATGGAAGATTATGTGAATTTGCTGAGTCTAAAACATTATTTGATAATTTCCCCAAATTGAAAGCCAATACTTGTACTTAATTCTCAATAAAGTTCATTGCCTAAGAAATAATAGCAATTTGTGTGTTCTAGTAAAAGTGAATTGAAAGTATCTTCAGAATATTTTCATGAAAGAAAAACAAAACAAGTGACTGAGTCTTACTGTGTATAGGGTTTACTGATATCTTATTTCCTATGTGTTTAGGATTAAACTGGGGTGCTAAAAACATGATGGTTCAGCTGAGATAGGATATGACGTAGGTGGGAAGTCAAAAGATATTGGTTTCCATTTCCATTCTCTCTATGCTGAAATGTGTAACCTAAGTCTTCAGCTAAATATCAGGTTTGATACCTGCAGCACTCTGACTGGATTCAATCTCCCTGGTAGGATTTTGTTGCTTTCTGGTTAGCGGAACTGCCAGACCTTTTTGGATTTTCCACCAAGAACCTGGCATAATCATTTGAATTCAAAATCTCTCCTAAAAATGTCTTTATGGATCAAAGGACCCAGTCTCAACATCTCTAACACAGAACATTATCAGCTCCTTCCAGGAAGCAGCATTACGTTTTAGTTATTGTTACATACACATAAGGATAATTTTATCTAGCTTAGCCCTTTCCCTCATCTGCACAATGAAACCACTGAACTAAATGATCTTTCCGTTTTCTTCCAGCTTCCTAAATTTTTTGAGTCTATGAGGTAAAACTTTTATGGCAGAGAAACATGTTCTTTGGTGAATGGAGAAATTGTGTGGGAATGTCCACAGCTATTCATTATATGTCCACAGCTTTGTCATTATAATGACAAAGTTCCAGAATCCACTTTATCAAGGAGAATTGTGTGTGGGGCTGGGGTTGGGGGAGGAGAATAAAAACAAAAAAAGAGACAGATGGACTTCTTGTGATGATTTAACGTAATGTCCTGCGTCCCTTCTAGTCCCCTTTGGCAAATTTCATTACAATGACCCATAATAAGTAGAAAGGTCTTTCTCCTTCATTTTAAAGAGAAAATGAGTATTCAATTGAGAACAACATAGTAATTATTTGGAGATCATACAAATGTTAATTCATAGAGACAGAAAAAAATAAAAGAGATTATACTCGACAGCTGCAGAAGCAGACAGCTGGACATAGGAATAAAGAGCAGACAACCTCTGAAATGCCAGCTGTGTAATCCCAGGCAAGTATCTTAACCTCTCTGGTAATCCTTATTCTGAGCATTAAATGGAATAACAAATGTAAAGTTCCTGGCAATTTGTGGGATGCCAACACAGGTTAACTCCTTTTTCCCCCCTATAGTATCATGGATGGAATCTCCTCTCCGGTACTTACTGTTTTATAGATACAAAAAAGATGTAGATAGAGAGAGGGGGAAGATGGTGGAAGAGTAAGACGCGGAGATCACCTTCCTCCCCACAGATACACCAGAAATACATCTACATGTGGAACACCTCCTACAGGACACCTACTGAACACTGGCAGAAGACCTCAGACCTCCCAAAAGGCAAGAAAGTCACCACGTACCTGGGTAGGGCAAAAGAAAAAAGAATAAACAGAGACAAAAGGATAGGGATGGGACCTGCACCAGTGTGAGGGAGCTGTGAAGGAGCAAAGGTTTCCACACACCAGAAGCCCCTTCGTGGGCAGAGACTGAGGGTGGTGGAGGGGGGAGCTTCGGGGCCGTGGAGGAGAGTGCAGCAACAGGGGTGCAAAGGGCAAAGCAGAGAGATTTCTGCACAGAGGATCGGTGCCAACCTGCACTCACCAGCCCAAGATGCTTGACTGCTCACCTGCTGGGGGGCGCGGGGCTGGGAGCTGAGGCTCGGGCTTCGGTCTCAGAGCGCAGGGAGAGGACTGGCGGTGTGAACACAGCCTGAAGGGGTTAGTGCGCCATGGCTAGCCGGGAGGGAGTCCCGGAAAAAGTATGGACCTGCCGAAGAGGCAAGAGACTTTTTCTTCCCTCTCTGTTTCCTGGTGCACGAGGAGAGGGGAATAAGAGCACCGCTTAAAGGAGCTCCAGAGACGGGCGCAAGCCGCGGCTAAAAGAGCAGACCCCAGAGACGGGCATGAGACGCTAAGGCTGCTGCTGCCGCCACCAAGAAGCCTGTGAGCAAGCACAGGTCACTCTCCACACCTCCCTTCCGGGGAGCCTGTGCAGCCCGCCACTGCCAGGGTCCCGGGATCCAGGGACAACCCCCCCGGGAGAACGCACGGCACGCCTCACGCTGCTGCAACGTCATGCAGGTCTCTGCCGCCGCAGGCTCGCCCCGCATCCGTGCCCCTAGCTCTCCCAGGCCTGAGTGAGCCAGAGCCACCGAATCAGCTGCTCCTTTAATCCCGTCCTGTCTGAGCTAACAGACGCCCTCCCGCGACCTACACGCAGAGGCGGAGCCAAATCCAAAGCTGAACCCCGGGAGCTGTGCGAACAAAGAAAAGAAAGGGAAATCTCTCCCATCAGCCTCAGGAGCAGTGGATTAAATCTCCACAATCAACTTGATGTACCCTGCATCTGTGGAATAACTGAATAGACAATGAAACATCCCAAATTGAGGAGGTGGATTTTGAGAGCAAGATTTATTGTTTTTTCCCCTTTTCCTCTTTTTGTGAGTGTGTATGTGTATGCTTCTGTGTGAGATTTTGTCTGTAAACTTTGCTTTCACCATCTGTCCTAGGGCTCTATCCGTCCGTTTCTTTTTGTTTTGTTTTGTTTTATTTTACTTAAAAAATTTTTTTTTCTTAATAATTATTTTTTTATTTTAATAACTTTATTTTATTTTATCTTACTATATTTTCTTTTCTTTTATCCTCTTTCTTTCTACTTTTTCTCCCTTTTATTCTGAGCCGTGTGGATGAAAAGCTCTTGGTGCTGCAGCCAGGAGTCAGGGCTGTGCCTCTGAGGTGGGAGAGCCAACTTCAGGACACTGGTCCACAAGGGACCTCCCAGCTCCACATAATATCAAACGGCAAAAATCTCCCCGAGATCTCCATCTCAACACCAACACCCAGCTTCACTCAACGACCAGCAAGATACAGTGCTGGACACCCTATGCCAAACAACTATCAAAACAGGAACACAACCCCACCCATTAGCAGAGAGGCTGCCTAAAATCATAGTAAGTCCACAGACACCCCAAAACGTGGGTGGACCTCACCAGACATGGACCTGCCTACCAGAAAGACAAGATCCAGCCTCATCCACCAGAACACAGGCACTAGTCCCCTCCACCAGGAAGCCTACACAACCCACTGAACCAATTTTAGCCACTGGGGACAGACACCAAAAACAACGGGAACTATGAACCTGCAGCCTGCAAAAAGGCGACACCAAACACAGTAAGATAAGCAAAATGAGAAGACAGAAAAACACACAGCAGATGAAGGAGCAAGATAAAAACCCACCAGACCTAACAAATGAAGAGGAAATAGGCAGTTTACCTGAAAAAGAATTCAGAATATTCATAGTAAAGATGATCCAAAATCTTAGAAATAGAATAGAGAAAATGCAAGAAACATTGAACAAGGACCTAGAAGAACTAAATATGAAACAAGCAACGATGAACAGCACAATAAATAAAATTAAAAATACTCTAGAAGGGATCAATAGCAGAATAACTGAGGCAGAGGAACGGAAAACTGACCTGGAAGATAAAAAAGTGGAAATAACTACTGCAGAACAGAATAAAGAAAAAAGAAAAGAACTGAGGACAGTCTCAGAGACCTCTGAGACAACATTAAATGCACCAACATTCGAATTATAGGGGTTCCAGAAGAAGAAGAGAAAAAGAAAGGGACTGAGAAAATATTTGAAGAGATTATAGTTGAAAACGTCCCGAATAAGGGAAAGGAAATAGTTAATCAAGTCCAGGAAGCACAGAGAGTCCCATACAGGATACATCCAAGGAGAAACACACCAAGACACATATTAATCAAACTGTCAAAAATTAAAAACAAAGAAAACATATTAAAAGCAGCAAGGGAAAAACAACAAATAACACACAAGGGAATCCCCATAAGGTTAACAGCTGATCTTTCAGCAGAAACTCTGCAAGCCAGAAGGGACTGGCAGGACATATTTAAAGTGATGAAGGAGAAAAACCTACAACCAAGATTACTCTACCCAGAAAGGATCTCATTCAGATTTGATGGAGAAATTAAAACCTTTAAAGAAAAGCAAAAGCTGAGAGAGTTCAACACCACCAAACCAGCTTTACAACAAATGCTAAAGGATCTTCTCTAGGCAAGAAACACAAGAGAAGGAAAAGACCTATAATAAGAAAACAATTAAGAAAATGGGAACAGGTACATACATATTGATAATTACCTTAAATGTAAATGGATTAAATGCTCCCACCAAAAGACACAGACTGGCTGAATGGATACAAAAACAAGACCCACATATATGCTGTCTACAAGAGACCCACTTCAGACCTAGAGGCACATACAGACTGAAAGTAAGGGGATGGAAAAAGATATTCCGTGCAAATGGAAACCAAAAGAAAGCTGGAGTAGCAATTCTCATATCAGACAAAATAGACTTTAAAATAAAGACTATTAGAAGAGACAAAAAAGAACACTACATAATGATCAAGGGATCGATTCAAGAAGAAGATATAACAATTGTAAATATTTATGACCCCAACAGAGGAGCACCTCAATACATAAGGCAAATACTAACAGCCATAAAAGGGGAAATTGACAGTAACACATTCATAGTAGGGGACTTTAACACCCCACTTTCACCAATGGACAGATCATCCAAAATGAAAATAAATAAGGAAACACAAGCTTTAAATTATACATTAAACAAGATGGACTTAATTGATATTTAGAGGACATTCCATCCAAAAGCAACAGAATACCCATTTTTCTCAAGTGCCCCTGGAACATTCTCCAGGATAGATCATATCTTGGGTCACAAATCAAGCCTTGGTAAATTTAAGAAAATTGAAATTGTATCAAGTATCTTTTCCGACCACAACACTATGAGACTAGATATCAATTACAAGAAAAGATCTGTAAAAAATACAAACACATGGAGGCTAAACAATACACTACATAATAACGAAGTGATCACTGAAGAAATCAAAGAGGAAATCAAAAAATACCGAGAAACAAATGACAATGGAGACACGATGACCCAAAACCTATGGGATGCAGCAAAAGCAGTTCTAAGAGGAAAGTTTATAGCAATAAAATCCTACCTTAAGAAACAGGAAACATCTCGAATAAACAACCTAACCTTGCACCTAAAGCAATTAGAGAAAGAAGAACAAAAAACCTCCAAAGTTAGCAGAAGGAAAAAAATCATAAAGATCAGATCAGAAAGAAATGAAAAAGAAATGAAGGAAACGATAGCAAAGATCAATAAAACTAAAAGCTGGTTCTTTGAGAAAATAAACAAAATTGATAAACCATTAGCCAGACTCATCAAGAAAAAAAGGGAGAAGACTCAAATCAATAGAATTAGAAATGAAAAAGGAGAAGTAACAACTGACACTGCAGAAATACAAAAGATCATGAGAGATTACTACAAGCAAGTCTATGCCAATAAAATGGACAACCTGGAAGAAATGGACAAATTCTTAGAAATGCACAACCTGCCAAGACTGAATCAGGAAGAAATAGAAAATATGAACAGACCAATCACAAGCACTGATATTGAAACTGATTAAAAATCTTCCAACAAACAAAAGCCCAGGACCAGATGGCTTCGCTGGCGAATTCTACCAAACATTAAGAGAAAAGCTAATACCTATCCTTCTCAAACTCTTCCAAAATATAGCAGAGAGAGGAACACTCCCAAACTCATTCTATGAGGCCACCATCACCCTGACACCAAAACCAGACAACAATGTCACAAAGAAAGAAACCTACAGGCCAATATCACTGATGAACATAGATGCAAAAATCCTCAACAAAATACTAGCAAACAGAATTCAACAGCACATTAAAAGGATCATACACCATGATCAAGTGGAGTTTATTCCAGGAATGCAAGGATCCTTCAATATACACAAATCAATCAATGTGATACACCATGTTAACAAATTGAAGGAGAAAAACCATATGGTCATCTCAGTAGATGCAGAAAAAGCTTTCAACAAAATTCAACACCCATTTATGACAAAAACCCTCCAGAAAGTAGGCATAGAGGGAAATTTCCTCAACATAATAAAGGCCATATATGACAAACCCACAGCCAACATCGTCCTCAATGGTGAAAAACTGAAACCATTTCCACTAAGATCAGGAACAAGACAAGGTTGCCCACTCTCACCACTCTTTTTCAACATGGTTTTGGAAGTTTTAGCCACAGCAATCAGAGAAGAAAAGGAAATAAAAGGAATCCAAATTGGAAAAGAAGAAGTAAAGCTGTCACTGTTTGCAGATGACATGATACTGTACATAGAGAATCCTAAAGATGCTACCAGAAAACTACTAGAGCTCATCAATGAATTTGGTAAAGTAGCAGGATACAAAATTAACGCACAGAAATCTCTGGCATTCCTATACACTAATGATGAAAAATCTGAAAGTGAAATCAAGAAAACACTCCCATTTACCATTGCAACAAAAAGGATAAAATATCTAGGAATAAACCTACCTAAGGAGACTAAAGACCTGTATGCAGAAAATTATAAGACACTGATGAAAGAAATTAAAGATGATACAAATAGATGGAGAGATATACCATGTTCCTGGATTGGAAGAATCAACATTGTGAAAATGACTCTAGTATCCAAAGCAATCTACAGATTCAATGCAATCCCTATCAAACTACCACTGGCATTTTTCACAGAACTAGAACAAAAAATTTCACAATTTGTATGGAAACACAAAAGACCCCGAATAGCCAAAGCAATCTTGAGAACGAAAAACGGAGCTGGAGGAATCAGGCTCCCTGACTTCAGACTATACTACAAAGCTACAGTAATCAAGACAGTATGGTACTGGACAAAAACAGAAATATAGATCAATGCAACAGGATAGAAAGCCCAGAGATAAACCCATGCACAGATGGTCACCTTATCTTTGATAAAGGAGGCAGGAGTGTATACTGGAGAAAGGACAGACTCTTCAATAAGTGGTGCTGGGAAAACTGGACAGGTACATGTAAAAGTATGAGACTAGATCACTCCCGAACACCATACATAAAAATAAGCTCAAAATGGATTAAAGACCTAAATGTAAGGCCAGAAACTATCAAACTCTTAGAGGAAAGCATAGGCAGAACACTCTATGGCATAAATCACAGCAAGATCATTTCTGACCCACCTCCTAGCGAAATGGAAATAAAAACAAAAATAAACAAGTGGGACCTAATGAAACTTCAAAGCTTTTGCACAGCAAAGGAGACCAAACAAGACCAAAAGACAACCCTCAGAATGGGAGAAAATATTTGCAAATGAAGCAACTGACAAAGGATTAATCTCCAAAATTTACAAGCAGCTCATGCAGCTCAATAACAAAAAAACAAACAACCGAATCCAAAAATGGGCAGAAGACCTAAATAGACATTTCTCCAAAGAAGATATACAGACTACCAAGAAACACATGAAAGAGTGCTCAACATCATTAATCATTAGAGAAATGCAAATCGAAACTACAATGAGATATCATCTCACACCAGTCAGAATGGCCATCATCAAAAAATCTAGAAACAATAAATGCTGGAGAGGGTGTGTAGAAAAGGGTACACTCTTGCATTGCTGGTAGGAATGTGAATTGGTACAGCCACTATGGAGAACAATATGGGGGTTCCTTAAAAAACTACAAATAGAACTACCATATGACCCAGCAATCCCACTACTGGGCATATACCCTGAGAAAACCATAATTCAAAAGGAGTCATGTACCAAAATGTTCATTGCAGCTCTATTTACAATAGCCAGGAGATGGAAACAACCTAAGTGTCCATCAACAGATGAATGGGTAAAGAAGATGTGGCACATATATACAATGGAATATTACTCAGCCATAAAAAGAAACAAAATTGAGCTATTTGTAATGAGGTGGATGGACCTAGAGTCTGTCATATAGAGTGAAGTAAGTCAGAAAGAGAAAGACAAGTACCATATGCTAACACATATATATATACAATTTAAGAAAAAAAATGTTATGAAGAACCTAGGGGTATGACAGGAATAAAGATATAGATCTACTAGAGAATGGACTTGAGGATATGGGGAGGGGGAAGAGTAAGCTGTGACAAAGTGAGAGAGTGGCATGGACATATATACACTATCAAACATAAAATAGATAGCTATTGGGAAGCAGCTGCATAGCACAGGGAGATCAGCTCGGGTGCTTTATGACCACCTAGAGGGGTGGGAAAGGGAGGGTGGGAGGGAGGGAGACGCAAGAGGGAAGAGATATGGGAACATATGTATATGTATAACTGATTCACTTTGTTATAAAGCAGGAATTAACACACGATTGTAAAGCAATTATACTCCAATAAAGATGTGAAAAAAAAGAAGATGTAAACTTTTCTTATCTTTCTGAAACTTTCTATCTATTTGACATAGAGGACATAAAAAAAGAAGTAAACAATAATAAAAGATAAAGAAGATTTCCTATCTATTATATTTTATTGAATCCTAGGCTGAAATTACCAATATTATTGGATAAATGAAAGTGGCTATGCTGTATTGAGGAAATGTAAATGATTAGATCCATACAACTAGCCTTGTATGTCATCATGGAAATAAACTCCAGGATGAGGAAACAGAAGTTACTAGATGTATAAGACAAAACAATTAAGTGTTGATTCTAAAATATAAACAACTTTTGTGGTCAAGAAATAGACTCTTACACTCAATAATTTTTTATTGAATACTCATTATATATCAAATATTGTACTTGACTATGAAACTACAAAGATAAAATAAAATTACTCCAGTTCCCTTCTTAACCTGGGAACAAGGATGTAGAGAGGCAAATGAATAAATGCATGCATGAATGAATGCAGATGAAGCCCAAAAGAAATGGAAGTTTCCAAAGCAGAAACAAAAGCAGTTAAAGCAAAAGAACATAAGCATGTATGAGCACGTACATTAATAATGGTATACATTTGACTGCCTAATGGATATGGGAACTTGTTAAAGATTATTTATAATAAATCAAAATTGAAGGTCAATACATACTAAATCTCAAATTTGCATTTAATTTGTATTTGTGACGTAAATAAGAGATCACACATTCCAGCATCACCCAGATCATTCATTTAATGCAGCAGGTAGTAAATACTCCCTTTTTAGCCAAACAGAAGACATTAGAGAACAGTAATCATAAAATAGTGTCAGGGGCTTTCTCAAAGAAAAATCCAAATATTTGAGGGATATTGTTGCATTTAGAAGAAATTATAAAATTTAGGCAAAATCTATTCTAGAGAAAACCTGTTCTCTTCTCCATCAAGTGCACGTTGAAATTATTTGTTATAATTTTTTACAACAATTTCTAAATGGAAATTGACCTGGAAGAATAGCTGTCTACAGATACTGCACAATTTTCATATGTTTATTATAGAAATGCCTTATTCCTTGTGTGAAATATGCTTGAGACAAAATTCCCAAAAAGAGTATGAGAATGAAAGTTTACATAACTCAAATGAACTAAACTATCAACAATGGGATAAGATTAATTCTATATATTTGGTGTTTTACAGATGTGACATATGTCCAGCATCTCTCTCTCATGCTCTCTTTTTAAAAATATTACAGCCAGGGAGGTAAAGACTTGTAAGAAATGACAGAAGTCTCATTTTAACTTTATTCTTGATGTTCTTACAGGTAAAACCATCTTTTTACAAAACCTTTCAAAATTTAATAAATGGCCAGGACTGAGGCTCTAGAGGAAGTTCCCTCATACCAAATTCTTTGACAGTCCAGCCTCACTGTTTTTCCACTTGGAAAAACTATTTATCCAGTAGCTACAAAAGGGTAACTATAAATATATGTACCAACCAAAGGATTCAGAACTAAAAAGCGCTAAATTAATGATAAACAGGCATTGAAACAAAGGAAGGAATCATGTGCCACGGATGGTCTTTCTATTCCACTTTAGCTCATAGACTCTGTGTGTGTGTGCACGTGCGTGCACACGCACGTGCACACTTGCATAGTGACTTGTAAAGATATTGTGTCTTCTTTGCCTAGTAAAGGAGTTTGGAAGTGAGAGAAAGAGCAGCACAATATGAAGGAAGAAAGAGATGAGTGTACATTAATCTAGGAGGGGACTAGTCATTAACAGTTTTCCCATATATTAATCATATTGCTGATGAAAACATGATCACCATAGAAATTCTTTTCGTGAAAGTGGTACCAGAAAGAATATGAATTGAACTTAAGCTCAGGAATTTTCTGAAATAGAGATTATATATGGAATGTTATTCTTGGTATCTCCTTCTCCTTTACTATTGAAAATCAATTCAAGAGTATTTTCTGCCCTTTTGAGTTGAGAGAAACTGCACCATATGCTGTGCTTACCCAGGCAGTGTAAAGTAAAGTGCTGAGCAATTATATGGTGGATTTGATCAGTTTTGACAGCCAGTCCTGAAACTCAAGACGGAATCCCCTGCTCCTTCTTCTGCAGCAGGTTCTCGGACTGAATTATATGACTAATTGAATCAAATTTCTACTTTACCTTGGCAATATCCTCACAAATCCTACAAGTGCAAAATGGCCTTCCTGATCAGTGTTAACAATTCTATGTGTCATGGTTATTTTACAACTTCCGTATCAGCATACATGATATAATGATGGATAAAAATATTTCAATGCCCTTTGAAATACTATGGATTGTCTTACACACCGAAATCATCCCAGAATGATACCTGTCCTCAATTCCTGCATCTTGTATTCACCAAGTAAAATATTTGATCAGGGAATCCTAGTACAACTTATAATCAGTTAAATATAAATTAGTTCAGGAAGTTCTTCTCATTCTTTCCTTGAAACATGTCCAAGAATCATGTGGGTTACCTGGATCATTTCCTTAGTATATTATCGTAATCGTATAAGAAACGCATGGCATTCACACTGACAGTATATCCTTTACAGTAATATATTAGTGAAATTGAGATGCCCTCAAGATAAAGGTCATTAACCTTAGCCACTGATTCTATAATCCAAACCCAAATAACTCTCTAGAGAGTCTCTAAGGGGATGGGCCACTCACTTTGGATACTCATAAGGCTAAAGCAATCTCCCCAAAACTTCTTAATGTGCAATGATCAGTTTAACTTAGAGATACATGCACATAGAACAGAGGGATGGGATCTCACTTGTGAGATGAAAGCAAATTAACCCCGGGGCAATTTATCTTTCACAGCATATTATGGGTCAGTGTCAGCACGCCACAGATGTACACCTCGTGAGGAGCGTAAAAAGCCATCTGTGAGATGGGGGAAAATGTACCAATAGTATATATTCAGTCTAAGTTAGTAATGAAATGTCAACCACACCCCAAATGAATGTTTCAAATATACAAAGAAAAAGAGGAAAAATATCTTTTATATACCTTTCCTTTTTCCACTCCAGATTAGTGATAGGCAAAAAGTTCTAGTTCATATATACTAGTGGACCAACTAAATTGAGAGAGGAAAGGACACAAGAATGAGATAGAGATAAAGGGAGAGGGGGAAAGACAGTGAGAAAGAGAGAGAGAGAGGGATTTATCATTCCTCTCGATTTTGAAGCAAAATTAAATTAAAATATCTTCATGTTGAATTTTATAAGATACTGTTCCAAAAATTTTCTTAGTCATTTTCTGTTTTTACTATAGCTTCTGTTATGTCCACTGTCAGGAAAGACATGACTCATGCCATGATCACCATGAGGACCATGTGTTTTATCACTTCATGGCTCATAGGTGACTAGCCATATTTGGATCATGCCTCGAGTCTTATAACCCAGGTCACACAGGTAAAATCAAAATCAGACAATATCTCTTTTAATAAATCACTTAGGGAGTTCACCAAAAAGCTAGATTTATTCCTTTAAGAACCTAGTATTATGTAGATAATCTCTAATTGCCACTGTTTCCAGTAGTTACAATTGAGAGCAATGAAGAGAAATGAAGACAGAGAGAGAGAGAGAAGGAGAGAGAAATGAAGAAAGAAAAACAAAAGAAAGACAAAAGGAATTCATGTCAGAGAAAATACTTTAGAAATATTCTGTTTTATAGGTTGTCAAATATTTGAAGACAAATATATCTCTTTGGAAAACACTTGGAAAATGATTTCTTTTTTATGATCACATAGTATGTGGTACGCTCTGCCCCGTCACCACATAAAATAATTCACTTTGTTGTTTGTCTGTTTGCATGCTAGATTTTTAAAACTAAACAGGGAATATGTTTTTTCATTCTTTAATCTATCCTTTGGTCCAAGCACAGTGCCTGGCACATGAAAAGTTCTCAATAAGTATTTTTGGAATAAATGAAAGAATGGATAATAAATTATTTCAATTTCTTAGGCAGAAAGAAAGTTCTAGTTAATGTTATTGTTGTTATGAATTTTTGACAGGCTAATGCTTTTTCTGTGATATTTCCAACATGATTTCTAATTTATTAACACGTCCTGTGGCTGATCAAATTTTGCAGAGCTACCCATGCAAACAACAGGGTCAGGCTGCCCATGGATATGCTGGGAAACATGGTCATGATCTCCTTCCTCTTTTAGCTTGCATTCCAGAAGGTCAATCAGTTGGAATACATCACCGTTTAATAGGGGATGATTTCCAGCCTTCAGGAAACAAATATAGTGTAAAAATAAAAGGAAAATTATGCCTTTCTTATTCTTTTTATTTTTTCCTTTGGGGATGGGTTTGGGGGTTTGGAAATTTAGAAGTTGTAGGGGATTAAAAGAGTAGTAAGTAAAGGATCAAATGAAAGTAAAGCATCTAATGAAATAGGAAGTGAAGACCAAAGAAGAAGGTATCAAAGTATAAGGAGGAATTAAGGTTGAGAAACCAGAGAAAAGAAAAAGTAATAGTAAAGAGATCAGCAAATTATTTTATATAGTTCCACATACTTTTTTTAATCTGATGAACAATTTATTTTTCTATGATATTCACTCTAAAATACTCCAAATATTATATATCACTTTAAAATGAGATTCTGCAGATTCACAAAATTACTAACCTTCTCTGGTACAATTGATTTCATCACTGAAGTCTCCACAGTCATTGTCACCATCACAGGCCCAGTGGCCTGGGATACATCTGCCACTGGAACATCTGAACTGATTATCAAAGCAGGACTGAACACAGCCAACCTCATCACTCCCGTCCCCACAGTCATCATCTGGAAAGAAGCAACAACAGCCAGGTGGTGAAAACTGGTCCATGGAGAAACTTTTCCTTATGAAATACTTAACATTTCTTTTTGGTATTGAGAGCTTTCTTTTCTTATTAAAAAAAGGAATGATAAATCAATGATCAACATTTCCCATGAGCAGTGGGAGAATTATTTTCATTTTTATATTGTTTATTTCTGATTGAATACCAACTACTAAACTAAGGGGGAAAAATCCTTGACTTTAGATTTTGAAGCTTAACTTCCATTTCACTCAGAAATGACTAACCACTGACTAAATAAATCTATGCAACATGAAATAATTATGAAGTGGGAAGACAATGGTGACTGTAGGAATTTTATGAAATGATACAGCTTGTGATATAATTATTGCTGGAAAATTACTATTTAGACCTAGAACCTTTGTACCCCAGAGTTTATAACTGTATTTTTAATTCAGATCCTTTTTCTCCATTCTCCCACAAGAGGGCTCACTGTGTACCCTTCCTCCACTGGCTCTTAAGTGTGTATTTATATCAGGAAATTATTGTACGCTATCATTAGCAATGACTTATACTCTTTATTAACAACTGTTGCAGGAGGGAGGCGAGAGGAATGTGAAGTGAAAACAGATTAAATTGAAATCAATGGCTGAGAAGGTATCGATTTATGTATAATTCATTTACCTGTATTTGGCATAATTTAACATAATGATACAATTGAGTGAAGAAAAAATACCATTTGTACATAAAAAAAAAGTGACAAAGTTGAGACCATGGATAATTCCAATATAATTTATAAACTACTCCATCCTGAGGTTATAGAGCGTTTTACATAAATGCTTTGGGGAGCCTGAATTGTCCAGGTCGTTTCCTCAGTTGTTGCTTTCACTTCATGTTTGTAGACTTAGGCTATGTCCAGCATAATATCTGAAAACAAATCTCCATCACAGCCCCAAGGGACAGATATTGAGCTCCATTTTCCTTAATGCTAATCCCCATTGACGTGCCAGCTGCCCTTTCACCACTCGTCTTGGCCATTTTGCTTGACTCTGCAACCTCCTCTCACAAACTACCTCAGAAAGAGGTGAAGCTGCACAGCCAGCCAGGCCCCCAATCAAATCAGTGCAGTCTAGTGGACATTTGGTACTTGCCAGAGTCGCAGTGCCATTTGCTGCTAATGCATCTTCCACTTTTGCATGCAAATTGAGTTAGTGGCTCACAAGTTGGGAATTCTGTGAAAGATATAAAAACATCCAATAGGAAAGGTGTTATCAACTGTGTTTCACTTAATTTGTTTCTCATTTGCTAATATGATCAGAACTCTACCTTCTCTTCCACAAAAGGCACAGAGGAAATGTTAGGTAAACAAATATAGTGGCAGTAACTTCTTGAGGACTTAGGATACACATACGTTTAATATCTTTTATATGAGTACATTTCAGTGACTGAAAACCAAGGAGAATCACTTGATGAAGGACTGTTTAGATTCATTATACTGCAAGAAAAATAGATGTCAATTCCCTGCACCAAGGGACTCAACCTCCTCCCAGTGAAGAACAGCTGGATGAAGCTCTATATTCGTGTGCTTCAAAGTAAAGTGTGTGCTTTAAAAGGGAAAGGCCTTTTCTGAACATAGAGAGCCAAAGTAGGAAGGTTGGATCCAACTTTGCCTGAGTGATGTCAACATAATAAGTTGAAAGTAAGAAAACAAACACAAACAAAAAACTCATTAAATTTAGTTTAGCTGGTATCAAACAGTTATAGATTTTGAAAGTGTGAATTCTAAGTTAAAAAAAAAAAAAAGCAGCTGCATAGCACAGGGAGATCAGCTACGTGGTTTGTGACCACCTAGAGGGGTGGGATAGGGAGGGTGGGAGGGAAGGAGACGCAAGAGGGAAGAGATTTGGGAACATATGTATATGTATAACTGATTCACTTTGTTATAAAACAGAAACTAACACACCATTGTAAAGCAATTATACTCCAATAAAGATGTGAAAAAAAAAACCCACAAAAATTCCCCTGAAAATCAACAACAGCAAAGAATTGGACTTCAAAGTAAAATTTTACTTAATTAAATCAAAAGACCTCCTTTCCTAACCCTTAGATAACTATGACAACAAAAATTAAAAAGCAAAACATAGAATTAGCACAGAAAACAATTCTAAAAGGAGATCACTAGCCAATTCAAAGGACTGGTAAATTCAGCAGACAATTTTGTCATAATAAGATCAGATAATCAAGACTGACTGCAAGAAATAAAGAAAGAAAAAAGGTAGTAATAATAAGAGAAAATATAACTGCAAACAGTTCATCCAAGGAATTCAGAGCAGCTTACTAATATTTCCCAGGAGAAAGTTTTTCATATGGTGAAAGTAATTCATGTAGAGTTTACATGGTATGCTCAATATCAGAACTTTTATCTCCCAAGACAATATTCATGGAATCATAAATCCTCACACACACAACCTATTTAATAGACATTAAAAAAAATAGAAAAAGAAGAATGAAAATCCTCCATCATTTCACTGGCATAAAGGCAGAAGAAAAGGACACATGGAGACAGAACTGTGGCCCATACCGTTTATTACTGTTCCTCTCATAGGTGGAGCCAAAGTCATTTTGTGGCAACACTTGCTTTTCTCTCTAAGACAAGTGACGTAGAATCACAGCCTATATTTGATGGCAGGGGGACCAGCAATATTTTCAAGTTGTATTTTGTAGCTTGTCTCAGAGCTACCAAGGGGGTGGAGCAGCTGGACTCGGACTGCCCAAACTCCTTCAGCCAAAACTGTTCACATCTTACCTATCTACACAATTATTTATCTACCTATATTTTTAATTTTGGAGTTTTGAGTACTATTTTATTTGGATAAAAACATATGAATAATAACAATATATTTCTTTGCTCAAAAAAAAGAAAACCATTGATTATATCCAATTATTTCAGCCCTAAAGAAACTGAGAGCATGAAAGTTAGACTTGCCTAAAGTTGTATGTATTTCCTTAATGGAAAATAGGTCTTTATCTATCACTCCATCTATAACAACCTCGTACCGATTTCCTACCTTACTTTCATTTACCATCCATGAATTACCTGTTATTTACTCTACCCATAGTTTTACTCTACCCATATGTATTTTCAGCTTAAAGGTTAAATATTTCTCATAAAATGTTTCATTGTGTAAAGGAGAACTTCCTTGTGTCTAGCAGAAATGAGTCCCTAAATACTTTCGCTTCTTTAGCATTTGGTTCACAAGTTTTTGTCTGTACCAGTCACTATTTCATAATGTTGGAAAATTTCAATCATTTTGAATCTTGATCTTTTCTTTAAATTCTATAATACTATCAACTTTTGATTTATTTTTATAGGGCAGATCATACCAAGATTTACCCAATCATTTTTGTCACACTTCTTTAGGCCTTTTTTTTTGTTTTTCTTTTAAGTTTTTAAACACAGTCCTGACCCAGGGACTCATTCCATAGAGCCTTAAAGGCTAAATCATGGGGCTCACACATGCATGGGCAGTTTGCTCCCTACACCTTCTCTCCATCATCAGGCCCTCTGGACTGTTGGATAAGGCTGACCTCACACATCATGCTGTCTTCCCTGGGCAAGTGGTTCCCAGGGAACCACTGCACCATTTATAAGAAGATTTGAATGGTAGTTACCATCGGACCCCATATGGCTTTGCCGTCCTCATGGAACTTGGGCCTATTTGGCAGTCATGCTTCCCAGGTTTTCCCTCAAGTCCTCGTCTGGATCATTTCTTTTTTAAGAGGACTTTACAAAGTAACTCCAGGTAGTGGTTCCACTTGAAAACTATGTTATTGAGTATTTTCTTAGTACTTCAACCAATGAAGTACACTAGTGAAAATATTTTCAGGAAATAAGAATTTTAAATGACATTGCTATAAGTCCTATAGAATTTTTGCATTTTCTCTTAAAAACCATGTCATTTTAAAATTAAAAGTCTATATCAATACATATTTTTGGCAAATCACTAGTAACTAGAATTAATAGTAAAATGCAAGCAAATTCATTTTGTGTGATCCTGTCAAAGACCTATTTTGTATATTATCCCCAAAATAATATTTCAAATTTAAATCGGAGGCTAAAATATTCACCCTTGTTCTTAAAATGGTGAAACAATGAGTTACCTTTGGAGCCTGTAAGAACTCTCCCTATCATGTAGCTGAGCTGGGAAAAGAGAGTCAGCCAGGATGATCAGCAGTGATATTCAGTGAACAGACTGCAAGTGATATAGCCATTGTTTTTCTTTTTTTTTTTTTTTTTTGCGGTACGCGGGCCTCTCACTGTTGTGGCCTCTCCCGCTGTGGAGCACAGGCTCCGGACGCTCAGGCCCAGCGGCCATGGCCCACGGGCCCAGCCGCTCCGCGGCATGTGGGATCCTCCCGGACCAGGGCACGAACCCGCGTCCCCCGAATCGGCAGGCGGACTCTCAACCACTGTGCCACCAGGGAAGCCCATATATAGACATTTTTAATATTGGTAACTTATGCAATGACAATATAAATTGCTATTATTTCAAAAATAACATGTAGGGAAAGTAGTGGTTTCATACCAGATCAGGTTGACATGGCATCCTTGACTACCTGCTTCTTTACTTCTTAAAAAGCAATTTCTTTGTGTGAATTTACCTTTGAGTATATCCATCTGAGGTACTGGCATAATATCAACAATGGAAATGATTCTAAAACTGAACAAATCTTTACTAAATTTTATGATTACCAAAGCCATTTCTTGAGATATGAATTTTAGAATAAGTGTAACTTTTTGAAGCCAAAACATGTGATGAGAGCCTAAATATGATTCAAAGATAGAAGTGATAAGGAGACAATCACGGATATGCAGAGATAAAAGACTATATCAAAAGCCATGCATGTAGCAACCCAACAAATACTCAGACATATAAGAGAAAGCACTCAAAAGAGAAATGAAAAATGCACAAGGCATAATTTAATCAATATTCCTAAGTATTTTTTTAACTTGACAAGATAATGAAAACTTATGTTAATCTTTCAAGAATCAACATGAATTTTGTCAAAAAAGTGTCTCCTCCTTAGATAAATAAGTGCTTAATGTTTAGAAGATGTACAGTAGACATGAATAGAGACTTTATATGAAGTATCAACATAAGTTATGATTAAAATGAGTAAGCAACTAAATGCAATGTGTAAGATATGATGAGATCTAATTTTTTAAAATAGCATTACATCTTTAGGCATCTATAATAGGTTAATTTACATTTTAAAATCTCTTTTCTGTAAACTTTGGAACATATAGCCAACATCATAAGTTTTATTAGGAAAAAAAATTCCCCCAGGCATTTGGAAACGTCTGAAATTTGGCAATACAGGCATACCTCAATACAGGAGATATTGCAGGTTTGGTTTCAGACAACCTCAAATAAACCAAATTTTCAATAAAGTGAGTCACATGAATTTTTGGTTTCCCGATGCATATAAAAGTATGTTTACACTATACTTTAGTCTATTAAGTGTGCAATAGCATTATGTCTAAAAAACATACATACCTTAATTAATAAACAATTTATTCCTCAAAAATGCTAACCATCATCTGACAACACACAAGCTTTCAATTTGTAAAAACCACAATATCTATGAAGTGCGATAAAGCGAAACACAATTAAATGAGGTGTACCATTGGTTGAGAAATTTCCCATGTGACCTTTAAGATTCTATCCACTTCTTAGATTCTAAGTCTAAAAACCAGCCCAAAAAAGAATCTGGAAATTAGCTCCGTAAAGGTAAAAACTTTCAAAATGAATAAAATAATTGAAAATCCAGTGTATCTTCACTCTCTAAGAAAAGGAGAGCCATACATCTTCTGCCCACAGTAAATACAACATATATGCATGTGTAAAAAATTCATAAATAGGAACCTCAATTAAATAGAGCTGGGAGACCAGAAGGGGGCGCTCTCACACCCTGGGATGATAGCTGAGCCCAACAAGAAGAAGACTCCTTTTCTTTCCTGGCGATGAAAAGTCATGAACTCTGTTTTTATATGCCTCCCATCTTCCTTTTCCCCTCTATAAAAGTGTTCTCCTCCCTTTATGGGGCTTTGCATGTGGCTCACCATGGTTGCAGACCCTGAATTGCAATACTCTGCTGATTCCGAATAAATCCATCTTTAGTGGAGAAATATCTGGCAGTCTATTTGTTTTAGGTCGACATATGCATATAATGCATATATGTTCTTAAGCAACTACACCTCATTTCTAATTCATTTTTAGTTACATCGTTTCTCTTGGAAACCTTGTTGTCTGAGTTTATAGGACCAATAGGTAAATTCTATAGAGAAAAAAAAAAAAATGGGAACTAGAAGAAAGCATAGGGCAAATCACTACAAAGAATGAAGGTATTAATTTAATGGACACATGCAGCAGAGTAAAGTCACTAATGATTCATTTTTGTTTCCTTATCGGTAAATCACATAGCCTCTCTGGTCACAGACTCCTGGTTTGTAACATGATCTCTTGAGTCCTTTAAGTCCTAAAGATCAAGAAGTCAGAAGAAGCATTATCTGGAAATGCACACCACTCTAAATGAATTTAATGTGGAACAAACAGGGCTCATCACCTGAATAACTCCTGGGATTATCACAGCATTCCTATAAAACACAGTAACTGAATTTCAGATACATGAAAGAACTAACAAATAAAGAAATGTTAAAATTATCTTGGGCTTTTCTCTGCTTAATAATGCAGTCAAATGTAAAATACATTTTCGAAAGAGTTCCATCAAAAAAGTTTAATATAGGCCTCCACCCATTTTTCACTAATGTTGGAAAATACTGTGTCCACAACTCCTTAGTGTCCTATAACCAGTATCTGATGGTGATAGAGAAATGAGATCTAATGACAATACATATTTTTCTCCTAACAAATAAAACAAAAACTTTTTAAAGCAAATGTAACATTTTCCCTGTTCTTCCATATTAGTGTTAATTTTAAAGTTGAAAATAGAATCCAATATTTCAGTTTGTTTCTGGATACTTGTTCTGTTAAAATATCATTATGAATTCTTATATTTCGTAAAGACTTAAATGTTATACATAAGCTTTTCTTTCTTGATTTTGCATAAATATTCTTTGACTTTTGATCTTCCTTGAGACACAAAGATCCAAAGTCAAAGAATATTTATCATGTTAAAATTACAGCAAGGAAAAGAAAACTATTTTATTTCTATAGTTACTTCAACCTCATAGAATATATAATATGGATTAATGGACTGTTAAAAAATCTTCCATTGTTGCAGGTAGTATGCTCAATTTATCTATTATATCTTTCACCTAAAATTTATTGCCAGGTTCTATGTAGGCTATTGTGTAAATGGCAACAATTTTCTCTTTCCCTCAAGGGTAATCATGGTTGGTATGGTACTAATATTTATCTAATATACAAAGCTTAGAGAAATGTTTCCCAGTGAGGTAGATTTCAGATCCAATTTATGTTTTTTTCCTGTCTCTAATATAGGATTTTCCTACTTATTCCTCTTCCTTGGCCCCAATATGAATATTTATAAGTAACTTATTGAAGTTTCAAAATACAGTTATCACAGGTTTGTTTGAGAGCATATATTACACATCCTATATATATGAATTTGACCTTCATGATTAAGTGTGTAGAGAATGTATAGAAGATTCGAATTAAAATAAATGTTAAGAATAATAAAGGAGTCTGTGGTTAGGAAAGTGTTATATAAACATGAAAGAGACAATAATACTCACATTATATATTACTATTTATTGAGAAGAGGTACTAGGCTAGCCACATATACATTACTTACACTCTTCACAACAGCCCTGCAATTGTTACTACTAACCCAAATTTGCAGAACAGCATAACTTGCCTAAGGATACACTGCATAACCAGCAAGTGTCAGAGTAAAATGTGAATACTAGTCCAAAATATATTATTTCTTCACTATACCCTGCTGATCATACCAATACCCTTAAAAATTATATCAAAGAAATACTGGGGTAAAGATGAAAAATTTGTTTTTTCTGTGGTTTACGTCTTTTATTTATACTCCAATTCTGACTTTTACCTACTCCAAAGCATATAATTAAATTATAGTTATGGAAAATACCAGTACTTCATAAGATTATAGCAATTATAGGACTATAGCCTCTGAGAAAATATATAACATTTCTAGTTACTGACGCTACTTGTGGCTCCAGAGAATTGGTACTTATATAGGACAGACTTCCAAAGATCCAATAGAGTAAATACACTTTGGAGAAAAATGTAAGAGAACAGTGTACCCCAAATCGTCTTCATTTTGATGCTCTTTCATTGTTGTTACATAAAAACCTCATTTTATATCTCACATATGATGCCATGTATAAAGAATATAAACGTTATAGGTAAGCAAACCTGAGTTCAAATCGTGGTTTTATCACTAACTAATATGTGACCTTGGAAAGTTACTTAATACTCCTGACCCCAGGTTCCAACTCTATGAAACAGAGTAGAAAACTACTGCAAAGGTTCAAGATATTCATTCAAGATATTTTACTGAAAACTTTATACCAGACAGAGTTCTAGGCCTTAGAGATACATCACCTAGAATGAATGAATGAATGAATAGAATAGAATAGAATGGTACTAGGCACTGGGAATACAATTTTCAGCATTTTCTTTTCTCAGAATGCTTACAATCTGGTAGGAAAAACATTTGTAATATAATTAAAGAAGTGACTTTAATAAATCTCTGAAAAATGCTATAATATAGGCAGTACAAAGTGTTATTGCAACACACAACATACACATCTAAACTAATCTTAGATACTGTGCCCCAAAGGAAGTGTTGTACAAGCGGATACAAATGATAGATTCAGGTTAAATCAGATAAACAGGAGGAAAATGAGTGCTTTTACAATATTCCAGAAAGATGGCATTTCTGAAGGCCTAGAAGTCAGAGTATATAAAATGTTTGAGAAACTGTAAGAATTTCAGAATGGCTACAATATGGTGTAAGATAGAAGTAGTGAAACTTTAGGAGCTGTAAATAGACTTGAGAGACAGATTCAGAAATGATCACTATTGGGACTTCCTTGGTGGTGCAGTTGTTGAGAATCTGCTTGCCAATGCAGGGGACACGTGTTTGAGCCCTGGTCTGGGAAGATCCCACATGCCACGGAGCAACTAAACCTGTGTGCCACAACTGTTGAGCCTGTGCTCTAGAGCCCGCAAGCCACAACTACTGAGCCCATGTGCCACAACTACTGAAGCTCGTGCGCCTAGAGCCCAGGCTCTGCAAAAAGAGAAGCCACCGCAATGAGAAGCCCACACACTGCAGTGAAGAGTAGCCCCCGCTCGTCGCAACTAGAGAAAGCCCGCATGCAGCAACTAAGACCCAACAACGAAGACCCAAATGCAATTAAAAATAATGTGGAAGGGATTAAGAATCATGGAGGACAGACTAAAATGATCAAACACTAACCTAACAGTTCCAAAAACAGTGAAGAGAGAAAATGGAGATAGGTGATATTTGAAAAGATACTTCTTTAGAATTTCCCAGAATTTATGAGAGATATTTTAAATCGTCCCATATTTTAAATCATCTTATAGAATGAGATCAGCATTGATGTTAATCATTGCATGGAATTAAGGAAAAAGGGGAATTAGTACTACCAACTAACCAATGGAAGAGTGGTACTTAACTACCCAAACACTGTATTTGGTGTTATATGTGGTTCCTATTTAATCCTCATGACTATAAAACTACTACTATGAGATAGTTTTTATTATTGCCATTTTACATGTAAAAGAAAAAACATTTCAGAGAAATTAGCTTTTATTTTTTAAGTTATCCTTAAACAGGAAAAAATATAAATACACAGAGAATATTAAAAAAATTAATAAGCTTGAGTAATATCATCTATCCATCTATCAGTCTGTCTATCCATCTATATGTCAAAAGAAATCTACAGCAACCTATAAAAAATACACATTTTTCTTCTGTTCACAAGGGAATTCTACAAAAACAATAAATTCCCTGGCCACGAAGCAAGTCTCAATAGTTTCCGAAGAAGAAATATTATAACAGACTTTTTCTCATGCAACAATTACATTATAATCATTTTGATTAAAACTGAAGAAAATCACAAATGATTGATATATAGTCTTCCGTATATTTATGGAAGCTGACCAATAAGCAATATTTTACTAATCAAATTTTGAAAATTATATAACTTTCTAAATGTCTTTATTAAAAATGAGAATTGGGGCTTCCCTGGTGGCACAGTGGTTGGGAGTCCGCCTGCCGATGCAGGGGACGCGGGTTCGTGCCCCGGTCCGGGAGGATCCCACGTGCCGCAGAGTGGCTGGGCCCGTGAGCCATGGCCACTGGGCCTGCGCGTCTGGAGCCTGTGCTCCGCAGCAGGAGAGGCCACAGCAGTGAGAGGCCCGCGTACCACAAAAAAAAAAAAAAAGAGAGAGAATTTTACTTTCTTTTTGTACTCCACACTTCCCCTTTCCCACTCTCTCAATATAGTTTCTCATTGGTTTTAACTACATCATGAAGTAACAACTTCTTATATTATTATGACAACACATTATTTTCTAAAGTTGTACAACTTTAACTTACTTGTACAGCTTTAATTTAAAACTAACTTACAGAATATTCTAGTTAAGAGGAAGCCAAAAGACAAGTATAATTTTGGGAAATCAAGAAATAGTGGTTAAACATTTTACTGAAAAAATGGAAATAGTAACCAGAAAACTTGGCTAAGAGTTAAAAACGGTTGCCACTGGAGTTGGTGAAAAGGGTGAGGTAAAGTAACTACTAGTTTTTTTTTGTTTTATATATTATCTGAGTTTTTAAAGCTAAGTGTGTGTCTACGCACACACACAAATATATGTAGTTATATACAAAATAGGGATAGAGATGGACTAGATTATGGACATATATTGAACCTAGAATTTCAGTACCATATAAGGACATAGTCCTCCTGTGTAAGAATTTATACATATGAAAGAAGAGGATATGTATAAATTTTTGCTAAAAAAATGCATCAATATTTAGAAAATTCACACATAAGTACATCAGGTTAAAATGTCATTAGCTTCTTATTTCTTTCGTAGCACTTGTCATAGGTTTTAATTATTTTATTTGTCTTTTTGCTGATTGAGGTATGTTTTTTTTTTTCTTCTCTCCCCTAACCTGTAACAGAAACTCTGCCTTTTGTCTTCTCTTATGACCCAGGCATCTAGAACATAGCAGGTGAGAACACCTGACTTGGTGAACTCTAGAGAACCGAAAAGCTGATGTCACAATATTTGGAGAGAAGATCAATAAAGGATGAGGTTCTGAAAAGGATGCTGGCTCAGGAGGATCTGAAAGGATGCTGAAGCTCTGAACAGGATGAGGCTCTGAAAAGGATGAGGCTCTGAAAAGGATGCTGGCTCAGGAGGATCTGAAAGGATGCTGAGGCTCTGAAAGGATGCTGAGGCTCTGAAAAGGATGCTGGCTCAGGAGGACTCACAGAAGTTACATCCTGACTGCTTTGTGGCAGAGTACCCTGGGGTAGGGTCCCAACTTCAGCCACCTATGATCTGCTCAAATGTTAGATCTTATCATAGCAATAAACAGCAACTTGTGATTCAAATATTGGCATATGTACATAGCTTTCTGTTTGCAGAATGCCAACTCAGCATTATAGAAACGATGTTTCCTGGATCAATATAGGACTTCAACCTGACATCTTTCAAAACACTAAATTTAATATTAGAAAATAAGGATTTGGAAATATTGCTATTTTCTGAACTAATTTCAATTGGGCCAACTCTAACTCCAGTTGAAAATATATATTTCCATTTGAGAATATCTATCTATCTATTCTCATTTGAGAACAGAAAATTATTTGAAAGGAAGAAAAAAGAAATCTTCTATTGGATGACTACTAGATACTAGATACCAAGTACTATCTAGATTTTGCATTTATATATATGTTTGAGTATATGCATATATGTGTGTGTATGTGTGTGCATATATATGTGTGTATATGTATATACACTGTGTGTATAACCAATGAGGAAATCAATGCTGCTGAAATCTCTGAAGAATTCATGTTTACTTTTGATAGATTTAAAGGCCTGCGTTTCTGTCAGCACCATAGAGGCGGTTATAATTATTACTGCCCAGTGGCTAGTGAGCCAGCAAATTACTTCTGTTAGTGCAGAGCTCTAGATACAAAGGAAAAGCAAGAGAATTTGAGGATTGGAGGAATATTATAGAGAGATTTGGTGAGAAGTTAACCAGGAGGCAGGGACTAAATTAACAGGTATTAGGAGGGTATTTCAGAAACCTGGATGCATATTAGAATTACCTGTTCAGCTTTTAAAACTACCTATACCTGAGCCTCCATTATAATTCAATTGGTGGTATAGGGCATAATAAAGTTCCCCAGATGTAGTGGACTGAATTGTATGGATCAAAAAGATATGTCCAATCCTAAACCCTAGTACATATGATTGTGACCTTATTTAGAAATAGGGTCTTTGCACATGTAATTAAGTTAAGGATCTTGAGATGAGATCATCCTAGATTAAGGCTGGAACTTAAATCCAGTGACTGGTGTCCTTATAGAAGAAAGAGAAAGAGACACAGGGAAGAATCTGTGAAGATGGAGACAAGAGATTAGAGTTATGCTGGAACAGTGAAGGAGAGCCAGGAGCCAACAGAAGTTGAAAGAGGCAAGAAAGGATTCCCTTGAACGGAGGCTCTGCTGACACCTTGATTTTGGACTTGTGGCCTCCAAAGTTGTGAGAGAATAAATTTCTGTTGTTTTAAGCCATTATGTTTGTGATAATTCATTGCAGTAGCACTACCAAATTCTTATTTGTAGAGAATTTGAAATCACAGAGTTTATATTCTCCGGTCTTATCTTGGGATAAGAATCACATGAGGTGATTTTCCCAAAATACAGATTCCTTGACTCTATGCAAGACCTATTGAATGGGGAATCTTTGTGGAAGGCAGGTAGAAACCTGGGGATCTTTATCAGTAATATGTACCCAAGGTGATTCATATTCTCAAGCAAGAATTTGGGGGAATGCTGAGTTAGGTCAAGGAACTAAAAGCTGTTTTTAATTATTTCTGCTTGTGGCTTTTAATATACTCCATCAAGGTTTGCTTAACCTCCTCCTCCTTTTCTGCATACAGAGCCTTATTAGTCAAGTATGTGCAAAAAAGGGAATCGTAAGCCGAGACAAATCCAAAAGCGTGTCGCATACCTAATAATAATGGGAAGACAATTTAACAGAAGCTTGCATACCATTTCTAAACAAAAATAATAAGAATGTTTAAATATAAATGTATGGAACAAGAAAAAAACAGAACAAGACCATCTGGGATACAAAGCATACATTTGAAGGATAAAGGCAGGAAAAAGAACTTTTCCATTTCTTTGGTTTCCATCATTTTAATAAAAGTAATTATTGCCAGATTGGAGAGTAAAGAACAAACAAGAATGAGAGGAAATTAAAGCTCTAAGTCCAAGAAATGAGAAAAATATATTACCTAATTTCTAAAAATGGTTATCATCATATTGAGACAAGTTATCAAACAAGTAATAAAACATCAAACATTTTTAATCTCAGAATATTGACAGTCTTTTTGAAATAAGTGGAAGATGGGAAAGAGGAATGAAAACTGGAAAATGGTAAATAATATTGTCCCAATTCCAAAAATGAGTGAAAATTTGTAAACTATAGAGAGGTGAAGTTTGCACATATCTCTGACTATAATTTTAGAATGAATTTGTTAAAACATTTTTTGTCAGCATTTTTAAAGAGACTTTTCTCATGAGTAAAATAAAATTAACTCATGTCAAACTAACTTTAATTATTTGCTACAATTTTCAGGTAAGTATATATCATAAGAATTCTATAAACAGAGTGTTCCTGTCTTTTTAGCAAAATTTTTGAGAAGTCTTATGATGATAAATGAAAGTATCATGCATGCAAGATGAGATGACAGTAAATTTAAGTGGATGAGTACTTGATTAAAAATTGTATCCAGAGTTTTAATTATTGGATCAGTTTTCCCCAGGATGTTTTTAATTACTTTCCAAAAGGTTCATGTCTTTGTCACTACGATTTGGTTACAGCCTTAAAAGTTATGCTTATCAAATCTCTGAATTACACAAAACTGGAAGACATCATTAGCATTACGGATTCAAAATTACAAAATTGGATAAAGGGTTAAGAGTCATCAGAGAAGGAGGTCTAAGAGTGACAGTATGAAATGGAAAGGACCTCACCCATGCACATATTTTAAAATATGTAGGTAAGGAAGAATCAGAAGACTATCAAAATAAAACTTAAAAGAATGTTGAAATGTAAATATTAGAAGTACCCCAAAGGAGTGATCTAGTCTATATGAAAAGCTTAGATATTTTAATTGACTGGGAGCTCAACATGTGAGTTACATGATAAGGCTGCCATCTAAGACTATTACTGAAGGTAATAAGCCCACTATAATCTGTTGTATAAATACCACATATGAGATACTATGTTCTGTTCAATTCTAGGCCATGACTTTTTTTTAAAATTGCAGTAAAAACACAAAAAATTTACCATTTTAACCATTTTTTATGTATACAGTTCAGTAGTGTTAACTATATAGTGATAATTATATTCACATTGTTGTGCAACGCATCTCTAGAATTTTTCATCTTGCAAAACTGAAACTCTGTACCCATTGAACATCAACTGCTTGTTTTAGGGCATTAATTTTACTAAGGTCATTAAAAATCCAAGCATATGCATAATAGGGCAATGGGTAGGGAAAGAGCCCACAAATGTTCGTGTAAGAAAATTTGAAGGAAGTGTTGTGTTTAACTTAGAAAAGAGAAAGTCTAGGTTGACATCATGTGCCTTTGGTTATCTAAAGAGTGATCCTGTGGACAAAGTTACAGATTCAGTCTGTGTAGCTTCATGAGAGACTCCATGAGAATCATTCATGACAATTTTGGGGTGTATAAGAAAAGAGAACTGATTGTATTTGCTCAAGAGGTAGACTGACCATTTTACCCTGTCAAGAGAAGAAGAAGAAAAAATGGACGGTGGTGGCAGGTCTAAGAGATGGGTCATTAGGAGAGCAGCCTGCTCACATTTGGGAGATGAAAAATAAAGTGGACGCAGTAAAAAATAGCAAAACTTCTTTTGTCATATTGATAATGCAACCAAGAAGATGCCCACCAAGCAAGGGAATTCTAGCAACTTAAGACTATGAGGTATACCATCTGTGATGGGGATAAAAGAGATCTAGGTCTAGATGTGAGGGAACTCTGAAGAAGGGAAAAGAAGAGAAAACAGAGAAAAAAGAGAAAGTTCAAGGAACTCTGAAGAGGGGTGACACTTCAGGTCTCTCAGAAAATCTCACATAAGAGCCCTTCAAGAGAGCTGCATTTTTCATGTGTCAGAGGGCTATGACATGCAGAGAAGCAGAGAGAAGATTATCACTAGACCTACTTAAAAAGATGTTACCTATCTCCTCCATCTTTCCCCTCTTCCTGAAGAGCTAAGGCTAGTAAAGAGAGGAGAAGTAGACAGTGAAAAAACAGAACACATTCCCCTCTCATCCAAGGTCCTAGAACCTCAAGTCTAGCTGGCAATGGGGAGGAGAAAGCTTTGATTAAGATAAAATACTGGAGGGGTTTTTGCGGTACGCGGGCCTCTCACTGCTGTGGCCTCTCCGGTTGCGGAGCACAGGCTCCGGACGCGCAGGCTCAGCGGCCATGGCTCACGGGCCCAGCCGCTCCGCGACATGTGGGATCCTCCCGGACCGGGGCACGAACCCGTGTCCCCTGCATCGGCAGGCGGACTCTCAACCACTGCGCCACCAGGGAAGCCCCAATACTGGAGTTTTAAAATGGGTTGAATCAAGTTATAGAAACGAAAAGTTACCAGGGTCACTGGGTCTGCCAGGATGCTACTAAAGAATGGCAAAGCAGTTCCTGACAATTATTATATTTTATCAGTACTCCACTGGGTTAATAATTCCCATTAATTAAAATTGCTAAACATATATCCAGTTTTTCTTTGTATTATTTGTAATTAAACAAATAATACTTTACTTAAAATCAGGAACTTTGTTTTTCTAATAATATAGTTGAAAATATCTTTGATACAATTTATGCTGATTTAACCAGGAAATGATTTCTTTTTGATAGCTCTCTCTCTCTCTTCTGTTTGTGTCTGATACTTGCCAATTCTCCTTCTGATATTCTTTGCTCCTTAATTACATAGAGTAAAATTATAAGTATACTTAAAGGTAAGATTCCAAGTACATGAGACAGAATTCTACTATCTTCAAAGATAAAAGATCCATAAGATGGAATAATATTAACTTTGCAAATCTCAGTGGATTTTTATTTATACCCCATTGAATTATCTTTCAATCTGTTAATAAACTTTAGGTAGTTTCCAAAGTTAAATCTTTTGAACAGATCAGAAGTTACCAACTCACATCAAGACATATTTATTAAAAAATAATAATAAATGTAAGCTATATGGAGATACCTCTAAGATAGAACAACCCAAAGATTGTTAATCTAAATTTAAAAATAAACAATATACTGTTTTTGACTATAAATTGTCCAAGGGGCAAAAATGCAAGCTTGTTTGAAATATTCTTATATTTAATCATGAAATATCCTTATATTTAATGCTTTAATTTGGAGATGGGAATGATATTTGTCTGGATAATTGCTCCCATCATAAATTAATTCTGCATATATAAACATAATTATGTCATCAAGTATATGTTAGATAAAATCAAATATGAATGGTGGTTCCCTTAAGTCAGTGGTTCCTAAAGTGTGGTCTCTGGACTAACAGCATGAGTATCTACATCAATTAGAAATTTGTAAGAAACGTAAATTCTTAGGCGCCACCCAGGACCTACTGGATCAGAGACTCTGGAAATGGGGCCCAGCATTCTGTTTTTTAATGAGCCCTCCAGAGATTCCATGCTTGCTCAAGGGTGATAACTGGTGCCTTAAAGGTACTTGAACTTGAGTGTCTATTCATACCACTTGTTAAGCGCTAAAAATACTGATCCTTGGGTCCTATCCCCAGAGATTTTTATTTAAGGAGCCTAGGGTGAGGCATGGGCAGGTAATTGTAAAGCTCCTCAAGTGATTTGTTAATTGACAGCTAAAGTTGAGAGCCAGTGTTAAATCCTATCCTTGAAACGAGATTGACCATTTAGTTCCTTGACATACTTCTAAGACAAACTTCACAATTTTAACATTTCCTCTGTCATTTGCGGCATCAAATTACAGATTCTCCTTTCTGCACAGGTAACCTACTAAAAAAGTTAAAAGATTCTTTAAAGATTAAGAGAGAATACTCAAGGGCCTTCCTAGTTATGTGCTTGCCCACATATAATCTCAACCTAAAATGTGCAATTAATTTATAAAGGCAAATGTAACTAGAATGAATTAGGTTTGTAAACAGGTGACAGTGAATTCCACTGAAAATCTGACCCTCCGTCACAGTACCTTCAGCTCCTAATTACTACCAGAAACATTTCTAATCATAGGTTTCTCATGTTTTTAAAGCCAAATTTTAATATTCTTTTCAGTGTCAACAGTAGTTTTTAAACATAACAGAGGTGGTTCATGGAGCTGAAGTGTAAAAAAAAAATGATTGCAGAGTCTTTTAGCTGGATTAAATCTATGGGAACTTGGCTAACACCAAACGGAAAAGTGAAATATGATCAGTCCAAATTTTACAATGATGCTTAATAAAACTGAAAATTAGCTAAATCTATATTTATTTCTGGATTATTGCCAAGTAGAGTGACGGCTTTTTTATAAATGCAGTGAATTAAACAATTTACAATTTTTTTGTGATTCTGTATTCAGTGCAGAGATAATTTCTGTTATGACAGAAATTCAGGCCATTCTCCCTTACAACTTTAAAAGTGAGACTGTGCCTACCAGAGCTTCACTATCAGCTTCTCTATTGACACAGATTTTGAGTTAAAATGACAGTCTGAGAGATAAATGTATGTTATGAAAGAGAGGAACATGTTTGGAGAGAAACATGTTTCTTATGCTGTAAAGAAGAAACGGTGCTGAGACTAACCCATGTGGTTTACTGACATTCTCTAAAATTTCTATATTTCAGAACTATACTATTTGGCAACTAAATTTCATAATGTGTACATATCCTGTGGTGTACTGGAGGCATCTGTACCAGCTTGCAGAGCTGATTCTTAAATTTTCAAGGATTCTATGAGTCAGTTGTTAAGCACACAGCCATTATTTTAAATAATAATAATAAATATAAATGTATAATTAAATAAATAACATTGCAAACAAGAGTAATTAATACTCAAGGTTCATAATTTTCTAATTATTTTGCTTTTGAAGTTATTTATGTCAATTTTATCTGTACCACAGAAATACTGTATATTGGTATGCACATCTTTTCCCAATTCTACATTCAGAGCGTCATGTTGGCAACCTGATATTGGCTTTGGTGGAAGTATTTAAACCACAAAAATAGGCAAACACTAGATCAGGGCTCCTCTCCACTAGGAGATGTTGAAAGATTTACCAACACACCAATGAATAAAACTCACTATAGGTGGGTGTGCATTTAAATATTTATGGATATGTATAATATAATGGCATTATCTGCCCCCTATTTGCACCCTGTCCTTGGCTCCCAAACAAGGTCAACCTGAAATGGCTGAGTTTTAGTTTCAAGCACACTTGGATTCATGGTTTGGTCCTGCTATTTACTAGTTTTGTGATCTCACACGTGTTACTCATGTCTCTAAGTTTTGACTCCCTTAACTGTAAAACGTGGACAGTAATATGCTTCTAACAGATCTGTGGTAAAGATTCAGTAAGAAAGTATGTGTCTGGACTCCCTCTGACCCGTTTTTCCCCTCCCCTCATGAAAATTATGTTAGTTTGCTGGCATAATTATTTTTATTATTATTGAAATTTTAGGGTAATTATTTTCTCCTTTGATTCAATTAAGTTATCATTAAAATAAAGAAAAAAGTCTTACTCTAGACCTGTTACTCAAAATAAGTCAGCTCAAAGTCTTAATCGAAATTCTCTAAAGAGCTCATTATGTATTTTCTTAGTCTATATTGTTTTCATGGCATTTCTTATCTGACTTGGGACTTTGATTCCAGGGTTTCTCTGTATTTAATGTTTTCAGGTTTCTCATTACCTTTCTGGTATACTCTGGATGGAGATACTAAGAACAGAAAAGCATTTAAGGTTTTCTAAAAAATAGAGCTGTCCAGAAGCAGACCCAGCCACATGATTGGTCTGGACATTGGAAAAGAGAGAGGATACACTGTTCAATCACAGGCTTTGGAAATTCTACATGTAAAATGTACAATTAATTGTATGATTCTCTATTGCTTTTTTTTTTTTTTGCAACATCTCTACTATCTTCTTTACAATGTCAACTGTCAATTAGTAATACTTACTTTATCTTTACTTTATCAGAGGCTATAAACTCAAATGACTACAGGGACTTAGTCTAGTATAAAAAAACATTTAAAAAATAAAATTTTAGGTAAACAGAGAATGCATGCCCTAAACAGAGCCATTTAAATTGAAGGGTTACAAAACTGTCTTCTTATTTCCCTACTCTTACAAATATTATAACATGGGGTCAAATTATTAAAAATATATACACAATTGTATTCTATTTTAATAAATGTGCTATGCATGTCTAACTTATGTTTCCCCATAGTAATTTTAAAAATCCATAGCCATGCCTGAAATGAAGTACAAGCCTTAGAAAACCTGGTTCATTCCTTTACTATGTTTCACTATACATTACTGAGACAAATGATAACACAACCTCCTGATACATGGGTACAAATGGGGGTAATTAAATTTGCAACTTTATGTAATAATAAATATTTATTGTTTTCATAAGTAGGAAGATCAGTGGAAAGTGATTAGGAATTTTGTTCTTAATAAAAAACATTTTAAACTAATAAAAATTTTGTCCTTCAGAATTATACAACTATAGAAATGAAACAAATGGTTTACCAACTACGTATTCTCAGCCTGTATAGTTTATTGCTCCAAGAGTATAACATGCATACAAACAAGGAACATGTCCTCCTCATTTACTCCAAATGTCACTCGATGAGCTATTCAGTTTGAAAAATTTAATCATTATAGACATAAGATTAATAATGAACATTTGAGAATGTCCTGTTAGCCTAATAATAACCACCTCCTACTAAAATCTGCAATGTTTGGATCCATTTATTTTAGCCAAGGATATGGTTACTGCCTCATGAATGGGACATATTCTGCAGTTATCATTAAAGTACACACTCAGGCCCAAAAGGCAGTAATAAAAAGTAACAGATCTTCTGCCTTGTCAACTTGTATTTATAGAGAAATAAATAGCCTTTTAAGAGAGATTATAGTGATAGAATCTTGTGTGATACCGTCTCCACTAATAGCATGTTTCACTCACAACTTACCACAAGATGCTATTTCGTCGGTCTGGTCCCCACAGTCATCTTCCCGGTCACACAGCCATGCTCTGGGAACGCAGCGCCCGTTTCCACAAGAAAACTGGTCCACCTGGCATGTTCTGGCTAAAATGATCAATTAATGTACAAAGAACAAATTTAGAGGCCTTTTGAACAACATTAAGGATAAAACAGATCATGCAATTACCCTTTCACACATAAGATGTTACACTGCTCTATTACATATTTTTAAAATAAACCTTTATTAAATTTTTGGAAATGCCAGCTTGCCTGCCTTTTCTAAAGTTCACATGCTTTGCCCTTCAATTAAAATGAATGCTAAGTGACAAGATATTCTGTAATCCTCACACACTTCCATAAACGAAGCTATGAATTCATTATTTTACAATTTTTGCCCAGCACATGCTTATGAATATATGGCTGAATTAAATTTCATCCAACTTTTAATTAACGAAAAATAATTTTGCATAGCCTTTTTCAATAAATCAAGAAACTTGCTGCAATGTAGGAGGAAGGAGTTGGAGCTATCAGGGTAACTGGTTTCCAATTATGGGGTCAGAATTGTCTTTGTCCTCTAACATTTTCAATGCAGTTATTTCTTGATCTCCAAATGATTTCAAGTATGGCTCAACAATGCAGAAAACATTTTCTAAAACATACATTTAGCCTTAAAATGGATTTTTTAAAGCTTATTTTTAAGCACAGTTATATAAAAATGTATGACTTTTTTTTGTTTTTTTTTTGCGGTATGCGGGCCTCTCACTGTTGTGGCCTCTCCTGCTGTGGAGCACAGGCTCCAGACGCACAGGCTCAGCGGCCATGGCCCACGGGCCCAGCCGCTCCGCAGCATGTGGGATTTTCCCGGACCGGAGCACGAACCCGTGTCTCCTGCATCGGCAGGCGGATTCTCAACCACTGCGCCACCAGGGAAGCCCCCAAAATGTATGACTTTTTAATCAAAGTATACTAATGAACTTTGCTTTGGGCTCTCTTAAGGGTTTCAATGAACACACACAGGGAACATTGCTTTCTCTGGTAGCCAAAGGCAGTGCTTTAAAATTATTCAGTGAAGGGGTTATGTTCTACAAGGGGTTTGATTGTCTTTTTCTATTATGATCAGATCAACTTTTGAAAGCACGAGAGCCTAGATAGCTTCCCTAATTCTTTTCCCGGGTCTTAGTTTGTCACATACTTATTTTTATTTTTTATTTATTTATTTTTTTGGAGTATAGTTGCTTTACACTGCTGTGTCAGTTTCTGCTGTACAACAAAGTGAATCAGCCATATATATACATATATCCCCTCTTTTTTGGATTTCCTTCCCATTTAGGTCACCACAGAGCACCTAATAGAGTTCCCTGTGCTATGCAGTAGGTTCTCATTAGTTATCTATTTTACACATAGTAGTATATATATGTCAATCCCAATCTCCCAATTCATCCCCCCTGCCGCCCCAGCTTTCCCCCTTGGTATTCGTATGTTTGTTCTCTACATCTGTGGCTCTATTTCTGCTTTGCAAATAAGATCATCTATGCCATTTTTCTAGATTCCACATACATGCATTAATATACGATATTTGTTTTTCTCTTTCTGACTTACTTCACTCTGTATGACAATCTCTAGGTCCTTCCATGTCTCTGCAAATCACATACTTATTTTTAAATGTTTGATTTTCTTTTTTTTTTTCCTTCTGTTACTCTGAGCTACAAACCTGTTTTCCTGAGTTATCAGTATACCAGCACTCCTTCTTTTTACTGGACCAAAGGAAAGAGTGGGAAATGTTGGGAAGGGGACACTCAGACCTATCAATATTTGGGTGAGATAAAGATTGGACAGTTGTGGAACAATTAGGGTCTGAGTTCCTGTGGCTATGATTAGAGAACACTGCTTAGTTTATAGATGTCCTCTTTTTTCCTGGGCTTGAGAGACAGAAGGATGTGTTCCTATTTCATCAAAACACCCTGTGAACTTTAATACTGATGGTTGGTATAAAATAGAGTATGGTTCAAAGTCATCTGAACACGGTAGAATGGGTTTCCATAAATTAGGGTTTCAGAGGTCATTTAAAATAATTTCTTAAAAGTCATATACTAGTTATTTCCTTTAAGAAAAGTGTACTTGCTATGTAAAGATGTATACCTATTTTGGTGAATATTTAAAGGATAACTTGAGAAAAACAAATGAAACATTTCTGGCTTGATTTGTTACATTAGATTGGATACAGTGTTTCTATTCTCAGTGGCTATAATTAGAAAGACCAGGAAAATTGTTACAGTATGTATTTTGCTTTGATTATGTGGATAAGGGCCCTGAATCTAAAATATTTTATGTAATATCTGATTTTTCCCTTTTTACAAATAAGTTGCTTTAGATTAACAGAGTTTAAGGAGCCCAACAAACACATATGATTCTGAAGTTTTCAATGTTGAAATTTTAAAGTAGGGTTCAATATTCCTGTATTATTTTATTTTGTTAACCCTATGGATTTTCTGCTAAATTACTCTAACATTTAGGCTAAATCAACAAAGTTCCTAGGTAATTTTAACAAAACCATGCCTACTTGGAAAAAAAAAGTATATATTTGTATTGGCCTATAGAAGCAAGAAGATGTTGGCTTTGGTTTACTTGGTGGGAAGGGGAGGGCATAGAGCTATGAGACAGATTATTAATTTTTTTCTTACATGTCTCTGTATCATTTCACTGGTTACAGTAAATACTTTTTACCTTTTGAGTTTTAAGAGAACTTTAATAAGACAGTTTTCTTTTCAATTCTTCCTCCTGTCTTTCTTCCATCTCTCCCTCTTCCTTCCTTCTTTCCTCCCTCCCTCCCTCCTTCCCTTCCTTCCTTCCTTCTTTCCCACCCTTTCTCGTTTCTTTTGTTCTCACTACATTTCTTTCTTTCCTAAATCTCTCCTTTCCTCCCTCATTTCCTGCCTATTTTATTCCTTCGGTGTTTCTTGCTTTAAAAAAAAGATATTATTATATATTTTCATCTCCATTAAACTCTAATTGACCCATAATTAGAGTATATTAAAATTTCCAATACAATGTTTCTCTGTTCGATGTCCTTATATCACTCTCCTAGTCATTCGGGTTTAACTCTAGCAAGTTTTCTCAGATTGTCTTCTTTCATCAGGACTGCTATGCTGATTAGAGAGATGAATGAGAAAGGATTCCTAGAAACCTATCTCACATCATGTATGACCTACCTCACATTGTTATGGGACAGGAATTTGTGTGTCACTTCATTAACTCAAATGCTTGAACAACTTATATGACCCCTTATTTCTAAGAGTATTTACTGGCTTATTATAAAATATATGAATTCATTGTCTTTTCTAATCATGGAGAAAATGATCTGTTTAGTCTACCAGGCAAATTTAACTGATTTCAGATAAGAAAGATGCTTCATTCCATAAATCTACAAGTACTATCTGTCTACATGATATAATCAGATTGACTAAATTATCACCTTTTAATCACTAGATATGTATCAAGAATACACAACCTTTACTTTCTCAGTTCTTGTTCCCATCAGTTCTGAGTTAGTTTGGGGGTGAGATTAGCAGAGCAGCCCCAGAGGACTCTAATTTTGTACCTAATGCTGCTTTAATGAGGAGGAAGTTTACACCTCCTCAGTGGAATTGTTTATTTAGCAGTGAATCAGAAATTCACTGTCACAATGTGAATTTTTTCTACACATTACTAATTATGCTTCCCATGACTAACTATGCAGTCATGTAGCAGTGAGAAATCCCACAATGCACAGGAACAGCAAGGAGGGGGAGAAGAACAGAGCTTAACACATTGTTCCTAAACTTTACCTGTCCTGTATTTTTTTTTTTTTTTTTTTTTTTGCGGTACCCAGGCCTCTCACTGCTGTGGCCTCTCCCATTGCGGAGCACAGGCTCCGGACGCACAGGCTCAGTGGCCATGGCTCACAGGCCCAGCTGCTCAGCGGCATGTGGGATCTTCCCGGAGCGGGGCACGAACCCGGGTCCCCTGCATTGGCAGGCGGACTCTCAACCACTGCGCCACCAGGGAAGCTCCCTGTGCTGTATTTTAATCAAAGCGTTCCATTTAAACAAAACCTATGTCATATAAGAATATACTCTTCAGTTTCTCTTGTAAAAAAGTCTGATTTTTTTAATACACCAGGTTTTCTTAATGCAATCCTATCTGTCTAGCTTGAATTTAGTTAAAATTTGTGGGGAGTATGAGAAGAACAAATATTATGTAATCAAACCAGAGTTCTATGCTGTGGGAAAAAAGCCGGATTGAAATGGCCTAGGCATGAAGCCACAGATCATCATGATTACTATGGGGAAAAGAAACAATTCAAATCTAAGTACTTCTCATCTTTGTTCTCTGGGTCTCCCTCAAAAGTAGGCAAAAACATTTTGTTGTTGATGGAGAACAACTCCCAAGCCCTGCCTATTAGCTCTGTTCTGCCCGCTTTGTATGTGCCGTTTCCCTTCTAGGGACACTTTCCAACCCTCCACCCTCTACGGACTTCACCTCACCCTCCACAATCTGTGCTCATCACTCACTCATTGCTCTTTTAGTAAAATATTTCTATCATCTAGAAAGGTATCGGGAATGATATCATTAATACCTGTTTGTCTTCATATAGCTCTATCAAATCAATATTTTTCTATATTTGCTACAGATTTTTTGTTTTATTAAAAAAATTATGTCTTATAGTTACATTTGAAGTCCCCTTTGTAATCTTTCCCAATCACGTTTCCCTCTCTCTTTTAGAAAGGTAACTACTATCCTTAATTTTTCTTTTTTTCATTTCCATACACATTTTATTCCTATTTTTATACATTTGTAAATCAATAAGTACATACAGAACTCTTTTGTATTTTCATATTTCATATGAATGGCACTGAATTGTTTATATTCTGCAATTTTTTTGGTTAACATTGTTAAAATTAATTCCTGTTGATATTTGAGTTCTTATTTTTCATTTTAATTATGAATAACATACTATTATGTGAATATAACAGTGAATATATATATGTATATACATGTGCACATATGGAGATACATGTATATATTTCCCTTCTCCTGTAATGGGCATTTGGCTTGTTTTAATTTCTCACTATTACCAGTGTTAAAGCAATGAAATTCTTATTCGCATCTCTATGTGCATAGGTACTGGAGTATAAACCTAGAAACAGAATTATAGACTTGAAGGTATGCACATCTTCACATTTATTGGATTTGGCCAAATTGCTTTACAATGTAGAAAATCAATTTATCCACCAAGAATGCATGATGATTCCTTTTTTTCCACAATCTTGTTAACACATGGTTTTATCAGATTATTTTTTCTAATTAAATGACTTGAACTGTTATTTAGTCATTTTTCTTCAGCTTTTTTTTTTAGACATCCCCTCCTTCAGGAGGCCTTCCAAGATAGCCAAAGACTAATTAGTTGTTCCTTTACGTGCTCCCATTTGAGGGTCAACTTAGCACTTTGAATACTGCATGGGAGCAGCCTGTTTACATGTTTTTCTCCTCACCTTAGCTCTTAGCTTCTTAAAGAAAGGTATTACGTATTTTTCCTCATTCTGTCCCCAGTGCTGTGATAAATATTTATCGAATTAGTAGATCCATGAAGGATAAATCCCAAAGAAACAATAGAAAATTGGCTTCTGGTAGGAAAGCATATTCTTTTAAAGTAGCCACAATGCCAAAGGCTACAGGATAGTGGAGTAAATTACAAAATAATCCCCTTATGGGAAATAATTTATCTAGGATACATATCCATGTACACACCTATATCTAGAAATGTATAGAAATGGCCCAGCCAGGGAAATTACCTAATGAATTTGCTATATTTTTCCAATATAATGAGCCATATGACCTATTCATTTTGGTAAAACAAAATGGAAATACATTGTAACATGACAACATAGTTTTCAAAGCTAAAAGACATATTTATTTTTCTCTTTGCTCTTTTTATTCAATTTGTAAAGGTGTACAGTGACCATAATAGTTACCATAAATATACTGACAAGAAGACCTAGCAGTGAGTGGCAAACTCAGCAGCCGTCACTTAAAGTGGCACTCGAGGTGCAAGCAAGTGGCGTTCTATTTTCTAGTGAACTGAAGGCCTGGAGTGGCTTAGAAATCTTACTAATTAGGATTGATGGTTTTATTTGCTCTTATACATAGCATTTTCACTTTAACTACTATAACTAGCTAGTCAATCCCTAATCCTCCTTTAAAAATCACATAGAATGAGAATGTAGCTAGGGATTCAAAGATTTACTGCAATGGGATAAATTATATGGAAATATAAATAGGCTTAGTGGTCTTGGAACTTTATAAAAAAAAACCAAAAAAAACAACTATCCCACATTAATAATATGCCAGGAACAGAAAACAATTTACAGAGGTATTCTACAGCAGACTAAATAAAATACATAACTTATTTTTTCAAGGTTTAAAAAAAAAAGGTAGTTCTCCATGTGAGGTGGCCTACATCACAGTATACTCACGAACTTCTTCCTCCATTGCCAAGTAAGATTTAGCAGGGACAAGTCTTGTCCAAGTAGTGTATCAACAGTCAAGTCATATGAATAGATAAAGTGCCAAATTACTTTGGAAAGCAGAATCATACCCAAAGATTAAGTAGAAGAAAATTTGTATTCTAGCCTTTGTGGCATCAAACTCTGAATTCATTTACTACTGCAAAAATCAGATCATCAGCACTAGGAAAGTCAGCTTAGTTCAAGGCATTGACCTGCATTTTTATGGAGACTAACTTTGGAGGAGATTTATGTATATATCCAAGCAAACATTTACCTGTGCAAGTTTGATTGGATTCATCTTCATTACTTCCACAATCATTAGCTCCATCACAAAGCCATCTTTTGGGGATACAGCGATTATTCTGGCATTTAAACTGATCATCAGGACAGCTATGATTGACTGGGGTGAGGCAGGGAGGAGAGGAGAAGTAAGTTGAACAATTTAAAACTGGATAAAATTATGATTATTTTAAGGAATAGTCATGGAAACTTTATGGTAATTATAATATTATAGTACAATTAATCTATATCTTCTGTCATTCACTGTCTCATATTTTATACAAAATAATAACATTCTAGGCTCTGTTAAAATGTAGTAGTTTTACAAAAAATATCAAGGAATTAAAGTTCAGATAAAAGGGAATATACTCATTTTTCATGTCTTCAAGTAAAACCAACTACATCCGCTAAGTCTCTTTTCCCGTCACTTATCACAATAGGCGATTGAACTTCAGTTTTACCAAAAACATTGAAAATTAACCTCAAATTTTAATGTGGAATGCAACAAGTATGTGTCAAATAATTTAACCATATATCAAAAATATTTGTGTTTTTTTTAAACTGCACATCCACTTCTTGAAACATAAATAAGCCTAATTTTGTTATGTTTTGCTCAATGTTTTCTGGGACTGGAAAGAAAATTCGAAAAATAAAAATGCATCACTTGTGACCTGGAGTTGATGCTAAATATAAGATCCTGAATAATTTTAATAACAAAAATAATCATCATGAGTCTTTTCCCCTAATATAAACAAATAAACATGCACCCACAAAATATACTGAGGACATGACCAACCCTCATATGGGAAGCTGAGCACAGCTAAGGATTAAATCTCCAATATCTAAGCACAACAGGAGGCCATCTTAAAGTTAACCTCCTGTGATTACTTGTCCTGCTTTCTGGAGGCTAAATTCCTAACTGAATTGGCATGATCTTCAGTATTTGTTTCATCACTTCAACATTCTTTCTGAAGTAATTTTCCTTGTGCCCAGTAGTTACACTTCTGTATGATAAAAATAAATGTTGGTACTAGTTTTATTTAGAATTTGAAAAATAGCCATTTTATCATGCTATTGCATAGAAAATGTATTCCTTTCTAGTCAGTTTCTACAAAACACTATTTATTTAAAGTAGCCTTAGTGATAAAGTGGTTTTATCACTTTTTGGAAGTTTTTATTCATACATAGTAAAAAATAAATAAATAAACAGGAAGAAAGGGCCTTATGTTTTCTGGTATTTGAGCATGATTAACATTTTCTACTCACTTCAGGGACTATAGCAAGAATAGCTGCTCAGGAGGATCAAAGTCATCCAATATATTAGAGGGTCAACATTTTAAAGTATTAACATTATGCATAAGCACTTCAGTGAAGCTTGATCAAAGACCTTGCAATTTTCACAGTGTTATAAATGGGAGGTTAAAAAGGAGGACCAAATACAATCCATTGTCTTGTGATTTGGAGTTGAGAAGTAAAATGATAACAGAATTCAAGGTCGAAGCTTATGAGTACTTAACAATAAAAAATAATCCCCTGAAATAAATTATGCAGTGCTGAAATATTAACCATGGAACCCCAGGAATCTAATGCTGCTCAGAATCAAGCAATGTTTAAAGAAGACACCATACTGCTGGGAGGTGGCCAGAGATGTTTAGTTTTCCATTGTCCCATGTATTCAGTCATTCATTCATCCACATGCCAGTTGCTGTTCTAGACTCTGAGACTAAAAAGATGCTACATCATAGTGTGTCTCCTCAGGAAGTCTTCTCATCTATTAGATGCATCAAATAAGTAAGCATAAAATTGCAATATGGTTTGGCAACTACCATAATAAGAGAATATCCAAGAGATGTTTAATTCAACTGGGCTGTATCGAGAAGGAGATATTTGGTGTTCAAAAATGACTTCCCTATGGAGGTAATGGTAAACTATGGTGAACTCCATAACTGGGAACAGACAATGCAATATCACAGAAGAAAGAGAAGGACATTTTTTAGAGATTTACATGTAGTTCAACATGACAAGGACAAAGAGGCTAACTGGATACATGATAGACATTTAAAGCTAAAAATGTAAATGTGAGACATAACATGAAGTACTTTCTGTGGAGTCAATAGATTTTAGAATTTATCTTGTTGGTTATGCAGTTACTGAAATGACAAGATTAAATTTCATTCTACAAATATCACTCTGGAAGCAGTGTGGAAAGTGGGCTTTTTAGTTAAGGGAAGAATAGTGACAGGAGTAACAGCAGGGCACCCACTGCATTCATCTCAGGTAGGAGCCTAATTTATGCAGTGAAGATTTAGACGAGGTAAGGATAAAAAATTAATTACTTAAGAGGTAAAAGAGATGAGATTTATTGATAGAATTGAATATGGACTATATGTAAAGTAGAAGACACCAGGAAAAGACCATGGTGTAGGTTTGGGTGATGTGATAAAGATAATGAAAGAAAAAAATATTGACTAGGAATTTTAATATTACAGTGAACAGTGGTAATGCCCCCTCTACTCATAGAGGAGATGAGTTTCTTTATGAGTTGGTGAAAAGAACAATCACACATAACAGGGACCTATAGGACTAATTCCTAAATACTGGGATGAAATATCTGTGCTCTATTTGTGCACTCTGTGACTATGCAGGGAGCTGATACGCAAGGAGCATTCACTGTAACCGTGAGTAAACACTGTGAGTCATGAGGAATGAGGCAATTAATCTAATGAAGGGGTAAGCCGGGGCGAAGTGAGAGTAGCATCGACATATATACACTACCGAATGTAAAATCGATAGCTAGTGGGAAGCAGCAGCATAGCACAGGGGGATCAGCTCGGTGCTTTGTGTCCACCTAGAGCAGTGGGATAGGGAGGGTTGGAGGGAGGCTCAAGAGGAGGGGATATGGGGACATGAGTATGCATATGGCTGATTCACTTTGGTGTACAACAGAAACTAACACAGTATTGTGAAGCAATTATACTCCAATAAAGATCTATTAATAAATAAATAATACATTGTTTGTGTTAAAAAGTAGGGAAAAAAAATCTACCCTTAGATGAAATGCTCCTCCCACTCCAAAATTTTTGGCTAATTTTATCAATTTAGTATTTAACATTTTACTTGTGGCACACTTTATAGAGAATAGATAGTAAAAGGATTGAAAATAAGAAGTTCATAATGTTGAAGTCAGAGTCCGTGTTTGGAAATTAAGAGAAAGTAGTATTAGATTTATGTATTAATTACAATTTATGTATTATGTATTTTTATACAATTTGAAAATATTTTTAGAAGTCCATATTCTTGGAATTTTGTCCCCAAATTGTATGCCATAGATGCTCAAACCAATTTTTTGTTCATTCTTAACAAGGAATCTTTAAAACTTTATTTTTATATTCTTGATTGAAATAAAAAGGAAAATGGAGGGTTGCCAATTAACTCTCAATTAGTTTAGCCACTTTAACTGAAAAAATGTATTAACTGAAAAAAATCATTTTCTTTTAAAAATAATATATATAAGTCAAATCAAAAGGCAAAAGATAAATGTCACATACCTCTCTTCATATAAAAATATTTCATATCTCTCAAAACCATTCAGGTAGTGATTCTTCTCAAATGTATTTTCAAAAGTTTACTTAATCTGCTTCTCAAATTGTTTTCCTTCCATATTTGTAGGACATTTCTTCATCTCTACCAGAAATATGAAACTATTCCTATTATAGCAAATGATAAACAGCTAAATAGAAGCTAAAGGGGAGAAAAATCAACCCTTTAATTTCTTTAACAGTCTGAGTGTCCCTATGTGTTTCCTACTATGTACTGAGCCAGTGAAGTTAGGTAATAACATATTCCAAACCCATGTCTGTTTCCTTGGATCATCTTCAAGGCTCTGTTGCCAAGGAGCAATGGAGTGGATCGTGACCTTCTGCACGAGTAATTCTGCCTTGGGGGAGTTTAAATTGATTTTCCACATCTTTAAATTCAGAGATCCGAAGGGTCTCCTATAGCAACCTTCTAACAATGGTACGGTGGCGCTGACAGCACAAAATAGGAAAGAAGAGAATTTCTGGAGCAAGCAAAATGGTAGTATTCAAAGATGGGGAAGGATGAGAAAAAACAGTGCTTTAAAACTATGCAAAGGAGATACTCTAAGGTCTAATCTCTATACAAAAGGATGACTGAAAAAAAAAAAAAAAAGCTAAGTTCAATCTGCCTCAGTGATATTTTTAGATTTTCCCAAACTGCTTTGATAGTTCACACACTGAAAGACTCAGAAAGTTTTAACATAACTTGAAGGAGAACATACAGCAACTGACTGAATCTTCATCACTTCCATCTAGACAGTCATCATCGCCATCACATTTCCACTGAGCTTGGATACAGTGTCTGTTTTTGCAGCGAAATTCTCCAGCTTTACAAATGTGTGGTAATTCTTCTCCAGGATTAACTACGGTTAAAACAAATCCAAGGTATATAAACACTACTAGATACATTCAGTTCATTAAAATGTAAATTTTGTTATAATAACAAAATACTGATCTCATTTCATTTTATAGAGAATATGAAAACATCTCAACATTGTAGTGGCAACCATCTCTGGAAATGAGAAAATTTTAGGTTTTCCTGACAATAATTATTCTAAGAATTCTAAAAATTCATTTTAAGCAACTGTCTCCAAAATAATAACCACAATAATACAATACCATCTTATATTTATGTTGTTAGTAGTTTTACTTTTTAAAGAGCTCTTATTCATAAGCTCAGCTGATCATCATGACAACCTACGAAAGAAGGCATGGCAAATAATTTTACTACCTCCACCTTACACATAAGTACACCAAAAACTAATCAAAGTGAAAAGACAAGGGAATAGCACACAGCATCGATGGCTGTATTTACTTCGCTGGTCTGCAAGTGGAAAAAAACAAACAAACTCAGGTGTGGTTAAGTATTCAAGGAAGTATTAAGTTAATCAAAATGATTATATACTCAGAATCTATGTTCCATATATCCCATGTTCTCTGATCAAATGTTAGGAATTCCACTGATTGGGATTTATTTGCAAATTGGAAGTGTTGCTATTCTTCTGTTCTCTTTGAGTGGATTCAGTAGAGTCTGAAAAGTGAAGGGAATGTGGCAATGGTTAAAGTAAATGATTTGTATTTCTTAGACTGAAAAAGGTGCTGAATTATCAAAAGCTGGTTTATTACTAGAAGAAACAGAAGCCAATTTTTCCACCCCAGTTCTGATAGCCTTCAGCTTTATTTTGGGTAACTGCTTTGGACTGATGAACTGTCACAAAACCTATATGCTCTCCAATAATAAGGAGTAATGAGAAAACATATGTGGCTCTTCCAGAACACTCTGTGTTTCACTCCCTTAACCCTTACATTTTCCCTGCTGCAAAGAATGGAAGAGGGAATGTGACGCTGAACCATAACTGCAGAGAATCTGCTTCAGAGAATTATGCGTGGGGCTGGGCAAGGAAACGCGTCCCATATAAGCCACATTCTTATTTAAGGCCTTAAGGGTGAAAAATAATCAGTATGGTGAATGAAATATTCAGTTAGATCAAAGGTAATCCTATGTGTCTTCTGTCCCCTCTCAGACAAGCGGACACTGTACACAGAAACTGACAGTAATTTTTTCCCCCTGTTTAATCTTTTTCAACAACAAAATGCAGAAGCAGCAATTTCTCTAATGTTGTCTTTCCGTAAGGTCACTTGAAAGTAACAAATTTTGTAAATATACATATTATATATATACATATTCATATATACACATATTCAGAGAGAGAGAAAGAAAGAGAACAAATCCCAAATAGGAAATTGCAATAAATAAAAACAAAAATGGGAGATCATTGGGTCTCCTATTCAACCCCAGGGTGCCTTTCTATAGCAGCAACTGGGAATGAGTATGGGACTCAAGACAAAGTGGAGGTGTAGAGACTTCCCTGGTGGCGCAGTGGCTAAGAATCTGCCTGCCAATGCAGGGGACACCGGTTTGAGCCCTGGTCCGGGAAGATCCCACATGCTGCAGAGCAGCTAAGCCCATGTGCCACAACTACTGAAGCCTGCATGCCTTGAGCCCGTGGTCCGCAACAAGAGAAGCCACCACAATGAGAAGCTTGCGCATCGCAACGAAGAGTAGCCCCCGCTCGCCGCAACTAGAGAAAGCCTGCACACAGCAATGAAGACCCAACGTAGCCAAAAAATAAATACATAAAATAAAATTAATTAATTTTAAAAAAAAGAACACACAGTAAAAAAAAAAAAGGTGGAGGTGTAATCTGGGATGTGTCTGACCATCTCTAGGATCAAGCTTTTCTCTCAAATCTCTAGAACTGACCATTGATAACATGCAAATTTCCCTTATTTTGAGTTTTGTTTGTTCAATTAGACCTTAAGATCTTCGAGGGTGGTATAGTTTCTTCTTTTGACTCTATATAAGCCCAACTTAGAACTGGAACTAGTAGTTTGATTAATTTCTACTGTATAATTATTAAGCCTAACAGTCAATAGTCTCTCAGTGTTTTTTAAAAAAATTTCCATCAGACAAGAAACCTGATTTGAGATGTCACCAGCTTCCTCGCCACTTAAGTTCAGCTTTAAGATTTTCTGTAGTCTCTCTATAGTTTACTCCAAAGAAATAGTAAGTCAATTCTGTTGTTGCATAGCTTGAGGATCGAAAAACCCAAGAAACCATTGATTCTCTTCTGATAACAATCCTACCAATTTAAAAGGCTTAGCTTTCATGGGGTCATTTGATCAAATAACTCAACCCACGGTTGTAAGGAATGATCAAAAGTATCCATATACAAGAGTGAAATTATAGTTTCTTCTAAATAATTATATCTATATTTAAGAAGATTCGTTTGTCTACGGAAAGACAAACTACCCTAGAAAATTGATATTTCTAAACTAAATATTCCTTAACGTAATCAATTAGAGAGAAGGTCTCTAAGTCTACTTAGGTTTCAAATGTTTTTCAAGTGATATGTTGATCATTATGGAATAAATGCAAATAGGAAGAATTTCCAAACTTGCTTTAAACATTGTTTCAAATGTATGTGGGTGGTCAGTTATTTTTAAATGTTTGCTCATATAAATGTGGAAGTTTTCAAAAACAGATGACAGTGATGTTTAAGGTTTCATTCACGTTTTTCATCATAGGTTATGAATAATTGCTTGAGAACCAGTAGAGCTTACCTCCTGAGGTAACTTTTTTATATCTACTGCATCTGATAATGATTTATATCAATGTCATTCAAACATATCAATATCACTTGTAACAGCAGTTAGGCATTGCTTATATCTGTAATAACAGATGTATTAAAACATATACAAATATTTTTGACATTTTAAAGTTTGTCTACAATTATTCTAACCCCTGTGATTTGTTGGAGAGGCACTTCTCCATGGTGTTTCGACATGTCTTGTGTCAGCTTTTATTCTGGACTTTTTTTCAAGGATGTTTATGCAGCTAACAGCCTTGGAAGATCGAAGTAGAGCTTCCTTTCAGAGCAGAGAGCAAGTCTGTTTCTTGACCAGGATAGTAAAGATAATGTCTCTCTTCAGGGCAAAGGTTGGTCCTCACATGATGTGGAGGTGGGGTAGGGCAAGAAGAACCAAGGTGTGCATGAAACTTCAGCAACCTGCTTTGCCATGAGTAATAAAATCCTTTGTGTCTCATCAAAGGATTGAATGTCTTCTGTCTAAATCTATGAAAGGCTGGCGGGCTAACATGCCAGATTGCCATTAGGGGAAAATTTCAGACCCTTCATAATAGTAAAGAATTTTTTTAAGATACTGGATTCTGATTTTCAAAGTCTCCCAGGGCGTTCGCCATCAGCCCTAACCCAAGTCTCCCAGATGGAATCAGTCGTTATATCGCAGAGAAACCATGATATCAACGCTGCCTAGGTTTGCTCAGGATACATAATGATAAAAGACAGGTTATTTTTGAGCCAGCAATGTCCATTATCACAATAAAATTTAATGTGATAGGTGATAATCTGGATAAGATGGCAGTTTAGACATCCCAAAGCATGGTTTTTTTCTCAACGTTAACCTAACTGTGGAACTGGGTAGCAACATCATCTATCATAAGACCCTAGCTGATGGCCAGGCAATCTACCAACTTTTGCAAGAATCAACAAGATGATGAAGCAACTATATCTGGCATCATTAAAAGAGGGAATAGCATTCATAAGAAAATAAGATTAGTGTTCTGTACACCTTGTACAAACTTCTATAAAGGAGTTATTTTATAATTAACTTTCACACATCTAGTTGTTTTTATGAGGTCTTTGAATGTAGCAAGGATAATGCCACATACAGAACAGAACGGTGCCTAGAACAGAACTAGTTGTAGAGGAGATGTTCAAAATTATTTGTTGCCCAACTTACTGGAATTAACAGAGACTGATAATTCTACATTACAGCCATTATCGTAATGAGAGATTCTACCTCTGGAGACTGAATAAATACTTCAGGAAAACACTATTACTTCAACTGGCTCAGCAGCTAATGCTCTTCTCCTTTCACCCAAGTACATGAATGCAGTTAGCTTAATTTAAGGGAAAAAAGACTGAAATGTAGCTAGAAAGAAAGAAAGAGTGATAAAGTTCCCCGCCAACCAAGAAAGCAAACATACAGGAAAAGCTCCATGTATGTCACTTGCTTCCAGTGCTTAATGCGACAGAACCCATATTGCACTTGGGTATGTAGGCACAGCCAGAAAGTGCTTTCCATATATTAACAAATGCTATTCTTACAAGCTTTGCTTCAGAGTCGTACTTTGCACTGTGAATTTGAAAACTGAATTCAAAACCTGTAATTCTACAGCCAGGGTCACTTCTAGTCAAAATATTACAACATTATCTCACCAGGAAGAAAACTGACAAAGTAATAAACAATCTTTTAATTTAACCAGGATCAGAAATAAAATGACATGAATCATGGCATGCCTGGCAAGGAACCGCCAGTTCTCACACATCCTATGATGCCTGCTGTTAGAGCAGTGGAATTAGAAGGTCTCTGCATGACTTGTCAATACACTGCAAAGGGAAATATGCACTCTAGAATTAATTATTTTCTTTGGTAAAAACTGCTGGAGTGATTGCTAGAGCTAATGTCGAGGTTCAATGAGGTAAATGAAGAAACCTTACTAATAAACCATTTTTATTTTATTTTAGTTTTGAATCATCTATTTGGATCTCAGCCCAGCGACTGGACTTAATAACATATGTCCCTGGCCTTGTTTTAATAAGCTGTGGTGCCCATGAACAAGTGTCTATATTTCTAATTTTGCTTTTCTTCTTTTCAACCTCAGTGTGGTAATCTATTCTAAACTGATTCTTGTCTCCTCTCTCAATTGATAATTTGCTCTTGACTATATCATTAACAGCATTAGTCCCAGGACAAAAATAAAATAAAAGTTTCCCTATTGTCCTTATATGTTTCATATTATATGTTTATTTTCTTAACAAACTGTATCTTGCATTTTGGGAGTACAGAATTTCTTAACTATCCCTTGATATGAGCAGGGAAAGAGAAAAACCTAAAAGAAAACTTGAAGTTGTAGTTTGCTGGATGACTCTGTATAAGATTGCCTATACTGGAAGGCAGCATGAAAAATGCTGCTATGGTTTTGGAATTTTCTCCTTAGACCATATAGCAGGATGACGTTTCATTAGATAGAGTGGTCTTCTGAGCAGCAAACCTAAGTGGTACATAATCTTCCTACGCACAGAAGGCCATACATATTCATCTGGATGGGGCTTCTAAACTTTTTACTGCCGTAAACTTTTTATTACACATTAGACTGCATATATCCTAGAACATAAGGCTTGTCACAGCTGAACAGATAAATGGCTCAGCCATGGTGGAGCACTGTTTTTGACGAGTAATGTATCTGGTGTTCCAGAAGGTGAAGGAGGTCACAGAGTACCACTGACATATAACTGTGCAATGCTACCCTTGGATGACCAATATTTGGGGCAATGTTTAAGTTGCTTTCTTGGGACTAAGGCATATTGGAAAGCTCTGTTCTTTTTCTTTTTCTGTCCAGGCCACTAAAGAGGCATTTAAAGAATTACTATGTTACTGTCTCATTACTCTAGACAAAAGTATGCTGCTATTTAAAAAAAAAATAGTGACTATCATTTTTTTTTATTTTTGTAGGAGCTTAACCTCCTTTCTCAGGATTACTCTTGTCCTCATTTATTAATTTTCTATGCTATGTGATTTTTCCCTACAAAGGCATCAAGATAAATTAAAAAAAGAACTCACTTGATAATTGATCAACTGGCTTTCCATATGCTTCTCCAGGGCAGTAAGTTTCCAGTGACTATGCTACACGAGGCCTCATTTCTAATTGTGAGAAGACTTGACCATGACACACGAAATTCACAAGGACAAAGAGTCCAGCCTACTCTCATTCTTGATTCCTTCCAGGCATGGCATTAGAATTCATCCTCAGTCAATCACGTAACATGCCAATATTTTTCTGCTGGGTGAATGCCTCTTCTGGCATTGCCTTCTGCTACAGGTTCAATGAGAAACAACCGTTGGTATTTATTTCTGGCGTGACCATCTGCCAATGGGTTTTTGTTCATTTGATGCCAATTCACTGAGGATGACTGAAACCAGGATGATCGTATCTCAGTGGTTGCAACATGTATTTTTGTTTTGCTCACATATTTAGATTTAATCCAGATTAAAGAGTTAATCCAGTTGAGACCAGTTCACAAAATTATAATCTAGCCTGAACTAAGTCAGAAGCCCAGAGAAATCAACATTAATGAGAGGTGAGTGACACACTGATATCTGTTTTGCATTATACTCTGCAACCACAAACTCTATTCGTAGTCCTTTTGCACTTTAATTTCCTCGTCTGCAAACTAAGGCTGAAATTTCCTTATAAAAACCTTTACTAATGAATAGAAACTGGAATAATTTATATGAACACACTTTGACTTCTTTTCAATAAATGAGTTACTATAGTATTTCTCTTGATTTTTCCTATTATATTTGAAAGGAACCTAGACAAATTGCATGCCATATTAAAAATCTAGTAAAAATTTTGACAACTAAATGCAATAACAAATTCTCAAATAAAAACTCACCTGTTTTTGTTGATTTAACATTGTTTAGTGTAACGACTATAGGTAAAACAATCTTCTTTTTTAATCCCCTTTTTTTGCATTGGGATTAACTCAGCAATGAATTATAAGTATTAAAAAGACACCAATAGTCTCAGAAAACTTTCCTTTAATTTTCACCAGATATATAATCACATGTGAACTATCATAACAAATCTCCTAACATCAGCTACATGACCAATATTGTGTACAGTATTTCTTTACAAGCCAAAAGCCACCTAATTTTTATTTACACAGAGATATCCAGCGATAAATCTTTTGTATAATCAATCTCAATATGCACATATATATGCCAACTCATAAGGAATCTGTAAATTTTTAACGGGGAATAAGAATGAAGGCAATAGGAAATATAATTTGGAGGCAAACAATACAAGTAATTATAACTCACACAACTAAAATTAAAGAACTAATTAGAAAATTTAAAGAGTAAAAACCATCTAGATATTAGTACCTGATGTATAAGCTCTCCCTCCAAATTCCCATGATGGAAACAAAGATAAAGAATGAAAACTCACAAGATCCTTGAGAATTCAGCCTCTTGATCATTCTATTGACACTATCTTAAGTGAATTTTGACGTTTTTGCAAGACCAAGAAGACTAGACTTAAATATTCAATCAGAAGCCTCTCTTAAGTTATACCACTAGAAACTGAATAAGCTTGTCTATTTTTAGGTAGGAAAAAAGGCCCTTTGCTCCTCCGGTACTGACTGTAAGGTCTGTGCCTACCACAAAAAGGAGATACTGCAGTGTTACTTTCCATCCTTGAGAGGAATTCTGGTGGTATAGCAAAGGCAGGATGAGACCTGGTGGAGGTCCACAAAGGTTACTATCTGTGTGTGTATGTGCGTCTGTATGTGTGCATTTCACCTGTTCAAATGCCAAAATCATTCAGCTGGAATAGCAAAGGATCTCATTTTGTACCAGAAAAATAATCTTAGAAGAATCTGTGGGAGAAACTAAACTATGAAATGTAAACATAAATCATACCACTTATTCTGATAACTAAGATAAGATTTAATCTACCAGGCAACTGGACAGACTTTATGCTATTCAAAGCAATGCTTAATCCCTGTCTATTCCCAAACTATGGGTCTTGGTAGATCTCCTCTCTTCTGATGCAAACAACAACCAAATGGAAATTACTAAATAATGCCACAGAACAAAGGAAGGGATACCATCTGATGAATCAAAGCAAGTACACCTCAGAGAATTACTTTCTACAGGAAAATATATAGGCAATTTTTAAAATACTACTAATAATGGGAAAAAAACCTTGCCCATGGGTAACATTCATATTTGTGCTCTGAAGTATATTATCTCAAAATCTAATTAAAGAATATTTCTCGAATTTTGAAGAAAAATTTGTTTGGTCAACAATTAATATCCAGAAGAATTGCTATTCACATATAAAGGCAAAGGAGACATATTTGGAATACAGAACTCTACAATATACATTTTTTGTAGTCATCTTGAAGAAGTTATTTCAAATTATACTCCATCTATCCTATACATCAGTGAAAATTAATAAACAATGAAGAACTAAAAGTTTGAGTACTAACCAATACAACTAGTGAAGCACTGATCCAGGTCTAAAAGAAAATATTGTAAAGTTGATCAAAAATCTATAAATGTTAAAACATCTTTAAAGAGACTTACTGTTTGATAATTCAAAATAATATTCCCTGTCAGAAATCCTAAATTATAATAAGGACTGAAATTAAGGAAAATGAAGAGAATAGAATGAAGGAAGCCAAAGTCCTCATCTCAAATAGTTGAAACTCAAAATTATAGAAACAGAACTTAATTGGTGATATTATTCCAAAGGCTTAAAGAAGATGAGAAGATATAACAAACTAACCATGGACAATATAGTCAAATACAGAAGGAATCACAAACAGTACAGTAACACACAAATAATATATAATAATGTATCAGAAATAATACCATACATCAAGTGGGAAAAGATGACAAATAGCTTAAAAAGCAGTCATTAAAAATCATATTTACAAAAAACATTTAGTTACATGGTAAAATGCTTATGCTCATATTAAAATAAGGGACAAAATAATTTATATTAGTATGATCCAAAATTTGTAAAGTACAACATAATTAACAGTTCAATCACCAAAATGAAATAATTTAGGATCTAAATTCCAAATGTTCTACATACTAATTACATGAACTTCTAAAAGTTATTAACCTCTCAGTCTAAATTTTAAATCATAAAATGAGGTAGTAATAGTATCTTCCTTATATGATTATTGTAAGGACTAATGAGAATCATGAACCTTTTTTTTTAAATGCCACATCCAGTATAAGAATTCAATAAATGTTAACTATGATTATTAGTAGTAGTAGAAAAAATAATAACTTCTATGATATATAATTATAAGGATCCCCATGAAAATGTCCTAGAAGCTTATTGTTGAATAATGGCATTATAAATAGATTTTTCATTAATGTTTTTATATTTCTCAAATGTTACTATTTATTAAATCAGCTTTAGAAATCCACATTTAAAAATTTTTTTATCCACATCTTTTCTTCTCTAAAAGAAGTAAGACATCACAGATAAGCTGAAGTCTTCTTTGTTACACTTATTTCTTCTTCTGCCTCCCAGAGACATCATTATAACTAATGGAGAAATACATGAAATATTTATTGAACAGTTTGTGATGGTAATTTTATGTGTCAACTTGACTAGGAGACAGAGTGCCCAGATTTGTGTCAAACATTACTCTGTTGTGTCTGTGAGAGTGTTTTTGATGAGATTAACATTTGAATCAGTAGACCAAATTAAAGCAGACTGCCCTTCCTAATGTGAGAGGCCCTCATCCAATCAGCTGAATAGAAAAAAAGGCTTACTTTCCTGCAAGTAACAGGAATTCTTCCTACCTGATTGCTTGAACTGTGACGTTTTGGTTTTGGTTTTCCTGACTTTGGACTCAAACTGAAACACTGGCTGTTCTTGGGTCTCAGGCCTACCAGCATTCAGGTTGGAACTACACCAATGGCACTCTTGAGATTCCAGCTTGCTGACTGCAGATCTTGGGACTGTCAGCCTCCATAATGGCAAGAGCCAAAAAAAAAAATCTTCTCTGTCTCTATATGTGTACATCTTATTGATTCTGTTTCTCTGGAGAATCATGAGTAACACACAATTCAAGATTAAGTCATTCCAGAAATATTTATATTGCACTCAATATATGCATGGCATCGTTGCTGTCATTGTGCTTAAAGGACATGATGGGTATAGACAGGACAAGTTTCAAAAGGGTTACATTGGAAAAGCAAGATGAAGTAAACTGAAGAAGGTCAGCAAAAGTTAATAAAGTGCTTTTAATCCAGGTCAAGCAATTCAGTTAGTTCCCTATTTTGATAAAGTGTAGAAATTCCCCGGAAGTCTTTTTTTGCCTCCTTTCTTGCTATTCACCACCAAGTATAAATAACTGAGCTTACTATGCTATTTAAAGTAATAAATATCTATGTAACCAAGAACTATGCATTTTTACTTACAACTACTGATGGTGAGGTTCCTTAATTTCAAGAAATATTTTCTTCTGTGGCACATACTTATTTATAATTTTCACTAAACTAGATGGAGCAGTGACAGGATACTCAGCTAAACTTCATCATTATCATTATTCATCTGTGTATTAGATATTAATTCCATTGATTATTTATACTCTAAAAAGAATTATACCTAAGTCATTACCTGAATTTCTCTTTTCAAGTTTGATTTTAATTCCTTCGGTTTCATCTGCTTCTGTGTCTCAGAAAGACACCTATAAACAATGAGTGTAACATGAAAAGACACTTACATGTGCAAGTGGTCCCATTTTCATCTAAAAGTTGATTATCAGCACAAGCACATACTCGGCCTCCTGGAATGGCCAAGCACAATGTACTACAGCCTCCATTATTTACTCGGCACATGTTGTCACCTGCAAGAGGAGGGAAGAAAATATGTCAGAGAACTCTGATTGCATACAAGGTTAGCTGGTTCAGGCCCATGTTCTTTCCAGGAGATGTACATGGTGTAAAAATGTACACACACCCACACCCACACCCACACCCACACCCACACACACACACATATACCACAAATAATACCTATTTGTTAATGTAATAAGGATTCCTGCTGAATCCTAAATGAGATTTAAAAATGTTTGAAAATATATGATGCATTGGTAGATAAGAGGAATTTACAAGTTGGTTAGAAGAGATAGAGGTTTGTGTGCAGAGAGGTAACAGGAGACAAAAGGATAAAGTGGACAGAATGGTGTCTGTCCAGGACAATTTCCTAGAATGGGCCCAGTGTATGCAAGTTTGAGCTCTTTAGAAAGTAGACCACCGGCACTTGGAATGTGCCTTTGGATCCGAAGTCAACAGAAAGCAAACACTGGGGAAATGGGTGGGATTTTCCTTCCTCTTCTGCAAGGAGTACATTGGCATGTGAGTGCATTGAGGAATACAAGGAATGCAGGCTATCTGTGAAGCCTGAAAAATGAGCAGGCTTGCTGGTTCCAGGAGAGTGTACAGTACACAAGGGTAACGTGTTGTCCCAGTGGACCTAAACAGCAGAGGCACTGATAAGGCACGCAGTTGCTATCAGTAAAGTAGGCCCGAGGGAAAATTCATAAAGGTGTTATTCATGAACATATGTGAGACACTCCTGGACACTCAGATAAAACTGAGGTAAATTTTTGAAGAGGCTGGAGAATCTGTTTTATAAAGGTGTAGGTAAAAGTAAATAAAATTTAGGTAGTCACCATTTGGATGCCATTTATTCCTACAAGTTGGAAAGGCAAGGAAGAAAGTATATTTTCAGGTCCTGATTTTCAGAAGAAGAAAATGTTAGGACTTGTATCCAAGGGCAAGTCCATTTTACAGTAAGTCAAGGCATTTCTCATCCCATGTGTTGCATTTAATCAATGAACTCTTTAAAGCAACTAGAATTTTAAAGAACATGAAGACTGAAAATGTCCTGCAATTTGGCAGAGGGGAGTTCAGCGACGACATTCAAGAGGAACAATTTTTAAAGAAAATGGAAACAGGAAATGTGACTGTATACTGATTAGTATAATGAAATCCAGAAAACTAGTGACCATAAAATTAGAGAGAACAGCAGTCCTGCAAACAAGAGCCTGCTGCAGGTGAGGAGGGTTGTTGCTGTTCATAATGTTGTCTCCAGTTCATCGTAGAGAAACTACAATTTTGGTGGGGCAGCTGACGTGAACAGAAAATATTACCATTTGATCTATCTAGGCAACTGCCTCTATTCTTCATTTCTTGTCCACAACTATAACTTATACCATCTCAAATAATTAATTTTTATTCTTTTTTTTTTTTTTTTTTGCGGTACGCGGGCCTCTCACTGTTGCGGCCTCTCCCGTTGCAGAGCACAGGCTCCGGACATGCAAGCTCAGCGGCGATGGCTCACGGGTCCAGCCGCTCCGCGGCATGTGGGATCTTCCCGGACCGGGGCACGAATCCATGTCCCCTGCATCGGCAGGCGGACTCTCAACCACTGTGCCACCAGGGAAGCCCAATTTTTATTCTTTTTGAAGACAATCTTATCTTTTATTAGCTATTGAAACTTCTTAGTTTATGTACTTCCATTATTTTATAAAATTGCATTTCTATCCCAGTGAGGCAATTTCAATACAGTAGAAAAAAGTGAAGCCCTTGAATAAGATAGTTTGCTTTACAAATCTCTGATTAAGCCAAAATATCTTCAAAAAAACTCTTGTTGTTAGGTAACTTCCTACTGCCAACATACACACTGAAAAAATGTAATGTTCATTAAATTTTCACAAGGATATCCATATTAAAAAGAGGAACGGTGACTATGTAGATTCATAACCAAAAATCTACCACATAATTTACTAAACTTTTTTGTTTGTTTGTTACCTAAGTTCTGAGTCATGCTGTTTGTGGATGGCCTAATAAATATTAATAACTCATGTAGATAAAAAGATACAAGAATATTATCTGATTTTAATAAGACATGAATATCATGGTAGATTATTTCACTTTTATAACATCTAAAATAATTAAATGTTCCTTAAATGTATATGAAATTAATCAGATAAATATACTAAGATACTTTAAAAAATACTATTTTCCTTGTATAATGTATTTTTTAACATTTTCCCATAATGTTCCTTCCACACTGAAAGTTTTTCCACTGCTCACAATACTGACTCTTAGAAAACATTGAGGATTTTTTACTTTAAATGACGGCCTTTTTCAGTGAAGATGACATGAAAAAGGAAGTATTTGGAGAAAACCTTGAACTTCACTCAAATAGAATTCCCAGAGTTACTCACTCAGGATATTTTGAACAATAAATAATAAATTTTTATGGTAACAAAGTCTAAGATTTGAGTGACTTTGGAGTGACTAGACACCTTTTATCAGAAAACTTCAGCAACACTGTCAAAATAAAAGTCTTTATGCAACCTCTTGAAATATTATTATATGTGAAACTCAGAAGCAATTTTATCTGGTTTTTAATACCTTGTTGCTTTTGAGGATCATAAATCTGAAGTCCAAACAGGGGTGGTCTTTCACGCCTCAGTAATGTCACCTCATTTGTTATCAAATCTAGTTGAAAAATGGAACCATTCATATAATCAGTCCAGAACACATAATTCCCATGATGCGACAGTCCAAAAGGATGGTTCAACTCTTTCCCACTGTAAACAATCTGTAAAATATAAACACATTGTGAAAAATCAGACCTGACCTTTAGAAACATAACCAAATATTTAGAGAAGCTGATATTCAAATAAGTAGAACAGGTAACGATCTAACTAATAACTTACAGTTTCTTTCAGTGTATTTGAAAAATGGATTTCACAATGTGAGCATATTTTTTTTTGTTTTTAGGACATGTTATTTGAAGGAGACCATTTACATTTCATCCATTTCAATTCTCTCATACATGACATTATATATATGGTCAAGAAATGCAAACATTAAAATGACCTTGCCTGATACTCTTCCCTATCTCTTTTCTTTATGATATTCCGGTATCATATTCTGGCACAGAAATTGATCTGAGTAATTAGTGGCATTATGTATATTGCAGTATTGCTCATCCAATAGCCAAGGGATACAGCATGGTCTAACAACACTGGGAGTGGAAGGAATCCCTCTATTCAGTTGGATTAATGCAAATTGAAGAAATCTAGGCGATGACAGGGAGGAAGGTAAAATCTTAATTTTGAACATAGAAACATTTATTGGTAGTAAACAGATATACAAGACTCCTGGCTAATTTTAATTCCACTTGTCTTGATATATTCTTTACATTCCCGTGTATTTTGTGGTTGTTTAAACTACACAGTGGAGCAATCCTGTGATAAGTTCTGTTTTGCATGTAAGGCTGTAGAAGAGAATAGGAATCATACCTCCCATAATAATAATACTTTTTCATCTTTCACAATTTATAAAATGATACTGTATACAATATGAAATAGCCTTTTGGACTCAATTCATCTAATATGAGAGGATTGAGCAAGTTATCCAAATAATATAGGGTTAAAAACTGAAATTTTGCTCCTTTTATCTGAACTCTTCATACCAAATTTTCATATGTTGAATAATTGAGACAGTTTATTATTTTTCTTTGTTCACTTCCATGTAGGCTAAAATATGCTGGCTAATAAAGTGCTATGTATATTGTGTACATATCAACATCTTCAAAGGGATCATAAATACTTTTTAACACCTCTTAAGTATGTGACATTAGGTTAAAAGTAAATCAATTTTATTTATTTGGGGAAAGACATTTAAAGTACTCTTACAGTTAACCAATGAAATGGTCTTAGCTGACTAGTACATTGTATTTCTCAAAGAGAATACTTAATAAATGGGCTTGGCCAATTGTGCAATCTTCCTTTCCAAAAAAGAAGAAAGTGTATTGTCAAAGGAAGCATTTTGGTAATTTCTAATATTCCATTTTTCTAAATATCATTTAAGTAAACAGTCGAAGCCAGTTCATAATGTTATATGTGCTTAGGTGATTATAAGACAGAATACAGAGGTGACATTTTGCCAACACAGTCAACTTCATCCTCGATCTCACTGAAGAACTGCAAAATCATCTTGCAACGATTCTACCAAAAGAGGCAAGAAGATGTTGATATTTATTCACACCCATAGGCTTGAAGTTCAACCCGCTCTTGTGTTTTAGTTCCAATGTCATGAAGTTCTTTATTTGAATAAATGAATTCTAATTACTTTGTCATAATACATAGGTTCATTTCAGGTGCAAATATTGAAGATATTTGAACCGAGTTGGGGTGCTTGGTCCTAGCAAACATCAATAATGTAGAAAAACTGCATTTTCAAACAGCTCTGATATGCTGAGAGCTTCTCTGAAAAGTCCCACAAATGCTGGCATGCCACAGTGAGCTGGGCCTGGTCTCCCGGAGGCAAGTACCAGCTGCACTGCTTAATGCTCAGCCCCCTTCAGCCACCCCACAGAGACTACTGGCAGCCACCTCAGAGGGGTAAAAATAAACTTGAAAGTATTTTTAACACAACACAACAAGGCTCTGTGACAGAAGCCTGTGGGTTAAAACAGCAGCATTTGTCTTTTACCTTCCTGTGAGTTCCATTCAAAAACACTTTTTCAATATGATCATAATAGGCATCACACCAGTATAATGTGTGGGTGTGAAAGTCCAGAGTTAAGCCGTTTGGCCACAGCATCTTTGAAGTCACAAAAATCTGCCGACTGAAGCCATCCATCCAGGCCTTCTCAATCCTTCCCACGCTGTCATCTATTTCATCTTCCTCCCAGTCTGTCCAATACATCCAACTAAGACATTAAAAACAAGAGCGCACGCGTGTCATTTCAACCAGCCACCATATAGACAGACACTTCCTCAGATTTGGTGCCTCCATAAAATGTAGTTACATTCTGATTTGTTCTCCTACCTAAATGCTGATCTGCCCGGAGGAGGCAGCTGCGAAGTACTCAGGGAAGGTGAGATTTGTTCAGTGGAGCCAATTAGACACATTTCAGAAAACCCACGACCACCACTACAGCACTTACTGGCCTTGTTTATTAATTAACCTAACAGCAAGTGCCAAATCCTGATTTTCTTTGGTGTTGGTACCAAAAGTTTGGGAAATGATTCTTGAGGCATGAATATTTTTAAATGTCCATTTGATAAAACATATAATCAATTATGTGTTTAAACAGCAGATGAACTGGCATGAGAATGAGAGCACAGTTAATGATCTACTCCAGACTTTATTTAATCTCATATGAGTTAGTTATTTATTTTTTAAAGGCAGGCAGTTGGATTTTCTCTGTTCTAAAGGGCACAGTCACACTGGGTTTGTTTGGCCAGGTCTAATTTGTCTTCCTGATGCAAATTATCTATGCTTTATTGCTGCTTATTATTACCTTAAAACCCACAGAAGATGATTGAGCTGCACATAAGTTTAATAACAGTAGGTTGACTGACCTTGAGATTTTGAGCTTTAATTTCTTTCTCAAACAAAAGCATCTGCGTTTAAAAACAAATCTTTTGTGTAAGCTATAACAGTGGAAGAAGGGGCCTTGAGCTAACGTTCCAACTGCCTCATGAATAAGGTTAAAACCCTCCACATGTGTTGTCTTAGGGTCATGTGAAAGTTCCTGAGTTACTAATTAAAGTGTAGGCTTTAATTCAGTCACCTCATATACGACTTTACAAAGCTTCAGAGTTTTCTAAGCTGCTAACCCTGGAAGTACCCTTATTAGATCCTCTGCCTCCCATCTGTTATGGACCCTAAAGAATTTCTGAGGTAATCTGGGACAAATCTGTATCCATGACTAAAAATCCTACTGTGACCTGGGGCTTCCCTGGTGGCGCAGTGGTTGAGGGTCCGCCTGCCGATGCAGGGGACACGGGTTCGTGCCCCGGTCCGGGAAGATCCCACATGCCGTGGAGCGGCTGGGCCCATAAGCCATGGCCGCTGAGCCTGCGCGTCCGGAGCCTGTGCTCCGCAACGGGAGAGGCCACAGCAGTGGGAGGCCCGTGTACTGCAAAAAAAAAAAAAATCCCACTGGGATCTAAACAGGCAGATTTGGGACAGCTGAGGAGGTGACACACCAGCCATTCTTTCATGCCAATTAAGCTCTTTTTAAATTCTCTTAACAGTTTACAATTATGTTGATATGCCTTTTTAGACTTGAGGAAGTATATTTAGATTGGTGAATTTTAATAAGTCCAAATACATTCTAATCCTAGAAATAAACATGGTACTATGCTTATCTTGTATCATTCCTGTTCTTCAAGTGGGTTTATTACTGGGACAAATTAAGAATAAACAGAAGATTCATTCCATTGGCTCTAAAACTGTGCTAGTTAGGCAAAACTACTTCAATTATATAAATCAGCTATGTAAAGAGAAATAACTTTTTCAGCTCTCTTGATACCGTTTCTGAAATCTTAAATACAGTTAATCAATGCAGTTGTATTGCTGTTGCTAATTTATAACTTGTTAAATTGAAATTATCTTTCCCTCCAGCTTTTCCTCTTGATAATAGTAACACTTTTTTTCTGTGACTCTCTAACCCGAATCACACATATATGTCCATGCAAACACACACACACACAGGAGATAATTCTGGATATTCTAAACATATTTTATATTGTGTTGTTATTTGAAGACAGAATTGTTTGTGATCCAATCCACTACCTGAGACTATTTTTAGTCAAACAAAATATAAGAAAAACAAATTTTAAATAAGTGATGCCAATCTGATGGAGACCAAATATGTGATCATCTACTCAGCTGATTAAAAGTTATCGATATATTGTGAAAACCTTATAATTATTATCAAATATGATGATTCATAAACATACAAAATAGGAAATGCAACCTATAAAATAAGCAGGAGAAAACATAAATATTTTTGTAGGTGGGACCTGGGGTAGTCATCAAATAAAAATTAGGTTAAGCTGGTCTTCTACTATGACAAAAAAAATTGTACCTCTATTTTTCAAGCCCTGTTCAAATACAATTTCTCAATGAAGTCTGCCCCTAGCTTTTCTGTCAAAAATAGCTCATTCTTTTGTTTCCTAGTGATAGTTGTTAGTTATTTTAGAGAATTTATTGCATTTATGCCATGTATTGAATTTGATGGTGTTGCATGTCTGATAATTCCAACTAAAAATTCAAATAATTAAGGGCAGGGAATATTTATCGTTCATATTTGTACTCTGTAGCACTAAGCTTGGCTTTGTAGCTATTAATCATGCCCCCAAATTAAACTGTATTATCTGGTGGGTCAATCCCAGAAATTTTTAAATCCTTAAGATTTTCTGCCATGGAAGTGAAATAACTTTTAAAAAACTTGATTGAGTTGATGACATAATATCTAGCTGTTAACTAGAGGATGTGGTACTTTTAATTGAGAGGGATATAGAAAATCCTGTTTGGAGGGAAATATGCACTTAGCTTTGGACTCATCTTTTCTTGGAGATAATGTTTTGAGAAATCAGAACTGGAGCTGTAGGTTTCTAAGTTATTGATGTAAATTATGAGATTTGAAATGATTGCAAAGGAGGGAGTTCATCTGTAGCTATCACCTTGAGGAATAGTCTATCATAATTGATTCCTCCTCCTCCAGGTTTACCCCCATTTCAACATTTTTTTTTTTTTTTTTTGCAGTACGCGGGCCTCTCACTGTTGTGGCCTCTCCCGCTCGGAGTACAGGCTCCAGACGCGCAGGCTCAGCGTCCGTGGCTCACGGGCCCAGCTGCTCTGCGGCATGTGGGATCTTCCCGGACCGGGGCACGAATCCTTGTCCCCTGCATCGGCAGGCGGACTCTCAACCACTGCGCCACCAGGGAAGCCCCATTTCAACAATTTTTGAGGCCTGCCAATCCTATTCTTTCCTGTCTGTTGTCTCAGTTCCCACTTTTCTGTTGCTATTACAAATGCTACAGTCTGTCTTTCATCACTTTTCAAAGAGAACTCCCAACGGACTGTCTTTCATAGAGCTATCATATGGCTTTCACTTATCTTCCTAAGTCATGAATTGAAAAATGTGATTTTTATCCTCAAAACCTTCCAATTACTCTGATGTCAGCAAAATAAGTCAAAACTTTTACTTACAACATTGAAGATTTCTATATATTTTTAGTCTCACCTCCTGCTATGTTCCTTAGAATGTCCCCTGCTCTAGCCTTAATGAACTCATCCCACCTCAAAACTGCCATTAGCTTCCTCGCCTCTAACAATGACTCATAGTGTCCCTTCAGAGTACAGTGACTAACCTTATGACCGCACATCCCGATAGAGTCCCCTGGGACCCTATTCATTTGGAAATCTATCCATCCTCTAAAGTTCAACTCTGAATTAAAACCGTCAGTGAATTCCCGAAGAGCATGTATTTCATTCTATTTTATTTTACAGGTAAAGTGTGTGTGGGGTGTGTGTGTGTGTACACCAAGCACACCAGATTATAAACTCCTTGAAGACAATCACTGTCTTACTGATTTCTATTGATCTATATGGTAGTCACTCAATAATATATTTTAATAAATAAATGAAAAATTATCCCTTTACTGATTTCTATAATTGGTTATGACGCTTTTGATAAAACCATACCTCTGAAGAGTACTTTTTGTTAATAGGCTATTATGGCAGAGAAAATCTGTGATGCTCTCCTGTGTACAGCTGCAAAAAGGTATTATGGTAGAAAAATGTAAATGAGCCAGGTTTTTACAAAAATGTTTTGATTAAAGTTATATTACGCTATTTTAAATGGAGTTTTCCAAACTAAACTTTCTTCTTCACTTTTCAAAAACTTATATTAGCGTCAAATGATTATTTGGACAATTAAATTCACATGGTTCCATTTCTACTTCTACTGTCTTCCAATCCATTCTCTACAGAATATTAAGATTAGTTGTTGTTGTTGTTTTTTAATATAAATCTGACTATATCAATTCTCTATTTTACATTTACACTGAAGACAAAGTACATATCTCTCATGGTAGTGGGCAAGGCCCTGCTCTCCTTTCCAATTGCATCCTCAGTCACTTTCCCATTTGCCATCGATAATCCAGCCCGTCTTCATTTCAGTTCCTCTGACAGTAAAGCTTTTGCCCAACTTAAGATTTCAGTTGTTCCATTTTCTTTATCTGAAATCTTTTCCTCACTCTCCATGGCTGGTTCCTTCTTTACAATTAAGTCTCAGCTTAAATGATGCCCCCTTAAAGAGGCCTTGCAGCAAGCCTATTTAAATAGGTTTCTGTTAGTCACCTTCACATCAACCTGTTTGTTTGACTCCATCACTTTGGTCTCTAGAAATTACATTCGTTGCTCATTTGGTACTTATTTATTGATGCATCTGCCCATTCCCTACTTTTCAGATGACACAAGATGCTTCATGAGGGTAAAGGCTATGCCTGCTTTGTTAACCACTGTATACATAATCAGAGCTCTGGGCATTGTATACTGTTAGGGGAAAATATGTGTATATATACATATATACACATGTTTATTACCTACACACACATATCCACATATATACATACACACATGAGTTTTTTTTTTCAGGTTGGTGCATAATAGCAGTATTCTATAATATTTAAAAATCTGTCTGATGGAAGAAGTAGAAGAGTCGTTCTTTGCAACATCAGAGGCAAATATAGGATTAGTTGGGAGATACGTACTATAGGGATGCACTTACTGCCTTACTGAAAAGAAAAAATGTCCTGTCAATCAGATTTGTCTCCAGATACTTTGAACTATGTAGATGCTATGGATTTCAAATCTAAATTGGATGCCTGCCTCTTAGGGAAGTGTTGAAGCGGATTCCTGAATTTGAAGAGAGAGATGGGTCTAGAGGCCCCTAAATTTTCTTCCAAATCATCTAATTCTATGACCTGCACATTTATGTCATCTCCCCAAGCACCTCAAAGACCCTTTGACGCCATCAGAAAATATCTTCCTCTAACAGAATACTGAGAAGGAAGATGTTGCTTTAAGATATATTTGAAACATCTTGCTTCAAGGAGGTTTAGACAGCATGGAATAAATATTTTCTCTAAAAATTAAGATTGCCTTGGTTTAAAGGTCAAATAGATGACTTGGTTTAAAAGTCCAGGAATAAAAGAGAAATTTAAAGAATCCACACATAAAATCACTAAAATTACTTTATAATTATGCCTTACAAAAAACATGCAATGAGTTCATCCACTGATTAGGTCAGCCTGGAAAGAAGCACCGATTGTATTTGGAGCTATTCTCAATACAAACAATTTTAGGAACTGCAATCTGGTGATCTCAGTTTATAAGGGAGTCATGTGCTTCTTATTCAATTAAGTATTTTTTTTTGTATGTAATAGTAAGGTATAAAAATATTAATTTTGTGGTGCCATTTTGAAACAGTGAAATATAAGCCACGGGGGGGATAAAAACCACATACAACAACTGTACATGTAGAAAATGCAATCCACTCATATAATTCTGAGATTCTATTAGGAATTTTCACATTTCTTTAATATTTCTATATGCACATTGTTGCTTGTGTTCAGGTAATAGCTATGAATAAAAATCAAAGGAAAACATATTCTCAAAAATTGCACAAAATAATCCATCCTGAAACAAGTAACACATACTATAAAATGATGTCACTATATGGAAACCATGGTTATGTCCAAAAATACAGAGTTACCAACCTAGACTAATAAAAAGTAGTGGAGAGTGGCATGGACATATATACACTACCAAACATAAAATAGATAGCTAGTGGTGAGCAGCCTCATAGCACAGGGAGATCAGCTCGGTTGGTTTGTGACCACCTAGAGGGGTGGGATAGGGAGGGTGGGAGGGAGGGAGAAGCAAGAGGGAAGAGATATGGGAACATATGTATATGTATAGCTGATTCACTTTGTTATAAAGCAGAAACTGACACACCCATTGTAAAGCAATTATACTCCAATAAAGATGTTAAAAAAATAATAAAAGTAGTGGAGTATAGTGGCTCTGAGTAAAGTCTTGGAGACAGGTTGCTTGGATTTAAATATCTATCCAGGCTCTTAATAATCAAATGGTCTTTTGCAGGTCCATTACAAATTTCTTCTTTGTAAAACAAGAATGAGAACAGCAACTAATTCAAAGTGTTATTGTGCAGAATCACAACATAGATCATGGTAATTTATTTAACAAAATGCCTGGCCCACAATAAACGTACAAAAAATGGAAACTTGCTATTTTTTGAATACTTTAAACTTCAATAACCTTTAATTTAAAAAATTAAATTGATTGATTTGCTGGTTGAATTATTTATCTTAGTGTCAGGCTGTCTAAAATGGAGAATTATGGTGCTTGTCTGAATAAACCAAGTAAATATATTCTCTATACAAATAATCTGTTTATTTCAGTTCAATCTTGACATTTTTTTTAGCACATTCTCTAGGAGAGATAATCATTAAATGAGCAACTTTTCCCAGTGAGGCCATTCATGTGTGAATGCACATGTGGATTTAAATAAAACTTACTAATACTAAATATGTAAAAACCAAATTTATCTAATATAATTTTCCTTATATAAAACTGATCAAATATTGCATACCCATTAACAGGATCCACCACAATCCCTCTGGGATGGGACATTTCTCCCTCTAAGAGAGTCTTCCGACTCTGAGAAGCCTTTTCCAGCCTAGCCACGTTAATGGTCTTCCTATGGCCATCATTTGTCCAGTAAAGGTTATTTCCAATCCAGTCCACAGCAATGCCCTCCACATTATCCAGATCTGCAAAAAGCAAAAACAAGAAAGAAAGAAATTTTTCGTTAGTGTCCACTACTTACCTTCTACTTAATAAAAAGTATAATTTTAAAAGGAATACATTCTGATCTATAAATTCTTTATAGTGATTTTTGCAAATATCATTCCATAGAATATTTTTCAATTTTGTTTTGAATGCCAGGCCCTCTCTTGAGATATTTTATTTGAAACAGTGATCTGCAGAAAAACAGGAAAATATAAGTGATGAGAAAACGAAAGGGTAAAAGATAAGTTCTCAGAGTAAAAATAGTCTCATAGATTGTTCAAAAGAAAAATCAAATAACATGATCTAGTAATACGTTCAAAAAGTAAGCATGTTCAAACATGTAATATGTAATCTGAATAACCAAAATAATATGAAGGCCCTTTTGCCAAGAGTTGAACAGGTCCAGCAGAAGCACGCCTTTGAAAGCCCAGACTAGGCTTTTATCATGGAACTGCATGAACAGTGAATCTCAAAGAAACACTAAAATATTTCTGTATATTCTAGACTTACTTTAAAAAGGATGCTATTACAGGCTCCTCTAAGATATAGGCAGTTATAATTCAAATATATAATCGTATGAGCTCCCCTAATTCAACTCTTTACAGAAAGGGAAACTCTAACACTTAAGAATGAAGGCTTATAGTTTATTACCACATAAGCAGTGGTAGAATAGGGATAAAATCCAAGTCAGAGGATCCCCAACGTAGAGATCTTTATAACTGCACTGTTCCTATGGTGAGTGTTTTCCTCACTTTTTGCCATCCGGTAAAGCATCCTCCAAACTTTACACAACATCCTAAATATAATTCTACCCCTCCATTGCATGAGAAATTACTGTGAGCTTCTCTTCTTTCAAAACCAGGAAAGCCTTTGTCTCTTTTCCTCCTGGGTGTGAGGTAGAGAACTGGCACTTACTGGACACAACAACAGGTAGTAGTACATCAGAGACAGAGATGAGCATTCACACACTACTGGGAAATCTACATGACATTTTCCCTCATACGCAGACGTCATAAACATTGACTATTATCATATTCTTTAATCATGGCCCTCTGGCCTTGGAAAAAATAAAATTTTCTTTTGTGACCCTTTCTGTTAATCAGCATGTGCCCTAACTCAGGATGACTAATATAGTGTGTGATTTGATCTAACTGAAAATCTGATTATAGTGAATCAGATATGTTCTCAATTTCACTAAGCTATCTGCTTCATTACCAACCAGTATGAGCAATTTTCACAGGTTAATTGTGCCTATGCTTAGAAAAAAGTTTCGTTTTTGTCTTTGCTTTATTGACACTTAATTCTACTGAGCACTTTCCTGCTCTGGCATAATGGAAAAAGAGTAGCTATTTACTCTTTTCTATGTATCATCGTCTGTGGCTGGTTTTTGTCTTGTTGTTGGTCTTCAAAAGTTATATTACATCTGAAATCTAACCCAGCATGGAAACTTTCTTCCTCAATAAACTTCTCATTTCTAAAACATTCCCTTTTCACATCTGACTTAATACTTTTTTCTTTTTCATATGAAGCAGCTGTAGTATTATTTGATTGAAATTTTGTTTCGGACACATGGGTAAGTAACTCAGTCACTCTGATCCTTAATTTCTCCATTTAAAAAGTGATGAAAGGGGCTTCCCTGGTGGCGCAGTGGTTGAGAGTCCACCTGCTGACGCAGGGGACACGGGTTTGTGCCCCGGTCTGGGAAGATCCCACATGTCGCGGAGCGGCTAGGCCCGTGAGCCGTGGCCACTGAGCCTGCGCGTCCAGAGCCTGTGCTCCGCAACGGGAGAGGCCACAACAGTGAGAGGCCCATGTACCGCAAAAAAAAAAAAAAAAGTGATGACAATAATAGCAGCTACACTGTAGGATAAGTAAACAAGAGGTAAATTAGCTACTGCATGTAAAATACTTAGCATACTGCCTGTAATATTGTAAATTCTCAACATGTTAGTTTTTATAAATTCATCAGGATTAAAAATAATTTATATACATACATACATATATAAATCCTGGCTCTTTTGATAGGAATAGACCTTACATTTTTCTCTTTTAAAGGAATTTTTCATTAATATCTCCTTACATTTTAACTGGTGGCCAAAGTTAATTCGAAATACGATATGCAGAGTCAGTTGTGAATAAATAGAGTGGGATGGAATGGAATTCTAAAAAGCAGAACTTGGGAGGATCCTGTCTCTAATTGGTTCATTTGTTTTGTCTTTTAAAAATGAAATGTTTGAATAGCATGAAGTAGTGATTAGGATCACAAGTTCTAGAACCACACTTCCTAGGCTCTGTAACCCTGAGCAAGTTACACCTGATCTTTAAGATTGATGTAATGATACTGCTTAACTCATAGGATTGTTTTGAGGATTAAATGAATATATAAAACTCTTAAAAATAATGTTTGGCACATAATAAATACTACATAAATGTTGCTATGAATATTATTACTAATAGTATCATTATTATTATAATCTTCTCTTTAGCTACCTATCTATTGAGACAGCAATGAATCAATTAGCCTAGAATGTTTTTTAATATTATTTGTGTGTGTGTGTGTGTGTGCGCGCGCGTGTGTGCGCGTGCTTTGTTTTGTTTTTCTGTTCTGGAAAGGATGTGGATGAATGAAAATTAAAAAGAAAACAAAAACAAAAACTCAAAAATGAGTCTTATGTGCAACTTGGGAATTTTTTTAGGCTATCTTTAACCAGACATGGAGAAACTTCCTCTTTTATACTTGTAGGACAAAGCCTGAAGAATCAATGAATCCCTTTCTCAACAAATATACATTGGTAAGGAAAATACTCTGGCTCTATATCATTTGACATCTTCCTTTAACTTATGACTTAGATGAAACGCTAAGACATATAGAGCATTGGTTTACGTACACTTAATTTTTCACTCAACAGGGTTTGGATGGGGCCTCCCTGAGATTGACTATTAGGATCTCTATGACCAAAACCCTTCAACTAGGTGATCAATAACATATGAAGGTTTATGGCACTGAACTTCCAAACAAACATAGGTAACTACAGAGATACTAATCACTAGCTCAAGGAAACACATGACTGATCAAATGCAGGAAAGTTGTTTGTTAAAGTAGATTGCTTTGATACCTTTGGGTAGAGTTGAAGTATTCTACATTCTAAAATCAATATTCATTACATCATCATCATTATTTTTACATAACAAAAGCAAACAAAGAGTATGATTTTTTTTTTAATCTGGTAAAAATCTCCCTTACGTTTCACTAAATACCCATTTTCATTAATCGAGAGGCAAGAACTCAACATGCTTGTACTTTTCAAAAAAAAAGAGAAAAATTCCAGTAAATAATGGTTTCCTATAATCTTTTTAGATTAAGATTATGTCTATATGTTCCTTTTTAAGTGAAAAAATGAGACATTTATCCATATAATTCAGATTAAAAACAGACTTTTTCATTTATTCTGTGAATACTTAAGGTTAACATATTATTTTGACTCAATTAAAATTTCCATTACTTTTTCTTTGTAAACATTGTTCTAGTACATGAAGAATAACTTTTATAAATGGACAGAATATATAAATAGTGCTCTAGAAAAACATCTCATCAAAGCTAGATTTTTTAACTGAAGTGGAATATTCTTGATGGTAGCATTGTTATTTCCTACAAGTGATACCTACCATTAATGAAATGTGGATGAATAAGAGATAATAAAATTTATGTAAGTTAAAGAGAATAATTATGTGGATTTAAAATAAATAAAACAGAAAGTTATTTAAAGTAATTTAATATCTAGGATTAGATAAAACAAGCATTTGAAACAGAGGTTGGAAAACATATCTCTAAAATGAAAACATCATTACAGATCTGATTTTTAGATATTATACATTTATGAAACAGAAGAGGATTAAAGTTTTTATATTTAAAATAAGACCTTCAACTTTTAAAAATGGGTCCAAGATTAAAAAAAAAAAAGTTATATGGCCAAGGATGTGAGCAGTGGCCTTAGTTTCCTTAAGGTGCATAGACCAGATCTCCAGATTAATGCATGTCTTGATGCTTTACAGCTGAACTTTATTAACATCATAAGGAATTAACTGGAAATTACACCCCATAATTGCCATTATAAAAACACAGTGCCTCTATTTTTCCAATGTATCCAAGTTCTTCTATCCTTAGTAGGAACATTATTTTTCTGAGTTGGAATGAAGTATTCCAAAAGTGTTTGCATGAGTTCAGAGTATGACCACATGCCTTAAATAACTCAAAGTGCCCTATGCATGTAGATATGTCCAGGGCCAGGGATGCCTTACCTTGCCTCAGAGTCAGTGCTTGGACAACTCTCCTGCCTCATATTCCTACAGTTCAAGTAATTCAAATTCTCTTTGTGCATTTCAATAAGGCCTGAGGTGATGTATCTGACATGTGTGGTTGAAGTTCTTTTAATTAACAGTGTGGCAGTAAAGTTGCCTGCTGAATTTTCTATCTCATAAGGTTACAGGAGTGCTTGGCCAGACTAAAGTTTTCTACATCATCTGTCCCCAATGGCTAGCTGAGGCTGATGGTCTCATCCTCATTTTCATTCCAAGTCCTTCCTCAGTTCACTTAATAGGTCGGAGAGGGCGAATACACAAGTTACCCTCAATGAGAACAAAACACTTTGCTGTTTTCATCAAAGAGATATGTAAAGTGCATATAAGGGTCTTGTTTTTCAGATGAACAGAATATATTAAAACATAGTGGTTTCCTTCTATTATCAAAAGCGTGTTTTCAGTTTCAGTTTGGGGAGGGGGTGCTACTGGTGGTCTCTCTAGGACATTCGGATATGTCATCTTTGATGCAGTGATGAACATATGTAAGAAAAAAGAGAGTGCCACAGTATGCATCATAGTTACCAATACAGTAATCTAAAGTGATGAGTAAAATGAAACATTTCAAGAACTGTTAAGTACTGAGATTTTACCCTACTTTCAAGCTAAGAAGTTAGCCTGGTACTGCTTCATGGATGATGGCGGATGACACAAAACTTGTAGGACAGGTAGAGAAATCTTTATTACTTATGGCACAGCAAGCAGCATGGCCATCAGCAGGTTGGTGTCCCTTTAGTCCAAAGTCCCCTGGGGACAGCTGGGATGGGCCCATATGGATGCCTTCACACACAGTTGATTGCATTGCAGGAAAAGAATTCCAAATTTAGAAAACCCAAATATTTTCTAATGGGCAATAAGCAGGCCTGCTTATCTGCACCTGATGATACTCCACCTCTTCTTCCAAGTCTCTCTTCTATGCAAGCATCCTTGTTAGGATACCTCAGAACAAAAGGCAAATAATGCCTCACTCTAAGACATGCAGAAATGTGAGGGATCCATGGAGAAGTGTCTCCCAAGAAAAAAAATCCTAAAAAGTCATAATTCATGTCTTTAATAACACAGATAGAGTAAGAAGTATATGAATATGACCCTAAATAAAAATCATTTCTGGGTTCCAGGCTATTGCCCTTATGGGAATTCTCTGTTTACACTATCACATCTTAAAGCATATTGTTCAGCTAGCCATGTGTGATGAACTAATTTTATGAGTCAATTTGGCTAGGCTGTGGTACACAGACATTCAGTTAAACATCAGTTCAGATATTGCTGTGAAGGTATTACTAGATGATATTAACATTTAAATCAGTACAACTGGAGTAGAGCAGATTACTCTCCATAATGTGGGTTGATCTCATCCAATGAGTTGAAAGCTTTACGAGAAAGTAGACTGAGATCCCCTAAGGAAGAGGGAATTTGGCTTCTACACTGTCTTTGGATTCGAGCTGCAATATCATCAACTTTTCCCTGGGTCTACGGCCTGTCACTCTACCCCATAGATTTTGGACTTGCTGTTCTCCACAATCATGTGAGGTAATTATTTAAATATATAGCTCTGTTTCTCTTTCTTTTTGTACACATCCTATTGGTTCTGCTTCTCCAGAGAACTCTGACTAATACACCACTGCCATGCTTGCAGTCCAGAAATGATTCTGCTGAATGCTCTGGGCAGAAGGGCACTCTTCACATTCATTGTTTCCAGATGAAACATTGCAACATATATACCATGCAAGCCAGAGTAGCTTCCAATTTATGAAAGTCCCCACAGTTATGGAATGAGTATATAGCTCATTTTACAATATTCCATGACAAATTTCTAGATAATATCCCAGTTGTATTGTAAATATTTTTAATGTTTTTATTTTCTGCATATTATGATGTTTTGACATCTTTAAAAAGCCTTTCTAGCTGGGGGGAGACTACCTCTCCTGGAGATAGCCAATTACTAAAGACAGCAAAGGGCACAGCCAAGAACTTGCCTTTGAGGTGCAACCTAACCACTCCAGAGCCATACCATCTCTACCTGGCCTCTGCAGGAGGCAATATTCTTCTGCCTAATCATCCCAGGGCCAGGTACCACGCCAACAGTGACCAGAGTTATTGTTTAAAGCCCAATGGAATTATTCAAACTAGACAATCCTAAACTGCTTATCTTTCCCTGCCTTGCCTTTCCCACAGAAACTCCAGTAAAGCCTGTGGCCTACTGGTTTCCCTTCCTTTCTGTCTTTTGCCCTGTGACCACCCTGGTGTGTCTCCTATGTGGTCCTCTGTGGTGTTATGTGCCTTCTGTTTCTGGGACCTGTAAATATAACAAACTTTGTTCTTCTGAACCCTCTCCACTGTCTCATGTTGTGGCCATACCTGACTAACCATCTCATAAAGAATGCAAAATATGAGTCTTCATTGTGAACAGGGAGAGAGAAAGGAATTTCCGTTCATGCCCCTTTACTACCCAATTCGGCCTACTTAGCGAGAGAACAGAGCAAAAATCACTTCAGCTTCTGAACGCAAAGTATCACAGATATTCTTGAATATTCCTTTCAGTCCTATGAAGTAGGTTATAATTTATAAAAATAAAATACTTTGAAGCTGGACTTCCCTGGTGGCACAGTGGTTAAGAATCCACCTGCCAATGCAGGGGACACGGGTTTGAGCCCTGGTCCGGGAAGATCCCACATGCTGCGGAGCAACTAAGCCGGTGTGCCACAACTACTGAGCCTGCACTCTAGAGCCCGTGAGCCACAACTACTGAGCCTGTGAGCCACAACTACTGAAGCCCATGTGCCTAGAGCCCGTGCTCTGCAACAAGAGAAGCCATCACAATGAGAAGCCCGTGCACCGCAACGAAGAGTAGCCCCCGCTCGCTGCAACTAGAGAAAGCCCGCGCACAGCAACAAAGACCCAACGCAGCCAAAAATAAATAAATTTATAACAAAAAAAGAATACTTTGAAACTTATTGCACTAATACTAAATTACTCCATCTCTTTCACATTAGATGAAAAGGCAACTCTATTAGAAGTCACTTGAACAATTTAATTTCATAAAAATGACTTTTGTTAGCTATATTTTCTAATATGTTTCATATTTTTGCACTTGTCATTTAAACATTCAAATAGGTGTATCACTTCAATTGATAATTTTTACCGAACTTTGAAAAGAAAACAAGGTAGCACATGCTTTGCTTAGGCATCATGTTTAGTGAAAGATAGTGATAATTAAATTTCAAGTTGAGTTTAAAAGTCAGAGGCTATACATCTTCATTACATTTATAATTACCATGACAAAGAACAAATGTGTCAACTCATCTGACCATCCTCCTGGAGCTTAGCTTAACATACTAAATTATCAAAAGTATACTTGTTTCAGACCCTCATTAGTACCCAGGGGGAAAATGCTAGGCAAAATTCATGTGTGGATAATAGGTAAATGTGATAAAGGAAGTCAAGTCCTTAATAGTAATTTATCTCACAAAAACTTCATGTAAGTATCTAAGAAAATGCGTACAGTCACACCCTTCTTTGGTCCACAGGTAGTTTTGCAAAACTGAAGCAGCGAATCAGGGGAAAATGTAATAATAAAACTAAGCAGCGATCCAGTTCTAAAGTCAGTATTTTAGAGGTAAAAGGAAGCTAAAGGATCATAAATTCCGTCTAGATTCTACAAATCATGAAAAAAGCCCTGGAAAGTAAAGTGATTCACAAGGACCCATTTTTAGTGAGTAGTCAATACACTAAGTCTGGAAATATGACTCATGTTCCAATGTGCCTATCTACTTTAAAGTTGGATCTCTAGCATTGTACAAAGAAAAATTATAAACAGAGGCAAAAGTCAAAGAAAGTTAACATAAGCGATGATTTATTAGAAGGAAAAAGTAGGATGTAAAAGAGGGGGAGTGGAGATGAACAAGATTACTGAAGTGAAGGATGCTTTAACAACCTTCCAATCAAAATTATTATTCTCAATAAACTATAGCTTTAATTTCTTACCAAAATATATTAGATGGCTGACAATGTAGAGATTCAACAAACGTGTATATGAGGGAAGTTAAATATTAAAATAAAATATAAGGAAAAACTGAGATGCTGTTACAGAATACATGAGACTGAGAAAATATAACTACTAAATTCATGATGGAAAAACCGGTGAAATTTGATTAAGGTCTTTGGTGGTAACTGTATCAACATTAATTTTCTGGTTTCGATAATTGTGGTATTGTTCTGTAAGATGTTACTATTAGGAAAAACTCTGGGATATATTTGAGGGATATCAAAACCTCTCTGTACTATTTTGCAATTTTTCCACCAAACTAAATAAAAGTAGTTCAAAATTAAATTTTAAAAATATAATCAAATAAATGATGACTGGTTTTGGAAATGCATTATTTGCAATATAAAGAAGATGTCAAAGGTTAACTGTAGTATAATCTGTAGGAAAAAGGGAGATAGTTAAAATAGTGATATTAATACTATATTTTCTAACAATTTTGGGGGAGTATGCTAAATGAAGCCTTGCAATTCCACAGCAAGTTCATAAAGAAAATTAGTGCAGAATAATTTATCTAAATAAGTATATAGTATAAAATCATTCAAGGTAGGTATGCAACTGTGCAAGAAAAACATGGTATGAAGCTGTGCACGAAAATGAGATGCTAATTCAGAAAGCCAGGCAAAGTTTAAGACAGGGATATTTTGCATGTATTAACTAAAAATCACATTTTTTAAATTAAAAATGTTATATAAGTTCAAATGAATTATGGGAATATGTAAAATTTTTTAAGATTCCTGAAAAGTCATCAGGGAAGCTCATTATCAGAGCAATTTCAATAAATACTTAAGATAATCATAAAATAATAATAATGATTGAACTTATTGCTCCTTATTTTAGAATAAAAAAGAATCAACCTTCATCATTTTTGGTTTTGTTTAATCAGTTTAATTACTATTTTTAAAGTAATGACAGCCAAATTAAAGGCCCCATTCATCCATTCAACGAATATTCATTGCATAGCTACTATATGCCAGGCACTGTTCTAACAAGGCTCTATCAATGAACAAACAAACAAAAACCTCTGACACCTTGAAGCTTACATTCTTGCAGCAAGACAATAAACAAACAAAATATACCTAGGATAAGTACAAAGGAGAAAAAGTAACCAGCTAACGGCAGTAAGGATTGGGTGGGAAATTTGCATAGATGCACAATTTTAGATGAGGTGACCAGCAAGGTCTAAAGAGGTGGCCTGTAAGCAAAGTCCTCTAAGAGGTAAAGGCGAGAGGCAAGGGGACATCTGATGGAAGAGTGTTCCAGACACAAGGAGCATCACATGCAAATGCCTGGAGGTGGAGCCACACCCAGAGTGTTCAGGGGATGACAAATATCAGAAAAGGAATAACAAGGATATTATGGGTTATATAGAAGAAAAACAACGTAAAAGGACCATATTTTCCCCTGTGAATTTAAAATACTTACATGGAACATTTTTGAGGTGATTATACGTAAAATCTTCATGTACAATAGAGATAAGTGAGCCTTTATTATGACGTGTGCTTATTTGCAGGGTCTTATTTATGGGTATTGGGAGAGGCAGTCCCCAGTGGACCTGAAGTCTCCCTGAACTTCACTGCTGAGGGTACCGAACTGTAAGGTTTGTCTGTCTTCTGGTACTGAATAATTTCTATAGCTGGTCTCACAGGCAACTAAATCAAGGTGACCACAGGGCGACTACTGCGTAACTGTTCACTCTACAAGATAGGGGGACTTGAAAACTTTCTATTTGCGATACTGTTGGCTGTTTGCTCAAAAGGTGCTGATGCCCACGCCGTGGGCTCCTCATCTGTGGCACAACTCACTCCGTGCTTAGCATTTATACGGACCCATGACATCGCCCTGTGAGACTTGGGGGCAGGGAACCAGAGCAACTATGCTGATGCTAATGCTGTTTGCTGTGCTGTGAGTAATAAACAATCTTAAGTCTCATTTTCTACTTTTGGCGCCTATGCAGTGGTGGCAGGCTTCCTCCCTGCCATCCTCGATAACCAGGTTGCTCAACACTGGCACTACTGACATTTGGGACTTGATAATTCTTTGTTGTGGGAAACTGTCCTGCACATGGCACTGTTTAGCAGCACCAGTCTCTATAGTAAATGCCAGGACCACCTCCTTCCCCGGTTGTGACAATCAAAAATGATTCCAGATGTTACCAAATACCCTATGGAAAACAAAATTACCCCTGCTCTATGAAGTTGGAGTTGTAAGTGAACGAAGTGATATTTCTCAAACGTTTTTTAGTCCATTTTGATTTCTCTAAATATGAATTTTCTTGCCATCAAATGAAAAGTTCTTTGCAACATTATTTTCTGGCAAAATTACCAAAGAATATTAAATTAGGTATCTGTAGCTAGTAGAGCAGCAATACAAACTACTCTTAAAAAATATGCAGTCTCAGAGTGGACCAAATTCATTGTAATTCCATATACAAAAAATACTTTAAAAGGAGAAATGGTGAACATTTCATGGTTAAACATTGTGACAAATGTCTTAGAAATATTTGTCTCAGAATGATATGTTTCTTGTATATCCCTAGATATATTTTTTAACATCAAAAAAGGATACTTTTTGACTTTTACCTGAAATGATAGTGAGCTAAATTTTACTATTTGAAATTTCTCTGTTTGAGACAAGTTACAAATACCCTAACAGCTAAAACAAGACAAGTTACAAATACCCTAACAGTCAAAATATCAAGGTGACCCTCTGACTCAAAATGTGCACATACACCTTTGATGTACAATAAAGGCTTATAAAAACTTGTTTTAGTAGCAGAGGTAAAAGTGCTAATTTTGGAGCCAGGAAAGCACTGTCCTCTGCTTTCCTGTGGAGGCAGATGTGTACTAACCAAAGAAGAAAACAGCTGTGTATTAAAATATTTCATATACTTATCAGACCACTACCACCCATGAAATATACTAGTATCATTATCATTAGTATCAATACATTATCATCATCAATGTATTCATTCAAGTTGTCTAAACATTTCATATTACACTGGATGACAGTTAATTTGTTGTTTTATATCTGAAAAACTCAGAGCCAAAATGCATATTTTGATGAGAACTTTGATTCTTTCCAGTTGCATAGGAATAGTGAGTAGAGAATACAGACAAAAGAGAGTTGATGTATTTCATTTAAGGAGGGTCTGAGTGATCATCATTTCTTTTACTTTTTCTTTTTCTTTTTGGGGGAGGGTGATGCAAAAGGTATGAGGACACATAATACAGTTTCCTAGCATAGGTGTGAGTCTAGAATAAGCCTGGTCTGGGATACAGAGATACCATATGCTAGTTTGCTACGGTAAATCTGGGAAGTAAATGTGACTTCTGTTAACAATAACATATCTTGAAGAATTTAGGGTTATTATTTTTCCTCTTTTAGTCATCTATGAAACCTGTGCTTTCAGGATATTTTCCAATGTATTTTTATAAGATATTATCTGTTTTGTTCACTGATATATCTCCAGGCCTTAGAACACTGCCTATATATAACATGATCTCAATAAATATTAGTTGCTTGAATGAGTATATAAGCGAATGACTCAACATCACCTCATCAATAATTCCAGCTTTCCTCCGAATGACATACAAGGCCTTCGGAAATTATTTTCCACTAACCTATTTTATAAGCCCTATGATCCAAGCATCTGCCGTGGACGATACTACTTTGAGCAAACTGATGTGCTGTTCTGGAGAAAACATGGACTTTTGTGTCCGAGAGAAATTGGCATCTTCACTCTCCTGCAGCCTTTCATTCTGATCTTTCTAAGAATTTTTACAAGACTTCCCCTTATCTGGTCGTCGTGAAGGTAAAGTGAAATAATATATAAGGCATTAAAAAAAAAGAATTTAATATATGTTAGCAATGCTAGCTCATTTCCCTACTCCCATATGCATATTTCACTTTCCCATCTCTGTGCCAGTTTTACCTCCTATTCCCTCTCTTTTCTGGCATTTTCCCATTTTCTAAATCCTCCACTTTTTTTAATGCCAAAAGAATTTTCTATCTGATACACAAATCTTCTCTTATTATCCCTGTGAAATTCATCTATCCTTTAAATTCCCATAGTAGTATATCTGAGTGCCATTCCAGACACCACCTACTGCCTTGTTAAGCTTCCTGTTAAGTGTGGACAGGCCAACTTTTCCATTTGTCTCTGTGGAACAGGAGGGCAGGATAAAAGTATAATTCATGCTTGAAACCCCTAGCAGAGATCAGTAGTAAAGGCTTGGTAAATATTTGTAAAATTTTAAAAAATGAATGAATGAATGAATGTAAGCACTGTAAATGCGGGGGAAGGAAAAAATAACAGGGAATTGAGAATGTGTGGTTAGCTTATTCACTCCAGAATACTCCCTTATTGTTTCAATATGATCATCATTCCCATATTTTCATAGAGTGGCAAATACCTAGAAGAAAAATTAAATCCTTAGTTTAACTACTAGACCCTTAAAAATATTCAAATATTTGGAACTATAGAAAACATTTTGTTTTTTATAGATACCACCTACAAAGAATTGAATCAGAGAGAAAACTCACACATATGAACATACACAGATTTTCACATGGAGACATATCACTTAATCAGGCTAAAGATGTACCATACCCCACTGTTTGACATATGCCACCCCTATTCTCAGGAGCATCAAAAGCAAAATTTGGAGTTATTTTTTAAATAAATACCCTGGATGATAAAAAATATTACTACTTAAAAAGTGCTATATAATGGAAAAGGCAATAAGAAATAGTTTTTTTTTCTTGTTATCCTAAAGTTGAATGTGCTAGGGAATTTGGAATGTCAGTAATGCAAGGATTGGTAAATTATATTCAATAAAGAGTAATTCACATTCTGCTACTACAGGGCAGCACCTCTTAATTCAAAGAATAAGGGGGAAAAAAAATCTCTGAGATGGGATAGATAGAAAATTCAGTATCATTGTCATAGCAAATTATGTAATATTCCAAGAACAGTCTCAAGAGCTGTTTAATAAGAAGTAGATTCATCTTTCTATAATTAAGGTACTTATAGTTTGAAACTAGGTATTTGATAAATACATCTTTCTAGATCATAGATTATTTTTTCTAAAGTTCGTGCAGCATTTTAATAGTCATATTCTATCTCACCTGGATTATAGTCACCAGGATTCCTGGCAGAAAGATGAAATACCTCCTAGGAAAGCTGCTGCTTCTCCATATATTTAAACACTCAAATTAGTCTGAACTTCACAGTTTTCCAGAACATAATCATAATAGAACTTACTTAATTTAGAAATGATTTCATATTTAAAATTTGATATTTAGAACATACGAAATAGCTGGAAGATTATAGAAATATAAATTGGGAGCTGGGAATATTAGTTACAATTCTGTTGCTAACTATCCATTAGATCTTGGGCAAATGATATATCCTCTCTGAATCCATTCGGCTTCCTATGTAAAATTAGAAAATAACACACACACACGGCCAGCTATTTCTTTATTAAGTACATACCATGTACTAAGTGCCTTACAAACATCATGGGTCCCAATCCTCAGAGCAACTGAGAACAATTATTCCCATTTTACAGATGTAGTAGATAAAGCTTTGGGGAGTTTACATAACCTGCCCAAGCTCATACAGCTAGTAAGTTATGGAGCAGAATTCCGATTTAGACACTCTGACTTCTGCACCTGCCCATTTAACCTCTGTTTTATGTTACCATGATCTTTAAGGACATTTTCATTTCCAAATTTCTATAACTAACTGTTTTATAATTATCCCCAACCTATGCTAATTTATGAACAGCGTAACTAGGGGAAATATGATGACTTGTTACAAAGAAGATGGCATTTGGGAGTTCTGCAATCAGACAAACAGGTTAAAACCCAAGCATAACACGTAACAAGTTGATTTATAAGACAACATTCCTTAACTCCTGTAAAACCTAGGTCCCTAACTTTTGAAAAAAAAAAACTATTTCTTACATTCAAAGGTTAGCTTGAGTATTCAGATTATTTTATATGAAATATTTGGTACATACTAGGAGCTTAGTAAATGCTATTTTGTAACAAATAAATATTTTGCCAATTGGATCAGATTTAAATTGGTTTAAAATGTCATTTTAAGTACTGAAGCCATGAAATTTATAAAAATAATTATTATTAACTTGAAGGAGCTATGTAAAATATTATATTTATACAAAATGTATATATATATCTTATGAAGGAATAAAAATTATTTAAAAATTTATCAAATTACAGAACTGAAGAACATTACTTAGTTATTTGAGATTAATAGTTTCAATAATTTTAATTATCTACTTAATATTTTAAATATTTGATTCAATAATTCACCTTAATTTTTTTTATAAGAGCTAACTATGAAACAAAATTGTTTTCCTTTTGCTACATTTTAACTTTATAATATACCAAGTAGTCTCAATGTGAAATGTGCTATAGGACTTGCCAAAATAATTAAGTCTGTGTAGGTTACAAAAAATTGGTCCTGAAGCTATTTAACAGCTAATTAAGTTATGAATGAGAGTAGACAGATGTTTGCAAAGTTGTAAGAGACAAAGATTGCAGCACAGGGCTTCCCTGGTGGCGCAGTGGTTGAGAGTCCGCCTGCCGATGCAGGGGACACGTGTTCGTGCCCTGGTCTGGGAAGATCCCACATGCCGCGGAGCGGCTGGGCCCGTGAGCCGTGGCCGCTGAGCCTGCGCGTCCAGAGCCTGTGCTCCGCAACGGGAGAGGCCACGACAGTGAGAGGCCCGCGTACCGCAAAAAAAAAAAAAAAAAAATTGCAGCACAGCTAGCTCACAATAAGAAGAAACACTACTTCTAGAAAAAAAGCCCTTGTGAAAACATAAAAGGAAGAAATTCAGTGCTATGAAGATTTGGGGAAAGGATTTAACAGGCAAAAACAAACAAATAAAATAACATCCATTTAAGAGGTAAAATGAAAATTTATAGCTATCCATTTTTTTAAAGAAACTATCCCTGTTTGAAGAAAACTTATATTAATGTGACCAAAAGTGATCACAGTTTCACTAGTTTCATTAAAACTCTTCTTTACATGCCTACCCAAAACTGCATTACTTTGCTTTGTAATAGCTATTTTCTTTTAAATTCTTACTTAAGTAAGCTACCAATTAATTTCATGCGGTACATATTTTAAAAGGTCAGATGGGAGTATAATAAATCACATGGCCCTCTCTAGAGGTAATCACTATAAACACTTTATTAATCTTACCAAAAAATTTAATATGTTTATATAAATCGGATTATCCTGCCTGCAAAAAATATTGTTTTGCTCACTTTGTTTATTTATCAGTTTGTCTGGGAGTTCTGTTTGTACCAGTATATATAGCTCATCTCATGCACTTTTAAATTTAAATATAGTTGGCATACAGTATTATATTAGTTACAAGTATACAATATAATGATTTGACATTTACATAGCATTACAGTGATCACCATGATAAGCCTAGTAACCATCTATCCTCAAAGTTATTACGATATTATTGAGCATATTCCTTATGCTGTATATTACATCCCCATGACTTATCTATTTTATAACTGAAAGTTTGTACCTTTTAATCCTCTTTACATATTTCCTCCCCCCCACACACAAATCCCTCCCCTCTGGCTACCACATGTTTATTCTCTGTATCTATGAGTCTTTTTGTTTTTTTTGTTTTGTTTGTGCATTTGGCTTTTTGTTTGTTTTAGATTCCATATATAAGTGAGATCATACAGTATTTGTAGTTCTCTGGCTTATTTCACTCAGCATAATTCCCTGAAGATCCATCCAGTTCTTACAAATGGCAAAATTTCATTTGTCTTTATGGATGTGTAATATTCCACTGTGTGTGCATAATACCCTCCAGGTCAATCCACGTTGCTCACATTGCCGAATTTCATTATTTTTTATGGGTAATATTTCATTATGTATGTGTGTGTGTATGCATATATATATGTGTGTGTCTGTGTGTGTATATATATATATATATATATATACATATATACCCCTCATTTTTATCCATTCATATATTGATGAACACTTAGGTTGCTTCCATATTTCAGCTATTGTAAATAATGCTGCAGTGTACATTGTAGTGCATACATCTTTTTGAATTAGTGGTTTTTTTTTTTTTTCTGGTAAATATCCAGAAGTGAAATTGGTGGATCTACGGTAGTTCTATTTTTAATATTTTGAGGAAGATCCATATTGTTTTCCATAGTGTCTATATCAATTCACATTTCAACAAAGTGTATGAGGGTACCCTATTCTGCACATCCTTGCCAGCACTCTTTGTTATCTTTTTGATAATAGCCATTCTGATAGATGTAAGATAGTATCTTGCAAACTTGATTTGCATTTAACTGACGATTAGTGATGTTGAGAACATTTTCATGTGTCTGTTGGCCATTTGTCTCTTTTGGAAATATGTCTATTGAGGTCCTCTGCCAATTTTTAATAGGGTTTTTTTATGTTGAGTTGTATAATTTTGGATATTAACCCCTTATCATTGTTTGCAAATATCTTCTCCCATTCATTAGGACGCCTTTCATTTTGTTGATGGTTTCTTTCACTGTGCAAAATATTTTTAGTTGGACCTTCTTTCTCAAGACTGCTTGTCTAATTGAAGGGCTTTTGTAGTTCCATAAAAATTTTAGAATTATTTGTTCTAGTCCTGTGAAAAATAGCATTGATATTTTGATAGGGATCGCACTGAATGTATAGATTGCCTTGGGTAGTATGGACATTTTAACAATATTAGTTCTTCCAATCCATGAGCACAGTATATTTCGTTTATCTTTAATTTCTTTCATCATCTTATACTTTTCAGAGTAATGATCTTTTATCTCCTTAGTTTGATTTCTTCCTAGCCATGTTATTCATTTTGTTGCAATTGTAAATGGTGCTGTTTTCTTAACTTCTCTTTCAGATAGTTTATTTTTAGTGTATAGAAATGCAACAGATTTTTGTACATTGATTTTGTAATCTGCAACTTTACTGAATTCATTTATTAGTTATATTAGTTTTTAGGTGGCATCTTTAGGGTTTTCTATATATGGTATCATGTCATCTACAAACAGTGACAGTTTTGGGGCTTCCCTGGTGGCGCAGTGGTTGAGAGTCCGCCTGCCAACGCAGGGGACACGGGTTCCTGCCCCGGTCCGGGAAGATCCCACGTGCCGCAGAGCGGCCGGGCCTGTGAGCCATGGCCGCTGAGCCTGTGCTCCGCAACGGGAGAGGCCACAACACTGAGAGGCCCACGTACAGCAAAAAAACAAAAAAAAAAAACAGTGACAGTTTTACTTCTTCCTTTCTGATTTAGTTGTCTTTTATTTCTTTTTTGTGTCTGATTGCTGTAGCTAGACCTTGAATAAAAGTGGCAAAAATAGGCGTCCTTATTTTTTCCTGATCTTGGAGGAAACGCTTTCAGTTTTTCAAGAGTGAGTATCATGTTGACTGTGGGATTGTCATACATGGCCTTTATTATGTTGAGGTATGTCCCTCTATACCCACTTCATTGAGTTATTATCATAAAAGGATGTTGAATTTTGTCAAAAGATTTTTCGGCATCTATTGAGATGATCATATGATTTTTATTCTTTAATTCTTTATTCTTTGTTAATATCATGTTATCACATTGATGGATTTGCAGACATTGAACTATCCTTACATCCCTGGGATAAATCTCACTTGATCATGGTGCATTGTTGTATTTGGTTTGCTAATATTTTGTTAAGAATTTTTGCATCCATGTTCAACAGTGATATTGGCCTATAATTTTCTTTTATTGTGGGTTTTTGTCTAGTTTTGGTGTCAGGTTGATGCTGGCTTCATAGAATGAGTTAGGAAATGTTCCTTCCTCTAATTTTTTAGAATAGTTTGAGAAGCATAAGTGTTAGGCCCTCTTTAAATGTTTGGCAAAATTCACCTGTGAAGCCATCTGATCCTGGACTTTTTTTGTCGGGAGTTTTTTTTGTTGTTTTTTTTTAAATTTCTGATTCAATATCATTGCTAGTGATTGGTCTGCTTAGATTTTTCTATTTCTTCCTGATTCAATCTCGGAAAAAGGTATGTTTCTAGGAATCGATCTATATCTTCTAGGTTTTCTAATTTCTTGGTGTATAATTGTTCATAAAATTCTTTGTGATCCTTTGTATTTCTATGCTGTTATTAACTTCTCTTCTTTCATTTCTGATTTTATTTGAGCCCTCTCTTTTTTCTTGATGAACCTGGCTAAAGCTTATCAATATTGTTTCTTTTTTCAAAGAACCACCTCTTAGTTTCATCGATCTTTTCTACTGTTTTCTTCATCTTTATTTCCTTTATTTGAATTCTGATATTTATTATTTCTTTTTTCTACTACCTTTGGGTTTTGTTTTTTTCTTACTTCATTTAGGTGTAAATTAGATTTTTCATTTGAGATTTTTCTTGTTTCCTGAGGTAAGCCTGTATTGCGCTAAATTTCCCTCTTAGAATTGCTTTTGCTGCTTTCCATGGATTTGGGTCACTGTGTTTCCATTTTAATTTGTCTTCAGGTATTTTTTTTATTTCCTCTTTGATTTCTTCAATGACCCATTGGTTGTTTAGTAGCATATTGTTTAGAATCCATGTGTTTGTATTTTTTATAGTTTTTTCTTGCAGTTAATTTTAGTCTCATATCCTTGTGGTTGAAAAAGAAGCGTGATATGATTTCAGTCTTCTTAAATTCATTGAGACTTGTTTTATGGCTTATCATATGGTCTATCTTAAATAATGTTCCATGTGCACTTGAAAAGAATGTGTATTCTGCTGTTTCTGAATGAAATATTCTGTATGTATTAACTGACTTTATTGGCTAATGTGTCCTTAAGGTCAGTGTTTCCCTATTAATTTTCTGTGGGGATGATGTATCCATTGAAATAAGTGAAGTGTTAAAGGCCCTTACTATTATTGTATTGTTGTCAATTTCTCCCTTTATATTTATTATTTGCTTTATGTATTTAGGTGTTCCTATGTTGCTTGCATATATATTTATAATTGTTATATCTTCTTGTTGGATTGATTCTTCTATCATTATGTAATGGCCTTCTTTGTCTCTTGTTACAGGCTTCGCTTTAAAGTCATTTTTTCTTATAAATGTATTGTTACCCTGGTTTTCTTTTTTGTTTCCGTTTGCATGGATTATTTTTTTTCCCATCCCTTAGCTTTCAGTCTGTGTGTGCCTTTAGATCTGAAGTGAGTTTCTTGTAGGCAGCATATATGTGGGTATTGTTTTCGTAGCCATTCTGTCTTTTGATTGTAGCATTTAGTCCATTTATATTTAAAGTATTTATTGATAGGTATGTACTTATTTCATTTTAAAAATTGTTTTCTAGTTGTTTTGTTGTTGTTCTTTGCTCCTTTCTTCTTCTCTTGCTCTCTTCCCTTGTGATTTGATGGTCATCTTTAGTGTTATGTTTGGATTCCTTTCTCTTTATTTTTGGTGTATCTATTACAGGGTTTTGGTAGGTGGGGAGGTTCATATATATCATATATATATACTTATTATATATATATTATATATATACATATATAGTAAGTTGATTATCTCTTAAGCTCAAACACATTCAAACAACCCTACATTTTTACTCCCCCACCCACATTTTAAGTTTTTTACATTATATTTTACATCTTTTTATTTTGTGTATCACTTAACTACTTATTGTAGTTATATATGATTTTACTACTTTTGTCTTTTAACCTTCTTACTAACTTTATAAATTATAGATCCACTCACTTTCATGTCTTTACCAGTGAGATTTTTTTATTTCATAATTTTCTTATTCCTAGATATGACCTTTTCTTTTCTGCTTAGAGAAGTCCCTTTAACATTTCTCATAAGGCTGGTTTAGTGGTGATAAACTCTTTTAGCTTTTGTTTGTCTCTAAAATTCTTTCTCTCTCCTTTAACTCTGAATGATAACCTTGCTGGGTATTCTTGGTTGCAGGTATTTTTTCCTTTCAGTACTTTAAATATATTGTGCCATTCCCTTCTTGCCTTCAAAGTTCCTACTGAAAAGTCACTTGATGGTCTTATGGGAGTTTCCTATATGTAACTAGTTGCTCTTCTCATTTTTAATACTCTCTCTTTATCTTTAATTTTTTGATATTTTAATTATAATGAATCTTGGTGTGAGCCTCCATGGTTTGATCCTGTTTTGGACTCTGTGCTTCATTGACCTGGATGTCTGGTTCCTTTGCCAGGTTAGGGAAATTTTCAGCTACTATTTCTTCAGATACATTTTCTGCCCGTTTCTCTGTCTCTTCTCCTTCTGGGTCCCCTATATGTGAATGTTGGTATGCTTGATATTGCCTACAGTTTTCTTAAACTATCTTCATTTTTTATTCCTTTTTTCTTTTTCTGTTTGGCTTGTGTGATTTCCCCTATTCTGTCTTCTAGATTGCTGATCTGTTCTTCTGTATCATCTAATTGATTCCTTCTAATGATTTTTTTTTAATTCAGTTACTGTATTCTTCAGCTTAGATTATTTCTTTATTATATTTTCTAACTGTTGAAATTCTCACTCTGTTCATCCATTCTTCTTAATTTGGTGAGCATGTTTATACTCATTACCTTGAATTATTTATTGGGTAGATTGCTTATCTCTGTTTTGTTTAATTCTTTTTCTTATGTTTTGTCTTGTTCCTTCACTTGGAACATATTCCTCTTTTTCCTCATGTTGCTTAATTCTCAGTGCTTATTTCTATGTATTAAGTAGGTTTGTTATATCTTCTAATCTTGGAGAGGTGGCCTTATATAGGATATATCTTATGGGGTCTAGCAGCACACTTTCCTCTGGTCACCAGACTATATGCTCCTGGGATGTCCCCTATGTGAGCTGAATTTGCCTTTCTGCTGTGGAAGTCTGGACTACTGTGGGCATGTTGATGGCGGGTGGGGCTGGCCCAAGCCTGTTTGTCTGTGAGGCCCTGCCTTGGGTTGCTAGTGCACTGGTAGGTGGGGCAGGCCCATGCCATGGCTGGCTGTGATGCCCGATATCATGTGAGTGCTGAAGCCCTCCTGGTGGTCAGGTCCATCTCTCCACACAGCTGGTTGTATGGCCTGGGGCCATTACTTCATGCATCTTTAACTGCTATCTAGTATTATTTTCTGTTAATAGAATAAACACACCCCAATCCATTCTTTGTGTGTGCTTTTGAGGGGTACAGTCAATGACGGGGGGGTAGATTGATCTGGACCTATTATTTTTAGTTTGCTTAATTATTAAATTGCTCTAAAGATCACCTTAAGATCTTTTTTTTTTTTCATTTCTTTCAGTTTTTATGAGGACCATAAGGTTCTACTTTTCAATTCTTATATTTGAAGTTTACACTTAGGATATTTTAGGTTATGGTTTCTCATGGTCTAGTCAATGTGGTAAAATCTGCACTCTAGCTAAGAAATTCCCATCATCTCTGATGACTGATGATATACTCTTCAATTTCACAGTGCTGGTATCAATTTACTCTACTAAAAAATATTTTTCAGTGATTTTTTTTCTTGGCTATAGAGGACAAAGTCAGGGTGAACTGTTTGCTTATTCCTATATTTAGTCCTTTGCCCCATTTGTAATCTGACAGATGCATTCAAATAGAATGAAAACTCTTTCAGAATGACAGTTACATTTGTACTGAACACTTCACCTACTATCTGGCATCTTTGGTAATTAAATAATGTTTTATATAGGTATATGACTAGAAATCTTAGCAATAAATAAGAATCAGATTTTGAGATAACCTTAATCATATCATCCTGTACCATCTCTTTAATAATAACAGATTTTTCTTCTAATGTAATGCATTAACCAATTTTTCTTTTTGCAAAGTGAAAACTCCCATCACTACTTCATTTATTTACTTTTAGTTAAAATGTAATACAAAATGAGCTTATTGAAAGTAGAAAACACTTAAATATTTTTGCATCAAATGAAATGTCTTTATGTGTAAACTGCTGATGTTTAAAAGCATCACAAGGGATTCACATTTATTCATAAGCAGAACTCGGCTACTTTTAAAAATTGATTCTAATGTTAAGGTGAAGGAAGAAAAAGCAGTTTTTAAAAATATTTCAATCTTATTCTTCAAATTCCCATTTGTATTAATGAATTATAGACATGAAGAATTAGGCTTCACTTAGGATGCACAAACCCACAAAAGAATACTGAAACACGTAACAATAAGAGAAAGACCAATAATCTACAAGATTACAACTTTTGTTGAGTCCAAATAAAAGTTGGGATCCCAAGGAAACACAATGAAAAGAAATCCAGAGTGACAGGCCTCTTCCAGTAAAAACGGGTCACACGAATTGTTGTACCTTTGCCAGAGCACAGGAGGAAGAGGCAACTGCCATAAACGTAGTCTTTTTAAAAAGATAAAATGGCAAAGAATTTTAAAAACCAAGTGTGAATTAATGTGATACTTTAGAATTCTTGGGAAACCCTGACACAAAGGATTTCTTTCACTGAGTTCACAAGAGAAATATTGAAGGCATAGCAAGAGAACTGAGAGCTAGCCCTGTGTGCTTCACAGACATAAAACCCAACCTATTCCCTAGACTTTTCTCTCATACAAAGAAATCCCTTAAATCACTGGGGAAGGGGAAGGAGACCACCCCACTCCCAGAAGCCAGACAAAGATCCACTGCCTGTGAGGGAGGTATAGAAAATAAATTCATTTGCCACTAAAAAAAGGGCAGGAAATCCTCCCTTCTCCAAAGGGAAGGTGAGTTGCAGAGATAAGCAGCCATTGAGGGAGGGGTAGAAGCCAAAGCCTTGTGACCCTGAGAGAAACAACCCTGGTCCCACCACAAGTTTGCTACTTACAACAAGCAACTCTAGTGTAATGCTTGGAGAAGGGTAAGAAATTACTGCCAATGGTCCAAAACAAAGGTACGGTGACACTGAGGGAAGAGTACAAGCAAAGCTGTTTGCGCCTAAGAGTGGGTACAATAAACATGCTTGGACCAGAATTCTGAATTGATACCAAAAACAACAACAACAACAAAGAAAAAACAACAACAGATATTTGCTACCTTGGGGCATGGAGCAAAAGATTATCTCCTGCCCAAGACCTCCCACAGACACATGGCAGACATTGGCTGACAAGGGAAGAGATGCATGGAAAGACCCATCTCCAAAGCCCAGAACCACAGAATCTAAATAAGACCTAAGACCAGACAAGAGAATGGAGAACCCCTTGTCTACCACCATGAGCCTCCCACTTATTAACAGGTCACAATTAAGGAAAGGGCAAGAGTGCGGAGAGAGACCCCTCAGTGAGGCAGCCATGCAGGGATTATCGAAAGCTAAAGAATGAGCAGGCACACTCCAGGATACTTACTAAGCATGAGGTAAAATCAGCCCATCACTGAAGTATCTGAAAGGTTTGGTTTACTAAAGGTAACTATAATAAGAACAAAATCCAAACACAGTGAAATTACTGAATAGATTGATCAAGCTCTTCACACTAACACACTGACAGAAGAAATGTATCTATGCTCCTGGCCTACATTTTACTTATTTAAGTTTCTAAGGTTTTCCTACATAAATTATTTGATATTAAGAGTCATACAGAAAGCAAAAGACAAACAACCCATTGAGATAAACTGGTCAACCAAAGAAGTAAAGTGTAAATAAAATCAGACTTAAGATGACCTTGATATTTAAGGAGGCCTTCAGATTTAAACATTGAGTTATCAACATACACCTATCAGAATGGCTCAAATGAAAAAAAGACCAATAATACTATGTGCTTGAGAAAAAGCAGACCGACTGAAACCTTGATGTGGGGAAAGCAAAACGACCCAGTCACTTTGAAAGACATTTTGAACAGACTGAAGAGTTTGACAGTTTCTTATAAAGTTATACATACACTTACCATACTAGTAGGCAATCCACTTTCAGAAATGAAAACACATGTCCATATAATGTACTATATGTAAGTGTTTATGACAGTTTTCTTCAAAATTGACCAAACTTGAAACAACCCATTTGAACATCCACTGGTAAAAGAATAAAAGTTTTGTGGTACATCCATGTAGCATAATACAACCCATTGTGAAAAACAAATGAATGTCTGACTCAACAACATGGAAGAATCTCAAAAACATCTAAGTAAAGCAAATCAAACTCAAAGGCTATACATTTTAGGATTAAATTTTTCTGAAATTTCAGAAAAAGTAAAACTGTAGAAAAATAGATTAGAATAGAAATCAGATCAGTGGTTGTTAGAAACTAAGGGAACTTTCTGGGGTGATAGGAACATTCCAACTTGACTGTGGTGGTGGTTATTCAACTGGAGATATTGAATTGTTCACTTAAAAAAGGTGAATTTTGCCATATATAAATTATGCTGTAATAAACCTTAGTTTAAAAAATACAATTATAAACACAGCTAGAGTTTATCAGGAGAAAAATACAAGTGTTTAGAATAAATTCTGCAGCCATTTTTGGATCGAACAACAACAACAAAAATACCAGTTAGTTCAGTCATTAGTTTAGGAAAAAAAAAAGAAATAAAAAGACTAATTTCTTAAAGATTTTTATCAACACGATACCAAATAACAAATATGACTGACATTTAACCTCAGATTTTTGCACTTAATTGTATCTAGCAAAGGTTGTCATAAAATAAATCTGTGATGGAGCAGGTATGGGATGTATATACTCCTGGCCAGGTGCTATAGGTTCCCACGGCTAGACCACACTCCCTATAAACCAACTTGCACAATTCACAAATCATGGCATGTATCCAAAAGTAACATAATTTTCTTTGGGGCATAAGATAAAATAGTGTAAGCAATGGGGACTGATTAATAGGAACAATTTTAGGACTTGTGATGCATTGTGAATAAGCAATCTTTTCATCCATCTTGAGAGCTAGTGTCGGTCTGGGGTTGGAAATAATTGTAATTTGTAGGTACAACCTTCATATATTTTGTCATTCTGAAGAACTTGTACAGAAAATTAAGTTGGATGATACAGTTCACTGAAACACAAAATTTTAGAAAATATGTCACATCTGGTTTTCCTTACAATCACGAATATAGGCAAAGGTGACATCTGAGTTATTAAAATTGGATAATTAAAATTGGAGGAAAGAAAAGAGTATGAGAGATGCTCTTTCACCTCATGTCCAGTGATGGCACCATCATGAACCTCTTGAGAGCTTTTTGTATGTGCTTTTATGTTGTTTACACTTCTTAATTTGTAAAGTCTCAATTCTAAGCCCTGCAAAATCACTATTTTAAAGTTTAAAAGAAAAACTAAGAATCTAGGTGATAGTAACACCAGATAATTTAAAAAACTAGGAATATAAAGATGAGTGAAAATACTATTTGTTGCCATCTTTAAGTGAATTTTCAAAATAGTCTTACTGTTGACACTTTCCAGGTGTCATTTGGACCACTGCCTAATGACTATTAGAACATCCCGCAGTTTGGTTGATCACTCCTGCAGAATCAGGAGCAATAGTTAACTCACCGTGACATTTGTAATGGGATGTTAAAATTAAAGCTTTGATTAGAAGACAAAATGATAAAAAAAATCAAAGTGAGTGTGAGAAAAAAAAAAGTCCTTATATTTTACAATGAACTAGATCACAATTGTTTCCATAACTCTTAGACACCTTAACCAGATCAATGGTGTAAAGGGAACATAATGTAAACAGGGGAGGGTTTTAGGAGATTTCTTTGGAGAGTGATGCTGCTGTTCTGTTAGTCTCTAGTCCCTACCCTTCAATGCCCCAAGGTGGTAGAAAAGAGAGAATGGAAGGGTACTTTTTACCTCAACTCTAGTGATGGAGCTTTGTATGGGGCCTCTAAGAGATCTTTGAATTGTTAGTTTTTCCAAATGTGCAAAACTCACACCTGAGAAAGTCTCACACCTGAAAAAGCTAAAGTGGACTCTGGTAGCAGAATACTTAGTGGGGGTTGATTTGCACTGTATCTGCACTCCCAGAGTTTATTGGGGCAGAAGGTTTACAAATAATTTTGGGGACTATACGTGGACCACACAGGAGCATAAGTTGGCATAGGGATGTCTGCAATCTGGCTGGTTACAGGGACTCAAGCAATAAGAAGATGGACAGGAACTGGTTATTCAAGGATGCAGAGTCACAGGCATAGAGTTTCATGCACTTTGGCCAAGGGAAATGTAATTAGAGGGATCTAGCAGAAAACCTCCAAATAGCTTGCACATGCACACACACAGACAGACACACACATATACACACCCCAAGAGTGATTTTAAAGATCTGGCAGTCTCAGAGAGAGGTCAGTTTATAATGGAACCAGTTCACATAGGACCTTTGCTATCTCCTTATCACTCCTAACCAATCTTACCCTCTCACCTCTTCCTACCAATGTTGAGAGGTGAGTGGGCATTGGAAACTAACTAACAAGCTGAGAGGGGTGGCAAGGAAAATAAATGCAGGACAGAGAAAGAATGAACCAAATATGCCCTCCTTTCCTTTTTTCTAGCCAGAAGACAATACACGTGGGGAACAGGGAAGATTTGATGATACACTGAATTTAGAATTGTGACATATGTATATATAGTGGAGTGGGCATTCCCAAACTGAGTCTGTGTTTCTGACCTAACATGACCGAGAGGTCTGGCTGCTGCCTCATTGTTAGCAGAAAGGATTGGGATTTGACCAAGTTTTGCTATGGGGTAAGAGTATTCACTCTACTGAATACATTTTAATAGTCAATGAAAGGCAAAAATAAAACTTCACTTTAGATAGGGCAGAGTCACATTATTTGACATACGTGTTCTACAGACAATGACTATTATCACCCCCTAAAATCCTCTCATAATGGCTAGTTTCAAGGGAACTTGCTCAGCTGGCACTGTGGATATTAACTGTCCCCACAATTTGAGCTAGCATTTCCTATTTTAGACCCCCCATAGTAAAGTCTGCCAAGACTAATTTATTAAACTTTTCTTTTTCATCAGAAATTTGCATTAACCTAAACAAAAGTACAATTACAGTCAGTGATTAGAATATTAGTCCTACTAGTTTAACAGAGGATTCCCAAGTGATTTCTGAAGTAACAAAGATTACATAATGCTGAGAATAATTAAGCAATTAGGTTGAATGTATTTCTATTTTTTTAATTCATGGTAAAACTGGAAATTTATTTAAAGTGCCCCCAAATTTTACTGACCAGAATATTTATTGATGTAACAATCACATTTGTAATAATACTTCAATTGGTACTTTGGAGATTATCAAATATTTTCACATTCTATCTTTTGACCTTACCAGTAATTAAACATTTACAAGATAACAGACTTCTTTATAGAAACTTCTAGGGCTATTCTGAACTCGTGTGTATGTGTGTGTATGTGTGTGTATGTGTGTGTATGTGTGTGTGTGTGTGTGTATAGTATGCTGTATTTGTCCGTGCTTGTGCATGTATATATATACCTATGTTGGGTGGAAACAAATAAAGGGAAAGATATCTTTTCTTCCATGTTTACTATAACCTATTAGCAACATGGCCAATTCCATTTTTTATGACTTAATATATTTTAGAACCCAGATTTCAATTTCTTTATACCCATGTCAACTTTTCTGACAAAAACACATATATTGGCTTAAAGATTTTTCCAATATCTCATATACTTCCTGAGAAACATCAGAAATTATGAGAAATATATATAAACTAAACATGAAATTGAACCAATGTTTTCAGGGCTCAAATCTCCTGCGGATTCTGGGAAAACATCTTATTGATAGTCAACACGAGTCAGTTATGTACAAATAGGCTATAACCTTGCTACTCAGCAGGACAACAATAACCATTAGATTCTCAAAAGTTGCAAATGCTTGCAAATCTCTTCTTAACAGTTTTAATTAAGAAATGTCTCATTACTGACAAATGTATTCATTATTTCCTTTAATGGTTGGTCACAGTCTACATCACTCAGAATTTTTCTTTATGAAAAAGTCAGAATTAAAGTCAGAAAAAAAGAGATTGATATTCACCTGCAATCTAACAGCAGAGAGTAAAGGCTTGTTCTTAATTTTAAAATGTTTTGCAAGGCATAATGACTACTTAACGTTCATGGGAACTTTCTAACATAATTTATTAATGATATCTCAACAGGTTTGTTTCATCAATTGTTAACACTCCATCTTTATGAGACACTAGAAATTCCTAGAGAATTATAGAATGGTGAAGTTCATTGAAATCCAAGAACAAATGGTGATCTCTAGATACAGAAAATTATAGTCTCACTCTCACGTAGGTGTCATCTGGGAACAGATTGCACCCTATAACCTGTTTTGAGTGGCCACACTAGTCCTGGTTAAAATAGAGGTCTGGGAATATTTCTGGAGTTCTGAAGTGTGTCTTAAGTCGGTGTTTGTCTATGTGCGTGTATGTGGTGGTGGTAGTGGTATTACAATGATGAATTATCAAATAATAATTCATGGCCCAGGTATAATACCATACATTTCAACACAAAATTGGATAGAACTGAGCTGAAGAATAGGGTTTGACTCTTCACATGCTGGACAGGCAATCACATAAATATGGCACTACCCTTTGATACTTTGATAATATGTCAACAGATAACCTTTAAACATGTCATTTGGAAGATATGTTTGTCAGAGACTGCCTCCCTAACTCCTGGCTACAGTTCTATTCATATCAAAACAGAGAGCCTCTCTTCCATGCTGCCCAAAGTTATTCATTGTTCTCTAACTTCATGGATCCTGTAAGTATCTTCAGTTAAAGGAAGACTCCGAGGTGTGGAAATGTGTACTTACTGCAGATCTCAATCAGGTAGAACCCATCCTAAGAAGGTCAGGGGTTCCCTGGTGGTGCAGTTTTTAAGAATCCGCCTGCCTGTGCAGGGGACACAGGTTTGAGACCTGGTCCAGGAAGATCCCACATGCCCCGGAGCAACTAAGCCCGTGCGCCACAACTACTGAGCCTGCACTCTAGAGCCCGTGAGCCACAACTACTGAGCCTGTGTGCCACAACTACTGAAGCCCATGCACTGCAACAAGCGAAGCCACCACAATGAGAAGCCTGCACACCGCAATGCAGAGTAGTCCCCGCTTGCTGTAACTAGAGAAAAGCCCACAGGCAGCAATGAAGACCCAATGCAGCCAAAAATAAATAATTAAAAAAAAAAAAAAAAAAGAAGTGCATAAGGTCAATATAGCAAAGCGGTTCAGAGCTCATGATTTGCATTAGTTCCTCTGGCTACTGTTACAAATTACCACAAATTTGGTGACCTAAAGTCTGCAGTTTAATGATGAGATCTATTGAAGCTACAGTTTTTCTGTTACAGCTGCAGGCATTAATAACTTTCAAACTCAGGAAAAATGCTTTGAGTGTTTTTTTTTAAGACTTTAAAGATATGAAATAATGTGAAAGATATTTTAACATACCTTCTATTTGGATATATGTATCTCAGTATAACTAATTTATACAGCTTAAAACCAAGTACTGCACTAATAGAATATATGCAGTAATAAATTGAATACTAAGTTTTCATTTTTGTATTTTTTCCTTTCTGCTGGAAATTATAATTCATTCTGCCATGAAAAATGAATCTTGGACAAGACATTCAAGAATCTAAACATGAATACAATCTTATAAAGAACATCTATCTTGTCCTCTTAGAGAGCATAACAATTATATCGGCAAGAATTGTTACCAAGGCTATTGCCCCAGAATCATACTCCTGGCACTCCCTCCAGGTAAATTTGCAGAAAACCACAGCTGACCATATCCTCTAGCTGTGTTCACAGCACAGGAACAAGAGTCTCACTATAAGAAAACTGGTGCAAGCTGGTTCAACTTCAAAAGTGGGACGAATATCGCCCTGCACCTCATTACCATCTCACTGTAATAGTAAGACCCCTGTCTGTCTGCCCATGATGCTTCAGCCTGCTTCCAACCCAGATGCCAGAGGACCGTACAAGGACAGAAAAGAGGTGACACCCCAGTTCCAGGAAGAACCTGCCTATTCCCAGAAGACCAATGCATACACTTCCCCATCATTAGCCTTGCCCTTAAAATCTTGCCTTAATTGTCAGTCCCCTGGGCAAGAAGTTGATTTGTGATTAAGATCCCACTTCTCCATTCTCCGGCCATTGAATAATGATTGTGCTGCTTCAATCTCAACTTTGGTTTCATTTTTGGCTCTGCAAACCCAAACAGAAAAGAACCTTCCTTCCCCCTGAGGCAGGGGCTTGGCCAGGCTAGGGTTCAAGTGGGGGATCATAAGACCTAATTTGGTACCAGAATGACTAACCACTTAGTCTATTTTCGCTTGCTGTTGGCATCTTCGTTTATTTCTTTAGAGCACTTATCATGATCTTGTTCATTTATGTCTTTATTTGTTTATTATCTATTTTTCACTATTTGGATGTAAACTAAATATGAAGCTTTGTCCTAATTACTGCAGCATTCCCATCACCTAAAATAGCACCTGGCTCAGGGAAAGCATTCAATGAATATTTATTGACTGGACAAATAAATAAATCAAGTAATTAATTAAAAGAAATCAAGAGTATAAATTTTACCAGAAATTTTGTCAAAAAATTCTGAAGAGTAAAACACAATAAAGACTGGTAAGTGTTTTGTCCTTATAAAAGTCTATTTTTATTAAATCACTAATATGTCTTCATTTCATAGATATTTTCCATAATTATTGAGATATATGTAAGTACTTCAAATGGGCAATTTTCCTTTCTTATTTATTTATGTACCATTTTAGCCCACAATATTACACAAAGATTATGAGATATATCACATTTAGGATGTTTGCAATAAAACTCTGAGAAAACAAAAAGAATGAACAGAGATGGGTCTTTTTTTTAAATGCTGTTTTTTTCTATATAAAAAGGATCTGAGCTTGTAAAGAATATGTTCAAGATATTTATGTTTTATGTAAAAACAGCAAAATCGTTAAGCCTTCTACTTCAAACTATACACATTTATCTAAGATTCAGAATTTCTACTAAGCTTACAAAATCATTTGTCAAACCAAGCATTACCTCTCAGTCTTCAGGTTAGTTGGTAGACTAGTTAAATGAGTGAATATACATAGAACTTAATTTTTCTGATCCCAAGAATCACGAATTGTCATTTGCCAAATATAAGTTTTGTTTTGACATGTTAATCTCACAGCATAATGTGTATTATTATTCTCCTTACTGGTAAGAAGCAAGATAAGCTAATAAAAAGACATTAAGCTGTCCCTTGTATAGGATAATCAAAATGTTAAATATATTTCAGGTGTAAAAATCGACAGGTTTTCAGAACCTTCCTACTGCCAAAGCAACACTCTACAGATGTGCCTGGCAGTCAAGTGGCCATTAGAATTGACCTCTGTTGCTGTGGTAAAATGCAAAGAACTCCAATGTCACTGACTAGATATGGTTATCAAAGTTAGGATTATTATCTGGAACATCCAGTCACAGCACAGGAACTGACACTTTTTGAAAAGAGCCCAAGGATCCTCTATATTACATGTCAGTCTAGGTCAAAATTAGAGCAATCCAAATGCATCTACTTAGAATATGCAAGTTTATTGTCCTTCTAAAATTGTCAAGTTCCTATTATTCGTTATTGGATTACAGAGAAAAGTAGGCAGACAGCCTCTGCCTCATGCAATTTAAAGTAAAACTCTTGACTCTAATTAGACACTCCTTAGGTGGCTAAGTCATGGTGGATTTATATTGCCTTAATCAGTAAACTATAAAAAAAGACAAAAACAGGGATATTTTTCATTTTAGCACTTCATTTGTTGCTTGTGGAAGGTGTATTTTTATCATTAAAGTTTGATCTAAACTGAACCTGAGTTGAATGAATAATCTTCTCATGCTGTCCCCAATCCCTCTAAAAGACAGGAGAGACCATCATGCATTACTACTCATGCTGTAAATAATTTTAGTCCGTTTCTCTACTTTTATTTTCTCTACTTCCTCCCTCTGATTCACTCTGTACTCCACCACCATATTGATTCTCCTAAAATATCTTTTTTTTTTTTTTTTGCGGTACGTGGGCCTCTCACTGTTGTAGCCTCTCCCGTTGCGGAGCACAGGCTCCAGACGCACAGGCTCAGCGGCCATGGCTCATGGGCCCAGCCGCTCCGTGGCATGTGGGATCTTCCCGGACCAGGGCACGAACCCGTGTCCCCTGCATCGGCAGGCGGACTCTCAACAACTGCGCCACCAGGGAAGCCCCTAAAATATCTTTTTATTCACATTATTCTTTGGCTCAAAAGCATTTCCTCTTACCCCTTCAGGATTTTATCCAAGCCCCTTCACCTCACATTTAAGGCCTTGAATTTCACTACCTTTCGGGATCCACAGCTCCTCTGTCATGATTACCTGTAAACTAAACCTGCAGTAGTGACCCACTTAATGTTCCTCTCATCCTCTTTCTGGAGCATGAGCTTTTTGGTGTTTTGTTTGTTTTGGTTTTTTCTCATGGAATTCCTGGTGCTGAAATATACTCCCCTCCCCTTTAACATTCTTTCTTTAAGATCTAGCCCAAATACTACCTCCTTCACAAAACAGTTCTCTGAGAATCCCCAGATAAAGACACCTCTGCCTTCCTGTGTATTCTTATTACACAGACATTCTCCATTAATCATGTATTTCTCTGGGCCAGCTTTGAACTTATTAAATTAAATGCTGCAGAGCCTTTATATTGAGTTGGCCAAAAAGTTCATTTGGTTTTAAGTAAAAATAAAAGACACATTTTTCATTTTCACCAAGACCTTTATTGAACAACGTATTCACTAACCAAATGAACTTTTTAGCCAACCCAATATTTTGGGGGAGTTTATATTATCTCCAAAGGTAGATTATAAACTCCTCGAAGGCAGTAGCCATTTCCTAACATTTTTTTTAATCTCCTGTGATAGCTAGCACAGTGTCCTTCATATAATAAGCATAAAATTAATGTCCCTAAATCAAGGATTTTTTAAATATTTGAGAAGCAAACTGTATATATGAGGAACCTGAGGTCCAGAATCATTAGTAACTCGCCTAAAAGTGACTAGCAGCCAGTCAAAGACTCAGTTTGCTTGATTATTAAAGATGCTTTTTACTTATACCAAAGTTGTACTATTTCATTATTGATCAGTTCTAAGCCAAGTAATTTATGAAACTCACTGACTTAATAAAGTATATGCATTATGTTTACATATTATATATAATAACATATATGTATTTGTAAATAAAAATAGGTATAAACAAAGTTTCTCTCCAGATATTATTTCAAGGGTGACTCTAAAGACCTCAATTGTAATATAACGTCAAAAACAATATGCAAGAATCGTGAGGACAATGGGAACATTGATCTTTTTAATGAACTTTGAGTGACACGACCAATATTCCAGTGAGAACCAAGTATTACAAAAGTCTCCAATGTCCTGTTAAATCTTATGTTCTACCATATAACACTGTAAACATATAACTGTAAGTCTACATTTTCCACGAAGGTGGATTAATAGCTCAATTTAATTCCTGTAATACTTATAATGTAGTGGACAACTGCAAGTTCAATTTTATAATGAAGGTTTTAAATAAGTCAGTATTTGGAAAACATGTTGAAATAATGTTACTCAAGAAATAGAAATTAACAAATATTTTAAAATCAACAGTAACTTGGGTTCTGGTTAAAGCTAGTTTGACGTACGTTGGATTTATCCTTTTAAATAAATGTTTTGTCTCTGGGCAGTTTGATACACATTGTCACTTACCATCTTTCAGGATGGTTTCTCGCTCTGTGCCATCTATCTTCTGCCGGCCAATTAGGAAACTGGTGGTGTCAGCAAAGTAGATATAATTGGTTTCTGCATGAAAATCTAAAGCACGAGGGTTTACCAGATTTTCTATGGGGATCATGTATTCATCAGCTATCTTGGTATTCAAGTCCATTCCTCTAACAATTCCTGGGCGTCCTTTCCCATAAAAGAGGAACAACTCATTCTTTGGTCCTGCAAAAGAAAGATTACAAACATAAACAACCGATGCTGCCTAATCTTCTTTACCCTGCATAATGCCACTGTTTAATTAACTGGCACAATTAACATTTTTTTAAATTCAGTACCAAAAATTAAACCCTAAAATATGCCAAATGCATCTCGATGCAAGAAGGCCAGCTAATTGCATTACTTTAGTTAAAACAGAAATTACTTCCGTGAATAGGTTATATTTAGTTAATTATTCTTTTGCCTGTTAACTGTATAGCAAAAACACGACAGATCCTTGGATAGCTTATAACTGTAAAATGGACACTGGTTAAAACATCTGGCACATTTAATTTTACAAGTCATTACAATCTATCTAACATATCTGTAGATACTAACTGTGGCATTCATTATGTTTGACAGTGCTAAAAACTTCAGAATATTTAAAACACACCCCCTACTCAGAGTTTGCATCTACAGACTGTCAGAAGCAAACAAAAAGAATCACACAGTATCACATAACTTGCATGTGAATATATTATAGATTGTATAAACGTGATTTTTTTTTTAAGACGAAATAAAATGCCAGTTACAGTGTCACTTCTTTCTTCATATCTTAATTAGAACGTTAGAGGCTGATGCTGTCTGCCGGTAACTCTGATGTACAACACAGCCTTTATCAAAAACTAAACAAAACAAAAAACTGTGTCCTGGGTTAAAATGCAAGAATCAAGGAAGCTTCTTCTACAGAATGAATGAACTCCTTCAGACTTTTATATGAAACTACACGCAAGGCTCTCGTATTGCTAGGGCACATTATACTTAGTTTAGTGTACATAATTTTGAAAGGAATACTTCATATGGAAAGGAAAACATACTAGGTTTTATTAAGAAAACTGAGGATACATATGACTATTATATTTGGATAACCATACCAAAGTGAGATTCTTAGTAAATTAAAATAATTACATTATAAAATTTGGAGGAAAAAAATAAGTAATTACTCATAAACTCAACACCCTCAATGCAAACTATATAATCATTTTATATATTTTCTTTCTTGTTTTCTTTTAAAAGTAGTGTTAATGAATATTAAATATATATAAATATTTACAAAATGTTAATATTTAAAGAATAAAAAATAAAACAAATCTCATGTACCTAGCATAGATCTTAAGAATATTTCCAGAACATTAGAATGCACACACATGCCCCAAAACTCACCCCCCTCCCATCCCAGAGACATCCAGTATCTCTGGTTATATACAATAATATGGTTATTGTGTTTACCATGCATTTTTTAGAAGTTTTGCCACATGTTGTTTGTATTTCCCAACAGTAGACTGTTTAATTTTGCATGTTTGAATTGCATGTGTGCTATTAATTTTATTCTTATTACATATTTTATATTTATCTATGGTTGTTGTAGTAATCATTCATTGTCATTGCTGTATTATATTCCTTGGTGTGACTATTTCAAATTTAATTTATCTAGCTATTTTTCTAATGCACACTAATATAGAAGAGAATATGTTTTGTATTCTGCTTTTATTACTAAACCTTAGCATTAAGATTATATTCTGTGCTGATCCTTTTCTTTTCTTTTTTTTTTTTTTTTGGCTGTGTTGGGTCTTCGTTGCTGTGCATGGGCTTTCTCTAGTTGCTGTGAGCAGGGGCTACTCTTCGTTGTGGTGTGCGGGCTTCTCACTGTGGTAGCTTCTCTTGTTTCAGAGCACAGGCTCTAGGCATGCAGGCTTCAGTAGTTGTGGCACTTGGACTCAGTAGTTGTGGCTCGCAGGCTGTAGAGCGCAGACTCCACAGTTGTGGCACATGGGCTTAGTTGCTCCATCGCATGTGGGATCTTCCTGGACCAGGGCTTGAACCCTGGTCCCCTGCATTGGCAGGCAGATTCTTAACCACTACGCCACCAGGGAAGTCCCTGATCCATTATTTTTGTCTTACATTCCTTCAGTATGATCAGTATAATATATGATAACTTGCCAAATCATTCCTCAGTTGATTTTATCTTTCCATTATTGTAACACTGAGATATGCTTTTTCCCATATCTCTTAGTATAAATTTCCAGAAGTGGAATTACTGGGTAAAGAATATTAACATCCCTCTTTCTCATTACCCTCACAACCTCTCAGTGTCTACCTACTTGTTATTTTCTTTAAAGATACTACCTTACATTATTATTATTATTTTTTTTTTTTTGCAGTACGCAGGCCTCTCACTGCTGTGGCCTCTCCCGTTGCGGAGCACAGCCTCCGGTCGCGCAGGCTCAGTGGCCGTGGCTCACGGGCCCAGCCGCTCCGTGGCATGTGGGATCCTCCCGGACAGGGGCACGAACCTGTGTCCCCTGCATCGGCAGGCGGACTCTCAACCACTGCGCCACCATGGAAGCCCCTGTCTTACATTATTTAAAAGTAGATTCATTTGAAAATTAACATTCCTGAGTATTCCCTACTGACATCATATGCACAGATACTTCTGTTTTTTAAAAAATTGGGATCTTACATATGCATTTTACTACTTAACTTTAAAAATTTAACAATACTTTGTTGTGTCATTAAAAGGTCTTCAAAACATTCTTTTCAATGGCAGCATCACGTTCCCTGCTAGAGAGGCAACATAATATGGTCAACTGTAGGATATTTAGATTGCTTCTGGGTTTTTGTTATTATACATACACTTACAATGGATTTCTTTAGTCAAAAGTGGGATAACTTGTTAAAGGATGTTATCAGTTTTATCTCTTTTGTATGTTACTATCAAATGTCTTTCTAATAGTGGTTTCTAATTTCTAATCAATTTCCAGTTCTATTAGCAAGGCATAAGAATGCTGGTTTCACCATATCTATTCTTGCTAACATTTATTTTTGCTTGTATTTTTAATTGATGCTTTAATCGGTAAACCTGGCACAATACTTCATTGGTTTAATGTATGTGTGTATATGTGTATGTGCACGTGTGCATGTGTATGTATATTTTAAATAAGAATGGTAACTATTTTTACCATTGTTTTATTCAGTCACTTTTTTCAATCATTCACTACCTGAAGCTTCTTCTAATGTGTTTTCCTATACCATAGACAATTGAAAACTAAAAACTACATTTCACAGACACCAATATAGCCATGGCTCTAGTTTTGATTTAAGTACCTAAAGTCAGATGTACTAGCCTGAGTTTGGAATATAGAAATGAGACCACCTTTTGTTGCTTCTGCTGGTATTTATCTGATGGAGAAACTGAATTTTTCCACATCAGTCTTCTTCCTTTCTGTATATCAAGAGACAAGGAAGAGGGTATCTTTTTGCTGTGCTGTGTATTTTTTGTTGTTTTATTTTCCAGTATGATATATTACTTCTGGAGCTAGTAGTTTTGGTGCAAACTTCCTAATCCCTAGATCTCAGCTAAGATGGTGTGTTTCTGAAACACCATGTTTGCCATTTGTGGCTTCCCGATGCCCTAGCTTCTGATTACGATAGGTGTTCCAGCTTAAGCCAGGCTAGTTTGTGGTGGTTTTGAGGAAAGTTCCCAAGACCCAGCCTAGAAGCTGCTGCTTCAGGCTTCTCAATGATTTTGTAAGTACCTATTTGTTTTTGATCCTTTCTGCTTAAAATAGCTAGAATTGTTTCTGTTAATTTAAATGTAAATGTACCCTGATTGATCACTACATTAGGGATGATTGAAGCTTATGCAACTATGATCTTATGTTTCTCCACCAAACGTGTGTGTGTATATATGTGTGTGTATATATGTGTGTGTGTATATGTATATGTGTGTGTATATATATGTGTGTATGTATGTATACACATATATAAATGTACATATACATATATACACACACATGTATATATGTATGCATAAATGTGCATGACTGTATTTTTGCATGGCATGCCATCACTTCCCAAGTGGTAACCAGAGCAGTTTAAAGGCTGGTTACACACACACACACACACACACACACACACACACGCACACAAAACTACCCCTATCTTGAGGCTTCTGACACAAAACCTTCAATTATCCAGAGGATTTCTTGAACATGAGAGCTGGTGTCTCTACATTCCTAGCATTTGATACAAAGCTGGACATAAAAAAAAGTACTAAAAGGCATGTATTTTATCACAGTTAAGTCTCTTGGGTTCTCAATTTAAAAATATTTGCACTATGAATTCTAACCACTTAGACTTAAAATTATAACAAATTTAGAGATCTCATTTCATAGTCCTCAGCAAGCATACAATAAGAAAGCAAAAGAGATGGCAGGGCAGTAGTCAGAGAGGGAGCACAGACAAAAATATATCAAGACGAAATATACACTGTAAAAAGCAGTCATCAGGGGCTTCTCTGGTGGCGCAGTGGTTGAGAGTCCGCCTGCCGATGCAGGGGACACGGGTTCGTGCCCCGGTCCGGGAAGATCCCACATGCCGCGGAGCAGCTGGGCCCGTGACCCATGGCCGCTGAGCCTGCGCGTCCGGAGCCTGTGCTCCGCAACAGGAGAGGCCACAGCAGTGAGAGGCCCGCGTACCGCAAAAAAAAAAAAAAAAAAAAAAAAAAACAGTCATCATAATCTTAAAAATTATGGTATTTGTGGGACATCTAAAAACCAACAGTCTCCACATGGACACCATTTCTATGAGAGCCATTAAAACTACATCTGATTACGCGGACCCTGAGTAAAGAACTTAATTAATTTTTGTGTAAAAATTTAAATTTAACAAAAGTAATGTGTGAAAAATATTTATTAGTTTATTTAAATAAAGAATAATTAAGTTATTCTAGCATATTTCAAAAATAAAACAAACATATGTCCAACTACTAGATAACTTTTTAACAAAATTGTTAAAGAGATTGATATTTAATTAGTATAGCTCCAGTTACTTGGAAAGTGAAATAATGAAATGAATTTCATCCCCAATGCTGGATAAAGTGAAATATTACTTAATGTGGATTTTTGTTGAACTAGACACACCTATTACTAGAGGCAGCATCTTGGTTCAAAAAAGAGAAAATCTGGTTAACCAACGATTCAGGCTCATTAGACCATGAACGAACATTCTTTAGGGAATTAAGGAAAGGATCTTCCTAAAAATCTTCCCTAAAGTACGGTTCCCAAAGATCCATAAATTTGGTGACTCTACAGCCCAATTAGGTTTCTCATTCACATTATCACACACATACAAAAGAGAAAAAAAAAACAAAAACTAAATACTGATTTTGAGAAAAATGGCTTGTACACATTCACAGGCAAATTTGGCCTGATGACGTCTCACGTTATTACTGATGCTGATGCTCCTAATTAATACTAAGAACCCTATTCTGAAGCATTAGCTGCTGGCAAATGTTTGATTTTCAATAACATACTTTTGCATGACCTGCCATCACTTCCCAAGTTGAAGCCAGTCCTGCAGCGACAGGTCCGTGCTTTGTAACCGCTGCTGAGCAGACAGATGTGTGAACATCCCCCTGGCATTCCGTATGGATCCACTTCACATGCATGGCTTCTGACTACAACAAATGAAAAAGAGCATGCTTGAAATTCTCCAAAGACAAGATAATTATGTGCATCAGTATGTTGAAACTTTGACAGTGCAAGAGGAAATCCTAGCAAAAATCTATATACCCAAATATATTGTATCATAATCAATTGGAAAAGAGTTTAAACCCCAAAAAAGAAAAGGTAGGGATTTGCCAAAATCCTCCTAAGTCTACCTTTTAAAAAAATTCTGAGAAGATAAAATGCTTTTATATTAACCTAAACTGTTTACATGTAAGCAAAATAAAAGTAACATGATTTTTTGGTACATGCTTATTATACTTTTAAAAAATACACTTTTCTGGCAAATATAAAAAAATAATTGTTAAAATATCCTAGGTTAGATAGTTAGGCAGAGAAAGGATTTCTTCTGAAATAATCTATTATATGGGCACCTAAATTAGGATAAGTGTGCTTCAGTGATTACCTTTATTGAGAAGTGCTGAGATAAATTTTTTTCTTCAATTTTGAGTCCATTGCCATTTGGAGAACCCTTCCACAAAATGAATTGTGTGTGTGTGTGTGTGTGTTTTTGTGTGTGTGTGTGACTATAATTGTCAAAAGGAGAAGGCTGAGTTTTCATGTGGAGGTTATGGAATAGAAGGCTGTTTTATGAGTGTAGAAGGTGGAGAAGAAACAAAAATAGGAAAAGCACTGTATGGAGAGGATGAAAAGAAGAAAGGTCAAAGAGAAAATGCTGTAGTAGGAATAATACCAGTAAGATTTTATGTATTACTGTAATTATATTTCTTTTCAATCACGACTTTCTTGGAATTGTCATGAGTAATATGACAATTTTCTTTTAATATTAAAACTTACATGCTTTTGAAAACTGTGCTATGTTCTTTTTGTATTCTGCATTCTCTAAATGAAAAGATAACTGAAATGTAGTTTATTTTTTTGCACAAGAGTGTTGCTTTTATTTTCCAGTCTCATCCCATTTCTATACTAGATCACATCTCCTCTTGCCTACTTAGCAACTCTCCAGTTTCTCACTGTCTTGTCTTCATTACTTTTGCTCTCTGCATTGGATCATGCCCATCAGCATACAAATGTGCCATTATTTCCACATCTGGGGGGGGTAAAAAAAATCCTAATTTTAACCTTAATTCCCACAGCAATCCTTCAATTAGCTCCCCATTTCTCTGCTCCACCTAATATCAACACTTTTCAAAGTTATCCTCGCTCATTTTCTACAATTTCTTTCCTACCTATCTTTCCCAGATTCTTTCTATCCAGACATTCTCTTCACTGCAACCTGCTCTTGTCAGATCCCTATGAGTTTCATGCTGCTAAATCCAATGGCCAATTGAATTTAACAAGCTTCTTCTCAGTCTCCTCTTTTGGTTCTTCCTATTGTCTTTGACTTCTCATTGTTGGAGTGCCCCAGTGTGCTTTATTTGGAACTTTTTTCTTCTCCATCTATAGTTACTTCCTTGGTGATCACAACCATTTTCCTGGCTTTAAATGTCACCTATATGCCAACGACTCTCAAATTGTTTTGTCCTGAACTCCAGACTTATATATTCAAATACCTCCTTGAAATCTCCACCTGAATTTATGACAGAAATTCAAAATAACATGTAAAAATTATACATTTTCTCTTTGCCCCCAGTCTGCTCCAAACTGAGTTTTCTTAATCTCAAAACTCAATTATTCCAGTTGCTCAGCCTAACTGTCATCATCCTTGCCTCTTTTTTAATTTACACCCCACATCAAATCCATTCAGAAATGCTGTTGGCTCTACCTTCAAATATATTCCGAGTCTAACTAGCCACTTTTCACCACCTTCACTACTACCATCTTGGTCCAATCCACCATCATCTCTAACTTTCCACCCTTGTCCCTGACAGCCTATTGTCAATATAGCGGCCATATTGATTCCTTTAAAAAGTCAGTCAGATTATGAGACTCCTCTGCTTAAGGCTTCCTAAGGACTCCCCATCTCACTAAAAGTATAAGCAAAGGTTTTTACAACTGTACGCAGGGCCCTACTTGTTATGGTCCTCCTTCATTTCTCCAGCTTAACTGCCTACTTCTCTTCCTCTTTTCACTCTGCTCCAGACCTATGGGTCTCCTTGTTGCTCCCTGAACAATCCAAGCATGCTCTTCCTCGTGGTTTTTGTGTGTGCTCATCTTTCTACCTGCCTCTCTCCTCCTTTAATTACTTAAAGTCTTCATGCAATTTCATCTTCTCAATGGGACTTCCTCTGACCATCCAATATAAAATTGCAAACTACCCCCATTCCTGACACTCATCTGCTTTATCTTTTTCCATAGCACTTACTATCTTCTAATAGAACGATAATTTACCTGGTTTTTTAAAATTATGTCTTCTTTACAACAATGCAAATCTCATAGAGGCAATGATGTTTTGGTCTGTTTTATCACAACTATATTCTCAATGGACATAGAATAGTTCCTGGCACATAGTAAATGGTCAATGAATAATTGGTGAATTAATAAATCCTAATATAAAACCCTAATAAGGTTACCTACAGAATTCAAAATTTGAATTTCCTGTAAACACAATATGTATATGTGATGATACATTGCCTAAGCTGAATTTATGTTAATGGTTAGATAATTCTAAATTCATTTTAATTTGAAGCACAAAAAGATGATGGACATTTGGGTGGTAGTTTTTGTATGTTACATTATTCTATACATGATTGAGCCTAAACTGTATTGATGAACAAGCATCACTAACCTACAGTGCAAAGTAGTTAGTGTTTTTGAGGAATACTTAGAAATGTTGTAGCCTTCTCGTTAAAAATTATTTTTTATTTAACATGTGTTAAGGAATGATTGGGATGTTCAGTCAAGAGACCCCAGTGACTGCAATAAAAACTAGACAGATACTGCAAGGAAATCACGTAATTTGAAATGTTTCCCAGAATGATATAAAAAAATTCCCTAAAGTCTCAGCATCTGGGTTTCCTGTATACATACATCGGGTGCAAGTTCCTTCCTGAATCTAAATCTAGCCGTCATTTTAATTCTATGGTTGTAGAAACAATTCAATAGCAACTAAACAATTTGTCATTTAGACTTGGGAAGGGAGCTCTGTTCCATTTTATCATGCAGACATGTACATTTTTGCTATCAAAACAGAGAATTTATGGCTCACCCACTTTAACACCAAAGGCACAAGGACCATATCCCCATTCAGTTTGCCATTGTGAAGGCTATGAAGAAGTCTTGCATCTTACCTATTGGTTGAGTTCTTTTTTGATAGATTCGGATTCCTCGAGCATTTTCCATTTTAATTAATGAATGAATGTCAGTGCCATTAAATCGGTTTATCCGTATGATATTGAAGTTATCAGAATTGGTTGCATACAAATAGTCTTCAAACACAGTTATACCATAAAGATGTTTGACCTATAAAAAGGGGCAAAAATGACTGTGATTTTTAATTATGTTGCTTTCAACTTGAAAGAAAAAATGATTGCTATTTACTCCTGTGGAAAATTCCCATAGTTGGAGAGTCACAACCATATTATCATTTATCTTCTCTCACAGAATTTGACATTTCACTAATTTAAACTTTTTCTCTGAGAATAAAACATCATGCAGTAGTGGTTAAAGCACTACCCAATGTATGGGAGAGAATTTTATTCATGTTTCATTAAGAAAACATGTTCAGTAGCTACTTTTCAAAGCCTAGTGAGAACCAAACTTTCAAGCATATTCAATAACATGCTTATGGCACTGCTATGTAAAATTTGACATATTTTTGTGGGCTACATTTTCATATAGCCATGGATATGTAGAATCTGTAAAAGGCTTGCTTTACCTGTGAAAGGACTGATGAGAAAACACCTTTGAAAATCCCGTTTTTTTAAAATACAGGTTACATTTAGACTAATAGCAGCCCCAGCATGGAAAATAGTAAACAACAAAATCACACATTTGGAATAATTGTAAAGAAAATGTCAGCATTCTACTCAGAAATGGCACTCTTTCTAAAGCCTACTCCTAATGAAAATGGAACTCTGATTTGAGAATAACAATGTTTACTGCTCTCCAGGACACTTCACAGTTAACAGTGTAACTCTCCTCCTTGGCACAGGTCTTGGGGACTGTGGGTAAGAACAGACTTCTTGAACTGATGGAAAGCTTCCAGTAAAGCAAAGGAAGAATAAGTATACTGATTTTCTCATACAAAAAGGCACATGCTAAGCACATTGCCTTTGGGCATGCCTTGTAGTATACTCAATTTAAAATTGTTCTGGACCAAGGTATGGTAGATTTGTCAATTGATTTGCCGTACAGATTTTGATGAAAAAGCATTTGTCATTATCATTTGGCATTATATTGTACTTCCAGTGTCCTTTTCGTATAGATTTGTAGTCAAGAGAATTTGAGAAGTTATGCATGGTTTGACTATAAAAAAATTTTATATAGAACAAAATCACAAAAATTCCTACTTAGGAAATCATGCCAGTTCTATACCTTAAGCAAAAGCATTTGATTTGCTATCTTTCTAGCTTACATGTCTCCTCATTACTATTCCTGATCCTCTCATAGGAGATGTTGAGTAAAAGAAGACTGGCTTTTCACGCTGTTTTTGGACGTTTTTCATTTCTTCATGTCTAGGCTACAAATGAAAGTTAGGAATTAAGGGGGATAATCATTCTATGTTAAAGCCCCAATAATCATTTTCAATGTTAGTATTACTCTCCAGTAAGTGTTTGTAGGGGGAGGCATGTGTGTATTTACTAATAATATTTTCCACATAACTGACATCATATTCACTAAATATATCTATGACCCAATTTTGATTTAGGCAATACTTTTTTTTCCTGTAAAAATTACAAGCAAGCTAAAGTCTTCCATTAATTGCCATTTATTTTATGCATGCTTTGCTTAAAGTTTGGGGCCAGTCATCTGGAAGCGTGCGATTGTGGCCTAAACACATTGCTGTCTATGTAATTGCCAATCCAAGCCTCAGGAGTTACAGAGGGGGCAACTGGTGAGGGCAGAAAAACACGTTCACACAATAGCCATCAAATTTTACTCACTGCCTCGCTGCTCTCCTTCAGAAGGGTTTGTTTACCATAAAGTACCTACATTGTTGCCTGGTCTGCTAACTACCCCCAACAAAGGTGGCAGGAGCTTGGTGTGGTGCATAGACCATTCTGCCTACAGGACAAATACAAAATTTTATCTTTGTTGGATTACGTAGTGGCAGACTAAGCATATGTTTAGGGAACCAGCAAAACACAGGCAATAGAAATGGGAAAAAAAAGGAATAATTAAAAACTTCAGATACTAAAAACCTTTTAAAAGTATTCATGGGGAAGATCATTTGAATTCCTCATTCTTGTTTCAAGGTCTAAAATTTTAAATGCATATACGTAAAAAGAAGGTCCATCATAATCATTTTAGAGACTAGGCCCTCTGAGGTCATAACTAGACTGCCAAGGAAATCAAAGTTTTAAGGACAGTCAAAGGTGAGAGAGAAATAAGTGACCTCACCCCTAATACTGGACATTTTTTTTTAACCACCCAGGTTAGTGCATTTTTTTATCTGCCAAGGAAGTGAAAACATTTCATTGTTAAAAGCTGATTATAAAGGCAAAGTAACTTCACAGGACAATTACAGAATATTTGTGCCTTGCACTGCAAAAGAAAACAGAGTCACTTATTTCAGCTCCATAGAATGAGAATCTCACAAAAAATTAGTGAGCTCAGTGAGGTAAAATTGAATTTAAAAAGTAAACTAGTGAATAAGGCTTATTTCCACTTAGAGATCTCCTTCAGGTGTTTATTGAGTGTTATTTGCAAAAACTTGTAATTCAGCAAGGGGAAAACTATACAGATGGGAAAATTTTTGACCTCAGTGCTTTTCACAAAATTCTTATTTTAGGAAGTACCTGAATACAACAGAAGGCAAAATTTAATCCAACCTATTAAAATAATAATGATGCTTTTGTGAGCCAGCATATGCATTGTTAGCAGAAAAAATATATATATCTCCAATGCCACATGGGACAGGTGATAGTCAGTTTCTTACAAATGAACTGCTTAGATTAGTTTTTAGTAAGTAGGTCATATTTACTGTCCTACTCTAATACTTTTCTTTCTTACTAGTGTAGCATTTTTGGTTTCGTTTGTTGTTTTTTGATTTATTTCAGTTGGTTTCTGTTTTGTGTGCTTTGTTCTTTTTTTAATAGAGGGAAAGTGGGGGAGAGAGCCCCCTCCCCTGCCCCATACTATGGAGTACACAGTACACTGTGTAAAGAACATTCTCCCATATAGCAAACACATCGCAGTTTTTATGACCCATTGCAGCTTGACTTCATAAGAAATTTTCAACATTGCAATTTTCAATCTTCTTCCTAGTATGATACCATCCATTTTATTACCTTAGCTGCATTTCCGAACCAAATTCTACTTACTTGTCTGCCTTGGATGATAGTATGTCTGTTTCTTCCTTGATAGTCCACTACTTCCACATAGTCCAAGTAAAGATCTACCCAGTAAACCAATTTGTTGACTAGGTCTAGTGCCAGTGCAGCTGGCTGCTCTGTCTTGGAATCAATTATCCTTGTTCTGTTCATCCCATCCATGTCACATCGCTCCACTTTGGCCACATTCCCATAGTCAGTAAAGAAAAGTTTTCTGTTGAAAGAAAACTAAATGTTAAAGTGGAGGGAGGGGGGAAGCATATTCAATAGAACCATCTGTAAAAAACAGAACTTTTCCTTCTAATCTATTTCAGTGATTACATCTTTTAGCTTCCCATAAACATTTCCATATAATATCACTCATAAACAGAGAAATCTGCTAATGAATATTGCAGGGCATGAGGGAGCAGGTTAACTAACAACTGTAAAATTTCCCCAAAATGAATGATTATGATGGGTTTATTTTTGTATTAGGGGAAATGTTTCTTTAAGCTTCATAGAGCCAATACACATATACCGCAGGAGATGTGTGCAGCCCATTTGGAATAAGCTTCAGAAATGAACCAAGTCACCAGGCCAGGGTATGTGAGCTATCAGGCTTTATCTTCAACCTGCTTTTCAAATTGCCTGGTAATGCCTGTCTCCTATAAAAGCTATTATGTGGAGCTCAGTGAAGCTATGAGTGGTAGAGAATAGCAAACCTGGAATGGAATTAAGCAGATGGAAAAGCAAATGTGCTATTTGTAACAGTGGAAATAAAATATAAATAATTCCCCCCAAACCAATCCCAAATCCTCCCAAATATTCCCAGTTTATAAAATATCATAAAGCAAATGCAGGCCGTTTCTTTTCATTTTGTATTTATATAATTTTTGAAGAAAAGGCTGAAAAGCAATGTTGACTTCTGAGACAATAAATCCTTCTAGGAAGCACAAACAGCGTCTGTCAAAGGTTTAAATACCTCCAATGCTTCAGTGTCTAATATTTGATTAGTATTCACAATGTTTAGTAAACACAAATCAATTTCAATTAACCTGAGAATATTATAACAAGATCACCTACTCATGAGAGTAAATTACATTTGTAAATGGAAGGCCATCTTGCCTTGACTTAAATACAATCTCAAGAATAATCTGATTTCCAGTGACTGAGCAATATTAAGATTACCTAGAGTATAGAATATTTGATTTTACAAACTTGGCGAATTAGTTTTTAGTGACTTTTCTCAACATTGTTGCATCATCTAACAGTATGGGGTATCTTTTAAGCTAAAGAGTACTTAAACTTTAGCTCTTTCTGCTGTGGGAGGTTTTGACTAATTTGTTTCAACATTAATGCGTACTGGTTTGTGATAGTGTGAGCCAGATTTTATTATGAGTATATATTTCCCCAAGTATTCCTGAAAGATCAATTTATCACAATAAGTTAACAATTATTTTCAAATGACATGTCATTCAGGTGAAGAGCTTTCTATTCCAGTGAAGAATAAAAGGGCATATGGTGCTATGTTTTATTGTCATGCTAAATGCTCTGACCTCTACTCCTGTACTAGCTCATTCTCTCTCTCTCTCTCATCGCTATCACTATCTCTTCCTGCTTCCATCTTTCATCTCCTCCTTCTTCACTTGTTAATCAGTTTGTTCATAGTTATCTCAAGTTACTGTTACGATTACCTAGTTTCCCTCTTCCTTACCGTAGAACACTGCCCACTATTCCTATTATAAGAAACTCTCTTCCTCACCTCATACCAAAATGCCTGTCCTTTCATAGTTTCCTTTTCTGACTGGTCCATTTCACAGAACTGAATAGATGCTGGTGTGCAGGTAGCTTGGCTTTGGGATAGAGAGTTAGAGGCTCTGGCCCACCGTGTATAGCATGTTATGTACAGACTATGTATCGTTAGTCATATGAAGTAGGTGGTTGCACCATCTACAGAGTGCTGAAGAGGAGACATGAGCCTGGAGATGGGAACTTCTCTCAAGTCACATTGAGATGACTTAATTACACGTGATCCTAAAAGGAAAAAAAGAGGAGTGCCAGGCCAAGAAACTTGGAGGCATGTTGTTGAACAAAGATGACCAAATAAGATCTGAGGTTATGGTCAAAGAGATAACACAGACTCTTATTGAGGCCTAAGGGAGAAAAGTTCCATGATAGAGAATTGGACTGGCTGGCTGGGTCAATCACTTCCCAAAAATTTTTTTAAAAAGAATATAGATCGAGATGTCATTGAATTTGGTATTTGTTAAAACACTAGTAATTTTGGGTACTGCTCTTTGAAAAGTTTAGTTATGGAGGAAGAGTGAACCAGATGATAATGAAGGAGGTCAGGAAAATGTAAAATAATTTGTGCAAGAAGATTTTCAGTGATACTGACCAATATTGCAGGAATGATTCAAGTGATTCTCATATTTATTCCAGGTCATAATAAAACCAGTTGAGGTAATCTCCCCATCTGAATAAACTTAAGCCAAAATATGAAAAAAAAGTACAAATTCATGATTCACCAAAATTTTGCCATTTTAATGGAAGTGTAAAATCAAAAGAACAGGAGGACTTTGGGTATGTGAAATGGCACTGAGCTAGAAGAAGCAGTAAAGAATTGGTCATTGTACTTCCAGCACATAGCAGAATAACTAGTGCTGAGTGGTGATGTAAAAGGTGGTCTTTACATCAAATTTAACTTCCCCAGATTTCAGAATACTGACTATGTTGAGCTCTGTTCACATGTAATTGAAGTGCAAGAAATGGAAGTATTCTCCAGGATATAACACTAAGACCATAAATCTGCAAGAAATAAATACCCAGAATCACATGATTATGACTGTAACTATGATTATGTCACATGACTATGACTGTGATTATGACTGTAGATGTTTCTTTGCTTGTTTTAGTACTGTTTAATTTTAGTTTAAAATTATCTATTATTATTACAGAGAAAAGCTGTATTCTCAGGGCATTCTTTAATTGAGGTATGACTATTATAATTATAAACAAAAGCTAAAGTTTTAATTATCTAAAACCTAACTAAATTTCACTCGTGATATAAATGTAGCTGGGTTGAAAAAACTCACTTTTCTTTCTTATAAAATATTTGTCCAAATTTGAGAAAAAGGAAATAGTGCTCTGTGAACCCCATTGTCTCACTGATCTTAATAATCACCTATGAGATAGAAGGGTCAGGTTTTTTCTATTTTACACATGACACTGGCTCAAAGTCCACTTGGACAGCCACTGTGGGAGCCGTAACACAAATGTTTATCACGCCTTTTGTTTTTAACTCACTATTTTGAAATAATTTCAAACCTACAGAAAAGTTGTAAGAATTATAGAATGAATGTCTATACCCTTCACCTAGATTCACCATTTGTTCACCTTTTCTCCTCTGGCTATTTCTAGTACTCTCTCAACCATTTGATAGTAAATTGCAGACATGACGATTCTCTTCATCTAAAACTTCAGCCTGCATCTCCTGAGTGCCAGGACATTCTCCTGCATAACCACAGTACATCTATCAAACTGAATGCGTTTAACACTGATACAATGCATAGCTTTTATTCAGATTTTGCCTGTTGACCAATGATGTTTTATATATTAAAAATTCCTTTTTTTCTCTAATTTAGAGTCCAATCCAGCATCGTATATTGCACTTAACTGTCTTTTCTCTCTAGACTCCTTTAATTTTTAATAGTTCCTCAGCCTTCCTTTGTTCACGATGTCACCATTTCTAACGTGTAAATGTGAGTTGTGCTGAAGAATATCCCTATCTTGAGTTTGCCTGATTTTTCTCATAATTCGATTATGTTATGCTTTTTGAACTGAAACGTAATAGTTTTGTACTTTATTGTTTCTGCCTCTGGGCTTAGAAACCAACAGGTAAGCCTATGCTCTATTCCACAAACTCCCTAAAAAGAAGCAAAGATGGTGGTTTGAAATCTCATTTATTCCATCTTATTCAGTGTTTCTGAACATTTAACTCTCTTAATTTCCAGGGTTCTCAGTCACACTTTCAGCAGCTCCTCCCACCAGAAACCAAGTATCTTTTGCTGCTTCTAGTACAGCCGAGACTCCAGTGTAGCAATCCGTGTGTCCAGCTCATGGTGATTGGTGGAGACCATTCCCAAATCTGTCCTATGCTCCATTCCCTCAGATTTGCAATACTGACATTTCTTCTTTCCCTGTTCTTTCCTGCGATATCAATTATTTTTTATTGTCCAGAATAAAGAAGAAATTGAATTGAGATTGCTATTCTCTTATTCTTCACTTATTTTTTAAATGTCATTCTATTCAATTCCCACTAACAAAAAAATAAAAAGAACATCCCAACTACTGTCTCTAAGATATGTTTAACTATTAGTTCGTAAAGGACAGGAACATTTCTTTCAAACTTTTAATTATTCACCCAGTTCATTCATTATAATTTGGCAGCTGTAGTAAATAGGAATTTGTTATTTTGGCTTCCTTATCTCATCTAATATGGGAAACTGATTTTATCTGGCATCTTTGTTGATTACATGACTAGCCCTATTTTACTACATATATATAAGTTTTTTTATACAATTGGGGATAGTAAGAAACTTTGAGTATTGTTGGTAAACTTGCCTGACATAAATCAAAAGTCACAAAGGGAGCACTCACCGACAGTGACAGAGCATTGTGCTTACAGAGTTACGACCCTAATCGTCCTTATGCTTTAAAGCAAAGCAGTCATTACACATACTGATGTCTTAAAACATGTACTTCTTTTCTTTAGCTGATAAAAATAAGACTTACTTGTCCCAGTGATATCTGTTTTAAATGATTCTTCCCTACTTTTGTACTTTGTCCAAAAGAACAAAGGGAAATTTAAACAGATCAGAGTCCTATCCACATCCTTTAACCGCATAGTCAACCCTGGTTTTGTGTCATCATTCTTACCCCTAACATTTTGATTATAGCTTAATGATGGAATTTAGAAATTTTCAGAGTCCTCACAATAAATTATCTATCATTCATTTTAACTGCTGAAAAATGAAGTTACACAACAAGGTTTTGGTTAAGAAATAAATGAGAGGGGAGTGAGACATAAAACTAGAGGGCCATATATTGCTAGATTAAAAAAAAATCATTGCTCTGATTAGGGCCTAGCAAACCCTCCATGTTTATTAATCATGTGTTAAATTAGAGAATTTCATATCTTTACATTTCAGGAAAATGATATGTATCTTTCTTAGCAAGGATTACATTAGAAACTTCATTTTTCAGTCTTGTTTTAAAAATAACTGTGTAATCCAAATAACATCAATAGTAATACAACTTTATTTTTTCTTCCATTGTATATATAAAAATTGAGCAAGAAAGTGATTTTCTACATTATACAGAGTAATTAAAGTATACTCAGAACTAAAGTAGAAATATTAAATATTTAGCATTGTAATTCTAAAATGCAATTGTGAATATTAAAGGGTAATGAGTCTTTGGAGTTAGCAGTTTAAATTCAATTTTTATCAGCTCCTGCTGCTTAAGGGATGTGGAAGATAAACAAACTATTTTCTCTGTCTAGCCAAGACTGTTCAAGACAGTTATTTATTGAGTTCTCCTTGATAGGGGTTTGTGCTTTCATTGTTTGAAAAATCTCTCTTGAACTTGGTTTTCAGTTCATACATAAACACACAGAAATGAAACTTGACATACAGACTCCTCTCAGCTGGCTACTCCATATTCTGGGAACATTCCCACTAATAATCCCGCCAGAAGTGTTACTGTATTAGATATGTCAGTCAACATTCTTATTTACCTGAACCTGCCCCACTCAGTTAGTGTTCCTGAGAGGGGCAGCTCTATGTGCCAGTATTATCCCTCCCCTGGTTACTGATACTGAGGCCAAGGGGGGACGTGTGATGGAACTGAAACCAAATCATAGGCTGAGCTGAATTACTAAGACCCTTTCTCTCACTAATCCAAACCAAACAGTGTGGAGCTCACCTAGTGGGCAGCTGTGCTAACATGGGTGGGGAGGGGTTGGGGGCGTTGAGAGAGGAGGAATACCAGAGCCTGTGTAAAGAAGTAGGGGAGTCATGAGATAGAGATGGGATGGCAGGAGCCATGTGGTGCTCGGGCAAGGAGTTCTCTAGGACCCAGGAGTCCTGGGTCCTTTGTTATGTAAACCCATGGGAGTCTCCATATCCTCTTGGGAGATCCATATACATCTGAGCTGGCTTCAGTGGGTTTCTGTACTCAGAAGCTAACGTGCCAGGAGTAAAACACTACGTTGTTTAATGTTCTATTTGAAGATTCAGATAACTCTTGCACTGAAGATTTTGAACAATCAAAAATCATACTGCCTTAGGAAATATATATTGAAATGCTAACTCTATATAAAGCAATTATTTTATAATGTTCACATGTAATCCTCATATAACCCCAACTTGGCATAAATATATAAATATAAAATAAATATATAAACAGAAAGCATCTGAAACTTTTTTCTTTCGTCTCCCATGAAAACACAGAGAAGAAGGATATTAATAATGGACAATAATTTTTTAAAACCATCTTTCTTCATTTTTAAAAAACTTAATATATTATTCAAGACAGATATCCAACTGTCCTTCCTAAATTCAATCTGGCTAAACTCTGTCACAAATTCAAATACAGCCTCTCTCATTCTCCATCTTACCCCAACACTGCCTCTAACTCATCTTTTTATTATTTTAAACAAATTTGTCTCTTAGGCTTTTCTTTCCATTTGTTTTTCATTCTCCATATTCTGAGAGCTAGGAGTTAACTCAGCAAGTAATAAACCTGCCACTGTAAAAAGGAAGTGATAAAAAAAATTGGAGAAACAAAGATTTGCATATTATTGTATTATTATTTCATTTTATCTTCATCACATAGATATTTCATCAGTGTTTAACATAGATTGGGACACAGTGGGATTAATACCTAATCCTCTTTCCCTGGATTGACGTTGCCTGACACTCGGTTTATGTTCACTCATTCATGCCTACCAGCCATGGCTACACTTAAATTGCAACTACCGCATCTAACCACCTAAAAGATAATAACATACTTGGCCTAACATTTCGACTCCCAGGCAGCCATTATTCTCAGGCTGTAACTGAAACCTTAGAGACCCATCTATATCTAAAACAAAATTTTTCAATATTCTCACCCTTATTTACACAGGTCTCTGCTCAAAGTGTAGGGTGGCCTAACCTCTATCCACTGATACAAACTCCTCTCTTCCTACCCAAATCCTTCTGATCTGCCCTCTGAATCTCCTACTCTATGATCGCAAACTCCTCAATATCCTAAGACTATACTTTGAATGTTCATTCCACCTTTTTGCCTTTACTGAAACTTAGTGAAACTTAGCATCTCTTGAGGTCACCCTTTCCCAGCAGTCACTGAAAATGTGGTTTTCTTACAAGAAACTCAGGAGTAGATATAAAATCAGTGCCTTCTCCAATACTAATTCCAGGATATTACTCTCTTCTTATCTTGCACCATCTCCTGTTTTTTGAGGGTCTCACAAATAGGCTGTATCCATCCTCAAGGCGGATTATGTATTATTATAAAACCCTTCTATAGCTGCTCACAGTCGAAATAAAACCTCATATTCTTAACACTGCCCACAATGGTTGCATGTTCTAGTCTCTGCCTACCTCTCCAGCTCCATCTAGTAATATATTTCCCTGCTTCTAATGCCTTGGCCATCTAGCAGTATCCTTCTATAAAATTCTAATACCTTGATCATCTTTCAGTGCCTTAAACAATCCACAAATTTTCTTCCTTTCTCCACTTCACATATTCTGTCTCCAAGTCTGGAAAGTAATTTCTACCATGCTATTCTGATCTTGGCTTTAGTTTTCAAGTTAAACGTCAATTTCTATGAAAGACATTTCCTGCTTTTCCAATACCAATTAAGTCTGCCTGATAGAATCTCATGGCATTCTGTATTTTTTTATCACACCCTTCTTTATTTAATTGCATAAAATAGATACACACATACACACACAATGATAAGGTTAAGATCTGTTTACTAAGTGGACTACAATCTCCAAGAAGACAAAGGTCATATCTGCTTTATTCAGTATTGTATGCTCACAACTTAACTATGTATCTGCCCGTACTAAGTTTCTCTCTCTATCTATACATCTACATTTATCTGTATAAGCTCTGGACTGACTTCCTCACACTGGAAAATAAAATCTAAAACTCAGACTTAAAATTATGTTAAAGGGGCAAAAAAATATGGATAAGGCCATTCTAGCATATGAAAATAAGTTGGTTTTCCACATTATCCAGAGTAGCTCACTGTAATTCTCTGGGCCCAAATCATTCGCTAATAATAAATTATGGCTTTGCCTCAGTTTGATTGCATTGACCTCTTTCGCACATAATTCCCTTTGGAGAACTTGTAGGGAGTAGTGATATTAGTTCATGATAAGATTTAGTATTCCTGTGTCTGGTCAATTTTCATTTTTAATGGCATCCCCTCAGTATTAAAGTCTACCTACCTATAGATACCAGGTTATAATAGCACTTGGATGTATTCCTAAGGGGGTTAGACCATCTACTCCCAGAATGTAGCAAAAGTTTTGCTTCTTTCCTTAAAGTAAGATATTTATATAATCAACAGTAATTTTAAGAATGTAATGATGTTCCCCATGAGGAAGATGGACTGAGAATGTTGGATGGATTAGATAAGGAGATACCAGTTTGGTAGGTATGCATTAGCACAGGGGTAAACGGAAAAGAGGAAAGAGATTCAAGATATATTTTGGGGTCTGTGTCAACAGGACCTGAGAGTTAGTTAATTGGGTGAAAATAGGATGATTAGAGAGCAGCATTCTAGTACTATAATACTTTCATAAAATATATTTATGGAATATATTGAGCCTCCAGATTTTTCTCAGGAAGTCTGCCTGTCTCTAAGATCTCAAGGTGTCATTCCATTTAATACGAAGAATGCATTTTACAGTTTGGGCATATTACTTTTCATGACCAAGGGCAATGCTATCTTAGGACTCCTTCAGGGGTCAGGATGCAGGATGTCAGTACTCAAAAGCTCATGCTCAATATACTTGATTCATGTGGAATAGTAGAATATTTGCAGCAATATATTCAATGTGAAAAAGTTGCACTTTGAAACATGCAGAGATGTATAACCTAATTTCTGCACTTAAGGAAGCCCTACTGGTTTATAAAGGCATTTTTCTGAGCTGGAATAACACAGATGGCTGTCTCAGAGGCAGCTAAGGTAAGTATCCATGAAGTTGTGGACTGCTGAACAAAACTGGTTCACTGCTATGCTAATTACCAGTTAGTTGAACTGTCAATTTCTACTTTAAATTCTTACTAAATGGAGGAAAAAATAGCATGGTGAAAATGAAACTTTAACTACAGCATAGCTTTTTTTAATATATTATTTATTGTTTATACTTGTGTGCCCATCTCGGTTTGCTGTTGGAATAAGATGTACAATAATATTGCAGTGACAATAAAATCATATGGTTACGTAGATAAAACCACACTGTAGAAAATAAAGATTTCTTTGATGTTCACTTCCCTAGCTGCGAAGAGCAGATATACTTGGAAAGATAAGGCAAACCTCCTATAAAGCAATAACTTCTTCATAAGTGACATTATTCAAATTTCTTGATTTAGTTTTAAGTAGAAAGGCAGGATCAAGGGCAGGCTAAGTGTGGCTAAGACTGCAGAGACCAAAGGAAGCTGATGAAGGGAAACAACTGTCCTTGCTCAGTTGGCAAAACAGGTATTTTAATAATTGATAGATGCTGTTAGACCAGGGTTTCTTGACCAGGGTGACCTTTAGGGGTTCCATCGACAACCAGTTTTGTAGGCTGTACAAACTGACAAGTATGCCAGCAAATATGTATTCCTATAGGTGTATTTTTTGGACAAAGGGTTAATACTCAGGTAAATATCCATGTTCTGAAACAGGATCCTCAAACTTTATTGTGTGCAATAATCATCTGGAGAGCTTGCTGAAATCTCCAATTTCTACAATCACTGTGGTGGGAATTTGAGGAGTATCTAACAAAATTAAATATGCATTTAAAATCTCTTTCATCCAGCAATATTTGTTCCAGAAATTCATCTTGAAGATGCATCTTCACAAGTAAGAGACAAGACATGTACTGTTATTCACTATGACATGATTAATAACGGCAAAATATTGGAATATATTTTTTATCCAGTTCTCCCTTCCCCTCCCTATTCATCATTTCTTCCTAGAATTTTTTTTTTTTTTTTTTTTTTTTTTGCGGTACGCGGGCCTCTTACTGTTGTGGCCTCTCCCGCTGCGGAGCACAGGCTCCGGACGCACAGACTCAGCGGCCATGGCTCACGGGCCCAGCCACTCCGCGGCATGTGGGATCTTCCCAGACCGGGGCACAAACCTGCGTCCCCTGCATCGGCAGGCGGACTCTCAACCACTGCGCCACCAGGGAAGCCCCCTAGAAATATTAATTTAGCACCTACTGTGCTCAAGGTTCTGGGAATACAACAGGGAATTCTAAGGTATCTAACCTCTACTTCTAGAGGGAATAAGGAGCAATATCATTGAAGATAAATGTGCTTTACAACTTATGAATACTCAGAGATGGTTGGGTTGGGTAGCTCTGCAGATTGTTAATTGATAGAAGCAGTATCTTCTAACAAACTCTTGTTAGTGTCATAGTCAAAAAATTAAAAATAGGCTATTCAATCACGGTGATCTTTTCCCAATTTTAGTAATTTCTAACTTGGAGGCCAATTAGTTTTGCAAAGAGAACAGATTGTTTAAATCTTGTATTAGAATTTTTCCTTGAAAAGTCTCAGGTTATTGTTTGCTTCTCACCCTTCATGACATTCTTCTAAATCAGTGTCTATAATATTTACCTTTCCATGTCAATTTAGTAAGCTATAGTCTCCAGTTTTTCAGTCAAACACCAACATAGGTGTTACTGTGAAGGTGTTCTGTATATGTGATTAACATCTAGAATCATCTGACTTTAAGTAAAGATGATCCTCGATCATCTGGATGGGCTTGATTGAATCCGTTGAAAAGTTTAAAAGCCAAACCAAGGTTTCCCTGAAGAAGAAATTCCCAATGTGGACTGCAGCATCAACTCTTGTTCAATACTTCCAGCCTGCCTTCCCAACTGCCCGCCCTAAGCATTTTCATCTAACTAGCTAGCTCCCACAACTGCATAAACCAATTCCTTACAAGAAAACTATACATATTTATTATTCCTACTAGTTGTATTTTTTTTTCTTCTGGTGGAAATCTGACTGATACAGTGCCTAAAAATTATTTAGGAGAATACCTCTCCATTAAGTAAGAATTTAAAATAGAAATTGACAGTTCAGCTAACTGGTAATTAGCATAGCAGTGAATCAGATTTGGTCAGCAAACCAAAAGGAGAAAAAACAGAGGTCCTGAGGACATATTCTGGATCCTTAAATCCAGCCATCCAGCCATCCAGCCATGCCGAACGAAGTCAGCACTGCTTGTTTTATTCAGGAATCTGAGCCATTAAATTTCTCCTTTTTGCTTAAGCTGATTTAAATGGAGTTTTCTAACATATATAACTGAAAATTTTTTATATGATAAATATTCATTGTTAAGGTAAATGGTAACTGAAATACCTATCACCACTACAGGAGAAATAGAAGTCAAATGTTCTACTAACAAAGGCATTGTGAAATTATTACTTAGGAAAGTTAGCAATTTAAAAGACAAATATGACTACTATAAAATAATTTTGTTTGATTTAAATAAAAGGAAAACTTATTTGAGTAATCAATGATTTTTATCAATACTCAGAAAATTCAGAAGTTTAAGATTACAATATCTGCAATTCCAATAAATGCTCCCGAACTTTATTTTGCTTTGCCACAGGGAACAGCACAAGTAAAGTAAGTTCATATCCCATTATGAATAAAAGCAATGAGCCATTAGAAATATATGTAATCTCCATCTGCCAGTTGACCTGTTTCATATATATATATATATATATATATATATATATATATATGAAACACACACACACATACAGATAATCCCTGACTTAATTATGGTTTAACTTACGATTTTTTGACTATACAATGGTATGAAAGTGATACTCATTGAGTAGAAACCATACAGTAGCCCCCCTTATCCATGGTTTCACTTTCCACGGTTTCAGTTACCCACGGTCAACTATGGTCCAAAAATATTAAATGGAAAATTTCAGAAATAATTCATAAGCTTTAAATGATGTGCCATTTTAATAGTGTAATAAAATCTCACACTGCCTTGCTCTGTCCCACTCAGGACATGAATTATCCCTTTGTCAGCACATCCATGCTGTATATGCTACCCAACCATCAGTATAGTAAAAGAATATATATAGGCTTCAGTACTAACCCCAGTTTTAGGCATCCACTGGGGGTCTTGGAATTGTATCCTTTGCAGATAAGAGGGGGATACTGTACTTCAAACTCTGAATTTTAATGTCTTCCTGGGCCAGCAATATGTGGTACTTACTCTCATATGATGCTGGGCAGTGGCAGCAGTCACAGTTCTCAGTCAACCACATGATCACGAGGGGAAAAGACCAATACACTTACAGCCATTCTGTACCCATGCAACCATTCTGTATTTCTTTTTTTTTTTTTTTGCGGTACACGGGCCTCTCACTGCAGCGGCCTCTCCCGTTGCGGAGCACAGGCTCCGGACGCATAGGCTCAGCGGCCATGGCTCACGGGACCAGCCGCTCCGCGGCATGTGGGATCTTCCCAGACCGGGGCACGAACCCGCGTCGCCTGCATAGTCAGGCGGACTCTCAACCACTGTGCCACCAGGGAAGCCCTCTGTATTTCTTTTTCAGTACAGCAGTCAATAAATTACACGAGATATTCAACACTTTATTTTAAAATAGGCTTTGTGCTGTATGATTTTTGCCCAACTGCAGGCTAATGTAAGTGTAAGAAGTATTCTCTCTTTGCTCATATATGACCTTAAACTTCTCACAGGGAATGTGTTAAGGCCACTTTTAAACTACTGTTAGGCAGTGGGTCTGCTAACCAGAAATCAGGAATGGTAAACAAAGATTTACTTCAAGTGATGCTATCCAAAGGAAAAAGAAATCAAATTCAAAAGGCAGTGGCAAATTGTACCGAATGAAAATAAACTCTGAGCTAATGTTGACCTCTATACCACCCTGATGAAATTATATTTTCTCCACCTTGGATAGTAGAATTATTAAATTATAATAAAGGCCTGAGAGATGAAATGTTTTGTCCAGTATCATATATAGATAATTAATTACAAGGTTTGGTTTAAAACTCCAGGTCTCTTCATTTATGGAAATGTGCTGTGCTCAACTTCCTCTCAATAGTTCCCTGTTCTCCTGTAGTGTTACACGCTTAAAAAACTAAAATTCTTATAGTTCTAATTATATTGAATTTTAACTATCATTTATAAATACCAAAAACAGAATTTAGACTTTCTACCTTGCTTTTCCAAATAGAAAGTAAAAGTTTGGGGAAAAGTAATATCAGTTGTGTCTATAGTATACAAAATATTTTTGTCTGATAAACAAATGATAGCAATAACAGCACTGTATTTTTAAGTTTCTCCTGGAGTACCTGGACCATTGAAATAACTGTAGGCAGAGCTCTAACGTGCTGAGAGACTGTGAAAGGTTAATTGATGCATGTGCATCAATTTTCCTCCATGTGTAAATAACGATGGTAACACTCATATGTAAAGTGCGACAAAATTGCTGACAGCGAGCACAGCAGACTCACAAGCTTTTTTATATGTGAGCACACTATATAACTGTGCAAAGAATGATGCTCTAAAAACCTGTAATCCGAGTTTGGTTTTATTTCCATCTTCCCTTCCTCTCTTCCTCTCTCTCTTTTAATCAATAGTTATGAGAAGTTTTTTAAGACAGATTTCTCCATTTCCATTAGAACCTATACCAGTATGTACATAAATGCTCATCTGAGTGTAATCATTAAAGTGAAAGTTAATTGGTTAAAGTTAAAGCACTAAATTCAGGTAAATTCATTTCATGAAGAAATCGTCAAACTCCTTGTGAAAGATAATCTCACTTATCATGAGGTATACTACACAAATTATTTGAAATCCAGTATTAGATTATAAGCAATTTAAAAGCAAGGACTACTTACAAAACAGAAATAGACTCACAGACATAGAAAACAAACTTATGGGTATCCAAGGGGATGGCGAGGGCAGGGAGAGAGATAAATTAGGAGTTTAGGATTAATATATACATACTACTGTATATAAAATATTATAGATAAACAACAAGGACCTACTATATAGCATAGGGAACTATATTCAATATCTTATAATAATCTTATAATGGAAAAGAATCTGAAAAAGTATATATATATATATATATATATATAAAACTGAATCACTTTGCTGTACACCTGAAACTAACAAAACATTGTGAATTAATTATACTTCAATTTAAAAAATGTTTAAAAAAAGCAAGGACTACAATCTTTATGGAATAATCCTGAAGTCAGATATAAATCACTTCCAATTTTTTAAGTATCTGACCAATATCATAAAGTCTGAATTTTCACCCCAAAATACCCAACTAATATTTGTCTAGTGCCAAGTAATTTCAACTCTGATTCCAAGTAACTATTTGATTCTGAGGAAGTTACTTAACTTCTAGGCCCTAGCTTCTTCGTAAGAAAACTTATAAAAATATTGCCCAGGTAAGAATGCATTTTGCTGAATTAAATGAGATATAGTGTTTAGTATGTAGAAGATACTCAACCCGAACATGTTTTCCTCCTTCCTCTGTTCCACACTTCTGATTTCACATGATGCTGTTTCTTTTTAATTGAGGGTTTGGGGATAATAATAGGAAATAGTGGTAAGTTTATATACAGGATTTTCAAGTTATACATGTCAGTTTGCTGGAGGAATAAGTACTTGCCAAAAAACTCTGATTTTGGGTGGTAGTTGGGGGGTAGACCTAGTTGATGAGCCTCACTTCCATGCGAAATAAGCTAATGAATCCAAATATTAATTGAACATTTTAGGCTATAGAAGAGAAAGGGAGATGCTGCTAAGAGGCACAGTACAACTTCAATGGAATAAATGCTTGCTGAACCCCAGCAATGTGCACGCACAGTGCAAGGTACTGATGGTAAAAGTCAAAGAAGGGCCCTCTGTCTACCATCAAGGTTTCATAATCTCCACAGCTTTGCTAGAAACTTGCTATAAATTGAATATGTTGAGAGCTCTTTGAGAAAATACAAGTTCATTCTTCAAATAAAAGGCCACCACTGAATATAATATAGTTAAGATTTTCATAAGGAATTTTGTGGAATTGTATATTTAAAACTACTCACCATTTTTGTCTGAATAAAGATCTGATTTAGTAATGACAAAGGAAAAAAGATAAATGAAAACTTCTCTGGATGAAACATAAAAAAGAAAGATCTCTATACATCCATTCCAGGATAATTCTTCTTTTACATTTGTGATAAATAGTTGGAGAGGAATAGCACACTAAAATCTCCAAGTTAGCAAATCATACTAAGCTTTTAATAAAAGAGTAGTGGAATGCCAAGCCAGTATGCACAAACTGTAGGAAAATCTTAAGAGGCTATAGCTTGGCAGGAAAATGTTGTATGAGGTTCAAATGAGCAAACTTAGGGTAATGCATTTAGGGACAAGTATTCAAAATTATTTGGATAGCAGGCTGATCTCTGCTCTTATTACTTATTCAATTGGTCCACACAGGTGATCTCATCTTACTGTCTTTATTCTAAATGGTTTGTTGAGACTACATTCAGAACAGATGATTCTCTGAGGACATCAACCCAATGTGCTGCAGTGGCCAAAACAGGCAGGGCATAATCAAGAGGAGTATTAGAAATAAAATGGAAACTATTATCCTACCTACATAACTCTGGAGAGTTATGTAGTTCCATTTTACGGAAACTATCATGGAGAATTTTAAGTGGAATTCTGTGATTAGTTCTAGTTGCAGTGCTCCTTGAAAGCTATAGTAAACCTCAGTGAAGCCTTTAACATAATCCATGATCAGATGTGACAATAGTGGTAGAGTAGGGGTAGTACTGGGGTAGGCAGGTGAGCCTGCCTTGTAGAAACAGAACAAAATGATTGTATTTCTGATAGTGAAGACAAAGGTTGAAAGCAGCTCTGAACAAAACCTATAAAGTAATTGAGTTTTAATAGGCTCTACCAGTCATAATTCACTGTGATCTTCTTCCCATAATTCTTGCTACAGGGGATGGGCCAAAATGGACATACTTATGTGACCTCACACTAATCCTCCCCAACCAGCACCCTTAATAACAAGTGACCTTTCAAGAATAGGAATCTGGCCCAAGAGTAACCAGTACATGTCTTATACATAAACTAATCACCAAAATTAATCAATTCTCTTGGGATTGTGACCCAGGGAGTCTACAACTGTTAGTGGGAAAAAGAAGGAAGAATATCCTGATAAAAAATGTTCTCATAATGAAATCCATTTCCAGCTTTCGTCTCCATCAGTCCTTATTAATCTTTTGGTATTGAATGTCCTCAAGAATTTCTATACTGTATTTAATCATATAATAACATCTTTGGTTACCACTGTTTGAGGGGTCTGTGTTCTTATAGTTAAACAAGCCCGACTAAAATACAGGAAAAGCATAAACATGTTAAATAAAACTTAACATACTTATTATTAAAATTGTGTTAAAATAAATGGGGGTGAAGTGAAGAGTAAGAAAAAGGAATAAAAACAAACCCCAAAACTTTGTCCATTAAATAGCACAGTACTGAATAAGACAGACACGGTTCTTCCCTTATCGTGAGAGGTGCAGTATAGCATGGTAATTAAGATTATGGGCTTACGGTAAAGACTATCTTAGTTAAAATTCTGATTAGATCGTTTATTAGTTGTGAACAAGTTACCTAACCTTGCTATGGCTTCAATAACTCACCTGCAAGATGGAGGAGAAATAAGTATTTTTATATGGCTGCTCTGAGGATTAAACAAGTAAATAGATGAGAAGTTCTTACTACCATGTCTGACATTCAAAAAAAAATCTTAACATTAAAAAATTAATTATTATTATAAGCTAAAAATTAAAATAGATATGTCCACAGAGAGCAAGTTTCACCCAGTATGGACATTCCCTTTATCTTATGTGGAGTCTAAATATGTCATATGAATTTCAGAACAAGCAAAATATTAAGGAAATTTACATAAAAGTGTTTTTAATGTACTGATCACATCTATTAAACGGAATATGTCAGTAATGAACCAGAGAGAAATGCCAAATTTCTGACACATTATCATATTTGGTTGTTGTAGTTTAATTTGTACGTAATTTGCTCTGGTCTCAGCTAAAAAAGGAGAGTAAAGATTCTTTTTCCTTTGTGTAATCTGTGCCAATTATCTCATCATTTACCATTTTGTTTGAGACTCATCTATACATACCTTCCATTTCTTAACTAGATTATAAGATTCTTGTGGAATAGAATTATGTCTTATATTTCTTGTCCCCCTCCAACTTATTTTGAAAATTCTCAGATTTTAAGGTGAAAGATTACCTTTTATGCAGATGCACCAATTGTTAAAATGTTGTCCTTAGAGAGAAGGAAGGATGAACTAGAAAGTAGGGAGAAAGAGAGGAAAGAAGGGAAGAGAGACAGACAGAAAGAGAATATGTATATATGTGTGTGTGTGTGTGTGTGTTTATTACACACATCCAGACACACACTATTTTTTTTTCCTGCTAAACCATTTGAAATAAATTGCAGACATCATGATATTTCACTTCTACATGTATTTCCTAAAAAATGGGACATTCACTTATGTAACCTCTTATGTGCTGAATCATTTCCCCCCCCCACCAAATTCATACATCAAAGCCCTAATGCCTTGCACCTCAGAATATGACTGTATTTGGAGATAGGGTCTTTAAACAGGTAATTAAGTAAAAATAGGGCATTAGGGTTGCCCTAATCCAATCTGGTATCTTTATAAGAAAAGGAAATTTGAATATGATATTATTATATATTATTGTATATGTATAGATAATTATACGAACATACATTTTTCTATGACCAAATATATATTATATATAAATAAACCTTTATACATATATAAATTGTCTCAAGAACCAAAGAAAAGCAGCACTACGAAAAATTCTGCACAAATAAGAAGTAAGTCACGTGAGGATTACACACCACCCAGTGGCATAGAAAGGACCCAGCAATGAGGCAGCCCCTTTGATTTAATCCATCTCTTCATGAACAGACACCTGGAGCAGCCAATCAATGGAAGTTCCTTCAATAAACAGCAGGGTGGTAGGTGGTATCAAAAGTATCAGTCATCAGAAGATTGCTTATTGCTCTGCACTCCGATGGGTTTGCTGCTGCCAATGATACATAATATGTATGGAAATGAGAAGGGACTTCTTGGCGGCTATTGAAGTGGTCTAAAGATACCAGTGTTTGCAGAAAATAGCCATCTACTTATATACCACGAAGGGTAAATACAGACTTCTGGTGGCAGAAATGCAGATTCATCAACCTGAATTTCAGAGAAATATAATGTAAAATATAGTCTAAATAACCAGACTATCCCCTCCAAACTTTCAGTTCTTCTAAATAGACCAGAGTCTGTTGATTTAAAAATATAATTTAGCATTCACTCAGTGTCACAAAGAAGACTGATGTCTACTCATTTAAAAATACTATTTAGCATGTATTCAGTGTCATGCATTCTGCTGGTACCCAGGACATACAGAGAATAGGGTGATGTTCACTACTTCTGATTTGTGTTCATTCTGGTGCTCACTTACCTTCCATCCCTCAATCAGCCTATTAGACACCAAGAATAAAGCAAGGAAGGGACAAGTTGGCCATTCTACCAAGACTTTCTGTAAGGAGGGAAAATCTCTCCATTCAGGTTAGACTTTCTAAAATGGATCATATCCCACCTATGTAATGGTGAATTTTGATCTTGGTGTAAAATTTATGAACATTTTTAGCCAGATTGAGGCATATTCACCTGTTTGATGTCCATTCAATCACCAGATATTCATATAGTACATACTAGGGGACAGCAATGTACAATGAACCAGAGCCAGATAGATTAAAAAGACAGTTTCTGCCACCAAAGAGCTCAGAGAGTAGTAGGAAATCATTCATGCAAACAAACAAGTAACACTCAAGATGAACACAGCCCCAAAAGGGGAAGAAATGCCTATATCTACCAGGGGGAATCAAGGAAAACTTTAGAATGTGAAGCTTGACTGAGGACCTAAAGAGAGAGTAGGTGTCTGCCAGGTTGATTTAGGATGAGCTAGAGGTGTGTGCAAAGCCCAGAGAAGGACTGAGCCCGTGGAACTTCAGACACCAGTCCTGTTCACAGAGCTACTATCATGGATGAGATTCTAAAAATGCTCTCACATATGTCTTATTTTTCACCCTTACAACAAGCTTTTGATGGTAGACATTATCATTCCTAAGGAAACTGAAGTTCAAAGAGATTAAATAATTTGTCCAAAATTACATAACGTGGAAGAGAGGTAGGCTTAAACCCTAGTTTTCTGTACTTATTGAAGGGGCTCTTCTCATCTCCACAAAGAAGTTTTTTGAACCATTCCAAATCATAAGGGTAAAATAAAATTTTAAGAAAAATGTACTCTTCCCAAGCCACTTTTTAAAAAAGTTCTGCTTGAAAATGAGGGCTCCAGACTGCGAGATTACTAAAGAAACACATCTGAAATTTAGCTGCTAAAATCCTTTCATCCATTAGTGGCCACAAGCAGCTTTTTATTATGTGGGGGTGAAAGAGACATTTCTTTCAGGAGGTCATAAGTCTTAGGAGGACTAATGTCATTTTGCCCTTGTCAAGTAGGTAGCATTGTTGAGTGCCTACTCTTTCGAGGTAGTATAATAGGTGCTGCTGGAAAGGGCAAGGTAAATAGAAGGCATGGTCTATGTATTTGTTTCAGGTACTGTCAGAGAAAGCAGCACTATGGTGTTCCAAATAAAAATAATAAACTTACTGGTCCTTTAAAATCAATGTCAAAATGACTAGGGATATCATGCTTTACTTTGGCAACTTATGCTAGAAGACAATACTCAAGGGCCATAGCCAGTTGGATGCATAGCCCTCTGAGATGAGATAAAAGGATTTGTCTAGACCTTAAAAAAAACAAAAAGTCATACAAGTTATATCTTTATCAGTCTTATAAAGCTTTTCCATGACTCTTATACATAGTCTCAGAGAAAATGGAGTAACATAAAGCCTTCCAACACTTTAAATGACTACCTGGCAATACTCTCTCAACATCTGGATATCCTTAGAATGTGATGCAGTCTTGTAGAGTCTAAAGTCCTTGAGAGTCTGAATGGAAGGCTAATAGCAGCAACAATATTCACAGCAACCCTTCAGGCACAGTGGACTGTTATTTCCGGAGGCTCAATGCTGCGTATTGTTTTCTGTGATTTGAAATCCCTCTGAATGTCTTTCTCACTGTGTGAGCCTCCTTCATTTCACTACCCAATCCTACTCCTTTTCTACCTGGCTAAAATTTGTGTAATCCTAATACTTAGCTAATACATTCTTTTGTAATTTAGTTCACTGAGAATAATTAAACACAGCACTGAAAACCTAATACGCTATTTTGCAAACCATTTGCAGAAAAGTAACAATAAAGCGTTTCATGTAAATGATTCCAAATCCGGAAAATAAAAGTATGAGATTATATCTGACAGGAACCATACAGGCTTTCCGTTCCTCCAAGAATTATAATAATCTCATGCTCTGAGTTGTGCACGGTGTTAGCATCTTTTCAATGCATTCTGGTAGGTGTATCTTATTTTGAGTTTCCCAGACGCAAACCCTGACACAAGGCTTAGGGTATGAGGAAGGCAGTAAAGGAAAACACCAGTAGGAGAGTGAAGAAGTGAACAAGGAAAGGAAGACAGCCATTGAAGAGTGTGCTGTGAAGCCAGCTCCCACAGTAGGAGACTAGAGTTGACTCCCACTGAAGAAACCTTGGAAACTGGGGTAAAAAACACAACTCAGAGTTATCTCAGTTAAAGGGAAAGGGAGGGGAAGGGGAAGGGTAAGCTGTGACAAAGCGAGAGAGTGGCATGGACATATATACACTACCAAACATAAAATAGATAGCTAGTGGGAAGCAGCCGCATAGCACAGGGAGATCAGCTGGGTGCTTTGTGACCACCTAGAGGGGTGGGATAGGGAGAGTGGGAGGGAGGGAGACGCAAGAGGGAAGAGATATGGGAACATATGTATATGTATAGCTGATTCACTTTGTTATAAAGCAGAAACTAACAAACCATTGTAAAGCAATTATACTCCAATAAAGATGTAAAAAAAAAATTTAAAAAAAAGGGAAAGGGAGCTGGGATATTTTTATAGTACTGATACCACCCATCCATTATGGTTGAGGCTAGAGCTCTTAGGCTTAATTCCCTGCCATGTCTGGCCAAGCACAAGGCAGCAAGGGAGTCAGAGCTGTGAGAGAAAACCCCCAGGCGAAGAAGTACAAGTGCTGGTGATTGAAAGTTGAGCCATTGTTCACTGAAGTGATAACAGCAAATGGACATGTGGGGTCCCTTACGGTGTCTGCAATAGTAGTAAAAAGAGGTTAGATTCTTGTAATCAGGATATCCTAAGAAATAATTCAGGATAAGGATATAAATTAAGTGCCAAGTCAAATCAACTGGTAGTGCCCTTCACAGTGCTAGAGCTCTATGCTAAGAAGGCTCCTGAGCCCTTATACTGGGTCCGCAGAAAATACTGGATTAGAAATTTTGGCCATGAGCCCAGCAATGGTTAGTAGTGATTCATTCACTATGTATGTCCTATTCTTTGTTTAGAAAATCTCCCCAATCCTTATGTGGTTAGCTTATCAAGAAGAATAATCCATCAGTTTAATGTTGATAGCAAAATAGTGAAAACAAAAGCAAGAAGACTGCTTCAGCTAGCTAGAAGAGCTGTAAATACTGACTAAAAGACAAACTTGTGAACAAATTTGGAAATTCCTACCCTTTTTCTTGTGTTGAGAAACTTAGTCCATAAATAAATTAAAAGTTTTGTGAAAGTATAAATTTGAATTAATTATAAAACTTGTAGGCAGTGAACTTTTCCTTGCTCTAAGTTGCATTATTTACTGTTACCAACTAGCTAAAATTGTGACAAATGGTACACTTTTAGAAATATCCAGTATAGAAATGTCAAAAGCCTTTATTCAACGGTTTCAATATTCTACATTTCTTTTATGTAAAGTTTATAGATTTGATGAATCCTTGCACAAAATAGATTCAAATCTAGCTTCTATTTTATGCCAGGTTAGAACTCTTTAAAGGCAAAGTGATCTGCACCTCCAAGAAAGACATTTTAATTCACTCTAATGAAGTTCATATTTTACTAAAGAATTAAATGAGATGTTATGAAGCTGCCTCCCAGTCACTTTTTTAAACGTTGGTTAGGTTTGAATGTATACCTTGGGTTGAGGGGAACTTTGAATTATTCATTCTGTCATGATACATATTAGACGTATGAACGACTTGTGTTGATAAATAAGGAGATTTGACGGCAAAGACTGATTATAAAAAAATAAAGATTGAAAATAAGAAGAGATGATAAAAGACTGTATATACAGTTCCTTCGATTGCATTTCTAGTCTCTGATAATGCTAATTTTCGGGGGGGGGAAGTAAAGTTACCCAATTACGTTTGGAGGTTAGTAGGCATGTTGGAGCTGCTGGATCAGTCAGGCTTGGTCAATCATCATTTTCTTTTCAAATCCAGAACCTCAGTTTGTTTGTGTCTCCAACATAGTTCAGGTAGAACAGATGAGTATGAAATAAGCACTGACAGACACAGAGAGGGAGAGTGGTCAGAGCCAGATAATGCAGAGATTTTTAGGCCACTTGAAAAACTTTGGCTTTTACTCTGGATGAAATGGAAAGCCACTGGAAGAGTTTGAGCAGAGAACCAACACTTAAACATAAATGACCTACTTATGTAAAAAAAAAAAAAAAAAATCACTCTGACCATTGCGAGGAGAATAGCAGGACAAGGGTTGGGTTTAGGAGACGAATTTAGAAGCTATCATAATAACCAAAAAGTAGGCAAAAAGACAATGACGGCTTCAATGAGAGTTGCAGGTGATGGTAAGAGTAGCTGGATTCTTAATATTTTGAAGTTATAACTGGCATCCTTTGCTGATTTATTGGATGTAGATGTGAGAGAGCGATAGGAATCAAAGATTTTGACTCAAACATCGTGAGAAACTGAGTTACAATATTTGAACAGTTCGAATTTGGACTTATTAAGTTTATTACGGCTAAAAGATATCCGAGAGGAAATGTCTAGATAGTTGGATATTCGAGTCTGAAGTTCAAGGGAGAGGTCAGGTAGAAGATATAACTTGGGAGTAATTAGTGCATAAATGCTATTTAAAGCCATGAGGCTCGATGGGCTCCCCCTAAGGAATGCGTGTAAACAGAGAAGACGAAATTAAGAGTGAACCTGGGCTGCTCCTACGTTTGCAGTTCAGGGACACAAGGAAAGAACATACAGGAGGCTGGAAAAGTGAAGTCTGTGAGGTAGAAGCAGAACGAGGAGCTAGTGGGATCCTTGATGTTAAGTGAAGACAATTTTTCAAGGAGGAGAGACATTCAACTGTGACCGATGTTGGTGAGAGTTCAAGTAAGATATGAAATGAAAACTGATTATTGAATTTAGACATATTTGGCAGATCGTTGACCTTGGTGAGAGTGGTGTCAGTAGAGAAGCAAGGGCGAAATCCTGACAGAAGTGGTTTAAGACAGAAATGGATGAGAGGAATTGGCATGCAGGAGAGACATCTCTCATGATGATTTTTTTCTGTGAGGCGAAGAAGAAGAAAAGAGTAACGGGTGTCAAGATTCTTCTTTTTTTTGGTAGCATATTAGTGGGAATTATGGCATGCTAGTAACCTATAGGAATGATAAAGGAGCAAATATGATGCAATAAAAAGAGAGAATGATGCTTTTAAGTAGCCAAGAGTAGAAGGAAACTAGTAATGAAGGGAAGAAACCGGCTTGAGGTAGGAGCATAGACAGTGTTCTCAAGGTACCAGGAAGAGAAGCAGACAGTTTAGGTCCTATAGACATGGTGGACAGGAGATAGTTTCATATGGAAGTTCACTTCTGCTGCATGTATTTTCTCACTGAAATAAGAGGGAAAGACATCAGAGGAGAATAAAAAGTCGGGAGAAGGTGGAAGTTGAAAAGAGAAGGGACAGTGTGGGATAACGTAGTTTAGGAGGAGTAACAGTTTGGAAGGAAATATATAGTAGAATTTCTGGGTTATAATATTGCCCACTCAGAGGACAGTGTTTAAGAATTTCTAATTAGAATAATGAACATTATTGTTTGTGTCTTGTTTGCTGTTTTTAAGCTTATGTATTATTTGCTGCTTCTGTCTACGATTAACTGCCTCAGTGCAAGTGTGAAGCTGTGGAGAGTTTTAAATTTGTAACTGAAAAAATCAGTTTATTATTAATATTTGAAAAGTTTCATTGTGATATCTTCTTCAGATCAAATCACACAAACAGCAACAATTGAACTTAGTAGTACCCCCAAAGGGTGAGAGACATAAAGAGAGAGCATTAAAATGCATTATTAAGGTCTAAAATTACTTACACACATTCTGGTACCTGTATGATAGACTGGGAGTCTTATAAGTACTCACTTCAATTATGCAAACAAGTTTTAAAATGTCATTATGTTTACTATAAAGTCTAAAATATTAAATGGTCTTAAATATGAAAAAATACCATATTTAACTATTTTAAACTTTAAAATTAATTTTAGAATGAAATGACCTTGCCCAAGCCTTATAACAATGAAATTATACCTAAAAATATGTTCATGGGGCAAAATGTTTAAATCACCTCATTTTAGTGTTTAAGGGCGTCTTAAAGACCAACTGCATTCACATCTGGCTTCCAGATGTTTGAAATGAAGTAGGACACAAATAAAGTTAAGTGACATAATTAAGGCAGACCAGAGACTAGACCTTACTATGAGTTGTTCATTGGTGTTCCTAAGAACAAAACAACAAAAACCATTAAATCTTTCCAACTGACCTTTTGGGGCTAAAGAGCATTCTGTTGGGGACTTGCTAGTTTATGCATACATCTACTTCCCTGTTGTTCTAGGCCATGCTGAGAAAGACATTCATTATAATAGCGCCAGCATTTCTGCTCATACAGTTCTTGTCTGGGAACTCAAGAAAAGATTTTTAAATTGGAAAGGATAGAGATACACTCTAAGGACAAAGGCAAACTCAGCTTCAACGGATTCGACAAAGTTGTAGACACCTGCAAAACAGCTATAGCAAAGAATCAGCCACAACTACTGTACCACAAAGAGGCAGTCTTTGGAAGGAAAGGCTTTGAGCAGATTGTCAGGTATAATGTATAAGAGCTGAAATGTGTTAGGATATCAGTTGTAAAAGTAAGGGCATATGATAACTACGGGCACTAGAGAAACAATGTTGGTTACCAAAATACAGGCTTTTGCATGTGGTACTAACTGAAACAAAGCTCACAATTAAGATATTGTCATATTTGAAAATTATAGGTCAAACACATAACCTAGACTAAATTCTCCCAGGATTAAATTTCTTTTAAATGAGAACTTGAAGAATTCCGCCTGTGATGTACTTTCACTAGGGTCCTCCATTTCTTTCTTATTCTTTTCTCATCTTGATCACACTTAGTTCTATTCTATTTCAATTCTTAACCCAAACCATACCATTTTCTTTACATCTTAAGCGCATTATGGTACAGTTAAGAAGTGTCTTTGGCAGACTTTCAAGTAATGACAAGAGCATCTGTTCTCAATGTGACTGATTTGTCTGTGCCATCCAGCTGCCCACTGATCTCACAGTTTCAGCGGGTGTTACTATCTAGGCAGGTGCTCCCTTGCTGGTTCCCATCCTCATATCATGTTCTGTGTGCACTCCTCACAAAAAGGCCTGCAAGTTCATCAGGATACTCTTCCCAGACTGACGAACACCATTTGGTCAAGGAGAGATAAAAAGCAATTCTACACCCTCCCCTCCCCAAATAATTCGACCATAGCCTTCTTATTTCTTCATGATTTATTTTCAGGTGTCAGTAGCCGGGTGAAATTTATTTGCTGAGTATTTCCTGTGCCGTTTAAAGCTGAGGGTTTAATTTAGACTTGGACCTTGAAGAATAAATATCTCTTTCCTATTATACCTGCTCATATCAAATATGCTCAATCAAATTAGGTCCAGATTACAGTTATGAAACCTTTTATGAGAACAAAGGCATTCACACCAGCAAATATTTTCTAGAGGGAATGCCCATACAAAACAGAGCGTGCTACATTTTTTTGCCAAAAATCCTTTTTTAGAGAAAGTAAGTCCTTAGGAGTAAGATCAGCTGAATAATTAAGTAACACATTAAATATAGAAAACTTAGACTTTGTTTTTGATAACATACCCTAAGGTTAATAGGTCAATACTGAAGTTCATTCTGAGTTAAGTGATCCTGGTATATATTTTGTCTTGTGAAATAAGGCCTATAGCAAGAAATACACCTCTAGAGGCCTTTAGACGACGGCATTATAGTAAATGACAGATCACATGAAGTGAGAAGTTAAAGTTGGCCCTTCACTGAGAACAGTCCAACAGAAGGTCTCCTTAAATATATGTTCCTGAAAAATATACATATTTCAGGGGCATAAACACATGCCCCTGAAAGGGGCAAGCCATTTCTTGCTAGTCAATTCTTTTTTTTTTTTTTTTTTGCGGTATGCGGGCCTCTCACTGCTGTGGCCTCTCCCGTTGCGGAGCACAGGCTCCGGACGCGCAGGGTCAGTGGCCACGGCCCACGGGCCCAGCTGCTCCACGGCATGTGGGATCTTCCCGGACCAGGGCACGAACCCGTGTCCCCTGCATTGGCAGGCGGACTCCCAACCACTGTGCCACCAGGGAAGCCCGTCAATTCTTGGTACATTATTAAAATCCTGTACTTCCTAGGTATAGCAGCTGACACACAATGGGCTCTCAGTCAATATTTGTAAGATAATTAAAAGCTGTCAGTTTTTTATATAACACATATTTCTTAACTTTCTAAGCTTATTATATGATTACAGAGTTAACCACTGAATTCTGTTCAAAGGCAATCTTTCAACAGAAAATGGAGAATATGTCTACAGTGATTTATTTGTTCAGAAGATTTTATGCTTCCATGAAATTTTTAAAATAAAAAACTCCATGCATTAACAAAATAATAATCTTCAAATGCTAATCATTTTCTTTACCAATTATCAAAATCTCTTAAGCAAATATCAGTCAATTGATGGTGCTTCAAAAAGGAGAAGAAAGAGGAGGAGGAAAAGGAAGAACCAGGAGAAAGAGAAAGAAAAAGAAAATTGAATTTAACTGAATTGTAGGTGGCTTATAGTTAATTTTAGAAACGTTATATAGCAATGTCCCATTCATCTTGCCCACCTTTTACAAACTTAAATTTAAAATGGTGGCAATAATTTGCCTTTTTATAATAAAATTTCAAAATTATTTAAAAATAAAAGAATTTATTTTTTCTCCATTACATGATAGGCTGAATTTCAAATAATATTTTTTTCCTGAGAAATACTGAAGATAAAATGGATGTTTTCAATGTTTTCTCAATATAAATACGTTGGTTCAAATAAGAATAAAGTACTGCAGCTCTCAAACAATTTTTTTTAATTTATAAAATGAAAAAGATAAAATATATTTGTGATTGTCAATTAAGTTAACAAATTAAATGAGCCTAGAACTATGGTTGTGAAATAATAAATTCTCAATGAATGATAGTTGCCCTCTCCTGAATATTTTAAGTTGAAAATCTATGGGGAATAATGACGATAATTCATTGCCTGAACTTGAGCAGACAATACAACTTCCTTGAGCCTTCCTTGTTCTATCTTGAAATGGTCAACATAAAAACATGCTTTGTACTTCATATGATTTTTGTGAAGATCAAGTGAGATAAACATGAAAGCTCCTGAGAATTATAAATCCATATTCAAATGTAGTAGGAGATCAGAAACTGAAATATCTCTCTATTCTTAGATTTCTAATTCATAGTACTTATCTTTAAAACCGACTATAAAAATATTTTGGTATGACAGGAAAATAAAATATCATACACGGATTCAAACAAGGAAAATGCTTATTTATTATTATTTAAATACCTATATTCAATTATACCCTGATATTCGTCCTTGTAAATGCTAAAGAGCTTCTTTGAAATCGGCTAATGTGAATTTCTACTTAATTATTGTACAGTGTCAAGTGGTACTATTTATAAAATACTAGGCATTATAAAAAAAATATGGTTACAGACACATTCAATATATCCTAGAGTACTTTTATAACTACTGTTTACCTATACCTGATCCTCAGATTTCTCAACTGTTTTTGTTCAGGCTATTAGCTCCAACTCTGTAATGAAATGGCATCTTAGCTAGCATGATGACCTCAGGCCTCAGCACTCCATGTGAATTAAGAAAAAAAATCTAACATGTTGAATATGATATCCTCCTCACCTACGAATTCAGTAAGGCTACTAATAGATATTTTCAATATCCCTTAAAATAGGTCTCATTAAGAGCTTATTTAGCTGCTCCGTTCCTAAATGTTCAAAGGCCATTTAAAAAATTAAAGATCATTGGATTTGGGGTGAAAACATAAATCCAGAGGACAGTGAAAATAGTAATCTCTCCAAATATACCACAGTTGTAAAAATATTCTAAAACTCACTTTAAAAAATTTAGTGCCAAAGGACTTGCCTACGTACAGCATTTAACACAGTGTCTCACCCATAATCAGCGCCCACTAAATATTTGTAACTTATTCTTTGACGGAAAAAGCTCTTAATATATTCTTGTTTTCCTTCTAGCTCTTTAGAGTGCAAGTAAAGCACAAGTAGATCAAGCAATTTATACCAGCACATTAATTTCTTCCTAGTGAAGTCTTCTTTAACCTTTTGTTAAAAAGTAAAAAACCGCAATTTAATTGCACTAGAGAAATCTGTTTAATGCAGATACAGCATGAAGAGGAACTTCCTCTAACAGTTCAACTCCAAATGCACATGGGGATTTGGACATCTGTTATCTTCTGGCTTTTATGGAGCAATTGGGATAGATTTCATAGCTTTCTGCAGGAAGCCTGCCCAGGAGTGCATATGCACAACACATGCATTTGGACACACATGTACAAACTCATGTGTGCACACATACATGTCACACACATATGCACATACACATTCACAGATCTCCTCTACGAAAAAAGAAATTACCTTAGCTGCTCATAGTAAGATTCCAACAACAAATACAAACTGAGATCTTTACAACCAGGTAGAACCTTATAAACTATCCCACATGTGTAGTTGCCAAGGGCAGAGGGCTGAATGTAAACAATCTGGTATATTATATAAGCCATCAGAAGTCTATAATAGGTTCAGAAATTCTAAAATTATAGAGATAATAGAGATGTAGATGGAAGAAAACGTTGAGAAGTGGCTAAAGTAGTTCACAGAATCAAAATACAAAAGACTAGTGGTTACATTTATATACCAAGTACCATATTATTCTGTTACTAATAATAAGAGTCCCTCCTTTGGGAATATTTCAGTAGCCAAATGCTGGCTGTAGTGAGTGGTACACATCTCTGTGTATTTAATTTCCTCAAACAAACAAACAAACTGGGGAATGGGTATCAGGAGCCACCATTTTACAAATAAGTTGAGGTCACACAAGGTCAGTTAACATGCCTGAAATCATATTACTAGAAATCATTATTACTAATAAATAAAGAAGCAGGACTTTAAACTCATATATATCTGAACTCCAAATTTTTAGGTTGGAACCTCTTTGGAATGTATGAGGTTTTAAAAAACTGCTATTATTTGAGATAAATGTACCTGATGCAAGGAGAAATTCACCAGCTGTTGATGAAGTATGCATAATTATTTCTTAGTGTGTAGTTATATTCCTTAAGAAGCCATGAATTCAGAACTGGGAGGCTGCTAGTGTTATGCACTATAAGACGGTGAAATGAAAAAATATCCTAGTGACTAAAGTTGGATGGAGGGTGAGTCTCACCTATATTTTCTGAAGCTTTCAATCGTTTCAGATAACATTTTTTGAAACTTAAATATTGCATGGATTACCTAATTAATTTTCATACTCTCAACCCTAAATAGGTAACATCGCTATACCCTTTTACCAATAAGATCTACTGCCTCCCACCTATATGGCTGTCTGAACTATAATCAGTATCTTTCCTTTATTTTCTGACAGGAGGCATCTACTCTGGTGGCCAATCGAATGATTCCTTATCACAGATATTAGATCTTTTAATACTAAACTTCCCGAAAGAAAGCTGAATGCCAAGATATAAAACCAAATATTCCCAGACTCCAAAAGTTCACAAGGAGAAATAGAAATGAACCTTGCAGGACCAACACTGCTGAGTTAAGAGTAAACACTGCAATGGCAAGCACAGTGCCTAGCACAGAGTAAGTGCTCAATAAACTCAGGTAACAGGACAGGGAATGGAACTTTTCCTTGAATGTGAAATTAGAAACTAAAGGTGAAAGCAAATTCTTAAAAGTACAAGAAACGTCTGGGATAGATGTTTAACAGAAGGCATCCTAAGAGGTTCCAAAAAATACACTGTTTCCCTTGAACACCTTTTCCCCCTTCCCCACACTAGATAGGTCACTAGGTGACAACGGAAATCACTGAAACCATCATGTTGGTGGTTAGAAGTTATTCTCTCTGACTCTGTAGGGGAGAATAAGGGTGTGTATTCTTCTCTTTCGCAAGACAAGTGTGAGACAGAGAGGCAAGTCGATAGAATCACTTGCTAGATCGAGAACACCTAGAAAGGCAACCTGGCTTCTTATACCCTGACTAAATGCTTGCTGAACTGAAAACCTGCAGTTACCTCTGGGGTTTCTGGCAGAATAGAGCGGAGCACAGTGAGAGAGCTCTTATAGAGCATGAAGTGGTGTCCCCTTGAGTGTGGGAGTCTAGACAAACATAAGAGGCTTGCTGAGGCTTCCGTGAATAGTGTGCCTGGGAAAAAGGATATGGAGAACCACTCTCCTACATATAATTCTTTATGAAGACTTCTGCCTAGAGTACATAAGCGTCTTCATTAGTTCCTGTGACTCTTTGTGAAGAGGCTTGGAAGTAAATGGTGTAGACAGAAGCTTTGGAGATGCCATGCAAGGTAGTGAGTACTGGACCATCACGGAACCATGCAATGTTGTTACTCATCTCTAAAGGAGCCCTCACTGACTTAGAGGACCACATACATCAAAGGCAAAACAAACAAACAAAAACTACTCTCATGAGACCATCACGTTGTTAGAGACAACTAGCAGAAGATGAAACTAGGTCAAGACAGAGCAGAACCTTAGAAGATGCCACACCATCAATAGATGGCTAGTCATATAACACCCCTCTGCATTCCCACCCATTATTTGTCCTCCCACCCATTCCCACTCCCCACATCACAACCAGGAAAGAAAAGCCTGGGAGGAAAGATCCTGCAACAAAACCACTATCACCTTTACAATGTACTAATGTAGGAGAGGAAATAACTTCACAGACTATGCCCATCTTTATGTCAGTTCCCTAAAGCCTGTAATGTGCCTGTAATGTGCTGGGAGAAGGGGAAAGGAATAAGAGGTTTCAATATGATATGAAATAGTAGCTTGGGATAGGGCTAAACTTTAATAATGTAAGGTAACTGAAAAAAAGCATGAAATCTTCCTAGGATGTTAATAAGAGAATATAAAGGCATATTTGACAGAGCACAGTTGAATTCCATGATCATAAAATAACAAAACTGATAAATATCTATAGATATAGATATCTCACTAAGGTGAGCCTGCTTAACAAACTGATTACGTATTTGAGTAAATGAGTTAAATGTGAATGCACAAATTCATGAATAAGTGAATGACAACATGGAGGAAGGCATCTTTTCTTATATTTCAGGATCTCTATTTTAGAAGTTATTAGGAAGCAACAGTATGCTAGTTATTACAGTTCTGTGAGCCCCCTTGCATTAATAAATGCTCCTCTATTCTCTAACCCAGAGTTAATTTAATTTATCCCAAATTCCCCAAAGGGTTGTGATCCCCAAAGTGAAACCCTGGCATCAGTGATGTATGAGGATAATTCTTTGCCTTATCAACAATAAGGAAAATGATGCTTTCACATGGTAAATGTGATAGAACACATAAAAACAGTTTCACAAGGCTAAAAACTTCTCTAGCCATGACTTTAAATGCATTTCACTGAATCAGGAGATGTATGAGATGGCATACACAATAGCTATAACCAAGGATAAATTAAAAATCACAAAGTTATGCAATTTTTAATGTTGCTGCAATCCAGTATCAAAAAAATGTATGAGGGAATAATGTATGTAGGAATCTAATCCACTTTTTTAAGGTATAGAAGACTACGTTTCAAACAGGTTAAATGAGATGCCAAGATCCACAGTGACTTAACGCAGGGCTTGATCAAGAAGCCAAGCCTCTTTACTCCCAAGCATGTCTCTATTCTTCAACCTTGATCACCTCAGTGGTAGTAGAGCTTTAGGAATTTGTCAAAGTAGGATATATATTATTACTTGGCCTATAAATTTCACATAGCTATGATCATGGTCGTAAAGCAACAGAGGAGATACATACCTAAAATAAACTTTATCCAGACTCTGGAGTTCATACCACACAGATCATACCATGAGCCTGATACTGAAAGGTCAGCTGGAAATCAACCCTCATTTGCACAATCACTACTATCACTGAGGAAGAGAGCAAACTAGGGAGTAAAGGGATTATCTCAGCTAAAAAAACCACTGTCCTCATATCCCTCTTGCCACCATAATAGTAATGGGATGAGCTCTGAAATCCTAGAATTCTCAGTTTCTCTCTGTTGCCCACAATTGTTGCAAATATGGCCAAATGGGATGAATTATGTGTGGTTGGTACATATTCATCAGAAAAGCATGAAAAAAGGCAAACCGTCTCAGGTCCAAAAGTCCAGGAAAACGGAAGGGAATGCATGAACATAATACAAAACATCAGTTAATCCAAGAATGCTTTAATAATGTTAGGTCATAAATGAGTTCTAGCAAGTTGATATAAAACTTAGGTTTTTGAATACCAGAGCCATTTAAATGGTTACAGCTACCCAGTTCGGCTCTTTTTCAAGATTATTTGAAAATCATGATGACGATAAAAAACCTTTTTCTATGTACTGGTAGATATACCCAAAGGTGGAATGTTTTTCTTCTTAATTATCAGCAGAAATTTTGAATGCCAACCATATTTTGATATATTATTGCTAATTTTATGATGATATTATCACGCTTATGATAGATTATGATCACATCTTATGAAACAGCAAACTAAAGGCAATGCTATTTTTACCATTTTAATTTATTGCAATGTTTATTAAAAACACATTTTAAAAACAATTTTTAACCTTGGTTTTTAACGATCTATGCTGAAGTAAATGTCAACAGTCTCTGGTACTTGAGAGGCTGCCTCATCCCTGTCATGCAGAAAATGCGACTCTAAATATCCTTTTAAAGGCTTATATTGCATTATGCACTAATCTGCAAGTTATGTGACTTGAACATTTCAAAGCAACTTGAATTCTCTGAAAATTATCTAAAGAGTCGAGCCGCAATCTAACAGCAACAAAAAAAGAGGCCTCTCTTTCTTTACAATAAACATTAAAGTAAAGGTAATGAACATAGTTGGTTTGCTGTCAGTAAGAGGGAAATTATTTAAAGGACTTGTTTTATGCAATGTCACTTCTTGGCTGCTCATTCAGTGTGGTTCATCAGATAGGCTTGTCTCACTTGTGGCAGTAACAGAATTCAATCTCGGCTTCATTCACAAATTGACTAATTAAGTTGGGATAAAAGTGTGCTCACAGAGGCTGGGCCATTGCACACACATACACTCTCTCTCTTTGAAAGTTCAGCAGCTGATTGAAAAGAAGAAGTAAAAATTTTCCTTAAATGTGTACTTCTGCACCAGTAACTATGTCCTCTTTGCCAAGAGACAACATTTTTAAGGCAGTAAGTCTATTCAATTCTTGACAATACAGTTGTGAAAGAAAGAGAACTGAATTGGAAGCTTTCCTTTAGAGGAAACCCTTTTTTTTTTTTTAATATATTTACCAATAGAAATGGTCTAAATAAGTGATATATAATAGATGTGTTATAAAACACTATTTTTAAACTGCACAAAATTGCTATTGGTTTCTCTTTTTTCACTTGCAGCAAAATCTTTTTTCAAAGGGGTATTTTGATAAGCAAATCATTTTGTACCAGCTACATTCAGCATTGACATAGAGGCTGTCAATTCCATTGAGAAAGATTCCTTCATTCTTTTCGTCGTCAGCATAACATTTATTATCCCCTTAGTTTCTTGCAATAGTTTAAGGATTGTAATGCTTCATGCATTGTTTAAGATTAGTTGACAGCAATCGTTTGGTTTGGAATGTTAGAAGTATTAGCTCCTAAACTGGTTCTTAACTGGTTAGCTTGTTAACTGGTGTCCCTTAGTCATGACAAAACTTTTATAAAAAATAATGCAGCAAACGCAGAGCGGCTGGGCCCATGAGCCATGGCTGCTGAGCCTGCGTGTCCAGAGCCTGTGCTTCGCAACGGCGAGAGGCCACAACAGTGAGAGGCCCTCGTACCGCAAAAATAAAATAATAATATTAATGCAGCAAAAAGTTCAATTAACTAATAATTAAGTCCTTTGCATCTTCAGAATCTGTTAGGAAGCAATAAATGTCAGTTTTTAAAGGGGCTTATTATAGCAAATGGCCTCTCAATTTGCTATGGTCTTCGAGAAAAGCCAAGAGAGACAGACAGACAGGCAGGCAGGCAGACAGACACCTGTTTGAGAAAAGAGGTACAACTAAGAACAAGATATGCTTACAAAATGTAATGTAAACATTTTAGAAAGACTCTGGGGTATGTCGACCAAACACTATTAACACTGGGGACTTGTAGAACTGTCAATATAAGAAAGAGGGTGACCTAGCTCTGTCATTTTACTTCTACAATAGCAACAAGTTTTAAAAATTACTTCATTTCAGTAGAATTATTTAAAATGAAACGCATGGTATAATCTAATTTATTATGTCTCCTTCTAGCTGCTGCATTCAGCCTACGGATAAGGTTTATTTGGTTCACAGTTATTTTTAATTGGTTTTTAAAATTTAAGCAACAGTATAAACATCCAGACTTATGTTTTGTCCTTAAAACTTCTGGAAACCAAGGACCTGAATTATTTACAAAACAATAATCAGCTGTACTCGAGCTGCTGTTTATCTCACTTTGGATGAGAATGGCACTATCCAGTTTGGGCACACTCCTCCCTCTTTGGATTATCTTATGGCTAATTTACGTCACTCATTAACAATATTTGCTTACTCCTAGTAGGATACTGAATTTATGATCTTTCTATTAGCACTAAAAGGTATGATTAAGATATCAATTTAGGGCTTCCCTGGTGGCGCAGCGGTTGAGAGTCTGCCTGCCAATGCAGGGGACACGGGTTCGAGCCCTGGTCTGGGAGGATCCCACATGCCGCTGAGCGACTGGGCCCGTGAGTCACAACTGCTGAGCCTGCGCATCTGGAGCCTGTGTTCCGCAACGGGAGAGGCCGCGATAGTGAGAGGCCCGCGCACCGCGATGAAGAGTAGCCCCCGCCCGCCTCAACTAGAGAAAGCCCTCGCACAGAAACGAAGACCCAACACAGCCATAAATAAATAAATAAATAAATAAATAAATAAATAAAGATATCAATTTATGGAATAAAGCCACGAATCTGAATCTCTCTAAACCTCGGTTTCCTTATCTGTAAAGTGGAGATATAGTAATAGCAGTACCTCACAAGGATATTATGATGAATAAATAAGAAATGAATAAAATGGCATAGCATGGTGCCTGGACTGTAGTAATATTCAATAAGTAATCTATTAGTAGCGTTAACAATCATAGCAGAATGTCTGTCATATCGGAATTGTAAACACAGCTAAGGATAAGCATTAGTTTTTGTAGATAACTTACATCCCTGTGGCTCTTCATAATGTGGGGAGAAACTAACAGACCTCTTCAGATTATCTGCATTTCATACATCCAGATAGTGTCTGATTTCAATCAATTTAGGTATATGAATTTTTGATGCTTTGGAGAAGACATATATCACTTAAATACAATTTTTTAATTTCTAAACTTTTTTCTAATAATTCAACTACTTTTAAATCTTTGTGCTATATTTACATTTGTTGTTGTTTTCCAACTCTTGCTTAACTTTTTAAGAAATTTTTTTTAGGATCTGTAGCTCAAAATAATAGAGCATTTAGACTTAGTCCAGAGACCCTTAGTTGTGTTATTGTTATAAGACAAAAAAGGAAGGAAGGAATTTATGTATTTAATTTTTTATTCTTCCTCATAGTATTTATGTATTTAATTTTTTATTGAAGTATAGTTGATTTACAATGTTGTGTTCTTTATAGTATTTATAATAAAAATTAAAGGATAGGTGAAATAGCAACAGTTTCTCTTTATACCTTGGAAGACTTAGTAGATGATAATATATCATTGAAAACTTTTTTCATGTGGTGTTTCGAATTATGGGGATAAAAACATACTCTGTAGTTATTATTTCTAGGGTGATTTTATGCTTTATATAATTTTTATCATAGAATATTTAACTATCCATGTTTGAAAGATAATTTTTTAAAAACTATAACTTTGAAAGATATTTAAGCTTCATTTGATTATAGAAATCATTAGATTTGCATGACTTTTTATATAAAAAGATTTATTTTATATTATTTTATTGAAATTATTTATTGAAAGAAAATATTGGTGGAAATTGTATAACCTTTACTTATGCTCATAATTGATTATGATGATATTCCAACTCTATTAAACAAATTCTTATCATTAGAATAGTAAAACATTATTATTTTCTCTACAATGCATAACTAAGTGAAGTTTGCTTTTTAGAAGTGGTAAATCACATGTTTTAAATATGCAGTTGGAAGAAAAGTACAGTGCTACTGAGTACTCATTATATCAGCTTGGAAAGTGACAAATGTTCATTTTATTTTATTTAAACAGAAAATAATCAATTAAAATATTATCAGGGGGTACTGGATTTTCTGACTATCCCTCAGCAAGATAACATTGACACTTAAGTAAACATTGAAAAAGGAATTGCAATTTACTTTCCTCCCATGGAATCTGTGTCACTGAATGCCTCCATTAGAACTTCTAGTATCAGAACTATAGATACTGCGGGGGGGGGGGCACGGCTAATAACTAGGAAAAGGCATGAAATAAGTTACAGATTGAGGTACAAGGTGGAATTTTAATATCAAAGATATTTGAATCATCCAGATAAAAAGATGTTTATAAGTGATAAACTTAGGTCAGCCTTCAGACTTTTTTCATGACTATATACTAGAGCACTACCAAGTTTGAAGTTAGTTATTTTCTGAATCAAGAATGCTACAACCTGACCAGATGTTCTTCATGTGTAAAGGTACCAGAAGTAATGATCAGATACAGAAAGATTTTAAAAGCATGCTACCACATACAACTATTGAAAAAAATATCCCTGAAAAGCTGTACCACTATAACAAGAGATCAATCAAATTTAAGAGTTCTGGAAAAGCTGTTAAATAAAAATAGGAAAATATAGGAAAATATTAAAGAGTGAAATAAATCTACACAACAGTAATGGAACTGAGCAGAATCTTGCAGGGCTTCCCCACCACCACCACCCGCCAGTACAAAACCAAGCAGTTAATGATCAGAAAAATAGAGTCACAGACGCAGTGTCTGATGCACATTCCTGAGTTGTTTTACAGATAATATAACTGACGCCGGGGAAGTGTGGGGGGAAGCTAACTGCATGATGACCAGACTGTAGCCATGACATAAGCTGCTCCATCTTGAGCAGTACTGGATCTATGACTAGCACAATTCTAAGAACTGGCCTCAAGAGAATGGATTAATGTTATTGCTCATAATAATCTATATCTTTGTGGGCATCAAAATAATCGTAGCTTGCTCTGCCATATATGTAAAAGGGCACCTAAACTGTCAGCAAAGAGATGCCACAGACCCATGTTGACATCTTCCACTCTGAGAATATGGCACCCTATGTCAGCAGGAAGCAGTTACAGAAGATGGACCTTTGCTCCTAATCCCATAGAAATGGAATGATGTCTGACAGTGGGGATTTGTAAGCATCTCCTCTGCCTCTTCTCTGTTTGATCATCCTGTTTTCTTTAGACCTTTTTAATCATAAAGATGAGATCATTAGGCAACAGTTAACTTAGCTCCTGATTTCTGCTTTACTAAATATACATAACACCTTACCTAACCTGTTGATTCCTTTCCTAGATGAGAAGGAGTAAGCATGAAGAATTAAGTAAAGAATGACTGACCTTCTACCCCTAGATTCCCCTTAGTAAATGTGTAAGTGGACCTTGTGAGCACAGGCAAACCACATGGGCAAGAGAACATCCAATTGCAGACAGACCATGTGAGTAAGACAGCATCTGAAGAAAGATCAGGAGAAGTCAGCAGATCTGCATGCAGTGGAAAGATAACAAAGAATCTGACCTCTTGCCTTAATGATTAACTGAGATTGTTTCCCCTTTTTCCTTTTAAAAACTGTCATAGCTGAGCAGAACCTTTGGAGGTGGTCTCTGGACATAAGTCCACCATCTCCCCAGATTGCCGGATTTTCTGAATAAGCACCCTTCTTCTCTACCAAAGCTTGCCTCTCAATTTATTGGCTGTTGAGTGGTAAGCAGCCAAACCTGCACTCAGTTACAGTAATAAGTCTAATATCTAAACAGTAAATCCTTCATTTTACATTTTTGATTTTAATAATAAGAAATTTAAAATTTAATTATTTGAAAAATGTAAACTATCAAATGAAAAAATACTTTTGTAAACACTGAAAAACTAAATAAAATAGGGCTCCTATAATAACAGATAAAAGACAAAAGAAAGTGTTAAAAACAGCAAACAAACAAAAAACCTAAAAGCATAAAAGATGACATAAGTAAGAACATTTCAAAAAGCTTCTAAAGGAAAGCATAATCTCACAGATAACGTCACAATTTTACATGTGATGAACTCGAAATATAAATACACATGAAGATTAAAATTTTTTTTTAAAATGAACAAGATTTACAAAATAGAGAAAATAGGTATAGTTGAGCTACTTTGGGCAAAGCAGATTTAAATGTCAAAAACAAATTTAAAAGGGTGAAGTAGATTCCTTTTTTAAAGAAAGTAAATGCAGAAAAATAAACTTTTCCTTCTTTTCTGCATTTCTGCACCCTTTTCCAGTCTTTCAAAGAAGTCCCAAGGAATGAAGGAAAAAATCAGACAGTTACAGTAGGAATGCAAAAAGTAAGAAAAGTTAATCTACAGTTATTTGACTTCCAAACAGGAATTAATTAAAAATTCCTGGAGAGGATTCAAAAGGAAAACTCAAACATACCATAACAAAGAACTTGAAAGACTAGAGGGAAAGAAGGAAGACCCTACAACACTGCCTCTTGGAGAAGAGATGAGTCACTTGGCTGGGGGAAGGGAGAGAAAGGGACGACAGTCTTTGCATAAAAGGCCTGAGGAATAAGATAAAATATCAGAACTGGTTGGGAACTGGGGTATCAGGAAGGGAGGAAAAAGATTTTGTCTAGAGAAAGCTAACAGGTAGTCAAAGAAATGAGGTAAGGCGGCTAACCAGAGCCTACCCTTCCCTTGCCTTGAAAGGGAGCATTTGGGGTCACATTAAAAATACAAATAAACCTTGTCAGCTTTGGTAGTGCCTGAGGGTCCTCATCAATAATTGACTGCATATTGCTCAAGACTTAACCAAGCAGGATGATTAAAGGTACCCTGAATGGGAATCCCAATAGTCCACAGAAGCCTAAACTGAAAGAGGGGCTATGATGGTGATATGGAAGGGGAAGCTCCAGAGAGAAACTGCAGAGTGGGGGAAAATACCTACATAAATATATTATATCCTTGAAACTTTGTGAACAAAACAGCATGTTTATATCACACAGCAAAGACATAAAACAACAAAATGATAGACAAACAAGGTGAAATTACAAAAATCTGTCTTTAACTGAACACATATACCAAACAAAAAAGAGTATAGTGACATAGGGATTTAGCTTGGATTTGTCTACACATAAAACCATATGATATAAATTACATTTTTAATTTTTAAAAATTTTAAGTAACACTGGAATATTCACAGAAATAATATTTTATTAAGCCATAAATAATACTTAATAAATTCTCACAAAACTAATGTTGGGAAGGAAAAACTTTTCCTCCATCCTTTTAGGTTTACTTCCTCTGGGAGTTTTTAAATTAAACTAACAAATGACAGATTAAAAAGAGAAAATAAAAGTTTATTAATGTTCATACGGGAGTTCACAGAAGAAGTAGCCCATTAAATGGCTAAAGTTAGGGGCTGATATACATAATTTAATTAGGAAAAGGAAGGGAGGAGAAAAGGCTCTTACTGATAGGGATAGAGTAGCATAATCAAATAGTTAGTTCAGAAATCCCACTAGGGGACTGTAGATAGAGAGGGAATTTTAGGGGGCTTTGGGAGTCTGCAGTAAGTTAATCATCACTCAAGAAAGCAATGGGAAAATCCTGAAACAATGTGGGCTTGCTTGACTCATGAAGCAAAGCAAGTTGCTCAGTATCAAAGCCTAACAACAAAACCAAGCTGACTTGCTTAGCAACAAAACCATGCAATGGACGCATGAGTCATGACTCAAGACAATAAAACAATAGTAGAAAAATAAGGCCTAAATCCTGCCTAGTGATGTAAACAAATTAATGACCCTTAGGACATGCTCTCTGCACACACACAAAAAAACAATAATTTAGGAAAAGGTGACATTTCAAAGTGAAAGACCCTCATTATATTGAGACTTGAAATAATTTTTCCATAGCACCATGACAGTCCCAGATGAGCCATATAGGGTCAAAAACCTCCCCCGCCCAACAGGTAGGAGGAGTTAATGATGGATGACTTGAAGAATGAGGAAGAAGGTAGTCTTTTTCCCCCTCCCCTCTTTTCTTTTGATTATAAAAGGTAATGCACTAAGTACTCAGGGCAGCTCAATGCTCACTTCCCTGCCTGCTTGTAAGCCTCACAAGCATCCTATTCTAATAAATCACTTCTTATCTATCACTTTGCCTCTTGCTGAATTCTTTCTGCACTGAGACATAAAGAAATGGAGCCTCCCAGAGGCCCCCGAAATGCCACCTAGCAGTTTCATTATGGGTTTCCTTAAGAAAGAAAAATAGGTTTCTTGGAGAACAAGTATGAGATGAGAAAATGTGGAATAATGTGTTTTTGCAGGTGGTCTTTCCCGAGAGAGAATCACGATAGCTTCACTCTTGGTCTCCCTGGGAGTGCTGTCACCCCATAGAGAGGATTTATGGCAACATCATTTCCCAGAAGTTTCTGCATCTAGTCAGATAAGGGAAGTTTGAGAACACTTCTTTCTGCATCTGTTGAATCTTAAATGTTTGCAATTTAAGATAATCTTCATACCAAATCTGGGGTTACAAGTGAGCAAACACACTAAATATACAGCCCCATTTAGAGATTTTTCACACAAAATAAATAGTCTGTTGAGTCAAAGATAGGCATCTTCACTTAAGAGAATAGTCAAGGAGAAAGGTCAGCCAATCATCCAGTGAAATAAGCTGAATTCATCCTAGTGATCACTGGGTAACAGATACCACAGTCAAAAAACCTTTATATTCTGGAGACTGCACTGTCTGACCATAATGCAATAAAACTAATATCAAAGTAATATATTAAATATCTAAAAAATTTTTTTAAATTGTGAAAAAATGAAAAGGTAAATAAATTGAAATAAAAGCAGGTAACAAAGATGACAGAGTAAATATATTTAATGTATACTGAGCTTGTACAAATTAGTAAGAATGATTCTAAAACCACAATAGAAAAACAAAGGCAAGCAGGAAAACAAATGCAAACAACAAACAGGTACCGTTCAGTCCTCCTTATTCGCGGATTCTGTATTTGTGAATTCATCTATTTGCTAAAATTTATTTGTAATCCCAAAACAATACTCTTGTATTTTTTGTGGTCATTCATGGACATGATCAGAGCAGCAAAAAAAATTGAGTTGCCTGACGTGCACCTTCCCCGCTGAGGTCAAACAAGGCAATGCTCTGCCTTTTTGTTTCCACTTTCATACTGTATACAAATTTCCTTTTCCTGGTCTTTTTAGTACTACATTTTTTCTCATTTTTGTGCTTTCTGTTGGTGATTTGGCTGTTTAAAATGGCCCCCATGTGTCTTGCTGAAGTGCTATCTTGTATTCCTAAGTGCTATCTTGTATTCCTGGAAAAAATATGTGTTAAGTAAGCTTTATTCAGGCATGAGTTACAGCACAATTGGCCATGAGTTCAATGTTAATGAGTCAACAATTTATATTTAATATGGTGTCTTTAAACAGAAGCACATATAAAATAAGTTTATGTATTGATCTCTTGATGAAAATATTGTGACCAGAGGCTCTCAAGAGCACAACCCTGGAATTTCCCAGGAGCAATGGTTCAATACTGGTTAATTCAGTGTTCACTGCAACTTTACAGAATATAACTATAATGAGTAATGAAAATCTACTATATTTGAAAAATTAAAACTCTGATTAATAATCAGGGAAAGCCAAATTAAATAATATTAAGCTGCATTATTTTAACCTATCAGATTTGGAAATTTTTTTTTTTTTAGGAAAGAAAAAAAGCACATCTGTATTGAGCAGAGCATTGTTAAATCAAGTCTGCAACAGAAATATAGACTGGCACCACCTTTTGAAAAAGTAAATTGACAATATGCATAAATAGCCTTACATTTGTTCATAACTTTGGACTCCATAAATTTTTTAGGAATTGGAACTGGTACTAGGGAAATTACTAGATCTGTGAACAAAAGGCTCCCTGTAATGTTGTTAATCACAGTATTATTCCTAAAAGAGACCAATATACAAAACTCAACTTCTAATTTTCTCCATCTCACATTTAAGTGGAAGCATAACACTGCTCTTTTCAAAAACAGTAAAGAAGAAACTGCTGGCAAGGAAAAGAATCCCTATCAAAGAGAATTAGTGAACCAAAGAGATTTACTGCTCTCAGAGCAACTAAAAGCTCAGTTAAAAAAATAATAATAAATAAATAAAGAGAGAGAGAGAGAGAGAGAGAGAGAGAGAGAGAGAGAGAGAGAGAGAAACCTTGGATATTTCTAAAATAAAGAGCCACTAGAAAACTTTCTTGAACAAACAATGGACAAAAATGAGGGTGACTTGTCTTAAAACAAGAACCCTCATGAAGCCTTTGGCTAATACAGTGCTGAATAAAGATTCTTTTAAATAACAATTGATTAGTTTGGTCCCCTTAAGAACACTTTCAGCTCCTTTTCTTAAAGTTCAAATGGCTGCTCAAGTCTAAACTACTCAGCATTAAATTCTAAATAAAGTTTGCAGTTCAGTGCTCTTTTTTTTTTTTAAAGTTTTAATTCTTTGGAAGAGTTCCTTACTAGCAAGAAATACCAACATTGCTGCCTCACCTCTGGGGATAGATGCCAAGATACTAAGAAAGATGATGTTTAAAATGCAAATGCTTTACCTTTAAATTCATGGCACACAGAATTATATCCAGGATGCTTATGTGTAATATCTTGTTTCTGATATACACAAACTACAAATTGGTAGCAGTCACTATTGAGATATTCAGATCCAGAGATACAGTAATATAAATGCATCTAGTATAAGTTTAGCTACTAGAAAATCCATGCAATTTTAAAGCAACACTCTCCATTCCCTAAAATCCTAAAGAGTAGTTAATTAACAGGCAATTCATGAAACATTAAAGAAAAATCAAATAAGGAAAAAAGGCAATAATAAAATTATTCTCAAGGGAAACTCAGAATTAAGTAAATGTGTGTGGGTGTGTACATATATACACACGCTTCAAGAAGGGAGGCATATTAATGCCAGGCAAACGTTCTATTTCACTTTTTCTTTGCTTTTATTGAAGTACAGTTTACATATACTATCATATTGGTTGCAGGTGTACAACATAGTGAGTGAGATACAACATTTATATACATTATCAATTGCTCACCATGGTAAGTCTAGTAAACCTTCTGTCACTATACAAAGTTATTACAGTATTATTGACTATATTCCATATACTGTTCATTACACCTCCGTGACATTAATTTCACAGCTGGAAGTCTGTACCTCTTAATCTCCTTCACCTATTTTGTCCCCCCACAGCCCTGGTAACCACCTGTTTGTTCTCTATATCTATATCTGTTCTGTTTTGTTTGTTCATTTGTTTTGCTTTTTAGGTTCCACATATAAATGAAATCATATGGTATTTGTTTTTCCCTGTATGACATATTTTAGTTAGCATACTATTCTCTAGGTTCATCCATGTTGTCACAAATGGCAAGCTTTCATTATTTTTTATGGGTGAGTAATGACCCATTTTGTGTGTATATCTAGATCCATATCTAACTCTAGATAGATACAGATAAAGATATAGGTACAGATATCAAATCCATCTTTATCCATTCATTCATCAATAGACACTGAGGTTGTTTCCATATCTTGCCCATAGTAATGCAATGAACATAGGGGTGCGTTATCTCTTTCCAAATAAGCATTTTAATTTTGTTTTTGAATAAATACCCAGAGGTGGAAGTGCTGGATCATATAATAGTTCAATCTTTAATTTTCTGAGAAACCTCTATACTTTTTTCTATAGTGGCTGCACCAATTTACATTGCTATCAACAGTTCATGAGAGTTCCTTTTTCTTCACATTCTTGCCCACACTTGCTTTTTGTTGTCTTTTTGATAATAGTCATTCTGATCGGCATGAGGTGATATTTCATTGTGGCTTTGATTGGCATTTCCGTGATGATTAGTGATGTTAGTGATACTGAGCATATTTTCATGTGTCTGTTGGCCATCTGTAGGTCTTCTTTAGAAAAATTTCTATTCAGGTCCTCTGCCCATTTTAAATTAGATTGTTTGTTTGCTAGCTTGTTTGTTTGTTTATTGAGTTGTGTAAGTTCTCTATACATTTTTATATTAACCCTTTATTGGATATATCATTTGCAAATATCTTTACCCATTCAGAGGGTTGCTTCTGAATTTGCTGATGGTCTCATTCACTGTGAAAAAGCTTTTTAGTTTGATGTAGTCCTATTTCTTTATTTTTGCTTTTATTGCCCTTGACTGAGGAGACAGATCCAAAATAATATTGTTAAGATCAATATCAAAGAGCATACTTTCAATGTTTTCTTCTAGGTGTTTTATGGTTTAAGGGCTAAACTTAAGTCTTTAATCCATTTTGAGCTTATTTTTATATATGGTGTAAGAAAGTGGTTCATTTTCATTCTTTTGCACATAGCTGTCCAGTTTTCCCAACATCATTTATTGAAGAGACTTGCCTTTTCTCCACTGTATATTCTTGGCTACTTTGTCATAAATTAATTGACCACGTAAGTATATGTTTATTTCTGGGCTCTCAATTCTGTTCCATTGATCTCTGTGTCTGTCTTTATGGCAGTACCATACAATTTTGATTACTACAGCTTTGTAGTATAGTTTTAAATCAAGGATTGTGATACATCCAGCTTTGTTCTTCTTCCTTAAGATTGCTTTGGTTATTCAGGGTCTTTTCTGGTTCCACACAAATTTTAGGATTATTTGTTCCAGGTCTGTAAAATGCTATTTTGATAAGAATTACATTGAATCTGTAGATTCATTTGGTAACACAGACATTTTGACAATATTCAGTCTTCCATTCCATGAGCACAGAACACCTCTCCATTACTTTGTGTCTTCAATTATTTTTCATTAATGTCTTGTGATTTTTAATATACAGGTCTTTAATCTCCTTGCTTAAATTTATTCTTAGGTATTTTATTATTTTTGATGCAATTGTAAATGGGATTGTCTCCTTAATTTTGTTTTCTGAATTTGTAATTAGTGTATAGAAACATAATAAATTCCTGTATATTAGTTTTGCATCCTGCAACCTTGCTGATTTATTAGTTCTAATAGTTTTGGGGTGGAGTCTTCAGAGTTGTCCATATATAGTATAACTTTTAAAATTATTTTCTATTTTTGCTGTTTTAATCAAGTGATTTCCACTACCCTGTCTTCCAGATTGCTGATTTGTTCTTCTGTGTTCTCAATCTGCTGTTGATTCTAGTGTACTTTTCATTTCAGTTACTGTATTCTTCAGTTCTGATTTGTTCTTTTTTTATGTTTTCTATCTCTTTGTTGAAATTCTTACTGAGTTCGTTCATTCTTCTCCCAAGACTGGTGAGCATTTTTACTACTATTGATTTCAACTCTTTATCTAGTAAATGTCTTATCTTCATTTTGTTTAGTTCTTTTCCCAAGGTTTTGTCCTGTTCTTTCATTTGGAAGGTATTTCTTCATCTTGTCACTTTGCCTAACTCTCTGTGTTTGTTTCTATGTATTAGATATATCAGCTAGGTCTCTTCATCCTGAAAGTGAGATCACATCTAGAAGGTGTCCTGTGGGGTTCAGTGATGGTATGTGTCTGCTGGTCACCAGAGCCAGGTACTCCATGGGTATTCTCTGTGTGAGCAGCATGTGTCCTTCTGTTGTGGTTGGATTGTGATTGCTGCAAGCATGCTGGTGGGTAGGGTTTGCTCCCAGGCCAGCTGGCTGGAAGGCCCAGCTGCCACTGCTGTGGGCCTGCTGGTGGTGGGGCTGGCCCTGTGCCCACCTGGCTGAGCAGTCCACATGACACTTTAATGGGCACACTGTTGTGTGAAGTCAGCTCCTGGAGCAGAAACCACTTTGGAGGGGTGTCAGTACAGGCTGGGGCATCCCTCTGGGTGGGGCAGAGCTTGCCTCATGGTGCAGGAGCCACTTTGGAAGAGCACCAGTGCTAGCCAGGGTTGCTTGCTAATGGGGTGGGGCTGGAGCCACTTTGGAGGGGCCAGCTGTGGTAGGTCCTCATGGGAACACTGGGGCAGGGTACACAATGTTAGCTAAGTTGATGGAGAATTACTGAAATGGTACCCACCAGTGCCAGGCAACTGGAAGGAGAGTTAAAAACAAAAAAAAATTGCCTGCCATCACTTCCATCTCCATATTATGTTTCACCAGATCCTTATCCCTCTAGCACATACCCTAGTTAGAGGATCTCCTTGTTGTATGACCCAGGTGGTTTTCAAGCTGCTGCCTCTGCACTATGACTTGGAGCAAGTGAGTCTATGCTGAGCCTTTCAAGAATGGAGTGTCAGTTTCCCACAGCCCTTCGCTCTCCTGGACAGAAGCCCTGCTGGTTTTCAAAGCTAGATGTTATGGAGGCTCATCTTCCTGGTGCAGTCTCCTGGGCTGGAGGCCTGATGTGAGGCTTGGACCTTCAGTTGTCATATCCCTCCTGCCAGAGGGTGGCTACGTCAGGGTGTGGGTTCTGACTAGATGGAGTTTCTGCCCCTACCTGTCTTGATGTGGCCTTTTCTTTATATTCTTAGTTACAAAAAAAAAATCTATTCTGCTAGTCTTCAGGTCATTCTTAGAGAGAGTTTTTCTAAATGTAGTTGTAGTTTTGATGTGTCCATGGGAGAAGGTGAGCTCAGTACTCTGCCACCTTGATCTAGACTCACCGGAAATGTTCTGTTTCTAAATGAGGGGGTATCCCACAGCTATGCTTCATTCTATTAAAATGGCCCACTTGAAGGTAGTTATCCCTTTAATACATTTGTAGCAATGTTCGTTCCATCTTGAATTTATACTATAAACATGATGGAGAGTAAAAATCAATGAAGCAAAAATACAAATTTTATAGAACTCTCACCTATTTAGAAACAAAATTATGATATATTCATAATCAGTAACTATGAATACCCTTTCTTCTTAGTATTATTTTTCCTCTCACAAAAGAATGTAAACTTTCAAGGATTACATTCATTTGAAGTAATATTTTAAACATTTTACCTTGTGATTTGACCACACTTTTTCTTTATCCCAGACAGTTTTTACTATGTAGTCCGAGAATAGGCTAGAGATAAACAAACTTATCAGCTTGGCACTCATGTGTCAAAAGAATGGAATAGGATTCAAAAAAAAAGATCAGATTCTGGATTCTGTTCTACTAATTTCCTGAGGTTGTGGGCTGGTCACTTAATCTCTCTTGACCAGATTATTGCCTTCTCTGTCAATCTTTAAAATTCTGCTTCTATGGCTCAAATGACAGGTTTCAGGACTGACAATGTGATGAAGGTAGTGGCTCATTAGCATGGGAAATATTACCATAAGAAACACTCTGTCTCAACTATTTAAATCATTATAGAACACATGTTCTCAACACAAAGACTATGACATTTTTTGGCTTTTAGCTCTCCTTCCCAGAGATAACTAGTTATTATCATGTTCTCATGTAATCTTTCAGGGATTTTCTATGTATAAAAACTGTGTTCTGTGTGTAATGTGTTTTACTGGATGTAAGCCAAGACCAAACCAGTTTTAGACTTAAGTAAATGTAAGATGAAAGAAATAAAAACGTCAAATTAATGATACTGATGGGATTCAGGACACAATACTCCAAAGTATGGCACCTTGGTATTCAATATATTGAATATCTTAAGCTGAAAGAATTTGAGAAAATAGCAGAAATAGGAAAGTCACCCTAACCTTCACTCCCCTCAAACTTCTTCTCTGAAACAGGTCACAAAACTCCCATGTGAAAGGTACCCTCCATGTACCAGAAGAAAGGAAGACATTCTGATTACCATGGATGGGAAATTTGGGACTGAGAAATCTGTACAAACAAAACTTTGTTAAACTAACGCTTACCTTCCTAGTTACTTTTCACCATTTACTACCCAAGCCTAGATCTCGCTGCCTTGTCAGTTCCTCACAAATTTATTGTCTTGTGTGTGTGTGTGTGTGTGTGTGTGTGTGTGTGTGTGTACGTGTGTGTGTGTAAAAGGTATAAAAGTTTTCTGGTCTGGTCACTTCTTCAGGTCTTCATTCTCTTGTGAAGGGTCCCATGTACATGATGAAATACATTAAAATCAGTATGCTTTTATCCTGTTAATCTGTCTTCATCAGTTTAATTTTCAGACCCAGTCAGGGATCCTAAGAAGGTCGAGGGAAACTTTTTCCTTCCCCACAATACAGTATATCTGTCTAGTAAGGCATATGTACTAAAAATGTGTATTTACCTTTAGCAACATCACCTTACCTTATGATCTGTCTAGGCATTTTACCCTACTCCCTAGCCCATACCCAAGATGCTGTCCCTGCCAAACTACTTCATTTCCCTGACTTATTGTGCTATTTTCTCTAAAAAAATTCATATTGTTCCCTTTACCTAAAATATCTCCCTTCCTTCTGTCTTCTCTTCCAATTCCTACTCATTGTTCAAGACTCAGTTCAGATTATTGCTTATAGGAAGTTAGCCTGACTTGTAAGACAAAGTTAGGCACATCTCTCCTAAAACTCTTATTCAATTGCTATTGTTTTTAAGGTCTGTTTTTCCCACTAGACAGTGACTTTAAATGTCAGGCAACAGAACCTGGATGCTATGCATCTTTGCACCCCTACTTCTAAGTACCAGGCCATCATAGGAAGGGCTTGAATTTTTTCTGTCATTAATAAAGAAGCCATTGATAGCACTGTTAATGTTAAGTTGTATTTTATTCAGAATTCTTTCCTTTTAGATATTTCATTTCAGTCAGGGTGCCATTTTGTACATGCTAAAGGCCATCTTTTACAAGGCAGTTTTATGTCTCTACTGTGTGATTGAGAGTGTAAACATGGATAGCCTTTGTATAAAAGTAAGGTATTTGGGGCTTCCCTGGTGGCGGGAAGATCTTCCCGGTCCGGGAAGATCTCACAACAGTGAGAGGCCCACATACCGCAAAAAAAAAAAAAAAAAAAAAAAAAAAAAAGTAAGGTATTTGCAACAAAAATATCCTATTCAAATTTATGAACTATTCCAGTCTTGTCAATGACACTGCACTTCTATCTCTTTCCATCTAAAGCATTTCAGCTTCTTTTGATATTTATTTTCATCATATATTTTCAGCAACTGAAAGGATGGAATCTATAAATTAATCTAGCAGTTACATTAAAATTATAAATATTAATTTTTTCACCAAAGGCATTTTTTCAATAGCTACTTATTGGACCAGGTTCTGTTCTAAGAGCTGAATATATAACAGTGAACACAACATGCAACATGACTAGAACTTTAGAGCTTAAATTCTAGTGAGGTGAGCAGAGTCAAAAAATAAATAAGTAAAATACTTAGAATCTTATATGCTAATAATGCTATGGAAAAAATATAGCATAAAATGAGTTGGGTAACACTGGGAGGGGGGTTTGATTTGAGTCAGGTAGTCAGGGAAGACCTTACTGAGAAACAAATACTAAGGAGGTAAGGCAATGCACCACGTATTATTAAGGAAGAAGCATTCCAGATAAAGAGAACAGCAAGGCCCTTAGGTAAATATATCCAGTTACTATCCAAGAGCAGCAGCATGGCAGTGTGAGCTGCAGAGTAGAGGGAGGAGGAGGAAAGCTGTGAGTCATGAAGTTAAAGAGGTAAAGAAATAAGAACTTTAACTATTGAGAAGACTTTGGCTTTTATTTTGAGGGATATGTGAAGCCACTGGCAAATTCAAAGCAGAGGAGGGCTATGATCTAACATACATTTTAATAGGATGTTGGGTTAGAAACAGAAGAAGAAAAACCGAGAAGCAAGAGAAGATACTCAAAAGAGGTGGCATGTGTCACAAGCTGGATCCTAAGGTACATGGGAAAGATTTGTGAAATTTACAAGGGATGAATCTACATTTTTCACCCCTATCATCCTCTAGTGATAGATGCAACAGACAAATGGTGAGTGGTGAGATCGACATATTGGGAGTATTATACTAACCTTTCTATCCTCAAAATGTTTGGTGTCTGAGATGAAAAAAATATAAATACGACTATGAAATGAAAGTATAATGAAGCAAAAGAGGGGAGAGGTAGGGCTAAGGAATGAGGTGACCTTTAAGGATAACCACAAACATAGATAGCAATCCTCAATTATTTAGCATCTCTTGACTACGGTTTCAAGGTATTACTACACAGATATACTTAGCTGTTAGAAGAGTTTTAATACAGACATATCCTACTCCAAGTATATGAAGAAGTTATTGTTATTGCAGTTTGGGCTGCGATAACAAAGATACTATAGACTAAATGGCTTAAACAACAAACATGTATTTCTCACAGTTCTGGAGGCTGGGAAGTTCGAGATCAAGGCATCAGCAGATTCAATGTCTGATGCATAGATGACTGTCTTCTCACTGTGTCCTCATATAGTGGAGAGAGAGAGAGAGAGAGAGCGAGTTCTGGGCTCTTCATCCCTTTATAAGAGCACCAATATCATCATGGGGGCTCCACCTCCATGACCTCATCTAAATCTAATTACCGCCTAAAAGCACCACCTCCAAATATCATCACATTGGGGATTAAACCTAACATGAGTTCTGAGAGGACACAAACACTTAGTCCATAGCATCCAAGTTGGATGCAGGCTGTGAAAAGCTGAAAATAATCTTATTAGTCATTCTACTCAATCTAAGCAATGACATGCCAACTGAAGATGTCAGTAACGAGAATCACATGGGTGGAAAGGTTCTAGGACGACTTCTCGAAGAAGTATAGAGGATGGATTGCAGATGAGTTCAAGAAGAAGGAAACTAGAGGCCTAGAGGTCATTTGCTAGGATATTACCTTAGTTCAGGTCTTTGGGAGTCAGAAAAAAATAAAGAATATTTATGGGGTTTTAATAAAATCTAATTAAATGGGTTAACTGACAAGTCTTCTACATTCTGGAATAACATAAAGACATTACGGAAGGGAACGATTAAGTAGAATATATATGTATTCTCCATGTTTTGTCTGTATTAGGGTACTAATATTAACGATTCTGATCATGACACTAAAATGCAATTTTATTCTAAATAAAAATAATGAAGAGTTTTCTTTTTTCCTTTGAAACTATGTTTAAGGACTAGTTCTGTAAATAGCAATGTGTTTATCTTGACAATATGATGTTAAATGTAATGATCATTTTTGATTCCTAAGCAAAAGGACTATGCATTGCACACATATACTTCTGTCCTATTACTGTGATTTGTCATTAGTGTATTTAAAACTGCTACAGTTGTAAGAGGAAACTTCATCATTTTGATTTTGAAATATGAATATTATAGAAATATATGTATTCATTATAGAATATAATATGAATTTATCACATTAAAATATGGAAATTGAATTAAAATGAGTTCTTTATATTTACAAATATTTGAAACAAATATTCAGTGGTTATTTTTGTCTTTTTAAAAAATTGTTTTTGCTAACATTCCTAGGCAATTTATGTAAATATGATGTGTAAGTTCCCTAGATAATTGCTTTTATGTTTCTTCTAATTGCAATATAATCCACACCCCTTTCACTAAATCTTTAAAGTGTTTTCAGTTATGTGTTACACACTTAGGTCCCTCAATTTTAATCAGTAATTCAGTAGGCCCACCATCTCCCTGACAGCTCCTAAAGAACTTCTACCAAATCCCAGGGACTTCTTGGAAAGTAACAGGTAAACCAGTATAATCTTCATTTTTACTGTAGAGTAAATTGAAGCCTTAAAAGTTTATGTAATTTCCTCAGTGTAACAGAAGAGGAACAGACCTGGGACCATGACAATGATTTTTTTCACAAATTCAGTACCTTTTTTAATATTCCACCTTGACAAAAAATCACTTTGTTCAACAAAGAATGGCAATTTTGTATTATGTATGCACTGTTATTTCCACAAGATGACACTTCCATCTTCTTACCACACACGGATCACACATTCTGATTTTCCTTTGACTGCATATTTTATGAGGTTCTGTTCTTAGTCTTGCAGCTCATTTTGCTATTCCCTGACCATTTACATAACCTTGTTAGCTAGTATATAACATTAAGCTGTCTGATCATGTTTATATCTTTCAGTTTCATACTTCCAACAGATTTTATTAAAATTTTACTTAATCCTTTTTTGTGATTATTAATAAAGATTACAAGCAAACCTAGGAATGACTTAAGTACCTTTTCATTTATCATTGACCTTATCTTGCTGTCATTTTTTTCCTTCTCCAAATCAATACAATGAAAGTAATTTCATCTATTTTATGAACAGGAAGATAATGTGGCCTCTGTAGGATAAGAATTATATGTTTGTTTATTTCACTTTTTTTTGGTAATTCAAAAGTAACATTTTAGATGTGGTCGAACTTAAATATTGAATACTACTGCTCGTAGAGTTCATTCTTGGTGCTTTGTGCTACTTTTAGTGGAGTTTGTTTTTAAATACTTGTACTGTGGTCTTTTTAAAATGTTTCAGAATCAAGTTGCACCAGATACTAAGAGACAGATGGTAAGCAGTTTTAACTCCAAGCCATTGAATAGGAAGTGGAGAAAGAAAAAGAAAATAAGAAAAAAACACAAAAATTGGAAGGCTTAGAAATACCTTAGATTGATCTTACCATGAGAGACTAACATATTAGACTACACTGCTTTCTTTTCCGAATTATATAGTGATTCCTAACTTTAAAGAAGTATTGACATGGGATTGGGGCAAATAATATAAATTTAAAACTTCTGAATATTAGCAGAAAAGTTATTTCAAAAAGATAAAACTGAAGAACAGTCCTATAGTATGGTTCCAAATAAGTATGCAATACGTTTATTCCAAAGAATAGGAAGTGATGAATTTCTATAAATGTCAGTCTCAGAAATTCAATTTGTTGACTTCAAGATGAATTAAGCTGACTTAATTAAGTTACAATGTAACTCAATCAAATAAACAGACAAAAACATAAATAGCTAAACAAATCACTAATCTCTGAAATATACCAGTGTTTCTCAAATTTACTAATTTAAAAAGAAGTGCTGGGCTTTTGTTCAAAATACGGATTCCTAGGCCATCTCTGGAGATAGTAAGCCAACAGGTTTGAATAGTACTAAGGTATAATCATTTTTAATCAAGTCCCCAAAAAAGGCAAGTATGAGAAACACTGAGACAAAGGGTCAGTTGCTGGCATGGTCTTGAGGTACATTATTTGTTTGTAATTCTGAATCTGACAGTCAATATATTTTAAAGTACAAATAAGGATTTGGTTTGAATTTAAAATTAAGTTCAGACTTTTCTTGAATGTATCATTTGTGAAATCCATTCTTTTGTATGTCCTCCTGTCGACATTAAGTTACTTGAGCACAGGAACTAGATTGTCTTTATTTAGAGCTTAACTCCCAATACCAAAGTCCAGAAACTTTTGCATCATCTTTGATCAAACTTTTTGCTAAATGAGTGAATGCATTAATTACTATGTACAGAAATTACCTGTATGAGGGAATATTTTAGTTTATTCAGAGATTAAAAAATTTAAGAATTTGAAGTTTGAAATATCCTAAATGCACAGTTTGTATTAAATATTTTTGTCCCCTGGAAATGGCTACCAACTATTCCATAGATAAAGGGGAAAAAAGTCTCCTGATTTTCAATTTCAGGTACTTCCAATGATCATATCCCACTACCAAATAACTATTATGTCTTCTAGATGCACCCCCAAAATCAGTTGACTTCCAACCAGGTATACTATTTGTTCCCTTTCCATGATCGATTGCCTTTTCGAACTCTTTTTAACAGAACACATCATTTTCTTTCAAATAGCTGGTCAAAAAGTTGACGTTTTTATAGCAGTTCACATGTTTATAAAGCTCTCTTTAGGACTATATGGAACATAACAGATAGAAATTTCCTAAATATTTCCTTTTCTGAGAGTAAAGAGATAGAAATATTATATATATATATATATATATATATATAAAACATATATTTCACTGACTCCAATTCTAAGTACTTAACAAGATAATTTAAAAACACATATTTTGCACAGTCTGGATCAAACTCTGTTATAATGTTTTTAATATACGTTATTGAATTTTTAGCTCTCACAACAATCCAATGAGATACTTTATTATCTCCATGTAAGAGAGGAGGTACCTAACTGCTTAATTTCCTTTTTTGGGAATTCTTGTATAGGAACTTATAAAAATTACAACTCTATTAATATTAAGGTTAGAAATTCTCAAAGCTCAAGACAAACATACAAACTTGTCTTTAAAATTCAAAGCAATATTAGTAACTACAATAAAGCAATGTCTATAGGGAATTCTGAAATACTACATGGACGCACAAAAGAAAAAGCCTGCCTTCTCAGCAGGTATCAGAGATTTCTGTATTGCATACTAACTGTTCAGGCAGTTAATTTGCACTAATCAGCTGGAGACAAAGGGAGAGAAATTTACAGTATCTTGATGAGTTAATTTTGTGTTTTATAGTTATTGCCTTCCTGGGTTGCTAAATGCTCCATCTTTAACACAGTTTTGAGATATTACAGACACCTTCCTCAAAACCAGGCAACACATGTGTCAACACTTAAAGTCATCTGAATGTTCTTGCACTCATTTGTTCTGAAAGGAAACCTAGGTCTTCTACACTGAAAAAGAATAAGAAAAGGATAGACTGAGGGCCTTTCCAAATACTCCCAATAGATTCTCCCCACCTACAGTCTCTTTCCCTACATTTTATTTAAAGGTCTCTATGCATAATCTTTCAAAACATTTGTTAAATATTCTAGGAGTTTTCAAATTAAAAATAAGGTGGCAGACATATTCTCTTTAAAGAGTGAGAGAGGAGAGTGTAGCTTCACACTGACACTTGGGAGACGATTACATCCTCTTCCCAAAGGACTGAATAAAGTATGCCATTTTCATGAATATACTCTATTACGGTCTCAAGATTACTGCGTCAAAGTACTTTAATTGCAAAGAGAAAGTACACTGTCCTGGAGAAAACTAAAGCAATAAATCAAAAAGTAATTTATGCACGTCCTGTTAAGATTCTAAAGACCAAAAACACCGCTCAATGTTAAACCCAAGAGACCTTTCACTTTTTTTTTTTCAATTCAATTCAGGAAAGCCATTAAGTGTCATGTATAAAGAACTGTGCTCACAGAGTAGGGGATACTAAGATGAATATGGTCTCCAATCCTGGCCTAAGGAGGGTCTTCCATATTGCTTTCAACAAGCAAATGAATATCTATCATACTGAAGGTCTATAATAATCATAACTTTGTATTCTAGCAAAAGATCACCAAAAACACTTCTCATGATTTTGAGGGGGAAAAATGTCACTTAATAAAAAAACAAAATAAAAATAAAAAGAGAGAGAGAGAGAGAGAGAGAGAGAAGGCAGGAAATACTCAATTATTTAGAAACATGCTGCAGTTCTGGCACCTTTCACTTATTACAGCTCTCCATAAGTAACAGAAGTAGAAGAAGAACAAGCATTTAACTCTCTGATGATGAATAAATTCCACAATTAAAATTTTCCATTTTTTTTAAAGAAAATGATGCATGGATTAAAGCAGTTTACTTTACACCAGTCAAAATACTGGTTTCTTGTAATGTAACCAAACCCTCAAGGAAAGCAGTTTTTTTTTTTTTTTTTTTTTTCTGTTAAGAATCTTATAGAAAAGGCTTTGGGATGGGACTTTTAGTCCATTCCTTTTAAAAGTGAATTTGATGACCATATACTATCCACAATTTTTTTTTTTAATGCCTAGGTTTGATCATCTCTAAAATGGGTATTCTATTTAGGTTGAAGAATATGAAATTAACAATGTTTGATCATTTTTAACCTATACGAAGGGCAATATATCGACCAGTTTTCCTCTCTCAGATACCATATAGTATGATTATATCAAATGGAAACTTCTGTGAAAATATTTTGCAAACTATAAATGGCTATCAGATATAAAGTAAAATAAGATAAAACTTTCACGTAAATAGTCATAATCTCTGGAAAGTTTCCAGTATTTTAAATCTAAAGTTTTGTGATTTTGTGTTCTAAAGTGGGCTCATCATTTTGCTCTTGGGTCTAGAAATGAAGAAAGTTAAAACCAAGGCAATTCCTTAAGACAGAGAGTGATTGCTTTATTTTATTTTACTTATTCTACTTCATTAGTCTAGACTCAGTCATGAGAATCCTGACAGGACTTCATAACAAGAAGTTATAGTCAGAAAACATTAGGTATTAATTAAGGTACCCCTCAATTCAACTTCACCTTATAGAGTCCACCATGAATTGTACACTGGAATTCTGCTCTAATAGCTTTTAACAATAATGAAACATAATATTAATGGCTTTATTGGTACTTTTTCAGGGTTAGCTTCTGGGTTAAGCAATTTATGTGTTTTAGAGAGCACAGGTCCTTGGAAAAGACAGAGTTGCTTGGAATCCAATCCTAATAAGTGCCGTTTAGCAGCTATGAGGTATTGGCAAGGTATTAAATCTCTGTAAACCTCAGTTTCCTCATCTGTGTGATGGAAACATGAACAATAAAACTTCAGAGAGCTATTGTCAAATTTAAATGCAATAATCCATGTGAATGTTAAACTATACCTTGTTTAGAAGTATCTATAAATCCTATTTTAAATCCGATAATTCAGAGATATCAGAGTAGACCACATCTGAGGGATTTATAACATCACCCCATCCAAACCTCAGCCTTGGGAAAGATTATATCACTTGACAATTTAGGATGAGAGTACAGTCAGAGAAAGTAGGTACCTTAACATAATAGTTGCTTTGCCTTGTCACCAGATGGTGAGCGTGTCTTCTTTAGTAACTTTTAAAGTACTAGCTTTGGCCTTTTAAGAAGTGAACTGTTAAATACACATATATAATTGAGAGCTTCCTTAACTATTTCAAATGCTTTATCATCTCTGTATCTGGTTTCAAGTTACAGTATTAACACATTATTGACCGGGGGATTTTTGCAGGAACTAACGCCTGTGGCCATAATATGTCTCCGGTCAAAAATCTGTTAATAGGGGCTTCCTTGGTGGCGCAGTGGTTGAGAGTCCGCCTGCCGATGCAGGGACACGGGTTCGTGCCCCGGTCCGGGAAGATCCCACATGCCGCGGAGCGGCTGGGCCCGTGAGCCATGGCCGCTGAGCCTGCGCATCCGGAGCCTGTGCTCCGCAATGGGAGAGGCCACAAGAGTGAGAGTCCCGCATACCACACACACACACACAAAAATGTGTTAATAAATACTCTGAATATATCTCTTTAATGTATATACTTTAACAAACTTACGTTCTGTAAGAGTATTTAACTATTACTCTAAGCAAGCTCTCTGACATACAGAATTACAACACGAAATGATCAAACTTTGAGTCACGTTTTGTTTGTGAGGTATCAAATTTGTTACTTCTGTCTAAATGCTAAATTGACCCTTAAAACTACCTTTTTCATAAAAAGTTATAGCTCTATTAGTCAATAAAAACATATTCCAAACCAATAGTTCACTTTTATACAATTCTCACATACTTGGAGAAAGGCAACTAACTACATCTTCCTCACAATTTTCTAGCTTCAATTTAGTTAAACTGCTCTTTGCTCTCCCCTGGTATCTTCGTGAATGCTTTTCTATTTGAAATAAAAGAGAGAAAAAGTTTGAATGGGAAATAGATACATTACCTATAAATTTAGCAAGCTTGATGTGGCACATCTCAGTTGGGATTAGTTCTAAAGTGATACATAAATTCTTAGCTCCTTTCAGAATGAAAATATTGTTTTAGAACAGAAAGTAAGTGGAGGAGAGGAAATGAGAGAAGGAGATGGGGGGAGAGAGGGAGGTCGGAAATTAAGCACATTTCTTTATTTGTTAAATTATTTTTCCATTTAAAGTCTGATAACAACTAAAATGTTCATAAAATATGAAATGAAAGCATAAATAAAAGTGGTAGCACAGAAAAGACCAAAATTGGTAGTAAAAGGAAATAGAGCTTGGGGATCTCACCAAATTTAGAAACTTGTATACATTATTCATGTGTTTGATTTCCCAAACTATTGATATTTTATAAATTTTCTTCTATTTTTTCTCTTCTCCTTTCCTTTCCCTCATTTTCCCTCTTTACCAGAAAAAAAAAAATTATAATAGCTGGAAACTTTGCTTTCTCTATTTTTTTCAGGTATTTAAATCTGAGGACAATTTTACAAAGTCTAACAGTTTACTGGGAGGCACCATATTGTTATTCTCTCACTCAGCTTCTTTGTGTGTCTTCTCTTTTTATTTGTCGAAAGCAAAATGATGTACTGCACACAAAAACTGTAATAGAATTCTTTTAAGAAACTCAAACAAATATAAGATAGTATATATTCTTTCTCTATCATTTTAGGTATATAGCCATGTTAATTCATCTTTGTGGAGCTGTTCTGTGATATTACACTTTCCTTTCATTTTTATACCTAGTTTTATAGTTCCAAGGTCCTTCTTTTCATTGAATTAAACCTTACTTTATGACCTCATTCACCCATTTCTGCCCCTTTTTAGCTTATCTAACTATCCCAGCTCACCTAACCTTTACACTGTTTAGAGTAGGATGAAGAAATCCTTTGTATTTTTTTTTAGTTTCTTAAGGAACCTCCATACTGTTCTCCATAGTGGCTGTATCAATTTGCATTCCCACCAACTGTGTATGAGGATTCCCTTTTCTCCACAACCTCTCCAGCATTTATTGTTTCTAGATATTTTGATGATGGCCATTCTGACTGGTGTGAGATGATATCTCATTGTAGTTTTGATTTGCATTTCTCTAATGATTAATGATGTTGAGCATCCTTTCATGTGTTTGTTGGAAATCTGTATATCTTCTTTGGAGAAATGTCTATTTAGGTCTTCTGCCCAGTTTTGGATTGGGTTGTTTGTTTTTTTGATATTGAGCTGCATGAGCTGCTTGTAAATTTAGGAGACTAATCCTTCGTCAGTTGCTTCATTTGCAAGTATTTTCTCCCATTCTGAGGGTTGTCTTTTGATCTTGTTTATGGTTTCCTTTGCTGTGCAAAAGCTTTGAAGTTTCATTAGGTCGCATTTGTTTATTTTTGTTTTTATTTCTATTTCTCTAGGAGGTGGGGCAAAAAGGATCTTGCTGTGATTTATGTCATAGAGGGTTCTGCCTATGTTTTCCTCTAAGAGTTTGATAGTGTCTGGCCTTACATTTAGGTCTTTAATCCATTTTGAGTTTATTTTTGGGTATGGTGTTAGGGAGTGTTCTAATTTCATACTTTTACATGTAGCTGTCCAGTTTTCCCAGCACCACTTATTGAAGAGGCTGTCCTTTCTCCATTGTATATTCTTGCCTCCTTTATCAAAGATAAGGTGTCCATATGTGTGTGGGTTTATCTCTGGGCTTTCTATCCTGTTCCATTGATCTATATTTCTGTTTTTGTGCCAGTACCATACTGTCTTGATTACTGTAGCTTTGTAGTATAGAATTACCATACCACCCGGCAATCCCACTACTGGGCATATACCCTGAGAAAGCCATAATTCAAAGAGAGTCATGTACCAAAACGTTCATTGCAGCTCTATTTACAATAACCAGGACATGGAAGCAACCTAAGTGTCCATCAACAGATGAATGGATAAAGAAGATGTGGCACATATATACAATGGAATATTACTCAGCCATAAAAAGAAACGAAATTGAGTTATTTGTAGTGAGGTGGATGGACCTAGAGTCTGTCATACAGAGTGAAATAAGTCAGAAGGAGAAAAACAAATACCATATGCTAACACATATATATGGAATCTAAGAAAAAAAAAAAGTCATGAAGAACCTAGGGGTAAGACGGGAATAAAGACACAGGCCTACTAGAGAATGGACCTGAGTATATGGGGATGGGGAAGAGTAAGCTGTGACAAAGTGAGAGAGTGGCATGGACATATATACACTACCAAACATAAAATAGCTAGTGGGAAGCAGCCGCATAGCACAGGGAGATCACGTCGGTGCTTTGTGACCACCTAGAGGGGTGGGATAGGGAGGGTGGGAGGGAGGGAGATAGATTTTTCCATATTTTGCAGGACATTTAAAAGCAGCTTTGCTAATTTAACATATAGGAAAATGACCTAGGTTGTTTCTAGGTTTCTTTCTGCATGCGTCTTGATAAGGGTGGTAGAGATGGATTTTATACTTACTTATACTAAAATTACAAAATCAACAGTATCTGCTCTCTGGACCACTAATCTTTCACTTTCCCCCTTCTGGGTTGTCAGTCTAATTACCTAGAGAATAAAATCATATTTGTCATAATACTACCCAGGTGCTTTAAAAAAGTAACAAAATTAAGGATACAGGAAAAAAAAGAAGAAATTATTTTTAAAGAATTAAATAGCAGTGAAAGAATAAAGTTTAAATCAAAGTATCTAGAAAGCGAGGAGCTATGCAAAACATCTGAATGCCCAGGATGACAATCTTCTTTGGAGAAAATGAAGATAATTATCTTAGTTAAAAAAGGCGATTAATAACTTCAGTGACTGTGTTATAAACAAACTTGCTATGTTGATACCTTCAAACCTTCAGGATGTTAGCAACACCTGTCCAGAATTTAAAAGAGCCATGGCTCATTTCTCCTTTCTCTTCTTTGAGAATGCTGTGGGTAGAGGACAGGATGCCACAACAGTGAGAGGTCCGCGCAGGCTCAGCAGCCATGGCTCATGGGTCCAGCCGCTCCGTGGCATATGGGATCTTCCCGGACCGGGGCATGAACCCGTGTCCCCTGCATTGGCAGGCGGACTCTCAACCACTGCGCCACCAGGGAAGCCCGACCTATTAGTTTTTAATACTTATTTTAAAGCTATAGTGATTAAAGCAAATTAATACAGAATTTAATCATACAAAACAAGCCATTAAAGTATTATAAAAATTGGAATAATTTATATATATACATATACATACAGATAGATAGATAGATATGCCTGAGAGAAGTTTTATTTTTATTTTGAAACAAACCAGAGTGGCCATAAAAAAATTTGATGAATTCAAGAACTTAGAAAAGAAATCTACAAGGAAAAGAAAACTCACAATTTGTATAGCCAAACGACAAACGGGGAAACATTTACAACACACTTAACAAATACCTATTTCCTTTAAGTCACTAATAGGACAAAGTAAAAGCAACAATAGAAAAATGGGCAAATGCAAGTGGCTGTTAAACTTATGAAAAGTTATTTACCTTCATTCATAATAAGAAAATGCAAATTAAAATTATGTTTAAATACTATTTTCACTTTGCAGATTAGTAAAGATTAAAAAGTTGTTAACACAGAAATCTGACATGAGTATAAGAGTAAACAAACACGAGCGCAATGTTTGTGAAGTGTTCATTGTTCCAATCTCTACAGAGGGCTATTTGGAAATATATATTAAATTGAAAGTGTGTGTCAATTTCCACTTCTAAAAATGTATCCAACAGAGTTTCACTTGTGTGAAATGATGTATATAAGAGGTATTGGAAAACAAATTATTGGACTAATAAAAAAATTGATATTCAGTGCTTAGAAATCTGTTATTTTCTTTTGATGGTGGGTAAATTATATAAAATATATAAATGTACAAAATAAATAGCTTTTATATATTTTTTTAATTCTTGAAAAATAAAAGACATACCTTATAGAATTTTGAACATTTAAATGCACTATTAAAATATAAGATATTATTCTTCCTGCACAATTAAGAATTATTCCATATTGGATAACCAAAGTCACTCCACATATTCTATGAGATAAAAAGTACACCCTGATATGATTGTATGTCACTAACATTTTCAACAGCATGCGTTTATGACTTAAGTTACTTGTTTTAGCTATTGTTCCTTTTCTGTAACGTCAGCTTTGAACCTGACTGATAATATCTAACCAGAATGAAATGATGCTTAAAGGTCACAGGCACCACAGGAAAAATGAAAAAAGCTCTTTAGATAATCTTTATTTCAAATTATTCTCTGCAGAATCTTCTGCATTTTATTTACAAATTAAATGTATATAATCACAGTATCCATTTTTATCACTACCGGTATTGTGTCTTTTCTCACAATACTGCATGCCTTTTAATATATTAGCATTATCTCTTTTAATTTTCCCTCCTATACAAAAACTCAGTTAAGGAAATATTCTAATAAGGAGATTCAAACAGAATGCAAAAGACATTACAATTTGGAGATATTATATGTGTAACATTAGATAAAATTTTCAACTACTATTTTCCTTAGTTTCTTTTTCTATAAAATGAAGATACTACCTACTTCATAAGATTACTGTGAAGATTAAAGGATCAATAGCTGTAATACAGGTAGAAGTCTCTCTTGTTCATAATAAATGTCCCATAAATGCTCAGTTATACTTTTTCTTTCTCTGTAAATGCTCATACCGAAGTCACTAATAATTTATTATACACTGCCCTTAGCACTATGAGAGTCATGTTAAGATGTCCTTTTATATGTGCATTGCATTAGTGGTTAGTGAATGGAGAGATGAATAATTTCACCAATTTCTACAGTTTCAATTACTGATGATTCTCCTTTTTTTTAAAACTGCAAGCTCAGACATCTCTCCTAAGATCAAGACACATATCCCTAATTGCCTGTTAGACAACTCCACTTAGATGTCACCAGAATCTCAAGCTCAACAATTTATAATGGGATGCATAACGTCCTTTCCAAACACACATGAAACAACAAGCGCACACACACACACACACACACACACACACACAAATCACAGAGCAGCATTCTTCTCTTACTCTATTTCCTATCTCAGTGACTGGCAGCATACTCCACTAAATCACCCCAACAAGAAACTAGGAAGTCACCCTTTGATCCCTTCCCCTATGCACCTAAAACATCCATTTATCTTGCCCTGATGGTTCTACTGCCTTAATTCATTTCAAACTATCCTCTCCTCATCCACACTGACCTTCTATATCTACCTCAGTTGGAATGCAGCCACAGATTGAATCCAGGTCTCTGTATTTCAGGCTTTTACTATTATGGATCATTCTCTACATCCCATCAAAATCATCTTTTAAAATAAAATCTTGTTTTTAAAAGATTTTTTTGACAGACTAAACCAATTTTGTATTATAAGCTTAATTGGCACAAAGTTCACTGAAGATGCACTTCGTTTTTACACAAGCTTGTAAATAGAATACATTGACATACAAAAAGATAGTACTTCAATATAAATTTAAACACATGATTTCCAAAGAGAACACAGAAGAAAACACTAATTGAAAAAGATACGTGCATCCCAAAGTTCATAGCAGCATTATTGACAATTGCCAAGATATGGAAGCAACCTAAGTGCCCATCAACAGATGAATGGATAAAAAAGGTGTTTTATACACACCACACACACACACACACACACACACACACACACACACACAGTGGGATACTACTCCATCATAAAAGAGAAGGAAATTTTGCCATCTGCAAAAACATGGATGGACTTGGAGGGTATTAAGCTATGTGAAATAAGTCAGACAGAGAAAGACAAATACTGTATTATATCACTTACGTGTGGAATCTAAAATATAAAACAAACTAGTGAATATAACAAAAAAAGCAGACTCACAGTTACAGAAAACAAACTACTGGTTACCAGTGGGGAGAGGGAAGAGGGGAGAAACAAGGTAGGGGTAAGGAATTAAGAAGTACAAACTACTATATAAAAAATAGATAAGCCACAAGGATATATTGCACAGCACAGGGATTATGACCAGTGTTTTATAATAACTATAAATGGAGTATAAACTTTAAAAATTATAAATCACTATGTTATATACCTGTAACTTATATAACATTGTTATCAACTATATTTCAATTAGAAAAAAAATAATGAGGGACACATGGCATTATGCATTTATCAAAATTCATAGAACGTACAATATGAAAAGCAAACCCTAATGTAAACTATGGACTTTAATTAAATAACAAAGCTTTAAAAAAGATTTTAAAATAATAATAAATAAAAATAAAATCTCATTATGTAACTTTCCACCTAAAAGTCTTTGATGGCACCTCTCACAAAATAAAATCCCATCTCCTTACCTGGCATAGAAGACCCGCCACCAGCTGGCCCCTGGTTTCCTATCTAGTATGTCTTCCTAGCCAATTTCCCCCTTGAGTGCTATGCTTGGGCCATATTAAACTACTCAAAGTTCTTTCAAATGGCTTCTTCCCTTTCTCTTTCTTTTTCTCTGTATCTCCTTCCTTCCTTCCCTCCTCCCCCACCCCATTATGTATCTCTGCTACCCTATCTCTCTGGCCTTTCTGTGTATTTGCATTTAACATTCTCTACCAGGAAATCCTTCATTCAAATGCCCGATACCTGATTAATTTATAATAGCTCTTCAGAGCTCAGACTAAATACAGCTTTCTCTTTGGAGCCTACTCTGTCTCTTAGGGGGTTTACAAGGCCTGGCTTGAATTCACTACACTGAAGAGAAAAAAGAAAGAAAAAAAGGTTCCTAAATAAAGTTTATTGCAAACAGGAAGAAGTGAAGTACATATCATTATTTACCTTTAGGAAAACAGGAGTTATCATATTGAAAATAACTAATAAAAAACAAGCAACTGTGAGAGAAACATTTTTATAAATCTATCACAGGCGAGATCTGTGGTACATTCTGTACTATTCATATTCTACATTATTATATTTAATTTACTATCATGTCTTGGCTATATGGGATATTAACATTCATGCAAACTATAGCAAAAGAAACCAAACTTCATAAATCCAAGGTATATATGTTTGCCCCTGCAGTGTCTTCAAGGGTAAGATTAGGAATTTTAACATTAAAACACAAATGCTGTCACTAACTACAATCAATATGCATTTTGATACTCCAAAATAAAGAAACTGAAGATTGTATTTCAAATACTCCCCTAATGCCTAAAGGTGTGTGTGTGTGTGTGTGTGTGTGTGTGTGTGGCACAGAGGGGGATGGAGTGAGGGAGATTTCTCTCTGAGGAGATAGATTAATAGTGAAAGAAAAATATACAAAGAATTGCATATTTTTAGTGGAAACCTCTTATTCATTAATATGATCCAAACCAAATCTTTAAAAAATTTAATAGAAATATGTACTTGTTAGCGCACATCATGGAAACATTTGCCGTAGAACACAGTTGCATTTTATCTATATAGTGCAAATGTCCTTAGGATTTATTTCCTTGAACACTGAGCACCAAGAATGTTCCAGGTATCATTTTCAATTATATATAATGCTTGTGAAAGGGTGCGTTTTCAGCCAAAAAAATAATAAACAAAGAAGACATACTGTTGTGGGGAGAAATACATTAAAATAACTTGAAGTTACTATCTATCTACACACACACAGACACAGACTTGACAGAACAAGCAATAAATGGAACCTCCACTTGCTCTTAAGTTTCTGTCATTAAGCTATCTAGTTTAATGAATCTCCTTTATAAAAGTGGTATAATGAGAACAGATTAACCGAGTTAAATTAGAAACATATGCCGTTATTTTTGAGGGACAAGATTTGATCACCGAGACTGAATAATACTCCAGACAGTACCAGATTCCTTGGCATTTTCCCAGGTCATACACAAGAGTTGAGTACCTGCATGCAGTTTAGCTGCAGAATTTTAAAACATTTTCCCAGAATACTTCAGGGCTTTTTCCCCCACTGTCAGTTGATGTGTGCTCAGGGAATGCGAAGTAATTACCCAAAGCAAAACATTATTAAGGAGGGAAATTTACTCCAAAAACATCACATAATACTTCCCACATACAAATAGAAATGATTTCTGAATTATGTTTGGCACAATTCATTACTACAGTGTACAACTTGTGCAGATAATGGAGAGTGGACCCTATTCATTATTACTGATAAATAAAGTTAAGATCAAATGGAACCATGGGGCCACCCAAAATATTCATTTAGAATCCATCAAGGTACCATTTTAAAATATAAAAAAATATGTGCTATATATTTAAGTTTGTACAAAGCTCTAGGCATATGGTTAGATATTCTTTCAAATTATGGTATGTGTCTGTGTGTAGGGCATACTGATAAGAGCTTAAGAGAGGATTAACTGGAAGGTAGAATAAAATAGGCCACAGATATCGATTCAGGTCCTTAATGAACTAGACAAATGTTGATTGTACTCATTTTGAATCTTCAATTTCACTTTCATTAATACAACTGTTTCAAAGCTTGCATATAAACATCTGAGATTCCTAAATTACATAGTGGTAATGAATTTTAGTAAAGAAGAAATTAATCTGTAGAAAAGAAACTATTTTCTGTCCTCAATTTCCTCATCTTTAAAAGAGAGCTTTGTTTACTTAAAGGCAAGGGACTTTAAATTTCATTTCCTTCCCATTTTAATATCTTCTAATATCATTCAGTCAAACAATTTAATAAGTTTCTACTATGTGCCAGGCAACACACATACTGAGATACTGGATATAAAATGATGAGCAGAAACACACCTAATTTTACAGTTAAATTAATTAGGAAAAATGCACCTTTGCAGGAATCTACCAAATAATCAACTATATAATTTAAATTGTTAATGCCCTGAAACTGTCAATTAGGGAAGGGAAAGATATATGGGTTGAACTTGATTTAGAATTTCAGTGTAGCAGGACTTCTATCAAAGGTAAATTAAAGGAGAGGTATGTGATATGATGATGGAAAAGTTCATATAAATTTATGAATTAAAATAAAATGCAAAATGCATTTTTACCTGCTATTTGATTCTATGGATACTTTTTTCCCTCCAGCTGAAAGCAGAGATTATTAAATTATGAAATGCTACAAACTGCTACATCTAAATAATGATGCTAACTAAATTGGCACTTTTTCATTATTTGAAAAAAATAATCTACTATGAATATTAAATTAGGCCAGCTTTGAAACCATATGAAATGAAAGGCGAAAAAGATTTATTGTATAAGCTTGTCAATTTCTCTGTCATGGAATATTTTCCCCATTGTTTTAATTTTAAATGCTTTGCCAAATTCAGTTTTAAAGAATCAAGCAGAAGATCAAGGCACGTCAGCCTAATAGACTTAGCATTAGGAAATTAGGTTATATGTTAGTTATAGAAGGGAGAAAAGTGCCCACATCTTTGTAGGTTCTCAGAACTGCTGCATATATGTCATCATTCCTGGAATACTGGTCAGAACTGTGCCACTTCCTGGACTTAAAAGAACCAACCAGCTTACCAGAATTTCTGATCCCTTGATAAGATTCGAAGCTGTGCTTCTTGCAGGCAAGATGTAAAGGCTTCCAGGAACTGCCTGCCTTAATACTGAAACATTCATTGAAGGTTAAAAAAAAAGGCTAAATGTCTTGTTCCTCCAATATTTTAAAATATATTGTTCACAAAATAATATTTTATACAACAACAACTAACAAGGATCAATGTTGGGATTTGAACCCAAGTTTCAAGTTCCAAACCTAGGCTTTTAACCACTATACCTGTAAAACACCCAAAGGGATATTTTATTAGGTGGATATTGTTATAACACTGTTTCATATCTAACAGCTCTTTTGCATTAAACTGAGTTTTTACAAATTTATAAGATGTAGTAACTAGGAATAATTCTCAAAAGGAGATATATATATATATATATATATACACACACACACACACACACACACATATATACACACAAATATTATTTGCATATTAACCTACACAAAGAACGGAGCTTTTGTGGGCCTGATGAGTGCTGCCTGACAAGTCATGGCTCAACCTAAATGTCATTAAAAATTTTGAATATCGCACTGGATCTGATTGCTGATAGCAAATGCCCAGTTGACTGAAACTAATTCTATATTTGGGATATGCGGTTTTAATTGTGTTCTCAAAGTTTACTCTGTGTTTTTCAATCCTCCAATTAAAAAAACAAAAGACTGTTCATTCACTTATTAAGATTGCCTTCATTTTCTTTACTGAGTATAGTTTAAGTAGAGAAAATTAAGCTCTCTCATGTCTCATGAAATGTTTAGGCCTACAACTGGTCTGGAGGGCAGAAGATAAAAAGCTCACTGTTAATAAAACTATGCAGAATGCCTGCTTCCCAAATATTAAGAAAAATGAGTGCAGTTCTGTGCCACAGAGTTGAAAAGAGAGCTTTACTATTTACAGGGGCATATTTGTTGGTGGTGTGAAAACCGTAAGAGTAAGAAGATATAGTATAAATCCAAGAATATGGGAGAAATTTTGACTTCACTATTATGAGAAAGAGTGGCTCACCAGAGATAATCCAATACTGAAACAAGGGCTTTCTAGAATTAAGGAAAGTTGTTATTGGGTGTATTAGTCAAAACTCTGGTTTCAAGTAGAGAATCCCCATTTAAACTGGCAAAATGAAATGATATGAAATGAAATGAAGAGAGAAAATTTAGTGTCTCACTAACTGAAATTCCAAAGTGAGAGTTGGCTTCTTGCATAATTGCATACAAAGCTCATGTTATTGGTGTATCATTGGAAGGAATCTGGGATCCGCTCTGTTTTTCTCTTCATTACTCTCCTGTTTTCCTCCGTATTGACCCGTCTCAGACTCTACATGGTGGCTCCTGACAGCTCCACGCTTTTATCCTAATTCCCACATCCACAGAGAACCGTCCTCCAACTGGTCCAGCAGTACTTGGCTTTTAAGATATTATCATTCTGGTGAGTCAGACTTGCTTAGTTTCAGATCTCAATTCTGACCCTGGGCATGCGGTGAGCTTCACAATCTCTAAAGTGTCTTAATTCCTTCATCTAAAAAGGATAGTACTGATCCCTATCACCTAGGATTTTTGAAGGATTAGTTCATCTCTCTAAACCTCTTAAAAGAATGCTTAGTACATATACGTAAAAGCATGAGTTAATAATATTTTCCAAATGAGTGTTTATAATCACTGACCTACATTGAGACATACAATTTCCTAAACCATTATGCCTAGTGTGATGGAATATTCTGATTAGATTAGGTTAGAATTACCCAAGTAAATCCTGGATAAAATGGGATTAAGGTCATTCCCATCCAAATCTATATTGTATATAAGTGCGTTTTCCCCCCACAAAAATATTCGGTGGCCATTATTGGAGGAAAAGGTAATGGACACCGGGTGAACAAAACATTTGTTTATGTGAAATCATAAGGTGAGAAAGCATATGTAAAATTTCATAAATGCCACTAAAAATTTATTTAACCTTTAACTACTAGGCTGCATTTATTCTTAAAGATATAAAGTTGTGTTTTCATTTTGAGTTAGAAAAATATATTCCTTTTTCTTTTCAATGGCTGTAGATTTTTCAAATTTTCCTATACACTTTTTATTTATTAACTAGAGGTAACTAGTAATATAATTCATTTGTTCAGTTAACATTAAATATTTAAGGATTAAATCCCTTGAATTTTGAATTCTCTTCTACTGCTAAAATCTGGTATTCCATAATTGTACCTTTGAATATTTAATGGTAGTTACAACCAGTGTGCTTTATCTTAATATACACATGCTCGTATCTTTTTTTATATTTGTTTTCTTAAAATTTATGAACACTGGAGGCATTTACCCATTCCCTGATAGGCACAATAATAAAACACATCCAGTTTTGAGGTCAAAGTATATTGAAAATCTTACCAGACATTTCTAATGTCATGTTTTGACTAAATAATTACAATGCTTGACTATATGATATTACAGAGATTTCAGTGGAAAAGGGAAAATAATAGAAAGGAAAATAGAAAAGTATATTTAAGGTAGGTTTTTTTAGAGAGCATTATCAAATACTATACGGATGTACTTCTCAACTGACAGCTAGTTAGCTGATGTAATGGTACAATATAGAATTTAAATCAGTATAAAAAAGGTCTCCATTTTTGTTTGTTTTGTTTTGTTTCATTGATATAAAAACTACACTCCTGGACTTCTTAAATTTTGGGAAAGTGTTATAGGTAGATGACAGCTACACAAATTTGATTAAGCCCATAAAGTACATTTTTAAAATAAATTTATTTATTCATTTATTTATTTTTGGCTGTGTTGGGCCTTTGTTGCTGCCTGTGGGTTTTTCTCTAGTTGTGGTGAGCGGGGGCTACTCTTCGTTGCAGTGTGCAGGCTTCTCATTGTGGTGGCTTCTCTTGTTGTAGAGCACGGGCTCTAGGCGCATAGGCTTCAGTAGCTGTGGCACATGGGCTCAGTAGTTGTGGCTTGCAGGCTCTAGAGCACCAGCTCAGTAGTAGTGGCGCACGGGCTTAGTTGCTCCACGGCATGTGGGATCTTCGTGGGCCAGGGCTCGAACCCATGTCCCCTTCACGGGCAGGCGTATTCTTAACCACTGCGCCACCAGGGAAGTCTCATAAAGTACATTTGAATCTCTCCGTATAGCATCTACTCTGTCATTAAAACCTTGCTCTTTTTTCCACTTTCCAAGTATGAATATTTCCAAAAGATTTACATTTCAAAAATCCTAGCACTTCAAGAAATACTGCTCTTTCATTGTATTTCTTTTTAACATCTTTATTGGAGTATAATTGCTTTACAATGGTGTGTTAGTTTCTGCTTTATAACAAAGTGAATCAGTTATACATATACATATGTTCCCATATCTCTTCCCTCTTGCATCTCCCTCCCTCCCACCCTCCCTATCCCACCCCTCTAGGTGGTCACAAAGCACCAAGCTGATCTCCCTATGCTATGCGGCTGCTTCCCACTAGCTATCTATTTTACATTTGATAGTGTATATATGTCCATGCCACTCTCTCACTTTTTCCCAGCTTACCCTTCCCCCTCCCCGTATCCTCAAGTCCATTCTCTAGTAGGCCTGTGTCTTTATTCCCGTCTTACCCCTAGGTTCTTCATGACCTTTTTTTTTTTCCTTAGATTCCATATATATGTGTTAGCATACGGTATTTGTTTCTCTCTTTCTGACTTACTTCACTCTGTATGACAGACTCTAGGTCCATCCACCTCACTACAAATAACTCAATTTCATTTCTTTTTATGGCTGAGTAATATTCCATTGTATATATGTGCCACTTCTTTAGCCATTCATCTGTTGGACACTTAGGTTGCTTCCATGTCCTGGCTATTGTAAATTTACAAGCAGCTCTTTCATTGTGTTTTTAAATGAGGGAATAAAAACTTAACCCACTAATAAAAAGTTTTTTTTTTTAATTAGTTATGTGAGGTCAAGCTTAGAAGCCCTTAAGAATTTATCAACTGACTTCTGTTGTCAATGTTCATTTCATACAACCTTTTTGCACAGCCCTGGTTTCTGGCTGAGTCTCAAAGTTTGGTAGTAGATCTCTTGCTTTCTCTTGATCAATTTTTAAAAAATTTTTTCCACTTCACAGTCTTTTTGATTATTTTAGTGGCCATATTGTCTTTTCCACTAGTGTGTCTAGCTTTACTCTGTGTTATATCCCTTTAGAATTCCAAGAAATCACCAGTGAGGGAGATACCCACATCTTCAGCACAGAGATATAAGGTCTAGAGCATTGTGGATAATGTAGGCCAGTCTTTACCACATGTTTGAGAAATTTGCCCAAGTCATACCCTAAGCAACTGATATTAATTTTGTTTGGTTATAAGTTTATTTTGTAGTTGTTTTATCTTTGTTTTCACTGTAGGAGTTTTCCTGCTTTTGACCCTTGGGTAAGTTGTCTGAGACTACTAATTTTTCTGTGTGTAGGTAAGTTAGAAATGACCCTAGCCCATTTTACTTTTTCCAGTTTTATGGAGATATAAATGATATAAAACTTTGTATAAGGTGCACAGCACAATGATTTGATATATGTGTATATTGCAAATTAGTTTAGTTAATATCCATCACCACACAGTTACAATTATTTCCCTTATGATGAGAACTTTTAAGAACAGTTCACTTAGAAACTTTAAAATATATAATACAGTATTGTTAACTACAGTCACCATGCTGTACAGTACATTCCCAGAAATTATTTATCTTGTAACTGGGAGTTTGTACCTTTTGACCACCTTCAATCATTCCCTCAACTCCAAACCCCTCATCTCTGGTAACCACCAATCTCTTCTCTATCTTTATGAGTTCAGGTTTTTTTAGACTCCATGTATGAGATCATACTCTCCACATGAGAGTATTTGTTTTTCTCTGACTTATTTCACTTAGAATGATGCCCTCAAGTTTCAACCACGTTGTTGCAAATAGCAGGATTTTCTTTTTTATGGCTAAATAATATCCCATTGTGGGGTGTGTGTGTGTGTGTGTGTGTGTGTATGTGTCACATTTTCTTTGGCCAATCATTTGTTCCAACTAATGCACACTTAGGATGCTTCCATGTCTTGGCTATTGTCAATAATTCTGCAATTGAATATTGGATTACAAATATCACTTTGAGATAATTAATTTAATTTCGTTTGGATATATACCCAGAAGTGGAATAGCTAGATCATATGGTAGTTCTATTTTTAATTTTTAAAGGAACTTCCATACTTTTTATAGTGCTGCACCAATTGACATTCTTGCCAATAGTGCACAAGGGTTCCATTTTTCCCACATCCTTGTCAATACTTATCACTTATCTTTTTGATTACAGCCATTCTAACAAGTGTGAGGCACTATCTTATTGTGGTTTTGATTTGTATTTCCCTGAGGATTAGTGATGTTGGGCACCTTTTCATGTATCTGTTGGCCACTTGTAAATCTTCTTTGGAACAATCTCTATTCAGGTCCTCTTCCCATTTTTTAAATTGGATTTTTTTTTTTCTTTTTTGGCTGAGTTGTATGACTTCTTTATGTATTTAAAATATTAACCTTTTTAACATAAACAATTTGCACATATCTTCTCCCATATTGTAGGTTTCCTTTTCATTTTGTTGATGGCTTCCTTTGTAGCACAGAAGCTTTTTGTTTTGATGTGCTCCCACTTGTTTACTTTTTCTTTTGTTGCTTTTGCTTTTGGTGTCACATCCAAAAAAATCATTGTCAAGACTAATGTCTAAGCGTTTAATCCCCTAAGTTTTCTTCTAGGATTTTTATGGTTTCAGATCTCATTTCAAATCTTCAATTCATTTGGGTTTTGTGTATGGTATAAGATAGTGATCTGCAAAGAGAGACAGTTCTACTTTTTCCTTTCTGATCTGGATGCCTTTATTTCTTTTCTCACTTAATTGTTCTGGATAGGACTTCCACTACCACATTGAATAAAAGTGGCAAGGATGGGTGGGCATCCTTGTCTTGTTCCTATCTTATAGGAAATCATCACTATTTTTCACCAAAGAGCATGGTGTTAACTGTAGGCTTTTCATATATGGCCTTTATTATGTTAAGATACGTTCCCTCTATACCCAGTTTCCTGAGAGTTTTTATCAAGAATGTTGCTGAATTTTGTCAAATACTTTTTCTGCATCTATTGAAATGATCATATGATTTTTATCCTTCATTTTGGGTTAATGTGACACATTACAGTGATTGACTTGCAGATGTTTGAACCATCCTTTCATTCTTGAAATAAATTCTGCTTGGTCGTGGTGTAAAATCCTTTTATGTACTGTTGAATTTAGTTTGCTAAACTTTTTTGAGAATTTTTTGCATCTAGCTTCAACAAGGCCTGTAATTTTCTTCTTTTGTAGTATCCTTGGCTGGTTGTGGTATCAGGGTAATACTGGCTTCATAAAATGACTTTGCAAGTGTTCCCTCCTCTTCTAATTTTTGGAAGAGTTTGAGAAGAATTGGTAAGAATTCTCTGAATGTTTGGCAGAATTCACCAGTGAAGCCATCTGTTTCAGGACTTTATTTTGGGGAAGATTTTTTATTACTGATTCAATCTCCTTACTAGTAATTAGTCTGTTCATATTATCTATTTCTTCTTGATTCAGTCTTGATAGATGGTATGTTTCTAAGAATATACCCATTTTTCTACATTACCCAATTTGTTTACATATAATTGTTCATAGTAGCCTCATGATCCCTTGTATTTCTGTGATATCAGGTGGAATGTCTCCTCTTTCATACTTAATTTTATTTATTTCAGTCTTCTAGTTTTTTCTTGGTAATTCTAGCTAAAGATTTGTCTATTTTGTTTACCTTTTAAAGAAAGCTCTTAGTGTCATTGATCTTTTCTATTGTCTTTTTGGCCTCTACTTCATTTATTTCCACTCTGATCTTTGTTATTTCCTTCCTTCTGCTAAGTTTAGGCTTACTTTATTCTTCTTCTAGTTCCTTGAGGTATAAAATTTGGTCATTTGTTTGAGATCTTTATTTTTTTTAATGTAGTCATTTATCTCTATGAAATTCCTTTTTAGGACTGCTTTTGCTAAATACCAGAATCTTTAGTGTATTATACTTTCATTTTACTAGCCCTCTTTATGATAATAAAGTAACTAGCCTTTTATAATTAATGGACTATTTGTAATAGTAGCCCCTTCATACCTATGGCTACCTTTTTAGAAATAGTTTGGAAATTACTAATGACTGGAATGTATTAGGTGTGTTGCACTATAGCAATGGTTCCCAAACAGAGGAAATTTTGGGGCCCCCTCCCACCCTCAGGCACATTTGGCAATATACAGAACATGATTTGTTTTCACAACTTAAGGGAGGAGGAGATGCTACAGGAACCTAGGATGTAGAGCCTAGGGATGCTGTCAAACATCATTCGATCCACAGGATCCCACAAAACAAAGAATTACCTGGCTCAAAATGGCAACAATGCCAAGGCTGAGAAACCGTACATTATTGTGGTATCTAATTCCTATAGACAAATCCATTATCTAACATGAAGAATTATATGCAAAATTTAAATAATTAACACCATTTTTTTTTATGGTTTAAAATACCAAGAGTTCTAGTTTCTAAAAGGGACTTCTTGCTTTGTATAACAGAGTAAATAAGCCTGAATTTGTGTTGGAGTGGGCAACTCTGCTTTTTGCAATTTCTTTGACAAGTTCCTTTTAATTACTATCTGTAAAATCTGGAGGGTTTGAGTGCATGTTTCTTCTCTATACCTACTGAAGAAATACAAAAGTGCTAGGGAAAATGTGAGAAATTTTGAGACCAGTGTTAAAGGTTGGTGTCAAGCTCCTAGGTTTACTCACAACAAACTGACTAGTCAGTGCTATAGAAACAGAAAACACAATATATGAAACTGAACTCTACTTATAGATTCCTCAACCTGGAGATCCCTAAATTAAAAATTCTTTATTTGGACTCAGATTTCACTCTGGGGCCCAGATTGAAAGAATATGGTTTCTATCCTGCAAAGGAATGCCACCTCACCTGAAAGTTTCTTAGCTTGTTAGAGTTTGATTAAATCCTTCCAATGTCTAAGTGTGAAACATTTTCTGAGAAAACAGGTTGGATACGTTTGTCTACAGCTGGAGGTTAGGTTTATAACTTAAAATATCTTTTACAATTTGAAGACTATTTTCACTTCTAGACAAATTGAAGTAAAATAAATTTTAAAAAATAACCAACTCATCTGCTTAAAACAAAGAAATACAAATAGACAAAATAGGCAAATGGTTGTTTTTAAAGCAATAAATATTAGGTGATAAAGGACAATAATTGCCGACAGATGAAAAGCAAATGACATGAGCACTATTTTTGCCCCCAGCTACTGCCTTTAAAGAGTTTCCAGGCCATAGTTCATGGAAGGAGAACTGAGGTGGAGGCCAGCTGACTCCTTGAATAGACAGACTGATAATCCAGGAAGAAAAAGGTAGCTAGATTTCATACCTGAGAAGACAGAGATGCACAGAGAACCCCACAGATCTTCAGGGAGTTTTCTTTAAGTCCTCAGCAGAGGACACATACATGTGAGGAAACTAACGAAGGCTTGAGAAACAATCATCCAAAAGGACTAGAGGGAACATTGTATGGTGCTCATATGGGGCCAGATATACCCGTTCCCACCAGCCAGACTGGAAAACTCATAATTCACAGCATTGGGTTGACTACTTCAGGTCTTATCTCAGTAGTGGGGAATAATTAGTCCTAAAAGGAACCTTGCTCCAGACTCAATGAACAATCATAAATGTAAGAAACAAATGGATCAAACTGCTTTCGAGTTACAAACTGCATTCCAGAACAAAGCTTAAAGAGGCTTAAGGAAATACAAAAATAGTCAGCACTTAACAAAGTAAAATTCACAATGCCTGGCATCCAATCAAAATTATCAGGCAGGAAAACCCTGACTCATAGTGAGAAAAAGAATCAAAAGTGACCCAGAACTGACAGAGATGTTAGAATTAGCAAGGAGGTAAGTAGACACAGGAAAAACATTTTTAAGACCCAAATCAAACTTTTAGAGATTAAAAACTACAATATGTCAGATGGAAAATACACCAGTTGGTATTAACAGGAGTTTAGACATGGCAGAAAAAAAAAAAGATTAATGAATTTAAAGGCATAAGAATAGAAACTATTCGAAAAGGAAACACAGAGGAAAAAAAAAGAAAGAGCATTAGTGAGCAATCAGATAACTTCAGATGGCTCAATATATGGGTAATTGGTATTCCCCCAGGGTGGAGGGATAGAAAAATACATTTTTTTTAATGGCCTAAAATTTTACAAATTTGAAGGAAATTAAAAACCATTCAAAAAGTGTAACAACCTTAAATATAAGTACATGAAAGAAAGAACAAAAGGCATATCATAATCAAATTTCTCAAAGCCAGTGATAAGAGAAAATTGTAAAAGCAGCCAGAGATGAATTTTGTCTCAAAAAAAGAAAGGAAAAAAAGGAAGAAGAAAGAAAGCAACCAGAGAAAAAAAGACATATTGCAAACAGAGGAGAAAATATAATAACATCAGATTTCCCATTGGAATTAATGCAAGCAATGAGACAGTGGAAGAATACTGGAACAGAACTAAAAGGGGGGAAGAAAAACCTGTCAACTTAGAAATCTATATTCATAAAAATATCTTTCTAAAACAATCAGAAAAAAGAGATGTTTTCAGACATATGGAGGCTAAAATAATTCATCACCAGCATTAACAAAAACATGTTAAGGAATGTCCTTCAGGCAGAAGGAAGATGATAGGAGTTAGAAGTCTGAATCTACCCAAAGGAAAGAAATGCACAAGAAATTATAACTACAAGAGAAATATATGTTTTTATCATTATTTAAAACTCTTTAAAAGACAATTGACAATTTTAACAGAAATAGTAACAACATATTAGGGGTACATAATATATATAAAAGTAAAATGCATGACAATATGATAAATCTGAGAGAGAAGTTCACTATTGTGTACTTAAACTACACATGAAGTGGTATAATATAATTTGAAGGTACATCTGCAATAAGTTAAATAGTTATAATATGAATATTAAATTAAACACTAAAATAACCAAAGAATTATTGCTTATAAGCCAATAAATGATATAAAAATCAGCTCCTCAAGGAAATTTAATAATACCAAATATTTATGCACCTAATAGCAGAGATTTAAATTACATGAAGCAAAAACTGGTAAAACTGCAAGGAGAAACAGATAAATCTATAATTTTAGTCAGGGATTTTAATACCCCTCTCTCAATAATTGATAGACCAAGTAGACAGAAAATCAGTAAGGATGTTGTAAACTTCAACAACACAATCAACAAATTTGACCTTATTGATGTTTATGGAACATCAAACCAACAACACTGTTCTTCTCAAATCTAAAACAGACACTTAGCATATGGATATTTACTAAGATAGGCCATATACTGGGTTATAAAAGAACAGAAAACATACATTTAAAAGGAATCAAGTAATATAAGAATCTTCTCTGACCACAATGGAATTAATTTAGAAATCAATAACAAAAATAAAATCTCTAGGAAAATCCCCTAATATTAGAAAACTAAATACATTTTAAATCACCCATGGATCAAAGAAGAAATTAAAAGGGAGTATAAAAAGTATTTGAACATAATAAAAAAAAGTAAAAAAAAAATAGAATGGAATCCCACTAATTTTAGGGAAAAACTTTGGCACTAAATACCTATAATAGGAAGGAAAGTCTGAAACCAACGACCTCAGCTTCCACCTTAAAACTTACAAAAAGAAAACTAAACATAAAATGAGCATAAAAAAGAAAATTATAAAGGTAGAAGTAACAATCAATGAAATAGAACACAGAAAGATAATAGAGAAAAATCAATAAAACAAAAAGGTGATTCTTTGAAAAAACAAATAAAATGGATTAAACTCTACCCTGACTGAACAAAAAGAGAGATGATACAAATACCCAATATTAGGAATGGGAAAAATGACATGACTATACATTCTATAGACAGTAAAAGGATAAGGGATAATTATGAACAGCTTTATGTCAATAAATTTGACAACTTAGATGAAAAATGACAAATTCCTTGAAAAACACAAATTACCAAAGCAACTCAAAAAAACATAGGTAATTGAATAGCTCTAAATGTATAAAAATTATAACTGTAAATAAAACATTCTCATAAAGAAAGTTCCAGGATGCAGGCTACATTGGTAAATTCTACCAAGTAATTAATGAAGTAAATATACCAATTAAAACAAAATAAAGAGGAGGAAGTACTTTCAACTCATTCTATGAGGTCAGGGATACCCTGATGAGAAACCAGTTAAAGATGTTGCAATAAAGGGACACTACAAATCCCTCACAAACACAGATGCACAAATTGTAACCAAAATTTAACAAATCAAATCCAACAATATATTAAAAGATAAGTATGTCATAACCAAATGGTGGTGCTTATTCCAATAATGCAGAGTTAGTTTAACATTTGAGTATAAATCAGTATAATTATCCATATTAGCAAAGTAAATCATCTCAATAGGGAAAAAGTCATTTGACAAAATCTAACATCCACTACTAATAAAAACTCTCAGCAAACTAGGAATGGAAGGAAGACACTTCAGCCTGAATGGGTATCTATAAAAAACCCTACAGGTAATGTATCAATACTTACTGGTGAAAGACTGAACGCTTTCCTAGTAAGAGCAAGAACAAGACAAGACAGTAATCTGCACTCATTACTTCTATTCAACATAAGACTTGAAACTCTAGTCAGTGGCTTTAGACAAGAAAAGAATTAAAAGATCCAGATTAAAAAGGAATAATGATTTGGAGATGACAGGGTTGCCTACATAGAAAATCCAATGGAATCTACCAAAAATATACTAGAAGTAATGAGTTTAGCAAGGTTGAAGGACACATATCAATATGCAAATTACATTTCTACAATATGTCTATATACTAGCAACTAACAATTGGAAATTATAATTTAAAAACAGCACCATTGAAAAGTGTAGAAAAATATGAATTGACTGTGTGAAATATGTCAAAGACCTGTACATGATAACAATAAATACTGTGAAGAGACATTAAAGAATAAATAGAATAAATGGTACATCCACTTTGGAAAACAGTTGTGCAGTTTTTTAGAAAGGTAAATATCCAGCCCTTCCACTTAAAGGTATTTACCCAAGAGAAAAGAAAATGTACGTCTGAAGATTTTAATGCAAATACTTATAGCATCTTTATCTACAGTAGCTAAAACTCTTACCCAAATGTTCATCAACAGGTGCAAGAATGAACAAATTATGGTATATCTGAACTATGATGTACTACTCAGTGATAAAAAGGTATTGACTTTTGATAAATGCAACATCATAAATGAATCTCAAAATCATTATGCTGAGTGAAAAAAGCTTTACTTTTATGAAGCATTTATTATTTTGATTTTCCTAATTTGGTTTTACGTGTCAAATGAATTAACATTGTTTCCATAAAATATTTAAAATGCCAAGAGTACAAACAGGTTCAACCAAATGGAATTGTAATAACTTAGGTCTTTTGAAAAGATTTATTCATTTGAACTTTAGTTAATGTTACACTCTTGGACTCAATCCACTACACTAGATGGGTAAATTTTTAAACCTCACCTCTCTTCAACCTTTTATTATCAAGAGTGATTGTGTTACTCTGTAATGTCAACTTAAAGTTCCACACCCTCACTTAAGTTAAAGACCTTGTATGAATATTCAATTGAGTTAATTAGGAAGTAATATTTGATTGCACAACAACTTCTAAGGACATTAACATTCATAAAAAGAGAAAATTAAATGAACTGAATGACCAAAAAAGTTGTTACTTATACACCCCTGTCAATGAAAAACATATCTGCTTCTTTTGTAAACTCCAATTAGGATGGTAACAAACACTTTCCTGGATGGGCTGATAGGTGCTAGAGATGTGTTAATTGCCCTTATACCACATACTATGTTCTTACCATTGGTATAATTATTGACCAAATCTTTATAAAATAGTTACATATTATATTCCAATAGGGGATTCACTGTGCCCAATTCTATTTTTTTTACTATAATAATTTAAGCAGAGCCATGTAATTTTATCACCAAGTGGTCCCCCTTTCCCCTCATACTTGCCTAAAGGCTCCTACTATAAGTCTTAGATCAGAAATAGAGACCTCTGGAGAAACATCAAAAGAATAACAGCCTTAGTACAGGACTGTGTAAGGTGCTCTTGAATACTGATACTGGAGAGAACACACACTGATGGATATAGGATTTTTAGTTTAAGTTGATTTAAGGTATATACCATGAGTATATACCTGTCACACTGTAATAGGAGAACAGATCAGGACTCCTTTTGTCCAGAAGTACATGACTTTGAGAAAGGGGACTACTGATATAAAACCTAGCAGAACAGCAACATTTCTTTGAGATTGAATTGCATGGATAAGGGAAATCTGATTGTGGATAAGATTATATTTTTTGAAGAGCATGTTAGGAAATCTTTAATTGCTTTCTTCATAGTCAATCGCTATCTCTCAATGCGGCAGGCTATACCTATGTAATCTGGAATGAAAAACTCTTATTTTCCTAACTCGTTCCCTATAACTGAGGGGAAATAATCTCAAGGGAAACATTAAGGTAAATTATAAGAGAGTGATTCATCAAAAGAATTGAGGATATTGATTCTGTTGGAAAGATAACATATTGATATTAGCTTTGTCTGTTAAATTACACAGAAAAATGATCAAATGTCGTGAAATGTCTTTACTGAATCAATGTACTTTTTATGGCAATGTACATTTGTGGGGTGTTTTGCTTTTTTTCTTTTTCATAATATTAGTAACCATGACCTGACCTTAAATATCATTTGTCAAGGCAATATTTAATTATATATGACAGGCCGACTATTAAGGAACAAGGACTTCCTTTCTTATGTGGAAACAATAGGGCAACTTCCTACCAGGAATTGATCTGGTACCTACTCTCTGGCTTAAGAAGTCCTGGTCCATCAGGTGATAAAGAATATCACTTCTTGGCTGGCTGGAAATATTGGAACATTTAGGGACTTCAAAAAAACAGAATAAACACAGAGTTTTAGGAACAGTGTCAAAATCTATAGAGTAAAATTGGTTGCTGTTGTTGATTTCCAGCTTTGGAATTTAGGAAACAATAAAGGCAACAGAAATATTTCTTATCATATAAAGATGACAACATAATACCAGGGACTTCACAAAGATTCCAGAGAGAAGTTAACTCTGCCTGTGTCTCTACCTTTATTAAACCTAAAACAAGTTCTCTATGTACTAATAGTCATCACCTCTTGTTGCAGTACTGTAAGTAATAAAGGATAAATGGGATAAAACATCAAGTTAATGACGCTGATTCAAATATCTCAAAGCAAATTTACCTGGACTAATCTGTGCCACAGGAAAAAAAGCTAAGCCCAAAGAGGAACTGAAAAGTGAAACGTATTTTCTTTCTGACATGGATCAAAAAGGATTTTTATTTATAAATGCTTTGCATTCCAAGAGCTAAGCAATGAATTACTTGGCCATCTTAAAAATTTTATATCTTGAGGAAAAACTGTGATGCTTGTTGTTTTCACTATCAAACACAAGAACTTATAACTTCTTAAAACCAACCGAGAGTTACCCAATCAGAACTGTCAAGAGTTATATGACAAGCTCTTTTCATTCTGGGATCCTATAATTCTAAAAGAAGGGCCCTTTAAAAAAAAGTAAGCTTTCACCCAGGGATCATAAATTATCTATGAATTTTGTCTTTGATAAATCCAAGTAAATCTCTTGTGCTTGTGTATTCAAAGCAGCTTTTACAAGGTGAGCATTTCCAAAAGAACAAGGTATTGGATGGGGAACCTAATTCCTGTATCAAGTGAAAGACTATAGGGTGTATAGCCTTCCTGACCTATAGATAGCACAGGGTTTAGAATTAGAAAAAGACAGAATAAATAATGACATTTACCTCGTCGTAGTACTTCTAAAAGCTGAACTTTAGTTAGCAACTTTTCTAAACTTCTATTTCCTTAATGGTAAATGAAGAAAATCCTACCTACCTCATAACTTTATGGTGAGGATTAAATAAAATATTTAAAGGCCTTATACAAAAATTGTTTTAAAAATAACAATAACATGAGAATGATATTAACTGACCTCATTCTATTACCTCTTTGATTAATGCTTGTCCAGGAATTTTCAAGTATTCCTAGTCATCAGATGATATTTAATGCACATATAACATCCAAAAACCTTTTGATCCACCTTGAATACATTTCTGGGATTAGGCGGCAGGTTTTGCAAATTTAAACTTCAAATCAGAGTACCAAGGTATGAATCAGTTGTACCCCACAGACTGTTAAATGAGGGACAAAATGTATCACTTCATCACACTGCTCTTGTATCCCTTATTTTACTCCAAATTCACATTTTTTTGTAAGTTGTGTCTTATACTTTCTGTAATGCTTCTTGGTGTGACTATAATAAAGCAGCGATTCCTTATGTAGTTTAAGATAGTATTCTCTCCCCTGGGAGGGGGAAAAATGGCCTCATAGTAATTACTTCTTTACTATCATACATAGTATATATGGATTGTGTTGAAATAACATTAGCATGCCAAATGAAACTAATCGATTTTTATTATGAAGTTGAAATTGATGACGTGGGCGCTGTCAATGCCAGTTCCCAAGGACAAAGAAGGTTTAGCTATAAAATTTTGGTGAGCTTATGAGTTACTGCAACTGAATTTTATATATACACACATACAATTTTTTGTATGTTTCGTTTCGCCTATTCACTGGAATAGAACACTGAACTTTGAGAATGTTTCTCTTGAGATGTACAGAAGGAATAAGTATTTTTCACTCACTAGTAAAGAAAGCCATGGCCAGTGGAAATAAATTTTGATAAATACAAGTTGCCAATCTTCTCTATAAGAGGTACTGCTTTCTGATTTTTGAACATGTCTACTAATGAAATTATCTCAAAGAATCTTTCTTTGATTCTTTCCAGAACAATGATCACACATTTGTTACATGAAGAGAAAAATGCTTTAAGAAACATAAAAACATTCCAGTAACTTTTTGCAAGTTAGAAATGCTGCAAAACAATTGTGTAGGGATTTTTTATTTAAACAATTAACGACATTTGGATTCTTCTTATAGAAAAGTATTTATAAAAATTAAAGTATGCAAAAAGTTTTCAAATAAATGTGTTTTCTCAGCCTGTCTCAAAAGAACTTGGCCCCTTATGATATCTAATTTTAGACAGAAATTTAGAAAATTAATTTAGTCTTTTTCTAACGAGCTGAAGAAATTGGCAATCTGCATGTAGAAAACGGTTAGGGTGATTTAAATCACTTTTTCTTTCAGTAAGGAAACAATTTAATATTCAATGTACTGGTTAGATGCTGGTTTCAGTGTTTATAGGAATACACCAGCAAATAGGCTGATAAATGTTATAGTGTGTAATACAGTACAAAATGATAGTGTTTTTTTTTTAATGCAGTAGAAACAACTATTATTGATTATCCTAAGGCATTGGTTACAAAGCATTAACAATCTGGCATATTATAACAGAAATCTATTTTTTATAAATATCCTAATTATCTTCCAAACTCCTTTAACTGCCAAGTCCTGATTTCTACTTTTGAGATGTGAAAGAATCTCAAGATTCTTTCACATCTCAAAAGTAGAAATCAGGACTTGGCAGTTAAATCTTCTGACTAGATGCCATCTCATTACAGGCCTCTGAATGTTGAGAAGAAGTTGCCATGTTGACAGCTGTTCTAGACTTTTAGGGAAAATATTAATGATTAGACTGATGCTAGCAGTTCTCCTACCTTGTTTGCAAACACTTACTTCAGTTTTAGTCCTTTAGCTCCCACAGTCATTTACAGAGAGTTAACTTTCCTTGTTGGCTATAAATATAAAAAGTTCTTTCTTCTCTCAGCTTCAGCATAAAATAACCCATGAATTGGAAATACAACCTCTAATAATGACTACTCTTCAAGTTTCACAGTGCTAATAGTCTAAAACATTGTTTTTACAAATATAATCAAAATGTTGACTAGGAATTTTCCTGTTGTACTAGAACTGCCTCTAAGGCCCAAAATAGAAAACAGTGAAGCTTTAAATAAGTTGTGTGATTTGAATATTTAACCAGATTGGATTAATAACACAGAGACCAGAGAAAGTATGGTAGCCGTCATTAAGAGACAGGGAAAGGAGACATCAAAACAGAGCATGATTGAAAGCAGTGATTAGAAAAAAAATGAAATTGTTTTCTATTAATATCCCACTGAGTTGCCTTCACTTAACTCTTTGCTCATCCATTATCTCATCTGATCTTCAAATCTACCCCATTAAATAGGCAAGACAGGGATGAATCATAGTTTGGTAGAGGTGAAAAGTGAAAATAATCAATTTCTCATAACATTCCTGCTTCCTAGCCTACATTTTACATATAAAGAAACTGATGAGCAGAGATCAGTTAGTAACTGATAAAGCCAAAAACAGAATCTAACCAAAACTTTGTCAGTGTTACACCTTAAGGTTTCACAAATTTGATTGAGAGAAGTGGTTGTAGATTGTCTGATTCTTTACTTCTAGCCCTTGATTGGGCCTCTCTTCTATCTTTGCATAGCTGAATCCTTCTTATTATATAGAGATAACAGTAAGTGTCATGTGTGACCTTGGAGAAGCCTTCCTGGACCATGGAGTCACCTCTTCCCCATGATCAGGATCTTATCCCCTCACTCTGTTTGATTTTCTTCCTAGCATATCACCCTCTGAAATTATTTTGTTTACCTATATGATTATTGGTTGATTTTTTTTCTTAATACTCCATGAAGACAGGGAACCTAATTGGACTTGTAGAATGATAAATTCTTATTATTTTATTTGTCATACTATTTGATATATTGTTTGTCAAACAAATAATTTCTAAGCCAGTGCCCTGAGGTCTGGTGCCATCTCATTCTCTAGTCGTTGATCAGAACTGCATTTTCCCACTTGATAAACAGAGTCAAATAAACCACCACAGCAGAAAATTCTACTCTCAAACTTTTGAGCTATATCTCTTCCAGTCTTCCATCATTGTCTCCTGTTTCCCCTCAACAAAGGTGACATCAAAATGTATCTATCAATGCCAGGTTGCCTCATATAATTTTTGAAGGGGGCAACGCAAAACTCACAGAAGTTAAATGACTTGGTTTGGGGTTATATATTTAGGAATTACAGGAACCTAAATTAAAACAAGGTCTTTTGTCTTCTCTTTCTAATACAGAACACTTGCTATGAAAGATAAACATTCCTAGTCAGTGTCTGGGTAGGAAATAAACCTCTAGAGAAGAGACTGGGGGTTTATATTACTCTCTACTGTTGCACAGACCTCTACTATTCTGGGACTCCAAAGTTAAAAAAAAAAAAAATTGGATCCTACTAAAAGGACATCACTGACCTGTCTGGTCTTATCTTCAAGGAGGAGAAATTTAAAAAGCAAATTCAACCCTACCTTAGAGGTAATAATGTTTTAGACTTGTCCCTAGATATTTAAATGACAGATTTTAACTCCATTTTGTAGATAAGTAAATCAAGACTCAAAGTATTCCAACCCAGTTAGTGCTGGAGTATGAAAAATACAGATTCATAGATGTGAAAGGAAACTGAAATATCATCCACACAATAAGAGCAAACTTAGATTTCATACAAATCAGCATATTCTATCCTCAAGAAAAAAGAATATATTCTATAGCTTCTCTCACCATTACTCTCCATAATATCTTTAAGTGTCAGGAGGTTCTACTTCACATCTCAGTTAAATCTCTCTGTCTACATTTAAAATCTACTAATTCTTGTTTGAATGAGTAACAGCTGGTCACTGCACAACCATATACTTCAATGACCCTTCATATGCTTGAAGATCATTATTAAGTCACCCTTCAGCCTTCTATGATACGACAGGCCCTATAAAATTACCATCAGGCACAAAAATCATTAGAAGCACCACAAGGCACCATCATTAAACTCACCATCTGGCATAACTGGAAATGTCAGCAAATAGAGAATGCATATTGATGGGCATACTACTGTTTATGCGTTTTAACTGGTCAGCAATGTTAATTATAATTACATCGTCATTGTAGGATTTTATAGCTTGTATGGACAAATGAACATACACTCAATTAACTAACTACAGACTAAATGGAAAATGGTTCTCAGGCTAATGTTTCCAAAAACCATTAGTACTTCTTTTTTTGTTGACTAACATCTCCACAATCATTGAGTGCTGAGCAAACAGACGAATTGGCTCTGCCTTCAAAGAGAACCCAAGCTCTTTTCTAACTTACACTATAGAAGTAATTTCTTAATTTAACCGTTTAAAAGTTAAGGAAGTAACTTTTCCTTTTGCTTTTGTAGTTTCACTGTGGATATTATTTTAATGTAGGCAATGTTAGATTTACATAAACTAATGATATGTTAATAATGCCCTTCAAACACTATTAGTTTATTATGAAAAGTTTTTGCTCTTAAAATTATAAGCAAGGGCTTCCCTGGTGGCGCAGTGGTTGAGAGTCCGCCTGCCGATGCAGGGGACACGGGTTCGTGCCCCAGTCCGGGAAGATGCCACATGCCGCGGAGCAGCTGAGCCCGTGAGCCATGGCCGCTGAGCCTGCGCGTCCGGAGCCTGTGCTCCGCAACGGGAGAGGACACAACAGTGAGGGGCCCGCGTACCGCAAAAAAAAAAAAAAAAAAATTATAAGCAGTATACTTGAAACTAATATGTCATTATATTTTAATAAAAAATAACTAAAACTACAAGCAATTAAAACATTTATTATAATGAATATTATAAATAAATCATAAGAACTTTCAGAATATACCCTTCTTTTATTTAGCATCCTGCCAGCTTGAAGTTCTACATGTGCTGAGAAATTGAACTATACTGTAAAAACGATATTTATCACCAAAAAGTTTCTCATCACAGAAATGATACATCTATATTTCCCTCAGATATTTAGATTATATTGCCCATACTACTGTTGTAATAAGCTATTTTTGTTGAGATGTTTAAAGTTCAATGGTTTGCTCAAATTCCTATTATAAAATATTAGTTCCTTTCAATTTTTTTAAATTAAACTTTCTCACTTTGGCATTAGAATTTGGATTCAACGATTCACAAAATATGCCCTCTATGAGGTTTTACTGTTATTTCATCTCACCGATTTATTCTTACTATTACCCTTTCTGATTCCTTTGTATTCTCTCCTGCTTGGTTCATTCTCCCTGCTCAGCAGCCTTGATAGGCTTTTCTGTACATTTACATTATTTCACATTTCTTTTTTATATTCACTGTGCTTAGGGGGAAGAAATCTATTTTTCTTAAATACAATGAAAGCACATAAAATTGGAATAATTGGATAAGCAGTTTTTAGTGCAAACCAGTATTACTATGCTACAGGTTCTATTTATAAAAGTCAAGTGGCAATTTTTCAGTTTCTCCACAAAAAATTTAAAAGAGAGCAGTAAGTAGAATTGCTCTAAAACATATTGCAGACAATACCATATAGAAGGCTATTTCTTACTTCACAGATGTAGAGACAGAGTGATTAAGCACATGGGGAATATTCTTGTCTTATTGAAGGACAAGTGATAACTAGAGATAACAAGAGGATACAAACACACTGACATATACGGTTGTGTATAGATATAACATATACATGTGTGCGTAACTGTGATTGATCTATTTTGTCCTCCATTCTCTTGGAGGCAATATGATATTGATCGCATAGAAGATACTTTTCTCATTAATGGTGTTTTAGCTGTACTTCTCTGATTACCTGTCTACTTTGTATTTTAAAGGGCCTGGGGTTACTACTCTTCTCTTGTAATATGAAAACAAAAACAAAAGTAAAAATAAGAGCTTTCTCCATTTTCTAGCCTCTTTTCCCACCACCTTTTTCTGCTCTGTTCTTTGCACCAAGAGACTGATCCCTGTGGACTGCAAAGCTGAGCTCCCTTCTAGCTAGTTTCTGGCAGAGTTCAGCCAATGAGGGTCATCAGTGGGAGATGAGAGGACAGTAGATTTGATTTTTTATTTTCCCACTACTTTTCTACTCTGGGAGGCATCTTCTCGTAGAGGCTACAGTCCTCCATGGTTACAGCTCCTTTCAGGCAGCTCCTCCCACAATGCTCCAGGTCTCACTGGGCTCTGATGCTGCCTCTTCCTCTCCCTGCCTTTCAGGCTTAGGGGTGGAAATAGCTTCCTGTTGTTTCTCTCAGGTAAGTGCCTGAGAATGCTTTACTGGCTCCTTTAAAATGTTCTCACACCTCTGAAAGCAGTCTTTTTACTAAATTCTTGAACCATGTGCGGTTCCTGTCAGGACTCTGACGGATACATGATCCCATTCTAGAAGGATAAAAATAGTTTTCTGGTTTTTGAATTGGACAGTTGGAGCAATAGGAACACTTACTTTAAATATTTTGTTTACATTCATGTTCATAGTTTCACATATTAAATTTTTTTAAAAAGTAAAATATTCATTAATGAACAGATAGCATGTTTTGTTAGAAATAAAAAATCCCAGGAACTTAATGTCAGACACTCTTGCTAATTTCAGCATGATTTCAGGGATTTCTACCTCAGTGTTTTACATTTACTTTAAAAAATCAATTTTCATCTCTATCCATATTTACAAGTACATCTGACTGTGATTCTGATTTGAGGCACACTTTTTTAGCCTGCTGTCAGAGAGCCATTTATTGACTTGCTAAGCCAAATAACATCAAATGGTCCTATGGAGATATTATTTTGAAATCGTTGCTTTCTTGGCAATATTCATTCAGAGGGTTTCAGTTCTAGTAATGGTTGTGAATTGGGCTTTATGGTTTTGCAGATATACTCAAGGTTAGTAACTGCCTACGTACTCGGACTATAACCTGGTGTTCAATAAGGTCTAGCTAATTCCGATAAAGCAAACCTTTATGCCTGAGCTTCCTAAGCTTGGCATTTTCAGTAATCATAAATGATTTAAGAAATTCCAAAGTAGCCATGTGGATAAATATGTAGAAATGTAACAATCACCTTATGCAGATAGATCACTCAAAAGTCCAGAACACGAATCTATGGGAGTAAAGGACATCTAGTTGGTGGAAAGCAGTCCTGCCCTCAAGAGAAGCCACTTGGAGAGAAAGTATTCTGTTCCTCTATCTGGGGCTTCCAGTATTGAACTGAAAGGCAGACAGAGGCAATCCTTTTCCTGTACTGGACAGAACACATCATCTTTGAAAAGTCTGGCCTGGTATTCAGGATTATAAAGAGATGGCTATAATGACAATTAGGGGAAAATTATCTCTATTCATGAAATACCATTGTCCTAGATTCAAGAGGTGGAATTTCTCAGTGGAACAACTACAGAAATGTCTATAAAAATACATTAAATAGAGAAGAAAAGTAGAGTTTCTTTTATAGAAACATGTAAGGGATGGAGAGTAGGCAGAATGTTTAGTGGCTGAAGTGAGGAATTCATGAGGAATGAAAATAATTTTCAATAGAACCATAATTTACTTGGAATACAAAATGTTCTGATGATAGATCTCAGAATGACAAGTATTTTGTATTAGTGTTAAGCTATGATACTGATACTACTAATTTTCTTTCCTCTGACTGATATGGCTTGAGCAACCACTATTACCTATGAAATCTAAATTGCTCTAGATTCAGTCAGCCAGTTGATACCAAGAAGATTTCATTAATTGTCAAATTGACATTTTGCTAGCCCATTAGCCTGCTAGCCTTTGCACCCAGCTACCTAAAGCAGAATTTCAGTCCCATCAATAACTTTATTTTATTTGAAATGGGAGGTGTTGATGGAGTGTAGGTGCTGTCTCAAGCCACTTGAGGCTGCATATGTCCTCGTGGAGAATGACAAATCCCTGACCAAGGTACTCCTGGTGTTCCCTAAACCACAAATGAAGAAGAAATCAAAAGGTTCTGTACGAGCTTCAGTCTTCACTACCCAAGAAAATTCAGAATTTATCACAAAGTGAGAATGCTGTACTTCAGGAAAGAAGTGGTTAGCAGCAGGCCTACAATCCATTCTCCCTCTTTAGGAAAGTGGGGGTAGGGAGGCAGCTCCAAGGAAGAAGGGAGGAAAGTGACTTTCTACAACAGGAAGGAGGAAATAGGTGGGCTTAAAAAGCAAAAAATCAAGCAATCTGTACTATGCATGTGTAATATTCAAACAGGATTCCTCTGGCAAAAAAATTCCCAGAGGCCAATTAAAGTAAATTTGTGGGGTAGTTGCCTCTCAATAATCTATTTAGAGAAGTTTAGTTGAATAGAAGATGCTTGAAAAGAATAGGGTGGGTACCAGGAACTTGAGGTTGGGAGGTGGGGAGTGGTGATGGTGCTGAAGTGGGAGAGTTGGTGTCATACTGCCCTCCTCTGTTGACGAGGCATCAGGAAGAAGAGTAAGAATCCACTGAACTGCTTTCCGAAGGGAACTGATAAGACGGGGGGCACAGGAAATGACGAATAAGATAAAACAAAGATTGGGTTATGATATTAGACCCACAATTGTCAGAGCTCTTAACGAGTACTAAAGTTTACTACCAACTTCAAGGATACATACAATTGCAGGCATAGACAAGACGGGGAGAAGTCTGCCTAAGTTGCTTCCCATTTCTTCTCATATTTTTTCTTGCTACATTAGGACACTGGCTGGCCCAGATATAACATATGGGGTCTCTAAGAAATGCATACAGTAACATCTTTTACAAAGGATTTGTTTTGATTGTGAAGCATTTGCATTTTATCCTCTGATAGCTATATGAATTACAGAAAAACTTTCTGGAAGCCATGTCCGCAGAATCTATATTTCCAGATCTTTTTACCTTAAACTATCCTAGAGAGCCTAGGTATATCCTGCTAAAAACAATGCATAACTAAGATTAAGCCACTTAGCTAAGAGGAAGTCACAGAGCCCTTTAGGTTTTATATAGGAATCCCACACTCGCTTCATGACTTAAAAATGGAAACTCTTTGTCCTCTAGGAGGCCCTCCTTTGGTGCTTTGACTATATTTTTTAACCGTCACTTGCTGAAATGAACAATTAATGTGCTCAGTGGAATTAGGCTGAGACAGAACATTGTATCACAGACAGCATTATTTTTCCTGATCTGCTCACTTAGCATTTGTTGAGGGGTTTAGCTATATTTTGGCAGGAAGGAAATTTTGAGTCGTTTTCTATTATGTCTCCTCAGAAAATAAAACCACTTTCTCTCCATGTACATATACACATGTTTTCATTGTTTACTTTTGCTTTTCTTTGTTTACTTTTGCTCCTACCATTCCAAATTGTTCCCTTCACTTTACTTGTTTGGTCATTTCTGTATGTGTAAGAATTGTCTGGATTGCTTTGTTATATAGTTTGAAATCAGGGAAGTTGATGCCTTCAGATTTCTTCTTTCTCAAGATTTCTTTGGTTATTTGGGGCCTTTTGTGGTCAATACAAGTTTTAAGATTGCATATTTTATTTCTGTGAAAAATATAATTGAAATTTTGATAGGGAATGCATTGAATCTACCCAGTATTGCTTTGGGTAGTATTGACATTTTAACAATATCAATTCTTCCAATCCATATGCATGGAATATCTTTTCATCTACTTGTGCCTTTTTCAATTTCTTTCATTAATACCTTATAGTTTTTAGAATACAGGTTTTTCACCTCATTGGTGAAATTTATTCCTAGGTATTTTATTCTCTTTGATGAAATTGTAAATGAGACTGTTTTCTTCATTTCTCTTTCTGACAGTTTGTTATTAGTGTAAAGAAATGCAACAGATTTTGTGTCTTGATTTTGTATTCTGCAACTTTAATGAATTTTTTAACTAGCTCTGACAGTTTTTTGATGGGGTCTTTAGGGTTTTCTATATATAATATCATATAATTTGCAAACAGTGAGTTTTACTTTTTCATTCCAATTTGGATGTCTTTTATTTCTTTTTCTTGCCTAATTGCTCTGGCTAGGATTTCTAATACTATATTGAATAAAAGTGGTGCTAGTAGGCATCCTTTCAGCTTTTCATCATTGAGTGTGAGGTTAGTTGTGGGCTTATCCTTTATGGCCATTATTATGTTGAGGTACATTCCCTCTACACTCGTTTTATTGAGAGTTTTTATCATAAATGGATGTCAAATGCTTTTTCTGCATCTACTGAGATAATTACATGATTTCTACCTTTCATTTTGTTAATGTGGTGTATCACATTGAGTGACTTGAGGATGCTGAATCAGCCATGCATCCCCGAAATAAATATCACTTGATCATGGTGTATGATCCTTTTAATGTACTGTTAAATTCAGTTTGCTAATATTTTATTTAGGACTTTTGCCTCTATGTTCATCAGAAATATTGACCTGTAATTTTCTTTTCTTGTGGCATCTTTATTTGGTTTTGGTATCAGGGTAATAGGCCACATAAAAATGTATTTGGAAGAGTTCTCCTCTCTTCTATTTTTGGAAGAGTTTAGGAAGAATTGGTATTAATTCTGGAATGTTTGGTGGAATTCACCAGTGTATCTGTCTGGTCCTGTGTTTTGTTCGCTGGGAGGTTTATTATTGCTGATTCAATTTCCTTGCTAGAATTGGTCTGTTCAGATTTGCTATTTCATTATGATTCAGTCTTAGTAGATGGTATGTTTCTAGTAGTTAAACCAGTATGGTATTGACATAAAAACAGACATATAGATCAATGGAACATAACAGAGAGCCAAAAAATAAAGACGCACATATATGGCCAATTAATTCATGACAAAGGAGCCAACAATATAAAATGGGAAAAAGACAGTCTCTTCAACAAATGGTCTTGGGAAAATTGGACAGCCATATGCAAAAGAATGAAGCTGGACCAATACCTTATACTCTAAATGGATTAAAAACTTGAAAATATGACTTGAAATTATAAAACACCTAGAAGAAAACATACAGAGTAAGCTTCTTGACATAGGTCTTGCTGATAATTTTTTGAATCTGACAGCAAAATCAACAAAGTAAAACTAAACAAGTGAGACTGCATCAAACTAAAAAGCTTCTGCACAGTTGAAACCATTAACAAAACAAAAAGGCAACCTGCTGAATGGGAGAAGATATTTAAAAATAATATATCCAATAAGGGATAAATATACAATATATATAAAGAACTCACACAACTCAATATCAAAAAAACCCCAAACAAGCCATGTAAAAAATGGGCAGAAGGTCTGAATAGACATTCTCCCAAAGAAGCCACACAGATGGCCAACAGGTACTTGAAAGATGCTCAACATTATTAATCATCAGGGAAATGCAAATCAAAATCAAAATGAACTACCACCTCATATCTGTTAGAATGGCTATTATCAAGAAGATAAGAAATAACAAATGTTGGAGAGCATGTGGACAAAAAGGGAATCCTTGTGCACTGCTGGTGGGAACATAAACTGGTGCAATGAAAAACAGTGTGGAGGTCCCTCAAAAATTAAATAATAGAACTACCATATGATCCAGCTATTCTATTTCTGACTGTTTATCCAAAGAAAACAAACAAACAGACACTAATTAGAAAAGATATATGCACTCCAGGTTCACTACAGAATTGTTTACAACAGTCAAGAATATGCACTCCAGGTTCACTACAGAATTATTTACAACAGTCAAGATAAGGAAACAACCTAAGGGTCCATGGATGAATGGATAAAAAAGATGTCTCTCTCACACTCTCTCTCACACACACACACACACACACACACACACACACACTGGAATATTACTCAGCCATAAAAAGAATGAAGTCTTGCTATTTATGACAACATGGATAGACTTCGAGGGCATTATGCTAAGTGAAATGATTTAGGCAGAGAAAGACAAATACCATATGATCTCTTTCACACATGGAATATTTAAAAACAAAACAAACAAACAAAAACCAACCAACCAACAAACAAGCAAAAATCCCAAGCTTATAGATACAAAAAATAGATTGGTGGTGGCAAGCAGTACGGGCTGAAGGGTAGAAAAAATGGTGAACAGTTTTGTTTTTTTCTTTTAGTTTAAATAAATTGAATAAAAATTAAAACAAACACACACACACATTTGACCCTTTAAATAACTGTATAAGGTACAGGTAAGACAACAGGTATTATGCACCAGACTATTATTTCTTCCCATTTTATAAATGAGGAAACGGAGGCACAGAGAGATTAAGGTAAGTGTCTCACTTATAGCTGGTAGCATGTAGAGCCAGGATTTAAAGCCACACAGTCTGCTTATGCTGTCCTTTCCAAGGTGGCAACCTCAGGGTGGTCAGAGTCATTGCTTGGCAACTCAGGACCCCAGCGGTGAGTGTTTCAGTGAACAAAGTGGAAGCTACTGGCCTTTTACAATTTGGTCTCAGAAATCATCTAGTGTAATTTCCTCTGTAATCTCTTGGTTGATGCAGTAACAAGCCTACTCAGATCCAAGAGTATGGGAGGAATGTCCAAGTGTCAAGGAATTTGCAGTTACGCTTTGAAGCCATCACAGTGAGCAAAGCACCAGCAGCTATGGCCACAACATATGATACCCAGAATTGTGGGTTGTTTTTTACCTGCTAACATGACATTATGGTTTCCTATGTTTGTTTCTCATTTATGGAAGGAACAAGCAGGAAATGGAAGGAAATAAAGTCTTGACTTGAGGCAGTTCTCTGTTCCAACTGGCATTCTTCTGACGCCTCCCCTTACTCTGACGGCCTTCCAAATGACACTGGACAAGATTTCCATTGACTCAAATTTCACTGATGTAGTTGTACCCAAATAGAAAATGTTTTGTCGCCTACATTCAAAACATACTGCTAAGCCAATTTTCTTTAAATTCTCCTGAATTTTTTCCCCTGGGAGGATTATACAACTGGCAAGTTTGAATCTTAAACTTTCAGATACTTTTGAACAATACTCAGTGGAGAGAATTTAAAAAAAAAGTATTTTGGAAGATGATGTTGGTATGTATGGCAGGGGGAGTGTACGTGTGTAGTTCTCAGAGAAAAATGCAAGTTTTCTATTTTAACTTCACTGTAAAGTGCTGACTAATTTAGCTCAGATCATCTGAATATAGTTTCAATTTATGGAGCCAGTAACTATCAAAAAATTTAAGTGACAAAAATATTAGAAAAACTGCTCAATTCACCAGATTCTGTTTTTGATTAAAGTCTGAGTTTGTGACCAATGTTGCTTTTTTTTTTTTAAAAAAAAAATAGCTCTGGTGAATGCCACAATTAGAGTATTCAATGACAAGTCTTTATGATGTGTCCTGAGGGAAAAATTTGATTGGTATACAGAGAAAAATTTCAAGAGAGTAACATTTCCTTCTGTGCCATATTCTAAGACAGGAATTCCACATGTAAACAGGCAAATCTTGGTGTGATTGGGCTGGCCCATCTGTCATTTCTTCATGGACAAGGTTAATTCTAATCACATGGCTGGTTGACAAATCTGTCTCTTCCTCTCTTATCAAGGGAAAAAGAAAAAAAAGAAAAAAAACAACGGTCTGGATTTCTAGATTGGAGAAACTACTCAGCAATTTATAAGTGCATTTCATGTTTCCTTGCTATGTAAAAGTGTCACAGGTAGAATCACACAGAGTACAACTAAATTCCTAATGCAGCATTTTTTATGTAAAAAATCCCTGTTGCTAGTACTGTGATTGCCAAGAGCCTCAAGTTACTTCTCTAATGGAAGTTTCAAAGTTGTTGTTCCTGGGCTTCCCTGGTGGCACAGTGGTTGAGAGTCTGCCTGCCGATGCAGGGGACAAGGAGGGTTTGTGCCCCGGTCCGGGAGGATCCCACATGCCGCGGAGCGGCTGGGCCCGTGAGCCATGGCCGCTGAGGCTGCGCGTCCGGAGCCTGTGCTCCGCAACGGGAGAGGCCACAACAGTGAGAGGCCCGCGTACCGCAAAAAAAAAAAAAGTTGTTATTCCTGCCCCTTAGTTCAATTAGTGCTAACCTTTGCCTTCCACCAGTAATATGTACTTACTTCTGGCCCATAAATTATGTAAATAACTTATCCTCACTTCTAGACGGCTTTTATATTGTTCTTTTTACTACACTAACTTAGCCTGTACACTCAAAGAGGGCAATAATATTCATGTGTCGTCAGTCAATAAGTCATTCACAGATTCAATAAATATTTATGCCAGATACTATTTTAGGTAATGGAGATATAGTGGTAAATAAGGTATGATTCATACTATCAAGGAATTCACTATATATATATATATATATATATATATATCAGACACAACAGGCAAAGTTATGCTGCAGTAACAAACAACTTCATAGATCAATGCCTTAAAAGTCATGGTTTGTTTCTAGCTGGAGCTACATGAAGGCCTTTGAGGATGTGTTCATTGCTATCACTTAGATTCTTAGAGAGATGGATACTCCCTTTCAACGAATACTTCCATAATTGCAAAGACAGGAAAAGGAAATGTGGTAAATCACACACTGGCTCTATAAACCTCTGCCTATAAGTGACACACTTCTCACACCTCATTGGCCAAAGCAAGTTACATATGCATATCTAACACTCTGAGGAAGCAGGACTTCCTAATGACCACAGGAATACAGGGTCATATTCATCAATGTACTATTTTCACCACCTACGTCCTGCTATGAAATTGTCAGTTGGTACTATATTTATAGCAAAATATTCTATTTAAGTTCTAGCTTATAGCCTACCTAATGAATGTTTCTTTATTTTCTTAGAGCTATATGTCACCAAGATCACACTTTTTTGCCTCATTTTCAATCCTATCACTCAATCACTCAAAACAATACATGATACTGCTGCCATATATGCTGGGTCTTCTCTAGTCTCGGGCTAGTATCAGTTCAGTATCTTTTAATATTCCCTTCCTGGTTATGCACTATCCTTGCTTGATGCCTAGACTCAGCACATTGTGTACAACTAGGTTGTTTCCATTTCTACCTTCTATTTTACCAGAAGTTATCTGACAGCTTGTATCTACTGTAAGTGATGTGCATTAAAACAAGATTGCTCTCCAACTGCTAGAAAGTGAAGCAGTGGTTTCTATTGTACCTATGTTTAGGGAGAAAATGAGTCAGTTCCTTAGAGTACTGAAGTGCACTGTGCAAGACAGTGAGCTATTAAGCAATCATACTGGATCACTATTGAAATTTAAACTCTTGAACCACAGAATCATAGACAAAATTTTGCAGTTCAGATTGTCAAAAGAGAAAAGGTCATGAGAGAAAATAATATCAATAAATGACAATAATAACAATGATAATGTTTTGTTATGAAATAGCAACTTTTATGTGTATCCTCTTTATTTAATTGAATTCCTTCTGTCCAGCAGTTTATAACTAATCAGGACCGCTACCGCAAGGTTTTCTGGGTTCAAATCCTGACTTAATTACTTGGTAACTGTGTGACACTTAGCATTTTATCTCTCTCCACCTCAGTTTCCTGATCTGTATAACGGGTATAATAAAAAATGCATATGTTTTTGTGAAAAATAAGTGGCTTATAAAAAAACATGGCAGATGGGGTAACCACAAAATCTCCAAAGTAATCATAATAGACATGGTGCTCAATGGCATTTTGTTATAAATATCCTGAGTAGGGCAAAGTTGGTTGGAAAAGATGAAAATATGTAAGGAAAGAATAGGAAAAGAATAGGAAAAAATCTTCAGATGTGTATCTGGGTGTGTGTGTGTGTGTGTGTGTGTGTGTGTGTTTCCATTTAAAATCACTGGAGGTTTCCCAAAATTCCACAAATGACTTGCAATGCAGTTTCCCAGGACAGTGGAAATAATTGACGTGTTTGAGGATAATGGCACTATCATTATTTCTGCATTGCTTGATACAGCAGAATGCAGGAACAGAAATTACAAGGGCAATAGCAACAGAATTACAGCTGTTATGTAGTAAGGGAGAGAATCACTTAATACATCAAAATTGATAACAGGAAGCAGCAAGTCCGACATCGACTAGATTCAAATGTGGGAGTAGAGACAAGGTTTGAGGACAGGTTGGCATAGAAAAAAAACAGTCAAAGTTTGAACAGAGAAAAACTGTTGCTACTCTGGCTAAAGATGGTATTAATATTATATTCATGATGGATTTTTAGTTACCAATTATACAAACTTTTAATTATAGGGCACCGATATATCATTTGTGAATATGTCTACCTACTCCTATTCCTATTAATTAGTATACAGCAATATCTATTCCATGATGTAGGTTTAGATCTTCTCTTCCAAAATTGTGCTTTTTTTTTTCAAATCTGCTGTTTCCTTTATGAAGGGGTATGAGGACTAAGTAAACCCAACAATGCTGAAATGGTAGATATGAAAATGAAGCTCATGTAACTCACGTAAGTCATTTCTGCATAGGGAAATACCCTTTTAGGGGCAACCAAGCCATCAAACCTAGAAAATGACACCTGGGTGTTCAGCATGGGTGAATCAGCTAGTCCTTACTTAGGCTTAAAATGTGACTCTCTCCTCATTCTGCTTTCTCTGATAATCCCTCATCATCTGATTTTTCTCACTGCTCTTGCTGCCAGCCAGTCTCACATCGAGCTTTAACTATACATGAAGCCAGTTATGAGGCCACTGGCCCTCTCAGCCTCTAAAGCTATTTCTTTCTCAAATTGTAACTTGAATGGTAAGAAAAGTGCAAGTGAAGTACTTTCTACTCCACAAAAAAAATGTTAGTATTTACCCACCTCTTTTTTCTCAGCCAGTGCTGGCAATTATATGTTTAAAATTGAGAGTAAATACTCCTCTCAGATGTCAGCATATTAACAAAGGCTGACTATGCATGGGAAAATAGAGTCCCATTATTATAATCATGGAAAGAGATGGAGGGGGAAATTACTTTGTAAGTTATACATGTAGGGACACAATCCAAACATTCTTTAATTGTACTCCTGTGGCTTTATAAGACCTAATGATGCTTTCTAAAGGTGTTTGGTTTCTGTTTAGGGGGTAGCTGAGGCAAGAAGGAGACTTGGGCTCTCCGAGAGTTCATAGCTTAGCAGTATACAGAGAGCAGAGAAGAAAGGCATTTTTGGAATTTGTAATTGAATGAGAACATGGAAGTCCTAGATGTCAATACTAAAGCAGAAAAAACAGAATTATTCTGAAATTGTCATTTGTTTCCTGACTGATCTGCAATTACAGTCATATAATCACTCACAACACAGTTCTTTTTTTCTTTAAAAAAAAAATTAATAGACTTCATTTTTAGAGCATTATGTTTATAGCAAATTGAGTAGATACAGAGTGCCCTTTCTCACTCACAGTTCCCCTATTAGTAACATTTTGTATTAGTGTGCTACACTTGTTACAATTCATGAAAGGATACTGATGTATTAGTATTAACTGAGAACATAGTTTACTCTTTGTGTTGTATAGTTATTTCTATGGGTTTTGGCAAACGCATAATGACTTGTATTATGGTATCAAACAGAATAGTTTCCTTGCCCTAAAAATTCTCTTCCACCTGTTCATCCCTCCCTACTCTCCTGCTCCAACCAGTTTCCCTTTCCCAGAATATCATATAGTTTCTTCCTTTAAATTTTCAGCAGCCAATTCTGTATCATTTCTATTCATCTTCATGGAGTTGATACATAAACAAATTTACAGGTGCCCCATGTTGAGATATAAAATTCTCACACTGCATATTCCTAAGTGCCACTTTCCTCAGGGCTGAGTATCCAGTTTTCTTGACGAATGCTGGCACTCCACGAACCCCCATCTACCTCATCTTAAAACTCCCTAGCTTAAAGCTGATTCATTGCTGGCACAGAGCAGTGGATAAGCGTGTAGGCTACTGAGTGACATCGCTAGTTTGAATCCATACTGCAGTGCTTACTAGCCCTTAAACTCTGGGCAAATAATTTACCTCTCTCCAAGATTCATCTTTAAAAGAAGACAGTAGTACTAAGTATCTCACAAGACACTGTGAAGATTAAATCGATCAATGCAGAGGAAGTGAACAATGACTGGCCCGAAGTAAACAGTCAGTAACATTGTTGTGGATATTAATCTCTTCCTTTCTCTATCTCTGCCTCTCAAAGAAAAATGGACCCTATCAGAACGGCAAATTTCCATTCTGATGTAGAACAAGAAAAATAAGATAAAGAATTCAAAACTAGTTAATTGACTCTACTTCTCCATATGCAAGAGTGAAATAGTTTAGTGTTTATTTAGGTAAATAATGATAGAGTGACTCGAGGTTCTGGGGTACTTGAGGTAATACAGGAGAACATGCTCAATAAAATTAGCTCCATCACGGAGTTTACAACAGCACAGATGAGCTCACTATGAACTCCCTGTGGTGTATTCACCATCAATTTGAGAAGGACAAAGGTGCAGAGCAGGATGTTCCATAAAGTATTGCATTATAATTTGTCTTTGGTGGCTTACATATGCTTCTACAATGTGAACGCTAAGAATGTTATTATGACAAACATACAATGTAATATCATTTCTAATTCAAACTTTTAATAAGACTATCTCCCAGAAATGCCACAGCTCAGATATAACTTTTAGAAAATAGTATTAATTACAGGTGTTTAAGTGAGGGACTTTGATCCTTTAAATTGACTCATTACTGGCAAAAATAAACATTTCCAGTTCATGTGGGGAAAATGGTATTTTGGTTTTAATCACAATTAACCATACTTCAGCCTTTAATCCTATAGATTATAAAACAAAGAAATTTTATGAGCTATTGATATGCACTATTATTCATCTTAATATAGTTAATGTTAAGAAATACATTTAAATTATTCTTTAAACAAAGCAATATTAAGCTGTCTGATACATGAAATAACTCTATAAAAAATTAATTAAAAAAAACAGTCATGGCTTACATTTTTTTCTTTATTAAGTGAACTTGAATTTATGTATTACCATGTATCTGTTTATTCAGTTCAGTTACTTGTCTGAATAATAGAAACATATACAGATCAAAGAGTAAGAAAATCTAAAAGAAGGCAGAGTGTCCAGCAGCTAGTCTAACTAGGAATTGCCTTATCACCAATCACCTAAACTTTTGTCTCTCTTATTTATTGGGAAGTCACTAACGATCTTGACAGTTTCTTTCCCCATGGAATAAACTAGGACTTTCTCTTTAAATTTAGCAAACTTCAAGATCAAAATACACACTCGCTAGCCACAGTTTCAATAACTGCCTTGGTAAAGTGAGTATCACCTTTACTGATGTTACTGATGCAGTTTTGACTGCCATTTTTGTCATCATCATCATTATGGCATCTCCATTGCCATCCTTCTCTAATATTCACAGGGCTTTGATAAAGAACCTTAAAATATCCATCAGGAAAAATACAATTTTACTCTCAAATAGAGTAAAATTTGCATTCCACAGCAAATATTCCCATGACATTGAATACATACATCTCTGTTCCATTCTCACTGAAATTATCTGTTTTGCTTTTTTCCAGTTTTTTTTTCTCCCAACAGAAACTTGATTATGATCAGACAGTCATCATTCCTCATATCCCCATCACTACCAAAGTCCACACGACTCAGGGGAAATTGAACCCACTTTCAGATCTTGGGGTGAATCCTGATTAATACAAATCCAAAGAGCATATGTGATTCCCCCGGCCACCAATACTGCTCCAGGTATAAGAAAGCAACCTTATGTAGCCATTCAGAATGAAGTAATGGATTTTTAGTCCATATTTAGGGGCCAGGTTTCTTTCTCTTTTTTTGCTGCATGAGAATAAGGAAGCAATTTTTCCTTAGTTGCTGCTGGCAGCAACCTTGTGACCATGAGGGAAAAGGAACTGGGGTGTAGCTGTGGATGGCAAAGCAGACATAATGGAAGAGATGTGGCTTTCTGATGATGTTTAGGCATCAGTTCAACCAAGTCTAGATGTAACCAAGTTTGCTCTTCTCTGGCCTTCCTCTTTTTTTTTTTGGCTGTGCTACATGGCTTGGGGGATCTTAGTTCCTCAACCAGGAATTGTGAACCTGGGCCCTTGGCAGTGAAAGTGTGGAATCCCAACCACTGGACTGCCAGGGAATTCCCCTCTGGCCTTCCTCTTTAGTGAGAAAACAAATTAACTTATTTAAGCCAGCTGGAGTTAGGATGTCTAGTGTCAAAAGTATTCTAAAATGTACTGAACCTTATAATACTATTTTTATACTATTCAACTGCCTTCTTTTTCTCTTCTACCTCTAGTGTTACCCTCATCAATACTTCATTTTGCCCTCCATTCTCGGGTTGAATTTCTACAAACATTACATTTATTCAGAGTATGCACCAAAACAAACAAACAAAAAGGATAAATAATAGCCTAGTGTGTATCAAATAAAATCTAAGACACTCAGTCTGGAAAGACAAGACCTTCCATGGGTTGGGAGTAGTAGTGAGATCTTAAGAAACACAAATAGAGGAAGACTCGTTCTGATGTCTGAAAAGAGTGAAAATAAAATCTCACGGTATTTCTAGCTCTTTCAGAGAAGAGGGTGCTTAGGTTCTGGGAATATGGAACCAGTTATTTAGTGAAATTTTAGAGATGTCTATTATTTCACTCATTGACCAGGGTATAATCTACTTGTTTCTCTGATTATATATGAGCCAGGCAAATTTTTAATAGATGATTTATATTTGTGAATGTCTCAAGAGGAAAGATGAATTTAATAAAAATGACTCATTTAACGTAAAGTGATAAACCTAAATTCTGAGCATTCAGGGGAATATAAAACACTTTGGAAAAAGATGAACCCACTCAATTTAAAATACTTTTCAGAAACAAAGGCTTTGAAATGCTAACCTGATCTACATTTCTTTCAGTAACCAGAAAACAATATATATATAATATATATACATATATATTATGGAATCACATAGTGATTACAATGGCAGAGACAGTCATCTGTCAACCAGATACTCATACCCACCCCCATTTCCAAAATCTTAAGTGGTTGACAACTTCTCAGATAGAAACCACGTTATCTAGCCCCCTTGCATCCAGATGTGATTAAATAACTAGATGTCACTTTCAGTTTTAAAACAGCAGATGTGCCTTTCCTCTCCCATCAAAAATCAGAAGATTCTGAGGCTCTGAAGGATGTAGAAACCACAAAACAAAAGGAACCTCCTGAATCAACACATGGAGAAAAGCTGCCTAATAAATAGGAACACTGGACTCTAACTTGAGCAATAAAACAAGAAACACATTTCTACTGTGCTATCCACTGAAATTTATAGTACCAAGTTTTAGCACAAGAAATTCAGAAGTTGTTACCACAAGTACATAACTACTTTAATAAGAATCTAGACTGCAGGGGCTTCCCTGGTGGCGCAGTGGTTGAGAGTCCGCCTGCCGATGCGGGGGACACGGGTTCGTGCCCTGGTCCGGGAAGATCCCACATGCCGTGGAGCGGCTGGGCCCGTGAGCCATGGCCGCTGAGCCTGCGCGTCCGGAGCCTGTGCTCCGCAACGGGAGAGGCCACAACAGTGAGAGGCCCGCGTACCGCAAAAAAAAAAAAAAAAAAAAAAAAAAAAAAAAGAATCTAGACTGCATAACATTGGCTTAATGGTAAGGCAGCAGCAGCAGGGTAATTGTTCAGGGATGAAAATACTCAAGGTTAAAATACTTGACTAAAAATGTCCTTTGTAAAATCTTGAAGAATATCTTGGAAGGAAAAATGAGTGCTTATTGAGCATTGTGGGTTTAAAGGAAGAAGTTTAAAAGTATAATAATAGTTGTATTAGTCACTGCATGCTTTTTTTGGTAAGATATTACCAAAAAAAAAAAAAAAAGAGTCTAAGTTAGAATTGCCTGTTTGATAGCAAAAAATGAAAGAGAAGCCAAAACTGGGGTCTCCCAGGTTTAGAAAAGCCAATTGCTTCTAGAACCTAAATAGTAAGAAAATATATTGCAAATGGCTTTGAGCAACAAAAGCCAATTAAGACTTCTCAAATTCCTTCTGAAGGAATTTATCCTTCAGACAAAAGGTATTTGTTCCCCACTGAATCATTGTTTTCAGGCCTCAAAGTGAGGCCAATATGCTGAAAGAGAAAACCAAGAAAGTGAGGTGGAAAGAAATAATTTGATAATTATTTCTAAACTATAATCAAGTGTGGTTATTGGTATACAGAAGTAATGGGAAGCAAAGAAATAAAAATATCTACTAATTTTCAAGGGAATTTGTAACTTCAAAAGCCAAGAGCCTAGCTTACAAGATCCTTTGTCTCTTCAAACCTTAAAGCAACTTGAAAGGAACAACAATCTGTGAAATACCCCCAAGGGAGAGGATATTCCCCAATGCCAACTTTAGATGTAGTATTCAGCACAGCAGACTAGAAAGAACCTCCCAGTGGAAGCATAGATAAAGAACAATGGACAAGGGGAAGTGTTTCAGGGAAAAGAAGTTTTCCCTGAAACATTCCCTGAAACAGAAGGTCTTTGCTTTACTTGCCTGGCAGACTCCATTACTGCTCTGTCCCAATGACTACTGTCTGCTTCCTTCTAAATGGATTTTTTTTGCTATTTTATCACTGGTCCATCAATTTATATAACTTGTCTTTTGGTTCATACTTTGCTGTACAACAAGGAGCAACAAAAGGACTCCATAGAGAGGACTGCACATCACCTACAGATCCTCTACTTTGACTTAATTGTAGTGGATTCTATGTATGGGAAGAAGAATGCATATGGTTATTTGGTAACAGAAGAGAAGACTTTGGCTGAGATGGCAAAGTATTCATTGGAAATGTATGCTCCCACTTTCATCCTATGGTGTTGTCATGGGCAAGCAACTGAATGTCCTTTGCCCATTTGTGAATTGGGTTGGTTTTTCTGCTATTGAGTTGTATGAGTTATTTATATATTTTTGGATATTAACCACTTATACATATTGTTTGCAAATTTTTTTTTCTCATTCTGTAGGTTGTCTTTTCACTTTGTTGATGGTTTCTTTTACTATTTAGAAACTTTTAAGTTTGATGTACCTCCACTTGTTTGTTTATTTTTTATTTTGTTGCTTGTGCTTTAGGTGTCATATTAAAAAAATGATTGCCAAGACCCATGTCAAGAAGTTTTATTCCTATGTTTTCTTTTAGGAATTTCATGGTTTCAGGTCTTACATTTAAGTCTTTAATGCATTTTGAGTTAATTCTTGTGAGTTATATAAGATATGGGTCCAGCTCATTAGTTTACATATGAATATCCAATTATCCTAGCACTATTTATCGAAGAGATTATCTCTTCTCCATTAAGTATTCTTGGCTCCCTTGTCAAAAATATCAGTTGACCGTATATGCTTGGGTTTATTTCTGGGCTCTTAATTCTGTTCCATTGGTCTATGTGTCTATTTTTATTCCATTACCATGATCTTTTGATGACTGTAGCTTGTAATCAGGAGGTGTGATGTCCCCTGCCTAAGCACAATTTTTACAAGTGCTAACAAAGACAATTATCTAACTAAAACCGAAAGAATACCAAAGACTCTCAAGATTTGCCTTTTCCCTTTGCATGATTTAAAAAAAAAAAAATGTTGAGTAAAAATCACTTGACATTGGGAAACATTCACTTTGACCCTAAAAGCCAGGTTAATTTCTCCCAAATCAAACCACTGACAGTCTGGCTCAAGGGAAAATATCAAATATGGTTCAATATCGTGCAAGGCTCAGCAGTTAAGCAGAACAAAGTTTAACTCAGCATAAAAGCTGAATGTTGTTTTTACTTTTTGTTCCTGTTTTTTTTTTTTTTAGTTTAATGTGATTATAATGTATATGGTAAAATCCTGAATTTATGTTATGTGTTCAAGTACTTATTTTATTGTTTTTAAATTTTGTCCTTTCCTTTGTGGTGTTTACAAACCAAGATTCTCTCAAAAAAATATTTTTTAGTAACATTTATGCCCGATCCATTATTTATCTCAGAAATGACAAATAAATTACTGCTTAATGTTTTGTTTATTATCTATAAGTTTGAGGGGTAAGCTATAGTAGCCGTATCTCCTGATTGTAATAGTTGATATTTGATGCATAACTCTGCTATACTCCAAGCTCCATAAGAGAATAGATTATATCATTATCTTTGATGCCCTGATCAAACCTGAGTGCTACAGGAAAGTTGTCCATTTATTTTCAAAAGCAGTAACACTGGCTTATTACTACCTCTTGTTTTCATAGAACTTTGCATGTAGCAAACAATTAGAAATAAATTTTAACTAATTGAAAATATAAAATTATTCTTTTCTAGTAACAGCACAACTTCTTCCAGTAGGTAAACTACTCTTGGGCAGAGAGTAAGAAAGCTTTCATGCCACCTTAGAATCATTTGATAAGTGAAACAATAATTTACTTAATATTACCCCAGTGGCTTAGAAATGTTCACATAGCTTGCAAAAGTGTTAGAAAATCTGATAGAATAAAAGCTCCCGTCAGCTTCTTAAACTATATCTTTAAAGACATAGTGGAGTGCTATCCACAGTGTCCCCACCCTAGCCTCTTAGTATTGTAGAAAAAGTTACAGAAAGCAAAAAACCAAAAATCAACTGTAATTTGCCTTGAAAAGGGATAAGAAAAATATTCCTCAGAAAGAGTTTTAACAATCTGGGCTAAAAGGAAATGGAGGAACTCTCAGAGAAGCTGAAATGAAGGGTTGGAAAATAATATTTGTACATATTCCAAACAGGTTTAGCTAAGTGAAAAGAGGTCCCTCAGTGCCTGAGAAGAACAAAGACAAAGGGCTGCACATGAGAAAGGACTATCATAATACAGTGTCTGTAGAAGATGATGTTGGTTCATAATCCATTTTTCATTCTTCTACGTTATCATATATTCACTCCCATGTCGCACTGTCTTTCATGTGCAGATGGTAAAAATTGTCTATTGCTGTCTCATTTAGGTTGGCATGTACCCAGCTGTGACCAAGAAGACACGAGGGAATATCTGCTTTGGGAGCTCTTCTATACCCAAGGAAGAAATAATGCTGTTTTTTTAACTGAATCCATGTTTCTACATGGGATCCCTGAAACTTCAGTAGCCGTCTTATGACCATAGAGGTATTAATTTGAAAAGCACACACTAAAGATAACATCACAGAATAAAGAGGTAGGAGGAACCCAGGTGGTTAATGCTATTGTTGAGTCAATAAATTAACCAAACCAGGGACTGTCCTAAATCTAGATTTTTAGGTGAAATAATAAATTCCTTCATAATTTAGTCTGTGTACAGCTTTTCTGTTACTTTATCCATTTGAGTGGTCAGCACTAATCAGTGAGAATTCAGAGAAGATATGTCTTTAATAGGGAGTGGCTAGAAGGCTGGGAAGACATTAAGTATAATTACTAGAAATAAATTCTTAAACTCAGTAATTTAGAGAAAAGTTTAACAAACACTGAAAACTTATAGATTAAAAAAAAAAGAGACAGAGAGAGAACAGCAAAAAGAACAGAGATGTAGAATGTTCTGCATTATTTTGACATTGTGAACGATATGACTCAAGAACACACAGTGAGAGTTAAATCAATGTGGGTTAAGGTTCCAGTAAAGGCTGTACTGAACATAATAAGTCACTCCTAGTTGTTCTTCCATATTCCCAGGCTAATTATAATATAATAGAATAATCATTTGTAACTGAAGGAGACAGTAATTAAAGGCAATGCCATACATAAACCTCCACTTGAGAAAATGTTTGTGGAGGAATTTGGAAAGAGGTTGAACCTAGAGAAAATTAATTACTGAGAAGAAAAAAATTAACTCATATAAAGACAGTTCATATGGATTTATACTTTTGGATGTGCCTCTGAACCACTAACTTCAGTCAAAATAGTGCAGACCATGAAACACATAACTGTATATTCATGTTGCCTTGCCTTTTCACATTGGTAACTTCTGAAAGGAACTTTGGATTGAAAAGTGGCAGGTGATAACTCCCCTAAGGCACTTAGTAATTTGGCCTAAAATAGGTAGATGCCAATTTCTTAGATAATTCTCTATTCTAAATCCAAGATTGTTAGAATCACACAGAGAAGGGAGTAGTAGTATAAAATGGGAAATACACACATAAGATATTTAGATAGCTTATAGATAAATAAAAAGATAGAAATATAGCTAGTGCTATAATGATATCCACTTGAATTTTGATACAGGTAAGAAAACACATAGGTAAAATTTTTGAAATAATTAATACAAATTTATAAGACTAAGGTTGTTTTCATTGTACTGCATTAATCACCCACTGAGTATAAGGAGAAGTGGACAAGTAACTTCCTTGGCATTCTCTTACGTATAAATGAATTTGGAGGTCTGCCCACCTGAGTACTACTACTATCTTCAGGACCAAGATGGTCTCAAAAATAAATGAACAGACCAAAATATACATTTAGCAGTTCATTTTGTTCCTAAATCTTTAAAAAAGAAAAAACATTTTAAATTCAAGATGCACAAAAGGGAAATTATAGCAGGGCAATACAGAAATTCGGAAGAATGATTACCGGAGCTATTAAAATGTTTCCATGTTTTTCTGAGTTTTCTTCTAATGAAGAGGAATATACAAGAAGATATTGAGAGAAACTAAGTTTACATTATCTTCAAGAAACATCTCTCTCCTTAAGCAATAGGGAGTTGCATCTGACTGTGGGAATGAGACATGGCTATATTGCAGTGGTGAGGGATACAGGAAATATCTATCGAACCTATCTATCTAGATATAGATAATCTTTCTGTGTGCAGGTATGCGGGTATGTGTAGAGGGTAGTTCTTCCTTAAAACGTCAGGACCCACAATTTGCAACATATCACAATATGAATATTAATTTCAAAAGATTAGGGGCAGTCACGAATGTAGATGAGCATCCAACCCTCCAAGACTGATACTTCCAAGAGGAGAAAACAATACATAGGGGGATATCTTTAGATACTTCCTAATGTTCAAACTCATAGAAACTTCAGATTCATCTGAATCCTCAAATCAGTAGATAGTGGTTAGTTGTAGGGGTGCAATCTGTAGCTTTAATTTGCCTACAGTGTACAATAGTACTGCCTTACCCATGGGGGATACATTCCAGGACCTCCAGTGAATGCCTGAAATCATGGATAGTACCAAACCATATATATACACAGCTGTCCCTCAGTATTTATGGGAGATAGGTTCCGGAAGCCCCCATGGATACCAAAATCCACTCTCTTACATAAGATTGAGTACTACAATAAATATAGTCAGCCCTCCATATCCATGGTTTCAACCAACCATGGGGTGAAATTTCAAGTTGAATCCATAGATGTGGGTCCATGGTTAGTTGAATCCTTGGATATAAAACCCATAGACACAAAACCTGCAGATATGGAGGGCTGACTGTATGTGTTTCCTATACATACATACATATGGTAAAGTTTAATTTATAAATTAGCCACAGTAAGAGATTGACAACAATAAAATAGAACAATTAGAATATATTATATAATACTGTAATGAAAGTTTTGTGACTGTGGTCTCTCTCTCAAAATATCTTATTGTATAAATATAATGTCTTTTCCATCTTAACTAACCGCTTATGCACTGCAGCCATAACTTTTGCAGTTTCAGGCATAACAGCAAAACTAGCATGAATTTCTTTTTCCGTCTTCACAATTTCATGGATAGAAGATTTGTTCTTGCCATACATCTTAGCACCTTGGCATTTTTCTTTTTCTTTTCGTATTGAGTACTTTCACCTTTTCATTTAAAGAAAGCACTTTATGGCTTCTCTTCTGCTTATCCAAATTCAGCATCACTGCTTTGGTGCTTTGGGGCCATTATTAAGTAAAATAAGGGTTACTTGAACACAAGCACTGAGATACTGTGACAGTGGATCTGATAACATAGACTACTAAGTTACTAATGATCAGGGTACACCGGACAAAGGGATGATTACATCTCAGCAGGGACAGAGCTGGATGGCACTACACTACTCAGAACATTGAGTCATTTAACACTCACAAATTAGTTGAATTTTTTCATAGTTCTGGACCATGGTTGACCACAAGTAACTAAAACCACAGAAAGCAAAACTGTGGATAAAGGGGAACTGCTGTAGCCTGACGGATTTAATAGCCAAAACTCTGCAACAATTCTACTGTCCTACTGCAAGTGCCTAGTGAGTGAAGGCTGTAACTTGGAACCTGGGCTGGCTCTATGGGACACCTCATGGATGTGAAAAATTTGGTGTCTATCCCAAGGCTCCCCTTGTTACAAAGCTTCTTTCATGGTCATAGGCAGACCTACCTCATTTTCTAGCTTCCAACATTCACACACCATCTCAGATTAGAATTTCATTAATCAGTGCTACTCTCTGAGAGCTGTTAACTTTGATTCTATTTTTAATTTCTCAGCCATGACTAGTTTCACCAACAGTGGGGATCCAGGTGGGTGTTAAGAAAGGGTTTATTACCTATTAAATACTGTCAATCACTCCTGTGTGAATTCAACTTCTGAGACTTAAGTTTCAGTCCTCCTCTGCCTCCTGGCAGATGGACTGCTTTTATAGAAAACAAAGACAACACATTTTTCCCCTTAATACTGATATGCAGTCATGGATTCACAAATCCTACAGATCACTCTGCCATTCATTCTCAACAAGTCAAAAGTCCATCCTACATAGAAAAAGGGTATACATAGTACTTGGAACATAGTCAATTTCTGCTGTTTCACATGATATGGGGGATTTCCCTTCTCCCTCAATTTGGCCATCTCACATAACTTTACTGAATATGAGTTCTATACATGGTACCTCAAGCCCCCCAAAATATTTTCCTCAAATTTTCAAATCCAACTTCATCCCTAAAAATATCTCTTCAATTTTACTGTTTTTCTAATATTTTTCATCCTTAGGATTAACTGATCTTCTCTTTTGCAATAGTGTTGTAACGATTTGATAATTATGGTGAAATGTATTCTTGTATCAAGTTTAGTGTGATGGTTTTAATTTAATAGGAAACTTAGAGCCACACCCTAGAACCAAAATTGTATACTAGTTCCACTCCTGTCCTCAGTTACAACCCTCATCAGACTCAAAGACTGTATGGTTTATTACTGAAAAAATTTCGTATTTAAAACTACAGTTCAACTGACAAAGGTAACTGTGAAGGGATTTTATTCTTTACCTTTATCTTTTGAAAGACCTTGAAGGTAATCCAAACATATCTTTCACAACATAAATTATGAAAATGGTTTCCTCTGCTACTTTCTTTCCTATACCTACAGTTACTCTGTACGTTTTATCCTCCAGCATCACATATACATTTCATCTTTACTCCCAGGCCATATCACTTTATTTTCTCATTTCCCCTCCTTTTACTCAGTACTTGATTATATAATAGATTTAGTCTATATGAAGTAAGCCATTTAAGGAGCATTGGTAGTAGAAAGAGAATTGGGCTGGAAATGAAAAGATCATCTTTAATGAGGTGGAATATTGGTCTCATCGCTCAATTCACAACAGTATTGTAAGTGTTGGAAAGATTAGTAGTTATTTTTGAGGCAACATGAAAAAGAGAACTTCACATATTCTACAACTCAAAAAGTATTAAAGTGTTTTATATGTTTGGCATTATTTAATCCTCACAACAGCCCTTTAGTGGATTATCACTATTCATATTTTTAAGGTAAGAAAATAAAGATACAAAGAGGCATCTAACATCACACAGCTAGTAACTAGGCAGGATTTGATTCTAGGGAGAGTGACTTCAGATTAAATTCGTAATCATTAAACAAGCAGAGCTCTAATAACAACTACCAGAAAAGCTATTTTTGATATTGGTTGGATTATAATCTCTATGCTACCTTCAAACTCTAATGACTGTATAGAAATAATTTTAGAAACTTCTTCAAGAAACTACTGGAAGAAAATATTGCTAAAATTTGAAATGAAGAAAGTCTCAACAAGTATCTCCAGAAAAATAGCCTGAATTAATGAGTCAATAGCAACATCACGAAAACAAAGAAAATGAATAAAAAATGTTTATAAACAATCTCTTCCTGGCAAATTTGGATTGGAGCCTGGCCCAAGTCATATTGATAGTCTAGGGAAAATTACTAATCTATATGCAACCTGTGGAGAAGTAAAAAATAAATTTAAAAAATTTAGAATGATAATAATGATAATATTGTAAAACTTCTTAGATAAAAAAGGGAATAGGAGGTTGAGAAAAAAAGTACAGCCAAGTAAAAAATATTTTTTTTCAATGCAGCCTGTGGGGAGGTAAGGCAAATCTCCAGCCATTTCCATACCTATTGAGGTCAAGCTCTAAGAGTCGGGTCAGACTTTTAAGACATTCTGATGTTTTCTGAACTGAAGTTATAACAGACAGAGCCAAAGAAATATACCTCAGACGATTAGGAAAAGGTGGGAGAAATTTCACTGGTGGTGCATGTCCCCTTCAGTAGGTCATGCAGAGTTGTTCTAACCTCAACTATTCAAATTACCCTTGAACTCCCAAAAGTAGAAGTTAAAGGAAAAAAAAAAGAAAAGAAAAAACCTGCTGTTCCTTCCCTAGATAGCATCACATTAACCCTAGCCAAATTTCTGATACAGTATTAAGAGAAAAATAAATATTTTTAAAAAGTGTCCTCCTACAAATGGGATTGTATTTATAAAAGAACAGAGCTTTTCCCCCTCTGATTCCTAGAATTCAGGATTGAAAAATGGTGATAGAGAGAGCAAACTCAAACAAAAAAATTCCAAAGAACCTATTTTGATAAATGATACATGACAAAATTACACTTAAACAGTAAAGGAATCCAGGGCCCAAAGGAATCCAGCAGAGAATAAGCACAAACAGTGTGAGGGTTTTCTACTCCTAATTCTTTTGACAAAAATGACAATATATGGTTCTTTCATGTAACGACAGGGAGAAATAGGAAGCTTGAGAACATAAAACATGTTGCTTTTCAGAAAGGGAGATGGTGTCACATATATTATATTTCAGGTTGGCAGTTTTATTTGAAAAGGGTCTCTGGATCTTTGTTTTTAAAAATGGGGAAAGATTGGGACTTCCCTGGTGGTCCAGTGGCTAAGTTCCCCATGCTGGGGGCCTGTGTTCTATCCCCGGTGAGGTAACTAGATCCCACATGCCGCAGTTAAGACTCGGCACTGCCAAATAAATACATAATGTTTTTTTTTTTTTAAAGAATGGGGAAGGATAAGAGTGGTATAAAAACAGGAGAAACACAATAGCTTTACCTCAACATTTCTGATAGACAAGGCTATCTAAAGGCTAACTTTAAATTCAGTTAGCACATCCAGGGAAAAACACGCAAGCAAATATATTTCTAAACAGAATGCCAAAAGAATGTTGTTAGCACATTTGTAATTTTCCAGTTCTTCCTTACTACACTTAACCGACACCCAAACAAATCAGTTTAAATACAACTTCTCTTACTCATGTCTTTTGAAGCATCACTGCAGTCAGATTGAGTCAAGTAACCATCTGCTGCAAATACAAATAGAGCTACATTCAAGAATTATATTACACAGCCTTCCTAGCAAAGCTCTTACGTGCAAGCTGTTCTTGTCAAAATCAGAACCATTGTGATGATGCATCTTAATATTCAATCAGACTTTAAGAGTGACAAAAGTCCACATATGGATGACAGCTGTTTCTTCAGTAAATATTTTCCCATTTGTTGAATGGGGACTTATGGCAGTTTAGGAAATGTTCCATCAGACATTTCAGCCTGAACTGCTTGGGGACGATTAAAACAATAACAAGGATAATATTTTAGTTTTCAAATCTTTGCTACAACTTACATCTGAAAAAAGCACCAGCTCTTCCAACTAAAGTTTTACACTATGCCATTAATTTGAAAGTATCCTTTCCCAATAGTTACTGGTAAAAAAAAACCTGGCTTTATAGAACTTTATACAATACCATAGTGTTTGTAAAACTAAAGCATAATTGCTATATTAATTTTCTAATTATATGAACAGAGTTATTGGGAATTTAAACATGTGTACCTATATTTTGAAAAATTATGAAATATTAAAAAAATATGAATGAGCCTATTAGCTAAAAGAAGTTCAGATAAAATAAGGTCTCTTTTTAACCAATAGAGTGGCTGGCAAAATTGGAAAGTCAAAGAAAAAGTGAAGATGGATTCTGATGATTAATTCTGTAGCTCTATAGTAATATAGTGTTTACACATCAGCAGTTAGAGGGAAAAAAATGGTTTCAACTAACAAAGACGACCTTAATGTTATCCTAGTACCCTTGAACGTGTATTATGCCCCTTTCATAAATCCTAAATGTTGTGTTGGAGCTAAGTTTGTTAATAGCCCATCTTTCAGGTAGTATTTTTGAAGCCTGCTAACCACAAGGTCCACTGCTAAATAACTTAAGTCTCCTCTCTTTAACTTAAAACTATGCTGAGGGTCTTCTCTGGCAACCCCAAAGCAATTCTGGAAGAGTAGTGGGTTATCTGTGTCTTAGGTTAGCCCTGCAATGCTGATGTGTTAAGGAATTGGTATGCCCCACCTTCTGATGGTAGATTACAACTTCTTTTTTCCTTACTGCAATGCAACTGCTCAAATAAACATTAAAAACATTTTATGAGCCTGTCGTCTTATATTCCACAACTCTTGTCAGACTCTGATTTTTTTAAATGGAAATTATTTCAGATCTAACACTATAAAGAAGAATTTCTTACCCTGCTATTGGATCTACTGCTATTGCCTTAGGATTATGAAGTTCCAGGTCAATCAGGGTGACACACACAGATCCGTTGTAATCACACACAAAGATCCGGTCACTGACATGGTCCACAAAATAGAGATTTCTGGTGAGCCAGTCAATCGCCATTTGTTGCACATCTGAAAAACACACACACAAAATCACTGAATCACAGGTGCGAATCTAGTATCATAAGCCAAAGAGTACATAAGTCTGCCCAAACCACCACAGAGAATATTTCAAAAGTACAGGTAGTTTTATGATCAAAAAAAACAAAAAACCCTGCAAGGATAATTTCTTGCTATGCCAAAGTAAGTAAGTAGTTATTCTGTAAAATAATGACTACCTCTTGATACCCTTCTTCTTGCTATCTAAGGACTGAGGATGACCTAGATAAAAGGACAAGGAGTTTCCAAATCCTAAAGAATACGTATTTACAATAAAATATTTCTCCTAGTTTTTGCATTTGTCCAAATAGTTCATTTAACCGCATGGGCATAAGTGGTTCAGTGACACAGCTAAATGCTTTAGTAGTAAGAGGAGTAAATACTTTTTGTGAACTAAGGTAAACACTTATTTTCAGATCCTCTATTTAAAAAAACAAAACAAAACAGGAGAAGTAGAAAAGGAGAGCTGTAAATACCTTTATTTACAAAAAGTATCCAATATTTGGAAATAAAGCAAAAGGAGGAACATGTTCTTTTAATGGCATATGTAGGCAATGTAAAACAGGATTGTTCAAAGATTGATTAATTCTCTAGAAGAGCACTGTGAATACTACTTTCTTCAATATTGGAAATATTCTATTATCTATGCTGTACAAGAAAATAACGACTAACTGTGTCTAGTGAGCATTTAAAATGTGGCTAGTGTGACTGAAAAACCAAACCTTTATTGGATTTCACTTTAATTAATTTAAATTTTAAAAAAATGAAGAAGCTAGTGACTGAGATGGATGGTGCAACTCTAGAAGAATGTATCTGTTTTTGTTTTTTTTAAACATCTTTATTGGAGTATAATTGCTTTACAATGTTGTGTTAGTTTCTGCTGTATAACAAAGTGAATCAGCTATATGCATACATATATCCCCATATCCCCTCCCTGTTGCATCTCCCTCCCACCCTCCCTATCACACCTCTCTAGGTGGTCACAAAGCACCAAGTTGATCTCCCCATGTAATGTAGCTTCCCACTAGCTATCTATTTTACATTTGGTAGTGTATATACTTCAATTGCTACTCTCTCACTTCATCCTAGCTTACCCTTCCCCCTCCCTGTGTCCTCAAGTCCATTCTCTACATCTGCGTCTTTATTCCTATCCTGCGCCAACGTTCATCAGAACCTTTTTTTTTTTTTTTTTTGTAGATTCTATATATATGTGTTAGCATACGGTATTTGTTTTTCTTTCTCTGACTTACTTCACTCTGTATGATACACTCTAGGTCCATCCACTTCACTACAAGTAAGTCAATATGTGCCACATCTTCTTTATCCATTCATCTGTTGATGGACACTTAGGTTGCTTCCATGTCCTGGCTTCTGTAAACAGTGTTGCGATGAACATTGTGGTACAAGACTTTGAATTATGGTTTTCTCAGGGTATATGCCCAGTAGTGGGATTGCTGGGTCATATGGTAGTTCTATTTGTAGTTTTTTAAGGAACCTCCATACTGTTCTCAATAGTGGCTGTATCAATTTACATTCCCACCAACAGTGCAAGAGGGTTCCCTTTTCTCCACACCCTCTCCAGCATTTACTGTTTATAGATTTTTTGATGATGGCCATTCTGACTGGTGTGAGATGATATCTCATTGTAGTTTTGATTTGCATTTCTCTAATGATTAATCATGTTGAGCATCCTTTCATGTGTTTGTTGGCAATCTGTATATCTTCTTTGGAGAAATGTCTATTTAGGTCCTCTGCCCGTTTCTGGATTGGGTTTTTTGCTTTTGTGATACTGAGTTGCATGAGCTGCTTGTATATTTTGGAGATTAAACCTTTGTCAGCTTCTTCATTTGTAAATATTTTCTCCCATTCAGAGGGTTGTCTTTTCATCTTCTTACGGTTTCCTTTGCTGTGCAAAAGCTTTGAAGTTTCACTAGGTCCCATTTGTTTATTTTTGTTTTTATTTTCATTTCTCTAGGAGGTGGGTCAAAAAGTATCTTGCTGTCATTTATGTCACAGAGTGTTCTGCCTATGTTTTCCTCTAAGAGGTTTATAGTGTCTGGCCTTACATTTAGGTCTTTAATCCATTTTGAGTTTATTTTTGTGTATGGTGTTAGGAAGTGTCCTAATTTCATTCTTTCACATGTAGCTGTCCAGTTTTCCCAGCACCACTTATTGAAGAGGCTGTCCTTTCTCCATTGTATATTCTTGCCTCCTTTATCAAAGATAAAGTGACCATACGTGCATGGGTTTATCTCTGGGCTTTCTATCCTGTTCCATTGATCTATATTTCTGTTTTTGTCCAGTACCATACTGTCTTGATTACTGTAGCTTTGTAGTACAGTCTGAAGTCAGGGAGCCTGATTCCTCCAGCTCCATTTTTCTTTCTCAAGATTGCTTTGGCTATTCTGGGTCTTTTGTGTGTCCATACAAATTGTGAATTTTTTTGTTCTAGTTCTGTGCAAAATGCCAGTGGTAGTTTGATAGGGAACGCATTGAATCTGTAGATTGCTATGGGTAGTATAGTCATTTTCACAATATTGAGTCCTCCAATCTAAGAACATGGTATATAGCTCTCCACCTGTTTGTATCATCTTTAATTTCTTTCATCGGTGTCTTATAGTTTTCTGTATACAGGTCTTTTGTCTCCTTAGGTAGGTTTATTCCTAGGTATCTTATTCTTTTTGTTCCAGTGGTAAATGGGAGTGTTTCCTTAATTTCTCTTTGATATTTTTCATCTTTAGTGTATAGGAATGCAAGAGATTTCTGTGCATTAATTTTGCATCCTGCTACTTTACCAAATTCATAGATTAGCTCTAGTAGTTTTCTGGTAGCATCTTTCGGATTCTCCATGTATAGTATCATGTCATCTGCAAACAGTGACAGTTTTACTTCTTCTTTTCCAATTTGTTCCTTTTATTTCTTTTTCTCCTCTGATTGCTGTGGCTAAAACTTCCAAAACTACGTTGAATAAGAGTGGTGAGAGTGGTGAGAGTGGGCAACCTTGTCTTGTTCCTGATCTTAGTGGAAATGGTTTAGTTTTTCACCATTGAGAATGATGTTGGCTGTGGGTTTGTCATTTATGGCCTTTATTATTTTGAGGTAAGTTCCCTCTATGCCTACTCTCTGGAGAGTTTTTACCATAAATGGGTGTCAAATTTTGTCAAAAGCTTTTTCTGCATCTATTGAGATGATCATATAGTTTTTCTCCTTCAATTTGTTAATATGGTGTATCACATTGACTGATTTGCCTACACTGAAGAATCCTTGCATTCCTGAGATAAACCCCACTTGGTCATGGTGTATGATCCTTTTAATGTGTTGTTGGATTCTCTTTGCTAGTATTTTGTTGAGGATTTTTGCGTCTATGTTCATCAGTGATATTGGCCTGTAGTTTTCTTTTTTTGTGACATCTTTGTCTGGTTTTGGTATCAGGGTGATGGTGGCCTCGTAGAATGAGTTTGGGAGTGTTCCTCCCTCTGCTATATTTTGGAAGAGTTTGAGAAGGATAGGTGTTAGCTCTTTGTATCTGTTTTTGACTTGAGTATTTTCTATTTGATCAGAACTACACTGTGAAATTTCATGCTAACCTGTTGATATTTATCTAGTAGAAAGGATAACCTCAAAAATTCTAGTCTCTTATCCTGTGAGGCACTGATCAGTTTTATACCTAACTACAGATCTCATTTAAACATTCCTTTTCTTTAAGAGGCCTAGAAGCATTCAATTCCACTAATGCTGTTAGATCATCAGTATTGGGCTGGTTCTCCCAATAATGCCATACATAAATTTCTGGTCTATATTCATTCCTGAATTTTATGACAGTCATATATTTATCTATTGAAAATTATAATTTGATACCTCCTTGTTTGAACTTAATATGGATCTATGATTCACTGACTAAGTAGAGTTTCTTTCTGTAATCTGAACCTAAATGCTCTTCTTGCTCTATGCTTCAAAAGATTCTTGGTAACATGTTGCTACATGAATGATATTATTTCAATAAAAAACTAACATAGATGCATATGCCATCATTATATTCATAATGGTATATATATATTGTCAAAGCAAGGTAGAGAAAGCAGCAATTTTGTGGGAACTTCTATCAGTCCCTACAAGGGCAAGCAAAAAGTAGATATTGCAGTTCACTGGATACAGATTGTCAGTCTATCAATTACAGTTTCATTTCTGAATTACACAGTCTTTATGGAAACATAAGCATTTAAATGTTCCACAAAGTACATGAATCAGTTCAGCAGCCAGGAGTTTTAAATTTCTGAACTATTTTTTCTGTCTCTAGAAATGTGGAAATGTATACTTAGCTTTGCTTTTTATTCCCTTTGCATTATTATAGCAGCTAGAGAACAGAACCCACTGTTTCAAATGCCATTTCAGATACCTAGGGTTCTGATAAATTATATGCCAAAGTCCATTCAATGACCAATCTCTCATGCTAGGCATGCAGTTGGTTTAGTCTATGCAATTGTAAATTCAGACAAAAGAGACGTTTGACAGCATTCACAACTTCTTTCAACTCTGTATGGCTGCAGAAAGATGCTCTGCTACTGAAACAATAGGTATTGTTAACAACATCCTAGTTTGAAGCGGCAAGGTCTCACTAAAGAACCTAATAATTAGCCAAACAGTAACTGTGGGAATTGGCATTGTTTCCTTTTCCTATATTTGAAGTTTCTATCTGCTTTTAATGTGATGTTTATTGAGATTAGAGAATTAAAGCAATTAAACAAAGAGTTCCAGTAAGCGATAGATAGACAGATAGATAGATAGATAGATAGATAGAGAGATAACTTGAACATTTTAGGAGATTTTTACGACATTACAAAATTGTCTCTAAAATTTTAGTAAGACCCTTATTACTTTACTGTTACTAGAAAAAAAATTACATATGTTCCTGTTATTATGTTTCTCTAGTTGCCTTTTATTCATTCTTCAACCAAAAGTGCCCAGGATTTTGCCCTCACTGTTCTTTTCAAATAGCTGCTTTATGGTCATTCAGAATTTCTTACTTGCCAAAAGCCAAGTTTGCTTTTCTGTTCATGTCTACAACATCTGAAAGTATTGACCACTTTCTTTTGAATCATAAAATAATCTAAATATCAATACTGATAAACTTTTAAATTACAGTGAAAAAATATTGAAAGTATTTTGAAACTTGTTAAAGTATTATGTAAATATAAGTAACTTTATCTTTTTAAAACCCAATATACGTTAGGTGTAAAAACTTAAAGTTGTACCCAGTGGAAATTAATTTAAAAATTCAAGGTTAAAGTTTTAAAAAAGAAGATACTTATGATAATCTATAATTGGATAAAAAAACGTTACATCAGCTTTTTCATCACATCATAAGGCAAGGAATTAATTAACAGAATTGGTGAATGTAGAACTTAAACACTTTTGATTCACTACAGTGCAATATATGCGCAGAGTTACGGACTAAACTGTTTTCCCCCCAAATTCATATGTTAAAGTCCTAACGCCCAGCACCTCAAAATGTGACTATATTTGGGAATAAAATCTTTAAAGAGATTATATTAAAATGAGGCCATAAGGGTGGGCTCTAAACCAAACTTATTGATGTCCTTATAAAAAGAGATTAGGACATACAGAGACAACACTGGGGCTACCTGCACATAGAGGAAAGGCCATCAGCAAGCCAAGGAGAGAGGTCTCAGAAAGTCCAAACCTGTAGCACCTTGATCTTGGACTTCCAGCCTTCAAAACTATGAGAAAACAGATTTCTGGTTTTTGAGCCACCCAGTCTGTGGTGTTTTGTTATGGCAGCTCTAGCAAATAATACTACTCAAGTATTATTTCAAGTATTATTCAGTAGAGTAGTTTATGCCACAAAATAATTGAGAACAAAGTCAAAATCTTGCTAAGAAAAATTATAAAAGGAATGTCTGAATGTGTGTTTAATGTCATACTGGACCACCGTCTAATAGGCCCTTTCAAGACTGTTTAGTTCCTCTAGGGAATATACCTTTGTTTAATTTACAATTTAATATTGTTTAGGTCCCAGTCTCTATGAATTTCAATATTAACGTGTAGATCAAGACATTAAAAAAAATTTTTGTCCAATAGAGATGCAAATGATTTCCATCAGGTAGTAAATATAACCCCAGTTTTACTGTCCATTATGACATTAACTAGTTTTATATCTCATTTTATAAACTTAATTCAGAATTTTTTCTTTCACTGATTGTAAATACTTCAGTCTTTTCTGTACTTCTTTGAACCAGATTTACCATCCTGCTGGTTCTCTTATTAATGAGCTAAATAATTCCTTAATATACATTCATTAAATATTTGTACAAGTCATGTTTTTAACTTTTTGAAAATGATATATGGACAAAGTTGAGTACTTGAATTTTCTTTAATTATTTGCTATATTTAACTAGCCAGAAATAGCAAATATAAACATCCACAAGATTAGAAAGATAATATAAATAGGTAAAACCTGTTAAGAAGGATTATGACAAATCTAGATGATGACTTAAATGTATACATCTCCCTGAAAAAGAAGACTCAATTTCAGCTGACTGTTTTGATACAGAAATGCTTTATTGTTTCAAAGAAGCGCAAAATAAGTATTTCTGAACTTCATTTGAAGTCTGCCAATTTCTAAATACGGTAAACTGATGTTTTTAAAATTATAAAGTATTTTGTGTTTCAAACAAAACCTGTCTGTGGCTAAACTGGATCAAAGGCCTCTAGTGTGATTATACCAAAGTAAAGCAGTGTATATCATTTAGTTCAGCCTAACTCCCTACTTAGAGTATGTTCTACTTCATAAAAGCCTCTGCTTTTGTATTAAATAAATATAATATCCAGTTTACAAAGTGGCCAGGGGATTAAATCAGACAACACACATTAAGAATCCAGTACAATGACATGTAGCAGGTACTCCGCAAATATTAGTTGCTTCCCAGAGGGAACTAAAAGACTGCACTTTAGTTTATGTCTCTGTGGCAGCTTATAATGAGCACACACTAGAGAAGAGCACAGTACTAGCAATACATAAGCGAACTGATAAAAAGCTGGTAGTTTTGATAATCTAAAAAATGTGTCCACTTGCAAAAGGTAGAGCTTACTCCTCCACTTGCAAAAGGTAGAGCTTAGTTCTCCTCCACTTGAATGCGGGCTGTTCTTTGTGACTGGTTTGTACTAAACAGAATGTGGTACAAACTTAGAGAACAAACTTATGGTTACCAGGGGGGAGGGGTCAGGGGGAGGGATAGTTAGGGAGCTTGGGATTGACATGTACACACTGCTATATTTAAAATGGATAGCCAACAAGGACCTACTGTATAGCACAGGGAAATCTGTTCAATATTATGTAACAATCCCATTTGTTATGTAAATGGGAAAAGAACTTGAAAAAGAATAGCTACATGTAAATGTATTACTGAATCACTTTGCTGTACACCTGAAACACACACAACATTGTTAATCACCTATACTCAAATATAAAATAAAAAGTTAAAAAAATAAATAAATAGAATGTGGTAGAAATGACACAGTGTGATTTCCAAGACTAAGTCATAAAAGGTATTATAACTTCCATTTTGCTCTCTCTCTCTTTGCATCACTCACTCTGGTGGAAGCCAGCTGCTATGCTATGATGATATACAAGCAACCTTGTGCCAAGGCCCATGTAGGAAAGGAGCGAAGTCTACTGCCAATAATCACAAGAATGGGCTTGGAAGCCAGTCTTCCAGTCCCAGTGAAGCCACTGGATGCCTGCAGTCCTGACCAACATCTTCATTACAACCTCATGAGAAACCCTATGACAACCACCTAGCTTAGCATTCCCTGAATTTCTGACTCACAAAAAGTGTAAGGTAATAGATGTTTGCTGTTTTTAAGCCTCTAAGTTTTGGGGTAATTTGCTATGCAGAAATAGAAAACTAATATAGTAGTCAAATCCCTATAATTTTTAAAATTAGATTTTGTTGACTTCCCATCACTTGGATGTTATTTTTAGACCTATATCTAAACTAGACTGTCTATACCAATGACAGTTTTTGTTCCCTTAAATTACCTGTAATTCAGCTTAATGCTAAATCATGAAGGATATTCCATAAATGCTCAAAAATGAAGCCAGGGAAATTTAAAAATAACTTGTCTTGAAATTTTCTGCTCTACTTATACAAAATATGGTTCTGTGATGAAACAACTATATTTGGCCATGATCAAGATGATCCCTCACACAGTCCTCTCCTCAAGAAGGGTAGAATTAGATAGACAGTGCTAGCATCATGAAGAAAATAAGACAGGATAATGACTTCAGTGGCTGATCACAGAGGGAATTCTGAGGAGGATGATATTTGAACTGAGCTCAGTGTAACAAGAAGTTGTTAGGCATGTGGAGAATTGGGGGCAGAGCCTACCAAAGAGGAATGAGCTTGGCATATTCTAAAAATGAGTAGAAGTAGGATGAGCTATATCATAGCTTAAATATGGATACCAACAGATGGAGAGATATACCATGTTCTTTGATTGGAAGAATCAATATTGTGAAAATGACTATACTACCCAAAGGAATCTACAGATTCAATGCAATCTCTATCAAATTACCAACGGCATTTTTTACGGAACTAGAAAAAATCATCTTAAATTTTGTATGGAAACACAAAGGACCCCAAATAGCCAAAGCAGTCTTGTGGGGAAAAAACGGAGCTGGAGGAATCAGACCCCCTGACTTCAGACTATATTGCAAAGCTACAGTAATCAAGACAATATGGTACTGGCACAAAAAACAGAGACACAGATCAATGGAACAAGATAGAAAGCCCAGAGATAAACCCACACACCTATGGTCAACTAATCTATGACAAAGGAGAGTCTCTTCAATAAGTGGTGCTGGGAAAACTGGACAGCTACATGTAAAAGAATGAAATTAGGACACTCCCTAACACCATACACAAAAATAAACTCAAAATGGATTAAAGACCTAAATGTAAGACTGGACACTATAAAACTCTTAGAGGAAAACACAGGAAGAACACTCTTTGACATAAATCACAGCAAGATCTTTTTGGATCCACCTCCTAGAGTAATGGAAATAAAAACAAGAATAAACAAATGGGACCTAATGAAACTTCAAAGCTTTTGCACAGCAAAGGAAACCATAAACAAGACGAAAAGACAACCAGAGAAAATATTTTCAAATGAATCAACGGACAAAGGATTAATCTCCAAAATATATAAACAGCTCATGCAGCTCAATATTAAAGAAATAAACAACCCAATCCAAAAATGGGCAGAAGACCTAAATAGACATTTCTCCAAACAAGATATATAGATGGCCAAGAAGCACATGAAAAGCTGCTCAACATCACTAATTATTAGAGAAATGCAAATCACAGCTACAATGAGGTATCACCTCACACCAGTTAGAATGGGCATCATCAGAAAATCTACAAACAACAAATGCTGGAGAGGGTGTGCACTGTTGGTGGGAATGTAAATTGATACAGCCACTATGGAGAACAGTATGGAAGTTCCTTAAAAAACTAAAAATAGAATTACCATATGATCCAGCAATCCCACTACTGGGCATATACCCAGAGAAAACCATAATTCAAAAAGACACATGCACCCCAGTGTTCATTGCACCACTATTTACAATAGCCAGGTCATGGAAGCAACCTAAATGCCCATCGAAATATGAATGGATAAAGAAGATGTGGTACATATGTACAATGGAATATTACTCAGCCATAAAAAGGAACGAAATTGAGTCATTTGTTGAGACGTGGATGGATCTAGAGACTGTCCTACAGAGTGAAGTAAGTCAGAAATAGAAAAACAAATATCGTATATTAACGCATGTATGTGGAACCTAGAAAAATGGTACAGATGAACTGGTTTGCAGGGCAGAAGTTGAGACACAGATGTAGAGAACAAACATATGAGCACCAAGGGGGGAAAACCAAGGTGGGGTCGGGATGGCGGTGTGCTGAATTGGGCAATTGGGATTGACATGTATACACTGATGTGTATAAGATTGATGACTAATAAGTACCTGCAGTATAAAAAAACAAGCAAACAAAAAACCCCCAACTAATACTAAACTTTCTTTGGGTTATTTGTATGGAAATATGTTAATATAAATGTTTCAGACATTACATGAAATTTCTAAAAATCTTTAAAAAAAAAACTGAATTGTAGTGATGCCTGCACAACTTTGTAAATTTAGTAAAAAGCATTGAATTTTATACTTAAACTAGATGAATTTTATGATATGTAAACTATACTTCAATAAAGCTGCTTTTAAAAATGCAAAAAAAAAAAGAAGTTCAATTTGGGTGTATGGTGGGCAGGTACACCCTTAATCAGGAACAGAATCTGTGGCATGTTACAGAGCCCTTTTCTTTTCCTTTAAGGAAAGTTTGCCTCTTCCTAGCTCTGTTCCAATTTCTTAAATACATGAAATGTAGTCCAAGTGAGTATCAGTTTTTGATAGGAGTAGTCACAAAGTTCTACATACAATCTGTGTATATGTCGTTATGAAAAATGACAAAGGAGGTGTTTCTGACATGGGATGGTGAGCAGTATCAGGCATCTGTAACTTCCTTGTTCCACTATTTCTCAATTCCTTCCTCTATCTCAAGCTACAAGTCAATCATTTCCTATGGTCGATGCACTTAGAAAATATTCCAGTGTTATTATTCTCTCAACATAACCAAACAACAAAAACAGTTTACACAGAGGTGTCTTCTTCCCACTAGGCAAAATATTATTTTCAACCCGTAACTCAAATGGATTCATCCTTCATTCTATTTTTATCTCTTCCCACTTCACCCCATATTAAATCTATCAGGCAATCTTAAGGCCTTCATCTGAAACTGTCCACTTCTTTCCATCTCTGCTCTTACTTTCCTTGCTCAAGACATTACTTTCTCTCCCCTGGATGCTACAATAACTTAACTGACTCTCTATTTCCCTCTTAGATGCACTATAACAATCTTCACAGAGCATCCAAAGTGATCATTGTAAAACACAAATTATATCATGTCAGCAAAAAAGAAAACACCATTCTTTATAGTCTGAGTTCTATGTTACATTTGATTGCCAGCTAAGACATGTCTTAACAAACTGATGGACTGTTGGGATTTACTCTCCTGTATGAATGTTTTCAAAAGCACATCACTGATATTTTGTGTGTGTGTGTGTGTGTGTGTGTTAGTTTCTGCTTTATAACAAACTGAATCAGTTATACATATACATATGTTCCCATATCTCTTCCCTCTTGCATCTCCCTCCCTCCCACCCTCCCTATCCCACCCCTCTAGGTGGTCACAAAGCACCGAGCTGATCTCCCTGTGCTATGCGGCTGCTTCCCACTAGCTATCTATTTTACATTTGGTAGCATCACTGATATTTTTATAAATACCTAAGTTTACTAAACTGTAGATCAATTTTAAGTCAAAACTCTATGGTGTGTTTCTCTCTGTAACATTTTCCAGGAAGGCCACCCAGGAAATGAGGTGTAGTGGGCTACCAACTTCCATTATGTTATTGTTTCTTCTGCACAGTTTTAGTGAACAACAGGTTTTTCTCTAAACTTTGAGTCTGTATTCTTGTTTTCCAAAATATCAGTCCTCTTCTGAAAAATCTCTAATGACTTCCCCCATGTTTAGCATAAAATTCAAAGTCTTTAATGTGGCTTACAAGGCTTCTAAACCTCCCTTTTAACTCATATCTTCCTTGCTCACTTTACTCCAGCTAAACCGACATCCTTAATTTTTCTTGAATTGCAAAGAAAGCTTCCTCCTTAAGACCTCTGTACCTGATGTACAAGAAAAGAGAGTATCTGAATGTGCCTGGCTTTGCCCTTTCCCTTATTCAGGTATTTGCGCAAATGTTAGTTCCCAGAAAGGTCTCCTTTGACCAGTGGATATTGAGAAGACCATGCCCCCCCCCAACAACCCCACATCCCCCAACAGACACAATGACTCATTCCCACCAGTCAATATCATTGCCATCATTTAATTTTTTTTTTGGAGTTGTCATATCGATCAAAATTAATTATTTAGTAGTTCACCATCTCCCCACACTAGAATAAGCCCCATGTGATCAGGGATACTGTATGGCTCGTTCGCTGCTATATTACTGAAGCCTAGAATTGTGTTTACCCCATGGTAAGTGTCCAATAAATATTTTCAAATCAATATGGCTCTTCTATTCCAAGTAACCTTTGCTCAAGAACCTCTTGCCTAAAATCTGTGCTTCCACCTCGACACCAGTCAGTGTAGGAGTCATCTTAAGTCACAGCTCCTTTGTTCTTTTTTTTTTTTTAAGTTTGCATTTTCTGATTATGGGAATTTGTAGGAGTAGCTGACCGTTGAAACTGGAACTCTTTTTTTATTTTTATTTATTTATGGCTGCGTTGGGTCTTCGTTTCTGTGCGAGGGCTTTCTCTAGTTGTGGCAAGCGGGGGGCGCTCTTCATCGCGGTGCACAGGCTTCTCACTATCGCGGCCTCTCTTGTTGCAGAGCACAGGCTCCACATGCGCAGGCTCAGTAACTGTGGCTCACGGGCCTAGTTGCTCCGTGGCGTGTGGGATCTTCCCAGACGAGGGCTTGAACCCGTGTCCCCTGCATTAGCAGGCAGATTCTCAACCACTGTGCCACCAGGGAAGCCCTGTTCTTTAACCAGCTGTGGTATTTTCCTTGATTTTACCTGTGAGCTCAAATTTGGCAAATCACTATCCTTTACCCAGCAAAGATGTATACAAGAAGGATAGGTATCATTTAATGTGGAGGAGTAATTTTAAGAAAGGGCAATTAGGCCGCTAATAATCTGAAGGTATGAAGACCCAGGGTGTGCAACAGTAGTACGAGGGATGAGAGTGCCATATAACAGTGTGGAAGAATAATGACGACTGGTGAGCCTGAGTGACTAAGAAGAGATAATAAAGCAAAGATCAGAAGAATGAACAGACAATGTTGTACTGAGGATAAAATAGCACCATAACCACTTTTGCATTAAAACTGCCACATCTTGACTTCTAGAGCCCTTCTTTTTTTTCTATTCATACCAAGAATCATTTTATGACCATCAGAGTCACGTAACTTTGTGGCTCTTATTCCTGTCCTTTAAATAAGAATTTACTGACACCTTGGCCCTGATTTGTCTCTGAGACTACTAGTTATCTAGACTACTTCTGTTGGCATATATTAGATTATTTTAGATTACCTTTCACCTTTTGATTCATGTCTCTAAAAAAACAGAATTTTAATTGATTCTTATTATATATTTATATTATTCAATTATTATATAACATATTATATAATATATACTATATTTTATTGTTTATTATTCATAGTTGTCATATCTCTTAACCTACCCAAGTTATAGACCCAGAATCTGAAGCACAACAAGTAGAAAATGATGTTTCCCCTAGGTATGAGTTCGAGTGTACAATAAGTGAATAAGAGTGTGTATTGATGTAGTTTTAGTGGATTAATTCTGTTATTAAAGCGAGGTTCAGTTAAACCAATGTTATCACTTGCACTGGGCCTAGTAAAAGAAGTATCAATTGAGAAGCCCAAAGACCAAATATTTGTAGGATGCTTTCTCAGCCATGTTTGCTATTAGCAAACATTTCAGGTATTAAACTTACTCTACTGTTAGGGTCAGTTGCATAATGGTAATGAAATGGTATGAGTTCTGTGGAGACATATACATAATAAAAATCAATTAATGCCTTTGCATTGCTTTTTCTTTTTTAAGAGTCAAATCCAATGATGAAAACCAGTCACCAAGTGATTAATTTGTTTGACACGAGTGGAAATTATTTCTAGGAGTCACACTGAGACATCCTGAAAGATATTAGGGCATCTCTGAATTGAGGAATGACACAGAAGAAATGAGGATTTAAGCTAGTCCAGCAATGACGAGTTTACAGTTCTCCACCTCAGACATTTTATTCTAAAGGTAACCTAAGACTTATACAAATGGAGGCAGAGTGTTACTTTTCTGGGGATTTGTCCCATGACACTCCAGATAGGTACATTAGGAAAGAAATATACTTATATTTTTAGAATGAAAGAAGAATGTCTTCTCTTTTCGTTTTAAATATAACAGCCTGTCAGTTCAGGCTATAACAAAATACCATAGACTGGGTGTCTTAAACAATAAACATCTGTTTCCCACAGCTTGGGAGGCTGGGAAGTCCAAGATCAATGTGCCAGCAGATTCTATGTCTGGTGAGGACTCTTCATGGTTCAGGTAGCCACCTTCTGGTATAACCTCACATGGAAGAGAGAGAGAGAACTCTGGCCACGTCTTATTCTTACAAGGGTGTTAATCACATCATAGGAGCTCTACACTACCATGACTTTAACCTAAATCTCTCTCAAAAGCCCTACCTCCAAATCCCATGATATTGGGGATTAGGGATTCAACATATGAATTTTAGGATGAAAGATACAGTTCACAGCATTCAGAAGTATAGAATATTTAACTCACACTGAAATCCACATACACTAAACTAAATAACTGCAACAGTAAATTCTGAAATAACTCATATTTATAAGAATTTAAGAGGTGTATATAAGAATTTAAGAGGTGTATATAAGGCATATACATTACATAATAGCTCAACCCCCATCTTATCTTAGGTACAATTTTGAATTGAAAAATATACATATTTTAAAACTTTGGTTTTCACATATTAATATCACTTAATCTATGACCATGCCAAAATATCAATATTATTAATCTTAAAGTAATGTCTTGTTAAAGGCTCAACAAAAAGCTCTAATAAAGTATCTGTTGTATATATAAATATATATATATATGACTAGAGTCATCTTTCAATACTTTTAACATTATATAATGTGCTTAGAAATAAATCAGGTACAACATTCAATATGAAGGACAAAAAATAATTAAATTCCCATAATTCAAGAGGACAAATTTGAAAAACACAAATGATCCAGCTTGAATTTATCAAAATAATTACTTTGATACTCCATGTATATTGTGTGAATATCATCCCATGGACATAGGAAGAACGACATTAACTGAGAGTCTCAGAAACAAAAGCTCAGACTAAACATATAGAATGGAATGTAACACTGAGATGATCATTTGCATACTTCATACATTAGGAACATGTTGTCTCAATTATCTTCATTTTAGGAACAAACATTTTTTTGCACAAATTATCTAAATACCTGATGTAATTGCCAATGGCGTTTTGCATAAGTAATCACAATTATAATGTACGCCTTCAAGTTCAAAATTTTTGTAGCGGTAACTATAATAGTTCTAATTTACTCAAGTTATACCCTTCTTACAAATCAAATCCTCAAAGCTCTAAAATTTTATAATAATTTTGAATTCATTCACCTCTCATGACTCCAAAAAATTTAACAAAATTTTTTTAAATAATACAAACAACCAAACTAAGTCTTAAGGCCCAGTGAGGTGTTTCATATGGATACTAAGTTATTCTGACCAGTTCAGACAAGCTGAACTGTTCTATCAAGCCACAAGGTTTCTGTTGCTGTTGTTGTTATTTTCAATAAACAAAATAGAATCTCCCAACAACATAAAAATTTTAAATAGAATCTTCTTTGGTTATAAAAATAATAACGTTATTCTTATGACCATCACACACAAAAAAGTAGTATTTCTTTTGTTATTCTTATGTACTCTCTAGTACGGTTGTTGGACATGTTTTAAACCATAGATTTGTTAGAAAATTAGTCTCGTTGATTAGTAGTACATAGGCCTTTCCCTACCATTCAGTTTTGGATATACAGTATAACTACCTGCTTTTTCTTAGTGAAACTGGACTGAATAATTGTACTTGATAGATAGATAGATCTCTTCACTAATACCTTAAAACAGCGAGATTAAAATGATATAGGTTAATTCTTACATTAAAACAACAAAAGTTGTCAAGAGACTTTATATAACTTTACCAAGTAAATGTTGTCATTATGATGACAAAGACTGGACTCCCCTGGTGGCGCAGTGGTTAAGAATCTGCCTGCCAATGCAGGGGACATGGGTTCAATCCCTCGTTTGGGAAGATCCCACCTGCCGCGGAGTAACTAAGCCCGTGTGCCACAACTACTGAGCCTGCGCTCTAGAGCCTGCAAGCCACGACTACTGAGCCTGCGTGCTGCAACTACTGAAGCCCACGCGCCTAGAGCCTGTGCTCCGTAACAAGAGAAGCCACCACAATGAGAAGCCCGCGCACCGCAACAAAGAGTAGCCCCCACTCACTGCAACCAGAGAAAGCCTGCGCGCAGCAACGAAGACCCAACTCAGCCAAAAAAAAAAAAAAACATGACAAAGACTTACAGAATATTTTAATATACATATACATATTTAAAATATACCTATATTTTAATCTAGCTTTATACTTCATAATCATTTTAAAAATCCTTCACCATCTACATGACCATCTCATCACTTGACACTGTTGTTCTACCATTAAGAGTTTCTGTCACCATACATTTATGCAGCTCATGGAAAAATTGTTATAATTAAATTGGAATTACTTGACACTGGCTGCAATTCTAAGTTAGTTCCAGAACACACGCTTTGTTACTATTATCAACTACAGTCATCTTTTAGCTAGGCTCTTTCCTGGCATGAATTTCACACATGACCAAATCTTTGCTGCATAACTAATTCCTCTAAGGTCCAGTTCTGAAATGGTCTCTGGTTTTGTCACCACAGTCTCAGGGCTTGTGGTATATGGATCCTATAACTCTCATAACCCTCTGGGTATAAACTAAAAGTAGTTGGGCTCTTGGGAAGAGATAGCTAGAAAACTGTTATTACGGTAATTCTCTATATCTCCTTGTAAACACCGACCTTACAGGTTTAGCCACAGAGACAGTAAAAAGTGGTAGGAGGATACAATATGAGTGATATTCCATAAGACCTCTAAAACAATATTTCTCAAAGTGGATAATATAAAACACTAGATATTTGGAGTGTTAATATGTATTAGACACATAAACATATTCATAACATGTCATTAGAAACAAGCACCCATAGAAATGCACTCACAGACATACCCAGAAAAATACCAATAAAATGTTCAGTACTCAAGGAAATTAAAAGAAATCCTGAGCTAAACAAAGTAAAATAGGTACTTTACAGAAGGACTCCACAGAATCTTTAATAGGCTAATATACATATAAATCTCCAATAAGGGTATACAAATGCAAAACTTCCTGAACTCATTTGACCACAAACTCATTCTTTCCAAGAATGTCCAGGAAAACTTGTGTCCCAAGGAACATATCTTAGAGAATAGTACTATACAATGATTAAAATATACCTGTTGTGAGTAATTAGGTGAGAGGAATAAAAAAGTAGACGAGAGGAAGACACACATGCACACAAAGACACAGGCATACTGCAAATTAACAAGAATATCAAACAGAAGGGAATGGAAGGGGAAAGTATGTTTAGATCTGGGAGGGATTCCAGCTATTGTGTGAACAAGTGATTTCATTTTAAAATTATTTAAGGTCCCACAGCTAGTTAATGACAGAGCTAGGACCATATCAACTCATCCCAAATACCACGGTGAGGAAAATACAAAGCCGAGTGTTACAGAAAATCTGTAAGTCACAGACGTTACAGCCTGAAAAAAAAAATAAAAAAGAAAACAAGAATCTTATTCAAAAACTGAAATCCTATACACGCCAGTTTGCTTAGTTACGTTGCTTAATTTGTCTCCTACTGCTCACGGCCTTTAGATTTGATAAATTCCTAATATATTGTAAATGTCTTGACAAGATTAAAACCTTCTGATGGCCAAGAAATATGAGAAAACAATGCTCATTTTACTTGGCATAAATCCCTTAAGAAAAAGCAAAACAAAATAAAAGGAAAATACACTATGACACTATTATATTTAAAGTGAAAAATTATCAAATACATATTAAGTCAGAAATTATTTTACTAGTCTACTTGCCAAAAAAGTGATAATTTCTCTTTTTTCCATATCTTTTCTCTTCTTCCCTTACTTCCTTCTCTCTTCTACCAAGATAAAGTTGACCAAGACAGAAACACCAGTTTGAGTGAGTATACCTCATGGATTCCAAATGTATTTCATGAGTTATTCACGATGAAAAGAGCATCCTTCTTTCCAAGTTTCAGGTTGGCAGATAAAGTAAACTGCTAAACATTATGTTCTACCTGGTATATGGCGTTGTAATGGGATCATGAAAAAATTTCCACTTTGATCATTAAAATCCATTAATAAAACAGAAATGTGATAATTAAAATCCATTAATAAAACAAACAGAAATGTGGATCTAGACAAAGCATACTATGAGAATAATGATTTAAAAGTTCTACATGGCAAACAGCAAAATTTGGAGGGGAGTATATTTATATTTAGTGTGTGTGTGAAATATATTTTATCAAATTCATAGAAAAAATGAATATGAACAATTGAAGCTTAGCACATCTCTAATTTCTGCTTCGGTTAATTTCAAGTATGTCGCCAAACGACAATAATATAGTAATTGAGTTATTTCCAGCCTGGCAACTGAACTAACAATAAAGACCAATTTGTAGAGTAACAGAGTACGCAGACTTAAAAATTTTTTTTTCTTTTTTAGGCATTCGGGATGGCATTTTATGGTTCTGTACTGATTGTCAATTAGAACAGATTACTTATTCCAAAGTATAAATTTATGTAATGTTAATATAAAAAATTAACGAATAATTTAATACAATGCCTACAACATTGAGCATATGGTATCAGAAGAATTTTTAAAATTCTCTGGAAATATGTCCTCAGATCAACATCTTTGCTAATTTTAACTGTCTTTTTTTTTTTTGAGTTCTCAGTGGACGGTCTGATCACTTTGTTAAAATTCCAGATCCCAGCAAGCATGTGTTGTAATAACTAGCTACACATGCATGCACACACACACACACACACACACACACACACACAGCAGCCATGTCTCAGAAGAAGTCATTTTTATGTTTCCATATAAATATGCTAAATAAAAGATGAGGAACTTTTAAGAAGTATAAAGAGTTTAATAAAACATCCAGTTGCTTATCAAACAGCAGTTAAATAAAAATGTATCTCTGAGAATAAATACTTATGATATCCTTCTTATATGGATGATGTGTTTTGGATTCTTCTCAGATGTTTCTTAGGGAATAATATAAGACTAGTTTCTATAGCCAAGATTTTTGTGCAAAATTTAGATGTCCACAAAATATGCTGATCAAAAAGTCTGGATTCTACACAGCTAAAACAACAACACGACTTTTTTTTTTGGAGTGGGAAATATAGATCAGAAAATATCCTTTTATTTTCTTTCATTTCCTTTTATGTCTCTCATTTTCATTTTATTTAATAAAAAAATCTCACTAATTTATAAGATTAGGATGGTCATCACCATTTCCTCTTCTCCTGAGCTCAGAGCTGCCCAATTTTTGAACTTTCTCTAATGAAATGCTAAAACCAAAATTGATTAATTGCTGAATATACTTCATCTCTCACAAAGAATTAAATGCATACATTTCTAGGGTGGAGGTAACTAACAGGGCTTCTCAAAGGTTGAGAGGTACAAAGAACATCCTGACTTTGCTCTTTACTGCTTACCCCAAAAACATTTGGGGCCTTGATAATAACTAAGTATACAGGACTGAGGTGGGAAGCACATCTACTGTTTTACGCATCTAAGGACCTAAATATAAGATAGTAGAACCTCCTTCTTAAGAAAATGTCTAATCAGACTGAGGGGAGGAGAAAGGTTAAGATTACAAGATGCCGTTGTTCTGTTTTGTTCCTGTGCTAAGAATTACTTGACCTCTATTTTAAGACCTTTGGCTCCAATAATGTTTAATTACAACTGCTTTGGGGGGTGGGGAGACTCAAACAGATCTGGATCAAGTTTTTTCCATTGTCATCGAGGCTAGGTTCCAAAACGAATCTATAGGCAAATTTACTGACCCTGGGGAAGTCAGAGATTGAACCCAAATAAAAGCCAATAGCTGCTGAACAAACCTATATATATCTCAAGGACACCAAGATTCACATGTGAGGCTATTATCTAGACACAGAAAAGATCTTACTTAGCCATAATGCAGACTGGTTTTCCCCACGTCTCTAGTAGTGATTTGGCATGGTCTCTCCAGAAGTTGGTCTTACCCTTCTCCCGTCTAATTCTCCACCCTCATCCTTTACTTGTTACCTATGTTTATTCTAGAACAGACAGGCGTTTGGCTGAAATCTGATTCCAAGATGAATAAAACACACATCCTAAGCTTAAAGTAGTTACCCTTTATTTGGTAATCTGACAGGTAAACACACAAATAAAATATAATGCATTTGTACTATGATGTCCCAGGACCACACAGGAAGGGCTGCTAAGCTCAAAAGAAAAACTTTTGGAAAGGATATTATACCTTAAAACATGAGTAAGAGATACTTGATTATAGGAAATGACAACTATGGCCTATGGTGAAGAACCAGCATATACAAACGCACATGGAAATGAGAAAACAAAGTGCATTAAAGGAAGTGCTAGTATTTTTTTTTTAGGTGGAACATGTGATTTGAGTGGGGAGAGGCAAGGCAGAGACAAAGAAGCCGTAAAATGAAGTTTCATTTTTTCCTTAGATAAATGGGAAGCCCCTGAATATTTTGTATTTTAATTTTAAGCAACGGAGCATTATGATCACTCAAGCAGATTTGTCGAGATTGACGTGAACATATAAGTCCACAATGGAGTGGACAACTTCACTAGTAATCATATAAAGGCAAATTAAAACAATGTGAATGACTTTTCTCCAATCAGATGGAGAAAGATAATTGCAGAGGAAAGGTCATAAAAATACTTTATTTACAAGTCACATGCTTGAATACTGCATGCCAAGTTTCTATGATGACTATACCACTCTGTGATACTGTGTAATCTTAGGATGTTGCTGCAAAGTTCCATGGTCATCTTGTAAAGTGCAAACTCACTGTGAGCTGACACTATTTGAATCTAGCCTTTCTACTCTTATAAGTTGATTATTTTGTCCCAAGACTATGCCTGCTATGCTTGTATTTACAGTAGGGACACAGCCTGGTCATTTTTGTCCAGTCATAACTTGATGGAGGATGCTTGTGAAGCACTGAAGGCTATGAAATTCCTAGGCTGGGTAGAAGCAAATAGGGAATACTGCACAATTGAGAAAGGCCATTACTCAGTATCTATTGAGATTAAGAGGTCAAGGTTTCCTTTAAATTAAAAAAGTATTACATTTATTTAAGCTCATTGTCTTATCTATAAACTATTTTATACAGTATACATATATAATTTTTGTGATAGGTATATGTGTATAATTATTAATGCACAAAATAAACATTCAGTAAATGTCATCTATTAATATTATATGATTATTAGAGAATTGCTAACTCAAGAGAAAGAAGTAGGGTTGAGAAAAGACATGGGTAAAGTGAATCCAAAAATTATCCAATCAAGGATCAAGGCAGAGGTTCAAATGGAAAATGAGTTAAGCTGATATCGAAACAGACCAAATAAAAGAAAGATAAAAGCCAGTGAATGGGGATAATTCAGAAGCAAAGTGTATAAAGAATAAGCAATCCTTTATAGTTTTTGGCCTGGCACGCTCTGCTAGACTGTAGCTGAGCCCATGAATGGATGAAGACAAGCTGGTTAAGTCTAAATTAGAATCCTAATAGTGATACTCAAAATTTGCAGAATACTGAATATACATAAAAACAGAATGAAAGTATCTACTATATACCTGGAAGAGAACAGTTGGTCCTGAATCATCTTCCTTAATAAGGGATACACCCAGAAAATAATCTTATCTGTCTCAATCATCTTTGTGCACTTTGTCCTGAGGAAAATAGCTGAGCATCACTACTGTTAGGAATCCCATCATTTTTGCTGATTTTAGGTATCTGTGTTCCTACCACAGTATTCCCTAAGAAAAACTTGGGAGAAATAATTAGTTGTCGTAAATGTACTTTACGTGAATCCCCGGAGAATAAATTTTGCTTACAAAACACTTAATTGCAAAATTTTCTTCAAAATCTAGTATTTTGTAACTTTCAGGCAAAAATACTAGCTAATAAATATCAAGTAGCTTTATAAAGAAGAATGAATTCAATTCAAAATATAATCTCTAGCATTTTCCCCAGTGTTCCTTTTGTCAATATAGTTTACTGAGCACATTATTATCAGTCTTCCTCATTCTCTCACAATATTGCTTAGACATGATTCTCAGTATTAAAGGTAGGCCTCCCTAGGTGGCCATATCAGAATCATGTGTTGGGCCTTTTCAAATGACATGGCCTTGGTACAGCTCATCTTGTCCACCCCCTTCCAAGATTCTTATACCTCTCTCCCATGTAGACACTGTCTTTGTGAGCCACTGTTACTAATGTTAGTGTACCTGATTGTTTTGGCTGTCTGAAATGAAAAACAAAAGTTGAGACCCCTGGGGCAGTGCGGTGTAGCGAAGGCTAGGAAGTCTGGCCCAAATTCAGAGTCTCGATTTTTCCCTTCAGCATAAGGGGACTAATAATGCCTCCCTATTGCATGTAGTCTTTTAGCACATTTAATAAGTTGTAGATATGATTATTTGTGCTAGGCTTGGGAAATTCTTTGAAGGGACCTGTATTTGCCTTTGTTAATGTAGAAGAAAGAACATAGGATTTAGATGTCCTATCTCTGCCTTCTTTTTCGCCATTCAGTATTGCCTAACACATCTTAGTTCTGTAGTTAAAATTGTGTCTATTATAAAATGGGAAGAGTATCTCTCCCGCATACTCCACAGAGATGTGGTGGGTATCCAGTGAGATGAGATATGCCGTAAAAATTTTAATATTGCAATAAGATGTTTACTAAAATATTATGTAAAATTTAAATTTAAAGTCGGTTTGACCTGTAATGATTCTCCTCATAGTAATACTTTGAAAAATAAAAGTTTTATTTTTTTCCAAAAAAGAATGTTTTCTTCAGGTAAATTCAGAGAAAAGTATCTAAAGATAATGAGGGAGGAAAACCTAAAGAGATAATCTCTGGAATAGTGGCTAGTGACAGGTATTCAGGCATACTCCCATCAGTTCATTATTTTTGCTTATATGGTACAACAGAGATTTTAAGTAATTACATATGCAAAGAATATTCAAAATTCATTATCAACTCACAAATTGTCATGGTGAATGCAGAGCCCATTGGAAGCTGTCCTGTGACATGTTGATAAAATACATGGCTTACAAGCAATGATAGAGGAGCCCAGCCCAGCTCACACCTCTGTCCCACTCCCATCACTGTATTACTTCCACACATTTAATCACTTCTTCCTAAAGTGACTGGAATTGCATGGCTTAAATCTGACTTCATTAACAACTATTTATTCTAATTAAGATGTTTCCATTGCATTAATTTTGTATAGTTCAAAATGAATGTCTGTTCATCATTTTAGTGAACTACCTAACAAAATCAGTCTCTATTTTTCTAGATTTGCCAAGAATTGTTTATAAATCACATGAAATCTAAGTTCTGAATTATTTTCTACAAATATTCTAATGTAGAGTTGCTTAACAAATCTGAGATGTACTATTAAAGTTGTTTTAAAATACATATTAAAGAAAGGATTACTACTATTATTAGGGCATATTAAATGTATAAAAAAAGTTGCTTAAGTAAACTTGGAAAATAATTTTACCTGATGACCTAGTGAATATTCTAGCAATCTGACTGCCAGTATTCCATTTGCTAGGGAGAAATACATTTGGATTAGTTAAGGTAATCACTAACATGGCAGAAACCAGAGTCTTTTGTTCAAATGATTTTCAACTGCTGGCTGAGCCAATGTCTGAAATACTCAAATCACACAGAAACATTCCTTGTGCTACTACCAATAGTTATTTACTGTTTATTATGAATTATCATTTCTCCATGGAATCCTTGAAATAGACAGTGTCCACTGTTTTCACTAGGCATTTTGGTCCACTGTCACAATAAATGACCTTATCAATTATTTTAATTATGTTAAGAAAATCTTCAAAATGTTGGATTCTATTTGTTAAACATTTACTTCTGTTCACTTCATATTCCATTTTTCTTACAATCTTTGCCACTGTTTTTATTCAATCTAATCATAATTTTCAAACATTACATAGTACTATTTTCTTACATTTAATAAGGATCAATAACCAGTCCCTGAAACTGTACATCACAAACATCAATAAAATATGATTACTGAATTCAAATCACCAAACATTCAACATCTGAAAACTAAATTTATTCTATCACAGCACTCTTTTTTTTCTTCTTAACTTGATTGTACATTTCCTTCATTTCTCTACCAAGTTTTATATTGGCAGCATTTGTAAGAATAAGTTTTTTCTGTAAATCATAAAATAAATGAATACATCTTGAAATTCTCATGCATACTGTTTCCCCAGGCAAGCACAAATAAATTTTTATACTCTCATGTGGGAGGGGTAGAGAGCAGAATAGTGAGGGGGGGAATGTATGTGCATGTGACAATGTGATATACAGAAAGAGAAAGACAGTTAATAGTTTGTGAATTTCCGACATGAGAAATCAAGTGAATCACAAATTACAAATTACTCTTTAGGAAGAAGATATATAAAAACTCTGATTTACTAGGAAAAAAGTCAACAAACACAGGTAGTTGTTACGAATTAGCATAAAACTAATAGCTTTCAAGGTATTTTAACAAACACTACAGTTGAAGAGCTTATAATTATCAAATCTGTTTCTTGTTTTTGGTTGTGGTTGTTGTTTTTTAATCCTACCTTCGCTATCACATTGTGAACTATCATTCAGTGAAAAATCACAGTTCTCATCTAGGTGATACTGCAATAAGCATTAAAGAAAGAATTAAAATTAACCCTTCAATGTACCGCTTACATAAACAGTGCAATTCTTGTGTATATGTGTGTATATGCAAAACACGTAGGGAATATACTTATTTAAGTGCATTCTTACTTGCATATATAGCTTTCCAAAAGCCATTAGCTATGCTAGAAAATCTAAGAATCCTGTCTACTGGTCTGCAAATGAAATCCTTAAAGGGTGGCATATAATATAAATCGAAACTCACTGTGAAACGATTGAAGAATACTGATTGTCCATTCATCTGTTAATCTTCCTGTTTTTGTTATCTGGATACATTTGAGCTGATTTGAAGATTCTCTCGATTCAATCCAACAAATAATATCTTCATTGTAAATAAAATCCAGAGTATGAATTTCGTTTCCATTGACTGAGCTCAGGGTTGCCATTTTACTTCCATTAAGATAGAAAACCTCAATTGTTTCAGAATTTGCAATTAACAGCAAAGGAGGCCTATCTGTAGGTTCTGGAATAAAACAGAAAGAGGAAAGTGAGTTCAGTAAATGAGTCACTTTTTAAAACATAATTTGGCATTACTTATTAAAAGTTATTCCTATATTTTTAATGCATCTTTACAATTTTAAAAATTCCTTGCCAAAAGTATTTTTTAGTAACCTGTATATGCTTCAGTAACTACATCACTTCATTTTTTTAAGGACAACATAGTCCACTGAGAATTTCTATTCTTGATTTCCTTAGTCATAATGTGTTGTCTAAATATGAGGACAATGCTATTTGCTTTCACTGTTGGTAAATAAAAGAAATGCTGTGAGTTGTTTTTCTAGCAATGATGATGGATCTGGATTGACCTCTCCATACAGTGTTATAGACTTCCCTTGTGAGCAAGGGCACACTTTTTTGAAGTGGATGTATGAGGTCAGAAATAGATTCTCTGGAGTGGAACATGCAAAGCTCACAGCCTCATACAAAGAGCACCTGTGACCTCAGGCTCATTGGCTCCCTGACTGACCCCTGGAGCCAAACAATCACACATTTCCTTAGTGACTAGATCATGGTCACTGAACCAGTTCCTTTCACATTTCTTCTCTACAGTCAGGAAAATAAGATTCTCGAGGTAAAAAACTTGTTTACTACCACTTGTTGGAACAATGCATCTTTGCTTGTGCTAGGATTGGTGAGTTTTTGGTAAATACATACTAATTGACCGGAATCACAACACCTTTAACATATAAAGTTAACAGTAAAAGCCCATGTAAAATTAGTGTTGAAAGAGTTTAGCTCTATAATCATATTCAGAGTAGCTTTCGTGCTAATTAGGGAATAGGGAAAATTTGGAAACCTCCAACTTCTCCTTTTTGCTGCCTTACATCCATCGTGTCAACAAATCTCTTTGACTCTGATGTCAAACACATCAGTGACTCCTACTACCATCCTGCCCCAAGCTGCCATCACATCTCAACCAGATCATTACAACTGCCTTCCAACTGGTTTCTCTGTCTCCATCTATGCCCTCCTCTTCCTGAGCCTATGGCAACACAATAGCCAGTCATATCCTTAAAATGTTAAGGCAGATCAAGCAAGTCTTCTGCCCAGTTCCTCAAAGGGTTCCCATTTCAATCAGAGGGAAAGTCAAAGCCTTTAAAATGGTTTATAAAGCCCTACCTGATGTGTATTCTCATTACTCTTTGACCTCGCTTCCTTCATCTCCTTACTACTCCCACCCTTGCTTATCTTGCTGCACACATACTGGTCTTCTTATTGTTCTGTGAACAAGCCAAGTAAGCTGCCATCTCAGAGGCTCTTCCTTCTTCCTAGAATAATCATCATATTTCAGAATGGCCGACTTGACATGCTGACCTCCTTTTGGGTGTTATTTGGATGTCACCGTTCTGGTGAGGACTTCTCTTACCACTTTATCTTGTAAAAAACTACAAGCCCCTACACTCTCGGTACACCTTCCCGAGTTTATTTTTCACTTATCACTACCATACATTGTATATATCTTATTTATTTCTCTGGTGTATTTTTCTACTTCTGCTGATGTTATCTCTAGCATTTATAAAAAATCTGGAACCTATTGGCCATTCACTACAAATTTTCTGAATAAGACCAAAGGACACATGGAACCCTTATACAGTAGAGTTTGTTAGAAACATTCTGTGAAACGTTACAAAGTAATTTGGATTTCTTAACCTATGGATGGAATCCAGAGAAATACTGTCTCTTCAGAAAATTTCATAAACATTATTAGATCATTCAAGACACTGATACTGAGCACTGTAATGGTAGGAGAAAAGCAAAGGTACATACTATGGCTAATATAATTAAACATCTAACATTTTGAACACATTATTTAAGGGTCTTCATCATTTCTTGGGGAAGTAGGAATATCAGGCTCCTTGTGTATCTTTCAAATAGAAGAGCTGTCCAACGAAGGTGATTTTGGGTCTTCCCTCACAGGCCTAAAATGTCAACTCTGAAACACATCCTAAGGCCTTCCATGAGTATTTGAATTTTTACTCCCAAGAAATTACTTCAATCAATCCATAGGATTCTTCTCTGCCTTCAGAAAGGCATTAAATGTTTTTTTATCTTAAAACAACAAAACAAACAAAAGTAAACAACAGTACAACCTCAGTGAGATTATAAACTAAATAGCCCAACAGTTTCTTCCCAGTGGAGAAGTGAACTTGTCCCTGGACTGTTTGGTATAAACCAACAAAAAGTAAGTCTCAATAATACTAATATTATTTCCATAATAAAGAGTTCTCTTAGAAGAATCAGTAAAATTGTGAACTGTCTCTGCTTATGTAACCTTGTCAAGTGACTACATCTGAGCTTGGTCAGCCAGCTGGCTCCTCTCTCGATCTCTTAAAGCCATCGTGAATCATGTAATACGTGCCCTTGCCATTCCTTAATGTGGAAGTCTAAACTTGGTCTCTTTTCAACAGTACCAGCTCTGTTTGTTTTCCAGTTGACCTTGGCACTCCTGAAGCCTGTTGGATCATGGATGGATTTCTCAGGTTAGGAAGGAGTCTTAGACAGCTGTGTTATCAGGTTAACAAAGATATACTGACACTAATGTCAGTGCTTATGGTCTTCATTTGACAGCCAACATGACCTTTAGTGAAATCACCTCTCATTCAAAAATGAACCACTACTGCCAAGCTTATAAGAAGTCCAGATGTAGACAACAATTTCTTAACTGCCTATCAGTCAGTAAATTTAAGTATATCATAAACATTCTTTGAAGAGAGGCTGGAATATGAAGGAACATTTTGTTTCTCTTGAGAAGCTGAGATAAAAATAAATTAATGGTCAACACAGGCAATGCTTACTGGACACAACTAATCAATCTATTTGATTTTTGTAGCTGCTTTTTGAGTGAGTCAGTTGCTTATGTTAATGCAAAACATATCAACCACTGATTTTAAAGCTTCAGATAAACAGAAAGCCAATAGAGAGAAAGTCAGGTGCTTCATAAATTGACATGGTGTGATATAATAATGGTGACTTTTAAAATTCAAATGACATACTGGAGGAAGGATACTTCTAGTGTTAGTTGTGATGTACTTTACTGAAGTAATACTCATGTGTCTCTGCTAATTATTATCTATGGTTTCCCACGTAAGACAAATAAAACATAAGGCCTGATATGGGAGCGGGAGAAGCTACTGAAACACAAGGACCCACAAAAATCATCAGGGGCTAGGGATATAAATCTTTTTTTTTTTCCTACTTCATTATGAAAGGGGGCATAGGCCTGAAAAAGGTTATCCATCTCTACCCGCACTACACTGCTCTCTAGTGGGCATTATTACCACATGCTTCCACGTGCCAAGTGAAAATCATCATTAGCTTTGGCAATGATGATAAAAGACTGATAAGAATAAATGTGATGCTCATATTAGATGCCACACTTAGAGTCAGTGAACAGTTTCCTTGAAGGAACAGTTAGAAAACACATCAGATGACTTCAGACAAAGGGTTTTCTACATCAACACTTAATGAGAAGTAATAAATATTAACCTTCCACATGGAAGAGATTGGAACACAAGAAAGCACTCAGTCAATACTCTGGCGTAGAGAATCAAGACTTAAGTTGAATAAACCTCTACGATAGGCTGTCAACTGATTCATGTTGGAGGAGGAAAACTGTCCTCATCCTCTTCACCCATATAGCAACAGCATAAAAAAGAGTATTTTCTCTCCCAAACAGTTATAGAGATTTGTATAATCAGAACGTGATTTTCTTCCTATCATGTTATATTAATCAGTGTCATAAGTTTTAAAACTGATTAGAAAACTGAGAATTAAAAAGAGAAGCTTGGAAACAAGAAATATCTCATTTGACTAGATTCATAAAAATATCTCTTTAAATTCCAAGCCACTATAACCATATCCTTGCAAACATATCCTTCTCCTCTCATAGTCAAGAATATACTAAAAATGTTTTTATATACTTATATTAATATGATTTTGACATATAGTTGATGTTAAATAAATGTTTTCAGAGTGAATAAAACTAATTTTTACAGCTTCATTTAAACTCCCTATTCTTCCATTCAATTCTAAGAATATTAATTCAGCTAGTTTCATTTTAAGTAATTGGAATTGTGGATTCAGATAATTAAAAATAAATATAAGCCTAATAAATATTTATGTACATAATAAATGTATCTATATCACATATACACATAGAAAAATATGTATTATCTAGTTATACTGTGTTCTGATTTCCCCTAATTAATCCTGTAATTGTGAGCAATTATCTCCAGTGAATGAAGTTAGGTAGGTGCACCTCAATAGCTGTTATTTCAAAGATGAGAAAAAAAAAAAAAGAATGAGCTTCAACTGTTTAAAAGTTTAAATGATAACTTCCATGTAAAGTATATAAAATGAAGAGCCAGACTAAAGCATGGGAAAAGGGAAAATTGTTATCTGTACAGCCCAAAGAATTGGTTTTCAACCAATGCAAACTTAAAATAACGTAAAGAAGAATTTAAACAATTTTATTTTTAGTTTATCATACACAAATGTATAAAGTCTTTAATAATAAGGAAAATATGATGAAGTTAGAAATGAGAAGAATGATAACAACTTGTAGCAAAAAATTATGCAACCCCTCATAGGAAGTGAAGTGTTACTATATGCAACAAAAGTGAAGAGCAATCTGTATAAAAAGACTAAATTTAAAAAAAAAGAAAACTTCTAAAATTATGCAATGAACAAAAAAAGTTGAATATAAAATACTAGGAGGAAATTATCTAGTTTAAAAAAGAGAAAAAAAGCATTATTCAAATAATATAATAAATTATAGACCAAAGTCAACTAAACCAAACTGAAAATGTGGATAAAGTTAACCATATAAGTGAAAAAAAGATACAGGGCTGGAATAGTTTCATTTCCAAAACATATATGGCCAAATTTGTTTCTCCATTTTCCTCAACTATTTTGTCAATGGAAAAATCTCTTTACTGAACTGAATGCTATTTAGAATAAGTACATGCTGTGCCACATGTCAGAGGAAACTATTTTATCAGATTTTACAAAAGAAAAAGTAAAATATGAATCAAATGTGGAAACATTAAAATGCATTAAACAGTTTTCACCTAAGCAAGAAAATGTAATTACTACAACTATACTGTAATTTATCTTAGCACTACCTTTTATTGTCACAATGCATTTATACTAAACTCAATCAACTGGATGAAAATGCTTTATTGTATTTTTTATTTTATTTTTAGAACTTATAGCTCTAAGGTACTCAACTAGTATCTGAAGGGGATCAGCAGGACAGTCTGTCTTCAAGAAAGATATACCTAACAGAAAAATTGATATACATATATATACATCTCTAAATATATATAAAAGTCTATATTTTTTAAGTCAGGTTTGGTACCTTTCATAAAACATGTATAGTAACACTGAGTTCCAAAGAATGTTTAGATATATCTTGCTATGATTGAATGTTTGAGTCCCCTAAATTCCTATGTTGAAATCCTAACCCCCAAAGATGACGGTATTGGGAGGTGACAGTTGAGATGTACTTGGGTCCCAAAGCTGGAACACTTATGAATAAGTCCCTTATAAAAGAGGCTCTAGAGAGACCCCTAGCACCTTCTGCCATGTGAAAATACAATATGTCTGCACTCCAGAAGACAGCCCCCAGTAGACCATGCTGGCACTCTGATCTCAGACTTCCAGCCTCTAGAGAAATAAATTTCTGTTATCTATAAGTTACCCAGTCTGTGGTATTGTTACAGCAGCACAAATGTACAAAAACATATCTGTTTAATAGAGTTAAAAGTTCCTTAATGATGATGACATTTGACTTCAGGTTTGCCTTGATGGAAGAACAGGAATTGGACATGCAGAGATTAAAAAAAAAAAAGTTGAAGAAGAAGAAGAAAAAAAGGAAGTCAGGTGAAACAAACAGCATTGACAAAAGCACATATGTGGGAAAGACTCTAAGATGTGTTGGGAAGATACTAACCTCAGTTTTTCAGTTTCTGAGGGTACAGTATGCATTAGTGGTGAAAGTACTTCATCATGATAATGACAATAGCCAACTTTTTGAGCATATTTTAGGAGCTAGCTTCATCTTTATCAGTTTATTTTATACTCACAACATCTCTAAGAATCAGGTGCTAATATTATCCACATTTTATAGGTAAGAAAACTAAGTTATTTAGAGTTTAAGTAACTTGCTTAAGATCACAAAGCTACTAAGTAAAAAGAACTAGATTCAAACTCACATAGAGCTTGCAGTAGCTGAGAAAGTAGGTTGAGAAAACATTGCACAGGTCATTTAACGTCAAGATGATAAACTTATTTTTAATTTGGGGTGCAATGGAAAGTCAATATAAATTTTAGAAAGAGTATAACGAGCAAAAATATCTTGAAGATCAACTGGGAAATGATACATAGAATAGGATATGCGTGAGTAGAATATAGTAGGATAGGTATATTTCCCATTTAATTTCTAAAATTGTTTTTGCTCTTACTTTTAAAGTGGTGTAATATAATTCAAATCAGATGGGAAGGTAGTATGTAAACATCTTGTTTATACACTGCCTTGGTGGTAGTATTCTGGAGTGAGTTTGGAAAGGAGTTAGGTAAAAAGGAAAAGGTATTTCTGTTCTCCTTTAGATTGATGCGATACAGAAAGAAAGAATGACCATGTGTGCCGACATTTCTATTGGAAGCAGGGGCCAGTGGAGAAATGTAAGCCCCAGAGAATCCACAGAGGTTCAGGAACACATTAAATTTCACACATATAAATCAAGAAAGGTATTTATCTTTTTAATTATAAAGAAGGTAACCCAAGGTTATTAGTAAAAAAACAAACCTTATATAGACACAGGTTTTGAATATCTGGATTACTGAACAGGGAAATGCTATTTTAATTTCTCAGAAAATAGGTAGAAGAACCTAAAATGGGTGGTGGTGTGTTCCTACATAGAGATGGGGTGATGTAATAAAGTCAAAGTTTTAAACTGTAGTGACTGTTTTATGTAGATAATAAGGGGCATAGAGATGGGGTGATGTAATAAAGTCGAAGTTTTAAACTGTAGTGACTGTTTTATGTAGATAATAAGGAGCATGGGGTCAAAGATTCTGTGGAAATTTGAGATTTGGGTGATAGGGAGGAACAGGAAAAAAAGCAGAGTCGGTTTTATGAGAAGATGATGGGTTTAGTGCTGGCATATTAGGTCAGTGTTGCCTTCTGTAATCTTGTCTTGGGCATTGTGAAAACTCACTCAGGTAAACTACTGATCAACCTGAATTACAGACTTTAAAACAATGTAACCTTTTTGTTATTTGGATGTTAATAGTGAAATACCGCTACATTCATTTAGAGGATATTTCAATGTGAAATGTGATGATTGAGAAGCAATGAAATATGTTGTTTCGCAGGAATAAGGAACATTTTCTGAACAACAATTAAAGCCAATAACATCGTGCCACACACACACACACACACACACACACACACACACACACACACTAAAAGAGGTTCTCATTTTGCAAATCAGCAGCTCTCACAATTTTCCTGTTTCTTAAAGAGTCGATCCACCATATCAAGGAAGTATTATATTTCCCCTACTAACTAGAAGGTCTTACTTGGCACATGGTAAGTGGTCAATAAATGAATGACACATGAAGGGCTGTTTGAATATGGATTTGCCAATGTTTTTAAAGATATTTTACTGATTTTTTAAGTTTAAGAATGATAGTGTATTTCAAAAAAATAAAGAATGATAGTGTATTTCAATAAGTAAAATGACAAAAATAATGCATTGTGATTTTTAATCAGGAAAATGAAATAAATTTAATTATACTGAATTTAATTAAAGTATAAATTTAATTAAATTGAAGGGTTATTTTGGTAAATCTCAAAATCTCAGAGTATGATTCATTCAAATTTTAGGTTACTGAATTAATATTAAAATTAGCAGATAGTCCAGGGATGGTCAATTCGCATTAGTTACTGAGAGGTGGGCTATGGCTACTTTTGAATCTCCTAATCACCTTTCTCATTGTGGCAGACAGAAACTTCTTTAGCTATAGAAGCACATTTTTCCCAATTCAGACATGTCCCTTTAATTTACAAATTGGTAATGACTGAATTTAATAAGTAATAGATATTGGCTCATTTAAAAGTTGCTTTACACTTATACTAGGTACCTAGACTAGTCAAATTCACAGGGTCAGAAAGTATACCGGTAGATGCCACGGGCTGGGGGGTGCAGGGGTGCGGAGGGGGAATGAGGAGTTAGTGTTTAATGGGGACAGAGTTTCAGTTTAGAAAGGTGAAAAATTGGGGGGATGGATGATGGTGAGAGTTGCACAACAATGTGAATGTACTTAGTGCCACGGAACTGTACAGTTAAATATGGTTAAAATACTATGTTTTATATTATGTGACTTTTACCACAATAAAAAACAACATTAAAAAAAGTGCTTTAAAAATATTTCCAGTTTGATAGCATGGGTCCTTTAAAAAGCCACTTTTGTCTCCTAAAAAGAAAATACTGTCTCAGTGTTTGCATATTTATTTATACATTTAACAAAGATTTATTGAGCGTGACTAGCTTCCACCATGCATTCATCTAGATGCTAGAGATACAGCAGTGAATGAAACTAATAAAATTTTTTGTTTTTGTAGAGCTTACATTTTAGTGGAGGAAAAAGTCAATAAGCAGGTAAACCAATACTATTTAATATTTTTTTGGCAGTGTTAAATTCTATGAAGAAAGGTAAAGCATTGGTAGGAACGTGGATGCAGGCTGTTCTTTAGAGAAAGTAGTACAATTCAGAACATATTTAAAAGTTTGAAACAAAGGGTTTGAGAGAAAGAATGGAGTCAAGGGAGACTCCAGTATTTTGGCTTGGACAATTGGGTGAATGGGGTCACATTAACCAAGATGGCCATCACTGGAGAAAGCATTATTAGGGGAGAGAATCAAGAGCTTGGGACACATAGAGTGATATTTCCATTAAATTTCCAAATGGAGATGGTAAGTTGGATCTCAATATTCAAGTGAATCTGGTGTTCAACAAAGCGCTCAGGGCTGGTGGTAAAAACTGGGAAGTCTCAGTCTCTAGATGTTTAATAAAACCATGGAAGAGGATGTGTTTTTAAAGTCATGATACAGGATGAGAGCACTTAGGAAATCAATAAAAGAAGAGAAGATGTCCAAAGGACTGAACACTGAGTCATACTGAAAATACTGACAAAATGAGGATTATGCAGCAAAATAAATTGAGGGGGAAAAAAATGCCCAGTAAGGTAAGAGGAGAACTCCAAGAATACACTCTTTAAAAGGGAAAGTATTCAAGAAGGAGACAGGATCAGTTGTGCGCTAAGGACTGATAATTGAGTAATTAAGCAACTAGAGGTCACTGGTAACCTTGACAACAGAGGTTTAAGTAAGTGATAAGAAGGTAAGACCCACTGAAGGAGGAGGAGAAAAACAGAGAAAGAGACAACACACTGAGTTTTTCTATAACGGGAAAAAAAAAAATGGAGTGGTAGCTGGAGAGAAATACAGTTTTAAAGGAGGTTGTTTTGCAGCCTCTTTACTACATCCTTGTATACTGATGGAAATGATCCAGGAGAAAAGAATATCTTGATGATTCAAGGAATAAAGAAGACAATTGTCTGAGTCTAACTCTTGTACAGGTGAGAGAAGGTGATACTGATGCACAGAGGCTGGGATTGGCCTTAGATAGGATCAAAGTCAGTTTGTTCTTCAATTCCAATAAGAGAAGGATGAAGTGATTAGCTCTAGATTCAAATAGATTGGTAGATGTAGTTCAGGATGAGAAAGTTCTCTTTTGACTGCTTCTGTTTTCTCAGGGGAATATGAAACAAGACCATCATCTTAGAATAAGGAGGAAGGAGGCAGACATCTGAAAATTCATTATCTAGAGGTGGAAAAGGGAAAGGTCATTTAATCTATTTCACTGTTTTCTGACAGGGCTGCCAACAGATGTAAATAGATAACCTATATTTAAGATCACAATCTTCTACTTTGCTATTAAAAAAAGACTAGTTCTAAATACTCAATGGTGATTATATACCAAACTTTTAGCTACTTTACTAGATATATATCCCTTGTAATTTGATGGTATGTTCTAAACCTCTAAAGTCTGTTAAGATATAATTTGTCTAATAACTTGGCAAGTATTATTTTTCATGGAAAGCAAAGATGGAGGCTGTGTGAGGCCTAGTGCAAAGAAGAAATGCTCACACACATTTAAAAATGCATTCAATACAATGGATTTTTTCTTCTCAGGACTAAAATGACGTTAAGCAGCTTGACTAGGGAGAATATGCAGAATATTTGTCATCAAAGTCAAGGGCAAATATGAACTCTGGGGGAAGAGTGCTCAAGAGACATTCTCTAACTGCTGTTATTACATTGTCGACTGCAACTGATACAGGGGATGCCTTGAAAACTCTCTGAAAAACAAATTTCCCTTATTAGAAAAAAAAAAATTTTTTTCTGTCAGGTTTTAAGCTTAGGTTTTCTGAGGATTTCAATAGCACTATACTCACACTTTTCTCAAACAAAACAATAGAAAAATTATACATCCATGTGTAATCTTAAACCATTTGTAATTTCTATGAATTTAAATGTGCCTCATTTCTTTTTGTTTTTCATTATATTTGTCCAATTTTAAGACAAAGAAAGGAAGTCAACTGTAGAACATGACATGATCTATTACATATTTTATACTGAGGATTTAAATATTAGTTCAATCAATAGCTATTCTATAAAAAAATACAATGATAGAAATTTGTACTTATATATTGTGTCATTTGTGAAAACAAAGTTTACTGATTGTCAAATCTAGAGCCCATAAATGTCGCCATGTAATTCTTAATATCCAAATAAAGACATCTGCAGCTAGATTGCAGCTAAGATGTTAAGTGGTAAAGAAAATGGAAGACATGCATTTTTTCTGTGTCTAATATTTTTTTAGACTATGGGTAAATCAAAGGTGTCATGACACATAAAACACATGACAGGTAGGACTGTTATCAATCTTGCAAATTTGTTGCTGGAAAAAAGATTTAAGATATCAAGAAAGGTGTTAGACTGTGAAACTGATGTCCTCCAGGAAACAAAAAATCAAAAACTTAAAAAGAAAAATTTTAAAACCCAGCAAAAACAGACATAGAATATTCATGAGGAGTTTTATACCTCAATACTGGCAAACTCATTAACAGTTGTGGGGGTAGAAAAAAACAGTGTGATGCTTAATTTGGGTAATGGAAATTCCATTAGAAATCCTTGCCCTGTCCTGTCATGGAATGTGAATTCCAACTGAGCAAAGGGCCAGAGAAGATATAGGGTAGGAGTACTCTAAAAAATAGAAAAATACTTTCAATGGCCAGGCCACGTTATCAAGGGGAGTTGTGAAGCTCTAGTATTTGTACAGAACAGAGGTTTAGGATATACTGCCTGATTGCAGGTGGTGTCGCTTATTCTCCAGCTATATTTGCACAGCAAACACGCACTCGGACTGCATGTCTGTCTGAGGAGGGACTGGTTGAGGGAGCACATTTATGGAGATTATGCAGAGCTCCCCAGCCAATTTTGATGCCTCTACTACAGCAAAGGCAGCTTGAACCCTAAATAACATGATGACACTGGCAAAAACAAAACAAACAAAAAACCCCCAAAAAACAACCATTACCCTTCGAATCTCTTGCAGCCTTTTGACTTTCCTTTTTTTGATCCTCAATATCCCAATACCCTTATTCTGCTTCCTGAATGTTTAGGAAATTGCTTGCAGCATCCAACAAGCATTTACCCAGCACATACTCTGTTCCAGGCACTGAGCTACTTCTCTGTCACTTACCACTTACCATAGTGTACATCATTTCCTCCAGGCATATGTGACTGAGTAAAAAATGACAAATTTGGATTTCTATTCTGGTGCTGGTCTACTAGGCTTGCTCCTAGCTCAGAGCTTCTCATACACCATCATATCATCAAGTGTCATTCACAGTTATGCCTCAATGAAATGACAAACTGTGCAGGAACTAGACCTTTGGACTATCTAAAAGGAGTAAAAACTCTAAATAGTGAATCTTCACATTGTCAAGACATGATCACATATCATTCTGTGGGAAGCCACTCTTAGCCAGATGGTAGACTGAAACAGATCTGATCCATAGTTTCTTAAGTTATCAAGGTCACTAAGACTTAATATGTTACTCTTCCTACGAACACTTAAATTTTAACATGGAGTGTTTCTTTTCAAAAGAAAAAAAAGGCAATTATACTTTAATAACTGAATTCCAAGCATCACAAGTGGCTAATTAGTATGATACTCTGAGCAGGGGCTCTTCCCTTTTTTTTTTTTTTAATTCCCAGGCTTGTCCCTTTTTATACAAGTACCAGCCTATTCTATTCTCCCTATGAGCAGAGCCAGCCTTGACAGAAAACCATGGATGATTCCTCCAACCTTCCAAAAGGACATTTTAAACTATTTATTAGTAGATGATAATAGAGATTAGAAGTAGGAGCCATAGGAAGTTATATTTTGTTTTATTTCTCTATCCTTTTTCTTTCTTTCCTTCCTTCTTTCTTTAAGTTGCAGCAAAGAAAGTATCATGAAAACACTCTCTAACACTGTTTGGAGGTGTGCTTCTATGGATTACACAGGGATTATAATTTGTATTTCTTACAGCTAAGAGTTCCATCGCCTAAAAAGTCTCCCCTTACCCTCACCCAAATCAGTGAACAGCAAAGCATAAGCTGTAATAGAATCTCAAAGTTATTTAATGGACTCTCTTCTCTCATTACTCTGGTTGCTCTGTGGCAAAAAGGTGTACTCTCTCTCATATGGTACCATTTAATGTGGTGACTCAACAATGATAAGCATAGAATTATTTAGTGCTCTTTATTTTGCTACTGCTTTGATGAAATCAATAGAGGCTTATAGGTTCCATAGAACTGAATGCTGGGGTAAATGCCTGCCTTAAGCAAGTGGTTAGGACACTGAAAAGTATAGTCCAAGGAGCCTGAATTTATCAGTTCATTCAAAATTGCCAACAGTTCATAAATTAAACACCCTTAGCTATTATTTTTACTCTCACAGGTTCTGCATGAGCCCACTGTCAATCCTGGGTGCCCACATTTAACACATACTTCTATAACAAAATCAGTCTAAATCAGTTAAAAGAAAGTAAGCTAAATTAAAAAACAAACAAAAAAACTTTTCATTTTCAGATTTGATGTCATTATTAGAACTCTAATTTTGAAAAATGTAAAAATATACAGGATGCTTTACTGGATACCTATAGATGCTTGACAGTTACTTTAAAACATCTTTTTTCAAATGACAAGTCCTAACATTTAATTCAAAAATGACTAGTTTTTAACGTGTGTCCCATTCCAACGTTATGAACAATCCATCATGACATTCACATTCTAGCATGCTTCCTACTACACAGTAATATCAAGTATGCATGAAGTTATTATTATTTTTTTACATATACTGAGAGTTCTGTAGATTTTCTTCCATTTGGAAATCACCTATTTTGATGTCACACGGATAGGACTAGATTACCTTTGAAATTTTCCCAACTTTGAAACACTTGATTCTATATTTCAGTAGTCAGGGGAAAATCTTAGTGTAGAAAAGAAAAGAACTTGTCTGTACTACATGAATTATCAAGAATGAAAAGGCCTCCTGCCTAACATTAATCTCTTCTCCCAACTGCCACATGGCCTAAAATCCCCTCCCCCTGCTAGAGGTATTTCTTAAAGGTGCTCTTGGGGCTTATGAATTTTACTTGGATTTGGTCATTATACTACAAAAGAGAAATGATCAATTAACTTAAATTCATTTTCCTATTTAATATCAATTGTCACATTGAAAATAAGATCCCACAGGCAAGCTTTGGGGTGACTAGTTGGGGGGCGACCATGATGTTATTATTATTGTTATTTTTTTTTGCGGTACGTGGGCCTCTCACTGCTGTGGCCCCTCCGGCTGCAGAGCACAGGCTCCGGACGCGCAGGCTCAGCAGCCATGGCTCACGGGCCCAGCCGCTCCGCGGCACGTGGGATCTTCCTGGACCAGGGCACGAACCCGCGTCCCCTGCATCGGCAGGTGGACTCTCAACCACTGCGCCACCAGGGAAGCCCCATGATATTATTTTGTGCTGAACTAGTTCATCACCTTAGAAGCAGCTTCCCAGCCAACTGACTCTGCCACCCTCTGCCTTCACATAAAAGGCTACCTTTCCTAGGAACTTTTATTTTCCCATCTATTATCAAGTAAGGTCTTTGTAGAACTTTCCTCTTGTGTGCAGTTCTAGCTGTCCACTGTATCCTCTGGGTCTGATATACTTATGTTGCATTTTCTGTCTAAAGTCTAGGGATCTTTTACAAACATCTACTGTTTGGGGTCAGCCCATTCTAACCTTTCCCTAATTTCACACAATCCCAGCTTCTGGAATCCCTTGAACTCTGGCTTTACTTGGAAGGAAAGTCAGGTTCCAGAATCCAGTAGGGTAAAATTTTAAAGGAAGAAAAAAAGAGGTGCTAATCTAAGCAGCAGGTAATGGAAAAGAGGAAAGTCAAAGCCTGAAGACAAATGGGGTTTACTTTATAACTTTTTCCTAGCACCCTTCAGTCACAGCAATACCACAGTAAATAAAATTGCCAGAGAAAAATTTAAAGCTAATGTATTAAATGGAATTTTAATACATTTAATCTAATGGAAGCAAAAAATCCTCCTGTACATTTGTTACAAACATGAGAAAACTAAAGCAAAACTGATCGGTTTTTTTTGAATTATACAAATGCATTGTTCAAATATCCATGTGACCTTTAGAACTAGTCAGTATATGTTACAGACTTGTACTCATTTACTATATTACTGATTTTCCTAAAACTACAAACCACAGGAACGTTCCCATGAAAACTGTGTATTGTTCTATGTACGCCAAGAGTCATCAAAGCCAGCCACTAGAGGTGAAGGCATTTACATGCATTCCATTATCAATGCTAGAATCATCAAATCATGTACCATCCCTCTGACTACATTCAAAGATGCAGCACTATATCATGTACCATCCTCTTTGACTACATTCTCTTTTTGTCAGAAACCCCTCTGTGTAGAAAGAGAGGAAGTGCTTCTTTGTATAGGGTTTATTACATTACACTCTCCCTGTGTATTCACAGCAATATTGTGTGGATCAATAGAAGAAACTGCAAAGAAAAAGCCTTCCACTTCTTTAATCCGTTGATATATTAAATCAGAACTCTCAGTGGTGGAAAAAAAGAGGAACAGATAACTTGACCTAATTTTTCTAGAGGATTGCCCCTGAAAAATAAATAGGGCTTCATAAACCAAGTCAGCAATTGAAAAAAAAATAAACTAAGAAGTAAAAGAGTTCCTTTCTTGGTAATTTTCTATACAAGTACGTTTTGTAAATAATTAAACATACTATCTCAGAGAAATAGTTGAAATTATAACATGAGGTTACGATGTAAAGGGAAACAGCAGCAGCTTGCAGAGCAAATCCAATGCTTTGCTCAATTTGGTTTCAGGAAAGAGAATCCCATTCCATGCCTAATTTTCCAATTGCTAATAAAAGGGAGTAGGGGACATTCACTAATTTATCAAAACTTCATAATTTGAAAATGCAGGAAATGAAACCAGATTTGGAGGAAGTGAGAAGATGCCAGATGGAATACCATGTATAATATCTTCCTATATTATTCCCAAGCTAATTCAGTTCGCGCGCGCACACACACACACACAAAAACAACAAAAAATTAGTGTTATCCTATCATTACCAGCACCTCAAGGCTATTTCATTAGCAAATCAACAATATTTACTGAGGGTGTACTAAGACGGCACACTATGTAGAAACAGTAGGCTTTATTTGCAGATAAGAGGTAAAGGGAAGGCAGTTTTGAAACACGAAATTCAAATACTTAAGAGGAGAACACTCATTGTAGTAATCTTAATTAGAAAGAAAAATTAATTCCTTCTTTTTCCTTCCTTCCTTCCTTCATTCCTCCCTCCCTCCCTCCTTCCCTCCCTCAATCTCTCCCTTCCTTCCACAAATATTCACTGAGTACCTATATGTTCCAGGCAATGGTCAGAACTGAGTATATAACAGCAAACAAAACTGACAAGTTCTGTACTTTCATAATGATTATATTATTATGGGTAAATCTGATGATAAACAGATACATAAATATGTTCATTTCAAATGGCAGTGCTATAAATAAAACTAAAAAGTCATGTAGTGATAGAATAGGTATGAATATTAAGTATAGTTGGGAAATAAGATTGTGATGGAGAGAGTACACACCCTTAAATAGAATGGTCAGAGAAGGTCATTCTGAATGTTGACATTCTAGCCAAGACATGAATGATAAGAATGTGACTATCATAGGGAAAAGCATTGCAGGCAGATCAAACAGCAAGTGAAAAGACCTCAAGAGCAAAGTGGCTGAAGGAAAAGGAAACCAGTATGGCTGGGGTGTGATAAAAGGAGAAGTAGTAGGAGATGAGATGGAAAGGTAAATGGTACTAGTCCATTAGCCCTTAGAGGCCCTGTGAGAAGTTTGGGTTTTATTCTCAACATGAGGGAAAACTATTGGGAGATTGTAAGCAAAATAACGACATGGTTTGGTTTATATTCTAGCAGATTAACTATTACGTGAAATATGAATTTTAGAGGGAAAGCAGAGGCTCACAGAAACCAGTGAGAAATCTATTATACAGTCCAGGAGAGAGATGGGTAATTCAAATCAATTAATCCATTCCTTTTGAACAGGTTTTTGTTCATTAGAAACTTCCTGTAATGGAAGGAGTTTTGTAGTGATCAGTGACAACTAAAAGAACTTCTCTGGCTTTCTAAGGATGGATCATTTCCTTAAAATGAAGATAAAAATCTATTTCTTCAAAGTCCATATTGCTCTACTATATACATTTCTAATGAAAAGAACTGCAAATGGGAAATAAATTCTGGAAGGACCAAAAATTAGATAACTTGGGCTTCCCTGGTGGCGCAGTGGTTGAGAGTCCGCCTGCCGATGCAGGGGACACGGGTTCGTGCCCCGGTCTGGGAAGATCCCACATGCCACGGAGCGGCTGGGCCTGTGAGCCATGGCCGCTGAGCCTGCGCGTCCGGAGCCTGTGCTCCGCAACGGGAGAGGCCACAACAGTGAGAGGCCCGCCTACCGCAAAAAAAATAAAAATAAAAAAATAAAAAATTAGATAACTTACCAGTTTTGGCTTTGCAGGATCTGTTGTCTGGCTGCATTATGTAGCCCTCCACACAACTACAAGCATAGGATCCATACGTATTTATGCAGGTCTGGCTGCATGTACCATAAACAGCACATTCATCTTGATCTAAAAGGTAAATTAACATCATTTCTAAGCAGATTTATTGTTGGGCATTTTTTTTCTCCCTGAAGAAAACATTTTTTCCAAACTTTGGAAGTAGGCTATTAAAAAAAAAAGCGAGAAAGAGCCAACTCCAATACATCTTTTCAAAACCACACTAACTGAACATAAAATTCAGTGTCATTTTAATAGTTACGGAGATACAAGATCAAGCTTAACACCAAATCTTTTACTTTAAAAGATAATTTATTTGCACTTTTGATGCGTAGGCTAAAAGTCCTTGGATATTTGTGCAAAGGTATAAAATGCACTCCAATGAATATTTGCTGAAGAGTTCTAGTGTTTACGACACTGGCTTTTTCAGGATTTTGACAAAGAATTAGACTGGCAACACGATTTTCAATGAACAGATTAAATAAAAGTTCTGAGCTAAGCAATGTAAACCACCCTCACTAAATCAAAAGGAGGAAACTATTAAGTACTTGTTGCAAGCAGACATTTTATCTTAATTAATTTTTATTTTAATATCTATGGCCCTCCTCCTATTTTTTCCCTACTTCCACTCACAATACTTTTTTCCTCCAGCACCTAGTTCAAGTCTCTGTAAGCAGCAGGTACTTAATGATTCTTAACCAACCGGGCAAATTAAAAAAAAAAACAAAAACTCTGCCAGCTAATAATTTAGACAAATGTATATTCAGTCTGTCCTGTGTACCAAGCACTATACAAATTCCTGAAGAAACCAAAATTTATAAAACATGATTTCAACCTCTAGGTGAAACAAGTCTAGTGATACAGAATTTCATTTCTATGCATTTCCTTATAATAGAGTCATACTCTAGTTATAATAGAAACACAGAGAAGTAAATGAACCTGCTTGGAATTGAAGGGAAAATGTGAAGGCTGCATATTGAGCTGAGTTTAAAGGATGATTTAGATTTCCTCAGACTAAATAAAAAGGGATCAGATGGAAAGAGGTGTTCCAGTTAAACAAAACAGCATGTGAAAAGCCACTGGGATGACACAATAGGGATTTCAAAGAAGTATAAGGAGTCAGGTGGAGTAAGGGTGTATAAGAGGAAATGGTAAGAGATGATATTGGGAAAATCGTTTTGGGATGGGATAATGAAGTTATTTGTATTCTAAACTAAAGTGCTGTACATTATACATAGGCACTGGAAAGCATTAATTAGATGAGCTTTATGATCAACTTTGTATTTTAAAAGTAAACAAAGTCACGAAAAATGGATTGGTGAATATAGAGAAGAGAACCTGGAAAATTAGCTATGTGCTAATTTCACACAAGAAATTGTATTTTGAAGTCATAATATTTTGAACAATGACAGTAGCAGTGGGAATGGAGAAGAGGGAATGGACTCAAATGTTTAAGAAATAGAATAGATAACGTGAAGTTTGACTGGATATGATAGAAGTGAATGGTGGTCTAATTTTATAAGAAGTGTAGATTACAGTGGAGGTATCATGGGAGGAAAAAATGAGTTTGATTTGGATGTGTTAAATTTGAGGTATCTGTAGAGCATCCTTGAGTAAACATTTAATAAGTAGTTGGAAATATGGAACCAATAATATAAGGTGAGATCGGTCTTGGAGTATTTGAGAGTCAATAGCATATGGATAATAGATTAAAAAAATAGGAGAGGGTTAGATCCCACAGAGAGAAAGGGAAAGTCGGGAAAGCTTAGCTATAGAAAAATACCTTAGGATACCAATATGAAAAAGGCCGGCAAGAGAGAGGAGTCCATGAGCCTCCTCTGAAGGATGTTAAGCGGATTAAACTGCTTGGGTATAAGAATATATATTTAGTCTTTATCCTCTGTTTCTGACACAGAGTTCAGTTACCTTGTAATTTTCTGAGCTATAGGAGTATCTTTTGTTATTTCTAAGGAGCCTTGTGAAATACACTAGAGTCTATGCTAATGAGGTGACTCAGGGTGGGGCTACTAGATATTCTCAGAATGGGACTGGTCTCCAAAAAGATCAAACAGGTGACTTAGAGGGTGGGAACTCTCAACCCCATCCTCTGACCCCCCAATCTAAGAAAGGAGTTGACTAAGGAAAAGCGAAAGATGGCTAGGTAGCCAAGGAACCATTTAAATTGGGAAACTATGCATTTGTATGACATTTATTTGCATTTCTCTCCGATTTTTTTTAGCTTCGTGTAATAGCCTGCCTTTATAGACAGTTTGTTTGAAGTAAGTAGCTTTGGGGATAGGAAGAATAGTATTTGGAGTGAAGTCCACAATGATAATGTGAAATTAAATCTTGAATTTGATAAAGTCCAGCCCCTAGTGGCAGAAATGATGATTCGTATCTATAATATTTTCACCGATTTTTTTCAACTTTACTATTATTGGTTCCTATTTTAGTTTTTCTGATATGTGATTATGCTACACAGGAGAGCAATATGAATAATGATTTCTTTTGTTCTTTCTCCTCAGTCAGAATGCACTGTTCTGACATTGATGTAACTCCACAAAATTGGCTGCAAAGAAACAGGCATGTCATCACTTGTAGCGCTATCTTCTTTCTTCCTTTAAGGACAGAGAATATCCTGGAAATTCCTTCAGGAAAGCGTAAATGATGCTCAGACCTGGCCATCCAGGAGTGCAGAGAAAGTAAAAAAAAATCTCCTCTTCTATTGGTGAACTTCCATAAAAATTGCTGTGTATTTGCTTACTAATATTCAACAGAAGAAAGTGATTATGATGATTTTTACAGATTTAAAAGAGAGATTCAGGAGAAAGAGATTCATGTAAAAGGAGCTGAAAATCCTGACACCTATAGGAGTGAGGTATAGCAAAAGAGTGAAAAGGATACAGGTAAGTATATTGGCCTACCTTGTGTGAATGGCAGGTGTTGTTTTGAACTTGAAATTGTGTGCATGTCCAGAGGTACTACTTATATCTGGCAGACTCTGTAATTGTAAGGGGTCTAGTGTTGACAAATCTGAGTTTTTTCATAAAGTCTGAACTTCTGTGTGCAACCTTCTGATTTTCAAATGTTGGTTTAAGAATAATGTCAGTCAAATAAAATATACCAGTTTGGTCCCCCTATAGTCAGATTATGTAGTCTTTGGGTCTGATAAACATTTAATAATACATGTTTTTATAATATTTGTATTATGCAGAAAATGAAAAAACCACAAACTGAAATTTTAAGCCCGATGTACATTATAAACCAATGAGCCTCTCTAGGATAAGAATAAGTGGGCTCTGGAGATCTGTGTTTTAGTCCCAAGTCTTTTACTAAAAAGATGTGCAGACTTAACTAAGTCACTTAATTTTTCAGGATCTCACTTTTCTCACTTTTGTCATGAGGATTTAAAAAAATATTCTCTGCGGATTTTTTTCAACTTTAAGATTCTATTTTTAAGGTAAAAGTTATAATATTAAAGCAAAGGGTTAAAGTAATCAGCAAAGTACCAATTTCTTTGGAAAATATTCTGTTTATTAGTGGTGCTGGTAACACAGATATTCCTCAATTTTATACACAGATTCTATATTCAATGTTTTCTATATATAGATTCTAAATACCATATAAAATAATGTATTGTTTATATTGTGGATATATCACATATATATACACAAACATATAATATTATGTATATATATTTGGATTCAACATAATGAAGAAATAACCTAAAATAGTTCAGTATGGCAGAGTAGAGTCATTTTGGAAAGTAAACATTTGGTGTAGAACGTTCACAAAAATGAAAATTAGGACATTAAAAAATAAATATTTTATATTCATCATTATTGCATTGGTCAAATATCAATCACCAGAATTACCAATGCAAAAGTTGTAAAGAACATTACATGACTATTATGAACTTAGTAGATAACAAATGTCTACTACACTGCAGCTATATAACAGACATAAACTATTTAGGAGGTTAAAATAATTAAATCCAAAGTTTGAGTGACTGACCAAAACACATCCCATTGCTGACATGTCCCATGTCTGTCATTACTGCAATATGAATTGAAAATTGATTTGTAACCATATGATATCACTTATATGTGGAATCTAAAATATGGCACAAATGAACCTATCTACAAAACAGAAACAGACTCAGACACAGAGAACAGACTTGTGGTTGCCAAGCGGTGGGGAAAGGAGGGAGAGGGATAGACTGGGAGTTCGGGGTTGGTAGATGCAAGCTATTACATTTAGAATGGATAAACAACAAGGTCCTACTGTACAGCACAGGGAACTATATCCAATCTCCTGGGATAAACCATCATGGAAAAGAATATATAAATCAATGTCTGTGTGTGTATAACTGAGTCACTTTGCTGTACAGCAGAGATTGGCACAGCATTATTAATCAACTACACTTCAATCAAAAAAGGAAAGAAAACTGATTTCTATAAATGCTTATCTAATGTTTCTATATGTGGTTTTTGGGGGAGAGCCAACTTTTAACTCTCAAGAGACAAAAAATAAAGTGGACATAAACACTGTGTGGAACACATGGTAGGTGCTTGAAGATATTTTATTAAATTTCTGTTAATTAAGCCTCTGTTAAAATAAAATTGAGTAGAATTACATGTCATAATTACCTTTACAGCTTCTTCCATCTTCTTTTATTTCAAATCCATCCTCACAGTAACACATTGTACTATTTCTGACCATGGCACATTTATACTGACAATTCAACTGCTGGCAACTGGGCAACAGTTCTGTAGAGGAAAAGCAAAGATATTATGTCTATATAACTGTGCACACACATATACTATTTAAATTTAAATGTTAATATTTACTCAGTGCATAACCATAATAATACAGCTTTGATTGGTTTCCTAGAAAGTTTCTATGATTGGTTGACAGAACAAAACAATATTTATTCCCTCTAAAATATGTTGGCTTGCATTTGTTTGAAGTATTGTTAATAAAAATTTCAGATCAATCTGTTCAGTCTTTCACTTTTTCCCTTATTACATACATTCAAAGGCACAAATCCTTTCAAATTCTGGTAAATTATTTCAAGAGGGAAAATGTCAACTCAGTGGTTGATTTCACCATTTATGCCTTTCTTATCTGACACATCCATTGATATTCTATATTTTGAGGGCTTGTTTTGACTTACTAATCCATGTATAACCTTTGAAGCAGGTGGCAAAATATTAGACAACTCTGGACATAATATATTTCATAAATCTAAACCCTTTCAGAACAAAAACAGTGAAGCCAAAGTTAGCAAAACCTTAGAGCAAATTAGGATTTAGTATGATAAATGCATGAAACACAGATGAAGTGATAGAGGCATATTAATTTCACAAATAATTTCTAACAGGAATAAGATTTGCTAAACAAGAAAAATTATGGAGAGAATGTATGACTGATTGTGGTGTCTGAAAATAGGGATATTAATGGGTCGTGACAATTTCCTTTTTTCCCCTGGGGAGAAAAATAAGGGTTTTAAAGATCAAGGTTAAATGATTCAAAATAAATTGATATTTGCCACAAATTTAGCTGGTGCTTCAGAAATATTTTAACTTTTAATAAAGATATATGAAAGTCCAGTGTGGAAAAGGACAGCTCCAAACTGAAAATTTGGTATTTTACTAAAAAATTAATTATCTCTAGTATTTTCTTAGCCCAATTGCTTTTAAACTCTTTCATGAAACTATCAATATTTTATGTATCTTCTCTTTTTAAAACTTTAAATCTCCTTCATAATGGTCACGAACATATGATGATCTTGCTTCCTACTTCCCTGAGAAAATTGAAGCTATTGAAAGAAATTTTCCACAGATTTATGCTTCACATTTTACCCACCTCTGCCTATTCTTGTTTTTCTTGCTTTTCAAACTTGGTTTAACTCATAATTAAAGCTCCAGCCCCAACTCCTGTGCACAAATCCCATCCCCTTTCACCTATTCAAGGATATCACTTCAGTTTTTCTCTACTTCCTCTCATAATCATCTTTAAAAATTGATATTAGATCAAACTAAAGCCTCCATCCCTTTTTGTCAATTGAGTTCCATGGGAACACAGTCAATAGCCATTTGTTTACATATTGCCTATGGCTGTTTTTACACACTACAAACACAACCCGACTAGTTGCCTTAGTTGACTAGTTGGCCCCCCAAACCTAAAATATCTATTATAGCCCTTTACAGAATGTTTTCTGACCCTTGTACTACTTTTCCCCACATTAAAAACAAAAAACCTAGATCTCACGTCCTGTAGGAGTCACCGTTGCCCAGTATCTTTGTTCCTCTTTATAACAAAACTTACAAAATAATCCATACTCACTGTCTCTTTCTTCCTCTCTGTTTCTATCTTAAGCCCACTCCATAAAGGTTTTATCTCCATTGCTCCAGAAACTGCTCAGATACAGGTTTCCAATGACCTTGAGGCTGATAAGTGTGATGGCCTTTTCTCAGTCCTCATCTTGCCTGACCTATCAGCAGCACTTGACACTGTTAACTAGTTTTCCCTGATGTACCTTCATCACTTGGCTTCCAGGGCTCAGGACTTCTGGTTTTCCTCCTATTTCACAGCCTCCTTTGTACAGTTCCACATTTTCTTGTCAACCTCTTAAGGCTGAAGTGCCCCAGGATAAAAACCTGGTCTTTTTCTCTTGCCTGTCAATATGCTACTAGTAAACTCATCAGTTACCATAGCTTCCCCTCTAACTGGAACATAACTGCAGTTCCATAAGCTGAAAGCTAGGTGTGCCCTCTTCGACTTCCAATTTCCACTGTTCTATTACAATTGACACTTTATATTAAAATTTCTCTTTGAGATACCTGGAACAATTTCTGCTTCCTTGATATAAATTAAGCCACTATACAAATCAACACATCTGATTTGTAGGTTTGGAATTGGGGTCAATGCCAATTATATGCTGTTATAAATATTAACATTTATATAATGTGCAAAGACCAGTCATTTGGTCTGTAAAAATACATTATTAATAAAAATATAGAATAAATGGATCTTTAGAAGTTATAACATTTTTGTTTCATATGGTAGTTATTTACATTTTGGTTTCCCCCACCAGTATCTACAGCTATAAATTATAAACCTAAAATATATATATATATGTAGATACATGCATATATATGAAGTTTTTGAAATGTGAAATTTCTTTGAAACCCCATACCAGTCAAAAATGTAGATATCATTGTAATTTATAGTTTTCAGATGAGGAAACTTATGGTTGATAACTAATTTAAGATTATATGGTAAATATACGATGAAGATGGTATTCAAAACTTCAAATCAAGGTCAGGCTGACTACAAACAAAGCCTATGTTTTCAAAAATGCCTCTACTTCCCACTGTACAATCTGGTGGCGGTTGAAACCGTGGTGTATTTTTTTTATTTGCTTTGTCATTCTAACTTTAGTAGTGTGCTGTAGATACAAGAAGTGTTTTTTATAATTTTTATAGGATGAATGAACTAATAAATCAGTAAAATACCTTAATTCTAGGATGACAATTAATACTCTCAGGTGTCATTTCTAGTCCATTAAATTAAACTAGGTCCTAAAGATAGTTCATTTACATCTTTAAGTTAGGTAATTGAGTTGTCAAATCTTGTTTGATTATGGTGGAATCAGTCCAAAATTGCCTTTACTCTATATGCTTCTTTTAGTTCAACACTGATTGAGCACCTAGTCAATGCTAAGGACTCTGCTGGGCTTCCACAGATGCAAAATTGCTTTAGACAAATTAATGAATTACAACATGAGTGTGGAAGCAAGTGGGGTTAGATAAGAAGTGCAACAATGTAAACAACAGCTATAATTCATAGCAGAACAACACATATACTAAATAAAAATACATGTGACATTAGCTGGAAAGAGAAGAATTCATCCAGAGACTGGAAATAGAGGTAGGTATCTGGAAAAAAGGTTGTTAAAGAAGTTAAATTTAAACTAAAATTTAAAAGATGAGCTCAGTAGACAGAATTTATGAGCATGCATTCCAGATAAAGTAGACAATATGAGAAAATAAATTTTTTAAAAATGACAGCATGTAAGAGGTAAAGACAATGGTAAATAACCCTGTGTGGCTAAAACATAGTGTTTGATGTGGCAGGAAATGGGACTGGAATTATTATTTGGGGCCAGACAGAAGTAGATTAATTCTCAGATTAAGTAGAATTTTCTGTTTCAATAATGGGAATCATTGCTACTTAAGGAGGACAGAAGTGATATACTCTGACGTGTATTGTTTGAAAGTGCCTAATAACAAGGAGAAAAATGAGTAAAAGACAGTAAAGAAAGAAAAGCTATCTAAAAGGTTAAGACTATGAATATTTAGATGAGTGGATGGCCAGAAACTTGGTGAAAGCATAGTAACACTGAGTTAACAGTACCAATAAAATGAATTAAGAATAACAGAAGGACTGGAGGTTTAGAGGGAAATACTAAGTTTGCTTTTGATGGTTTAGTTTAAAATGTTGACAAGAAAATGGCTAGGAGGGAGTTGAGAATTTGAGTCTACTAAGAAGAAAAGTCTGGACTAGAGGTGGAGATTTGGAAGTCAAAAACACATAATTGGTCCTTGAAGTCCAAAGAGAAAATAATCATCCCTTAAAAAAGAATATTTATGATATAAATCAAACCTAGAGAACTTTTATATGTGAAAGGCAAGCAGAAGAAAAGGTGTTAATAAAGAAAACGGACAAAAAGAGTCATGTAGCACAATGTTCACTGCAGCTCTATTTACAATAGCCAGGACATGGAAGCAACCTAAGTGTCCACTGACAGATGAATGGCTAAAGAAGATGTGGCACATATATACAATGGAATATTACTCAGCCATAAAAAGAAACGAAATTGAGTTATTTGTAGTGAGGTGGATGGACCTAGAGCCTGTCATACAGGGCGAAGTAAGTCAGAAAGAGAAAAACAAATACTGTATGCTAACACATATATATGGAATCTAAAAAAAGAAGAAGGTTCTGAAGAACCTAGGGGCAGGACAGGAATAAAGACACAGATGTAGAGAATGGACCTGAGGACACGCGGAAGGGGAAGGGGAAGCTCGGACGAAGTGAGAGAGTGGCATGGACATATATACACACCAAATGTAAAATCGATAGCTAGTGGGAAGCAGCCAGATAGCACAGGGAGATCAGCTCAGTGCTTTGTGACCACCCAGGGGGGTGGGAGGGAGATGCAAGAGGAAGGAGACATGGGGATATATGTATATGTATGGCTGATTCACTTTGTTATAAAGCGGAAACTAACACACCATTTCAGAGCAATTATACTCCAATAAAGATGTTTAAAAAAAAAAAGAAAACTGAGAAATAACTAAATATATAGACGAGGAACATAGAAAGCTTCACAAAACCTAAGGAAGAATAACAGTCCATGGAAGTAAGCAGGGCAATAAATATTAAAAACTGAGAAATATACTTGGATGAAGCCTAAAGACTGCACTGGGTTTCCTAATAGGATCAATTAAGACCTTTAAAAACGGTTTCAGTGGTGCAGAGGGGACAGAGATAAATGTAGGAAGGGGTTCGGACAGAAAGAGGAACCGTTTCTCATAGAAAAGACCAATATCTTATAGGATACAGAGCATGAAGGTAGGGTTATTACCTAATTTATTAGTCTATACCTTAGGACAGTCATATTAATTCACTGCTTTAAATGCATTGTTTTCCACGTAATCCCTATAGCCCAACTCTTTCTTTGCCCTGTCTCAGTCTGAAGAAGAAAATCCATAGACTACTGGTTCTATCTTTCTGCTCTCTCCAATCTCGAAACCCCTGGAGTATGAAGAGTACAAGGCATGCTAAAAGGTTACCAACATCATGGTAGTGACGGCGAGAAAAGAGGAGAAATAAGAGAAAATGGATAAAAATGGTTATGAAAGATCAGACCTCACACATGATTTTGCATATTAGGTGGGAGTCTGATGGTTGAAAATAGCAAAAGAGACAAGGGCAACTTAGCTTTTGGTTTACTGAATTTATCCTGCATGAGAATTTGTGTATGTATAGAGAGGTGATATGGAGACAATTAAACAGTATATGATATCAGATGAAACGGTAAATATGTATTCTTCTAACAGATCATAAAGAACTATGAGGAGCTACCAACATGAAAAGCTAAAATTTAGGGCTTCCCTGGTGGCGCAGTGGTTGAGAGTCCGCCTGCAGATGCAGGGGACGTGGGTTCGTGCCCCGGTCCGGGGAGATCCCACATGCCGCGGAGCAGCTGGGCCCGTGACCCATGGCCGCTGAGCCTGCGCATCCGGAGCCTGTGCTCTGCAATGGGAGAGGCCACAACAGTGAGAGGCCCGTGTACCGCAAAAAAAAAAAAAAAAAAAAAAGCTAAAATTTAAAATTTGGCTTGGCTCTATGAAAGCAATACTAATTACTGTAATGTTATGTATTTGAACTGCGTACCATTTATACTTAATTACGTGCAACACTATAATGATTATGTACGTAATTAAAAGTGTATCAGATTAATTTTGTCAGAAAGATTATTTGAGCAGAACAGAAATTTTGTGCTTGACTCATCAATCTTCATAAACTGCTTTAAATGAAGCATAGTCATTGGCTCATGCAACATTATCAATGGTTTGAATCTTACACTGAAGTAGGAAGATCACTAGTATCTAAGGGGATGAAATATGCAAATCAGAATGCAAATATGGAAACATGGTATCTTATCTGTATTCTTCAGCATTATCATAAAAGAAAAGTATCTTTTTAATTAAAGAAGAGGAGCTACTATTTCAGAAATTAAATCTAATGCAATTGATGAAGACTCCCCAACACAGACCCACTATATTCTGTGATTTTAAGAAATATTTTTGTGTTCTTTTCAAAGTTGTATAGGAGAATATTATCAAAGTTTGAGTATATTTTCTGTATAAAACACAAGTTAACAGTTTACAAGTAGTAGGTAGCTTTGAGGTATCTAAGCTTCTAAGTTGATCTTTAACTTAGAAATAGATTCAAGAACTAGATTTCTGAATTTTTATTACTAACAAATAGTAAGAGGAATTCTAAAAGGATAGAAAATTAATTCATACTAAATCTCATATCTTTTTTACCACTCTTTTTCTTTTTTCTGAGTGTGATGCCGTATACACAGCTTTGGACTCTGGAGCCAGAGTACCTAAGCTCCAACCTCGGTTTAGCTAATTTCAGGCTATGTGAATGTGGCTTCTAGATGATGAAATATATGTAAAATTAGTTTGTGCCACTTCCTAACCTGGCCCCTAAAGGATTCTGACAATCCTCTCTTGTCTCTTGACTTGTCCGCCCTTTGGATGCAGGGAATCCAGCAGACAACTGGGAGAACCCTGGGATGGCGGAGACCCAAAACGGAGGGAGCCTAAAATAGCACATACAGGAAGCATCTACTGATGACCCAATTGGATTGTGATGTGAGTGAAAATTTGGATTTTTGTTGCATTAAACCCCCGAGGTACCAGGGTTGTTACATAATACCATGGTAATGGGCAAATGACTTAAGAATAAACAGGTATAGAGAGCTTATCTCTAAAATGGGAAAAATAATAGAAACTACCTCATAGGGTATTGTGAGGCTTAAATGAGCTAAGTCATGCAAAGTTCTTAAAATACTGCCTGCCTCATAGTAACTCTTTTAATTATTATCTTTATTATCATTTTACCATTTAAGCATAATCATCCATTCAGTACAACAGAATACCTGTCATCAAGCATTCTTGTCATAATTTCCATATTCTTCAAGTGATTTGGAACTATGTTTCATTTTACAATAGAAATATTTTTCTCTTTTGCTCTTCTATTTTTGGGTGTTACATAAAATAGTTCTAGTTTTGCACCTAAATCACTTCTGTATCTTTTGACATCTTCTGGAGAAGATACTTTTTTTGGTAAATTCTCCTGAAATCGTTACCTGAATGAAAAGTCCCCAACAAACAGAGAAACACTAACCATAGGAAACAAAGATTTTTCTATACTGGCTAATTGGGTTTCTATAAAATATGAATAGTACTCACTGAAACAATGTATATCCACATCTAATTTGCTACATAAGCATAGACTAATCAACAATCCAGGCATGTAATTTTCACCAAATACTTATGCTAGTCTGCATAGTCTTTAGAGATTGTTCTGCTTTTTAACACATTTCCACAAATGTATGCAGGTTTATGGTTTTGGAAACACATACAAATACATTTTGCTAACCTGCCTCAGAGTAAAAGCAGATCAATAAAGAATGGTTAGAAGCTGGTAACCAGATTCCAGCAATTGCAAGTTATTACTTTTAGGAGGTTTCTTCCCTCATTCGTTTTGTTTATGTAAATATCTCTAAGCCAGAGAACCACTGCTTCCAATACTGTAGGTGTAGCCATCAGATCATCAATAACATTATGCTGGCTGCCTTCATGACCTAAAATCGAACAATTCACATTGATCATGTATTGGACCTGGTGGGATAGTAAGAACACAGCTGTGCCATATTCATGTGCTTCTAGGTTATATGTTCCCCCCTGAGAGAAAATTAGAACTTTTATAAACTCTTTGGAGATACAAAAAGTATAGGCACTTTTCCAGATATAAGTTATGTGAGGCATTATTTTACAAAATAGGATAAAATTTCATTCTCAATTTTAGTAATCAAGTTTCTTCTTGAATTTAGGTTATACAAAAATGCCTTTTAACCAACAATGATAATCACGGTAATCAGAAAAATATCTTTCTCCATGTAGTACATTTATAAAAATAACATATTTCACTCACTCTTTGTACTTGGAAATTGATAAGCTGATGCAGCTACTTATCATACCAGACAGTCCCTCTTGTCAGCAGGACGTCTGCCTGACATATTTAGAATGGTGATAATTTGTGTCATATCATTCATTATGACTGCTAAGGCGGATTTCTTCAGAATTCTTTGCTTAGTGTAAAACCACAGTCCTAGCCTCAAATTTTCAGTGTGTTCTCATATAGAAAGATATAAATTATTTTTTCTTAATTTTTTGTTCCATTTTTGTTATGGTATAATTTACACTCAGTAAAACTGATTCTTTTTAGTGTACAGATCTGTAAGTTTTGACAAATGCATATAGTTTTGTAACTAATACCGTTATTAAAATATAGAACAGGACCATCATCCTAAAATATTTTTCTACGTCCTTCTGCAATCAGCTCATTTCCCCACTGCCAGATTTTGGCCATCACTGATCTGTTTTCTGTCTCAATAGTTTTGCCTTTTCCAGCATGTCATACAAATGGAATCATCCAGTCTGTAGCATCTTTACTGAACATAACATATTTGAGATTCATCCATGTTATTTTATCAGTAGTTCTCTCTTCTGCATTGCTGAATAGTATTCCATTGTATGAATGTACCTTAGTTTGTTTATCCATTTCACACATGATGGACATTTGAGTTGTTTCTAGTTTTGGTTTATTAAGAGTAAAGTTGCTATAACATTCACATACAATTTTTGTGTAAATATAGGTTATCACTTCATTTGGTAAATTTGGGATTGCTGGCTTATATAGTAAAAAGATGTTTCACTTTATAAGAAACTATCAAAATACTTTTCAAAGGGGCTGTACTGCTTTTCATTCCCACTATAAATATATAAATCTTCCAGCTACTTGGCCTTCTGCCAGAACTTATTATCAGGTTTTTATTTTAATTTCTTTAACCACTCTTAACAGGTATGCAATAGTACCTAATTGTGGTTTTAATTTGCATTTCCTAATGACTAATGATATTAAACGTCTTTTCATGTTCTTATTTGCCAATCATATATCTTTGGTAAAGTGTTTGTTCAATCTTTTGCCCATTTTTTATTTTATATATGTGTGTGTGTGCGTGTATATATATATATATATATATATATTTTAGATACAAGTCCATTATGAGATATTTGACTTATAAGTATATCCTCCTGGTCTGTACCTTCTTTTTTCATTTTATTGTGTTTTTCAAATAATAAACTCGCAAAGAAAAAATTCCTTAATTTTGATAAGTCCAATTTCTCAATATTTTCTTTTTGAATCATGCTTTTAGTGTCAAATTCTTACCTAAGTCAATCTCTCCTTTGTTTTCTTCTAGAAATTTTAGATTTTGGGTCCATTTTGAGTTAGTTTTTATATATAGTATAATATATGAATCAAGGTTTTTATGGGGGTTTTTTGCATTAAATGTTGAACTGTGCCTGCACCATTTGTTGAGAAGACTAACTTTTCTTCATTAAATTATCTTTGCACTTAAAAAAATACATATTTCACTATTTATTTGTGGATGTATTTCTGTACTCCTATGTTTCATTAATTTACATGTTTACCTCTCTCCAATATCACACTGTTTTGACATAGTAAACTTGAAATCTGGTAGCATGAATCCTCATACTTTATTTTTGTTTTTCAGTACCGCTTTAGATATTCCAGGTCCTTTACATTTCCATATAAATTTTAGAATCAGTTGTCAGTTTTTATGAAATTACGCTAGGATTTTATTTGGACTTATATTGAATTTATAGATTGGGGAAGATTGACATCTTAATACTATGGTCTCCCGATCCACAAATACAATGTAATATATGTACATTTACTTGGGGCTCTAGGAGGCTTATTTTTCCCCATGAGTTTCCAGCATATAGATCTTGCATTTATATATGTTATTCAATTAATACCTAAGTGTTTTATAGTTTTGGTTTATTATAAGTGGTATTATTTACATTTCCAATTGTACATCTTTAGCATTTAGAAATACGATTTTTTATATATTGATCTTATATCCCAGGACCTTCTTAAAGTCACAAAAAGACACAAATTACAAGTATCAGCAAGGAAAGAGAGTATGTCACTAGTACAGATCTCACAGTTTTAAAAAGATAGAGAAAACTTCAAACAAATCTTTGCCTTTAAATTTGACAACATAGGGACTTTCTTGGTGGTGCAGTGGTTAAGAATCCGCCTGTCAATGCAGGGGACACAGGTTTGAGCCCTGGTCCGGGAAGATCCCACATGTCATAGAGCAGCTAAGCCAGTGTGCCACAACTACTGAAGCTGTGCTCTAGAGTCCGTGAGCCACAACTACTGAGCCCTCGTGCTTCAACTACTGAAGCCCACATACCTAGAGCCCATGCTCCACAACAAGAGAAGTCACCGCAATGAGAAGTCCGTGCACCACAACAAAGAGTAGCACCCACTCCCCGCAACTAGAGAAAGCCCATGAAGCGATGAAGACCCAACACAGCCAAATAAATAAATAAATAAATAAGTTTTTAAAAATAAATAAATTTGACAACATAGATGAAATAGACAAGTTCCTTGAAAAACACAAACTGCCAAAGCTCACTCAAGAAGAAATGGATAATTCCTATATCTACTAAAGAAACTGAATTTAAAACTAAAAATCTTCCCACAAATAAAACACTAGACCCAGATGGCTTCACTGGATATACTACCAAACATTTAGAGAAGAAATAGCACCAATCCTATACAAACATGTCTAGGAAAGAAAAAGGGAGAAAATATTTTCTAACTGATTTTATGAGGCCAGAATTACCCTAATTCCAAAATCATACGAACACATTCAAGAAAAGAAAACTACAGAACAAGCTTCCTTACAAACATTGATGAAAAATTCCTAACAATCCAAATGTAGGAATATATGAAAGGATAATATATCATAACTAAGTGAGGTTTATCACAGCAGGTTTAGCATTTGAAAATCAATTAATGCAGGTCACCATATCAGTAGACTAAGAAAGAAAAAACATATGATCATTTCAACAGATTCCTAAAGCATTTAACAAAAAACAGTACCTATTCATGACTTTTTAAAAAAAAAAACCCACAAATACACTTGGCAGTATAGTAACAGAGGGGAATTTCTTTAACCTGATGGTATTACTTTGCCCCAATATCAGGAACAAGTCATAAAAGGAAGAGGATAACTGCTCTTACCACTTATATTCAATAATGTACTGGAGGTCCTAGCCAAGGCACTAAGGTGACCAAAAAAACAAAACAAAAAAGTTTAAGGCATACAAATGAGAAAGAATGAAATAAATAAAACTGTTATTTTTAAAGAAAAAAAATTTTTTATGTAATAAATTTAAGAAAAAACATCCACTCCAAATCCAACAGAGTCAATTCTTTAAGTTTTTTTTAAATAGGGCAAACATGTCAAGTCATATCTTTCAATTTGCATAATAATGTCTCGTAAAGATTTACTAGTCTTTCCAAAAGAAAAATAAAAATTCTCTATAATTTAGATGTGCTATTACAAGGTGGAAACTGTAGGTCAATTAGGTGCTTTGAGAAAATATTCTGTGGACTGAGCCTAGTGTTTAAAACAGATTGTATACTTTTAAAACTAATACACGGGGCCTCCCTGGTGGCGCAGTTGTTGAGGGTCCGCCTGCCGATGCAGGGGACACGGGTTTGTGCCCCACCCCGGGAGGATCCCACATGCCGCGGAGTGGCTGGGCCCGTGAGCCATGGTCGCTGAGCCTGCGCGTCCAGAGCCTGTGCTCCGCAACGGGAGAGGCCACAACAGTGAAAGGCCCAAGTACCGCAAATAAATAAATAAATAAAAATAAATAATACACGTGTGTGGGGGGAGGTGCATGCACACTCAACGCATGGATATCCCCATCCCTTTTGATAGGTGTACATTATTCCCTTTTATGGATATGGATGGTTAGTAATTTAATTACAATTACATGCTGAAACACATTTAGTTTGTATGATAAATACCGCTATCTGTTTAAAAACATTTTTACTCTTCCTTCTATACCGCAGAGTTGTTTCTAGGAAGTGGCTACCCAGTCAGAGACTCTAGGTCCTGACCTGAGAGTGTACTACACCAGTGCTAAGAGATTTTCCCATTTTAGGCTATAGATATAGCAAGTTGCGAGTTTACTCTGAGAAAGAATTCTGATAATACCAACTCGTTTGCTAAAACTGGATGGAAAACTGCTTATTTTGGGTCCCCAAGTAAAATCATTTCTAGCAATTTAGCCACTTTACGCTCTGATTTCTTAAGAAACTTTATTGTAATGGCATTCAGAGTTCTAAAATTCAAATATGTAAAACTTTGAAACAGTTTTCATTACTTGGAAAATTAAAATCTAGTTATCAAGGCACAATCAAATAAGAAATTCATTTATTTTATGTTATGAAAAGAAAGACTTGGATTTAATATCCATTGACAAAATTTGCTAAATAATAAACCTATCATCTTCAGGTATTAGTTATTAGTGGGAATATTGTTTAAGAAAAATGTTTACCTCAGTTTTATCTATAAGAGGATAGGAGAAGATAGAACAAAGTAACACATGCTCCTGTGGGGTTCTCTTCTCAGCTCATATTAGAGGATAATGACATTATTGACTTCATAGGGATGGTGTGAGGTTTAAACACCTAGGTTTAAACATTAAGCACTTAGCTTAATGTCTGACACATTGTAAATGCCCATTATAGGTTGGCAGTTATGTTATTCTCATTATAATCTTCAACACATCTCTACCAAAGGAATCTCGTAATTTTCTTTTATTTATATAGAAGGATAGACCAGGCACATATGGTATCTTGAAATGTGCTCTAGTCTTTAAGGTAGAAGACAGATCTACCTGTAGTATTTCTTACCAGACATTTAACTGTGGACTAGTTTCTTAACCTTTCTGGGCCTTAGCCTCCAACCTAGCATATGTCTTAATAAGTTTTTAAGAATATTAAAAGACATAATGAGTGCAAACATGCTCTATAACTTGTAGAGTATTATTATCAATACTGAGATACTGACTGGTATACGGAGAGATAAAGGAGAGAGTGCTAGGTGTATTGGATGGGTAAAGCCAAGGTATGCTGTGGTATTACACATCTTGTTTCAGTGTCTTGTATTTGATTTTGCAGTAAGAATGATATGCTAGAATTATTAATAATATGATAAACAAAATCAGGTCTTTGCCTTGTTCAATTTATGTAGTCACAACCACAGAGAAACGATGCTTGAGGGAACAGAAAATTAACCAAATTTACCACAAGGTTGTGAGAAAAACATAATTACCAAGTAGAAATTGCATACATCTAGTTAGGGAGTTTTTCATGCCTAGAGGTAGACGGGTAAGAAAATAAATGTAGAGTTAAAAAAGGATTATATACATATAAATTATATAAGTATACTGCATAGCTTATATAAGATAAACATAATAGGATGGAGGTGGTAGTAGCAATTGGGTTAGAGGAGGTGAGGCACTGTGAATAAAGACACCTCTTTTGTAGAGGGAGCTCATAACTTCCAGCAGTCTCTGCATATTTAGTAGGCAACAGGTACTTGTGACTAAATTTATTGGAAAGTAAAGATAAAAGTCATTTTCTTCCCTTCAAAGGACAAATATCATTCTCTTAAATCTGCATATTAGTCCCAGACCATAGGAGGCAACAATAACCTTGGGAAGGTGTCTATATATTCAATGAAATGAAAATGAACAAAGACAAATGCAACACAGTGCCTGACACATATTAGGTCAAAAGGTGCTCACTAGCTATGTTAAGCATGGCAATTAAACACACCAATTCACCTCTCCATTTTTCCATACCCTTAAAAAAAGTGATAAGAAAGGCTCAAACACACAAGAATAAAGAGAATAGGAGACGAGACTAGAAAAGACAAAGGTAACCAACAAAAATTTAAAAGCAAAGAAGCAATAAGTGCATGATGCCTGATTGGCCTTTAGGGTACTAAGGAAGTAAAATTTAAGCCAAGGGTTGAAGGAGATGAGACAAATCATGATCAGGGATGCTGCATTCCAAACGCATAGATTGTTCACTGCACCACTCCAGTGGGCATTATTAAAGCAAACTTTGATATGAGTGGAACTCAAGTTGTACAACAAGGAAGCCCTTGGAGGAAGGCTGATAAAGACCATTTTGAAAAAAACAAAGCTATCATCATATAAGGACAAAAGACTGAACGTTTTGCTACTATTAGGAAAATGAAAAGGATGCTTACTATTGTCACTTCTGTTCATCGTTTCACTGACCAGGGCAATTAGCAAGAAAAAGAAATAAAAGTTATCCAGTTTGGAAAGAAAGAAATAAAATTATGTCTAGTTACAGATGACATGATCTTGTATATGGCAAATCCTAAAAAATACACATTAAAAACACCTATTAGAACTAATAAATGAGTTCAGCAAGTTTGCAGGATAAAAGAAAAAAATATACATATCAACTGTATTTCTATACACTAGCAATGAACTACCTGAAAGTGTAACTAAGAACAATTCCATCTAAAAACTGCACAATAAAAGAATAAAATATTTAGGAACAAATTAAACAAAAGAAGTACAAGACCTATACACTGAAAAATACAAAGTATCATTGAAATAAATTAAAGAAGATCTAACTAAATGAAAAGGAATCCCATATTCACAGATTAGAAGACTTAATGTTGTTAGGATGTTAATACTTTCCAAATTGATCTGCAGATTCAATGAAATCCCTAGGAAAATCTAAGCTGTCTTCTGCATATTGACAAGATGATCTAAAATTCATATGGAAATGCAACGGACCTGGAATAGCCAGAAAAAAATATATTAAAATGAAGAACATTTTGGAGAACTCACATTTTCCCATTTCAAAACGTACTACAAAGCTACAATAATCAAGACAGGTGGTACTACCTTAGGATAGAGACATATGTCAGTGGAATACAACTGAAATTACAGAAATAAACTCTTACATCTACATTCAATTAATTTTAGATTAAAAAATTCAATAGGGAAGAATTTTTTTCCAACAAATGACTCTAGTCCAACTGGAAATTCACATGCAAAGAAACGAAGTTGGATCCCTGCCTTATGCCACATGCAAAATTTAGCTGAAAATGGATTTTATATCTAAGAATATGAGCTAAAATAATAAAACTCTTAGAAGAAAATGTAGAAGTAAATATTTGAGTCTCTGAGTTAAGCAAAGCCTTGCTAGATAGAGCATCAAAAGCCCAAGTGAAAAAGGAAAAAAAAAAAGATAAATTCTACTTAAGAAAACTAAAAGTGTTTATGCTTCAAAGAATACCATCAAGAAAATGAAGAAATGACCATAGAGTGGGATAAAATATTTCCAAATAAAATCTGGTAAGACATTTGTATTCAGATAAATATCTAATAATTCTTATATTATGATTTTTATAATTCTTATGAATAACTCTTACAATTCAATAATAAATACACAAATAACCCAATATAAAGACAGGAAAAGAATGTGAATCCACATTTCTCCAAAGAAACCACACAAACGTCCATTAAACACATGAATGAATATTCAACATCTGTATTCATTAGACCAATGCAAATCAAAAACACAATGACAATACTACTTCATACGTATCAGGATGGTTATAATCACAATGACAGACAATACTAAGTACTGGTGAGGATGTAGATAAATGGGAACCCTCATTATACTCTTGCTGGAAATGTAAAGATCCAGCCATTTTGGAAAACATTTTGGCAGTTCCTCAAAATGTAAAATAAAAAGTTACCACATGGTCCAGCAATTCTACTTTTAGTTATTTACCAAAAAGAAATTTGAACACACAAAAACTTGTACATTGGTGTCCACAGCAACATTATTCATGATAGCCAAAAACTTGGAAACTACTTAAATATCCTTAAGGGAATGAATAGGTATGCAAAATGAGGTATAGCCACACAATGGAATATTATTTGACAACAAAAAGGAATGCAGTACTGATATAAACTACAACATCAGTGAACACTGAAACCATTAAGCTAGTAAAAGAAACCAGGCATAGAAGACCACATATTGTATGATTCCTTTTATATGAATTGTCTCAAATAAGCACATCAATAAAATGATGGTTGCCTAGTGCTGTGGAGATTGGGAAGAAACAGGGAGTGATCGCTAATGGGTCCAGGGTTATTTTTAGGCATAATGAAAATATCCTAAAATTGACTGTGGTGCCGGTTGCATAGCTCTGTGAAGATACTAAAAAATAAAACTGGATTTTATAATTTAATTGGGTGAAATGTAAGGCATATGGATTATTTTTCAATAAAACTTATTTAAAAAATCACACACAAAGGATTAGGAATCACAATGGCATTAAAACCTTCAGTGGTAACAATGGAATTTAGAAAGCAGTGAAGAAATGCCTGAAGTCTAATAGATAATGATTTTCAGTCTCTAGTATGCACAGATAAATTATCAATTAAGAGAACAGAATAAAGATATTTTCAGACATGTTAGGCCACCAAAAATGTATCATCCAAGCATCTTTTATCAGGAGGCTTGTACAGAAGCATCAATCCAGGAGGATTTGTGTCCTTCACCAAAGAGAAAATAACTTATAAAATAAACTTTGCCTAAACTTTGGCAAACAGATCGTCCAGCAGGCTAGTGAAAGGAAGTCCCAGGATAACATTTATGCAATCAGTTTAAGTTGAAGAAAGTACACAGAGGGCTTTAGAAAGTACGTCAACAAGAAATTAAAAGTTTAAAAATTATATAAAAGCAATATGTTTATGGTATACTACATGGCTCAGCTCTGAAGAATGTGTACAAGATAATAATGATGAACATAGTGAATATTTATTTAAATAATAATAATATAATTATATAGAAAGAATGTGTGTAGTAGGTGGGGTAAGGAGGGGATTTCTACTTAAGCAAAATAGTCATCTTCCAGTAGAAAGCTAGTCAATAATACCTTAATCTGAAAAAAATGAAATATCCATTTAAGCATGTTATATTATAAATATTCAGTTTTTTTTTTTTTTAAAGAAGAGTTAAAAGTGTTGTATATTTGGTGAAGAGAGATCAGGGATGAGTAGAATGTATGAGGTGACTACTCTTTTTTCATTTTGAGCTTTATAGAACTATTTGACTTTTATGCCACGAAATCTCTTCGATTTCAAAAATTATTAATTAAAAAATAGGAACCAGATGACATCTTTACTGGGTCTTCATTTATAATCAATACAAGCATTTTTACATTTCAGGGTACTTTCTGAGGGAATTCATAAAACAAGTGTTATTTTCAATAGATCTTATATTTTTCTGATAAAGATTATTTTAGTCATTTAGTACTCAATGTCTTTCACAAGTATTTTAATCCCTTTATCTTTTTCTTGCCTTCAGTATAATTGTGAATATAGTTGACACAACACTTTACAATACAGTTCCCAGATGTGGTTAATTGTACAGCAAAGCTACAATTAAAACTTTAACTTTGGGGATTGAAAGATATTACAATATACAATCAGAAAATATATTAAGAGGGATATTTTCATGTGTTTTCTTCCTTCCTTTCTTTCTTTCTTAAAACTAGTTGGTACGTGTAGGTGTGATTGGGAAAAACATCTGTGACAATCAGAGAAAGAAATGAGGTAAATTTTTCCCACTCAAAGAGAAAATCACACAATCTATTATTTAGAGGTAATACAGAAAGACAAGGAAAAGATTAGTATATTAACCACAAGTGATATCCATAGGAGCAGACTGTATATATTCTTACACTGGAAAACAGACTAAATAAAACTCCAGAACAAAACACAGCTGACCCTTGAACAACGTGGGAATTAGGGGCGCCGACCCTCTGTGCAGGAAAATCTGGCTGTTCGGTCCTCTGTATCTGTTAATTTGAATCCATGAATTCAACCATGGATCATGAAGTACTGTAGTTTTACTATTGAAAAAAATCTGCTATAAGTGGACCCACACAGTTCAAACCTGTGTTGTTCAAGAGTAAACTGTATTATAACTTTGTGACATTTCGATGATACATAAAAATAATAAAATCCATATTTCGTGATAATTAGAAACCATAATTTTAAATAAATAGAAGAGCTCAAGCTTATCTTTCCAATGAAAGTACTCTAGCAAAAAGAGTATGAGTCAAACTTCATAACATAAAAATACAAATTGTGCCCAATTTCCATTTCTTAGGTTCATTAAATGTGTTCTTCAAAGGTAGAGGTACAAATGTAATATAATGAAGTCTTCTGAAGGAAAGGTATTAAATCTTTTTAGAAAATTGGGACCTACAGCTCTGTCTGAGAAGAGGCAAGAGGAACCTCTAGTGATGAAAGGTAGAGGCCTGCTGAGGCCCAAGAAGAGCCAGCTTGATGTAGAGAATGGACTTGAGGACACGGGGAGGGGAAGGGTAAGCTGGGACGAAGTGAGAGAGCAGCATTGACATATATACACTACCAAATGTAAAATCGATAGCTAGTAGGAAGCAGCCACATAGCACAGGGAGATCAGCTCGGTGCTTTGTGGCCACCTAGAGGGGTGGAATAGGGAGGGTGGGAGTGAGATGCAAGAGGGAGGGGATATGGGGATATATGTATACATATAGCTGATTCACTTTGTTATACAACAGAAACTAACACAACATTGTAAAACAATTATACTCCAACAAAGATGTTTAAAAAAAAAAAAAAAAGAAGAGTCAGCCTGAAATATCGCAAGGCTTCTGTTAACAGTCCAGGTAAAGTCCCATGCTACTCAGGCTTCCTTGCCTCAGGCCTTACAAAGATAGGCAGCTTGGAATAAATAGGTCAGCTGCAGAAGAAGGCTTTAGATCTCATTTGGATTGGGTTATTTCAGAGGTCTGATCACTTTGGCTTGTTTTTAAAATTAATCAATTCATTAACTATATCTATTCTGCTAAGTTGCTGAATCAGTAAAACCATATTTGAAACACCTAAGGCTACAATCCTATCCACAAGAAGGAAGATTAACACTGTGCCTAAAATGGTGAGGGAACTCTCCTCCCTGAGTTTATTTTTTCCTTACCTAGGGAATAATCTGTATAGGAGGGGAAAATGAACCCATGAGACCTACTTTTCCAGATAGGGGTTTGATAATATCTGAAGCTTAGGAAAAAGTAGGCTTCATAGCTCTATACATACAAGTCTAGGAGAGTGAGGCTGGAAAAAAAGACATCTGGTTCTGTTTTCTTGGAGGAGAGGGGCAGATCTATCTACCTGTGCAAGAATTCTTCAAATTAGTTCACAGATGAGTAATTCAAGGGTCCTGTCTAACTTATGTCAGGAATAATTCTCTTATCATATTTCGTAACATCTCTGATTTTTGTAAATAGATAAGGCATTTAAAAGTTTTTTAGATGACAGGTATCTTATACCAAGCATGTTTACAGAAACCAAGACAATAAAGCTAAAAAAGATTAAATAAATTTATCATGCAGGTAACTATAATGGTCTGTCATATGTGAGTATTTGGGGAATCAAGGTATAGTCAGGGGAATGCATATTAGAAATCCATAACACATGTTACAAAATTACTTTAACCCTAAGTCTCAAGGTATATCCTCTTTCTCCATGTCACCTTGGAAAAGTAACAAACGACAGTTATTATGTAAGCAATTATGCAAAGAGTTAATTGACTTCTAGGGAAATTCAGTTCTGTTCTTTGTGTTATAAAAAGTAGTTTGCTAGGCATATTACAAATTAGAAAACAATTGAGTGGAACCATTGCAAGGGCAGGTACTGAATCTGTCTGATACCCTCATTGTCTTAGCAGAATATCTGACGCATGGAAGATTTTAGTAAATTTTTGCTGAATTAAAAGTTCCTTTCTAAAATATTTCAATTCTTAGTTTGGAGCCTGGAAAAATCAGTCCTCTCAATGAGGACGTGGTTCACCCCTATGTCTCTTAATATTGCAAGTGCTGAGTTGTTATTTGTCTTTTCATGTGAAAATCCTGACATCTCTACCAAATTGTAAGCCCCTGAATCAAAAAGATGATTTTATTTTATTACATTTATGTGTAACTTCAATTTCCAGCACAATGCTTTCTTACCCGAGATTCTGCATTTCTAACAAGCTCCCAGGTGAGGCCCGTGTTAATAATTCAAGTATCACACTTTAAGTAGCATTGATTTTGTGGAGGGAAGAAATAATAGAATAAGTTGTTTGTAAAAACTTTGGTGAAGATAAAATTAATGCCTCAAGGCAAACCAGACACTATACCAATTGAAAACTACGGTTTCCGTCAACAATTCACTTTTCCACTATGGATGAAAGCTTACAGACCTTGGGTCCCTATCTCTTCCATTACTAGCAAATATATGCTTCTATAGAGTTAGAAGCAAAATCCCAAGTAAGCATGTGCACATCCTTTTAAGAAAAAAACATGCCTGTGGTCAATTTTAGAATTTATAGAAAAAGAGACATTGGGAATCTGTGTCACCTTTTAACACCTCATGTCACTTGTCCAAATGCATGGGCCCTGAACTATGCTGACTTTCCCCAAAGTGACCACATAGCCCCAGAAGGCTAGGCTGCGATAAAATGAGTATAAACCTTCCAGCTTCAATGTAGCCGGTTATTTAATCTCACGTAAATGTAGAAGACACAGCCTATATGGGATGAAAATTAGTATTCACTCACGCTTTATAGTTTTGAATAGGACTTTTGATGCCCCTAATATTTATCTCTGCAATCATAATCTAACGTACATTAATAGACTATGTTAAAAACGAAACGCTTACCAGAAACAATCAGCATAAAAACACAGAAGAAATTTTTCATTATAGTTTTCTTTAGAATGGAGAACACTTAATATCTTGTTTAAAGTCCCAGAAATAAAAATATTAATCATGATTCACTCTGAGAATAACTGCTACCTGGTGAAATTTACTGTCCTTTTTACATTCCTAAATTTTCTAAATTTTAATACGCATGTTGTACTTTGTAACAGTACAAAATTGAATTTTATTAAGAATACAAAGTAATATAGGTAGTTTCTAAAATCCACAATAAAACTAGACTGAAAAGGAAGAGTGTTTTTCATTGTAGGCATTACAAAGTGGTCAGCCGAGAAGAGAGTCTGCCAAATAAAGATCCAGCCCATATTTGTATTCAGTCCTTAAAATAAGTGCCACAGCATTTTTGTTCTCTCTTGCTGATTTATATTTTCATGAATTTACCTGATCTTATCATAATGTTATTCATTTCAGTTTTATTATTCAATATTCACAGTCAAGATACCAATGTCTAGACAGGCCTTATCAAATAGTGCTCCTAGTTTTTTTCCTAGTTCATTTCCCCAATTTTAGAAGTATATTTCTTTTACAGATTAAGCTTTTAACTTTAATTTATCCTAAGCCTTACTTTCTTCCATACAGAAACTTCCAGTTTTCTTTTTTGACAGCAAGGAGTACCTTGATTGATAGCATTCAATTGCTGTGTTGAAACAAGCAGCTGGCTTATCTTACATTAGTACATTTTTTATTAGTTTCACCTATTACATGTGAAAGACTATGACAAAAATGTAATGATCTTAGGTATTCCACCTGGGCCCATAATTCTGTCTAGATTATAGAATATAGACTTTGCAGGAAAGAATCTGAGAATTCTGGATAAGAGTTACAACACAGACATGGATAAAAGTATGAAATTAGTTCAATGTAAATATGCTGCTTACCAATTCTAAACAACATAGGTGTGTCAGGAAGGCGTGTGCTTGACCACATATGTTTAATATACGATTAAAATATGTTAATAATATTTTTACTTATAAAATGTTTTAAAATTGGATAAAATCATAGTATCTTGGACAGTTTTTACAAACAGTGGAAACAGAAAGTCAGACTACTTAAACCGGTTACCCTGAACCCAACCAGTAAATTTACATAACAGAACTCTGAGTATATTCATATTCTTCATGGTGACACAATGATAAAGAGATAGTAAACAAACTGAGAAGCACATAAACAGAGGTTAACAAGGTAGTGTAGTATAGTAGTTAAAAAACACAATTTTTTATGACAAACATATTGGTTGACATCCACAATCTGCTACTTACTAGTTGTGTGATCTACCCTGAAAAGTGTTCTTGACCTTTCTAAGTCTCAGGTTTCTCACCTAGAAAATGATCATAGGGATAGTAACCCTAAAAAATCCTTTCGGAAGAAAAGATCAGACAGTGTTGGCAAAGTACCAAGTACGTTCTGATTCTTGGTAAATAATGATTTCTTTTCTGAATAACATACTTTGTTATTATATTTGTAGGATTTGTTAAGGTATATCATAGTTCCTGTATACATTTCTTGAGTCTGTGGAATTAGCTAGTGATAATTACTTATCATCATGATGTGCAGGACTGGAAAAGCTATGTGCATTACCCATGACTAGAATATAGTGGTGGCTAAAATGTTAGAATCAGAGTTGAGATTTACCCTATGACTTCTACTGATTAGTTATAAGGCTTTATCACAATAACTGAGCCTATTTGGAACCTACTTTTACAGAGGCAGAATGAAGTTACTAGGGGTACCTGCCTCAGGGGGTTATTGGAAGGTTAAATGGCAGAATATGTGTAAAGCACCTGCCACAATTCTCGGGACATGTAAAGCTAGTTAATAATATAAATAAAACACTAGTCTTCAACTGTTCAGGATAAATGGGATCTGTACTTTGCAAAGCAAATCTGGAGAATAGATAATGAATCCAAATGATTCAACAGGATAAGAATAGGTAGGACTGATAGCATAGCTTATAATTTTTTAAAAAATCAATTATGATGGAACTTCCGTGAGCGAGATATTTTTCTACTCCTTGATGGGCCTCTCGATGGTGTTATATATATGCAGAGTTATGTAACATCTTCATCTTCCAAGAGTTCTAAATCTAAAAGGGGATATAATTACATATAAATAATTAACCAAGCCTTTATACATGATGATCAAGTGGACTGCAGTACTAGAAGTGCAACTGAAGTTCAGAGGAAGGAGAGAAAACCATTGTCCAGAGCAGCTTGGGCAAATTTTATTAATGTTATTTATGATTACTGAAGCATTCATAAGTTGAAATATTCAAAGGTATACTAAAACAGGGGAAGAAAACCAGCATAAATTATGTTCAGATAATAATTAGTAGAAATATATGGATGGTGGGTGTAGAGATTTAGAAAATGTAAACGGTTGGAAATAAAACTGAAAGGGGCCAGATACTGCAGTATAATATCTAACATATTGTTGGTTTCATTTATATGTCTCCTCCAATAGACTAAGTCATTGAGAGCAGAGATTTTGCCTTTCATTTCATTATCCAGATGCCTAGCATGGTGCCTGGCTTCTTTAACCATTCACTGTTTATTTATTCCCCTTTATCCATAAGGTAGCTGTACTATGGCATTTACAGACTCAAGGGATAAAGACAAGTAAATAAGTAATTACCATACCAAATGGTATGTGTTATGACAGGGGAAATACAGTGTTCAGTGGGAAAAAATATCAGCGGTGTCTTGGAATATTTCCTGAAGTGAATTACATCTAAGTTGAGACCTACATGTTAAAGTAGAGATTTACCAGGCAGAGTGGGGAGAAAGAGTCCTCCATAAAGACAAATAGGTTGTGAGAAAGGTCCAAAACTGAGAAAGGACACAGCACAATCAGGGAACTAAGGGAAGTTTGGGTTGATAAAAACAAGATTATGTTTGTCTCCGCAATATTTTCTTCCTGTTTTTCTCAAAACATGTTTTCTTTCGGACTGTATGAATTTTAAATAAATTCATTTTCCTATTTTTCAAACTGTAACTTTTTGCTTGTGTGTGTATGTGTGTGAGAGAGAGGGAGATGGCTCTAGGGATACAATGTATACTTAAGTTCTCACAGCCTACTTAGAGTTAACATTTTACTAGTTCAAATGAAATGCAGATATCTCACTACTTTATGGATCCATCTATTCTCTTTTCCTCCCAGTATTTAATGTTATAGTTGCCAGGTGTATTACACCTACACATACTATAAACCTAACAGGACAATGTTATAACTTTTGTTTTCAACTGTTTTTATGTATTTTACAGAAATTAGGAGAAAAAACATATTCTATTTACACAGGTAGCAAGGCTGGAAGAAAGAAGGAAACAATCGAAATTAAGAATGTAGAAATAGAGTCACTTTTTTCTTCCACACAGCAGTAGAAAATTCTATTTCCCTGTATCAAAACTTCACACAAGTAAAGTGAGAAAAGAAAACACAAGAGAAAAAAATCATCTAAGTAACTTTTGAATGAACCCTTATATATATTTACTGTGTTTCTATTACAGATTAAGATACTACTGTAGGTGCCTTGAGTGGTAGTGGGGGGCATAAAGATTAAGCCAAAATCCTGTAAACAAGGAGTTTACAGCCTCCTAGTTCTCTGTGTCCTCTGAAATTGACTATATTCAATGCTCTGAACTTGTGTCTACATTTTAATTTTTTTCTAACTTTACCTACTTAGGATATTTGCTTTCAGCTAATTAGATGCTCACAACTCGCAAATTTATACATCTTGTATCTACAGCATTTTCTACCCTAGATGAATTCACTTCACTGGAAGAGAAGAACCAGCAGGGCTTCACTCTTAAGGCCTGCCTCTCAGAAGGAAGGCTTTCCTTCATGTTTCTACATCACATTTGACCCAGATTAGTTATTACTAGTGTGGTGTGGTTCTAAGTTCTAGGGTCACTAAAAAGCGGCCTCCAATTTCATGAGATCTAAAACACTTGCAACTGATGTGTTTGCACATGTAATTTGTAAATTAAAAGACTTTCTTGATTTTTCCTTCACTACACCTGGAGAATATTTTGATAATGACACTCTGAAACAATACAATTTAGATAAATAAGTAGCTGTGGATTTTTTAAAGAATTCAAACGCATAAAAAAGTTATCTGGATACATAATAATCTCACATAAATTACAAAATGGTGCTAGAATATGTAATATTATTTCTGTTACTACTTACATTTATTACATCTTCTCATTAATTGAGTTTACTTTTGAATTTCATTTCTAATATTGAGGCATATATTCATCACATGGTTTCAGATATTTGATTACACTAGCAAAGAAAAAGGACTCTGCTTCAGAAAAAATATACAACCTTGGAATACTCGCTGTGTTATATTACATATAGTATGTACTCACTTTTTCTTTATACTTTAAAGATCCTGTAAGAAGGTAAAAAATTGGGAAAAGACAGAACAGTAAAGCTCAACAGCAATAATGAACAATAGGATTATGGATGTGGGAACACAGATCCTCTCTAGAGCTTGTAGAATATCTGAGTATATGAGTTTTTGTTTATTTCTCCCTACGCTGATTTTATATATTTGCTATTTACTAATGCTAACAATGTACCAAATACTGTTACTTCTGTGCATATTGCATTTTATCTTCACTGCAAACCTACATGGGGATTTTGTTTTGTTTTGTTTTTCTTCCCTATTTAATGGAGGAAGAAATTGAGACTCGAAGAGTTTAAATAATTTGTACTCTTTCTCAAAGCTCATAATAAAAAGTGAGAATTCAGGCCAAGATCTATAAGATTTCACAGTCTTTACTTACAATCATTCAACACAGTTCTACCTCTTGCTTCATGAGAGGAACACAGAAAATAAAGGATATCTAAAGAATTGATTAATTAGGGTGAAAATCTCCTTTGTATTTAGAAAGCAATGGCTCTATTTCATGGTGGAAATACCTAGACATGAAGGATTTTTTAAACAAATTAGATGACTATAATAGAAATAATCTTAAAACTAAAATATCATCTACGAAGTGTTCTAAAAACATTCCAGGAAGTGCTAGTATTTATTACTTATATTTTAATTAAAAATATATATGTTTTGGATAGAAAACTAGCATTAATTTAATAATGGGTTGTTAACATTGTACATTAGTAATAAATAATGGCTATTTTTCTTTGCCTTTATTCAGTGCAGTATTTATTATAGGGTGGGAGGCAACTGAATAACAATAATTCCACAGCCTTGACAACCAGTAAAGTAAAATTCTGAGGAAGCACTTTTATGTGGATACCAGTTCTTATTCATTTGATTTCTGCTAGGGTAGTGTCTGTACTCTAAGAATTAATTTGAAATATTTGGACCTGAAAATATTAAACAGGTATCAGTGGTCCAGTAGGAAACAAACACAAAAACCCCAAAAATCTAGAACTAGTTTCCTCAGATTTATGAAACACGGAGATTTTTAATTTTCATTTTGAGAATGAATACGGACTTCATGTTAAAGAGAGTTTTTACTATGGGGAAGATGATTAATTTCCAACTCCTCAAAAGAATAAGCCCAAATATTAACTTCAACATAAGCCTTCTAACAAATGTAAAATGCCATGTTTCAAGCCAAGTGAAACAGAAAATCCTCTAAAGAAATTTATCTCCATTCTTGAGTACAAGGTATGTCATTTCTCTCTTGAAGACCACTTATCTCAAAGGCAATGTTACCACTCTCACTTTTGGGGTAAAAAAATAAAGTCTTCAAAGGGTAATTTGGGAATCAAAATAGAAATGCAAAGAATAAAAAACACTCCTCTTAGAATTACATACAACTTTCAGATGAGATATTCCTGGCTTCAGATAGTAATACTAGAGAAAGTTTCTACTCTAGGTAAAAAGCTCATTTCAAATTTTATTTTATTAATGTAATTAAAATACTTTTTGAGAAGAAATCATGTTGAATAGGATCAACACTAGCGTAATTTGCTTTTATGAATTGTTTCATGATATAATTTTTCTAGAGCCTTTATCTTTATGAATATCTACTTCCAGCTTGATAAAAACAGCTGCTCAACTTTTCTAGTTTTATATCTTGAGGTTCTGTGTAATTTTTTATGTCATTCTATTACTTAAAAATATTAGAAATCTGTTTTCTATCAATGTTCCATAATTGTTGAAGACATGTGGAAACTAAAGTCACACATTTTAAGGCTATATTCTAATTTTATGGCAAAATATACTGCCCATTATGCTGTACTGGCTCATTAAAATTAGTTTTGGGTTTAAATTTTTTGCTTTATTACAAAACATCTCCTGATTCAACAAATATTTACTTCAATATTCCTTATACAACACACTAGGTGACAGGTGCTTAGGGAATGGATATAACCAAAGCTGTTCCTCTATCCAACAGTAGCTCAGTATAATAAGAAAATAAAATCTGCCCCTCCCTCCCTTGATAAGCAATAATAAAGGTGCGTTGGGGATAAAGAGAAGAGCTATCTAACTCCAAAAAGAATAGAATGGAAGGGAATTTCTTGGTGGTCCAGTGATTAGGAATCTGTGCTTCTACTGCAGGGGGCCCAGGTTTAATCCCTGGTCAGTGAACTAAGATCCTGCAAGCTGCATGATGTGGGCAAAAAAAATGAAACAAAACAAGAAACAAAAAAAGACCAAAAAGCAAATAAGAAAAATAAAAAAAAAACACGAATCAAACAAAAAACAATGAAAAACAAAACAAACAAAAAACACATAGAATGGAAAAGAGAGAAAAAAGAATAAATTCACTGAGGAGAAACCTAACAAATAATATCTCAGCCAAATGATCAACATCAACAGTCACAAATCCTGTTGATAGTATGTGCTTTAACATGACATGGCGAAAATGGCTCTTTCCCTCTGTCACCTTCCTATCAATAACCTATATCCCCAGTATTATCATGAGAAAATCATCAGATAGATTCCAATAGTAGGACATACTTCAAAACATCTGATCAGTACTCCTCAAAATTGTTAAAGTCATCAAGGGCTGAGAAACTACTACAGCCAAGAGGAGCCTAAGTAGACATGATAACTAAATGCAGGGTAGAAGTCTGGATGAGATCTTAGAACAGATAAAGGACATTAGGTAAAATCTAAGAGAATCTTAATGAACTACGAACATTGATTAACATTATCAAGATAGCCTCATCCACCAGAGGGCAGAAGGAGAAGCAAGAAGAACTACAATCCTGAAGCCTGTGGAACAAAAACCACATTCACAGAAAGATAAACAAGATAAAAAGGCAGAGGGCTATGTACCAGATGAAGGAACAAAATAAAACTGCAGAAAAACAACTACATGAAGGGGAGATAGGCAACATTGCGGAAAAAGGATTCAGAATAACAATAGTGAAGATGATCCAGGACCTCGGAAAAAGAATGGAGGCAAAGATCAAGAAGATGCAAGAAATGTTTAACAAAGACGTAGAAGAATTAAAGAACAAACAAACAGAGATGAACAATACAATAACTGAAATGAAAAATACACTAGAAGGAATCAACAGCAGAATAAGTGAGGCAAAAGAACGAATAAGTGACCTGGAAGACAGAACAGTGGAATTCACTGCTGCCAAACAGAATAAAGAAAAAAGAATGAAAATAAATGAAGACAGCCTAAGAGGCCTCTGGGACAATATTAAACATAACAACATCTGCATTATAAGGGTCCCAGAAGAAGAGAGAAAGAAGGGACCCAAGAAAATATTTGAAGAGATTATAGTTGAAAACTTCACTAACATGGGAAAGGAAATAGCCACCCAAGTCCAGGAAGTGCAGAGAGTCCCAGGCAGAATAAACCCAAGGAGAAACATGCCAAGACACATAGAAATCAAATTGGCAAAAATTAAAGACAAAGAAAAATTACTGAAAGCAGCAAGGGAAAAAGGACAAATAACATACAAGGGAACTCCCATAAGGTTAACAGCTGATTTCTCAGCAGAAACTCTACAAGCCAGAAGGGAGTGGCATGACATATTTAAAGTGATGAAAGGGAAAAACCTACAACCAAGATATTCTACCCAGCAAGGATCTCATTCAGATTCGATGGAGAAATCAAAAGCTTTACAGACAAGAAAAAGCTAAGAGAATTCATCACCACCAAACCAGCTCTACAACAACTGCTAAAGGAACTTCTCTAAGTGGGAAAAACAAGAGAAGAAAAGGACCTACAAAAACAAACTCAAAACAATTAAGAAAATGGTCATAGGAACATATATATCAATAATTACCTTAAATGTGAATGGATTAAATGCTCCAACCAAAAGACACAGGCTCGCTGAATGGAAACAAAAACAAGACCCAATACATGCTGTCTATAAGAGACCCACTTCAGATCTAGGGACACATACAGACTGAAAGTGAGGGGATGGAAAAAGATATTCCATGCAAATGGAAGTCAAAAGAAAGTTGGAGTAGCAATACTCATATCAGATAAAATAGACTTTAAGATAAAGAATGTTACAAGAGACAAAGAAGGACATTACATAATGATCAAGGGATCAATCCAAGAAGAAGATATAACAATTATAAATATATATGCTCCCAACACAGGAGCACCTCAATACATAAGGCAACTGCTAACAGCTATAAAAGAGGAAAAAGACAGTAACACAATAATAGTGGGGGACTTTAATACCTCACTTACACCAATGGACAGATCATCCAAACAGAAAATTAATAAGGAAACACAAGTTTTAAATGACACAACAGACCAGATAGACTTGATATTTATAGGACATTCTGTCCAAAAACTTCAGATTACACTTTCTTCTCAAGTACACAAAGAACATTCTCCAGGATAGATCACATCTTGGGCCACATATCAAGCCTCAGTAAATTTAAGAAAACTGAAATCATTTCAAGCATCTTTTCTGACCACAACGTTATGATATCAGAAATCAATTACAGGGAACAAAACATAAAAAACACAAACACATGGAGGCTAAACAATACGTTACTAAATAACCAAGAGATCACTGAAGAAATCAAAGAGGAAATCAAAAAATGTCTAGAGACAAATGACAGTGAAAACACAATGAATCAAAACCTATGGGATACAGCAAAAGCAGTTCTAAGAGGGAAGTATATAGCAATGCAAGCCTACCTCAAGAAACAAGAAAAATCTCAAATAAACAATCTAACCTTACACCTAAAGGAACTAGAAGAAAGAAGAACAAACAAAAGCCAAAGTTAGTAGAAGGAAAGAAATCATAAAGATCAGACCAGAAATAAATGAAGTAGAAACGAAGAAAACAATAGCAACGATCAATAAAACTAAAAGCTGGTTCTTTCAGAAGACAAAATTGATAAAGCATTAGCTAGACACATCAAGAAAAAGAGGAAGAGGACTCAAATCAATAAAATTACAAATGGAAAAGGAGAACTTACAACAGACACCACAGAAATACAAAGCATCCTAAGAGACTACTACAAGCAACTCTATGCCAATAAAATGGACAACCTGGAAGTAAAGGACAAATTTGTAGAAAGGTATAACCTTCCAAGGCTGAACCAGGAAGAAATAGAATATATGAACAGACCAATCACAAGTAATGAAATTGAAACTCTGATTAAAAATCTTGCAACAAGCAAAAGTCCAGGACCAGATGGCTTCACATGTGAATTCTATCAAACATTTAGAGAAGAGATAACACCCATCCTTCTCAAACTCTTCCAAAAAACTGCAGAGGAAGGAACACTCCCAAACTCATTCTATGAGGCCATCATCACCCTGATACCAAAACCAAACAAAGATATTACAAAAAAAGAAAATTACAGACCAATATCACTGATGAATATAGACGCAAAAATCCTCAACAATATACTAGCAAACAGAATCCAAAAACACATTAAAAGGATCATACACCATGATCAAGTGGGATTTATCCCAGGGATGCAAGGATTCTTCAATATATGCAAATCAATCAATGTGATACACCATACTAACAAACTGAAGAATAAAAACCATATGATCATCTCAATAGATGCAGAACAAGCTTTTGACAACACCGATTTATGATAAAAACTCTCCAGAAGTGGGCATAGAAGGAACCTACCTCAACATAATAAAGGCCATATATGACAAACCCACAGCAAACATCATTCTCAATGGTGAAAAACTGAAAGAATTTTCTCTAAGTGAGGAACACGGCAAGGATGTCCATTCTCACCACTATTATCCAACATAGTTGTGGAAGTCCTAGCCATGGCAATCAGAGAAGAAACAGAAATAAAAGGAATACAAATTGTAAAAGAAGAAGTAAAACTGTCACTGTTTGCAGATGACATGATACTATACATAGAGAATCCTAAAGATGCCACCAGAAAACTACTAGAGCTAATCAATGAATCTGGTAAAGTTGCAGGATACAAAATTAATGCACAGAAATCTCTTGCATTCCTATACACTATTGATGAAAAATCTCAAAGAGAAATTAAGGAAACACTCCCATTTACCACTGCAACAGAAAGAATTAAATACCTAGGAATAAACCTACCTAAGGAGACAAAAGACCTGTATGCAGAAAACTATAAGACACTGATGAAAGAAATTAAGGATGATACAAACAGTTGGAGAGATATACCATGTTCTTGGACTGAAAGAATCAATATTGTGAAAATGACTATAGTATCCAAAGCAATCTACAGATTCAATGCAATCCCTATCAAATTACCAATGGCATTTTTTACAGAACTAGAACAAACAACCTTAAAATTTGTATGGAGACACTAAGGACCCTGAATAGCCAAAGCAGTCTTGAGGGAAAAAACGGAGCTAGAGGAATCAGACCCCCTATCTTCAGACTATACGACAAAGCTACAGTAATCAAGACAATATGGTACTGGCACAAAAACAGAGATATAGATAAATGGAACAGGATAGAAAGCCCAGAGATAAACCCATGCACCTATGGTCAACTAATCTATGACAAAGGAGGCAAGGATATACAATGGAGAAAAGACAGTCTCTTCAATAAGTGGTGCTGGGAAAACTGGACAGCTACATGTAAATGTATGAAATTAGAACACTCCCTAACACCATATACAAAAGTAAACTCAAAATGGATTAGAGACCTAAATGTAAAACCAGATACTATAAAACTCTTAGAGGGAAACATAGGAAGAACACTCTTTGACATAAATCACAGTAAGACCTTTTTTGATCCACCTCCTAGAGTAATGGAAATAAAAACAAAAATAAAAAAATGGGACCTAATGAAACTTAGAAGCTTTTGCAAAGCAAAGGAAACTAAAAGCAAGATAAAAAGTCAACCCTCAGTGTGGGAGAAAATATTTGCAAACAAATTAATGGATAAAGGATTAATCTCCAAAATATATAAACAGCTCATGCAGCTCAATATTAAAAAAACAAACAACCCAATCCTAAAATGGACAGAAGACCTAAATAGACATTTCTCCAAAGAAGACATACAGATGGCCAAGAAGCACATGAAAAGCTGCTCAACATCACTAATTATTAGAGAAATGCAAATCGAAACTACAGTGAGGTATCACCTCACAGCAGTTAGAATGGGCATCATCAGAAAATCTACAAACAACAAATGCTGGAGAGGGTGTGGAGGAAAGAGAACCCTCTTGCACTGTTGGTGGGAATGTAAATTGATACAGCCACTATGGAGAACAGTATGAAAGTTCCTTAAAAAACTAAAAATAGAATTACCATATGACCGAGCAATCCCACTACTGGGCATATACCAGAGAAAACCATAATTCAAAAAGACACATGCACCCCAATGTTCACTGCACCACTATTTACAATAGCCAGGTCATGGAAGCAACCTAAATGCCCACAGACAGACGAATGGATAAAGAAGACGTGGGACATACACACAATGGAGTATTACTCAGCCATAAAAAGGAACGAAATTGGGTCATTTGCAGAGACGAGGATGAATCTAGAGACCATCATACAGAGTGCAGTCAGAAAGAGATAAAACAAATATCATACATTAACACATATATGTGGAACCTAGAAAAGTGGTTCAGATGAACCGGTTTAAAGGGCAGAAATTGAGACACAGATGTAGAGAAGAAACCTATGGACACCAAGGGGGGAAAGTGGCAGGGGGGACGGTGGTGGTGGTGGTGCTGTGATATATTGGGAGATAGGGATTGACATGTATACACTAATATGTATAAAATGGATAACTAATAAGAACCTGCTGTATAAATAAATTAATTAAATTAAATAAAAGAATATCATTATTAAGACAGGCATAACCAGAGTTAGATAGGGAATTTGCTACAAATATTAAATGTGTTATTCATTCATTCATAAATTTATTGTGAATATAGCATGGGCTTATTAAAGCAACTGATGCAGAAAATAATTAACAATATCATTAGTTTAGTATATATATAGGAACTATTTACTGCACTGTTCTAAAAAAATTAAGTCTATTAAAAATACTGAGGTATCTGTAAAGCAGACTTTTAAATGGATAGAAGATGTCAGATGAATAAAGATAGATGGAAGGCTTTCTGGTATGAAGAAATATATCCAGAAAGAAGAAATGTATCAATTCACAGCAGAGAGGGAGAACGTCTACTAAGAGAAAAAACAAGTAGGTTGATATGACTCAAGTTTCATGCATAGCAATGCACATCTGTAATCTTAGTTTTCTCACTTTGGGCTCAAAAATCTGTTATTTTCCTGGCTTTACTACAAATAAGTACATTTTTGGGCAAGTCATTTGTTCTCTCTGAGATCCTGACTCCTGTGTGATTACCTGTGAAACAAGGGTAACAACGTCTGTCTTGAAGGGCTGCTACAAGAATCAGATCTCTTCTATAGAATGTAGCCTAGCTTTTGGACATCTGATGGAGTGCACAGAATAGATACCATGCATACATTGAAACTGTGCTGCTCAGAGCAATGAAAATGTATCTTGGTAGTTACTTTTATACATTTAAATTATTGACATCAATACACGACTTTTTTTTCTAGCATGAAATTGTACTTCAATTTAGAGTAGTATATTCTTTAAATACCCCAGTGTCCAAACTCCAGAATACAGTTCAGTTAAAAGGGGGAAAACACATTTTTCTAAAAAATTGAGTTTCTTGTCCTCCCCATGATTAAACATTGATCTGAGAACTTAACTATGGAAAAATAAAACAAAATGTAGAAAATTTGTATTTAGTAATAGGTATGTTCACATTATTTAAGATAGCAAAATTTTAATGATTAGCATCTATCTTCAATAATAGGTAAATGGTGAAGCAAATTATTTTTTATATATATATATATACACACACACACACACACACACGTGTATATTTGTAGGTATGTATATACTGGAGCCATGATTTAAAATATATGCAGCAGGGACTTCCCTGGCAGTGCACTGGATAGGACTCCGCGTTCTCAATCCAGGGGGCCCAGGTTCGATCTCTGATCAGAGAACTGGATCCCACGTGCATGCTGCAACGAGGAGTTCACATCCCCCAACAAAGGAGCCTGCCTGCCACAACTAAGACCCGGCGCAACCAAATAAATTTTTTTTTAAAGGCCATAAAAAGATAAAAAATAAAAAAATAAAATATATGCAGCAATTTGAAAAATATCTTTAAGTTAAAATTTAAAGATGACATCAAATTGTTATATATAACCAAACTCTCAAGTTATGGTTATATTTAAAAGTGCATAGGAAAGAAGACTAAATGGGCAAAGACTAATAAACAAGATATTAGAAATTATGGGATTAGAAATGACTTAAACATTCTTTCATTTTCCAATATTTTTCCTATGTGGGTATACTGCTCTCATGATTTAAAAATTCAAGTTCTTAAACTACATAATATATATTAAATGATCACAGAATTCTGATTCCAACTTTTAAGAGTTAGGAAAAATTTACCCTGAGTTAATATTAACAGACATATTCTGCCTTAAGAAAAATCAAAATAAAATTTTAAACAAACTCAGTAAAATGTTCTAATTTTATAATAGAACTTATAAAATATATTAAATAACTAGGTTGATATGAAATCTAAAACAAATTGATTTTCCAGAATGATGATGCACTATAATATTTTTTAGAAATATAATTCATAAATTAGATCATTCATATTTTTCATAATTTTTCTTTGTTCTGTGAGGCATCTTAATTATTTAAACTTAAACTGCATTTATTAAATAAACTGGGCCAATAAATTTTGTTATTTACTTGTTATTTATGTAAAAATTAATTTAAAAAAATAAGTTGCATTTAATGGTTTTCAGAGGTTTCTGTTGGCTTTAGTAATTTTATATTTTTCAAAGTGGCTAATACTTCTATTAGTATGACATCCACCTTCAAGGATGTTTGTTCAATATTTCTATACTGAACATTGTGCTAATATTAAGTGATATTTCTCTCATAGGGTTCTAAGATCTTTCAATTTCACAGTCAATATTTATTATATATACATGCTGATGCATTTTGCCAAGCATCTTACTTTGGTGATGTTCCCTTAATTATAATGAATGTAATTCCCATTCCATCTCATTTTAAACTGGTATATCTCTAAGATTTTGAGCAATTCTAAAAATGCTCACTTTTTGTTTCTGGAAGAGATACTTTTAATTCTTTCATTGTTCTGTTTATGCCCCATCCATTTCATTAGTTTTCTTTTAAACCACAAGTCTTCTTTAGATTACTCTGAATATATAAAATTTGGCTTGGGTTTTATCCCACAATTTAGGGAAGAAAAAAAAAATTGGCAGTGGTCTAAACTAATTTTATTGGAATCAGTAGCAGTCAATAGGGTAATTGCTTACTGTCTCCATGACATCTCTTTAGCATTTGATTCCTCTGATCACTAACTCCACCTCGATCTGTTGAAATGAGGAATGAGATTCAGTAGGACAGTGGTAAATTAGCTTTTAATTTATCTTTATAGGAAAGCAATTTCTAGATGTCTTTTTCCTGAGGCATCTCCTGTCAAGAGGGAACTGAGAAACAACTACCCCCAACTTCATTGTGAGGGAAGGGGAAAAAAAAAAACAGCAAATAAAACCAGTGGGGCATCTGGCCTCTAATTCCTGCCAAGCTTAATTTTCTGTTGTTGACTTTACAAGACTTCTTTCAAAGTACAGCTTTCTAGTAGCACCTTAATGAATTGTATTCCTCCATCAGAACTCATTACCTGCGTCTGTGTGCTTGGTTGATTTCTACCTTAGATACAAAGGTTAACTGTATTGTAGTAGACATGGACATTTTGACTAAGGAATAACTTTAAGTTTTCAACAAGTATAATACAAAACAAATATAAGGTAGTCATTATTTTGTATAGTCATCCCTCAGTATCCACAGCAGGGGTGGAGGGATTGGTTCCAGGACACACCTCGGATACAAAAATCTGCAGATGCTCAAGTCCCTCTTTAAATATTGATACAATGTAAATGCTATGTAAGTATTTGTTCCTGCATGGCAAATTCAAGTTTTGCTCTTTGGAACTTCCTGGATTTTTTTTTTCCCCCAAGTATTTTCAGTCTTCAGTTGGTTGAATCCATGGATGCAGAATCTATGAATACACAGGGCGAACTGTACCAGATTCTCTTCAAAGTTAAGTATGAAGGAGAATGGCTTGGCCTTTAGAAGCTCAGCTAAGGTCATAAAAGGTCATGGAATATTTCAAAAATTTAAAATTGGATAGATGTTGAAGGGACTTTAATGATAAGGAGAGGCCAAGAAATGTGAAGTATACCATAGTCATTCTGTAAATTAGTGAAAAACAAAGGACATACCAAACTGCATTCAATACATAAATCATGTTGGACTGACTTATCCAATAGTTGCTTCCTTTCTAAAACTAGTGATACCCAACATTTATTGAACACTTTCTATGGGTAAGTCAAAATGCTCTATAAATAGTGAAATTTTAGTCTTCACAACAACCGTAAGAGATAAGAATTTTCATTATCCACATTTTATTTAGGCACAGAGAGATTAAGTGACTTATCTAAGTCACAGAGATACTTTGTGGTAGAGCTGGTATTAAGAAGGCAGCCTAATCTAGCATCCAACATTCTCAAGTACTATTCAATAACTACCTGCAGAGTTTCAACTCAGTTATTTAAATCACTAGAATGTTAGGTACTTGAGGACAAAGGTTTTGTTTTATTTTTTTCACTGCTGGTTATCTACTCAATGCCTAGAATACAGATTATAATAGATGCTCAACACGTTTGCTTATTGAGTTGACATGACTATATGTAAAACAGCATTAAGTGTGTGCTGTTGAAATTCTTTATAATTCTTTGTTTCAGGGGAGTACTGGAAACAATTACTTTTTTAAGCAAAAAAAAATTAAGATCAACTGTCTCTTAAGCACAACATGAAAAAAGCTTATGGTCAACATTACTGACTCTGATTTTGATTTAGCTAAGGCAGGCTACTAAATATCAGTTTAAATGTCCCTTTCACAACAAGGCCTTCCATGAGTCCTGTGCCTATATTACATCCTGATATTTTTGCATCATAAAATGCTATACTTTCCTTTATCTATTTTATCAGATGTTTTAATTATATGGTGATTTATATGACTATAATTTAATATTTACTCCCTAAAAAATTTCATAAAGACAGAGGCCATATCCCTTTTCTTCACTGATTTTCAGCACACAGTAAAGAGTCTGTTAACAGAGTAGTTATTAAATTAATAGCTCTTGAATAAGTGAATGACCAGAAATAAATGACTATATGAGCATCTGGAGTTGCATAGTAAAGAATTTGGCCTTGTCTAAAGGAAGGCCTCACCTTTAATCTTGTCTTCTGTAAGGAAATCTGTCATATCTGATAGGAGTGTCTGTTTATAGCAGGGGATAGCCCCTCCAGAAAGACTAATTATGTGATTTAGGGTGAGGCTTTGGATCTTGTGGTATCAGTTGACCCAGAGATTGAGTTCAACCATGTAGACAATCAATAAATCAATCAACCAGGACATGAAATGAAGACTCAACAAGAATTCTGGACACTAAGCTCAGGTGAGCTTTCCTGGTTGACAATATTCTCGCACATTGATGCTAGGAGGGCCAACCTCACAGAGGAGGATAATAGAAGCTTCACATCTGGAATCCTCCCAGACTCTGCCCTTTGAATCTCTTCCTTTGCCTGATTTTAATCTAAAGCCTTTCCCTGTAATATGTTGCAACTGTGAGTATAATAGTGTTCAGTGGGTTCTGTGAGTCCTTATCATGAGTTATTGAAATGGACAGTGGTTTTGGTAACCCCTGAAATTTGTAGTTAGTTTCAGGAGTGAGGGTGGTCTTATGGAGGATTGTGCCCTCAACCTTCACAGCTTGGCTAACAGTGGGTAGGAGGCTAAATGATTCCTGTAGTGCAATGGTCAGAGCAGATAGTATTACATTCTTATGGTGTGATATAGGCTTCTGACAAATATGTGCTCTAATTTTGCAAAGTCATTTAACCTCTAAGATTTCAATTTCACTATCTATAATTTTTAAATAACACTATAGTACCTCATAAGGTTATCTTAAAGAATACATATCAAGAAATGACTGAATGTCCTAATTATAGAATATCTAGGTACCCTATAATAGAAAATACAGTAATACTGTTTATTTTAATGTGTTGCCCTCTCTAAGAACTGGTACTTGAAATTTAATGACCATATTCATTGCTACATAGCTCTGTAATTTAGACAGTCCCTTCTGTGGTCAGAGTAAATTACCATTTAGTTATGAATATAGTCAATCTAAACAGTGGCAGAATCATAGGTCACTGAAATTCCATCCATATCCACCCCCCTCCTGGAAATGATTATATGTAGACTATCTCAGAATAGAATGAATCCTATTTTTAAATATTTCCCAATAAATAAAATTCTAAAACTTATCCCCAAAAAACCCATTCTATAATTAATCAGTCTTTAGCATCCCTGTGTGTTACCTCATGAGTAAAATGAAAATAGTAATAATAATACTTATATGGTTTAATTAGAATGTTTAGCTGTTGGGACCAAGATTTTAACATTTTCAGAGGCTCACAGGTAATTCTAGGAGGCAGCATAGCTTTGGAATATGTCTCAATACCAACCCAAATACTGAGAGAATCCCCAGGTCATTTGAGCAAATTCATACAAATTAAAAAGTTTTTTCCCTTGACTTTTAATCAATTAGTGACATTTTGGGCTGGGAGCCAGATCTGAATATAGGAAACCACCTCTCTGGAATCACTCATTGTATGAAATGGAATTATAACTAAGCTGAAACTAATCACTAATATTATATGATATCTAAAATAAGATCATTCTACTGAAAGGAAGCCTTAATAAAAATGAGTCAGAGAGTAAAATTTTTTCAATGTTTGTTTTTCTCTAAGTGAAAGAAGAGGCTGGGAAACATTGGTATAAGTGGGAGATAGATGTTGTGGAGGAGGAGGTTTTTATATAGCTTGGGAGAATTATACCTCAAAATTTTCCATCTACCTATTATTTCACATTCACTAGGGTAACTTTATTATCACTTACTTGACTTCCCAGGGACTCTAACATTCGTCAAATTATGCCAGTACAACATTAGTATTCTGAACACTGAAAATATGTATTTTATGTAAATTACAAACTGGATTCTGGTTTTATATGTTGATCTCTTGACAAGTTAGGGTTATAATAAAAGAATCAAATTTGTGTTATTATAAACTTGAGGGCTACACCCAGAGCCACATTGATGTCAAGGTGCTACAATGTCGCTCAGTGAAGCCCAGTATGGGAAACCAGCCCAAGCTTCCAAAGCATATCTAGATAACATCTCAGTAAGGACCAACTGGCTGAAATCTAATTCTGTTCTATAGTATATAAAGTGTCTCAATGTGTTTCCAAGTGTATATAATATCTCTATGAGGCATACTTTATTATTCTCAGTTTCCAAATAGAAAAGCTGAGACCTACAGAAATTAAATGACTTGCTACCACCAGAAAAAAAGTGGCCAGTTTGGGTCTAGAATAACTCACTTCTTGAACAATGCTGTTGCCCCAGGAGTATGTTACTGGTTATCCATCACATACATACATGTCCTGAGGTGTCTGACCGTTTCAATGTATTTCATACTTTGCAGACACGTGAGTAGCATGCAGCGCTTTCACAGACATCCTACACCATTCAGTGGCTTAATCATTAGGCCTCTGGAGAAGTCATAAATCAGTAGCCTAGGAGAACAGACCACTATTGGGCAAAGAATTATTAAAATTCTTACTTACTTGAAGTTTGATATATTTGGGGGGATTAGTCACTTAGTTTGTGCTAATTCACTTAGCTAAATATAAAGGGGAAAAACAGCTATGACAATAATAAAACAAAACCAAAAAAATCACACAAATCAACAAAACAAAAATAAGCAGGACAACATTTCTGGAGAAAATTCAAAACAATTTGAAAATACAGGTGTGAACAACTCCTAGGGAAATTTAATTCTAGCATTCTCTTACAGGTGGGAGAGAAAATAGTGTCTGACAATTACAGCTTTGCCATCCTTTTAAATAGTCGCTATTTGAAATACAATAAATACATATAAATAATAGCAATGTGAAAGGTTAGACATTTCAACTCACAAGACTTAATTTACTCATAAATAGAAATGCAATTAGAACTTTTGGTAAAGTGTGCAAAATCAGTAGGTGACCCGAACTATTTTATTTCCTCGTCTCCCCACCAACAAATTACCTTTGCTCTTCAGAGTATGTAATTAATGTCTTCCAGATTGTACCTCTCCTTTTCCAACTGCTCACTTTGGTCAGTGAACATACACAATTTTTAATCAACTATATTGGAAATATAGAGGAACTCTACTGTTACAAGAAAACAATTTTTTTTTAAATCTCATGTTGACCTATACCATTTGTTTCATTTTCTATACCCTCCCCTTCAAAGCCTTTATAACTAAACCAAAATCTGTGAAATTAAATAACTATACCAAACATCAAAGTCAAATCTATTTGGACTGATTATATTACTTAGTGATCCCTGATAGACATGATTTACACACTTCATATAAAGTGGTTTTAGCCCTGCCTGAAAAAGAGTTAATTTATTAATTGGGGAAGAATAATTGCAATTCAATCACTGAATTTTCACCACACATTTTTAACTGAAGAAGTAGGAAGACATTGATATAATGAATACTAAGAATTAAGTGAATTATCTTTAGGTCTCTGGTAATCAAAATGCCACCAACAAATGTTTGCTAAGGACAAACAAGCTTAAATGTGTTCCATCATTACCCCAATACCATGATAATTATGGATCTTTTTAAAAACCAATGACTCATAATGAGAATTATGTTTTTGAAAATAGATACTGATACTTCTTAGAACAAATGAGATAGTGGGAACTTGGCATTTTTTGCTACAAGAACATATTCCTCACTATTCTGATAAACTTTTTAACTGGTGAAGCCCCCCCTTCTGGAACATGTGTTTTTTGTATGTCTCCCCAGTTGGTTCAGAGTAAAAAATGTGACCCCAGCCTAAGGCATTTAACACAGTACATTCCTCTAGTCACAGTGATTACCTCAGGAATGGGTACATCACCCTATCAGTCAATAAAATGCAAATAGAAACCACTGCAAAGGACTTGAACCTGAGAAAACTTGAACTTTACACTGCTGGGAACTGAGCATAAAGCCAACTCAGTAGAAATATTTGGAGACAAATTGGTCTTAGAGATATCCTTGAGTCCAAACAGACTTCCAAATTTCCTATGAAGTAACAAACACACCTCTGATTTCTCTTTTATGCTTCGAACAGTTTGAGTTGAGTATTATTGCAAGCAAGTTATTTCTAACTGATAATGAAAGTTTTCAGTGAAGTCATATGTGTATCCTGATTCTTCAGCTCCATAAACCATTATGGACCTATATCTGTGACAATATCTACTATGACTTTCTTTCATTTTCAAGGAGAAAACATAATGGATTCAGTGATTTTGCTTCTGTTAATATGTTTAGATCATCTAAGACTGCTTATTACCAATATCAAAACATATTTACTGAGCCTGAAAACCACTTAATTGGGTTAACATGTGTTAATATTACATAAACTTTAAAAAAATGATTTAGCCAAAAAGTAACCAAATTTTAGATTTATAGAGTACCCTTCCATTATGCCACAGAGCTTTCAAAATATTCAACATTGACGATACCAATTTACTTATTACTTTTTAAAAATGACCATCTCAGCATATCTTTCCCTCACACAGATCTGTACACCAATGTGTTATCAAAGAGTCTTGTTCTCTCACATAAAACTAAGACAAAATTTTTTAGTGATTAAATAATGTATGCTGGGAACTTTCATATGTTATATAATTTAACATTCCCTAAAGGCAATATGACATGCTATAATTCCTATCATCATTTTAAGATATGAAACAATGAAGATCAAAACCAAACAGATGTAAGAACTGGAATTCAAATCCAGGTAATCTTTTATTTTCAACTCCTTAGGGATGAAAACAGAAACCTGAACTCAATTTTGTATCTTAACAGAAAATGTGTCATCCATTAAGAAACATCGGTAAGACCTGCTCAACCTCTTTCAATTCGAACTCTTCTTAAACTTATTCCAGATTTTTTTTAAACATCTTTATTGGAGTATAATTGCTTTACAATGTTGTGTTAGTTTCTGCTGTGTAACAAAGTGAATCAGCTATATGTATACATATATCCCCATATCCCTTCCCTCTTGGGTCTCCCTCCCACCCTCTCTATCCTACCTTTCTAGGAGGTCACAAAGCACCCAACTGATCTCCCTCTGAGACGCAGCTGCTTCTCACTAGCTAATTATTTTACATTTGGTAGTGTATATATGACAATTGCTACTCTCTCACATCGTCCCAGCTTATGCTTCCCCCTCCCCGTGTCCTCAAGTCCATTCTCTACATCTGTGTCTTTATTCCTGTCCTACCCCTAGGTACATCAGAACCTCTTTTTTTTTAGATTCTATATATATGTGTTAGCATATGGTATTTCTTTTTCTCTTTCTGACTTATTTCACTCTGTATGACAGACTCTAGCTCCATCCACCTCACTACAAATAACTCAATTTCGTTTCTTTTTATGGCTAAGTAATATTCCATTGTCTACATGTGCCACATCTTCTTTATCCATTCATCTGTCATTGGACACTTAGGTTGCTTCCATGTCCTGGCTATTGTAAATAGAGCTGCAATGAACATTGTGGTACATGACTCTTTTTGAATTATGGTTTTCTCAGGGTATATGCCCAGTAGTGGGATTGCTGGTCATATTATAGTTCTATTTTTAGTTTTCTAAGGAACCTCCATACTGTTCTCCATAGTGGCTGTATCAATTTACATTTCCGACAACAGTGCAAGAGGGTTCCCTTTTCTCCACAGTCTCTCCAGAATTTATTGTTTGTAGATTTTTTGATGATGGCCATTCTGACTGGTATGAGGTGATACCTCATTGTAGTTTTGATTTGCATTTCTCTAATGATTAGTAAAGTTGAGCATCCTTTCATCTGTTTGTTGGCAATCTATATATCTTCTTTGGAGAAATGTCTATTTAGGTCTTCTGCCCATTTTTAGACTGGGTTGTTTGTTTTTTTGATATTGAGCTGCATGAGCTGCTTGTAAATTTTGGAGATTAATCCTTTGTCAGTTGCTTCAATTGCAAATATTTTCTCCCATTCTGAGGGTTGGTTTTTCATCTTGTTTATGGTTTCCTTTGCTGTGCAAAAGCTTTTAAGTTTCATTAGGTCCCACTTGTTTATTTTTGTTTTTATTTCCATTTCTCTAGGAGGTGGGTCAAAAAGGATCTTGCTGTGATTTATGTCACAGAGTGTTCTGCCTATGTTTTCCTCTAAGAGTTTGATAGTGTCTGGCCTTACATTTAGGTCTTTAATCCATTCTGAGTTATTTTCGGGTATGGTGTTAGAGAGTGCTCTAATTTCATTATTTTCCATGTAGCTGTCCAGTTTTCCCAGCACCACTTATTGAAGAGGCTGTCTTTTCTCCATTGTATATGCTTGCCTCCTCAAAGATAAGGTGACCATATGTGTATGAGTTTATCTCTGGGCTTTCTATCCTGTTCCACTGATCTATATTTCTGTTTTTGTGCCAGTACAATATTGTCTTGATTGCTGTAGCTTTGTAGTACAGTCTGAAGTCAGGGAACCTGATTCCTCCAGCTCCAATTTCCTTTCTCAAGACTGCTTTGGCTATTCGGGGTCTTTTGTGTTTCTATACAAATTGTGAAAATTTTTTTTCCAGTTCTGTGAAAAATGCCATTGGTAGTTTGAGAGGGATTGCATTGACTCTGTAGATTGCTTTGGGTAGTATAGTCATTTTCACACAGTTGACTCTCCCAATCCAAAAACATGGTATATATCGCCATCTATTTGCATCATCTTTAATTTATTTCATCAGTGTCTTATAGTTTTCTGCATACAGGACTTTTGTCACCTTAGTTAGGTTTATTCCTATGTATTTTATTCTTTGGCTTGCAGTAGTAAATTGGAGTGTTTCCTTAATTTCTCCTTCAGATTTTCACCATTAGCATATAGGAATGCAAGAGATTTCTGTGCATTAATTTTGTATCCTGCTACTTTACTAAATTCATTGATTAGCTCTAGTAGTTTTCTGGTGGCATCCTTAGGATGCTCTATGTATAGTATCATGTCATCTACAAACAGTGACAGCTTTACTTCTTCTTTTCTGATATGGATTCTTTTATTTCTTTTTCCGCTCTGATTGCTGAGGCTAAAACTTCCAAAACTATGTTGAATAATAGTGGTGACAGTGGGCATTTGTCCTGTTGCTGATTTTAGAGGAAATGGTTTCAGTTTTTCACCATTGAGAATAATCTTGGCTGTGGGTATGTCATATATGGCCTTTATTATGTTGAAGTAAGTTCCCTCTATGCCTACTTTCTGGATGGTTTTTATCATAAATAGGTGTTGAATTTTGTTGAAAGATTTTTCTGCATCTACTGAGATGATCATATGGTTTTTATTCTTCAGTATGTTAATATGGTGTATCACATTGATTGATTTTTATGTATTGAGGAATCCTTGCATTCCTGGGATAAACCCCACTTGATCATGGTGTATGATCCTTTTAATGTGCTGTTGGATTCTGTTTGCTAGTATTTTGTTGAGGATTTTTGCATCTATGTTCATCAGTGATATTGGCCTGTAGTTTTCTCTCTTTGTGACATCTTTGTCTTGTTTTAGTATCAGGGTGATGTTGGCCTTGTAGAATGAGTTTGGGAGTGTTCCTCCCTCTGCTATATTCTGGAAGAGTTTGAGAAGGATAGGTGTCAGCTCTTCTCTAAATGTTTGATAAAACTCGCCTGGTCCTGGGCTTTTGTTTGTTGGAAGATTTTTAATCACAGTCTCAATTTCAGTGATTGTGATTGGTCTGTTTATATTTTCTATTTCTTCCTGGTTCGGTCTCAGAAGGTTGTGCTTTTCTAAGAATTTGTCCATTTCTTCCAGTTGTCCATTTTATTGGCATATAGTTGCTTGTAGTAATCCCTCATGATTCTATTTCTGCAGTGTCAATTGTTACTTCTCCTTTTTCATTTCTAATTCTGTTGATTTGAGTCTTCTCCCTTTTTTTCGTGATGAGTCTGGCAAGTGGTTTATCAATTTTGTTTATCTTCTCAAAGAACCAGCTTTTAGTTTTATTGATCTTTGCTGTTGTTTTTCCTTCACTTCATTTTCATTTATTTCTGACCTGATCTTTATGATGTTTTTCCTTCTAACTTTGGGGTTTTTTTTGTTCTTCTTTCTGTAATAGCTTTAGATGTAAGGTTAGGCTGTTTGAGATTTTTCTTGTTTCTTGAGGTATGATTGTATTACTCTAAACTTCCCTCTTAGAACAGCTTTTTCTGAATCCCACAGGTTTTGGGTCATCATGTTTTCATTTTTATTTGTTTCTAGGTATTTTTTGATTTCGCCTTCGATTTTCTCAGTGATCTCTTGGTTATTTAGTAGTGTATTGTTTAGACTCTATGCGTTTGTAATTTTTACAGTTTTTTTCCTGTAATTGATATCTAGTCTCATAGCATTGTGGTCGGAAAAGACAGTTGATAGGATTTCAATTTTCTTAAATTTACGAAGGCTTGATTTGTGACCCAAGATATGATCTATCCTGGAGAATTTCCCATGAGCACTTGAGAAGAACGTGTATTCTGTTGTTTTGGGATGGAATGTCCTATAAATATCAATTATGTCCATCTTGTTTAATGTATCATTTAAAGCTTGTGTTTCCTTACTTATTTTCATTTTGGATCACCTGTCCATTGATGAAAATGGGGTGTTAAAGTCCCCTACTATTACTGTGTTCCTGTTGATTTCCCCTTTTATGGCTGTTAGCATTTGCCTTATGTATTGAGGTGCTCCTATGTTGGGTGCATAAATATTTACAATTGTTACATCTTCTTCTTGGATTGATCTGTTGCTCATTATGTAGGGTGCTTCTTTGTCTCTTGTAATAGTCCTTATCTTAAAGTCTACTTTGTCTGATATGAGAATTGCTACTCCAGCTTTCTTTTGATCTCCATTTGCATGGAGTATCTTTTTCCATCCCCTCACTTTCAGTCTATATGTGTCCCTAGGTCTGAAGTGGGTCTCTTGTAGACAGCCTGTATATATATGAGTCTTGTTTTTGTATCCATTCAGCCAGTCTATGTCTTTTGGTTGCAGCATTTAATCCATTTACTTTAAGGTAATTATCGATATGTATGTTCCTATTCCCATTTTCTTAATTGTTTTGGGTTTGTTTTTGTAGGTCTTTTCCTCCTCTTGTGTTTCCTGCCTAGAGAAATTCCTTTAGCACTTGTTGTAAAGCTGGTTTGGTGGTGCTGAATTCTCTTGACTTTTGCTTGTCTGTAAAGGTTTTAATATCTCCATTGGATCTGAATGAGATCCTTGCTGGGCAGAGTAATCTTGGTTGTAGGTTTTTCCCTTTCATCATTTGAAATATGTCCTGCCACTCCCTCTGGCTTGCAGAGTTTCTGCTGAAAGATCAGCTGTTAACCTTTTGGGGATTCCCTTGTATGTTATTTGTTGCGTTTCCCTTGCTGCTTGTAATATTTTTTCTTTGTATTTAATTTTTGACAGTTTGATTAGTATGTGTCTTGGTGTGTTTTTCCTTGGATTTATCCTGTATGGAACTCTCTATGCTTCCTGGACTTGGGTGGCTATTTCCTTTCCCCATGTTAGGGAAGTTTTCAACTATAATCTCTTCAAATATTTTCTCAGACCGTTTCTTCTTCTCTTCTTCTTGTGGGACCCATATAATTTGAACGTTGGTGTGTTTAATGTTGTTCCAGAGGTCTCTGAGACTGTCCTCAATTCTTTTCATTCTTTTTTCTTTATTCTTCTCTGCAGTAGTTATTTCCACTATTTTATCTGCCAGGTCACTTATCCTTTCTTCTGCCTCAGTTATTCTGCTATTGATTCCTTGTAGAGAATTTTTAATTTCATTTATTGTGTTGTTCATCATTGTTTGTTTGCTCTTTAGTTCTTCTAGGCCCTTGTTTAATATTTCTTGTATTTTCTCCATTCTGTTTCCAAGATTTTGGATCATCTGTACTAGCATTACTATCATCTTTACTATCATTTTTTAGGTAGACTACCTATTTCCTCTTCATTTGTTTGGTCTGATGGGTCTTCTTCATCTGCTGTGTGTTTCTCTGTCTTCCCATTTTGCTTAACTTACGGTGTTTGGAGTCTCCTTTTTACAGGCTGTAGGTTTGTAGTTCCCGTTGTTTTTGGTGTCTGCCCCCAGTGAGTAAGGTTGGTTCAGTTGCTTGTGTAGGCTTCCTGGTGGGGGGGACTGGTGCCTGTGTTCTGGTAGGTGGGGCTGGATCTTGTCTTTCTGGTGGGCAGGGCCATGTCCAGTGGTGTGTTTTGGGGTGTCTGTGAACTTAGCATGATTTTAGGCAGCCTCTCTGCTAATGGGTGGGGTTGTGTTCCTGTCTTGCTAGTTGTTTGGCATGGGGCGTCCAGCACTGGAGCTTGCTGGCCGTTGGGTGGAGCTGATCTTTGTGTTGAAACAGAGATCTCTGGGAGAGCTCTTGCCAACTGATACCAAGTGGGGCAGGGAGGTCTCTGGTGTTCCAACGTCCTGAACTCAGCCTTCCCACCTCAGAGGTTCAGGCCTGACACCAGACCAGAGCACCAAGACCCTGTCAGTCTCACAGTTCAGAAGAAAAGAGAGAAAAAAAAGAAAAACAAATAATTTGAAATAAGTAAAAAGTAAAAGAAAATAATTAAAATAAAAAAATATTAAAGTAAAAGAAAATCAAAGTAATTAAAAAAAAGAAGAGAGCAACCAAAAATAAACGAATCCACCAATGATAATAAGTGCTAAAAACTATACTAAGATAAACATAAAAATCAGAAGCAAGTCAGTCACAGACAGCTAACCCGAAGTCTACAGTTGCTCCCAAAGTCCACCACGTCAGTTTTGGATTGATTCATTGTCTATTCAGGTATTCCACAGATGCAGGGTACCTCAAGTTGATTGTGGGGATTTAATCCACTGCTCCTGAGGCTACAAGGAGAAATTTCCCTTTCTCTTCTTTGTTCGCACAGCTCCTGGGGTTCAGCTTTGGTTTTGGCCCCACCTCTGCATGTAGGCTGCCCTCAGGCTTCTGTTCCTGCCCAGATAGGATGGGGTTAAAGCAGTGGCTGATTAGCGGGCTCTGGCTCACCCATGCCGGGGGGGAGGGAGGGGTACTGTAGTTATAGTTGGAATGTGGGGCGAGCCTGCTGCAGCAGAGACTAGTGTGATGTTCCAACAGCCCAAGGCATGTCGCGTGTTCTCCTGGGGAAATTGTCCCTGGATCACAGGACCCTGGCAGTGGCAGGCTGCACAGGCTCCTGGGGAGGGGTGTGCATGTTGATAGTGACCTGTGCTTGCACACAGGATTCTTGGTGGCTGCAGCAGCAGCCTTAGCATTTCATGCCCGTCTCTGAAGTCTGAGCTGATAGCTGCAGCTCGCGTCCATCTCTGGAGCTCGCTTAGGTGTTGCTCTGCCTTCTGTGGGCAGACAGTGAAGGAATCCCCTTTACTTGCACACCCCAAAACAATGGGCTCTTGCCTTTTAGGCAGGTCCAGAGTTTCTCCCAGACTCCCTCCCTGCTAGCTGTGGCTCACTAGCCCCCTTCAGGCTGTGTTCACGCAGCCAACCCCAGTCCTCTCCCTGGGATCTGACCTCCAAAGCCCAAGCCTCAGCTCCCAGCCCCCACCCGTCCTGGCAGGTGAGCAGACAAGCCTCTCAGGCTTCTGAGTGCTGGTTGGCAGCAATCTTCCGTGCGAGAATCTCCCCACTTTACTCTCTACACCCCTGTTGCTGCGCTCTCCTCTGTGGCGCAAAAGCTTCTCCTCCGCCACCCCGTCTGCACCAGTGAAGGGGCTTCCTAGTGTGTGGAACCTTTTCCTCCTTCACAGCTCCCTCCCAGAGGTGCAGGTCCCATCCCTATACTTTTGTGTCTGCTTTTTTTTTTCTTTTGCCCTACCCAGGTATGTGGGGAATTTCTTGCCTTTTGAGAAGTCTGAGGTCTTCTGCCAACGTTCAGCAGGTATTCTGTAAGAGTTGTTCCACATGTAGATGCAATTTTTATGTATTTGTGGGGAGAAAGGTGATCTCCACGTCTTACTCCTCCACCATCTTGAAGGTCCACCCCTATTCCAGTTTTTAACGTCTCTATCTTATTAGCATTTATCTTCCAAGAAAGATTTGACTGAAAATATGAATTCTGGACTTTATCTAAATTAAGTATTTATCTTACTAGGTAGGTCTATGTTTAAGTGCACAAAATTAAAAAAAAAAAATGTCTGGACTAATTTGTGTCTCTTGTCATTTCTGGTACCTTGTAGCACAGAAAGGCACACACACCCAACTTTTCTTCTCAGTAATCTCTTTTCTCTAGTTTAATTTAACCTTGAATAATGCCAAACTAAATTTCAGATCTTCAAACAAATCTTCAGAAGATAACTATCCTTCCTCTTACATTATTTTATACTTCCTGAAGATCCTTTTAAAAGGATGAGAGGACTGGCCGTTTTACTAAAACTTTATACAGTGATTTTTTTTAAGTTGAGGTACAGGCTGAATAGTTATATTCATGAGTATTTATTTTCTGATGTGATTTATTTACTTATTTTTCAGTGTTGTGAAAATTGTTGATAATTCTGTCATAAAATTATGTTAACATAAATAACTTTATATAAAAATTTCTACTGTAAATGATAACTAGAGAAATGTGTACTTATGCTGTTTGTGAGTACACACACTTGCATACACACACACACATGCAGACACATCTAGACCACAGTTTAACTGTTAAAAGAGATTACACTACTTTTTTAAAAAGTCAATATCCCTGATGAACATAGATGTAAACATTTTCAACAAACTATTAGAAAAGCAAATTCAACAATATACTGAAAGGATTATACACCATAATAAAGTAGACTGTATTCCAGGGTTGCAAGGATGCTTTAACATCCACAAATCAATCAATGTAATACACCATGTTAACAAAATGAAGGCTATAAAACATATAATCATTTCAAAAGATGCAGAAAAATTATTGAAAATTCAACATACATTCATAATAGAAAAAACTCTCAAAAAAGTAAGAGGGAACATACCTCAACATAATACAGGCTATATATGACAAGGCCAAAGCTAGCATCATACTCAATAGGGAAAAAGGAAAGTTTTCTGTTTTTTGTTTTTAGTAATATCAGCAACAAGACAAGGATTCTCACTCTCATCATTTTTAGTCAACACATTATTAGAAATTATGGCTACAGCAAATAGACAAGAAAAAGAAATAAAAGGTATCCACCAGACAAAGACACTACAAAAAAAGGACAATTACAGGCCAATATCTTTGGTGAATATAGATGCAAAAATCCTCAACAGAATATTAGCAAACCATATCCAACAATACATAAAAAGGATCATATGCCATGACGAAGTTAAATTTATTCCAGGGTGACAAGGATGGTTCAACATATACAATCAATGTGATACACTACAATAACAAAGGAGAAACAAAAACATACGATCATTTCAATAGATGCAGAAGAAGCACTGACAAAATTCAACATGATAAAAACCCTCATCAAAGTGGGTATAGAGGGAACATATCTCAACACAATAAAGGCTATTTATGACAAATCTACAGCCAACATAATACAAATCCACAGCTTTTCATAATGGTGAAAAGCTGAAAGCCTTCTCATTAAATTCAGGAAAAAGACAAGGATGCCCACTCTCAGCAGTTCTATTCAACATATTACTGGAAGTCCTAGCCACAGCAATTAGACAAGAAAAAGAAATAAAAGGCATCCAAATTTGAAGAAAAGATGTAAAGCTGTCATGAACTGCAGATGGCATGATAATCTATATAGAGAACTGTAAAGTCTCTACCCAAAAACTATTAGAACTAATAAATTAATACAGCAAGGTTGCAGGATACAAAATAAATATAGAGAAATCTGTTGCATTTCTATACACTAGCAATGGAATATCAGAAAGAGAAAGTAAAACACAACCCCAATTAAAATTACATTAAAAAATACCTAGGAATAAAGTTATCCAAGGAGGTGAAAGACCTATACTCTGGAAACTATAAAACATTGAAGAAAACTGAAGATGATTCAAAGAAATGAAAAGATATGCTATGCTCTTGGATTGAAGAATTAATATTATTAATAGGGCCATACTACCTAAAGCAATATACAGATAAAATGCAATCCCCATCAAAATAGCCATGACATTTTCCACAGAACTAGAACAAATAATCCTAAAGTTTATATGGAACCACAGAAATCCCAAATTGACAAAGAAGTCCTGAGAACAAAGAACAACCAGGAGTTATAACTCTTCCAGACTTCAGAATATACTACAAAGCTACAGTAATCAAAATAGCATGGTATTGGCACAAACACAGTCATATAGACCAATGAAGCAGAACAGAGAGTACAGAAATAGATCACACACATATGGTCAATTAATCTATGACAAAGGAGGCAAAACTATATCAATACAGTGGAGAAAAGACAGTCTCTTAAACAAGTGGTGCTGGGAAAACTGCACAGTCACATGTAAAATAAGGAGATTAGAACATTCCCTCACACCATATAGAAAAATAAACTCAAAACTGTTTAAATACCTAAATGTAAGACCTGAAAGAGTAAAACTCCTAGAAATGAACATAGGTGGAACACTTTGACATAAATCAAATCAATATTTTATTAGATCAGTTTCCTAAGGCACAAGAAATAAAAGCAAAACTAAATAAACGGTTTATATAACTAAATAAATAAAAGCAAAACCTAATTAAATTTAAAAACTTTTGCACAGCAAAGGAAACCATCAACAAAACAGAAGGATAACCTATGGAATGGGAGAAAATATTCACAAATGATGTGACCAACAAGGGTTTAATCTCCAAAATATGCAAACAGCTCGTACAACTTAATAGCAAAACAAAACAGAAAAAAACAACTTAATCAAAAAATGGGCAGAAGACCTAAATAGATATTTCTCCAAAAAGACTACAGATGGCCAACTGGTACATGAAAAAATGCTCAACCTTGCTAATAATTAGAGGAATGCAAATCAAAACCACAGGATGTCACCTCACACCTGTCAGACTGGCTATCATCAAGATGTCTACAAATAATAAATGGAGAGGGTGTGGAGAAAAGGGAACCCTCATACACTGTTGATGGGAATCTAAGTTGGTGCAACCACTTACATGGAAACAGTATGGATGTTCCTTAAAAAATAAAAATAGAGTTACCATATGATCCAGCAATCTCATTCCTGGGCATAAATCCAGAAAAGACAAAAACTCTAATTCAAAAAGATAGATGCACTCTCCAATGTTCATAGCAGCACCATTTAGAATAGCTAAGCCATGGAAGCAACCTAAGTGTCCACAGGCAGATAAATGGATAAAGAAGATGTGGTATTTATCAATGGAATATTACTCAGCCATAAAAAGAATGCAGTACTGCCATTTACTGAAACATGAACAGACCTAGAGACTATTACAGTAAGTGATGTAAATCAGAGAAAGACAAATACTTTATGACAGCACTTATATGTGTAATCTAAAAAAAATAAAAATGAATTTACAGAACAGAAACAGTTTCACAGATATAGAAAACAAACTTATGGTTGCCAAAGGTGAGAGGGAAGCAGGGAGGCACAAATCAGGGGGATTAACAGATACAAACTACTTTTATGAATTAGACAAGCAACAAGGACACACTGTATAGAACAGGGAATTATAACCATTATCTTTTAATAACTTATAATGGAATATAAACTGTAAAAATACTCACTATGTAATACATCTGAAACTAACACAATACTGTAAATCAACAATACTTCAATAAAAAATTAAATGAAATACTAAAAATAAAAAAAAATAAAGGCATCCAAATCAGAGAGAAAAAAGTACAATTGTTTGTATTTGCAGAGGATATGATATTATACATAGAAAACCTTAAATACTCCACTAAAACTTTTAGAACTAATAAATAAATTTAGTACAGTTTCAGGATACAAAATTACTACACAAAAATGAGTTGTGTTTCTATACCCTAAAAACAAACTTACAGAAAGATAAATTAAGAAAACAATACCAGTTACAATTACATCAAAAACAATAAAATACTTAGAATTTAACCAAGGTGGTGAAAAACCTGTACACTGAAGACTGTAAAACATTAATGAAACAAATTGAAGACACAAGTAAGTGGAAAAATATTCTATGCTTATGAACTTGAAGAATTAATATTGTCAACATGCTCACGATACTGAAAGCAATCTACAGACTCAATGCAATTCCCATCAAAATTCCAATGGCATTTTCCACTGAAATAGAACAATCAATCCTAAATTTTGTATGGAACTTCAAAGGATCACTAATAGCCAAAGTAATCTTGAGATAGGAGGACAAAGCTGTGAGCACCACACTTACTACTTCAAGCTATACTACAAAGTTATAATGTTGAAAACAATATGGTATTGGTATAAAAACAGACAATCAGTGAAACAGAATAGAGATCTCAGAAACAAACCCACACATTTATAGTCAGTTAACTTAAGACAAATGAGCCAAGAACATACAATGGGGAAAGGACAGTCTCTTCAATAAATAGTGTTGGGAAAACTGGACAACCACATGCGAAAGAATGAAACTGGACCACTATCTTGCACTATACCAAAAATTAACTGAAAATGGATTAAAGACTTGAATGTAAGACCTAAAATCATAAAAATCCTAGAAGAAAACAGGTGGTATGCTCCTTGACATAGGTCTTGGCCATGATTTTTTGAATCTGCCTGCAAAAGCAAAGGTAACAAAAGCAAAAATAAACAAGTGGGACTATTTCAAACTAAAAAGAAAGAAACCATCAACAAAATGAAAGGCAATCTACAAAATGGGGTAAAATATTTGCAAATCATATATATATGATGAGGGGTTAATATTCAAAATATGTAAAGAACTCATACAACTCAATAGCAAAACACATACACACATAATCTGATTAAAAATTTGGCAGAGGATCTGAACAGACATTTTTCTAAAGGAGATACACAGATGGCCAATAGATACATGAAAAGATGGTCAAAGTCACTAATCATTAGGGAAATGCAAATCAAAACCATAAAGAGACATCAACTCACACTTACTAGAATGGCTATCATCAAAAAGACAAAAAATATCAAGTGTTGTCTAGGAGAAAAGGGAACCCTTTTCCACCTTACTTGGTGGAAAAGTAAATTGGTGCAGCTATTATGGAAAACAGTATGGAGGTTCCTCAAAACTACCACATGATGCATCAATTCCACTTCTAGGTATGTATCTAAAGGAAACAAAAACACTAATTCAAAATGGTATCTGCATCCCATGTTCATAGCAGCACTACTCACAATAGACAAGGCATGGAAACAACCTAAGTGTTCATGGATGGATGAATGGATAAAGAAGATGTGATATATATACATATATATAGTATAAAGATTAGTAAATAGGTGGAGGAGGAAGAGGGTGAAGAGGAAAAAGGGGAGAAGGGGAGGAAGAAGACAGAAAAAGGGTAGAAAACGGTTGTTAACTACCTCCTTAATAAACATGGAGAAAGTGTTATGACATTCTCAAAGAGACCTCTGGACTTAGGATCAAAGAAGCCAGACTTAGTCTTATCTCTGACACTTATTTGATGAGAACTATAACCTTTCTGAGCTTTGAATTATATAAATGTGGAAAATGAACATAATAGAGACGACCACTCAGGATTGCTTTAAGGGTTAAAGAACTACTGTATACCGTAGGTGTATTTTACATATAAGCTTTTTATTACATACAACTCTCTTATAAATCCAACTCCTAGAACCTTTTTTAAATTATTCAATTAAAAAAAAGAAGTCTAACAAACTGAGAGAAGGTTCTATGATCTTGATAGTCATTCATATTTGGTCAGAGACTAAGTTCACTGGCCTGTCGTTTATTCTGCAGAGGGCCTCTCAGAATGAATTTTAACTGCCCCATTACCTGGTATCACTAAACTCAGAAGATACCTCTGTAAAATGCAGAAAATCCTCCTGCTGCTGTCTCTGCCTGCCTTTCACATCTCTACATTAGTATCCACAAGACTTTATGACTATTTCATTCTTTCCATTTATGGCCAAGAATAATATAAAAATGACGTTCTACCATAGGGCTCAATGGTAACAAACTTTAAACTTCATTGTTACCACTGTTGTTCCTCCCTAGGGAATTTGGATAAGAGATCAGATTCTGACAGGAGAATCATCTCCCAGTAATTTAACAAAGGCTTTATTCTATTTGAACTTAATGGGGAGCTAATGATTTTGACAAGAATAATCCCCTGTCTTAGATAGCCTTATGAGATTCTTTTCATTTTAAAGTCAAGCTCTTTTGATTACAGGTGTAAGGTCTCCCACAATGCTAGTTATAAGTTCATCTTTTCAAATAGAAAATGAAAGTGTGAGGGCTTGATTGCCTTGTCATTTAACAGCATTATTACTATGAGAAACATTTTCTCCAACTAGTCCAGCAGAAACAAGAAAGCAATACATTTTTTGGCTTGAAATTCTCAATATTTTTTCCATTTCCATCATATCACTTTGAAAGAGAGTAGCACCTTTGAAGAAATATTGTGTAAATAAAATAAAATCATTTAAAAATGCAGCACCCAGAAAAATAAAGATCCAAGGACAAACAAGGAGGAAGGGGAAATACCTCATAGTAACAATGATTGACCAGTCATTAGCACTGTACAAGTATCTTTCCAATCTCCCACAGTTGAGGAAAAAAGTGCCACACATACATCAAAAGATGTTCTGGGCATAAAGAGGCATATAGAGAAGAAGAAGGAAATGAGCAACTGGGACAAGATAACAGAGGTCCTCAGCAAACAGAATCTGCCACACTAATCTCCACTCAAGAGTCCTAGGAAAACCGAATTCACAGTAAGTACTGTGCAGTTTGGCTCTAGGAATTAGCAGTGTTCGTATTAGACCAAGGGCAATAATGCCAAGTTTTATTAAGCTGTAATCTAGAAAGTGGTTCCACAAAAGGGAGTTGTAGAGATTATGAAGAGATGCCAAATCTGGGGGCTCAGAAGCCTTGCTGCCTGCACTGGGCAGTGACTTGGCAGGGACGTAGTAAGTAAATACCTCTTATTTTCATATGACTGAATGAGGTTGTCATGAAAAGCACTGAGACATTGTATCTCTAGATCATTTCCTAGTCTCTAGACCTAAATATTTTTCCATTACTGCATAGATCTAGATTTTTAATAGTGCCTCTGTATTAGTCAGCTAACACAGCCATAACAAAATACCACAGACTGGGTGGCTTAAAAAACAGAAACTTATTTCCTCACAGTTCTGGAGGCTGGAAGGCAGAGATCAAGGTGTCAGCGGGGTTTATTTCTCTTAAGGCCTCTCTTCTTGACTTGCAGTTGGCTGTTTTCTCACTGTGGCCTCACATAGTCTTTTCCTCTTCTTATAAGGAAGGACACCAGTCATACTGGATTAGAGTCCCTCAAAGGGGCTCTTGATTCAGACCCTCAAAGTCCCTCATCTGAGTGAGGGAGTCCTCTAATTGATCTGCCTACCTCGACTCCACTTGTTCCATCGTCACCAAAGTAATCTCTCTAAAATCCAAATTTTACCATGTCTCACTCTTATTTCAAAGTCTACAGTAGCTCCCTAATGACCATGGGGATAAAATTTAAAGTCTTTTCATTACATGGTCTCTTCCTCTGCTTCTAAGAACATCAGTCATATTGCATTAGATCCCTAACCTTGCGACCTCATTTAACCTAAGTTACCTCTTTAAAGGTCCTATCCCCAAATATAGCTACACTGGGGCTTAGGGCCTCAACATATGAATTGGGGAAAGGGGGAGGGCACAATTAGGTCCAAAACAGTTTTCTTTGAAGATGACCTTCAAAGCAGAATAATACATTGGAAATAGGATATACCTGGGTGTCAGACAAAACAGGGTATGAATTCTAGCTGGCCATTTACTATTCTAAATTTAAGTTATTTTGGACAAGAGAACAAATCTTTCTCTGTAACAATGCGTTGTCCATAACTGCATAGCCGGTTTGTTATGAAGACTTAAGAAATCGAGTATTAAAACTATCATAACAGTACTTGATAGCTGAGAGTTGTAAAAATTTCTCTCTGATGTTTATCTTTTAAGCTGGTGGGGTCTCAGCATTACCCTGAAGGCCCAGAGTGCCATTCTTTGTGACATATATCTTGAATTGCTAACAATGAACATTTTAATCAATCTGGGCAATTTTTGCACTGTAGATACACCTCCGGCTATCAAAAAACAAACCAAAACAAAAACTAATGATCGTTAACTTCTGATATTTTCCAGACTAAATTTGGACTTTCTAGAACAGGATTTATGTGGATAAACTGGACTCATCCATTCTGTTACTGAAACATTTGACAGACATTAATTAGATCAGCTATGTGTGAGGCACTGTACTAGGAATTATATTAATACAAAGACACCTAAGTTATATTGTTTATTCTCAATCAAGCTAGAAAAAAATGAATTATGAACACAAATATGCTCAAAGCAATAAGAAAGGACAAGGGTTAGAAGATAAGAGCTAGCTTATTAGGATGGTTTTAATAAAGAGATCAAATTTAAAGTAAGTCTTTATGGGCAATTTTTAAAAAATAGGTAAGTGGTGGAGAGAGGCCAATAAAAGAATGATGAATTCTTTGAAACTTTTTCCCACTTTAAGTATAAAGCAGAAGCCTTTATTCTCTCTCATGTGGCTCTTTCAGAAGGTACAGACATTGGCCCTCTTATCCAACTTTCAGAAAGTAGAGGTCATAATAAAGGCTTGGAAGAGGAACAGTGAGAAGTGTTTGAGGAGCAGTTTACATATAGAAATAAGAATGATACTTCAAAGGTTAGTTCAAGTACTCAGGAGCTCTTTTGAGAGATGAACTTTGTACTTGTCAAAATATCCTAAAACAACTTAAATCTCATGTTTTTATTTGTTGAGATTAGGTCACTTACCTTACAAATGCTTCATTTAAAAACCTGCTGATAAGAGCCCCACTTTCAGACCCTGTAAACTGTAACTGGAGAAGGTGCCCATATGGTTTCATTTATTTAAAAACTAAATCACTGTGATAAACTTACATTCATTAGAATCCCAAGGGAATAAGAGCTTTTGAGTATTACTGTAGCTTTCTTATAATGCAAAACATTTGAGCAAAATTAAACTGTTTCATTTTTCCTTCTGCTTAACAAGGATTCACACTGAAATAGATCAAAAGTTGTATTATGTCTTTCTCTAGATCAAATAATGTTGACATACATTTCAACAGAGTGCTCTTAATTCTAACATCCAAGGGCCATATTGTATACTTGAGTAGAGCAAAGTGACGTAATTTTATAATACAATAAGCACATATGGTTATTCTCGAGGGTAAAAGCCTATTTTTTCATTATTTTTCAAGAACTTCTCCTACAATATCTTTATTCTTAACCATTAACATTGTTAGGGACATTCTGTAGTCTCTAAAAGGTGATTTTGTTTTCTACTCTTGGGGAAGAGTACCCTCAGGACATTTTCATGTGAGGCAAATCCAAATAAGCTGACATTGTGAGGAGTTTTTGTTTGTTTGTTTTTGTTCTTTTAGCAGCATGTCATACAATGTATCAGGTACACTGAAACTGAAGGGAGGTTTATACATTTAGGTGAGAAAATGCATGCACAGTTATGTCAGACCAGTATCCTCTTGGGAGCTGCTTGGTAAACAAAATTGTTACAAATGAATTTGACCTTAAATAAGGAAGCATATTTTTATCAATCAACTGTAACCAACATTGACTTTGGGGATTAGCCAAATTTTTGCATACATATTTAGCTAGTGCTTTTTCTCTCAACTGAGAAAGTGCTTTTTCTCTCAACTGAGAAAGTTATGATGTACATCCTCATCCTCTTGACATTCTACCTACAGGCCTTGCTGTTTCAAGTAAAATTAAAGAAAACCTACACATCTCCACCCATGCCTACTCCTTCATTGTTTATTATTCAATGATTCAATGGAATATCATATGAGGGTTTTGTTTCATGCATGCAAGGAATAACGATGGCCTTGTATACTGTGTGTTTCCAAGGATTTAGAGTGAGAATTGTCTTCAAAATTGTCTTCAAAAACACTCTGTCTAAAGAACCTCATTTTCTGAGGATCTATAAGACATAAGAAAATGATTTCATAGAGCTCCTTCATTCCCTCTTCCTTTTCTTAAAGCTTTGCTCTTCGTTGAGATCTTCATTAATTCATTAAACAAATTTTTATTAACTTCATTTATTTATAAACTTTAATTACTTATAAAGTATGTGCCATAAAAAAAATACCATGTGGCAGATTAGTGTTAGGATCGGAGAATTAAGGGCAAACAAGGCAGTTCCTGATGTTACAGACCTCAGTACTCTCAGTTAAAGCCTTTGTGGGGTCAGTCCTCATCTAGTTACCCAAATCATTTCAGCAACCCTTAGCTGTTTGAGTTAGTATTGAATACATTAAAAAAATAAATACATTGGCTCAGAACACTAAAAATTCCAGAAATCAGGCACAGCTTTCTTCAAGGGGTGAATATCATCAGAGCTCAGCTTTTCTAAATTTCATAGCTCTGACTTTGGCTGTACTGGTTTAATAGTTACACTCCATAAAGGATTTCCCAACAGCTGAAAGTTTAGATAATCTAAAGAAAGAATACAAGCTCTTCTTCTAACAATATCAAAAATAGTTCATTGCTGCTCGTTGGTTTTAAGTAGCTCATAGGCCCATCTCGGAACCAACAGCTCTGGTCATTGTAAATATAATTTTGTGACTGGCCAGACTGTGTGTTCACCCCTGGGGCCATAAGCAAGGTAAAATCCACCAGAAGTAGGTGAGCTGAAAGTTATGACAGCCATGAAGGTGCACCACTCAGAGCTCTTAGTGAAGGTGCATAATTGACTGACAATCCCAGATGCTGCCCCTTTGGATTTACCACCGCATCTCTGCTGCGACCATGCTTCACATGTGTTCATCCCAGAGAGATGCTGAACCCAATGAGGAGCAGGGGGACTAGTGCAGTCCTAGGAGACAGAGGACTCCTTTAATGGGTGGCATTGGCTCAGGTATCCCCTATTGGCTTAGATGAACCTTTTTTAGAATGATGCTATGGTCTGAGACTCTTCCTGTTCCATTCCTCTTTCCTCAACCCCATACCATAGGTGCCAAACTAATGGCAGTCTGAAAGTTCTCCTCGCTTTTTCTCTCACCCTCCTCCAATAAATCTCCTGCATGCTTAATCTTGTTTTAGTGTCATCTTCTTGGAGGACCCAGATTAATGCAAGAATGTATAAAAAAAAGTGATCTTCCAGTGAAAAATTTGGGTTCTATTGGCAAGAGGGTGGTGTATAGAACCTGTGAGGCAAAAATAATAGATATGAACTCGGGTGTACCTACAAAATGACCTCTCATGTTTTAAATAAACATTTGTTCTCTATATGTTCTTATGAATTTCCTCCAAACATCAAACAATTTTGCTGCATTGTCTCCCTGAGGTTAAAAGTGCCTTTAAAGAGAGGATTATATGCCTTTGTTTCCCTATAAACCTTTTGCAACCATAACAATGATAAGTTACAAAATATATGCTCATGAAAAAAGGTTTTAGCTGTCTGGAAGGTCCTCTGGATTAATAAAACACTAAATAACCATTATTTTATCAAAATACCTATGATGAAGAATCCTTTCCAGGTTGTAAGGTTATCTTGGCAACTATTTGATTTACATCTTTCTTACTGCGCACACCTGGAATTTTCTCTGTTGGTTTTGAAATATTGTAAAAATTGTCCCCCAAAAATCCTAGAATATAAAAATAAAAAGAAAATTCCCCAATCCTTTCATATCTCTGAAGCATATAGATGAATACACAGTAACCTTTTTTCCATTGGTCTTTTATGCCTCAGACAGTATGAAAGTGAATTCTAAAAACTTATATTTTAAAATCTGTAGTCGACAAAGCAATCTCACCTACATTATCTAGGCGTTTGGTAGGGAAAGCAGCTATTTTAGTATATTTTATAAGAAAGAAAATTTAAATAGAAAGTAAATGACTTGTTCAAAGCCACACAACTAATCCTAGCAGTATGTTCTTCTGACTTCTAGACTTGTAAAGGAAATTACATCACCTCCTCTCAAATTAACGTTTTGGGCGCCCACAGGAGGCAACACCCCTTCTACGGGGATCCCCTTGTCAAAATTGGCATTGACTACTGAAGCCTGGAAATTTTAGAAATATTAACATCAGAAAATATTAAACCAGTGGATTTTTTACACCTTAAGTCCTGTTCCTTAGAAGCTTTCTACTTCTGAGCCTGAGCCCTGAATTTTCTCAATCCCGGGTAAGAGAGGACAGACATGTTTCCCTTTAACCAATGTAATGAGATTTATGAATGGGCAAAAGGATAGATTTCTCTAGTACAGCACTTTTCTAGTACACCATAGTACAGCAAATACTAAGCCAGAGGTGTGCTTCCCTAGAACAGAACACATGTTTAATATAGAGAAGCAAAAGAAAATCTCTACCTATCTGATATAGGAAAATTTGGGGGGAAAAGAGAGGAAGTCTTTTTACTTTGCTGTATCTGAGTTTTTCCTCTGTGAAATGAGCCTATTTTGACCTAGTCTGTCATGAAATAAATTCTATAAAATCTGGATAAGGCATCATACCTACAGTTCTACTTCTTTTTCCTTGGCAATGTTTCGTAATGCTTACTCAATGACCAATTTTGTTATGAACTTTTTCACCAGCATACTTCACTCCCATAGATCATTTATACAATACCTAAATAGAAATAAAAAGTAGAGATTTGTTTTTCTACAGTAGATATTTGTTTTTCTACATTAAGTCCTTGAATTTTTTTTTTTTTAATGAAGTATTTTAGAAAAATTCATTGCCTGGTAGTTTTCAGCTAAAGTCTGTGTCTGAAAGTCATTAGCAGAATGTTCTTACTGTTATGTATTATTCCTGTTCAGACTACTTCTTTTCTACTGAAAATGAATGGGTCAAAGCCACTAATTCCACTGACTGCAGCATTTCTCAGTCAGATCAATGTGGTGCATTTTTTATGATAGGCACTTAGGCTGCTTCCATATCTTGGCTATTATAAATAATGCTGCTATGAACACTGGGATGCATATGTCTTTTCAAATTCGTGTTTTTGTTTGCTTAGGAGTGGAATTGCTGGATCATATGGTAGTTCTATCTTAATTATTTGAAGAACCTCTACACAGTTTTCCATAATGGCTATACCAATTTACATTCCCACCAACAGTGAACAAGGGTTCCCTTTTCTCCACATTTTCACCAACACTTGTTATTTCTTGTCTTTTTGATGATAGCCATCTGACTGGTGTGAGGTCAGCATTATCATATACCAATACCAGACAAAGGCACTACAAAAAAAAGAAAATTACAAGCTAATATCCCTGATGAACATATATGCAAAATTCCACAACAAAATATTGGGAAGCCAAATTCAATGATACACAAAAAGGATCATACATCATGATCAGGTGGGCTTTATTCTAGGGATGCAAGGATGGTTCAATATCCACAAATCAACCAATGTGATACACCACATTAATAAACAAAGGATAAAAATCACATGATCTTATCAATAGATGCAGAGAAAGCACCTGACAAAATTTAACATCCTTTCAATAATAAAAACTCTCAAAGAAGTTGGTATAGAGGGAATATACCTTAACATAATAAAGGTCATTTATGACAAACTCACAGCTAACATCACATTCAATGGTAAAAAGCTGAAAGATTTTCCTCTAATATCAGGAACAAGACTAGGATGCCCACTCTCATCATTTCTTTTTAATATAGTATTGGAAGTCCTAGACACAGCAATCAGATAAGAAAAAGAAATAAAAGGCATACAATTTGGAAGGAAAGAATTTAAACTGTCACTATTTGTAGATGACTTGATACTATATGTAGAAAACCCTGAAAACTCTACCATAAAACTATTAACACTAATAAAATTCAGTAAAGTTGCAGAATGCATTATTTAAAATATGAAGTATGTTGCATTTCTATACATTGATAATGAACTATCAGAAAGAGAAATCAAGAAAGCAATCCCATTTACAACTGCATCAAAAATAATAAAATAACTAGAAATAAATTTAATCAAAATTGTACTCTGAAAACTATAATACATTAATGAAGGAAATTGAAGACAATACAAATAAATGGAAACAGATCCCTTGTTCATGGATTGGAAGAATGAATATTGTTAATATGTCCTTATGTCCTTACTACCCAAAGCAATCTATACAGTAAATGCAATCCCTATCAAAATACCAAAAACATTTTCATAGAACTAGAACAAATCATCCTAAAATGTTTATGGAACCACAAAAGACCCCAAACAGCAAAGCAATCTTGAGAAAAATGAACAAAGCTGGAGGAATCATGCTCCCTGACTTCAGACTACACTACAAAGCTACAGTAATCAAAACAGTATGTTACCGGCTCAAAAACAGAGATATAGATCAATGGCATAAAGAGCACAGAAATAAATCCACACACTTATGGTCAATTAATCTATGATGAAGGAGGCAAGAATATAAAATGGGGAAAAGACAGTTTCTTCAATAAGTGGTGCTGGGTAAACTTGACAGCTACATGTAAAAGAATGAACAAAGAACATTTTCTCACACCACATACAAAAATAAATTCTCCCTAATAATATGAACCAGCCTGTCATTCACAGGATGTAACAGGTATTCATGATTCTTGGTGTTTGCTTATGTTTTTTCTTGCACTAGGAATATGTTACTCCTCCATTTTTCACTTGACTCCTATGTCCTCATCTTTTAAGACTCACAGCAGTTGCCATCCTTTCCAGAATATTTTCCCTGAATCTTAGATTGGGACTAAATATGCTTCTCCTGGTCTCCTTACATACAGTTTTCAAGAGAATTAATTGTTTTATCCTAGATGTTATGTTTATAAAATCTTCCTCCCCAGTTAGACTGTAAGCTACCTGAGGGCAAGAATTTTGCTATTTCATGTGTGTCATCCTACCACTGCCAGGGGTACTGTCTATGATAATATAGAATTTCAAAAAAACCCATTATTTGAACATATACTGAACTTTCTAAAGTAAATTATCTGAGTCCATGATAGACTAGAGATTAAGTCTCAGCCAATTTCAGGCTTTTCTTGTACTATATCTTGGGTTCGAAACTTGGCTTTATGATTTGCTAGATGTATGATGGTAAACAGATTACACGTCTCTCATTACCTCAGTTTTCTCATTTGTAAAAGGGGGATGAATATAGGACCTATTTCAAATGATTGTTTAAGGACTGAATGAGGTAAAACATGGACAACACAGAATTGTGGCTAAAACACAAAAAAATCTTGCTTTTTAAAAAAATTCATGATGCTACATAATTGAAAGATAATCAAAAGTTATTCTAACTAGGACCCAGCAGACTTAGTTTATAATCTTGAATCTTTTATTAATTTGGGATATTTTCTTACCCTCAGTTGTCTCTTCTATAGAATATTAGAAGCCACTGTTGACCTATCTCTTCCACTTTAACTGTTTTGTAAAGATCAAATATTATTAACAGTAATAATTATAGTTGTCATATATTGATGCCTTCCTGTAGGTCAAATACTATGGGAAAGGTTTTCCTGACATTATTTAATTTTATCTTCATAAAGATTATATTGGCTAGGTATTATTATTTAACTTTTATGGAAGAAAAACTGAGACTTAAATAGTTCTATCAACTTGTCCAAAGCCAGAGAGTTGATAAGTTGTAGATTAATATTTAAACCCATGTCTCTGACTCCAAAATCAATCCCCTGAATCACTGTCCAAAGATAAAGTAAAATATTTAAAAATATAAGATTCTACATAAAGCAATATGATGATTGTTATTTATCAACACTATTAATAGTTGCCAGTTTCAGTGATCATCATTCTGGTTTCATTCTTATAAACTAGAAAGGTTGCCATAATTCCATTTTCAGCAACGAAAAATGATTCTAAGCATGTTCTGTGAATGAAACCCTGGATACCAGTTTTAAGGAAATTAAAAAAAATTATGACAGTATCAGGTGCTTCAAATTGCATATATTCAAGTTGAAACATTATTAAAAATGTATCACTAATCAAAGGTTTTATGAGACCTGTATGCCAACAAGTACAAGGCCACTACATTTATCATTTTTATATTCTAAAGATGATAACGTTTTCCTTTCCCTTTTTTTGCCTCATCTTTTTAATATAACTCTTAAATGGGACCTACATGAAATCTGGACCTATGATTGTCACCATTTTACCCTTGGTCTTTCAAGAGAAAAGAATAAAGGATATTCTGGCATTACCCAACTTTCAGGGATTGCTAGGTCAAGAAGTTACTAATAAAAATCATTTGAATTAATTTTTTTTCTTTTTTCATACACGGGATTTTTTATTCCTAGAATATCCTTCCTTAGATATTAGCTCTACAGGATGAGTGCTTAAGTGTTCTGAAAATATTCACCACCTGCTTCAAAAGATGGTAATGGGAGAAAATGAATACACATGTTTTATAATTAAAAGACTGTGGCTTACTGGGAAGGGGACATATAAGCCCAAAAAGGGAAGTGGAAAACGTATGTATCAATCCAGGTTTTAAGACAAAACCCATTTTTTTGGTAGTGGATACAAAATGAGGCAATGATACATATTTTTAACTTTAAAATTAAATTATCCTGGTAATGAAAAAAAAAAAGTCTTTTTGTATTATTTGCTTACATACATTAAGACATAAGAATGGTGAGGGGTTGAGTTATTGCTGTAATTGCCACATATTTTTTAGACCAGAATGTCTACTGAGGTATACCTATTAGAAGTATTATGTATGCCTCTCTATATGTATTATGTATGCCTATTATGTATGCCTCTCTATACTAGTTTTCTCAATGAGTCACCTAAAGTACAGACATCAAGGGCTGAAGTTCCAGAGCTAATAAGTGGCAAAGTCAGGGTGTGAATAAATCATTCAGGCTCCTTAATCCATAAAATTTCCTTCTATGCCACGCTGCTTACATCAAGTTTTTAATACCTTTATATAATTCCTATTGATTTGTTTTTCATTCTTGGAGCTGCACTATGAATGGGCACAGAATAGAAGAACTAGAATGAGAAATTTATAGATTGGATCTAGTGAAACTATTAGGCCACATGAGTCAAAGCAAAAAGAGAGGAGACAGGTATGTGCCTTGTGTATGGGCAATCAGAGGCCGAGGCCCACTAGGTTATATAGCAGGAATCATTAATCTGAGCCAGGAGACTGGAGGATTGAAGAGAGAGCAGGAAAGCTGAGGCAAAATGCAGTCTATGGCTTTGTGACTATAAGCATTCCCTGGGAATCTGTTATAAATGCATAATTTCAGGCCCCAATGCAGACTCACAGAATCAGAATCAGAATTAAAGTTTGAGAAGCAGTAGAATATGGCTCTAGACAACAAAATTCCAAATAGACATAAAAGTCTTAATAATAAGCAATAGCTGTCTGAAGAAATAATAAGCAGACAGCAAGAATGGGCAGTGATACAAGGTAGCACTTCTTGTATATGCTTTAGCTACCCGTAGAACCAGTCTCAGATTGAAATTGGCATGCTTTCAACTGAAAATCAATTTAAAAGACTTGCTCTCAAATAATTTTTTCTCCTGAGGAGAGTCGAAGTTTAAAAGCAAAAAAAAAAAAAAATCTACAATATAAATCTTCTCAAAACTCTGGCCATCTTCCCCTTTGATCACCCTTTTCCACTTATAGCTTTGTGAGTAACTGACTTCTGTGACTTCTGTGTAGATCTGGCAGAGGAAAAAATCCCCTTCACTTTTGAATAGTTTGGTATAATGCCTGTTAAAGTGGAAAAAGCAATCAACTATTTCTTTTGATTACTTGCAATTTGGTAGCCAATTTTATTACAAGCCCAACATGAGAAGCACCAGGCAGCCCTGTTTGCTGACTGTATCAATTATTTTTCAAATTGTTCAACACATTTCAAAGTCTCAGCATACAAATTCCTTGCTTTTTTTTCTACATAAGGGTGAGGAAAGGGTACATAAATCTTTAGGAAATGAGGCCCATGAAACAGTCAGAATAATGTTATTGTCAATATACTAAAAGTTGCCTTAACACTTCTGTAAAATTCTTATAAAAGGAAAAATGTCTTTAATAAATGCAGTGACCGATATAAATATAAGATTATACATACGTTTTCAAATGTTCTAAATAAAAGCCTTTATTCAGAACTTCACTAATTCATGTGTTCTCTGTAATGAGGGAAGCCAGCTATTTCATTAGCATAATTTTATTGCTGACCCATCAAAGGAAAAGAAAGTAATGAATGTTGGAATTATTTTGCTCTCTAGTCTTCATCAAGGAAGGAATTCAAAATAGTCAGTGCCATTTCAGAAGTGCTGGTCTTTCAGTAATAACCATTTTAAGCTGACATGACTTAAATAGTTCCATTTTTGGTCCAGATGCCTTTTTGAAAAGAAAACAAAACAAAACCCAGGAACTTAGAAAAAGTGCTAAAGAAACATTTTACACTCAAATGAAGAGTCTGCCCATAGATATGCAAACAAGCAAGGATTATAGTTGAGTTTTGATGCCCAGATAAAACAATGTCCAGGTGGTCAAAATGATCCAGTGATTAGAAGGATCTAGATTTCTGTTCTAAGATGTAAATCCATGGCAAACATAAGGAACATGTAGCATTTATATAGGAGTTAACATATATTAACTCGTAAGTCTCACCATGAGTTTGGTAACATTGGTATCTCCATTGTACAGTTGGGGAAACTCTAGCTGCCTTTGCTTCCCAGGACTCCCAGAGCTCTCTTAGACTGAGAGAGACAGCTGGAGTCCACCTGGGGGAATCCTCCTTATGCGACAGCTGGGGCAATCGAAAGCCTTAACGCATTTGTTTTATGACTATCAAGGAACATTGTCCTTTGTTACCTGACATCCAGTGTCTTGAAAACTGTTGTTTCATATATTTTGTCAGTTTCGTTATTTTAGGTGAAAGGATAAACCACATCCCTGTCACTTCCTCTTGGCTGGAAGTGGGAAGTCTCTTATTAACATCTAAATGAGATGGTATCACTCCTCTGCTTAAAAATCTTCACTTCCCATTTCATTCAGTAACAGCCGAAGTCCTAATGCAGGTCTACAACTCCTTATGTTAACTGGGTCCTGTTACCATTCAGAACTCACTTTACTACTACTCTCCCATTCATGTAGCTCTAGTCACAATGAGCCCCTTGCCTTTTGCTAAATAAGTTAGGTATGTTCTCTTCTCAGGACTTTGCCCTTGATGTTTCCTCCGTCTGGTGTTCTTTCCCTAGATAATCACATGGCTGGCTCTTCAAATATTACATTCTCATCAAGGAATGCTGTGGTCATGCTATCTAAGCTTACAACCTAATCTGAAGCCCCTTATTCCCCCATTCCTTCATTTTTCGTCTTAGCACTTATTACTCTATATATTATATATATTTAACTTTTCTAAACATCTTATTGTATCAAGTCTAATCCTGGCTTGTCTTTTACACATGCTACATTCTAAGCCAGGTACATTTATGTTTTTCATTTTATTTGTATTCTGATAATGTGGTAAGAATTTAAGTGGTAACTGTAATGACCAAAAAAGTCAATAGAAGTCAAACTTTACCACAACGCAATCTCAATTCTTTCAAAAAAAGCGGAGTAGATACTTCATTCAGTAGGTTAAAGAATTTTGATTATTTTATCCATTGGGACTTGTACGTATGTGTTAAATTAACTATATGGCAACCTCTTACCATTCTCTGAATAAAATAACAGTAAGGAATTACAACAAAGATAACTTAAAAGCTACTGAGCTATACAAAAACCTATTCCCTTGTTCACGTAAAGGTATATTTGCTTTCAGATATCCATGTAAATCAGATTTAATTTAATGCATTTTTAGGTTTTCATAAAATCAGCTCAGTTTAAGAAACTACTGTGACATGAAATTTACTTTTCAGATAGAGCAAGAAAAGTAGCAGTACCCTAGAGTACCATACTATGGTTTATATCTGACAAAGAGTAATCATTCAGCTACTCGTATTTTCATCAAGTCTATTTGTACTTTTGGCTGCAATCGGAATCCAGCAATAATTTTGGCAGTATGACAAGCTAAGAATGGAGTTTCTTAACTTAATCTCCCTTAAGAGATTAAGAAACCTTAATCTCCCAAAAGTTGAACAGAAATAAATACCTAAAATAACATGTCTAAAACATTTCTTGAGATAATGACATAGCACTTCAGAAAACAGAATGGGCCTATCAAATCAGGCCAGGTACTGAACACCAGTCTAAGTAAATGTAGTCTATTACACCCACATCAGACTGGGTTAAACCTAGAATGAACACATACATCTCAGAGTGCTCTTCATACTCAGTGTGATTTGTAAAGGCATAGAGATTCAGGTAAAATTTCCACGCTTACTGCCATGTCTATGCAACAGCTTTTCCCATTGTCCAGGTAAAAGTGCCAAATATGTGCCCATAAGATTAAAAAGAAAAAAAAGCAAAAAATCTTAGTAAGGTGGGAAGTGGGGTGGAGGAAAAAAAATTAGAAGACAGTGCAAATAGACTTTGAACTGTATACTGGAAACAGCAAATGACTACTCTGTGATATTAAAATATCCTATTTTTTAAGGAGAGAATTATTATTTTATTTAGTAAATTAAATTTCAAAGCAAATGGTTAAAGAAAATACAATAATCAAATGTTAACAGTCTGGAGTTTAAGATCTTATTTTGTAGTAATGATTTAGATGATTCATCAGAGTGTTTTTGTTGTTCTTTTTGTTTTAAACAATATTAGTTATAGAGCTCAATTAAGGGCAAGAAGTTTGCTTCAGAGGTCACCCATGAAATATTTGCCATTGAATGTGTCAAATAACTTTGTTAGAAGAAAATCAAACTATACGATACTCCCAAGGGTCCAATATGTTGTATCGTGAGCTTTATTTCAGACTGTTACATAATCTTGATGCTTACTTCAACAGCTTCAAGAAACATTTGTGATACTGATATGTAAACAGAGGTCTAGCGCCCTTGCTTCCTCTGGTTTCCCCCCACCCAGTTCTCTGTCCAGGGTGCACACTCCTTGTAACGGCATATGATGCAAGAACCCCAGACAGCATTAGACAAGGCTGAAGGGAGGCCTGACTTGGGGGAGAGGGCTTGATTTCTTTTCACGCCACCCTTCTTTTGCAGCTTTATTTTTTGACCCTGAAGAGAATTTATCTGGAGCAACAAGAGTATACTTCCATTTCATGCCCACAGTGAGATCAGGCAGTGATTTCCACATCAGAGCTCGCAACAGGAATGTTGGTTGTATCCTGCCCCCAGATCTCAGTGACCCTTTTGAAATGCTCACAAGAAATAGTTCTGTGCAGAAAGAACCACGTGATGGGAAGGCGCTGAGATTTGGACAAACACGGAGTGCCTGGAGGGGCTGGAGCACAGGGTTCATAACTGGAGGGCAGGGGAGGTGGGGGGAGGGCAGGGCAGAGTACATGAGGCTGCACAGACAGATGGCAGCTGGGCTGTGGACCTTTGAATGCCAGGCTGCTCCACAGGTAGCAGGAAGCCATGACCAGTCTTTAAAGAGATGAGTGTTAGGGTGCGTTTTAAGATGATCATCACTCTGGGAGTAGTGGGCTAGATGAAATCACAAGGCAGAGATTTGAGACCATTTTAGTAACATTCTTTTAAGCCAGGATAAAAATGTATATGGTAGTGAACACTTATATGCAGCTTCTAGGTGCCAGGCCCTGTTCTAAGCACTTACATGAAGTAATTCATTTATTCCTCACAACAACTCTATGAGATAAATGCTACCATCCCCACTTTACAGTTAAGAAACAGGCCCAGAAAGGATAAGCGACATTTTAAAGGTGACACAGTGAACACATGGTGATGGAAGGATTTGAAAACGGGCAGTCCAGACCCATGGGCCGTGCTCAGAACCAAAATAAGTGTAAGTCACAGGCTAAGATCTAGACCAGGGTTCAGCAAACTTCTTCAATACAGTCAATATTTTAGATTTTGAAGACTATACAGTCTTTGTGACAAATACTCAGCTCTACTTTGTACTGTGAAAGGTGGCATAGATAATATGTAAACAAATTACAGAGACAAATGTGAATTTCATATAATTTTCTTGTGCTATTAAATACCTTGCTTTTTATTTTTCTCTACCATTTAAAAATGTTAAAACCTTTTTGGATATCAACAAACTGATTTTAAAGTTTATATGGAGAGGCCAAAGACCCAGAATAGCCAACAGAATATCGGAGAAGAACAAAGTTGGAGGACTGACACTGACCAACTTCAAAAGTTACTATAAAGCTATGGGGTGATACAGGCAGGATAATAGAAACATAGATCCATGCAACAAGAGCAAGCGCCCAGCCATAGTCCCACATAAATAGAGTCAACTGCTCTTTGACAAGAGTGCAAAGGCAGCAAAATGGAGAAAAGACAGTCTTTTCAACGAATGATACTGGAATAACTAGATGTCCACGTGAAAAAAATCAATCTAAAAATGTAAAAATCATTCTTAGCTCACAGGTCATACAAAAAGAGGTAGAAGGCTGGATTGGACCCATGGGCCACTGTTTGTGAACCAATGTCTGATCTAGACACTATTTTTTTTAATAATTAATTTTTATTGGAGTATAGTTGCTTTACAATGTTGTGTTAGTTTCTACTGTACAGCAAAGGGAATCAACTATACATACACATATATCCCCTCTTCTTTGGATTTCATTCCCATTTAGGTCACCACAGAGCACTGAGTAGAGTTCCCTGAGCTATACAGTAGGTTCTCATTTAGTTATCTATTTTATATACAGTATCAATAGTGTATATATGTCATTCCCAATCTCCCAATTCATTCTGCCCCCCTGATCTAGACACTATTGAAAAGAGGTCATCAAGGTGAAATGAGAAGATGGCATCTCTGGTGATCAGCAATAGCTCTTAGCCCTGGGCATCCCAGATGGGAGCCTGGGATCTACCTCTAGATTACCACGCTGGTTGCTGCTGCCACAGCTCCTCACTGGGCTTTGCCAGCACCTTCACAAATAGAAGAACACAGGTGCTAGAGTGACTCTCCCCTGGTCTTTGAGAAATGTCTCACTCAGCACATCTCCTGGTCCTCCAGACTTCATGCCTGAGAAATAAAAAGTTGCTGCTCAAAGAAAACTTTTTGTTTCTGCTGAAAATAGCAGTTTTCTTTTAAAAAATAAAAAAGATTTTTATGATCATGGATATGCTCGTACTCTATAATTTATAAAATTTAAAAATTGAATAATATAAGCAGAAGATCTAGCCCAGTGCCTGAACAAAGTGTATGCTGAAATACGTTAATTTTGATGAAAGATGTTGTTTTATTGTCAATCCAGAGACAAAATCTTACAAAATCTATGGGATATAGCAAAAGCAGTTGTTAGAGGGAAGTTCATAACGATACAGGCCTTCCTCAAAAAAACAGAAAAATCTCAAATTAGCAACCTAACCCACCACTTAAAAGAACTAGAAAAAGAACAAACAAAACCCAAAGTCAGCAGAAGGAAGGAAACAATAAATATCAGAGAGGAAATAAAATAGAGATAAAAAACAATAGAAAAGATCAATAAAACCCAGAGCTGGTATTTTGAAAAGGATAAACAAAATCAACAAACCTCTACCTAGAATCACCAAGAAGAAAAGAGAGTGGACCCAAATAAACAAAGAGGAGAAATAGCAACAATACCGTAGAAATATAAAAAATCATAAGAAAATACTATGAGCAGTTATATGCCCACAAATTGGACAACACAGAAGAAATGGACAAGTTTCTAGAAACATACTGCCTGCCAAAAATTGAGTCAAGAAGAAACAGATAATTTGAACAGATCAGTCACTAGAAGTTAAATAGAATCTGTTAAAAAAGAAAAAAAGAATCCCTGTAAACAAAAGTCCAGGAGCAGATGGCTTCACTAGGAATTTCTACAAAACACACAAAGAACTTATACTGATCCTTCTTTAACTCTTCCCTAACTCTAATGACTCCCAAGATCATTCTATGAAGCCACCATCACCCTGATACCAAAACCAGACAAAAACACTACAAGAAAAGATTACAGGCCTGTATTTTTGATGAATATAGATGCAAGAATCCTCAACAAAATGTGAGCAAACCAAATCCAACAACACATAAAAAGGATCATACGCCATGATCAAGCTGGATTCATTCAAGGATCACAAAGATAGTTCAATGTATGCAAATCAATCAATGTGATACACCACATTAACAAAAGAAAAGACAGAAGCCACAAAAGACAGAAGCCATATGATAATCTCAATAGATGCAGAAAAATCATTTGATAAAACTCAACATCCATTCGTAATAAAAACACTCACCAAAGTGGATATAGAGGGAACATATCTCAACATAATAAAAGCCATTTTAGGACAAACCCGTAGCCAACATAGTAACAGTGAAAAGATGAAAGTTTTCCCACTAAATTCTGGAACAAGACAAGGATGCCCACTCCCACCACTTCTAGTCAACATAGTATTGGAAGTCCTAGCAACAGCAATCAGACAGAAAAAGAAATAAAAGGTATCCAAATTGGAAAGGAAGAGGTAAAACTGTCATTATATGCAGAGGACATGATATTCTATATAGAAAACCCTAAAGATGCCCCACAAAAACTAGAAGAACTAATAAATGTATTCAGCAGTGTAGCAGGATACGACTAATGTACAGAAATCTGTTGTATTTCTTTACACTAACAATGAAATATCAGAAAAAGAAAGCTAAAAGAATTCCATTTAAAAACATGTCAAAAAAAAAACAAAAACCTAGGAATAAACTTAACCAAGGAGGTGAAAGACTTATATGCTGAGAACTATAAAACACTGATAAAGGAAACTGAAGGTAATTCAAAGAAATGGAAAGATATCCCATGCTCCTGGATTGGAAGAATTAATATTATTAAAATGGCCATACTACCCAAAGCAATCTACAGATTTAGTCTAATCCCTATCAAATTACCTATGAAATTTTTCACAGAACTAGAACAAATAATACTAAAATTTATATGGAAACACAGAAGACCTCAAATTACTAAAGCAATCCTGAGGAAAAAGAACAAAGCAGGAGGCATAACCCTCCCAGACTTTAGACATTTCTACAGAGCTCCCATAATAAAAACAGCATGGTATTGGCACAAAATCAGATCTATAGACCAATGGAACAGAATACAGAGCCAGAAAGAAACCCATACCCCTACGGTCAATTAATCTTTGACAAAGGAGGCAGAATATACAATGGAGAAAAGACAGTCTCTTCAGCAAGTGTTGTTGCTGACAACAACAACAATATGCTCACAACATATACTGATACCAAAATAAACCCAAAATGGTTTAAAGACCTAAATATAAGACATGGCACCATGATACTCCTAGAAGAGAACATAGGCAAAACATTCTTTGACATAAATCATAGTAATACTTTTTTAGATCAGTTTCTCAAGGCAAAAGAAATAAAAGCAAAAATAAACAAATGAAACACAGTTAAACTTAAAAGCTTTTGCATAGCAAAGGAAAAGAAACCATGAACAAAACAAAACAAAAAGACAACCTATGGAATGAGATAAAATATCATTGAGAACAATGTGACTGGCAAGGGAATAATTTCCAAAATATACAAAAACAGCTCTTACAACTCAATATCACAAAAACAAACAGCTTAATCAAAAAATGGGCAGAACAGCTAAATAAATATTTCTCCAAGGAAGATATACAGATAACCAACAGGCACTTGAAAAAATGCTCAACATCGCTAATCATTAGAGGAATGCAAATCAACACCACAATGAGGTATCACCTCACACCAGGCAGAATGGTTACCACCAAAATGTCTAAAAATAATAAATGCTGGACTTCCCTGGTGGCGCAGGGGTTAAGAATCCACCTGCCAATGCAGGGGACACAGGTTTGAGCCCTGGCCGGGAAGATCCCGCATGCCATGGACCAACTAAGCCCGTGCACCACAACTGCTGATCCTGGGCTCTAGAGCCCGTGAGCCACAACTACTGAGCCCATGTGCCACAACTACTGAAGCCCACGCTCCTAGAGCCCGTGCTCCACAATAAGAGAAGCCACCACAATGAGAAGTCTGTGCACCGCAACAAAGAGTAGCCCCTGCTCGCCCCAACTAGAGAAAGCCTGTGCATAGCAACAAAGATCCAACGCAGGCAAAAAATAAAATAAAAAATCTCTCGCCTTTAAAAAAAATAACAATAATAAATGCTGGAGAGGGTGTGGAGAAAAGGGAACCCTCTTACACTGTTGGTGGAAATGTAAATTGGTGGAACCACTATGGAAAACAGCATGGAGGTTCCTTAAAAAGCTAAAAATACAGGTAACATATGATCGCAGCAATACTGCTACTGGGCATATATCCAGAAAAGATGAAAATTCTAATTCAAAAAGATACACACAAAAAGATACATACAGCCCAATATTCACAGCAGCTCTATTTAAAATAGCCAAGACATGGAAGCAACCTAAATGTCCATCAACAGATCAATGGAATATTACTCAGCCATAAAAAGAATGAAATATTGCCATTTGCTGAAATGTGGATGAACCTAGAGAATATCATACTAAGTGAAGTCAGACAGAGAAAGAAAAATATTATATGACATCACTTATATGTGGAATCTATAAAATAACACAAATGAATCTATTTACAAAACAGAAACAGACTCACAGACATAGAAAACAAACTTAGAGTTACCAAAGGAGAAAGGTGGGTGGGAGGGATAAATTAGGAGTATGGGATTAACAGACACACGTAACTAGATAAGCCACAAGGATCTACTGTATAATACAGGGAACAATATTCAATATCTGGTAATAACCTATAATGGAAAATAGTATTAAAAACATATATATATATATATATATATATATATATACACACCTGAATATATATTCATATATATGTATATATAAAACTGGATCTGTTTGCTGTACACCTGAAAGTAACACAATATTATAAAATCAACTACAATTAAAAAAATAGAAAGTAAAGTTATTTGGATTTGGAAAAACATTGGAAAAGGGCAAATACCGGGATAGAGAAGTTTAGAGTGGGGTTACCAAAGTGAAGGCGTATTATGTTTAATATGAGAGCAGTGAAGAGATGTAAGGAGAAACTCTGAGGAGAAAGTTACTATGAACCGGAAAAGTTACTCAGAGAGAAGGTGTGAAAGGAAATTTGGCGTATTTCAAAAGCTTGCCAGTGTTAACATTTTTCTGAACTGGAATGACTCTTTTTCTCTGAATTTTAGATAATTAATTACAGATAGTAAGAGTCCTTGAGGCACCCTGGTCTTTTCAACTGACTTGGAATCAGAAATCAGAGATAAAGTTTATTTTGATAAAAGTCTCTAAAGCTCTGATTTAAACAAATTTGGAATGAATTGGAACTATCATATCCCTCACACTTTACAAGGAACTTGGGGTTTTTCATTCCTGAAAAGTTTTGTCAGATTGAAAACCTTTTTATAATACAAAGCCATCAATCTTGGAAAAATTAAGTCCCAGTTTAACAAATTTTGTACTTGTCAGATCAAGTCATTTTTATGTAATTTCCCTCCTCAAAATATTCATAAGATCAGCCATAAACTGAACCTGTGTCAACTTGGTGTAACAGAAATGAGCACTGTATTAGGAATCAGAAAATCAAGAGAATCAAGAATCAACATTCTTGTTTCATTCTGCCACTAACTTTTCATATGTCTTTAAGAAGTCACTTAGTATTTCTTAATCAAATTTTTATGTATAAATTATACTTTCTAAGGTTTGTTCCAAGTCAAAAATGTAATATTTTACTAAACTTATAATCTACCCCTTCTATTATACCTCGAAATCACTTTCTTTTATTTCTTTGTACCTTTCTTCTTTTCCTTAATTTCTCAAATATTGAATGACCATCATTGCTTGCTTCAGAGCTTTTGGTAGCGATGTCTTAGATACATTTTTCTAGATTCCACATATATGCGTTAATATACGATATTTATTTTCTCTTTCTGACTTACTTTGAGATGTAGACATAGAGAATGGACTTGTGGACATGGAGTCGGGGGAAGGGGGAATGGGATGAATTGGGAGATTGGGATTGACATATATGCACTACCATGTGTAAAACAGATAGCTAGTGGGAACCTGCTGTGTAGCACAGGGAGCTCAGCTCGGTGCTCTGTGATGACCTAGATGGGTGGGATGGGGGATGGGGGTGGGAGGGAGGTCCAAGAGGGAGGGGATATATGTATACATATAGCTGATTCACTTCATTGTATAGCAGAAACTAACACAACATTGTAAAGCAAACTATACTCCAATTAAAAAAAAAAAAGATGTCCTAGATACAAACAGAGGCTACAGATTGTATCCACTCTAAACCTTAATTCAGTACAATGCCTACTTCTTTAAGGAAATTTTCCCTTATGATCAAAATCCATTGTATAACATGTAATTTTCCTTATTTATCAATCAAATGTGAACAAGGCCTACTATGTAGCAGACACTTTGCTACCCACTGGGAATATAATAATGCAGACCCCTTCTACATAAAGTTCAGTCTAGTGTGGAAGTCAAATATATAAAATCACTATTTAATAATGTGATAACACATGCTTGAAAGAAACTGAAGAGGGCATCTAATCATTTTGAATTAGTTCAAAAGGGGTTAGAGTTGATTAGAAAATGTGATGGGGAAACTCAGGCCTAAATGACTTACATGAACCAGGCAAAGAAAACTGAAGGTGGATATGAGACAATAAACAGGCTAAATAGTGAGAGTAGCGAGAAAAGCATCACACCATCACAGACGGAGGGTTAAGGGGTTATAAACAGACATCCTAGAGACATAAGGGAGCATGGGGTGTCTGGGAGAAGAGAAGAATGTTTAAGGGAAAAGTATAGGGGGATGATGATTGGAGATGTAAGCAGGAAGAAGATTATGCATAATCCAATGATTCTGCACTTTAGAAAGATTCTTTTGGATACTGTGTGAATGGTTTATTAAATTAGAAAAATCAAGTTAGAGGGATCAGTTATTAGATTCTTGATCCAGTTTTATATTAATTTTATTTTTCATCTTGTGATACATGTTACTAGAACGCTAAAAAAAAAATCTGCAAGATATTTATAACCACTAGTATGCTGCTGTGCTCAACAGGTCATCTACAAACACTCATGAATAGAAATGTGCTATAAAATTTATTTAAGATCATGGTGTTATATTTTAAGCCTAACTTTTCCTTTAATAAACCTTTTATTTTGGAATAATTTAAGATTCACAGAAAAGTTAAAATGATAGTATAGAGTGTCTCCATATACTCCTTACTCAGTTTCCCCTAATGTTATCATCTTATATAAGCACAGCTTAAGCACTGTTTTGATTGCAGAAAAGATATTATTCTATTCAATCGATGGCTATTATTTCTTTATTATGAGTTGGAACTGACTCTTGGTTAATTAAGTCAAAACTAATAAAATATTTAAATAGATATTTGCAAAGAAGTGATACAAGTTCACATATTAGCATTGATTCAGAAGATATCATCTTTAAAATGACGGCTGTCACATTCTACACTACGGCAACATCAACAGATGTTTATTAAAATAGATGTATTACAACCTCAGTCATAACATGACACACAATCTAGTAAATCTTGGGCTATAACTTTTACTAGAAATTTTGGTTTCCCAATAAGCATAATACCTGTATTTTATAGTCTCAGGTTTGTACAATGAGAGATAATTAAACTATTCTACCAAATCCTGAAATTCTGCAGATGTTACCTGATACACTTTCATATCCCAATACTCCATATTTCATTAAGAGAAAGATCTTAGTTACTAGACTTTTTAAATTTGTTCTTAACATTAGCACAGATTTTCATTCAATTTGGCAAACATGTTCTAATCATCTATTATTCTGAGCACAGGGAACTATTAAATGAACAAAATATGTTCTTAGACAAGATCATGGATTAGAAGCCCATGTCTAAGTTTCTACAAAATGGTACAGAAGAAAAAGCCCTTGGATATTGAAGGTTTTAGTTAAATTCCCAGAAATGCCAATTATTAATTGTGACCTTGGGTAAATTATGTAATCTTACTTGCACTTAATAAATACCCAATAAATGTTCTTTTCTAGCTACCTTTTCCCCTCTTTCTACTATCCCTTCTTATCTTCATCTATTGATCTATTATCCTAAATATTCAAGATTCTAAATCTGAATATTAAGAAAAATCTTAATATAGCTACCTTCATATCATTGACTCCCAGTAGAGTTGTTATCTCTACTATATGACAGTGATTTCTGAAGACATCACAATTAACAAGGGAAAAATAATGAACTTCAGGAAGTAATTGGTAACTGGATATATTAGTTTAAAAAATGCTGTTTTCATCTCTTTTCTAATTCGGTCACAACAAAATAATTTTTGAAGAATGTGTCCAGGACATCTTCAGAGATGGCATTATATGAGGACAGATATTTAGTTATCTTGGAAAAGTTAAGCAGAACTCACCACTCGAAGGTCACTGAGACAATATATAAACAAATGTATTAACCAGACCAATACCCTTTACAAAGAACATAAAAGTCTTACTGAGTATTTACACACAAAAAGCAGTATTTATGTAAAGCTTGCACAGCAAGAGGATCTTTTTAGGGGCCTTCAAAGAGAACCATTAATTAAAATATAGCGGCACAATGACAAAATGTTAACACTTTGACAATTTGAAATATAGATATTCTTATAGAACTAGGGAATGTGTTTTCACATGGTTGTTTTATCAGCTTTATTTCCTAATAATGGCTAGAGGAAAAAGTTTGATAATATGAGAATATGGAGAAATGGAAATGCGTACTTCAGGGCATGAGAAAATATTGTCGAACCTGGTGGCAACATTTACTATCCCAGTAGAAATAGCTTCCACTCAAGTAATGTGCAATCAGCCCTCCTACTATGAATGACAAATGTTGAAAAAAAATAAGTAGAAAGCTGAAAACCTATAACAATAATCTTAGAAAATATCTAGGTCTCATAAACATTAATTCTAGAGCAGAAATCTTTAATAAGATCACAAGAAACTGAATTAGCAGAGCTGAGCCACATTCTGTATTTAATCACTGGTAGCAAAATAGAAAAATAGAACTTTTTTAATAACTCATTTTCCTCTTATTATTGGAATGTCTTCTGGGGGTATTCCGCAAGTCCCACTGGAAACTTATTTGTTGTTAGGGAAGATTAATGATATGTGGTAAAATTTTTATTTCATATTTGTATGTCTTATTAGAGTGTTGATATATTTAGAGCAAGCACCACCATGCACTAAACAAACAGAACAGAAAAATAAATCCGGTCTTGTGACCATCTGTCCACCAATCTGCCATCTATAAGAATTATTGCTCTTTATTTCATATGAGCATATTATTTTTCAAATACAACATTCTTAAGAATTGTCAGTTTTTTAAATTACATTTAATGAATGGATGGTAGGATAATGGTGGTAATGCAACCAACAACAGATTGGTTTATAGCCTTATACTGTGCATGTAAGTTAAATTAAAAATTAAAAGCCAGAACCTCAGGCCAGACCCTAAACTGACGAACAAAGGAAACCATAATTCCAAGTAGCTAGTATTATAAAATGTATTCTACTTCTTAGAATTTTACCTGAATTGGTAATTAATACAGATTTTGGAGAAACTTTCATAATATTATTGACCTTGAATACCACTACCCTTTCATAGATACTCTTCATACATTTTGTTCAGGTTATTTTCTTGGGCACACTGAAGTAGATATTTGTCATACTTTTCTGAAGTATATTTATATTTTAAGCCCTTTTTCTATGTTCAGAGAATTTCCCATATTATCAGGAAGAATACTCGTCATAATATACAGCCTGAAAATTCCAGCTGTGCATTTGCCAAATCTCTTGTAGCAGAGCATAAGCATACCTTTTGGGAATTGTCATTTAGGTACAACCACCTCAAGCTCTGGATCAAAAGCTAGTTCTGTGAAGAAGTAGGAAGAGCATGGATTCCATTCTGGCGAGGGTTATGTTATTTGAGGCAGATACACCTGGCTTCCAAAGATTACAATGGTAGCAGTCCATTGGTTTGTCCTTAATGGCAGAAAGCAGTACCTAGTGTTGGTTATGCAAACTGTGTATGTCCCTGTGGTAACAGTGATAAATCTTCAGGGGACCAGTTCTGTGGTATAATTTGAGGCATTGTTTGCAGCTGCATAACCTTCAAGTATAATTCTCTGGTCCTCTTAGAAATACTTGGAAATACCACGTGTACTTTTAATAATTTTTCTGTTGAAATTATCCAGAATTGTTTCAGTTGGCTTTCAAGTAAAAACTGTGAATGATATTAAAGCTGATTGCAGTGATTAATGCGAATTTCAGTTTGTCTCACTTTGAGAAGCAGGTGAAAATATGTTAAGTATGAATAGATACGTTCTATATGTACAGGGAAAAGTCTGTGTAGGGCCAGTGGGATGGACAGTGGCAGATATTCTGGTTTGCAGTCAAAACAGCTATTTCTTTGTTCTACACCTGACCCAAAAGTTTTTTTCACATAATCACAACACATTTTCAAATACAGAGGTTAAAAACACCAAATATTAATATTTGCTTCACCAGCCTCCTTTTCAGTGGCATGGTGAGAAATAATCATTTGGCCCAATCCAAAAGAATTAGACATGATGGGAAATATGTCTTCCCCTTTTGGTAAAGCTTTTCCTCCTTAGTAGAAAGAGGCCTTTGAAAAGAAATATCTGTTGTCTTTGCGCAGTTACTTTTGTTTAAAATGTGATTCCTGAAACTACAGCCACCGTCTTAAAACTGTAAGAAGTCAAACCTGAGAAACAAGCCATGAATAAATCCTGAAACCACACTGCTTTCAGAATCATGATACTGAGAAATGACAAACACCCTACTGTACAACAGAGTTTTGTGCATCCTGTAACTCGCAGCTGAAAGCAATGTTAAATGATATTCACAGACAACGAAGAAATTCACTAAGCAATGGAGACTAACTAAATGGGGATTTATGAACTATTGGTATCATTGAGATGTAATCAGCACATGAATAGCTCCTGAACATGTAAATATATTTTTAGTACTACAAATGAAAGCAATGGGTAGAAAATACCGTCCCAGCTGAACAAGAGAATGAAGAACCCTTTCTAACAGTACACACTACAATAGTACACATTACAATTCCCATATGTAAAACTCAAAGAAAAGTCCCAAGTCATTCTTTGCCAAGTACAAAATGTATGCCTGTTGAAGAAAACCAATCCTCTTCTAGAAAAGTTCTTCAAAGCCACAATTATACAGAGTACTTCGCTGATCTTTTTTCCTTTCAGAGTGTATCGTTTTATACTTTTAAATGGAGTATGAACTCATTTTCAGAAAGCAAACTTATGTCACTTAAAATGAATATAAAGTTGAAGAAACCAGTAATAAACTTATATCTTACTCCAAACATTCAGAGTTAGACCCTCAAGTGTTTATTTGATATAGAGAATTAATTTTAAAGGTATTAGATGAGCTGAAAATATAATTTAAAAAGTGAAAATAAACTCAAGATTTGTAATCACAGGAAGGCACTATCACCGTGAAGTTTGAAGGTATAGAAAAAGCAGTAATGATGGGATAATGAAGCTCAGCTAGAGCCTCAGCGGCATTTTTGGTCTGGTTGGACTATGAAGGAGCAGTTATCTGTGGCTGGAGCCATGGAGAAAATGCAGCCGCTGCTGGAGTGGCCAACTAATAAAAGGGAAGAGGAAAAATACTCTGGCTTCTCTCTTCCTCTTGCCCTCTAATCTTTCTTCTGTCCTCTCATCTGCCTCTCTACTGGCCAACTCTAACCAGAAGGTGGTTGACAAGTTAATTTCTTTGTCTATTTTTATATCGGATTGTTGGCTCTGTAGAAGTACTTTTGCTCACTACTCTGTCCTTAGAATTAGAAGTGTGACTGACAGAGCACTCAGGAAGTATTTCTTGAAAGAATAAATACAACTTTGTGTAGAATTTCATAATCTTTCCTTCTTTGATAGGGAAGATAGACCAAAATCATGATGAAAATCAGAAGGTTTGCATAAACACATACATATTAAAAATTGCAGTCTACAAATGTATGTTATGTTTTCAAGTAAAACACTTAAAAAAATTGATAAAATAACTGCTCACAAAGGAAACATATTTACATTCTGAAATATAGAACTATATAAGCCATGAGTTCTGATTTAATTATTAATTATTAGAAAGTTCAATTCCATTTCAAAAGTTTTAAAAATGGTATATTATGAAAAACAAATCTATGACTACAAATGATTCAGAAAATAATGAAAAGAAAATAGTAGTTTATGGCATGTGGTCAAAATTGTATTCAAAGGCAAATAGAGTCTAAATACTTTCATGATAAAAAATAAGTATAAGAAATGGGTTAAACTTGACCAACTCGAGAAAACAGAAACAAATCAAACATAGAAAAACTAATAAGAATAAATTAATAAAGACAAACATGAAAATCAATAAAAAAGAAAAAACATGGAATTGCTAGGTAAATCTAAAAAGTATTAAAAATACACCCAGAGAAATTTTATCAAAATAATAACAGAAATGATAGAATGAGAATGCATATATGCCTACACGTATGAAAAGAGAAAACCTTATTTTCATAAATGTTATGCACAAAATAAATTATTTACTAGGAAAGGTAAAGTGTCAAATTGAGTCTAATATTACTATATAATTTAAATATATCAATATCCATGAGAAAAGTGTAAAGAATTAATTACTTCTAAATAAGTCACAGGCCTTTAGCTACAGGGCTTAAGCAGTGGGTACTGGTAGCCAAGTATGAAGAGAAATAACAATTTTAAGACTATGTGGTTTGGAAGTACAGGAAGACAAATATGTAAGACTTAGAAATATAGGAAGACTCAGATACACAAAACAAGATCAGTAATAAGTATATAGAACAGTAATAAGTATACTACTGTAGAAAATTATTATATATTATATTAATATTAATACATGTTAAAGTAATTATATATTACTATATAAATCAGTAATAAGTATCGATATATAGAACATTTGGCCTTGGATAATAATATTCCTTATGACTCTGTAACAGATTATTACTTCAAGAAAGGTTATAGAAATATATATATGCCTGCATATTTATAAACAAAAATGTATATATTTAGCAAACTCAAACTGTAACAATTTTAATTATCTCAGACTACTGCTTGCACAGATTTACATAAGAATATTATACTTAATGAGCCAGTTTTATCAAAAAGAAAATGTCTAGAATACTATATCCTCTGTTTGATACTGCCCTCACCAAAAATGGAACAAAATATTGTGTGGTAACAAAAATAAAACATTGCATATTCAATATTTTTTTCATTTCAAAAGCAATACATTAGTTTGTCTTTCAAAGCATGATTAAAAATGAAAATTATGTTTTTGCTTATTTCACTTAGTTTTTGAATGAATACAGACATTGCTTAGTATTTTTGCAACATTCATGGGTGTACTAGGATCAGGAGTTAAATTTAAATAACCTTAAAGAGTGTTCCCAGTGGAAAATAAAGGAAGAAGAGTAAATTGAGACATTTTAGATTGCTAGAATACAAATTGTAAATATTTTCCACTCATTCATTTTTTTCCTCCCTTAAAAAAAAAGTATTTAAGGCTACAGCTTGTTATTAGTGCAGTTTAAGTTCACTGAAATAAAACACTTTGGGCAGAGTATCAAAAATTATGCAAAAGAAATATATTTAGATGTACAGATGTCCACCATGTATATATTTCATTTTTTCTACTAGGTGTATATCTGCCAATTTTTCTCTCTCTAGCAATATAAGTAGAAAAATATAGACTGTCAATTTGAAGTAGACTGGGTTATTCTAGAAAAAGTAAAGAATATACTACATACCAGCCAAACTGAGTGATGTTTCTGGTCATTCAGATTTGTCCAGGTTGCAATAACAGATTAATGAAGCAAACCTTATCTCTTATTTTTTAGAAAATGGAGATTTTGACTATACTTATACATAACAATGAGATGGCAATGAGGCATAATGCGAAGTAGAAAGCAATTTATTCACCAAGATATGATGGACGCAAAAACAGAGGGGAGGAACTTGGAGAGGAATGAGAGGCAGGAAAAAGGGTGGGAATAAGTAGGAGACTGCATTGAAACACAACTTCATTTTATGCAAAATTGAAAATCATTTAGAAATTTCAAAACAATGAAACTATCCTCAAAATTAAGTATTAATTATATACTCTCCTAGCTGTAGATGGAATTACTGATAAACTGTTCTTATGCCATTGACACAAAGCAGTTCCACTTTAGCTTCCTGTAATTCTTGTCTGAATTAGTTTCAAATTAAGCAATATTAAATTATTTGAGTCGAGATATTGATTCTTTGTCAAAGAATATTAATATTCTGAATTTAATATATCAACTAGACTCTCCACTGTGATGCTGATATTTGGCTGTATATAGCTGCCGGTTCATTTAAGGATAGGCCCTTAAGCAAGATTAAAGCAACAAGAGTCCCTGCCACTCATCTTTGACTCCTTATGAGATAAATCTGTTGATCATGTACATTGGAGAACTGTCTTTCATTCAGATTCAATTTAGTAACAGTAATTCAGAGCTTTTTAGCAGCAGTATTAGCTCAGTATTACACGTCATGGTTTAATTTGGAGGGTAATAACACACAAAAATTTTAACATACGAAAAAGGGGAACATACCAATGACAGTGGCATAATATTACTCTGATAATTATTGCATATTATTGCATAATACTGCATATTATTATACATAATACTAGTCTGTGATAATTTGAAAATTTTCACAGTGTAAATGGATATACGTTCTGTTTATTAAGTATACCTATGTAGAAATAAATTATAACTATTTCTTTATATCTTTGTAGGTAAGAAAGTATAGATAGAGAGGTTTAGGAATATGACAAATTTTAAAATTATGAAATAGAATAATAGGTTATTTTGGCTTAAGTGCGTGAAACATATCCATTATTTTTGTCTGATTTTGTAAATAATTTTTAGACTGCCATCCTAATAGATTTTTTGTTGTTTTTCTTGCTGTTTGTAATATGTATTTCCTTTATATTTCAGTTATACATCCAAAACACACAGAGAAAAATTCCTTCACCTGCTAACTCCAAGCATAAGTGACAGAGTTTTACTCATTTGAACATGATTCTTCTTAGGAAAGTATTCTATGTAACATTAGGGTGCTATATTTACTCTTTTCATTAATTAAAAAAGAGATACTCCTTTCCCTTACTGCCACCTTTCAACACATTTAATGCCTACGTGGCACACTTAGTGACATTTAAAAACAAGATCCCTGCTATGAAAATAATTTTATAACTTTTATAATTTATGATTTATTTAAAGAATGAAGTAAATATTAAATAATTATAATATTAGGTAATATTTAGGGCCACTAAGCTCTATGGACTAAATTTTGAGCAACCGTAGCAGACAGGGCTTTAGTGATTATTAGTACTTTGGCTCTGACCTGAGAAAGTGACTCTTCTAGAATAATATGGATCAATATGAGATACAGAACAACAGCTCATGACAATTAGGGCAATGGAAGAGGATAAATATCCAAATCAGGACCAGGAGTGAAATACTTTGGCTCCAAGCTAAGACATTCATTCTACTCAGTACTGGAAGTTCAAGTCAAAATTACCCTGCAGGCATACTTGTATATCCTTTGTGAATTGATACTTGTGTGTATAAATATATATGTATGACAGTATACAGTGTGGATATAAATGTAACTTTCCAAATTAATATCTAATTTGTTCCTCAATGTGAGTTAAGTGTTTCTCCACTTTTATTGTTTTCTTCTTTTTAAAAACCCCTCAAGACAAAAAGAAAAATACATACTCCAGGTAATGTAAAGTTGATATAACTGAACCTCACTGTCAAATGCTTAGTCAGTGTACCAAAATTCAGGATGGGATGGAAATGAAAATATCAGAATGGTGTTCAAAGAAGGACAGCTCCCTGGAGGAAGTTCTGTGCAGCTCCCTGTAATGTCTGCAAATACTGTGGTAAGCATATTTAAATATCCCTTTCACTTGTTATACAGCAAGAAAAGACTAGGGTGATTTACTGAAAGAAAGTAAAACTTTGGATAGATCCAAATACACAAGTATATGAATATATAGTATATTTTAAAATTGTGTTTCCTTAGCAAATGAAGCAATGTAAAAGCATTAAACTGAAATATAAAAATATCAAGTCTTTTATACTCTGAATTTTTAAAAGTCGTTATAAGTACCTTCAAAAATGGACACTTTGAGTAAATAAAGCATGTAATTTAATTGATATTAAGATGATTATCTGGAAAGCTGTTACATTAGGTAAAGGATGCTAAAAAGTAGGCTACTCAATCTCATGTTAATTTTAAAACAAGATACAAAAATATATGAAAACTTCATTACTAGCATTTATTAGAAATGTGATACTAAAATAAATGACAACTTCAGCTACAACAGAGATATTCCGAAGGTTAGTTCTACATAAAGATGCACCTAGTTGATACCTTCCACGTGTACAAAACTTATCCTTTATTTGTGTTTTGAAACAATTTTTAAATACATGTTTTCTTAGTCTTAAGAAATGATAACTATTTCTATCCTTTCTATCAGACTAGTTTTTTTTACTTCTTCCTTGTCTAAAATGTACAAATCATATTAACATATTTAAAGAAGATATGCTGCTATACACATATATAAGTTCTATTCAAAAAATTATTACTTTCAAGAGTGAGTTCCTTAGTGAAAAAAAATATTGTGAAATAAATTGGTTTAAAATGTTTTACAAACTATGGAAATTATAAATACTCAAAAGTACAACATATCTAAATGTGTTGCACTATTGGAAATCATATCCTTTTCCTTAGCATTATTTATCATTTTTAAAGTAATTATCTCAGTGCTTGAGGTACTTGTTAGTTGTAGGTAGGGAGTTTTCCTCTTTTAAGCCTCCAAGATACCTTTTAATACCTTGCAAAATAAATAATCTGGAGTTACCTGAAGAAGAATGGTCTAAGTCTTTTAGTAAGGTCTATTTGACCATAGTCTTTATAGACTCTTTTTACATGATATAACTTTTAAAAATGTTTATCATTCCATTCCATTTCATCACTCAATTGTCACTTTTAGTTCAGTAAGAGCAAGTCCAGAAGTACTCTATCCTTTCACTTATTCTGCCACCTTCATACCCTCACACAAGTTTCTGACCTGGGAAGGGGTATTTTTCAGATACATTTAACCATCCTACTAAACTGAGATATATTAAGAGATGAAGATTTAATGGCTTCCAGGAGCCAAATCAATTCTGTATTTCTTGTGTAGAATGCTTGAAGTTCCTATTTAGAATCTAAGAGCAAAGAAAGGGAAAGTTTTTAATTGAATATACACTTTCTCTGACATTCCATGAGTTCTTTGTTGAGCATTTTATAGTCACACTGGGAAAAACCCCTTCTTTAATATGCCTGTTTGTATGATCTGCTTGATCAATATTTAAATTTGTTTTGGCTCCATTAATAGGAAAAAAAAAACAACCTTCTATCCCCTTCCCTAAAAGATGAACACATATATTTAATTTACAATTTGATAGGTAATGATGAGATGCATTGCATTCTGGGAAGAACAGTATAAACAGGTGCATGGGGCATTAGGATGGCATCTGTAAGTAGCCAACAGATGGACACGGCAGTGGGAGAGGACCACCAGGTAATCAGCAGATGGACACAGCAGAAGAAAGGCAATTCCACGTGAGCACTGAGTAACTAAACCAGCAGTAAAACTTTGCCACTTGGCATATGGTAGGATGCTCATTACATCAGCTGGAATTTGTACTACGAAGTTTTTGGCCAAGTCAGGAAGAGAGATTTCTAAAATCTGCATGTGACATTTGGTTCAAAATTCAGCAATATTTTCACAGACAATATTGCAAAGTCTGCCTTAACAAGTTGGGTTACTCTTCTTTAGGGTTCACAAAAGGTTTTGGCACTTCATACTCACATAATAATTGTGAAACTGGGGTCAAGATCCATCCAATGTACCGTTAGACAGAAAGCCAAAGTGAATCTTTTAAAGCATCCACTGACATTAACAGGAAAAAAAAAAAGTAATTATGTGTTTCATTTTGGCATGTATCTAATGGAAGTGTTGACTCATCCATTCAAAATAAAAACTTGGGGGAAATGTCAATACTTTATTAGATGCACTACCAGCAGCTTAATCTTCCTGGCACAGAACTGATTATTTCAGTCCCAAGCATAATTTTTATAAATTGCCCAAATCAAAAAAGTTCAAATTGTGTAACCCAAATTTAGAGTCCTCCACAATCTGGTGCCAAAGCATCTTCGGGTCGTTATATCCTGTAACTGCTTTGTACAAGCTCTAGACTTGTTGCTTTTTCCCAAATATAGCATCCATGTTTGTCTCTTCAGCCAGCCAGGACTCACAACCCACTTCTGCCCAGTCTTAACTATTCTTCAAAACCCAGTTCAAATATTTTAAATGAATATCTCTTGATTCTCCCAATTCTCATTGCAGTATCTATAAACTTTCTTAATGGCATATAACATGCTACTTGTTACTGCAATTTAAAAAAATGTTTTGTTTCTGTTAGTAAATCAAATTCCTTCAGGTATTTTTAATTCAGGCCTAGCACAGAGTGTTAAGCATAGTATGTGTTCAATAAATATTTGATAGATAAATTTCAGAGAATATTCTGAGCATATATTCAGAGTAACTGAGAAGTTTTAAAAGGTGATACCATCTAATATTTTTATATCTAATCAATAACTCAAATTAATCTAACACAATACTAATAGAGGTATTTTAGCTACTTTCTTAAGACTTGTTTTACATGCACTTTTTGTATAAGGTGGTGCTTATAAAACATTGGAGAACACTTAAAACTTTTTGAAAAGTGTTTTGAAAATATTTCCTCCAATTTTAATTTATTAAAATGTATGTTCTATAAATAAATGTTTTCTAAACAAAGATAACTTCAGCATATATTCTTTTCAAATAATTATAAACTTTAAGAAGGTAGAATCCAACTGCTAGGGCTTTTTAGACACAATTTGATTTGCCTCTCTATACCATACTTCTACCTCATCCACCACGTAGTCCTTAGCATGATACAAGTTCAAGGGAGAGTACTCTTCTGTATATAATGATCAGAATGTCTGTAAAGATTTATACTACAATAAGTTACTTGTGGAAATAAGTTATTTGTGGAAAAACCCACATAATCTCCAGCTACTGAAAAATATAGTAGTTAGTTCTCTTATTAGTCTTAAATTCAAATAATCATTATTATGAGTTGGATAAACATGAAAGCACTGATTCTTATTTCTCCAATATTTTCCTTCTGTTTTTCACACTATAGCAACAAATTTATTCTATAGATGTATTTCAAAATTAGAGATTATTCAGTCATTTTTATGGTTCTAGATTCTCCAGTACATGTAGATATAAGAAAATAATCTTCCTAAATTAAAAGTGCAAGGAGTTGCTTATGTCTATTAATATTTGGATCTTCCCTTTCAGATAACTAAAGGGAGATACACAAATCACATAATAGCACAATTTATGCCTGTGATCTGAAATCTCATATTTATCATAAATTATACAGTTGGAATAAACACAAGAATGAAGCTTTCATATACAAATGTTGCCTAATTTCTTCTGGAGCATCCTTCAATTCAAGGGGTTAAATAAATCTATTTTGTTTTACATAGTCCTGAAGATACTATTTGAATATTTAATCAATCTCAATGATACTAGCTAACTGGAAACTAGCCATTAATTTCAGATAGTGAGATTCCAGTTTGCATTTTCAAATATTTAATTGGAAAACAAGATTAGAACTCTACCATTTATCCCATCCTCTGTTCCTGTTTTTTTTTTCTTCTCAAAATCTGTCATATTAGAGTTTCCTTCTATTACAGATTTGACCATTATTACATAAAGATCTCCTTACTTGAAAAAAATCTTCAAGATGAAGAACAAAACCAAATTCTGTTCTCAGAATTCCTTATTTTACTGTTTAACCATCAATTGAGGAAAAAGTGAATCCTCACTATGACTAAGGAGAAGATATAGTTCGCTATGTGAAAATACCGGGTCATTTCTCTCAATCTCTGTCAAAAATTTAAACTCAATCTTTGGTATCCTATTACAACAGATATTTGGTTGATTCATCTTTTAATTCAATTAAAAATACTGCATCTTGAAGATGATAGGAGAAGGGAAAAACTGATGAGTTCTAAAGATCATAGAAGAGTTGATTGGCTTTCTTGTTGGTATGTGATTATGCACTTACCAGAGCCTTTATAAAATGTCCAGAAGCTAAAAATAAAAACAACTACTGTTGTTTCTCTTAGTCATTAATAAAACATGTAATAGAATGCTAGAATTGCAGAAAATTTTGGACTTTTGGTAGTCAAACTCCTTTAGTTAAAGTTAATGCTAAGTGAGTTTCAAAATATCACACAGCTTGTTAGTAGCAAATAAAAACCATACATAATTTAAACAATAAAAATTAAGATTTAAACTAGGCATAAAAACTTCTCATAATAAGAAGCCAGACTGATATGGTTAAACTTCCCACTTTTAATGGTAGCACATTTTTTTAATTTTTAAAGTATTTTGGTATGTGTTTTTAGGCATTTGAAATGAATTTTCCTAACCATCAATGCCTATTTATAAACGTCATTGAATTCAAGTATGAAATGTTTGGAAAATGCAAGACTACATTTAGCAAAGAAAAATATCCTCTTGTCAAAACAGAGCATCATACAACAAGAATACCAATGTAGTTGTTTTTTTTTAACATCTTTATTGGAGTATAATTGGTTTACAATGGTATTAGTTTCTGCTTTATAAAAAAAGTGAATCAGTTATACATATACATATGTTCCCATATCTCTTCCCTCTTGCATTTCTCTCCCTCCCACCCTCCCTATCCCACCCCTCTAGGTGGTCACAATGAACGGAGCTGATCTCCCTGTGCTATGCGGCTGCTTCCCACTAGCTATCTATTTTACGTTTGGTAGTGTATATATGTCCATGCCACTCTCTCACTTTGTCACAGCTTACACTTACCCCTCCCCATATCCTCAAGTCCATCCTCTAGTAGGTCTGTGTCTTTATTCCCATCTTGCCCCTAGGTTCTTCATGACATTTTTTTCTTAGATTCCATATATATGTGTTAGCATACGGTATTTGTCTTTCTCTTTCTGACTTACTTCATGCTGTATGACAGACTCTAGGTCCATCCACCTCACTACAAATAAGTCAATTTCGTTTCTTTTTATGGCTGAGTAATATTCCATTGTATATATCTACCACATCTTCTTTATCCATTCATCTGATGATGGACACTTAGGTTGTTTCCATCTCCTGGCTATTGTAAATAAAGCTGCAGTGAACATTTTGGTACATGACTCTTTTTGAATTATGGTTTTCTCAGGGTATATGCTCAATGTAGTTTTAATAACAATTCTAGAACTGTTTCATATGAACACGGGTATAAAAGCTTCACTACAACGCAGCTAATCTAAATGTTTATACTTCACCATGCCATTAAATACGTATTTTTATCTCTTTATAGATTCTTTAGTTTGTTACTAAATCATTAACACTTCAAATAAAAAAAAATCAGGTTTTTGCAGGTGGAAAAATGTAAGATTAAAATAGGATATTTAATGTAATCTAAAATGAAGTGGGAAAGTCAGTTAATCAAAGCACAAATTATAGAACATCTCAAGCCACTCATCAAGGTCTCTTGTTTATAGTGTGCATATCTGTGATTAATTTGTGAATGTCTGAGAGGCGGGAATTTACACATGGTGTTGGAGACAAGGTCTGACTGAAAACGTACTGTACTACTTGAAGGGGGAAAGGAAAAAAACAAAAAAGCGTAAAGCACTGAAAAATAAATTGCAGAAGAGGAGGATGCATAAAGAGGGTAAGCATTTATCAAACATGTTATACTACAGAGGGGAAAAGTTCCTTGTTGGTGGAGAAGCTCCTGGGCTTTTTTGTACTATGCATAGATCATGTCAAGGTAGAAAATATCACAGATAAATATTGCATTGTATAATATAGTAGTTTGAATACAAATAAGGGAGAGATTTTAAATGTCAATGCATTATGGATATCTCACATGTGGCTTTTATTCTAATTAGTTTTGCTGATTTTAAGCTTGAAAATGATACCCAGGCTGCTAGTTGCTGAAATGATGATACCCTACTACAGTTGTGATTTCTTATAAAACATTCAATTCAGACCTTCCAGTTCTAAACTAGAAAATTGTACACATCAATTTAGAAAGTTATTATGTAAGATAAGGTGAATTTTATTGACAATTATTTTAATTGAAATATACTTAATTATTTAAAGTATAGTTGTTTCGTTATTAAAAATATTGCTATATAGAATTTTTTTCTCTAAAGCTTAGCAACATTACATATTTCAACTACAATGAATCTTCATTTGCTGGAAATAAAATTTTTTCAAGTAATAAAGAGAGATATTATGCTGATTTTAAGAAGACTGTATGCAAAGTGCTTAGTAATATAATTATCATTATGTTGTTGATTTATTCTCCAGACTCCAGCAGTATCAACTGGTGTCATTTAGGAACCACAAACCACAAAATAAACATCAGTACCAACACCCATGCCACTCATAAGGTGAACAAAACAAAACAAAACAAACTCTCCAAGTAGGAGCAAAGGTTATGTAAACTATATTTAAGGTCTAAATTAAAATATATTTAATTTCATATAGGCCATTTCCTTTGAGTGAATACTGCCTCTAACCAAGATAGAAAATTTGCTATGAAAGACTACTACCTAATTTTCAGACATTAACATTGAAAAAGAAAATATAACTGAAATAATAACACTAAAATTCAAGATACATGTTTTCAAAAATGAATCCATTTTTTCACAGTTTCAGAAATAGTGAATTGAAGGGTCCAAAATATTATATATCATGTAGGAGTCAATGCAGAGTTTTTTAAATTTAAAATTTTTGTCTCAAATTTTACCTTTCTTCACACAAGGTTTTATGCTTTACTTTCCATTTATTCACTTTTAGACTTCTACTACATTACTATCATCATAATCAAACAGTTTTACAACTCCTCCAAGATATATTAGAGTATGAGCTACTTGTGATCTGTTTGTGGAGACAAAATGTTTCTACAACATGCAGGATAAGTTTTAAGGATTCCATTTCAAAATATTTGAAGTCTGATGTAAAAAAATTAAACGGAATGGGCAAATTGAATACATAACTTTAAATGTAGAAAAATAAAAATCCGTACATTATTTCCAAAGAATTAAAAATTAAAAAGAATTACCTTGATGTTCATATTAGTAAAACTAAATTGCTTAAATCATAGAACTAGAAAAAAATTAAAACCTTATCAATTGAACCTTACCACCTCCTACATTAATCAAACTAGATAATGAATATCTATATATTCTTAAATTATGACATGTAATCTCAATATAAGGAATTGAAAATAAAAAATAAAGTCTCTAAACCATTTTATTTACATCAAATTTTCTAAAGGGGTGTTTTAAGATTATCTTATTTTGTCTAACTGGGCTCATATTAGGTTTTGAATGCTTGTAGTCTAGGTCTTTCATTTATTCAACATATTTCTTTAAATCTCCAAGAAATATAAATGTGTGTGTGTGTGTCCCCAAAGAAGCATCTCCTTTTCTAGAGAAATTTTAGGAAATGTATATACTTTACAAGTATGTAATAGGCAAGTCTTTTAAAGATGTACCTGTGAAAATATATAGTAGCCTTCAATGACCAGATTTCTTTTATGTAAACAAAATCCCTTATTTTTACTTTGCACTTCCCTTTTTTACTCATGGATTGTCCTGCTGGACAGTAGTTTTAAGACAGGATCTAATTTATTTTGCTAAACCAAGACTTGAAGAGTGCAATATCCACTCCAACTCTTTAGTTATCCTCAGATCTCTTTTTAAAATACCTAAAAACATATAATCCATCCAGATTAAAAAAATTCTGTGTTGGATATGTAATATAAGGAAAAATGCATAATTGAATTTTAATTCATATTTTTAAATTTGAAAGATTTGCTAGCTTATTATCCACTACAAACTCTTTGAGATGTAATAATCTAATTATTGGATATAGCAAAACATATTTCATATCTTTTAATTTCCTTTCATAGAACATTACATTTCCTATATTTATAATGAACTGCATTTTAATATAACCAATAATCTTGTAACAGGGACATTTTAAGAAATATCTTTGTACTACCATACCACTAAACTATATAAAGCTCCACCAAACCAGAAATACCTTTTAGAAATTAGGACAATATGTGCTTTCACTAAATGGTTACTTTGTTTAACTTTTTTGTTTTTATTTCTCTCCTTCCCCCCACCACAGTGATGAAAATTATGCAACTGACTATGCATTTTTCTGGTTTTTACTCCCATGAAGTTCTTAATCTAAAGCTGCATTTTGGGACCTTAACTCCTAGTCTTATATTGTTCCCAATTCTGGAACCTTCAGCAGAATAAAAAATATAAACAAACAAGTCATAGAAATAATTTGTCTTTATTAAACTCATCTATTTGTTTCCTACCAGTGTGTTGAAGTTACTGTGCCAATCTTCAAGTGGACTAACCAAACTTTTGATTTCACCAAAAAGACCATTTTTCTTTTCATATATTCCCAAATTTAACCCTTCTAAAATTACTGTGTTTGCATATTTTTAAAACTGCTCTTTAAGTTGTAATTTAAGTTATGAATATGAAACAAATCAAATTTCAAAACCAAATCTTGTGGATTAATACTGGTTTTGCTTTTTTTAACTAACAATGATTCAGAAACAACTTCTCTCTAGGCATATATTTCTATGTAGCTGTAAGAACATAAAAGACTGTGTATTGTCTACCAATGCTATTCATTAAAATTTTCAGAGATGAAGAAAATGTCCTAAAAAATGCTATCCCACATGGAGCCACTAGCCACATATGACTAAATGAGCTTTTGAAATATAGCTAGCATGACTGAAGAAAATAATTTTAATTATAGTTAATTTTAGTTAATTTAACTTTATTTCTTAAGCCAGTTAAGTTTCTTATCTCCAACCGAATATACGCTGAATAACAAAGAGTATGCTTTATTAGATATATTAACACCAGAGAGAAAAAATAGCCAAAAACTTCCCAAATTTGATAAAAATCTACACATTCAAGAAGCTCAACAAACTCAAAAAGAAAATATACAAAGAGTTCCACAATTAGATATACTAGAATCAAATTGTGGAGATCTGAGGACAAAAAGAGAACCTTGAAAACACCAAGACAGAAGGCATTCATAACCTGTGAGGGATTAATAAGATTAACAGCAGATTCTTCATCAGAAACCATGGAGACCAGAAGGGAGTAGGATGCTAAAACTTAAAACAAAAACAAAAACAAAGAAGTCCTGTCAGCCAAGAATTCAATATCTGCCAAAACTATGCTACACAAATGAGGGAGAAATTAAGACATTCCTAGATAAACAAAAGCTGAAAATGTTCACTAATAGTAGACCTGCCCTAGAAGAAATATTAAATTTCTTCTAATATTAAAGGGAATCCTTTAATTGCAGTGTAAGGACATTAGAGAGTAAAATAAAGCCATATGAAGAAAAATAACTCTAGCAAAGGTAACTATATAGCTAAATCTAAAATCCACTATTATCATATTCTTAGTTTATAACTTGTCTTTTTATTTCCTATATGATTTGAGAAACAAATAGATAAAAAATTAAAATCTAAGTTAATAGCTAAATAATACATAAAAATGCTATTTTTGACAACAATAACACAGGAGGGCAGAGTTTTATAGGAACAGAATTTCTATATGTTACTAAAGCTAGGTTGGAATTGATTCAAATTAGATTGCTATGAATTCAAGATTTTAATTGTAATCTCCATGGTGATCACTAATAAAATATCTAAAAAATATACATAAAACTAAGAGAAAAGAAATTTTTTAAAGTACACTATAAAAATAATTAAACCACAAAGAAAGGCACTAATAGAAGAAAAGAGGAATTAAAAATGTATAAGCCCTACAGAAAATAAATTATAAAATGTCAGGAGCCCTTCTTTATTGGTAATTATGTTAAATGCAAATGGATTAAACTCTCCAATCCAAACACAGAGTTTAGCAAAACTGATTTTAAAAAGTCATGACCCAGCTATATGTTGTCTGTGAGAGATTCAGACACATATCAGTTTAAAGTAAAAGAATGGAATGTATATTCATACAAATAGTAACCAAAAAAAGAGCTGGTGGTAGCTATATTAATGTCACACAAAACAGACTTTAAGGCAAAAACTGTTACCAGAAGCAAAGGAAGATATATTATATTGGTAAAAGTGTCAGTCATCAAGAATATATAACAATTATAAATATATATGCACTAAACAACAGAACTCCAAGACATATGAAGCTAACATTGACAGAATTGAAGGGGGAAATAGATGCTTCTACAATAATAGTTGGAGACCTTAGTACACTACTTTAATAATGGATAGTACATCTAGGCAGGTGATCAATAAGGGAATAAAGGACTTGAACAACACTATATACCCACTACACCTAATACATACGTAAAACCTCCACCACCAACAGCACAATACACATTCTTTACAAGCACACATGGAACATTCTCCAAGATGACAATATATTAGGCTAAAAAACCAAATTGAAATAAATTTTAAAAGATTGCTATCATGCAAATATCTTCTCCAACCACAATGAAATAAAGCTAGAAATCAATAATAGAAAAACTAGAAAATTCACAGTTTTGTGGAAATTAAAGAACATATTCTTGAACAGCCAATAAGTCAAAGTAGAAATCACAAGGGAAATTAGAATATACTTAGAGACAAAAGAAAATAACACACAACATACCAAAATTACAAGATGTAGCCAAAGCAGTTTTAATAGGGAAAATTAAATTAGTAAACACATACATTTTTAAAAAACCCTCAAATCAAAACCCAATATTTACACCTTAAGGAACTATGAAAAAAAGAGGAAACTAAAACATAGCTAGCAGAAGAAAGGGTAGACTAAAGATTAGAACAAAGATAAATGACATAGAAAATAGAAAAGTACAGAGAATCAAAAACAAGACTTGGTTTGTTAAAAAGATTTAAAAAAACTTAACAACCTTTTAGCAAGACTAACAAATATATTAAAGAAACAAAGAAGATATGAATAATTAAACTCAGAAATGAACATGTGGACCTTGCTACCAACACTATAGAAATAAAAGGATCATAAGAGAATACTATGAACAATTTTACATCAACAAATTAGATAACCTAGATAAATGGATACATTTCTACAAACACAAAAATTAACAAAAGCAACTCAAGAGGGTATAAAAATCTCAGCAGACCTATAAAGAGATTTAATCAATAATTTAAAAGCCTTCTAACAAAGAAAACTGGTGAATTCTACTAAATGTTTAAAGAATTAACAGCACTACTTCTCAGACTCTTCTGAAAAAAATGGATGAAGAAGAAACAATATTTAACTTGTTCAATGAGGCCAGTATTTTCCTGATACCAAATTCAAAGAAACCACAAGAAAACTACAGAACAATATCCATTATGAATAAAGACATAAAAGACCTCAACAAAATACTAGCCAAGAAAAAAAATCTAACAGCATATTTTAAAAGCCTATAGACTATGGTCACGTGGGACTTATCCTAGGAATGCAAGTTTTGTTCAGTGTAAAGCAATCAATCAATAAAATACACTTTGTTAACATATATTATTTGTAGTATATTAAAACATGAAGAGAAAAACACAGAAAGATCATATCAATTGACAGAGAAAAAGCATTTGACAAAATCCAAGACTGTTTTATGATAAAACCACTCAGAAAACTAGGAATAGAAGGGAAGTACCTCAGTATGATAAAGGAAACTTACCCAAAAAAAATCCACAGCTAACATAACACTCAATGCTGAAAGAATGAAACCTTTCACCTTACGATCAGAAACAAGACAAGTATGCCCACTTTCACCAATCTTATTCTACTGGACTAGAAGTTCTAGTCAGAGCAATTAGGCAAAAGAACAAATAAAAGTCCTCCAAATTGGAGAGGAAGAAGTAAAATTATTTCTATTAGCAGATGACATGATCCAATCTAAAGAAAATTCCAATAATCTACCAAAATTACTGTTATAAAAAAATTTAACAAATATGCAGTATACATACATACAAATAGTGATTGGATTTTATATACAAGCACTGAACAAAAGAAAACTGAGAAAACAATTACATTTATAAAAACATCCAAAAAATAAAATAACTAGGAATATGTTTAACTGAGATGAAAGGTCTGTATACTGAAAATTACAAAACATTGTTGAAAGAAATTAAAGAAAACTTAAGTAAATGGAAAGTTACCTGTGTTCATGAGTTGGAAGACTTAATATTGTTAAGATGGCCATATTACCCAAAGAGATCGACAGATGCAATACAATCCCTAATCAAAATTCCAACACCTTTTTTTTTCAGTAATGGAAAAGCTGATCCTCAAATTCATATGGAATTAAAAATAGTTCCAAGTAGCCAAAACAATCTTGAAAAAGAAGAACAAAGTTGGAGGGCTCACACTTCCTGATTTCAATACTAACTACAAAGCTACAAAAAACAAAACACAGTGGTACTGGTAGAGGACAGATATATAAACCAATGAAATAAAACTGAGAGACTGTTTATTTTTTAATTGAAATATAGTGATTTATAATATTATATTAGTTTCAGGTGTATAGCATAGTGATTCAGTGTTTTTACAGATTACAGCCCATTAAAAGTTATTATAAGATACTGGCTATGATTCCCTGTGCTATACAATATATATCCTTGTTGCTTATCTATTTTATACGTAGTAGTTTTTGTCTCTTAATCCCATACCCCTTATGCACCACTCCCTCTCCCCTCTCTGGTAACCACTAGTTTGTTTTCTGTATCAGTGAGTCTGTTTCTATTTTGCTATATACATTTTTTTTATTTTTTAGATTCCCACATATAAGTGATATCATACAGTATTTGTCTTTCTTTGCCTGATTTATTTCACTAAGCATAATATTCTCTAGGTTCATCCACATTGCTGCAAATGGCAGAATTTCATTCTTTTCATTGCCAAGTAATATTCCATTATTTTAATATATGTATATATACATACACACCACATCTTCTTGATCCACTAATCTGTTGACAGACACTATGATTGCTTTCATATCTTGGCTATTGTAAATAGTGCTGCTATGAACATGGGGATGCATGTATCTTTTTGAATTAGTGTTTTTTACTTTTCTGGATATATACCCAGGAGTTGAAATGCTGGATCATATGGTAGTTCTATATTTAGTTTTTTGAGGAACCTCCATACCATTTCCCACTGTGGCCACACCAATTTCCATTCCCACCAACAGTGTTCAAGGGTTCCCTTTTCTCCACATCCTCCCCAACATGTGTTATTTGAAGACTTTTTGATGATAGCCATTCTGATAAGGTGATATCTTGTTGCTTAGAGGCTAGAGAGAAAACTTTACATACATGAATCTTTGGGGAGTTTTTAACAAAAAACGCTGAGACCATTCAGTGGGGGAAAGAATAGTCTCTCCTATGGTGCTAAGACAAATGGATATCCTCATGCAAAAGAATAAAGTTGCACTCCTACCTCACACCATATACAAAAGTTAACTCAAAATAGACCAAAGACCTAAATATAAGCCCTAAAGCCATACAACTCTTAGAAGAAATCATTGGGGTGTACAAAAAGACATTGCTAAGAAAGTGAAAACATAACTTATAGAATGGGAGAAATATTTGTAAATCATGTATCTGATAGGGTATCCCAAAGATATAAATAACTCTTACAACTCAATGACAAAAAGACAAATATCCCAACTAAAAAAATGGGGAAAGAACTTTAATAGGCATTTCTCCAAAGTAAATATACAAATTCTTGGCAAGCACAGGAAAAGATGTTCAGCATCATCAGTCATTAGGAAAGTGCAAATCAAAACCACAATAAGGTTCCATTTCACATCCCCTACAGTGGATATAATAATGAAAGAAATTAAAGAAATAAATAAAGAAAAAAGGATGAGGATGTGAAGCAACTGGAAACCTCATATGCTGCTGGATGGAATATAAAATGTTTCATATGCCGTGGAAAATAGTTTGGCAGTTCCTCAAAAAGTTAAGCATAGAATTAGCATATGTGGTCAACATCTTTAATCATCAAGGAAATGCAAATTAAAATCACAATGAGATATCACCTCACACCTTTTAGGAAGGTTTTTATCAAACAGACAACAGATAAAAAGTGCTGGCAAGGATGTGGTGGTGGGAATATAAACTGGTACAGCCACTATGGAAAAGAGTATGGAGGTTCCTCAAGAAATAAAAAGTAGAACTACCATATGATCCAGCAATCCCACTTCTCGGTACATATCCAGAGGAAACAAAACTATTATCTCAAAGATATATCTATACTCCCATGTTCACGGCAGCATTATTCACAACAGCCAAGGTATGGAAGCAACCCAAGAGTTCATCAACAGATGCATGGATCAAGAAACACACAAACACACACACACACATTATTCAGCCTTTGAAAAAAAAAAATCCTGTCATTTCCAACAATATAGATGATTACGGAGGGCATCAAGTGAAATAAGCCAGAGAAAGGCAAATACTGCATGGCATCATTTACATGTGGAATTTAAAAAAAGAAATCACCTTATAGCAGCAGAGAGTAGAAAAGTGGTTACCAGGGGCTGGGGAAAATAAGGAGAGGTTGATAAAAGCATACAAACGTTCGGCTATAAGATGAATAAGGTCTGAGGACCTACTGTAAAATATGATGACTGTGGTTGACAACACTTTATTATATAATTGAAATTTGCTAAGAGAGTTGAACTTAAAGGTTCTCACCAAATTAAAAAAAAAAAAGAAATATGTAAGGTGATGGATATGGTAATTAACCAGATGGTGGGAATCTTTTAACAAATATGTATATCAAATCACCTCAATGTACACTTTAAATATCTTACAATTTTATTTGTCAGTTATACCTCAATAAAGCTGGAAAAAAGAAAGCCAAAATAAAAAACAAGATTGAAAGAAAGAAAAACTAGATACAAGGAGAAATGTTGAGAGGATGTTGCTCTCATCCAAGGAGATAAAGGTAGCCTAGGTTGAAACAAGGCAATGGAGGTAATACAACCAGGTGACTTAGATTTTAGAAGACAGAATTGACAGGATCAAGTTCCAGAACAAAGAAGTCTTTATGAATTCTCTAATTATTCTAGAGGTTGCTATTAGCGTACTTCTGATAGTCCCTCAGGTCTCTCTGGGTTTTACTTCTACTATGTACCCTATTGTGTTTACATATAATTAACTTAAAAAATATACTCCCAGGTTTATGCCTGAGATAAAATCCACCTTAATCCAAAATATCAGGAAGGGACTGACCCTGCAGTTAGTTCCTCAGTTGACCATGGTGTGTGGATACCTAAAAGCCAATTGAAAGTTATTATGACCTCTGAATGACAGGTTAAGCTGTGTCTCAGGGAAACTCTGAAGAATGGGTTACTAATGACAGTCCAGTTTTTTAAATATGTTTTATCATTTTTAAAAATTTCTTTTATGGAAGTATACTTGTTTTACAATGTTGTGTTAAATATGTTTTTAAATAGTCTCTATTACTTAGGTTATTACACAGAAAGTTTTCACTATTATTTTACAGACCATTTACCATAGGTATTTCACATGTAATTTTAGATGAAGAAATTATGTATACCTTAAAGAGTAGAGCTGCTTTCTAATAAGGAGGAATCCTGAAGGGCAAACTATTATTTTAATAGGCTGTTGGAACCCAGGTGATGAGTGAGCAAATGCAGGTGGTATAACACAAGTCGTCTTGCTTGACTTGCAAATCCTGCCAGTCTGTTCCCACTGTCAGCATTGTGCTCTCTTATAATGAAGAATATCACTCATGAAAACAATGTGTCAAGGGTGGGAGGGGGAAGAGCAGATGACTCAATAAGTCTGGCCACGTGTAACTTCTGTGACTCTAAGTAACAGTACAAAGAAAACAGGATCTACTGGAAGCCACAGACATAAGGCCCCAAACAGGGATTTATTTTGAGACTCTTTAATCTCAGCAGTGTTTTTTGAGTCATGGTGTCAACATGAAAAGGCTGATAACAAATTCTGCCTCTTATCAGGACTTAGCTCAGTCTATACTTCTAGGAAGATGAAGACCTTCCAACCTGTCATGTCATTTAAGTGAACAGGCGGCACATAGAAATTGGTCTGTGGAATACAGTGCCAGCTCTGGAGAGACTCCAACAGTTCTCCACAGACAAATGAGCATCAAGCAATTTCTCAGTTTCACACGATTCTATCTACAGTCCCTCTGAATAGATCTAGGTTACAGTCTTTTGGAGCACCATGAGCCTGGGCTTTCTAGAATAGAAAATCTGCCCATCTGGTTATGACTCAAAAGCTCCTAGTCTAGTACTTAACAAGGATTCTGTACCGCACCCATTTTGAAAGAAAGGTCCATACTATGCAAGATTATATTGGGCAAACGCTGCGAGGTCAGTAAGAAACTTAAATGTACAGACTAAGTTTCCATATGAAATTCCAAAACCAAACTGCCTTCCCGTCAAAACACACACACACACACACGCACACACACATACACGCATACACACACGCACACACACACGCCTATCTTTGGAAGGAGATGATTAGAAACAGGGTTAAAGAAGAGTCTATAAAACTCTAAGAACACTGAAATGTGAATTGATTATACCACCACAAGGGAGTATGTCAGCCCTACCTTGTTCACCATTATCAGATAAATGTAGCACTTTCTTTGAGCTCATCCTGCCTAAGCTTATTTCCTCTAAACCAATTCCCAGACCCAATTAGCATTTTTTACCCAGTGAAATTTTCCCATAGAAAACAATTCCTGACTGTAAATTACTACATGAAATAAACATTCATTCCTTTTTCTCATCTTTTTAAAAACATTCCCTCATAAGGCACTCAACTTCATGGCTTTCCTGATGTGAGTATACGTATTCACTCAATCAAAAAAAATGACAACTATAACGAAAATACACTGAGCTCAGCTTTGGCTTGGGTGGACAGAGAAATGAAAACAAATTTAATAGTATAATCCATATTCTAGTTTGGAAAACAACATGTGCAGAAAAATGCTACAGAAGAATAAAGGTTATGCGATAGCAATTAAAATGCCCATTGAATACAGAGTTAAAACAAAGTAAAAATAACAAGTTTCTCATATACGTACACATATTTTTTTCTGACAAATATTCCAGCCTTGTTTTCTCAAAAATACAGAAACATTATTGTATTGTGTTCATTTTGTATATATATGCACTAGTAGTTTTACCTCATTTAATGTACCTAATCTATATCTGTGATACCTTTTATATTAATATTAGATTTTTTAAAAAAATTTATATGCATTGGTATGGTTATACTATGATTTCTAAGTTAGAATCACCAACTTTAAATATTGAACAGTTATTAAAATATAAATCTCAACTATCAGTGTTCTTTACTTTTAATTGCATAATGACAAGAAACCATCTCATGTAGAATTTAAATTTTACTTTAAAACTGCATCCATGGATTCTTTTTTCATGTTTAAATAATTGTGTTTTCAGGACTTTTCAAGTAAAATAAAACACTTTTCATCTTAAGAGATCATGAAAATGGGTTAACCTTCCTTTTGAATGAATTTTCTTTGCCACTGCCAAGCAGCTGTAATTGAAAACTGCTTTCATAATAAACCCTACAAATTAGGTTCAAGATAGAAATTCTGACAGTCTGTTTACCATAGCAATTGGTAAATATGTTTAAAAAAACAACCTTTGATATCTTGAAATTTCTCCTGCTTATACATCTACCAGGGCATCTGTTTCCCTTCGCAAGCCATGTGGGGTGGAATCCCCTCAGGCTTCAGGGTGTCTAACTGTAAGAGTTATGGTCACTACATTGCCTCTGATCCGAATACTAAATGACGCATCAGTGTCAGCACATGTTAAAGGGAGTCTGGAACCTGGATAATTGGTCCTAATGGTACAAATATACCTTCTTTTCCAGTTGTCTAAGTTTTAAAGTTTGAGCTTTAAATCTCAGAAAACTGAAAAATAACATAAATTGTTCCTGGTATTCAAGGATAACAGTGTTTATATGCTAGATGTCCATCTTTATTACTTGTCATCTGACTCCAAGACTCTCTATGAGAAAGTGAATTAATTCAAGACAAGACATGATCTCTGCAGTTAAGGAACTTGCAGGTTCCTAGAGACATGGACATATAAACTATTAGTTGCAAGGCATTTAAATAAGTACTCATAAAAATTTCCAAAATGCTATGAGCACTCCAAAAAGAAAGTCATTACTTGTATAGTTTGGGTTGAGGACAAATGCCTCCATGGAGGAAAAGATTTTGAGTAGGTTCTTGAAAGACAACTACAAAATTTCTAGGCAGATAAGAGGAGGAAAGGAAACCTAGAATTTTAAGACAGTATGAGAAACAAAAGCAGAGAGACAAGAATAACAGATATTGCACTAAAGGACAAGTATTTCAGAACACTGATGCCTAAGCTTGAAGGGAGGGTGGAGGGTAAGAGACATAAACCAGATCATTTCTGAAGCATGTTTAAAATTGTAAACATTTCTTTGTACTGATAAAATATTTTCATTTACTTGTTAGATATTGTTTGATATTCTTTCATCTTTCCCATAGTGACAGTATACATTGGAGAGGAAAGAATCCCAGGTTGCAATTGCTAGGTAAAAGTATATCCTTGGGCAAGTCATCTACAGTTGTATACCTCAGTTTCCTCATCTTTTAATTAGGGAGAATAATCCAGACAACCTCTGTGGTACTCATTAGTGGTACAATTGTTCTGGAGGCTGGAAAGCCTATTATTTTTTATCATTATTTTGGTCAAATGTATAGATTCACAAATGATTCTCTGCACCTGCATGCATTTTTATATTCCTCTATAGAGAAATCATACAAAAATATAACTCAGTATATAGAGTCAATGAAGAACAGAACAAATACTGGAGGCCTCATCTAATTTCTACATTTGATTCTCAAGCTTGGTGTAGATCTTCCTTTCAGCCATGTGAAAAAAGATGCCTTGTCAATTATTTCATTCTCATTATTAAAAAATACAAAAAGCACCAGGGCCTAAGCAAAACTTTCTTTAGAACTGAATCTTAAATTTCTCATTGTTAATGGGATTATCAAGTGATGAAGAGGGCAATATTTTGAAGTAATTGTTGTGATTAATGAAACAGTACTTTTAGTGACTATAGACTAAATCAATTATAAAACTTTTAATCATAATAATATAATGGCATTTCACTGAAGTACTAAACTAAAATGGATTACCATTATTCAAAAGAGAGTTTGGAGATCCTGATAGAAGTATCTTTGCTCTTTTATAAATACTCTTTGCTGAGCTGGCATTTTGATAAATGCTGGATAGAAAAAAAACTAAGTATATGATATTCATATACAATTAGCACACATATTATCTTAGTGGGCATATTTATAGTAGAAAATATCCCTAGAAAAAAATGCAGATATGCAGACCAGACGTAGAAATAAAAGACGTGAGTTCTACTCTCTAGAAACTAACTTGTGTAGAAGAAGAGAATTTGGAGACGGAACTTTGTATTTCTTAGTAATGTCACATAGATATGACTTAAATAAATTTCCAGAGTAGGTATAATAAAGAGAAAAATCCAATTAAGTTGAATTTTTCTTCCTTCTTTTTTAGGTATTTCCTCAGTTAAAATCAGTGTCAATCAATATATTACTGTGCATAGCATATAGTTACCTATATATGCACTTCTCCCCTGATATCACAAATTATAAAATATAAATTATAAAATATAACTGTCTCCAGGAGAATATGAAACCAAATTAGAAATTTGGGGGAAAAATTAACATTTAATTTTACAGTACTGCATTGAAAGAAACTAATTTAATGGGAAAAATAGGAATAAAAGGCAACTGTTGTGCTAGGTCAAATGACATTATGCATGTATTACTATATTTTAAAATGACCCTAATAATTGAATCTCCATGTGTAAGCTTTCTGAAATAACACGGTTTATTCTCACATGATATTAATAAAAGAACAGTTCAAACATTTATGTCTACAAAGCCCCACACATTGTGCTGCAGGCTGGTGGTAAAAATAAATATGTATTTTAAATGCCATAGGGCTTAAAGTCTATTAGAGAAAGTATACACAAAGACCAGTATTTTTACTTCAAATAAAAACTGCATACTCATTGAAGAATGGGAACATTATAATTTGCTCTGCATTGTATCTCCTTTTCTTATGTGGAAACTTAGTGATAGATAACTACTTAATAAATGTATCTTAAATAAATAAACAAATGAAGATATGGATACAGAGAGAGCACACCGAGAATAAGCACTGAATTAAAAGCAGATGTTCAAGAATGGCTTTCTTATATGGATAAAGAGAACACAAGTAAATCCAGTGAATCATATTCATTCATTCATTCAAAAGTTAAAATGTCCTACCACCAACTGTAATAGAATAGACAAGTGTTTGTAAAAACTGTCTTACAGTGCAGATCACCATGAATACGGCAAAAGAAAATTCAAAGTATAGCCAAAAGAACTAAGCAACTATAACCCCCAAACTTATAGAAACGCTTATCTATTGTAAGCAAGTAAGCAGTTGTACCAGAAAGAACTGTCTAAAACAATGTTAGTAATAGCCGTACAAAGTGTTTTAAAGACATTTTCTCATTTAATCCTCAGACAAATTCTGTGAAATTGAGTTTATTATTGTCCTCATTTCACAGATAAAGAAATGGATGCTTAGAGCAGTTAAGTGGCTTATTTAAAATCATACCACTAGTAGGCTTCAGAGCTAGGAATATAACCCAGGTCTGTCTGACTTTGGAACCCACAATGTGCTAGTGCCTACAGATGGTATACCAAGAACAAGAATAACTGCTACACAGTTGTAGTAATAATACAGTAATAAGAAAACTACCATTTACTGAGTATTGGCTATGTGTGAGAGACTGCTAGGCATTTTATCTACATTATTATTTTAATCCTCACATCAAGTTATGGCTTAAGCATTATTTTCATGAATTAAACGGCAAGAAAACTGAGCCTTAGAGTCAAATGTGTAACCTTGCTTAAGATTATAAAGTTAGTAAATGACAGAGCTTAGATTCAAGTTCAGACATTTTGAAACCCAAATTCTTTTCTGCTGATCTGCCAAAGGAACTAAAGTAATGACTACTGAAATTGGGAGAAATCTGTCCATAATCAGTGATTTCTGACATTACCCTAGATACACATAACACCTGAGCCAAACGTTGGCTCTAAGTACTGTAGTGGATCATTACAGCATTACCATAGAGCCCCAGACACTTTGGTGCTTTCTCTAGAAAAAGCTAAATTCCTTAAAATGGTCCCTTTATTTAAAAAAAAATCAGTACAATTTTTTGTTTGGATATAATAGTTTTACTATCTCCATTATTTAAATGAAACTTCTCACTAGGCATATCAAAATATTTAATTGAATCTTTTATTTGCATATAAATGTTGCAATGGCCCCCTTGCAAGGCCAAATTCCTATAGCCTAGCATCTATGCCTTCCATAATATGGTCCATGTTTAATTATCAATCAAGCCTTCCATGTCACTATTCCAACATAAATGCTTCATTCCAGTCAGACCAGCATCATTTTTCAACACTCTGTTTCCTTTTCTCTCTGTACTTTTGCTCATCCTATTTCATTTTTGGAGAAAATGCTTCACTCGAATCACCTTCTTTTAAAAAAAATTAGCAATTAGACTTACAAACGCATAGTGTTTTTCAGCATCTTGTGACCTATCTGGCAAGCCCATAAAAGGTGACAGAACATCCTTTTGTTAACATTAAAGCACCAATTTATAATCACCAATTTCTACTGAGATGCTTTTATTTTTTTTGAAATTTTGAATTTTATTTTTTACACAGCAGGTTCTTATTAGTTATCCATTTTATATACATCAGTGTATACATGTCAATCCCAATCTTCCAATTCATCCCACCACCACCACCACCACCCCCGCTTTCCCCCCTTGGTGTCCATACATTTGTTCTCTACATCTGTGTCTCTATTTCTGCCCTGCAAACCGGTTCATCTGTACCATTTTTCTAGGTTCCACATATATGCGTTAATATACGATATTTGTTTTTCTCTTTCTGACTTACTTCACTCTGAGATGCTTTTAGATAATACTTCTGAGAGTAGTTTCAATTATCTGCTTACAATTATTATATAATTAGCTATTGTGTAACACACTTGAAAGACAAAACTATCTCAAATCTTGATATCACTATCCAGAAAGCTGGTCACTGATAATATTATTAGTCTCTTACAAATGTGGTTACAGAACAAATCTTCTATACAGAATATCAGGGTAGGTAGTACTAAAACATCTGCACTTTATATTGTTATATTTTTTGTTGATCGTTAACTGCCTTGCTTTTACACTATTTGTCAGGATACTGAAAGCATCATGTCTATCCATCACAAGACACGATGATCTTTTGGAGGTCTGTGTTGGGCAGATGGTCAATGTCTGTAGCCAGCATGCCTGCCAGTGTTACACTGCATTTGCTTCTGCTAGCAATGCGTGCATCATCAGCTCATACTCCACATTTCAGAGAGACTGGGAATCGTTCTCACATTGTCATCATTATTTTCTGACAAGAAAGACAACCATGGATTTCTAAAATATGTATTTGTTCAGTTAAGTATCAACTTGGCAACACCCTTGGCTTTGGATATTTTTTTTTATAACTCATAATGCATTTCTTTGTCATATTTTCAGACAGTGGGGGAAAGTTTCCTGGTACTATCGTATATTATAAGAACCATAGACTTATTTTTTTCAAGTTCTCTCTGTTTTCCTGGAGGACTTCCAGTTATATTTTTGTCCAATTGACCACTCTCTGCTACTCTAGACCCTATAGTGAGCTATCAATCTTTAATAGGTTTTTCTGGCCTAAGCAATCTTTCAAATTTTTAAACATGTAAACTGTATCACTATATATACATATATACACACACACACCTATATACATACATACAGGTATATATATAGGTGTGAATGTGTGTGTGTGTATATATATATATATATATATATATATACACACACACATATGTATGTGTGTATTATGTATTTGGATGCACAATGCACCCTTCCTTTTGTACTTTAAATTTTAAATATGCCATAGGAAATCAATTGTCTTGCCACTAAATGATGAGCAGCTGTGGAAAATAAATGATCAATGTGGAATATTTCAGCCTTCCGTTACATTGTTCTTTGAACCTGAGCCTAGCTCTATGTCAGATTGAATCAGAGTATAATTTTTTTTCTCACTTTCAACCAGGTAAGTTTGCACCCATATATTTTAGCATAGACTGTAATTTTTTGGTTCTGTTTTGAAGCAGGAGCTGTTTTTTCCTCTAACTTACAGACTAGTCAAAATTTTTATTAATATTAGAATGGTCCTTCATGCCTGTGTTAGGATAACCAAATCAAACCTATATAGTGAATGTGAACTTTATATACAGCGATGTTCCTTGGCCCAGAGCGCAAGTTCCTCAGAGTGCAGAGAATTAAATATAATACAGAGTAGATCAGTCAACCAAGAAGTATTAGTGTCCAAGGCTTCCAAATAGACATCCAATGGATTATTTTAATAGTACTTTATGTAAATAATTAACTGTTTGATGTAAATATTCCAAGGCAACCCTATAGAAACATTTTACAATGAAACTGAAAACTAAGGTGAACTAAAGGTGTATCTATCTGTATATTTTAGTATTTCCTGAAATATAGTATGTTTATGTTATTATACCTACAATCAAAACATTTGCAAGTTCCAAAGCATTGTAAAGGTGTTCATGTCATCATGATTAAGAAACACTGCTCAGACCTTTCTAAATGGATCATTAGCTTAAGTTTGGAGGATCCACTGAGACATTTCAAAATAATCTATTCCACTACAAAAAATCTACATCTTCAGAATGATACCTTCACTCATATCAAGATACTGAAAATATTGACATTTTATTAGATTTGAAAGAGAACTCCTTTCTATTTCACTTATATCCAAGCATTTCTTTCCCACTTAACTTCCCACTAGTCATCTAACTTCTGGCTATGAGATGAAGAGGACGGGGACAAATCACTATTTGCTTCCTGGAATGAAGACGCTGAGAAAAAGATAAATGCCTTCATATCCTGAGATTTTGGACTACAATGGTATGAACTAATTCATTTCTGGCCTTATAGAATTGAGTGCAAAGTAAAGTGTATTGAGGCTGACAATCAAGACCCTGTGTTAAAACCTAAAAAAATAAGCTTCTGGGGCTTCCCTGGTGGCGCAGTGGTTGAGAGTCCGCCTGCCGATGCAGGGGACACGGGTTCGTGCCCCGGTCTGGGAGGATCCCACATGCCACGGAGCTGCTGGGCCCGTGAGCCATGGCCGCTGAGCCTGCACGTCCGGAGCCTGTGCTCCCCAACGGGAGAGGCCACAACAGTGAGAGGCGCGCGTACCGCAAAAAAAAAAAAAAAAGAAAAAGAAAAAAAAAGCTTCTGTCTAGTTCAGTAACAGATTTATCCATGAAGCTAAGGTGATGTTGACAAAGCTTATTTCTTATATGTTTTAGAAGATTTAGTTGCTTAAAATATTTTAGAATAAATTAAGTCACTATTTTGCATTTCTTTAAAAGGGACATCTAAAAATTGCAACACTAAATATAAACTGCACTTCATTTCCTCCCTGTTTAATTCAACCCTTTACATTTTATGAAAGGCCCTCTTAAGTAAGGGCATGTGATCTTAATTATTTTAGGAATGTGAAAATCTGGTCATTTCATCTATGTGTGGCTGAATTTTACATGAGGTCTAAAATAAGCTTCCACCGTTCTCAGAAATTTTATTAACATACAAATGGAGTTTGGGGTTTTAGCTAGGGTTTCAAACAATTGTTCAGCGCATGATTCATGAAACACTGGGATTAACTGATATGTACTTCAATGAGATAGTGGCTTAGTTATATTTGATCTTAAAACTTTTCAGAAGCTGCTAATCTATCACTGATACTGATTTCAGATTCTTTTAAAACCCCTAATTGCACTATATGCCATAACAATCTATTTTAAATTTGGAGCGCTCAAGTAAAGAGCTTTTATGGCTAATTCAATTCTCAAAGATTATTTTGGAGTGTGGCTTTGTTTCATCCCACATTTCTGTATACATAGACTCCCCCCTAGGCTACTGCTGCCCTACTTCTGATTCCATTCTAAAGATCACTCCCATCATCTGGGAATATAGTCTGTTTCATAATCCTTCTGTGGAATGAGAAGACATTCCTGCTCTTCTGCATCCTTCTTCCTGGGTCTCCAAATCCTTCAGGTAACCTATACAGTATAGATACTGTTGTATAGAAAGAAATTTAGAAAGGTTTCAGATGTGTCTAAATCACTGTCATCAAAAATTAAGATAAAAGTATTGTAAATTACTTGTCAATACAACTACCCAATCTCACTTCATCTCAAACAAACAGGTGATTAACTGTTCAAAGTCCCAATCAATAGCACACAACACCGTAGGCCTGATGCTAGTTTCCAGAATAAAGAATCTGATTAGAAATTTCAACAATCATGTATATGTTTCACTGATGTGATGAGGATGGTAGCAGTTGCTTGAAGTGAACTCAGTTTCATTTTTCTCGCTTTTCAAGTGCCATGTTTACTTCAAGTTCTTTTACAAAAAGTACAGATAATTCTTAGAATAATAATCCTAAACAGAAAGTAGACAGGAAGGAGAGCAGAACATGAAGGAGGAAAGAAAGTTTAATGAAAATTTCTAAGAATCTAATACACGCCTTTTAGCTTTGGAGTGATGTTTTGTGTTATAGAGGTGAATTTTATTTTTCTGAAAACACAGGTTTAGGAGTACAGGCGTAATAAGTTAATACAGATATTCTAGTGAAAAAAATTCACAGAGTTGAATATATTCTAGGTTATCATCACACTGAAATAGTGGGGAATGTATAAGAGCATAACTTGAAACAGGAATGAATAAACTTTCAGTTCCTATGGTTTTATTAATACTGACCCAACAGGCTTATTAGGATGGGACTCATAGGAGTGTTCTTTCAGGTCAGCATATTTGAGTGGTTCTAGTAAGAATGCAATGCAAGTGATTAGAGTAACACAAAACCTGTGAAAAATGGAAGCAATTATTTCTCATCTTTATTTTGGGCAGAACCTTGATTAAATGGAGATTTCTTTTTGCCATAGGTGGTGTTGTTGACCATTAAAAATATCTGAAAAGTAGCAGTGAGTCAAGAAAGCTAGGTCCATATTCATTATCACAACTAGAGAATCTTCTATGAAACTGTTCAATAAAGTTAGAAAACATGGTACCAAAAAATCTATGTTTTTTTCATATATATCAGAAGTAAAGTTCTTATTAATAAATGAATGCTCAAAATAAATTTAGCCATTCGATTCTATTCATTTCAAATAGTTTACTGAAAACTTGTTTATTCCATGTTAAATGTCATTTACTATACCATCATATCATCTGCTCCCTTTCTTTCTCTTTTACTTTGTCATTTTATATATAAATAACATAAAAAATATATATTTATTCTTCCCCAGGGTCCTTACCGGTTAAATTCTATGTATTTCCATGAGATTTATGTTTGCATTAAACAAGGTATTTGATCAAAGATACTGACTTTCTCTTAAGTATATATAGCAAGATAGATAAAGCTAGATTACAGCAAGCACTATTACAACAAATTTCTCTGCATGGGATACAGTACAATACAGAGTCTTAAGGTCAGACTGATCTAACTCAGACTTCCATTTACTAGCTTCCTGGTCTTGAATGAGTTACTAATCTCTCAAAGACTTAGTTTCCTCAATGCAAACATGCTATAGTAATACCTATCATTCAAGTGATTCAGAGTATTAAATTAAGTGGGAAAAATATGCACTAGCCCTGAAACATAATAAGTTATGTTGACCTATCTCCAACAAAATATGTTAGTTAAGTAGGTGGCTGTGTGCACAGTGGAAAGAATACAGGCTTTTCATACAAGCATACTTGGGTTTGAATCTTGGCTCCGTTAGTTATCAGAGTTGTGTTACCATGAATAATTTATGTAACATTTTTCAGTCATCCATTTGCTCATTAGAAAAATTGGGAAAACAAAATCATTATCAGAGGATTATTGTAAGATTTACATGAGACAACTTCTATAAAGCTATAGCACACAAAAAACGTTCAGTAAGTGTAAGGTTCCCTTCCCCTCTCCTTCTATAGAGTATAAACTCTGGCCCATTGCACACACCTGCAAATTATTCATTCATTCAAGAAATATTATAGCACATCTAGTATGTACAAGATACACAGATGCATATACAATATCTGTGGATATAGTAGTGCATAAGAGAGACAATTTCTCTACTCTTATGAAACATTCTACAAATCAATACAACCATGTCAACAAATAAATGAACAAAGTAATTCCATACAGTAATAAAGGCCATAAACAAAATGAGGGTGATGTGATAAAAAAAATAATTATGTGAAAAGGAAATGCAATTATTAAATTGGGTGGTCAGGAATGTGATGCATATGGTTTCATCCAGAAACCACTGGATGAAAGGATAAAATGAATTTAAAAGAATTTTAGGGACTTGCCCGGTGGTCCAGTGGGTAAGACTCCACGCTCACAATGCAGGGGCCCAGGTTCTATCCCTGGTCGGGGAACTAAATCCCACACGCATTCCGCAACTAAGAGTCTGCGTGCCGCAACTAAAAGATCCTTCATGCTGCAACTAAATATGCCGCAACTAAACATACCACAGCGAAGATCCCACGTGCCGCAACTAAGACCTGGTGCAGCCAAAATAAATAAATATTTTTTAAAAAACAAAAAACATAATCACTTATTTAAAAAAAAGAAATAAAATAAAATAATTTGAATTGTGACAATTATATAAGAAAAAAATAAAACAACCTAAATAATCAGCAGTAGAGAATACATTGAATAAACAATGATTTTCTCATACAAAGGAATATAATATAGCTATTTGAAAAGACGATGCAGGTCTATATTAACATAAATTATCATCAATAAATTGAATAAAACATTAGGTTACATAACATATAGCTTAATGCAATTTATGTAAAAATATACTTTTCTTTATACACCACTCTGTGTGTGTGTGTGTGTGTGTGCATGCCCACATGCAAGCATGTATGTGTGTATGAAATCGTAGCTATCTATTTCTACATCTGGAAGAATATTCAATAATACAACACATTCATCATGGGTATCTTCAGGCAATGGCATTTTTGATGGAATTTTTGTTTTAAAACTTATGTCCTATGATGTGATTTTGCTTATAATAAGATTATATGTAGCCAAAATGGAATATTGTCCCTGAATTTTGAAAATAAATAAAAGACCCTAATAATAAGCATTTTGGCTTATTTCTCAAATTAAATCATGATTTTACAATATTTCACAGAATTACATCTCTTATGACAGCTTTCCATTATTTTAAGGCATATTTCAGTGATAATGTATTTCAATTAGGATATCGTTATACAAGCACAAAAAATGTCCTTTCATTATACATTTTAAACCCTGTTAGCTATGCAGGTTTTCCCTCTTAAAGAATATTTAAGTATTAACAATTTGCTGAAACTTTTACTTTTTTTGAATTTTACAGATCTATAATTTCAGCCCTAATTTCTAAGAAGATACGCTTATTTTAATGCTCTTATTAATCACTGAGTCTCAGATAAGGAAAAAGAAAAAATATACTACAGACACCAAAAGAATAATACTTAGTCCTCATAGTTCAAATTAGGCTTTGGCAATATGGACTAAGGGTATCCCTAGCCTATGGTAAAACCAAGAAATAATGAGGTCACAGAAAACTTAAAGTTAAACTAAAAATTCAATGAAGTAAATGTAACATCTGTTTCAACTTTGGGAACAGATCAATGTCGGGTGTAAATATCTCCAATGTTTGTTCTTTATATTTCATATAAACTTGGGAAGGATGGGGTGACACCTCTTAAGGAGAAAACCAGAAAATTTCAAGGTTCTTAAAAGAAACTTAAAATAACTGCTTACCCATTTCACCCCCTTGAAACAGGTACGGAATTGAGTAATAATACATGAAAATTAGTGTGAAAACAGGATTTATGTTGATACATTTGCAGGTGTCAGACTTGCTTGAATAGATGCAATATGAAACTTCAGCTGCTTTTGAACATTTACAGCTGTTGCCTGTGCATGAGGATATATATGTGCGCACGTGTGTGTCTGTGTATTATGCACTGCTAATGCAGTTGATCCAACAAATTCAGTTGGCTTTCATCTGACTTCCTCTGACTTCCAGTGTCAAAAATTGATTATTATCAGAGACAAGAAAAACAATGGAATATAAAGCTTGGCTGTTCAAAACATTACCCTAAATATGTCAAGAGAAAAAAATCTAAGCTGAGCAAAAGAGTGCTACAATGTACTGATTCGTTAAAAGCACAAACAAGACTGCTGTGATAAGAATTTTTAAATTTCTTTTTTCATGCAGAGAATTTGGTTTTGAACCAGAATATAAATAGAACAAGATCTTCACTGGGTTTTCTGAAAACTACTACACCTCACACCAGGCTGTCTTGAAATATGAAAAGGACCATTACTGTATTTCAAAATTTCCTTTCTGTTGTGCAAAATTAACAATCCGCAATAACCTACTGCTAATCAGCAAACACCAGGCAACTTTACCACAACAGGCAACTATCTGGAAATTGTAAAACTATCAGCTTTGGCTAAAGGGGTTATGCCTACAGTTCTCATCCAGCCCCAGATTATGACTTTTAATTCCAGGGCAGACTGACCTCTTCATCTGAAAGAACTTTTATAGCTTAAAGCCCTGCTGATGTCATTTTCTTAAATTAATCAGATTTCCATGCTCGGGTTCCACAGCAGGAAAGAGATTTCATACAAATCAGCTCTTTTCCCACCTGCAGTTTCTCTTTGGTTCCAAACAGTCTTATGCAATGATGTATTTTACATAAAGGATTATTCCTGATAAATGCAAAGGTAACTTTCCGAAGCAAAACCACATCGTCATGCTGGTCTTTAGCTCCCATTAACCAATAGAGGGGAGTTGAGTACTTTCTCTCAACTATGTCACTGTCATCATCAAGCACTATGTTTTATCAAGACCTTGTGTATGTACTGTGCTCACCACAGCTAGAAGAGTAGCCAAGAACAGTTATTTCTTGTGCTCTTGTGTAATTTATTAAAAGTACACTTTTATCATGGACAACATATTTCCAAAAGAATGTTATTCATTCTAACCTCCCAGAATTTTCCTAAAAAATTAGGGAAAAAATAAAAAACAGTAGTAATAAAGGGAATAATCGAAGAGAAAAAATCCATGCAGATAGAGATTATAAACCCTGAATCCCCCAAAGGTATGCCTTTCCAAGCATAAAATAGGCTCTGTGGTAGGTGGCATAACTGCTCTCTAAAGACGTACATTTCCTAATCCCAGGACCCTGTGAATGAATAAATTACCTTATAAGACAAAGGGGACTTTAAAGATGTGATTAAGATTAAGGACCTTAGGTGACTCCGTGCCACAGTGTGTAGGGAACTGGGCTTCTAGAGGCTGAAGATTAAGGACCTTGCAATGGGAAGACTGTGCTGGATTATGAATCTAATCATGAATCGTTAGAAGTGGAGAACCTTACCTGGCTGTGGTCAGAGGGATACAGGACTATGGAATAATGGTCAGAGAGATGAGATCTTGATGGCTTTGAAGATGAAAGAACAATGCCATGAGCCAAGCAATGCTGGAGGTCTCTAGATGCTGATAAAGATAAGAAAATGGATTCTGCCCTAGAGCCTCCAAAAGGAAGGTAGCCCTACCTACACCTTCAGCAGGAGACTGTATTGGATTCCTGACCTACAGAACTGTAAGGTAATAAATTTGTAATGTTCTAAACTATAAGTTTGTGCTAATTTGTTACAGAGCAATAAAAAACACAAGATCAAAACTAAAACCTCTTCCTTATGCTGTTTTTCTAATTGACATCTTAAAAGATGAGGTAGACAGTGGTGTGCTCACAGGCTATTATCTGAAGATTTCACTTCAGTTGTGAAAGACACTGTGAAGTGGACATTTAATTTTGGTCTCTCCAGTATCCCCTCTCCACTCTTTATAAAATCCAAATTTGGGAGCTTCTTTCTCATTGTGTACCTTCTTAGTGAAATTGTAAATCAGATACTTTCCTCCTTCCAACAGCCCTTGCTAGGGTGGTGCAGGCATGTTATCCAAACCAAGCAAATAAAACTCTCTCTCTTCAGGGGTTTTAATTCTTGAGCAGGAATTAAAGAAGGAAAAGAGATAGGGAACCATTTTTCACAGTCCACATTCCCAGAACTACTCTGGTTTCTATACTGTTTCAGTTACAATCGTTAATATACAACTTTCCTGAATATTCATCTGATATTTCTCCAAATAATAGTATTATTGTTTACAACCAGAACTGGTTTGCAACCAAAAAACCTTAAATGATCTACACAGCACTTGCATCAATAAGTATGCACATATTTGGGCCTTAACGGAATTTATTTTGACAAGTCTGATATAACTGAAGTATATTTTCTTATAATGTTCTTTCTTAAGATCCTTCCTTGGTTGTGTAGCTCCCACACTAGACTTAATGCCTAACACACACCACTCATTTGATTTTTCCCACATTGCACCTTAGTTCTCATCAAAAGTAGACTGCTCCGTCATTCATATTTCAAGAGAATAGCTAATCTTAAAAAAAAAAACTACATTAGGAGGTGTGGATGGTCATCCTAAATACATATAAAGTTGACTCTTGAACAACATGGGTTTAAACTATGCAGGTCCACTTATACTTGGATATTTTTCAATAGTAAATACTACAATATTATACATTCTGTGGTTGGTTGAATTCAGGGATGCAGAGGAACCCTGCATACAGAGGGTCGACTATAAATTGTACGTGGATTAACCCCTGCATTGTTCAAGGGTCAACCGTACTATTATGCCCAGACAGCCCCAAATGAAACTCATTTTTCACAAATCTATAATGATGGTATTAATAACAATTGATTACCTGCCAGAGCATGATGGATTATTTTTAATTTTACTTTATCTTAAAAAAAGAGTTTTATTTCTCCTCATACTACTTTATTTTCTCAGGGAAATTCAGTCCTTCACTTTCTTCTTAATTCTTAAGAAAGTGGCAATTCATGAGTAAGCTTCATGGGAGGCCAAACAATTGCAGACAAATAAGCTTGCTATGTATGCATTTCAGTTCTACTTTTAATTTTAAAGATTACTTGTAAGGAATTCTCTCCCCTCAATCACTTTTTTTTCTTACTTCAGAAAATAGTTGTATGGACTCCATGTTTATGCCCCCTCCCCAAATTCTTATGTTGAAACCCCAACCCCCATGGGATGGTATTAGGAGGTACAGCCTTTGGGGGTTAGTTACGTCATGGGCCTACAGCCCTTAGGGTGGGATTTGTGATCTCTTAAGAAACAAGAGAGCTTGCTTTCTCTCTCTGTTCTCTGCCACATAAGGACATGGCAAGAAGACAGCCATCCACAAACCAGGAAACGGGCCCCCACCAGAATGCAACCTTATCTCTGATTTCCAGGCTCCAGAGCTGTGCAAAAGGAATATTTGTTGTTTAAGCCACCCAGTCTATATTAATTTGTTATAGAAGCCTGAGCTAAGACAGCAGCATAGGTGATTGCAAAGAAAGAGGAGATGTACTAAAAAACATTCTCAGGGTACTCAAGCAATTAAGATCTTAAAAATCAGAACACTAAATTCAGAGGCTGATTTTAACAAATATAACAGAAGCAGAAGCTGTTAAAAAAAAAACAAACTTAAAAATACATAGAAAATGCAATTTAAGTTAGTCTCCAGACTCTTCTTCTGAATATGACCTCTCTAACTGTAGCTAAGATAATGAATTACCACTACTTTTAAGTAAAATGTCTATAGGAACCAAAAAAGTGAAAATTAGGCAAAGTTTTCAATCCATCTGATCAATACTTGCAATGAAAACATCATTCGGTACAGAAAATTCAGTTGTGGAGCTGTATTAATCACTGAAGCTTTCTGCCTGGCAATAGAGCAGTAGTTAAAATAGTAAGCTAGATTCCACGGGGCTGACTGAGGTCATATTTGGTTCTGCACCTCATGAGGTAGGTAACTTTTCCATTTACTTAATGATTCTGGTTTTTCATCTATAATATGACAAAAATAATAATCTCTCCTTCATAAGATTATGATAAGGATTGATTCAGGCAAGATATATAGATTGCTTATCACAAAAGCTGGCCCATAACAAATTCTCAATATTTTACCAACTATTATTTATATCATTATTATGTTTACATGACATTATTATGTTTACAATAGCCGTTTTTAAACAATACTTTGTGGGGTCTTTGGAGCAGGTAAAGAAGGAAAGGCTTTAACATATAAACTTGACCTTTCCCAAGCCCTGTTCTTCAAGGAGAGGAACACTACTTAAATTTGTTTTCTGAAATGGGATTCTCTGCAGAGGATGAATGTAAAATAGTTCTACTGGGGAACAAGTTGGAAAGTCACTATGTAATAATTACCAAAGTTCGATCTAATGTTCTAATTTCCTTTATAAAGAGTAATACTAATTTTATGGTGAGAAGTAAATTCACCTTGTTTTTTTCATTCTCAACTGAAGTTTGGTTAATATATTTTTTCGTATCTTTACTTTGAAGTCTTATTAAGTGGGACATGAATATATAATGTTAGAATTTAATTTAATTTGCATATTAAAAGAATCTTACCCAGGCATATGTACCAATATAGGAAAAATGTGGAGGTTGATTTTTATTATGGTGAAAAACACATAACAGGGCATCAACCCTATTAACTAATTTTGAAGTGGCCAGTACAGCATTGTTAAGTATAAGCACAATGTTGTACAGTAGATCTCTAAACCTTTTTCACCTTGCATGACAAAACCTCTATACCCATTCAACAGCAGCTCTCTATTTCCACCCCCTTGTCTTACCCCTAGACAATCACATTTATACTTTCTGATTCTATGAGTTTGACTGCTTTAGAGATACTTCATATAAGTGGAATCATGCAATATTGTCTGTCTTTGAGTGGTTTATTTCATTCAGCATAATGTCCTCAAGGTTCATCCATGTTGTAGCATGTAATTTATTAGTTAAGGGTCTGTTCAGATTTGCTATTTCTTCATGATTCAGTCTTGGTAGATTTATGTTTCTAGGAATTTATCCATTTCTTCTAGGTTATGCAATTTGCTGGCATGTAATTGTTTATAGTCATCTCTTATGATCCTTTTAATTTCTGTGGCATCAGTTGTGATGTTTTCTGTTTTATTTGAGTCTTTTTTCTTAATCTAGCTAAAGGTTTACCAATTTCGTTGATCTTACAAAAACAACTCTTAGTTTTGTTTTGTTTTTTTCATTGTTTTTCTATTACCTTGTTTATTTCTGCTCTATTTCCTTCCTCCTGCTACTGTGGGCTTAATTTGTTCTTCTAGCTCCTTGAGGTAAAAGTTAGATTATTTGAGTTCTGTTCTTTTTTTTTTTTTTTTTTTGATGTAGGAATTTATCACTATAAAATTCTTTCTTCATACAGCTTCTGTTGTATCCCATTCATTTTAGTATGTTTTGTTTTTGTTTGTTTAAGATATTTTCCGACTTTCCTTTGGAATTCTTCTTTGACCCATTTGCTGTTTAAGGGTGTATTGCTTAATTTCAACATCTATGTGAATTGTCCAGTTTTTCTCCTGCCATTAATTTCTAGTTTCATTCCATTGTGGTCAGAAAATATACTTGGTATGATTTCAATCTTCTTAAACTTGTTAAGCCTTGTTGTGGGAAATAACAGGTATACGTTCTATCCTGAAGAATGTTCTGTATGTACCTGAGAATTAATGTGTATTCTGCTGCTGTTGGTTGGAATGTCCTATATATTTCTTTTAGGTTCATTTTGTCTGTAGTGTTGTTCAAGTCCTCTGTTTCCTTGCTGATTTTCTGCCTAGATGTTCTACCTATTATTGGAAGTAGAGTATTGATATCTCCTATTATCATGTTATTGCTATTTCTCCCTTCAGTTCTGCCAAAATTGACTGCATATATTTGTGTACTCCGATGTGGGTGGATATAAAATTGCTATATCTCCTTGGCAAATTTACCCTTTTATCATCAGATAACGCCCTTTGTCTCTTTTGACAGTTTTTGGATCGATATAAGTATGGCTACCCTTGCTTTCTTTTGGTTACTGTTTGCTTGGAATATTTTCCATCCTTTCATTTTCACTTTTAGCTTTAAGTTTCTGTCTTGGTTGTTGAGGACAGACATCATACCGCCACAATACAGAATTTGCAAAGTCAGGGATTTTTTTTATTACTATATTTAACGTATCTAAATAAGATCTGACGTATACCTAATGGTCAGTAAATATTTTTGAATGAAGGAATGACTTCTATCAAGTGATATAACCTTACTGTGACTCCAGGATTCACTTTTTTTCATCTACAAATGGGGATAATAGTAGTACCTATTGCATATGGTTATAACAAAAGGTAAATGAATTAATGAACATGACCCACTCATTAAATATTAGCTCTTATTATTATAATTACTTTTCCATGTATGCATGTTCACGTAGTACTTAACCTTAGGATGCGTTGGGAACATAGTTGAATTTCAAAAAAATTTACTGAACAAAGAAGGACAAATGAGAGTGGAAAAATCATAAGTCAATGAACCTGCACTGAAATTCTACTTTATTTTTGAGAATGTTTTCTTGAATGTCTTCCTGTGTTCACATCTACTATGGATTTCAGCTTAAACCACAAACATACCTCAGAAAGTTTACAGATGATAAGCTTTTTAGGTACAGATATATTTTTTTGTTTAATGAAAAATTATAAGAATAATAATATAAAAATGGCTTTTCACAAAATATATACACACACATACACATTAACTCTCCATTTTGGGTCACTTTTTATCTACAGCCTTTAGATATATACATACTAACCTCTGTGTATGTATCCTTTCTCATCAGATCAAAATGACATTCATGCTTATATACTTATTGGTGATGATATTATCATCCCTTACTAACTCTCCTCTCTTTTTTCTTGTTTCGTTTCATGTTTGAAAAACTCCCTACTTCTTAGTATATCAAGCTACTTTGTGTAAGTCATGGGACTCTTGGTAGCATATAATATCTGTGAAGTTGGAAGTGTTCCACCAATTTCTCAACTGCTTTAACTGGTGTTAAAAATATTAAGAAAGAGAAGGAATTATGCTGCTTGATAACTGAATTGAATCTGTTACAGTGCAAAAAAAAAGTGTTGATAAAAATGATGCTATCTATCACATTCTAGACTATTCTATTTTTATGAAGGGAAAAACATGAAAGTTGGAAATTGGAAGGAGGAAACAGAGGGTGCTAAAAGGTCAAAAGGAGAAGAGGGATGTTTTAATTTTGCTGCCCTAGTCATTTGTTTCCCTCTCTAATGACTCCTTTCCCTAACCCATCCCTCCTGGCAGATAACCACCGTCTCTGTGGTACTACACTATGCAGATGCATTGGCACTGGTTGATGCACATGACTATACTGTACCTATCTGAAAAGCAGCTGTTTATAATTGTCTTCTCACCAGGCAACAGCCAGAGATTTTTGTTTGGGGCAGATATCTTCCACGGTTGGTACACAGACAGAGAGAGCAGTTAACTGGCAAGAATAATAATTGTTTTCCACAGCAGGCTCAGGGCTGGCACCACAGCGACTGAGAGAAGTGGAGATATTTAAGCTGCCTGCACAAATATCTAACTTTATAAGATGCAGAATAGTCATCACCACCCCTCCCCCAATATTCTAGGCCATTCTTTCCAGTGAAAAAAGCTTACTCATCTTACTTTGTTCCCATAGCCAAAATTTTTATAGATATCCAAAGAGCTATTTAAATTAAAGGACAGGTTTATAACTTGGTAAAGTCAGAGGTAACAACAAAGACCTCATAACTGCTGCCTTTGTATAGGTTCCTAGAATTCATTATGCTTATAGATTTAAAATAAAAATGCTTATAGTAGATTTAAAATATTTTTTCAAAGTTTGCTGATTCTTACTTTGTGGTACAATCTATGCTTTGAAATCAACACTGATATTTCTATCTCTAAATTAATACATTTAATACACTACTGTTTTCATTATTTTGGCTATTCTTTTCACTATCTATAATACTTACATTTATATACATACATATTTTAGTTATAAATGTAAAAGTGCTTTTGGATCTTTAAGAAAAGAACACTAAATATAATAAAAGGTATTTACATTGATTTTTCCATATGTCTTATTATCAGTGACTTAGACATATCAGCTATATTATAAAATTATTTTAAAAAGTGATTCAGTCAAAAGACATAATATCTACATAAAACCAGTAGCACAATTGCTTTCAGATTAGGTTGATGATACCTTCAAGCTTAAGAATCAGTAGTCTCTAAGTTTTGATGGAGCTTTAAGCCTTCATCTCGTTAAATAACTATTTCAAGGCACTCATCACTTGAAACAATTTTAACTTCTAGGACTAGTGACTCTAAAGGACTGGACTTTCTGAATCTTCATTACTATACCCACTCTGATTTGAAAGGCAATCTGAATTAAATTAAATTAAAAATAATTATATGTTTCACACATTACATGACTTTGTGATTTTTAGTGATATGAAGTATTTAAAAGCTTCCATCTTTTTCATTGCTTCAATTCAAGTACTGCATCAATCTCATTAACACTATGTTTGACTATAAGCCTTGCTATAACAATCAATGTTCTACACATCCAGGTTCAGTATAAAGCCAGAACTATCACGAACATATTGAAACACTATATGAATCGCTCAGTAATTTACTCACAGTATGCATTCCCATAGCACTAGCCCTTGGGGTAACCTTGTAGTAGGTATCAATGAACCCGATTTACTTTGAAAAATCACAGGAATAAGAAATGGCAGTACTGGTGTTTTAAATAAAATAAGCATGGAAATTACTTATATTTGAAATATAGATTTTCAAAAAATGACATTCAGTTTGAGTATTCTGAAGTACATGAAATAGTCCAGTTCCTGATTGGGCCTATGTCCTTATTCTCATCTCATAAAAACATACCAGCAAAGCTTCTTTGCAATGACAAAGAAATAATAGACCTAGCTGAATGCTTGATAAAAATTCTCAGTTTAGAAGCAAGTGATTTTTCACCTGCTCTTTTTTCTTCCAGTCATCACCTGTACATTTCGTTTAGACAGTTAGGTACTTTCATGACAATGATTTTCCCATTTATATATTTATGTAGTAGTTAGTGAATTATTTTTTGGGTTGGAATCCCCAAGGGGAGCAGAAAAGTGAAGGTCAAAACCAAGATAAATAAGCCAGTTTATATAGAACTTTTCCAATATTTTATTTTCTTATTAGATTTCATGAAAACAGACTGTTACTACATAAATTTTTATGCTACAATTCTCTACCCTGACCCCAGTGAGCAATTAGCCATTAAAATCTGATTGATTGTAATCTGACTTGATTTTTAACTTTGGGGATGCAAATATTATATAAATTTATGTGTAAACTTGAATTAAATATGTATCCATATTAGAATAATTTAAGAATTATATTATAGGATAATGATAAAAAAGCAAGTCACAAATGCTCAATTTAACCAATAAATCAATAAAAGGCCATGAAAGAAAAATATGGCAAAATGACCAATACATACTTGAAATGAATGGAAAAATATGATGCTTATGACTATGAATTTCATCATGCTGTAAGATTTCAAAATTCGTGGCAAAATTGCTAACTTGATTAAATCACCAATACTCAAAAACACCCCTATTCTTACTGTAATATAGAACAAATATGGTAAGACTCTCCAACACCTGTCAGCAAATAAGTTTAATATGTTTCTTATATATGTGTATATATTAACTTATAAAATATGTTTATTTCATATATCAATCATTTTCAATTGCTGTTTTGTTTGTTTATTTATTTGGTTGGCTATTTGTCTCTGAAATTAACCATGGCCCCAAATCATTACTATTACAAAATAGTAAATAGTAATGTATTTATTTTAAAGTAAAGATCATCTTTACTTTAAAATAAATGGCTGAAATCCTGAGGGAAAAAAGCAAAGCAGGAGGCGTAACCCTTTGAGACTTCAGACAATACTACAAAGCTACAGTAATCAAAACCATTGGTACAAAAACAGACATACGTATCAATGGAACAGGAGAGACCAGATATAAATCCACACACCTACAGTCAATTAATCTTTGACAAAGTAGGCAAAAATATGAAGATGTGAAAAAGTCTCTTCAGCAAGTGGTGCTGAGAAAGTTGGACAGCTGCATGTAAATCAGTGAAGTTAGAACACACCCTCACACCATGCACAAAAGTAGATTCAAAATGGCTTAAAAACTTAAACATTAGACATGACACCACAAAACTCCCAGAAGAGAGCATAGGCAAAACATTCTGTGACATAAATCTTACCAATGTTTTCTTAGGTCAGTGCCACAAGGCAATAGAAATAAAAACAAAAACAAACAAATGGGACCTAATCAAACTTACAAGCTTTTGCACAGCAAAGGAAATCATAAACAAAACAAAAAGACAACTTACAGAATGGGAGAAAATATTTGCAAACGATGCGATGGACAAGGGATTAATCTCCAAAACAGCTCATACAACTCAACAACAAAAATAACAAACAAGCCAATTGAAAAATGGGCAGAAGACCTAAATAGACATTTCTCCAAAGAAGACATACAGATGGCCAGTAGGCATGTGAAAAGATGCTCAACATCACTGATTCTTAGAGAAATGCAAATCAACACTACAGTGAGGTAGCACCTCACACTGGTCAGAATATCCATCATTAAAATCTCTACAAATAACAAATGCTGGGGAGGGTGTGCAGAACAGGGAACCCTGCTACACTGTTGTTGGGAATGTAAGTTGGTGTAGCCACTACGGAAAACAGTATGGAGGTTCCTCAGAAAACTAAAAACAGAATTACCATATGATCCAGCAATCCCACTTCTGGGCATATATACAGACAAAACTATAATTCAAAAAGAGGCATGCACCTCTATGCCCATAGCAGCACTGTTCACAATAGCCAAGACATGGAAACAGCCTAAATGTCCATCGACAGATGAATGTATAAAGAAGATGTGGTACATATATAAAATGGAATACTCCTCAGCCATAAAAAAGAACAAAATAATGCCATTTGCAGCAACATGGATACAACTGGAGATTATCATACTAAGTGAAGTAAGCCGGAAAGAGAAAAACAAACACCATTTGATACAATGTATATGTGGAATCTAAAATATAACACAAATGAACCTATCTACAAAACAGAAAGAGACTCACAGACATAGAGAACAGACTTGTGGTTGCCAAAGGGGAGGTGAGGAGGGAGAAGATGGACTGGGAGTTTGGGGTTAGCAGATGCAAACTATTATATGTAGAATGAATAAACAACAAGGTCCTACTGTATAGCACAGGGAACAATATCCAATCTTCTGGGATAAACCATAATGGAAAAGAAAATTAAAAAGAATGTTTATATGTGTATAACTGAGTCACTTTGTTGTACAGCAGAAATTAACACATTGTAAATCAACTATACTTCAATAAAAAATAAATAAAATAGAATTAAATAAATGGCTGAAACACTTGTTGCTGTCATTAGTACATTTCCCTCAATATAAAAGCTGTAAAATAGTTTATTATTATACTGATGGTACACAAAAATAAGTCAAGAAAGAAGTCATCATGTGAATAAAAATGAAATATTCAGTATTTTTATTTTAAACTTTTAAAATTTAAGAGTATAAGTTTCACTATTAGTAACTGTATAATAAGTTTCAGGGACAATATAACATGGTAACCCCACACACACACCAAAAACAAACAAAAACAAACAAAAAACAAATCTTAGGGGTGCTATCACTGTAATAACATTATTAGCATCTTCATTTTTTAGAACACATTGCTTTTTCATGTTGGAAGCATAATGCCACTACCATTTCATATCTGTATTTTTTTTAATTTATTAACTATCAAAGTGATTTTTTTGCTTCAGCATGTATTAAATAAAGTCATTTACTGGTTGAATCTATTTCCCTTATGGCTTTCTGATTGAATTGTGATGAGTGATTCCTTCAAATTGACTTTGTGCAATGCATTTGCAGTTTCACCAAGTCAATGTTATTGTTCATCTCCTGAGTCCAACCTTTCCATTTGACAAGTTAAAACATTAAAGGTATCAGAATGTCTTTTAGGACCCAATGCTGAGCCCATTCTACAACAGGCTTCCCATAGGCCAGCTTAGATCCTGAGATGCTTTGGTTCTCCCCAGAGTCAACTCTCCTCTCTGTTCTATATATACAGACAGAAACACTGATGTGACACTTTTTTTTTTTTTTTTTTTTTTTTTGCGGTACGCGGGCCTCTCACTGTTGTGGCCTCTCCTGTTGCAGAGCACAGGCTCTGGACGTGCAGGCTCAGCGGCCATGGCTCACGGGCCCAGCCGCTCCGCGGCACGTTGGATCTTCCCAGACCGGGGCACGAACCTGTGTCCCCAGCATCAGCAGGCGGACTCTCAACCACTGAGCCACCAGGGAAGCCCTGATGTGACACTTTGCCAGAAGGTTATGGATCTAAACTTCTCTCATGGTTTTTGCCAGTCACTCTTTGGTATCTCGCATATTATTTCTCATCCCTTCCAATTACTAGGATGTTTAGAACTGCCTCTCCCCAAAACTTTTAAAAAATGTATACTACCCTCTTTGAGAATAATTCATACATAAATGAATTGGATGTAAACTGCCTGTATTGGATTGGAGTTTGCTTTATACTCCTTGAAGCAGTGATTTTTGCATTTAGATTACTGATGTATATTCTAAACTATGACCTCTGGTCTGATTAGGGATCTCTTAGCAGGCTGACCGATGATTGGTGCTATTTATGGCACACTTGATTAGCATTCACTCTTACATCTAGGAGATTGGTTTTTCACCATACAGAAGAAAATTTGCTATACAGATGTGTGAGAACAATTCTTAGGCATTCCAAGTGAGTTTCATAGAAGAGGAAGCAGCCAGACTGTTGGATTGGCAGCAACTATGGCTGTTTCTGCCCCATGGTTTATGCTTCCTTAAACAATTTGAAACAAACAGACCCTTAAAAATTAAATTTCCATTAAAAAATACTGCCTCATTAGTTTTCACTTACGATTCAGAAACATCTACACATACTATTTTCTACTAACACTCTCAAGTAATCAAGTCAACAAAATAACAAACAATTGTAGAATTAAGTATCAGGTGATTTTGCATGACACAATAATAACATACATTTTACCAGAAGTTAACAAAATCTAGATTGATCACTTTTGGGGGGAAATCATGTCTCGGTTAAGACTTCATGAGATGAAAGGGACAGTCGCCTGTATACAGAGGGTTAAGTAAAATGGTGGAAATTATTAAAAGGATGTAGGAGCATCAAGGAAAGTGGCTGAATTTGGGAAGCCTCTCTATCAGTTTGAGGCCCTCTGTTCTTTCACACTTGCTTCATTCTTCCCACTTTGCAGATTATGTTTTTCTGTGTATAGCCCATCTCCCACCACCCTGACCAAAATGTACATATCTAAGTTTAAGAAACTAAATGTATAGAATACACAAAGTGCAAAAAAAGGAAAAGAAAAAAAATTTACTATCCAGTGTCTACCACAAGTTTCCCCAAATAAATGTCATCTGAGTTGTGACATCTTACTAAATATTATGCTAGCTCGTGTGAAGCATTTTAATGAATAAACTTCAGTCTCGTCTTTCTAGTTCTGCAGTAGACAATTTTTAATGTTCAAGATCCCTTATGAAATCAAGACATTATTTTATTATCAAGAATTAAAATAAACCAATAATCCAAAAAAAAATGAGATCTAATTTAAAAGCAATTAATGGGCTATAACATATCTAAGGCAATTAATTATCAAATGCCAACCAGACCAATTAGGGATATTACTCTACAGTTAGCTGGAGCTTATAAAATGACTGGCATAAATTCAGTATAAATTGGATGATCTGAAAATATGTGCAAATCTCAATTTTTCAAATAATCATATTTAATATTAACTTTTCTCATCCATGAACCTGGAATATCACATTTATTTAGGTATTTTTAAATTTCTTTCAACAATGTTTTCAGTGTACAGGTCTTTCATATCTTTCATTAAATTTTTTTGACAAAGTTTCTTTTTTTTTTTTTTTTTTTTTTGCGGTACGCAGTCCTCTCACTGCCGCGGCCCCTCCCGCCGCAGAGCACAGGCTCCGGATGTGCAGGCCCAGCGGCCACGGCCCAGAGGTCCAGCCGCTCCGCAGCATGTGGGATCTTCCCGGACCGGGGCACAAACCCGCATCCCCTGCATTGGCAGGCGGACTCTCAACCACTGCGCCACCAGGGAAGCCCGACAAAGTATCTTTTCTGATGCCACTTTTTATTATATAAATTTAGGTGTACAGCTTTATAGTTTAATAGCTGTGTACACTACAGAGTGATCGCAATCACAAGTCTAGTGACCATCCATCACCACACAGTCGACCTCTTTACCTATTTTGCCCACCCCCAATCCTCCTCTCATAACCTATTCTTTTCTCTGTATCTATGAGTTTGTTTTTGTTCTCTGTATCTATGTTTTTGTTTTGTTTGTTCACTGGTTTTGTTTTATGTATGTGTGTCTTAGATCCCACATATAAGTTTTGTTGTTTCAAAACAATTGAATTGTTTCTTAATTTCATTTTTAGAATATTCACTGCCAGTTTATAGAGATACAATTGATTTTTACAAATTGATCTTGTAAAAACTCACCTACAGGTTCTAATAGGATTTTTGTAGATTCCTTATGATTTTCCATATATAAGGTCATGTCATATGCAAATAGAGATAGTTTTACTTACTTTCCAATATGGACGTCTTTTATTTTTCTTGTTTAATTGACCTGGGTAGAACCTCCAGTAGAATGTTAAATAGAAGTGCCAAGAACAGACATCCTTCTCTTTTTCCTGATTTTAGGATGAAGTCATTTAGTTAAGTCTCTTGTTAGCTGTAGGTATTTTAGCTGTCCTTTTATCAAGTTGATAAAGTTTTTTCTACTCAGTTTTATCTACTGTTTTAATCAAGAAACACTGTTGAATTTAGTCAAATGTGCTTTCTGCATGAATTGAAATGATCATATTTTTGCCCTGTATTCTGTTAACATTAGTTGATTTTCAAATATTAAACCAACTTTGTATTCCTAGGATATACCCGACTTGGTCATGGCATATAATCATATTTATATGTTACTAGATATGGTTTGCTAGCATTTTGTTAAGGATCTTCCCATCTATATTCATAAGGAATATTGGCCAGTAGCATTCTCTTAATATCTTTATCTGGTTTTGGAAGCATGGTAATATTGGCCTAATAGAATGAATTGAGAGGTGTTCTTGCCTTTTCTAATTTTTGAAATAGTTTATGAAGAATTAGTATTAAGTCTTCTTTAAATGTTTGGTAGAATTTGCTAGTGAAGCCATTGGCCCTAAGCTTTTCCTTTTTTTAAATTTTTTAATTGAGGTATAGTTGATTTACAATGTTATATGAGTTTCTGGTATACAGCATAGTGATTCACAATTTTTAAAAGTTATTCTCCTTTTTTAGTTACTATAAAATACTGGCTATATTCCCTGTGCTGTATAATATATCTTTGTAGCTTATTTTATACATAGTAGTTTGTACCTCTTAATCCCCTACTCCTATTTTTCCTCTCCCCACTGGTAGCCACTAGTTTGTTCTCTATATCTGTATGTTCCTTTTTTGTTATATTCACTAATTTGTTTTATTTTTAAATTCCGCATTTAAGTGATATTATACAGTATTTTTCTTTCTCTTTCTGACTTATTTCACTAAGCATAACACCCTCCAAGCCCATCCATGTTGTTGCAAATGGCAAAATTTCATTTTTTTATGGCTGAATGGTATTCCATTGTGTATATATGTGTGCACACACACACACACACATTCACACACCATATCTTCTTTATCCAGTTGTCTCTGTTGATGGACACTTAGGTTGTTTCCATATCTTGGCTATTGTTAATAATGCTCCTATGAACATTGGAGTGCATGTATCTTTTTGAATTAGTGTTTTGTTTTCTTTGGATATATACTCAGGATTGGAATTGATGGATCATATGATAGCTCTAGTTTTAGTTTTTTAAGGAACCTCCATACTGTTTCCTACAGTGGCTACACTAATTTATACTCCCACCAATAGTGTACAAGGGTTCCCTTTTCTCCACATACTCTCCAACATTTGTTATTTGTGGTCTTTTTGATGACAGCCATTCTGACAGGTGTAAGGTGATATCTCACTGTAGTTTTGATTTGCATTTCTTTGATGATTAGCGATGTTGAGCATCTTTCAATATGTCTGTTGGCCATCTGTATGTCTTCCTTGGAAAAATGTCTATTCAGGTCTTCTGCCCATTTTTTTAATTGGATTGTCTTAATATTTTTTGACATTGAGTTGTATGAGCCATTTATATACTTTGGATATTAACCCCTTATTTGTCATATCATTTGCAAATATTTTCTCCCAATCCTGTAGGTTGTCTCTTTGTTTTCTTGATGGTTTCCTTTGCCATGCAAAAGCTTTTAAGTTTAATTAGGTCCCATTTGTTTATTTTTGCTTTTGTTTCCTTTGTCTTAGGAGATAGATCCAAAAATTATTGCTATGATTTATGTCAAAGAGTGGTCTACCTATGTTTTCTTCTAGGAGCTTTGTGGTTTCTGGTCATACATTTAGGTCTTTAATCCATTTTGAGTTTACTTTTGTATATGGTGTAAGAAAATGTTATAATTTCATTCTTTCACATGTAGCTGTCCAGTTTTCCCAGCACCACTTATTGAAGAGTCTGTCTTTTCTCCATTGTACATTTTTGCCTCCTTTGTCATAGACTAATTGATAGTAAGTGTGTAGGTTTGCTTCTGGGCTCTCTATTCTATTCCATTGATCTCTGTGTCTGTTTTTGTGCCAGTACAATGCTGTTTTGATTACTCTAGCTTTTAAGTATAGTCTGAAATCAGGGTGCATAATATCTCCAGCTCTGTTCTTCTTTCTCAAGATCGTTTTGGCTTTTGGGTTCTTTTATGTTTCCATACAAATTTTAGAAGTATTTGTACTAGTTCTGTGAAAACCACAATTGGTTTTTTGGTAGGGATTACACTGACTCTGTAGATTGCCTTGGACAGTATGGTCATTTTAACAATATTAATTATTCCAGTGCATGTACATGGTATATCTTTCCATCCCTTTGTGCTGCTTTCAATTTCTTTCATCAGTGTCTTACAGTTTTCTGAATACAAGTCGTTTACCTCCTTAGGTATGTTTATTCCTAAGCATTTTCTTTTCTTTTTGGTGTGATTGTAAATGTGATTGTTTCCTTAATTTCTCTTTCTGATAGTTCGTTGTCAGTGTATAGAAATGCAACAGAATTGCCTTTAGGACAATTTACAGAAACATTTTATGACTCAATTTTTAAAACATAATTTTCTCAGTTACATTGCTGTTCTCCTGGGGAGAAGGTCTGCCAACTTCCTTCCAGAAGTCCTTCCTTTCCTAGGTATATATATTTTTAATCCACTGCACTTTTATGATTTTATTTGATTTCTGACCCTATCTTGAAAATTAGTAGTAGATATATTTACTGTATGGAAAAATTTTCTAATTAGATTCTTGTAAATAAATATATTTTTTACTTTTTTAAGGAACAGTTCACGCTTATAAATAGAAAAAAAAAGTAAACCACTTCTACTGGTAGCATTTTGTATTGAATAATTTACATTAGTAACTAAAGCTACACACATAGTTCTTATCAGAACATGGCATCTGTCTCTTCAGACAATGAATAGCACCTTTTGGATGAGGATAATATACTGTGCTGCATCACTGGGTTTCTCATCTTGGCACTTCTATAAATCTAATTATAGATATATGCAGCAGTTGCTAACTCCCATTAATGGAAATGGATGCATCAATGACCCCTATTTTACTGGGTCTAAATAAACTAATACTCTAAAGCACACGCAGGCTATTTAAACCTTTCTCCTCTTGCTAAGCATAAGAACAGTAAATTATCATAAATCAAAGCTCACTGATGTATATATGACAATAGAAACAAATTATTAATGTATGAATATTCCTATTATTCCCCCTCCCTCCCCACCACACACACTCACACACCTCTTTCTGCTAAGAAAGTCTTATATAAGGATTTCTCTCAGAGGGTTTATATTTCAGAATCAGGAGGAATTGATGAACTGGTTGAAAAGGACCCTTAACTAAGGAAGGGGAAGGAGTTTTGAAAAGAATTTTAATGATATTAGTGAGGTACTAACTGCTCAGAAGGGAGAAAGGGAATGAAGAGGAAAAAGAGAAGTTAAAGGTGTTTCTATGGCCTAAAAATTTCCCTCATGGTATAAAAGAACCACACATAAAGATCCTGAATTATTTAGAAATTGCTCCTTAGCCACCAGAGTGTATTTACTTGACCAAAATTATATTCTTATTCTGCGTCACTTTAGTCCCTGCTTTCAACAGATTTCTAAATATAAAGATTTAATTTAAATTGTTACCAATAACATGAGCTTAATTTTTTAAAAATTTTATTCTAGGGAAACACCTCAGGGCTACAGTATTTTTCAAACTATACTGGTGTTGAGAACTGTCACAAGAAACAAAATTAGCAATGTCTTCTCAGCATCTTAATTCAAACTATGCTACAGTTATAGTCACAGAATATTCAAGCAGAAGGAGGAAGGAAAATATGCCCCATGCCAAGAACATTCAAAACCCTGAAAAATTCCGTTATAAATTTTTATATGCAAACTACTGGAGCTAAGATCTGGACAGCTGATTATTCAGACTTTAAGTGTACTTAATGAGTTTGCATTTAAAATGCAAGTAATTATTTGCATATTATAGAGTATTCTCCAATTTTTATACATCATGCATAAAATTCTTCTCACCATGGGGATTCTGGGTGGCATGGGTGCATTAATTGTATAGCATTCAGAAGTGAAGCATCTGAATTAAACTATTTCCCACAGCATGTAGATATTTCTAAAGTAACACTTAAATGTAGATTTTTAATCTTGATCTAGGCAACTCTTTCTCTGTATATGATAAGCACTATGGAGGGTTTAATTAGATCAGGGTAGTTGATGCTTTAGGTCAACCCTGGAGTCTCTTTCTCCTATGTTTCCATAGTATCTTCTGTATATCTGTTTTACTACAGTGTATTTGGGGTGTGTGTGTCAGTGCATGCCTATGCGTATCTGTGTTGTGTGCACCTGTGTTTGGAAGAACACAGTAACCCCCCCCAGTATGTGTTAAGTGAATAAATGAATGAATGAATATCTGAATAATTCTAACTATTGACCTCCAGACTCAGAATTAGTACATACACATTTATTAATTTCTAACCACACAAATGTCTGCCACTTGTTAGAACAACCTCCATGTCTTCTCTTTCCTTTAGCCTTTCTGGGGGAGTGTTCCTAGGGGGCAGCTATAAGTTATGGGAGATCAGCGAAAAGGAGAACTGGTGACATGACTTATGTAGGAGACAGGTTCAACACAGTACAGAATAAGAATTCAGGATTCAACCAAGAACATAAAAATCTCAGAGACAAGGGACAAGATCTATTCTGGGCTGAGAACCAGAAGAAGCAGATCAGTATGAGAAGTCAGGATTGCACATAAATGAAAGCCAAGGCTTTAAACTGAGCTGAGAAAAAGAAGAGGCAATAAGAGAAACAAGAACTAGATTTGGTCTTGGGGAGCAATTAAGATAGGGAGCTAAGCTTTTAGCTGCACAGACAAGCAAAGGACCTAGTCAAGAACGTTTGGATATGTATTTCATATTTTAGAGAGACCATATTTTAGGAAGAAAGACAGGATTTAACAAGGTCTTCCTGAATTTTTGCTTAGAGAGACCATATTTTAGGAAGAAAGACAGGATTTAACAAGGTCTTCCTGAATTTTTGCTAATAACATTTCAATCTTTTACACTGAGTAGTATGAACAGTTTTTTTTTAAGAATACTTAGAAGATGGAATGTAGAATTTCAACCATTTAGTATAAAATTCTACAAACTTAAAAAACCAGCATAAACAGCAAAATAATCTAATTTTTTTAATGTCATGATGTCTAATTGTTTTGCATTAATGAAAGAAAGTAGATTTCTTCTTACATCAGCTTCCCTATTTTTGGCTATGAAATAATTTATGAAGTACTACATGCAGACATATTAAATTTCAAAAATACATGTGCTTTAGTACTTCAATTATCTTGCAGTGTTTATCAAAGGTAACAAGAAGAAAGTTTTAAACCCACTTGTTTCTGAAGTAATACAAAATTTTCTCTTAAAACTCTGGCAGATGTCCTTTAGGATTCCACTTTAGAACTAGACAAAACAACTGTAATATAATCAGAGCAAATTAATAACTTTAAAAAAATAACCATTTTACAATGTAAAACTAAATTTAAAATGGAGTCAGGAAGCCCTGAAGCAAGAGCTCTAGGGTACATACCACTCGCTGTAGCCTGAATAACCAGTAAGAAGGAAGATAAGAATTATTTTAGCAAGGTCTGTTTGTATAGAATTCTTTCTATAAAATTCTCTTGGTCTCAACTTTGTTTCCATGTTGATAAGAATGTTACATTTCTTCTTGCACAAGAGAGGACATTTTTCACATGGGAATTTCATTTCCTGATTTTAAGAAAAGGAGGATCCTCCCTGCCCCAGTAATAATGCACTAACCACTGCTTGCAGCCAGTAAGAAACTGCTGCAACCCCAAGCTCTTGTTCTTCTCCAGTGAACTTTCATTCAAAACAACCCTCCCCAATTTCCTCCTAAAGCCTAATAAAAACTGTCCCTCCCTTGGTCTCTTAGGAATTGCCTACGATTCACCACTGCTTGCCTGTCCCAAATTGCAATTCTCTGCTATTCCAGAATACACCCATTTGCTGGTAAAATAACTGGTTATTTTTGAGGTAGACAAGAATAATTTTATACTAAAATTAAGTTTAATGGCACATAAACCACAACTACTGCTCTACATCATGTTTTTTCTCTAATTATGCACCTAACTACATGGCTTAGTCTTAAATCAACGCCAGTGTGTAATAGGTCAACAGAAATGTGTACAATTTATTGCTCAAACTCAGATCCCAAAGTAGGTAGAGTTAATCAGTGTAAGGAGTTACAGGTTAATTAAGCTCTTTTTCTGTGTTCAGTCTTCTGTAAAAAATCAAGGAATGCATGATTAAAAGAAGAAAAAACCAAACAACAAACAAAACTTTGATGTGTAGGACTGAATACCAAAACATATCCGCATAGTAAGGAAAGACTTAAAAAAAGGAATCTGAGTAAAAAAAGGAGTTTAATAACAAACCTTACTCTCTTGTTTCAGTTAAAAATGTGTCCAGAGAAGACGTCTAAAAATCATTTTGTGTAAATTTTTTTTATTAAACAAATGAATTAACTAAGACTACGGTTTTATGACAACCACAAAGAAACTCTATGGGAGAAACTCTAAACTCTATTTCCTCTATGGGAGGAAAAACATCAGGATATGATCTTATATTACTGATTAATCAGCTTCTTTCACCTTTAAACTGCCCAGCGATTTAGTCTGAACTTCTATATCCCCTTATTCAAGTTCTAGAGCTAAATTCTGTAATAACTTTCAACCTAATTCATGGTAATAAGGCCAACTTTTCCATGCCTCAGTTTCCCTACATCAAAGGCCTGGATCATATTTCTTGTTGTGTGACAGGAATAAAAGGAAGGTTAATAGGAAATATTTATAGTCGTCCAGGATGGGATTTCAGACACTCAGCCTCAGTACCTTGGAGGACAGTCCCAGAAAACAAAAGGGACTAAAGCGTCGATCCGGACTTCCCCACACTCAACTCATGCTAGTCACACACTTTTCTGGTCCACAACACATAACAGTCACAAGAAATATTTCAATAACCCCTCGTTTGTTTGCAGAGCACGTTAAAAATTACAGATCCCGTCGCATATTGTTATTTGTCCACAAAAGCCCTCCCTGTGGCGCCGTCATCTCTGGTATGTTTTAAGATGGGGCAGAGGTGGGTCAGCGGCTTGAGCACCATCACAGTGGGGGAAAGGCAGGATCTGCACCTAGCCGGCCCTTCCGCTCCCGGGGCTTTAAAGAAATCATTCCTTCTTACTGAGAGAATCGGCACTACAAGACCATCATCCTGCAGCACCTCATGTCTCCTCGCCCCTGCCCCATCCTGCAGCCACTTCAGGTGAGGCACCGTCAGCCTACACAGTCAACCCAGCTGAGGGCCAGCAACCCTGATATCCTGTGCAATAGCTTTCTCTGCCTGCATTCTGATCTGTCCCATTTAGACACTTTATATACCTGACCTAAATCTCCATCTGAATTAGCTAGATCATTGTATTTTCCCATTTTTTTCAACACAAATCTGGAACAAATAGGAGCGAGACATTAAAAGAATGTACTATGTCCATACATCTCTTGATGTTGTGAAAACGTAGGTTTAATTTTAACAGGTTACAGCAGGGGTTTTCAGAGGGGACTATGTCAGAAGGCATTTTTGGTTGTCAAGACTGAGGACAGTGAGGTCCTACAGGGATACTTTTAAATACTGCATTATGCATTGCATAATGTTTAACAGCATTATGTTTAACACAACAAAAATCTATCTGGCCAAAAATGTTAATCATGCAGGGCTGAGAAGCTCTGGGTTACAGAAACACCTGTTTGCTATTACTGGCTTTCCATCTGATCCCTAGAGTCTCAGGTAACTTAGAAGCACATTCAAACCTCAAACATCGGGAGACCAAATAATCAGAGTCCAAACATACTAAAAATATTTCTCTGCTTTATACTTTAGAACAGCGGTCCCCAACTTTTTTGGCACTAGGGACTGGTTTTGTGGAAGACAATTTTTCCACGAAGGGGGGGTCGGGGGATGGTTCAGGTGGTAATGGGAGCGATGGGGAGCGATTGGGAGCGGCGGATGAAGCTTCCTTGCTTGCCCTCCACCGCTCACCTCCTGCTGTGTGGCCTGGTTACTAACAGGCCTCGGACCATTACCGGTGTGTGGCCTGGGGGTTGGAGATCCCTGCTTTAAAAAAGCGAGACAAATGAGTATAAAAAAAGCTCACTTCAGTAATTTTGTTTTAAAAAGTAGTCCATGGCTGCCCTGGTGGAGCAGTGGCTAGGAATCCGCCTGCCAACGCAGGGGACATGGGTTCAAGCCCTGGTCCAGGAAGATCCCACATGCTGCGGAGCAACTAAGCCCGTGCGCCACAACTGAGCCTGCGCTGTAGAGCCCGCGGACCACAACAACTGAGTCCGCGCACCACAATTACTGAAGGCCGCGCGCCTAGAGTCTGTGTTCTGCAACAAGAGAAGCCACCGCAATGAGAAGCCTGTGCATTGTAATGAAGAGTAGCCCACGCTCGCCGTAACTAGAGAAAAGCCTGTGTGCAGCCAATGCAGCCAAAAATAAATAAATAAATAAATTTCTTAAAAAAAAAAAAAAAAGTAGCCCATTGCCTTATCATTCCCAGCCTTTACACATTATACGTCTGCAATATTCTATAATGGGAACTGATATATAGAATAATTATCCTGGGACACTTCAAGACCATCAGTCAACACGGAGAGTCGCTTTTAGCTGTGTAGTCTAATTATGAAACGAAGGAAATTGAACATTACAGTCTAGAAATATTTTCAACAATGCAACTTGAAACAAAAGAGACATTTTAGGTAACTGTGTTAACCAGAGAAATCAATTTGTCAGAGCATCCAATTCTGGTTAATCAAGGTTTTCAATTAGTTTCTATACATTTAACCCACAAATTTTATCTTAGCATAACTGAAAATGATAGTGTCAAAAGAGCTGTTAAAACATCAACCAGGAGCAGTTATCCTACCTTTGCAAGTACATGGGAAGCTACCCAAATTTTGAAAATCATTGGAGAAAGACATTGTAAAATCTTCTATTACTGTTATTGATTCTAATAATAACTTTCATTAAAAGACTGGAAATGCTCTTTCCTATTTATGAATTGTATAGTTTACAAAAATAAGAATGAAAAGCTGATTGTGCAATGCTCTATGATGCTTTAAATAAAAGTATATGCAGAAAAGTCCATACTTCATAAATATGTCAAATGGTTTATGAGAAAATAAAGGTTTTTCATACCTTACTTTTTCCATAAGATTTAGTTTTATAGCACAATAGGTAGAATAAATCATAAAAATTCATGTGAAGAACAATGGAAAATATACTACTAGTTTCTGAAAGTTCTGTATGTTTAATTTCCATACTTTTTAAAAAAATTTTAATCTTCCGATTTCCATAAAAACTTTTAGGCTTTCTAAGGTGCTCTGCATTTTGAAAGCTATCCATTTACCAAATGAGGGTGCTAAACTTTGGAGCAATATGCTTACTGCAGAACCTTTGTTAATGAAGATTTGTGGCTTTAAATGACATAGCACAGGTAACATTTATGTGGTAGTTAACAAAACTATATGAAACTGTCTTTCCTTAATTTTAACAGCCACTACCTTTTTTTTTTTTTTTTTAAATCAAGTAATCTACTACCTGGAAAGATGTTCCTTTCTTGTTTTTCAGATTAGAAAAAAAACAAAAACAAAATAGAAATGTGTTAAACTGAGTATACTCGATACAGTCTGTATTTTTGCTTGATTATCATATGAATCCCACCACTGCACAGCACACTTATGACCTTTTCCAGCATATAATTTCCATTACAATGTTATGACTATTGAAATTGGCATTTGGAAAGCTGCATGCAAATGTGAATAATCTCTGGAGTATACAAATTTATTTAAATATTTTACTGTAAGAGAAACATTTCTTTGGAATCAGTGTTTGATAAACTCCAAGGGGCTTCCTCAAGTGTTACGTCTTTTTGTACCTCTGATTCTGCTGGAATTTGGTTCTCCTCCAATCTTTCCCTAACTCTACTTTGCCCTCCCCTATATTTTTTTTCCCAGTTTACTGGCTAAAGAGGGCAGGAAGAGCAGTGATCATTTTGACTAAGGTATACAAAGCACAGACAATTTTAACAGGGGAAATCATTTAACTTAATAGACCTACATTGATTCTGAAATAGCACACATATAAAATTATTTTGGTTGAAACCATGTATTTTCTTTCAAGTTAAACAGAATAATAATAGTTGCTATGAAGACATGGACAGATATACACTCTTTTTCCGAAGATGATATGATACTTTTCTGAGTTTAAACCAGTGTTTCTCACATGCACTATTGATATTTGGGGCCAGATAATTTTTTTTTTTTTGCTGTTGCAGTTGCCCTGTACACTATAGGATGTTCAGCAGTATCCCTGGCCTCCATTCACTAGACTCCAATTGTATCTCCCAGGATATGATAACCAAAAATACCTCCAGACATTGCTTAATATCCTTTGGGTGGCAATATCACCTAGTTGAGAACTGTGGGTTTAAACAGCTATATCTGGGTGCAAATACATTCATTATTAAAAGGAGAAAGGGAGAAAGAGAAGAGAGGAAAGGGGTGGGTCGGGGGGGGTGGGGAGAGAGAGAGAACACAGAGAGAAAATTCGTAACCACGGGTGCACTGCACACTTTCTGTCTACTGTTTTTTTTTTTTTTCATTTTTATCAGTTCTTGCCTAACACACACTTATTAAGTTCTGATATCCACGTTAATAGTGAGTTTGAACAAAGATTCTAGAGTAGAGCTAAGAATGAAATCCCAGTTCCCAGGGTATGCCAGCTTTGTAAATCTCTGATTTCGGGAAAGATATAAACCTTGCTAATCCACAGTTTCCTCATTTGTATGCAGATTATAGTAGTACTGGTACACAGAATTCTGTGGTTATAATATGAATCCATCTAAAGTACATAGTTAGATGCAGAGTAAACTCAAAACTGTTTCTTACATATATCTCACCATCACCTAAATCATCACTAATGAATCAGAATCCTACTTGTAAAAATGAAAAGGTTATATTTTAAAATAAATATATATAATTAGGGAGAACATGAAATGATTAAATATTAATGTTTCAAAATATAACAAAGAATAAAAATACTTTAAGAGACCCATAACATTAATTTACAGTTTTAAGAGTATTGATCCACATAAGTAAATCTTCATTTACTTTGAACTGATTTAGTGGAGGGGAGTGTGAAACCTTAACTGGGTCTACTTTTTAAAAGATAATTTTCATGGCTGAGATAGGTATTTTTCTTGTATTATACAGTATTTTTCATTAACTCCAAGGACTCAGCCCTCAGAATTCTTTAAGCAGTGATGGTAATGGTCTAGGTTAAAAGTACTGAAGTGTTTATAAACTATTCCATATTCCAACAAAACATGTTTCTACTAATAGATAGCAGTTTAAAATTGCTTTAACACAGCTGTCTACTTGGCCCCTGCAATCCATGCAAATGAATTTCTAAACTAAAATAATCTAAATATTCTCCAGCAAGGAACTTACACTTGTAGAACATGCCCTGAGTGTGTGCATATATGAAACATTAACCCATCTGTGCATTTCTTAAACAGAATACAATCTGTAAACTTTAAATTTAAGCAGTTTGTATAGATACAGTGATTTAAGTTTATACTCTTAGTGAGCCAGTAGCATCATTTTAGAGACTCAACATTGAAAAATATAATCTTTACCTGGAGCAGAGATAGATTATTTAAATTCCAAAATAATCCACACTAATAATTATAACCTACCTAAGCTTTTATATAGATACCAATATACAAATTAATTCAGAACATAGATGCTGAATGCCTACTACATGTCAGGACTCTAGGCGTTTGTGGTAATTCATTAAACAATAACAACAAAAAATGTCCTTGTGGATTCACCTGTATAATTATACCTGTTGGGTGAATCAGCTATTGTACTTTCTTCATAGAAGGAAGTGTAAACTATTTAAAAAAAAAAAAGAGTCGTCACAAAGAGAGGTCTTCTTTTATACAAAATCATGTACTTGAGATGTTCAATTATCTCCTACACTTTTATACTACGCCTGATTAAAAAATATATACTTAATTATCCATCCTGGAGCTTCTATCACAGGAAAATTTTATCCTAGAGTATTTTGCCAGTATTCGTTTTGAAACCACAACTCAATAAATTCCAAAATTCAAAGCAATCTCAAGTAGAACTGTTGCAGGGATGGAAGGAACACAAAGAAAGGCAATGAGCTGAATTTTCCTTAGTGATTTTCTTGGGTAAATTAATCAAGTGAGATCGAAGAATTTACCTTTAATTCATCCCTTCAACAAATATTTAGTAAATGTGTCTTTTGTAGCTATTTTAAATAATATCCACGAGAAAGAAAGACTTTTCTATAACCATGTAACTCATTACCAAGATGTAACACTGTACAAAGTAAAAAAAAAAAAAAAAAAAATTCACTAGGAGTACATGAGATAACTGTACAGCATTCTTCAAACAACTTGAGTTAAGGAGGCTGAAAAGAAAGGGTAAGAGTTGTAGAGCACCACTGGATAGTTCTCCAAACTGGCAATTATACTAAGAAAAATGCCTATAATTCTAACACAAGCCCAGGAAGCAGCAACCTTCAAGTTTTGGTACAAATAATGTGGTACTGGTGTAACTGGGTCTAACTTGGAATATTCGTAATGCCTGAAGGCAGGCATTTTTTACAGAAATTCTTGTATTTCTTGGAGATGGAACAGAATACATTTGCTATCGATTAGTTTATAAATGCACAAATTCATTATTCCACCAACCTGATCAAGTGCCTCAATGCTTAGTTCTACACCATTTCCTATAAAATACAGTGCAAGTACGAGATGCATCTTCATTAGCATGACTTTTCTCAAAAATAAAAAACAAAAAAAAACATAGTGTCTACCACATGGCAAGCATGAGATCTTGGAATGAGGCCAACACATCTGAAATCCTTCCCAGTAAGAAGTTTTCCAGGTATCTGCAATGTTATCTGTTTTATTTGTCACCACTCTAGAATCTACTTGCTTCCCGGTAGCTATTCCTTAGTTATTTCGGGCTGACAAGCCAAGTTTCATCCTTTGGTACCATACCAATGAACACTTGCTAGTTCTCCAAGGAAGTCATTTCTTTCTCAGGATGTAACCTACTTTTCCTATCCTCATTTCTTGTACATCCTGGATGTAACCACTCTTATTCTCTAGATGCTACAACTGAATGAACTTATTATATCACATAAAGTCTGTTTCATTATGTCCTTCACAATACCATATTATCCTGAGTCTGAGGGATGCAGTAAAAAGAATACGGATTTTGATTTGCTTTCTTGTTTCTCTGCTTTTAATCACACTATTCCATCAATCTAGAACATCCCTCTTTCCTTCCCTCCATTTATTCAAAAACAAATTTCAGTCCCACTTCTCAACTGAAATCCCTTTTCTGTTAGTCTTCTATAGTCCTCCAATTTCCATTGTACCTTCATCCGAACTGTTTTTGTACAGATCATGCAACAAATGCTTACTGAGGTACTGTGACCAGGTTCTGTGCTAGGTGATAAATAAATAAATAAGTAAACAAACAAATTTGATGAATAATATTATATCATCTTATGAAATTCCTTCTGCAATTATTTTGAAATGTATATATTAAAAGTCCTATTAGTATTTGACCTTTCTAGTGTATATCTTCTCATCAACTGTTTAAGGTAAGTGCTTTGAAGTATAAGAATCATGTACTACACTATTCATTGAATTTTCTCATAATTTTGCTCCCAAGTACGTGGTTGAAATGCTTATTTAAAAAAAATTAAAAATGGAAATTTGGCATTTAAGTTTTGTCTCGTAGGAAAAAAAGAAACTTCAGGATTTAAAGTACACAGGCTGTTTATAAATCAAAATATAATTTTATAAACCAAAATTGAGAATGACCTATTTATTATACTGGGTTGGCCAAACAGTTAATTCGGAACTTATTTTTCCATAAGATGGTATGAAAAAACCCGAACGAACTTTTTTGGCCAGCCCCATAGGTTAGACCTCCCCAGACTCTGCTGCCAAAAATGTTCTGTCTTTTAGCCACAAATTTTCTGATTTGATATTCAAGAGTGAAGATTTCACAAAGTTTCTCTCACGAGCAAATAAAAGAGATGCTTCTTGGGTAAGAGCAAAACAAGGATTGTGCTGGCAGGAACTTCCAACCTCTCATTAAAATTGGTGCCTCCCTAGGCCCACTGCCCTGCGGGGACCACTACTGTGAGACCACTTAAATGGTTTTTACAGACCAACCAAAGAAAACTATCTCCAATCACCCCTCCACCATGACTTGCATTGGCATTTACTATTTTAATTCTGAATTAAATGAAACTTTATTAATATTCAGTATAATATTGCTTTAGATTTACCTATATATTTATTTATATCTTTGCTCACCACTCCTCTTGCATCTTAGGACAGCTATTTGAGGTCTTTTCCTTTCCATTTAAAATACAGCCATTATAACTTTTCTTCAGTGAGTGTCGGTTGGTTACAACTTTTTTCCAGTCTAGGTTTAAATACAAATCTCTTTACCTTGTAAATATCTTAGAAGAGAGAGGAGTGGTATTCTGGGAAATAGATGAAGATTAATCAATTTTACTTGACAGAAGATTTTTCTCCTCACCTCTACAAAGAGCTATTGTCCCAGACCAAGAGGGCTATGGAAATCCTCTTGTATCACTTCTTTTATATATAAATTAACCAATAATATTGGCCAAAGCTTTTCAAACACATCTTCCTTTTAAGCTTCAGCAGCAGATTTGCATTCAAAATGTGACAGAAAATAACTAGTCGCAAATGATCACTCAACCTTATATTGCAGAATTGCAACTGCCAGGAACTTTTGTGAATATGAACTTAAACTGTTTCTTATTTTATGGGAGAAAATGCCCATATGTGATGTAAACCTATGTCTGGTCAAAAACCTTTTAAAACACCGCTCCATTTAATCAATTATAGAAGGTATCTGATTTCTATCTATTTAAAAAAAAAAAAAAGAGAGAGAGAGAGAGAAAAATTCAATTTACATATCTTCCTAAGAGCTGATTCCTAGTTTTTTCTTCTCTTGCTTTAATGGATGGAGAACATCATGCCCAGTAGGCACAGAATTCTTCTCTTTGCTGCTTGTTCAGCAGTCAGCATTTTCTCAGAGTTCAGCCCTGAAGTGTCCCAGCCAGAAAAACTTCAGCCTGTACAGGAACAGCAGACACTGCAGAAGATTTTAATTCAGGGTTACATTCATTTTTCTTTTGTTTTATGAATGCAGACTGTGAGAAACTACTAAAAACTTCAGGGTGGAGACAGGGGTGGGGACAAGGTGTCGCTCATCATGAAATCTAAACAGATCCACTGTGTTATGGAGCAAGAATGCACTGCGTGTCCTTAGCATCTAACTCAGTCCATACAACCATAAAGGTTTTGAATATATGAACACAAAAACTAATAATAATTATAGATAAGAATTATCTTCTAGACAATCTACTAAGTGTGAGAAGTGCAGACAATGAGGAAGACCAGTAAATACTTTGTTTTGAAACTGTTGCCACTTAAATTTGAATATATGCAAATTGATAGATATGTTATCTTTGATTCAGAGAATACTGTTTTCCCAGTGCACTACCAAGCTATTTGACATTATCCCTAATTATCACACTAGCTCATCAAAGTAGGCCTTACTATCCCATACAATAAATGAGAAAATCAAGGATCAATGTTGCGTTTCCAAGATTCCAACTTGTACCTAACAGCTTCTGGGTTCACCAGTGGGAAGCAGTGACTAGGAGGAAGAAGAAATGGGAGTCTGTCTCTCCCCCTTTCTATCTTATTCCATATCTCTGCCACCAGCTCCATCTCTTCCATGACTCTAGTTGTCCTGGGACAAACTGGGATCAGTACTACAGTATTATCCCTTGCCCCTCCAGCCTGGAGATGATACTGACTTCCTGTTCTCTAGGTTACCTCACTGTCTACTGTTAACTTTTAAATTCTTCTAACAACTATGTAAAAATGTCCTGCCTTAAATTCCCTCTGTTTAAATACAGAGTGATTTCTATCATTCTGTACAGATCCTGATTGAGATACCTAAGATCTTTGTCTCACATCACACTATTTCAAATGCAACTTTGCAAAATTGTTGATATCACTTTGTGGTTGTTTACAGGTCTGTTTTCTCCTTGCCTGCAAACATCTGAGATTAGAGTCATCATTTTATTTTTGAATCTCCAATACCCAGCACATGGCCAAACACATTACAGATGCTCAGTAAATTTCTTGTTGAATGAATCAAGTAATGAATGAGTAAATGTAATGCTACATTAAGGTAGGGGTAGGCAGATGTACAAGGGCAATTCAGTTGCAGAAAATCTTCCTAGAGATAAGATGCCTGGACTGAGTTTCCAAAGATGAATGTTTTCTGGTGAACAGGAACAAGATCTCATAGTAAAGATGTTTCAAGGAGTGAGAACAAGATATATAAAACCAAAAGCCATTGATTAATTGTAACGGATCCAGGAAGTTTGGGTTTATCTGAAATCCAGGGTGCAAAAGAAGCAAGACTAAAAGATGAGGCTGAAGAAATATACAGGGACCATATATCTGCTTTGCTAAGGAGTTTATGATTCATCTACTAGCAAGGGACTGAATACTCAATCTGTACTTTATAAAGATAATAATATAGTTTTGCTGACTAAATAGAGTATGGATTGGAATATGTTAGTAAAGGTGGCCAGAAACAAAGTGTCAGGTCATTACCTTAAATTCTTGAAGTGTTATTATGAGAAGAACTTAGAATCAGTTTAGATGGGCAGAATTTGGTGGATTCTGGAGTTAGCTAAGAGTGAGAATAATTTGAACTTGGTGAGTGTTTTGGGTAAGGTGAGGGAAAAGGAATATTCTAGTATTGTTTCAGAAGCTTGGTCTGGATCACTCTATGGATCATGACAAAGTTTCATAAGATAGGCAGAAGGAATAGCAGGTTAGAGTAAAAAAAAAAAAATGACAAGCTGTGATTTGGACATGAGCTTCATATACCCGTGTGGCTGGCATACATACAAAGTGTGTAGGAAATAGTCAGAAATATATGCCTGGAGACAAGGAAAAGTAGAGGTAGGAGTTATGGGTAAGCAGGTGGTAGCTAAAGTGAATAAATAGGATGACTCAAAAGGACAGTAAAATAAGGAGAGCAAGGCAGAAGATGGAAGCCCAGGTAAGAATGACAGCTCAGGAGCTGCTGCAGTAAAGAGTGAGAAAGTTGGTGAAGCAGAATTTGCAGATGGCCATAGGGCGCAAGGCAATTAAGGAGAAAGTATGGTGTAATAGAGGGAGAGATCAGAAATTCAAATGCTTTAGATTAAAGAGATAAGCATCCGTTGAAAATAAAAATAAAGGTCCTGTGTCTATGCTTTTTTTTCTCCCTCCAAGAAACTGGCTATGAAAAAAATGACAGAGGAGCATTTCCTGGAGGGTAAAGGTCTTATATTAAAGGCATAACTCAATAGTAGGTCCCGTATTCCTATCTTTAACCCAGTCTTCTATAAAAATAATTGAGGGGCTTCCCTGATGACATAGTGGTTGGGAGTCCGCCTGCCGATGCGGGGGATGCAGGTTTGTGCCCCGGTCCGGGAAGATCCCACATGTTGCGGAGAGGCTGGGCCCGTAAGCCATGGCCACTGAGCCTGCGCATCCCACAACGGGAGAGGCCACAACAGTGAGAGGCCGGTGTACCACAAAAAAAAAACAAAAAAAAAAACTGAGAATAAATATGAACACCCAAGACACTTGGTGGTTTGAAATTCTTCTACTTCTCTTCCTCTTGAACAAACACCAGAGTTTTTAGAATAGACCATGGAAAAAGCTGAGGAAAAGGGCTTAGTATTGTTTGGGCCATGATCACTTGGGTAGTGACAAACCATTAAAAACCAAGGTCAATGAGCCCTTGAAAAGCTACTGCTTTTTCCAATTCATTGTCTGTGTTTTGGCAAAACATTTATTATAGTATCATTCGTTCCAGAGCCGGAGAAGGAACGCCTAATCTAACCAGGTAAAAAAAACAAGACATAGCAATAGTCCTGCTGCAGTTAGTGTATATAGTATCTATCCAAAACAAATGTTAAAAAAAAGAAAAATAAAGGTTAACTCAGTGCTATTTTCCTCAACCATAAGAGGAGAAAAATCTAACTGTATTTTATTTCTCTAACTCACTTGTTAAAAACTACACCCTAATGAAAATCAATTTTTAGCCAATAATTCTTCCACAACACACTTACTTACAGACCAGTTGTCTTAGCATTCAGACACATTAAGCTAATCACTTATTAAAAATAACAACTTTTTCTTGAACACAGAAAACCATCCTTTTAGTAAACTGGTTCTGTTTTGCAATGTTCCTCCTCATACTCTATCTTTAGTGTCATGTGTGGATTCATGTATAAGTAAATATAAATGGTTGAACTTTTCAAACAGAGATGATTTATTTCTACTTTTTTTGTATAGTAATCTGTAGAGAGGAAATTGCCTAAGGGCTGTGGTAAAATTGCCAGTATACAACTGCTGTCCATCGTCCTGATAAGCAAAATGGCAGTCCAGCAGCACCCTGACTCAGAACGCCAGTTACTGGTTAATAAAGCTTAGCTAAAGCTTGACTCACAGAGCTGGACAGGACCGTATGCTCAACATGTATCTAGCTGAAAAAGCTCCCAGGGAACCACCCCTAATCAATTTCTTCAGCTAAGTAGTGTACACTGAACAGTTTACACAAGTGTCTTTAACACTGGCTACAAAGGCATAACATAAAGAAATAGTAAAAAAAGAAAAGAAAAAAATATCTCACACATAGAGACACACACACACAGTGATTGATTGCAAATGAGCTTGTAAAGGGATATCTTGGCCCATCTCCTAAATACACTGGAAGCTCTGAGTCCAAGGCTTATGTATGGTATAGCTATACCTCCTCATGGATCCTGCTATGACTCAGTTCATGATAGTTAATAAATGTCTTGAGTTGAAATGTTGGTGCAGGCAGGTGTTCCTTACCCTAACCCTGAAGGTGACTGCAATTTCTTTTGAATCTGATGAGGAAGCAAGGGCAAGGGCAAGCGCCTTCACTTTCATTCTCTTCTGTGGTGTCAGGAAAATAGGATTCTGTAGATGGACAGAAGACAAGGGAGATGAAGAGAGTTTGTGCAATTACAAAACTAAAACTCCAAAATGCTTTTGTGTCCCATATTCATCTCAGAATTGTAAAGCAGGATAAAACACTAAGATAAATGCATTTGAACACGCAGAGACCTAATTCCTCTTAAATCTAAACTAGTTACTATAACTTTGCATGGTGTTTTCTTCATGTTCCTCTTGTAAGTAATTGACATCAGGTTGCATTCTCTGCAGAGGGCTAACTATTTTCTTCTTTTAAAAAATTGCCAATCTAATTATTGTCCAAGGTAATCAATTTTCCACTATTGCAACCACCCATTAGAGTCTTGAGCTCTTTCTGATTACAAGCATTCTAAAAGAATCAAATAATAATAAAACCTTTCCCCCTCTCTTTTATCGAACAACACATGCAAAGGATCAAAGAAAGAAGTATCTCTGATATATTTTAGAAATAGTAAGAAGGCCAATATACCTGAAGAAATAAGCAATTGTGAGGTGGGAGCAGTAACTAGAGATGAGGCCAGACAAATAAAAGGGGACCAGATTACATAGGATTTCATATGTCACTGAGGGGCTTTAGACTTTATTTTGAATATAATGGAAAAAAACCCATGGATTAGGTTTATAGTAAGACAGTGATATGTACTGATATTATCCAACACAAAGTTTTAAAAGGTCATCTAGTGAATTCGATAAGAATACAGTATGATATGCCAATGCTGAAATACGGGAGACCAGTTATGTGACTATTGCAGTCATCCAGGTATGAGATAATTGCATATAGAAGCAGTAGAGCTAGTGAAAAGTGATAGAATTTTGGATATATTTAAAAAATTATAGCTAATAATATATCCTGAAGGACCCATTATGGGGGATTAAAAAGGAAGTCAGAAATCTAGCCAATATTTTTGGTGTGAGAAACTAAGACTTGTCACCAACCGAGAAGGAAAAAGCTATAGGTATAACGGTTCTGAAGATTGGAGAAGATCTTGGGCATGTGAGTTTGAAATATCTATTAGACATCCAGGTGGAGATATTGAGAAAGCAGTTAGGTGTACATATCTGCAGTTAGAGAGTAGTCTGGACTAGAAAAAATTGGAAGTCATTGGCACACAGATGACATTAAAGCCATGAGACTAAATGAGATCACCATGAGTGTAATTAAGTAGAGAAGAGAAGAAGGCCAAGGATTGAGGTTGCTTAACGAGAAATAGAGGAAGAGTAAATGAGATGGAAAAGGAGCAAGCAGTGAGCTAAGAATACCAACAGAGTGTGATGGTATCCTAAAAGACAAGTGAAGAATGTGTAATAAGGAGGAGGAAGTGATCAGCTCTGTCAGAAAATACTAATACAGAAATTAAGAGGACAACGTTTAAGTTGACCAATGGGTATACTATTACAGAGGCTGTTGGTGACCTTGATGAGAGCAGTTTCATTGGAGGGTTAGAAGTGAAAGCCTAAATGTACCATGTTTAATAGAGAATGAAAGTAGGAGAAATGGAGACAATGAATAGAAGAGAAGACATAGCCCAATAGACAGCAGGGGAAGTGGAGTCAGAAAAGAAAATACATATATATTTTAAGGTGGAAGATATGATTGTATGTTTATGAAAAGGAACCAGTAAATGGGAGAAATGACTGGTGTAGGAGACAGAAGGGAGAGCTGGAGCAATGTGTTTGATTAGTTCAGAACAGACGAGATCCAGTATTAGCTTCAGATAAGACTACGGATAGGTCACTTATAGTGACCTATAAGTGGGAGGTCAAAATGAAGAGTGTGTAAGTGCAGATGCCAGAAAGTGGGTACATCTCGAGATGGGAGTCAGTACACATTTTTCTGGGATTGCCTCAGTGTTTTCAGCCCCATGAAAAGTAAAATCATTAACTGAGAGTGAGCTTGAGTAAAAATGTGCTCGTTTGAGAATAGACAACAATATGTGAAACAGACTTCAAGGACGGTAAATTAACTAGGAATGTATGATTGGCTGATAACATTAGGGCAAAATTGAGGTTTTTATGGTCATGAATTGAAAGTGAAACCAGGCAGCGTGGTTATTTGCTTTCTTCCAGCTAAGTTCAGTCGCACAGGTAAAGGAACAAAACAGGATTTAAGAGTTGGATTTAATTAGGGTTGTGACTTTGCCAGTTGATTATGACGGAGCAAGTAGATGGCTAGGGGGGTTGAGGTACTATGTAGTGAAGTGATTAAATGATAGACTATGGAACTGAAGAAGAATAAAGAGGAAAGTGAACATATCAAGGATGTCTAAATCTGGGGGAAGTTGGGAGTATAAATGGGTATAATGTCCTGGTAGGTTACTGGGGTTGAAATAATAGAGGTAATAAGAGGTACTAGAGGTGGTAAACTAGAAAAGAGGTGGTAGTGGTCAAAGAAGGCTGAAAAAAAATTGAGATGATGGAGGGCTTGCAATGATTACCAATGGCAAAATCTAGAGTCTAGAGAATGGCAATTGGTGTGAATACCTGAGGTTGGGTAGAGAAATTGAGAGGCTAAGTTATTATAAATATTATTGAATTTGCCAAGAATTAAGACAGAGGCAGTATTGGCGAGACAGAGCTACAATCAATGACAAAGAGGAGGGAATGACCTGGGTGTCGGTAGATGATAACAGAAATGAAGAGTAGTGGATAAAATAATCTGATGGCATGAGCTATAAAGCTGAGTATTTTTAGGGAGGAAGGAAGAATGGTCTGTATGTTGCAATAAGGAGGATGAAGAAAGCTGATCCCAACTTTAGGCCCAGTGGTAGGAGAACTGTTGGGGAAAATCAATTTTCATTTGCGAGGTTTGCAGGGTAATCAGGGAGGGCCAGGTGTTCTTTACCAAGAAGCTGATGGGATCTGTGAAAGATTAAGTTGAGTATGCAGGGAGTTCTGCAGAGAGTGGACTGTGAATTATAGAGGGCACAGTGGAAGACTGAGAAAAGAAGACAAAATAAGAGCCTTTGGCATGATTACAGTTCTGTGGTGATGAGCATGAATGAGAGGAAGGACATAATACAGACACTAAGTTAAGTACTGGTAGATTTAAGACAGACAAGAGATATGGGAACATATGTATATGTATAACCGATTCACTTTGTTATAAAGCAGAAACTAACACACCATTGTAAAGCAATTATACTCCAATAAAGATGTTAAAAAAAAAAAAAAAGACAGAGAATGGTGAGGGATAGACAGCAGTGGATTTCTGGCACTTCGATTTAATTCCTAATGAGTGATATGGAAGGCACAGGGGAGGAACTATAGAAATTCAGGCCCAGGACTTCTCTTGAAAATTTTAGCAAAATCAGCTTCATTTTCCCTGAACTTGAAGTAGTGAGAATTTAATTCTGAAGTCAATAGGACCACTGGGAAAGACCCAAAATTAAGGTATCTCAGCCAATAATTCCTCACTTTTGTTTAAGGCATTTGAAGGTACTATGGATGATAGCAGATGAAAGAGGTGTAGAAAGTAAAACTTGAAATACTTTTCAATGGATTTCTCAGTCATTTCATACCTAAAGGTTTTTTTTAAAATGATGTGATTCAAGGTAAAAAATCACTTTATTCTGACCAGATTCCCTAAGTGCTGGTTATATTTGTAATTGATCCATGACAATATTCCTCTAGGGAACTTGAGCTTCGGGTGCAATTGTAGCTTCTCTAAAGGTAATGATGTATTTCTATCCCTTCGCTAACTACATTAGTTTACAATTATTTGCTAATCAGTTGTATTCACACACAATGATGGGAACCCCTTTAGGACATGAACCCTCTGAATATCCCCAGAGCTTAGCATAATGACTGGCCTATATTGGATTTTTAGCAAATATTTATCCAATAAGTAGATGAAAGAATAAACAAAGAAACCATATTTCTGAAGACTGATTCTATGAAAAAGAGCATGAAACTAGCATAAATGCACGACTCTGAATAAAATGTCTCTGAAATGCTAAAGGCCAAGAAAGCTACCTTAAATAACTGACCCATGAAACAGTTTATGAGCATGCTTTCGTATAAAATAAGTACTTTCATATAGTATTGTCATACATATTTCTTTGACCCCAACCCCTCTTTTGAAAGACATGATCCTACCCTTCTCACACCTAACTTAGTTCCTTTTCACTTAAGACACGGCTTTTATTACCTAACTGCAAAGGTTAACAGAGGGATATTGGAGTAAATGATTCTTTGTGATCATACAAAAGAGTTGATATTAAGTCAACCTTAAAAATTATACTCTATCAGACTATTACTTTCTTCACCTAGTCCAGATTAACCTCCTGCACACACACCTCAAAAGTATATCTTGCATTTTATGCCATTTTCCTGCCCTTTAGCTGTTCACCTTACTGCAACTTCACGGTCTCCAGGTTTATCAGGTTTCAAATCTCTTTCAATAACTTTGTACAAATCAATGTTCCCCTACAAAGCCTCCTCTCAGACATATGATATTTGGTCTTTTATCTTCTAACCATACATATATACATTATATCATTTGTAGCTCCTTTTCTAGTCTATCAATTGTGATCAAATTAATGGCACCTAGTCTGCTCTGTATTACTAGATTAGATCTCTACAGAAGTACTTTTAAACTAATTATAATTTTGAAACAGAAACTATTCCATGTCCAAAATTAAAAAAGACAGATAAAAATGAAAATGGTATTGAAGGAAAAGGAAAATATACATTCGTGAACTAAATAAACTTTGGGGGAGAAACCCAACAATCAAAGAGAAAAAAAATTATCAACGAAGATAGTTTAGCCCAGAAACAAACAAAAATAATCTGAAAGTAATAATGTCTCTGTATCTAGATATTTTTTTAAAAATGAGTGCTATTTTTTCCATAGTAATTATTTAATTATTTCTATTTGAGCAAGGAAGACAAGATATACCAATAATTTAAAAATCCAATCTATGTTTTTATATGTACACAAGTTTTTTTCCCTGAATTTTTAAATTAATTTTTATTGGAGTATATTTGATTTACAATATTGTGTTAGTTTCCACTATACAGCAAAATGGATCAGTTATATGTATACATATATCCACTCTTTTTAGATTCTTTTCCCATATAGGTCATTACAGAGTACTGAGTAGAGTTCCCCTGTGCTACACAGTAGGTTCTTTTTAGTTATCTATTTTATATATAGTAGTGTGTATATGTCAATCCCAATCTCCCAATTTTTTTCCTGATTTTTGGGGCTGTGAAATTCAGTGCATTGTATAAACAAGAAATACAGTAGTTCCAGTTTGGAAGATATTGCTGAGTGCAATTCAGTAACATTTGTCTCAATTCCAGCGTCCTAAAAGACAGAAACTGTTAATACCAGAAAAGCCACAATGTCCTGGCTGGTTAACCCACACAGATCGTCCTAACCCAGACTGGTGAGGTGAAAGATACCTTTAGTTTCATCCCAAAGAGTTCTCCAGCCCCACACCTGCCCATTCAAAAGAGAAGCACACCACCATACTGGTGTGGATTTACCCACTGTTAAAAATGAGAAGAATGGGTGAGTTATGTTCATAGAGAATTGATACAATCACTAACATTTTTCTCTGACTTTTCTCAACACATAGAATTCTTCATCTTGTTCTTCACTTACTTAGACATCAGGATTTTAATTTTAGAACTAATTGTAATGGGTCTCAAGTGATACTATACTATATATATATCCTCCCTCCCTTTCCCCCCCTCTTTATATATAAATAATATAAAACTATCCAATATGTTGTTTTGACTGAGTTGTTATTAAGATCTGTTCCAGTGCCTATATAATGTCTACTTACTCTCTAGAACCATGTAGTAAAAATTGCTTTCTTAATTGGGATCTCACAGATAAGGTTTTATTTGGGGATATAAAAAATGGTAGAAGTAACCACCTGATGGGATGTGGAATTCAAAGAGAAAGTAATTAGACCCTTCAAAATAAAAGTCAAAAGCAATAATATAGTTGGGGTGTATTTGGTTCACTGGAGACTATTGGTAGTCTTTGGAAAGCAAAACAAAACAAAATAATTGGATATTTACCATCAAAGAGAGAATGAGATAACAAAGCAATTTAACATCATTTGGCATTCTCAAAACATTAAATAAAACAAAAATGTATACACGAGGACAAACCACATAGCAAAAATAAGTGATGAAATAGGGTTCACTGACCAGAGATATGAAATAATAGCAAAGATTTTGAAATTCAGATAGCTTTTAACAAATCTCAAGTTTAAGCCTAAATTTAAAGAAATAAAAATATAAAGGCTGAAAGAGTTTAAGATGTGGGATAGCAGTAAAGAAAGAGAGAAGAAAACGGGGAAGAAAGGGGAAAAAATTAAGGGAGAGAATGGGACGGCGGGAGGGAGAGTATCTTTCTCCTGTAAACCACATTTCTCTGGGGTTTTTCTCAGACAGAAGCCAGCCCTTACTGGCTCCTCAGGAACCATCCTCTATTCCAGGTATTTGGGAACCCTTTGCTATAGCACATCCTGACCCTTCTCTTAGAGTTCCCAGGTATAATGAATCTTCGTATTAATTTATACAACATTATACACGAAAAAAGGTTTAGTAATATGTCCAAACATCTCATTTTACTGGTTTTCAAAGCCACTGGTCTAGCTGATGTCTAGCTCTCTCTGTCCTTTAGAATCTTCCTGTAGGTTTACCAAACACAATACAACTGTGATAAATGGAATACTGCCTGCCATATTAGCAAACAAAGGATGTCACAGTCATTAGGGATTGCATCCACTGCCAATGGTGAGCTGGTGAGCCCTGAGGGAACTCAGAAAGGAAAAGATTATCTGCCATCTAGTAGCCATCAGACTGTAGCCGCTCCCCACAATAAGCCCTGAGGAAACTCAGGATGTGAAAACACGGGATACTGGCCCTGGAGAGCTGAGGTGCATATCAAAGGAATGATTTCAGTGAGCCCAGACTCTTGCATCTTCCCATACATAGAAAAGTGCTAAATTCCTTGAGATTTCTACTTTTCTTTAATTAACAGTAATGTTTTGTTCCTACTACCTTCCCTTTGTCGCAAAACTCCTATATATCCTGGGTCCGAGGCCTCGCCTCCACCGTGCTGTTCTCTCAGGGTTACTTGAGATGCTGTCTCCTGGGCTTGAAGTCCTAAAAATTCCCACTGAATAAAACATAACTCTCAACTTCTAGGTTATGAATAATTTTTTAGTCGATGTCTGCAACACTTACCTGGTGAGCGACCAATCAATTTTCTGATTGCTCTATTAAAACACGTATAGCAAAAACTTTTAGTTGCTACCAAATACCCATTATCCCCTTCTTCCAAGTCTGATTCTATTGAACCAGTGTTTGTGCAATGGAAAAACTACATCTCCCAGTCTTTCGTGCTATTGAGGGTGGTTGTGTGTTAAAATTATGGCCAATGGAATGGAGATAGAAATTTGGGGGTTAAGCTTCTGGAAACTTCCTTAAGAAGGTTGATTTGCTTGGTAGAGATGTTTTATTCTTCTTTCTTCTCCTAGACTTGATAGGGACAGAGTAAAGGGACAAAGTAGGTAATTAAATACTTAATCCCACTAGAGAATTGTAAGTAAAGAAAAAAGTATGGGAGACCCCTGTAAGTTAATGATCACTCAAGAAAGCAGGTTTGCTTAACCACAAAACCAAGCAAGGGGACTTCCCTGGTGGTCCAGTGTCTAAGACTCTGCACTCCCAATGCAGGGGGCCTGGGTTCGATCCCTGGTCGGGGAACTAGGTCCCATGTCCTGCAACTAAGAGTTTGCATGCCACAACTAAAGATCCCGCATGCTGCAACTAAAAGATCCTGCCTGCCGCAACTAAGACCTGGCACGGCCAAATAAAAAAAAACCTAAAAAACACAAAAACAAAACAAAACTAAGCAGGCTTGCTTAGCAACAAAACTCATGCAGCAGAAGCATAAGACATGCCCCCAAACAATAAAACAATGGTGGCATGAGACCTGCATCCTGACCAGTGAGCTCAGTAAATTAATGACCCCTATGATATGCTCTCTGCACACAGAAAAAACAGTAATTTGTGGAAAGGTGACATGTCAAAGTGAAAGACCCTCACTGTACTGAGACCTGAAATAATTTTTCCATAGTGCCATGACAGTCCTGGCTTGACCATGCAGGTACAAGAAAACTCTTCAACCCAACCTGGAGGAGGAACTGATGATGGAAGCATGGTGGCTATTCAAGAATGAGGAAGAAAGTGGTCTTTTTCCTCTCCCCACTTTTTTTTTTTATTATAAAACTGTAGCCCACTAAGTTCTCATGGCTCGGCATCCTCTCGCCTACTCACTTATAAGTCTCACAAGCGTCCTATTCTAATAAATCACTTCTTACCTATCACTTTGCCTCCCACTGAATTCTTTCTGCACCGAGACATAAAGAACCGGAGCCCCCTGAAACACCACCTAGTGATTTCAGAATACGGGTGTTACATTTGGAGCTGCAGTGACCATCTATGACCACTGGCCTACCTTGAGGATGGAAGGCAAATGACAAGGACAGCAGAAGGGAAATATAGGAGTCTGGGACACAGATCACACTATGAACACATCAACTTATCCCTGGACATTTCTTACAAGAGAGAAAAATGAATTACCATCTTTTTCTACCAGTCTTTTTAAGATCTGTTTTTAACAGCCAAATTCAATTCTTAACTGATGCAACGTGAGTGAGCAAGGCAACACTAAGATATAAAAAATATGTAAAGAGAATGGAATATGTAAAGAGAATCATAGGAGTTGGGAGCTACACCATTCAATTAGAGTGGATAATAGACACTTAAACTGTATCTTGGTTTTTGGGGGCAGGTGGTTTATAACTTTAGAGATTTTGAAAATTTAAGGCTATTTAGAGAAGCACAAGAAAAACATGATCAAGCCACAGGAATGTGGAATCTATTGGAGAGAAAAGGCTAAAAAGAGAGGGTGTGGGGAATTTTACAACGCAATATGCAAGCATTTGCTCAGAGTGCAAACTGCTAAGCATTGACTGTGTTACTAAAAATGGTTGTTAGAATTTCTCTCCCTGGAGGCCTTCCAAATTGGGTAGATAGCAATCTGTCTAGGCAAGTTTGAGTTCAGACCAGCCTAGAGGCAGATGGATGGACTGGATGACCTCTGAAAGTCCCTTCTGGCCCTATTATCTTAAAATTCTGTTTCACACTGAGAGAAAGTTATTGCTGCTACTCTATTTGTAGTTATAGTCATTGAGGAGACCTTTGCTTCCCTTCTGCTTATTGCAGATATTTCTGGTAAATAAGAACAAAACTGAAGGGAGCAAATCACTTTAGGCAAAATGCAGAAGTGAATTTTCCTGACAAAGAGCATATTGTTTGAGGCCAATAATTTCGGCATACAGTGAAGTATGCTTTGGGTGTTACTCTGCAGAGCCCTATACACTTTTGCACTTCATCATTCTGTTTCCTGTGTGTTTGTCTTCTCTGCCCAGTTGATTGAGTCCTTGTAGTGAAGTGACTTAGGTAGAAGTTAAACGTAAGTTTGTTTATAGGTAGAAGTTAAATGTAAGTTTGTTTAGGTGATTCCGATCTATTAGGGGTATAAGATGTATACATAGAAAGAAAATGGATGAATCAAACCAAGGCATATTTGCATTGCAAAGTTCACCTCATAAGGTAAGTTATACTGTGTTGGGCAAGCATACCAGGCTTTGACCCCAAACATATTTCTCTCAGTTCTGTACTTTTTGTTAGTTTAAATGGGTAGGATACAAACTTGACTTACAGGAAAGGAACTGGAAGTTATTTGGGAGTAGGACACAGCACTCAAGGTAAGCATCAATACATGACTAGTAGAAACATTGTGTTTACACCGGTTTTAAAAAACAGGAACTAAAGAACCACAACATAGGTGAAGTGCATAAAGATATAAATTTTTTTACAACTCCCTGAAATAAGCATTTCACAGGCTAGGAAAATCTAATAGAATACATATTCACATGTATATATTTCTATATGCATTCATAGACAATAAATTTTATATACAATTTTTATATAATATTTACATATTCTATATAAAACTATTTAGATTTAAGAGCATTTTATACCTAATACATCTCTCCAAATTTCTTAGAGACCTCTTAAGTAACATTTAACTGACCTAACTAAAAATTAGACAATTTAGGTTCTTAGTGTCTCTGCTCTGAGAGTATCAGATAAATCTCGGAGCCATTCATTGAACTGTATAGATTTTTTTTCTTGGCACTCTCGGTTTTGCACCCACAGTCTGAATGAGAACACATCACACGTTTCCGCTAATAGAACTGAAAAATGCTCTTTGGAGCCTGTTCTTCCAATTCTCCTTGTATCTAACACTCAAGCCTTGGTTCTAGTCACACTGACCTAATTCAGAAGAAGCCCTGTGAGCAGAGTGATCTCACTTTGGTAGCATCTTATGGTTTCCACAACCACAGCAGGTTGTCTGCACTGGTGCACAATCCCCTGTGGCACAGAGAGGTCAATTATTTGAAACCAAACTTCAAATTCCATGCTTTCTCTTAATCATAAACCTAATGGAGAGCTAGAATGCAAATTCTGCGTTAGTGTAAATAAACCTGGGTGGTGTATTTTCCCCCAAAAGATTAATCTTTAATGAATTTGTTGTGTCTAAACTCAAATATGCAAGTATATGTAGAAAGATTTGGAGAAACTTAAAATTTACACGCATATTTCTCTACATCTTCACATGAGTAAAACAAATAATAATTTGGTCTGATTATGAACTAATTATGGGGAACTCAGAAGAGCCCAGTTTCACAGCTATTTTGTTTTTCTGAGTATTATTTTAAATACTGAGATATTCAGTTATGATGACATTAATACACATGTGATTCAGTGGAATAGAGCTTACTATATAAGTGATAACAATGGATCCAAGAAAAGGCAGCAGAACTAGTTTGTTCTGCAATTTTGAACAGATTAGAAATTCAGAATTGAAAATACGGGCTGTAAAGTGTAGAAAATCTCCCTCTACAGAATTCTGTAAGGTTTACTAGAATTCCAGATTGGGCTTAACAAATCTCAAATCTTCTATTTATCAGTTACTTCTTACTGGAATGGCATTGTGTTGATTTTTACTTCAAAATGTAACCTTTCTCCACTGAATGACTTTGAAAATCTCTCCTTTTTCCTTCCAGTTTCCATTTTGAAAGTTGAATTCCTAACGAGTTTTTTTTTAAACTTCCTATCTTTAATATTTCAAAGCTTCTCTAAAGAGTTAAAATGCACTTCTGCATTTCCTTTCCATATTTCTCATCAAATGAAAGCACTAATTTTCTCAAGGGGATAGAGCTAATAGTCAAATTGAGACATTCAATTCTGCAACGTTGTTATATAGTTTTTCAGCTTGTTGTTCACTCAGTACATTTTTTTTCCTGCTCAGTCAATTAATAAAACTGACAGGGAACATATAGTTAGTTCAAAATGGTTTTTGGTAGAGTTTTTTTTACAAGTCATCGTGCTGCTTTAAGAACAGGTCAGAAAGGATGCTGAAGCATAACGATTTTATGCATAACTCTGAGTTGATATGTTAAGGCCCAGTAGTCAAATGAAAATGAAAACTCAAGGTCACAGTATTTAAACTTTATTCTCAAACTGCTTTTCTGTGCGACTCCTGGGGATGCCATTCAACCTTAGCTACCTGCTTTAATTTCTTACTTTTTAAAATATCAAGCTGCTTGTGTCAAAAACCAAATAATGAATCATAGGGGATTTGGCCTCACATTTGAGGCTGAGTAGAGACCTGAGTTTGTTATAATTCTTACTTTTGAATAATATCGAAACAGTTATATATTTCCCAATGTTAAGATAAAATAAAATAAAACTGAGGCATCAACTAAGGTAGTATTTTGGTAGCTTGTTAAAGATGGGATTCCGGTTATTTAATATAGTAAGTACATTTTCCTAGTACCTAACTTTTGTCTAAAAAAGAATCCGCTTAATATGGCTCTGCATGTCGTCTATTTTGACTTTACCTTACATGAACTACATTCAAGTGACACATTAAAGAATAACACTTAACATGTCTTCTTTTGGGAACTGATCAATATGAAGGGATAGATGACTGTTTAGCTCAAAGTTGCATGATTATAATAATGCATTTTAATCTTCTAAGAATAAGTTACATAACCTGCTACATATATGCAACAATTCTAGTCTTCATGCGCTTAACAGTAAAACAGTGTAATATAGTATCCTTATAATATTATTGAGAATATATCCTACTGTCATTTTTCACACTGTTTCTCTTTACAGTTGTATGCAATGTATTTAAAGTGGGTCATGCTACATCCTTATTCCAATGTAACCACGCCAGGTTTAATACCAAGTATTTTTTCAGCTTCAAACTCAACTCTCTCTACTCAGGACACTATGCTTCAAACAAACCAAATAACTTAGAGCTCTCTTGAGCGAACAATGCTTTCTTACTTGTGCCTCTGTACATATAGTTCCTGACTTTTGAAATGTTCTTCCTTCTCTCATTTGCCTACTCAACTCCTAGAGTAAGATGCATATCAACTCTCTTGGGAATTCTCCTACATCCCCTCAAGCAGGATTAGATACTCCTCATTTTATTCTACCTTAGCCATTTTTACCTTCCTCCATTAAGATGTGTGAATTCCATGAAGGCAGAAAACAGGACTTTCTACATCACTAGGGCTTAGTTGAGCACCTGGAATACTGTCAGTGCTTAATAAACGTTTACTGGAATTGATACATGAATTGAATATAGGGAAAACTTTACTGTGTTTCTATTGGCACATTTATAATATTCCTTTTGGCTTCATACCCTTTATTATTTCTTACAAACTATTCTTTGTTTTCTATCATATCAGAAAGAGGCAGGTGAGGGAAAGATCCAGATAAATGATGAGCCCTGGTGCCCATGAATATTCATATAAATTAACAGTTCCAAAATTGGTGGAAATATTAACAAGTCTCTTCTGTTGGGGAGAGATTACTGGGAGGTGGTAAACCTGATTTTTTGGCTTTTCATGGTTTCATACAGGCCTTCTATATAACAGGCTGTTACGTTTGAGGAACAGGCATAATAAGAGTTGTCTGAACCAAGGAGTAAAGCTCTGGATCAAAACAATTGTCACCTCTTCTACTACAAATATTAAGCAAACAAACAAAATAAATACTCTATTGGGTGTGAGATGTGGATACAGGTTTTTGACATGCATCTATTTAAAAATCAAAATCACCTGAAACTAGAGTACAACAACAATTGAAGGTCCACAATGCACCGGGATTATCACCATGTAAAAGATTTGGTCAAAAAATATTGAAGTTGTATAAGTTAGTTTGAAATCACTGTTAAGAAGAGAGATGGGATAGCCTCATCCACCAGAGGGCAGACGGTAGAAGAAAGAAGAACTACAATTCTGCAGCCTGTGGAATGAAAACCACATTCACAGAAAGAGAGACAAAATGAAAAGGCAGAGGACTGTGTACCAGATGAAAGAACAAGATAAAACCCCAGGAAAACAACTAAATGAAGTAGAGACAGGCAACCTTCCAGAAAAAGAAGTCAGAATAATGATACTGAAGATGATCCAGGACCTTGGAAAAAGAATGGAGGCAAAGATCAAGAAGATGCAAGAAATGTTTAACAAAGACATAGAAGAATTAAAAAACAAGTACCTGGAAGAATTAAGGAACAAACAAACAGAGATGAACAATACAATATACAATAAATGAAATGAAAAATACACTACAAGGAATCAATAGCAGAATAACTGAGGTAGAAGAATGGATAAGTGACCTGGAAGGCCAAATGGTGGAATTCACTGCCATGGAACAGAATAAAGAATGAAAAGAAATGAAGACAGCCTAAGAGACCTCTGGGACAACAGTAAACACACCAACATTCACATTATAGGGGTCCCAGAAAGGGAAGGGAGAGAGAAAGGACCCAAGAAAATATTTGAAGAGATTATAGTCAAAAACATCCCTAACATGGGAAAGGAAATAGCCACCCAAGTCCAGGAAGCACAAAGTCCCAGGCAGGATAAACCCAAGGAGAAACATGCCAAGACACATAGTAATCAAATTGACAAAAATTAAAGACAAAGAAAAATTATTTCTGGATAAAAACTCTCCAGAAAGTGGGCACAGAGGGAACCTACCTCAACACAATAAAGGCCATATATGACAAACCCACAGCAAACATAATTCTCAATGGTGAAAAACTGAAAGCATTTCCTCTAAGATAGGAAAAAGACAAGGATGTCCACTCTCACCACTATTATTCAACATAGTTTTAGAAGTCCTAGCTACAGCAATCAGAGAAAAAAAGAAATAAAAGGAATCCAAATTGGAAAAGAAGTAAAACTGTCACTGTTTGCAGATGACATGATACTCTACATAGATAATCCTAAAGATGCCACCAGAAAATGACCAGAGCTAATCAATGAATTTGGTAAAGTTGCATGATACAAAATTAACGCACAGAATACACTAACAACGAAAAATGAGAAATAGAAATTAAGGAAACAACCCCATTCACCATTGCAACAAACAGAAAAAAATACCTAGGAATAAACCTACCTAAGGAGGTAAAAGTCCTGTACTCAGAAAACTATAAGACACTGATGAAAGAAACCGAAGATGACACAAACAGATGGAGAGATATACCATGTTCTTGGATCGGACGAATCAATAATGTGAAAATGACTATACTACCCAAAGCCATCTACAGATTCAATGCAATCCTTATTAAATTACCAATGGCATTTTTTACAGAACTAGAACAAAAATTCTTAAAATCTGTATGGAGACACAAAAGACCCCAAGTAGCCAAAGCAATCATGAGGGAAAAAAACGGAGCTGGAGGAATCAGACTCCCTGACTTCAGACTATACTACAAAGCAACAGTAATCAAGACAATACAGCACGGGCACAAAAACAGAAATATCAATCAGTGGAACAGGACAGAAAGCCCAGAGATAAACCCACACACCTATGGCCAATGAATCTATAACAAAGGAGGCAAGGATATACAATGGAGAAAAGACAGTCCCTTCAATAAGTGGTGCTGGGAAAACTGGGCAGCTACATGTAAAAGAATGAAATTAGAACCCTCCCTAACACCATACAGAAAAATAAACTCAAAATAGATTAAAGACCTAAATGTAAGCCTGGACACTATAAAAATCTTAGAGGAAAACATAGGAGAACACTCTTTGACATAATCAAAGCAAGATCTTTTTCAACCCACCTCCTAGAGTAATGGAAATAAAAACAAAAATAAACAAATGGGACTTAATTAAACTTAAAAGCTTTTGCACAACAAAGGAAACTATAAAAAAGACGAAAAGACAACCCTCCGAATGGGAGAAAATATTTGCAAATGAATCAATGGACAAAGGATTTAATCTCCAAAATATATAAACAGCTCATGCAGCTCAATATTAAAAAAACAAACAACCCAATCCAAAAATGGGCAGAAGACCTAAACAGACATTTTTCCAAAGAAGACATACAGATGGCCAAGAAGCACATGAAAAGCTGCTCAACATCACTAATTAGAGAAATGCAAATCAAAACTACAATGAGGTATCACCTCACACCAGTCAGAGTGGGCATCATCAGAAAATCTACAAACAATAAATGCTGGAGAGGGTGTGGAGAAAAGGGACCGCTCTTGCACTGTTGGTGGGAATGTAAACTGATACACCCACTATGGAGAACAGTATGGAAGTTCCTTAAAAAACTAAAAATAGAATTACCATATTACCCAGCAATCCGACTTCTGGGCATATAACCTGAGAAAACCATAATTCAAAAAGACACATGCACCCCAATGTTCACTGCAGCACTGTTTACAATAGCCAAGTCATGGAAGTAACCTAAATGCCCATCGACAAATGGGTAAAGAAGATGTGGTACATATGTACAGTGGAATATTACTCAGCCATAAAAAGGAACGAAATTGGGTCATTTGTAGAGACATGGAAGGACCTAGGGACTGTCATACAGATTGCAGTAAGTCAGAAAGAGAAAAACAAATATCGTATATTAATGCATATATGTGGAATCTAGAAAAATGGTACACATGAACCAGTTTGCAAGGCAGAAATAGAGACACACATGTAAATAACAAATGTATGGACACCAAATGGGGAAAGAGTCAGGGGGAGGAAGATGAGAGAGAGAGAGAATTTGGGATGACATTTTAATAAAGAATATCTCTTTTTTTAAGTTAGATCCTTCAATGTTAGATCATTTTAAGCTATTAATATGTCTATGCACCATTTTTTCTATATTTACAAAATTTTGTTTCCATAGTTATTCTTAAAAATAAATCTGTCTGGGGGGATAGAGCACTAGTTAGTATAATATTAACATTAATCAAAGATGTAAATCCACTACAAAAAGATTTATTTCCAATAAAAAATCTTAGATTATCATTTTGAATTCTGGGCTATGATATAGAGCCAAATTACTTAGTTACTTTTCCCAAAGGTATTCAGTTAGCTATTTAACTGTCTCTAGAAGTCAACATATTCAAACAAACAGCTGAAACTTGAAATCCAATTCTTTTTAGCAGGATTAGTTTACAAGTATATCTGATAAATCAGTGTTAAAAAGTCAAATATCTTTCTAATTAAGCAGAAGTTAAAAAAACCAAACCTCTGAAAAACGAATATATGTACTTATGTATGTACATATATATGTGAACCTATGCATATATGCATGTATATGTACATACCTCTATACATATATATAATTAGAACAGTCTGCAAGAAGTATACTCTCCTAATTTCATATATGTGTCATTGGTCAACATAAACTACATCTGCAATAGTCTTGCAGAGGAAGGATACACTTGTAGAAGATCTGTTCTTTCTAGGAATTGTTGCTTTGCTTCTGAGAAGCATTAATTTGGCCCTGAAACCAACCAGTGTCAAGGGTCATAGCCATTCACTAAACTAACTCAATTGCTTAAACTAATCTCTTTGGAGAAAATGCTTACACTTAAGATAGATCTGAGACTATCTGATCACCTTAACACAACCCAACACAAAGAAAGAATACAGAGGATCTACTCAGTTGCAGGAGCTTTAGTAATCAAACGTGGCCTGAGCACACAAACCCAGGTCCTCCTGGCTAATTCCAGTTTGCTTGTTTTCTAGCTCTAGGTTTACTGATGTTTCAAGTGACTTGAGTACACACTGTGAAGTTTCCCTCCATGTGCTTTAAGCTGTACGTTGCTGACAGATACACTTTCTATAACACTGCTTAGAACTGTACCTCTTTTCCATACCTTTGTTTTCAGATTCTGCATGCTGAACTCCCCTTCTGTAGCATGGTAAGCTCACTTTAATTTAGAAAGAGATTGGTAGTATTTTTCAATGGAAACTTTTAATAGAAATAGAACAAGATCCATTCATACAATAAAATGAAAGTAAAAACAATAAAATGCTCCAAATTCATTTGTTTTCCTTATTGAGTTCACTAACTTCTTTCTTTCCTTCCTTCCTTTTTGGTAGCTAAAAGCTATTCTGATGCTACTCTGAAATCAGTGTTGTAATGACTAACAAAGCACCACCACAAGATAAAATTTTTTTTTTTTCATTTTTCCAGAAAGGAGAGTCCTGAATTTGAGTTAAGAATTAATTCCTAACTCTTTTATTAAATTTAATTTTGTCAAATCAATTAATTAAATCTAATTAATTGGGGTAGATTAATTCCTTTTTGGAATATTTGAAATATATGAGATCCACACAGAAGTTTTAAGGATTACTAATTTTCCTATGGTGAATCACTGTAGTTTAATAAGGTTTGCCATTTACCTTGGTCCATTTTGAGAAAGCCTCTAATTTGTAAATTACCTCCAGGATTTTTTGGCATCATCTCATAAGAATTTACTTTTATGAATAGTAATATAAAAGAAAAATTTTAAACACAAGTCAGTGTCTAAAACAAATACATTAAAATAAACATATTATAATTACTAGAATCTAAAATAAATACATTAGATTGTAGGTAGAGAAAAATGTAATTGCATATCAGGAAAATTATATTCTAATTGGCAAGTAAAATCATCAAATGGAATTTTAAAATTTCTTAATACGCATTATTTCAAGGAGTTAGGTGATACATTCAAGAATCTTATTCTTCTTTAGGTTCCTGATCAAATACACCAAATTAATATATTATACACTCATAATCATGTAGGAAGAGGTTTAGAAAAGAGAAATCAGAAAAGAAGGGTATGTGTGTCTGTGTATGCATACTTGTGTGTCTGTGTGGGGAGCTTTTCAGATGTCGGAGAGTGTCATTCCCTAATCAGTTTTAGTAAGCTCTTCACACACTTATCCCCTTGAATTTAAAGGGAGATTGGAATGCTTGCTGGAAAACATAGATTACATAATCACTTTTTTCGGGCCACAGAAGAGAGAATCCCTTTTTGCAGTGACCGGAAGAGTTCCCATATTCTTTTAAAAGAGTAATAGCAGAGAGCACACCACAGAGACTGTCAGTCCCTTGAGCATTTAAACATGCGACCGTTTTGCACTGCAAATGTAATTTAACTAGGGTTGTGAATTAAAAGAGGGCTTCTCTTCTTTATAGCTACTTTGAATGTCAACAAAATGAATTATCTTAAGAATGTCAAATACTAAAATGGTGTTTTGATAAACCTCAGTCCAAGTATTCTCCATTAGTTGAATTTGTTCACTTCCTCCAGCATTCTGGAAGAAGGATTTTTGTGGAACTATCCTGTATTGAGAGGCATCATACTGTATAGAATATGTTTTCATTGCTCATGCAATTTACATATAGTGATATTACCACCAATATGAAATATTATGCAGGAAGACATGAAATTATCTGAAATATAATGTGGTGATTTTGAAGGTTCATATTGTAAAATTTTTACAAGCACAGTCCTATATATAAGTACACCCATATGCAAAAATCCACTGTGTTCTTTAAATGAAGCTAAATTATGGAGATTAAAATATCAGTGTTATAGAAGATCATTAATAATAGATATCTTTTCATTACCCTTACCAAGGAGAAATTGATTTTTTCTAGGAAACCATTCAGAAAACAATTCAGTTGATACAAAAGCATTCCCAAGACCAAAATATCACCTCCAAAATGTTATATTTTTCTCCTTATTAATTTTCAGAAAGGCTACAAATATATCACCAAACGTATTTTGGAACTTTTATGAGCATAAAGAAAACATATCCATCTTTGAATTGTGTCTTAGGCTTCATAATTATTTAGAGTGTGTGCTTGGAATCCAACAAAAAGGAAGAAATGGAAAGAGAAGTGATTTAAAAAGAATTTTTCTACAGAAAAAAGCATTTCTAAAAATCAATGTGATGTTTGAATTAACCTGGTTTCTTTCTTTATTGTATGTCTATAGTAAATGAAAAAGTCCTTAGAGACTTGATGGGGCTGTTGCCTAATGAACTCTTCAGAAAACACCTTTTCATTGAATGTGACCCAGAATCAGGAGGAAGGTTGAAGGTGGGAAAGTACACTCAGTTCCCATGATATACTTTTGCATATAATCAATCATCTTTTCTAAACACAAACCATATACATGTGATAAATCTGGTGTTGCTTCCAAGATTTCTATTTTGTCTATGTGTCTGGGGCACCCTATCAGGCCAAGCAGGGAAACACATTTCTGATTTTTCTTTCTCAATGCAGAAATACTTTATTAAACCACTGACTCTGGAATCACTGTGTCATTCAGTCATCTTGATCCTACCATTCTATGTAGTTGTGCAAGGCCACAGAATTAGGTGAAAACCCCTCTACTGAGGTAAATAACAGGTAGAGATCCAAATATACTTCTTATTTCTAAGTCCACCACAGGTCATAATACGTTAAGTCTTTTAAAACACTTTATTTGGTGAAATTTAGAAATATTAAAAAGGCCAAAGTGGTACAATCAACCTCCCACTGGCAAATTAAGTAATAAAAAAGATTGTCACTGTGATAAAGATATGAAACTTGGAACAGTTGGAAACTTAAAGCAGAACAGGAAAAAAGATGGAAGCGTAAGCAGCTACAAATTCTAAACCTCAGTCTGAAGTATATGCTATCTTTTCAAAAATCAACAGAATTTAATATCATTTTATTTTTGTTCAGATATTGAATAGTTAGTTGATCCCCTGTTTTACTATTAACATATCCCTTTATCTTTTAAATCCCAGCTCTAAATTTTATTAGAGAACTCAGATATATTTTCATATGATCCACAGCACTGAAATATGTTTAAGATATTCAAATCTGTATAATCACCTCTGAGAAGTATTTGGCAATGTGATGATTTCACTCTTTCAGAAGCTTAGTCACACATGTCTATCTGAAATTTTGTTTTAAGTGTAATAAGAACCCTGAATTATAACTAAAGCAAATAGAATTAGGCTCTAGAAAATATAATTTCTGTAAAGAAAATTAAACTCTTTAACTTTTATTACTTTGTAATTCACTAATTTACTTTCTATTAATATCACTTGTAAAGCTATACAATTATAAAAAGGAGTACATGTCACAAAGCCTCTAAATAAAAATAAAATTTCTTATTATTATTACACGTGTTCATAAGTAAAACTAAGAATCAACTGGCTCCTTATGTGACCCTGTCAGAGTTCAAGGCTAAGAAAGGAAACTTGGCCAAAGAAGGAAGACCTTTAACTTCTCAATCTGAATATGTCTACAGGGCCAGAGTAATTGGACATCCCTTTAGAAAGAGGGAAAAGACCTAGTGATCCAGCTGATCTATGCTGTCTCAACATCCTTACCACTTTGAATTACCTTTCTAAACAAAGATTTACTCTTTTTCTAATATATGTCTCCATCTCTGGTGTTGAATCCAGTTTATTTCAGCCCAAATGTGGGAAACTGGCAGCCAGTAAGCCCTGTCAGATCTCCAGACAAGTTGCGTTAGGCCTGTACATTGCTGACCATACAATGTTTAAAAAGCAGTAGCTAACTTTGGACACTTTAAACACAAAGATGTGGAGCTCCTCCTGAGAACCTGGAACTTTTGGTGACCTAGGACCTTTCCAAAATGGTAGCAATTTAGTGTCAATCTGTCCAGACACCAGACATGCATCTCCAGCTTTCTACAGTTCCTTCCATTCTTTATTGTCTCACTGACCTCGACACGAAGAACGTGTTACTCTTTGACAGTTTCCATAAACATCCTTTGTGTTACATTCAACATGCTAGAATCCGAGTTAGAACCTTCTGATTCAGTGGTTTCTTTCCCGCCTCCAAGTTGAAGACTGATTCACTTGACTGAAACCTTGATTCTGTTTCCAGATCACAGTACTTACCTTAATCCTCAACTTTTTCCTGTTTCTTTGTCTAACATTTTATCCTCCCCTTCCCAACCAGTTCTATTGGAATATACCAGTTCCAATTAACTTTTTATAAATTTGAGATTTAGTTACTCCTATCGTTAGTATATAAGTAAACTTTTGACCACTATAGAACGTAGGTTTTTAACAAGAATGAAAATTACAAGAAAGTTAACAGTATAACTTCAGGGAAATAATATTAAGGGAAAATTTCCCATGATACATTCTAGTAAAATATTTGATTGCAGAGGTTTTACTTCAAATACCCTTTGTTTAAGCAACAGTTCAGAGAAACAAGTTTTATATATATGGTATCAATACTGCGACTAAGACTTCTCTTTTGTCCTTTGCTCAAAAGTACTCCTTTCTATGAAATATATAATTGTTTAAGAGCCCAACTTCAAAGTCTAAATGTGTGGTTTTTGTTTTTTTTTTTAAACAGCATTTTTCAATAAAGCACAATAGTCACAGCTTTGAAATGCATATTGAGTGTCTCTGGCAATAAAACTCATGCTTTCTCAATAACTAAGGTTGTGGTTGAAAGAAAAGGCAGGTTATAGGCTCTCTTTGAACTTTCATGAAAACTATGAAAAATTCAATATTTCAGTTGTATTTTTCCACAAATGGACTCACCACGGCAATGAACTCCTTCATCATACCCATCTGAGCAGTCCAGGACGCCGTTGCAGAGCTGGGATAAATGAACACATTTGTTGGCACCAAGGCAAGCAATGTGATTCAAGGGGCACTTGATTTCTACCTCCTCAGGACCTGGAAAAATGCAAAAAGGAACACAGTGATTTAGCTTTTTTTTTTTTTTTTTTAACACTAAAACTGTTAAGCAGGAGAAATCACTAGCGTGAATTCACAAAATAAAATGATAGGCAATACTACCGGAGGGCAGCTCTGATTCTCAGAGACATCAAAATTGGCCTACGTAATAAAAAATACCTAATTTTTAAAGGCTGCATAGGAAATAAAATAATATGTATGTTTTTCAAATAATGCATTTAAAACACAAGTATTCTTTCAACCCTTAAAGAGGCATGGATTGAAAATCTAAGGGTTGGTTTGAGTCACTGTTCTATTTCTTATCCTTAGATAAGTGGACAAGGTGCTTAAACCCTGTAAGTTTCAAGTCCTGCAACTGTGAAATATGAATAATGGCAACTTCTTGGCATGGCTCTTTTTATTTATTTATTTTTTATTTTATTTTATTTTTTAATTGATGAGTACACATCAAGTGTTAGGCACTAAGTGCTTTACATGTATTAACTCATTTAATCTTCCTAACAGCCTTTTGAACTGGTACTATCTCTGTTCCCATTTTACAGATTTGGAAACTTGAGATATCAAAGCTAAATAATGTGACCAAAATACAGCTGGAATTATCCTATGCTACGTCTGAGTGCACAGAGACCCCAAATGAGTTATCAGCAGTTCTACAGTGAACAGGAACTGGGGGTTAGCACTAGAACTCACTGTACAGCCTGACCATTTTAAACAAACAAATCCATCCATAATACGCAAATACATACAGAAAGGTTCTTTGTGCTTCCTGAATAAGGAGGCCAGATAATCTGTACAGACACTCCTCTAGAGATGATCAACTAGGGTTCGGGAAGATCTTTTCCCTTGTATTCTTATAATGCAAAATACTATTAGATGAATGGATACTGTGCTTTTGCTCTGATGCATAGCTACTTTGAAAACCTATACACTGAAAACATGTTTTTTGAATTTTTGAATTTTATATTATTTATTTTTTTATACAGCAGGTCCTTACTAGTCATCCATTTTATACACATCAGGGTATACATGTCAATCCCAATAGCCCAATTCATCACACCACTCCCCCCACCCCCCGCCGCTTTCCCCCTTTGGTCCATACGTTTGTTCTCTGCATCTGTGTCTCAATTTCTGCCCTTCAAACCGGTTCATTTGTAACATTTTTCTAGGTTCCACATATATGCGTTAATATACGATACTTGTTTTTCTCTTCCTGACTTACTTCACTCTGTAGGACAGTCTCTAGATCCATCCATGTCTCAACAAATGACCAATTTTGTTCCTTTTTATGGCTGAGTAATATTCCATTGTATATATGTACCACATCTTCTGTATCCATTCATCTGGCGATGGGCATTTAGGTTGCTTCCACGACCTGGCTATTGGAAATAGAGCTGCAATGAACATTGGGGTGCATGTGTCTTTTTGAATTATGGTTTTCTCTGGGTATATGCCCAGTACTGGGATTGCTGGATCATATGGTAATTCTATTTTTAGTTTTTTAAGGAAACTCCATACTGTTCTCCATAGTGGCTGTAACAATTTACATTCCCACCAACAGTGCAAAAGGGTTCCCTTTTCTCCACACCCTCTCCAGCACTTATTGTTTGTAGATTTTTTGATGATGGCCATTCTGACTGGTATGAGGTGATACCTCATTGTAGTTTTGATTTGCATTTCTCTAATAATTAGTGATGTTGAGCAGCTTTTTGTGTGCTTCTTGGCCATCTGTATGTCTTCTTTGGAGAAATGTCTATTTAGGTCTTCTGCCCATTTTGGGATTGGGTTGTTTGTTTTTTTAATATTGAGCTGCATGAGCTGTTTATATATTTTGGAAATTAATCCTTTGTCCATTGATACGTTTGCAAATATTTTCTCCCATTCTCACGGTTGTCTTTTTGTCTTGTTTATGGTTTCTTTTGTTGTGCAAAATCTTTGAAGTTTCATTAGGTCCCATTTGTTCATTTTTGTTTTTGTTTCCATTACTCTAGGAGGTGTATCAAAAAAGATCTTGCCGCGATTTATGTCAAAGAGTGTTCTTCCTATGTTTTCCTCTAAGAGTTTTATAGGTCCAGGCTTACATTCACATCTCTAACCCATTTTGAGTTTATTTTTCTGTATGGTGTTAGGGAGGGTTCTAATTTCATTCTTTTACATGTAGCTGTACAGTTTTCCCAGCACCACTTACTGAAGAGACTGTCTTTTCTCCATTGCATATCCTTGCCTCCTTTGTCATAGATTAGTTAACCATAGGTGCGTGGGTTTATCTCTGGGCTTTCTATCCTGCTCCACTGATCTATATTTCTGTTTTTGTGCCTGTACTGTATCGTCTTGATTACTGTAGCTCTGTAGTATAGTCTGAAGAAAGGGAGTCTGATTCCTCCAGCTCCGCCAATGTCCCTCAAGACTGCTTTGGGTGTCCGGGGTCTTTTGTGTCTCCATACAATTTTTAAGATATTTTCTTCTAGTTCTGTAAAAATTGCCATTGGTAATTTGATAGGGATTGCGTTGAATCTGTAGATTACTTTGGGCAGTATAGCCTTTTCATAATACTGATTCTTCCAATCCAAGAACATGGTATATCTCTCCATATGTTGGTATCATCTTTAATTTCTTTCATCAGTGTCTTACAATTTTCTGCATACAGGTCTTTTGTCTCCCTAGGTAGGTTTATTCCTAGGTATTTTATCCTTTTTGTTGCAATGGAAAATGGGAGTGTTTCCTTAATTTCTCTTTCAGAATTTTCATCATTAGTATATAGGAATGCAAAAGATTTCTGTGCATTAATTTTGTACCCTGCAACTTTACCAAATTCATTGATTAGCTCTACTATTTTTCTGGTGGCATCTTTACAATTCTCTATGTATAGTAATCATGTCATCTGCAAACAATGACAGTTTTACTTCTTGTTTTCCAATTTGTATCACTTTTATTTCTTTTTCTTCTCTGACTGTCGTGGCTAGGACTTCCAAAACTATGTTGAAAAATAGTGCTGTAAGTGGACATCCTTGTCTTGTTCCTGATGTTAGAGGAAATGCTTTCGTTTTTTCACCATTGAGAATGATGTTTGCTGTGGGCCTGTCATATATAGCCTTTATTATGTCGAGGTAGGTTCCCTCTATGCCCACTTTCTGGAGAGTTTTTATCATAAATGGGTGTTGAATTTTGTCAAAAGCTTTTTCTGCATCTATTGAGATGATCATACGGTTTTCATTCTTCAATTTGTTAATATGGTGTATCACATTGATTGATTTGCATATATTGAAGAATCCTTGCATCACTGGGATAAATCCCACTTGGTCATAGTGTCTGATCCTTTTAATGTGTTGTTGGATTCTGTTTGCTAGTATTTTGTTGAGGATTTTTGCATCCATATTCATCAGAGATATTGGTCTGTAATTTTCTTTTTTTGTACTATCTTTGTCTGGTTTTGGTATCAGGGTGATGGTGGCCTCATAGAATGAGTTTGGGAGTGTTCCTTCCTCTGCAATTTTTTGGAAGAGTTTGAGAAGGATGGGTGTTAGCTTTTCTCTAAAGGTTTGATAGAATTCACCTGTGAAGCCATCTGGTCCTGGACTTTTGTTTGTTGGAAGATTTTTAATCAGAGTTTCAATTTCATTACTTGCGATTGGTCTGTTCATATTTTCTACTTCTTCCTGGTTCAGTCTTGGAAGGTTATATGTTTCTAAGAATTTGTCCATTTTTTCCACGTTGTCCATTTTATTGGCATAGAGTTGCTTGTAGTAGTCTCTTAGGATGCTTTGTATTTCTGCCATGTCTGTTGTAACTTCTCCTTTTTCATTTCTAATATTATTGATTTGAGCCCTTTCCCTCTTTTTCTTCATCAGTCTGGCTAATGGTTTATCAATTTTGTTTATCTTCTCAAAGAACAAGCTTTTAGTTTTATTGATCTTCGCTATTCTTTTCTTTGTTTCTATTTCATTTATTTCTGCTCTGATCTTTATGATTTCTTTCCTTCTGCTAACTTTGGGTTTTGTTTGTTCTTCTTTCTCTGGTTCCTTTAGGTGTAACTTAGATTGTTTATTTGAGACTTTTCTCGTTTCTTGAGGAAGGCTTGTAATAGCTATAAACTTCCCTCTTAGAACTCCTGTTGCTGCATCCCACAGGTTTTGGATCATTGTGTTTTCATTGTCATTTGTCTCTAGGTATTTTTTGATTTCCTCTTTGACTTCTTCAGTGATCTCTTGGTTATTTAGTAATGTATTATTTAGCCTCCATGTGTTTGTATTTTTTACATTTTTTCCCTGTAAGCCATTTCTAATCTCATAGCGTTGTGGTCAGAAAAGATGCTTGATATGACCAATTTTCTTAAATTTACTGAAGCTTGATTTGTGACCCAAGATGTGATCTGTCCTGGAGAATGTTCCATGCACACTTGAGAGGAAAGTGTAATCTGCTGTTTGGGGATGGAATGTCCTATAAATATCAATTAAATCTATCAGGTCTATTGTGTCATTTAAAGCTTCTGTTTCCTTATTTATTTTCACTTTGGATGATCTGTCCATTGGTGTAAGTGAGGTGTTAAAGTCCCCCACTATTATTGTGTTACTGTTGATTTCCTCTTTTATAGCTGTTAGCAGTTGCCTTATGTATTGAGGTGCTCCTATGTTGGGTGCATATATATTTATAATTGTTATATCTTCTTCTTGGATTGATCCCTTGATCATTATGTAGTGTCCTTCCTTGTCTCTTGTAACATTCTTCATCTTAAAGTCTATTTTATCTGATATGAGTAGTGCTACTCCGGCTCTCTTTTGATTTCTATTTGCACGGAATATCTTTTCCCATCCCCTCACTTTCAGTCTGAATGTGTTCCTAGTTCTGAAGTGGGTCTCTTGTAGACAGCATATATATTGGTCTTGTTTTTGTATCCATTCAGCAAACCTGTGTCTTTTGGTTGGAGCATTTAATCCATTTACATTTAAGGTAATTATTGATAGGTATGTTCCTATTACCATTTTCTTAATTGTTTTGGCTTTGTTTTAGTAGGTCCTTTTCTTCTCGTGTTTCCCACTTAGAGAAGTTTCTTTAGCATTCGTTGTAGAGCTGGTTTGGTGGTGCTGAATTCTCTTAGCTTTTGCTTGTCTGTAAAGCTTTTGATTTCTCCATCGAATCTGAATGAGATCCTTGCTGGGTAGAGTAATCTTGGTTGTAGGTTCTTCCCTTTTGTCATTTTAAGTATATCAAGCCACTCCCTTCTGGCTTGTAGAGTTTCTGCCGAGAAATCAGCTGTTAACCTTATGGGAGTTCCCTTGTGTGTTACTTGTCATTTTTCCCCTGCTGCTTTCAATAATTTTTCTTTCTGTTTAATTTTTGCCAAATTGATTACTATGTGTCTTGGCATGTTTCTCCTTGGGTTTATCCTGTATGGGATTCTCTGTGCTTCCTGGACTTGGGTGCTATTTCCTTTCCCATGTTAGGGATGTTTTCCACTAATCTCTTCAAATATTTTCTCTGGTCCTTTCTCTCTCTCTTCTCCTTCTGGGACCCCTATAATGCAAATGTTGTTGCATTTAATGTTGTCCCAGAGGTCTCTTAGGCTGTCTTCATTTCTTTTCATTCTTTTTTCTTTATTCTGTCCTGCAGCAGTGAATTCCACCATTCTGTCTTCCAGGTCACTCATCCGTTCGTCTGCCTCAGTTATTCTGGTATTGATTCCTTCTAGTGTAGTTCTCTTTTCAGTTACTGTATTGTTCGTCTCTGTTCTTTAATTCTTCTACGTCTTTGTTAAACATTTCTTGCATCTTCTTGATCTTTGCCTCCATTCTTTTTCCGAATCCTGGATCATGTTCACTATCATTATTCTGAATTCTTCTTCTGGAAGGTTGCCTATCTCCACTTCATTTAGTTGTTTTTCTGGGGTTTTATCTTGTTCCTTCATCTGGTACATAGCCCTCTGCTTTTTCATCTTGTCTATCTTTCTGTGAATGTCGGTTTTTTTCCACAGGCTGCAGGACTGTAGTTCTTCTGGCTTCTGCTGTCTGCCCTCTGGTGGATAAAGCTATCTAAGAGGCTTGTGCAAGTTTCCTGATGGGAGGGACTGGCGGGGGGGTAGAGCTGTGTGTTGCTCTGGTAGGCCGAGGTCAGTAAAACTTTTATCAGCTTGACTGCTGATGGGTGGGGCTGGGTTCCCTCCCTGTTGGGTGTTTGGCCTGAGGCAACCCAACACTGGAGCCTATGCAGGCTCTTTGGTGGGGCTAATTGCAGAGTCTGGGAGGGCTCATGCCATGGAGTACTTCCCAGAACTTCTGCTGCCAGTGTCCTTGTCCTCATGGTGAGCCACAGGCATCCCCTGCCTCTGCAGGAGACCCTCCAACACTAGCAGGTAGGTCTGGTTCAGTTTCCTATGGGGTCACTGCTCCTTTCCCTGGGTCCCGACAGACACACTACTTTTTGTATGCCCTCCAAGAGTGGAGTCTCTGTTTCCCCCAGTCCTGTCGAAGTCCTGCTATCAAATCCCACTAGCCTTCAAAGTCTGATTCTCTAGGAATTCCTCCCCCCGTTGCCAGACCCCCAGGTTCGGAAGCCTGACATGGGGCTCAGAACCTTCACTCCAGTGGGTGGACTTCCATGGTATAATTGTTCTCCAGTTTGTGAGTCACCCACCCAGCAGTTATGTGATTTGATTTTATTGTGATTGTGCCCCTCCCACCATCTCATTGTGGCTTCTCCTTTGTGTTTGGATGTGGGGTATCTTTTTTGATGAGTTCCAGTTTCTTCCTGTCAGTGATTGTTCAGCAGTTAGTTGTGATTCTGGTGTTCTCGTAAGAGGGAGTTAGAGAACATCCTTCTACTCCACCATCTTGGTTCAGTGCCACCGTGACTCTTTTTAGAATTGTATCAGGTAACATGAACCAAAAGGTTTTAGTGGAATTTAAATGAAGTTGTGTCCGCCTTAAAAGTATTTTATATTTTTAATCTGTTCTTTAGGAATATGAAGAACAGCTAGTTTTATACTTATTTATATGTGGATTCGCTTGTTTAAAAAAAGTCTTTACTGAGCAACTCTTATGCAACAGAATTGGCTAAAGAGTGGAGAGGTGATGATGAACAGGGAGGACTCATTTAGTTTACCTAGTGGTGGTAATTGCACTTTTCATAATTACCCCCTTGTGTTTTTAAAGATACATTTAACTTGGAACACCAAGACTTTTCTTGAAGTTCACCAATTCCAAGTCTTTATCAAACATCTAAAATTCCTATTTATACTTGTTTTATAGGTACTCTCCAATTTCTCTCATAATGATCTGTAATCTTGCCCACCTCTCCCAAATCCAAAGTACAGTCACATAATAAGGCTACAGTCATGTATTAATCTGACACTGATTATTGCAATTGCCCAGATTTTTCAGTCAAGACACACTTAGGATTTATAATCACAGTTTTGTCAATACCTATGGGACATTAATTTAATCAATTTAGCATTAGTTTTCTCAGCTGTAAATGGAAATATCAATTGAGTCTACCAGTTGGGTTGTTGTGAGGGTCAAAAGTTATTCATGGCAAAGCACTGAGAGATATAGGCTCAGAGTAGGAATTCAACATGTGTTAGTCATGTAAATAAATGCAGCACAGTGGAGATTCTTGTAGTGGAAAATCTGGAACCAGATTCCTGAGTCCAGTTTCTGGTCCCATCAATCACAAACTGAGTAACTTGGGTAAGTTTTCTACTTTCTCTGTGCTTTACCAGGTTGTTATAAGAATTATATCAAAAACTCCTAGCATTTTTCTTGGCAAGCGCTAAGTAAGTGATTGCTGTTATCATAGTTAAGAATGTTTTGAGAAGGTGAGTTACATCTTATAATGTTCTTTTCTGTTGCAAGTCCCTAAAGAAAAAAACAACCTCAAAAAATATATGTTTTACTCTACTTAGTTGAGGCAAAATTATAACAATAATGAAAAGGCCAATCTAACATCTTCTAGGATGTGCAAAATTAAGTATTTGTTCAACCATTTGTTTGGGGATGTCAACAAATTTTTATGATGTAGCTTTACTAGCTGAAGTGTTACCACTAATAGGATTCCTTGTATTTTTTCATGTATATTTATACAATTACTGCTATACAAGCGTATTCGTTTTGTCAAAAAAATTAATAAACCCAGGAGATTATAAAAATTTTTAGTTAGAAACCAAAAATGCATCAGTAGTTCTAAAAAAGCAAGATTTTTTTTAAAAAAGTGATACTTGTGTTGGCTCAAATACAAGTATGAGTTTTCATATTTAGGACTGTCAGGTAACTGATGAACATGACAGAAGGAGTGAAAATGTACATCTGGTGTTAAGGAAAATGGCTCAGCTACTTATAAATTTTGAGAAAACAGGAAAAAATGTTTGGGTTTCTCAGAGGTAATATACAGAACCAGTAGATTCTTTCTACTGGTAACATGTAGGGACAAAAGAGAAATTTGTTTAGAAGAATGAGTCAATTGGTTTCTTCATAGACTAGCTACTATTGTTTCCCCCTACTCCCCCTGATACACTCTTGTCTTGGTTTCCCTCACTGCTGGGTAACTGGTAAGACAGCTGGGTGATGGCTTAATGGATTGTACCTTAACCAGTTCTTCCCAAATTTTCATACCAAAATATATTAAGACAATGAAAATTTGAAAGTTACACTGAAGTAAATAGCAGAAATTATCTGTAGAATAAGTGTAGCAGTTGCCCCAGGCCTTGGGAATTAACCTCAAAATTGAGGGAATCAATACCTTTAACCTCTTTGACCAATGCTGATATACTTCAGTTTGAAAACTGCTAAAACCAAAATGTTGTTGTCTTTCTTGAAAATGGAGATAGAGATGGGGCAATCTGAGAAATGGCAATGCTTGCCTCAATTCAAATTCTCAACTGAAACCAGGCAATATGGGTAAACAGTGTACTATTTCTTTGGGCAATAATCCACCCTTGATTCCCAATGAACATTTCTGAAGTAACGGTGTATATAACCCATGAGGCTCCTTTAGTCCACCCTGATAACAGAGAGAAAACTCACCCTGATCACTACTTCTACCTATTTACATGTGACAAGAAGAGGCACAGGATAATGGAGGCTGCATGAATTCCTCAGAATATGTCAATGTTGCATTAAATGATTCACCTCTTGAAGGCTTTTAGGCATTCAGAGCATTTCACAACCAGCAATCATTATTTGGACATAGCAAGGAACAGGGTTGGAGGCTCTCTGATATACCCAGAATTATCCCTTTAGTTGCTAAATCATGAGGACTTGGGGGGACCTGAGAGAGGCACTGTGATAACAGATTAGCACAAGAGAAATTTTAAAATAGTACAAAGACTCTTAAAATTTTAACAAGTATGTTAGTCCCGGTGAGAATATCACTTCAGTTGTCAGTAATGCACATTTAGAAAACATTTCCAGTCCCTCAAATCTAATTTTAGGTGACCTAAGCAAGGTAGCAGAATTTAAAATATAGTAATTAATTACAAGAAAGAAGAACTCTATCATGAGGAGGATTTAAAATATATAAACACAGGAGAATCGTATCCATGTTTTTAAATTTTCTATAAGCCTTACCCAATTAACTGAAATAGCTTCCATTTTTTAATGAACCTCATTTTACAAATAAGCCTTCCAGGATAATGCAAGGATAGCATGATTCATCTGTATGTTCTTGAATGTTCAAATTATTTTTAAACATAACTCTGTTCAGTTAAAGTGATAGTGGAAGACATAAATCTCATCAAATGTCCTTTCTGACTAAAGATAATCGAGATAGTGCATTGGGTGAAGGAGTGGAGATTTTTCTTCTGTAATGGCAGATATAGTCAAACATCTGAACTTGTCACAACATCATCATATCTTAGCAGGACCAGTATCAATCCTCCCCCACCGAAGTTAACCTCCTCACCCTACACTCTGTCACATCCCACTTTGGGGGTTTTGTCCCATCAAGATTTGCTGCTTGGTTGTATTTCCCATGTCTATCTTTCCAATAGGTCTAACTCCTCCCTGAAATCTCATTCAATTTTTTTAAACCTACACTCAAGAACAAAGTCACTTTTTCTGATTGAACATTTCTTGACGTAGTATCCCTTCTTTCCTACTTTTCTTAACTGTTAAACTTCTTCAAAATGTAGACTGCACCTGCTGTATTCCCATTCCCTTCTTACTCCAGCCACTGCACTTCCAACTCTGCTGAGCTTCTCCGCAAGGTCTTAGTGGTACCACTAACAGTGAAGCCAAAGTCATACAAGGTCCTTCAAAAGCTGGTCAGAATTCCTTTCTCTTAGACACAATTTCCACCATTATTTTTCATGCTTCTTAAACTCTTGTCACATTACTGCTGTTGTTATTTATACTATTCCATGAACACACTAAGATGCATTTCACACATGCTCTTTTATAAACTTTCCTCTCTCTCTGACTGGGAAACAAACATCTAGTATACTGCCTGACACAGAATAAACAGCGTTCAATATACGGTTGGTGAATGAAGTAGCAATTGAACTTTCTTTGATATGCTGGAAGTTACCTTTTTTTTTTTTATCATCAATGAATTCTCAGAATTGGTTTTACAAATACAGCTTTCACCCAATGACTAGTCTCAAAATCATAACTGTTCTCAGTTGCTGGCCACAAGAAATCAAAACTCCTTGGCCTAATATCATTGTCTAGTTGAAACTTATTAGCATTACTTACAATTAATTCCAATTGGTATTGTATACAAGTATTTTCAGTACTTAATACTCTACTTTATTCATTGTTATCATTCACCTCCCTAAAACACATATTTTTTCCCACCTATGGATTTTTTGGTATGCAATATCATCATCTGAAAAGTAAACCTCTTTCTTTTTCACCCAGCAAGCTCTTTTTCACCTTCAAGCTCTAGCCTCTTCATCAAGTTTTCTTTGTGAAAAATAACAGGTAATAGTAGAAGCGTTCTGAGGCTTAGAGATCAAAACCTTGAATCAGAGTTTTCATCTGCCATGTATTAGCTGTCTAAACTTGAGTAAAGTACTTAACATCACATGATTGTCATAAGGATCAAATGAAGTCATAGTTTGGGAAGCATACAAATTTTTTATTTGTTGTTTTGTTTTTGTTGCTCTTTGGGGGTTTCTTTTGGTTTATTTGTAGGTGTCATTGATCCCAATTTGTTCTACAAACCCACAGAGATATTGTTTATTTCAAATTTTAATGTTTTTAACAGTACAAATATCTCTATAATTTATGAACTGCACTAATATATGCAGTTTCATGTATATTTCTTAAGGCACAAGGACTTTATGTAAAAAAAAAAAAATATATATATATATATATATTTCCTCCCACTTTAAAATATAAAGCAGAATGTAGGAATAAAAAACACTGATTACTAATTGATATAAAATCAAGTAAAAAAATTTGGTACCTAAAGTTATCAGAAAGAAAGCATGAAATACCTTCAAAATTCAAAAAATTATAATTATTCAGTTTGGGATTTTGCTTGATTATACCTGTCTATCCACCTAGAATGTTGAGATTTGATCATAATTTGAAGAATTGTTTGAGACTCGAGTTCTACTAAAGTATAGTACTGATTGAAAAAAAAAAACACTGAGGAATATAAGGATTATTTCCATTGACACGCTCTCTTACAATATTTGTCTTTTGAATACTGAATCCTATGGAGATTTTCTATTTCTTAAGTTGAAGATCCTATCATTTCTAAGAATTTGTGACAATTCTTTAAATAGTAGCACTTTCAAACTATACTAAAAAGCTACAGTAATCAAAACAGTATGGTACTGGCACAAAAACAGATATAGATCAGTGGAACAAAGTAGAGAGCCCAGAAATGGACACACACCTATGTGAGCAATCAATATATGACAAAGGAAGCAAAAATATATAATGGGGTAAAGACAGCCTTTATGATAAATAGTGCTGGGAAAACTGGGCAACTACATGCAGAAGAATCAAACTGGACTACTCTCTCACACCTTGCACACAAATAACTTCAAAATAAATCAAAGACTTAAATCTAAGATCTGAAACCATAAAACTTCTTAAAGAAAACCTAAGCTCTTTCACATCAGCCTTAGCAATATCTTTTGGAATATGTCTCCTCAGGCAAGGGCAAAAAAACCCAAAAAATAAACAAATGGACTACATCAACCTAAAACCTTTTGCACAGTGAAGGAAACTATCAACAACACAAATAGGACACCTACTGAATGGGAGAAGATATTTGCAAAAGGTATCTCCAATAAGGAGTTAATATCCAAAATATACAATGCACGCATGCAACTCAATTGCAGGAAAAAAAAAAACCTGGTTGGAAATGGGCAGAGGTTCTGAATAGACATTTTTTCCAAGGAGGGCATACTGATGGCCAACGGGCACACGAAAAGATGCTCAACTTCACTAATCATCGGGAAAATTCAAATCAAAACCAAAATAAGATGCCATGTCACATGTGTCAGAATGACCAGAGTCAAAATGACAACTAATAGCAAGTGTTGGTAAGGATATGGAAAAGAGAGAACCCTCATACACTGTGATACTCATTTCATGATGTATGTAAATCAAATCATTATGCTGTACACCTTAAACTTATACAGTGCTGGACATCAATTATATCTCAATAAAACTGGGAACAAATTTTTTTAAATCTTTAAAAAATTAACTTTCCTAGAATCATTTTAAAAACATTTTAGTTTCTTTATAACTAAGCAACATATTAAGATTTGTGGAGCACCATTAACATGACTGCAAAAAACTTTTCTATCTCTATTAAAAAGAAAAAGAATTTTTTTAAAGAATGCTTTTATACACAATTAGATCCATTTTCCTGGAAATATTATACACAATCACCTTTTAAGGAGAAAAGGTAACTCTTATGCAATTAAGTGTATGGAAATAGTACATTATAACATTTATTATAATTCTCACAGCTGAGAAATCAAAATAGCTAACAGCAATATGGGATGCTTGTGAAGACTGTAAAGCATGTAAACCACGTTATTTACTCCATGTTGTTTGGGAAAATTGATACAAAATGTAAATATGATTAATATCCTGTATCTGTTTAATATTAAACATAACATCGGATTGCATAATGCCTTTACAGTTGTAATACAACTTTCCTAGAACTATGTTCATTTCATAAGATACTATTCTTGTTTTCAGGGATAATTTTCTTTTGCATATGAGCTACTTCACCTGACAGACTGATATTTTAATTTAAGTGGAAAGAATGAAAAGAAATTTATATATTCAAAGAATACTAATATTCTAATACTTAGTATTCAAAGAAATACTATTTATAGTATTTTTAAAGAAAATTAAAATTGGATTTATGAGTTTCAACTTCTAAATAAAATACTATTCATCGATATAATTTGTTAAAGCAATCTATATGATTAAAATCGAGGATACAGAAATAGAAGAACCTCAAAAGATACATGTGCACTCTCTCTAACAGTAACTCACTCAAATTAAACAATTACTTTGTAAAATAGGCTCCAGTAATGACTTGTTTACATATTTCAAATGGATGCTGTGAAGATTCAATAACTGGAAGAGATGTAAAGGTGATTGATTTTGTCCAGCTGTACTACCCCTAATCTATCTCTGACATCTGTCCTATTTTTAAAGGCCCTGGGGGAGGAGATTTTACTGCTTTGCTAACTTGTTCTAAGGTTTAAAAATCCTTTTTCTTTAGTCCTTAGTCTTCAGAAATCTCAGTATAGGATAATTCCTTACATCTAACATACAGCGCTTTATTTATGCAGTTAATATATGAAAAGCATGCCTGGTCACCTAAGGAAGACTGCGATATTAAAGCAATTCTGCTACAACTAAAGACGCCATTTTGTCTGCTGTTATGAGTATGAATAAATGGGTGGTTAGTTAAGACTCTTACTAAAAACTTTCTGAATCATATCTGGAAGTACTATTATGTTAAAATAGAGAGCTCTACATTTCTGTGTGTGTGTGTGTGTGTGTGTGTGTATTGCTAACTTTAGAATATATCAAATAATTTTTATCAGTTTGACTGTCTACATCTGAATCCAACAAATATAGGTTAAGTCATAACATTCTCCTGCACATAACTGTGCACATTCAGAATACAGTCAAAATTAGCAAATTAAAAATATTGTATGGACATAGCCAAAGCATTGTTGTCATTCATTACAGCTTTAGAAATAGGAACTTTATCAAGCCAACACACTGTCTTGCTTTATGACTTTCCACTTAAAGGCAAATAGATAAAATAAATGAAATCACTGTTTTATGAGTGTCATTGCATCATTGCCATTTATTAAACCCAGTGCTAATGGAGGAAATTCAGCTTGGGGGATTAACAAATTATTGTCATTTAGGTATTTTAAATGCTCCTTTATTCCTTCCCATGTATCTATTCTTCACATGTTCTTTCATTTCTGGATCACCCCATTCTCTCTTTGTCAAAAGGTCTAGAAATTTGTTTTCCCTTCCCTACAACTCAGTTAAAACAGATGTATATGCTTTTTTAATCTCTTAGAGCCCTGCTCTCTGCTAGGCAACTTTACATACTAGGTGCTATCTCTTACAGGTAATGTATTTACATTTAAACAAGATTCTTACAGAAACAATATCGGTAGATTAATTCCAAAGATTAGAATTGTAGGCCCTCTGTTAAAATGACAAAGGTACTTTTGTTTGAGAGAAAGGGACAGTTCATTGATTGATACAACACATTTTTTGGTAGCAACTGTATTGATTTGTAGTTGGCTCTCAACACTTTTTAAATGAATGAATATGTATTTAATCAACGAACCAGAAAGGAGATGCCTTTCTATCAACAATTTACGGATATTCTACTGAGTCCTCAAGAAGTAAAACACGTTCCAGTCATACCTTAAAACTTCTGTGAATAAAAGATTTACCCAGTCTGAAGATAATTAAGGAAGCAGAAGATGAAATGTTCCATTTGGGAGTATCTTTTTTCTGAAATATAGAAGATTAGTGTTTCACCTTTAAGACCAATGCTTTTTTCTTCCTGCTCTCTGGGATTACTTTACCTATTGTAGCCAGGTGACAGCTCCTGATTGCAGTTCTGAATTTCAGGGCAGTGTGGAAAGTCTACACAACCTGAAGCATGTATGACTCCCTGGTAGAAAGCATGTTAAAAGACTGATGCCTACCAAAAAACAAAACTAAACAAACAAAAAAATGCCAAAATCAGATAGTTCCACACATCCTCCAGAGGAAAGGGAGTCTTACTATATAATAAAGGGATAATAAGCGGGGCAGCCAACTGGCTCATCCACATGTCAGGACCGACAGCTGAGAGCCCTTCAATCTTTCATTCCACACATGTGTTAGCGATTGCTTCTGAGCCAAAATCTATGCACACAGAGGCATCTCCATTGTCACTCTTAAGAGGGATTGCTTGTTTGCTTTTTCTTAGAAATTTGTAAAGGAAGACACTCTTCCTCTACAGGCTAAGATAATGAAAGGTTAGATGCAGGTCCCCAGTTAAAGCCTAAAAACCAAAGGCAGGTTAATGTCAGGTGATAATAGAAGAAAAGATTTCGGTGGTATGTTGCCCAAATGCTAACAGTCAAAGGAAGTCTAAAACTATAAATCATTACCAAGACCCTCAAAAGACATTATTTAATTTCCCCTCCAAAACAGTAAGTAACAAAGCTGATATTTGATGAGTAGATATATAAGAAGGGAAAACTAGTAAATACAATGTCTCTGTACTTTCATCTTTTCAGATTAAGAACTATTTTGAGGATCTTTTTGATGGCAAGCATCATTTTTCATCCAATTAACTCTTCACTATAATTTGAATAGCACGAAGACAGCTCCACAAAAACTGGAGAACAAGCTTTTTTTATTTTACAGGGCTCCCTCAAGACAACATTAAATTATACATACTGACTTAAATACTATCTTTCTGATTTAAAGAGAAGTTTGCTCCATGACCCTTGATCAAACAACCTAGAATGACTGTGATATATGTGAACAAGTTGCAAGATCTTTCCTGATTCCACTGGTAAGTTTATTAAAATAAAAGTTATTTGATAGGAGTTATTCGTTCATTATTCCATTTGGGAAAAAAAAAACAAAACCTGATACTTGCTTAGAAAGAATGGATTAAGAGAAAAAATGGAGAAGAGAGAAGAGGAATAAATATACGCTTTGAGTCACTCCATCACATTTTGAAAAGAAATTCTTCGCTGTGTGTGAAAACAAACAATTGTTTGAGGGACCTGGTTAGCATACAAATGGTTTTACAGTGAGAGGGACTGGTTAGAGCACATGTAGTTAATCGTTCTAGTTGCACTAGAACCATGTTGCAAAGACATGGTGATTTTTACATAGGCCAATTTATACTTGAGAGGAAGACAGAATGTTAAATAGTCCAGTTTAAAAGCCACAGGATGATATAGACATTCTTAAACAGTGTTGAATCATTGGTAGAGTGTATACATTGTGTATTTCAGACCAAAAGTGAAATACTATTGATGAAAGATAATCTTCAAATTTTAATATTTATGCCATTTAAAATGGTGCTAATTCAGAAAATGATTTTAGGATTCACTTTTAATGAAAACAAACTTCTTTACTGCGTTCTGTAAAAGTAGCATTATATTAATAGGATAACCGCTGTTTACTGAGTACTTCCTGTGTTCCAGGCTCTGTAAGCACAGAGGTAAGCACATAATGTCCATTATCTTATTAAATCCTTACAAGAACATTATGAGTTAGATATTATAATTGCTGGTATATAGATGAGGAGATTGAAGACCACAGAGGCCAAGTACCTTCTTCAAGGTCACAGAGCTGTAATGCTATTATTTCAATTCAGGTCTCATATCTCCTAAAACCGGTTTCTTTACTACTATATTTTGGAACAATCTCAATCACACGTAACCAAGAAACAAACAAGGTATGACACCTAATTATGCATCTCTGTCTGTTTCTTTCTCTTTCTGATTAAGGATCTTGAAGAAAAGGGAAGAAAATCACGTTATAAGGTTGTGAAGCCATGCCACGTCGATACTTAAGCAGCTCCTACAGTCAGGGGTGATGCCTGAATATTTAACAACAAGTGAAACACACTATACAGGCTACGGCTTCTACTAGTAGCCGTAAGGGGGTAACTTGAGGGGAATCCAGGCCAGCTGTGGATGACCCATGACCTCTTGCTGCGGGACCACCACCAACTCGAGATGTTCAGGCCTGTTTGACTAGGGAGAGAGAGAGAGTGATGGGCAAGGCAAATTGGAGGAAGGACAGGCTGGGTGACAGGCAAGTAAGTTGAGCTGTGCTAGGAAAGCTGATTTCTTTGCCCACTTTGGTCTGAAGGAGCATGGGGCTATTTGAGGGAGTCCCAGGAAGGACTGGGTAGCAGCAGTTTAGAATCAGAATACAAGTATTTCAGTATTTTATCAACCAGTACTGTTGTGCCATGCATACCAGCTAAACTTCCATTGCACTTAGAGGAATTCGTATTATCTATTTCCAGTAAATTCTAACTATAAACATGGTTCCCATATGCTTGGCCTTGATGACAGAATCCTTATTCACTATGACTCTAGGTTGTGCTCATTAAATACAAAGAGGTTTTCAATGGTATGTATTGCTAAGGCAAAGCTCAAGCCTTCTAAAGATCAATGTTCTAAACCATAGCCCCCAAGCCCCCCTTTGAACCATCTGATCAGGCTTTCACCATGTACTTATTTCTGCTTTGGTGGGGGCATCCTCTAGATCAAACAGACTGGCCACATGTCAGCTGCTACCTCTTTCTGGTAAAGTCCAGCTATTTCTGCACCTCAGCTTCAGTGCCTGGTTAGCTTGGCAGGATGAAGCCCCACAGGAAGAATGCCAATATCACAGGTTAAAATACCATATGGCAAAGTTATCTGCCTGTTTTTCAGCCACGGAGTTTACCTCCTAACATCTGCCACCCATACTCCCAATCTTCTACCCGTCATATCCATATCGCCTTCATGCTAGAACTGACAAAGTGCAAGTCTGTATCTCTGAAGCAATATAAATCCCTAAAAGGAAGAATGAAGACCATTTAGGATTCAACCGAATATTTAAAAACATAGAGTCTTAGCCAGGCTTGAGTTTGAGTTCAGTGTGCTAACACTAGACCCTCAGGCAGATCCCCCCTGGGAAACCCTGTATGGAATCACTGTAGAGCCTTTGAGAGTACTCATATAACTGCTTCCGTTCATTAAAGAGCACCTTGGCTCTCCTGTTTTCAAACGGAGCCGAATGTCTCCAACTTATGTGAACAATTAAACAATTGCTAAATAAACAGTATTTGGTGAATAGTCAATCAGCAAAAGAGGTTTCTCTTTCCTCATGGGAATCATCTACTGGCAATAGCCTTGTCTCCAAATTTTATAAAAACAAGTGCATCCTGGATGTGGAGTTTTATGCCGAGTGAAAAGAGAATACAGGAAACGATGAGATTGAATTTGAAACACACACAAACTAACATACCTAATCACAACATTACTAATAAAGATCTTCCTCGTAATGAGGTTGCATCCCAATAAACTCATCTTAAGTTGAAAAGATCATTAAGTCAAAAATGCATTTAACCTACCAAACATCAAAGCTTAGCCTAGCCTACCTTAAAGGTGCTCAGAATACTTATATTTGCCTACAGTTGGGCAAAATCATCTTACAAAAGCTTATTTTATAATAAAGCACTGACTATCTTATGTCATTTACTGAATACTGTACTGAAAGTGAAAAACAGAATGGTTATCTGGTTGTAAGTGCATCAGTTGTTTACCCTCATTACCACGTGGCTGTCTGGGAGCTGCATCTTGCTGCCACTGCCCAGCATCCCAAGAGAGTATGTACCTCTTATTGCTAGCCCAGGAAAAGATCAACATTCAAAGTATGGTTTCTACTGAAGTGTGTATTGCTTTCCCATCACCGTAAGTTTGAAAAACCATAAGTTGAACCATCACAAATCGGGGACTATCTGTAATGTTAATGAAACTAACCCACTAAACGATATCTGAATGGTCTGAAAAAATTAACTAGTGAGGTCTGTTATTTGGATACTAGAGAGGAGTTCCTTACATTTATGGAAAATTCTAACAATTTATAAAATTGCAATACCCTCTTGAAAATTTTCTTGGCTCAGAAAGAAAGAACAAAACGGCAACAACAAAACGAATTTTCTGATTCTCCATGTTGAGGATTATTAAAAAGGATATAAATTAAATGCACTCCCCACCAGCCAACTATTTTACATTCGGTAGTGTATATATGTCGATGCTACTCCCACTTCGCCCCAGCTTCCTCCTCCCACCCCATGTCCTCAAGTCCATTTTCGAGGTCTACCTATTTAGTCCTGCCCTGCAACTAGGTTCATCAGTATTTTTTTTTTTTTAGATTCCATATATATGTGTTAGCATAATGTATTTGTTTTTCTCTTTCTCACTTACTTCACTCTGTATGACAGACTCTAGGTCCAACCGCCTCATTACAAATAACTCAATTTCGTTTCTTTTGATGCCTGAGTAATATTCCACTGTGTATATGTGCCATCTCTTCTTTATCCATTCATCTGTCCATGGACATTTGGTTGCTTCCATGAGTTGGCTATTGTAAATAGCGCTGCAATGAACATTTTGGTACATGTCTCTTTTTGAATTATGGTTTTCTCAGGGTGTATGCCCAGTAGTGGGATTGCTGTGTCATATGGTAAATCTATTTTTAGCTTTTAAGGAAGCTCCATACTGTTCACCGTAGTGACTGTATCAATTTACATTCCCACCAACAGCGCAGGAGGGTTCCCTTTTCTCCACACCCTTTCCAGCATTTATTGTTTCTAGATTGTTTGATAATGGCCATTCTGACCAGCGTGAGGTGAAACCTCATTGTAGGTTTGATTTGCATTTCTCTAATAATTAGTGATGTTGAGCAGCTTTTCATGTGCTTCTCGGCCATCTGTATACCTTCCTTGGTGAAATGTCTATTTAGGTCTTCCACCCATTTTTTAACTAGATTGTTTGTTTTTTGATATTGAGCTCCATGAGCTGTTTGTATATTTTGGCGATTAATCCTTTGTCTGTTGTTTCATTTGCAAACATTTTCCCCATTCTGAGAGTTGTCTTTTTTGTCTTGTTTATGGTTTCCTCTGCTGTGCAAAAGCTTTGAAGTTTCATTAAGTCCCATTTGTTTATTTTTGTTTTTATTTCCGTTACTCTAGGAGGTGGGTCAAAAAAGATCTTGCTGTGGTTTATGTCAAAGACTGTTTTTCCTATGCTTTCCTCTAAGAGTTTATTATAGTGTCTGGTCTTACATTTAAATCTTTAATCCATTTGGAGTTTATTTTTGTGTATGGTGCTAGAGAGTGCTCTAATTTCATTCTTTTACATGTAGCTGTCCAGTTTTCCCAGCACCACTTATCGAAGAGGCTGTATTTTCTCCATTGTATGTTCTTGCCTCCTTTGTCATAAATTAGGTGCCCATATGTGCGTGTGTTTATCTCTAGGCATTCTATCCTGTACCATTGATCTATCTTTCTGTTTTTGTGCCAGTACCATAGTCTTGATTACTGTAGCTTTGAAGGACTCAAAAGGTGGTCAACTTTTACAGTGAATTCTGCCCTACAGTAAATATTGTTGTAGCAAGTTTTTACTGAGTCTCACCTCCACTAAATCTTTTTTTGTCATATATATTTGCAAAGAAAACCATTGATTCATTTTCTTTTCATCTGCCCTTTCTGACCTTCATACCCATGGTAATGAACATAAAAATGGTCAATGGGACTTGAAACAGAAAGGAAAAGGAAAAACAAAGCTCAACAGAAATGTGAGCAATGGAAAATCAGGCACTGGGTAACAGAACTGATCCAGTTTTTATATGACCCTAAATTTATAACATGGCTTTTGAAATTGCTCTTTTCTATAGAAGCTTGAATAGGTACATGCAAATGAAAATTTTCCAAAAGCACTTTTTTTTTTCCATTTTTAAGTTTAATACTTTTTCTCTAAATTGTTTATTCTAAACAATACATTTGTTAGTTCAGTACCTTTACTACATGGGATCTGATTGAAACCTCATCAAAGATAGGCCTTTTCAGACTTGCGCACACACACACAAATGATAATTTGGTGAAATAGAAAATAATATTCTGCTAAAGCAAAACCATATATATATGAGTTTGAGAAAATATACAAATCTTTTACTACAGCATTTCCTTTTGGTTACACCTATGTTCTCATTATGGTATTATCTGATGAAGTTGATTAATGACCACAACTGAGGTAGAATAGCACAGTATTTAAGATAGAGTAAGGACGAGGAGGGTTTTTCCTCATACTCCCAAATTAGTGTGAGGTGAGGACAGAGACAAGGGTCCAGGAAAAAGGAGATGACAGAAGAATAAGCACTGCAGGGTGATCCCTGTTTGACCAAATTCTCTTTACTTTTCCCTAAGAATGAACTGTTATGAAAATGCTTATAGAATCCAGTAAGGGTCTGCCAGGCCTGAGCTCTAGTGCAAATCTACTGAACAAACTGCAAACTATCGGCCACTGAAGAAAGAAAAAGTTGGTAACTGTTGAGGCTTTCTAAAAGTTGGCAATGCATAACTACAAGTTTTCTACCTTTAAAATATTTAAATTAAATTTCAACTTCAATGAAAATAAACTCAAAATTAATATTTAGGAGGTAAATTCATTTTGAATCTTTAAGAAATGTTTCTAAAAGTGGAAAATAACCTACTACAGCAGTATAACAAAATATAAAATTACTCAAGAATTATATTACTATTAAGTATGGTGACTTTTCCACAGTCAATCTCTGAATACTTGAAATTTTTGGTTGTACAACTTAAAAGGGAAAGTTGAGTATGTCAGAACCCAACATACCTGTGTAACATTAGTATTTGAAGCTAAGATACTATAAAGTGCCCAAAACATATATAATTTATGACCCTAATAAAACACAGCCATTAAATGCCTTAAATTGCTGAAAAGGAATGGTGAAATAAAATGCAATTCTTTTTTAAATAGGGAGACTTTGTTACTCTGAATTAATGTCTTTATCTGTAGCACGTTGAAAACTTGTTCTGTGTACAAAGTTCTACTGAACTGAGGAATAAAAGCCCCAGATGTTTAAAGTCTGTCATTTTTTGGGGTGAGATTCTGAGTAATATGGTTCCATAGGCTACAATTCTGGACCCTTTTTCTTTAAGACATTTTTTGATGTGAGTTTTAGGTCACTGTCATTTTGAAATATAAATCCTCTTGCAAGTCTCCTACCTGGTAAAATAACTTTCACAATGGTATCCCTTTATATCCTTCACTATGTATTATGTCATCAGTGAAACTGCAGGGAAAATAAATTTTTACCAAAGATTCAGTTTCTCAAAATGAGTCCAAATCTTGTCTCTAAACCTCAGGCTCCACCCTGCAAAAGGGCTGCTTCCTGGCTGGCACTCAGAGCAACTGCATAAAGGTGATAACTTTTCAGTCACTCCAGGGAAAGCGCCATGGAATCTACCTCTCCAAACCACTCCTGAGCTAACCAGTTCCCACAGGTATGTAGCTAATGTCGGCCATGACATTCTCTGCATGTTGTCTGCCTTTGAGTAGAAACTCTACTGCATGTCTTTTTTGTTGTAAATATCCCTAAAATTCAGTTATGGCTTCTACAAAAGTTGGCAGTGGCTTAGATAGGCAAATACCAACACCCAATCTGTTCCATCTGGGCTCTATTTCCCCAGGCCCTGAGCAAAGTGGTCACAAATTTCACTTTCATCAGTGTCTCCTTTCATGGTTTCATATCTCTACTCTGGTCTGAGAAACTAAAAAATAGAATATATTGTATAATTGACAAGAAATGCTTTCCCTTGACAATGACATAACTAACATTTGTTGAATGCTTCCCATATATCAGGCAGTGTTCCACAGCCCTTTGGAATTAGCTGGATTCAGCCTTCTGATCAATCTTATGGGGCACACTTCTAATTCCCATTTTATGGGTCAGGAAACAAAGACCTAGAAGTTAAATATCTTGTCCAGAGTCACAGCTCTTATTTTGTGGAATCAGGATTCAAACTCAGGCAGTTTGGCCTCAGGGCTCCACAATTACCCACAGTGATCTGCTGCCTATGAGACTGTATTTCCAGAGTAGAACCTCTTCCTTCCCTTAATACTTATCCCAATTCCAATTTGTACCTTCTGACCATTTTCACCCAATTTCTCCTGCCCCCCCCCAACCCCTGCCTCTGGGAACTACCAGTCTGTTCTCTGTTCCTATGAGTTTATATTTTTTTCAGTTTCCACATATGAGATCACACAATATTTGTCCTTGTTTTATCTGACTTATTTCACTTGGCAAAAATGCCCTCAAGTTCTATCCATGTTGTCGCAGATGGACGGTTCTTAATATCACTGTGGAGAAAGGTCTGGGTTGGACTCCACGCAAGATGTCATGGTAATCAATAGTTTAAATGAGGACTCATGTGTCACATCTTTTAAATTCCCAAAATGAATGAGGCTTGGGAATACAGCTAATACTTTGGATATTTAAGTAAGTTATTTTTAAACTGTAATGATTGGCCAGAAAAGAAAAATTAACAAGGAACAATGTAAAGTTGCAATTTGGAATTTAAAAACGATACATATAAGATTTGTTTTAGCACTCAGCATTAGGCTTCCTTAATAGGTGTAAATTTTTATATATGATTTTGATTTTTTTATGTTTATTGGCACATAATTGCTTTACAATGTTGTGTTAGTTTCTGCTGTACAGCAAAGTGAATCAGCCATATGCATACATATACCCCCATATCCCCTCCCTCTTGCGTCTCCCTCCCTCCCACCCTCCCTATCCCATCCCTCTAGGTGGTCACAAAGCACCGAGCTGATCTCCCTGTGCTATGCAGCAGCTTCCCACTAGCTGTCTGTTTCACATTTGGTAGTGTATATATGTGAGTGCTACTCTCTCTCTCCATCCCAGCTTCGCCATCCCACCCTGTGTCCTCAAGTCCATTCTGTGATTTTTTTTATTACTAAGAAAGATAAAGCTACCCCTTTCTTCAGAACAACTTTAGACCATATTAAAAAATGTATCAACAAATACTTTTCATTCCATAGAAGGGAAATAAAATGAGTAGAGTCAGGGAATTATGTTTTTAAGTCAATGGTTTAAAAATTGAGAAAAATTGTCATAAGAATTATTATTGAATGAAGATTATTGTTCTATGAAGGATTCACAGTGGAAGGGAGCTTAGGCCAGTGGTTCCTCCAAAATTTCAGTTTTTGATCCACATAAGATTTGTGAACAACGAGATCTATATAACAAAGGCATAGGTAGTCTCATGGGGAAGAAATTTACTGTTTCTAGACAAACTCAATCAGAGGGGGTTCTCAATATTAAGGGTGGTCTAGAGGTAATTTCTCTATTCGTTTTGAGATGAACAAAAATGATCACTGCAGTTCCTTCATATATTCTTTGGTTTTTACATTGCCCTTCTCTTTGCTATTTTATTTCCATTTGCTACAGATGAAGTACTTATGTAAAATAACATAATCATTCATTCTAAAACAGATTCCCATTTTCAAACAACAACAAAAACATGTTTCTTATTAAATCTCCTAAGCATAACATGGATTTTTATGACTATGGCCAATAATGACAGCAATCTGTTTTATTCTTTCTTTTTCAATAAAAAATATTCCTTTCTCATTTGAGAAAATTTCATTTTCTTTGACGAATTGTAGGAAGCTCATGAATTTTATGTTTCAAATATTTTATTTTTATTTATAATGTGCTGATAAATTCAAGGTAGAAAATAGGTGGATACAGTATAATTCAATAATATGAATATTATAAAGCGATTCCATGAGTCCCATTATATAAAAATCTAGAGAATTAAAATTCAATAACATAATCCTTTCATGAATTCTGAGTGGATGAGAGGAGAAATCATAATATACTACGGGGGGAAAAAATGCAATGGCCCGTAAATAGCTTCCAGTTTCCAATCAAGCACTTGCCATTGATTTTGGCTCATATTTAAAGTGCTACAGCATAACTGAGTCATTTTAGACTTTGAAGTTAATGACCCATGCAAATTAAATTAGAGGAGAAAACTCACAACTTTCTGTTGTTGTTGGAGTTGTAGTCCTGGTAACTTGAAAACATTTTCTGCAAAATAAGCCTTGAAATTAGTGGCAAGCTCTTCCACACAAGTAAATCTATGTCCTGAAATTAGCAAGCGCATGGGATGCATCTGTGATGAAATCATGACAAAGATCTAAAAGAAATATGCATTGTATAGAGTGACATAAAAAGTTACAATTTGGGGAAATTTTGGCTGTCCCTGAAATTTATATATTCTCTGGCTTATAGTCTTGTAGAAATAGCTGCAAACCTGGAGTCAGATGCTGAGGCTTGGCTCTGACATTCCCCAACTGCATGACTCTAAGAAAGTTATCTAAACAACATATTCTCATTCTACCATCCGTTAAATGTTGGCAAAGTGGGGGCAGAGACAGGCACCAGTCTAACTTCACAGCCTAACCTGTGTGGATCAAGTGTAGTGACAGATGTGGAACACTTTTACTAATATCTAAATATCTCAAGAAAATATAGTATTTAATTATACTAGTCAAATTGTAAATCTGTTGAGTTGGAAAATTCATTTCAAAATATTTCATAATATGCCATAACTTCACAGAATAAAATATTAATTTCAGGATTTTTTAAGATATTCCATAGGAACCAGCGTCCTTCTAAAGTAATGGAAACTAAGGGCAAGACAATAGTTATAGATTCTCCCCAACGGGAAGACAAGCAGTTTATTTGCATTTGACATGACAAGGCTGATATTCTAATATCCTGGTCACCTTAAGCTAAAAGGGGGGAATCCCCCAAGTTTTAGGTATTTGTTTTCATATGAATATTTCTATCTCAACCTCTAATTTTTTTCATCAAAATACTTCAGCATGCTTGAGACCTCAAAAATTACTTGACTTAAACAAAAGAAAGAAAATGTTATTTCTCATTGGAATTTAGCCAGATAGATATCTGAAGTCTCACTATTAAGAAAAAAATTAGCCTATGAGAAAATATTTTACTAGCATTATCATTAAAAAGGATAAATAGGATAGTGAAATTACAAAGTCATCATGCTTATAATTATGTTCAACTTAATTTGAAAGACAATTTTTAAATCTTTAAGGACATTCTGCACCTTATGGGTTGTAGTGTGAAAATGGACTGACGCCAGCCGTGATTCCCTTGAACCTAAATCTTTAAAGGCATATGAACAGAAGAAGAGCAGTTATAGCTTTTATCTCAAAGACGAAAAAATAGTTCGCTTTATGATGAATACACACACACACACACACACACACACACACACACACACACACACACACACACACCGTATATATCTTTTCTCTAGTCTGAAAACTGGTAAAGTTCTCCTTAACTACTGATAAAGTTTTCTGTAGCTACTTCTGAGGGTCAACTTACTTTCAACATCTGGTGACACAGGAAACATGAAATTCAACTAGTAATGGCAGAATGTGGTATATTATGGTAGTTAAAATAACAATATTGCAATTAAGTATGAAAATTCTACCTGTACATAGAATGCAGCAACAACACACAGTAGAATACTAGGTATATTCATAATCATAGCCTCTTCCTATGTGTATGATTTGCATCATGTCAGGTTAACGCTCTCTCTTCCCCTAACTCCCTCCCATACTTATAAAGTGAGATCCCCACTCCAACCTCTTCTAAAATGTAACATTTTGAAGCTCACTCTTAACACAGTATGAATGAGTTCTTTCATTTGATTTTCTTCCTCCAAGTAACAGAGTTGGAGAACTGAGTGTCTCCAAGGATGTAAGGCGCAAAAGAGAGAGAATGCTTAAGGCAAACTTTGCCACTGTTGAAAGTTTTGAAAAGAGAGATATCTAATAAACAAAATATAGTGTTGCTCAATATATTTAGGTATTCAGGCATATCCTAACACTAAGTACTTTACTTGTTGTATACATGGAAATAGATTAGAATTTTTTTTTATATTTTTCCTCAGGCATTAGCTCCAAAAGCCACCTTGGAAACAATTTAGGCTATTGGATTTCTGCCAGTCCTAAATAGTAACTAATAAATTAATAATACTCCTGATGACTGGTATACCCAAAGGAAAGATATCATTTGATAAATACTTTCTGCTTGCTAGCAAACTCATATTTATTGTAGATGATTCCCCAGAGGCCTCATATTAATTAAGCCTGCTTTGGAAAATGAATCGGTTTATTTACAGTGCTGTGCATTTAAAGACTGTAAGTTCCTCAAGGGCAGGGGTGATGCTTTATCATTTTGGATCACTAGTGGCTGACCCAGGATGCAAATATTCAGCAATCATTAAATATTAACAAATGGATTCAGTTAGTCATTATTTAGAATGTAACTGATTTACAAGTCTGGTTGGTAGCGAGATCCCACTAAAAGTAGAGGATGAGGTTACTCTGTGAGAAATGTCTCCATAAAACACATACCCACACTCTAATTGATGAAATCACTTATTATGTTTATAAATAACTCACAGTAAGTGATAATTTGAAAAGGGAAATTCCAACCAAGGGACAAACCTATAACAAGTCAAAGTTAGTCACTAAGCTAACTGTTTGAAATTTGTCTGCAAAAACAATGTGTTACTAGATACAGAATCTGTAAAATGGGTACCCAAGGAGCAAAAAACTGTCCATACTGTTATCACCAGTAAATCAAGAACACTCTGGAACCCATAACATTGAGTCCCTATGGTAGAGATGGACACCTTGGACTTGTGCAGTCCAATATGGTAGCTACTAGTCACATGCAGCTATTATATATTAAAATTAAAGTGAAATAAAATTAAAGATTTAGTTTTTCAATCTCAGCCACATTTCAAATGATCAATAGCCAAATATGGCTAGTGGCTAATATATTGGACAGTGCAGACACAGAACATTTCCCTCATCACAGAAAGTTTTATTGGACAATGCTGCATTAGACCAAAGGTTTAGAATTACTTGTATTAGTGGCATAATTTTAAATAATTATTATAGTCATGTTTGAGAAGAATAAAATCCTCTCTTACTCCCACTCTCTGTCCCCCAACAATAATTTAAATAAACACACTACTATTATACTAATGCAGTATAACAATGCCTCTTAAGAGTTTAGAAAAAATCCAGTGGTTATCATATATTCTTTCATTTTCATTTAAGCTACTACTCTTTCTCCCTTTAATCATTCTTATATGCTCATAGGAAAACATTTTTAAGTTCCAGTGAACTATTGTTTTTATTTCCTATCCTTATGTTATATTAGGTTTCTTACTTCTTTCTCAGAGTAACATTTTAATATTTGTTCAACTCAGATATGCTTCTGACTTTCACTGCCATAGCAGTTTGTATACTTATGTGTTACAGTATGTAACAAAAATATATTATACATATTGACCAAAGTTGTTCCCATACCTGTCAAATGTTCCTTGACAGTTTGAAATGAAATCTGCGGATTGAAAAATATTGTTGTAGGCTTCGTAACTTTACAACAAGAGACATTAATATGATTCAACATATATCCTTAAATTAATTAATATTAATATTTTGTCCTCACCAAGCAAAACTGTACTTATATTTTAGTTTTCTAGTTATAAAGTAAACTTTTAAAATGGAAAATATGTGCTAATCAGCCAATGCACATAGTCCAGACCATATTTCTTTTTTGAGAATTAGTAACATTCTGCTCTGTAGACCAATCTCTTTCAAGATTGCTAGGTGGGTTACTTCCTAAGGAACTCACCTGCATTCTCTGAACATTCTCACCATATCCAAGGGTTGCACTCACATGAAGCCTTGTCTGAGCATCCTATAAGCTTCCCTATGTACCTGATCCCTGTGTAACTACAGTTTATAGAGTACACTTGTGGTCACTAAGACTCAGTGCCTTTCCAAGGACAACTAAGTATATAATAATATACCGATACCATTTATTGAGCACTTTGTATGCACCAACCACTGTCCTTAGCTAGAAAAGAATACTGACTTCCAAACTTCTAAACCATTGTTCTGCCTGCTAAAGACTACATCATTACCTAGTCACTTGAGAAGGGTGACATTCCTACTTATGCTGATGATAGAAACCATAATCATTTGTCATTGTGATTCAAGGGAGAAGAAAATTCTCTTACTCTGCAGAAAAGCCTCAAAATGTTAATATTCCTTCACTTTGGAAAGAGAGACATAAGAGCTTTGTTAATGGATTTCTCTGTGATTTAATACAACATGTTAAAAGCAGGACTTGTTACTCTTGAATAAAGAAGCGAACGTTATTTTGTGAAGATGGTCATTCATCATTAGTTAAAAGAAGTCTATTTGTGATTTAAGTTTTAATTTAATTAGTGTCACATACTTGAAGGCTGCCTTGTGTCAACTGTTGTAACGACACGCTGTTCCTTCTACAGAGTAGGTTACTAACAAGCATTTCAACTGGAACAAAATGATAATGAGAACAACAGAAGTGTTAATTACTTATGCAATTAAAGTGACTTATATACGCTCTAGTGTAACACTCTACTGTATTTACATCTCTAATGGTTATTAATCTTCAACTGAAAATGCCTACTGGTACTATTTATAGCTTCACAGTTAAATTATGGGAAAAGGTAATGGTGTGGCTTATAGGCTGTGCCTACATAGCTTCAATCTAGCCAGTCACCTTGTGTAAAGCAATATACTCACTCAAGGTGTTTGTATCAGTATGTAAAGATACAGATTTGCTATACACCATATTTTTTGGCTATATACAACAGAGAAAAAAGATTTTCTTCTCAAAACATCCTTTAAAATATTTAAGCATTTATTGTCTTTTTATGTTATTAAACAGTGCACTTAGAAAAACATTGTAAGTTATTAATTATAATAGGCTTAAAAAATTCATATAGTCCTAACTGCTTCTGGAATGTGTAGTAGTATCTCAATGAAGATTCCAAGTTCTTTGAAATCCAACCCTACCTTCCTTTTTCTTCTTTTGCAAATTTTACTGACATGGGCTGCATATAGGTGGTGCTCAATAAATGTTAGCTTAATAAAGTTACTTTCATGGAAGATTAACTCATCTGAAATTGGATATTCACCAGATAGGTAATAGCTATTGAGATTAGGCTATTACTTTTGAAGAATACAGTCCATTATTCATACAGAAATTTTACAGCATCTTGTCTAAAAAGTTTAAAAATGGATTTTGAAAATAAAACTTTAGAAGATCTTTAAACTTTAAAACATACATTTACAGAAATACAGATTAGTATGGTACAGATATTTAAAAATGACCAATCCAGGTTTTTATTGTCAATGTTATTTGTTTAGCACAAAATAAAGATTTTATTATTAAATAAAAAAATCAATTTATGCTAAACAATTACAATAAATTTCATGTAATGACTTTGTTTTCAGCCATTTAAAAATGATATAGCTATTTTCCAATTACAAAATTATCCAAACACAAAATATTCGTATCTGTGTAAGGAAAGGATATCTAATATAAACTCGTTTCCATTAAAATCATGTGTGAGATATGTTTTTCCTGTGCAGTCATGTAGTAAAGCTGACAATGAATTCTCTTCAGGAGAATATAAATTTAGCATTCCAAAATTATGGGGCCATTTCATCACGGCATACATAAAAATGCATTGGAAATGTGGGACTCATACGAATATATTTGGATTACAGGATTTAAAAATTCTAGCTGTAGCTTTAAAAAGAAAAGACTATGTTTTTGAATACCTACTATGTGTCATTCAATGTGCTTGGACTTTTCCAGAACTTGTTAATTATTTTATCACAAGTTAGCTTCCATCCTCTCCAGTATACAAATAGAAAACTGAAGCTCAACATAGTTTAAAAAATAAAAAAAGAAAGAAAGAAAGAAGAAAAAAAAGACTGCTTTAAGTTCACATAGCTAATGAGTGACACACGCAGGTCTTTATGCTCCAAGTGTACTCTCAGCTCCTCATACTTTGGCATAGTTGCCTCTTGTCTAGTAAATACAAAAAGACAATTATCCTGTCACAGAGCTTTTTAAAGTAAAGGACAGTTAAATACTTTGTGAAAAGCATCATTAACTACTAGGAAAAATAATACATTTTATTTTCAAAGAGTAAGAGATAACTGAACACCACATTATTTTTAGAGCCCAAGCAGGCTCTGTGTACTATGAAAGGGGAAATAAATCTTACTGACCATTACAATGATTGGTTCATTTCCCCTGTTAAATCGATCCATCATAGTGAACGGAGGTTATGGGAAGATAATTTGTCCTGATATAAAGCGCCTTCTCTAACAATTAGAAAAGCATAAAATAGCATTAACTTCCCCTGAGATTGTGACTCACAGTCCATGACATGTAGAGTGTATTTATTGATGTGTCACAGGTTTGAGACTTGATAGGGTGATAGAGGGCATTTACTGCACAGAAAAGTGAGAGTGGTATGGATGCCTCTGTAACTCTGAGTGTATTTCCAATTTAGGGAGCTTTCAGAAAAAAATACCATAACAGAGAAGGAAAGAGTATAAAAAGAGAAATTTTTTAAAAAGTGCCTCAAACAGGAAATATAACCTACTTTCATTTTAGGAAAACTTGAGATATGGCTCATTTGAAATAGGTTGAGATAAATAATAAAGTCTTAACTTAGAGCAAAAAAATGCACAGATATTTAAAACTGGGGATGGGAGGGCTAGGAAAGTGTCATGGCATTGTTTTGTGGTCGTGGTACTTATTAGCCTAGTAAATAAGAAACACTGTCATTTTGCCAGGATTGGGTAAACAATATCCATTCTGCTTGCATCAGAGCTTCTGTGAGTGATGCTCACGGCTACTCAGTTATTTTACTGTCCACTGTGACTATAATTTTAAATCTTTTTAAAAAAAATCCAAACTAAACAATATCCAGATAATCCTAAGTGGTGCTTAACATATGCTTTTCTAAATCGAACTTTGAAAGAGGTGTTAAAAGGGATAAAATGCCATCAAAATATTCAAACAACTCTGCCGTTAATTCAAGAGCAAATACACTGAGAAGTATAGGCAACAATGATCGGAAATAATAAAAAGGAACACCATAATCGTTGTAGAATTATGTACTCCAAGAATGTATGCCCATTCTTTACATTTATTCCTATAGGGAAATCAGTCATGAATAATGCAAATGTTGGTTTACACAAGGTGTTAAGGAACAGGTTCCTGCTGCACTGTATTAGACGTGTTTTAGGACTACTAAAGGACTTCATGGAGCAGTAAGTATTATAACGTAGGATCAGTTTCACAAACTAAATCAACCTTTTGTCCTGTATCATTCTGAAAGTTGATACAGAGAAAAGCTAAATTTAAAAAACTATTTAGGGTAAGAAATGACAATTTAGCAAAAAAAATATTATTTCATGAATATAAAGGAATATATTTCTAGTATCTTACATTTCTATGTATATTTCTATTAATATCTAAGTCTGAAATCTCAACAATAAAGCAAAAGATAATAAATGTGTTAGAAAATTATTTGATTAAAAATATAATCCTAGGTTATCAACTCTGCAACACAAACACACATGTATATAGGCTGAATTAATATCTGAGGATATATATATGATATTTGAGAAGATTTTATATATATATATATATATATATATACACATACACTCCATGCATCACTATTCCTAAAACCCTTTTTTCTTCCCCACAAAATGGTCTCCTTTAAAAGAACAAACTTCCATTTGAACATCCATATCTTTCAGTTGAAATCACAGCAAAACAAAGATTTTTCAAATCTTAAGTACCTTAGGTTTAGGCAGTATTTTATGTTTACAAATATTATCACATTCTTTTTCCCTTTTACCAATATATGTGGTGGGTAGGTCAGAGATAGTTTTCACTTTACGAATGAGAGGAATGCGTCTCACATAAAATCTAAAATCCTCCCCATATCCATGGGATTCATCTTCCAGCACTCTTATCCCAGATGTACAGAAGGGTCAGAAGTTATACTGAGCATATTGCTCTGCTCAAAATTCAACTTTTCAGAGGCTTTCTATAACCACCCTCACTATAACAGCATCTCCGCTGCATTACTTTCTCAGCTACTGGCTTCTCCTTCCCCCAGACTTACTTCTTCTTACTTCTTACACCATTTTTATATTAGACATTTACTTATATTTATATAACCCCAATCTTTCTCTAACCTACCTTCACTGTCCAAACACACACACACACAGACACACTCTCCATGAGAATAAGAACCTTTACTTTTTGGCTTACTTCAGAGAATGGAGGCTGGTACACATTAATTAGCTTATCAGCAGATGAGTTGAATGATCTGTCTTTACAAGATAACAAGGTAAAACTAGCTACAACTTGACTCTAAGTTTTCTGACTCCATGTTTAAGATTTTCTCCACTATGTAGTAGAGAGCTGTCTTTGCCTCAAGGGGGTTGGACTAGGAAGAAAATCAAAATCTGTGGTGCAGTTATAAAAGTATATAACATCTTTTTTCACTGACTTAATTACAATTTATATTTCTCTAATATGTATTTTGTGGCTAATTAGGGATACAATCTTTTGTCTTCAATCACAGCAGAAATTTCACAATTTTATGAGCACAAACACCTGGATTATCTAGCATAATCCATCTTTCTCACAGACAACATCCTAACCAGAGAAGGATTTTTAGTTAATCACAATGCAAAGTATATTTTCTTAGATTTATGCCTGAAATTAGTAGCAGCTGCCCACATCAATATTTGAAAGAGAATTTCACTAAAATGCTGCTCCAATTTAAAATTTAAAACTCAAATATCTACCAGGATCGTTTGGGATGCAGAAGATAAATTTCTAAATTTTGTTTTATTATAAAATATGTTATGTTGGTGGGAGATTTTAAATGATGAATTTTCACTTCCAGAATAAGTTATGGCTTTTATTTAGTTAGCTGCTATTCCAAGCTCCTCATGTCTGCTCAGTGAATAGACTTCTTGCAGTTCCTCCACTGTGGTCTCACCAATATTTGTGCTGAGTCTTAATGAATATTTTAGAAAATAAAAGAATAACTTCTGGCCAAAAGAACAACTTTAACTCTGTTTATGTTTCATTCTGTGGACCTATAAGAAAGGGAGGAATATAATTTATAATTTCCATTTGACTTTGAGCTAAAGGCTTGTTTTCCTGTCAACACTACTACCAATAAATTCTCTTATGAGGCCTTTTTTTTTGCCCCCAAGTAACCGACAAATGAAGAAATTAGCTGCTTAGCAAATTTCCAACCAATTGGGCACACAAACGTTTTCATTAACAGAACACATAGGTAATCATCACAAATAAAGAATAAATGCCAACAACGCAAAATTCCTAAGTTTTCTCCTTTTTTCTCTCACTATGGGAAAGTACCCTATATGGAATGCAAGTTTTCATCAGCTTATACCCTACCTTCTCTGTATCTGTACCTTAATAATAATGATAGTGACAGATAATAATAAATTACATGTATTGAGCACTTACCATGTATTATGAACTGCACTAAATGATTCAAATACAACATCCTACTTTGTACAACAGTTCAGTAGAGGTGAATATTTTTATACTAATACAGAAGATTGCTGATTGTCCTTCTACATCTTTTCTCGCATTTTTCCTGGGCACATGGTCATCTACATTTCCCGGCCCCTTTTGAAGCTGAATGCAGTCATGCTACTAAGTGTGAACACAGGTATATATGTAACTTCTCAGGCATTTTCTATAAAAGATTTATCCCAGACTCACTGTCATTTCCTTTGCAGTGTCAGAAAATGGTAAGGAACTGGAGTGTACTTGGAATAATATGCTAAGAATGGCAGAGATGCTCCATTAACCTATGTTCCTGAATGACTTCATGGAGACCTGTCTGCCCCAAACTATTATGTAAAAAGAAAAAAAATAATACTTGATTTGAACTTCTGTAATCTAGGACCTCTTTATTATAGCAGCTTAGCTTTTACCTTAGTGACTATACTTGATATTACCCATGAGAAAACTGAAGCTGTCAAAAGTGTGGTTACCTGCTCAAGATTATACCACATATACTACACGTAGTATATCCTCAGTTAAAAAACAACTTTTTGAATGGGTAATTGACCAAACACAGTCCAAAAGTAGACCTGATTAGGGCTAATAAGGAATTTTACATTCAGCACTTTCATCAATGTCATACTATACATGTCTGTGTGTTTTAGGACAGGGAATAGTCAAACAACCTAATATTGATTGATAAATTACTACATTGAAGATTAGCTAGGACCATCTTAATACTGTCAAAATAATCCACCTCTGGAATGACCCATTCCTACAATGTGTTCACCTCCATTATAATTATCTAAGCTCCTTACCTCAGCAACTAGCACAGGATCTGGTACATAAGATATCCTTGATAAATGTTTGTTTTCTTCTGAAAGAATAATTTAGTATCACTGAATATCTATAATTTACGATATAAATTGAAAATCATAAGAGGCTAACTTGGAATAGAAAAAGTGAGACTCTAGGAGCTCTAATTTGATTATGATTATGTAACTTTTTCCAGAATTTTTAAAAGTTATGATTTAATAACCATCATCTTGGCTTTTCTAGAAGTTAGCTCCTTAATTTTAAGCTAATTTTTTTCTAAATGAATAACTGTTAAAGATGAACGGTTAACTTTATAAATGAAAAAAATTATGAGTTGACTTAAATTCATATATATTTTATGTTCATATTAAAAATAAGGTATACTTTTCACTGACTTTTAAGTGAATTATCTAGTCATGGTAATATTCCACTAGCTTTAAACAACTGCTTTTCTCTTTGGTGTTTAAAATCAGCATTGCATCTTTTTAATATCTGTGTGAACCATGACAGATGACTAGGTATGCAAACAGACAACTTAAGAGGGATGATGATGATTTTCTGAGAATTCAAGACCATTATTTGATTTATTTATTTATTTTTATTTTATTTTTTTTAAAGGATAGAGATAGAGGATAGAGATACCCAGGATCTCCTTGGGCTCAAAATTAAATAAATAAATATTTCTTAAGAAGACTCTAGACAAAGCTTCTCAGGAAAAGGTCTAGTTCACAAAGAAAACTGTCTTCTAGTTCAGATCTATCAAGTGTAGGCTGGAACCTGCTTCAGAGGTTCTTTAAGTATCACCCTAAAACCAGTCATTAGTTTCCAAACTGTAGAAAGTGAGCTTCCATTTTTATTTTTTTTTTTGGCAAAAATTCATTTGTAGTAGGATATCAGTTATTGTTACTTTTATAAAAAATGTAAAGTACTAAAAATTCATCAGATATTTATTAGCCAGTAAGAAATATGGGCAAGCTTTGATATCCACACACTTATTCCAGGAAACATTTTGATTTTAAAAAATTTTGATGGTAAAGTTTGACTGCCGCTTTAAATGTTAAATAGTAAGACTACTCATGAAGATAACATCTTTCTTAAGCTTCTAAAGGCCAGTGTACAAGGAGGAATGAAGTGATACATAATTAGCATGAAGTTTATAAGAATTCAAAGGGTTTATCATGGGTAACTTAACAAGGTGTTAACGTGTGAGAAGTCACGTTAACATAAACAGGCAAATGAGCTGTACTTAAGAATGTTCTCATGTGTAGACCTGTTAATACTCACCAGAATGTGAAAACAAAGAGAAAACAAAGATAAAAACTTATATTCAACTTGCAGTAAGACTCCTAGTCTGTGGAAGTAGAACATTTATTAAAAACAAATAAACAAACAAAAACTGTGTTGTCTGTGATAATTAATACTTTTAAGATACAAAACAAAACACCAAGATTCAGGGCCTATATTGTTTGAAGTTATGTGGTGCTTCAATTATTATTGAGAGATTTCATCTAAAATCTAGGCCAGCCTACATCAATCTCAGCAACCACGTTGCTGGCCCGGTTTCTATGATTTGGTCTGAAGAATTTCCCACAGCTCTGATGGCCTTCAGGTACATTTGCCTTATACATTCTGTAACATCCAGAAGCTTTTCAAAGGTGTTGACGTCTATCTCTCAATCTCTATAGCAAGATAAAACATGAAATACTGATTATGCTCAGATCTCCTGTTTATATGTATGTGTGATGATGTTACTACTCTTATTATTTAACTGAAACGATACTGATGTCTTCAGTACTAATTATTGTGTTAGATCACACAAGTCCTTTTGGCTTAGGTCTAAATTCCATAGATTCCCAACTATTATTTTCCCAGAGTACCTATTGCCGAATATATTTACTCTAATCAAAATGGAAAAACAATGAGCTTAATCCAATATGACTGATTTTCATTGTCTTAATAATTTAGCCACAGCAAAGTAAAATTAGTGAATTTATTTAATCCAATTTAATTTTTTCTGCAGTATATGTCAAAGTCTCTGTTCTCTCCAACTCTGTATGGCTGTAGCATTAAAATATCTAGTCTTTTACCTTGTGCTTACATGAGGGATTACTTCTGTTACAGTTTTAAAGCTAACAAATCATGGACCTAATAGCTACATCTCTTCCTTCCTTAACCTATCTACTGACCATATCTTATAAAAAACAAGAGAACTTCACACACACATACACACTCACTCACTCAGAATGGTACAGAGAAAAGATCTCTAGATTTTCATCTCATATCTCTAGGTTCCAATCAAAAATTTGTTTCCCTCCCAAGGCAAACTCTTAGTTGAAATACTCAGCTTTACTGCAGCTCTGCCCCTCATCTTAGAAGTGTTCATTGTAAATTGACACAAAGCAGGGGACACACTTGCTGAAATCACTGTGTATGTAGAAATCAACATATTCTACACACCAGTTATTATAGAAACGCTTCTATAAACATATTCTGAAAGTCAGTTAAATTTAATTTTTATTTCCTTTTTAACCTGAGTCAAAATGTGAAAAAATATACCAGTGTATTTATTTAAAAACAACTTCCAAACCAATAACATCACTCCAGTGTATTTATATAAAAGTAGTTTTTAAAGCATCTTCTACGATGTTTACCACTCTAGAAGTGAATAAATATATGGAATGATGATCCCAGAGGACTATGAGGCTTTAACCAAAGATGTTTCATTTGTATTCACAAGATGTTACTTCCTAAGATGTGAAGTAAACGATCACAATAGAAGGAAATTTTTATGCAAAGGATGTGGGAAAATTTTCATAAATTAAAAAAAAAAGTAATCATAAACCTATTTCTTTTGTAGCAAACTATGGTATTGATAAAAATTCTGTTTGATGACCCATGTGTTCATTCAAGAAATATTTGCTAAGCTCCTACTATGTGCCATTGCTTGAAATGAGGAGGTAAGCAAAACAAGATATGGCATGTGATGCTTACAAAATTGTAGGAAAGACAAACATTAAATGATCAGATGAATGAATGTAGTTATAAATTAAGCAAGGTGATCAAAGAAAAATGTTCTTTGAATTCCAGACAGGTCTGAAGCTAACATTGTGTAGGAATGAAGGGCAAAGGGGAGTACAGAGAGCCCTCAAATGAAGGAGGAAACTGTTCCCAGACAAGCTCAAGGGCAAGCCCCAGTTAATAAGTTATATACTAAGCATACTCAATGATTTCTTAAAATTAAATTTCTTAAAATAATCAGTAATCTTAATAATTTCTCAAATTTTTCTCTGGAAATAGGCTGGCTAATTTATTTCTCACAGAAAATTTGAAAGAAAATGAAAATAACTGACTTTGGGAGTTTTCCCCAAGCAAAAGTACGTTGCTGCTGATACTTAATAGGAAACTTAAAGCAAAGGCTAAAAGTTTGATTTTGGTTTGCTTTGTTTTTAAAGTGTTTGGGTGTTATTCCATAATTGTGTAATCTTCTCAGAGTTATCAATTTCATCATGTGTAGTAATATAATAAAAGACAGAGAGAGAGAGAGGAGAGACAGAGACACAGAGTGCAAGCCTCTCTTTGATCAAATATTGAGTCAAGACTCCAGCATTTCTTCGGCACAGTCAGCTGAGAGCGAGACAGATATTTCCATTGCAAATAAGATGATGAGAATGTAGAGGAACTATGCTTGCTTTAACTCTCCTGTCATGAAGCAGTGGGCTTTTAAGTTTACTATTTAAAGGATACTTTGCCAGCAGTGAGAGAAAACTAATGAGAAAACAGTGCTGTCAAGACGATTTCTTTTACATTAGTTAAAGGGATTCATTCAAGATATTTTAAAAAGCCAGTCATATTAAAAGTAAGGTATATTTATTATATACCTTATAATCTTAACTAATATTATAATATTATAATCTTAACTAATAGTTACTGGTTTTAAATGGATACCTATCAATCAGGATGTGCTCAGATCCACAGTTCCTCCGTGTCAAACAGAATGGCCGTGATAGAAAACAAGTGGAAAAATGTCCTACCCTTGGTGGGGCAGCAGTCAAGGATATGATACAATATTTGTTGAATTTAGTTTTTAAGCAATGCTTGCCCAATGGTAACCAGAATCACTGTCAAAAACAAACAAACAAACAAACAAAAACCAAACAACCTTTCATTGATTGCTGAATTCTCAACGAAGTCTGCCCAGTGTCAAGATAGCATTTTAGTGGTGACAGGCAGTTCTCCCTGATGGAAGGATTCAATCATATTTCACTTTTATTTACTTGAGTTGTGAAAATCAAGAGAAACCCACTAAAAGCCGAATTGAGAAGTATTCTACACACCTGGAAAATAACTGGAAATTTCTGTGTATGTGTGTGTGCACACGTGCGAACCCACATACAGGGCAGATGGATACAGGCATACTTGAAACACAGATTGAGTAGAAAAGAAATAATTTTTCAGCTTGCCAATAGTTTGCCAATTTATAGTTGCCAGTAGCCTCATCTTCTAGAGCATCCTAAGCAAAGAAATAGGATCAGCAATAGGGCACGAAGGCTGTTAAATGACTGACATTTCCACATCAGATGGTCTTTAGTAAACATCAAACAAACAAACAAAAAAACCTTTCAGGGACAAGAAGAGCCTTAAATTTCCTATGGTAGGAAAGTCAGACAAAAGAAGAAGAAGTAAAATATATGTATGTAATGTTTATCTCATCCTGAAACAGAAGGTATTTTCCATTTGATTTTCAGAAAGAGGCTGTCACATTTTTTTTCTTGCCACTTGTCCTGTACAGCTGCCATTTTGGGCTGAAACAATGAGACCAGTGTAGAAGTAGAAAAAAGAAACTGGGTGCATTTGGATTTGGACAATAAACTCATTCAGGGCTCTTTCAGTCTGGAAGATTCTGAGACTTTAGCAACATAGGAATTGCTAAATAAGAATAAGGCAAATAGATTCTGATAAAGGCCAATACTAGTAATTTCAAAGAAAAACACTGCAAGGCACTTAGTTAATTGTGAAAGTCTACTCGATGGAGAATCAGGAAGGATCTGTTGGAGCATCCTTATCAGAAATAAGCAGAATCACCATTTCCTTGTAAAACTCAAGGTCCTGAACTAAAGTCATTTAAAACTGATGAATTTCAACAGAGGAATGAGAGATGATTTTAAAAGTTATTTCTGTCTTTTTAACTCTCTATTCATTCTACGTTGTGTTTTTCAGGCCAGTTTTATTGAAGAAAACTCAAGCCCTGGGTTTGGTTCCAGAATAGACTCAGGACAGATTCTTTTCTGATCCTTAACCAACTGACTCAATTATCAAGGCAACAGTAAACTGGAAGGGGAGAGGACCTAAAAGGATAAATTTACCTCTGCTTTATATTTTCAAAAGATTTTTGCTCTCCTTGATGACAGAGATCATGAACTGCCACCAGAAAAGTGAACTCGAAGTATCTGCAGCTCCTCACAAGAACACAGCCTTAAAGAGTGAGGTTTTGAGGTCTCCTCCCTTTTTTCTTTCTCTTTTTTTTTCCTTTCCTTTTTGCTATTGTTGCCTGGATGCTTTTATAGGAAAAAAAAAAAAAGCAGGTCAGTGTGCTGTTGGCAGGCTCTCCTCTCCTGTCCCTTTATCTGCTTCCCTTGGTAATGGCCACTTTTTCTTTTTTTAATTCAGCAAAAGAAGGAGGGAACTTGAAGTGCTAATACTTAAGTGCATACTTCGTGCTCAACAACTCTCTCTTCCCACCTGTCACTGGTCCTACTCGAAGCACACAACTGACCCTAACATAGAATAAACACATGAGAACCTCTGTGCTCAGAATGAGTCAGGGGTAGAAATGTTATGGGAATGTTATCTTGAAGATGGTGGTTTCATGTTCTTGGATCTGACACTATACATCCCCTGTCCTTTTACCCTCTGCTCCATTAGTCCTGTGCACATGGATTTTAGTAGCAGGCTTTCAGAAATCTCAGACTAACAACATCAATAACAACCATGGATCCTTTACAGTTTTATCCATATTTTCAAATATATAAATTACAGTCCTTTTATTTTTCTTTCTTCCCTCCCACCCCTCTCACTCTCTACTTTCTCTGTTTCTTTACCTTTTTGCATTTTCAGAAACTAGGAGCCAGCAGTGCAAAAGACTGAGGAAACTGGTGAAATTTTAGTTTTTACCTGGAAGTGCTTTCCTACACTGCCAATGACTAAACTCAGAATATAGATTATGCCAATTCCATGATTTTAGCTTTGTTTTCAGATTGAGACGTTTATTGTTCCTGAACATATATCTGATAAACAAATATATATGATATATGTGTGTGTGTGTGTGTGTGTGCATGTATATAATCTTTTCCCCATTCTTCTAATGTCTGTTTGTTATTTATTGGGTTGGCCAAAAAGTTCGTTCTGTTTTTTCCATAACATCTTATGGAAAAACCTGAATGGACCTTTTGGTCAACCCAGTATTTTTGCATCAAATCGGGTATTAAATCCAAATAAGAATTTTAATATTTATAGGTATAAACTGAATAAACAAATCATTAATATCTTCCTCTGTCAGGTATTTAATTTTAACCTGTTTTCCAAGTCTGGTTTCCTTCCATTCAGGACAATGTCCTTAATCTATTCCAGGAACAACAATTTGAGTTATAGTTAATTTTATAATGCATTTTACACCATTTTACTAGTCATAATACATTTCTAACAAATGTATACTATGTAGTTACATATGTATTACATCATGCTGAATTTTATAGGCACTCAACTAAACATTCTCTCCTTTTCTTCAGAGTTTGCATCTTTAGGATGGAGTAAATACTTGTTATTTTTACCTGCCCAAGACCATACATCAATTCCATCTTCTGACAATAATCCCTGGTTTTCACTTGGTACCAGTGGCCATGTTAAAAAAGGTCTGTAAAATCATTTCATCTCTTCAGCCTCAGGATTTAAGAATTACAACATAACCTAAGATTGTACAGTAAAAGTCAACCTCAAGATTTGGGATAAGAGTATTGAGAAAGAGATTCTCTCTTAACTGGGAGGGAGGGAGGGAGGGAGGGAGGGAGGGAGGGAGGGAGGGAGGATAGGAAGGAAGGAAGGAAGGAAGAAAGGAAAGAAGGAAAGAAGGAAAGAAGGAAAGAAAGAAAAAGAAAGAAAGAAAGAAAGAAAAACAAACAAAAAACTATTAGAATGTAAGTCTAGAGCTGCTGGTAGCCAGATTTTTCTCTCTGAACAGAGAGGGCCTCAGAAGGAAGCCATACCTTAGGAACCAAGTGATGGAAAGAAGCTAATGACTAACAACATATTCTGAGGTTCTAGGTCCAGACATGCCTTAAGCCATAAATCCTAAAAATTTCACTTACATAATCCATTAAATTCTTTTTCTTGCTTTAGCCACCTTGGATTGGGTTTCTGTCATCTGATTAATAAGTAGGAAAATGAGACCACTACATACATTACTCCAAATCAGAGTTTCTCGAAGTGTGGTTCATAGACCACCAACAGAAGCATCTCCTGGGGACTTGCTAGAAATGTAGTTTCAGGCCCCACTGCATATCTGCTAAATCAGGAGTGAAACACAGCAATCTGTGATTTAACAAGATCTCCAGATAATGCTGATGCCTGTAGGTGATATTCTCAAGTCTCAGAACTAATGTTCTAACTCATTTGTGTCTAGAGAAATAAATGTAAGGCTGGACTAGATACTTTGTTTCCATAGATGTTTCAGGTGCACTAAGTAAACATCTTCAGTTGAGAGGCTGGGAGTTTGGGTAAGATCCAGAAGAGAAATCAGATTTGAGTAGTAGATGAAATGAGAACCAGGATATGGCAGAAGAAGGGGAATGCTGCCAACACATTATGTTCCTCCGGCCCTTTAAAAAAGTAGGATGGAATAATTCATTCACAAAGATGCATATTGGAAGTCTCAGACCTTATCTTATCTTGGGCTAGAAATATTTTCACTTGTCTCGTAAGTCAGAGAAACTGCTGACATTTAGAAAAGCCATTGTGAGTTAGGAAAGAGTCAGACCTGAGGAGATCTCTGAAAGGTGAAGAGGATCTATAGGAGAAGCCCAGGGTTCAAATACTGAAAATGTGACGTATGTCAGTATGAGGCCATGTGTGGGAGGCTAAGATGACACAGAGCCAAGAGCCGGGACTGAACCAATGAAAAATCGCTTTAAATCAAGTCCGTGTTTGACAAAGGCTTTTGCCTTCTGCAAGCTGCCTTTTGCAGTCTGTAGGTGCTTTCACCTTAACTCTGAGCAACTAATATCTGTTTCCAGCCAGCCAGAGCACCTCTTGTCACCAATGACACGGACAGAGTTCCAAACGATGGTCAGATCTGCCAGGAATCAGTATCTTTGTTCAGGCCTCAGCAATCTCCTCCACCCTGGAGAAAAACCCCCCTATGGCACGAGGGCCCTGACACTGTCCCTGACCATCAGCTTGTTTTCTTCTCTTAATACAGAATCAACTCCTTCCTCAATAAGGTCATGGTAGAAATCAAATCTAAAATTGTTATTGGAAAACATAATGATGCAAGTACCGTAAATCTTCTTAGAATTTAAAAGTGCTTAGGGCACGAAAGAGAAATGATAATGACATTAAGCACATTTCCAAATGAGATTAGTACATTTTAATACGGTACAGGGACCCAGAACCTATAAATATTTTGAATTGCGCACTGGGGTTTTCTTACGTGGCAGTGTGGCAGCCTGGATGGGAGGGGAGTTTGAGGGAGAATGGATACATGTATATGTCTGCCTGAGTCCCTCTGCTGTGCACCTGAAACTATCACAGCATTGTTAATTGGCTATACTCCAGTATAAAATAAAAAGTTAAAAAAATGCAAAGTAATTAAGATCTTGGGTTTTCTGTTAGAGTCTGCCAGCTTGAGATCAATTTCAAATCCTTACTTTCCAGTTATGTTAATGTCACTCAACCTCAGTTTCCTTATCTGTAGAATCCTAATGATAAGCAATTACCAAGAGTTATAATAAGTCAATGAGTTAACACAAACCAGCACTTTGCATAGGGCCCAACACCCATAAGAAATCAATAAATTATTTACAATAATAAAGATATGTATGGGCATATTTTGCCCTTTAGACAAACTACACCAAAATAAAAACCAAAGCCAAAAGGTGACAAGTTATAAAAATTTCTTTTCCTTTTTTAACATAAATCATTGCATACTTAAAAACAGAAGTGAACGGGTTGAGAGAACTCTAATCATCTAGAGAAGTTTTATACATTTTAGTGGCTGCTCAGGAAAGCAAAAGAACACTTTGTTAGTGTCAAGAAAAATGAATTACATGTTCTATCTGCTACCACAATAGCTGAGTAAGGTCCATTACTGCCTTATGATTCATAGATACTTTTAGAAATTTAGCACATGCTAATTGAACACCCACTGTGTGATATCACTGCACAGGTTCTAAAACTAAACCAGTGACTGCCACTTGTAATTGTCTCCAGTGAAACCTGCAATAAGATCATATGTCTGGTAAAAGAGATTAAGTATCAATTATTTTTCAGTATAAATTTTTCATTGCAGTGTCAAGTATTTTAAATGGGATCTCTGACTCTCCAAAGCACAATTTAAGGACAACTGAATTATATTATAGCTTTTTTCAACTTTTCTGTCCCCCACTATATTGTACCGTCATCAAGGGTAAGGTCTGTGTTTTTTACATTCCTCAAATCTAGCTCAGAGCCTTGTGCACAGTAGGTGCTTGATAAATACTTACTGTATTCATTGAAATCTGCCCTTGGAAGCCATAGAAGATAGATATATATATATATATATATACATGTTATTATCCTCTGTTATGTTATGTTGTTGTATAGACATGTTATGTTGCCTTTTTCACTTTAGCAACTGAGTGGCCTACTAATAAACTATTACTACTCCTGTTGTTGCAATAAAGTATATCCACAGAGAGAATGCTTATTGCCAATGGGCTAGGATTCATTTGCTCTTAAAGTCTTGGCTCTACCTGGGTAATCATCATCAAGCCACTTCTCTATGCTATAATTTCTCCACGTATAAATGTGAATTAATACCACTGGCTCTTCTTAGAGAAAAGAAAAGGCAGGGATCACAACTATAAAGACAAAATGAAATATTTATTTGAAGGAATTTTCAAAAATAAAACCAGTGCTACTTGATGCCAGATATTATTCTTTTACTTTTGAAAAGAAGAATAAAGAGCTAGACTTTTCCATGACACTTGTAAATGCATCTTGTACAATGCAAAAGGACACAGGCAGGTCATCTGACCTAAAATACCTACTTGCTTTTCACCAATAGTGACTCCTTTCTTTGGCTCTGGAACACTATTCTTTTTTTTAAATTTAATTTAATTAATTAATTTTTTTATACAGCAGGTTATTATTAGTTATCTATTTTATACATATTAGTGTATATATGTCAATCCCAATCTCCCAATTCATCACACCGCCACCGCCCCCAACACTTTTCATATTTAAGTATCCCTTATAAAATTACAGTCCCTGAACTAACAACACTTTGACCCAGAATCAGTTAACTTCTGTCATATCAGTGGATTTGGGGTGATGTTCAAATGAGACAAAAACATTGAGTTTCAGTGAAAAAGCAAAAGCAGAAGAGAAGAAAAATGATGCAGAGAAAAAACAAAACTTTAATTTTTCTCACTTTTATCTAAAGAACGATTGGCATTGAATTAAAAAGTACCCAGGAATAACACGTGAGGAGACAATTAGAATAGACTGCCTCTTGGGTTTTTCCTGTCTCAAATAATTTTTCCTTCTTTATTGTTGTACTTGTGCAATAAATTGTGTAGAAGATTTTTAACATTAACAGGCTCTCATCATCACTATCATTGTCACCAGTAGGAAGCCACTACTGAGGCTCTTAACACTAAAATTTATCTTCCTGTGAAGTTATTTTTACAAGAAACTGGGAAGTTGGAAACGGTGTACTGAACACTTATGAATTCATTGGTAACTCATAGCTCTTGTCAGAGCAAATGCATGTTAGAATAATTATACTGGATTGATCCTGCATAGAGTAATTTCATAAAAATGGACTGATATGCCGTATGAAGTTACTTCACTTCGTATGATGTGAAATAATGATCGTATGAGACAACACTTAAATAGTGCCAGAGGACTATTTCTGCAAGTACTTTACATATGTTAAGCAGAGTTGTTAGATAAAATATAGGAAATAAAATATCAAACAAATCATTGTTTAGCAAATAAAGAAAAATTAGTTAAATTTTAATTTCAGATAAACAATAGTATTTTAGTATAACAATGCCTCATACTAATTATTACTTATACAAAAATATATATTGGTTGTTTAGCTGCGATTCAAAGTTAGCTGGGTTTTCTTTGTTTTATTTTACTTCTTTGCTAAATCTGGCAACGCTAATACTACAACATTTACTCTTCCTTCAAATCAATGAGGTAATATTATTGTTCACATTTTTATAGAGTTAGTAAGACAGAGTTTAAGTATCTATTCTAAAGCTGCACAATTTGTATGTGTCAAAGCTAGTCTTCTAAACCAAGTAGTCTGGCTCTAAAGCTCTGTTTTTAACTGCCCTTCCTACCATCTCTTTAGGTTAAAGAAATGCTGTCTCCTAGCAAGAGGTAAGTTATAGTCAGATCCAACTTAAAGGAAAGACAGAAATGAGGCAATGACATTCCGCAGTTTCCAGGTCTCACAGAATAAAGGCAAAAAGCCACATGTCCATTTAATCTACGCTGCAGTTTTCAAGTTCTTGATCCAATAAAAGCTGATTATCAGCTAAACACAACTTATATTAGTGACTCTATTGTGACAATGGCACTAAGAGGGTAGCTAATTTCAGCTCAGATTCTCCAGAACTTCCGTATGCTTTAACTTTTTATCCAGCAGTGACCTGCCCTATCTTTATTATAATCTACAAAGTCCTTTGTCACTCTGACAAATTCTGAACTCCTCATTCTTGCTTTGATTATGTTTCATCCTGACATCCGGAGCCTTGCTTTTCAGTCTGGTATGGCTCATGTCTCTCTTTTGCAAACTATTGTCTTTATTCTTTTACTTTTATCATTCCTTCTCTTGTCTTTCTGAGCCTTCCAGGATTGTTCACTATAAGCTGCTTTCTACCAATTCATTTCTCTTCTAAATTAACTTCTTTTCTAATATTCACACATTGATTTGCTTTCCTCTAACTACTGTGTTTGTCTGTTTTCCACCCTGTTCTTTGATCCTACATCAAAGAGACAGCAATTAAATACTCCTTACACCCAATTTTTCCACCCCATTATCCCCCCAGAGTGGGTAGAATATGAAGCCTTTCACACAGAATTAAAGAAATCAGCATGTATTAAAATATTACTCATGCTGCCTTCTATTTGTTCTCTTGTTTGATGATTTAATTGTAACGGAGGCCTCACTAGCATAAACTCGCTAGGAGTATATTTTTTAAAGTACCTGGAATAGTATCAGTGTCTGGTGAATGATCACCACCACACTTAATTCTTTGTCCAAGCTGCTCGGAGCAGTATTGTTTTTACACATTTGCCATTATCTACATTTTCTGCCTTTCTTTGAATACATAAAAAGAAATGGGAGTCAAAAGTATACTAATAGTTTAGAGAAACTAAATTTGTGTTCGAGTGTGCATGTGTACAGTTTCTGGAAGGTTTTAGAAGCCAGAACCAACGAAATACTTGTGACTTCAGCGTTTTGTTTTCTGCAGTTACTGGGACTGGTAATTAGTTACAGATAGAATCATATAAATACATTATAAATAGCCACTCAATAATTGATTATACCTGGTCATCGAATAGACACCACATATAGGAGGTTATTTTTTTCTGTTTTTGCTTTTCTTAAGCAGAACCACTTTGCTTCTTTCCAGACCAAGACTAATAACCCCTTCACTACCTACGGAGATGGCTGTATTCTTTGTTTAAACACTAAGATGTTTATCTTCTAGCAGCTTTGCAAGGGATATAATAAGGCAGGTTTGTTATTTATTTTAGCTTCTACTTGTGCTTTCTTCCACGTAAAGACATTACATACAGAAAAACATCATTTCTGGCCTTCATATCATGAAGCAAACAAATGTAGGCCTTTTCCACAAAAATCCTCCAATTCTACATGCAGTCAGGAGAAAAACACTAGTTAAAGTTCTCATTTATTCACCATCATTATAGAGTTATTATATCGAACCATATATATCTGCCAGTAAATGCAACTGTCTTTCACCTACAAAAATGGAATTTTGTAAGATTCAACTTAGTAATTTAGTTAACAAATATTAGAGACCTATATGCCCCTCTATTTATTTTTTGTTCATACAAAAATGAATAAATGATGTATTTCTACTTATAAAAAGAAGAAGTGTGAACAATGCACTATGCCCTAAAATAAACATTAGTTCCATAAAACTGAATTGTCCAAGTAACTGAAGCAGATCTTTTAAGGACCGAACTTTAAAAAACGTGCTCCTAATTTTGTTGTAAATTCTTCTAAATATTTTAATACAGCCTTCCTGGCCTGCTTCAATAGACTATGTTGAATAAAAGTTAAAGCAGCCTTGCCGACTCAGGGCTGTGATCTAATTCTCTTCATATTTATATGTAATGTATATAATATGTCTCCTCAACGTATTCCACTGTGGTCACTGTGATGAACTCAGAGGCCCAGATGAGGTCTAAAGGGCTACTGGTCCCTCTTCTAAAACAGGCATACACTTTAGAAAGCTGTGCTATTGGCCTCCAGCATTTGACTCTCTTACTCATCACTTTATTGCTTGCTGCCCTAGATTTCTCTTACTTCCCTTTTTCTGCCCAGTGGCTTCTTTCTGGCCTACTTTGACTTACAGCCAAGAAATCTAGGTGTGTTAGTTTTGGGTGTAAACTGTGATTTAATGGGTTTGAGTGACAACCTATGAGGTTCTCCCAGAATGTGTTAAGTAGATTTTATAAATATCTGTCGTGGTTTCCCAGGGGAATTTGAGATAAATTTTCAATAGGGTAATTGGTTAGGAGATCTCTGGATAAGTTAAGTGTTACTTAAAAAGCATATCACTATTCACAGACTATCAATGGAATTTCACAATAGAAGGTAGAGAGTATATTTTTAAATATATAATTAAAATAGATATAAAAAAGTTTCTCTAGTGAGCCTTGCCTCACCAACTGATCTTTAAAGATTTTTATATAAATAGATGTACAAATCCATTTACACATACGGTATATGCAAATTTTTCATTATATGAGAGATAGGTGACTTGACCTGAGTAAATGTAATTTGGAAACTTTCCAGTTTACTGTAAGTCTTTGTTGTCAGGATTAAATTAGAATTGTGATAAAAGCTAATATGATTCTATCTCTGGAAATATTAAGTCAACAGAAATCAAGCTGTGGTTTATCTATGAGTACTGGTTGAACTACCGGAAGCTAGAAGGCGACCCAGGACTGTAGTTATTATGAGAAAAATAAAATTAATACATATAAGGCAAAATTTATAACAGTTTTCTGAATTCAAGTGCTAGTTACCTTTTATGCACAACTACATATGAATATCTACCATTTAATACAAATAATAAATCCATTTCATTTTTTAGTGTGTACAGGTCTTAGCCCCAGGTGTTTGTCTCAAGCACAAAATATTTTAGATCCTGATATAATAGAACATTTTAAATGATCCAGAAGGCCCTCCCTCAATATGTCTGTAGAACTGTATCAGACTTTTTTTTTTTTTTTTTTTTTTTTTTTACCTGAAACATGTTTAATGACCTTGATCTTGAGGCTTGCTTGTGGCCTGGCTTTGTGTCAATTGATTTCATGTCTCTTACTTTAAATACTGTGATGTTGGAACCTAAGCGCAGAGGAGATACAAAGACTCAAAGAAACTTCCCAACGCTGTATTTATTAGTATAAGCAAGTATATTTGTGCTTTCTGAAAAGAAACAATTGTTTCATGAAAGTTATTTCATTTTTAGTCAGCTGACATGTATCTTTTCTGAACCTAGTATATAGTTGACGTGGAAAAAATGGTATTCGTCCCTGAGGTGTTTGTTTTCTCATGGAAAGAGAAAAAAACGAAAAAGAAAGAACAGCAGAAAATGAGGGGAAAATATTGAAAACAGCCATCAAACGTTTTGGGATATTGAAACTTGTTTTAGATTCTTGTATGTAAAACATACACATATATTTCTACAGGATTCACCATGCACAACCTATGAGATAAGATCTTGGTGGATAATAAAATTGACTTGGATTTAGGTATGGAATCTAACTTTCCCTATACTTGACCCTTTCTGTAATTTTTCTATTTACATTCCATTTTACATTGCAAATGAATCCTGAAAAATATACCACTGTTTCTCATATCAACCTTTATTATTATTCAGCAACATATACTGCTTAGGAAAAACAACTTCTCTACACAAAAGATCTTGGTAGCAAGAGATAAAATACTACTGTCATTTTTTAACAGCTCGTGTTAATGTGTAGCATGAGGGTTTGCTGAATATAAACAAGAAAAATGATCTACTGTACAAACCACATACTGTTTATGTGGTTGTATATAGTGGTGACAACAAGCAGTAATTTCAAAGCTACTGTGTAAGATCTCATGCAATTTACTGTGAAAAATAATGATATATTGCCTGAACACCATTTAAACCACCACTGAATAAAAGGAAGTTATTTTGAACTTTTAAGGTGAAATCTCATAAGTAGTGCCATTCTAATAATAGCAATCTGATTACATGGAATTATAATTATATAAGAGGAAACAAAGGTCTTTGTAATAATAGTCCAGGAATATTGATTTTCTAGCAGAAAGCACTATTATATAAGTAATGCAGTGGTGCTTCAAATATAGGTAAGGCTATGACTGGTTTCCAAATAAGGCTGATTCATTAATAAAGTTACAGGTTGGATTATTTCTCCTCTCTGGAGTGTGACAGCGTGCAGAATAAAGAATGAGGTTTGCATAAAAAGGCCAATATCACCAAAGTGCATTTATTACAGCAAGGTGACAGAACAGGAAAGAATTATTCTTTCCACCTGGCGAGTGACTATCTCTGACCCCTGTAAAATGGTCTCTTCAAATGCTCACTTGGAATATTTATACCTTCTTCATTCATTTCTCTGTCAACAAATGTTTATTGAGTACCTCCTATGTGCACTGTTCTGGGTGCTAAAGATACAGCAGCGAACAAGGCAATGTCTCTACTCTCATCAGATAATAAACAAGGAGAAAAGCCAATGCTTTCAGATAATGTCAAGTGCCTTGACGAAAACAACAAGTGACTAACAATATAGAGATGTTTAAGAGTTAGGGAGGGGACAAGTATCAGATAGGGTGATGAGGAAGTGATCTCTCTTAGGAGGTGTCATTTGAATTGATGTCCAAATTATGGGTGGGAGGTAGCTGTGAAGAAGAGTATTCCAAGCCTAGCGAATGGCAAATACAAAATACATGAGGTGGGAGTGAACATAGTGCATTTGAGGAACAGAGGAAGCCCACTGGAGCACAGCGAGGAGATGGGGGAGGGACAACAGAAAAGTTCGGAGGGGCAGGCAGGACCATATGGGTTGTGTGCAGCCTCAGGATGTTTGCGTTTTGTCCTAATTTCAATGGGAAGCTGTTGGAAGCTTTTAAGAAAAGAAACATCCTAATTTAACTGTAAAAATTTTAGTTAAGCATTCTACCAAGACATGCCAGAAAAAACAAAGAAACATGAGTGAGAAGGTGGTAAAGCCTTATTGGATGGATGTAGCTATAGAATACAGGGGCACACCTGGGAGACTTAATCCATGAATAATTAACACACATTGGGGAGGGAGCAGCAAAGCTATCTATTTAAACAAGTCATTTCCTAATGCAAGAAAGACTCAGTACTCGTTTTGTCACCACTTCTGTATTTTCCCACATAGTTTTGACTCTTTAATGTCTGAAACTCGTATGTCTGTTTTCCAAAGAGCTACTGACTTATGGAGCTTTTTCAAATAACATATTAACATAACTTGGCCAATATCTCCTTTTCAAATTGTATTACTACAGACTAAATAGCACTGATATGTTTACAGCTTCATAAAATCGACTGTGTCATGTAGAATGGAAGCTATGGTTGCCTGCATATTGTAATATTATTGCATTACAGGAAGGTAATTGATTTGCTTAAAATGTTGCAACAATAAACCATTTCTCAGAAAAGATTGCTGCTTAACCAAGAGCACACCAAAGTCAATAAAGAAAGACAATTGAAAGAAATTAAATTTTGATCTGTTTTGCAAAGCAAGCTGGTCACATTACATGAGGATGGATTAGGCAACGTAAATGATTCAGCATGGTCAAACAATTATGAACCATTTCTATTCTCACAGATTCAAGTTTGTAATTAAAAATTAAACCCAAAGAGAATAAAAAGTTTTGAGTATAGAGATGTCAAACTATTTTGTAGGAACATAGCACAAGTGCATGGGGTAGAGGCATTATAGATCTTATACTGACATTCCACTATACTTAATTACGCTTCTTCTGTTGAAAACAGAAATTAAAAGTGCTAGCCCCTTACTGGAGTGTAACAGACTAGAAAAGTCATGGTTTGTTTTGCCAATTTTATCCTTAGTCATTCTCCAATAGGGTATATTGGCTAATAGATAAACACAGCTGCTTACTGGACTAGTTTGAGAAGAATGAATTCATAGTGTCTGAAATATCTGTATTATTTCCCTTGTGATCATGTAAATATCTTTAGAGAGATCACCTAGTTGTACGGTTGCAAACTAAACATTCATAGGTCTAAGAGGTGATTATACCAATATCACTGGGTTTACATTTAAATAAGAGCATCTATAGAGAAATCAATTAGAGTTTGAAGAGTTCAAAATGTAGCCATGATCAGGACTCATTTTCTCAGGTGCTTTTTGAACACCTTCCTTTTAGATTATAATTTATGAACTTAATAAGTAAACTGCATTACTCTTAAGCATAGTTAATAAAGCCATCCATACTAATCAATGATTTATGCCTGACCAAACATTTCCCAGTCTAAGTCACAAGAATTATCTATATGATTTGAAAGATACATTTCATTAACATGTCCAAGTTAGAAGATGGAAGAGTTGTTTTAACAACTCACTCTAGTTTATTTTCCTTTTCTTTTTCCCAGCATGAACAGTTTTGGTCTTTTAAGTAATAGCAGAGCATAGATAAAGCAGTATTATCTTCTGACACAAAGGATGAGTTATTCATATGCAAAGATGAATACACCTCTTTACTCTCAATAGGGCACTGAATCATTCTCTCCTATTAATGGATTTTCTCTAGAACAACACGCTACCTTTGCCAGGACCCCTCATAACTTATGGCATCCATTTTTAGAATGGCTGTTTTATTTTAGAAGAGAAGCTGAAAGCCTACAGTCGAAAAACATTGTAAAGGTGTGGCATACACAGAGATCAGGCATACGAAGTTCACCTACTAGCTCAGTGTCTCAGTCAATTGATCTCCATCTCCCCACAAAAAACACAGAGTCAAGAGTTAACTCATCCAAAGGCATATGTCTAAGGTGGCAAACATAGGTTAAAGAGAAATAAGTCTCCAAAACTTGATAATAACTGGCTAACGTTTTCACTGAAAACAAAACCTGGGGAAATTTCAATATTATGATTATTTTCTTGGAAATCATTGATATTTTCATAATTCAGTGTATGAAATAGAGCATTTTTTATAGAGAAAGCAAGCAACAGCTTCCTTCATGTTTTTTTTTCCTTATAATTATATGTAGTAATGTTCCAACCATTTGCATCTTTTCATGAAAACTAAATGCTGAAAGGAAGCAATCTCTGTTTTGGCACACAGGTGCATTTAGGTAAGCATACATTTATATATTTACTCGATAAGCCAATTATGGGTAAACACTATTCACAAGTTTAATAAACTGCATGAAGTCTGCCTCTTAACTCTCTTCTCACCTGAAATCCAAATTTTCACAACCAAATATCAGAATCTCCTAACTCAGATGAGGATACCATTAAGTGATATTGTCACAAATGACTACTGTTACATGATTGTCTTAACCACTTGAAGTCTCTGCTCAGGATGAGGTCCATGGGGGCCACTGTCCTGTCTCTCTTTGTTTCAATGGCTCAGCTTTGAGGGTTTTGGTACCTAACTGCTTGCCTGCCTCTTGTGATCAAGTTACTCCATGATTGTAAATGACATCCTGATTTTCACTTAACATTTGCCATGTAAACAGATCTAACGTTTGTCTTCTACCCAGGTTTATGCTCTAAGAGCTTGTACAAATATTTTCTTTATAGTTAAATTCTCTCAATTTACATATTATACCTGAAGTTGATAGAAGCAAGGAATGTTTCATCAAGAGAGGTTAGTCATTCTCCCCCTCTCTCTCTCACACACACACACATATACACATCCAGAAGAAATTTAACACAACTTCATTAGGTCCCAAAACGTAGATATGTATTTTCAACCACTTTCTGAATCAGAGGATTAAAAGAGAATTGCAGGGCAGTCCTTCAAAAACAGACTCTCTGTATGCACAGAACACATTTGTCCTATACATATTACTGTGAAATGGAGCTGGTCAGTGAAAGTTCAAATGAGGAATAAACTCCAACCAGAGACTATGAAATGGAAAATAAAATTGTGCCGACCAATGAGGGGCATTAACTACATTCAAAATTATTTTAAAACTATTTTTAAATTATTTTTAGGTTTCCATTTCTATCGGAAGATTCACATCATTCTCTCATACATTTAAATATCAAAACATTATAAAGGTTTTTGATGGCCCATTTTTATTTTTTTAAAGGCTGTTAAGTAAATAACCCAATGGGAGAAGTAAGTAAATAACCCAATGGGAGAAGCACTCAGTAGTGTTTCAGGAGTACCTAAATCTCTCTTGCTATGAGCATATTAATTCCAAACTCTCAGACAACACAAATCATCACTCCTAAGGTCTAAATAAGCCACTGTCTTTCCAACTCAACGCACACAGAACAGGGAAACAAATTTGTGTAGATATACAAGTTCTGGTCAAGGTCTCATTTGTACTTGCTGCCTATTTCATACCAGAATTATATACCATGAGATAGGGAGCTTTTTACTGGTGGTTGGCAGTTGCCCAGAGGCTGCAAACTAAAAACAGAAGAGAGAATGCTGTACAGCATTTTAATTCCCTTCGGAGTTCAAATAGGGCATTTTCTTTTTGGTCCTAAAACCAGTATACTTCAGGGCATGAGGCTGAGAAAGAAAATCTATGACCTCCTCACAGAAAGACTACACTTTCAATTTTTTTTTTTTTTTTTTGTCTCCTGGTGGTTTGGTGTACCTTTTTTGAACACCAACACTTTCCCTTTAGTTTCTAAAATTGGTTTCTAGCATTATGACTTCTCTTTTCAAGGCCTGGGTTGTCTTTAACTTTTATACAGCCATCAATTCCTGCCGAGGCTCTCTAACATGGCTCTGTGCTTCCCAATCATTTTTGCTAGTCCATCTTCTAATAATTACCTGACTGCTCTATTTTCTAGTGCATCCCTCTCAGTGTCTGCTGGTAACACTTTAAATACGCAGGCTTGAATGAGCAGACCTCTCTGTTACCTGCCGTCCTTCCTCAACTGGGTCCGTGTTTTCTCACACACATCTCTAGAAGCAATCTATTTCCACAGTAGTCACTGACTACTTCCCTTCTAACTCTTTATGCACATAAAATCTAGCAAAATGTATTATCTATAAACTCTGCAATATGGTATTGGTTCATGGCTAAAATAAAAGCTGCCACTGAGGAAAATAACGGGGTAATATCTTGACTATTACAGTTTTGTAAATATGTTGGAGCTCGGAGAGATAGGATTCTAGATTCTCCTGTGAGCTTTCGCTACTCGAAGGAACTGCCATTTCTAGGATTCCTGAAATTGAAATGGTAGTAAAGAAGACGTAAGTAAATTGGACTGAGATGTAGGGTTAAGGCTTTTTTGGTGCTTTAGTGAAAAAGTAGGGCAAATTAATTGAAATCAAGTGAAAGGAAGGCTCTTTCCTGTTGAATCAACTCTTCCACAGGCAAAAGTTTGATACTTTTACACAGAAAAGCAACTTTACATGCTCCATAGGGACAATTTAATAAATTGCCGTCTGGAAACTCTTAACGATGCCCAGTAGTCAAAAAAGGTTAATGAACCTCCAACAGTGTCTATTTCATCACTTCAAAACCCAAATGAACAATTTTTAAGAAACCGCCTTCTTTAGACGAGAAGCCATTTGATTATTTCTGAAATATACTCCTACATCTGTAATCATTAATTACTTTATCAACACTGACAACTGCATAGCCTAAGTACACACCTATTACTTATATAAAATCTACTTACTAGATATATCAAGTTATAATTTCACAAAAACAACACATACAAAATGGAACTCTCAATATAAACGCAAGATTGTTTCAAATTCAGTATAATACTCCTTTATAAATGGTAAATGAAGATGGAATACATTGACCTGCTTTGATCCCCAAAGCACACTTCAAAATTTTATTCAAACCATCATTCCATGAACTAGGAAGAATGTTTCATGAACTAGTCTAATTATTTTAAGTCATTTGAAGCATTTGATCATTCATTGTGGTAACCTGAATGTTGACCTACATTTTTCCAAATTTTTATCTAATGGCTAGAATTTTAAGAAATGTGAAATATCACTAAAATTCCAGAAAGCATCCAAGATAAACTCCAATGAATAAACCTGAAAAAACATTTTTATAAGTTTATGTCCTTTAACTTTTTTTTTTTTTTTACAACTAGAATATTTTTTTTTTTCCTGGAATGAATCCAATAGTTTTCCCACTGATAGTAGTTTTAACTTGTAATGATTAAATGGACCGTTGTTTCTTTCTAAAGAACATTATAAGGTTGCATGATGCAATTATAAAAATTGCCTTGTGAGCGCTCTACTAAACTAATAGTGTATCAATAATTAGGGAAGCACAAGTAATGAGACACCAAAGTTAAACAGCCACATAGCTGAAGTAAGGAAAATGGAAATTATCAATAAAATAAAACAATCGTTTGCTAGAAGTCCAGGGGAGGGTCAAGTTTCACATCCAGTTATGTCCTAGCAACAATTTTTCAAAGCAAACTGCTGAGAATGCTGGTTAGAAACTCCTCTGGAAGTTAAGTTTATTTGGGGAAGCACGTACAACACTTAACACACTTATCTGACCAGCACTGTAACAAAAGTGATTGCAATTTAAGAGATGAATTGAAGGAAACACAACATTTTTTTTTCTCATGTCATAGAAGACGGGAGAAGGTGAGTAACTTATGAGCCTGACATTTCATTAGAATCACTGAAAATACATGATCAAAGTATCTGTGTCAGAGACCAGGAAATTAAACTGTCAGGAGGACACACTTTTTTGTGTGTGTGTGGTACATGGGCCTCTCACTGTTGTGGCCTCTCCCTTTGCGGAGCACAGGCTCCAGTTGCGCAGGCACAGCAGCCATGGCTCAGGGGCCTAGCCGCTCCGTGGCATGTGGGATCTTCCCGGACCGGGGCACGAACCCATGTCCCCTGCATCTCAACCACTGCGCCACCAGGGAAGCCCAGGACACATATTTTTGAAATAAAAACTCTTTTCACTAGTTTTTCTTGTACCCATCCTCTTGCTATAATCTATAATTGAGAAAATGAGGAGAAAATAGGAAAAAGAATAAAAACATTACTTTTCAAGGGCAACTAGAAAATGATTTTTCCAAAGGTAAGAATCACAAACTGGTAGGTAAGAGCACATTCTGTCTTGTCCTAACCATTGCTTTATCACAGAATTACAGAAAATTAACTTCTTTTAGTATGGATTCATTTGAATGTGATCTGATTTATCAGTATATTGGAAGTACATGTGGGAGAAATGTAATGAATGAAAACCTATAAATTGAGAAAATATATATCAAAATTCTGTTTATTTTCTTAATGGCTTATAGGAATTTTAGATAAATAAAGCATAGTCAGCAGGAAGTAGCATCATTATTTATTTGGAGCTATGAAAATAACTGATATCTTAATAATAACAGGAGGAAACAAAATGGAAGAAATAACTAGATTTCCTTGACTTTTGATCATCTTAGTGTGGACTGATATGAATCAGGGTTTTAAAAAGGGAAAATGAGACCGACTGCTTAATTATTGTTTTATAATACAAAGAACATTAGTCAAAAAAAATTTATTTGAACTTCAATTCTACATGAACTGTGCAACTTGAGGTAAATCACTTGATCTATCTGAATCTGTCTTAATTATAAAGTATAAATATTTACTGCCATTCTATGTATCTCATGGGTTTTCAGTGAATTTAAAAATAGATTGTATAGTCACAAGTATTTTGAGAATTATCACATTATGTGAATGTAGACTGGTATTATTGCCACTATGATAAAGAATCAAACTGATAGAGAATGAGAGGTTTCCTGATATATGGAAATATTCCAGGACTTCATTTACCTAGAGTGGGGATGGGGCTTGTGTAAACACGTAAGTCCAGCTTCATTCAACGTATCTACACCTTTCCAGACTCCCTAACAATCCCTTTGTGGAATTCCATCCTTAATACAGTGTCTCATCAGCACAAGGCATCCACTCCACACTGCAAAACCCTCTGAAATGGAAGCTTTTTCAGAAAATTGCGTCCTATGTCCTGAAATCTACTCACAGTATTCTATTTTCTCTGTGGTCTTTTACTAAATTTTAATGGGTCATGATGATGTGTAAATTTGTTTCTGTGTCTACTGACCACACATGTCTATGCATATATGTTCATATACGTAGGATGAAAAAACAAAATCCTGGTGTGTTTGTTCAAGGAGTCCATGCAACAACCATGTGGTTGCTGTTCTGAGCATGATTTCTGTAGACTCTAGTATCTCAGAGAATCCCAAAGACGTTTAGTGTCAAAGAGCACAAAAAGCAGAAGGTATTTGATGTAATAATTTGACACGTCCATTTGTCTTCAATTATTACCATGTGAGCTTTAGTTCAAAGATTCCCTCCCTAGCTTGAATAGTAAATGACAAGAATATGATTAGTAAAGTGCAAAGCTTTAACAGCTCTTCTCTGGTTATCACCGCTAAAAATACTTTTTAGCTATTTTATTCTACAAAAATCATCACTCATTACTCTAGCAACCTATTATAACTGAGTTATGAACCTCAGATCATTCAGACTTTGGAAATATGGTTCATTTTAAACACTAAATGCAGATGGGCCAGTGATGAATCCACATCTACTCACACATAGTGTCTTTCATCCGTTAGCCTCATGGATTACAGAAAAAGACATACTGGAACGAACTTTTTCTGGAAGCAACTGTTTTGGAAATAAGACTTAGGTGTGCACACAGAGATATGTCCAGTAAGCTACATGTTCGTGGCATTCAAGTTATATTATACAAATAACAAATTTGAGGAGTTGTAAGCCTGCATGAATTATGATCAAAACAGGAAAAACTTATCAATGATTATGTGATGCCAGCATTCCTGAGATGAAATGCAAACTGTGTATGATTATCATGAATTTGGTGCAGAGAGACAGTGGTGTCTCAGGAAGCTGCTCTCAACTATTTAGGTTAGGATATAGTCAAGCAGTAGAACTGGATGTGTTTCCAGCATTTAGAGAAACAGAGGAAACACAGACAAGATGATTCAGCTTTTCCTCTGGTCACTTTAATTTGCTTTTGAAAGTGGGCATATTTCTGAAGCAATCGATGACATGAATTACACTGTGTCCACGATCACACCACTGCTTTTGCTATTTCTGGTTTTCTCAATCAAATCGTAAAGTAATTTCATTGTTCCCATTTTCCAGTTCTTTAGGTATTTCTGATTTTTTCAATCAAAGGCTATAAAGAATATTTGCTATTTCCAACTCAGGTGATGGTTATAGGATTAGACCAGGGGTCTGCAAACCTTTCCTCTAAAGAGCCAGAGCATAGATATTTCAGGCTTTGTAGAGCATACACTCTATTGTAATAATCCAACCCTGCCATTATATCATGAAAGACATCACAGACATTATGAAAATAAATAAGCATGGCCCTTTTCCACTGAACTTTTATTTATGAATAACAAAATGTGAATTTCATAAAATTTCACGTGTTACAAAACCTTTCGATGTTTTTCAAGCATTCAAAAATGTAAAACCATGAGCGTCACACAAAAGCAAGCCACAGGCCAGATTTGGGCTGCAGATCATAGTTAGTCAAGCCTTATGTTAGGCAAACAGAAAATTACAGAAATGAGCTTTCCAGACCAAAAAAAAACAAAAAAAAAGTATGTTACTATTTCAAAAGCATCCTGACAAAAATGTATGTTTTACAAATAGCCCCTAACTTAAGCTAGGCTGTTCAAATAATGAACTAGTATTTAAATCTTGTTTTTCACTTAATAGACCATCAACAATTTAGCACACATATTATTTCATTTAATCCTCTCTTTCTATCGATGGAGAAATGGAGACTCAAAGGCATTAAGCAATAAGACTAAAGTCACACAACTCTATCTATGCAAATTGAAAGGGAGAAAGAAGCCAAGATCCTATGGAAATTTAACACATTTTGGGAGTACGCTGGTCATTTTGTATAAGAACCACAAAACATTACACCCTCGTGTTGACTGACAGATACAAAGTTGGTCATGTTTAAAGATTATCATTATTATGAGGTGCATTTATAAGTGTGTTACAGTGTGTCCTCTAATTTAGGTTTTCTTAAAGGGAAATTCAAAGATGGCTTTATTTGGCTAGCTTTAATTTTTGAGTTTCCAAGAGTGTAATTTCAATAACAATTGAGTTAGGCGAGAAAAATGTTTAGAATTATCTGCACTAGTAACTTGAGCCCCATAGGAAGCCAAAGACGACGTCATTATTGAAGCGCTCTTGATTACTTTACAGGGGAACTCTGTTACAAAGCAGTGCTTGACTTCTAAGTTAATTGAAGAGCAATTTGGAATTTCTAACTTGTATACCAATGAATTTAGTTAATGTAAAATCTGAGACAAAACATATTATAACAACAGCCATTATGATGAACTTGTACTATTATGGGATCATTGAAACATAGTTATTACCTGGATTCCTTGTACTTTTTCCTGATTTCCTAAGCTAAAAATCTCCTGTGCTCAAATATTACATTGCCAATACCACTCTTCTGAAATATTAAAATGACATGCCAGAGGTGGTGAATCATTCTCTGAATTTTTATTTCACACAAAGAGAAACATTAAAGAAGACGATGGTAGTTGGCATAAAATTAAAATGTATACAGAACATCCTATGTAGCTGCTCAAAAATATAACATCACAAAACATCCAATAGAGAACTTTTAATTTCCAAAAGGCAATCCTTCAAATCAAACTCTTCTCTCAAAAAACAAGCTTTTTGACTTCAAAGCATAAGACGCAGGTCTACCTACGATTTAAACACTAAAAGGAACTGAGTAGGTTAGGTTATGTGAGAAATAATATAATCCAGATAATGTCCATTCCTTCTACAAACAGTTACTATCAAGGTCCCAGATATTTTGCCATATTTGGATAGAAACATAATCAAGAAAGTAGACCTTGCCATCTAAGCACTCAGCTTTTGTAGAGACAGATATGCAAACAGACTTATGTTTCGATTTTAACATGCTATGGAAGGAGGAGACAGATGACTAATTCTGCTTGTGGCCATCAGATAAAATGACATTTGAGCTATGTCCTATAAACAGTAATTTGGAAAGACAGGTTTAACCTAAAATCCTTACACATGTAGTGGTCACCACCAAATCCCATGTCCCTCAGATTCACAAAATGTTTGCTGTTAGGGAAAATAACCATGTCAAATTTCATCTCTTCTGGGCACTTGTTAAACATTCACAAACCCAGATTGAGAGCAATCCTGATAGTTCAATTTTAATTCTCAGTCTTGGATATTCAATAATACACATGTTGCGAGTGGTAGAATTCAAACAAGATCTACTTGTTTTTCCCTGCAGTCTATAGTGTAGAGTTACCTTGCAGTACTTCTGCAGCTAAAATGAATATATAGTATAGTATTTTTAAAAATATAATAGAATGTATGAATACTTAGAAATGGTCAAAGATAATAATCAAAGGCTTTTTATGTAAAATAAACATAATAACACCCATCTTCAAAATTTATTCAAGACTGAAAAATACAGTAATTCAAAAGTTTGAGTGGGGGCTTCCCTGGTGGGGCAGTGGTTGAGACTCCGCCTGCCGATGCAGGGGACACGGTCCGGGAAGATCCCACATGCCGCAGAGCGGCTGGGTCCGTGAGCCATGGCCGCTGAGCCAGCGCGACCGGAGCCTGTGCTCCGCAACGGGAGAGGCCACAGCAGTGAGAGGCCCGCGTACCGCCAAAAAAAAAAAAAAAAAAAAAAAAAATTGGGGTGGATTCTCACATATAATAGGCATTCTACGATTTTTAGTGACATCTTTCCCATCCTATTATAATTTCATATTTAGAAAGAATATTAAAGATTCTATTCAAACCTCTAAGTTTTCAACATAAATTTTGCAGCTAAAATATGTTGTTTTCTCTTCACAAATTTTAAGCAAACAAAAACCATGATTTTCTGAAATATTTATCTTTATAGTAATAGATCTCTACCACACCTCTGGTACCAGAGATTGGGGTGCTTTGGTTTTTCACTTGACCTTTTTCCTAAATAAGAAGACATTATATTTAATCTCCAAAATTTACAAGTAGCTCATGCAGGTCAATATCAAAAACACAAACAACCCAATACAAAAATGGGCAGAAGACCTAAACAGACATTTCTCCAAAGAAGATATACAGATTGCCAACAGACACATGAAAGAACGCTCAACATCATTAATCATTAGAGAAATGCAAATCAAAACTACAATGAGATATCATCTCACACCAGTCAGAATGGCCATCATCAAAAAATCTAGAAACAATAAATGCTGGAGAGGGTGTGGAGAAAAGGGAACACTCTTGCACTGCTGGTGGGAATGTGAATTGGTACAGCCACTATGGAGAACAGTATGGAGGTTCCTTAAAAAACTAAAAATAGAACTACCATATGACCCAGCAATCCCATTACTGGACATATACCCTGAGAAAACCATAATTCAAAAAGAGTCATGTACCACAATGTTCACTGCAGCTCTATTTACAATAGCCAGGACATGGAAGCAACTGAAGTGTCCATCAACAGGTGAATGGATAAAGAAGATGTGGCACATATATACAATGGAATATTACTCAGCCATAAAAAGGAACGGAACTGAGTTATTTGTAGCAAGGTGGATGGACCTAGAGACTGTCATACAGAGTGAAGTAAGTCAGAAAGAGAAGAACAAATACCGTATGCTAACACATATATATGGAATCTAAAAAAAAAAAAACAGTCATGAAGAACCTAGGGGCAGGACGGGAATAAACATGCCGACCTAGTAGAAAATGGACTTGAGGTCACAGGAAGGGGGAAGGGTAAGCTGTGACAAAGTGAGAGAGTGGCATGGACATATATACACCACCAAACGTAAAATAGATAGCTAGAGGGAAGCAGCCGCATAGCACAGGGAGATCAGCTCGGTGCTTTGTGACCACCTAGAGGGGTGCGATAGGAATGGTGGAAGGGAGGGAGATGCAAGAGGGAGGAGATATAGGAACATATGTATATGTATAGCTGATTCACTTTGTTATACAGCAGAAACTAACACACCATTGTAAAGCAATTATACTCCAGTAAAGACGTTAAAAAAAAAAGACGTTACAAAAAATTAGACCCTCTATGTACTGCAGTATACTTTGAAATATAATATCGCTAATCATACAAAGATCTAGTATTAAAATACACTTAGCAGTGACTGTGGAGGAGGTAGAACATCCCCAAACTCTGTTCTCATTCTCTCATTTTAAGGCAGAAGAGCGTGGAACAACCTATTTGCTTCTCCTCCTACTAACTGCATTAGAATAGCTCTGTTATACCAGCCTCACTCCCTCCTCCAGCCTATTTGTAACCCTGCTGAAAACATTAATTTGCATGGGAAAGGTGAAAAGTCCTAGATTACCTTTCACATATTGAAAAAGAATAAGGTGGCTCTTTAGGTACTGATAGAGAAATATGTCCAAGCTCCATTACTAAGTAATAAGACAAGGTTATAAAACAGTGTGTCAGCTTGTTACCATCTGAGTAAAGACTAAACGTATTTATTACCCGTGTATGCATTAACTAACTCTATAAAGGAATATGAGAAATTGCTAAGATTGTTTGTCTCCTGGGGAGGAATCTAGGTATGCAGGGAGAAGTTACAGAGATGTGACAACAGAAGAGTCAAAGAGACGTGACACTGATGGCTTTGAAGAAAGGGGCCAAGACTGAAGGGATGTGGACATCCTCAGAAAGCTGGAAAAAGCAAGGAAACAAATTCTCCCCAGATCATCCAGGGAGGAACACAGCCCTGCTGGCAACTTGGTTTTAGCCTAGTGAGACCTGTGTTGAGCTTTTGACTTAGAGAACAGTGACATAATACATACGTGTGGTTTAAATTTGTGGTCAGGACTTCTCTGGTGGAGCAGTGGTTAAGAATCCTTCTGCCAATGCTGGGGACACGGGTTCAAGCCCTGGTCCAGGAAGATCCCACATGCCACGGAGCAAGTAAGCCCATGCGCCACAACTACTGAGCCTGCACTCTAGAGCCCGCGAGCCACAACTACTGAGCATACACGCCACAACTAATGAAGCCTGCGCGCCTAGGGCCTATGCTCTGCAACAAAGAGAAGCCACTGCAGTGAGAAGCCTGTGCACCGCAACGAAGAGTAGCCCCTGCTCGCCGCAACTAGAAAAAGCCCGCACACAGCAATGAAGACCCAACACAGCCAAAAATAATTAATTTTTAAAAATTGTAGTCACTTGTTACAGCAGCAATAGAACATGAATGTAGTTAGACATCTCATTGACACCTCCCTTCACCTCTCATGAGACCTACCAACCCCGGCCCCAAACCTAGGTAAGTTCTACTCTATGCTGATCCGGACATTAAGCCAAAATGTGATAAACTTTGACTTACCATCATTACACTTATGCCACTGTCATCAAGTTTAGGGTCACTTGTAGTTGAGCTCACTCTTGATATGACTCTCACCTCAACAACCCTCTGTGGGAGCCATATGAGCTTCATTTTACTGCTGAGGAAACTCATACTCAGAGACTTTGAATAATTTGCTCAAGGTCACAAAGACAGTAAATGGGGGAGTACCATTTAAACCCAAGCTGTCTAACTCCAGATCCTAAGCATAATGTCACCCACTTACAAGTGCCTTGTCTCTTTGGCACTGTCACCTGCTCTACCCGTATCATGGATCCCATCTTTTCTCATATATTGTTTTTAATACTTTTGTGTTCTTTCAATTTTCCCCCTTCCAACGATTATTTTTGTCTGTTACTTTTATTCAGTGTCTTCAAAACAAATTAGTTCAGCCACTGTAAATATATACTGAGCACCTATTACGTGTGAAGGATTAGATATCACTTGCTAGACATATAGCAATGATGAATGAGGTCAGGGAGCAGATCCACTTTCCCAAGTAGAAAATTTCTCTCTTGAAAATTAGTACTGAGGTCTGAAGAACCAAATTTAACAGCCTCTTCTCAGTATTTCTCACTGATGTACAAAGGTCCAACATCCCTTATTTTCTAATGGCTCCCAAGTAGAATTCTTCAGTTCTGACTGCTTTCATTGTCTAAGTTTGAATTCCCAATATTCTCTTGCGTATACTTTCATGGTTGTCTTATAAGTAGCACAAACCAAAGACAGCCAAAACTGTACCGTTTAGCTCTCAAATTGATTCTTTACCTAGTGTTTTTGATAGTAATATCATCTTTCGGCATGGACTAGGTTATCTCACATACTTTAAATGCATTCTTCTCCCTATACATGCCATTGATTTCACGCCTGCAATGTCTTTCAGGTCAATATAATCCTTACATCCTCATTCCTGATGCTTTGATTTCAGCTCTCAATTTATATTTTAAAAAACTTCAATAGCACAGGGAGATCAGCTCGGTGCTTTGTGACCACCTAAAGGGGTGGGATAGGGAGGGTGGGAGGGAGGGAGACGCAAGAGGGAAGAGATATGGGAACATATGTATATGTATAACTGATTCACTTTGTTATAAAACAGAAACTAACACACCATTGTAAAGCAATTATACTCCAATAAAGATGTTAAAAAAAAAACCCAAAAACCCCCAAAACTGCTACAGTAGCCTGCTAATTGGTCTCCCAACCTGCTTTAATCCATTCTTTCCACATTGCAAGCAACAATAGTGTTTTAAAACAATTACCTGGGGCTTCCCTGGTGGCGCAGTGGTTGAGAATCTGCCTGCCAATGCAGGGGACGTGGGCTCGAGCCCTGGTCTGGGAGGATCCCACATGCCGCGGAGCAACTAGGCCCGTGAGCCACAACTACTGAGCCTGCGCATCTGGAGCCTGTGCTCCGCAACAAGAGAGGCCGCGACAGTGAGAGGCCCACGCACCGCGATGAAGAGTGGCCCCCGCTCGCCACAACTAGAGAAAACCCTCGCACAGAAACAAAGACCCAACACAGCCAAAAATAAATAAATTAATTAATTAATTAAAAAGAAAAAAAATTACCTGAATGTGTCTTTTTCCAACACAAAATTATCTGATGATTCCCTTTGTCAGCATAACCATGTCCCAATTGTTTAGCCTGGCATTTAAGCTCCTTTATAAGGAGGTCCAAGGCCCAACATCCAGTCCCACCTCTTAGCATTCCCACTTTCACCAGACTGCTTCTCACTCCAATCACCACAGACTATTCAGCACTTTTCAAGCACAACAGATTCTCTAGACTGTGCTTCAGTTCAAGGCTTCCATCTAGCTGTTATGCTGCCTCTCCCACCTCACCTTCCCTGTACCTTTACCTTCATGTTCTTCTCAAAGGTTCTTGCTCTTTAAAATCTTCCTTGATTGCTCTGATTTAATTAACCTTCATCCATTATTTACCTATTTGTTATAGTAATTATAGTAAAAATAAGAGATGGTTCCTGCCTTCAAGGCACTTGTTGTTTAGTAGAAAGATAGAAATGAAAAAGTATATAGTAGTGTTTAATATATTTTCTAAAAACAGTGTATATTAGGAGCTGCGAGCACAAAATGGGGAGTGTGTGAAGATCCCAGCTCTGCTGGGTGTAAGAGTGATATAGGGACTTGGAGGACGGAACAAGGAAGACTTCATAGAGAAGAGAATATTTGCTTTTGAATACACAGGAAAGAAAAATTTGCAAAGTCACTCACAGGACTTGTGTATTTGAAACCCAGAACTGGTACATATCAATGAGGCAGCCTTAGGCAGATTATTTTACCTCTTTTAAACTCAATCTGCTCATCTATAAAACAGTGATAATGCTACACCCCTTTTAGGTTATGAAATCTCAGTGAGATGTTGCTTTGCACGCATCTGGGTTAGTGTTCAGAAACATGAGTCTGTTGTCACTTCTGTTATAGTCTTTGTCATCCTTACCATTCTGTTACTGTAACTGAAGAATGGCTGGAAATTAAACAGGTGGATAAAATGGAGTGGGCTCTGTTTCAAGCAGCATGTGCAAAGGCACTCAGGCATAATGCTGAATTAGACGGGGATTAGATATGGTTATGCTTTGGAGCCATTTATCTTGCTTCTAAAATGCTTACTTGCTTCCTAGCTACCCAAAGACATGCTGACCTTTGAGGGTTTTTTTATCTTTTGTTCATTGTTAGTGTGCTGCTGAGATAACAAAGTTCAGTGAAATCCTTCCACTCTGTATTTCCAATAAAGATCTTTGACCTTGGGTAGGATGTCTTTGGTATGTGACCCCAGACTTGTTCTGCCTGATTGTTAATCCATATCGCCATGGTGACTTAGCAAATCATTTGGTTTAGGTACCAACCGGTGCCTTAGTTACGTAGGTACATATATAAACACTGCTTGGTGATGGTGCGCACGGTATTGCTGAATAAGGCATCCTGTATTTATGTGGTTGCATGTGACAACAAAGAGCTAACTTTTTTTTTTTTGATTGCGTGTCCTAAGATCTCAGAAATTTCTACCCAGTCTTTAAAATGAGGCTGCATAAACTCCTGAAACATGATGTATCTGGTATTTTTTGAAGCACGGATGGGTTAAGAAAAACAAACAAACACAATTACATGCAATTGGAAAGATATACAGTCACCAGCTATAGCAGTAGGCCATGGTTTAATGCAATTATGCATTCTCAAATCATGTACTTGAGAAAGATGGAATTGCACATATTTGCTGGAAAATGTGTTATATAAAATCAACTGCTTCATAGAAGGAGAAATAGAGAAGGGTAGTTACGAGCACAAGCTATGGAATTAGACAACAAAGGTACAAATCCTGATCCTATTACCTGGTAGTTATAAGATGCTGGGCACCAACTCTCAGTATCCACACTCCAAAAATCCACACTTAAGAGGTTTTTGTGAGTATAAAATGAGACATTTCACATTAAGCCCTTAGAATAGAATCTGGCACAGAGTAGGCCCGCAGTATTACATAATCCTACAATTGAGGCAAGGTGTACAGTAACAGAGTGCTATTAGATTATATATTTAACAGAAGGCAATAATTATACTTATTAAAACTTACTTTGGAGAAATTCCCAAGGGAATATTTTTTTTTTTAACCTCAAATCACTGATATCATCAGAGGCCAGTCCCTAGGTGCCTGACCTGACATTTGTGTTGTTTGGAGTATTTCCAAACCTTCACGCTGAGTTCTTTTTTCAACTGCATGTCTCTCCATTGATGTGGATATTCTAGTTAAGATTTTACAGTGTGGTAGAGAACTACTTGCAACACATTCCCCTAAATTCTAACCTTTTCCTTCTTATTACTTCTATTCATTTTCTCATTTTTAAATCTAATGGTTCAGTGAAGAAGATGCAGAAGAAAAGACATTGGGCATCATTCACCTATTATTCAAATCAGGGCTGTTTCTAGGATGGGGGAATTTAACAATTACAATGCTTTTCATCAGTAGCTCTTCTCTTAACTCAAGGAGCAGTTTTTTGTTTGTTTTTGTACTAACAAAAGAGTGAATAAAACACTGGAAATTACGTGGTTTGCACATTTTTTATTATTTGCCTAGTTTCTGCATTAATTAATTCACAACTTTGCTTTTTCTTATTGAATTTATGGACATTTATTTCTAGCAGACTTGGAGAGGTATTTTTTCCTTTCTCTTTGCAGTTATATCTTCAACATTAGCAAGAATCTTTTATTAGCTTTCTCTTTTTTTTTAAATGCAAAGTTGAATTTTATAATTCCAAATTAATGAATACTGATAATAATAAAAAGTAGCTCAAAATCAAATTGATCAAACATTTAAAGTAATTTAAAACCGTAAGTAACATCAATACCATCATATGAATATTGCCAGAACAATATAAGAAGCCCTAAGTGGGGCAGATGACAGGCAGACCAAGAAATTCATGAGGTATTTGTAAGAGATAACATCCCAGTAGGAACCATGCCCAAGTTCCCACATTATGGCGTTCCTCAATCTGATGGTTTCATCTAGTCAGTTCTGGTATTTCTATGCCTTAGCACCTGAAGTTATCCTTTTAACTTGGAACATTTAGAGAGGCACAGAGTCTACAATATGGCATGGAACATACAGAGTTGACCAAAAATGAAATGAAACTTAAAATACATCATGGTCAGTCTTAGCTTGAAAACCAATCTCCTACTGATGTACCCATCATGGTGGGAGGAGCTTTCCCTTTTTCTATGTACTTTGACTCCCTTATTTTCCTTTAATTTTATAGCCAGCCTCAATAGCTACTGTTTGAAAACTTCAGAACGAAACAGAAAGGCCACTGTTTCTTTACACAAAAACAATTTTCCTTCTAATCATATGTAAACTACTTTTAAATGTACAAATCTGAGTTTGAATTTACCCAAAACAATCCTGCTTATGTTGTCTTTAACTACTTTGTATCTTTTTTATCTTTAATTGAATCTTCTCATTCAACCTTGACTCAAACCCTTGCCCCAGCTTATTCTGAATGGTGAGGCTATGAGCAGCTTTATTGCTTTTGACTTATCTATGCTTTATAATTATTTCAATAACCATATATTACTTCTGTAACAAGAAAAAGCACAAAGCAAGTGGATTTTTTAAAATCTGTACTTTTTAACTTTCCTGAAATTCTCTGGAAGTGAATCTTCCTCATTTCATCCCCTGGAAGATGTTCTTGGTATCATATCTTAATCCTTCTCATTTCACAATACGTAGAAATACTGTCATTTGTAAACAGATTGTAGCTCCTCTACTAGAAAAAGTGTCAGATGCAAATCCATTTTGGAATTTCTCACCATACCTTAGAGAGTGCTTCTTAGAAAACATGGTAATATAGAGAAGGTGAACCTAGAATTAGAATGAAGGGCTCTGTATTATCCAAAACCTTCAAATGACCCGTCAACATAGTTTTCTTTTGGCTATTCCTTCAACCTCTCCACCTCCTTAACTAATTTTGTCCTTTATAAAATCAGACAACTCACCTGTCTCCTTTTTTCTAGACTGTCTTCCAATTTTCCTCTCCAATCCTCTTGATACTTAAAAAGAATCGCAGCCAATTTAAATAGGTTTGTTTATCTGCTAAAATAAGAGTGCATAATCCCAGCAATGCCACTACTGGGCATACACCCTGAGAAAACCATAATTCAAAAAGAGTCATGTACCACAATGTTCACTGCAGCTCTGTTTACAATAGCCAGGACATGGAAGCAACCTAAGTGTCCACTGATAGATGAATGGATAAAGAAGATGCGGTACATATGTACAATGGAATATTACTCAGCCATAAAAAGAAATGAAATTGAGTTATTTGTAGTGAGGTGGATGGACCTAGAGTCTGTCATACAGAGTGAAGTAAGTCAGAAAAACAAATACCACATGCTAACCCATATATATGGAATCTAAAAAAAAAAAAAAAGGTTCTGATGAACCTAGGGGCAGGACAGGAATAAAGACACAGACATAGAGAACGGACTTGAGGATACAGGGAGGGGGAAGGGTAAGCTGGGACGAAGTGAGAGAGTACCACTGACATATATACACTACCAAATGTAAAACAGATAGCTAGTGGGAAGCAGCTGCATGGCACAGGGAGATCAGCTCGGTGCTTTGTGACCACCTAGAGGGGTGGGATAGGGAGGGTGGGAGGAAGACGCTAGAGGGAGGGGATATGTGGATACACGTATGCATACAGCTGATTTACTTTGTTATACAGCAGAAACTAACACAACATTAAGCAATTATACTCCAATAAAGATGTTTAAAAAAATACTTTGGTGAAAAAAATGACGATACCATGGGAAGACACTTTGTATTTCATCTATGCACTGACATATCCTAATACTCTCATTTAATGAAAAATGACAAACACCCCATTACCTTCCAGATCCAATTTATTGTACAGAAATATTTCTCAATTTCTTGATTATAGATTTTGTGCACTTATAATTTAAAAGTACTTAAAATTAAGATGTCTTTGCCTCTCATATAGTTCATTCATTATTTCATTGTTGGCACCAACTGGGCTTCCAATGTATTTTGAAATTTTGTGAGTCTAATCACAGTGTGATATTTGATACAAAATTCTAAGTCTTTTTTTAATATGAAGATCAGTAATTCATTAGAAACTTATTATCAAGATAGCTACGTTCCTATCATTTGTTTCTTCCTGAGAATTGCAGTATCACTGCTATCAAGGAAACTAATTAGGCTAGAGGACAGAGATCATTTTTTATTCCTCCAAACTGTACTTAAGTCCTATATTGGTGTCGTGAATTACTTCTAGTGAAAAATGACAATTACTTCATTCCTAACTTACACTTTTGGAGCCCGAAGGTCCAGCAACTCAGAATCTGAGTGACACAATAATGCACTCTCACATTGTATTAAAATGGAACAATTTTCCATCAATCTAAGATAGCCTTGGTAACATGTTTAAAACACTTTATAGACTCAAAATTTAATTTGAAGGAATAGTTTAATCGTAGTAGAGATTAAAGGTTATCTACTTGGTCTAAATACTAGCTACATAAAGCTTTCCTCCAAATTATCTAATATCTTCCTGTACAGTCCTGCCTTAGTATGCCTCATGATAGGAGACTTACTACCTTGTGATATAGTGAACATAATAATTGTAACGTGATTATTACTGTAGCAGTTTAGAAATTCCCTTTGTATTTAACAAACATGCTTCTTGAGAAAATGCATGCAATTAACTGGCTTGAAACAAATGTGTGGGATCATGGAGAGAAAATGTTCTGGGATTCCTCACGTGTGTTTAACCAACAGAAGAAAGTCTGTTTGGGGCGGTAGAGAGGGGACAGTATTTGGAAAAGAGGAGAAGGCCCCTGTTTCCATGGTACCACAAAAAGAATGCTAACATATTAAAGCAGATAAGAATCATTGGATGATGAAGGGATTCAGAAACTGTGTCAAATAAGAAACACTGAAAGCAGACCTGATTAAAGCAAATATATACAAAGAGCAATGGGGAGAAGTGGTAGGAGTGGGGGAAGAGGTGGTGATTTCCCCTGGGAAGTGCCAGGCTTATCTCATCTAACGCCACTCTAGCACCAGGGAATGCACTTTAAAAGATGATGACCGGGCTTCCCTGGTGGCGCAGTGGTTGAGAGTCCGCCTGCCGATGCAGGGGACACGGCCCGGTCCGGGAAGATCCCACATGCGGCGGAGCGGCTGGGCCCGTGAGCCATGGCCGCTGGGGCTGCGCGTCCGGAGCCTGTGCTCCGCAACGGGAAAGGCCACAACAGTGAGGGGCCCGCGTACCGCAAAAATAAAATAAAATAAAATAAAATAAATTTAATTTAAAAAGATGATGACCATGAGCTCAATGTGGAATGATTCCCCAAGACAATGACTCCCTCCCTTCTGATCTAGAGTGCTGCCAATAACTGATAACACCCAAGCTGAGGCAGGATGAGGGATGAAGAAGAGGGAGTTTTCTAAAATCTATTTGAGTTTTAAGAAGTTCAGTGCTGTTGCATAATTGTTCAAGTTACCAAGAAAAAGTTTTTTAATATAATCTTGAGCGTATCTGGGCTATATGAGAAAGTGTTAAGATGTGAGTACCAAAGGGAAGATGTGGGGGGAAAGAGAGTACTCAAAATAATGTCTCCAGGGTATCTTCATTAGTTCTCTTTTAAGTATACAACTCTACGTGCATATCTGACAAATTATCCCAAGCTTTGTTCTCAAGCAACAAGTAAAAATCCAGATGAATAGGACGGTATCCTTGAGGAAACCTTCATGCAGCTATTTTTAAATTAGCCTGCCATGCTCATTTTGGAGTAGGTTATTATGTTTAGCTTAAAAGAGCTTATGTTTCAAAACGATTTCTTTTGTGAAACTAGCTAGGGTTTCAAAGGCTATGTTTCTGAAAGGAAAGTGGTCCTCTCATTGATTAGCAAATCTCCAGATGTGAAACTCAGTTTCACACAGGAGAAAGAATGGCCCAAAGAGAACTTTAGATATACAACAAACATGAGTGAACACCATTATTTTGAACTGAGCCATGTCTCCCTGGTTGAATAAAGAAGAACAGTAAGAGTGACATTCACACTGAGCCATGTTGGTGAGAAATCATATTGAGGACATAGACAGAATATTCTCTTTATGTTATAGAAGAAGGCAGTCCAAAAGAGAGGAGAAGCTGTGAAACCCAGCCACATAAAAGAGGAATAATCCATTCTAAGGACACCTCGAGGTAGCTGACGCATAGAAACACCACAGTTCACAAGGCCAACAGCAAGTACGTTCTCTTCCCTTCCAAACCTGCTTTTACTATGAAATATTACATCTTTTTTTCTCAAAACTCAACCAGCAACTCACTGTCCTTTTAGTCAACTGCCACTAAGTGACAGTAAATGAGCTAAGTACTAGGCATTGAGAGGGAAATAAGACATGTGACACCACCCATACATTTGTAGAGTTTGCAGTCTAGTTCATGTCCTCTAAATATTTTACTTCTATTATTGAAACATTTCTCTACAAAACCCATCTCCATTCTTGCAAGTGCTTCCAATTCCAGTCTATTTTCTATGAAGCTGGAAGAAATAACTTTTAAAAACCAAACCCAACCGAACACAAACAAACAAACAAACCACCAAGAAAAGACCATATCACTTCCCTGCTTGAAATGGCTAGTGTGTACCGAGGATAAAACTCAAACTTTTCATTGCGATGATTAAGGTTCTTTAATAACCCAGCCTCTGCCTAAGTTTCTGGTCTTTCCCCTTCCGAAAATAAACTCCAGAATCACAGAACTCCTTATGATGACAGTACTATATCTCCTTTTTCATTATTTTTTTCTGCTTGCAGTTCACGTCTGCCTTCTTAATCTGGTTAAATTCCACTCACTCTTTAAGGTGCAGTACAAATACCCTTTGAAATCTTCACCAATACCCAGAGGGGCGTCTGTTACTCTCCTCTCTGGGTTTCCATGGAGAACAGTATTGGCCTTCATGCTTGACCTCTAAGTGCAATCCCAAGTAATTTTTCTTCTGGGTAGACTTTCATTACCTCTGAAACTGAGGTAACCATTCTAAAATGTCTTGCACCTGGCTACATTATACATTGTAATCATCTATATTTCTCTGTCTCTACCCCATTCTACAGACCTACTTGAAGGCAGGATCCTCATTTGTTTGTATTCACAGTGCCTAATACAGTGCCTGGCATGGACTAGGTGCTTGGCATGTTTATACTGCAAGGAAAAAGGGAAGCGAGCAAGGGAGAGGCAAGGAGAGAAAGAGGAATAATTTCTCTCATCAGAACTGAAACCACATTGCATTCATTTTACTATATGCTTTTCTCCACTACCCAGTTACGTCTTACATTTAGCAGCGTATTTTACGTTCACTGCATAATAGAACTCACAGGCAAAACTGATTAAAATGAATTTATGCACAAGGGTTTCAAATACTGATATTGAAAATTATCCAAGATATGTATAGCATGGTAAGAAAACTGCCGATCCTGTTTGTATTAAAGAAATGCATCAACATCTATTTGCATAGAATGCTTCTGTTAAGACTAAGAAACTTAACAGTGGTTTTCTTGAATAACGGAATGGAGGATTGGGGAGTAAGATTTTATTATTACGTTATACCATTTATATATGAAAACAAAGGTATACTTAGTCTAAGACAAATGATATAAATAATAGCAAGAACACTACAAGTTAAGGGGATTTCAAAATGCCTTAATTATGTATTTACAATTTCCCTAAAGGATAATATTTTCCTATAGCCTATAATCTTTCCAAGCACCAAACAGATACATATTCCTACCAACACCTAGTTAGATTTATTTTAGTTAAAAAAATGACTACTGAATAAATAGCCTTTTACTTCTCAACCAATCAGGGTCTAAAGAAGTGGTAACACAATGTGGTCCACAGAGTTGCATCACCTGCAGCATGTGCACACTTGTTAGAAATGCAAATTCTTGGGCCCCAACCAAAACTACTGAATCTGAACCTTTAGGGGGCAGGACCCAGGAATCTGTGTTGTATCAAATCCCTCAGGCTATTCCAACGCATACTTTAGTCTGAGAAACTGCTCCGAGAGCTTTATTCTTGAGGACTTTACAACCTCACAGCACCATCTGTTGGTAGGGACTGTCCCAGAGTCAAGACACAGAGTCCCAAAGGGGAATACGCCCATTCAATATCAGTTGTCATGTTCTGTATTAAAGACTGAGAATAGACAGAACGCCTGATGCACAGATACCTACACCTGCAGATGCACACTCCAAGATAGCTTACAGCTTATTAGAGGAAATGTGTGTAAACAAACAAATATCATTATTTATTTATTTTTAAGTACAAATAAGGAGCTGGTGGGGCACAGAAGCTGTAGAGATCAGGTCGATAAGAGGAAGTCAAAACACGCTCCAAAGTTGTGGTGACATTTAAACCAAGTATTGTCAAAAACGTTAGCCACCATTATGTGTAAAAGTAAGTAAACAAAAATAAAAATCTAAGCAGATACTCACTGAGCACTTACCATGTACCAAGCACTGTTTCTGAGGCTCTGTCCCTGGGCCTGAATATGTAAGACAGTCCAGGCCAAAGGAGAGTAGCAAGCACACCCTAGGCATTCAATCAATCTCTGGTTCAATAAATGAATAAACATGAAAATACTACATATTTGGTTAAATTCTTCATAAAAGAGAAGGATTTTTAAAATGTCATCTTGCCTAGAATTTCTGAAATCAAAAGGGATAAACTTGCCATTATCTGTATTATTTGTGTATTTTGAAAAACTGCCTTCATGGTTTATAAAAATTTGAATAACGGTTAAAATCCCTTATTAAAAACTCCTATACTGCTTTATAATAAGCAATATTTATGAATTTCTTGCTGGGTATAGAACACTATTTTATATGTTTTCCATATGTTTATACAGACTATAACCATTTTTGAAAAGGCAGTTCCGCATTTCAAATCATGGGCACTTTCGAAAACACTTTCTACAGCAGGACACTAAAGTGACTTAAAGGGTAAGTAAACCAGTGTTAATTTTCTTATTTCTGCAGGGTTTTTAAGTGAAGCCATTCCATTTTCTGTTGGTTTGTGACCACTGCACATTCTGGAGTTTTATGGCCTAATCCACATCTTTATCTAAATTAATGTTTATCATAATCATCATTATTGGTGATAACCAGCAAGCCGGCATAATCTCAATGTTTTCACATTTTCCATTAATATTAATTCTTGTGGCTCATTTGGGACTACCACAAATAGGTTTATGTGTCCACTGCCAGGATTATATGAGGTAAAAATGAAGGTAGTTAGCTGTGCCTGTAAGAACGTACAGGTATTAAAGCACCGACACTCAGCTATTTGCCGGAAGCTACCCACTGGAAGCACAGAAGAAATCATAATAATGCCAGTTTGGCAATTATCTTTTGGGAAATCACTCATTTTCCAGGCAGAATTTAAAAGAGGGAACTTCACCGTTAGTGAAATTTAATAATAGAAGTGTTCTGATTGCTGGGGCTTGAAAAACAGGGAATCTCTCCCAAAGAGGTACATTCTCCATGCAAGACACTGAGTGAAGCTTCACAGAGACTCTGTTACATCTTCACAAAATCCAAGCAATATCAGAATGATTTTACTGGGTGTATTTATTAACAGCTGTGTGTAAGGACCTACTAGAAACCCCTTCAATTAGAGGGGAATACATCCTTATACATTTCAAAAGCCCAGAAAATCTTCAGAGGTCAATATTGGTTAAGAACATGAGATTTGGAATCAGACAAACGTGGATTCAATTTTCAGTTCTGTACTTTACTTGGGAAGGTTCAGTTTTTTCCAAGGGTGTTGCAAATATTAGATGAGCACAAGTAAGCACTCAACAGTACCTCCATTTCCTAGATGAGGAACCTAAGTCTGAGAAGTTACATAATTGGTTCCAGGTGCCATAGCAAGCAAGCAGAATTTCTAGGCTACAAACCTATCCTAGTTGACTCCTCAAAGCATGTTGGTTCTATCTCCTGCTTCCACAACACTGTGCTGATAACCCATATGTAAAAAAGGGGACAAACCTTTTAAAAACAAGAAGGAGGGGGACTTCTCTCTTGGCACAGTGGTTAAGAATCCGCCTGCCAATGCAGGGGACACGGGTTCGAGCCCTGGTCCGGGAAGATCCCACATGCTGCGGAGCAACTAAGACTGTGCATCACAACTACTGAGCCTGCGCGCCACAACTACAGAGCCTGCATGTCACAACTACTAAAGCCCGCCCGACTGGAGCCCGTGCTCCGCAACAAGAGAAGCCACCGCAATGAGAAGCCCGCGCACCGCAATGAAGAGTAGCCCCGCTCACCGCAACTACAGAAAGCCTGCACACAGCAACGAAGACCCAATGCGGACAAAAATAAATAGATAAAATAAATAAAATTATAAAAAAAAAAGGAGGGACAAACATTCAATAAACAATGCAAAAGAAATGCAGCTATCAGTTTTGGGGAAAAGATGGTGTAGGATACCACTTAGAATCTGTGTCTTCTTTTTTTCCATATGTTAAAACCAGGCTCCTTGCTTTTCATTTATCTTTTTTAAATTACCGATATTCTAAAAATGACAAAGATAGTGCATGCTGATGAAAAATATCCGTACAACCTAGATGTTTGTAAAATAAGGGAAGTCTGTCCTCACTCTTCTCAACTCAAGTCTGCTCGGTTGGATAGCACCTCTTTAGTCTTTTTCCATTAACAGATGGGTAAAAGTGTACCATTTAAGTGGAATACTGTTCTGCGCACACCGTTTTCTTCTTGTGATACTGCTCCCTTCTCTATTTCCTTCTATTCCTTTTCCCAGAAGATTGAGTATAAATATGCTTATTTCTCAGATATTCTACTCTCTGCTGATGCTCAACAACAACAAAAACACACAGTTTAAATACCCACAGTAAAAAGGGAATATTTGGGGTAAGATTCATAGACTCACTGATTTCTGTGGAATAGAGAGGGCTTCTGCTCCCAACAAAATGCCTGAACTGGCTTGAAAAAAGAAACAAACCCAAAAAGCAATCAAAAACACTGCCACAAAGCCACTCAGAAAAGAGCAGAAGTGTGTACACAGAAAGAAAAGTGATTCCTGGACTAACAGTCCACATTTTAAGGAGATAATGCATTAAAGAAAATAAGATTTCAGTATTGCATGGATCACTGTAGTAACATACTGGGAAAATTTTGGGTGAAAGAAATCCAAAAGTTTTTTTTTTAATAAGGTATTTATGACTATTTGCAGAGAGGCACTACATGTCCCAGTCTCTTTGGCAACTGGATGTGGCAACAACTAAGTTCTCATGAATGAAATGTGAATAAATGTGACGTATATAACTTCCACATCAGTTCCTTAAAAGAACAGCCATTTTCTTTACTTCCTCCCTCATTTACCCATGGGCTAGAATGCAGATGCACAGCTGATCCAGAAACTCTTGGAAATGATGAGGTACAGGAGAAAAAGAACCTGGGGTAACCTTGCCCACTGAACCTATCTCCTCAAGACAGCCATCCTACCTCTGGATGGTTGCAGGAGAGAGAAATAAACATTATTTCGCTTGGGCTTTTAAAGCTTTTAACCTTTTTGTTGCAGCAGCTTTGCTTTTTACCAGAACTAATATGCAAACAGGTACCCACAGATGGGAAACTCCCATAATCAAAACCTAACAGTTGGGCTCTGGGCAGTGAGGAAACATGATCCTTATTTAGACATGACTGCATGCGCAGCAACACAGCTGCTTTTGCCCAGAATATTGAAGTGTGTTGGCTTCCTTTTGTTGCTAATAAGCAAGACTCTACAAAATAGAGGTAAAAATCAGGGAAGAATTAAGAACTATCCTTTTTGCAAGCAGATGAGGGAATGAATATAACTGCTCCTAAAGGATGCTCTCTGCCAGTGGCCTGCAACCTAAGTTAACCAGGAATCTGGAAACGTGTGGCCTTCCATGTTGGCAAAGGTAACTGAACTCAGAAGTTAGAGCTTTGATGAGCAACAAGTCCTATCTTTCCTGAGTCCATTGCTGTTTGGAATTCTAGTGCTTCCTTTTCTAATCTAATATCTTCTACCACGCACTTAGCTTTTAAAGTCTTTTAAAGGGGAGCACTAGATGTGAACTCCTAGGCCTCCAAGGTTCAATACATATGAACTAGTAGGAGATACCTCACCTTAGGGTGGTAATTTACTTCTCCAGAAACCTATATTAGGGTTGAAGCTATTATTGGAAAGGTCCATTGACATCTTCTTAACACCATTCAAAAGGACTTATTAGGAAAATGAGGCAGATAATTTTCTTTCCTCAGCAACCTAAAATAGGTCAGCCACAAAGTGCCAAAATAATTACTGACTGAAGTACTATCACCCCAGAAAATTAAATCACATCCATTTCTCTTTTTCACATAAGATGAATTCTTGATACATATTCAACAACAAATTTCCTAGTGAATTTGTGAGCCAAGTCTCCAACAGCCCTATATAAGTATATTCACTTGTAGTATAAATTTACCTTAAACTTCTAAATTCAAGATACTTTGGCCTATTATATCATGGCTACAACATCCAAAATTAATGCACAGATACAATAGTAATTCAAGTAAGAAGGAACTTAGCTAACGTCAATCTTAACTTTAGATCAAGTTTATGCACTAATGGATTCAGGCAATCTCTACTCAATATCTTCAAGACCTAAGTAAGTCAACAGCCTGACAAACAGAAAACTATCTTCAGCATAAGATCAAAATATCAAAAATCATTATGCTGTTTAGTTCTCATATTTTTTAACACAGTTCTACGAATCACTTCAAGGCCACAGGGGATAAAATATCAAGAATAAGTAGAGCTAACTTATTTTGTCCCAAGCCTACAGACCTGAATATTTTTTGTCAATATTCTTACTCCTAATTTTAGCCCTAAATTCTTATCTATTATTGATCTTAAAAAAAAAAAAAACTTGAGAAAAAAGTGAATACTATTTTGCTAAACTAAAATTTTGAATTGTTTTGATAATATGTATGAAAATAATTTAGGAATTAACATTTGAAGTCTGGGCACTTACTTTTACATGATGATTTAAAAATATTATTCTCCATCACTATCATGGCCTTTTCATTGAAAGTTATTTACTTCTTTCAATAATGGTGATTTTTTTTTCATAGAAAGTTGTTAAATAACTACTCTCAGAGACAAATATTAGTTCTATCGACAGGCTATGATTGATTTCCATCAGCAGTACATCTGACAACATTCTTCTTATTTAGCTTGTTAGTGAATAAGAATACTGACCAAATGCTCATTATCAGAACTGAGAGAACATATTGAAGCCAAATGAAAGTGAAGCTGATAAAATGAGGTGTCATTATATGTCAGGTTAGACTGTGCCTCTTCTTGTTACCAGATATCACTACCAGTAATATTACTTTGTCCAATTAGACATATCATTATTTTTTAAATGTTTTGTGGTCAGAAGTCAGCATTAATTTGGATAGTAGATACCTCTTGTAATTTTAGTATGGACTGCCTTGGTATCATAAAGTAAGTTTGTTCCAAATGGGAAATAGTATTATCATTGCCAGCACAATGCACTGAACACTGTAGGTGCATAATTAATGATAACTTTTAGTGACCTTGAGGACAATAAAGTGAATGGAACTTGGGGCACAACTGTTCTCAGCTGCCTAAGAACTTTACAATAAATAAATTTGAAAAATACAATATCAGTGATTGTTTTATTGTTATTGATAATTTAGTACATCATCAATACATGGAAAGTTCAAGGTGGACACAAGATAATTTAGTCCAATTTCCTTATTTTACAAGTAAGAAAACAGAGGCTAAGGGATTTAAATTAATTTTCCAAGGTCAAAACCTTGAGCCATAATGGTAACTTTGGGCTCAGGCCAACTTCTTCCTGGCTAAACCATCCTGGCTTCTTAACTGCCTTGAGTCTTAGTGTTTTTATTCTTTTGACACCTGAGACATGCAAAAAGGCAAAAGGATGCTTAAGAAAAATAGTACAAGATGCATTATCCCTAACCATTCACCATATAGTAAATTAGCTACCTAACTATTCCATCCACTTTAAGATATTTAATATGTCCAACATTATGGTGCACTTATGTCAAAGGAACACTAACTTCATTCTCTTTTCTCCAAGGCAACCTGAATAGGAAATAAACAAAAGTGCACTTGGGAAGAGGGTGTGATACTTTTTAAAAGCAATCTTATCTCTGCATTAGTACTGAGATAGCTAAGCCACTAGATTGCTTTTCCAATTTACTAGGCTTGTGGGTTTTCTACAACCCTCATGCAGAAATATACATCCTGTAGACATTGCATTTTAATCAACTTTTCCAAAGGGAATTCATAAAATAATTCAACTGATCCTTTCTCTGGCTCACCTAGCTAGCTTGGATCGGTGAATTACAGAGAATTCAGCCCTAAATCTAGACGAAAGTCTGTTTATGTTTTAGCACACTGATGGATTATTCTTTAAGGGACGTAAAGGAAGAAAATTTTTCAGATGATGCCATCAACATGGTTTAATAAACTGTGGACATTAAAGAAACTATACATTCTTTAAAAATAAATTTTGGTTAGGAGTTTTTATAGAAAACTCATTAACTAGTTGAAGGTCAGAGATTAATAATCAAGCATAATCAGTATATGTTAATGTGAGTCAGGAAACATAAGCTATACTTTCCTTATAATCATTAACTCCTGAGTTCCAAGGAACTCATTATAGTGTTTTTGGAATATGCAGATCCCTATTTCTTTTTCTTCCAATTTATGAATAAGCTTGCTACACTAAGAACTCCAGAAAAAGGTGGGCATTTGCAATTCAAAACCCATTACTCAAACTGAATTAACTGGTCTAGTTTGTGGGTTAAAAGTAGGGTAGAACTTGGTCAATGATTACAAGCTTTTTGAAATGAGGGAAATTATGTTTTATTTCTAAATATTCCTAACACCATAAACCAGACAATAATTGTTAAATACAATTCTTACTGGGTGATATCCATAGCATTATTTGTTATGGCATAGATTTAGATACCCTATGTGTCATTATGTTCCTGAAATGGAATTCCACATAATATCTACTAACATTAAAATTACATATACCAGAACTGGAACCGACTTCCATAAATACCAAATATTTTCTCAAATACATTAGCATTTATAGAGATAGGTCTGGGCCAGTTTTATCTCAATATGTTGGTTTATCTGTGTTCAAAGTTAACTTAAAAGTTTACATAACAAAGTTATATAACAAGTTTATAGGACAACTTATGCCTCACGGCAGAAAGGCAGCAAAGATGTGAATCTTGGCAATTTATACATGTGTCTTTGTGAATATCCCTGTTTATTACCCTTCTGCATGATCGATTTCACTTTTTTTTGGTAATAATCCGGCCATTTTCACTCCCCAGAATACATGTACACTACATCTTTGTTTAAACATTTCATAGCTTAGTCTGAAATTGAAATCACAGATTGTCGATATTCTTTACCTTTCACAAATCTTGCTTTATCCTTCTAATCCGTAATTAAATTGATAATAACTACATTCTATAGTACAATGACAATCCCCTTCTTATATACTCTGAATGTATTTGTCTTGTCTATAGATATTACGCAAAAAGTGAAAAGTCTAAGTGAATTCTTGAAAATCTGCCCACTGTAAGTTTCAACTTGTGTTATTTATAAATTCACTTAATAAATGTTTATTTGTGCCTGTCTACTAACAAGGATTATATAGAGTGGAGATGGGGAATCAAATATAAATAAAACAAAGCTTCCAATCTCCAGGAGTCTATAACTTAATTAAGGAGATTCGTGTTACACACAGAAATACTTTTAACATTAGGTCAAATTCAAAAGTGGTCAGTTATATAAAAGAGGAAAACATGATATATTATAGCAATTGAGAAACTGATCAGATCTAAACTGACTAAGAGGTTTCAGGGAAGGGTTTGGGAACACAATGTGTCATGAACAATAGAGGCTGAGAGGTGGCTCTCTTTTGAGAAACCCAGATAAAATTCAAGTGATTTTGGAGAAAGGTTTTGTAACTGACCCAAACGGGGATTTCTTTTCCATCTTTAGTATTTGTGTGCTTTTACAAGTAAACTCAGGGAGGCTAATGACTATGCTTTTCTCACTCCCTCAGTATGGCTCCAACTACCTCTGTTACTCCCTGCTACTGACTTTCTGCTACATGTTTATGGTTGTTTTGCAGTTTACTCACTAAATCTGATGCCTGCTTTTGCACACCAGATCCTATATCTGATAATCTCAACATAATTCCATACAATGGGCAAGGCAAGACAGACAAAGTGTGGACTGGATCTTTATAGACACCTGCAAGGGCATTCCAGGTAGAAGAAATCGTATAACCACTGGCGTCAAGTCAATACATAGTGAGTGTTTAACAGAAGGTTGTGCGAATTCTGGCACCTGCTGAGTATAACTGTTCCAATTATGCATTCTGGAATTGGGGAAATAACCACAGGACAGGTTTGGGGACCCACTGGGCTCACTGTGAGACAGATCTTAGTTAAAACTCCATTGATCACCTGACCTCCTTAAGACTCTCCTCTGACTTGAGGGCCACAGTAACATTTTGGGTGTCCTGGAATTAGTGTCAGTTTAGAGCCACTGTCTAGTAGTCCTGGAGCGTTCTGATTATTTCCTTTTCCCAAATGCATAGTTACTCTGATAAAAGGCCATAGGCCCTATTGGAGAAGGCTGGGAATCCTGGGAACCGTATATTGCATATCGCTAAGTAAGGAAGTTCCATCATTAGGAATACAGGATATTTTTCCTAAAATCATCTTGAAACGTTAGAGAAATAGTCAATATAAACAATAAGACCAATTAGGAAGCTACTGCACTACCATCATATGAGATGATAAAGATGGTGGTAGTAGAAAAGGTAATTGGGCTTAAAGAAGGGATGTGGAAAACTTAAAAATCTTGGTTGAACATAACCAGATATATGAGGTGGAGAGATGATAAAGAAGGTTTTTAAGTGAGCCTGAATATTTGATGATTGTTATAACTTTTAGTAAAACCAGGTCCTGTAATGTAACAGAAATAGTAGAAAGAAGAGTTCAAATTTTGAAAGTCATTAATCTCTAAACAAGTTGCAGTTAAGCTAAGGTAACAGACATCCAGGTGGAAACGTTCAACATTCAGTTAGAAATGTTGATGTAGATTTGAAGGAATTACCTACATGGCCTCGGGAGTGGGGATGAATAAATTACCAAGGAAAGAATGTAGACAAAAAACAGAAATTGGGCAAAACCCAGAGGACATCTAACTTTAGGAAAACATGATGAAGGGAATAAATCCATGTAGGAAACAGAGAAAGATCAATCAGGGAAACCAGAGGAGAATGAATGTATTACAGCAGACATATCAATAAGGAGAGGATTAAAAAAGGTGATTATTGCCAGGTTAAAATGTGAGAGACTCAAGGATGAAAAAGCATAAAAGAAGTTAATAACCTGTGTAGCTTCTATAGAATACAATGGGAAGAACCTAGATTTAACAAGTTAAATGTATGTAGTGAATTGATGATGAATAAAATGAAGTTGGAAATGTATGCTGTCATTAGCAAAATTCAGGGAATAAAGGAGAAATTATACATCTAGACAGACGACTGAGGGAAGATTTTGTTTGATACATGAGAGTCTTGAGTGGGTTAATAGTTTCTGAAGAAGAATCTAGTAGATAATCAAAACTGAAAATGATGAACATAAGGGGATAATATAGAATGTTTCCTAAGGCAATAATGGAAAATGTTGGAACGAAGAATATGGGTTAAGGGGTTAAGCTCGGAAAATGAAATCCATTTCTCTCTTTGACCAAGAAGGCAAAATAAAAGAATGCATCAAGATATAGAGCAAATATTCATTGGAGGATAAGCACATTGAAGGATTTTATTTAGGACAGTCTTAATTCCAAAGAAATAACAAATCAGGCCATTATAAGTGAGGCCATCAGAATAAGTGAGGAGGGGTTAAGAGTTGGATTGGGGCATACTGAGTAGAAGTTCTTGGGGTTTGAATTAAGGTGCTGTGGCTCCTCTGGTGGACCCTTACGCCTCTTAAGCATCATTTTATTCATGTTAATTCTCCTCTCATGGTCCTAGCGGTTTTGGCATGTGTCAAAGGGATATTCACAATATATTTGAAAGAAAGGTGGGGCATCACACCTAGAAGCTGCTAATGCTGTGTGTCAGAAAAAGGACATGAGAGAAGATATAAACTGAAGGGAAAGACAGTTTCAGATGATATTCCTGTAAGTTTCATCAAGCAGAGAGCAATGAGTAGTAGTACACTCTAATAATTTATACTACAGCAGGAGGTTAAAAAAAATTCATTTTGTAAATAACTAAGAAAAGGGCCTTACACTTTATAATTATACATGTGTTTTTAAAAATACCAATAAAGATGTACTGTTTATTATATATATAATTTATTAATAAAATATGAAAGAATAAGATGAACACTTTAAATAATTCATTTACATTCAATAAAATAATAGTCAGGCTGTCTAAAAGAGTTTCTGTACTGAGCAAAGCTTATCATCCTGAAACTGCTATGACTGGCTCTATTGCCTAGGTCTGCTATTATAACCACCTGAATAATTATTTATACTGTAAATTAAGGATTCATTGAGGTCATGAGTTTTAGGTAGGGTACATGTAATGTTGGATGCTGTGAGTCCAAGCAATAGCACAGCAAGAATGAATGAGGACATTTTTGATGTTTTCTGGTTTAGTGTCTCTGGGCTGCTTATATCTATGGTGTATTCTATAGGGCTTGACTTATTTACCCCACCCCAGGAGACACAATTCAAATGAAATTAGGGTATGTTTTTCCACTACATTTTTATTTTCTGTCCTTTCATCTGAAGCCTAAGGAACATGACATTATAAGTGGAAAGGGGTAAAGAGATGATCAATCATGGCTTTTAAGAGCTACAGAGAAAGAATTTGCTATACCTTTTTGCTTTATATCCAACATCAGCAAAATACAGCAAGTAATGATGTCGGATGCAATAAAGATTTTATTATCATTTTATTGGAATGAACATCCTATCTTATTCATATTTCTACCTATATAGTTCATTTATCCCAAAGTTTAGTAATAAAGTTAATGGCTTTCCACACTTCTTCACATTCCTGCACTATTTTATGCTTTATGCATATATGTATATAAAATGGCAAAATATAACAATCCGAGGATAAACACAACCCAAGATATCAGTTACATAATGATAAATTAATAGGTGCACCGTTTATTATACTTAATCAGTAAATGAAATCTTAATTCACTGTTGACTCTTCTCTCATTTTTTTCCTGCTCTGCTTCCGGAGATACCAGTTCATTAAGACCGACTATAATTGAAAATATAACTAACTTTAATAAGCACCAGCTTTTTGCACTCTGCCTGGCACATTATACTTCTTTATCTAATTCTTACACCACTTCTAGAAGTCATGAGTTGCTTTTCTTATTTCATAAAGAGGTTATAACTTACCTAAGGTCTAAGGAGTGACCTTACAGGGATTCAAATTTAGGTCTTCTGGCTACAAGTGTCCTTTCCACTAATAACATGCTGAGCAGAAAAGAGTACTGAAATATGTTAAAGCTAGTGTTCTTTGTCAACTCACTGAAACACATTTCAATACAAAAGAACTAGCAAAGTGAACCCACCAATATCTTCCTAAATTCTCGAGAAACTACAAAAAAATGGGCAGATTTGGAAATTAGAGGTTTGCCCAAATACATACCTAATAAGTCAAAGAGGAATCACTTTTAAAATAATTTAAAAAACAGTGGCTTCCCTGGTGGCACAGTGGTTGAGAGTCCACCTGCCGATGCAGGGGACACAGGTTTGTGCCCCGGTCCGGGAAGATCCCACATGCCGCGGAGCGGCTGGGCCCGTGAGCCATGGCCGCTGAACCTGCGCGTCCGGAGCCTGTGCTCCGCAACGGGAGAGGCCACAACAGTGAGAGGCCCGCGTACCGGAAAAAAAAAAAAAAAAAGTGACTATCTTACAGATATAAATTCCCAACTTTTCATTGCTTTAGTTTTCTCATCTAGGAAACAGAAGTACCAAATCCCCTTCTCATATATCTCAATGATTAATAAAAAGTGAGATATAAAAGCACTTCGAAAGAAATTTGCTTACCATTAAGGTCATAGTATTATGATTCACAATTATAGTCAGAAAGCTTAAGTTAATTTACTTTAATCAACCTGTCCAGTAATACCTATCATTTTTAGGTAAACAAGACCATGAAATACTCCACAAATAAGAAAAAGAATAAATTATTTTAGTATAATTCAATCGTAAATCCAATTATAAAGGAAACATTTTAAAAAGGCATATTTGATTGGAAAAAACCTCTGATCTCTTAAGTATCCAATACCATCAGAGGTCTAAATAAAGTCAATTTATAAGAAGACCAAGTTTCTATCACTTTAGAGCTTCACAAATTGATATACATTTTTGCTTCCATTTTGAAGACATTACCATACAACGGGAATTTCAATATTTGTGCACAAAAATGTTTAGGGAAGAAAACGTTGGCCTAAAAATAACCACTTTCATCATGAGCTAAGGTTTCTATTTGTTTTCAAACAATGGAAACAAATAGATATAAAAAATATTTGCTATTTAACCATCTTCAAGATATCCAGTTACCATATTTGTTTTCATGTTTCTAATTACTTTTAGGTTTCATAATGATTTCTTAAAACATTCAAACTCTAATCTGGATTTTCAGATTTGAACAAGTAAAAATATTCTGTGGTGAAGTCACTGCTTACTCCTCAATTTTACATGACAAATAATATAAAAAGACATAGTAATCACTTGTTTTTTCACGTTACAAGAGACTCTGTCTAGACTCTGCTCTAAGAATATATTAGGTATGTGTAAAACATGAATATGAACTCTTTCAGACTCTGCCATTTTTACCTGTTAAACTGAAAAGACTATCCTGGACCATAAAAAGTTCACCTTGGTTAAAATCTCTTAAGGGTTGGGGCTTCCCTGGTGGCACAGTGGCTGGGAGTCCACCTGCCAATGCAGGGGACACGGGTTCATGCCCCGGTCCAGAAGGATTCCGGAGCCTGTGCTCCGCAACGGCCGCAACAGTGAGAGGCCTGCATACCGCAAAAAAAAAAAATATCTTAAGGGTTAAATTTGGAAAGTCACTAGGAAATCAGTTTTCCATTATAGGCTTGGCCTGGATTTATAATGAAAGCAATGAAGGAGGTGAAACTTTCTTTGGCAACTTCTCATCTTCTGTTGCATCTTTTGCCAAAGTAAACTATAGGGTAACCAATGATGTTTGTCCAAATTTGTGCCTGGAATTCTTGGTTGAGTTGTTTATCGCTCAAAAGCCCTCCTGTATTTATTCAACAACCATTTACTAAAATCACAGCAGCTATCCAGAACCATGCTAGGTGTTACAGATACAAAGGCAATATTTAACATATGCTCCTGTCTAAGGACCTAACATTCTATTTTATGTGGAGACAAAATGTGACTAAATAAAGAAATAAGCTTTGATATAAGTGCAAGGTAAAGTTGGAGTATTAAGGACTGGTTAATAATAATATAATAATTTTATGGCACTTAAGAGTTTCATAATAATTTTGCATACACTTTCACATGAGAGTTAACGATGGTTTTCAAAGTAGATAAAAAATCACTGGACATATAACCATTTAAAAAAGAAAAATCTGGTACCACTGTAAGAGATTTAAGATGTATCTATCTCTGCTTGAGTGCCTCAAGACATAAAATCAAAACTAAATTATTTAATGAATTAATTGCATTCGAATAGTGGCAAACGTTTGTTAAAGTAAATAATGGGGAAACAATTTTTCTAATACTACAGAATTTAATCACTCACCTATTAAATTATACATCCAATTCAAAATGTATGATTTGGATGGTAAACTTAAATTATAGGTGTCTCCTTGAACTCCTGCAACTGGGATACTGATCACTGGTGGCTATCCAAAGTTTGGGTTTTTTTAAATAGATTGTTCTCAACTTCAAAAGTTGCAGCATAACCCAGATTTTATGGAATGAATCAAGACATATTTAGGTTTATCCCAGATTCTTTGGGAGAAGGAATATCATTCAAATTTTTAATGGGGACACTCAAGAAAGAATGAGGACTTATTTTATTGGATGCATGACCAGGGGAATTATCACCAATGATAGGTGTGACCTATACTAGTAGAACAAATATTCCACAAAGTCAAGGGCTATATCTGTATTCTTCATTACTACTCTTCATTTAGCCCAGTTCCTAGAATACAGTCAGTTTTTTAATAAATACCTTATAAATTAATCGTTTAAGAAAAAAATAGAACACTCTAAAAGTGGATTGGGCTGCTCTGGGGAGTAAAGGTCTCCATGTCAGGAGGACTTCTCATGACTGGATGCCATGGAGGGGATCCAAGCACCCGACAGACATTTATATAGATTCCTTCTGGTCCCTTTGCTATGAGATTCTATGATTGTTTTCCTATGAAAACATGGGACATGTTAAAGTACATCACCTTTTGCAAATCATAAAGGCACCACTTAGTAATTTACTACATCTATGCATTAAACTGTAGTTTTGTAACTTCAAAGAATTAAGTGCTTCTAAAGCATGATTTGCATATTCTGCTGGCAGTGCATAAGCAGTTTCTTAGTAAAGCTCCATAAATCACTGTATTATTGTTATACTCATTTTATAGGTAGCAAAACCAAGGTAGGAAGGAACTGAAAAGGCTCTTACTTCTCAGTCTTAGTCATAACGATTTCCAGGATCTCACAGTATATCCTTCAGTACCCAGATAAAAGAAGTTTCCATCCATACTACTGAGTATAGAAACTCACAATTTTCTTAGTACTAATAGCATACCCAAAGGAGAAAAAATCGACCTTCTACTCAAATGATGTTTAGCTGAATGGAAAGGACTCTAAAGAAATCAGTTACTGCCCATCATCTTTGCTAGAAGAAAATCTCCCAGAGTACAAAGAATGGCTAGATCACAAGTCACTGTTTATTTCATTACCTCTATGTATGTATGTACCCAAAGGCCTAGTCATTGGTACTGATTACTGAGTTCATAAGTGAAATATTAGAAATGCTCCCAATTTATACATACTCAAAAGCTATGGTGGAAAAATGAAAAATTCTAAAACTAAAATATTTTATTTTGGAACTCAGATTCATTTACTTCAATGCCCTGTTGACTGATGCAATTTTAGATTATAATGGGAAGAACAAAGTACACCCTGCCTAAAGAAGTAATAAGTAAGGGACATTTTGAAATAGAAGCCCTAGAGACAAGAAGGAACTTAGGTAAAGGTTTCTGTGTATGTGTGAAAGTAGCCATAAGTAAAATGAACCAGTGTGTTGAAATGTAATTCTGCAATTCCCAGGGCAACATCTTGGGGAACTAAGTTTGCAAGCAATACATCTGAGATACATGTTGGTGTGAGTTTCCAGAAAACCCAGATCAGTCCCAAGAGATTCTTTTTATGGTGTAGTCATAAAATAATGTAGGTTATTTATTATGAGGCTAATCAGTGGCATTCTGAATATTAACCAGAAACCAAACTATTTTGGACCTATCTATAGATACGTCAATTTTTTCCTTCCATGGATGCCATTTTACTTACTCTTCCTGTTTTTAAATATAGCTGGTCCAACTTATCCCAATACAAGCAGAACAAATTCAGAGAATAATAACTCATTGAAATTGAGGCAGTTACGGTCACATTTGTACTCCCTGAAGCTGCCAGTTTCATTCTCCAGAGACAGGTGCATTTATCACATTCACAAGCATAGTAAAATGAAATCATCAACTAAAGAGACTCTGGCTCACTCATTTTCCTCCAGGAAAGCCACCAAACATTTTGAATATTTAAGTAGAGGACCTCCAGCCTCTGTTTTCTTGCGAGAAAGCAGAAATCCAAGAGAAGTTGATGGACAGCGTCAAGATATTCCATGGTACATTCAGAGCTCAGAACAATACAAGTCCTTAAAGACTGCATTAATATGGTTATATACGAAATGATAAATTAAAACCTGGATGGTGGAGGGTTAGAGAGTAGACTAGCATAAGACAAACTTTGGAAAGCTTTTACATTTCAACTGTGGTCTCACTTGGTGTGTAACTCTTGCCAAGTTTTGGTCTCTATGTGTCCTTCTTTCCCTGCCAAAAACAAAACTAAACTAAAAAAATAAGTCATTTTGTTGTTGTTTTAACAATTATAAACTCAATTATTCACTGCATGCTCTGTTTTTATTTCCACATATAATACACACATTATCCTCATACTCTCTTCTGTATGAACCTTAAATGGATTGCCTTCATTGGACAATTAGAATTAATGAGAATTTGAAATGGTATTGAATTAAGTCGTTTTCTTCCTCTAAGACTTGTTGTTTGCTTAAGTGTATTCTTAATCTCATGGGAAAAATAAATCAGCTTTTACAGTAGGTTCTGCTCCTTTCTCTTTAATGTTTCTATTTCAGAAACAGGAAACATTGTACTTTGCCACCAAATTCCTTTGGCTTTGTGCAACTGTGTTCAAGATATTTTGCCTAGGAATCCTCAATTACTTTCCACAACTTCAACAATTAGAAATTGCAAAGTTTAAAAATTTATTATTTCTAGGCACTAATTTAGACACACTGTTTATGCAATATGTACATAAACAGTTTTTGAAGGTAAAATAAATTCACACGGATATACTATGGACAGACTTGATCATTTCTCCTGCATTAGATGAACATGCCAAACTATGTCACTGATGAATTACAAAGGCAACTTCTTGGATGTAACTAAACCACACTTTGTAAAGTGCTGTTGACCTTCTTATAAAAGAAACATAGAAATGTGTATTCTCCACATAACATGACTTACTTACTTAATAAGCATTTTTATACTTATACCCACATAGAATATTCTGTCGTGTACTAAAAATGTGGAAATTAATTTGATGTCTATGAATGATGCCCCAAATATGTCAGGACAAACCTGGGTTATCTTCAACTAAGAGTCTTCCTGCTTTCTAGTCCCGAGTTGGTTCTGACTAATGCTTAGACCTTTAGAAAGACCATATAAAAATAAATGGGAACATCAAGAGTAGTACACTACATAAGCAAACAAAAGTCACTTCTGTTAAGGATTTTCTAAACGTCAAGTCAAGCTTAAACACAATAGACTGCACAAAACCTCACTGCCAAGCAAACACCATTGAGTTTTGAAAATAAGACATTCGTTGTTTATACTAAAGTCACTGAAGTTTCACAGATAAACAGAAAGACTTGCTCTCCAGATTTCACTGATGCTTATCAAAACGGGAGAAGGCAGTGATTACACATTGGAATGTAAAAAGATTAGCTTTTGGGCTCCCAGAGTACATATCAACTCATCAGGAATGACTGTTAATTGGTTACTGTAATGTTTCTGCTCAAATGCTAACACGGCTCCCCTAAAATGTACCAGGTATTATAATAAAGGTACACGTGTCATGAAACTGTTTGAGAACTGATAATTGCCATGGAATGCATGTCTACTCCGTGTCTCCAACAAGCACCATATGCAAATGAGGCTTTTTATTTTGCAGGCTGAAGTACTCCCTACGAACTTTCACAAACATTTATTTTCCCCTCTCCACTGAAACCTCTCAGTTATCTCACTAATAATGCTCCCGATAATGGAAAACATTTCTACTATCAGGACCATCTGTAATCTCTAGCTCATCTACTTCCATGGGAGAATGGTTTGAAAACAATTTTACCCTATCTAATACACTTTAAGCTACCCAAATAACTTTGCCCATCTCATTTCTTGGCTTCCAATACATGCAGATATTGACTATCTACTATTTTTCACATCAAAACATCTACCTGGGTGGGTGGATGGGTTAACCTTAAAATAGTAACTAAGTAAAATATCTTCAAGGGAGAGAGAGCAAATAAGTGCATTTTCAAGTTCAACCAAAGAGCAAGCAGTTTAAAATAGCTTTCCCTGAAACATGAAATATTTCTTTAAAAATAATCTATTCACGGGCTTCCCTGGTGGCGCAGTGGTTGAGAGTCCGCCTGCCGATGCATGCAGGGGACATGGGTTCGTGCCCCGGTCTGGGAGGATGCCACATGCTGCGGGGTGGCTGGGCCCGTGAACCATGGCTGCTGGGCCTGCGCGTCCAGAGCCTGTGCTCCGCAACGGGGGAGGCCACAACAGTGAGAGGCCTGCATACCGCAAAAATTAAATAAATAAATAAAAATAATCTATTCACACAAAAAAAAACGGGTCTGAAAAATAGCCTTCTTCTTTAACACTAGGCTATAGATAATTACAATGCTTCAACCCTCCAAGGAGTCTCTAGCCTTTAATTCATATGCTTGGCATATCATGTCTTTATAATGGCATTCAGAGACACTAAGTTCAGCAGTTTTTCCCTTTCCTTTGTCATTCATTACATTCCAAACATTTGTGTCCTACAATCTACGTAGGGCAACGGGCTTTAAACTATTCTGAGCTCTGTAAAGCCAAATATGACTATACTATAGCAATTTGCTTTACATTTTAAATATTTCACCACTTGATTTGCTAGCAAAAATTTTACCAAAAGGATGGTTCACGATAATGAAATGGTACGGAAAATATGTATTAAAGTCACTATTATAAAGTTTCTGACTTAATAAAACAATGTTAAATATGAACTACATTTATTCCTCTTTTTCCCCAAAGAGAAATCTAAGAATCAAAATATGTTCTGGCATGAAAGGTGAGATTTCCTCATAGACTCATCTCAGAAGTTACCACAGTAAGCTTTTTAAAATGGCCTTTATCTAAGAAGTAAGGTTATATTCCTATCTTCATTGATTTCATATCCCATGCCTCAGTGGTACTGACCAGTTGAGGCAACGATAGGGTCTTTGCATTCAATAATTAACTTAAAGTAACCTGAAGGAAAACAAAGGACTTAATAGGACCCACAAGTGTTGATGCTGCTCTGTGTGTTGTCATTGTGGGTAATGTTGTGTGCTGTTGTTTTGCTGTGCTGCTTATACGGTGTTGTGGTTTGGCTATATTGTTTCTAGTATGAGTAGACAGTGTATAAAAATTGATAGTGACACTTGCCAAGAGATGTGCCAATTTTACCTGAGAGGAAATTAGAACTAACTAATGCTCAACAAGAAAGCAGGTACATAAGGACTTCCCTGGTGGTCTAGTGGGTAAGATTCTGCACTCCCAATGCAGGGGGCCCTGGTGCTGTGATCCCTGGTCAGGGAACTAGATCCCACATGCATGCCACAACTAAGAGTTCACATGCCACAACTAAGAAGTCCGCATGCCACAACTAAACAGGCCACAGTGGAGATCCCACATGCTGCAACTAAGACCCAGAACAACAGGAAGGAAGGAAGGAAGGAAGGAAGGAAGGAAGGAAGGAAGGAAGGGAAGAAGGGAGGGAGGGAGGGAGGGAGGGAGGGAGGGAGGGAGGGAGGGAGGGAGTAGAAGGGGAGGGAGTAGAAGGGGAGGGAGTAGAAGGGGAGGGAGTAGAAGGGGGAGGGAGTAGAAGGGGGAGGGAGGGAAGGAGAGAGAGAAAGAGAGAGCGAGAGAGAGAGAGAGAAAGAGGAGAGAAAGAGAGAGAGAAAGAGAGGAGAAAGAGAGAGAGAGAGAAAGAAAGGGAAAGAAAGAGAGAAAGAGAAAGAGAGAAAGAAAGAAAGGGAAGGAGAGAGGGAAGAAGCAGGTACATAGGCTCTGAACTCTTATGAACACAGTATTTGAAGTTTGCTTATTTTTTGTTTCCTGCAAACTTTGTTTTGGGAAGGTTGAAAGATGAAATATACCACACGTGTTAAAGAATTGTGAAATCTTTTAAGTAAAATCCAATTGATAAGCAAAGGAAATTTAGCAAACATTTAATGAAGCATTTTCAGAAAAATTACTTTGAGGATTCTGACCTAAAGCAATATCCGAAACCTTGATCATAATCTGTCAACAGTAAATAATCACTTTTATAAATTGCAGTCAAGTGAATTTCTAATGTCAGACAGTCTGGAGAAAAGAAGACATTTTTAACTTAAGAATTATATGGAAATTAGAAATAGGTAGTAAGCTGAATACAAATGAACATAGAAAATGATAACAGACTGGTAAATATGGCAAACACTTGTAAGGAGAGAAAAAATCATAACCACAGACCCAGGGGTTACAAACAGAGGTATTGAATGGGACAGTGCTTGGAGTAATACAAGAGGTTTTGCTCATGGCCAAATAAATGAAATACCAATATTCAAGTGGTGGAAGAAACAGGAGACAAAGAAATAACAGGAGACCTAAGAGGACCAGCATAAGAAAAATCAGTAGGGAGTTTAAAAGAATGAGACAGAAATAAAACTATTGTTATCAATGCTGTTGACTCTGATAAATCTTTACCTAAAAATATTGTGTTTTCCTTTTTATATCAGACATATAGACAAATATAGATCAATAAAAATGCTTTCAAGTAAAATCTAAGAATATTATGAGGTTAGGCTTTTTGAACAGGTTAAATCATTACAGAAAATTTTTGTGCCTACAGATGAGGATACATTTGGGATGGATTAGCCAAGTGATTAGATAAAAGAAAGGTGAGATGAGAGTGTCTTTCCTTAATGTTTCTTAGAGAACAGAATGGGATCAGATTTGGTAATAGGAGAGGCATATTAGGCAAAGGACCAGTGATGCAAAAAACTGACAATACTAATTTATGCAAAGAGCACGCAACCCATTCCTATTATATCCACAAGGAATAGTTCAGAATTTAGAGGAGGAAAGTCTGTCAAGTGTTTACAAATTTTAGTGTTATAATATATGTATATTTTAATAATGGAAAGTTTTATAATCCAAACCACCAAAAGCTAAACGTTCAGCGTTCACACACTCAGGCACACATAGACAAACGCACACAACTGCTCTGGAGAGTGCAACAAGATATAAAGCAAGTCAGATGATTTAGGCACAGGTAATTTTAAAATTAAGGCAAAATTCTACAACATGGATGAACTTTGAGGACATGCTAAGTGAAATAAGCCAGTCACAAAAAGACAAATACGACCTGAGTCCACCTACGTAAGGTACCTACAGTAGTCAAATTCATAGAAACAGAAAGTAAAATGCTGGTTACCAAGGGCTGGTGTGGGCGGGGAGGAAGAGGGAAAGGGGAGTTAATGGGTACAGAGTTTCCATTGCAATATGGAAAAGCTCTGGAGATCTGTTTCACAACAATGTGAATCTACTTACCACTGAACTGTACACCTAAAAATGGTTAAGATGGTCAATTAAGATGCTTTTTTTTTTTTTTTTTTTTTTTTGCAATACGCGGGCCTCTCACTGTTGTGGCCTCTCCCATTACAGGCTCCGGATGCACAGGCTCAGCGGCCATGGCTCACGGGCCCAGCCATTCCACGGCATGTGGGATCTTCCTGGACCGGGGCACGAACCCGTGCCCCCCGCGTCGGCAGGTGGACTCTCAACCACTGCGCCACCATGGAAGCCCTAAGATGCTTTTTTAAATCACATTTTTTTTAAAGTTAAAAAAACTTTCGACCAAATTACAAAATTAGTGAAATTTCATTGATGTGTGTGTCTTCTCTCGTTTCCACCCACAACCTCTGCTATTCCCTGCAATAGGCACTTAGATTCCCAACCCCTAATTCATCCCTTGGCTCAAAGCCTTTCTGGTTCCATCAAGGCCTCTCCTCTCTCTGGAAAGTCCCCTAGGATAAGTCCCCTACTCCAGTTTCCCACTACAATTCTTTGCCGTGAGTACAATTCTCTTGTAAACTGATAATCTAATGACTTTTAAGGTACTTATTCTAAAATATGTTTCCTATACTATTTATGCTACAATGAATTCTAAATTGGTGACTCTTCAATTGAATACACCTGTCACAAAGGATTCTTGTAGGAGGTACCCACACCCAAAGCGAAACAACTCAAGTTGACAGAAAACAGGCAGTGGGGAAGTGCTTGTGAGCATTCCACAATACTGAGCATGTGCAGAGATGAGGTGAGACTGGGGGAAGAGTTGGTCAGTTTATTTGGAGGAGAAAGATTTTAAGTTAGACACCCTACTTTGTAGGGGCTAGAAGTTGAAGGCACGCTAGCCATATACCTTCTAAATGTGCATATGTGCGTGTGCGTGTGTGTGTGTGTGTGTGTGTGTGTGTGTTTACCTTCCTGGATAGCCCAGAGGAGCCACTCTTAACCAGTCATTCTGAAGATAAAATAATTTAACTATAACATCAGGAACTCCTTTCCAAACTAGCAGATAAATACCAAGATATTTTAAGAGAAATGTTGTCCAGTCTACTATTCGAAGCAAACAACTTTAAAAGGGGCTGTGATATAAGATAAAATGCATCTCAGGAAGTAATCATATCCTGAAAATAGAATTGTCAGTTTAAATCATTAAACCTTTTCAGTTCATGGTATACTTTTTCATTTCTTTTCTTTTTTTTTTTTAAATGAGATGTGGGATGTGAATAAAAATGTCTGGTGTAGATCCTTTTAATTTATCAAGATCCCTTTATTTTTGCATCATAAACATATCTAAACTATACAGAATAAAATATTAAAAGCCTTCAAAACCAACACTTCAAAACCACTTTTGGATAGATTTTTACCATCAACGATGGTCTTACTAAAATATCCAATTTTTTCCTTATAATATTACTTAGCTTTTTATTATCTTGTAGAACTATGGAGGGATTATAAAAATAAAATGAAAGGCTGGACTCCATTACACTAGAGATAGCTTTGGTCTAGCACAAGCTGTGCCTTGAAATAAATCTAAAGCATTTTATGGTTAAACCAGCAAGAAAGCAGTTTAATTTGCCATTATATCACAGTTTAGTGCAGTCTAGAACAAATGAAGTGATTGAAAATTTTAGCTATATGATATTTATTTTCACACTTCACAAACACACATGCTCAAATGCCATTGACAAATTCCAAGTACACATTAAACAGAGACGGAGAAGAAATGGTTGTGTTAGGCAGACTGTAAGCGAAAACTATTTGCAAAAATAGCATGTAAAGGAACTCATTCTGCAACACACACCTACAAATATTTGTACATTGGAAAGAAAATGTGTAATTAGTAACAAATATGCAAAAAGCTTGGACTATACAGCAAAGAAAATATGTGATTATTTTTGCCTTATCAGCAAAAATAAAAGACAATTTTATTGACAATTAACAATTGTCAAAAGCCAGCATAAGACAATTAATGCCAAAAGCCAGCATCATATAGCTGAAAAAGTACCTGCTTTGGGGACAGACATAGACTTAAAACCTAAGTGTGCTACTTTCTATAAATAGAGCTTCTGAGTCTTTTTTTAAACAAGATAAGGTCTATTTCAAATAACTGTTATGAAGAAAAATTTTAAAGAGCATCTATAAACCAACTAGAGAGGGTCTGGTGTTATTAGTTTCTCAATAAATATTAATATCATTTCCTTCTCCAATTAGATTATTCTTTGAATAATGTGAAATTTCTCTCCCTTTAAACATAGTATACCAAAATACACACTGAAATGTCTCTACAATCTTCTCATTTCAGGATAATTCATTTCTGAAAACCTAGGGGTAATTATTGGACTTTGAAAACACAATTACCACTGAGATTAATGGTACATAATTACTTCAACAGTTAAAACACATGTGGGGTACTTAATGCTCATGTAATTAAAATGTATAACAAAACAAAAAAGAAAAAATAAATTAATGAAAATAATAAGTGATGTGTTATCACTATTATAAACTGAGTTATAACCAGTAGTATTTGATAACAAAGTTTAAATCATAAAACTCTAGATATACACCAAGATTTCTTTCCTTTCTCTATGCTCAGGTGTTTACAAGATGTGGGAAACCCAAATTGGTCCTCTAAATGCTAATACCTTGTTAAACCAAAATAGGTGTATTAAATTAAACCCATTAAGTTGGCTTATCTTCTAATTTGACCAGAAGTATCTGATAAATCTCTTTTCTATAGACTGTCTTTCTTTCTTTATGGAGAATAAAAAAATATAATTTCTCTCAGGATGTACATTCTTGTCCAAACAGCGACAATTCTTGTCCAAATGTGTCCACAATATCCCAAGGAACAAAGCTGTCAAAATGTGCATTCATTAACCCCTTCCTTTGGCCTGGCTGATTCCCCCTTCCCAACCACACCTGAGAATAGTGAAAAAGACACAAGAAGCAAGAATAAAATTGAGTGTTATATGTAAAAGAAAGTTCTTAACTTGATTTTAACTCAGTTTCATGTCTCAGACACGATCTGGTAATTATTGATCATGGAACTTAATTATTAAATATATAATTTTGCTCACTGTTTATAATAAAGTAAGCATATTCTGGCTTCTAGGTAGAGGTAGTTGAAGGCTCCTCTTCATTTTTTTTTTTTTAAAGAAGATACAAAGGCCTAGAAAATATAACTTGATACTGGCCCATGATCAGAGAGCTAGGGAGAGAACTGAAAACTACAGCTATGTCCTTTTGCTCAGTTTATTTCAATGTCTCAGTCACTAAATTAATTGAACTGGGAACAAAGTAACATACTGAAACTCACTCAAGCTACTTTGTATCATAATGTTCACAACTAACATACATTTATAGGGATTGTTCTAGTGCCTCCCTCAGAGTGGGTTAAAGGGAATGAGAATATCCTGCATTTGATATGGTCTCCCTTGTGGGCTTCAATTTCTTCATATGAAAACTGGGCTTCTAGGTTTACTGAAAGAATGTAAGTGTGCCACTAGCACTGTGTTTGCCACGGGTAGGTGCATAGTGTAGGCTAGTTCTTCTCTCTCCATTGTGGAAATGAAATCACTCAGTGAACAAATGTATTTTCGTTATTTCATATGTTATTTTAAAGTGTGTAGATAGTAAGACCTTATTCAGTAATTATGTGGTTATGTTTCTGGAGGTGGAGAGGGATTTAACTTTTCGTGCCATTTGAGGGGTAAATGGAGGCACAAGATAAAGACAACAGACCCATATGGGAATTGAACCTGCAACCTGAGTCATATCAGAAATGTTTTTCAATACATTTAGCCACCTCAACACAAGCAGCCATGTTAAAACATTCCCTGACTTTATTTTAAATGATGATTTTGAAGACAGGTATATACTAAATGAGCTTGGACCGCCTCATTACCAAATAAATATATTTTTTGCTAGTTGTGTAATTTTGTAAGTGGGACTCAGTTGTAATATTGGATGGATAATGAATTAGCAAAATGGACAAAAACAGGATGACGGCCAAAAGTTTAGTCGTCCAAACCTCTTTTTTTCCCCCCAAATATGTCTATTCTGGATGAAAATCTTCCTTAAATGAATTACATACTTTTTCTTAAAACTGATCAAACTACAGAACCTAATGTAACATTTCCTTAATGACCTGTGGCCATCAGGAGTACCAATTAGTGCATGGTGATGCCCTTAGGGATTATAAAAGTTTGTAGGTCTGTTTACCCTTATTAAATGGCTCAGTTCTTGTGCTTTTTGAGTTTCTGTGTGGGCTTTTTATAGATTTTCTGTCCACAACCTTGTTGTCACTTTTCTCTGCTATCATTGTGCTGGTCCTAACAGCCCCAATCCCTTTTCTAATTTGCTGCCTCCTAATAGGCAGTGGTTTTGGCAAGCAGATCAGTTAGCTTGTTAAAATTGTCAGTAAAATCAGATTTTGTAGATTTCACTCATAAGAGAAAAAGTGCATTTGCTTTGTTGCATGGACTTTGTGGGTTGTAATTGATTGTGCATGTTTTATTGTTTAAATCTTGCTTCTCAGCTCTGTCAAGAGAGGTAGGCTCCCAGACAGCTGAATCCTGAGAAGGTGGGGTGTTAACTGTCTATTAAGTAGAGAGGCTGCCACATCTAGATCAGGTATGTTATGCAGACAGGTTAAGTCATGTCTGGAAAAGGTGGGGTGCACATCTGGAGAGAGGCAATAAAGGTTTTCAAAGTTAAACATTATCATTAAAATAAAGAACACTCTGAAATTTGATGTAAAAGTCACTAAATTGCACAAGTTGTTGCATCTGAAAAATATTGCCGTATTCCATGTTATTCTTACTTCACCTAAATGTCTTATATTATTCACTGCAACCTATCCTGTTTGCAAACGTAGGGGGAAAAAAAAAAAACAACGGTTATTTTTAGTTGATTCCATCCAGGCAGGAAAGTGCCCCACTACTTCACAGCCTAAAACAAACAATTATTGGTGATGGTCTCATTAGAAATTGCTTTCCATGGGGCATAATGAGTTTTTTTTTTAAGAGACTTAGATACATGAGACATATGAACTAAATTGTGCTTGCCTGACATAAGCTGAATTTAAAGCTCTTGCAGAGATTACCACCCTTTTAATACCTTCGCCTATTTCTTTGTGTCACAAAGGCTGAATTTTTAAAACTTTTGAACAGCAAAAGCAATTTATACATATAAAAATACTTGGAGTGCCCTAGGGATTGTTCATGTTGCAGAGAGTTGAAAGAAGAGTTTGATTTTAAGTTTAAGCTTCAAACATTTATGGCCTAAATGTGGATGTCATTCTGAATTAAGCCTCAAACTTTTTTTTTTTTTTAAATAGGCAAGCAAGGGTATCATTTCTAAGATGAGCTATAAAAGCGGGAAGCAAGGCCCCATTTACTTGCATTCATCAGAGAATTTTTTCTCCCTAAAGAGAATGGAGTTCAACTGACGATCCCTGTTCTCCTTCTAATTCAGGCACTTGTGTTCCTCTTCCCTGAATCCCCTAACCATTTCAATCAGAAGAAAGATTTTCTTTTCCCTCCTGCTGCTACCAGATATGTCGGGCAGCTGATGTAAAATCATTGCCACATGACAGCAACTGCTCAAAGCTGCACTTCCCTAACTCATGAGTCAAGGACACCAACTAAATGTTATAAAAATCCTTTTCAAGGCTCCTATACCCCTTGTCTCTCCCTTCACACCCTGTGTCGTTACACAAACATATCCTTTTTAAAAGCCTTTGACAAGTTTTCTCCTTTCTCTACCTATTTGGCTGTTAATGAAGCCTGAGCCACAGCAAATAGCCTATAGCTTGACTCATCCCACCTAGGTCTCCCTGTATGTGGTTCTCCAAAGTCCAGAAGATAGAGGATTAACCTGAGGCAGTTGCAAAAAGTGTGTCATTAGTATCACCTTGTGCCCTTTGCTCCCCTCTCTCTTGCTTCCCTAATCACTCCAAATCTTCATGTAGCTTGCTGCTTTTCCCAGCCTCCTAAAAACAGCTTTCCACCCGGGCTTCTCCCATTAGGAAAGATCTAAATGTCTTAAGACAGTACCTTCTATCAAAAATTTGGTTTTGGTTCTCATTTCTTCAGGCCTATAATGTGTCTATTCACTGACAAAGGAACAGAAAAAGAAAAATCAACTAATTATTATATGTTAAAAGAGAAAATAGATTTTTATGTCACCACTCCCAGGTAATGCAGATGTGCTATAGCAGGGGTTATCTAGCAATGTAATATTTTAATTAAGGCTCTGATCAGGGAGGAAATTTTTAAGGTCACTGGCAAGCCATTGCTGCAGAGTGTTGTGTGTGTGTGTGTGTGTGTGTGTGTGTGTGTGTGTGTCCCCATGTACGTCTCTGTGTGAGGTAGCTGACATGAGGCAATTCGGGTAGACAAATCTAAATGTAGTTTGCAATTCATGCAGCATAAATGGAGACTTCATTTTAAAATACAGATCATGGTTTTATATGAATGATCAAGTCCATAAAAAAATACTGACTACATCGTTTTGTCTTTTGTAATTTTTCTATAAGAGCATTTGGGATACAATATCCATCTGTTGTTTAGCTAGCTCTATCTACATCAGTACTAGAACTGATAGCAAGGATGTCTGAAAAGAAATACATAATCCACAATCTTATAGTGACCCACATTTTCCGGGTCTATGCAGACTTATGAAAAATTCTCACTCTTAAATTGCATGACCTGAATTCCATAACAACTCGGTCACAGCTTCCCCTGAAAGAATTCTATGATGCCCTGCTGCTTACCTCAACCGCACATCCTACCCTCTTCCCACCAACAGTGAGGAGTCTCTATTCTCTGAGCGTGGTTCTCTTTTCTCCAACCACCCATTCATGTGTTTCATACTCATCAGTTTATGTTGCCTTCTTGCATCTGACTTATAAGCCTCCTGAAGACAAGGTTTCTATTCAATTTATCTTAAAGCATTGCAAGATATGCATGGTATAGTGTGTGTGTATGTGTAATACTGTGTCTTAGGACTTCCAAAGGTATAAATTGTGGAGGGAAGACTCATTAAAAATGAACCAAGAGATACTATTACTTTTAATGCTGTTTCATGAAATTTCTTTATTCCTCCAGTGCAAGCCCACTTTTGAGATCCCATACTAGATTTTACTCCCATAATTAGAAACTGCTTTTATAAGTAGGAAGAATCCTTGGTTCTTTGGAGCATATTATAGTGTTCAAGAAAAAACTATTTAAATCAAGCAAGTTGTCTCACAGACCAGTCATTTTATTTCCAGAGTGTATAACAGGAAAATCCTTTAAAATCCTCAAAAGAGAGTCTCCTTTATCCTTATAATTGGAGTGTTACTAGTATATAGACATGTTACAAAGTCAATTCAGGACAAGTTTTCTGAGTTAACTTCTGCCAAAGTATGTGAAAAAAGAAAATTTGCTACTGTACAAACTCTAGAGAACAGACAACATAAGACCAGATAACAGTATTTCTGCAAATGGAAATTATTAGGGATTTCAGAGGGTGAAGGAAATTTTACATTCTAGGGAATCAGTGAAACCCTTAAGGGCCTTTTCAAAGAGAAAAGCATATAAGATACCTGGCTGAGTGCAAGACAAACAACCCTCAGTGTATTCCTGCCAGGGGATCATTTCATTTTATTCTTCAGATAGATACATATATACTATATATATAATATATATGTATACACATATATATTTTCTCCTGATAAGAAATGTGTTTATATTCTTTCCATTAAAAAAATCTTTGGCCCAAATGAGGTGTTTTGAATCTTTTCCTTAAGAAACATGTCTCATTTTCTTACATCTGGAAATAGAAGAAAATGATCACTTGGGGTGGGAGATGGTGAATAAGATGAGAGTAAGTCTTAGTAATTCTACAGAGAGACTAACCTGGTTGATAAATCAAAAGCACTGAGCAAAACACTAAGAATATGCACATTTTTATAGATACAGAATTGAAGCTTCCATGATGTCCCAAAAGTTTCCTCAACTCTAGCATTGACTTAAAACTCAGAAATGCTAATGAAAAAGGAATTGTAATTTTCTCCTATATATCTAGCCAACATAAAGACTTATGATCAGACTAATTTCAGTTATAGGTGACCAATTTAAAAAGTATAATTACAAAGTGATATTTCTGAAAGAGCAGTTTTCGATTTGTCATAATTGTCGTCTCAGTGACTACACTGATCAGATATCCAAATTTCTTGCTTTAGAAATTTAAACAAAGTTACCTTATTTTAATTGGATTGAAGCCAAAAAGAAATAAAGGTAAATATTTAATTTCTAGATTGTTTACCATGTTGATATCATATAGGCAGCACACAATCTTAAACATGAACCAGAAGAAATGTACATCATCCTATTGTCAAGAATATCTCTAGTTTTAAACATCCTGTTTATATAAGTTTCCTGTTTATATAAAGATTTTTTTACCTCATTCTAATGAACTATGAATAAGATTTAAAAATTATTTTGTGTTCTTTTAATATACAGTATTTTTTAAAATCCTAATTCACGGAAGATGTAGTAGTACAAACAACTGAAGCAAAATATGGAATGCCAACAAAGGAACATATACTTACCTATTTGATTAAATTGTACACAGAGGATAGGATTACAAATATTAATTTTAAAAAATAAAATTGGAAGACAAAATATCAGTACATTAATAACACTGTTTTGTGAAACTTCTGTGAAACTTTCCTTTTAGTTACAGATATCTACTGAAAATATACACAAGTATTGTCAGGATCACAGTGTAAAATATGTTTCTTACTGAGGGTCACAATCAATGTTTAAGAGCCACTTTAATTAGGTTACAATGTAACATACTTTCAATATGCTAATTTCTAGACTTGTTTATATGAAATTCTATAATGAGGCGGGAAAATGACCAAGTCGCCTTCATATATTAGACATTTGTAAACAATGAGACAACAGTCTATCAGCTTTGTAATTTAAGTGTTAACAGTCTTTGGCAGAAAAGAGATTATACTAAGCAGAAAAATATGACAGGCTTTTGAAATGTAGGATTTGTTACTCATAAACTATCATTCTTTTATGTAATGTTTTGACAAACTGGAAAAAGAATTAGGAAAATTCTGCAGATAATATAGCTCACACCTTTCATCAATTTCTCTAGGCATCTGCTACTTAAGGGCCATATGGTTTAGCAGAATTCAGAGGTTCCCACTGCCATCACAGCACTGGAAAAGCATCAAATTCATGAAAATATGTTATTTAAGTGCCTTACATATATTAGAAACATTAGTTCATGTCCGAAGAACATCTAGTGTTGCATGGTAAGCACTAGGGATACTTGAAGATTAAACTAGTCACTGAAAGTTAATCAAAATTTATCAGTATCCTTTTAGAAGATAATTGGGGTGATAAATAAGTTATAACTCAAACATTGCTTGAATCCAACTATGGACAATCTATATTTATTGTAGTGATCAGGGAAAAATATGCTACATGTACCATTTTATTATTTATGGGGTTATATTGATTTTTTTAAATGAACACTGGTTTCCCATGCTTCTAAATAGAGAACTATCAACAAGCGTATGCAGAAAGAGTTGCATTGTTTTCATATGCAAAAATGACTGCATTTTCCTGACTTCCCAAATCATAGAGAATAGAAATTTATACAGTGAGCTATGACAAAACATTCGTTTATCTTATCTGTTTTATTATACATGTGTGTGTGTGTATGTGTGTGTATTATCTAAGATATTGTTATTGGCTACTCCAACCCTACTCTAGGGTATTTGTATTTTAGTCAATTTAGTCTAAAGGAAAATAATGACAAAGTTGATTTTATTCAATCAATAACTATACCTTAAAGGCATTATAATTTTAGTATTATTATTAAAAGTGAAAAAAAAATGTTTGGAGTTGGAGTGAGACTCAAACAGGATCCTGAATTGAATTTCTTTAAAAAAACTTGATAAAATTGTGAGAACTTATATTCTTCATAAAAAAATGAGAAGAGTTTGCTCTTTTTAAATTATTGTAGTTTCTGTTCTGAAAAGCCCAAACAAAACTGATCTGATCAAAAGTCAAAAGATGAGATAAATTTGGCCAGACGGATGGATGGATTCAACCACACATTCATACTGACCTTCTTTCTCTATCAGGTAATATAGAGAATTAATAATAATAATGGCACAATAATTCCTAAAGCACATTCCACATAACCAGAGATGAGCTGTTGATCTAAAGTAATTGTGATGAACTTAACTACATTCTAGATTTAAAAGGCTTGCTAACAAATTTCATCACTTAAAAAGGATTATAATTATGTCACTCTGTAGGAATTTAACTTCCTTTCACTGAAGAGACCGTAATGCAAACCACATAAAACATATAACTTAGATACAACATACAGACATAAGTGCAGATGTAATGCCAAATGAGATGCTCATAATAAGGCCAAAGGAATGTACTATATGCCTCTAAGGAATAAACATTTGGAACATTACTTAAATGAATCCTAGGTAAAGGGAAAAATATTATGAAGGGTTATTTTATGAATAGTTTACTAGTTATCTCTCTGTGTATTATATGCTATATGCATCCATCCATCCAAATAAGTGACTCTACCATCATTATAGAGACTTTAGTTGACCCAAAGTGATTCAGATGCAAATTTCTCTCCCACTGTCAATGTCAATCGTATCAGTAGGAGACAAAATCCACACAACATTTCTTGGGTCTTTCCTCTACTTTATTGTTTCCAATACCACTCTGCCAGTTCCAGCTCTTCTATCCCCATCATAATCCAGCACAAACTCCTTCTGTCTCAGGTCTTTCTCTTTTTTTTTTTAATGGAAACTCAGTTGACTGATATAACTAAACCACAACTAAGGCACTCTCCTCCCAGTGGCCTTTCCACTTAAGTGTAACCTTCTCCCCTTTACAACAGTGTCTAACCTGCCCTTCTGGACATAATCACCTCCCAATGTCCAGCTCATACTCTAAACTTCTAATAGAAAGAACTGCTTACAAAACATTTAAACTTTTTTTTTTTGCAAATTGTGTGCTTTGCCCAGACTGCATGCGCTTGTACTGGAAAGCTTAGTTTGTCAAATCAAATCTGTTCTTAAAATCTCAAATTCAATTTCCTTTATGAAGTTTCTTTCTGAATGCTTTATTAGGGTATGAGCTTTTTCTCATTAAAACCCCACAGCCCTTTTTTTGTACTTCTCCTAAGGTACTTGTCATTGTATTTTAATACAGTGAAGGTACATCATACAGCATTTAAATTATGAACGTTCAAATAAACACATCAGCTCTAACATAGGAAAAGGGTTTTTTCTTTCAATTAGTGTCTTATTTTCTGTTTTGCTTTATTTTGTTGTTTGTTTTTGGTATTAAGACCTTATAAGCAATCCAACAACTTATCTGGGACCCAACCAACCAAACAGCACTCTGGTGAGGAGACAATGCACTGTACTGGACTTTCTAAAAGACAGTGGGACATGTCACATGTCACAAAGCCAGGCACACAGTAATTCATGGGCAATGTATGTAATTTTAAAAGATAAATTTTATGATACACGACTTTCACAGTAATCACTGACTTTGGGACCCAACTAAGAGTCTACTTATTTACAGTCATATACATTTCTGTTTCATTACTTTAATGGTCATATAATCAGGGGGATTCATCTTTGAATGCCATTGTGTCCTTAGTGGTACCTTACACATAGTTGGCACTTCACGCGTATTTTCGTTACTTTGAATAAAAGTAAGCCTTTCTAAAAGGCCACAAAATCTCACATGGAAAACAACCATGGAGATCAAATAGTTTACTAATTATACTTTAAAAAAAATTGTACAAAGGGACTACTTTAGAACTTGATTACAGAGCTTATAGGTTTTGAAAAGCTTATATAGTAAAAGAGCTCTTCACCTCTTGCCTTACTTCACTTTCTAACTTGAAAACTCCTTAAGGACAGTAATAATATCATGTATCTTGTTATCCACTGAATTGTTGTAATACGTCTTGCATTAATCTTGCAAAAGATAACAGCTCTATGACATGCTTTCAGAAAAACCTCATCAATCAAGACTAGGCAAATAAACACCAAAATAATAATAATATTGCAGAAACAATTGGCTATTTAACTGATTGTACCTTTAAAAACTGAGCCTAGTATAGTGGTCTGGTACATGTTCAGTGAACTCAATTTAAGTATGGTTGATTAACAGAAAGATGAAATGAGACACTATGCCTTACAGGGGCATACAGAAGACACAGGAAACTCCAACACACAACTTCTTTTCAGCTGCAAAAGCACCATGTACCCCAGAAGGTGAAGAGCACAAGCGAGTCTAGAAGCTTGTAACTCAAAAGATAGCTGATCAGACAAGATCAGATGTGACAGCCACACTAGTAATAGCCTTTCTGGCTGTGGCACTCTCAAATCCAAAGTGAAACCAAGTCCATAAAAAATCCACTTGCTTTTATTTTGCTCAATTTCCACCCCCCCCCTTTCTCTCTAACTCTCCCATCAAGTGTTCTAATTTTGGAAAGTCGCTGTTTCAGATTAACTCCACAGAGGGCCGAGTTTTGTCACTCTGCAATCAGCAACTCAAGCAGTCATATCACTTTTGTTCACAGCTACTATGTCCATTCCAAATTGGCCTGGGATATTGAAAAACAGCATTGGAAGTAATGCTCATGAAAAAAAAAATGTCCTATTTTCCCTTTGGCTTTTTAAAATTTCCCTCTTCGGCATTTTGATTATCTATTTCATTTCAGATCTATAGCTTGTTTTGCTTCAGAAAAGGATTTCCCTATTGGTTGTGTCTGTAAGGCAAATTTTAGGAGGTCGAGGTCCAAAAACTCCCCTGTGAGTGATAAAATCTAACCCTCGGCCACTGCAGGAAGTTTTAAACGTGAACATTACATTTTATTTCAATTGAATTCTCATTTAAACCTTTAGTATAGGATAACTATGGCTGGAGTTTGCAACTATTATAATCAGAATGCTTGGACAGATGGAAATATTTTAGCATTAAATTTGAACCTCCTATTTTAGCTTTGCACTATCTGATCCAGAGATAAGTGTTACAAAGATACAAGCTATATAAAGGTGAACTATATTAGGGCTCCACCTCAGGTCTGTGTCACATTTAAAGAAACATCAGGCTAGCAATTTAATTTTTTCTTAGTTTCTCAAAGAATAATCTAGGGAATTTTCTATTCATAAAACAAAGTAAACCCCCCTGAAATCTGACTTCCTCATCTCTTTGTAACCCATATGCCTAGAGATGTGCCAAATTCCTTCTCTCCTATCTAAACGTCTCCGAACTTTCTAGCCTAAGCCACTTGAGTGATGTACAACAGTGTCTAACCTGCCCTTCTGGACATAATCACCTCCCAACGTCCAGCTCATACTCTAAACTTCTAATAGAAAGAACTGCTTACAAAACATTTAAACTTTTTTTAAACTACCTTACCCATCCCCCATCCACCTTTTAATCAATTCATTATTGCTTCTCCACAGCAGGTTTCCCATTCCAGTGTAAGTCAATCTCCCCTTTCTAACATCTCTAATTTCCTACTGCACAGTAATCTGATCAATTTCACAAAAAAGCAAAAGCCAAGTAGGTAGAAGGTAGGGAAGGCTGATAGGATGTAAACACTCAATGATCAACTCCTCCCTAACCTACCACATCCTTCCCACTTAAATTCTTTGGTTAGAGCCATCTTACTTATGCCTTGGAATCACCTGGAGAACTTTTTTTTTTTTAAATGCAATGCCCAAGTCCCTCCCCACCCCCAATTAATTATTCTCTGGGGTGGAGCCCAGACAATTTTTAAAACGTATTCCAAGTGAATCTAATGCACAGCCAAGCCGAGAAACACTAGAATGGTTTGGAGATTTGTTGTGTTCCACAAAGGAGGGCACCAGATTTTTTTCTAAAGGATTTGCACGTAGAGGAATGGTGGTGGCAGTACTGGGGAGAAGAGGGGACGGATGGTGAGTCATAACTGTCTTGGGCGGGCATCTGTTGGCATCAGGATTTAAGGTGAATGAGTAAACTAGAAAAATCTGTTATCTGAGTCCCCTGTGCACTTTAACTACCATTAGATTCAAGGTCAACCCCCATGTCTCTGACTAGCACACCCTGAGCAGGAAAAGCACCGGTTAATTAGGCTACCCACCACCATACCTAATCCCAGGGTCTCTGCCATAAAAAAAGAAAGGTTTGCTATTCACTGGATTCTTTTCCTCATAGATTCAGGTTGCAACTAGATGATCCTCTAGCAAACACAGGGCTATCTGCACCCCTACGTAGAAGGACCCACAAAAAATGAGAAGCCGATGGCCAGTTACAACAGTTCCCCTTTGTATCTGACACTGTTAAAGGAAAGCTGTTTAGTTGGTCACGGCCTACGAACAGTACCCGGGGTTTGCTGCTGGAGTCTCCTGATGATGGCTGAGGTGCCCCCTCATCCACACGAAACAGTATCTGCCTTGTCAGGAAACAACTATCAAGAGATGGAAGCCCATCTGTATTTATACAGTTTCCTCCCACTTTAAATATGAACTCTGTAACTCGGTCTTAGTATTTTTAATTCCCCAAATAACTCAATGTTTTCCCCATTTTCTTACTCAAAATTGATTAGCGTCACAACATTAAGAATTCAGGTAGCCCTTAGGTTTAAAATAGATCCTAAAATTACTATATCTCTAGCTATGTTAATGACTACACATGAAAGGACTCTAGCCATGATGAATGTTTATACAAACTGCTACACCTTTCTCTGAAAGACTGTTGAAATCACTCCTTGCTCAACATGTAAGTACCATATCTTGTCGATATGCAAATAGGCATTCAACATATGAATGCAGGCAAACCATCTTGCCCTCTAGAGTTTCTGCGTTAGTAAAGCAGGTTCTATCACAAAACAGAAGCTGGGTATCTTTCAGATCACAAATGATCCCTAATGTTGAACTACAGACCTTCACCTTGTTGTATTCGCCTGCCTTTGATACCATTTCTAGACTGTTTAAGTAGCATGCTCTAATCAAGACTCTGAGTATTAATTTTCTGGGCCTCCACGAGGAACTCCACCAAAATTTCCAAAGTTTCTAATAATAAATAGCCAGTGTCAGCAGTTCTAAAGCAAAGAGAGTAGCAGCCAATTTCCCAGGGAATCTTCTGTCACTGGAGCGAGCAAATGCCTTGAATTAGCCTAAACATAGCTACCGCGACATCTATTATCCACAAAGGGCTCCAATTTAAGAAAGTCTATGTCCATGAGGGTTGAGTTTCAAACATGTTGCTAGTTTTCAATTTCATAAGGAAGCCCATTATGTCTCTGAGTGGTCTCCACCGTTCCCCTGCAGTAGTATTCCAAAAAACATAAAAGTTTTCTAGGGTAAATTTTTACCCTTCGGACCATAAGTCTAATGAGATTGTAACCAACAAGAAAATATGCTTTTGGGTATTGACTCTGTCTGAAATACAGCTGGGTACTGATCTGTAATCCTGGCCCCCAAAATGTAACCCATATTATAGTTAGTCAAGGGTCCTCACAGTCTCCTGTTAGCTTAAGTCAAACAGGCAAAGATATATAGAAAGTAATTTGAACACTTGATAATATTTTGAGAGGATTATAAGGGTGAATCCTATTCATAATGTATTGTTAAATTTCTGAAGTAAGTTTCTTCATCTTGTACAGTGCCCAAAATACTTCTCCCTCTCAACTCCCCTTAAACTCTCTTCAAACAACCCATTTGGGCTCTGTACTTGTCCAGTTCTTCTCCACCTGGATTCACTGTTTTCAATGGAAGAAACAGCAAGGCCTAGACTTATAACTATTCTCACATGAAGTGTTTTTACTTTCGAAAGAAAAATCATTGCATCCAATCTATAGATGACACACATATACAAGTACAGACTAAAGTGAGGCTTGATAGACCTCAAACTAATTGATTATTACCTATTTTAGCATAGATTAAAATGTCAAATATTTGTTGAGAAATTTCTACATGCCAAGTAGTGAATATAGATTAGCTCCTTGATTTTAACATATTTTGGAACGCATTGCTAAGTTGAGAAAACTGTGTTACACAAAGTCCAGGAAAGTAGTATTCCTTTTCCTGATAAAGGATATGGAATAATCTAGATTGAATGTTATGGTTTATGATTGGTGTGTCTTAACGTTAAGCAGAGCTGTGCCACTTTTAGATATCTGGAAGCAAGACCAGTACCTGATTCAAGCAAGTAAATTAAGTGAATAAAATCCAAGGATATTATTCAAGCACTTCCCGTTGGAATGCAAGAGATGAAAAAGTGATTTGCTATAAGGTACCTATTATTTCATAGAAAACCTGTGTTACCGAACTTTTGAAAGAATTATGATAGTCCCAATAAACTCAGTTGAATGTGTGGGTGTGTGGGTGTGTGTTCAAAAGATTAAAATAGTTACCAATCTTTAAGTCAATCCTAGGTTCTATACAAAGTGTGCTCTCCCCTTGGAGTTTATGCTTGACAGGGTAGTTCATATTTCCTAATTCCTTTGGCCCATATTGGTCATCAGAGAATGTATATAACAGGGAATTTTCTTGCTTCAAAAAATTGGAATGGATTCATTCAGAATTTAGTTCACTTGCATGTTTTCCTGGGCTGGTATGTTTAATAGCTAATATAGTCATATGACAATATCATAACTGACCAATAAATAATGCATTCTACTCAGAAGTTCATGATATTTGATGCTTTTATGTAAAATACAATGAAGCGACACCTTACTTTATCTTTAAATCTGTAACTGGTAATTGTGTACACTATATTCATTTAAAAAATAGATCAGTCCAGTTCAAGTAAATTTCTTCGCTTAAAACTCACCTAAAAAAGCAATCATAAAACATGTTTTGAAGTAAACTCCTTGAGGATAATTCTCCAATTAAAAATATTTTCTTTAGGATGAGGTCTAAAATTGAAGTTCTGACCAACACTGTCATTATAGATTCTAAGATCCAATTTTGTAAAGAGATTGCCTTAGGAGTTTGGCTAGATTCCTGTGAGGTAATTGCGTTACACCTTCCTAATTTTTCACAGAAGTTTCAAGTGAATAGTTTTCTTCTTGTACTCTAAGTAGGAAATGCTACCAAAACGCAAGCAAACGAAAACTTATGCACGTGAATATAGATAGATATTTGGAAATTGTTGGAAACACCATTGGCCTTCATGTGAAAGAAGATGGCTTCCAGGAGAGAAGAATATGACATGGAAAAAACACTGTTTCAGCCTTCTGATCAGTCTAGGTGTTAATTTTCATCCCCACAAATTTTCCTGTACCCAGTGCTCATAAGGGAAATGAAGATGATTAACTCGTGGACGTAAACGGCTGATATTAGCTATTCCATGGCAATGGCATTTTTAAAAAGGGTATAAAGCACTTATACTAAAGCTGTAATATTTTATATAATGAAATTTATATAAATTATAGAAATTTTATAAAGTGTATAAAATAGTTGATCACATAAGATATAACATAATAATCTCAAAACTTCTGAAATGTGCCAGAGGGCTCTCTAATGTGGTCTTCTCATGAGGTAAGCTCTATATACAGAGGACATGGAATAGCAAAAATAAACAAGAAATTTTTAAGTACTATTATAGAGCACACTTAGATTTGCCATACTTATTTGTGCAACTTGGAAGACAAAAGAAAACTATGACCCACAGGTCAAATCCAGCCTGTGGCCTGTTTTGTATGACCCTTGGAGATAAGAATGGTTTTACAAATGTTTAAAGGGTGTAAAAAGAAAGAAAGGAAAGAAGAATATAAATGGTGACATATGTAGCCTACAAAGCCTAAAATATTCTCAAGCCCTTTACAGAAAAAATTGCTGACACCTGATTTAAGTTTCAAAAAAAAAAGGCCCCCTGAATGATTTGAATGGATTAATGATGTTTAATTTGGTGCAGAATTAGAGAAATCCCATTTGAGTTTCCTCTGTATTCTCAGGTTTATGGAATGATTAAAGGCCTGAGACCTCTTTAGCTGAGTCAGGTGAGACCACCTGGAACTCTAGGCCTCAGGCCAGGTCTCTTTAAGCAGAATAGCCAAGAGAAGCCTAGCTAGGTCTGGCAGCAGAACACTGAGCCCATTACAAGATACAGTGGGTTCTGCTACCATAAGCACCCAGGGGAAGGCCAAGCACATTTTCAGCAGCTCTTGCTGCTAAATAGGAAAATATACTTTCCATATGCCAATCAAGACTTTGGAAAAGGTTGCCTCAGCCACATGCTCAGAAGTGGTTTTTTTTTTTTTTTGAGCATCAAACAGGATATATATCCTGTCCTTGCTATACCCCATATTCAACATCAGAAGATAGTCTGTTATGTTTTTCCTTTCTTTTTTTAGCCATTACACCATTCAGCTGCTTTCATTTATTATAATAATGAAGTCCAATTTCAGTGTGGTGAAATGTAAAAGGAAAAAAAAAACAAACTTTAAGCCCAAATAACCTTCAGCGCAGCCCGATATTACTTCATCAAAAGCCTGTGAATGCCCCTTTGTACACATCTGGAGCAATTTCTTTCTTTTATATACATCCAGCTTAGAGAGGGATACTTTCCACATTTCAGGTCTATTAAGCACATCATGATACTCTTCCATGGGAGATAAAACTGACCACATCCTTTCTAACTCCAAGGACCCCTGACCAGCATCAAGAAACTTAAAAGAATATGAAATTTTAACAAATATTGATATGCATTGCACTATTAATTATAGGAATCAATACTGCAAACCTATATGACCAAATGGAAGAATTAGTTAATGTATAAAAGTAATATTTAACTTGATACATTGTTTGCAAAGCTCTGATAAAGTATCTAAAATTAAAATGTAAACTAAAAATACAGTTTAAAAATGACGTCAACTATGCAATTTTTAAAAAAGCAGAGAAACAGACTAGAAAGAATGTTATGGGCTGTATTGTAACCCCCAAATTCATATGTTGAAGCTCTTATCCCCCCCAAACTCAAAATGTGACTGTGTTTTAAAGATAAGGATGTAGAGATGATTAAATCAAAATGAGGCCATTAGGGTGGGCCCTAATACAATCTGACTGGTGTCCTCCATCATAAGAGGACGAATTTTGGACAAAGAGACACCTGGGGCTCTTGCACAGAAAAAAACATCATGTGAAGACAACAGAGAGAAGGTAGATATATGGAAGCCAAAGAGAGAGACCTCAGGAGAAAACAAACCTGCTAACACCTTGATCTTGGATTTCTAGCCTCCAGAACTATGATTAAATATTTCTGTTGTTTGAGCCACCCAATCTGTGGTGTTTTCTTATGGCAGACCTAGCAAACTAATACATAAACAAGGAACATCACTGAGTATTGTTATTACATTTTGTTGGTGAAATTAAGCCTGAGTTTTATGCCTTTTTACTTACTCTCTGTAACTCATTACTTTCCCTTATTCCCTCCCTTCCTGTTTTCTTTCCACCCCCCCCCTTTTTCCTTTCTTTCTTCTTTTTCTTCCCAGAAGGGTTTTTTGAGCACCTATAGTATGGCCAGCCTTGTAAATACCTAAGCACTAAGTATTCAAAGCACGATTTGATTCCGTCTTTACAAAATTTAATCTGATACATTTTAACTGTATATTACTTTGACAAAAAAAAATAATAGAAAAATCCATCTCAACATTTCCCAACACACACCCCTCCCCTGTATTAGGAGTTATATAGAAACATGTTGCCAATTATTCCTACAATAGCAAAAGAGCAGTCCCAAAGTCATCTGTAACCAAAGCAACTCATCTCAGGTGGCATTATGACACATGCCCATAAGCTTCAGTACATGTGAACAACACTTAAAGTTACTGACCACTTACAGACAGCAGCCACATACCATTTCTATGTATGGATTTCTATTTTCTTTGGCAATCACTTCCCACCTCTCCTTCATCCTGCTTTTACTGTAAATTAGATCTCACATCTAAAAACATTTCCTCTAGCTTCAATGTATTGCCCCCAAGTGTTGATGAGGAGATATAGTAGTTAATTAGAAATAATTTATTTGATAAAATCCATAGCTATAGCTTGAATGATGTTGGGCAGATTTTTCTGAGACAGACATTTCAAAAGCTAAGGCATGGAGTATGGGGACTCCAGTGGCACAAATCAAAGAAATGGGTGGTGAGAGTGGAGCAACAGTACACGGTTCCAAGTTAAATGAATAATTCCTCTTCCTGAGCCCATCTCATGTATAGCGTCTCTTGTTAGTCTTTGACATCTGCTGTGGTGGGCAGGGTAGTATTGGGAGATCTTGACCACCACTGTCCGGTGGCATTAAAAGACTAACTATGTTAGTATGCTCATAGGAATGATATGTACAGAAGCCTTTAGGCAAAGGTCAGACATGGGCAAAATTGAGAAGCAGATAATTTTTTTGGTGTACTGGGTGCAGTGGTTAAAAAAAAATGTTTAAAAAACAACTTTATGGAAAAAATATAAGGACTTAGTTTATTATAAATATTACTGATATAAAGGATGTGTAGCACCCAAATAACCAATAAAAATATACAATACTATTTTTTGTAAATTTCCTATAACCAATTGATCTACACAAAATGCCTCAGTTGATTTTGCCAAACTCTTAGATTTGTAACCAATGTATGGAAACAACTGATGAAGAAACATAGTTCTATAGTCATTTTTGAAGCTGGAAGAATATTTTCTCAATTTCTTGTGCTATTCACAATGTATCAACTACAGCCATGACATACTTTTAAGTCCAATCTACATTTTAACCATTTTTTTATTCACTACTTTCTTAAGTCTACAGTAGGCAATCAACAAAGCAATAAATGAAACCCTGATTTATTTTGTTTGCCAATTTTCATGGTATAAATACTCCCATCACGGCCGATTTCAAGTTACCAACATGATGTCATCAGACGAGACACTGGAAAAAGATGCACAGGATGCTCTGTCTCTGTGGTCTCACCACTGTGAACCGCCTTTCCTTAAGAATGTCATGTTCCTTTTAACCTCCAGGTGCTTGCTCAAGTTGTTCTCTCCACCTAGAACCTAGAGCACCCTCCCCATTCTCTATCCTCATTCCTTGAGCTTAGCTTCAGATCTTCCTATGTCAGGTGGGCCAGAACTTTCCCCGAGGAACCTTCCCTGCCCTTTCTGAATTAGGTAAGCCCTTCACAGGACCCTAGAGCCTCCTGTGCTTATCCTTGCAGTGATACTTATTTCATCTGACTGTAAATGCTTTGGTGCATTTCTACACCACCTGGCTGGGAATTCTATGGTGTGGGAGGCACGTCGGCCTTGTTCAGTGTTTTCCAAACATTCAGAATGACACCTGGCAGTTTGCTGGCTCTCGGCAAGTCCAGGTTGAATGCAACGCTGATGATTCCAAGGAGGAAAAACCAGAGCACTGAGATGACAAACATGCGGCCATGTGGCTTCTCCTTCAGGTTATAGCTGTATTATTTTGAAGTTCTTTTAAAGACCTGAATTTTTTTTTTACGGTATGCAGGCCTCTCACTGTTGTGGCCTCTCCCGTTGCGGAGCACAGGCTCCGGACGCGCAGGCTCAGCGGCCATGGCTCACGGGCCCAGCTACTCCGCGACATGTGGGATCTTCCTGGACCGGGGCACGAACCCGTGTCCCCTGCATCTGCAGGCGGACTCTCAACCACTGCTCCACCAGGGAAGCCCTAAAGACCTGAATTTGATTAGATGAGTAACTGGTTAGCAATAAAGTGCAGCACCAGCACCCGCTTACAGGAACACCACCCTCTACAGTCCTGAAAGCCCCCCAGGGATAGAGAAAGTTGTTAAAAAGCCATGCCTAATTATTCAAGCAAGCAAAGAAAGATCTCTAGTCACTGGAATCCAGCTGCACATTTGCCTGCCTTATTCCATCAGCTTGGGAAACTCAAATACTCCACCTAAGGTAATGACAGATCTTTTTTTTTTTTTTTTTTACGGTACGCAGGCCTCTCACTGCTGTGGCCTCTCCCGTCGCAGAGCACAGGCTCCAGACGCGCAGGCTCAGCGGCCATGGCTCACGGACCCAGCCACTCCGCGGCATGTGGGATCTTCCCGGACCGGGGCACGAACTCGTGTCCCCTGCATCGACAGGCGGACTCTCAACCACTGCGCCACCAGGGGAGCCCCCCAATGACAGATCTTTTAACCATGGTCTGCCAGGAGTAGAGTAGCTACGTCTCCTCTGTAGTGAATATGAGCCAAATATGAACATGAAATCTTGACAAAACTTCCTGACTTTCCAACCCGATATACTTATTTTGCAGATAAGGAAAAGTTATGACACATTGCCTCATCTGTCAGATACACGCTTAATTTGAGTCTCAGTTGCAGTGATCATCACCGGAACAGAGAAAAATGATGCTTTTGACAAAGCAAGTCAAAAAAGGTTGTGTCCTCCTCATATTCTTTTGAAAGGCAATCCTATTCAAGTGTAAAACGGAAACCACCCCCAAACTCCACCTCCCAACACTCAGTATTGAAACCTAAGAAAAGAACAGCACAGTATTAAATACTATTACTCTGCAGCTAGTACAAAAGGACAGAGATTTGCATTAGAACAAGTGCTAAAAGAGCTGAGCTTCAGGCAAGGAAAGATCATTATTTATAACAAGCTGATCTGCTTCTATATGATTAACGGAAGAACAGTGAATTAATGTTGTTATCTTAATATTGTTTAAATGGCCTCTAGATGTGGTGCAAAGCCAAGCCAGACGGAGTGGTTAACACAAAATAAATGTCAATCCAACAGAGATTTCTGGGAAACATTTTCACCCGGGAGTAGAATTTACTTAATTAATGGCTTCAAAATGATAAGCTCTGATAAGCCTCTGCTGGTTTTATTTTACTTGGGGAAACAGGACACAGCCCAATTTAATGGGATTTTCTTCAGAGACTGGTAAAACTGGTAAGCTTCTGGATAATTATCAGCCATTTTAATGATTTCTTCCCTTTCAAAATGTAGTCCATGCCCTAGGTTATCTGGAGAAATGGATGAGGCAAGTATGAAACGAAAATGGTAATGTTTTATTACCTGTAGCTATAAGTGTCTGCTTGAACAGGAAGTTGGGTTAAGACACAAACAACAAGCTTACTATTACCTGTGAAATAAGGCTTCATTAAATGACTGCTTTAGAATCAGTTGTCTGTCCATAATAGGTAAAACTCGGTGTTAAAGCAGGTTTAGATGGAAATGTGTTACTAATTGCCCTGAGACTAGAAAGGCCTCTATAAAGTGGGCTAAGTAGGAGCCTACATTTCGGGGATCATGTTCCTGCCCTCAATGCAAGCTTTAGTGCAAGAAACCCTTATCAGTGATTTCCCTGGACATTTTTCTTTCTAGCACTTAAAAATTAAACTACATAAGATGAAGTTGTGGGCTTCCCAGGTGGCGCAATGTTTGAGAGTCCGCCTGCCGATGCAGGGGACACAGGTTCGTAACCCGGTCCGGGAAGATCCCACATGTCGCGGAGTAGCTGGGCCCGTGAGCCATGGCCGCTGAGCCTGAGCGTCCGGAGCCTGTGCTCCACAACGGGAGAGGCCACAACAGTAAGAGGCCCGCGTACCGCAAAAAAAAAAAAAATGAAGTTGTGGGCACAGGTCAGGCTGAAGGTAGACACGTATGCAAAATTAATATTTATAATACTTGAGATTTAAACTTAGAAGAATATTCCAATTATCAGCAATTGGGATATTCATAAATGATTTCAAGGATGTCTGGAATAGCTTACAGAAATACACCCAAAGATACCAGAGGCTTTGCATTAATATGGGATATGAGAGAGAAAGAGTTTTCCATTTTGTCAAAGATTCTTCACATTAATGTAGTAGGGAACCGCTGGATATCCAATCAGCAGGTACCATATGTTTAACCCAGTAAAATCACCGTGACTTTACTCATCTCTTCTCAGATAATAATGGGAAGGTTGGAACATTAGAAAGTGTCTTCACCATATTAGGTTTCTTTCTTCTTTATTTTTTCAGGACAGCCTGTGTCCCCTGCAAAGACACACAAAAGTCCTATCCCTGGTACCTATAAATGGGACCTTTTTTGGAAATAGGGTCTTTATAGATGTAATCAAGTTATGATGAGATTATTAGGGTGAACCTTAATCCAATATGACTGGTGTACTTATAAAAAGAAATTTGGATACAGAGACAGACAACCACAGATGATGGCAGCAGAGATATAGGTAGAATGCCATGTGAAGAGGGAAGCAGAAACTGGAGTGATGCCTCTGTAAGGAACACCAAGGATTGCTGGCTTTCACCAGAAGCTAGGAGAGATGCAGGCAACAGATTTCCCCTCAGAAGGAATCAACACTGCTGATACCCTGATTTAGGACTTGTATCCTCTAGGACTCAGAGAATAAACTTCAGTTTATTCTCTGGTAAGCTACCCAGTTTGTGGTACTTTGTTATGGCAGCCCTAGGAAACTAATACTGATTTTACTACTGAGGAGTGGGGTGCTTCTATAATATCTAAAAATGCAGAAGTGATTTTGGAATTGAGTAATAGTGGGTTGAGGCTGGAAGAATTTTGAGGCATTTAATAAAAAGAGCCTAGATTGCCTTGAAGAGACTATTGACAGAAATATGGATGTTAAAGGTGCTTTTGGTGAGGACTTAGAAATGAGGAACATATTATTGGAAAGTGGAGGAAAGGCAGTCCTTGTTATATAGTGGCAGAGAAGTTGGCTGAATTATTTCTACTGCTGGGAGGCAAGGAGTACTTGTCAGTGATGAACTTAGATATTTAGCTGAGGAGATTTCCAAGCAAAGTGTGGAAGGCACAACCTGGTTTCTCCTTGCTGCTTACAGCAAATGTGAGAGGAAAGATAAAGTGAAGAAGGAATTCTGCCTTAAGACTGCCTCAAAACACAGTCTAATATACCACATTTATCACTTATTGTTTATCTCTCTCTCCACCAGAAGGGAACTGCACAAGAGCAGGTATATTAGTCTGTTCTGTTCACTGATGTTTCCCAACTGCCCAGATGCTCATAGTTGCTCAATAAGTATTGAAGAATGAATGACATTAATGAAATTAATGCATGGGGCCAAACTTCTCAAAATGACTTTCATGCCTAAATTTTCTAAAAGGCATATAAGGGATTCATTCTTCTTATAGCTTTTGTAATTAGAAAAAAGAATATAATTTATCTCCAAATGAAGACAATTTACATGGCTATGAGTGAGTCATTGGGTTTTACACAACAAAGATACTGACATAAAATAGGAAATTAAAATTTACCTAATAATGAGACTCAAACTAGGGACTCTTCTCTAAAGAGTTTCAGAAAAAGATTAGTTTAGCATAAAATAGATAACTAATAAGAACCTTCTGTATTACAACAAAATAAAATAAAATTCCAAAAAAAAAAGAATAGTTTATAGAGATGCAATTTTGAGGCCACATATGAAACTGGTTCTCAAGCAAGGTCTTAGCATTTTATTCTTAGGATGAGATTCGGTAACAGCTGGATAGAATTTAATACCATAAATCCTATAAACAGTAATAGCAAACAAAGATCCAAGCCTCCATAGAATACATTAAGGCCATAAAAAATGATGGCTGTCTTTATTTTTAAGTTAATCAGACTGCCACCTTTAATCCCTGTTGTTTTAAAAATGCTACATAAAATGATATAGGATTTCTATAACAATCCAATATGTTAGGCAATGAAAACAATAACCAAATTGACTTTGCCCACCCCCATTCTCTTCTCAATAGTTTTCTTACATGTACATGCCTACTCTTTAAAGGATAGCTGATACTCTGCAATTAGTTAAAAGTTTTATCTTCTTTGTTGTTATATTCACATATATCCCACATTCCAGCAATACAGAACATTAAATACACTATTTAGAAAGATATTTTAGACATAAAAATACTACAATTGTTATATTTTTCATTCATATTAAAACATGTACAATTAGGAAATATTTCTTTACATTCCTCAGTGTTATAACCATAGTTAACTTTTTTTTATTTTTGCAAATACCAGGTACCTGATTAATGTTTACCAGACATATATACTTTCAATCATCCATGTGCTGCTTCCAATGTCACATTACTAAGATTTTTCAAACTCTCTAATCTCTGCCTTCTTTTCCCAACTCCTTTCAACTCCAAGTTGTCTTTCAAAGACAGTCCTCTACTTGGGCAATCAAATCCATTCTTCAAGTCCCTGCATACATACACCTGCCATGCCTTCCCCACCTCCTATAGGTAGAGTTATGCAGTTCTTCTCTTTATTCTATGTTTATTTTAGCATTTGGAGCATATATCTATAAAACAGCATACTGCATTGTAAATACATTCGGGGGCCTGCCTCCTTGATGCGATTGTGTCCTTCCTTGCCAAGGAAGCAACTGTGTTTATTTACACTTCTATCTCTAGTGCTTTGACAAGTGCCTGACACAATTTAGAGCCTCAATAAATATATACTGAACAAACATACAAAAAAGAGAAGTTTTGGGAGAAGAAAAATCAAGTCAATAGTTATTTTTGTGCCATTGCTATACTAAGTCAAAGCATTATAGAAAATATATAGACTAAATATATGACCATCTTTATTTCTCCTGGTGCAATTTTAAGGGTCTCATTTAATACGGTGAGGTATCATTTGGCTGCACTGCAGAACAGAATTGTGAATATTGGCCTTTAACGTAATCTTCAGACATCAATGTGTGTGTTTTTTTTAATAAAAATTTCCCTGGATTTCTCACATTTGTCAACGCTTTCCTCACTTAGCCAGCCTCTTCTTAAACTTCTAGGATTATGGTAAGAGAATATGAATTTTCCTCTTCAAAAAATATAACTGAAGTTATTCAGTAAGAAGAGTTCAAAGCAAATCCTCCTATCATACTGATGGATTATCAAAATAGGAGAAGTAAATTTAAAATTAAAAAAAACTTCAATTTAATTACCATATTGGTACTGGTGCAACAACCACTATAGAGAAAAGTATAGAGGTTCCTTAAAAACCTAAAAATAGAACTACCATATGATCCAGCAATCCCACTCCTTGGCATATATCAATAGAAAAGCATAATTCAAAAAGATACATGCACCCCAATGTTCATTGCATCACAATAGCCAAGACATGGAAGCAACCTGAGTGTCCACTGACAGAGAAATGGATAAAGAAGATGTGGCACATATATATAATGGAATATTACTCAGCCATGAAAAAGAATGAAATAATACCATTTGCAGCAACATGGATGAACCTAGAGATTATACTAAATGAAGTCAGGCAGAGAAAAAATATTATATGATATCACTTATATGTAGAATCTAAAAAGATTATACAAAGGAACTCATTTACAAAACAGAAACAGGCTTACAGACTTTGAAAACAAAATTATGGTTACCAAAGGGGAAAGGTCAGGGGGAGGGATAAATGAAGAGTTTCGGATTAACATAAACACACTACTATATATAAAATAGATAATCAACAAGGACCTGCTATATAGTACAGGGAACTCTATATTCTGTAATAACCTACATGGGAAAAGAAGCTGAAAAAGAATGGATACATGTATATGTATAACTGAACTACTTTGCTGTACATCTGAAACTAACATAATATTTTAAGTCAACTATATCCCAATATAAAATAAAAATTAAATTTAAAAAAGAACTGACAGGTAAATATTAGTTTTATAGGGAGTTGAGGCTATGTTTTCAAGAAAGAGAATGGAGACATGCTATGGACTTGTTGCAATGAGAATCAGAAAAACGAAGCCAGCTTCCAAAAGGCTGAAAGAGAAATAATGTGTCTTTGCTGGGTGTGAGTGAATATGCAAGCACCCGTTGGCAGGCATCTTGTAGTCTACAGAGGAAAGAACAGAATGTGCCCTTAAATAGGAAATTATTGTCCTCTCCCTGGTGCTTTTCCCCTGCAGTCATTAGTTGTCACTGAATCAGATCCTTTAATGATTTGGTGGAAGGTCCTTCTTCATCCCTCTAAAAGTGAGATATCCCCTCTGCCTTGGATTCATTAACAAATGAAAGTTCTATTTATTTCAACTCATAAAAACAGTTTAATGCCTTTTCTATATAACACAATCTAAATCACTTTCATTATTCAGTTATTCTCTCATTTCTTCATTCATTAAACACTTGCTTGCTCTTTCTATGTTCCTCTCATAGTAGACAGATGTGTGAGTGAATAATGCTACAATAGAAATAAAAACTAAGCACCATGAAAACATCTGCAAAAAATAAATGGATTATTTGTATGCAATCTGTTTGATGTCTATCTAAAGATTCAATCAGTTAGGATGCTATTAAGATAGTTTAATTCTTATTTTTAGACTAAGAGAAGGTCAGTGGGAGTGGAAAGGAAATTATACTTGAAGTACAGTATTGTGGCCTGCTAAGTTTACCTGATCCCCTACCCCATAGCCTCTGCTGAATGTATGGACCTACGTTTCCAATGTCACTCTTCTCCACCCCATTTGATAGGATTAAAGTGGGCACCTGAATTTAGGGAACCCATCCAGAGGCTGAGCTATGCCATTTTTTCTTTCTCTCCAGTATTTGAACTAAGAAGTAATACACGGATAGCACAACAAAAATAAACTTGTGGAGTTCAAGTAAGTTGCATTAAAGTAAAATATCATAGGGAAGATTCCAGGGTTTCCTCTGCTGTAGTCCCACAAGGCAGTCTTGACCCAGAATTACTCTATTAGAGCCCTACTGATTTCTTGCTAGTCCGTGGCTCCTATCTTGGTTGACTTCTGTATACTTTAAAACTTTTACCCTACCCCTCACATCAATCTACTTTTCTTGAGCTTTCTTTAGGGAATTTCTGTTCCATATAATCAAAGAGCCTGGGCTTGAATAGACAATATTTGCTCAACTAATTATCTGCTCTCCAACTACACTTCAGCACTCTCACCCATCTTCATATTTGTTTCTCAGTGTAACCTGTGAACTCTTTAACAGCTAAGGGGCTAACATTTTGTGAGTACTTTATTCTCACAACAAGTTTATGCATTGGGACATTATAAGCCTCATTAAATCTTTGTGAAAATAATAAATAATTCATATGCCAGAGATTGGGGAGATACAATCTAGGGGAAATGATATTTGATTGGATGAAGAAAAGCCAAAAATGATTCTGCAATTCAATTAATTTGCATTATAATCTGATTGGTTTCATTTAAATATGTGTTAGGGAATTTCCTGCTTTTGAAAACGTATAATCATCAACTACATATTAAAAGTATGAGTTATTAAGAACCTAAGAGGGTTTGTGAATTAATGAATTCAAATTATCTGGAGCTTAGTTCAACAAGAATATCAAAAGTGCAATTTCTCTCCACAAATATAAGATTAGAGAGTACATGCTTGGATGTCTTTGGGACGAGATTAAACTGGCAGAACACAGAGGTAGAGCTTTTATTTACCTGTTAAGGAATCAAGTGTTCTGGGAGTACCCTAAATTGAAAACAAGTGACCACCCACTCTAAAACCATCCTATTAGCAGATTAAAGGGCTAATGTTGACGACTGTCTAGCATTATTATTTCATGCTACTTATAGCTGGCTATTTTTTGAAGTCAAGATACTTTGTATATCCATGAGTGACTGCAGTAAAGATTAGCAAAGGAGTAATTGGTGACATGTATCTTCCCTTTCCAGGAGCAACATTTTACACAGCCGTTACATAACATTGATTATTCTAAAAACCTAATTGATAAAGGCATGACTGGCTGCATCTCTAAAAGATGATGACTGTCATTACCCTAAGCCATAAAACCAATAGAAATGGCATGTGGAAGAAGTAATAAACATTCTCTTTTCTTTTTTGGAATTTATTCCAGACACATTAGATACTAGAAGGAAATGATACAGTAAACACTTTTCACTTTTTTTTAATAAACTATGATGTTATTGTAGTGAGTTAAAAAATGATTTTCTTACATTTTGGAAATATTTATATTGATTAATACATATTTTATATAATTATTTCCAGTTGGAATCATTCATGGTATAATAACCCTGTTACAAAATTAAAATATATGTAACCATTAGAAATATAAAATCTTAGAATCTTTAAAAATCAGTGCTCATAACTTATCTTCTTCTCCTACCCCATTTTTACACTTTATTTTTTGACACTTTAAATAAAGTTGCCCTTTGAGAACCCATTCAGTTGAAGTCTCGGTTATAGTATTGACTTTTTAAAGTGGCTTGTATCATTCAGGTTAGTTGGACATACTGGGAAAGTTTCCAGACCTTGGCAAAAACCCAAACTGAACTTTCCTCCAAAAAGTCAGGAAGAATTTCATTAACCTTTTAGTAAAAAAAAGGTGTATTTCTCATTTGTTCAGCTCTAAGGCCATGTATTCCTAGGAGAACAAAATAGCCAGACCATAGCACAATGATCTTTATTTACATCACAGTTTATATTTGAAAAAGTAAAATACTAGGACTGTCTCTACAGCCAATAAATGGGTAGCTCCATCATTCACGCTTTCACAAACACGTGAAAGTATGTATGTTTATAATACCCTGGAATGATCATCAGTGCTCATAATAATGTCACTGAGTCAATGCAATATTTTGAACTTCTTTCTTAACTGGCAAATAAAGATTAAGTGAAAGGAGGGAAACAAACATCTGTGAATTTAGAATAATTTTAATTATCTCTGATCACAAAATATAAATAATGGCCAATTCTGACCATTTCCTGTTGTATTGGTGATAAATGACAAGGTAGAAAATTCCAGAGAAGCTAAGTTAGAAATAAACAAGCAGAGGAATTCAGGCAAAACTTTTTATCATCAGTGTTTTGCTAAGGTTTATTCCATAAAGTGAATTTTTCAGAAGTTGGTGACCTCAAGACATTTTCTCAAACTAGAATTAAATTAATCGCACAACTGCCTCAGTGATGTCAAAAATTAAGGGTTATTTGGACAATAATTAGTAAATCTCAATACTTTCTTAGACTAGGCAAAACTTTACAAAATTAAAATATTTAGGTTTAGTAAGAACTTTATATTGGGGGAGGCCAGAAAATGGAATAGTTTCTCTGACAAGTTTGTGAGAGGTGTTCCTCTCACAATTTTGAATTTGTGGGTTTGATGTGAAAATAAAGGAATAAGGAAAATATTTAGGGGAGTAAGAAAGCAGAAAAGATGGGGGAGGAGCAATAGATCCAACAAATAACTGAAATATTATTCATCTCTCTCATTTCACACCAAGGGATTTAATTAAATGTATAATTTCTAGTATTTGTTTCTGTTTAAGAGGAAAAATTGTGACTTCAAACATTGTACATTATACATTTGGTCATCTATGAATATCACATACCCAATTTAAAAATTTCTTTATAGAACTTAATGGTGTTTTTTTAATGTTAAATAAAGATGAAATGGATTCTTTTTATGTGACTTTCATGTCAATTACTGTACGTAACTTCCTTGTTAGAACTTGCACATCTGCTACATATCTTTCAATATATCTATTTAGAAACTGCCCTTTGAACTTCAACTTCTTTCTAGCACATCAGTAATGTGATTCACGTTACCAATGGCTGCACTAACTATTCCGAGACTAGGTAAGAATCCATTTTTATTGAGTTGCTATGTATACATACAGTCTCTTTGGAAAATAAAGAGGAAGAGTTCATTGTCTTTGCAAATAATACTGGCCAAATATAAGAAAGGATTATTAGTAGCTATCCTATTTTTGTGCTGCTCTGGTGACACTGTGAACTTCTGACATTCTTTAGGTAGTTGCCCTGCTGCTCACTCCAAATGTGTCAGGTTATTTGGCACCTGGTCTGACCTTAATGTCTAGAATGAACTGCTGAGCTATGAAGTGTTCTGATTTTTCGATGCTTTGCCAAATTCCTCCCCCTGTCCCTGCCACCTTTAAAATAACAAGGTCAATCACACAAAAGAAAGATGGCAGAGTTTCAGGTCCAATGATGCTGATTATCAGCATAACACACAGAGTTCAGCATGACATCAACTTGTCCTTGAAGACTATGGCAACTCCAGCTGAAACTGGCTAAGATTACCAAAAAAAAAAAAAAAAATTGTGAATGAAAGTGCCCATTTTTCTAAAGATGCTTCATCAAACAACTAAAAATGTACATTTTAAAATCTGTTTTCAAAACTATGGTCACCTAATTAAAAATAACATAAATATTTTCTTGAAAAGTTAACTTGCATTGACTATGACCAAATAAATAAATTCTGAAATAACGAAGCAACCACAGTCTTCAAATTTGACTTAATTGTGGTTGCTAAAGTGGGGGGGGTCAGATTAGGGAGGGATGGATTGGGAGTTTGGGATTAACAGATGCAAAATAGTATACGGAGAATGGATAAACAACAAGGTCCTACTACAGAGCACAGGGAACTATATTCAATACCCTGTGACAAACCATAAAAAGAATATGAAAAAAGAATATATATATCACTTTGCTGTACAGCAGAAGCAAATACTTCAATAAAATAAAAAATTGACTTAATAAACTACATGGTTGATATGAAGAAGTTGTTAAGATGGTAAAAAAAAAAAAAAAAAAGACTATTGGTGAATATTGGCAAACCAGGCACTCTAAACCATAGGGAATCCTTTCTATTATTTGGATTCAGGAGAATTCCAGGGCATTCCAGAAAGAAATGCCCTGAAAAAGAAGTAATTCACACACACCTTCCATTCTTTCTCTTTGCCTAAACACTGCCTATGTTTTATCTTTCCTAATCTTGGGGCAGTAATCCCCTCTCTTCTTGAAGTACAGGCTTGTGTTATTCGGTCGTACATACTCTCGCTTTAAAATATCCTCAATCTTACCAGACAAATATCATAGTGTTACCTTAGACATCCCCACCTCAGTATGCACAGCTGTGATCCCCTCTTCAATAGGGCTAATGAGACATGTTATGAGTTCTAATACATATAGAAATAGGATTAGTACACAATTGGTACACAGACTGCAAGGATTAAAATCAGTATATAGTATATATACATATTGTCTACAGGACGCTAACCACAAGTAAGTAAATCTTTACTTGAAAACCCTTAAAGGCAGCTAGTATAGGGTGTAATTTTTACTCATTCAAACAAAATTCTTATTGAAGACCAGACATATGCATAATGCTGTGCATACTGAGTAGATATTTTATCACAGACTTTAAAGTAGGAGAAATGTCAGCAATCTGCTAACATTTTGTACATCAGGAGAGTAACGCCCAAAGACACTAAATAACACATCTAAATGTATCTAGGTGCCCTCACTACCCTATTTACAGCCTAGTTTAATAAAAGAGGACTGGAATACTGGCATTATATTCATTCCACAAAACCATGGTTTGCCTTCATTTAGAATAGCTAATGTATGCTTTTTATATCTACTCAGAAGATTCCTGCCTTTGGAATGAAACAATATTAAAAATATTGGTCAATATATATGTATATTATATATTTTATATGTATTATATAATATATATTATATATACCTGATATCAAGTTTACAATTTAAATGATTACTATTTTCAAAACCAAACTTTATTTTAACATTATTCATTTTCTCAGTCTCATTTTGAAAAATGTAACTCAAAGGGGCAAAATAATAATAATATCTTCTGCTCCTAGTAGCAAATTTTTTCTAGCCCTCTTTGTAGTAATTTAAATTAAAATGTTGTTTACTGGTCCTCCCCCTCCCTCTTTTTAAGTCAGAGAATTAATTCAGCCTTCAATGAGGCACCAACACAATGCCAACATGATTCAGCAGAAGTGTATGTAATTATTCAAACCTGGAATGGTACTTTGAGTGATGTAATTAATGTTATACTCACTGATAGGATATTTCAATTGCCTGAGATAATGGATTTTTTAAAAATATGTTGGATCATATATCCATCTTAATTAGGGCTAAGGAAAAGTCAAAAGAAAGTCAGATAAAAAGCATACTAAGGATATTAGAAAAATATTACCTACCTGTGAAATCTTCTCTGATCTTTTCAAACACTCTTTCCTTTGTGCTTCTATTTTGCCCACTTATTTTAACCTTTTACCTGTCACTATAATTTACCTTTTCTCTCCAGGCATGGTAACTGATGTACTCAGAACTCAGTACATGTTTGTTAAGTAAATGAATGAATACATTGAATAAATGAAGTATGCATTTACATGCAATGTTAGATATCTTGAACTTTGCAATTACTTTTCACATATATCAGTGCTACCTAATTATAGCTGATCATAACAATCACCTGGAATTTTTATTAACTCTCCCTTGAAGAGATTTTGGTTTTGATTGGGAAACTTAAGTGTGTCCCAGAATGGTTATATGACCAGGTAGTTTGGAATGATTCCATATATATGTTGCATATTTTGACAGCATTAAGAAAACGCATTTAACTTTATATTATTTATATTTTCAATGGAGTAATTAATCATCTATTCTAATCTTATGGGGAGAGTCATGGCAAAAGTTTATCCAGTTCATATATTTGAATACTAGGAATAAATAGGTTTAATTTATGGCATGGGCCTTTATAAAATTCACAATACTTGAGAATAAAAATATTTTATGAGAGACCAGAAATAGACACACATAACTATAGTCAACTGATCTTTGACAAAGGAGAAAGGCAATACAATGGAGGAAAATAGACTTTTCAACAACTGGCCATCTACATGCAAAAATATGAATCTATATCCAAACTTTACACTCATCACAATAATTAACTCAAAATGGATTATAGACCTAAATGTAAAATGCAAAATTATAAAACTCTGAGTAGGTAACATAGGAGAAAATCTAGATGACCTTGGGTATGACAATGACTTTTTAGATACAACACATAAGATATAATCCATGAAATAAATAATTGGTAAACTGGACTTCATTAAACTTTAAAACTTCTGCTCTGTGAAAGATATTATCAAGAGAATGTGAAGATCAGCCACAAACTGGGAGACAGTATTTACAAAAGACATATCTGATAAAAGATAAAAGAAAAATACACAAAAAAATCTTGAAACTCAACAATAAGAAAACTGACAATCTGCTTAAAAAATGGGCAAATGGGGTTTCCCTGGTGGTGCAGTGGTTGAGAGTCCGCCTGCCGATGCAGGGGACACGGGTTCGTGCCCCGGTCCGGGAAGATCCCACATGCCGCAGAGCGGCTGGGCCCGTAAGCCATGGCTGCTGAGCCTGCGCATCCGGAGCCTGTGCTTCGCAATGGGAGAGGCCACAACAGTGAGAAGCCCACGTACCGCAAAAAAAAAACAAAAAACAAAAACGGGCAAAACACCTGAACAAACACTTCATGAAAGAAGATAGATGGATAATAAATAAGCATAGGACATGACAGGATTGCTCAACATCATATGTCACTGGGCAACTGCAAATTAAAACAACAGTGAGGCACCACTCCACATCTATTAGATTGGCCAAAATCCAAACCACAGACGACAGCAAATGCTGCTGAGGATGTGGAGCAGCAGGAACTCTGCTTTGAAAGACAGAAACTTTGAAAGACAGTTTGGTAGTTTCTTACAAAACTCAACACCCTCTGACAATATGATTCAGCAGTCACTCTCCTTAGTATTGACCCTAAATGTGTTGAGAACATATGTCCACACAAACACCTACACATGGATATTTTACACAGCCTTATTCATAATTGCCAAAACTTGGAAGGCATCAAAATGTCTTTCAGTACGTGAACGAATAAATAGTGATATATCTAGACAATAAAGTGTTATTCAGAAAAAGAAATGAACTATTAAGCCCTGAAAAGACAAGGGGAAAATTTTAATGTATATTAAGTGAAAAAGCTAATCTTGAAAGGCTACAGTTTGTATGATTCCAACTGAAAACTATGGAGACAGTAAAAAGATCAGTGGTTGCCAGGGGTAAGGAAAGAGGGAGGGATGAATAGGTGAAGCAGAGGGGATCTTTAGGGCGGTAAAACTATTCTGTATGATAATGCCATGGTGGATACATGTCATTTTACATTGTTCAAAACCCATACAACAATATATTTTTTTAAAGCATACAATTTATAACAGCAAGAGTGAAACCTAAAGTAAAACATGGACTTCGGGTGATGATGATGTGTCAAAGTAGGTGCATTGATTGTAGCAGCGTGCCATTCTGGTGGGGAATGTTGATAATGGGGGAGGCTATGAATGCATGGAGCAGGGAGAATGTGGGAAATCTCTGTACCTTTCCCCTAATTTTGCTGTGAACTAAAAGCTTCTGTAAAAAATAAAGTCTACATTAAAAATAAATTATCATACAATATAGCAACAATCTGACATAGTTTGAAGGTTTAGAATTAGCCCACACACAGTAGGTGGCTGGGAGAAAAGAGCAACAAGGGTCTCTGATCAGGGAATAGGATTCTAGGACCCTGTATCTTGCTATTAACTTAAGAATCTTCGTCTAGACTCCGAGATTCCTGAGTCACAGTGCCACAACCAAATACCATTTTCCCAACATTTTTCATAATGTTGGTAAGAATAGAAGATGAAAATCAAATTGCAAGCACAACTTTTCTCTCTTGATTGACGGATCAACGGAGATAAAGGTAAACATTATATTGAATTCAGAAAAGAGGTATGTCTCAGAAAAGTCATTAGCACTGTCCTTGGGCTTAGTGTTTCTCTCTACCCTTATAACTGCATTCACTTCCTTAATATTAGGTGTGGGTTGATTAGAATTTAACAAAACAAGTTTCTTGGTGGAAGAGTTAATGCTTTTAACAGAACTCCTCTGCTGGGTGGCCTATAGGAATTTAAGCTGGCTTTTAATCAAAATAAACATGTGAACAAGGTAAGATAAGTGTCTCTAAATCTGCAAGCAAGGGTGCGAGTGGGGGAGGGAGGGCAGAAGCTATAATAATTGTCTATTATGAACAAGTATTTTATGAAAATGTTACACACACCATCTCATTTAATTTGCGAATCAACCTATAACATAGTTATTAATTGCCATTTACAGATGAGAAGCATTATGTCCAAAGGTCACATACGCCTTAGGAGACTAAGCTAGATGTGTAAGTGATATCTAATTTTTTTCAAACTTACTATGAGCAATGACTTCTAAATGTCTTTGGAAAAGCGAGACTCACAGCTTCCTAATATATTACATGCCCAATGGTATTTTTACCCTTCATTTACTAAAGTCATTTCTAGTGGGGAAAAAAGGAGGGTGTGGGGTATGAGAGAAATGGAGAAACAACCAAAACTAAATGCAGTGAGCTACCTGAAATTCTGCTACCATAGCCACATCCCCCAATTTAAACGTCATTCCTTACAGGGAGCTTTCTCTGACCCCTAGACGAGGTTAGGCTGCCACCACGTGTTTACAATACTTTAAATTAGCTGTTTGGTACCTCACTCTCTGAGCAGTAAACTCTTGAGGTAAGGTATGATATCTGCCCCATGAATGCACAAACCCACCATCCTGGTTTTATTCACAGTGCCTGGAATACTTTATAAATATATAGTGAACACAATAAAAAAGATTTGAAGTCATATAAGTGCTGCTTCTACCCTAAGTAACTGTTATGAGCAAGAATCTTGCCATGAAAACAAGTTCCAAATACCCTGCCTCCATCCTTTCCACCTTCTGCAAATCTTAGGAGGTTGATATTTTTAGCACTTAACTCTAAATGTAACTTGGGTTTTTTAATCAACTGTTTTAGGAATTGTACTTCAAAGTGAGAACACTGAATTTAAGGTTAATATATCAAACCAAGGCTATGGCCTAATCCTCTTTCTTCCTACGGACAATCCATATCCTTCAAATGACCCTTGCAGAGAATGGATTCCCAGCCGGCTCTTTGATTAAATTCTCTGCTCCCACTAAGAGGGAAGTCACTAAAAAGCTAAGGGAAAATGGCAAGACAGAAGAGCAATCCCACCCCCACGTCAAGACTTTTATAAGTTGGATCAATACAATTTTCAAAGCACCCACAGAAACAAAACTAATATTCTAACCTCATCCAAGGTCTCTTGCATCCTGTAGCTAACAAAAGGCAATATTCTACCACCCACAGCAGTAGCATAATGTTCCCTGCCACTGTGGAAAATGTTATATTGGATAAATGGACCACACTGTGGCTATCGGATTAAGAAACGTCTACAGGGTCTCAGACCACCACATACAGGAAACTACAAGTGTTGAGCACAGAACAGAAAATGCCTACTATATTGATTTCTACAGAGCTCAAGGCAAAGGTAAAAAGAATGAGACTGTTGGAAAAAACAATACTAAGTCACTAGGCACGAAGGAACAGAAAATCTCCTAGGCAAACCTGTGGGGACAGAATCAAACTCCCAAACAAAAATTCAGTTAAAGTAACCACTATGAGAATTTAACTGTCACACTCAGAACTTCTCCACATCTTGAACTACCAGTCCCTATTTGAATTACAATTTCATCTTTTATGGAATTTTGTGGGTTTTTCATTTTAATTTAGCAAAGATTTCCCCAATCCCTTGCCCCAGACTAATCAAATAAAATATAATCTAAAAGCTATAGCAAATCATGTCGTCATGATAAGGGTCACTAATTAATTAGTAACTACCAGTAAACATCTGCAAGGGATGTTGCAGTCAATGTCTGGAGTCATGTTTTGAATTACCTGACATCTCCCTTACCACATAGTTTACTACCAAACTTACCATGTTATATTACCCTTTAGGAATGCTCTTCAGTCTCAAGATTGTTTTGTTTTGTTTTTTTTCCTAACTGTACCTTACTTTCCTCCATCCTTACAGGTTTGGGGGGTTTTTTTCTTATTTTTTTGAGGTATAGTTGATTTACAATGTTATGTTAGCTTCCAATGTACAGCAAAGTGATTCACTTATACATGTACACACATACACTCTTTTCATATTCTTTTCCATTGTAGGTTATTATAAGATATTGAATATAGTTCCCTGTGCTATACAGTAGGAACTTGTTTATTTTACATACAGGAGTTTTATCTGCTAATTCCAAGGTCCTACTTTATCCCCTCCTCTCTCCTTTGATAACTACAGGTTTATTTTCCATGTCTGTGAGTCTGTTTGTGTTTTGCAAATAAGTTCACTTGTATCATATTTTAGATTCCACACATAAGTGATATCATATGATATTTATCTTTCTCTGACTTACTTCACTTAATTGGGTAATCTCTAAGTCCATCCATGTTGCTGCAAACAGTATTATTTCATTTTTTATGGCTGAGTAATATTCCATCATATATATATACACACACATCCCACATCTTCTTTATTAATTCATCTGTCAATGGGCATTTAGGTTGCTTCCACTCTTGGCTACTGTAAATAGTGCTGCTATGAACATTAGGGTGAATATATCTTTTCAAATTTGAGTTTTCTCTGGATATATGCCCAGGAGTAGGACTGCTATATCACATGGCAACTCCATACTGTTCTCCATAGTGGCACTACCAATTTACACTACCACAAAAACCTTAGGAGGGTTTCCTTTCATCTACACCCTCTCCAACATTTATTATTTGTAGATTTTTAATGATGGCCATTCTGACCATCACTGAGGGGAGGTGATACCATATTGTAGTTTTGATTTGCATTTCTCTGTAATTAGAGATGTTGAGCATTTTTTCATGTGCCTGTTGACCATCTGTATGTCTTCTTTGGAGAAATCTCCATATAGGTCCTCTGTCCATTTTCTGATTGGGTTTTTTTTGTTAGTAGGTTGTACAAGCCGTTTGTATATTTTGGAAACTAATTTCTTGTCAGTAGCATTGTTTGCAAATATTTTCTTACATCCTGTAGGTTGTTCTTTTGTTTTGTTTATGGTTTCCTTTGCTATGCAAATGCCTGTAAGTTTGATTAGGTCCCATTTGTTTATTTTTGCTTTAATTTCTGTAGCCTGGGAGACTGACCTAAGAAAACATTGGTACAATTTATGTCAGAGAATTTTTTGTCTATGTTCTAAGAGTTTTATGGTATCCTGTCTTATATTTAAGTCATTTTGAGTTTATTTATTTTTGAATTTTATTTTATTTTTTTATACAGCAGGTTCTTATTAGTCATCCATTTTATTCACATCAGTGTATACATGTCAATCCCAATCTCCCAATTCATCACACCACCACCCCAACCCCCCGCCACTTTCCCCCCTTGGTGTCCATATGTTTGTTCTCTACATCTGTGTCTCAATTTCTGCTCTGCAAACCGGTTCATCTGTACCATTTTCTAGGTTCCACATATATGCATTAATATACGATATTTGTTTTTCTCTTTCTGAATTACTTCACTCTGTATGACAGTCTATAGATGCATCCATGTCTCTACAAATGACCCAATTTCGTTCCTTTTTATGGCTAAGTAATATTCCACTTACATATGTACCCCATCTTCTTTATCCATTCGTCTGTCAATGGGCATTTAGGTTGCTTCCATGACCTAGCTATTGGAAATAGTGCTGCAGTGAACATTGGGGTGCATGTGTCTTTTTGATTTATAGTTGTCTCTGGGTATATGCCCAGTAGCAGGATTGCTGGGTAATATGGTAATTCTATTTTTAGTTTTTGAAGGAACCTCCATACTGTTCTCCATAGTGGCTGTATCAATTTACATTCCCACCAACAGTGCAAGAGGGGTCCCTTTTCTCCATACCCTCGCCACCATTTGTTGTTTGTAGATTTTCTGATGATGCCCATTCTAACCAGTGTGAGGTGCTACCTCATTGTAGTTTTGATTTGCATTTCTCTAATAATTAGTGATGTTGAGCAGCTTTTCATGTGCCTCTTGGCCATCTGTATGTCTTCTTTGGAGAAATGTCTATTTAGGTCTTCTGCCTATTTTTGGATTGGATTGTTTGTTTCTTTAATATTGAGCTGCATGAGCTGTTTATATATTTTGGAGATTAATCCTTTGTCCATTGATTCATTTGCAAATATTTTCTCCCATTCTGAGGGTTGTCTTTTCGTCTTGTTTATGGTTTCCTTTGCTGTGCAAAACCGTTTAAGTTTCATTAGGTCGCATTTGTTCATTTTTGTTTTTATTTCCATTACTCTAGGAGGTGGAGCAAAAAAAGATAAGAGTGTTCTTCCTATGTTTTCCTCTAAGAGTTTTATAGTGTCCAGTCTTACATTTAGGTCTCTAATCCATTTTGAGTTTATTTTTGTGTATGGTGTTAGGGAGTGTTCTAATTTCATTCTTTTACATGTAGCTGTCCAGTTTTCCCAGCACCACTTATTGAAGAGACTGTCTTTCCTCCATTGTATATCCTTGCCTCCTTTGTCATAAATTCATTGGCCATAGGTGTGTGGGTTTATCTTTGTGCTTTCTATCTTGTTCCATTGATCTATGTTTCTGTTTTTGTGCCAGTACCATATTGCCTTGATTACTGTAGCTTTGTAGTATAGTCTGAAGTCAGGGAGTCTGATTCCTCCAGCTCTGTTTTTTTCCTCAAGTCTGCTTTGGCTATTCAGGGTCTTTTGTGTCTCCATACAAATTTTAAGATATTCTTGTTTGAGCTCTGTAAAAAATGCCATTGGTAATTTGACAGGGATTGCACTGAATCAGTAGGTTGCTCTAGGTAGTATAAACATTTTCACAATGTTGATTCTTCCAATCCAAGAACATGGTATATCTCTCCATCTGTTGGTATCATCTTTAATTTCTTTCATCAGTGTCCTAGAGTATTCTGCATACAGGTCTTTTGTCTCCCTAGGTAGGTTTATTCCTAGGTATTTTATTCTTTTTGTTGCAATGGTAAACGGGAGTGTTTCCTTAATTTCTCTTTCAGGATTTTCATCAATAGTGTATAGGAATGCAAGAGATTGTTGTGCATTAATTTTGTATCCTGCAACTTTACCAAATTCATTGATTAGCTCTAGTAGTTTTCTGGTGGCATCTTTGGGATTCTCTACATATAGTATCATGTCATCTGCAAACAGTGACAGTTTTACTTCTTCTTTTCCAATTTGTATTCCTTTTAATTTCTTTTTCTTCTCTGACTGCCATGGCTAGGACTTCCAAAACTATGTTGAATAACAGTGGTGAGAGTGGACATCCTCGTCTTGTTCCTGATCTTAGAGGAAATGCTTTCAGTTTTTCGCCATTGAGAATGATGTTTGCTGTGGGTTTGTTGTATATGGCCTTTATTATGTTGAGGTAGGTTCCCTCTATGCCCACTTTCTGGAGAATTTTTGTCATAAATGGGTGTTGAATTTTGTCAAAAGCTTTTTCTGCATCTATTGAGATGATCATATGGTTTCTATTCTTTAATTTGTTAATATGGTTTATCACATTGATTGATTTACTTATATTGAAGAATCCTTGCATCCCTGGGATAACTCCCACTTGATCATAGTGTATGATCCTTTTAATGAGTTGTTGGATTCTGTTTGCTAGTAGTTTGTTGAGGATTTTTGCATCTATATTCATCAGTGATACTGGTCTGTAATTTTCTTTTTTTGTAATATCTTTGTCTGGTTTCGCTATCAGGGTGATGGTGGCCTCATAGAATGGGTTTGGGAGTGTTCCTCTGCAGTTTTTTGGAACAGTTTGAAAGGATGTTTGTTAGCACTTCTCTAAATGTTTGATAGAATTCACCTCTGAAGCCATCTGGTCCTGGACTGTTGTTTTTTGGAAGATTTTTAATCACACTTTCAATTTCATTATTTGTGATTGGTTGTTCATATTTTCTGTTTCTTCTTGTTTCCATCTTGGAAGGTTATACCTTTCTAAATTTGTCCATTTCTTCCAGGTTGTCCATTTTATTGGCATAGAGTTGCTTGTAGCAGTCTCTTAGGATGCTTTGTATTTCTGCGGTGTCATAAATTCTCCTTTTTCATTTCTAATTTTATTGATTTGAGTCCTCTCCCTCTTTTTCTTGATGAGTCTGGCCAATGATTTACCAATTTTGTTTATCTTCTCAAAGAACCAGATTTTAATTTTACTGATCTTTGCTATTGTTTTCTTTGTTTCTATTTCATTTATTTCTGCTCTGATCTTTATGATTTCTTTCCTTCTGCTACCTTTGGGTTTTGTTTGTTCTTCTTTCTCTAGTTCCTGTAGGTGTAAGGTTAGATTGTTTGAGATTTTTCTTGTTTATTGAGGTAGGCTTGTATAAACTTCCCTCTTAGAACTGCTTTTGCTGCATCCCATAGGTTTTGCATCATCGTGTTTTGTCATTTGTCTCCAGACATTTTATTTCCTTTTTGATTTCTTCAATGATCTCTTGGTTATTGAGTAACGTATTGTTTAGCCTCCATGTGTTTCTGTTTTTTATGTTTTTTTCCCCTGTAATTCATTTCTAATCTCATAGCATTGTGGTCAGAAAAGATGCTTGATATGATTTCAATTTTCTTAAATTTACTGTGGCTCGATTTGTGACCCAAGAAGCCATTTTGAGTTTATTTTTGTGTATGGTGTGAGGGAGTGTTCTAACTTCATTGATTTATATGTAGCTGTCTGGCTTTCCCAACACCACTTGCCAAAGGGACTGTCTTTTCTCCATTGTATATTCTTTCCTCCTTTGTCAAAGAGTAATTGACTGACCATAGGTGTGTGGGTTTATCTCTGGGCTCTCTGTTCTGTTCCATTGATCTATATTTGTTTTTCTGCTGATACCACTCTTTGATTACTGTAGCTTTGTAGTATTGTCTGAAGTCTAGGAGGGTTATGCCTCCAGCTTTGTTCTTTTTCCTCAGCGTTGCTTTGGCAATTCTGGGTCTTTTATGGTTCCATATAAATTTTAGGATTATTTCTTCTAGTTGCATGAAAAATGTCATGGGTAATTTGATAGAGATCACATAAAATCTGTAGACTGCTTTGGGTAGTACTGCCATTTTAACAATGTTAATTCTTCCAATACAAGAGCATGGTATATCTTTCCATTTCTCTAAATCATCTTCAGTTTCCTTTATCAGTGTTTTATAGTTCTCAGCATATTAAGTCTTTCACCTCCTTGGTTAGGTTTATTCCTAGGTATTTTTAATGCAATTTTAAAAGGAATTGTTTTTTACTTTTCCTCTTTGATATTTCACTGTTAGCGTAAAGAAATGCAACAGATTTCTGTAAATCTTGTATCCTGCTACCTTGATCAATTTGTTTATCAGTTCTAGTAGTTTTTCTTAGCGTTTTTAGGGTTTTCTAAACTATATATAAGGTTTTCTATATATAGTATATACAGGGTTTTCTATATATAGTATCATGACATCTGCATATAATGACAATTTTACCTCTTTCCTTCCAATTTGGGTACCTCTTCTCTGTTTTGTTTTATTTCTGTGGCTACGACTTCCAATACTATGTTGAATAGAAGTGCTGAGAGTGGGCATCCTTACCTTGTTCCAAGATAAGATTTTAACAAGAAGGCTTTCAACTTGTCACTGTTGAGTATTATGTTGGCTGTAGGTTTGTCATAAATAGCTTGTATTATGTTGAGATGTTTACTCTAAACCCACTTTGGTAAGAGTCTTTATCATGAATGGATATCAAATTTTATCAAATGATTTTTTCTGCATCTATTGAGATGATCATGTGGTTTTTGTCATTTGTCGATGTGGTGTATAACTGATTGATTTGCATATGTTGAACTATCCTTGTGACCCTGGGATGAATCCAACTTGATCACAGTGTATGATCTTTTTTATGTGTTGTTGCATTCAGTTTGCTAATATTTTGCTGAGAATTTTTGTATCTATATTCAAAGACATTGGCCTCTAATTTTCTTTTTTGGTAGTGTCTTTGTCTGGTTTTGGTATCAGAGTGATGGTGACTTCATAGAATGACTTTGGGAGTGTTCCCTCGTCTTCAGTCTTTTGGAAGAATTTGAGAAGGATCAGTATAAATTCTCTTCTGTATGTTTGGTAGAATTCCCCAGTGAAGTTATCCAGTCCTGGACTTCTCTTTGCAGGGAGTTTAAAAAATTGTTTTTTCGTCTTCAAGATGCGTATTAGAGTACTCTGTTTCTCATGGCTGGTCAGTAATATATTGTGATCATCTCCTGTCTTATCTCATTTTTGATACTACCCATAAAGGCTATAAATACCAAATTTTATGTATATTTTAGTAAAATTGTATATATATATATTAAAGAAAAACCCATATAATAATTATGTAGTATTTATAAATGAATAAAGACTCATGGCACTTAAAACATTTAATAATTAGCAAATGACCATATTCAGTTCTCCACCACTCAACTCAGACATCTACCTGTGTCATTATTTTCTTTACTCTGTTACTCTGTCTAGCATCCATGCATTTCTTCTAGAAGTTTCTCCTACTGTGGCTGCCCAATTTTAACATAAGCCTCATTCATTATATTGTTTCCGTATCCTGAATACTTCCTGAACAAAGTTGACATGATGAGAACTGTCAGTGCCATACTGTGCATTCACATAAAATACAAATTTAATTTGAAATTATTCCAGAGTCTAGTTTAAAATTCATTTTTTTTACTTGTAAAGAGGCTGCTTGAGGGTAGGGGGAGACTTAATATTAAAAAAAAATTTTTTTGTTCTTTTGTTGGATCTAACAGATTTAGGCGATTAATGCAGAATGAAGACTAAATGAACTAGAGAGATAGTGTTCAACCATGCCATAAAAATTGATCAATGTTCCTCAAAGTTGGTCTAGCTCTGTACCAATTAGTCTCTATAACAAAATATTTATAGACCGTGGGCTGTGAGAGTGTATTGTGTTAAGTGTTGCAGGAGTTAAACGAAAGTATAAAGCCTTCCTCTTGGACAGAACCATCATTTTCCACATCATCACAAAGAAGGACCATAGCCTAAACCATTAACTTCTAAATATGTTTTGGATTTAATAAGGATCAAATCTCTTTATGATTTTGATATTCCACCCAATATCAAATTGACTTTTATCTTCAAATTTAGAATTTTCTGCCTGAAAAGTATTTTGGATATTTCTCGGTATCCCTTTATTTATATATTGCTTTGGTCACCTATGAGAATAAGGTGATAATTAGCCCCTTGTAAACACAGAATAACTGCATAGTATATAATAACTCAAAAGACAAAGCTTTGTAAAGCTTTGGGGATGCCCATATTATCTGAGTTCTTGCTCTAGCTGCTATAATTGTGTATTCCATTCACATCATATCATCAAAATGACCGAGGTGAATATTCTGGTTATAAGGAAAGAAGTATAAACATGTATATGGATATGGAATTAATAGACCCACAGAGGTCATCTCACCCTTGAGACAGACATATTACTTTCAAATCATTATTACAGCAGACTTGCTTGGGGATAGTTAGGTATCTAGAATCCAGCATAGAAAAAGTTAACCTCAAATATTAAATACAAAGTATTTTCTGATTCTTTTTCTTCCAGGGAAGTGTTTCCCTTGAATTCACCAATTTAACTCCAAAAACAATTAATGTAAGAGTTTTGGTATATTTATAGTTTTACTGTAGTAAAATATGCTAATATAAAATTTAGCATTTTAACCACTTTTTTTTTTTTTTTTTTTTTGCGGTACACGGGCCTCTTACTGTTGTGGCCTCTCCCGTTGTGGAGCACAGGCTCCGGACGTGCAGGCTCAGCGGCCATGGCTCACGGGCCCAGCCGCTCCGCGGCATGTGGGATCTTCCCGGACCGGGGCACAAACCCGTGTCCCCTGCATCAGCAGGCGGACTCTCAACCACTGAGCCACCAGGGAAGCCCCATTTTAACCACTTTTAACTGTACAATTCAGCACATTAGTATATTCACAATGTTGTGTAACAATCACCACTATCTATTTCCAGAACTTTTTAATCATCCCATACAGAAACTCTGTATGCATTAAACATATACTTATTTTATGAATATTCACATGCACACTCAAGCTACATTAAAGGACTGTTGAAATTCTGAAGAAAAAACTATGAAAATTAAGCAATCTAAAGCAAAATTAGCCACATATGCTAAAGTTCTTGGATTAGCATAGTAGAAAGTAATACAGAATTCATGTTATACACTGTTCCATTTAAACATTTGTGCCAAAAGGAAAAAAAAAACAGTAGAACGGATTTGAGGCCCTTTTCTTGATCCCAAAAAATTAACTATAAACCTTCAGTTAAAATCATGAAATATGACTAATTATTTCTCACAAAGCAGTACACTTTTTTTTTTTTCCCCACATAGTCTCAATATAAAGAGTACTGAAAAGACAAACAAGCCTATTGGGAGAATTAGCTCTTAGAGAAACTGAAATACACTAGCAATTCCCATTTCTGAGATAATGTGCTCATATAAATTCTATCAAAAAAGGTGCATCTTAAAACTTAGTGTTCTCTTTCCATAGAAACGATGTTATAACTGGGAACCGTTATATTCCTGAGCAGGACTTTGCACTGAATACATCAGATATGCCCAAAAAGATGTCATAAAAGCAAAGCTATAAAAGCTATAAAACTTTGTAATCATTAAAAATAGTAAAATTACACTTGTTGATAGAATTTAACAGCTAAAAGGAATTTTAGAATATTGCCAAGTTCAAGCCCCTTGTTTTATGAATGAAAAAAATGAATGTCTGGGAAAGATGAGTGACATTCTTTAAAGTTACCAAAGTAGCTTGTAGCAATAGGCACTAAATTCAACATTTTGTAATCTCAACCTATTTTTCCTTCCACGTTTCAATGCTTCTCTTATTTCAACAATTATGGTTGTACATTAATTATATGTTTATGATAAATATTAAATGGATTGTATTTGCAATATATAAAAACACATGCTAGATATGTTTAATATATATAAAAGCTATATATAATGAACATTCTTGCTACATTTATATTAAATTCATAGATTATTTATCTTTTTACAATTTTGATAGACTTTTGGTGGTATGATTGGAGTGGCCCATTTCAATTAAAAGTAACCCACGGGAGTTTGGTCAAACCATTGATTGTGCCTGCTAATAAAATTTCCCACTGTCAGTAGAGATATTCTAAAACATTCATTCATTCATTGTTACTTTTGTAAAATGGCTATTTTAGTATCTTGATATTTGAGGTTATCACTAAGGATTTTAATACATGGACTTGATTGCATAACATACTTAGATTTCTGAAGCCAAAACCATAGTCAAAAACATACACATATACATACACACACCAAAGACAGCTTTGAAAGAAACATTTACTTTCATTAATCTCCCAACCTTCTTCCCTTAAAAAAAAAAAAAAAAAAGGAAAACAAAAACAATTAAAAATTGCTGCTTTAGGATTGTACAGGGTGACTGAGAAAGACAGTTCTTCTTACAACCTGTGTTATAAACTTGCATGATTAAAATTAGCTCAAGATCTTTTAAAACGTTATTTAGAGAAAACTCTATCCTTCCAAATCATAAAAACAAACCATGCCTCTTTGACTAGGAATGGAACATATTGGATGTTACCTCAGAATCTGGCAAGTAAGTGAATAAAAGCTTTCAGAAGGGAAGTGTATATGCTAATGGGGACTGAGAGAAATGGTGAAATATTAAAAAAAGGGATTGCTATATTTTGCTTGAATCTTATTCTTTCTTCCTGAGAAAACTAGTACTCTGTTCACTTAAAATTTTATGTCTATATGCAAAATCTACATAATTTCATGTGCTTATAAATATGTATGTGGAAGAAGCTTTATTAAATAAAAGCTGAATTAAAAATAAAAAACTATGCAAAATGAGTGATTTGACAAATGGAACGTGTACAATGTTTCAGTTGGCTTTTGCAGGCAGCCTTATGGAATAACATTTAGGACATGACTTCTTGACAGAAGCCTTTAAAAATATTTTGGTTTAAGCTGCCTTTCCATGTGGATTACCACAGAAATACCTAAACAAATCAGTGAAGATAAACACATTGTTTGATGAGTTAATGTGTAATATAATTAACTCATAACTAAATGACTGAACAGACCAAAAGGAGTGGTTGTATCTCTGGGTATAAAAGCCCCTTTCATCCTGTGGTTTTATACATTCAGGACTGATAACTCATCAGATGACACACAGCTAACCCAGAACTGGCTGTGTTACTCCTGGCATCGAACCAGCAGCACATTTCTGCGAACCTGATCTTTATTTTGCCACTGTAGCCTCCATTATCTATTGACAGTCAATACTGAGTGCCTATTTATTGTGTCTACGTTGGGTACTGAGTATGATAGAAAAGATACAAAACAAGGACCCTGAACTAATGGAGTTTAATATCCACTTGTATAAAGAAGAAATATAAAAATAAACAATAAATATATACAGCTTAACATTGGAATTCACCTCTAAATGGCATATACCAATTATTAATATCTAAACTGTTTCATTAAATTAATAAAAAATTACTCAATACATAAAAAAGCATGGACATCATATATTATCAGGGAATTCCTAACGTAATAAATGTAAAAAAAACAAAAAGAACTCAACCTCAGGAAAAATGAGGAAAATGCAAGCTAAAATCACGAGATATAAATTCGTTCATAAGTTTGACAAAACCTTAGATTAATTAGTTTAATATTTTCAAATGTTAAAACCTGTGGTTGGTGTGTCAGTTGGTAAAATCTATTTGGATGGCAGTGCCTATCAAAGTTAGAATTATAGAATATTTTTTTAAACACAGCAATTCCAATTGTAGGAATTTAATTATCAGAAGCTGTCATACAGACTATCAATATGTTCTGACAAGAATGTTCATTGCTTTACCATTTGAATGGGCGAAAACAAAGTGAACCTGTCTAAAGGTCCCACAGCAGGAAAGTGGTTAAAAAATGCATGGTTTCTCTCTATTATGGAATACTTTGAAGTTGTTGAAAAGAGTGAGGTAGAAATTTATGTATTATCATATAATCACCCATCAGGCATATGGCTAAATAAATAATGTACATCACAGAACAATACATATGTTTATGTAAATTAACATATCCATGTCTATTCCATATCACATACATATGTATATATGTAGATACACAGAAAGATGCCTGGAAATACATATTCCAAACTGTAGAAAATTGTTACTTCTGGGAAGGGCAGTGAAGGCTGGAAAGGAAGTAAAGGGAGTCTAAAGTGTTTTGTTTTGTATAGTTCTGTACTGTTAGGAATTTTTGCCTTGTGAATGCATTCACGTAAACTTGTATTATTTTCTTAACACAAAGATGTGTACAATGACTGAAAATGCACGGGGTTGATAAAGCAGCAGCATTGCAGTATTGAAGCATGATTGAAAGGCAGATTAATAGAGAAATAAAAAGCTTACCAAAGGAATTACAAATAATATATACATGACATTAGAGAGTGAACCTAAGGTAACCAGAGTATCAAGAAATGCACACATTCCTTGCCTAAAATTATGTAAACCACTATGAGATACTAGTTTTGGGGGGAAAGAAAAAGGATATGACAATTAAGATGAACTATTGGGAGCATACATATTATTATGGTGGAAGGAACCAGAGTGGATGAAACTGGGCCCACAAAGTGCCTACTGTGACTCTTGTGCAGAAGATATTTGACTGGGTCTGAGCAGATCTGGGTCTCTGCATTTGAAAATTAAGGACATGGGACTTCCCTGGTGGTCCAGGGGTAAAGAATCGGCCTTACAATACAGGGGACACGGGTTCAATCCCTGGTCAGGGAACAAAGATCCCACATGCCGGGGGGCAACTAAGTCTTCACACCACAACTACTGAGCTCTGCACCTCAACAAGACAGCCTGCGTGCCACAAACTACAGAGCCCATGCGTTCTGGAGCCCGTGCTCCACAACTAGAGAGAGAAAGCCCGCACACCACAACGAAGAGCCCACGCACCACAACAAAAGAATCCCGCATGCCTCAAGGAAGATCCCACGTGCCGCAACTAAGATGCAACGCAGACAAAAAAAAAAATTTTTAATAAAATTTAAAAATATTTAAAAAAAAGAAAATTAAGGACATGAACTGACTGATAATTAGAGTTTGGTGAATACATTCTCACTTCATTGACGTTCGGCAGTTATCTGCTACTGCTTTGCACTGCCCTGGATCACTGTGCAGGGAAGGTCTCATGCTCACTGATTCCTTTGGTGCTTACCAAACATTGGGCATTAAATGGAAAAAGAAATCAAGAGATTCTAATACCAGGTGCATGCTTAATGGTGACACCCATAAATGGCATGGTGTTATAACTTCTGTTTGGAGGAGTGAGGGGCAAGCCATGGTCAGTTTAGATCACAACAGAATAGAGTTTCAGGCAACACACTGGAGACAAAGAACTGGGAAAGAGGGCTTGTTCCTGGGCTCATGAGTAAGCACCAGCAAGCAATTTGAAGGCTTATGTGATATAGTTAATAAAAAATATAAAACATATTTAAAGCAAACTTTAGATGAGAATTGAACAGTACTAGCACTGGACAGGGAACTGCATCAGTGGAAGTAGGAACAACACAAGAGGAGCAAGAATCCAGCCTGGATCAAAATTGAGACTCTATGGTCGCCATGTTTGAAGGTTTTTCACAGGTTCCTAACTGACCAGGAGTCCTTATATCAGAATCTTACTGTACAGTCTCCTAAATCTCTTACATCTATTTTTGCTTGTTTAATTATATATATATATACACACACACAAACTCACAATTAATTGAAATAAAGTAAGCTATATACATACACACACATATATGTGTATCATTCTCAGTTCTTTTGTTATCTTCATTTGATCTCCAACTAAAGAATCCTAACCAGATTGTTACAGAAAACATCCTTTTTCTGCCTAACTGTTGTGGTAAAGATCTAAGCAAATAAATAAAACACTTAACAGGTAACTTTTTTTTTTTTTTTAACATAATGTGCTTTGCAAAGTCTCCATCCCTCCCTACTTCCTTTTATTACGTATTACACAGCTACAAGCTTATATTTTAAGACTTGCCTTATGAGCTCACAGGGCAGATGTATGCAAGGAAAAGAAAATGCAATGGTGGTTCCCAATCCTGGAAACCCAAATTGAAGTATTCACATTATTAGTGAAGATTCAGCAACAGAAGCTTGAACCAAAGTGAATCGTAAACTAATAATTGTAATCACCAATAATTTATTTGGACTTTGACAGCATCAATAACTAAAAACAGAAAACCAAAGAAAAATCCTTGCTTCAGTCTCTACATCCCCTTTCGCTGAAGGGAGAAGCAAGCTTCTTAAAGGATTTATTTGATTCCCTAACAAACTGCTGGAGAGCACAATAAATACAGATATATCCTTCCAAGATCTACAGATATCTACAACTTGTACCAAGATAATTATTGTGATTTTGAGCATGTGGAACATACACGCTGTTTTTATCAATATTTGGAAAAACAATTAATACGATTATGTGTAAAAGATCGATTTACATAGGCTTTAGGATACCTTAATCAAATTTTCTTTCCATTCTCTCAGGCTTGTTCTTTCTGCACATCCTTTAGCTTCAATCACATGGCATCTTCACCTTCTCTGTTTTCCTCCCCAAATACCCCAAGCTACGGCTAATACAATCAGAATGAATCCCTGTATTTCACTTGTGTTCCAACATTATTTTTCACGTATCTCATTCTTTAAACAAAGCATGTTGTATTGGAATGAGAGTTTTTTGCTGTTGTTGTTTTTTGTTTTTTAATGGTGGGAAGCACAGCTATTTGGTCTGTATCGTCAGGGCCTGGCACATAGTAGTATATGCCCAATAAATGTTTGTTAAATTGTTTGTTAAAAAGAGAGTTGAAGTTAGTTTACTAAATACCCACTGAGGCAAACAATAGCTATAAACTCTTTGCGTGGAGGTATATTTTTCTATTATTCATTAACTTTCAATGATCTTTTCTTCTCCTCTACTGAGAAAATTAGAGTCCTCTGCAATAAGTTAAATTCCATTTATTTAAAGTGCTAGCAATAATAATTGTATCATTAAATGTATTTGACTGAGATCTAATGCATCTCACTTTTTAAAATACGCGTTCAGATACCATGCATTGGAGCTTATGACATGACCTTCCAGTTTTTCCCAACATTGGTATACAGTTTTAGAAAAGAGAATTATAAAAAAGAAACTAACTATGCAGTAATTAACTAGAAAATTAAATACTACACTGAATATTCATTTTATTTCATTATAGAGTATGTAGTTTGTATTTTAGATTAGTGGACTGTAGAATCTGTTTTAAAACATAATAAAGCTGGCTTTCAATTAGGGATGCTCCCAAAACACTTTAAACTCACTTTCAACTCTTAAATGTAATGCTATAATTCTAATAACCAATAGCAAGCAGTTAACTATCTTCCAAGGAAACTACTGCATAAACTGGCATTATGAAGGCTTATATCCCATAGACATTTTTCATGTACATGCTACAGCCTTTAATATTGCCAGACAATGAAAGATAATATGCCTGGGTGAGAAATGGCAAAATAGAAACAGATGATTGTTTTGAGTCCTGAATGCCTCTGCGGTGGACCTGGGATAAGAAGTAATAATATCATTCCATTATCTTATATTTTAATTTTCCACATCATTGCTGAAAAGTTGTTTTAGATTGAAATCATGAATTATTTAACTTTGATATGAGGCAGAGTCCAGAAATGTCTGTTTGCAATTCAACATGCCAGATAAATATAGCCAGTATAATCTGTTGATGTAGCATGCAAAGTAAAAAAAAAAAAAAAAAAAATAGAGAAACAAAGGAAGAAAGAAAAGCAAGCCTGAAGTCACAACTGGATTTCTACTCTGCCATTTACTTGTTATATGACCTTAGATAATTCACTTAACTCTCTGAAATTCCCAAACATATGAACTTGAGTGTAAAGCTTATAGGAAAAAAGTAAAACACAAAGGAAAGGGGGAGTACTTTTCTGATTACCTACATGACAATGTTGCACATAAGAAAATGACTGCAATCCTAACAGAATTGTTTGGACAGAATATATAGACTTTAAGTCACTTGGAGATGGGTATTTTCTCGGCTGGCACAATCCTGGGTAAGCTATTTATTTTATAAAGGAGAAATCAGGGAGGATATGAAGAAAAAAGAGGGAGAGCACGAGAATAGCTTGAAGGAAAAATAAAGAATGAGGGCCAGAACATCCCAGCTCATACCTCATATGGAAGGGATAAGCACAGCCCCTTCGAAAACAAAATAAGGTTTAGTGGCACTAACCACAAAATGAAATAGCAGAATAAAACTGTGCTTAGAGATTAAAATGACAAAGCTCATTTTGTAGCAAGTGTTTTTGTTGTTGTTGTTTTGTTTTTTTTACCCAACTGAGTCAACTCCAGTTCAGGCCAAATAAAAGCTAAATAAATCATGCAGTCAAAGCAGTGATCGCCAATACAATTAAAGGCTGAAGGCGAGAACAAGGTTAACCTCACAGTTAAAAGACAAACATAAGGGTCAAATTATTGAAAAAGACATGAAAAATGTGATGAAAGAATCCTGTTAAGGGGAAAAAAACTGTTGATCTGAAATGTATGGAAAATTAAAAAGTAGACATCTGAGAATTATTAATTTGCTGAGCAAAAGCAGGCCTCTACTCCAAAAGTCAGCCACATTATTGGTGCTGCACTTGCAGTACCACTGAGCTGCTACTCTGCATGGCATGACTGGAAGGCTGGCCCTCTTTAAATTACTGTGCTTTAAAGGCGATGCAATAATTAAGGTAGCAGAAGTAACTTCCTCAGCCTGCAGACTTCAGAAAATTGTATTTACCACGACGCATCTTATGGGTTGGCTAAGGGAAAGGATTTGAGCAGTAAAGGATATTCCATTCATGTCTCTATAAACTGGGGAGCACAAATGAGAAGCTGCCTCAGTATCATAACTTGTTCATTCTTTCATCTAGGTCTCTATCTTTATATACATATGTGCAAGCTGCTGGAAATTATTGTAAATTGGTATACTGGGGAAAGAGAAGTTTCCAGTATTTTATCCCACAAAAGTAGTGAGGTAGAAAATTGAGCTATAAAAGATCAAAGAGGAGTGCATTAGACACTGCATTCATACTTGTCATCTACAGGGGTTATCAGGAGGTATCATTGATGTGGTGGAATTAGTACTGGATAGATGATACTGCCATGGCCCTGGCTTCAACACATACTAGTTATATGACGCCAGGAAAATGCCTAACATTTGATTCATAAGTTCATTGTGTACAAAATGGGAACAACAGCTACCTTATAGGGCTTTCAAGGATTAGATTAGGTTTAGAAGATTAAATATGTTCCCAGGAAAATTCATGGCATGTTGCACATGGTAGGGCCTCAATAATGTTTGTTTAGGAGCGATATATATATATATATATATATATATATATCCAGATCCATAATCTAGATCAACTCTAAAATCATTCTTCTTTCTCCCACATAATCATTATTTTCCTCTATCAGCAATTATTTTTTTTCTGCAATAACTAGTTAAAATTGTTGGGGAAGATGTTACATTCAGTATTTTAATATATTACTGTGTGGTATGTGTATTTGATAAGATTTACCACATTTTGGTAAGAAAAAATTTTCAGAAATTTCATGCCAAGAAAATTCCCTGGAATTATTCTTATACATTTTTATAAGAGATGTAAACTCCTTAGGATTTAAGCACGAAAACTTTCTGCCAGCATCTTACACACTTCATGCAATACACTCTGATTTAGGTTTTGTTTGTGCTGATTATCTTGTACAATTCTCTAAACATCAACAGTCAAATTCCCTAAATTTCTTCTTCTAATTCCTATTTGCATATAATTATAATTCCTGTTTGCATATAATTATAATGGGAAATGAGGGTAAACTTTCCAAGGAGTTGCATCTTAGCTTTTATATTCATTCTGCCAAACTTAAGAAAATTTCACGTTTGCATTGAAAATCTGAGTGTATGTATTTGAAAACCAAGCATGTACAATGGATGTAATTTATTTTTAAAAATTGCTACTATAAAATGTGTCTAAGAGCTGATTTATACATCCCCTTCCATCAGCACTGTTTCATTTTGAAGAATTTAAAAGGGGAACCGGGACCTCCCTGGTGGCGCAGTGGTTAAGAATCCGCCTGCCAGTGCAGGGGACAAGGGTTCGATCCCTGCCCCGGGAAGATCTCACATGCCACGGAGCAACTAGGCGCGCGAGCCAGAACTACTGAACCTGCATGCTGCAACTACTGAAGCCCACACGCCTACAGCCCGTGCTCCACAACAAGAGAAGCCACCGCAATGAGAAGCCCACGCACCACAACAGAGAGTAGTCCCTGCTTGCCACAACTGGAGAAAAAGCCAGTGTGCAGCAACGAAGACCAAACGCAGCCAAAAGTAAAATAAGTAAGTAGAAAAAAGAAAAATGGGACTTTAAAAATAAATAAATAAAAGGAGAACCAGTCAATCTATAAATGCTCATTGAGGGTCTATTCTACACACAATGTTGTCCTAAGTGATATGAAGATAATGATGTATAAGACAGTGAATTAATTCATTTACTTAATCCTTAGTGAGCATCTTCTATATGCCAAGTACATTGGGAATACAGCAGTAAGAAGAACAAGTTACAACTCACCAAGAGGTTTATAATTCAGTTATGAAGAAAACTCATGGAAACGTGTGGAACAATCTAAACAGTAATTAAGTAGTAAACAAATTCACATAATCAAGAGGGTAGAAATGTAGTTCCCAGGTAGCTCTAAAATTCAGGGGAGGCTTCACAGTCAGGGAAATATGAACAAGTCTTTAAGGATGAGCTGATTTGTTCAACCCATGAGGTAAAAAGAACTACCCCCATAAGAAAATTAAAACCCATTCGGTACTAGTTAGTGAACCATCAGGCAGCAAGACTCGAGTCAGGCCAGGGAGGTGACGAAGCGCCACTTCCATCAGGCTAGTAGCAATCTGTGGCAAGAGAAAAGTCAAGGAAGATTCTGATTTTAATATAGCTGTTTCTCCTCCTGTTTTCCTCCTCCTTCCTTTTTTCCCCATCATGTCACCTTCCCTCTCCCTATTTCTTCTCTTCCGCATTGCTGATACATCTTCAAAGAGGTTAAGGCATTCAGGTAATAATGCAGACAAGCTATGGTTGGGGCAAGAAGGGCCCAGGTAGAAGGAGGAGTGAACACGAGAAGAGTATTGATTTTGTGTCACCATCAAATCAGCCTTTAGCTGGGGGAATGCGAGTGGTTCACCATTTTCTCCTTCCCCATTTCTTTGAAGCTAGGTTGGATTCATAACATTGCATTCTAGTCAATCTAGTGGGCAGCAGTGGTGCCTAGTTTTAAAAAGTGTCCAAGGAAACTTCCAGTTCTCTCTTCTCTGCCCCTAAGCTACCTTGGAAGCCAAGTGTTCTTTATGATATAGCTATGAGATAGATAGGAAGCATGTCACACCATAAGAATGTTTTTAAAGTCACTGAACTTTGGGAAGTTAATTTGTTTCCACAATCTCTAAGAGCAAGCAGTGCTTCCCTAGTGAACTTGTTTATAAACTTTAGATGATTTTTACAAAGCTTGATTATTATGGTCGAGAATAGTCATGTTTGGTCATTTATACTAATACAGCATAAACACTATGACCCTCAACTTCTATCTTCTAAGCTCTTACTTTACATTATTCTTATTATTCTGTTCACTTGTAAATAAATTCATAAATTCATGGTAACTACATTTCTCTGAAAAGTTCAGAGAGTTTGAGAAGAGAAAATAACCCTCTACTTTTTTTTTTTTCAACAGCAAGGATAAGTTCCGTAGTGGTAATCTTTAATGATTATTGGTTTATATAAGTTAAAATTTTTGCCCAGGGAAAAAGTTTGAATCTTTCCAATGACGTGATCAAAACTTTAATTAAATACTAAAAGAATATCAGGTTATTATTTGAAGTATGCAAATAAGAGCTCAGGAAATAAGTACAGGCAGGTTCAAGCAGCAAAAATATGAAAATTATTATTTTCCCTCTACATGAAACATAAATTTTAAATAAATAAAATAATAAACGCCTAAACACAAAGATGTGTGAAATTCTGGCAGGCTATCCTTAAGACCTCTTATCTAATCTTTCACTTCGATGATTTTATAGTGAGACTAATCATGCAATTCAGGCAAAAACTGTGCAGCCAGCAAGTTCTAAATTAAACAAGATCATCTTGAGTTTTGTGCTGAGAGGAAACATCCAACTTGGGATGGTATAACGAGACTGGACCTGCCATGAGAATGCTTGAATTCTCGACTGAACTCTACCACTAATTAAGTTTGTGACCTTGAAATATTATGAGATTACTGGACTCAACAAAAGTATTTCCCAGTTATAAAAGAAAAGGAATATAAAATTCTTACCTTGCTTACTTTTTAGTGTTGTTTATAGTATCCCCTCCTTCCCATCCCTCTACCAGAAGCAGACTATCTGTCAAGGTACAGTACAAGTATCAACTCTTCATCAATCCTTTCCTGACTCCCCTCCTCTCTCCAGGAAAACTGAATTATTCTCTTTGTATTCCTAAACTAACTTTTCAGAGGTCTATGATAGCATTGACATTTGACATCTTATTTTCTTATATATTTGTTTCCCATTCCATTCTGGGAATTTCTTGAGGTCAGAGCTCATACCTAGCTGCTGTTGTATTAGAAGTCCTGAGTATGGTCTGTAGCACATAGAGTGTGTTCAATAAATTTTTGTCAGGTGAAAGAAAGAATGAATGCATGTGCTCAGCCTGACATTAGGGGTGAGCAGGTAGTTTTGATAGACAGAGATTAATTTGGAAGTGGGAGCTGAATGGGGGAGAAACCTTTAGAAAGAGCTAACATTGCCAAAGCCTTCAGATACTCTCTCCCTGGATATGTTCTGTCTCTTTGGATCTATTCTGGTCACGCCTGAACTGAGTCCTGTAGCTGTTTCCTGCTCTACCCAATTCTGCTAGCAGCATTTAATCATTCTTTCCACAATTTTTTTTTGAGTCCTTGACAAAGAAAATCAAACCACCTGAGAATTAGGAACAAGAAAGGAACTTAGTTGCAGGCGGATGAAGGCTCCAGATATGATTAATTGATAGAGAAGCCCAGACAGACTAAAATTCTAATTCATTCCTCCAGAAGGGATTGTATTCAACTGGGACACCTTCCTAGGTCAATTTATGACAAAAATGTCAGGTCACTTACAGTCTTCCAAAATGAATTTAGAACTGCATTTGCAGTTATCCTGAGGACAAGTGGGAGCCTGGGGGCAGAAGGGCAGACTGTGAGGGAGGCTGAGAGTAATCTGAGGGGGGCTGCTGGATGCAGCAGCAGCAGCAGAAATCATTTTGCTTTCTTTGCCCTGCCCTGCATAAGGATATCAGTTAGGTTTAAAAACACACTGAAAGGCAGAATGCTGAAAACACATATAGACATATTCACATCTGTTCCAAGGAGCTGGCTATGAAAGTAGAAAGGAGAAATGACCTTATAGATACCATTTCAGGTAAAGAGGGGCATTAATACTACTTAAGTATTTCCCTGAATGGAGTTTAGGTATCTAAGAAAGGAAAACAGCTTAGTGAATGAGTTAATTTTATGGTAAGGAGATAAGTTGCCATTTCACACTTTACTTCTTGGTGTTGAATTTGCTTAGAGCAATGAGGTTCTCAAAGTCTGATCCCCTACCAGCAGCATTAGCATCACCTGGGAATTTGTGAGAAATACAAATCCTTAGGCTCTAATCCAGACCTATGAAATTAGAAACTCTGGGAAGGGGGCCAGGAAACCTGTGTTTTAATACGCCATTCATTGATTTCTGATGCATGCATTTATTTGAGAACCACTTGCCTAGACCAGGCTCAAAGTTGGTTTTAGGGAAGACTACACATGAGGAAGACTCCAGTTTGCTTCATATAGCATTTGGCAAACAGTTGACCAATTTGAGTTAGACAACAATCTAAGATCAAGAATACCAAAATAAGCAGTAAATAATTAGGGAACCAATTTAACGTTAAAATATTTGGAATTGAGGGTTGCAGTAAATGCATTCAAGAATAAAGATCAATGTACAAGATACTCTAGCTTTTACCGCGACAGTGTAAGATGCATTTTGGTGTATATTCTTAGCTAGATCCCTGTTCCATTACCTGTGGCCATAATTCTGATTGCTGAAATCACTCCAAGCTGAGGTTTTAGAATCAACCTAAAATGTCGAGGGGAGATTGATACAATTTATTCTGCTTCCTGCTGAGCTTGGCATTTTCAGAGTTGTCCAGTAGGAGTGAAACATAGTGAGGAATGGGAGACATGCAGGCGGTGAGTCTAGAGAGACAGGTAGAGCCAGTTGATTCAAGCCAGGTTAAACCTTTGAATTTTATCCTAAGAACAAGAGAAAGCTTTGAGGGGCTTTTAAGTAACGTATTGACATGATATTTGGGTATTTCAAACATTACTATGGTTGCCGTGCATAAAAAGGATTGGGGTGGGGAAAAGCGGCAAGGCTTAAAACAAGGAAAACAGATTTTTACTGCATTAGTCTTCTCAATTCATCTGACTTAGAAATTAATAATGTAATGCTCAAAGAACATTTGATGGTAGAGCATATTCAAAAAATCTAATAAAATTACGGGAAGCACTTTGAGATGAAGGAAAGCATCTAGTGAGTTGGTTTGCAGAAGAACGCATTCCAAAACCACATTCTTAAGACACAACCCTCAATGTATTTTAGATTGTTCTATTTCCCACTAATCTCTAATTTCTCTGAATATCTTTCATTATATTCTATTTTTATTATAAGAGAAGGTTTCTTGATATGAATGTTGTCCATCCAAATTCTAGTTATGCAGATGCCTAGCCCTGCCATCATTAGTCTCAAGACTTTTTAAGAGCAGGCACTTTCAACAGCCATTGAACATACTTTTAAATAATATTAATTGTTCAAATATTATCCATGCTAGACTTTACTACGGAGAAGAGAAGCTAAATTGAAATTGCCCAGCCTTACAAGACATTATTTTCAACAAGATCCTTTCTCAAAACCAAAGTATCTTTGTTCTTTTAATTACTTACATTTCAAAGTATTCAATAGTTGGGACTTTCCTGGTGGCTCAGTGGTTAAGAATCTGCCTGCCAATGCAGGAGACACGGGTTCAAGCCCTGGTCCAGGAAGATCCCCCATGGCACAGAGCAACTAAACCTGTGCACCACAACTACTGAACCCACATACCACAACTACTGAAGCCCACACGCCTAGAGCCCGTGCTCCACAACAAGAGAAGCCACCACAATGAGAAGCCTGCGCACCACAACAAAGAGTAGCCCCCCCGGCCACAACTAGAGAAAGCCCATGCACAGCAACAAAGACCCAACACAGCCAAAAATAAATAAATAAAATAAAATTTTTTTTGAAATCTCAAAGTATTCAATAGTATGTTTACTGTAATTACAGTGTCAAAGCTAATGCGTAAGTTCCCAGAATTGTATACACATACATATATAAAGGTAAAAATGAAAAAAGTATCTCAACACGTAACAACAGTTGCCAGATATAATACAGAACACCTAGTAAAATTTGAATCCCATATAAACAATGAACAAATTTTTAGTACAATATCAAAAAATATTGCATAAGAGGTACTTACACTAAAATTATGTATCTGCAATTCAAATTTAACTGGTTCTAAATTTTTATTTGCTAAACATTATAACCTTAATATAACTGAAGTATTTAACTGAGGATTACCGTATATTATAGTTCTATATAATTTTTCATGATATTCCACTGAAAAGTGACATAATACTATTTTTAACCAAATTACATTTTAAATATTTTAGAGCACCTAAAATGTATACCTCCGTTGAAAAAAATTTTACATTTTTATAACCAAGCCCATTGGTGATCCTTTTTTAAAATATGTAATATTTATGCACTAGTTTAAAGTAACAGAATTAAAATGGTTTCTGCTCCCATTTATATTTTAGGCCAGGTTTTCTTTCCATTATATACTAAATATATGTATATCAGGTCATAACACCCAACTTCCCTCAATTTTACCAGATGTGAGTCCCAAGGAGACATCTCTCCACCTACTCAGGTGGAGGGCCAAGTTTAAGCCCTATTTAGCATGATAGCGACATTATAAAGTTCTTCACTACCGTCTCCTTGTGGAATTTTATGCTTTTCCATTGAGACACTGTATTCCATTTCTTAAGAGAAATATTAAAAGAGGAATTTGGTTCCAGGAAAGAAACACTCAATTTGGAAGTGATTTCTTTGAGAAATATATGCATAAATACAGCCCAATAATTGAAGGAGGTGCAAACAGGGAAAGTAGTTACTTACCCTAGGCTTTGTTTTGATAATATGATTTATTAGAATAGTGTTGTAAATGGATAAATGGATTTCAAGACAGGATATGGATAAACACAGTGACACATTTGGTTCCTTAGTGTCTTATTAGTGGCACTGACAGACAAGCACTAGTGAGGCTCAGTCATACTGATGAGTAGGCGCCAGACTAAGACAAGACAGGCAGAGTGTCGGGAGGACAACGGTTGTTATAAAAGCACTAACTTTTTTTTGTTCACAGACTGTTAGAACCAAAGTAGCCTTAAAAACCATCAAGTCCAATTCTGTTCCTTTTTATGGCTGAGTAATTGGACTTAGGCTACTTTGGTTCATTTGTAGAGACATGGATGGACCTAAAGACTGTCATACAGAGTGAAGTCAGTCAGAAAGAGAAAAACAAATATTGTAGAATAACATGTATATGGAGTCTGAAAACAAACGGTATAGACGATCTTATTTACAAAACGGAAATAGAGACACTGACGTAGAGAACAAATGTATGGATACCAAGGGGGAAGGGAGGGAGGGATGAATTGGGAGATTGGGATTGACATATATATTGATACTATGTATAAAATAGACAACTAATGAGAACCTACTGTATAGCACAGGGAACTCTACTCAGTGCTCTGTGGTGACCTAAATGGGAAGGAAATCCAAAAAAGAGGGGATACATGTATACATATAGCTGATTTACTTTGATGTACAGTAGAAATTAACACAGCATTGTAAAGCAACTATATTCCAATAAAAACTTTTTAAAAAGGAACTTAGGAGAAAAACCCATCAAGTCCAATTCCTTTCTAATAGCCAGTTTACATTCAGAGAAAAAAAAGTTTAGGTCATATAACAGTCAGATAGAATCCAACCTTCCAACCCCCCAATCCACCACTTTGCCACTATTCCCTAACACCTCACAGCATCCACCTACTCTGTAATCAAATATATATCAAGAAAAGAATGGCTGTCTTTTGCCACACGTAAGGGTTCCTTTACAGTTGGCTTCATAGAGTTCCTTCATATGCTAAGGGACGTGGTACACAAAATGCCAGAGGTGTCTGTGGGGCAGAATAATCATTAGAGTTGTGAGGACTGCTGTTACTTCTCTAATTTTCAATAATATAATATTTATAGAATAGAAACTTAGATGGCTTTAATCAGAATTGTACAATGTTATTACATGATCCCTCAATATCCTTGCCTTAGGTAAAGATAAGGCATTTGATAAATCTGTAAGGTTACTGGAAGTTCACATCAAAGCAGTACTATTAGTTATTGTTCTGAGACTTAAATTTCACCAATTGAATCCACAGCTTGGTGAGGACTTTGCTGCTGTTATTTCAGATCTGTGCCATTTTTCTGAATGCTGTAACTTAGACGATTTATTACTAAGTATGTTGCAAGATCATCATGTGTAGAGTCATGATGAAGCCCTCCAATAAGAACTAGAGACTGAACCAAATTGACAATTTATAATGGCCCAAAAAAAAGCCCAGACCAGGGAGATTGCATCAGTACGTGTCCTAGAAATGAAAGCAGCAACTTCTAATATGAATTCTGCTCATAAAGCAGGCAGAGTGCTCTTGGCATCAGTAGAACACTGTAAATGCATGTCCTGAAATATCTACAGATCCAGTCAGACATATCAATTCTCGGTTAAGACTCTGGAAGCTCCACTTACATATTCTAGTAAACAGGCTTTGCAAAGGAATGCACCACTGAGGCTACACTGAATCTGAATGAAGTTTAAGATATGCCAGGCAGTTTTCATGGCATTAGGTGACCTTAATTCTGTGGCAGTGAATCAGACTCAGATGGCTGAGGTTAAATTACCTTAAGATACGAACGCATCTGATAGAGACTTAGGTAAACCATCAATAAAAAGGCTGAGAATCCAGTAAAGGACCAATTCTAAATTTACAGGACTTGTGGTTTACAATACTTTGTAAAGTTACTTTCCACAAAACTTTTCCACAAGAATCTTTGCTACAGTTAAGGCATCACGTATTCTTTAAATTATAACAATCAGAGGTGTTTTTGAATGCTGAATGTTCCTTGCGACTCCATCACAGACATACTCTAAGCATGATGGAAAGGAAGCACATCAAAATTCTCTTGGGAGGGAACTGAAATACTGCTGAGAATTAGAAAGGTTAACTAGAGAAATTTACATTCAAAATCCTGTGATTACTTTAGGCAGGACAGGGAGAATCCAGTAAGTTGCAAATAGACCCTAAACTGCAAAGAGGAAAAGGTAGATAAGCCTATTTTATTACATGAAGTTTTTTCAAACTGGTTATCTATTTAGGATAGAATATATAAATCAGACCCTCTGTAAACAGTTTTACAAGCAGCTGAAAATTTGAGGGGGCTACATAGTCACTATGATATCAAAGGAGTAGTGTCTTGACAAATGTGACCTAAGTTAGGGCTCCTTTGGTTGAAAGGCAACTGAAACCTTATTTGTGCTGCCTTAAGCTAAAGGGGAAATTTATTGGAAAGAGACAGGGAACAGGTGTGCTCCTGGGCCTGTGGAACAGATTCAGGGGCTGGAGGCGTCTGGTGATCCTGAGAAGCTCTCCTGCATCTGTCACATGTACTCCCCCAGCCCATCTGCTTGCTCTTCCAGCTCACTTGCATTTCTCCCCAGGCCTATCTTAGAGCCTAACCTCAATTTGCATCTAGCTCTCTCTCAGTTCAGTAGGTCTGGGAAAGGTCTTGTTAGTCCAGCTCTGGACCGAAGTGTATCCCAAGTTGAAAGTTTGTGTCACAATACTTAAGATACGGGCTTCTCTGGTGGCGCAGCGGTTGAGAGTCCGCCTGCCAATACAGGAGACACGGGTTCGTGTCTGGTCCGGGACGATTGCACGTCCGGAGCCTGTGCTCCGCAACAGGAGAGGCCACAACAGTGAGAGGCCCGCGTATGGCAAAAAAAAAAAAAAAGATACATCTTTATCATTTCTTTACAATTCTTTTAAAAATAGAAGTACTGCCTTAATTCTGTCCACCTATCCTTAAAAGAGACTTGCATAGAAATGAAAAATGTGTATCTTAGAAAGACTTTAATCAAGCTTCTCCTTCAATCTTCAAGTTATATTAATGATATATTATCTTGGTGTTACAGTAATAAGGACAAAAGTAAGATGGTTATATGTTAGGAATGTGGTCAATCTGATGTTACCGTTTTGTAGTTTTTGTAATTTATCAGTGCAGAGGCTAGATTGCAGATAACCTAGAATGGTTTTACAGAAATATATATAGGAAATGCTCTACACCTACTTTAATAATCACTAACAGTAATAACTCAAACTCCAAACCCTGTGCATCAATAAATTGAAGAAGGAAAGGGGTTTGATTTATAGTATACAGAGTAAAATTGACTTACTTACAACCTTTAACATGTCACCTAAATTTGATCTGTTTGGTCACCATTTTTAAAGATAATTTTACATTCAGGCTTTTCATACCAAATAAAATAAGATAAAATAAAACCAGATTTTCACAAGATCTAAATGTCTTTTTTACTCTCATTAAGTATACGTGTTGGTGGAATAATAAGGAAGGAGAGTCCTATTTATAGCTAAGACAAATGTATATTTGAGTTTTACAGAGCCCTTCCTGATGCTATCAGACTGAGCTGAAAGCTTCCAATTTGCATAAAACTGCAATGACTATTCAAATCAACACATGGTTGGGCCCAGTTTTATACCTAATTATTCCAGTTGATATTGTGTCTCTGTCCATTCAAATTGCAATATAAGAAAATATAGATGTGAGCATGCAATTCTATCCTAGTTTGGGTCAATCTGTTATTTATCAATAAACATAATGAATCACTTAATTGTTATTGGTCTACTGTTAATACAGAATATTCTGCTTAAATGTAGCAGAATGAACACATAGAATCAGATTTTTTTGAAGATGGAAGGTTCTTTAGAAATCATGTAGACCAACTTTGTCAATTTATTGCTGGAGAAAATGCAGCTTAGGACTGTTAAATGATTTACCTAAGGTCACACAGTCATTTGTTCTTAGGATTCAGTTATTACTTTGCCTAGTAGGAAATATATTTCTAAGTTACTGTGTGCACAAATGTACAGTTCTGAGGATGAAAATGGGTCCTTTTAAAACGAATACAGACCTACAAAAAAGACTTCTTTTTTTTTTTTTTGCGGTACGCGGGCCTCTCACTGTTGTGGCCTCTCCCATTGCGGAGCACAGGCTCCGGACGCGCAGGCTCAGCGGCCACGGCTCACGGGCCCAGCCGCTCCGCGGCATGTGGGATCTTCCCGGACCGGGGCATGAACCCGTGTCCCCTGCATCGGCAGGCGGACTCTCAACCACCGCGCCACCAGGGAAGCCCAAAAATACTTTTTTTTTTGATGAAACACATGGGACTTTCTAAGGACCAGGTGCTGTTGTAAGCATTTTTCATATACTGAGTCATTTTATTATTATGGAAAATGTATGAATTAGGTACAAGTTGTATATCTATTTTGTAAATGTAGAAACTGAGGCGCAGAGGGTTTATGTGCCTTGTTAAACTTGCACAGCTAGTACAAAGCTGAGCCAATAGCTGAAGTCAGGCCCTCCAGCTTCAGAAGTCATACTCTTCAACACAGCATGATGTTGCCTTCCTTAAAATTAAACAAGAGTTTTTACCTATAATATGTGGATGTCGGACAAATAATGCCAATCGGATACAACCATCCTTCCTATTATAGGTTCTTCTAGAATACACTGAAGTATCACTTAATTTCCTGTCATATGAAGGGATCCTTCATAGGACATTAGAGATAAATGTTTCTTCTATCTCTGATCCACTGTCTACAAGTATTGCAATCTCACTGAAATTATTCTTGGGCAGTGTTTAAACATGTGTATCTCAATACTGAAACCTGAACATCAGGTTATTATGATATTGGAAATAATGCATTTTAAAGTGAAGAGCATTTCCTTTCTACATCTATTATTGACTTAAATATTGCTAATTAAAGGTTAGTTTTGTCCTCAGTAATTACCAAATTGCATACTGTACAAAGCAGTGCAATTGTTTAATGTCCCAGGCTTAAATATGTTTGCTTTTAAATGGCATTTCAAAATTGTTCATATTGTATTGACAATCTAAGTCATTAAAGTTTATATGAGCTGAGAACTTTACAAAATCCATATGTATATATATAAAGTAAGTATTACATAGCCATTGAATTTTGACAATCCCCTTTTGAGTACCTACCATGTGTCTAGCTCTATGCTCCATACTAGTATAGACCCATATTAGATACATAATTTAAATGCATACGGGGGTGTGGTAATAGAAGGGGGGACTCAGAAGCATATATAATTCAGCACTTCATCTTTACGCTGCAATATAAGAGAAAACCTATTTATATAAATATTATAAATTGTAATGCCAAATTAGGATTTCTACGTCATTTGGGATAGTAAATTAAAGCCTCGTATCCTTTATATAAAACTTCTGTTTTAAAGAGATTCTATAAAGCAAAATTCTTCTAGTTCTGATTTTAGAAGGAAGTTCTTTGAGGCCCCAAATAAATAGGATATATCTACTTAACCAAAAGGAAGCATACATTGTATCTAATTACCAATACAAACAGTTTGTATCTAAGGTTCTAGAAATTATAGAGTGTAGTAAATGACCGAAAGAAATGTAAAGTTATGTATAATAAATTCAATCTTGAAAGATTATGCATAATCCATTTTCTAATGTAGATTGCTTAAGACTGAACATTTAATTCTTGATGAAGTCTGTCTTATGAATCAAATAAATGTCATTCTTGGCTATGAATGTAGTTTAACTCAAACATCCAAGTTTCATAAAGAGTTCCTGTTACGAATAGCAATTGCCATCAAATGAATTATATTCTATAGGTATGATGATCCATTAGAATTCAAATTAACCAAATTTCAAGGGCCTCTGTTAAGTTATTCACACTATTGTTAGTAAAAGCCTGTCATTGTTGCTTCAATTACACATCTCTCTTTTCAGTAATTTATAACTAATCTGAGCTGAAACAAGGGCTGCATTTTAAAGACCTATGAGTCCAACTTGGATACCACTGGAGGCTGTACAAAAGTAGTGCTATTTTTGGTGAATTTAGGAATTAACTGTGCATAATGTTTATGTTATTGTTGGTAACTGATCAATCCATATCTTTAAAAATACTATAACTTTCCATGTAACAATGTACTGTCTTTCTGAAATAATCTTGTTAACCAAAACATCCTCCTTTATTCAAATAAGTATTTCACATGTTGCCTTTTTTGATATTACCTTCTGCCCCAACTCTCATTGTTAACTGAAGAAAGTTTAAGTGATGTTCTAGAATGTTCCATCATCCACAAATTGGTCTAGCAACTGCCTTAAATACAGTACACAATACAAAAATGTATTCTTGCCAAAACACGAATTTACTTCCTCTGGTGTAATTCTAATTTTACATTCAGATCCAAGACAGCTGGTCAAAGAAATTCTTTCATTTTATGGGGGAAAAAAATTCTCAAGATCAACAGGGCTTCCCTGGTGGTGCAGTGGTTGAGAGTCCGCCTGCCGATGCAGGGAACATGGGTTCGTGCCCTGGTCCGGGAGGATCTCGTGTGCCACGGAGCAGCTGGGCCCGTGAGCCATGGCCGCTGAGCCTGTGCGTCCGGAGCCTGTGCTCCGCGGCGGGAGAGGCCACAGCGGTGCGAGGCTCGCGTACCACAAAAAAAAAAAAAAAAAAAAAGATCAACAAATAGCTTCTCAGCTATAAGCTCTGATAACCTGGACACACAACCTTGTAGATAATAATAGTTAACTGGTAAAAGAACTACATTTGAGAATGTTGCAATAGTATAGATCTTGATATTGACGTTATCAAGATCTCCACTTGAGTTAGTTTTCCAAACAGAATTTAAGCATTTCAGGGCGTTCTAACTCCAATGCTTACAAGAGCTAATCAGACCACATACAGTGGGGCAGGTGTAACGTCCTAGAGTGTGTGGTGGAGAAGAGGGCTGGGAAGGGCCTGCCCCGCCTAAAAGGAAGCTAATAACCAGCTCAAGCCAATCATTGGCAAAAGGGAATGTAGACCCTGTGCTGCCAAATTTCCAATACTTTACAATAACTCAGAAGTGCAATTTTTTTCTTGAAATATTCTAGTTTTCCAATAAAAAACTTTATCCAGGCCATATATGTCTTTAGACTATATTCTATGTGAGGGCTGGTCATGTGAGATATCTGATTTAAAGTTATATTTAGTCAAAATTTTGTACTTTCTGTAATTTTTACAATAAGCTTCATCTCCTAAAGGAAGATGTTTGGAATTATAGCCAAGAACAAATTCTGGTCTGGAATTTCTCTCTTCCTTTTGTTCTCAGGACTTCCTGCTCTCTTGGGGCAGGAATTGATCATCTTTGTCTTGTGTCATATCTATATGTTTATAATATTTCCCTCCCTAAAAAACTTTACTTCTTAAGGATACAGAGATACCTTTAGATTTGTGAATGTCTGTGTGAGCATATAAGTACATTTTATTTTTTCCCGGGCACTGCCATATTGCCACACACCTAACAGAAAGTGCTTAATGATACTTGCTAAGTTGAAGCTATCTGCTTATACTTAATATAAAAAAGAACAACTTCAGGCTTATAAAAACCTGAAGTGTCCATTGTTTTCTCAATGTCCATGTTGCTTGACAAGAAATCACCTTTATTTTTCTCAGCACTAAGGCATTACCACATAAAACCTTCTTCCCAGTTTGAATAAGCTCATAATCCTATTCCATTTTATGTGCAAACACATTTGGCCTCATCTGTTTCCTGTGATCCGAAATAAAGCTCACAATTTTACCCTCTGACACTACCACGCATTATACACTCTTAAAAAAAAATCCACATAATTAGAAATTACTCAGCAAAAGAAACTGGAATTTTTCTTATATTGCTTAGAGACTCACAATGCCAGGTTGCCACTGTACTTCCTGGCTCTGGTCACTGATGGAGTTCAAGGTGTCTTAAACCAGACGATGCCATTTGTGTTTGAACATATACAATTTTGACTGAGACGAAGTTACTGTCTTCAAATTTTTCTTACAAGGTGTAAAAAACGGTGTCATACGGTGATAACTGTCTTGCTAGCTTTGAATGGTTACATGCTGGGAGAGAGGCAGAATCAAGTCTGCATGAAGAGCATAAAAGGCCTCAGAGAAGAGGGGACATCTGAAGTGCATCTTCAAGAATTCTTACGATTGGCAGGCATCATTTGTGGCAGCAAAGCAGGAGAGGGAAAGAAATTTAAAGAGGAAAGAATGAGTAAAGGTGTAAATGTAAGAAAATGCATGACATATTCAGGGACTTTGTTCAAATAAGAGCTCACAGCCCCTTAGATAGGTATGCTTGGTGGGATGAAGCATAAATAAAATTGAAAACTATAATCTGAGGCCAGATTAGAAAGAGCCTTGAAGGTATGCTAAGGGGGTACAGCGGACTGACACTGGTTGGCTCCCAGTGACTCATGCCTCCTTGGGACTGGCACTTTTCTAGTCCCCTCCCATACTGATTCTGAGCTTGGCATGCGGCTTGCTTTAGCCATTGGGCCAGCAGCACATGTGACATAAAAACTGATATATGAATGTGCATTGGAGCTTGCCTCTTAGAATGCAGCCATGATATGAGAAACCCAGGTGGTCTACTTGTAAGAAGTACACAGAAAGAAAAGCCCAGTCATCCCAGCATCCTAGTTCTTATCTTCCCTGTCAGCTGAATGAAGCCACACAAGTCCCACCATGTGAGAACAGCACAGGAACTGCCCCCGTCAATTCACAAAATCACCAAGTTTTAGAATAGTCTGTTATGCAGCAATACATAACTGATGTCGGGGTTAAAATATTTTATCTAGGCAATGAACAGTCAAAATTGTGCCATTATTTGTTCTTTAACTGGGGCTGTAACACGGCAAGGATTGAGTTTGCAAATATAAATGGTGGTAGATATTGAAGACAGACTGGGGCCTGGGTGAGTGAACACTAAGACAACGTTGACCACCACTGCACACTGCACTGGTCCAGGTAAGAGATAATGAGTGTTTATGCTAGAGAAGGATTTAGCAAACTTTTCTTGTTAAGGGCTACACAGTAAATATTTCAGGCTTCTCTGGCCATAAGTTCTGTTACAACTACTCAATTCTACCATTTTATCATGAAAGTAGCCATAGAGCATATGGAAATGAATAAGTATGGCTGTATTCTCATAAAACTTTATTTACAAAAACAGCCATTTTATTCGATTTGTACTAAAGCAAAGGCAGAAGAAATAAAAACAGAAGATAGATAACATTTTGTAGTAAGAATCAATGTACTATGGCCAGTGAGAAAGAAAGAAGGATCAAGAATGACTCACAGGGGCTTCCCTGGTGGCGCAGTGACTGAGAGTCCACCTGCCGATGCAGGGGACATGGGTTCATGCCCCGGTCCAGGAAGATCCCATATGCCGCAGAGCGGCTGGGCCCGTGAACCATGGCCGCTAAGCCTGCACGTCCAGAGCCTGTGCTCTGCAACGGGAGAGGCCACAACAGTGAGAGGCCCACGTACCACGCGGGAAAAAAAAAAAAAAGAATGACTCACAGTTTAGATGACCAAGCAAATGACACTAGTGGTTACTGAGATAGGCAACACAGGGTCAAAGGAGGTTTTGAGTGAATCTGGTTTGGGACACCTTGAGTTTGAAGTGGGCCACTTAGGAGAAGAGTGTACTACTTCCTTGGAAATACATGTATTCAGGACTGGATCGGGAAGGCACACATTTGGGGGTCAATTGCTTATAGGTGGAACTCGAAGCCAGGAGTAAAAGGATCAAATCACCTTTCTAAGCTTCTCATGCTTATTACACTGTTGGCATGTAGGAAGTACTCGATAATAAACCATAACAAGATGACATAAGTCAGTCATGATTCTGATTACAATTGTATTATCAGTAGAGAGCTGAGTGACAAAATGTGGGGATCGAAAACAGGGCCCTTGAGGAAATTTTTATTTAAGAGGCAGAGGGATGGAAGAGAAATGATCAGAAGAGACCAGAGGGGTTATCAGAGGAAAAACCCCATTGAGAATGGTATCCTGGATTCAAAGAAGTGTATTTCAGAAAAGGGGCATTTGTTGACGTCCACTACTGTGGACAGTAGCAGCAGGCTGAAGCCTTGGACAGCTCCTTTTAGGCCACAATGTTATCTTGAATGATTTGGGGAAGACCAGGGTGAGGAGAAGGATGGAGATTTGATTATAACACAAGTTCACAAAATTAAAGCTTTATCTCATGGTGGCAAATTCCAAGGTTTCCCTGCTGCTCCATTCTTTTAAGTTACTTTACATATTGAGTTCTCCCAGTGACTTTTTCTTCTAATCTGCCAATACACCTCCATAACCTTCTGTACTGCCTTTCTACCTGTCTATACCACAGGTGATACAGGCTGAGTAAAATGAATTCCTGGTTTCAGGAAATAGTCTGGATATGAGTGTGTGACCCAATAAGAATCCTTCCTAGAGATGTTTTTGTGTGAAACCAATGGGGAAAACTCTATTGCCTCTTTTGCTTAGAATAGTCAGTTTTCTATCTCTTGAACAGATCTAGCCCTGACTTACACATTTCCAGAAAGACAAACTCTACCAGAAACACGTTAATGTGCCACATGATCCAATTAGGGGTAAACACTGAAATCTTACAGTTCCTTCATTAAATACAATAGCATTCCCTGATGGCTTTCTTATCCTTCAGTGTCATTTGAAGTCTCACACTGCTGCCCTCAGCTCATTTACTTTATTTCCACATTTTTTACTGAGACTGTTTCCTAGCTAGATTCATGACTATGGATAAGGTTCAAACTATTAGAGAAGCAAAGTTCCTGAGGGCAAGAAACCGCTTCTCATTGTTCTTCATTATTTACACATTCCCCTGTATGTTTCCAAAGCACTTAACCTAATTTACATTTTAATGAACTACCAAACTGTACTTACCAAATGTTTAGTGGGTCAATACTAGAGGACCCATTTTAGCAATCAGAAACAAGCAATGATCAGAATGAGAAATGAGAGCATCTGCAGAACTGGCACAACTAGGAAAATTTTTTAATTTCAATTATGATTTTGGTTATATCCATGCATATTCTTGTACTGTTATTTGGTATGTTTTTAAAAATCAGATCACTATGTTTGCTTAAATATATGTATCTTTAAAGAAACATCATATCATTTCCATAAATGGTAAACAATATCACTTGACAAAAATAAAAGGTAAACTGAATATATACGTATTAGAAAAATATGCATTTTTCTGAACCAGCTAAAGATGCTCCTGGGCCTCCAAAGGAGAGGCCTCCCCATTTGGAAAATCATACTTGTGGGAATTGAGGTGCCAAAGAATTACAAAAAGAGCGGGCTTTAGGCCTGATAAACACGTGTTCAACCTCAGTTTTGCTTCCTTCTGGATCCTTTTTCTACCTGTAGGCATCTCTGCTTCTTCATCACACACTTCACATTTTAGTGAATTATTTAATATCAAGTTTTTTTGCTCTAGAGTCTAAGCTCTGTGAGGACAGGAAATATACTTTTCTTTTCACTCTTTTCACACCAGCATGTAGTACCTGCACACGTGAGGCATACAGCAAATATTTGTTGAATGAACGAATGGATGGATGAAAGAGCTAACCTCTCTGAGCTTTCATTGCCTTATGTAGATTAAGGTGAAAATAAAACATACCTTGAAGTGTTTATGGTATTAGAGATGATATATATATATATATATATACACATACACACACAATATGTATATATTATATATACATATTTATCTAATATATATAATATATATATTAACCACCTAGCACAGAATGTGGTTGAAATGATGACTATGAAGCATGGCACCCATATCCAATAAATCAGACTAAAAGGTTCATGCCACTTACAGAATGGGTCACTTAGCCACATTCCTAACCTCCACCAGCCTTCCACGTTTCACCATTGCTGAATACAGACACCCTTTCATTCCCCCTTCTCTTTGCACACTCCACTGCTGTTGGAATATCCTTGCCCCATCTTCTAACTTATGACGATTTTACATGCACATCCTGCATCAAGTCCCCAGATGCAGAGGGCTTGAACACAAGTCCCAGATCAAGCCCCTTCCCTGGGAAGCCAGTCCCGAGGCAGAGAAATTGCTTTGCCATATTTTGGTCTTCAAATCACTCTATTCCTACCACTGTGGGAACAACTGCATTTTATTGTAATCACCCATTTCCACAGTGATAATCAGGCTAGACTTCACATTAAGAACTGAGATCTAATTTCCAGATGAAAGAGGGGAAATTGTTTTAAGAGTGCTACTTCCATAATATATTCCCAATACTTTTATTCAGGGCTATAAACAGTGCAACATTTTCATTGCGATTCTTTTGTTAAGTAACATTAATAAGCAAAGTTAACAAAAAAGACCCACAGTGTATCTGCTTTCAATGGATAAACTAAAAAAATCTGTGGTCTGCATGCATTTTTATTTTTCCTGCTTTAGTCTTGGTATTGCCTTTAGAAATGTCAGCCTCTTCATTAAAACTTGAGCTCCTTGACAGCAGATACTGTGTCTAATTCATCACTTTAGCCCACCACCTAGCACAGTCCAAGGAACCTAGTAGGTGCTCACAGGATATTTGTTACTGAATCAATAAATGAGCAAATGATTTTTGAACTTCACATATTAATTATTGTACATATGAGAAAAGAGAACACTGGATTTTTTTAAAATGTATGCAAATTCTCTATAATGCAGAAAATTAGGTAGCTGGATTACAGGAAGAATTTTCTAAAACTTTACACCAAAGGGTTCAGATAAATTTCACTTGACCTAGGCTGGGGGCGGGGAGGGAAGAATGTGGTGGTTGGGGAGGGGCCAGAGATGATGGATGAGAAGTAGCCCTTTAAATATTTACATATCTCTTCTAACGGTGTGATCAACTAGTATGCCTTTTACATTTTAGATGAAGAGCAGGACTCCTCTGGTAAAAAGGAAAGCCTTTTGCAGACCCATTGAAACAATAAATACTTTCTTCTAAATAAAAGTACAGCTTGTGGGACCCCTTAAAGATGGCAGAAGAATAGGACGCGAAGATCACCTTACTCCCCACAGATACACCCGAACTATATCTACATGTGGAACACCTCCTACAGAACACCTACTGAAGGCTGGCGGTAGACCTCAGACCTCCCAAAAGGCAACAAACTCCCCACATACCTGGGTAGGGCAAAAGAAAAAAGAAAAAAACAGAGACAAAAGAATAGGGACGGGACCTGCACCAGTGGGAGGGAGCTATGAGGGAGGAAAAGTTTCCACACACTAGGAAGACCCTTCGCGGGCAGAGACTGCGGGTGGCGGAGGGAGAACCTTCGGAGCCGCGGAGAAGAGCGCAGCAAAATGGGTGCGGAGGGCAAAGCGGAGAGATTCCCGCACAGAGGACCGGTGCCGACCAGCACTCACCAGCTCGAGAGGCTTGTCTGCTCACCTGCTGGCGCCGGCGGGGGCTGGGAGCTGAGGCTCGGGCTTCGGTCGGATCCCAGGGAGAGGACTGGGGTTGGCAGCGTGAACACAGCCTGAGGGGTTAATGCGCCACAGCTAGCCGGGAGGGAGTCCGGGGAAAAGTCTGGAGCTGCCGAAGAGACAAGAGACTTTTTCTTCCCTCTTTGTTTCCTGGTGCCAGAGGAGAGGAGATTAAGAGCGCTGCTTAAAGGAGCTCCAGAGACGGGCGCGAGCCGCGGCTAAAATCACGGACCCCAGAGACAGGCATGAGACGCTAAAGCTGCTGCTGCCACCTCCAAGAAGCCTGTGTGCAAGCACAGGTCACAGTCCACGCCTTCCCTCCCGGGAGCCTGCGCAGCCAGCCGCTGCCAGGGTCCCGTGACCCAGGGACAACCTCCCCGGGAGAACGCACGGCACGTCTCACGCTGCTGCAACGTCATGCCGGCCTCTGCCGCCGCAGGGTCGCCCCGCACTCCGTGTCCCTCCCTCCCCCCGGCCTCAGTGAGCCAGAGACCCCGAATCAGCGGCTCCTTTAACCCCGTCCTGAGTGAAGACCAGACGCCCTCCGGCGACCTACACGCAGAGGCGGGGCCAAATCCAAAGCTGAGCGCCGGGAGCTGTGCGGGAGCTGTGCGAACAAAGAAGAGAAAGGGAAATCTCTCCCCGCAGCCTCAGGAGGAGCAGATTAAAGCTCCACAATCAACTTGATGTACCCTGCAGCTGTGGAATACCTGAATAGACAACGAATCATCCCAAATTGAGGAGGTGGACTTCGGGAGCAATGATATATATATATATATATTTTTTTTTTTTTTCTCTTTTACCAAGTGTGTATGTGTATGCTTTGGTGTGTGATTTTGTCTGTATAGCTTTGCTTTTACCATTTGTCCTACAGTTCTGTCTGACCATTTTTCTTTTTCTTGAAGTATAGCTTTTAGCACATTATTGGTGGATTTGTTTTTTTGGTTTGGTTCCTCTCTTTTTTTCTTTTTTTAATTACTTTTTAATTTTTATATTTTTAATTATTGTTTATTTTTTATTTTAATAACTTTATTTTTTCTTTCTTTTTTTTCTGCCTTTGCTTCTGAGCTGTGTGGCTGACAGGGTCTTGGTGCTCCAGCCGGGTGGCACGCCAGTGCCTCTGAGGTGGGAGAGCCGAGTTCAGGACATTGGTCCACCGGAGACCTCCTGGCTGCACGTAATATCAAACAGTGAAAGATCTCTCAGAGATCTGCATCTCAACACTAAGGCCCAGCTCCACTCAACGACCAGCAAGTTACAACACTGGACACCCCATGCCAAACAACTAGCAAGACAAGAATACAACCCCACCCATTAGCAGACAGGCTGCCTAAAGTCATACTAACTTCACAGACACCCCAAAACACACCACTGGATGCAGCCCTGCCCACTAGAAAGACAGGATCCAGCCTCATCCACCAGAACACAGGCACTAGTCCCCTCCACCAGGAAGCCTACAAAACCCATGAACCAACCTTAGCCGCTGGGGGCAGACACCAAAAACAATGGGAACTACGAACCTGAAACCTGCAAAAAGGAGGCCCCAAACACAGTAAGAGAAGCAAAATGAGAAGACAGAAAAACACACCGCAGATGAAGGAGAAAGATAAAAACCCACCAGACCTAACAAATGAAGAGGAAATAGGCAGTCTACCTGAAAAAGAATTCAGAATAATGATAGTAAAGATCCAAAATCTTGGAAATAGAATAGAGAAAATACAAGATAGGTTTAACAAGGGCCTAGAAGAACTAAAGAGCAAACAATGATGAACAGCACAATAAATGAAATTAAAAATTCTCTAGAAGGAATCAATAGCAGAATAACTGAACCAGAAAAACGGATAAGTGACCTGGAAGATAAAATAGTGAAAATAACTACTGCAGAGCAGAATAAAGGAAAAGAATGAAAAGAATTGAGGAGAGTCTCAGAGACCTCTGGGACAATGGTAAACACACCAACATTCGAATTATAGGGGTCCCAGAAGAACAAGAGAAAAAGCAAGGGTTTGAGAAAACATTTGAAGAGATTATAGTTGAAAACTTCCTTAATGTGGGAAAGGAAATAGTTAATCAAGTTTAGGAAGTGCAGAGAGTCCCATACAGGATAAACCCAAGGAGAAACGCCAAGCCACATATTAATCAAACTATCAAAAACTGAATACAAAGAAAAAATATTAAAAGCAGCAAGGGAAAAGCAACAAATAATCTACAAGGGAATCCCCATAAGGCTGACAGCTGATCTTTCAGCAGAAACTCTGAAAGCCAGAAGGGAGTGGCAGGACATATTTAAAGTGATGAAAGGGAAAAACCTACAACCAAGATTACTCTACCTAGCAAGGATCTCATTCAGATTCAACTGAGAAATTAAAACCTTGACAAGCAAAAGTTAAGAGAATTCGGCACCACCAAACCAGCCTTACAATAAATGCTAAAGGAACTTCTCTAGGCAGGAAACACAAGAGAAGAAAAAGACCTACAAAAACAAACCCAAAACAATTAAGAAAATGGGGGTAGGAACATACATATCAATAACTACCTTAAATGTAAATGGATTAAATGCTCCCACCAAAAGACAGACACTGGTTGAATAGATACAAAAAACAAGACCCCTATATATGCTGTCTACAAGACACCCACTTCAGACCTAGGGACACATACAGACTGAAACTGAGTGGATGGGAAAAGATATTCCATGTAAATGGAAATCAAAAGAAAGCTGGAGTAGCAGTTTTCATATCAGACAAAACAGACTTTAAAATAAAGACTATTACAAGAGACAGAGAAAGACACTACATAATGATAAAGGGATCAATCCAAGAAGAAGATATAACTATTGTAAATATTTATGCACCCAACATAGGAGCACCTCAATATATAAGGCAAAAACCAACAGCCATAAAAGGGGAAATCGACAGTAATACAATCATAGATAGGGGCTTTAACATCCCACTCTCACCAATTGACAGATCATCCAAAATGAAAATAAATAAGAAAACACAAGCTTTAAATGATACATTAAACAAGATGGACATAATTGATATTTGTAGCACATTCCATCCAAAAACAACAGAATACACTTTCTTCTCAAGTTTTCATGGAACATTCTCCAGGATAGATCATATCTTGGGTCACAAATCAAGCCTTGGTAAATTTAAGAAAACAAATCATATCAGGTATCTTTTCCAACCACAATGCTATGAGACTAGATATCAATTACAGGAAAAAATCTCTACAAAAATACAAACACATGGAGGCTAAACAAAACATTACTTAACCAAGAGAACACTGGAGAAAACAAAGAGGAAATCAAAAAATACCTAGGAACAAATGACAATGAAAACACAACGACCCAAAACCTAGGGGATGCAGCAAAAGCAGTTCTAACAGGGACGTTTAAAGCAATACAATCCTACCTCAAGAAGCAAGATAATAACTTGTTTATAATAATACGAAACTGCTGTACAACAAATAAAATTTAATTAAAAAAATAAACATCTCAAACAACCTAACCTTAAACCTAAAGCAATTACAGAAAGAACAAAAATACCCCAAAGTTAGGAGAAGAAAAGAAATCATAAAGATCAGATCAGAAATAAATGAAAAAGAAATGAAACAACAGCAAAGATCAAGAAAACTAAAAGCTGGTTCTTTGAGAAGGTAAACAAAATTGATAAACCATTAGCCAGACTCATCAAGAAAAAAAGGGAGAAGACGCAAGTCAACAGAATTAGAAATGAAAAAGGAGAAGTAACAACTGACACTGCAGAAATACAAAGGATCATAAGAGATTACTACAAGCAACTCTATGCCAGTAAAATGGACAACCTGGAAGAAATGGACAAGTTCTTAGAAAAGCACAACGTTCTGAGACTGAACCAGAAAGAAATAGAAAATATAAACACGCCAATCACAAGCACTGAAACTGAGACTGTGATTTAAAATTTTCCAACAAAAAAAAGCCCAGGACCAGATGGCTTCACAGCTGAATTCTATCAAACACTTAGAGAAGAGTTAACACCTATCCTTCTCAAACTCTTCCAAAATATAGCAGAGGGAGGAACACTCCCAAACTCATTCTAAAAGGCCATCATCACCCTGATATCAAAACCAGACAAAGATGTCACAAAGAACGAAAACTACAGGCCAATATCACTAATGAACATAAATGCAAAAATCCTCAACAAAATAATAGCATACAGAATCCAACAGCACATTAAGAGGATCATACACCATGATCAAGTGGGGTTCATCCCAGGGATGCAAGGATTCTTCAATATACGCAAATCAATGTGATAAACCATATTAACATATTGATGGATAAAAACCATATGATCATCTCGATAGATGCAGAAAAAGCTTTTACAAAATTCAACAGCCACTTATGATAAAAAAAACCCTGCAGAAAGTAGGCATAGAGGGAACTTACGTCAACATAATAAAGGCCATATATGACAAATGCACAGCCAACATCGTTCTCAATGGTGAAAAACTGAAACCATTTCCAATAAGATCAGGAACAAGACAAGGTTGCCTACTCTCACCACTATTATTCGACGTAGTTTAAGGAAGTTTTAGCTACAGCAGTCAGACAAGAAAGAAATAAAAGGAATCCAAATTGGAAGAGAAGACGTAAAGCTGCCACTGTTTGCAGATGACATGATACTATACATAGAGAATCCTGAAGACTCTACCAGAAATCTACTAGAGCTAATCAATGAATTTGGTAAAGTAGCAGGATATAAAATTAATGCACAGAAATCTCTTCCATTCCTATACACTAATGATGAAAAGTCTGAAAGAGAAATTAAGGAAACAGTCCCATTTACCACTGCAACAAATAGAATAAAATACCTAGGAATAAAGCTACCTAAGGAGACAAAAGACCTGTATGCAGAAAACTATAAGACACTCATGAAGGAATTTAAATATGATATAAACAGATGGAGCGATATACCATGTTCTTGGATTGGAAGAATCAACACTGTGAAAATGACTATACTACCCAAAGCAATCTACAGATTCAGTGCAATCCCTATCAAACTACCAATGGCATTTTTCACAGAACTAGAACAAAAAATTTCACAATTTGTATGGAAACACAAAAGACCCTGAACAGCCAAAGCAATCTTGAGAAAGAAATTCAGAGCTGGAGGAATCAGGCTCCCAGACTTCTGACTACACTACAAAGCTACAGTAATCAAGACACTGTGGTACTATCACAGAGACAGAAATGTAGATCTATAGAACAGGATAGAAAGCCGGGAGTTAAACCCACACACATATGGTCACCTTATTTTTGATAAAGGAGGCAAGAATATACAGTGGAGAAAAGACAGCCTCTTCAATAAGTGGTGCTGGGAAAACTGGACAGCTACATGTAAAAGAATGAAATTAGAACACTCCCTAACACCATATACAGAAATAAACTCAAAATGGATTAAAGACCTAAATGTAAGGCCAGACACTATAAAACTCTTAGAGGAAAACATAGGCAGAACACTCTTTGACATAAATCACAGCAAGATCCTTTTTGACCCACCTCCTAGAGAAATGGAAATAAAAACAAGCAAATGGAACCTAATGAAACTTCAAAGCTTTTGCACAGCAAAGGAAACCATAAATAAGACGAAAAGACAACACTCAGAATGGGACAAAATATTTGCAAATGAAGCAACTGACAAAGGATTAATCTCCAAAATTTACAAGCAGCTCATGCAGCTCAATCTCCAAAAAGCAAACAACCCAATCCAAAAATGGGCAGAAGACCTAAACAGACATTTCTCCAAAGAAGATATACAGATGGCCAACAAATACATAAAAAGATGCTCGACATCATTAGTTATTAGAGAAATGCAAATCAAAATTACAATGAGATATCACCTCACACCAGTCAGAATGGCCATCATCAAAAAATCTACAAACAGTAAATGCTGGAGAGGGTGTGGAGAAAAGGGAACCCTCTTGCACTCTTGGTGGGAATGTAAATTGATACAGTCACTATGGAGAACAGTATGGAGGTTCCTTAAAAAACTAAAAATAGAACTACCCTATGACCCAGCAATCCCACTACAGGTCATATACCCTGAGGAAATCATAATTCAAAAAGAGTCATATACCACAATGTTCAGTGCAGCACTATTTACAATAGCCAGGATATGGAAGCAACCTAAGTGTCCATCGACAGATGAACGGATAAAGAAGATGTGGCACATGTACAAAATGGAATATTACTCAGCCATCAAAAGAAACGAAATTGAGTGATTTGTAGTGAGGTAGATGGACCTAGAGTCTGTCAAACAGAGTGAAGTCAGAAAATGAAAAATACTGTATGCTAATACATATATTTGGAATCTAAAAAAAAAAAAAAAAAGGTTATGAAGAACCTAGGGGCAGGACAGGAATAAAGACCCAGACATATAGAATGGACTTGAGGACAAGGGGAGGGGGAAGGGTAAGCTGGGGCGAAGTGAGAGAGTGGCATGAATTTATATATGCTACCATACCTACCATACCCAAAACATATATACTACCATACCTAAAATAGATAGCTAGTGGGAAGCAGCAGCATAGCACAGGGAGATCAGCTCGGTGCTTTGTGACCCCCTAGAGGGATGGTATAGGGAGGGTGGGAGGGAGATCCAAGAAGGAGGAGATATGCGGACATGTGTATATGTATATATATAGCTGATTCACTTTGTTACAAAGCAGAAACTAACACACCATTGTAAAGCAATTACACTCCAATAAAGATGTTAAAAAAAAGTACAGCTTGTTTGTGCACTGAAACAAAAAGTGACCTAGAGTCTGTCATACAGAGTGAATTAAGTCAGAAAGAGGAAAACAAATATCGTATATTAACACACGCATGTGCAATCTAGAGAAATGGTACAGATGAACCTATTTGCAGGGCAGGAATAGAGATGCAGACGTAGAGAACGGACATGTGGACATGGGTGGGGGGGAAGGGGGTGGGATGAATTGGGAGATTACGATTGACATACATACACCATCATGTGTGAAATAGATAGCTAGAGGGAACCTGCTGTATAGCACAGGGAGCTCAGCTCGGTTCTCTCTAATGACCTAGATGGGTGGGATGGGAGGGGGGCATTGGGAGGGAGGTCCAAGAGGCAGGGGATATATATATACATAAGGTTGATTCACTTTGTTGCACGACAGAAAACACACTACATTGTAACGTAACTATACACCAATTTAAAAAGAAAAAGAAAAAGAAAAAAAAGGAATCTCTTGCCTTGGAACCCTTGGCACTTAGTTCTCAACTGAAATTAGGTGTGAAGTTTCTCAACTGTGTCCCAGTGGGTCATCTCTTGCTGTCATAGATTCACATGTCAGACTCTGCTTTAAACTATGACTGGGACTATTTAGAACACTACAGTCTCATATTTGTCAACATTATCCCTGTCCAAATGTATTCCATATTGGACTCTTAAAAGGTATTACAATTAGACTAAAGCTAACGTGTAACATTATCATGTGCTGTGGTTAGTTTAGCCTTTATTCCCAGTAATGTTTGAGACCTCTTCATCTGAGAAGGTGAATTGTTAGACTCTTTTCTACTAATTTTGTGCAGACTAGTGCCATATAGAAATACGCGGGATTTAATAGGACTATATATCAATTAGTGAGGTAAGATTTTTTTTTTTTTTTTAGTGAGGTAAGAATTTTGAAGAAACATCTAGTTCTTGAATTAAAATAATCCTTCAGAGGTAATGATTTTATTGATAATTGCTACTGAGAAGAACCGAGTATAAGATAATCAAACTACTGTAAATAGGAGGAAAAAAGTTTTCAGGTTCACCAGAAGCTGATCATGAGTTGAGGATGTATGTGCAAGTATTTGAGGAAGACCTCTCTTGGGAGACTAGTAAGGAAGTGAAAGAGGCTGACTGGGGAAGGGGAGCAGGCCAAGCAAGAATGGCTCTCAGGCAAAGCCCTGCAGAGGGTGATGTCAGCCCGATTGCACTGAGGAACTCGGAAATATGTTAAGCCTCAAGTGAGCCCTATTCAAGGCAAGATGGCGAGGGATTACTCATACCTGTCAGTGGTTAAATATGCAGAGGAGGGGGAAGCTGAACGTGGGTGGAAGGAGAAAGGACAATAAGGCACTTCCGGTGTAATATAATTAAAAACTAATTCACATCGATACATTCTGTTCTTCTGGGATTCTTTCTGATACAAACGTGACCTTAAGCCATCATTCTGAGTTGGTGAAAACAAAGACTTAATTTTGTATTCCTAGAATCTAGTATATTACCTGGCACAAAATAGGCAATATATACGACAGGTAATATTATATATAGTATATACATACATGTACTTAAGTGAATGTTATTAAATAGTCAAGTCCTTTCTTATCCCACCCAACAAATCTTTTCATAAACAAAATTCTATTTATTCAGTAAATAATCATTGAGAATCTCCTGTATGTCTTGTGTCCCAGGCACTGGGATGCAGCTTGGAATTGTAGCACTGAACCAGACAGATCCATGGAGGCAGACACTGTAACACTCATTCTTTGCAGAGGGGCAGATATTAAAAATTATACTGATAAACAGCTAATGAAATCTAGTTGTGATTACATGCTAAAAAAATAAAAGCAGAGGGTGACAACATATAATGAACTGAACCTAATCTTATCTGGAAGGTGACAGAGGGCTTTCAGAAAACATTAAGATTGTCATCAACTCTCAATTTTCAAGACTCCATGTATTTCAGTGTCTGAGGCAGCTTCTACTATGTAAATCTGGGTAACAGTAAATAAGGTTTCTGTGAGGGAAGAAGAGAGACCAGCTTCGGCTGAAAGAAAAATTCCACTCCCCATCCCAGTAGCCACTCAGGAGAGTGGCTGTGACAGCCACTCTCTGACAGTGAGAGAGCTTAAAGGTACCAAGGGTTTGTGGACACACAAAGGGAAGGGAAGGGAGGTCATCATGAGATGCATGGAGGTGCTAGGGTTGAAATGTCACCAGTTCCATGATGTTATTTCTAGTCCACCGAGCTTGTTCCCGAAACAGAGTTTACAAAATCAAATGGAAAAACATCCTTTGTGCTTGAAGGACTGAAATAATAATGCCTGGGTCTCATGAAAAGTATTCTGTACCTAGATTTAGGTAATTTGGTTTGTAAAACCATCTAGAGTTAAATATATCAATTCTATTTTTTCGGAATCCCAGAGGCCAGCAGAGTACTCTCTTGAGAAAGGTTAGCAAGTGTATTAACTAGGGGAACATGCATAAAAACAGGACACATGACGACTGAAATGAAAGTAGGCTGAACCACAAAGACTTTTTCAGCCCTTTGCTTCTACGATATTATTAAAGAATTACAAAATAAGGCATAGCTGATGGGGGTGAATAGGATTGATAAATAATATAGCTGGAGATACAACAATGGAAGAAGTTGTGAATATCAAGAAGGATTCCTGAGTCAAATTCCCTTTCTCACCTGAGTTGAGAAGAGTCCTAATATGCCACTCTACTGCAAACCTGGTTTTGCAGTGTTATCGTAAAAGTCTCATTCTGGGTATCGTGAACTGACTTTTTCCTACCCTAAAAACAATCTTGCACATTCTTGTAAGTTAAATTTCCTTCAAACATGGGTGATGGTAGAGTAAGTTTGACCTGGAAGTCTTCTGACTTCAAGATTAGTATTCTCTTCACTTTACCAGGCTTCTTTCATAAAAGAAATCAGAAATATTTTAATCCAACTTTCCCTTATAAACAAAGCCTCTTCCACAACCCTGAAGGTAGTTTTTCTACTGTCTACTTAAGTACTTCCAGCTATGAGGGTTTTACTACTAAAAAAGCTTACTGCAATGTTGAACATATCTAATTGTGAGAAAGATCTGTTCTAAAATGAATTTCACCTTCCCTCAGCTTTCAGCTGTGCTCTAAACTAGGTATCTCAATTCTATTCCTTATTCTGCAAGAAAACCCTTCAGATGTTTGAGTAGACCTATCACATCTCCCCTCCATTTCCTTTTCACCAGGGAAAACATTCCTAGTTCCTTCAACTCTTAAATCTGTAACATATTTCAATATGTCGAGGTTTCTCTTAAAATGTGGTTCCCAAAATGGAATACAATAATCTGAACACTGAAAAAATGGCAAGCTGGTAAAACAATGTAAGCGTATGTAACATATGCCTCATTATTTGGGACCATGTTTTTCGTACATAATAGTTTGTCATATGAACTTCTGTAATCGTGCAATTAACATTTTGAACTTTTACATTTCTCTTTGTTAAGTAGTATCTTGCTGATTCTAACATAGTGCCTTACATTCCTTATATCACTTCAATCTTGATTCCATCACCTACATAAGTCAACCTATGCAATTCTCTGAGATCTGCAAATTTAGGAATTGCACCTCTAATAACGCTCCTAACTGGTAAAAATGTTAAACAGGATACATCCGTTAGCAGAACCATCAGTCAGTCCACTAGACACATCTCATTCAGGTTAATATCTGAACCATCCTGTGTTTAAATCCCATCCTCTCTATTGTTAGTAATACATCCAAGTCTCCTAGCACCCTATTGCCCAGTCATATTTCACAGTGTTACCCACAGATAGGGGAAATGTCTTATGTTTCCCTGAAATAAAAACAAAGATGTTTTAAAATGACAACCCAGCACTTCCCTCATGTAGAGAGAGGAGTTGACTTTTTCTTTATAAATTTATGTTGATCTCTACTTAATCATTTTAAGGCTTGCCCGTTGACGGCTATAAATTTTCTGAATCTGCACCTATTATATATGTTACTTTACTCAGAGCAACATTTACCCATCTCCTGTCTTTTGAGGATCAATTTATTCTCCACAGTTTTACAAAGATAATTGCAGTGATTCTACGACTACATTAAATACTATTAATAGAAATTATTTTGATAACACAATAAACATTCTCATAAAGCTATCCCTTCACACTTGAGACATACAGTATAATAATAATAATATTTAACATTTATTAACTCCTAAACTGTGTTAATTGCTTTACATGCACGATTTCATTTAATCTGCAGAACAACCCTGTGAGGCAATTTTGCTCTTTTTATCTTGTTTTCAAATGAGTAATATGAGGCCTCTCAAAGTGAGGAATTTCTTAAAGGGCACACATATAATAATGGTATAGTAGGAAACTGAATCCAGAGTTATCTGAAACCGAAGTCCTTAACCACTAAACTGTACTGGGCAGATTTCCGGAAAATAATTTGCTTTATCAAAGGAAACACACATTCAGCATTTTGACAGATATTAGAAATCACCCTCCTGAAAGCATGGAACCATTTATAAACACACCAGTAATGTATGTTAGTGCCCTCAACAACAGAATACTGTTAACATTTTATATTTGTTGTATCTTTCTTGTTTTGATTTGTATTTTCACTCACTTGTGAATTTGAGCATGCATTTGAAAGTGATTCGGTACCTTTTTATTTTTCTGTTAATTGCTTTTCTTATCTTTGCCCTTTTACTATTATTCAGATTTGTGTTCTTATTGATTTGTGGAAACTCTTCATATATTAGCACAATGCCTACTATAGGCACTGCAAATATTTCCTTTATTATGTTTTAAGCATCATGCACAGTAAAATGCTTATTGAAAATTTTCTGAAATCACATTTGTGGCTTTGATGCTTGCTTTAAGGGGATTTTTATCCATGAAGTTATAAAAAAAATTCATAGATTGTTCCTGATGTTATCTTTAATCCAACATTTATAGACTTTTAATTCAATCTTTATAGAGGGTATAGAACATAGTATTAAGAAGCCATGGTCATAACTTGTACCAGTATTTTCTTAGGTCACTCTCCCAAAGCAACAGAAATAAAAACAAAAATAAACAGATGGGGCATAATCAAACTTACAAGCTTTTGCACAGCAAAGGAAGCCATAAACAAAACAAAAAAGACAACATAATGGGAGAAAATACTTGCAAATGATGCAACTGGAAAGGCTTAATTTCCAAAATGTACAAACAGCTCATACAACTCAACAAAAAAAACCCAATCAAAAAAAGGTCAGTAGACCTAAAGAGACTTCTAAGGAAGAAATATGGATGGCCAATAGGCACATGAAAAGATGCTCAACATTGCTAACATTAGAGAAATGCAAATCAAAACTACAATAAGGTACCACCTCATACAGGTCAGAATGACCATCATTTAAAAGTCTACAAATAACAAATGCTGGAGAGGGTGTGGGGAAAAGGGAACCCTCCTACACTGTTGGTGGGAATGTAACTTGGTGCAGCCACTGAAAAACAGTATGGAGCTTCCTCTGAAAACTAAAACTAGAGCTACCATAGGATCCAGCAATACCACTCGTGGGCATATATCCAAACAAAACTATAATTCAAGAAGATACATGCACCCCAATGTTCATAGCAGCACTGTTCACAATAGCCAAGACATGGAAACAACCTAAATGCCCATCGACAGATGAATGGATAAAGATGTGGTACATATATACAATGGGATACTACTTAGCCATAAAAAAGAACAAAATAATGCCATTTGCAGCAAAATGGATGCAACTAGAGATTATCATACTAAGTGAAGTAAGTCAGAAAGAGAAAGACAAATACCATATGGTATCACTTACATGTGGAATCCAAAATATGACACAAATGAACCTACCTATGAAACAGAAACATGGACATAGAGAATAGACTGGTGGTTGCCAAGGGGGAGGGCGGAAAGTGATGGATTGGGAGTTTGGGATTAGCAGATGCAAACTGGTATATACAGAATGGATAAACAATAAAGTCCTACTGTATAGCACAGAGAACTATAAACCATAATGGAAAATATGAAAAATAGTGTATATATACGTATAACCGAGTCACCTTGCTGTACAGCAGTAATTAACACAACATTGTGATTCAACTGTAGTTCAATAAAAAATAAATACATAAAAATGAAAAAATAGTCATGTTCAGGTTCCAGAGCCCTTCAGTTCAAATCATAATGAGCTGGATTACCTTGGGCAAGCTACTGAACCTGTTAGTGTCTCAGTTCTTCGTGTTTAATATGAGGCTAATGATGGTACATATCTTATAGGGATCTGTTCAAATATTATACGAGTTAATACACATGATGTGCTTAAAAATGCCTGATGTGGATAAAATACTCAAATATTAGCTTTCACCTATTTTAAGTTCAACAGATATATATACATATTTGTTTTAGCAGAAGTTAGAGATCTATTTTTTCCAAAATGGGGAAGCAATGGCCATTACAGTTTTGTTTTGTTTTTTTTTTTGGTACGCGTGCCTCCACTGTTGTGGCCTCTCCCGTTGCAGAGCACAGGCTCCGGACGCACAGGCTCAGCGGCCATGGCTCACGGGCCCAGCTGCTCCGCAGCATGTGGGATCTTCACAGACCGGGGCACGAACCCGTGTCCCCTGCATCGGCAGGCGGACTCTCAACCACTGCGCCACCAGGGAAGCCCTACACTTTTTTGAAAAGTAAATTTTGCATCATTTCCTCACTGATTCACTTAAATTATACACTCAGATTCCATTTGTATATTGATCTGTTCTCCAACATTTGTTAATATTTATGCACTGATACTTTCAATCTTTTATTATTGTTCTACACATGAAGAAACAGGCTTGGAGAGGTGATGTAAAGAGATAAAAGTACACAGTCATACATGATCTGAAATATACACCTACATCTTGCCAAAATGCCTGGATTCATAGAAGTGGTCTTACTTCTTCAAAGAATATGGACATGAAACATGAGCTTTCTGCCATACAACCCTGCCTTTTGTTATGAAATGCTTATGAACATATTATAGTTCATATTTTGTTATGTATATCCTTTTTTTTTTTTTGTGGTATGTGGGCCTCTCACTGTCGTGGCCTCTCCCGTTGCGGAGCACAGGCTCCGGACGCGCAGGCTCAGCGGCCATGGCTCACGGGCCCGGCCGCTCCGCGGCATGTGGGATCCTCCTGGACTGGGGCACAAACCCGTGTCCCCTGCATCGGCAGGCGGACTCTCAACCACTGCACCACCAGGGAAGCCCCTGTATATCCTTTTTAAACATTCTTTTCTGTGATATAATATTATTCATTTTCTAAGACTGTCATCCAACTACTTTGAGGTACACAGAGGCCAGGGCCGTGTCTCATTCATGTCTGTAACCCTGGTGCCTAGGAGTTCCCAGCATGTAGCCAAAAATCAATACATGTTTACTGAATTGAGTAGAATTTTTAAAATAATGCAATGATATATTGCACCACTGTTCAAAATCCCACAATGTCTTGTGGTTACTCAAATTCCAAACCCTTGTCTTCATTTTTAGATACCTCAGAGAGAGGATCCATGCAAATAATGTCTCCCACTAAAACCCAAAATAGTCCTTTACTCCAGGCAGCTGGTCCATCTCATTGTCTCAGAATACCTATGTTGATTTCTACTTCCTCCTCATCTTTTACAGCTTTTATCATTAAAAGCTTCTTCATGAAGTTCTCCTTGACTATTTGGGAGCACACTGATTTCTCTTTCTTCCTGAGCCAGCAGTTAGAATTATTTAATGTTAGAGGTAAAAATGATCTTAGACTTGATCTAGATTAAAGTCTTCATTTAATAATGGGGAAATGAATTGCTAGCGAGGTTATGAAAGCTTCCCTCCGAATACTCTTAATGACCATGGCTCACATTTTACTTTTCAATTGTGTATTTCTCTAATTTTGTACCAATGCGGTTAAAAGCTCCTCTAGAGCTAGAACTAGCAGTAGATTCAGCAATTCATTGAATATTAAGTGCCAACTATGGGCCAAGCAATATTCTAGAGTTTAGCAGTGTGAAACTACTACAGATATCTGACTTTTATATAACCATAGTCTATGGATAAAGCTGACTTTAACAACTGCAAAAAATAACTGTAATCACTGGGTAATTAAAATTGTGATAAAAATTATGAAGGAAAACTAACACCATGAAATAGACACTAGAATATTTCATCTAGGCTGGAGGGCAAGGGATAATTTTTCAAAGAAGTGACATTTCAACTGAAATCTGAAGAATGAGTACAAGTTAGGCAGGCAAAGTGGGAGAAGATTTCTTCATGCATAAAATTGCGAGTTCAAACAATTTGCTCCTGAAAGTAGTTTGCAATTTGACAGAAGAGAGAAACATGAAGAGATGCTTGACATCATTAATCATCAGGGAAATAAAAATCCAAACCATAATGAGATACCACCTCCTACCTGTCAGAATGGCTATCATCAAAAAGACAAAATAATACGTACTGGTGAGAATGTAGAGAAAAGGAAACCCTCGTGCACTGTTGGTGGGAACCTAGATTGGTACAGCTGCTGTGGAAAACAATGTGGAATTTTCTCAAAAAAAAAAAAAGAACCACCATATGATCCAGCAATTGCATTACTGAGAGTTTATCAGAAGAAAACAAAAACACTAATTTGAAAATGTATGCACCCCAATATTATAGCAGTATTATTTACAATAGCCAAGATATGGAAGCAACTTCAGTGTTCATGAATGGATAAATGGATAAAGAAATGTGGCATATGAATGCATTCATTCATAAAAAAGAATGAAATTTTGTCCATTTGCCACAACATGGATAGACTTGGAGGGTATAATGCTTAGTGAAATAAGTCAGACAGAGAAAGACAAATACTGTTGTTTTCACTTATGTGTGGAATCTAAGAAAATAAAACAAAGGAATTATAAAATAGAAACAAACTTGCATTTATAGAGAACAAACTAATGGTTACCGGGGGGAGAGGGGTGCAGGGAGGAGTGAAAAAGGTGAAGAGGATTAAGAGGTACAAACTACTAGGTATAAAATAAATAAGTTACAAGGATTTCATAAACAGCACAGGAAGTGTAGTCAATATTTTATAATAACTTTGTATGGAGTATGATCTATAAAAATATTGAATTACTAGGTTGTACACCTGAAACATAATATTGTAAGTCAATTATACCTCAATTTATAAAAAGAGAAACCCAGTATGATTAGAGCAACAGAGGGGAAACTGAGGATGAAAATGACAGGAAAGCTAGGTTGAGTACTGTGTACACTGTCTATCAGTGAGGTCTCTCACTGAGGACTGAGAATCTTGCTGGATAATCAGTCCTTTAGAAAGTTATTACAGGGAAGTTATGCCATTATTTTTACATTTAAAAAAAGCCTGCTATGAATTTTATGTTAACAAAAAAAAGGTGGGTAACATAAGCAAAATGAAAGTGGGAGACCTCCTCAAGCCCTGGGGAGAGAGAAAAGTAGCTTGGATAAGGTGAGAGCTGTAGAGATGGGGGGTGGTCTGGGTGAAGAGAAGAGGTTTGAGTTGGCAGAATACACAGGACTTCCTGTTTATAGAGACAAAGAGGTATTATAATTTCTGGTTTTCTGGTATTACCATCTGCGTGAAATTTGTGATGCAACCAAGGAACAGGGATGATCAAAATTTCAGACTTAAGCCTATTAAGTTTGAGAGGGCTGTGAGCCATCCAAGTGAATACATTATGTAGGAGATTGGTGGTGTGGTTCCAGAGATATAAACTTGAGGATTGTTAGCATAATGATAAACGTAAATCTACAGGACTGAATAAGATCACCAGGGAGAGAATATCAGGAATAATACCAATAAATTCAAACATTTTGAGGTCACGTAGAGGTAGAAAAAACTGGCAAGAGTCTGACAAGTAACAGCCATAGTGGAAGGTGAAAAACTAATATACGACAGTGTCATGAAAGTGGAGAACAAACAGTATACCTGACATAAAGGTGAGATTCAGAAAATATTTTTTTTTTAATTAATTTATTTATTTTTGCTGTGTTGGGTCTTCGTTTCTGTGCAAGGGCTTTCTCTAGTTGTGGCAAGCAGGGGCCACTCTTCATCACGGTGCACGGGACTCTCACTATCGCAGCCTCTTTTGTTGCGGAGCACAGGCTCCAGATGCGCAGGCTCAGTAGTTGTGGCTCACGGGCCCAGTTGCTCCGCGGCACGTGGGATCTTCCCAGACCAGGGCTCGAACCCGTGTCCCCTGCATTAGCAGGCAGATTCTCAACCACTGCACCACCAGGGAAGCCCCAGAAAATATTTTTAAGATAAATGAACGAAACTACTTATCTGTATTGAATGCTCCCAACCAGTCAATGAAGATGGGAGCTGAGAAGTATCCATCGAATTTAACAATATGAAAAATCAATGATGACTCTACAAGAGTGGTTTTGATAATGGGATTTGGGGAAATGGGTGGGAAAGGATATCACATTAAAGCAGGCTGAAGAGTTAGGGGGCTCCAACTCATAAGCCTAACCAAGATTAGCATCCAGAATATATATATCTATAACATCTACATATTAAGAGAAGAGCAAACAGACCTAACTGAACTGAAAAATGAGAATAAGAACAGTTCACAAAACAGAAACCTTAATGGCTAAAACATGAAAAGGTGTTCAACTAATAATCGGGAAAATGTGACAATGTGAAATGCCATGATAGGCAGCCTCTAAGATGACCTTCGATGACATTTGTTGCCTCCTGGTGTTCATGCCCTTGTATAATCCCCTTCCCTTAAGTGTGAGCTGGACCTAGTAACTTGCTACTAATTAGCAAAACATGACAAAAGTGATGAGATGTCTCTTTCTGAGATAAAGTTACAAAAAGACTGCCTTCCCTCATGCTAATGTTCTCTAAATCTCTTCCTTGCTTTGACTGAAACTAGTTTCCATACTGTCAGCTGCCCTATACAAAGGCACATGTGGCAAAGAACCGAGGGAGGTCTCTATCCAATAGCCAATGAGGATCACTGTGTCTGATCCTCAGTGTAACAGCATAGAAAGAACTATCCCCTGCTAACAGCCATAAGGTTAGAAAGTCAATCTTCCCCAATGAAGCTTTTATATAAAAACACAGCCCCAGCTAACACTTAATTGCCACCTGTGAAAGAATTTGAGGCAGAGATACCCAGACAAGGCTGCATTCATGACTCACAAAAACTATAAGATAAATGTTTACTGTTTTAAGCTATTACATTTTGGGGCAATTTGCCATGTGCTAATAAACAACAAAGGCAAGGACCATCTTGTACCCTTCAGTAAGCAACAAATCTAAAGTTTGATTGAAACAAGAGTTGATAAGAATGTGGAGAAAAAGGGAACATCCATGTACTGCTGATGCGAGTATAAATTGGTTCAATTGCACTGAAAACAATTTGACTACCCCTAGTAAATTGAAGACACTGTATCCTTGGCCATCAATTTCCCTTCTAATGAAACAATTTCATGCAAGCAAAGAAATATAGATAAGCATGATTATCGTAAGAGTGTCTTACATGATTATGTAAAAACTGGACAACCTAAATGTTCATCAGTATGATAACTGATAAATAAATTTTGCTATATTCATGCTGTGGAACACTATATTAAAGATAACATAAATGAACTAGACCTCTACATGTTAAAGTACAAAAGTATATTAATACTTGGATGATTTATGTAGATATAAAATATATAAATACCATGTATAATTTAAGGAAAAGTATAAATATTATAATGTATAGAAATTAAAGTGGAAATGGTACATACCTACTTCAATATAATAGTCAACCTTTGGAAAAAAGGAATGGGAATTAAATGAGGGGTGATTTAATTGTATCCATCATATACTATTTCCTTGAAAAAAGATCCAGCAAATATAGCAAAAAAAAAAAAAAATGAAAAAAAACTACATTAATTAAATCTGGGGGTAGGTGGTCCATGGCTATGGGTTATATTGTTCTGTTTTTCATGTTGTTTGAAATATTTCACAATATTTTAAACTTTAGGAATGGTGAATCTGACTCAGGTAGAGACCATGCTCATAGCAAACACTTTAAGAAGCTTGATTATGAAAGAGATGGGAACATTACAGGTAGCTGAAGAACTTGTGAGGGCAAGAAAGAAATTGCTTCTTTATTATGTTTTATATGGAAGAAACTAGAATACGTGTAGATGATAATTGGAGTGACTTGTCCTGAGATAGACACTGAAAGTCCAGTAAATAAAGAGGATAAAGAAGAGAGCCAAGTCTCTGAGCACATAGGAAGGACTCAATGCAAAATTAGTCATTGATATTTCTCCCATTGTAACTTAAGATAGGATGAAGATGAGTGCACATTCAGGAAAATGATTTTCATGTTAAGACGATGATTAATTGGAAATATGAGGCACACGCATAAAAACAGAGGGATAAGAAGTGACAGTTTGCAATTTGAGGATGGGAGAGAAGCTAAGAAACACTATTTGCAGAGAATGAGTCTGAGAACTCAATAAAGAAAAGTTGCAAGATTTCTGGGTAGTGTTAAGGATTCAACTGAATCTACGGTGTCATCAACTCACCTAATTGTTCATGAAAGAAATGTTTGTAGTAGTAACTAATAAATACTAAATAAATTAAAACTGTAATCGTGTTGCTTGGGAAGATTGGGATGGTGTTTTTGTTTAATGTGCTTTTTATTCAAGTATTTAAATACCAAGCTTAACTGTAAGAATATGATGCACTGCATTTTGCCACAAACCCAAAGTCATCTAAGGCAAGGGTAAACTTTCATAATCTTAAAAATATCATTGTTTAAATTTGTGATTTTCTTGGTAAAGTAAAAAAGTGCTAAACCAACAGGTCTCAGAGAGTTTAATACAGTCTTGGGACCTGGCTAACAAATCAACCCTAGAGTTTTCTAGATCATGTAGAAGAAAAAACTAGAATAATTTATAATTTTACATTTAATATTTCCTTAATTCTATCCTACTACTATATGTATGTTTTATTAGGGCATTAAGATATATATGTGACATTTGGATTTCCTGAAGATTTAGGAATAAAATCATCTAAGACAGCAAGTAGAGCATCAGAACAAAGTTGATTTTATTCTTAATTTGATTGAGGATGTAAAGTGTGGCAGAAAGAATACTCAATTGAGTCATTAAGCTGGCACTACCAGTGCCAGATAGTGCCAGTACCAATCCTGGCACTATCTTGGGCAAGTCCCTGAATTCCTCTGGATTTCCTTGTCTACAAAAGTAGAGGGTTAAATTAAATGATCTTCCAAATCCTACCATTTTTAAGCTTCCTACTCTTCTTCAGTTCAACAGAATTTGGGAAAGAAGAGTCCTAATAAAGTCATAGATATTTCCAATTTTCAACTATATAATGAGAAATGTCCTCAGCACAGTCAGGCTGTGTGGAGGATTAACAACATCTCTTTGACATCACTGTCTTTGTGCTCTCGATGTCTGCTCTGTAACCTAGTTACTTCTTTTCAGGTTTAGAGGCAGCAAAAATTCAAAAGCAAAAGTTGATAGAGGTAAAAATCAGAGTGAAGTAAAGGGGATAAAAGTATGTGTGTATTCAAGTTCGTGTCTTGACTGCAATGGGTGCTCCTTCAGCTTTGGGGATATAATTTCCTGAAAAGACGTAGATGGCAATGAACTAGAATGGAGAAAGACTGGGTTGAGATGAGAGTTAAAAAGCAATAGTAATCTGGAATCTTCTTAGCCCCAGTTTTATCAACTAGCATTGCTTATAAGCACTATTTAATCTGTTATCAAAACAGTGTTAGAAAAATCAGAGATGAGAATTTCAGGAAAATCAAAAGTAGATGGCAAAGAAGGATTCTAGAGAGCACTAAGCAATGGGCCTTATAATTACCCTGTTGATGTGTAATAGTAACAACTGACCTGACATTTAGAAAATAAGTGAAGTATGAGAAAATAACTTAACATTCCATGAATATAGTAGTTCTATTTTGGTAAAGGTCTGGTAATTTTCCCTTTCACAAACCATATCTCTGCTGAACAATTGCCAAACTTCCCTTCCATCTTCACATAACCAGGCTCAATGCCGAAGTTAGAGAAAGACTGATTAGGAAGCTTTTCAAGTACATGTGTCCTTTCAAAATGATAAGCATAACTGAATACAACTTGTCTTGTGATTTGGGGGATTGGGAGCATTTTCTTACATAACTTACTTGATTGGAAAATATATTTAATGGGACATGTAACAGAAGGACTGCTTATCTGTGCCTTAGGACAATGTTAAACTGTTTTAAATATGAACTCACATGAGAGTTTTTTTTCAATATGGAAATCTCTTCTCATTTAAGATATGAGAATAATGATCAACTTGATTTTACAGTACCTTCTTTTTTTGTTTTTTTAGCAATCAGATCCAGTGTTTTCGTGCATATTATCTGCTTAGAATTATGTCTTGTGTACATGTGGATAGGAAGCTTTGCTTGTCTTTTCACTCTGCATATGGGTTATGGAAACAAACCCAAGAATACCAGCAGATGGTAGAGGCTGGAAAGACAGGGTAAGTTTTTTCCCTTGGAGCATCCAAAAGGAACTAGCTCTACTGACACCTGGAGTTCAGCTTCCAGCAACAGGGAATTAATAAAGAACCCCACTTCCAGGTTTTTTTGTACCTGGAAGTGGGGTTCTGCTGTAATAAATACCTAAACTGTGGAGGTAGCTTTAGAAATGGGTAATGGACAGAGTCTGGAAGAATTCTGAGGAACATGATAGAATAAGCCTTGATTTCCTTGAACAGACGGTTAGTAGAAATATGAACGTTAAAGGAGCTGCAGATGTGGGCTCAGAAGGAAGTGAGAAGCATGGTAGAGAAAACTTACATTATCTTAGCAAATGCCTAAATTGTCTGAAATAAACAGTTGGTAGAAATACGGATGTTAAGTGTGTTTCTGGTGAGAGCTCAGAAGGAAATGAGAAACACATTATTGAAACTGGAAGAAAGGAGATCCTTGCTATATCGTGGAAGGAAGCTGAGCTGTACTATTCCCTACAGTTATATGGAAATAGAACTTATAAGCAATGAATGATTATTTAGCTGAAGAGATTTTCAAGCAAAATATTAAAGGTGTGCCTGGTTTCTTCTTTCTGCTTATAGTAAAATGTGAAAAAAAAAAAAGAAGACAAATTGAGAAAAGAACTGTTCAGGAAAATGGAACTACTTCTTGATGATTTAGAAAATTATCAGCTTATCCTGATTTCAAAGGATGCGAAATTAGGAGATTCACTATCAGTAAAGTATGCTCTAGAATAGAAAGCCAAGGATGTGACTCAACAATCCTTTGCTAGTGCCTTGAAAGGATAAAAATTGCAGAGCATTCGATCACATACCGGATGCTTTGAAGAGATTAGCCAAGTAGCTCACATCTCAGAAGAAGCCAGGAAAAGAGATGGGATCATTTTTAAAAGACCTGTGGAGGAGCCTCTTGTGTAATGGAGTGAATCCCTGTGACATACGTGGGAGACCCACAAGCTTTTTGAGGATGTTATATCAGCAGGAGCGCTACCACCATAAACTAAAAGGGACAAGGCAGCACACATGAAAGAAGGCTGTTAGACTCCCAAAACTATAAAGGCAGGAAAAAGGCTGATAGAACTACTCAGCTACAAACATATACTACCCTTTCAAGAAAAAGGAAGAATGACTCAGAGCAGAGCTGTGGGTCCAGATGGTGGAGGCAAAAGCCACAGAGTTATTATTCCCCAGTCTTGAAACCTAATGGAGATTGCTTACTTGCATTTCTAAATCTGCTTAGGACCAGTGAGCTATTTTTTCCCCCGTTCATTTTCTCTCCTTTTTAATAGCAATGTCTACAACTTGTATCTTATTTCCATGACCCAATTGTATTTATGGAGCAGATAACTTGTTTTATAGTTTCACAGGTCCACTGATGGAGAGGAATTTTGCCCTAGGATGAATCATATAGAGGCTCAATTACACTTGAGTTAGGTGATTTAGATGGTGATGTTTTGGTCTTTTGAATTGATGATATTTAGATGAGAATTTGGACTTTGTGTTGATGCTGTAATGGGTTGAGACTTTTGGAAATGTTGGGATGGGTTGAATGTATTTTGCATGTGGATGGATATGAATCTCTAGGGGCCAGAGGGCAGATTTTGGCAGGCTGAATGATGTCTACTCCCTAAAGATGTCTGTATCTTCGTCTCTGAAACCTGTGAATATTACCTTAATGATAAAAGAGATTTTGCAGATGGGACTAAATTAAGGATTTTATGGTAGGGAGAATATTCTGATTATGTGGTAGGGGCCCAATGTAATCACAAGGATCCTTCTAAGAGGGATGTAGAAGGTCAGATAAAGAAGGTGGCAATGTGCTGACAGAAGTAGAGATTACGGTGATGCAGTCATAAGCCAAGGACAGCTGGTAGACTCAAGAAGCTGGAAAACACAAGGAACAGATTCTTCCCTGAAGCTTCCAGAAGAAACCAGCTTGTTGACACCTTGATTTTTGTCCGCAGCCAATAGGAAACTATGCAGTATGTTTTTTCTTAGTCCATTAATTCAAAGATTATTTTCACTTATTTACAAATATGACATATAGCATACTCCAGTTAGATAGCGTTGTAAAATACTTAAGTACATATAATGTATTTATCCAAACAAGCTCCGAGGTAAGCATCATACGTTTTCACATGGAAAAATAAACAGAGATTGATTTGGTTATATCTAGAATCAAGAAAGAGTCACGAGGATATTAAAAAAAAATTCACATTAAATTTAAGACTCTCAGATGTCACCTAAGGGGTTTTTCATTTTAATTATATATTTTTCTTAATAATCTCTTATAGAAGCAATGCCCTATATCTGATTTTCAGAACCCAAAATATTTTAACTGCTATTTCAACATGTAATATAAATCTCAAAAATTCATACTTCATTTTAATTTATAGCATGAATATATGCCATATGTCATGCTGTAGTGTGAAAAGACAGGTGATATAAAGGGAGAAATAAAAGAATTGTTTGGGCCAGTCCAGTGTTAATAATTATGATAATTTATATATGTTGTAGACTACTCCCATATCCCAGGAATTGCTGTGTGTTATATATATATAAATACCTTATTGCTAGTTCTAACAATGGCTAACACAAATATCATTATGATAGCTGATTTCCAGGGAATTTTAGTAATATTCTCATGGCCTTAGAGATGTCTATGATAGTTGTCAGCAATGGGCTGCTACTATTAAAGTTCACAGATTATTATGCCATGTTGTTTCCCTCTGAATTTGCAAAGGGCTTCTGCCATCATCTCAAAGAATTCATATTTTCCCAATATAGATAAGAAGTGAAATTTTAAAAATATGAAAAACCCACACTCTACCTGTGATTAAATGCACTAATAACTTTACTTGTCCCAATGTTCATTTTGTTCTAATACATTATGAGCAAATGGGAAAAAGAAACCCTCAAAACTCAGTCCTAAACTTTAGCACCATTTTGTTATAACCAGGGAAGTCATAGTTGGGACAACTACAGTCTGCCAAATTCAAGACTCTCTAGATAAAATTAATATGTTATCCACTGTCAATGAAAACCTAATATTACAATAATTACCCTATTAAATTTCATAACATATCTGTAAGCCAAACATCCTAATTTTAAAGATGAACGGTCCAAAATATTTAAGTAATTCCACTACATTCTTATTTACTACATAGTCATGCATTCATCTTATAGTTTGCACCAGAAAAAGTTTTAAATTATTTTGCACTTTTACAACATCTTGATATTTCATAGCTGTTGGCCCTGGACCACATAAAATAAGGTGAATAAAAGGTTTTTTTTTTTTTGTTTCTTTTGGTTTTGTGTTCTTTTGCTTTTTTAAGGTAGAGGAGTAAAGTGTCAGTAGATTGATGGCAAACCTCTCCTGTTCTACGGCTCCATTTAATCTTTTAAAATACAATTTCATATCTACCCTTGAGATATAGACCAAGAAATGTTTTCTTCCATGTAAAGCATTCCTCTAAATCTGCAGGCTACTAGAGAGTCTGAAATGATCAATTCTACCAATTAAACTTCAACATTAAGACCTCTGGTTTAGAACTGATCTGGCATATTTACAGCTTACAGTTCAGAGAGTTAAAGCATAGTCAGTAAATGATTCAGGAATTTAGACATTTTTAAAGAGAGGCTCTTGACTGCTGGGAACTCTGGACAAGTTCTCTATAGAAACATTGTGATGCACAATATAACTTAGGAATTCTACATTTTCTCCTGTCAATTTTCTTCCTAACAAATATTTTAATTCCAATTTATACATATACACATACATACACATATCTAGATGTTTTCATACATATAGTACCTACACATAGGGAATGGTCTCCTTCATGTGTTTGTATTAATAATAGCTAATAGCTATTGAGCATGGAATATGTCCCAAACACTGGTTTAAGTACTCTATATTGACTTACACATTTAATCCTTACAGCAATAGGTATGTTCTATTAATATCTTTATTTTATGTATTAGAAAAATCCTGAGACACAGACACTAAGTCACTCTTCCAAAATCAAAATAAAATAAACAGTATTACAGGAATTTGAACCAAAGCAACCTGAAGACAGAAGTCATCATTTAATCTTCATAATAATCTCCACACACATTTTATAATTAAAGAAACTAAGGCACCGAGAGTTGAAATAATTTATCGAGAGTCAAACAACTGGGAAGTAGTTCTGTGAGGATTTCAACCCATGTCATCTGATTCTAGAAACCACAGTCCTGTCCACTCAATATGTTGCCACTTTGTTAGATATTTGCCTTTTTAGAACCACTGACTATGCAAAAGTCATTACACCTATGCATCAAAAAAATATTTCAATCAAGGGGCCACAGAAAGGAACATGGCTATCAAATGCCTCTCCTTTTACCAAGGATGGGTGGGTAATGATAAAATACTTATCTACTAAAGAATAAGTTATTAATCTACCAACTTCCTCAGCCAAACCATTACCCAGTGCACATACAGTTCAAATCATACCTGGCCTGTTGATTATTTCCAAATCCTTCTCCCTTAACCATCAATTCTCAGAATAAAATTATAAAATCTACTGTAGATGCTATAAAGTGCTGTCTTACCCTCCTTGCAACCTAACTCTTCCCTAAGGAATTTTCCATCCTAACCATAGGTGCTGCACAAACTAACTTCTGTTATCACTATTTGCCTTGGTCTTTGAAGCTGTATTTGCATATACAGGTAAAATACATCATATGTGCTACTCAATGTTCTAGGCACTTTGTGTATATCATCACTATTCCTCACAACACAATCTAGCCAAGAAAGTATTCCCCTTTATACATAAGGAAAATTCTAAATAGGTAAGGTATCCAAGACAGACTAGCTAGTAAGTGGCATACCCAGGATTCAAATTCAGGTCAGTTGGCCTCAAAAGACTATCCTGTGTCCACTTAATCACATAGCTACACAAAAACACAAATACGTTCCATTCTGCATATGTGGATGAGGCTGAAAACAATTTATTGTACCTCAAGCACAAACACATACATGATGTGTGCCCTTTGATGTGTATGTATTACTTTTGGGATGCATCACTATTGCTTTTATTGTGTTATATGTGTATAAGGAAATTTAGAGAAACAAACTTTAATGTGAAACAGCTCAAGATCTTTAAAAACCAAAGTTAAAATGAGATAATAGGTTATTTTCTTCAATTTTATTTTGCAAATGATTCTAATTAATGCTGGAAATGTAGTTTTTCATAAAACCTTAGAAAACTTCTTTGGATAAAATTTGTTTAATTTAGTACACCTTTAAATTTTAAACCAGCAGTTTTTCCACCTCATAAATGTCTGTTTTAGCAACAGAATAAACACTAGTCACCTGACTTATTTTTAAACCAGCTATAAAAATTTATTATGAAAATATCATCCCTGTCTCCAGTGTAAAAAGAGTGATTGAAATGTAAATTTCTATAAGATTTCTGATAGCTACAATAAAAATATGGACACATTAACAGCATTATCTACTCCTGTAAACACTTGGAAGACTAATTTTAAAAAGGCTACAAGTCTTTCATAAGGTAAACATAATAATGCAATAGGAAAAATGGAATTTCTGCCATTATTATTTAGCTACATTCTTTCCTACTTTATACATTTGTTTTATGCTTTTATGAGAATTGCTTTATCAGTGAATTTCAAAACATTTGAAGGCAAAAGTTTGAATTCCAAATGTTTTTTCAGTCCTCTTTCACCTTTCAAATATTTAGAACATAAACTAGGCTAAAATGATTATCTTGAATTTTACTGTGCTTGTACAAGCATGCTGTCTCTTGGCATTCCAATTAATTACGTCCCTTTGTTTTAGTCCATGCTGTGGTACAAGGGTCCCATATGTTCAAGCTAATTATATTTTTAGGAGGAAAAATATGTTCAATCCAGAAAAATGATTACATCTATAAATTTATATATGTAATCAAAAGCCTAAATAAATTGGTCATGGAGATTCTACTTTTTTCCAACATTAGTTTGTATTTTCATTTTACAACCTGCTTTGTATGAAAGAGGACGAGGTAAAATCAGAGTCAACTGAAAAGAGATTAACAAAGATAGTAGTAGTATAGATTTGGGTAGCTGACATCAATAACTAGGGACTTTATCCTTATCTTTGCAAATCTCATAATTATATTTTAGTTTAAAACTGGCAGAACTCTAATTCTGATCCCAAAATCTGGTATAGTGTGTATGTCAAATTCTGATTAAAAATACTAAATTCTAGAGGAAAGTGTTAGCCATCAATCAATAAGAAACATTTCCTGGCAGTTGGATTCAGAGTTCATATGCATTCAGTTGGCTTCCATCATATAAAATTAAATGATGTATTCTTTTCTTCCCTTTCTATTATAGTAAATTTTTCTATGAGGTGCACCATCAGGACCACATGGGACATACAGAGGAAAAAACTATATTCTAAGAGTGCACATAATTTAAGTTCTTAAGGGGAAAGCCAACAAGAATTTCTTGACATTCTGGCATTTCTAAGAATGCAATATTGGATACACTTGAACTGATTTCTGAAATAAAAGATGAGAAAACCAATGGTTCAAGGAGGAGAGTAGTAATTGCTGAAAGGACCTCGTTGCTGTTTACTTCAACTAATAGATTGCCAAGCAGGCATTTCTTAACCTGGTCCATTTATACTCAGATGGCTGCTGGAAAGTATCTGATGGCTAGGAATGATGCCCCTATTTGGGAGAAAAATACACCTCTATAATGAATATTCAGTATAGGAACATAAGAGAACCTGAGATATTTTCTAGTTTCCCCTTGGTTCAGTCCCAGAATTTATGGCTCTGTGATTCAGTGGTTGTAGGCTGCAATGTTCCAGTGACCAGATGGAAGCAGAATCCCTTTTCTGCTCAAGTTAGAAGAAAAAGATAATCAACAAAGCAATCAGCCAACACACACATGTATGTGCTCCAAAGCACTTTGCTAGATACTTTGAGTTCTACCACAGAATCATAAGGCATGTCACAGGTCCTAAGGATCCTATACTTTTAGGAAGTCAAAGCACATGTAGGAGTCCATTAATTTCTGTACTGAATGATATTAACTCTAAATGCACCAGGGCACATTTAGGTATTTGACTTACTTGATTTCTTAACAGCATTTGAAAGTCTTAATTATTCTGTTCTGTGGAATGCCTGAATGTATGTTTTTGGTTGTTTCCACATTTTTGTTTTTGTTTTTAGGCAACCTGTACAAAATTCTCCACTCACATGGCTTCTATTTCTTTCCCAAACTCTTTCCTCGACATGAATGTCTTCCACACTCCAGAATCTATTATCCTTCTGCCCCTGGATCTGTCTATGTGAACGTCATATGGACAACTTGAATTCATCATTTCTAACATGGAAATCATGATCTTCTGCATAAGCCCACTCCCTGTCCAGTAGTTGATATCTCAACAAACATTATGAACATTCACTCATTTTCCCAGTTGAAAATGCAGTCAGTGTCCCTGAGTCCTCATCCCTCCCTCCAGAAATCCTGGCAACCAGTACGTTGTCTGAATTCTCTATCTCCCTTTCAGATCCTTGGGGTTCAAGCCATCTTTCCTTGCTTAAATTAATGGAAATACCATCTAACTAGCCCCTTAATGGTTTTTCTACAAAGCAATTAAGAGCCATTTTTCTAAAACAAGCATTTGATAAATTCACTCCCACTTAAATTCATTCAATGACATAAGCCTTTCAGAATAAAATGATCTATATCATGACTTGCATAGTTATCTATGATGTGTGCTCTTCATCTTCTTACCTCTGACTCTAAAAAAGTACACTAACATACTATGAATTCTCCGTGCTCTTACTCAACACAACCTATGCATAGAACTATTCCCTCTCCTTATATCTCTTTTCTCCTATTCTCTCTTCCATTTGACGAATTCCCATTCATCATTTTAGCATGCCTTTGTTTGTGACTATTTCCTGGAAAAAGACTTCTCCGGCCAGAGATTGGCTTCTATGTCCATCCTAAGTGTTCCCAGGGTAACCTGTTCTTACCTACTGTACTACTTTACTAAGTACACAGGATGGGTTACATAATCTGCCAGGGCCCAGTACAAGATGAAAATGAGAGGCCCCTTGTTCAAAAGTTAAGAATTTCAAGAAGGTGAGAACAGAGCACTTAACCAAGTGAAGAGCTCTTCTAAGTATAGGGTAGTTTGTGACTGCACAGGTCATACATTCATGACATACCCTGAGAGTACACTTCATTGTCATTTACATGTCTCTAGTGCTCACTAAATCTTAAGCTCCTGGAAAGCAGAGTCAGGGACCTTGTCCTAATCCCCATTTTTCTTTAGCAATTAGCATTTTCCTTGTCCATAATAGCTGATCCAAAGGTATCTGTTGACTCAATCTTCCATTCTGAGAAAGAACGTCTCAATGTGGGCCTCAGTTGTCTGCTAATATCTGTAAAACGAGAGGACTAGGCCAGATTGGGCATCTCCAGGGCTAGGATTAATGTTAAGCTTCTTTTAATGCATAACCACTCCCAAGGTCATTCAGGATAGTAGCTAAGGGCATGCAGTATAAAATCTGATATTATTTTTAATAATAGCAGTGACTAATATATATTATATATATACAATTTATATATGGCAAATATATGTAATTATAATTTATATATCATATAAATTTACATAAATATAAATACAAATCATTACTGTAATCCTTCCTAGTCTTTCAGTGGAACATAGGTTTCACTATGTTGCCCAGGGAGCTTCAATAGCTAAGTACTGCAGTACTTTTGTGGATTGTATGTAAACATTCAAGGAACACTAGATTTAGGCTTATATAGACAGGTAATTTGTTTCTTTCATATTCTGTCCATTTGTGTTCCTTCCCTAATTTATTCGTTAACCTAAATAACCTAATCCTAAAGGATTAATGTTCCAATATCATTTATATCAACATCCTCTCCTAAGTCCACCTGGGATTTTAGATTCACTCTGCCTTCCTCACATTTTCTTGTGCTGCCCCGAAAACCTATCCACACTGCAGTTTGTCAGAAAGAGGATTATCCAAATGTTGAATGGAGTACAAGGTTGTGAAATGTAAATTTCTAAGCAGCCCAAGTACCCGTTTCTCTCTCAGCCTCTGAGCTTTAGTTTCTTCATCTGTAGTGATATAGTGGGATTCTACAGCTTCTTCCATGGTTCTTGTGAGCTTTACCATTCCATCACCTGCTTCTCAGACTTGAAAAGGCAGGACCTTGTGGGGGATTTACGTAAGTGGAAAGAAAGGAGGGAGGACACTGAACAAGGTCTGGCCGAGATAAGCACCCTGCACGCAGGGGACTAAGGACGAGCCTGTCCTGCTAACGCAGTCATGTTGCAGCATCACCTGTGGAGGGCTTAATGTGGCAAAAGCCCTGTTTCAAGAGCTTCTGGTGTGTAGGTCATTTACACATCAGAGCAATCTTACTCTCACCCTCATCTTACAGGTTTGGGAAGTGAAATTGCCTGGTTAGTGACAGGTTTAGAATCTGAAATCATTCTGCGTGACCTCCTGCTTTTCCTAGGTCTACACGATTACAAAATCCCTAAAAACTACATACTGAAGAATGTGGGCTTGTTACCACTGGATTGTTCCTGAAAAAACAAAGGAAAACACATCATCTCAATCTTCTCTTTTAGACATCTTTAGGGAAACAAGTGGTGCTCTTTAGAAACTACAATGAGCATAAACATGTAATTCTTACAAAATTCGAAGAGGAAAGGAGATATTAAATGGCAATGGATGAGAAGAACATCTTGTTACTTCTTTTCTGGGCCTTCTATTCCTGCACATGAGTACATCCCATCTCTGTCTTTTATTTTTCTTGCTGAATAATTTTTCACAGACCTTGTTCTGCACACTCATCGTCTCTGATATTCCTTTTGATAGTTCTTTTTGTTTCGTTTTTTTTGTTTGTTTGTTCTTGGTTTTTTGCGGTACGCGGGCCTCTCACTGTTGTGGCCTCTCCCGTTGCAGAGCACAGACTCCGGACGCACAGGCTCAGCAGCCATGGCTCACGGGCCCAGCCGCTCCGCGGCATGTGGAATCTTCCCGGACCGGGGCATGAACCCGTGTCCCCTGCATCGGCAGGCAGGCAGACTCTCAACCACTGCGCCACCAGGGAAGCCCAATACTGTCATATTTGAAGGATATCTTCAAAGATGGAAAACAATGGTTTACCATGTGGTAAAAGGCAATAGGAATTAAAGGAAACATTCAGACATAATAAAAAATAGTAATTTTATGATAGTTTTATATATTGTAGGACTAATCTTAGAAAAAATAAAAGGGATTAATACAGCATTCTGGCCTGCATCAAGTTTTAATATCAAAGGCAGTCATTTCTGTAAGTAATTATATTTTCTTTTCTTTTTGGTAATCAGACATGTTTGTTATATATATCATTTTTCCATTTTTGTCTGTCATATTAAAATATTTAACATGGCATTCTTTCAAAATCAATAATTTATAGTTGATAAAAACTCAGCCATCTCTTTTCTACTTTATATTAGTGATCCAAAAGTAAACACAGTCATCAGCAACTGTGTCAACCCCTCCTACTTCAGCTTAAAAATCAATGTGTATTAGCTGAACTATTAGCTCATCATTTGTAAACTAAGGATCATAAAACACTGAGTCACTGAAACAGTTCAGTACAGCATTCCTCTCACAGGTATAGGGTTGCTGTTAGGTTCAATCTCATTTACTCTCTTTTAATGTTGTGGAAAGAAGTGGCAAATACAACATTTGTTACTTTCATATTACATTTAAAATGTATGTAGAGATTAGGATTTAGTCCAGAAAAAAAAAAAATTAGGTTACCTGTAGCAGTATTGGAAAGTAATGTAGTGATCTAAATGTGAAAATACACAACAAATTTAAATGTTTTCCAAAAAAGATGATAGCAAAACTGGTAGTGCAATATGAGGCTTGTACCTGGTTACTTCCTAAATCCCTTAAGCCTTATTGGTTATGTTGCACATATACATTACTCAGGCTGTGTCAGTTTGTTCTGGCCACCTGGATATCAAACACGCTTTAAAAAATCCAGAGTCAAGAGACTACAGAAGTATGGATTTTCCTCTACAAAAACTGGTTAGGCACCATTTACATAAAACTGGCTACAAGTGGCATTCAAAACCAGTAGAAGATTAAGTGGCAAAAAGCATACTGTATCAGAAAGTATGGCACCCTTAACTGTTATATACTATAATATGATGATTATTATGGTGCTAATGACTAGTTTTTACTTATGGTACTTCTACCCTTGTCAAGTTTATCCACCATCTTACATTCCTAAGCTGTATGGTCCCAAATATGGTGAGGAGATAGCATAGTATTACACAGAATGGCTAATAATTTGTCTAAGAATAGGTGCTGCTTCTCTGCAGAAATCCTTAAAGGTCAGTGGCTTCATGAAAACATTCTTACTTTGTGCCAACATTTTCAAGCACATTCAAACTTTTGGTTGGGGGCAGTGCCATTTCTTATTCACTTAAGGAGTGTCTCCCTGGGGTTTAGAACTCCCATAGAGGGGGCAGGGAGTGGGGAGGGGACAGTGGTGAGTAAGACAAATGAGGATGTGCTGCCACACATCATGCTGCCTAGCAGAGAGTCCAGAGAATTAAACGAAGGATGATAGTAAGGAATGATGGGTGCTGCACAGGGTGCTGGGAAAACCTATAGCTCGTTGGTCTAATGAATCCAAAGATCAAGGAAAGCCTTTCTGAGAAAATGGTGAGGAAGCAGAAACCAAAAGGGCTCAGTGGATCTCCAAGTAAGACCCAGGTATAAAGCCAGAGCACTTAAAAAAAAAAAAAAAGGTGTTGAATTTATTTTTGCTTTTGACAGATTTAACCCGTTAGGTCAACCAAATGGTAAATGGGTTATGAAATACACCTGTCTCTGAGCTTTCAGTATTTCCATACTCTACAGAACCCCTTCTTTTTCTCTGATTATTTGAGCTGATACATATTGTAATCAGACATTTAATAGCAACCGCAAAATGCTTGTGCCCAGGTTAGGAAAAATTTAAGGAAGAAAAAAACATTACTCATGGGAGCTTAGGGTACTAACTTAGATCAGTGAGTCTCAATATTTGGGTGCATGATATTCTCTAAAGTGCTTAATAAGATTTGAGATTTCTGCCCTTGCACCACTTCTACTGAAACTCTGACTCAGGAGATCTGGGGCAGGGCTCAAAACTTTGCCCTTTTAACCAAGGCCCAGGTTTATTTTGATGCAGGTGTTCCCAATTCACACCTTGAGAAACACTAAATTAAAGGATGTGCTAAATACAGAGGGAGCAGCTCTTGTTGGGGACAGCAGAGATAATTTACTATCTGGTTTTCCCCTCTCCTTCATCAACGTCCTATTCAAGCCACAGGGATTGTGAAGAGGTTTCTCTGTGCATATCTTAAACCCTATCCATAGGTAAGAAGAGAGAAAGAAGAGTACTTCCCAAGCCTGCATACACAGTGCAACCACCTGGGGACGTTTAAAAGTATACTGACACTCAGGCTCAGTCCCTCTTGACTTTGACTGACTGGGCGATCCCTAGCAGTATTTTAAGTTTCCCTGGAGATTCTAATATGCATGGCGGTCGGGGGGGGGGGGGGGGAGTCGGAGGGGGGAATGGGGGGAGGTGGAGTTACAAGCAAAAGGGAAGAAGTTATTCAGTATTCACTGTTACAGGTCCTTTGCTAGAAGATTTCATATCTATATATCCATATATAGAATATATCCATAAACACATATCTATGTATATATCTAAATATACATATATATTTTAATATTCATGTAGTTTATAAATATTGATAGTAAGCCTAAAGACTGATCACTCAAGGACCTAAAGGGAGAGTCAGGATTACAATTTTGAGCTGCTTAATTCAATGCCTATGATTAGTTTTGGTTTGGTTTGTTTTTATCCCCAATACAAATTGTGTGGGTTTTTAAAAATATATTTAACCTGTAATCTGCTACCACCCCTAGATCACCTGTCCAATACTAAGATATGCTTTGCATGGTGGCATGGCCTTCCAGTCAAAAGTTCTATTTTGGAGGTGTTATATAATTTTCTTTGGCACAGTGCTTGGCATGTATTCAATAATATCAGGTTTTAAAATAGCCCTTCTAGTAGTGTTTTCACAAGCATATGGATATGTTGTATCTTGAACTCTGTTACATTCTAAAAATATGACAAGTAGAAAAATTAGAGTGTTGACACTAGACATGGTAACATTGAAGCAAAGATGGCATTATTAGGTGGGGCAAATGAGGTATACTCTTAGTCTCCAGAACACCTTCCTTTGAAGTCGGCTAGTTTATTGTATGTTAAGAAAGTTAAGAAAAAGAGTAAACAAAAGAACATACTAATGTGGAACTATACCGTTGAAGCTAAATGTGAGGTTTAGTCTGTGAAGAATAATTAAAGTTATTGCTTTAAATATAAACACACTTTTCTCGCAATCTGAAGCTAAACTCCTCCTGTCCATTTAGCTTTTGATAAGAATACAGCTTGCTAAAGAAAACTTAAGTAAAATAGTGTAGTTATTAATTTTCTGTTGACATTAAAAAAAAAAAAACCTCGTAAGACACCATTATCTTCAACATTATTGCAACTTTCTACTCAAACTCTTTGCAAAGGCTGGCTTTTGTCTGTGGCCTGTCTCGGCTAGTAGACTCTAACCTCACGAGTGCAGATACCTATTTTATTCACTTCCATATCCACAGTGCCTAAAGCAGCACTTATCACAGAATGTATGCTCCACAAACATTTATCAAAAGAATAAAGGAAAACACAGAAGAATGCCTTATCCTTAATGTTCAAATTCGTTTCTTTTTTTCCTAAAATTGCAACCTCAAATGGCCTAAAAGAATAATATATTGAGCTAAATATTCTTCAGAAACATTCTAATTTTTACATTTCATCTATAATATTACGTGCATATATAATAAAATTACACCATAACTGGAACTAGTTTTCTATATGGTCAAATCCCCTTACATAATTTAAGTGTAGTAATAAACTTTTGGACATTTGACTCTCATAAACATTTTAAGGGACATATTAGATAATAAGGAAGGGCAGCCCCTATTCCTGGGGTTCTACAAGAAAGCTGGTAAAAATCTCTCTGGAAATACCGGCAATACACTTCATAATCAATGTGTCATGAGTTCTGTGATCTAGAAGACTATTAAGACAGATTCCTGAGTTACTACTAACATGTGCATGTGTACTTACAGAACACTCAAAAGGGTTCTGACCAGAAAATAAGATTAATTGATAGAGGGAGCCTGCATCCTTTAAGGAGAAACTGTGCTTGATGCCAAGAAGAACTGGAATTTTCTCAGGGAATTATGGGTTCAATTTGAGCTGAGTAGAAAAGAAAAAAATAAAAACTGCTGACAAGATACCTGAGATGCATTTGCAAAGTCTGCTCCCCGCCTCTTACTGCTTCAAATCTCCTGACTTCCCCAATTCTATTAATAGCATCAGTAACTAAGTGTGAAATTTTGATGTCCTTATCAGACCCTTTTCTCCCCAAGTTTCCTAGAATCAAACACTCTTCTTTGTTTCCCGATTGACATCTGAATTTACTGCCCGATTCACACCTGTCTGACCTGTACTTCTGCATTCTTGTTGGCCCCCCAGCCAGATGCAGTACATCATGCTGACCTTGGCAGAAGTTAATCTGATCGCATTCTACCTTTATAAACTTGCAATGTTCTCCATCCTCCACAGGAAAATACCCAAATTCCTTAGCATATCTCACTTCATTCCGCCACATCCAGTGTTCTAATTATACTTAGCTGCTCACCATGTCCTAAACACATCAGGCACTTTCCACCCACTCTACCTTTAAGCATGTTGCACACACTGCTCCTGGAGGGCTTCACCTCTCTCGATATGATGGACTCATAGGCCACTCCACACACGACCCCTTCTAGGAAGCCATTCTAGATTCCCAATACAAAATAATTCATTCCATTGCTAGGCCCCTTGACTCAGTGTCTGGGTTCACATCTTGACTTTATCACCTACAACCTAGACATCCTGATGAAAGTACGTAAACCTCTCAGTTTCTCCAGAACCTGCCTCATAGAATTGTGAGAATTATAGGAGCTAATATAAGGAAATTACTTAGAGCAGTGCCTGGAAGGTAGGTATTTGATAAATGATATATTATTTTCAAAAACATTCTATAGACTTTTTCATATTATACTGCCCTACAATTTTCATCCATGCTAGGTTATAAACTAACATAGGAAAAGGCAGTGTTTTATTCTTACATCTAATAATACCCCAAACAGTACCCAACGTAATTCAATTTTCGACATTCATTTAATGCCTATTATTCATATAATTTGGTGCTACCCCTGGATTTATAAAGAGATAAATGTAATTGTCTCAATCCTCAAGCAGTTTATAATCTATTTTGGGAAATTAACTATACAGAGAACATTGGGAACTATGCTAATTGTTTTCAAAACCAAATGGCAAATGAGTTCTATAGACCAAAGACAACATGAGGTGTCAAGGCAGGCACAATTCCTGAAGATAGAAGGAACTGGGAAATATTCTTGAAAAAGGAGAACTTGGAAGCAGTAGTAAAATGATGGTATATAGGGATGATCATGGTAAGATCGGCGGGGTTTATGCAGAAGGATTTTGTAGAATCTTACTAGAAATCAGTGGTTGCAAACTGCACCATTTACGGGTAGGTAAAGTAGACAAGTAAAGCAGATCACATCTATGCAATAAGAACGTGGGGGGTCCGGGCAAACTTTCTGAGTAAAGGAGGCAGCCATCCCCCAGCTGTAATAAAACTACTGTCCCACAGGGATGTGTAGCAATGTTGCTAGAACATGTGCTTAAAAATGAGATCTCTTCTGATTTTTAAATAGGACTATTTTCAACATTTTAAAACACTGTAGATCAAACAAATTATGCTTGCCAAAGACTGTTGTCTCTGGCTGCCAATTTCTAACTTCTGGAAAAGTTTGAAGTGGCCATGCATAGGTCTAATTACCAGGTGAGACATTTATAATTCATACATTAGTAAGGAGCCATCGAAGACTTTTGAACAGAAGTGTTACATGCTCAGGAATATTTTAAGCAGATTGTTCCAGAATATTGTTTGTAAGATGGATTATTGAAAACAAAAGAATTGAGAAGCAAAATGTGCAGTTTAGAAATTATCTTAATCCAGGTTGAACTATTAAGGCCCCAACTAAGGTGTTAGTTGTGAGACTGTAAAGGGAGTGATCGAAGGTTCAAAGCAAACCACTTGAGCCCCTCTCTAATTTTAGTTGATTCAAATTAGTTTTTTGTCTGCCCAAGTTGTGCTCATTGCTCCCATTTCTCTTATTTCTCCTTTAATCAAGAGATTTACATAACTGGGCTCATTAAAAGAAAGCCACGTCTCACCAAATGAACCTTGCCATTTTGTGTAATAATTATAGCACAAAAGGCAAGGTTAATCTGATTATACATAATAGGATAAACAGCATTTTCGACATCTGTGCTAAGTAGTCCTGACTATTTCTTATATGTCCTCAAACGAGTAAGTACAATCATATATGATTTTCAGGTAAAGTCATCTTTGCACTTAGGCTTTTGAAAATTATAAACAGCATAAATAAGCAGCTATCATTTCCAACCTAAGGACAGACTATCACATTGTAAAATGTATGAGATGTTATAAGGGACCTTTCGGCTGAAGATTTTGCATGCTATTACCAAGACATCCAGGAAAGACAAATCCCTGCTTCCTGTTCAGTGATAAAGCATAATCACCTGGCTTTTCCTCTCCAGGGTGTTACATTAAAAAGCAATGGTTAATCTATGGCTCATGGTAGTCTGTTTTTATGTATTAATGACACAATGATTATGGGTATTTCTTTCTTATGAAATTAAAAGCTTTCACAGAACATCAGTCGACTCAGCAACGATGTGCATTACTCCCAATACAGAGAGAAAACCATTACAGACCTGTGCCAAGCCACTTCAGATTGTTGGCTCATTCTGAGTTTTAGAGGGATATTATTTTTAATTTTAGAGTCCTTTCATTCAACTCTCACACACCAATCCCTGTCTTGAGCTTTCTGAAATGAATCCTGCAGGCAGCAAAATCAACTAGTCATTTCATCCCTAATCATGCACTGGTTTTAGCACTTTCCCACAATGGTATTGTTGAGGATGAATATGAAGGAAACCCAGGTGTGAGGAAAGGCAGTTATGTGGGCCTAACTGGCCTTGCTCACTTGCAAACGAGCTGCTTATGTTGGTTTCAGGTAGTAATTCAATCTCGCCAGAGTATTCTTCAACTATCCTCATATACACTCATGCAAGAAAATCTCTCATTATAAAGGATGTCTGAAGTTGCCACCCCCAGCCCTACCATTGTTAACATTTCCTCCTCCATATGTTGCTTCCAGGTCCCTGGTAATTCTGATGAGTCTTTACATCTAGCTTAATGGCAGAAACTCAGGCTCAGTTTTTTCAAAAGCCAAGTAAGTAGTCCATTTTAATGAGAAAAATGAAAAATGGTGAACTCAAAGGATTGTTAAGTCGTATAACGTTCTTGGTGAATGACTTATTTGCATTAATGCTTTAATGTTTAGATCAGGAATATTTTTCAAAGTACATGTAATGTCATGATGTGTTGGGATTTTATTCCATTGCATTTTTGTTCTGTTTCATTTACTGACCTTTCTCTTATTTAAAATGATATCAGTAGCGCAGGGAGATCAGCTCGGTGCTTTGTGACCACCTACAGGGGTGGGATAGGGAGGGTGGGAGGGAGGGAGATGCAAGAGGGAAGAGATATGGGAACATATGTATATGTATAGCAGATTCACTTCGTTATACAGCAGAAACTAACACACCATTGTAAAGTAATTATACTCCAATAAAGATATTATTTAAAAAATGATAGGTTAAAATGCTTGACTAACCAGAAGTTCTAGACTTATGTAAGGGTGGTTAAAAAAAAAAAAACTTGAAATACAGCACATTTGAAGTGCCCTATGAATCAAAGAAGTACGTATTTTATCAACATAACACATAAAACCCTCCAAGTTCCTGAACTTGAGATTTAGCCTTAAACTTTTAAGGCCCTTGGAGAATCATCTAAGTTCAATTGCTTCTTGGTCCCCACTGCTATCAGTTGCAGCCCACCTCTTCACCTCCAAGCATTATGTAACATGCCTAATGCATGCTGAGCCCACACTTTATCTCCCTTGTTAAAAATCAGCTTAGCAGTCATCCCACACTAGATGCCTGAAAGCGTTTAACTGATACTTACTTTCTTCCTGATATCAATGGTGCCCTGGCAGTAGTCTCTTCTCACTACATGCTCTTCTCTCATAGCCACTCAAGGATCTCCTCGTATCTTGCCATGTCACCAACCGTTAGCTGGTCTAATGGCCTATATGTCCAGTTCAGGCTGCTCATACAAGTTCCAAATTCCTATTTTCAGTTTCCTAGTGAACATGATCATTTAGTAGCTACCTGATGACTGGAACTCAAAGGGCATAGAATTGAGCCCCTTACACCTTCTCACCTTAAAGCTGTATTGTGCAGAGTAGTGATTACAAAATAGAACACATTTATTTACCATAACACCTGCTCTTTGGGAGTTCACTATGTGCCAAGTACTGATCTAAGCTTCAAACATATACTACCTCATTTAATCCTTATAACTACATATGAGAAAATACACTAAAAATCTCATTTTATAGGGACACTGGAAGCATAAATGTTAATTAACGGCCTTAAAGCCATGCAACCGGCAGATGGTGTGCCAGTATTTAAACCCACTGTATTTAAACACATTAACATCCTATCTGTAAATCAGGAAAATCTAGGTTTGGACCCTAATTTTTGCTATTTATTAATGGGTGACTTTGATCTTATCTCCTTGAATTTCAGTTTCTTCATCTGTGGATTGGATAAGCATATTTCCGCACAGGTTTTTTGTGAAGAAACCCCTTTATATAGGGTGACCAACCCTTCCCACTGTACCCAAGACTTTCCCAGTTTTAGCACTGAAAGTCCCCCATCTCAAGAACTTCCTGGACAAATCTGAAATTAGGCCACCCTACCTTTACATACAGGTAGTGCTTAATTAATTGGCTTCCCCTACTCAAATCCATTTTACTAACACAGTGCGTTAGTTTTACTTCTGTAAAAGTTCTTCCACCAATTCACTTCATTCCCACTGTTACTCCTTTAGGAAGAATAACTTAAAAACCTTAACTACCATTTAGTCAGTGCTAACTGTGTGCCAGGCACTATTCACTAACTCAGATGTTGTCTTTGTTTCACATATGAGACAGGAAGGTTTAAAGAACTGAAGTGTCTCTTCCAAGGCTACACATCTACTAAGTGGAAAAGCAGAATGCATTTCTATTTGACTCCAAACAGACTCCATGCTTTTAAACATTCCTCCATATTTACAATTCTGTTGAGCTGATCTTGTCGTGTCTATTCTTAAGAACTTTATTGGCTACCTAAACAATATAGCATGGAATTTGAGACCCCAACCTACATTTCCAGCTTCATTTTTCTTTTAGTAGTAATGGATTCAACTTCACCATTCGATAAAAACCTGTTTTTTCTTTAAGGTAAACAGAACGTGACCAAGTATATATCCAGAAACACTCATGCTGAACTTTAGGAAAGCTTGCATGAATAAAGTCCAGAATCTTTAGAATGACCATTCATACTATCTCAAGACCATTCATACTATCACACTTAACTACAATGCAATCTTTTTTAGTGTATTGTATCTTTCATTCTTGACAGAATACTTATTTTACCCCAATACTGATGAATAAATTAGGACAATTTCAAGTCTTTGCCCAGGCTGTGCTTCTGGATTGGATTGCCTGCTCTACCACTTTAAAATGTTCACATCCTTCAAGAAGGCAGATGACAGGACACAGGAGAGAGACTGCTTCTCATTCATCTTTATATTTCAGTGCCTTGCACTATGCAAGGTGTATAGTAAACACTCAGTAAACATTTCTTGAGTTCAATTAAATGAATTCTCTATAGTTAATCATCAGTGACAGCACTGGACTAAATCTTACGACTCAATTCCTAGAGTGGCGAGTTTCCCATTATACTAGCTTGCTTCCAAGTCCTCTGGCAGAATGGAAAAAATCAGTTAAGTTCTCCATGTCTCAATTTCTTACTGAAAATCATCATCCCTGGAGTTTCCATGTGGAAAAAATGCATGTAAACACAGAAAGCAATGATATCTTAACCCATAATTATAATTTTTCAATTCTTTGATATTGCTCCCTTATTTCTTGTTGGGCCAAGAAAAGTATGAATTATGTAAAATTCCCATGACCACAAAAAATTAAGGAATGTATACTTTTAATCACCTTTCAATCCATTATATCTATAAATTATACTAATATGTAATTTCAATCACTGCTTAAATACTTATAATATTGGATTCTATTCTATTGGTCTATTGATAATTTCTAAAACCCATAGGAGGCAATAAAATCCTTCACTACCAAACTTTTGTAGTAGCAAACTTATATGCTATATAGATTTCATTTCAGTTTTTTCTCTTTTCCTATCTTTTTATTATCAAATTACCAAAACACAGAGGCAACAAAAGAAATACCGGGGCCAAGCAAATATGGATAAGCCAGAAATTAAATGTCTCTGAATACATACCAGCATTAAGAAAATAAGTGCATTCTAAATGCATTCAGGTTAATGAAAATATTTATACAGACTTCTGGAATTGGTGACAGTTTGGATTACTGCTCACCACCTCTTATATATCACTATCACTGGACTTCCTCCAGGCTAAATCCTACAGTGACAGTGAGAAAGACAAAGGTCAAGACCTGCCAAGGATCTCACCTTTCTACTCATCATGAGCACTCAATGACGACGCACAAAAGGTCTTATCGTTCCTTCTCAACTGAGCCATCAAAATCCATTCGTAGAAAGGATCTGATACCAATTAACCATACTGTGTTATGAATTTATATTATAGTATTATCATCCCCGAGAATATCTGGTCCTTGAGTTCCACCTCTAATATTAGAGGTACGCTGTTTAAGGCATTTGGGGCATCAGAGAAAATTTGTGTCAAGTTTCTACAGGCACTCCTGCAATTACTTCACACACAGGGCTATGGAAAGCTAGTTGTGTCAACACTGCTGTTGAAAATATAGGTTCTTCATGTCCTTTGGTCAAAAAATATTTATTCAGTGTCTGCCATGTGTCAAACACTTCATTATAGCCTGTGGAGGCAGAAATGAATCAAGTGTGCAATCTAGTTAGGGTGACAAACATGGCAATGCATGATCTTTATGCAATGTACGAAATGCTATAAGAGAGGCAGGTGCAAAATACCCTGCAAGTACAGGAGACAACCTGACTGATTCACTCAATCACAGGTATTTATTAAGATCCAACAAAGTGATAAGCATTATTCTAGGTGCTAAATTTGTACACAAAAATTTTTAAATTAAAAATTGAAAATCTTCCAACACTTGGCAGACAACTTTTTTCTACATTTGCAGTAATCTTTGTGTTGCTTCAGTCATCAGTTTTGAAATACTGAAGAAAAATGCCATCTAATTGCCATGTTAGTTTAGGCACCTCTCAGAACTCCAATGTTGAGAAAATGGGAAGGTAAAAGAAAAAGGCAGCCATACCTTATTTTTTGACGTTTTCGCTGATGTTTCCCAGAATAAACAACCATCCCCACTCAAAATGTTTATGTAAAAAAAAAAAAAAATATATATATATATATATATATATATATATATATAAAGGCTTTAGTTTCTGCAATGCCTTGTTTTATCGATAATATCATAGGATTAGCAATATGACACATATCTCTTCAGGATGCCAGAAAGAATTCCTTCTCACAGGCTACTTTTAACAGGAATCAAATAACTAGCAGTAGGTGTTATCTTCTGCCTTCACAAGTAGCAGGACGTGAGGGCAGGGTGGGAGCTGATAGATTCACCCATAGCTGATATAAGCACACAAATGTATACTTTTTTTAAAGAAGTTTGAAAATAATTGAAGATGCAATTTCTGGACTACTTTTCTGAGATTTCAAAGCCCACTGATGTTTTAAGTTTTCTAAAGTGCTTCTTTTAATGTCTTATCATAGTCAATAATTTTGTCCCCTGAAAATTCATATGCTGAAGTCCTAACTCCCTACACCTGAATCTGACTACTTGGAGATAAAGCCTTTAAATAAGTGATTAAGGTAAAACGAAGTCTCCAAGGTGGATCATAACCCATTTTGACTGGTGTCCTTATAAAAGAAGAAAATTTGGACACATAGACACCAGGGGTGCATGTGCACAAAGACCACGTGAGGACACAGTATGAGACAATTGTCTATAAGCCAAAGGGAGAGGTCTCAGAAGAAAACAAACGTGCTGACGCCTTGATCTTAAGAGTTCAAGCCTCCAAAATTGTGAGAAAGTAAATTTCTGTTGTTTAAGCCACCCAGCCTGTAGTACTTTGTTAAGGTAGCATTAGCAAGCTAATACGTACATCATCCTATCAACACATAACCTTTAAAAATTGTTAAAAAGTGATCCCTTTTGGATAATGTTCTCCACAACTCATCTCAACTATGGTCTGGTTACAAGCTGGCAGAGATACATTTTTTTTTTTTTTAAGAGATCTCCAGAAAGTGCTAATGTTTTCTTAAAGTATCTGTTAAAGCCCAAGACTAGAGATTCCTTGTTTAAGGTTTCATTGTTGAAATGTACTGGGATGGAAAAAAGTATTAAGACTTATTAGTAAGTTGTTAGTTGTACATCAGGTCATCACACCCTTTCCTGACAGTGGTTTGATGAAACAAGTCCTGAAGGGAAGACGGAAAGCCACACAGCAATCACGGTATGTGGTAGATGGGGTAAGAGGCCCAAAAGGACAAAAGAAAGGGGTAGGTAAAGGCTAGAAGGTAGATTGTGGCAACCTGACCATTTTCAATAAGACCAGCATTGTTTTTGCATAAATAACATTTCTAAAATTCAAATTGAATACTATTTTTCTCACACTATTATTACAATCCTCTTCAGCCTACTGAATGTTTTCCTAGTTGTTTTTTTTTTTTTTAACTCCTCTCAATACCTTTTTTTTTTTTAAACGTTCGTCTTCTACATTATCTATTAAATGTAACTGAGGATATGGATGCTGATTTTTGATTGGGAAAACCTCGAATGGACCCTGTCAGAAAACTCTAAACATTGTTATTACTCTTACCAAACGTCTTCAGTGGTTACAAAGCAAAGAGCAGCTACCCTATGATCATCACAGTAAACTACAGAATTCCAGTGGGCTTCTGCTCATAGACATATGAAACATTTCAGGATCAGTTTTCTCCTCTCAATTACAGCATCTGTTGTTTTAGCCAAAACAGGTTAAAATAATTTAGCTCTAAAACAGCCAGAGAAAGAATCATTATGAACATTGCAAAAAGATCTGTATCATAGAGTAAGTGCTTATGCTCTCTAGAATTCCCAGTAAAGCTTTATTCAAAGTCATAGATTCAGATATAAAAGGAAAAACAAAATACAGTGAAGATATTTCCAGCTTAGACCTACAAATACAGACTACAGAGTAAACAGAATTAATCTGAAAGTCACCTTTGAATATAGCTATGAACAGATCATCAGAAAATTCATTAATTTCAGCTTAGCAAAGCTCAGATTGACTCAACCTAATGGTTACTTTCACCTATTCTCTATCAGTAAACTTTCATCCATTGTATATCAATAAACTATCAGTCAAGTTAGAAAAGATCATTTTCTCCATTATATTGATTTTTTTTGTCATTAAATTTCTTGTAAGTTCCAGGAGAAACCTAGAAAAATATATTTTACCCCATATTTACACCTAGCTAATCTAACTGACTGTCTTTCTGGGAATTACTCTTAACCTTTCATCCCTGATCTTTAAGAAAATTACCTTGTCAATTACCCAAATTGTAGTCTCTTATTTATTCCTATAATTTCATCTGGACATTAAACTCAATGACAAACTATACTTGAAACATTTTGGTTCCCCAAACCCCATGGGTGGTCCCTGGAACCACCCAAATATAATGTGCCAACCCAACCACAGCTGATTTGACAAGTAGCATACATCTGAGTCTAGCTACCAACCACATTTTCACCAAGGAATACTAGAATAGGAACAAGGAGATAGTAAGTAGCTTAACTAGACCAACAATGAATTCTGCTAGTTAGATTAATTTGGTTAACAAATATGCAGAAGCAGAGAAAACCAGTCTTCAGAGTAAGGTAGATAAAGCAGGTAGAGAGAGAGGGAGGGAGAGAGCAAGGAGTGAGAGCAACACCCAGCAAAAGAAAGTAGCTGCCTTAGTTATTATTATTATTATTTTGCATTACACGGGCCTCTCACTGTCGTGGCCTCCCCCGCTGCGGAGCACAGGCTCCGGACGCGCAGCCTCAGTGGCCATGGTTCACGGGCCCAGCCGCTCCGCGGCATGTGGGATCCTCCCGGACCGGGGCACGAACCCGTGTCCCCTGCATCGGCAGGCAGACTCTCGACTCTCAACCACTGCGCCACCAGGGAAGCCCAGATCATGCTATCTTTAGCACAAAGGACTGGCTATGTTATCCTGAGCAAACCACCACATTGGCCTCACTTCACATCTCATTGCTCTCACTTGTAACATGGGCATAATTGGTACCTACCTCATTTTATAAAGATTAAATGAGATAATGTATGTAAACATGAGTTGCTTGCCCATAGTAAGTGGTGTTAACTATTTTTATTATTACACATGTTCAAGTTATTGTAATATACAGATGCTGTGCATTGGACATATTATCTTAATTCCATCTGGACATATAAAAAAAATCCTATTAACTTTTTTTAAGATTTTTCCTATTAAATTTTTTTTGTTGTTTTTTTTGTGGTACGCAGGCCTCTCACTGCTGTGGCCTCTCCCGTTGCAGAGCACAGGCTCCACACGCACAGGCTCAGCAGCCATGGCTCACGGGCCCAGCTGCTCCACGGCATGTGGGATCTTCCTGGACCGGGGCACGAACCCATGTTCCATGCATCGGCAGGCAGACTCTCAACCAGTGCGCCACGACGGAAGCCCTCCTATTAAATTTTTAAAAGGTCTTCTTAAGCATGTAGTAAGACAGGAAATAATGAGTCCTAAAAAGACGCTGAATCTAATCCAGCTTTGAATTGACTCTGAATCTTCTTGAGGTCCAAAGACTACTTTGCCAAATGGCCAAGTCATTATTAAATTTGTTCGTATTTTTAATAAATTTATTTATATTTGGCTGTGTTGGGTCTTTGTTGCTGTGCGCAGGCTTTCTCAGCTTGGGTGAGTGGGGGCTACTCTTCGTCGTGGTGTGCAGGCTTCTCATTGCATTGGCTTCTCTTGTGGAGCACGAACCCTAGATGCGTGGGCTTCAGGAGTTGTGGCACGTGGGCTCTGTAGTTGTGGCACATGAGCTCTAGAGCACAGGCTCAGTAGTTGCAGCACACGGGCTTACTTGCTCCACAGCATGTGGGGTCTTCCCCGACCAGGGTTTGAACCCGTGTCTGCTGCATTGGCAGGCGGATTCTTATTCACTGCGCCACCAGGGAAGCCCTGTATTTTAATATACTTTTAATTCAGTGACAAAGCTATTTATGAAATAAACCTACATTTTATCCAAATGAACACTTTCAATACTTTTCCAAAGTGCATTTGAGGAAATGGTAGGGCTAATGTGCAGACAATGAGTATAATACAGCATACTAATGGTATATCAGTTAAAAAGCAATGTTAATATCCCAGAGCAGGTTCAAATTCAATAAAACTCAACTCATGCCGAAGACCTTTTGTGAGGAGTTATTAGTTAAAATGAATTATTACCCTAGTAAATTGCCAAATGGCTGTAATAAAGCCATCCAAGTATTTAAGTTTAATTGAATGAGATTTCACAGTATTTATTTCAAATAAACTTATTCCTATTCTCATGAAACATTGGGTAAAAATACTTTTAGTCGTATAATTGTTTTTTTAATTCCTTGAAGATCAATCAAATTACCAATTAATTGATCCTTGTCAGCTGTATGCCAATGTCTTTTCTCACCTTAGCATCATAAGCTATAGATATTTTGTGCCCAGACGTATGTTGGTGCCTAGATATTATTCAGCAATGGAGATTTCCTACATTGAGCAGTGTTATTTGTCAGTAGAGGGCTACAGACTATTTCCACGGTCATTCCCTTAACTTCCATTCCTTTCTTCTTTGGTCTGCAAGTGCAACTGTGAACTTATAGAATCACCAAAGATTAGAAGAATACAGGTGGTAAAATTTGGAGTAAAACCTGCTCAACCCACAATGTGAATAACTACACGAAGTATGTAATCTTTGTTTTCGGGATCTAGGTTTAACTCATTATACTTAGATGCACTAGATGAAATCAGAAATTGTTCTCATCAGGCATCTGCTGGATGAATACATGAATAGATAATGAATGTTACTGCCGATGACCATTAGTACTTACAACACAATATGCTCTGCATAAGCAGTGTTGCTTCCTTTGTTTCAGTGGTAAACAGTTTGTTTAATCCTGAAGTAGCTTGTCTCTCTAGGCAGTTTCTCTTTTGAGTATTTATTTAGGTTTTGTAACTTCATATTAAAAAGGTAAAATGGCTTTTTATTTGCCAATTCCTCCCCTTTTTTGATCTGAATGTACCTATTTAGTTATGCTTCTTGTTCTTCAAAGAAACCCCTAAGTTTTAGCTTCAGGCTTCAGACAAGATGCTATAGGCAGAGACTTTTAGAATCCTATGACCTGGTAGGAAGCTGCATTTTGAGCAGGAATCAGAGCTGGGAACAGAGGAAAGTGCAAACTACTTTCAGACAGGCCAATTAGGACAGGGCCCAAATGAAAATGGAGGCCTGATTTTCTAAATCAGATTAAAATTGGAAATATGCAATAATAACATGATGGGTTCAGATGTATATGGAGAGGATAAGATATTAGTTGTTATTTTTTTTTTTTTTTTTTTTTTCCCGGTACGTGGGCCTCTCACTGTTGTGGCCTCTCCCGGTGCGGAGCACAGGCTCCGGACACGCAGGCTCAGCGGCCATGGCTCACGGGCCCAGCCACTCCGCGGCATGTGGGATCTTCCCGGACCGGGACACGAACCCGTGTCCCCTGCATCGGCAGGCGGACTCTCAACCACTGCGCCACCAGGGAAGCCCTAGTTGTTATTTTTTTAAAAATTTTTGACTTAGGAAGTCAGCTAGAAGCCTCGACAAGCTCGAAGAAATAATTCCAAAATACCTAAGGCATTTTGGTTATAATTTGTTTTACACTAATTGTTTTTTCGGGCATTCTTTCACTAACAGAATCCGCAAGGTTGGTGATACTGGACTAGCATGACCCAAGTTAGTTTCTAGAATCACATTCTTTTTGTAACGGTGACCAAAGTGGACAAGTAGATTATTTCAGAGGTATTATTCTTATATTATTCTTGCTTGAAAGGATGGCTGCTGCTCTGCATGTTTTTGTCATTTGCAAAAGCTAAAAGATCTGCTAAAGCCAAGCAGTTCTGGCGGCCTGCAATCTTTCTGTAGCATCAAATTTAGCAGTCTCCATAGTGTCTTCATTTATAAGAAAGCAGCCTACCTCAGAGCAGTACTGAAGCAAAAACTGGTTCTTGCTTCAAAGACTGTGGTTGCTAAAATAGTTTCCCCCAAATGTGGAAAGTTTACTTCCACTATATAGCTAGTCAGGGACTATTTGTTTGATAGTCAAAGTCAAGGAACTTGAATTCAGGTGGAACTCAGCAGCTCACCTCTGAAGATGGGGATCTGGGTTAGAATCATAGATGATCCCTCAACCAATGCTGACACACACCTTTGGGGTAGGACACAATAATAAAAGAAGTTCACAAAGTTCTCCATAACCTTACAAAAGCCAACTAACACTTTTTAACACTTCTAAGGTGACTCTCTCACCAGAAAACAGTGTTTCTGCATTCAGCACGGAGCTATAAAGGGATTAGAAGCACTCCTTAAAATGGTCAACAGCCACAGCAGCAAAATTGCAGTGCTGAAGTCCTGTAATTTGGAGAACAGGTATTTTTATGCCTTAGCAAGCTTTCTATTTTATTTCACTTTTGAGAGTCACAGATGCTAGTGTTTTAATGAAAATTTCTTTTGCAAAAGTGACAATATGCACCATCCCCATCCCGGGGAAGTGACTTGTTTTAGTGCTGGAACTCCAGTATGAACGTGATGCTTGGTGAGAAATACATCACTTAAAGTAGGGAGGGAGTGTTTCAGGAAGCATCAGGAGGAAAATAAACTATTTCAGCAACAAAGTTCTAAGTTGTAATTTAAGGTGATCGGCTAACAGGAACTTGCTTGAAAGGATGGCTGCTGCTCTGCATGTTTTTGTCATTTGCAAAAGCTAAAAGATCTGCTAAAGCCAAGCAGTTCTGGCGGCCTGCAATCTTTCTATAGCATGCTGTGCTCAGTTATGTTCAGCGACTAAAAGCAATAACGTTTTGATTCTAGACTAATATGTCTAGCTCTGCAATTGATTGTAAGCCACTTTACGAGACAGTCTGAAATCCTTCCTGTGTCTACTAGTCTGGATGAGCTCCTTAGCAAAATAAATTAGCAATTTTGAAGCTTTCTTCCCCCTACTTTCCTACTGCCAAGACTTTCTAAGTAAACCCTCTGTATTTTCTCCCACAGCATGATTCACAGGTGGGGTTGCAATTCAGAGTTGCTTGTGTTTAATCTGGGTTCAGGTGCTCATGCAGTTCTCAGCAGTATCTTCTACATTTGTACTTGCTTGACCTGACTTGATTCCATTTTTATTTTCTGAAAGCTCAGAGGTATGATATAAATGTCAATAAAACTTAATCTCTGGCCAGTATCAACCCCAAAGGACCTTCTCTATCTTAACCCAGAAAGCAATTTTTCTCAGCAACTGATTTGTAGTTATTATTATTCTGGACTAAGTCCTTTTTAAATTTTAGTTACTCAAAAAGTCAAATGTTAGGGGAGGGGTAATATTAGTTTACTTGAAAGATCGCTCTTGTGTCTGCTCTTTATGGTTGAAAATATGTTTTTCCTCTAGAGCATCTCAAGTTGATCAGTAGTGTTAAATTGGCTGATCCAGTGGCAGAGCTCCTGTGCCCTTTAAATGTCACGTGCCACGGTTAGTGGCAGCAGCAGCCCCTGCCACCTTGGCTTGCCAATGTAACTCAATGTATCTTAAATGAAAACAGCAGTTAAAGCTGATTCAATCTAGGGTCCTTCTTCTGAGCTTGTCTATAAAGAAGTCAGTAGGTACTAAATGTCATCTTGGTTTAAAACTAAGGACAACTGTTCTTTATAAAGGAAATGCAGATCAAAACATTTGTCCCAGGTCATGGGACAGATATATTAAATTCACGTTTGGCATATTCCGTACACTATTAATTATTAGCAAAGTATATGGTCTATTGTTACTACTGAAAGTAGTTAACAATTTAAATTTCAAAATAAGTAGAGACCTTGATGAAAAGATACAATCATGACTAATGTTGAAACAAAGGTATAATTGATCTGGCTCCTTCTATGAGACATAGGGGACAAGTAATTTTTAGCCTCTTTGGACAGCCATCCAAGTTCTGCTGATGGTGAAGCTGATGAAGAAAAGAAGGTAGAGGAATATATGCTGACACTGTACTCTTGTCAGGGCTATGCATAGAAGACACACACTGTGGCCAAGGCTAAAGTGTTGGAAAGGAGTCTAAGAAATTACTACAGCTTGGAAGTCCCAAGTCCAGCTGTGCATTTTGGTGAGAGGGGCGGATGGTCAGAGGAAGAAATAACACCTGTCACACCTCTGGAGTTTTTAGGGGGAAGGGAGATGCACCCCTGACAGCAAACTTACAAATTTTTCCAAGGACTAATCTTCCCTCCTTTTCCTCCCTAGACCACAAGCTGATTGGCATTTTTTTTGGTGTGTGCCCTTATCTGGCCATCCTTTCTCCTTGTTTGACTGCCTTTGGTGATACATTAACCCATGTTTCACAGGTACAAGATCCTCGTCTAATGTGTTCAGCCTACTATATGGCACTAAGTATACATTCAAAGAGGAATGTTTTTTCCCCCCTAACTCCAAACTCCTCTTAAAGTCCCCTTTGCTTGAGTCTCAGATTCCATCTAGGAATGATCCTGCACACCTGTAGCATTTCTAATGTTTGTGAAGATTTTATTTGTGCCCTCAGGTACTCAATGACATTTCATTTTTTCAACCCCTTGGTGGGGAACGAGACTTGGGGTCAAAATCAGAGTCATGCCTAGAGTCTGTCATACAGAGTGAAATAAGTCAGAAAGAGAAAAACAAATACCGTATGCTAACACATATATAGGGAGTCTAAAAAAAAAGGGTCTGAAGGACCTAGGGGCAGGATGAGAATAAAGACACAGATGTAGAGAATGGACTTGAGGACACAGGGAGTGGGAAGGGTAAACTGGGACGAAGAGAGTGACATGGACATATATACACTACCAAATGTAAAATAGGTAGCTAGTGGGAAGCAGCCGCATAGCACAGGGAGGTCAGCTCGCGCTTTGTGACCACCTAGAGGGGTGGGATAAGGAGGGTGGGACGGAGATGCAAGAGGGAGGAGATATGGGGATGTATGTATACATATAGCTGATTCACCCTGTTGCAAAGCATAAACACACCACCGTAAAGCAATTATACTCCAGTAAAGATGTCTAAAAAAAAGCAGAGTCATGGATAAACAAAGTCCAAAATGCTGTAATTATGTTGTATCTTCTGTAGTAATTGTGTGAAAGGGTCAGAAATAAGAGAAGGTGGGGACTTCCCTGGTGGTGCAGTGGTTAAGACTCCACGCTCCCAATGCAGGGGATCCGGGTTCGATCCCTGGCCAGGGAACTAGATACCACACGCATGCCACAATTAAGAGTTCTCATGCCACAACTAAGGGAACCCGCTGGCTGCAACTAAGATGTGGCACAACCAAATAAATGAATTAATGAATAAATAAATGAAGTATACTAGAATGAGGTAAAAAAAGAAAAATAAGAAAGTGCATCTCAGATACTCAAAACATTAGTCTGGGTACAACATACCTTCTAACAGAGCAGAGGAACAGGAGAGTGGACCATGGTAAGAGTTGATGAAATATTTCACATCCTGCCAACTAGTTTTACAAAGAGGAAATTCAACAGTTTGCCTACCTTCTTCAGAAGGGGGGGGCACTAAAAAGAAACAGCAACAACAAAAACCCTAACAGGTTAATCTTGTCAGCAACTAAAGAGGAAATATTTCTTTATACTGAAGATTCTAAAAATAAGTACTGGGTATTTTGCCAGGAGTTCTAAAAAAATTAAAGCAAATTTAATGTAAGTTCACAAGTGAGTAATAAAAATATAAACTATTTTTTCCAAGATTTTATGTTTTCATGAGTAAACATGTCAGTCACACAAGGGGGTGCTGAATATCTCAGACAGACATCACTATTCTCTAATGTTAAGTCTGGTGATACAAGAATGTACATGTGTAATAAGTTGAGCAGTTTTAAAGTGGGTTTAAGAGCAACACTTTTTACAACTAACTTCAACGCAAACTTGTTTCTTTCTTGTTCTGTTTCTTGGCACATTTTAAGTAACTTTTAGTTTTAGTTTTATTTATTTTCTTGAAAAGTCATCTAGCCTTAGCAGTTACTCTTTACCTCAAGAGCAGGACAGAGTTGCATGTAGTAGGAAACTCAATGTATCAGTAAACATGTCAATAGGGTTCCAACTTGGCAACCAGCTAAATATAAGGTCTTAGATCAGGCACTTCGCTTCTGTGGGCTCCACTTGCTCATTCATAAAACGTTAAATAAGGACTATGCTAATGTTTTCAAGCATTTACAAACATATGCCTAATGGTATAAGAGACTCCATGATTTAGGATGAGAGGAGAAGAGAAAGGACTAGGCCAAAAATAAATGAATAAAGGACAAACTCTTTGATATTTTCACATAAAATTTACATTCACCTCCACAATATATTGGTGTACAAAAATAAGGTTTCAGATTGCCTCTATAAACAGAGCTGCAATCTGTCATTTTTTTCCAGCACCGAACAGGTAAATTTTAGAAAATTGTGCTGGATAAAAGAAAGCTATTACTATAACAGAAAAACATACCTGACTCTGCATTGGACCACTTCCTTTAGCTCTAACCCTTGTGCTCTGCTGCTGTGCTTAGTCATGCTGACTCTGCAACCTTTGTAAAAGCATGTTGTCTATAGCCTGAAATATACAGGATAGCCCATTCTCAAGGCTCTGACTTTTAAAGTGTAACACATTTCCATTCATATAGAGATAAAAAGTTGCAGAACAGAAAATAGCATTTGTTTTGTTTGAAGTTTATAGGAACATTGTGACCAGACCTAAGTGGACAGCTGCAAGAACACAGGATTCTGGCACCAAGAAATCTGCAAGAAGCAGCCACACCCCCTCCCCTTTTAGCAACTCATCTCTTGTTATATTGGCCTGTCATGTGGCAGTGAGCGCATGACTCAGTAACATTACCAAGATCAGGGGCAATGTTTAGACAAATTCTCTCACATCTACTTTGTATAGAATTTTGGTTTATATAAATACATGGATACAAGTGGCAATGGCACATTTTTACAAACTGCTTTGTAAACTATGTCACCGAAGAGAAATGACCTGAATATAGGGAGAAAATGTATGGTATAACATTTTCAGAACTACTGTTAGCAATTTTTAGTTTCTTAGAGCAGGAAGGTTGCTTTTGTCACAGAAGCGAAGACAAAATGTCTCTAATCATCCATCTTGCACCTTTTACCACTCCTTTTACTGAGTATTTCATCCAAAGATTTTTTTTCCACTATAGAGATGGCTAATTACATTCTTCCTTATTTTAACATTACTAATTCTAATTACATGTAAATGACTAGTGTCAGTAACTTATAATATTCATGACTTCTTCACCCAGTTCTCAAGCTTTACTTCCATTGCAATCCTTTCATTGTCACAATTTTGGCCTCAAGTTATTGATTTTGTCAGGCTCAACAAAATATTTGCTAAGTGAGCCAGTTCTTATCATGAACTATAAATTTATTTGTTGATTCAAGGTCGTAAATACATATGTTCGTCCCTTCTCCCATATGGAAAGTAATAAATCAATGGTGAGTTGGAAGACTATTTCCAGTACATTTCTCTTGCTTGGTAATGCATGTGTTAAGTTTCAATTTTAATTATCACATTAAGATCATGGAAAGATAATCAAGTAGATGCACTTTTGACACATTCTCTCTAGTGAAGATACATTGGTTGCTCAGGCATTCAGGCTGTGGACTGGCTACCACTCCCAGAATTTTCCTTCTGATTGGTACAGCTCTATGCATATAGAAAGCTACACTATTTTTCTTTTAGCTAACCTCATGCTTCCAAAAAAAAACTTGTTAGATAAAATATACCTCTTAAGTTATTATAATAGTGACAAATAAATCTGTTCAATCATTAGCTTCTATCCTGTCATCTCTAAGGCAAAGAATGAGATTAAACTCTGACTGCTATTTGAACTCTGAGGTACAGCTTTGAAGCACATTTACATGCATTGTTTGTACTGTTTGAAAAACCATCTCTTTTAAGCTTTGCTGCCCCTCTTTCATTCCAAACTTATTCAATCATGTATATGGCATTGGGCTGCACCCAATATTTATCTTGTTATTCTCCACAAGCAAAGAGAATGCTGAAATTGACTATAAATGAATCTTCAAGGGGTATGTTTCTTATAAATGCATTCTTCATTATTTACAAAAAAAGTTTTTTACTTGTGCTTTTATTCCAAAATTTGCTTAATTGGTTTTAATGTATGCTCAAGTAATCATTTAATGCCATTATTGCTCTTATTTTCTTCTTAAATTATTTTATCTATATAGACTGTTGTTACTTCATATTAATTTACTAGTAATGGTTGAGCTAGTACTTTAGTTCTTAACTGTCAGGTAGATTGTAAAAAGCCTCTGAAACAAGACCAAATTAGTCAGAGTCATTTAAGATATCAGATTTTCTGCATTTTTCAATGTTTTATCTTTTCATTGGTTGCTAGCTAATTTATAAAAATTCTTGTTTTTAACTCGGATCAATGTATGCCATTTAAAAACACATTTTCCATTTTAAACACAAACTTTAGAGATAATTCTTTAAAAGACAGATTTGTTGGTATTTTTCTAAGGTCAGAGACCATATTTGTTCACTAGGAAGAGTAACTAAGCAAAACCATACATTTGTTAAAAATAAATTTCCTGGCAAAACTATGATGAAAATACTGAACTTATTTGAGTTTACCAAATTTTCTCGATGCAAAACAAATTGTGAAAAATTACTGCTACGGTGCAAAATACCCTGTTCCCCCAAAATGTGTATAGCCATATGCTAAATCAACCACATCTTCCATCTAGACCATCAAAACAACCAAACCAGACTTTCTGTTCCTCTGTTCCAACAGACCAGTTAGAGGCTCTAGTGAACCAGGGTCCTAAAGAATCTGCTCCTATGGTTTTACTTGCATTTTTTTTTTTAAAAAAACTTTAATATCATTTCCTTTTTCTATCGGGTTACTGGTATCTTAAAAAAAATCAATTATGGTACTTTAATAAACATTAAAGAAAAAAATAGTTTACCAACATGTTACAGAGATGCAAATGTGCTCAACTCTTTGGGTTCATTGTGGTATATCTATAACTGATTAAGGAACATTCTTCAGGATCAGATATAAAAAGTGTCCCAACTGAAATGAAGTATTTATTCATAAGCAGCAGAGACCAAAGAGAGAAAGTAGATTGAATAGAATTTGGGAATACTATGTATGTTACTGTCTTATATGTAAAAGGTGGCCTTGACTTTTAAAGCTCCTTGTTTCTTAAAAGTATTATTTAAAAGTATTTAAATGGCTTATAGGAAGATGTATTGATAAAAACTGATATGATTCTTCTGTAGAGGAAACTTTTTCCCTATAATTTCATTTCATGTACTAGTGTCTTTCCTCAAATTATCACCTCCAGGCCATTGCAGAAAATGTCCTAAAATATAAATGAACACTAGAAGCAAAGAATTATATTCTCACACTGTCCACTGAAAATTCACCAAAAATGTCAACAGCAATCGAGCCAAGTGACACAGTAAGTTTATCTTACTTTATAATGCTTCCAGTTATGGCTGATTCTCATGTTTCCCAGAAAAGCAAGAAGAAAGAAAAAGTCACATGATTCCTGGAAAGATTCAATATTGATAGGACCTTTGCTAGACAAGAAAAAGGATAAATCTGTACCTTTAGGCCTAGATATTTTGGAAACTGACCTAAATATGTTTCATGAGAAAATGTGTTTAATGAAATTTGGTAGCATATATCTTAATATTTTTTCTTAAATAACCCCTACACACATACCAACAGAAAACAAACTACAAGCGTATTCACTTGCCTTAAAATTTGTGATAAAAGCAACTCATCTTTTTTGGAAATATAATGTATCCTAGTTAAATTATTTTTGGAAGCTTAGATTTGGTATAATTTCCTAGCACCACAGAGTTCATGGTGAACGTGAACAAGTAAAAATATGAGTTGAATTTCTTAGTATGAAAGAGATATGGAACTTAAAAGATTAAAGTTCAGAATAAATGGAAGAATTAATTTTTTTATAATGCACTATTTTTCAACATCTAGTATGTGCTCTGTGCCAAAACCAATAATAATACAGATAATGTCTAAACTTGATACTCTATACAAAGGGAATTTGAACCTAATTCACACCTAACCTCTAAGGCTGAAAATCTAAGGCTGATATCCTCCGCTCTAGTGGCTGTGATAAAGACCAAACATGCAGAATTTTTTTCCCCACACAATACCTCATTAAATGTACAGATCTGGAGGAAATGAAAACACTAGGAGATATTTAATCCTTAAGCATATAGCAAAGATAAGAAAACTAAAGGAAGAAATAAATGAAAATTAGATAGGATATGAAGGATGAGGAACAGTGAGATGGAAAAGGAAATTTTTAGGGTTAGGAAATAGTCATGGTGCTCAGGCTACTGAATGCCATGAGCACAGTTGACCTTTTCTTCTAACCATTTTTTAGTTAAGAGACTTTCTCCATAAGTACCCAGAACATTAGGGGCAGTAAAAGAATGGCAGGGGCAATAGGGACATATTAATGACTGCCATGGGCTAAGTGAAAATCAGCATTAAAATTAAACTCTCCCTTTCTTAAGGAGTTAAAAGCTGAAGTAGAAGCAAAGGCGAAGGGATTTTGACATCTGATATAGTCCCAAGGTTATAGTGTCTGGGATAAGGCAGGACAAAGTGTCTCTCAACTTAGGTTAAGAGATCGGTGACAGAATTATAGGTGAGAGAATGTTTAGATAAGAATGAATAAGCCTGAGATCTAATGAAAGAGTTGAGGTGGATGTCTATTTTTGTAAGTTCTTAGTATTTGCCCTTTAAACATGGTTCTGTCATAATGACATTTGGCAAAACCAAGAATATAACAGATGCTCTAATAAAAAAAAACATGCATTTTTAACTATATACTTGAGCGAGATATTATACTGAAGTATATCACTAATGAACTCCTTAAAGAGTATACTACTTCTGATGGAAAAGTTTTCCAATTTCAGGCAGAAGACCAACAAACCTTTAGGTCAAGGAATCATGACATTGAAAACTCAAACGTATATGTTTATAACCAAGGTCACTTTGGTCCAAATAAAACAAACAAAAATCCAGGAAAGAATGTTCTAACTTATGAAATGACAGCAGAGTAGGGAGAAGAGGAAACATAAGGACTCCGGTTTAATTTAGATTATTTTGTCTTGTGTTCATCAGAATAATATCTCGGATTTGTAAAACAATCTGTGTTTGAAAATCATGTATTTGTACCTTTCACACTCAGAAGTGCCCTTTTTTTTAAATTAAATTAAATGGAAATATACTACTACTAATTTTAAGCCAATTATATTCCTAGGAAATATAGGTGGATAATTCACAGCAATAGAAACTGTTCCCTATGCTTTCTCCCACCCCAACATTTTATATGTCTCCTGGTCAGTTACAGAAAATTAAATTTAGTTTAAGAACACTATAGTGATGAAGAAAACGTGGCACATGTATCTCAGTTAACTTTGAGCTTTTACTTGCATTAGTACACTTTAAGTGAGAGTTAGCACTCTGCTGAAAAGAAGTTCAAATTCCATGATATTCCATCTTACAACATTTTTTCCATGGGATTAAATTTAATGTTTTCTCACAAACTACAAATCAGCCTTTCAAGAATAAATTTAAGTTTCCTTCACAGTGAGGGGATCCATTAAATTTATAAGACTAATATTTGGAGTTATGAAAGTAGCTATCTGAAGACTAAAAACAAATGGTCAAAAACTACTAAATATAGGAAGAGGGATGAAGGGATGGTACTATCCAGAAAACTTTATTTCATGCAATTCATTACTGGGTATTTTTTTTAATATCACGCAGTAGATTAATTCTGTAATCATTTTTAAATAACGGTGCTTCGTATCTGTGAACAAATGCATATGTAAAGTACATACATGTAGCTTTTATAAAAGCTACACCAAACAGGTTTGCTTATCTTTGGACTACAGATTTAAGTAACGTTTGTTTTATTCTGGCTTCTATTTTTAATTTTTTCAAATAAAATATATATTTTATAAGTAAAATAAATTTTAAAAACTTAGCTTCTTCAAACATTGGGAGAAATCTTGTGAACTACCATATTGCTGCACTGAAGATTACCCAAGTAGTAATCGACTCGGTGTGAAATGCTGACTAATCAGAGATCAGAAAAGTAGACATTTCAGAAGTGTCATTAAGAGAAAATGTTCACAATCTTTTAAATGTGGTAATTAAACTTGCAACAAACAACAATAAAGAAAAGATTTGAATTTTATTAGCCATAATGGGGATTTTGCAATTTGTTAAAGAGGATTTTTTTAGTAAGTCTTTTGAATACAGATAAGAATACGAATAGTCTTTTTGGTTGGGATGATATAGCAAATCATTTAGGGTGGTTTTCCCTGTGAAATAGTTATTTTACTTTTAGGGATTTATTCTAGGGGCAAATATGATAAAGTAGAAATAAGTTAGGCTTGGCATGAGCCTATCTGGTTCTGAATTCTAACTACTCTACTTTCTAGGTATTTGGCATAGATTAACTTAAAAAAGAAAGTCTATTTTTAATCTGTAATATCTTTCCTCATCTATAATAAGGTAATAATTCCTACTTTGCAAACTAAAGAACGTATGAAAAGGAATATATATATATAATGCCTAGCAAATAATAGATGCTCAATAAAAGCAAGCTATTATTCTTCTGCATATGGGCTAAGATTTCTCATTTATTATAAAAATGTATTTATAAAAGAAAAATTAGAAAATATCAATGGTCTAAAATAAGTATGACTTTTGTCCAATAAAACATTACATAGATATTCAAAATCATTCAGAAAAATATTTAAATGGTATGGAAAGATTCATGTTTTATCGTTTGGTTAAAAAAGGTACAAAATATATGAAGTGAGTGATCCATTATCACTTTTAAGAAATACATAAACGTACATATAATTGAAAAGATATGAAATAAAAATATTATCTCTAGGTAAAAGGTTTTTTCATTTTTCTTGATTTTAGAAATTATAATTTAAACATATACTACTTTCATGACAACAATGTATAATACATGATTTTGTTTAAAAAAATCAGGGTCCTAAAATAAAGTTACCTGTACTATACATTTTAGGGAGCATGGTGGTTGGTTAATTTGGAAATTCTATTCATTATTTTTGAAGCTACAGTGAATTGGGGTAATAGGTGAGGCCAAACACCATAATCCATTTCAAACATCATTAGCATAACAAGCCTGGAAATTATTCCTCAGTAACATCAACCCTTAGTATACCAATAAATACATGTCATGAAAGAAAAACCTGCGACTATCCAGAGGATATTGGAATCAAAAGCAATAAAGTAGTGTGGCTTATGAAAAATAAATACAACCAGTCAAATTCAATAGATTTTCCCTCCAGTGCAGTAACAGAATTAGTTGATTACAGGAACACATTTAAACAAAGCATGTGATGGGATAACTTATGACATTTGCTCAGAGAATTGATTCAAAGTTGAAGTGGATGCAATTTTCTGCCTGACAGATTGAAGATGGAAAGTAATAATACATGAAAATATTTTGAAGGATGAGGAGTTCTTTGGTGGAAGTAGCACACATTGTAAATTGTATGATTTCAGATCCGTATTTGTGACCTAGAATTGGGTAATCAGTGGTACATTTATTAAAAAGCAGTTAACACTAATTTGAAAAGCCTTACAACTGACAGAGGAAAAGTTACTTCTGCAGAACCACTAATAGAGATTTAATTCTCTAAGTTGAATGTGGGCTAATATATTGTTTTGAAGAGAAAGGAAATCCAGAGGAAAAATATCTTAGTATTCTTTAGAGAAAGGTAATAGCTGGCAATAGGTGAGTAGCATAAGGACCACACATGCATGTACCCAACGATCCTCAGTTTAGCCCTATGAGGTGGGTCTTATGCTCCATTTTATAGGTGAGGACCCTGAAGGACAGAGAGGTTAAGTAATTGGCCCAAGGTCAAACAGTAAGAGGCAGAGCCAAAATCTGGTTTACCTGGAATGCTTTCCTCCAATGTCTATAGACCTTTGCACTGTGCTGCAGTAATTAGATACAGGTTTGCAGTATGACTCACTAGCTAACCTGCCTGCCACCTTTCCAGTACAACTAAGGAGCTATATTGATTGAGGCAATATGACTTAAGGAAATTGACATTGTATTACAGTCCTGGTAATTCTACCTAAAAGATGTGTGATCTTGGTCAAGCCCCTTAATTAAGATCTGGTCTCAGTTTCCACATCCCTAAAATAAAGAGAATGGGATGACCTCCACTGTTCTCTCCAGGCCTAATATGTAATTCTCACCTCAAAGCCAATAATTTGTATGTCTGAGAAACTTTTTAAATGAGTCCTAGGGTAGGGTTATAAAAGATCCGAGTTGCGTTTGACAAGACACTATGATGTGCTTTGGACAAGAGAAGTGCTGTCCATAGAGACATACCACCTTGTAAAAAAAACTACCAGTTGTCACAGTAAGAGGCTTGAAGGAGAGAAGCATCACACTTTCTTCGTTAGCCTTTTTCTATTTTGAAACTTCTGATTTTCCCTTGGGAGACAGTACTTTCAGCTCTACAGTAGGGGGGAAAGAAAAACCTAGTCTAGAGAATGGCAGTATTTTTCAAGAGATATAACACAACTTCTGAAGGTGCTATAGCTGTGGGGAAAAAAAAATCTAAGGAAGAGGAACTTGCAAAGAAGACTGTAGAGAGGAGAGAACTTGCAAAAATGAAAATCATCTCAATTGCCCAATACTTCTCTACATAGTAGTCTGTTCAAGCTGAAGATTCTCACTCCATCTTTTCAGGGGCTGGAACGTGAGACAGTAGATGCAACAACTGCCTGAACCTCCTCCTTTGGTCCCAGGAGAGGAGTGCCAGGCCCTTGGGCATGACCTTACCCTCAACTGGGAGTCTGACTTGAATCGAGAGCCTCCACAAGCTCCCAATAAAGGATGAGAGTGCCTAGAGAACGATTTCTTCCTCTATTTTCCTTTCTGTTTTAAGCAAGTAGAAACCCAGGCCTCTGAAGAAGAAAGATAAAATCCAAGTTAAGTGAGTTGTTCCTATTGCCCCAAAGTTAAGAAAACTGTAGACTGAATCACCCTGGCAGTAAATCAGAGAGACCCACAAACACATTCCTAAAATGTGACTCTGCATTCCACCTCCTATTCAGGAGTAAACCGGACAGTAGCAATGCCATATCAGTGAAGCAAATTCAACACTTTTGATGTCTCACTAGCATCACGATTAAAAGGCCATTTTGAAATAGTGTAGACATACCATTTATTTTCACTTCGGTCTGGAAAGACTCCTGATCCCATAGGCTGTAGCAAAGCAACCTCCTTGACTGGCTCTATCTGCTCTGACATGAAATGCTTGGCTTAATACATGTTTTCCTTACATCTCTTCCTTTAAACATCAGTTCTCTTTCTGCCTTTCTGAATTTTCTGGGTGGGAGATGCCAGGAGCGTTGTGTCTGCCAACAGGTAGCCAGACACTAGATCAGTCTCTCTCAACCAGCAAGTCCCATCTGATAGCTAGAGTCTCTATGCATTCATTCTGCTTATTACAGCAGCTGAGCCTCCAAGTGGGTTCTTTGTGGGCTTCAGGCAGATGCTTAACAAGGTGAGCCAGAAGGAGTCTGGGCATTTGGAGAGATGGTAAGGAGACCTCAGCTGGAATCTGTTTGTGTTTTTCAAGTGCTTGCCTACAGCTTCCCCTGATAGCTTTACCACATGACGTCATTGGGGCATCAACCAGACATGCTATTTGATACTTCAAACAAAAATGCTTGTGGCATGCTGTTTTTTTTTTTTTGCGGTACGCAGGCCTCTCACTGCCGTGGCCTCTCCCGCCGCGGAGCACAGGCTCTGGACGCGCAGGCCCAGCGGCCACGGCCCACAGGCCCAGCCACTCCACAGCACACGGGATCCTCCTGGACCGGGGCACAAACCCACAACCCCCGCACCGGCAGGCGGACCCCCAACCACTGTGCCACCAGGGAAGCCCATGGCATTCTATTTTTTAAGCTTAATATCTTATTTTGAGTTTAAAAATGTTCAGTAATTATCAACATCCAGGCTTAAACATTCTTAGTTTTGAAGGAGAGTCTTAGTAGACTGACTTTAAAGATATTATCAACTCTTCCTAGGGAAAGCCAATTTAAGTTCAGGATAAAGAGATCTGTAATCACAAATCATACATCACAGGGTTAGATGGTACATTAGTGGCAGTGCAGCCTCAGGAGGTGCTCCTAACTGGGTAGCCATAATAATTCCAAAGAAGTCTGATGGATGGGCCTATCTCAAGGAGCGAAATCCGCATTTTGTAAAGGGGTTGGTGCAGACTGGCTTGTGCCAACCAATAAAATAATGATCTAAAATGACTGAATATTTTACTAGGTTCAGACATTCTTCAAATGGATTTACAGTTTCAAAATGTTCTTCAAGCACATTTTATTTTCTTCATTTTCGTTTCCTATTCTGTTCATGCTTGAGCAATACTGTAGGTGGTGGAAAATGCGGGGGGAATAACCCATTTCTATAGAAAATCATCATTAGAAATTCTTTATGTGGGATCCAATTGAGCAAGAGCCTGATAACTAGCAAAGAACTGAGTTGGTACAAGTCATATTTCTCACAGAATAAGCAGAAAGGTCTGGGCGAGAGTGGGCATTAAATGAAAGCATTTTTATTTAGTTGAGGTTTGAAGTCTATGCCCCTCTTCCTCCACTCAGCAGACACAAAAGGCAAAACTGTCTCAGGGAACCGTGGGCAGGCATTTGAGAAATGCGTGAGAGCAATTTCCAGCTGAGTCAATTTTTGTCAAACATCATGTGGCTTGGCCAGGATGGGCTTTGCTAATAGAATCTGAAGCCCTAGGAATCCAGCCCCCATCTCAGATGCCACTCTGTGAGAAGACGTGAAACAAGGAGTCCAGTCTCCAGATAGGAGAGGCTTTTAATTGGCTGAGAGAACCAGGGTCTGGGCACAGAAAGTCAGACACATCCTTGCTGGTATCATCATTACTGATTCAAACCGCACGAGGAGTACCGAGGAGCTGCCAAGGGGAGAAGCTGAGTCCTCCACAGATTTGAACCATATCTGAACGGCAGGGAGGAAAAGCAAAAAGTGCTTTCCTTGCAAAAATGTTTGAAAGTGCTGCTTTAACTCATTTAACGCCATAATAACAGTGTGCTGCCCCGCCCACGTTTTAAGGCTACTCCTCTCTGCATTTCTTTTCCAAATTAGACATTTCCAACATCTTTGTCCTTTTATCCCCAACTGCCCATTATGCTAGTTAAAAATCAATTTTTAGGGCTTCCCTGGTGCCGCAGTGGTTGAGAGTCCGCCTGCCGATGCAGGGGACACGGGTTCGTGCCCCGGTCCAGGAGGATCCCACATGCCGCGGAGCGGCTGGGCCCGTGAGCCATGGCCTCTGAGCCTGCGCGTCCGGAGCCTGTGCTCCGCAACGGGAGAGGCCACAACAGTAAGAGGCCCCGTACCACAAAAAAAAAAAAAAAAAAAAAAAAAATCAATTTTTATAGGTACAATTTATGCCTGAAAAGGTAAGGCCAGCGTTGAACAATACCACTAAATACAGTATTTATGTGTTAGAGAAAACTTGTTTCATTATTAAGAGTTATATAAAAGCTTACCTACTTAACACATGATTACCTGGTTTTTAGACTCAGGAATTACATTATGCACACATGGCGACTTACACTCTATGATCTGATCTGAAGTCAAAACTTGTGATTATCAAGCTGGACACCATTCACTGTATAGAAATTTTTTTTTTTTGCGGGGGGGGGGGTGGGTGGAACTTGTAGGTTTTCCTAAATATAAAGACTCCTTCTCAACATGTCATTTCTCCTTGAGTGGGTCAAATATTGAGCTACGACCTAATAGCCTGTCAGGAATTAGGAAATAATAACTTGAACACAAGAACCAAATAAAGTATAGGCCATGGGAGGACATGGGGAGGAAAATAAAAACAGATTATGTCACTGACAGAAAAAAAAAAAAAAGGTGGTTTCCCCAAGCAAAGCCGATTTTCCTAAGGGCTCCTCTTCATTTTAATACTGAACATTTTAATTATTTATGTATACAAGGTTTTTAAACAAAAAGGTTTTTAAACGAGAGACTACTTCAAAGTCATCCAGAGAACTTCCTCCAAATTCATATTCCCCAGGCTTTGGATCACACTGGCTCAGAATATCCAGGGATGGTATTTAGGCCTGCTTGAACATTTTGCAAAGTTTCTAGGAGGCTCAGAGGCACATCCCTGGTTAAGAATAGTGGTAGAGCTGCTCACGTTTCCTAGGTGCTACCAGATGGTCTGCTACACCCTCAACTCTCCCTGATTCCCATCCAACTTGTCTCCTACTTACACATGTAAATTTTAAAATGTCAAGTGAAAACTACATCCAGTTACTGCTCCTTTCTGTTCCGTCGCACTTTTCCATATGAGCATACAAAATCACCTAGTTTTCCCTGAAGCCCAGAGGAAAGTGGTGTGAAAGCTTTCACTTGTGCTTTCTACTAACCTTTTATCTTTCTGTAGGCAGAAGTATTTTTGGACAAATGTTGTTTAAGCATCATGAACTGAGGCTTAAATTTAGTTCAGGTAGCTTACCCCTATCACTAATTTCCGCTTGCAGAGTCAAGCCACAAAAAATATCAGTGAGAAACACAAAGATTTTACCAAAAAATGATAGTGAGTATGTTGGCGGAATTTAAAGGGGGAAGGAGAAAGGCACGATAGAGTTTTCCTCAGATATTTTTAAACAGAGCAGCCATCATTATGGGGCAGAAAGTATTATAGCCATTGCAACAGAAATATACAAAGTCACCTTAACATGTCGTTCAGATTGCAGGTTGGAAGACTTGATTATAACCTGAATTACTATTAAAGCAACATGAAGAAATTGTCCATCATAAAGCAGATTGAGGAGCGATGGAAGCAGAGAAAAAGTCAAAGTGATAGATCTTGGCATCACTAACTGACATACTATTCAAAAAAGCAAGAACTTCAGCTGCTGGCCTTAGAGTATTTTATATTCCAGTTTCAATGACGAGGGCATACCTAATGTGAGGATGGATGGTGGGAGTTGTAACAAAGGACTGTATTCTGACAACTTTTAGCAAGATGGTTGTATCAGGCTATGCTTGCCTAAAGCTGTTATATGTTCTATGATTTTAGCTCCACCTATTCTGATTCTAGATCAACAGTCTGGTCTATGGCAAGTAAATGGTTTGGTTATGAAAATACAAGGTTCCAGTTCCCTGAACTGCATTTATTGCTGTGAGTTAATGTTTATGATCATCTTCCTGTCAAGGTCTGCCCACAGATAATGGACTGGCACTATAGACTTTTTTAACATAACACAAAATTAACAGAGATCCATGGTATAGCTTTAATTCTTAGTTCGGGGCCTTAGCTCTCTCACAGGGACTATTGCTAGCCTTCTAGCTTTTGACTACGGTCTTACTCCCTCCAGGTAGTCATTCACAAGGTTTTCAGAATGATCTTCTTCAAATGCAAATCTTGTCATTTTATTCACTTGCTTAAATCCCTTTAATGTCTCCCCACTGCCTAAAGAATAAACTTTAAGTTGCTTAGATAAATAAGGAAGAGCCTTGAGCGCAGCTATCACTTACCTTTTCAGTTACATCTCAGGAAATAAACTCCCACACCATCACAGTTACCTGGCTTGGAGGCTCTCAGATACATTAAGCTTTCTCACGACTGTATGCTTCATGGAGTTGCTAATGCCGAAATGGCCCTCCTCTCTTTTCTGCTTGCCTAAACACAAGTAAATGTTCTGTCTGGTCTTGGCATGATAGTCAAGACTACTATGAAGCATTTCTTAAATACTCAATTACCAGATCATTCTTTTCTCCATGTCTCTGTTGTGTGTACTTCAAACTAGAACCTACAGTACTTAATTACACTTATTACTTTATATATCTGCCTTTATTTTATTACAACCTCACTGAGTCTAGTGACCATGTCTTACTCATCTTTGTAGTCCTAGAACTTGTCATATTTTGCCTATAGTAGGAACTCAGTATTTGTTGACTGACTTAAATAATTAAGGAGGCTCAAACTGCCAGCTAAGGAGGTTGGCAATTAGATCTTGAAATAGGAAAAAAAAAACAACAACCTTTATTAAGCACTTACTGTAAGCCAAAGACAACACTGAATCCATTTTAATTGATGAATATCTAGATTATCTGGGAGGAGAACAGGAAAGGCAATAAATACAATGAATAAAAATTCTAATAATATAATCAACCTTGGAAATCTAGTAAAGTAAAACTAACAAGAATAGTAATAAATTTAATTAAAACAATTTAAGCTATATAAATTGTACAGATTCATGACTATATTTAGCAGTTAGACTTTTCTTAACACCAGAACCTCTTTCCATACAAAAGATATTTAAAACATTGTATTGAAAACAGAGAGAAGATAAAAAGATACTTAAGGAAAACAGTTAAAAGGTAATTTCCATTCCCAATATGCTTGATCCTGGCAATTATTTTTAATGACATGATTTTTTTAATTTTTAAAATGACATTTACTTTTATTTTGGTTTCAGGGCATTTGTGTTTGTGGTAAGTTTCAGTGTTTTGTTTTGTTTTGTTTTTTAATATTTCTTAAGGGCCCCTCTGCCTATCTCCTCAGCATTATGAAATGCTCCTGAAAGCCACTGGATGATAACAAGTGTTGCAAACTGCAGGTGAATGGGTGTTAGAACCATACAAACAGCAAACAAAAGGATTTTATAATAACAAAGATAGAGACCGGGGAGTCCTTATGAATATGTTATTAAGCACCTGCACTCCAGTTCCCAAACTGGAGCTATTTGAAAAGAAGGGATGCTAACTTTCAGCCAGAATTGATGTCTGCAGAGAGACTGGTTTTTTGTTTTGTTTTTAACAGCTGAATTACCACAACTGAAATAGCTACTTTCCCCCAATACCTATTTGAGTGCTGAAGTCTCACCGTACAGCTAATCCTACTCCAGCCCTATACCTGGGTAGGTAGAAAGGGCTTGACCTCCGAAACATTAAGTCATTTTCTATGCTAGGAGTTTTAAGAAATGAAAATGATCATCTGAAAGACAAAGCCTAGCACAGAGATAGGTGTGTTGGAATGTACTATTCAGAGGAAAGAGTGTAGCAATGAAATGCAGGTGGCATAAGAGAAAAGTGCGTAAAATAATCAGACGTCAGAATGCAGAGACCTGTGGGGGAATACTTTGAGGAGGACTTGCCCAATCTCTTCAAGCCTGTAAAGAAAGTCTGAGTTTGAGCAAATATGGAGATAGTATTTAGAAACCCTAATCTCCATGGTTTACGGAAACCCAGCAGAAGCAGCACGTCAGCTGGATCCAGACTCACCTGCTGTGAAGGCCAGCATGGCACTAAAAACAAGAGCTGTTTAAAAGAAAAAATGCTAATTTTCAGCCAAAATTGAGAAATTGTTTTAAACTAAACTAAATTGTGTAATGGTAGAAAGAGATGAGCTATTGAGAGGGAACAGGGCATCTGGGTTTGGGATGCTGGAGACGCAGGGAGCTCTCCTCCCTCAGCCTCTCTAGGGGCAGGTTGTTTTTGGAACAAAGGCTAAGTGAGTTAAGTCTGGGTTTCTAATGTTCTGCTCTTTAATTGGCATGCATTGCCCAAGCTGAGTATAAAACTGCCTTTCTGGGCTTCCCTGGAGGCGCAGTGGTTGAGAGTCTGCCTGCCGGTGCAGGGGACACGGGTTCGTGCCCCGGTCCGGGAAGATCCCACATGCCGCGGAGCGGCTGGGCCCATAAGCCATGGCCGCTGAGCCTGCGCGTCTGGAGCCTGTGCTCCGCAACGGGAGAGGCCACAACAGTGAGGCCCGCGTACCGCAAAAACAAAACAAAAACAAACTGCCTTCCTCCTTCCATAATGACTCTAGATGGGGCTGAAATATGTACTAGTGACAATGGCAGTGAAGAAACTCATGGATGCTCTTATGGGTTGAATTTTGTCTCTCAAAAAGATATGTTGGAATCTTAACTCCCTGTACCTGTGACTGTAACCTTATTTAGAAATAGGATCTTCTTAAATGTACTGAAGTGAAGATGAGGTCATTAGGGTAGGCCATAATCCAATATACTGGTGCCCTTGTAAGAAGAGGGAAATTTGGACAGAGACACAGAGATGGGATCATGTGAAGACACAAGACACAGAAGGAAGACAGCCATATGAACATAAAGTCAGAGACTGGCCTTATTCTGCCATAATCCAAGGAATGTCTGGGGCTCCCAGAAGCTAGAAGAAAGGATGCTCCCCTAAAGATCTTGGAGGAAATAGCCCTGCCAACACCTTTTAGATTGTAGCCTCTCGAACTGTGAAACGATAAATTTCTCTTGGTTTAAGCCACCCAGTTTGTGGTGTTTTGTTATGGCAGCCCCTAGAGATGGCAACCTCATCACAGGAATAATAGCAACTCACTACAGTGGCAGCAGTAGAGATCAGCAGAGGAGCCTCTGAGCTTCCCAGGAATCATTTGAAATTACCTCTTCTCAGAGGGGTGATAGCAGTTAAGACACATACCTTTTTCAAAGGGGACTTCTTTTAAGAATTCTAGTGAGACCAGAATATGTGTCCTAATCCATTGGAGGAATGACCCCAAGGAAGAGACAACATTCTTCCTAATAGACTTATGAGATGCAGAATAATAGAAGCAGCTTCGAAACGGAACTTAGATTTCCTCTGGACTCAGAGTAGTGAAGTCTTTATCTAAATCTTACCGCAAGGCCAGTCTTCTCCTAGGTAGGGAGGGAACCACGTTCTCCTAGGTGGACAGATTTTTCTGAATATGGATGTTGCCAACATCCCAGCTATGGCTTACTAAAGACTTGTTGCTTATTAGGATACAGAGCTTCTTAAAAGTCAGAAACCCTCTTCAAGGTATTGTAGGAGTAGGTCTTAAAATACAAAATGTATTTTTCAACTTCAAGAAAGACAATAAGTTATTGGCTTAAGGGGAAAAATTCATGTAATAAGGCTGGCAGACCCCCAGTTTGGTTTAGTTTACTCCCTTATTTTATAAATAAGAAAACCAAGGTCTGTGGGATTACATAATTTCAGGCAACATCGGTTTCCTGGCTTGTGCTTTCTCACATCCATAGTACAACGTATCACTTGCAAATCATGTTAGAGCTCTTCTGGTTGATGCTAATGTTGCTCCCGTTATTGACATTGGCTCATATTAAGTCATCCTGAGAAGTTAACTGTCTCCCAGTACTTCACTTAAACATCTTAGATGAAAGCACCTATGTTAAAAACCTCATTTATTTTTATTTCTCGTAAGAGATCCACTGCTTTGGGTCATCATGATAGAGTTTGCTGTCCTCTCAATACATCTCAGTTTCCATCACATTTTCAGTCACTTCTTTAGGCTAGTTTTAAAAGCCAGTTGGCAGAATGACTATGATTTCTCTCTCTTTTTTAAACCAGCTGCTCCTCTCTTGCAAAGAGACAAACAGTCTCCAAGAAGGAAAAATTATGTTGTGTATAATGTTATCCACAAATCAACGTTACTCATAATGTTTCAGGAAATAAAGTTACTATGGACATATGAGAACATTACAGATTTCTACATTAGTCCTAGGAATAGGTATTCAAAATGGTAGAAGTAAAAGAAAAAATATTTACATTATGCTAAATTAAGCCCAATTCTCTTAACAACTGGCAAGTCTTTATTTCTGGATCTCCTAGTCTCCCAGTAGTAGAGACATGCTTTAATCGTCAAGTGAAATCAGAATACTTAAATATATTTTTTTAACACATGCACACATACACTGCAGAGCTGTGTACAGTTTAACAGGTTATACACTGCACAACTGCAGTGCAGTTTTCATCACAGTCAATGAAAATGTATCACCTTCTGATGGAAATCTCAAAACCAGCAAGAGGGTCACAGTGATCTTATGAAATATATGTCTGAACAAAAGGAAAATAAAATTGTGTCAGTTCCTTGAAGAAGGTAAGATTCATCTGAGTTTTATGACACACTTTAAGTTAGTAAGTTACATCATATTCTAAGGTTAAAGTTATTAGAAAACGTCATTCCTAACCAGGACAAGATTTCATAATTCTTCTTCCACTTCTAAATTTTTATTCCTTGATAAGAGTCTCTTTCATATAAAACTACTAAAGGGCTAAGAGCTGCAAAAATGTCTATTGAAAAATATTGACATTCTCCCTCCTTTATACTCAATCCTATTCAAATTGCATGTGATTAGTAAACACCTGTATTTGTAAAAAAAAAAAAAAGAATTGATGTGTAAAAGGCAAGAGGGTCTGCTTTTAATATTTTTTTTCAACTTGGAGCAAGCCACTACAATTTTTATTACACACACCTTCACACAGACACACGCACACTCACACATAAAGCAGGACTATAAATCAACACCTACTCTCTGCCCAAAACTGAGCGGCAGCAGCAACAAAAAGCTGAAGTATCATTTGTGACCTTAATTGAAAATGGAACAAACAACAACCTCCCAAAATCTCAGAAGATTAAAATAATCCTAAAAATTTTAGGTATCCGAAAGATAAAAATCATGGTATCCGAAAGATAAAAATAAAGTGATTAAAAATGTGTCTTTTTGTTCTGTTGTCCTTTCTCTAAGTGCTAATCAGATTGATAATCTCCTAGGGATGCTTATCCTACTTTGCTAAACCTTTCATTAAACAATACCTTGGGTACAGAAAGACCTAATGACACCTAAATCCAAAATAAATAAATGAGTAAATAAAAACACATAGATACATGCCTATAAGACATTTTTTTCATCATCTCATTTCAGAAGACAAATACTTGCATATTGTTTTGTAGTAGTGTGGAGCACTGTAGAAATCTGAAGAGAGCCAGAAGTAGGTTTCCATTCTGTTTCTAGTCTATACCACTGATGTGACTCCCATCAAATAACTTAACCTACCTAGACCTCAGTTTCTTCATCTGAAAAATGAGGTAAACACTTTCAATTTTTAAAGTTTTTATTTACTTTTTTTTTATGTGGACCATTTTTAAATTCTTTATTGAATTTCTTACAATATTGCTTCTGTTTTTATTTTTATGTTTTGGTTTTTTAGCCATGAGGCATGGTGGATCTTAGCTCCCTGACCAGGGATCGAACCTGTACCCCCTGCATTGGAAGGCAAAGTCTTAGCCACTGGACCCCCAGGGAAGTCCCACTCTTTACTTTTGAGGTTGTTTAAAGTATATAATGAAACTTTTCTGGCATTTTTACTACTATTAAAATTTTTGATCAATACTAAAGAATAAAGGATATGCAGCAGTTACTTAAAATACTACAGCGAGGGAAAGGCTTATCCTTTGAAAATAACTTACTTGCTCACATGCCTGGACTCCACTGAACCCATTTTGTTCACCCTTCCTGAAATATATTTTCTGACTGAGCTTAGAGAACTATGTGTCTTTTCCTCCTCAAAGCATAGCTCAAGACTCATTTCCTTTTATGAGGTCTGTCCAGATTAAACAGTGTGAATCAAATTACTGGCAACATTCCTAGAACATATACGAAGCGATATCTTTTAAAATTCACCACAAATCAATTTTGGACTGAGGTAAGGCATAATAAGAAAGCAAAAAATTAAATAATAATAATAATGGGCTTGTGAATACTTAGAAGAGGGAATTTCAGATCCTAAACACCATTATAGTTTCATTAATTGAAATCAAATCAATCTAATGCCATATCTGCTTTGGAGATATAACTGGTACATCTTGGACATGACATTTTTATTTTAATAAGATATCCAATAAGGTTTCCCATGAAATCTTTATCACAAGGTTGATAACTGTTGAATAGTGGCCAACAGTCTGGAATAAGGGCAATGGGGGGCTCCCCTAGGAGGTTCCCTTCACAGTTTATACTTCAATGTAATCAGTATAATACACTAATTAGAAATATGGCTGGGAATATAGAAAATATCCTCATCGAATTTGCAAATGTAACACACTAGGACAACAGATAGTGTGCTGAAAAACAGAATTATATATTTTTTAAATCCCAAAGAATTAAAAGCCAAAAATAAGATTAAACATACATAAACGTCAACTTTTATACGTAACTTAAGAAGTAGGACTCAAACGTGAGATTAATATCTTTAAGGCATGGCTACCAAAATACAGACACGAATGGTACTCCTCCTTTGCAAATAACAATGACCCACAGTTGGCTTAGAAGCACTGAAAATAATTTTGCAGAGCATCCTTCATGGTGGAAAAAACCAGAAGCCAAAAGTCTGTGAAAGGGGAGATAAAACATCTTTCCCAAGAAGGAAAACTCCCTCCCCCTATTCTTCCTTGCCATACCTAAGTCAGGCTAGACTACTGCAAAAGATTTTATTAGCCACTAAGTGGAACCGAAAGAGAACTGGAAAGAATATAAAGAATATACAAACAGGGGTCTTAGATCAATTACCACAAGTTAATACGGGATGAAAGAAATACTCCATCCTAAATATGGAAACCACTTGCTGTACAAAGCTCTTTAGCCACATTATATATTGAAATGAAATGTTAAAATTGGTCTAAAAACCCAGCTCCACAAACAGTAAAACTGTTTAATCTAATATTTTGTAGTGGATAAGGAGGTTTTTGAAGCCTATATGAGAACATTAAATATGCTCAGGTACAAAAGAAATTGTAAAATTGGTGGTAAACTGTACATATGACTATGATTACAACCCTGCTAGAATATGCTCTTAAGAGAAACTTCCTAAGTGTTTTGAAAGGAAGCATTCTATAGCCTTCAAAAGACTGTGTGGATGGTAGGCACGGAGTGATTTTTCTTTGTTTTGCCTTTAAGTATTGTTTAAGTTCTACTTTATAATTAAAGATAATAACTTACATCGATTACTCTTTGTATGTAGTGTACTTGTTGCTCTACTTGCATTATCTTTGCAATAACTCATTTAATTCATGCTAAGAGATCATGAAATAGTTACTCCAATTATCTTTATAGATGAAGAAACTGCGATGCATGAAACTATCTAGATTGACTGTGGACATTAAGTATTATTCTAATATTAATGACAATAATAACTATACCTAGTAGTGAGATTTTGATTCAAAAATCTGGTCGTTTACCTCTAAAGTGCAAACTCTTAATTACCCTATAATATAAAATGATGCCCAACCTAGTTTGGTTTACAAGTCAGAATACCTCATCATGCCATAATTAATTTATAATCAACAGCTTAAAGCATCTATGTCCTACATTTCATATGCTGATAGCTAGACAATACCTATTCCCAAAGTACTGATACAATGTTAAAGGTGTGACCTTACACAAACTGTTATTTTCAGATGAAGAATTAACACATACCATGTAGAGTTTTTATGATAAAAATAACATGCATGAAAGGCCTATATCAATGACTATATTATTGTTGTCTGGGAGAAATTGTCCCCATGACTCTATTATAGTTTTCTAAGAAAAATGCCCAACTTTATTTGTTCCTTTATTACAGGAGGTAGATAGATGTTTCAATAAGTGGAACTTCTTCTGCTTAACAAGCACTCACTTATCAATCCTGAACAAATCTGAACCCAGCCCAGGGCCCTATGTATGGGCTGTGATAGAAGGAATACTCCAGACCCATCTATCTCACCCCAGGTATTACCCTGTTGATATTATTCTGTAGTTTAGCATTTGTAAACTTGGTTGATGTGGTACCACTAGAACAAATTCACATGGGTTGTGTGAGTTTCATTCATCATCATTAACAGGGAGGATACAATGGTTTCCATTCTAGAAGCATTCTGGCCTTTCCCAAAGAAGATGGCCTTTGGCTGTAGATGTCCAAATGGAAGAAAAGATCCAGGGCTTTTGAGTGCCCTGACTTATGCGGATGAAACAAATTGCTGCAATCACTTCTGCCTTGATCCAACGAGTTGTTATCTCCCAGAAAGAGTGGCTTTTATTGCTGTTAAGGGGCTGCTGTATTCTTTAAGAAGGAATGATTCCAACACAGATATGAATACTCAAACCCTTATACTAAAATATTTAGGTTTAATTTTATTGGCTAAATCTGTAATCAGAGTGAAATAGAAATATTTTTAGAGAGCAAGTTTAGAAAAAGAAATTTTATACAAAAAATGAATTGGCCCTTTATAGTAAGTTCTCCAAATGTTCCCAAGAATGATTTTATAATTCCCTCATTATACATTTGGGAAATTGAAATGAATATGAAAACCTTGATTTCAATTCATGCTTGATATGAGAAGCTAGGCCTTTTAAACTTTTAACCAGATTTTCTAATGTACAGGTATGTAATTATAAAGGGAATCCTATTGCCCTAGATTTTTTTTACTTCATTGACAAACAGATTTAAGCAATTAACTCCAGAGATGAACACAAAGCCATTGGGTTACTGGATATGTCTGAGGCCTGTGTTGACACAAAGAAAAGACACTATTCATGAGTTTAGTGGGTAAATACCTGTATAGTTATCATAACTGAATCTAACTATTGGAGTATTACTATCAAACCTAAACTTGAATGACAGCATTTGACAAATGAGTAGATAAAAACAAGTCAGGATCTTGATTGGTGAGGCATGTATATATATTCCATCAACGTTTAAACAGGGCAATTTTACTTAGACCAGTGAGCCAGGAGGGTAGAAATAAGAGAATACTATGAAGAACAAAATTGAGTCCAATTCATGTAGGGTGGAACATATGAAGGAAACTTGGTTAATATACACAACAGCGACAAGGTTGGCACTAACTGATATTCTAAGTTATAAACCTTGTATAAGGCATGCTTCTAACGTGTGTTAAACTACATTGAGGATTGGAGGGGACATAAATGATAACAATGCCTAGATGCCTGAGAAATTTGTCACTATCTGAACCAGAATGTCAGTGAGGTGATTTTTTTTTTCTACCATAAAGGTATGAAATGAAACTACTGTGTAATACTTATGGTCTTGAGCTAGTAATCTAAATTAGGCTAAGTGTTGGTAAATTCAAATGAGGACTCAGTGAGGGGATTACAATGTCTTTTTTTTTTTTAAACTGATTCTGAGGAAGAGCTAAAACATGTCTGGTACATCTCAGTATAAATATATACTGTAATTTATTTCCAGAATGAGGCACCAACTCTTTTCACGGAATCCCTACAGGTATAATAAACTTAGGGATCTCTTCACTGGGTTATTCTTTTCTAAAACGTCAGTGTTCCTGTTCATGCTACCTGGAAGATAGCCCAGCTCCACCTGTGATGATTAGCCTTTTATTTCTAGAACGATGCTTTTGATTAAAAATAAGTTTGCAGGTGAATTCAGGCATCCCTGAATTTAAGAGACTTCTTATCCTCAATACTGAAGCTGGATATTAATTCCCAATCCAATCTTTATATATAGTTGCTTCCCTCTAAACCTAAAAGGGCAAGAAAAAAAAGCTCATCCCTGGAGTCTGCTGCTAAGTCCTTTCTTCAAGTCCTTCAAGCATCAGTAATCATTTTATTATTGCACTCACTTCTAAAGAAAAGCAAAAAGAAACTCCACCACATATTCTCTCAAAGCACCATAAATATTCTACTGTACTATTTGATCACAGTAGTTTGAATAAAGCAATGTATCTGTGAGATAAGTATGATTATATCAGATATATATACAGATGTATTTTTTAAACAGTGAAAAATTTAAAGTATATTGCATGATGGTAGCTGAAATGAGAATAGTTCTATGAATTCTAGGTTTTTTCATCTATTTTCTTTACAGAAAATGTAAGAATATCAGTGTTAGAAAAGATTCATCAGAAATATGTAATTAGTGGAATATAAAAGGTTTATGTAGCTAAAAATAACGATTAGGTGATTAGGCAGCATTTTCAAAATTTTTAGATGAATTTCCATGACAAAATTTTTACAGCATTTATTTTTGATTCAATCATTTTACTATAATCCCTAATATTAAGATTATCCACCAGTTACAGAAATATTTAAACTTTTAAGGATTTAGATGTAGGCAATGACAATTTCTTCATATTGTCCCCTTCTATAAGAGAAATGCTTTACTTATTTTTGGCATTTTTAAATGGAATATGTTGGAGGAAACAGTTAACAAAAAATGTATCAAATAAATTCAGTATACTTGTCTTTAAATTCTTTTCTAGAAATTATATTAACAGAAGGAATTGGTGACAATATTCTAGTTACTGCTTGAATTTGTAGCACTTAAAAAGTTAACTGTAGAAAATTCAACTGAATAAATGTGCTTTAATATTAAAGACATTTAAAACATGCTTCTAGACTAGTTTACTGCAAATTTACCTCTTAAGATCTTTTTATATCAATGGAGTCTTAGAATATGTTGAATACCAAGATAAATACGCTGTGAATTAAGAGTTCACCAACTACAGAAAGTTACACAGGCTAGTTCCAAGAATTGGAGATTATGAGTGACTGATGTGCTAATTGGAAGGTTATTTCATAATCTAGAAAATAGAGCAAATTAGATATAGAACTAAAATCTAACTATATCAAATGAAGAGTTCCCTATCTTTGCCTCTACCCCACTACAAAGTATTTTCATTATCAATTATTCCTGAACAGACTATTTAGAAGAGGGAAGTGCATTACTTTAGAGTTCATCTCAAAAAACAAGTAACTGAAGAACAGAAAAAGGATCTGAATATTTGCTAGCAAGGATCTAAACACAGTATTTACATAGGCTTGAAAACTGGGAATGCAACAGTTTCATATTTTAACATCAAGCATTACTGATTTTTTTTTTTTACTTAAAGAGCAGTTTCTTGTGTGTTATTTAAATTGTTTCAAATTAATGTATTTAGGACAATCTGTCTTACAAGATTTTCAAATTTCACAATAAACAGTAATCTTTGTAAATGATTAAAATGGGCTTCATAATTTCTGGAAAAATAAGTGACAGATGACTTTTCCCCAATATACATTAAGCTCAGTGAAAAACCAAATGAGCTGGTATTTTGTACACAGCGGAATATAATTTGTTTTTGTATTAGTACTAGTCTTGACCTAAGTATTTACAAATCAATACTAATTTTAAATTTAATGGCATCCATAAATGTCTTTATGTAGGAAGTTTAATTTTTGTGCTGTAGTTACAAATGTGTTTTTAAGTATATGGGGAATTTTTAAAGGGCAGAAGAGAATTTAAAGGTGCTATTTACATAAATGTAAAAGCCCCTAAAGTGAAGAAATCTTTTCTAAGAAACTCCAAGTACTTGCTCGACTCTGGAGGCCTGGTGTAATAAGCAAGCAGTTTTCCTGCTAATAATTAGACATCTGAACACTGTCCTGAAAGGGTTTAAGCACTTGATGCTGCTCTTTGGGGTACCAGTACCCGGATCACCATTTAATTTACTTTTTTTTCCTACCTCTGCTTCAGCCTGGTGTCTGTTCTAAGTTCTGCCCAGACCAGTGTTTCCTCACAGGAAGCTGTGAATTAAAGTGACCTGGGTAGCTTTGAAAACACACTGGCCAGACCACACTCCAAACCAAGTAAATCTGAACGGTGGGCTGTGTGTGTAGTGGTGGTAAAGGTGGGAGGGTCAGGCATTGATATTTTTTAACACCCCAGATGACTGCAAAGTGCAGCCAAGCTTCAGAATCATTCCCCTCGACAATTTTTTTTTTTTTAATAATTTCTCCTGTTCAAGTAGTATTCTCCACAGACCCCATAACCTGCTTCATTTTCTCATCTGCAACCACATGTGCCTACCAGTTTTCATCAGAAAACTCATCTTGCCTATATCCTGAGTACACCTTTGGGTCAAGCCTAGCTTAGCAGGCCCTCAAGAGCATCTGATTCCTTTTCACTTGAACTGTTTTCTGCAGATGACTGTAATAGTCAAGTAACCTGCCTCACTTTTTTCACTCTTGTCCTATCCAACCATTCCCCCACAGCAGTCAGGGTAACATTTTTAATGAAAATAGCATTGAACTACTTCCTTATTGAACACTCTCCAGATGACTTCCCACTGAGATCTCAATTCAGACTCCATGCAAATGATACTTTCCCTGACCCACTGGCTAACGGCGTCCCTCAGCTGAGATCACTCTTTAAAATCACCCTATTCTCTTCACAGCACTTATTTCTAAGTAAGTATATCTTATTTGCTTGTTCTTCAAATCTCAACATAGAATTTCAGCACCACAAAGTCAGATAATTTGTCCATCCCAATCAACTTGTAACCCTAATATCCAGGACTGTGGTGCATACACAGAATATGTACTTTAACTGATAATTTCCAAAAAAGAACAAGTCACTTTGAATTCAGACTTCTCCATGCCCGGCCATAGCTACCACCTAGTCATAGCCCCTCCAGCATGCTCTGAACTATAGCAACCATAGTTACCTGTTGGTCACCAGATAACTTATAGTTTTTGCTTCTCATTTTTATCCACAAATGCAAAATAAGAAACTTAAAATTCGTAAGCCATATCCCTAGAGTCTTCCTGAGAATCTCATTTCCTGGAGACTGTCCCCAGGCTCTTACATTTTTGACATCTAGGATTTGTATAGCAGTGAATAAAACGCCCGGACAGATTAGTTCCCATTAGCATGGATAACTGACAGTTAACAAGGCACTATTGTCTTTCCAGGTGAGCAAGTTACTTCCTTTAAGCAATTAAAAAGATGTTACAGTTTTGGAATTGCATGGATTCTTGTAGTCAGCAAGAAATATTTCAAGCAACACAAATTTCAAAGAATGTATTCATAACCTGATGACTCGGAGACATTTGTCTCAAAATATCCATTCGCCAACATACAATACAACCATATTTAGGAGAAAACAGTTTAGAACTTTGTCCAGCCTGTCAATGCTAATTATACTGGAATGTGCAACTGAACTGGCGTCAGGATATAACCCCTGCCACACGTGTTTCAGAGGTCTCCCTGTTGAAATAGTTTGAATGGATTCCTGTAAAGATACGGACTTAAACCAGCAATTCCACTCTTCATTGGCACCAAATAAGACTTCTTTTAACCCAATAGCTGTGACCAAATTACATTAGACAGAAGGGTCAGTAACTCCAGCCTGCAATTGATTGTATGAAACGTGAGAAAGGGCAGACAGCAGAAGCAAGAAGAACTAAAATCCTGCAGCCTGTGGAACAAAAACCACATTCACAGAAAGATAGACAAAATGAAAAGGCATAGGGCTATGTACCAGATGAAGGAACAAGATAAAACCGCGGAAAAACAACTAAGTGAAGTGGAGATAGGCAACCTTCCAGAAAAAGAATTCAGAATGATAATGAAGATGATCCAAGACCTCGGAAAAAGAATGGAGGCAAAGATCGAGAAGATGCAAGACATGTTTAACAAAGACCTGGAAGAATTAAAGAACAAACAGATGAATACAATGACTGGAAAGAAAAATACACTAGAAGAAATCAAAAGCAGAATAACTAAGGCAGAAAAACAGATAAGTGACCTGGAAGACAGGATGGTAGAATTCACTGCTGAAGAAAAAAGAATGAAAAGAAAAAAGAAAGACAGCCTAAGAGACCTCTGGGACAACATTAAGCCCAACAACATTCGCATTACAGGGGTCCCAGAGGAGAAGAGAGAAAGGACCCAAGAAAATATTTGAAGAGATTATAGCTAAAAACTTCCCTAACATGGAAAAGGAAATAGCCACCCAAGTCCAGGAAGTGCAGAGAGTCCCATACAGGATAAACCCAAGGAGAAACACACCGACACACATAGTAATCAAATTGGCAAAAATTAAACACAAAGAAAAATTATTGAAAGCAGCAAGGGAAAAATGACAAGTAACACACAAGGGAACTCCCATAAGGTTAACAGCTGATTTCTCAGCAGAAACTCTACAAGCCAGAAGGGAGTGGCATGATATACTTAAAGTGATGAAAGGGAAGAACCTACAACCAAGATTACTCTACCAGGCAAGGATCTCATATCAGATTCAATGAAGAAATCCAAAGCTTTACAGACAAGCAAAAGCTAAGAGAATTCAGCACCACCAATCCAGCTCTACAACAAATGCTAAAGGAACTTCTCTAAGTGGGAAACACAAAAGAAAAGGACCTACAGAAAGAAACACAAAACAATTAAGAAAATGGTCATAGGAACATGCATATCAATAATCACCTTAAAAGTAAATGGATTAAATGCTCCAACCAAAAGACACAGGTTTGCTGAATGGATACAAAAACAAGACACACATATATGCTGTCTACAAGAGACCACTTCAGACCTAGGGACACATACAGACTGAAAGAGAGGGGATGGAAAAAGATATTCCATGCAAATTGAAATCAAAATAAAGTTGGAGTAGCAATTCTCATATCAGATAAAATAGACTTTAAAATAAAGAATGTTACAAGAGACAAGGAAGGACACTACATAATGATAAAGGGATCAACCCAAGAAGTTATAACAACGATAAAAATATCAAATATATGATATACATTAAGTATCTATATTAATATATTAAATATAATTATTAAATATAATAAAATATATATTTAAAATATATTATAATATATAAACATTATATATCAAATATATCATAAATATATATCACCTCAATACATAAGGCAACTGCTAACAGCTATAAAAGAGGAAATCAACAGGAACAATAATAGTGGGGGATTTTAACACCTCACACCAAGGGACAGATGATCCAAAGTGAAAATAAGGAGACACAAGCTTTAAATGACACAATAGACTAGTTAGATTTAGTTGATATTTACAGGACATTCCATCCAAAATCAGATTACACTTTCTCCTCAAGTGCACATGGAACATTCTCCAGGAGAGATCACATCTTGGGTCACAAATCAAGCTTCAGTAAATTTAAGAAAATAGAAATCATATCAAGCATCTTTTCTGACCTCAACACTATGAGATTAGAAATCAACTACAAGGAAAAAAACGTAAAAAACACAAACACATGGAGGCTAAACAATACGTTCCTAAATAACCAAGAGATCACTGAAGAAATCAAACAGGAAATCAAAAAATGTCTAGAGACAAATGACAATGGAAACACGATGATCCAAAACCTATGGGATGCAGCAAAAGCAGTTCTAAGAGAATTTTATAGCTATACAAGCCTACTTCAAGAAACAAGAACAATCTCAAACAATCGAAACTTACACCTAAAGGAAAAAAACCCCAAAGTTAGCAGAAGGAAAGAAATCAAGACCAGAGCACAAATAAATGAAACAGAAACAAAGAAAATAACAAAGATCAATGAAACAAAAAGCTGGTTCTTTCAGAAGATAAAATTGATAAACCATTAGCCAGACTGATGAAGAAGAAGAGGGAGAGGGCTCAAATCAATAAAATTAGAAATGCAAAAGGGGAAGTTACAACAGACACCGCAGAAATACAAAGATCCTAAGAGCCTACTACAAGCAACTCTACGCCAATAAAATGGACAACCAGGAAGAAGTGGACAAATTCTTGGACAGGTATAACCTTGCAAGACTGAACCAGGAAGAAATAGAAAACATGAACAGACCAATCACAAGTAATGAAATTGAAACTGATTAAAAATCTTCCAACAAATAAAAGCCCAGAACCAGATGGCTTCACAGGTCAATTCTATCAAACATTTAGAGAAGAGCTAACACCCATCCTTCTCAAACTCTTCCAAAATATTGCAGAGGAAGGAACACTCCCAAACTCATTCTATGAGGCCACCATCACCCTGATACCAAAACCAGACAAAGATAGTACAAAGAAAGAAAACTACAGACCAATATCACTGATGAATATAGATACAAAAATCCTCAACAAAATACTAGCAAACAGAATCCAACAGCACACTAAAAGGATCATACACCATGATCAAGTGGGATTTACCCCAGGGATGCAAGGATTCTTCAATATATGCAAATCAATGTGATACACCATATTAACAAATTGGAGAAAAAACATCTGATCATCTCAATAGATGCAGAAAAAGCTTTTCACAAAATTCACAGATTTATGATAAAAACTCTCCAGAAAGTGGGCATAGAGGGAACCTCTCTTAACATAATAAAGTCCATATATGACAAACCCACAGCAAACATCATTCTCAATGGTGAAAGACTGAAAGCATTTCCTCTAAGATCAGGAACAAGACAAGCATGTCCACTTTCACCACTATTATTCAACATAGTTTTGGAAGTCCTAGCCACAGCAATAAGAAACAAAAGGAATACAAATTAGAGAAGAGGTAAAACTGTCACTGTTTGCAGATGACAGGATACTATACATAGAGAATCCTAAAAATGCCACCAGAAAACTACTAGAGCTAATCAATGAATTCGGTAAAGTTGCAGGATACAAAATGCAGAAATCTCTTGCATTCCTATATACTAATGATGAAAAATCTGAAAGAGAAATTAAGGAAACACTCCCATTTACCACTGCAACAAAAACAATAAAATACCTAGGAATGAACCTACCTAAGGAGACAACAGACCAGTACGCAGAAAGCTGTAAGACACTGATGAAAGAATTTAAAGATGATATAAAAGATGGAGAGATATACCATGTTCTTGGACTGGAACAATCAACATTGTGAAAATAACTATACTACCCAAAGCAATCTACAGATTCAATGCAATCCCTATCAAATTATGAATGGCATTTTTCACACAACTAGAACAAAAAATTTCACAATTTGTATGGAGACACAGAAGACCTCGAATAGCCAAAGCAGTCTTGAGGGGAAAAAACGGAGCTGGAATAAACAGACTCCCTGACTTCAGACTACACTACAAAGCCTCAGTAATCAAGACAATATGGGACTGGCACAAAAACAGAAATATAGATCAATGGAACAAGATAGAAAGCCCAGAGATAAACCCACACACCTATGGTCAACTAATAAAGGAGGCAAGGATATACAACAGAGAAAAGACAGTCTCTTCAATGAGTGGTGCTGGGAAAACTGGACAGATACATGTTTAAGGATGAAATTGGAACACTCCCTAACACCATACACAAAAATACACTCAAAATGGATTAGAGACCTAAATTTAAGACCAGACACTATAAAAACTCTTAGAGGAAATCATAGAAATAACATTCTTTGACAAATCACTGTAAGGTATTTTTTGATTCATCTCCTAGAGTAATGGAAATAAACAAAAATAAACAAATGGGATCTAATGAAACTTTAAAGCTTTTGCACAGCAAAGCAAACCATAAACAAGATGAAAAGACAACCTTCAGAATGGGAGAAAATATTTGCAAATGAATCAATGTACAAAGGATTAATCTCCAAAATATATAAACAGCTCATGAAGCTCAATATTAAAAAACAAACAACGCAATCCCAAAGTGGGCAGAACACCTCAACAGACATTTCTCCAAAGAAGACATACAGATGGCCAAGAAGCACATGAAAAGACGCTCAACATCACTAATTATTAGAGAAATGCAAATCAAAACTACAATGAGGTATCACCTCACACTGGTTAGAATGGGCATTATCAGAAAATCTACAAACAAATGCTAGAGAGGGTGTGGAGAAAAGGGAACCCTCTTGCACTGTTGGTGGGAATGTAAATTGATACAGCCACTATGGAGAACAGTCTGGAGTTTCCTTAAAAAACTAAAAGTAGAACTACCATATGACCCAGCAATCCCACTACCAGGCATATATCCAGAGAACACCATAATTCAAAAACATACATGCACCCCAATGTTCCTTGCAGCACTATTTACAATAGCCAGGTCATGGAAGCAACCTAAACTCCCATCGACAGATGAATGGATAAAGAAGATGTGGTACATATATACAATGGAATATTACTCAGCCATAAAAAGGAACAAAATTGAGTCATTTGTTGAGACGTGGATGGATCTAGAGACTGTCATACAGAGTGAAGTCAGAAAGAGAAAAACAAATATATTAACACATATATGTGGAACCTAGAAAATGGTACTGATGAACCAGTTTGCAGAGCAGAAATTGAGACACAGAAGTAGAGGAAAAACGTATGGACAGCAAGGGGGGAAAGCTGCAGGGGATTGGGGGTGGTGGTGGGATGAATTGGGAGATTAGGATTGACATGTATACACTGATGTGTATAAAATGGGTGACTAATAAGAACCTGCTGTATAAAAAAAATAAATTAAAAAAGAAATAAATGCAAAGTACCTAAGTAATTATAAAATAGCTGCCTGAGGGGAAAAAAAATGAAACGAGATATCCAACTTTCTTTAATTATATCAATTACATCTCTTGAAAGACTAATATGAAATAGCCATGGTTTTTGATCCTTTAAGACCTTGAAACAGATCTAGTTCTAGACCATTCACATTCTATTGCACTTCCTTTCACCTTTTAGTTATTCAGTTTTAGAGTGAAACTTAATGAAATAATATATATTGACAAATGGTATGTTTAGTATTCTAGGCGTTTGGATTTAGAAATTTAGCAATTCGGAAGCTAGGAATTTGATTCTTTTTTTTTTTTTTTTTTTTTAAGGAAAAAAGATCTCCTCCAAAATATCTTTTTCAGGATGAAATGTATGGTTCCTAATGCAGATTTGAAATTTTCTTTTTTAATACAGGATAACCATACCAAACTCTTCTATCCTCTTATAATAGGAAGGGAATAGAGGGGAGGGTAGGTTAACCATTTCTTACTTCTGTGTAATGCAAAGGTTACATTTGGATAATTCCTCATATCAGGTATTTTACACTTCTTGTTTTTGAAGTAATTATAGTGGAGAAAATTCATAGAATTTACTTCATACAGTTTTAAATTATGACCACAGATTGCTTAAAAGGGCAAATGGTAAACAGGGAATACAGGCTGTATAAAAGATGTGGCCATTAGTCTCCTTAATGTATAACAGGTACTTACAAACCAATGTAAATATAAATATTCTAATTTAGATACCTCAGTTGAAAATGATAAATTTTAAAGAAATACAAACCAAACTTGAGGAAAAATTTTAAATAGTAACAGAAGCACAAATACAAATGCATCTTATTTCAAATGTTATACTGGCAAAAATGAAAAAAACTAAGTTGGTCCTCAGTATCTGCGGGTTCTGCAAAATATATTCACAGACAAAAAAAAATCCAGAAAGTTCCAAAAAGAAAAATGTGAATTCACTGCATAATGGCAACCATTTACATAGTATTTACAAATATTTACAAAGCATTTACACATTTACATTGTGTTTGGTATTATAAGTAATCTAGAAATGATTTAAAGTATAGGGGACAATGAATAGATTATATGCAAATACTACATCATTTTGTATAAGGGACTTTAGCATCCACAGATTCTGGTATCTAGCGGGGGTGGGAGGGGTGGTCCTGGAACCAATTCCCCCTCAGATACCAAGGAATAACTATACTGCAACATTACTAGTCAGCCTTGGTAGGGATATAGAGAAAATCTTGCTCACTCATATTGAGTAGGTCATCTTGAGCAGGTCACTAGGTAAAAACTTTCTGAAGGGCAACAATTCTGCCATACGTATCAAGAGTCTTAAAAATGTTTCTTTTTGAATCACAAATTTTCTTGCCAGGATTTTATTCTAAAATACATAGGTATTTGAAAAATGATGAAGAATGTTCCTGCAGTGCTATTCATAATAAAAATTTGAACCAATCTAGAAATAAGTAATTGGCTAATTAATTCCTCGTCTACCCATAGAGTAGAATCCATGAAGTAAAATCCATAGAGTGGAATTCAAAGTGTGGGTTCCAAATTTACCTATTTATTGGCTCTTCAGTAATGTGGAGAATCACACAAAACAAAAAATGTAAATCTAGCATATATGATTAGTTAAATATAAAATTAATCGTTATATACACGTAACTAAATATACAAAGGAAAGATAAAATACAGAAAGGCAGAATTGTGATTTTTATCATTTTATTTATGATTTTCTTTTACACATTATTGATGACCAGAAAAAAATAGCTGCTCTTCAACAAAACAATACCTCCAAAAATCCCTGTTAATTAATGACTGTCCCTCCTTTAACCTCCTTGTGCATCCCTTTTACCGGAATCTTCAGGATTATTAATGCCTCCATAAATGTCAAGCATTTGAATCAGTATGTGGACATTTGAAAACAAATGTAGCTGAAATTATCAAACTGTGGCTATTTAAGCATATTTCCTTTTCCTAACAACCACACCACTCAGCTGTCCCCAATACAAGGGTCCTTGACTTTGAGTTCAAATTAAATGATTTGACCAGCACCATACAACTGAAAAATTTGTTAGAATTAGGAATTTAGGAATTAAGTCCAATTTCCCCAAGGCATTCATTCAGAACTTAGATTTCAATTTAAATTAAGTATGTTGGAATGAGAAAATATTTTACCACTCTAACCTTGCTTAAGTTTGGTAAGTTATAATTCAGTCTCTCAATATACATATATACACACACATTTGTGTACATCTATCCATATCCAGAAGCACACAAATACATATATACACACAGAATATGCACACATACTCATTCCTCAGTATAGACAGGAAAAGCTATTATTTTTGCCTTTTAGAATATTTAATGTTTATACATTTTCTAGCTTTGATTTTACAAATAAAAACCTTTAAAAGTTATGTTAACCTTCATCCTAGTTACATGATAGATGAAAAGCAGAAATAATCACCAGTAGAAGTTTTAAGAAAATGTCTAAATATATTAAAAAGCTTTCACTATCAATTTAAAACAGAACACTAAAAAGTCCTTGGCCATTTGATACATTTCAGGAGACCCAGAGACACATTCCTGAGTGAGGTTCCTTTATCAGCAACTTCAGCATGGATTGGAAACTTGTGAGAGGTGCACAGTCTCCAGCCTCACCTCGGCCTACTGAATCAGAATCTGCCCTTTTCACAAGATTCCCAGGGGAATCAATGAACCTTAAAGTTTGAGAAATACTAAATGAGAGGAAGTGATAACAATGACAATAAAATTTAAGATCCATAAGTTCATGAGAAGCTTTGGGGCATTTATTAGTTAAGGAGTAGTCAATCTTTCTTATACTAATTCTCATTTAGTTCTTCCCCTTCAACAGTTCCTCATAGCTTACTGGTCTTATTTTTACTTTAGTATTTTCTAAGTCCTTGTAATACACACCAGAAAGATGAGTTTTTTCTCTTAATATGTGAATGCAAAAAAACTCAAGAGTGACAAATTTTCAAGTGATTTTAAGCTTCTGTAGAGCCAGAAGATGGACAAAACAGGGGATAGCTGTATTTACAAATTATGCAAGTTCAACAGCTGAAATTTATGCGTATCATGTATAAGCCCTTTGTCATTTACCTACATAAGTCCCTTGGGAATATTCATACCTAGACAAGAACACACTTATCTCCTTCCACCCCACCCCCTTTTTTTTTTTTTTTTTTTGCAGTATGTGGGCCTCTCACTGTTGTGGCCTCTCCCGTTGCAGAGCACAGGCTCCGGACGTGCAGGCTCAACGGCCATGGCTCACGGGCCTAGCCGCTGCACAGCATGTGGGATCTTCCCGGACCGGGGCACGAACCTGTGTCCCCTGCATCGGCAGGCGGACTCTCAACCACTGCACCACCAGGGAAGCCCCCCCCTTCTTTTTTTTTTTTAAACCAGTATTGTAGGAGTATTAAATTTATAACAAAATGTTTTGCATTCCTTTCAGACTAAAAAAATCACTAAAAATCACATATTGCTTTGTATAATCCACCTTATTAATTCATGCCATTTTAGCCTCAATAGTCCTTATAATTTCAGAACCATGAATACAGTCTAGAAGTCTGAGAGAATATTCAAAGCTGAACATCAAAATACAGTTTGTATTTAATCAATACTTAAGTTCTTCACAAGTCTATTCTAAACTTCAATCATTTATGTAGCAAATAGGTATACATACACACTCAATAACTGAAATGTCCAAATATTAAATTATAAAAATGTGAAAATAAAGTGAAATATCAATAGGTCATCAGTAAAGAAATCTTAAATTCACAAATTCAATGATTTAACAAAGTGTATATTTGCTCATCTCTTCATTTATTGATTGCTTGCTATAAGCCAGGTATTCTACTAGACAAAGGATATATAAAGATGGGGGAAAAGACCCTCCCTACCTTTCAGAAATGTATAGTCTGGTAGAGAGACAACTGTATTTCATTTGATGTTTAACTTTTTTTAATTATTTCCTTTTAGTTGTATATAATGAAAAAAAGCATCTCTTTTGAAACATTTATAGCAAAGTAGGTAAGTACCCAATAGACATTAGATTTTAAGTAAGTTGAGAAAGTCATTCTACACTTCAACTTTTGTTCTAGAAAATAAAAAGAATTTTCATGAATCAAATGTTCAAGGAGCATCCTACTATATAGCACAGGGAACTATATTCAATATCCTATGATAAACCATAATGGAAAAGATTATGAAAAGTGTATATATATATATATAACTAAATCACTTTGTGCAGTATAAGTTAACACAACATTGTAAATCAACTAAACTTCAATAAAATAAATTTTTAAAAAAATTTCAAAGAGCAGAATTAAATCAAACCTGTCTGTTGTGGCCAGCCAAATCATAATAGTTAAATATGTTGATAAATATCCAAGAAGGCGGCTTTGAAGAAGAAATGCAAGCATCAGACAAGGAAAAGTAGCATCACTCTGAAGAATGATTATTTTAAAAAATCTTCCTAAAATGTTTGCAACCCTTAATAGAAGGAAAGAGCCCACATACTCTTGGAGCACAGCAAGCCATGATGAAAGAAGAAATAGAGATGAAAAGATAATATGAAAGGATGGAAAGCAGAGAATGAAATTAGGAAGAGTACAGGAAGTTCTAAACTCTCCTGCAGAGTTAAAATGTTGATGAAAAGGCAAAACTTGTATTGCAGAACAAAAGAATATGAAACATAATCTTGAGATGCTCTGCTAGAATGCAGAGAGGAAAGGGAAAAATGAATAATAAATTAAGGAAAGGGATGATAGGGATAGGAGATCCAACTTATGAATTATTAGTTATTATTGATGAAATGATTGGACACATTGGATAATGAAAATATTCAAAGATATAACAGAAAGTTTTAACAACCTTTAAAAATCTGCTATTTAAATAGTCAAATATAAGCAAAACCATTGAACAGAGAACCAATCTTAAGCACACCATGGGGAATATTAAACACAAACAAAACTAAGTAGGTAGGGAAAAAACGAGCAAATCATCAAGGTACAGAAAAAATAATGAACGGTCTTTTAAGACATTGAGACTGTAATTCAAATCTTTAGATTTCTGATTTTTTTTTTTTTTTACTATTGTAATTGTTTTGGGGCACCAGGACCTGTACCCACATAAGACAGTGAATTTAATCAATGAATGTTATGTGCGTTCTGACTGCTCCATCAACTAACCATTCCCTATTTCTCTCCCTCTCTTCCAGCCTCCCTAACTCCGAGACACAGCAATATCAAAATTAGGCCAATTAATAGCCCCACAATGGCCTGTAAGTGTTCAAGTGAAAGGGAGAATTTCATGTCTCTCATTCTAAGAGAAATGCTAGAAATGATTAAGCTTAGTAAGAAAGGCATGTCAAAAGCTGAGATTGATGCAGGAGGCCTACCTTTTGGCCTAACAGCCAAGTTGTGAATGCAAGGGAAAAGTTACTGAAGGAAATTCAAAGTGCTTCTCCAGTGAACACACGAATGATAAGCAGAACAGCCTTACTGCTGATATGAAGAAACTTTTTCAGGTCTGGATAGAAGATAAAACCAGTCACACCATTCTCTTAAGCCAAAGCCTAATCCAGACCAAGACCCTACCTCTTTTCAATTCTATGAAGACAGAGAGGCAAGCAAGCTGCAGAAGAAAATGAAACAGCCTTCTCTTGAAAGATGCTATCTAGGACTTTCACAGCTAGGGAGTCGTCGATGTCTGGCTTCAAAGTACAGTCTGACTCTCTTTTTTTAGGGGCTAATGCAGCTGGTGACTTTAAGTTAAAACCAATGCTCATTTACCATTCTGAAAATCCTAGGGCCCTCAAAAATTACACTGAATCTAGTTATGTGCTCTGTAAATCAAACAAAGCCTTGATGACAATATATCTGTTTACAACATAGTTTTCTGAACATTTTAAGCCCACTGTTAAGACCTGATGCTGATAAAAGATTCCTTTCAAAGTGTTACTGCTCATTGACAATGCACCCGGTCACCCAAGATCTGATGGAGATGTACAAAATACATGTTTTCATGCCAGCTAATACAACATCCACTCAGCCCATGGATCAAGGAGTAATTCTAATTTTCAAGTCATATTATCATGGTTACCAAGGGGGAAAGGTGGGGAGGGATAAATTGGGAGATTGAGATCTACATATACACACTAGTATATATAAAATAGATAAGTAATAAGAACTTACTGTATAGCACAGGGAACTCTACTCAATACTCTAATGACCTATATGGGAAAATAATCTAAAAAAGAGTGGATTTATGTATATGTATAACTGATTCACTTTCCTGTACAGCAGAAACATTGTAAATCAACTATATTCCAATAAAAATTAATTAAAAAATTTTTTAAAATAAAGAAATACAGCTATAGCTGTCATAGGTGGTGATTCCTCTGATGGATTTGGGCAAAATAAACTGAAAACCCTCTGGAAATATTTACTATTCTAGATTCCATAAGAACACGTGTGATTCATGGGAAGAGGTCAAAATATCAACATTAATGGGAGTTTGGAAGCATTTGGTTCTAATCGTCATGGACGACTTTGAGGGGTTCAAGACTTTAGTGGAGGAAGTAACTGCAGGATGTGGTAGAAATACAAGAGAACTAGAATTAGAGGTGGAGCCTGAAGATGTGACTGAACTGCTTCCATCTTCTAAAACTTGGAGATGAGGAACTGCTTCTTATGGATGAGCAAATAAGTGGTTTCTGGGGATGGAACATACTCCTGGTGAAGATGCTGTGTAGATTGTTAAAATGACAACAAAGTATTCAGGATATTATATAAACTTAAATAAAGCAGTGGTGGCAGGGTATAAGAAGATTGACTGCAATTTTGAAAGAAGCTCTACCGTGGGTAAAATGCTATCAAATAGCATTGCATGATACAAAGAAATCATTTGTGAAGTGTCAGTTGATGTGGCAAACATCATTGTCTTATTTTAAGGCACTGCCCCAGACACCCCAACTTTAGCAACCACCACCCCGATTGGTCAGCTGCTATCAACATCAAGGTAAGACTCTCCACCAACCAGCAAAAAGATTACGACTTGCTAACCATCATCTGAGCCTTCAGCATTTTTTAGCAATGAAGTATTTTTCAACTAAGGTATGTGCATTTTTTTAGATATAATGCTATTGCACACTTGAGACTACAGCATAGCGTAAACATAACTTTTACATGCATTGAGAAACCACAGAAATCCATGTGACTTGCTTTACTGTGATTTTTGCTTTATTGTGATGTTCTGCAACCAAACCCACAATATCTTCCAGGTGTGCCTATACATCACGGTCCCATAAAGGTCAAAAAACTTAAGTATATCTAACAACTTAGAAACCACTGGAAAAGCAATATAAATAAGTTCAAAAAATATTTTCACAAAACTACAATTACTTTTTAATAGGATCTGTGTACCTATTGGACACAATATTTTCTCAAACTTTGGAATCATACTGGACAGGCTCACCCTTGCTCCTGATTAACACTGCTTTTCATGGAGCCTACGTTCATCATTGGAAATGCCCAAAACCCATCTTCACAAAGATATGACATCAAAAGAAAAGCAGTAGGATCTAATGCTGAAACCATGAGCCACCTTAAGCTAGTAGTTTGCACTGTGTCTAGCAGAGGGCTATGTTTCCTTGAGAATTTAAGATATCCCAGAGCATCCCCATGAGCTCCCTTGGTGCTCTAGGGCTCTCTGGCTCACAGATTGGGAATCAAAATTCTGAGAAGTTTATTTTCTGGGAAATACATTTCCACAGCACTCTCTTCATATTTAAAGCACTTTAATCAAGGTTTTCTTTATGATTGTTGCCCTTTTTCTTACTTTTAATTAAAAGTAATTGTTAACCACTGATTGGGTGAAGCTGATACTAATTATGGGAGAAAAAGTGGGAGAAATACACAAGTCTTTTAAATATTATAAATTGGCCACCACTGAGATCTGAGTATTCCATTAACTGAAACCCAGGTTTCAGGGCAGGAAAACAAGGCAATGGATGATTCCAACAGAGTAGTCAATAGAAAGGAAGCCTCAAACCCTTCAAATAGGGAGGGGGTTATGCAAGAGAGAACCTTCATTTTCTAGAATTTTACCTATGCCGTCCATAGAATGGCTACCAATTTTGTAGATGTTTCATTACATTTTGTGGACTTGAGGTTAAAATAGACACAACATATGTATGTATAGACATGTCTTTTATTCACGGTGTATAAAATGAGAGAGATGTGTGAGTCTAGAGCATACCTTTAACTTAAAGATGCAGGAAGCATATCCAGGGGGAGAGAATGATTAGGGTTCCAAACAATTCTTGATGAGAAACCTCTGAGGTGTGTCTGTGTCTCAGGTGTGTCTGTGTGTCATTGTACACATATGCTAGAGGCTGAAGATGAGGCTAATTTCTGGCCTAAATATAATTTTTTTCCTTTACATACCCTTCTCTAGAAGGGTTAATAGGGCATTTATAGGGGGAAATATTTTGCAATTAATACATGTAGGTTACATTAAAAACAAGTACTAAGCTTAAACGACCTAAAGAAGGTACAAACTTTGTAGGAAAATCACAGTGAAGAAAAATAAAAAAAAATAAAAAGACCTCAGAAAATATATCTGTTAAATTTAAATAACCATAATGGTGTTAGGTTTTTCTTTTATTTCCTTGTTTTTAATGAAACTATTACATGGTGACTGCATACAGTTTTATACAGTGATGGTGCAAGAAAAATTGTGTTTTCATAATTTTCGACAAGTAATTTCATTTCTCAGAACCTAAATAATGAGATGCAAATGAGGTTAATTACAGCATCATGTGTAACAGCAATAAGATTTTTTTAATCTAAATGTTTAATATTAAGGATAAATAATATATCATGGCATTATAGGATGGACTACCTACATTTAAGCAAAAATATTTCAATTATAAAAAAGTGAATACACCTGAAAATCATGGAGAATCATAAAATGTACAAGCTGATTACTCCCGGGTAATGGTACTACAGATTATTTGGTTCTACATACTTTCATACTTTTTGAAATTTTCTATCACTAGCACATATTGCTTTACAATTAAGAAGTTCTTAATTTAGTGTTATCTAGTGAATTGTGTCTCTCTGACATCCATATGTTGAAGCCCTAACTCTCAATTTTACTATATTTGGAAATATGGCCTTTAAGGAGGCCATTCAAGTTAAAAGGTAATAAACATAGGGCTCTAACACAAGAGGACTGGTATGCTTATAAAAAGAAGAGACCTCAGAATCCCCCTTTCTCACGCAAAGGAAACACCACGTAAGACCATAAAATGGAGGCAGATGTGAGGACATAGCAAGATGGTGACCACCTGCAAGCCAGGAAAGCGGCCTCACCAGACACCAACCCTGTTAGTACCTTGATCATGAACTTCCATCCTCAAACTGTGAGAAAATAAAATTCTGTTGTTTAAGCCACCTAGTCTATGGTATTTCATTATGGAAGCTTGAGCAGACTAATACAGCTTGTTCAACCAAAATGTTTATAACCATGTATAAACATGGAAAATGTTACAATCAACTTAAGTTAAAAATCAAGTTAAAAAAAAAATAACACAGCATATAGTAGCATGCATATTCATAACTACAACTCAAGGTTGGGACAATAACTAGATAATAGAAAATAATTACTGTATCAGATCAGTTTTATATTTTTTTCTGTTTTAAAATGCTATTTATATTTTACCAATAATGATATTTTAAGAAATTGGTGCCCGTGGGATAACTAGTACTATTGTAGTTGTCTGCAAAGTCTCCTAATTCTGTTAGATTATGAGTTCCTTGGGAAAAGCTCTTTAGTAACTCGAGGCAAGTTCTGCCGAGGAGAACGAGCCCAGGGCTGCCATGTTACCTATGCAGTCTTTCTCAATTTCTGTGTAAGTTTTTCCCCACAGGTGAAAAAATTTAATGTAACATGGGAGAAGCTGAGATAGGAAAATTGTGTCCAGCAATTAACAAACAGCCTGACAAAAACAAACAAAATGTATTTAGAACACTTTAAAAGTAAATCACACAAGCTAAGAACAGAATTATCATCTTCTGAATATTTTATATTATTTTCATTTATTATTTTAGTCAAACAGGTTTTCACTTACAAGTAGCTAATTTTTTAAATTTTAGGCATTGTCTCAAACTTTCTCTGCTTCACTCACCCAAGCTTAATTACGGCCAGCTTGCTCAATCTTGGTTTCCAAAGCACCTGGAACCTGTTAGGACCAGGTGGCAGCAATACAGAGAGCTGATAATATATACATTGGAGTATTATTCGGCCATAAAGAAAACAAAATGAGGAAATCCAGCCTTTGCAACAGCATGAATGGACTTTGAAGGCATTATGTTAAGTGCAAGAAATCAGAGTATGACAAATACTATAAGATCTCACTTATAGTGAATCTCGAAAAACCAACTAGCCAAACCAATACCACCAAACTCATAGAAAACCTGATCCGATTTGTGATTACCAGAGGTTGGGGGTGGGGCAGGGATTGAAGGAAGGTGGTTAAAAGGTACAGATTTCCAGTTATGCGACAAAAAAAAGTACCAGGGTTATAATGTATAACATGATAACTATAGTTAACCCACTGTATGACATACAGGAAAGTTAAGAGTATATATTCTGAGAGTTCTAACCACAAGAAAATTTTTTTTCTTTTTACGATATCTATACAAGATGATGCACGTTAACGAAACCTATTGTGGTAACCACTTCACAATGTATGTAAACCAAACCATCATGCCGTACATCTTAAACTTACATAGTGATATACATCAATTATTTCTCATTAAAATTAGAAATAAGTTAAAAAACAAAAACAAATAGAGACCAGGTAGAATTTTAAGTGATGTCTGGAAAAATATTAGGTGAAAATCTCGTAAAACATACCCTAGGAACTAATCGAAAGTTAGACAGTGGATAAGCTGGGGCTTTTGGCAGAATTGCCATTTTGCCCAGAACTTTTACTCACATGAGCTGTTTTCTGGGATCATCCACGCTGTTCAATTCCAAAGGGAGCAAAAGGCACTCGGGGTAGGGCACTTTCTTCACAGGGAATTTATAAATGGTGATTCTTTCCCCCCCTCATCTCAGTGACTCGGGCCACCACCAGCGGCACCTCCGACGAACTCGTACCAAATGCGAATTCACGGACCTTACCCTCGACTTAAATAATCTGGGAGGTGGGCCCAGCATTCATTGGTTTAACAAGCCCTCCAGGTGATTCTAATGAGCATTCAAGTTTGAAAATCACCACCTGAATTGAATTTTCAGGGAGCCAAATATCTATTGTAAAGGATGATGTGAAAAGAATCACCCTATTCCTTTTTTTCCTCTCCATTCCTACATTATACCCTTAGTTACTTCCTATTACAGATTTCTTCCCTATACTTGTAAGTACAAAATAAGGTATGGATAATTAGCTAGACCTATTTTTCATCAAAGATAACTAAATAAAGTTAGAAAGGAAATCAAGAAATAAAAAGGAAATAGAGAAGTATAAATTTGCAGGTAGCTTAAACTTGGCCAAATTATCTTGAGGCAAAAATAAGAAAAATAAGAAAAGCCCAGGGTAATCAGCAAATTTTGGTGAAAGTGATGTGTTTACTGACAGAATACAAAAGACTGTCTTTTGTGTATCCTGGGTTATGTGAAATTTCTAGTGATTCTTTACAGAAGCTTCTCTGTAACAAGGTACTACCTTTAAATGGGTGCAGGTGCATTTTCAAGGCTAGTATTATATTACAGCTAGTGTTCTCAGCGCTGAAAGTCGTCTGAAGTGGTTAGCCCAGAAGCATCTGAGCAGAAAGCAGGAACTAGCTTTCTAGAGGATTTCATTTAAAACTCATCTTCCAAGCAAGAATGATGGCAGTCTTTCAGTTTCTCCTTAAGAGTCCTCAAGAACAGAGATGCTTCTCTCCATCAGAAAATGAAGAGAAGCAAATCAAAACTAATGCACTAAGGCACACTAGGACAGAGAAAAGTGCCTTTACAAAGACCCGGTTCGATGCTTACAAGGGGCTTCAATCATGGCACAGAAAATCCTTTTTGGCTTCTGTGTGAATGTCTTTTACATCTTTCTCTCTTTTCTTCCTCCCATAGTAGAAAAGTCATTATCCTTCTCTTACTATTTTTTAAACCACATAGCAACTACCATGCTGACAGGTAGCCTTATAACCTTGTATACATGCTATGTTTGATCCTCCCTTCCAACCCACCCCAGTGTTTGAACCTGAGAGAGAATATAGGAAAGAAAACAATCCCTTTGAGTACAGTTTGATTATTTACCTCTTTAAACAAGTCTTACATAAAAGGAGAAAACAGAACAATTTTTTATTATTCTGAGTTACACTTTACTTAAGGGAAAAAAATGGACAGAAATTCCACTAGAGATAAGCTGTAGAAATAATAAAGCTTTAGGGCAAAAAGCCTTGATAGAACAAAAATGGCATGTGCACATATACATAAACAGCAAACAAGAACCCATCAGCATTAGGCTCAGAGGGAGAATGGATCACAAGAATCTGGAGGATTCATGCCTTCTTCTTCTAAAATCTGACTAGGCTTTGAAGGAAAGCTACACAAGCAACGTTTAATGAGCTATAGTATTAAGCAAAGTTGCATAAGTCACCGTTTTTATTCTAAGACAGAGCTTGCATAAGCACTTTCATGCTAAAACCTGTGGATTTTGTCTGCAAACACTTCTGAACCAAGCAGGAGAAAGCAATTGCATTTAATTGCTGAAGTTATTAGGTAGGTCCAGGTAACATGGTCTATGTCCCTTAAATCTCCTCAAATGATTTCACATTTTTATCTTCTCAAAACTTATACATATTGTCAGACTTGATGAATAGACTCTTCATTTTCTTTCTCTCAGAGGTTGCAGTGCTTTCTGTCCTGACCTTAATTTTATAGCTTTATTCTATCACTCATTCTTTCCCCCAGGTTACTAAATATAAAAGAAACAGCTGAACTACAAGATTCTGAAAGCAGTCTGTTTGTATTAAAAGTGTGAGTTCAGTAAATGGACCAGCAAACCTGACACTAAACCCGTGGCCTGTGGGAACCAGAGAATTGAGAAAACATAGTTTTCATATTTCCCCTACTTCAAGTCAACCCACAGGGACAGGAAGATTAAACAGGATTCCAATTTCTGGGTGAAAACATGCCCTATTTTTCTCTTCCAAGGCAATTTCCATCGAATCAAAAGAAGCTAATTTGTCAAACTTCTGTGGGTCCCAAACTGGCACATAGTCAGAAATCATTTGCATGGCTGGTTATACTATTCACAAAATCAAAAGAAGACAATAAACCACCAGCCAGGAAACAGTGGGAGAGAAGGACTTGGGGATAATATAACTTTCTGATCTCCTTGAGATGCTTACCCCAGTGTATTAATGAAGCTAGTTGTAAATAATCCAATGAACGTCAAAGTAAATATCCTCAGGGTATAAGGAGACTCAAATTAAGAATGTGTGCATTGTGTCGATGACATGTTTCAGAGGTTTCTACGTACTAAAAAGTCATTAAATGTTCTTTATATTCACTTTAGCTTTCAGTGGCTTGTCATGTAGATCTATTTTGTGGTTGCTGGTTTGTTTTCAAAATTATTTCTTAGTATTTATACTTGGATCTAAATGGTGGAGATTTTCCAGGCAGATCTTTTTATGCTTGAAACTTTTTTTTCTTATTTTCCAATACTGTTATCTCTTTATCTTTCATCAAACTGACATACCCAACATAGAGTTTTATTTTATTTTCCATTTAAAAGGTGGCATTTTCAGTATAAGCTTTAAAGGGAATTTACCTTCCTTATTTCATGAATTTGCATTAAGGCATATTTTAATTAGGTGATCTTTCAGTTCAGAAATGAGGAGAAATTAAATTATTGCTCCTTATTTAATGAATGGCTGTGATTTTGTTTTCACTGAAAACTATTTATGGTCAATCATGATCATCCTTCCACCACTTGGCTTTGTCCACCAACAGGAACAGTCAAACTGAGGTCACATACTTTGAATGCTTCCTCCATAATATTTGATTTTAACTAAAAATCTATCAAGATGACTATTATATTTGTTTGAGTAGATGAATAATTAACAATTACTGGGGTTATAGTATTGTCACGGTGCCACTGTACTAAATTTTATATACATAATATTAAATTAATTATCCCCCCAAATCCTAAGAGCTAGAAACTATAATTATCCCTGTTTTACACATGAGGAAAAATGACTGTATAGATAAGAGATTACAGTCATCTATAATCCATGAAGATCACACAGCTATTCATAAGTAAAGGTGAGATGCAAAACCAGAAGATCTTATTCCAGAGCCCACGTTTTAACCACTTTGTTTTTGTTGGGTAATTCAATCTCACATGATAGGAGTTAGGCCTGACATGGTGTATAGACACAGTCATGGGTCATTTAAACTTTATGAGTTGAAGGACAGCCCAGGGTATCTGCCTGCACTACTATGTAAACCATCTCTGCATTACTTTGGAATGCTAACTGAAATCCCCACCATTAACACCATTGCTATCTCTTGAAGTTAAGACACTGTTTTTCAAAGCTTTCTGTGAAAATTGGCGTATATTTTCTCAAGAGGTAAGAGAGAAATAAAGTCAACAGAGATTTGCTTCTGAGATTCTGTAGTTCTCACCAGGCAGAGAGCAGTGCTTTAAGGAAATGGTACACACAAGGTGTTGATTTGGATCAGAGGAGAGATTTAGGGCAGATGTGGAACTTGACACATTAACACTGGAGGTCATGCCCCAGGTGAAATACAGCAGTAGGTGGCTTTGGATGGTAAGGACAATGAGACTCTGAACTGAAGTTAGAAATAGTATGGAAGAACCATGAAGATCACTGTCATCTTTCACACTCAATCCTGAGGACAAGGACGATGCTAACGAATGATTTAACCCAGGGAGTTAGTAGATATTTTTTCTTGCAGCTCTGTAATAGGCACATTTTACCAATGACCTTTCAATTGGAATTACATTTTGCACTTGCTATGCCACTATCTTCCAACCTTGAAAGTCTCACTATATCTTAAAGTTGATCCACTATAAAGGGGGTTATTGAGGCCGTTAGAGCAAGACGGAAGCTTGAAAATTATCTAGTCCTATTCCTTTCATGGACAGACAGAGAAGTTAATGCCAAGAAAGGTTAAGTAGTGAGTTCCAAGCCACCCAGTGACTTCCTAGCAGAATGCTGGGCACAAATCTAATTCCTCTCCATTGAAGACCACTTGCAGACAAAGAACATGACATATTAAAGCATGAAATGAGAATCAGGAGGGGAAAAAAACTATAGCTCAGTCCTTAAAATATTAAACTGAGTCAGCTGATGATTTCTGACTGGTTCTAACTTTTCCCCTCCCTCAATTTCAGTTTTGTTTTACTTCCCAGAAAAGCTTGTTAATTTTTTTTCTCTCTCCCATAAGAGCTGTGTTCATATAGGCATGTGCTCTTTCTGCATTTTGCTTCTGTGTGTTCTGGTATGCACCTCTCTTACTCAATTTCAGCAAAAGGATGGATCCTCTTATGCTGATTCCAAATCCTCAAAACTCTGTCAAGTAATTCTGCATATGCATCTCGATTCTCACTTCTACAGTGGTCAAATCAGACAGAATTGGACACTGCATTACTTCAAAGCTGAGACTGGAGGGTATTTCTTATATCTGACAAATGGCATGTTCCCCAGGTGTATTTCATAATTGCAAATTAATTTTGATCTATTCAAGGTCATAGACGTTTCACTAATACCTAGACTACTGGCTACACACTCAGCATCATAACTATCACAGCTATAAATATAGAAAAGTGCTCTTTTTTACTGCCAGAAATGCATTTTGTCTTTCTCTGAACATGCTTTCTTTCAAAGTGGTTTTAAAAGCTTTTAGTCTTACGCTATTATTTCAAGAAGAATCCCCCTGCCCCAGCCTCTTGAAAATGGAATGCAAAGCCCAGCAGAAAGCACAGTTAGGTGGCACCTCCTGATGCTCTGTCCTTAAAGAGTTGGAAGAGGTCAGTGAGGGAGATTGAACCTGGGACCCCTATTGATATGTATCCAAGTGTGGAAATGAGTTGCCTGTTAATAAGGTGGAAACTTTATGTATCTTAGTGCTTTCCAATCTTCACAGACTATAATTGCGAAAATAGCCCTCAGCACCTCCAGCTGGTTGTTAACACCTAAGAGAAGACTAACATGCAGGTCACTCTTGCTTAATTAGAAACAGAATGAAACACTGCGTAGTGGATTAAGCCACTGGACTGACTTCTAGTCTTATATTACTATCCAAAAATACTTCGTTAAAAATAACAAAACATTGGCTTCCCTGGTGGCGCAGCGGTTGAGAATCCGCCTGCACACGCAGGGGACACGGGTTCATGCCCTGGTCCGGGAAGATCCCACATGCCGCGGAGCGGCTGGGCCCGTGAGCCATGGCCGCTGAGCCTGCGTGTCCGGAGCCTGTGCTCCGCAACGGGAGAGGCCACAACAGTGAGTAGGCCCGTGTACCGCAAAAAAAAAAAAAAAAAAATTAACCCCTCAAAAACCCACATATACCCTATTACTTATAATTATTTTCTTTTACCAGTACTAATTAGATTTTCTAAGAGTTACTGACTGACTGGAGGAGTTAATAGCTTTGGGGCAAATAAGAAGTAATTCCTCCCAGCTGGTCATTAATCCTTAAAAACCTTAAGTGTCTTGAATACTACTTCTTAATTAGCCAACAAACTAGTTGGACATAATACAAGGCAAGTGTCTAACTTCCCCAAAGTGCCAGGGCCTGACTGGAAAATGATGATGTTCTTAAAATTTTACATGAACTTAATTGATTTTTACATATGTTAAATTCACCCAAGTCAGTTGTTTTGTTAATCTATTAACAATTTCTCCAGCAGGGATTCTAATCATGCATGAAATACTTATTGTTAAGTAAAAGAGAAGTCTAACCAAGAAAGAAAATGAACTAACAAAACTGAATTGGTAACTACATCAGAAACAATCTGAAAATATAACCCTTGTTTGGTAGAAGGATGCGTATTATTAGAACATATTTTTTTAAGACACTCATTTTATCCCCTGTTGCAGTGGACTGAATGTTTGTGTCTCCCCCATATTCTATGTTGCAGCCCTGATCTCCAGTGGGATGGTCTTAGGAGATGAGCCTTTGGGAATAAGTAGGTCATGAGAGCCCTGATGTAAGAATTAATGCCCCTATAAAAAGAGACGAGAGAGATGATCTTTCACTCCCATGTGAGGGTACAGTAAAAAGATGGGCTTCCACAAACCAGGAAGAAGATCCTCACCAAACACCGAATCTGCCAGTACCCTGATCTTCGACTTCTCAGCTTCCACAACTATGAGAAATAAATTTCTGTTGTTTAAGCCACCCAGTCTATGGTTTCTTTTTAGAGTAGCCTGAACTAAGACACCTGTTAATTTTAATTTGTTCATATTTCTCCTCTAAAATCAATATACTTTCACAAATTTGTGTTAAAGGATATACAAGGTTCTATGTTTGCACAAGAATAAAAGATTTAATAAAATTACAATGTTCCCAAAGTGTGGTTCCCTGATCCATAGCATCAGACTCACCTGGGATTTGTTGAAAGTGCAAACTCTCCAGCTTTACCTCAATGAATGGGTAGCTTTGGTTAGGGTCCAGCATTGGTGTTTTAACTGGATCCCAGTTGTTTATGATGCCTGCTAAAGTTTGAAAGTCACTGTTTTTGAGGGTTTGCTGTCTTTTTACTTTCACTGTACAGCACACACAAGCTACTCATCATAGATATAATGTTAGAATGATCTCCTGCGTTTTTCAACCTGGGATCTTGGGGCACACAGAAGAGGGGTAACGGGCTTCCCTGGTAGCACAGTGGTTGAGAGTCTGCCTGCTAATGCAGGGGACACGGATTCGAGCCCTGGTCTGGGAGGATCCCACATGCCACGGAGCAACTAGGTCCGTGAGCCACAACTACTGAGCCTGCGCGTCTGGAGCCTGTGCTCCGCAACAAGAGAGGCCGCGATAGTGAGAGTCCCGCACACCGCGATGAAGAGTGGCCCCCGCTTGCCACAACTAGAGATAGCCCTCGCACAGAAACGAAGACCCAACATAGCAAAATAAATTAATTAATTAATAAAATAAAACTCCTACCCCCAACATCTTCTTAAAAAAAAAAAAAAGAAGAGGGGTAAGGCACCAAGGAAAATTTTGTTAGAGTCTCCTACAACAGACCGTGCTCCTAGACACCCTGACCATACTCAAACACTCTTTTTTGCCCCTAGATGTTCTTAACCGAGAAAGTTGAAGAAGGTCTCTCAGTTATGGCTGCCTATCAGGGCTGACCTAACTAACTTGACTGAAAGAAGCCCACAGTTACCCTCACTCTTCCTTTGCCAAAAGACAGCTTTGGTGTAAAGGCCTTGAAGAACAACACTTGAAATACAAATTACCACTAGGTGGTGGTAATATTTTAAACCAAAGTAAATCAGGAAATAGTACAATTTTTCCCCAAATGAGTTTTTTTTTTCCCAAATGAGTTTTTATTTAATTTAAAATATTAAATACTGTCCATTGTTGTGAGGTTAGATGATTTCTTTTTCCATGTGTTTAATTTTCCTTCATGTTATAACACTACGGACACAGTGTAATTTAGGGCTTATTTTATTTTTTTATGTCATGGTTTGATATAATTAAAAGTAGACACTCCTTTATCTGTGTCACAGTTTCTTTCTTTTATTTTTTAATTTAATTTGTCCACGAAATCCAACATTATGGGAAATACATAATTAAACACACATTGCCCTAGATTTACCTAGTCTATCAACAGGTAGCTAATCACAGAGCCAGATGCTGCAGGAACAAAAGCAAGGTCAAGTATGTTTTGCTGGAAGGAAAGTCAAGGAAAATTTAAGGCTTCGAGGTACCCAAAATGAGGAAGACTATTTATCACTACAAAGCAGGAAAGGATCAGAAGACAAGGTAACTAGGAAAAGACATTTGTAGAATGAGAGAGCATGGCCCAGGCTCATAGAAACTCAAGGCTGGGCATCTCTTTTAGGTTTCTTGGCATTATACTTAATGTTTTGTCTCTGCTAACTCTCCAAAACATGGTCTGCTCAGCATATCAGCTAGAGAGTGTTTAACCGCAACACTTTAAAGTTCCGTTTTGGACTAAAGTCTTGGGAAAAAAAAAACACCCTACATCTATAGAGGTAAAAGTATTTTGCAAGGTACATGAAATGCAAAGGCAGGATGATGGGTTATGAGCGTGCACTCAAGTAGAAACAGACTATATTGAAAAACAAAACAAAGCGAGTGGAAGTAGCATAAACTTTGCTGCCTTAAATCAAAAGAGAAAAATAAAAATCTAGGTATCAGTGTTTATGTCCAGAACTCTAAGCTTTTTGCTATTCTCAGAAATGTGCTGAAAGATACCGTAGTCAAAGACTTCAAAAAAAACAAGATATGATGGGTGATGTTATTTCAATTTTAGCATGTCTCCTTGTTCCAAGAATTTATAGCACTCCCACCACACTTTGGCTGACATGATAATTAAAATCATATTTTTAAAGTCAAATAAGAATCTTTGACTCATGAGGATGAAAGAACTGCTCAAAAAGATAGCTGGGATAGTAAAGCATGGATTTTTCTTCAGCAGAGCTAGAAAGTACCTATCTTATTACCATGTGGAACTCTGAGAAAACACTGTCCCTTCAAAAGCTACCTTACATAAACATTTACATATACATTTTCATATTAATTCACCTGACATCTGCCACCATGTGGTAACCCTTCATAGATATCGTATAGAAAATGTTCTTGATACTATAAGAATCTTCCCAGGGAGATCCAGGGAAGAGATCTGACCCTCACTGCTACCCTGACTTGCCTTTCACTCCAGCCAAGGAAGCTCAGATCCATTCATAAAATCTCTCAATGGAGAGGACCCTAACCCACCCTACTCAAGTTACATCCTTAGGTCACATTTTCTTTTTCAATTCTCCTACCCTTTAAAAATGAACCTGATTCTAATGCAATAAAAATGTTCAGGAGAGAACCACAGTTTGGTTTGTGTTAGTTTTATACACTTTAAGGATAATCTTGGGAGCTCTCTGGTGGTGCAGTGGTTGGGAATCCATCTGCCAATGCAGGCGAAACAGGTTCGATCCCTGGTCCGGGAAGATCCTACATGCCGCAGAGCAACGAAGCCCATGTGCCACAACTACTAAGCCCGCATGCCACCACTACTGAAGGCCACACGCCTAGAGCCTGTGCTCTGCAACAAGAGAAGGCACCGCAATGAGAAGCCCGTGCACCGCAGAAAAGAGTAGCCCCTGCTCACTGCAGCTAGAGAAAGCCTGCACACAGCAACAAAGACCCAACGCAGCCAAAAACAAATATAAATAAATAAATAAATTTATGAAAAAAAGGATAATCTTAATATCTGTGCTTTGTTAAAAACCACAGGACATGGAGGAGGAGTCTCTCTCCACCTCTCTTGTAGTGGAAAAATGTAAAATACATTGCAATGAACCAAAAAAAGATTAATGCACATTCTACCTAGCAAAAACTTGTGGGTTATCTCAATCTTTTATTGTCTCTTATCTATTTCACAGATCTGTAAATTGTAGAAAATTAATAATTAATGCAAATGATTCCTGTTCATATACATTCCAATTAGTTGTGTGGAATGCAATTGATTTTTGCCCTGTAGATAGGCCTATTTTGCATATATTTGTAAATTCAATTCAGTATTCCTTATTTGCTTATATATCCGTGGTTGAGTTTTCCTTGAACCAGTTCTAACATCTCATTGGTTCTCTCATTAACTGGTGATTTAAACAAAATCTTTGATATGTGTTCATTGTTTATCAGTGGGAGAGTCACAATTATACACTCCTTTTTACTAAATGCCAGCTAACACAGAAATTATAGTCTCAAGAATTGAAAATATGTAGGTACTTGAACGAATAGTACTAACTTTAAATATAGATAGACTGTTAGAAAAAATAATGAACCTAAAAAGGACTAATTGCTCTTCTCCTTAATTAGACAACTGTCCTTTCGAATATCCTAAAAACCCTTTGCTAAAAGCTATACAAATATTTTAAGTAACATAGAATCTAGATATGTATTTATTAACATATTCATCAAGTTGTACTACCTTTTGCCTCATTTGCAATATAAGCCTTAATATCTTAATTCCAAAATTCTTAGTTCTTGGTAATAAAAGTGTTGTTATATATCAGTGTTCTCTATTTCCACAGTGTTGTTGACTAAAAGAACACTGGAAAAGAAAATACGGATATAAAAAAATTAATAAATTTTCTTCTCCAAATTCTATAAAACTGAATGTGACCTAGTTAAGTCATTTTGGCAAGAGCCAGTTCACATTTCCTTGCTAGCTGCAACAGACCTTAAAGTTCACCATACACTACCCCATCCTGCAGAATTTTTATTCATATGCTACTGTTTTGTATATGTTTATCCCATGGTCTCACATAGGCTTAATGTTCTCAAGAGCAGAAGAAGTGTCATCCTTTCTGTAACTTGTACAATACCAATCATGGTAAATGATCAATAATACCTTCTTGATTGACTGTTTAGGAGTATCAGTGCTGGCACAGTAATGATGGCTTCATAAAATGAGCATGTTTGCACTTTGAGAATCAGAAAGATCAACTTCTGAATCCTGTCTGGCACTTACTAGTTGTGTAACTCAAGCAAGTAACTCCAACTCTTTAAGAAGTACCTATTTTAAAAGTGCTAGGAAGATTAAATGAGATATTATACATGAAGTTCCTGATTAAATGAGACGTTATATATGGACTGCCTGCAAAGAATAGGACCTAATCAACTATAACTAATAATAGATTATAAAAGCTTCCATTTACTAGCAGTTTACTATGTGCCAGATACCATTCACATGACAATTATTATTATGTACTATATTTTTATTATAATCATTATCATTATTTAAGGTGCTATAAAGAATCTAACTATGCTATTTCTGCCATGGGTCACAGTACACAGTTCTTGTCACCTGTGAAACCAAGAGTGGATTCAAAGTGTTCAGAAAAGTTTAACTTGAATAAGTGGAGGGGAGGAGAGGTTACAACTGCTATATGACAACCGACTAGAAGGACTGAAAACTGACAAAAATGCTTTGGAGTAGCAGAGGCTAAAGGGTGACATGATTGACATCTATTTAACCACAAATGGTGCAGATACAGTGAACATGGATTTGTTCATTAAATCCTGAATTACTAGAATGAGGGGCATCTTTTGACATGTGTGCAAGATAATTTTAAAATGAAAAAAGAAAATCTAACTCCGAACACTAGACAGAGAAGCTATTAAATATGTTACACCAAGAAATGGCGAGGCAGGAAATGGGAGTAGAACAAAAAGAATTTGGGAAAGTTTATAAAAAGTGAAGCAAGAAATGAATTCTTTAAAAAGGTAAAAATGGGTTCAGGAAGACAATTAGAGCCTTCCATAATCTCAATGGGCTATTAATTACAAAAAAATGTTTGACTACTGAGACTAAAGAATTGATATCCAAAATATGGAAGTTGCTTACTTTTATGATTTTACTGTTTTCTTAAAATAACACTCAAAATTTCCAGTGAACCAAAATTTCAATCTATTAATAAAGCATACATGAAAAATTAAATATATGCAACTTTATGTATTCTACTCATATAGATACAGTATAACACATTTAAATAGTTATACAAAATCATAAGTATGAATACAAATTATTTGTGGTTGTGTTAGAAATGGGATCCTTTTGGGAAATTGAACAGCATTGGGAGAATTGGGAATTATAATGTCCTTATTCTGTATTTGTTTTCTGTTACTTTTGTTTTGTTTTGTTTTCTTTTCACGTTAATATTATTAATCACCTTTCAAAATAGTTCCAGCACTAGTAAGTTTGCTGTAGTACAAATAAGAAGAGGTGATTAGATTATATGATTTAATTCACTTGATTCCATTTTCTATACTTGGATTAAAGATAATCTTTGAATTCTTAGTCTCACAAAAGGAGTTCAGGGAGAGAGGGGGAAGATGGCGGAAGAGTAAGACGCGGAGATCACCTTCCTCCCCACAGATACATCAGAAATACATCTACACGTGGAACAACTCCTACAGAACACCTACTGAACGCTGGCAGAAGACCTCAGACCTCCCAAAAGGCAAGAAACTCCCCACGTACCTGGGTAGGGCAAAAGAAAAAAGAAAAAACAGAGACAAAAGAATAGGGACGGGACCCGCACCAGTGGGAGGGAGCTGTGAAGGAGGAAAGGATTCCACACACTAGAAAACCCCTTCGTGGGCGGAGACTGCGGGTGGCGGAGGGGGAAAGCTTTGGAGCCACGGAGGAGAGCGCAGCAACAGGGGTGCAGAGGACAAAGTGGAGAGATTCCCGCACAGAGGATTGGTGCCGACCGGCACTCACCAGCCCGAGAGGCTTGTCTGCTCACCTGCTGGGGCGGGCGGGGCTGCGAGCTCAGGCTCGGGCTTTGGTGAAAGCGCAGGGAGCGGGCTGGGGTTGGCGGCGTGAACACAGCCTGCAGGGGGTTAGTGCACCACGGCTAGCCAGGAGGGAGTCCAGGGAAAAGTCTGGACCTACCGAAGAGGCAAGAGACTTTTTCTTCCCTCTTTGTTTCCGGGTGCGTGAGGAGGGGGGATTAAAAGCACTGCTTAAAGGAGTTCCTGAGACGGGGGTGAGCTGGGGCTGTACAGCACGGACCCCAGAGACAGGCATGAGACGCTAAGGCTGCTGCTGCCGCCACCAAGAAGCCTATGAACAAGCACAGGTCACTCTCCACACCTCCCTTCTGGGGAGCCTGTGCAGCCCGCCACTGCCATGGTCCTGGGATCCAGGGACAACTTCCCCGGGAGAACGCATGGTGCGACTCAGGCTGGTGCAACATCATGCTAGCCTCTGCTGCCGCAGGCTCGCCCCGCAAAACGTACCCCTCCTTCCCCCGGCCTGAGTGAGCCAGAGCCCCCGAATTAGTGGCTCCTTTAACCCCGTCCTGTCTGAGCGAAGAACAGACACCCTCCAGCGACCTACACGCAGAGGCGGGGCAAATCCAAAGCTAAGCCCCAGGAGCTGTGCGAACCAAGAAGAGAAGGGAAATCTCTCCCAGCAGCCTCAGGAGCAGAGGATTAAATCTCCACAATCAACTTGATGTACCCTGCATCTGTGGAATACCTGAATAGACAACGAATTATCCCAAATTGAGGAGGTGGACTTTGAGAGCAAGATTTATTATTTTTTCCCCTTTTCCTCTTTTTGTGAGTGTATATGTGTATGCTTCCGTGTGATATTTTGTCTGTATAGCTTTGCTTTCACCATTTGTCCTAGGGTTCTATCCGTCCGTTTTTTGGTCATTTTTTGTTACTTTAAAGAAAAAAAAAATTTAATAATTATTTTTTAATAACTTTATTTTATTTTACTTTATTTTCTTTTCTTTTATCCTCTTTCTTTCTTTCTACCTTTTCTCCCTTTTATTCTGAGCCATGTGGATGAAAGGCTCTTGGTGCTGCAGCCAGGAGTCAGGGCTGTGCCTCAGAGGTGGGAGAACCAGCTTCAGGACACTGGTCCACAAAAGATCTCCCAGCTCCACATAATATCAAACGGTGAAAATCTCCCAGAGATCTCCATCTGAACACCAACACCCAGCTTCACTCAACGACTAGCAAGCTACAGTGCTGGACACCCTATTCCAAACAACTAGCAAGACATGAACACAACCCCACACATTAGCAGAGAGGCTGCCTAAAATCATAATAAGTCCACAGACACCCCCAAAACACACCACCAGACGTGGACCTGCCCACCAGAAAGACAAGATCCAGCCTCATCCACCAGAACACAGGCACTAGTCCCCTCCACCAGGAAGCCTACACAACCCACTGAACCAACTTTAGCCACAGGGGACAGACACCAAAAACAACGGGAAGTACGAACCTGCAGCCTGCAAAAAGGAGACCCCAAACACAGTAAGATAAGCAAAATGAGAAGACAGAAAAACACACAGCAGATGAAGGAGCAAGATAAAAACCCACGAGACCTAACAAGTGAAGAGGAAATAGGCAGTCTACCTGAAAAAGAATTCAGAATAATGACAGTAAAGATGATCCAAAATCTTGGAAATAGAATAGACAAAATGCAAGAAACATTTAACAAGGACCTAGAAGAACTAAAGATGAAACAAGCAACAATGAACAACAGAATAAATGAAATGAAAAATACTCTGGATGGGATCAATAGTAGAATAACTGAGGCATAAGAACAGATAAGTGACCTGGAAGATAAAATAGTGGAAATAACTACTGCAGAGCAGAATAAAGAAAAAAGAATGAAAAGAACTGAGGACAGTCTCAGAGACCTCTGGGACAACATTAAACGCACCAACATTCGAATTATAGGGGTTCCAGAAGAAGAATAGAAAAAGAAAGGGACTGAGAAAACATTTGAAGAGATTATAGTTGAAAATTTCCCTAATATGGGAAAGGAAATAGTTAATCAAGTTCAGGAAGCACAGAGAGTCCCATACAGGATAAATCCAAGGAGAAACATGCCAAGACACATATTAATCAAAGTGTCAAAAATTAAATACAAAGAAAACATATTAAAAGCAGCAAGGGAAAAACAACAAGTAACACACAAGGGAATCCCCATAAGGTTAACAGCTGATCTTTCAGCAGAAACTCTGCAAGCCAGAAGGGACTGGCAGGACATATTTAAAGTGATGAAGGAGAAAAACCTACAACCAAGATTACTCTACCCAGTAAGGATCTCATTCAGATTTGATGGAGAAATTAAAACCTTTACAGACAAGCAAAAGCTGAGAGAGTTCAGCACCACCAAACCAGCTTTACAACAAATGCTAAAGGATCTTCTCTAGGCAACAAACTCAAGAGAAGGAAAAGACCTACAATAACAAACTCAAAACAATTAAGAAAATGGGAATAGGAACATACATATCGATAATTACCTTAAATGTAAATGGATTAAATGCTCCCACCAAAACACACAGACTGGCTGAATGGATACAAAAACAAGATCCATATATATGCTGTCTACGAGACCCACTTCAGACCTAGGGACACATACAGACTGAAAGTGAGGGGACGGAAAAAGATATTCCATGCAAATGGAAACCAAAAGAAAGCTGGAGTAGCAATTCTCATATCAGACAAAATAGACATTAAAAAAAAGACTATTAGAAGAGACAAAGAAGAACACTACATAATGATCAAGGGATTGATTCTATAAGAAAATATAACAATTGTAAATATATATGCACCCAACATAGGAGCACCTCAATACATAAGGCAAATAGTAACAGCCATAAAATGGGAAATTGACAGTAACACATTCATAGTAGGGGACTTTAACACCCCACTTTCACCAATGGACAGATCATCCAAAATGAAAATAAATAAGGAAACACAAGCTTTAAATGATACATTAAACAAGATGGACTTAATTGATATTTATAGGACATTCTATCCAAAAACAACAGAATACACATTTGTCTCAAGTGCACATGGAACATTCTCCAGGATGGACCATATCTTGGGTCAAAAATAAAGCCTTGGTAAATTTAAGAAAATTGAAATTGTATCAAGTATCTTTTCCGACCACAACGCTATGAGACTAGATATCAATTATAGGAAAAGATGTGTAAAAACTACAAACACATGGAGGCTAAACAATACACTACTTAATAACGAAGTGATCACTGAAGAAATCAAAGAGGAAATCAAAAAATACCTAGAAACAAATGACAATGGAAACACAATGACCCAAAACCTATGGGGACGTAGCAAAAGCAGTTCTAAGAGGGAAGTTTATAGCAATACAATCCTACCTTAAGAAACAGGGAACATCTCAAATAAACAACCTAAACTTGCACCTAAAGCAATTAGAGAAAGAAGAACAAAAAACCCCAAAGTTAGCTGAAGGAAAGAAATCATAAAGATCAGATCAGAAATAAATGAAAAAGAAATGAAGGAAACAATAGCAAAGATCAATAAAACTAAAAGCTGGTTCTTTGAGAAGAAAAACAAAATTGATAAACCATTAGCCAGACTCCTCAAGAAAAAAAGGGAGAAGATTCAAATCAATAGGATTAGAAATGAAAAAGGAGAAGTAACAAATGACACTACATAAATGCAAAATCATGAGAGATTACTACAAGCAACTCTATGACAATAAAATGGACAATCTGGAAGAAATGGACAAATTCTTACAAATGCACAACCTGCCAAGACTGAATCAGGAAGAAATAGAAAATATGAACAGACCAATCACAGGCACTGAAATTGAGACTGTGATTAAAAATCTTCCAACAAACAAAAGCCCAGGACCAGATGGCTTCACAGGCAAATTCTATCAAACATTTAGAGAAGACCTAACACCTATCCTTCTCAAATGCTTCCAAAATGTAGCAGAGGGAGGAACACTCCCAAACTCATTCTACAAGGCCACCATCACCCTGATACCAAAACCAGACAAGGATGTCACAAAGAAAGAAAACTACAGGCCGATATCACTGATGAACACAGATGCAAAAATCCTCAACAAAATACTAGCAAACAGAATCCAACAGCACATTAAAGGGATCATACACCACAATCAAGTGGGGTTTATTCCAGGAATGTACGGATTTTCAATATACGCAAATAAATCAATGTGATACACCATATTAACAAATTGAAGGAGAAAAACCGTATGGTCATCTCAATAGATACAGAGAAAGCTTTCGACAAAATTCAACACCCATTTATGATAAAAACCCTCCAGAAAGTAGGCATAGACGGAACTTTCCTCAACATAATAAAGGCCATATATGACAAACCCACAGCCAAGATCATCCTCAATGGTGAAAAAATGAAAGCATTTCCACTAAGATCAGGAACAAGACAAGGTTGCCCACTCTCACCACGCTTATTCAGCATAGTTTTGGAAGTTTTAGCCACAGCACTCAGAGAAGAAAAGGAAATAAAAGGAATCCAAATCGGAAAAGAAGAAGTAAAGCTGTCACTGTTGGCAGATGACATGATACTATACATAGAGAATCCTAAAGATGCTACCAGAAAACTACTAGAGCTAATCAATGAATTTGGTAAAGTAGCAGGGTACAAAATTAATGCACAGAAATCTCTGGCATTCCTATACACTAATGATGAAAAATCTGAAAGTGAAATCAAGAGAACACTCCCATTTACCATTGCAACCAAAAGAATAAAATATCTAGGAATAAACCTACCTAAGGAGACATAAGACCTGTATGCAGAAAATTATAAGACACTGATGAAAGAAATTAAACAAGATACAAATAGATGGAGAGATATACCATGTTCCTGGATTGGAAAAATCAAAATTGTGAAAATGACTCTACTACCCAAAGCAATCTACAGATTCAATGCAATCCCTATCAAACCATCACTGGCATTTTTCACAGAACTGGAACAAAAAATTTCACAATTTGTATGGAAACAAAAAAGACCCCAAACAGCCAAAGCAATCTTGAGAACAAAAAACGGAGCTGGAGGAATCAGGCTCCCTGACTTCAGACTATACTACAAAGCTACAGTAATCAAGACAGTATGGTACTGGCACAAAAACAGAAAGATAGATCAATGGAACAGGATAGAAAGCCCAGAGATAAACGCACACACATATGGTCACCTTATCTTTGATAAAGGAAGCAGGAATGTACAGTGGAGAAAGGACAGCCTCTTCAATAAGAGGTGCTGGGAAAACTGGACAGGTACATGTAAAAGTATGAGGTTAGATCACCCCCTAACACCATACACAAAAATAAGCTCAAAATGGATTAAAGACCTAAATGTAAGGCCAGAAACTATCAAACTCTTAGAGGAAAACATAGGCAGAACACTCTATGACATAAATCACAGCAAGATCCTTTTTGACCCACCTCCTAGAGAAATGGAAATAAAAACAAAAATAAACAAATGGGACCTAATGAAACTTCAGAGCTTTTGCACAGCAAAGAAACCATAAACAAGACCAAAATACAACCCTCAGAATGGGAGAAAATATTTGCAAATGAAGCAACTGACAAAGGATAAATCTCCAAAATTTACAAGCAGCTCATGCAGCTCAATAACAGAAAAACAAACAAGCCAATCCAAATATGGGCAGAAGACCTAAATAGACATTTCTCCAAAGAAGATATACAGACTGCCAACAAACACATGAAGGAATGCTCAACATCATTAATCATTAGATAAATGCAAATCAAAACTACAATGCGATATCATCTCATACCAGTCAGAGTGGCCATCATCAAAAAATCTACAAACAATAAATCCTGGAGAGGGTGTGGAGAAAAGGGAGCATTCTTGCACTGCTGGTGGTAATGTGAATTGGTACAGCCACTATGGAGAACAGTACAGAGGTTCCTTAAAAAACTACAAATCAAACTACCATATGACCCAGCAATCCCACTACTGGGCCTATACCCTGAGAAAACCATAATTCAAAAAGAGTCATGTACCAAAATGTTCACTGCAGCTCTATTTACAATAGCCAGGAGATGGAAACAGTCTAAGTGTCCATCATTGGATGAATGGATAAAGAAGATGTGGCACATATATACAATGGAATATTATTCAGCCATAAAAAGAAACGAAATTGAGTTATTTGTAGTGAGGTGGATGGACCTAGAGTTTGTCATACAGAGTGAAGTAAGTCAGAAAGAGAAAGACAAATACCGTATGCTAACACATATATATGGAATTTAAGAAAAAAAAATGTCATGAAGAACCTAGGGGTAAGACAGGAATAAAGACACAGACCTACTAAAGAATGGACTTGAGGATATGGGGAGGGGGAAGGGTAAGCTGTAACAAAGTGAGAGAGTGGCATGGACATATATACACTACCAAACGTAAAATAGATAGCTAGTGGGAAGCAGCCTCATAGCACAGGGAGATCAGCTCGGTGCTTTGTGACCACCTAGAGGGGTGGGATAGGGAGGGTGGGAAGGAGGGAAATGCAAGAGGGAAGAGATATGGGAACATATGTATATGTATAACTGATTCACTTTGTTATAAAGCAGAAACTAACACACCATTGTAAATCAATTATACTCCAATAAAGAGGTAATAAAAAAAAAAAGGATTTCAGGAATTAGGCATGTTTACACACTACCTCAGAGACTCAAAGGATTCTAAAAGATTCCAAAGGATCAGGCAAGCTCTTGATATACTTCTGAAATCTTTGCTCTCAGTATAGTCCTATCTCCAGTAAACTCTCCACTGTCTAGATAAAGTGTAACTGCTCTTTTCACTCTACTGCCTGCACCTCAGAGATAGGCAAAGAGCAGCTGAACTGGTGGGAGTGGTGCTTCACAGGCAAAGTGGAAACTAGCTGTATTTATCCAGGACTTTGTGGTTAGTTACAGTCGTTTCCTATCTCAGGACACCAAAGAGCTGACTGCATTTTCCACCATGATGTGTGTAATGCATCTCAAAACAAATTTATGGTATAACCATGAACTACAAAATGCAATGGGGCAGAAAATGCAGACCACACACATTATTTTGCCTCTTATGCACATGGAATTTCTATCTTCCTCGCTCTAGCAGCCTTTGAAATTGACACTCTCCACACCCCCCAACACCCACAATTTTGTGTGAGTGTGTATGTGTAGTATAGAAAAACAATACATGGAGAGACAGGAACTATACTTAGATCCACAACCACATCATCCTTTATAGGAAGGAACGCTGTCACTGTTTAATATTTTGGGAATAAATGATTAAGCACAGAGCAGAAGCAAGAAGAACTACAATCCTGCATGCTGTGGAACAAAAGCCACATTCAAAGAAAGATGGACAAATGAAAAGGCAGAGGACTATGTACCAGATGAAGGAACAAGATAAACCCCCAGAAAAACAATTAAATGAAGTGGAGATAGGTGACCACCCAGAAGAAAAATTCAGAATAATGATAGTGAAAATGGTCCAGGACCCTGGAAAAGTAATGAAGGCAAAGATCGGGAAGATGCAAGAAATGTTTAACAAAGAACTAGAAGAATTAAAGAACAAACAAACAGAGATGAACAATACAATAACTGAAATGAAGAATACACTAGAAGGAATCAACAGCAGAATAACTGAGGCAGAAGAATGGATAAGTGACCTGGAAGAAAGAATGGTGGAATTCACTGCTGTGGAATAGAATAAAGTGACAAGAATGAAAAGAAATGAAGACAGCTTAAGAGACCCCTGGGACAACATTAAATGCACCAACATTCGCATTATAGGGGTCCCAGAAGGAGAAAGAGACAGAAAGGACACGAGAAAATATTTGAAGAGATTATAGTTGAAAAATTCCCTAACATGGGAAAGGAAATAGCTACCCAAGTCCAGGAAATGCAGAGAGTCCCAGGCAGGATAAACCCAAGGAGAAACATGCCGAGACACATGGTATCAAACTGACAAAAATTAAAGACAAAGAAAAATTATTAAAAGCAACAACGGAAAAATGACAAATAACATACAAGGGAACTCTCATAAGGTTAACAGCTGATTTCTCAGCAGAAACTCTACAAGCCAGAAGGGAGTGGCACGATATATTTAAAGTGATGAAAGGGAAGAATCTACAACCAAGATTACTGTAGCTGGCAAGAGTCTCATTCAGATTTGACTAAGCTATCACAAGCTTTACAGACAAGCAAAAGCTAAGAGAATTCAGCACCACCAAACCAGCTCTACAACAAATGCAAAGGGAACTTCTCTAAGTGGGAAACACAAGAGAAGAAAAGGATCTACAAAAACAAACCCAAAACAATTAAGAAAATGTTAATAGGGACAAACATATTGATAATTACCTTAAATGTGAATGGACTAAATGCTTCAACCAAAAGACACAGGTTTGCTGAATGGATACAAAAACAAGACCCATATATATGCTGTCTACAAGAGACCACTTCAGACCTAGGGACACATACAGACTGAAAGAGAGGGGATGGAAAAAGATATTCCATGCAAATTGAAATCAAAATAAAGTTGGAGTAGCAATTCTCATATCAGATAAAATAGACTTTAAAATAAAGACTGTTATAATAGACAAGGAAGGTCACTACATAATGATCAAAGGGTCAATCCAAGAAGAAGATATAACAATTATAAATATATATACACCCAACACAGGAGCACCTCAGTACATGAGGCAAATGCTAACAGCTATAAAAGAGGAAATTGACAGTAACACAATAATAGTGGGGGACTTTTAACACCTCACTTACACCTATGGACAGATCATCCAGACAGAAAATTAATAAGGAAACATAAGTTTTAAATGGCACAATAGACCATATAGATTTGATTGATATTTAAAAGACATTCCATCCGAAAACAGCAGATTGCACTTTCTTCTAAAGTGCACATGGAACATTCTCCAGGATAGATCATATCTTGGGTCACAAATCAACCCTTGATAAATTTAAGAAAACTGAAATCATATCAAGCATCTTTTCCAACCACAATGCTATGATATTAGAAATAAATTACAGGGAAAAAACGTAAAAAACACAAACACATGGAGGCTAAACAATACGTTACTAAATAACCAAGAGATCAATGAAGAAATCAAAGAGGAAATCAAAAAGTACCTAGAGAAATATGACAATGAAAACATGATGATCCAAAAGCTATGGGATGCAGCAAAAGCAGTTCTAAGAGGGAAGTTTATAGTTTATAGAAATAGAAGTTTCCTCAAGAAAGAAGAAAAATCTCAAATAAACAATATAACCTTACACCTAAAGGAACTAGAGAGAGTAGAACAAGCAAAGCCCAAAATTAGTAGAAGGAAAGAAATTATAAAAATAGAGTAGAGATCATTGAAATAGAAACAAAACAATAGCAAAGATCAATAAAACTAAAAGCTGGTTCTTTGAGAAGATAAACAAAATTGATAAACCATTAGCCAGACTCATCAAGAAAAAGAGGGAGACGACTCAAATCAAAAAACATGTGAAATGAAAAAAGGAGAAGTTACAATGGACACTGCAGAAATACAAAGTATCATAAGAGACTACTATAAGCAACTCTATGCCAATAAAATGGACAACCTGGAAGAAATGGACAAATTCTTAGAAAGGTATAACCTTCCAAGACTGAACCAGGAAGAAACAGAAAATATGAACAGACCAATCACAAGTAATGAAATTGAAACTGTGATTAGAAATCCTCCAACAAACAAGAGTCCAGGACCAGATGGCTTCACAGGCAAATTCTATCAAACACTTAGAGAGGAGCTAACACTCATCCTCCTCAAACTCTTCCAAAAAAACTGCAGAGGAAGGAACACTCCCAAAGTCATTTTAGGAGGCCACCATCACCCTGATAGTAAAACCAAACAAAGATACTACAAAAAAAGAAAATTACAGACCGATATCACTGATTAATATAGATGCAACACAATACTAGCAGACAGAATCTAACACATTAAAAGGATCATACACCGTGATCAAGTGGGATTTACCCCAGGGAGGCAAGGATTCTTCAATATACACAAATCAATCAATGTGATACACCATATTAACAAATTGAAGAATAAAAACCATATGATCATCTCAACATATGCAGAAAAAGCTTTTGACAAAATTCAATACCCATTTATCATAAAACCTCTCCAGAAAGTGGGCATACAGGGAACCTACCTCAACATAATAAAGGCCATATATGACAAACCCACAGCAAACCTCATTCTCAATGGTGAAAAACTGAAAGCATCTAAGATCAGGAACAAGACAAGGATTTCCACTTTCACTACTATTATTCAACATAGTTTTGGAAGTTCTAGCCATGGCAATCAGAGAAAGAAAAGAAATAAAAGCAATCCAAATTGGAAAAGAAGAAATAAAACTGTCACTGTTTGTAGATGACATTATACCATACATAGATAATCCTAAAGATGCCACCAAAAAACTACTAGAGCTAATCAATGAATTTGGTAAAGTTGCAGGATACAAAATTAATGCACAGAAATCTCTTGCATTCCTGTATACTAACAACGAAAGATCAGAAAGAGAAATTAAGGAAACAATCCCATTTACCATTGCAACAAAAAGAATAAAATACCTAGGAATAAACCTTCCTAAGGAGGTAAAACTGTAAGACACTGATGAAAGAAATCAAAGATGACACAAACAGATGGAGAGATATACCAGATTCTTGGATTGGAAGAATCGATATTGTGAAAATGACTACACTACCCAAAGCAGTCTAGACTCAATGCAACACGTATCAAATTACCAATGGCATTTTTTACAGAACTAGAACAAAAAATCTTAATTTTAAATCTTAAAATTTGTATGGAGACACAGAAGACCCCAAATTGTGAAAGCAAGATGAAAAGACAACCCTCAGAATAGGAGAAAATATTTGCAAATGAATCAACAAAGGATTAATCTCCAAAATATGTAAACAGCTCATGCAGCTCAATATTAAAAAAAACAAACAACCCAATCCAAAAATGGGCAGAAGACCTAAGTAGACATTTCTCCAAAGAAGCCATACAGATGGCCAAGAAGCACATGAAAAGCTTCTCAACATCACTAATTATTAGAGAAATGCAAATCAAAACTACAATGAGGTACCACCTCATACCAGTTAGAATGGGCATCATCAGAAAATCTACAAAAAACAAATGCTGGAGAAGGTGTGGAGAAAAGGAAACCCTCTTGCACCGTTGGTGGGAATGTAAATTGATACAGCCACTATGGAGAACAGTATGGAGGTTCCTTCAAAAACTAAAAATAGAATTACCATATGATCCAGCAATCCCACTACTGGGTATATACCCAGAGAAAAACATAATTCAAAAAGACACATGCACCCCAATGTTTCTTGCAGCACCATTTATAATAGCCAGGTCATGGAAGCAATCTAAATGCCCATCAACAGACAAATGGATAAAGAAGTTGTGGTACATGTATACAATGGAATATTACTCAGCCTTAAAAAGGAACGGAATTGGGTCATTTTTAGAGACATGGATGGACATAGAGACTGTCATACAGAGTGAAGTAAGTCAGAAAGAGGAAAACAAATATTGTATATTAACACATATATGTGGAATCTAGAAAAATGGTGCAGATGAACCAATTTGCAAGGCAGAAATAGAGACACGGATGTAGAGGACAAACGTATGGATACCAAGGGGGGAAAGTGGGGTGGGGTTGGTGGTGTGATGAACTGGGAGATTGGGATTGATATATATACACTAATTTGTATAAAATAGATAACTAATAAGAACCTGCTGTATAAAAAAAATAAAGTTAAAAAAATGATTAAGCACAAGTCTCACAATGTATAGAATCACTAAGGTTGGCTACAAGTGGGTAGACGTGTAAAATTTCCATGACCTTTATCTCTTAATGTTCTCAGTATTCTCGAATCTCAGGGCTCTGGTTGCTACTTGAACATTCATATTATCTCATTTAATCTGAGAAATAAACCTGTGCTGTAATAATTATTCCCACTTTACTGAAGAGAAAATTGAAGTTCACAGAGGTTATGTAACAAGCTTAAGGCCAAATCACTTAACCTAGACTTGTATTTGAGTAGATTAATTCCTTAACTGCCTGGGTCCTCCTATGTCAAATAAGATGATTGGATTAGTTCATTGCTATTAATTCTTCTGATTCTAAAATTCCTGACTCCATGAAATACCTTTCGAGTGTGTGTTCTTCTCTGAGCCAGAGCTAGTTTTCTTGTATTGTTGCTTCAGATTAGCTATGTTCAAATTATTCCCTCCAAAAAGACTTTTATATAAGATATACTGGCCCTCTAGCATGAAATATCCAAATGTGTTTACATATATATATGTATAATATATATGTAATAAATATATATACATATAATTTTTTAAAAACCTTTAAAAATTATATACATATAGTTTTTAAAAAACCTTTAAAAACATTTAAAAATACCTTTTACCATATTACATGACATTTTTAGGCACTTTTCCTACATCGTCCTATTTAATTCTAGAAACAGCCTAATGTAATAGTTATCCTTCCCATGTTACAAATGTGAAAACTGAACCTCAGGGAGGTTAAATAAATATATATAGGGCTTCCCTAGTGGCACAGTGGTTGAGAGTCCGCCTGCCGATGCAGGGGACGCGGGTTCGTGCCCCGGTCCGGGAAGATCCCACATGCCGCGGAGCGGCTGGGCCCGTGAGCCATGGCCACTAAGCCTGCGCGTCCGGAGCCTGTGCTCCGCAACGGGAGAGGCCACAACACTGAGAAGCCCGCATACCGCCAAAAAAATAAATAAATAAATAAATATATATATTTCAATTCTTTCTCCTCCTCTTAACTACATTAGAGACTAGTTTGAATTAGCAAGAATGGTAACAAGACTACAAGTCAAATATTCCTAGAGAGTTTATCTCCATGTCACCTTATCATAGATTGCTTTTTCGGATATTCAAGTCATTTCACTTCACATCGCTAGAATACTAATTTAGGTAATAAGTATCTTGCATTAGGGAGATGAGGTGAGGAGTAATTAAAATTTGTCCTTTTGAATTGCAAGTCACTGTGCAAAGACACTCAAGAATAAGGAAATTGGACATGGGGAGACGGGTGGGATGTGGAGAACATGCGAACAAAGTCCCAAGAAAGAACATGTGACACTGATGGTAAAAAGGGAACAGTGGCTTTAAAAACAGTTTCTACCTACTTTTCAATTTTTCCCAGAACTCAGGTTCCCATGTTCTTAGGAAAACCCCATATGGGTTACCTAGGGTTTTCTTCCACAAGCCATTGGTTGCTAAGCACTGCACTCAACTAACCCTATATGTTTAAAGGCTCTTTATTTTTGTGATAAGGTAAGATAAATAGATGCAAAGGGACTAATACAAGCCTGTAAAACAGTCCAACTAGGCATTAATACAAGGATCTAATTGATGACAGTACTATTAAACCCTATTCTTATGCTGAGCAAGTTTGAAGAAATGATATTAAATCTGTTTCCCTGCTATTTACATACGTAGCTACTACTGTTCTTCACGCAGCTAATGCATTTCCTGTGGCCATCTTTCTATACAGTGAGTAGATCTTCTGTGGACAGAAATGTAATCAGTGCAAAAATAAAGAGAGTAGCACTCTAGCTGCTCCTGAGAATCTGGCTGTCCTTCGCTCTCCTCACAGGTTTGGTCACAAAGCAGCATTAAAAACCAGAAAACAGCGTAGAAAGCAGCATTTGTTTGAGGGAGTTTGGAAGAAAAGTACATCATTTAAGGAAATTTTAATAAATTCTGTACTTTAAACTTCTCTTTTTGTGAATTATAAATAGCACTAGTTGGCTTTATTCAGAATCCAGGAAGTCTCTTTGTAGTCACACAGACACAGATAAAAGATACCTAAGGACATTTTCCAGAATTCTCTAAGGGGGCTAGAAAAACTATTCCTGCTAGCTAAGCAAGCAAGCTGCTTTCAGTGGGATGATGAAGATGATGATAATGATGATGGTTCTTTTCTTCATCAGATTTCTTAAAACACTTTTTAAAATAAATCTTAAAATAAATCTCCTATCTGAGCAACTTTTTCCCTGTCTCTCACTTTCATAACCTTTTCTGTCAGAAATCAGCCCTTGAGTCGTTTTATAGTACAAAAACACATGAAGGTTGGGGAATATTGTCTAATTATCACCTCCCAGAGGATGGCTGTAAATAAATAATTTCTGCTTGAGTTTTGGTATTTACAGACTGAATTGTTCTTCCAGAAAAATGCTGCAGTGAGTTATATAACTAGTATCCCACCCCCAATGGGTTATTAATAATCAAAGTATACTTGCCAGACATGACTGGAAGCTGCTTATAATGTCATGGGTGAAGATTGACTTCTTCAAGTATATATTTTAAAAGTGCCTTCAAATTTTCTAGAGGATAAAATTTCAGACTGAACTCAACCCCTCCCCATTAAACAGTAAAGGATTTTACCTCAAAATCATTATTTCTAATTAATAAAACTTTGCCCCACTTTCTGCTTTATGCATCTTTATGACAAAATGACATTATCCTTTACCCATTTAGGCTCCATTATCTCAGACTGTCCTTTATTCCCTTTTTTCCTTATAAAGTTCAGTTGCTTTGGTTTATGACTACATTTCTTTGCATGTCCTACTTTTCCTTTTTTCTGGTAACATAATGTCTTAAATATTCAGCTCTGAATTGGAGCAACACTCATAAAAAAAAGAAGAAGAATAGAAGAATTATAGTGTTTTGGACACTGATCATATAGAGTTTGAGCAAAACTCACCATTGCATAGTAGTTAGCAAAATTACCAAAAACAAACATATGTTCATGAACATTGAGCATATGGTCAACGAGGAATGTGTGATCTAGGTAAAGTAACTGCACTGTCAGCTTTTCACAGAAGCTTTTTTTTTCCCATTTCAGTTCAGATCAACACATTTTATTTGTACATTTACTCTATATAAGGCACTGTGTTAGAAATCCTTTCTGAAGAGAACTGAAAGACGCTTTCTCCCAAGGGGAAATGCAAACAGGGCACATGTAGAAAGAGGTAAGAGCAGACTCCCAGCAGTGGGTGGTCTCCCAAGCAATCACAGAAACAGAGAATATTAAACCTATGGAGAAATGTAGAGACCATTTAGTTCACTTGTTCATTTATTCACTTACATAATTAATAAATATTTATTGGGCACTATGTACATGTCAGGATTTATATATGACAAAGAGTGGCATGGTAGCCCCTGGTTGCAAAATACAGTCAGTTCTGGCAGAAAAACTAGGAATTTAATTTATCCCCAGTTGTACATTAGTATGCTTCTGCTGTTAGGTGCACAAAGTATGAGCATATTTTCTTTAAAGTAGGCAGTTCTGTGACTTGAGATATTACTAGAATAGAAGGTCAGGGAGAAAGGAGTTCACTTCTGGGCTTGCAGGGAAGAATCAATGAAAAAAGAAGAAAGAGTTCTTTAGCACTATACTCTACAATATCCAAAGATCTTACAGTCAAAATACGTGAACCCAATCTCCTTTATCATATGGTAATTTTACTTGACTTCATATTTTGAAGGATTGACATGCTGAAAATTTTCCTAATATACCCAAATCTATTCCTAACAGAACTAGACTTACTGCTTTTGTTTTCATTATTTTCCTAGTCTCTAAATCTATGAATTTTGTCTACTGTTTTATCTTTATTATTTTACTTAGTTGTGAAATACTGTGTTATTTGAAATTTGTAGCATTTTATGAAGCACAACACGTTCTCTAGCAGACCTAAGAAAATATTCCATTATACGTGTGGCAATAACATAAGTTAGATTAAATACTAGATTTTATATATCAAATAATACCAGTATTAATCTCTTGAGAATTATATCTTCTGTTACAATGAATAGACATGCAATCACTAATAAAATATAAATTACTAATAAGATATTAATTACCAAGATATAGATTCAATATCTCTAAATTATCTTCAGTGTTATTTTTCTGAAATATATTAGACAAATGTTTATTCTTTTAACTTTCATTTAATGGACTTGTTAAAAAAAATCAATGTCTTGAAAATTAGATACTAGGACCCTCCAATATAGTTAAAACAGTTAATGTGATAAAACTAATTTATTCAGCTTTAATTATTTCTTTTAAAGAGATCACATTTGTTGGTACTTAAGTTATTGTGCATAATTTTACAGGTAAGAAATGACTCTATATATCTATCTTACAGTAAGACATATAAAATGTTTGTATCATATAGTATAGATATACAAGGGGAAAATTTAAAAAGCAATTAACAAATATGACTAATTTCATTTGCTACCTTTATCTTCCCAAAGTGGAAATAGTTACATATGCTGGTGGTGGAAAGAACACTTGAAGATAAATATGGGCTAGGCATTTAATATTTACATTGTAATCAGATTAAACCTATATATAGTGTGCATGTATACTTTTAAACTTGATTTTCACAAGACAGATGATACAATTCACATTTCTGTATACTCTGAGGTAGATATTTAATTGAAAAATTGTGTTAACGTGCTGCAATCCTAGTCCCAGCTCTATACCACCAGCTATGTGATCTTTAGTAATTATTTAGTAAGTTATTAGTAAAATACTTAACTAGTCTTTTCACTGGCAGTATATCTAAGCAAAAAAAGTAACACTTTCAAATAAAAAAGTGGTTTACAAACTTCTATCTTTGATTAAAGAGTTAATATCTAACCACTTTAGAACGTAGTTTGATTTGTAGAGATAATAAAAACAGGATGTCTGGTTTTCTTGTGTCAAACAACCAAACGTCAGATTATTCAATCTGTCACTCTTTCTCCTTCTTCCTCAACTTAAACAGTAGGGATGTGGAGATTATATAATAATTCATTTTATCTCCAGTCTCTTAAATACGATATGGTAATTTTAAAATTCTTGTATTAATAATATGGTACTCACTTCAATATGATTATTTATACCACTTTTAACATTGTCACCCATAAGAATCAATGTTTTCTTAATTCTAGCCTAGTTTCTCTTATGGATGGTGTAATACCTTTGATTTTACTCAAGTCTTAGATGTGAGTTGAGAAATATATGCAGACTGTCAAATTCCTAATGGGTGGATAGATATGGGAGTGGTAACCCCTCTGGAGACCAAATAAATGAGGAGTTCCCTGGCATAGCAGGGACTTCTAGTGCTCACCCATTTCTGATTTCCTTCTTCTTCTTTTGTTCACAGAAAAAGAACACTTCTAAGCCCCCTTTGATTTTAAGCAGAAACATGTGACTAGGCTAGCAAATGACAAACATTACTTCTGGCTGAAACTAAGAACCAGTATACTTCCATGGTCCCTGTTCCCCTACAACGACCACCTTGGAATCCTTGTGATGAGATGACAATGCCATGAAAAGGAGACACCACATGGCCAAGCACACTTTTTGAGAGTCATCAAACTTTGTGTCAGCATGTAATAACCAAGCCACTGAGTTTCAGGGTTTACCTGTTGCAGCATCAAGTTAGTTATATACCCTGACTAATGCATCTGTGACCAATCTGTGAGAAATACGCAATAACACAGGGAAAGAAGCCAGTCCTCACATAATAGCACAGGGAAAGAAGCCAGTCCTCACATATAGCTATGCATCACGGTATTGGCTCTGAAAAAGAAATTATAAAGGTGATTCTTTCCATGTGTCAGAATGTGGTTCATAACTACAACTCCTTACAAGAGATGTAGAGGGGCTAAACGAGCCAATAAGATAAAGGCTGTTTGATCCCAGAGATGACAGGAATGAGGATAGTCAGAATGTTACAATGTCCAAAACAGGAAAAGATAAATTTTCTTTCACATCCAGTATGCCTAATATGTCTTCAGTTTAGCAAAAATGGACCAGAAATTTACTTACACATATTCATTTTATAGTTCAAGCTATTCTTGAAACTAACAGAGCTCAAGACCCATATATGAGGATAACCATAATGCCTCCCTTTGGGAGAAGGGAAGATAGAAGTTTTGCATGTGTGCAGAGTATCACCTATATCATCAGCTTTGACCATGGAGAGTGTTGCATTCATGTTATCATCTGAATTCCAAGGAGAGAGAGATAAGGACATTTTGATATAGCTTCAAAGACATATAGAAGATAAAGTTTATGGGGAAGGTACAGTCAATGTAATTCACAAATATTTTCAAATTAAAAAAATTCAATTTAGGCACCATATTAATGTTTTGGAGATGACTGAGATGCACTGTATCTCCTTTTAATCTCTGGAAAGCGGTTAGATAGGATTTGCCTTCCATGTAACAATGAAATAATTCCAAGAAGTAGTCTGACACTTCTCAACTGTGTAATCACCATGTTACATTTTTGTGGAAGGAGAAATAAAAGTGATTTAAGTAAGGAACACATAATGGTAACCTTTAATTCAACATAAAATGTTTCCTTTTTTCTAAAGTAAAAAGACAAAATGGAAGACTTCAATATCAGTTACTGGATTATAATTGACCTATTTGAATATGCTCAACTGTGTTTGTGTGCATCTGCTATGGGGATTATAGATAAATGAGAAGTGCAGAATGATTAGAAGCCTAAGGACCATGCTCACTCCTTAGTTGTTGTTATAATAACTTTCTACTGGACCAACCATTCTCTCAAGTGCTTTTAACTGAGAGTCAAAATCAATTTGAATGTGGAAATGTAATTGATTTTTGATCTTGTATCTTGCAACCTTGCTAAATTCACTTATAAGTTCTCATAAATATTTTTTATCATTTCTTTGATGATTTCCTACTTAGAATAAATACCGTGTTGACTAAAAATAGAGATAGTTTTTCTTTCTTTCCAACCTGTCTTTGATTTTGTTTTATTGCCTTATTGGACAGGCTAGGACCTCCAGGATGATGTTGAATTTTATGGGGAGGGCATACATCCTTGTCTTGTTCCTGATTCTACAGGAAGACAACTCAATATTTGGCCATTGAGAATGATGTTAGCTCTAGGATTTTTTTAAAATGTCTTTTATTATGTTGAAATTTTCACTTTAATTCCTAGATTTCTGAGTTTGTGGGGTTTTTTTGTCATGAATACATGTTGACTATTGTCAAATGCCTTTTCTATATCTATTTAAATAATATAGCTTTTTCTTCTTTAGTCTTTTGAAATAGTGACTTATATTGATTGATTGAATATCGAAACAACCTTATATTCCCAGTATCGACATCAATTGGTCATGATGTATTATCATTTTAAAATAATATTTTGTTGACGACTTTTATCATGTCTTTATTTATGAGCGACAATATCAAGTACTGGTAAGGAGGCAAAGCAACTGGAACACTCACACTTTTCTAGCTGGAATGCAAAATGATACAGTTACTTTGGAAAACAGATTGGCAGTTTCTTATAAATTGGTACACTTGCTTATATGACCAAGAAATCTCATTCCTAGAAATTTAACCAAGAGAAAGGCAAATGTCTGTTAAAACAAAACCTGTTCATGAAATTGTATACTAACTTTATCCATAATCACCCCAAACTGGGAACAACCCAAATGCCTTCCAGTTTGGTGAATGGGTAAACAACCTGTGATACATCCATACAATGGAATTCATAAAAAAGAATGAACTACTGATTCACACAACAACATAGATCAATCTCAAATGCATTATGCTGTGTGAAAGAAGTCAGACATGAAAGGCTACTGTATGATTCTACCTAAATGCCATACTGGAAAAGGTGAAATAATAAGCTCAAAAGACAGATTTGTCTCAGGGGCCAAGGAGTTGGCTACAAATGGAAAAAAGGGAACTCTCTAGGACTGATGAAAATGTTCTAAGTCTTAAATTAGCTGATGTTACATAATGGTATGCATTTGTCAAAACTCATAGAACTGTACACTAAAAAGCATGAGTTTTATTTTATTAAATTACACTTTAATAAACTTAACAAAAATAACAAAAAAACTATTGTTCTTCCACATGATGTGAAGTACTATAGTTGGCTACATATTCTAAAAATGTTACTCATAATTAGATTACTGATTTTTAATAAAAATATAGTAGGTTTTCTTATTAAAACCTTTTTCTCCATATATCTTTTCTTACTTTGTAGTAAGTTTATTTAAAGCTACTAACCTAACCTCTCCGATGAGCATATTTTGAAGGAACATTTTCAAATGTTTATAAACAAATAGAATTTCTGTCCTCAATTTGAGCTTTCAAAGACCTATTTTTTGGTTAGTTTTTCATAGATAGTAGAAAGTACCTGATATCTGAGACAGAAATAAGTTTTCCTCTTCTCTGCCTAATACTCTTCAGTATAGCACATCTGCCTCTACAGATTCATGTGACAGGCCCACATTTATAACTCTCCCAAGAAAGATAAAACTAGTATTTTTGTGTTGTCTGAAACAAACCCAGGATTTGAGCTGTGTACCATTTGAAATCATTTTACAGAAACCTTGGAATTGCTGAGCTTTAATTCGTCAGCTCCTCTAACACTCATGAGATGATTTCTAACCTGGGAAGATTTTGTGAGCTATCCTATTATGTATTTCTGCTAGAGTCTCATAAACTGAATTTTTTAAAAGCAGGAACTATAGTAATATGCTGCTGTCTTATATTCACCATATATTGACAACTAAATGAGATAATTAGAAACTTTGTAAAACTATTAAAGTAATACCTGGAATTTAGCACTCATTAAATTATGGCTCCCAATTGTACTATTATTCTTTAGAAAAAATTAATATACAACTACTAAATAAGAACTGATGAAGAAAACTAGATGTTTTATAGTTTTCTAATAAACTGGGGTTTGTCCGGTTTTCTAATTGTGACTCTTCAAATACCTCACAACATTGTTACAAAAGAATAATACAACTCAGTACTACACTTAGTATACTATCTGCACATGATGAGAATATGATAAATGTTAGCTCTTAAAAATAATATTTCATTACTGTAAAGTAATAACAACAACAGCAAGAATGGCCCACATACAATTCACCCAGAAGGATAAGAGGAGTAGCTTTATGGTTGACTACATTATCAATCCAGGCATGTCAGTAATTGCAAGCCTGAAGTTTAGGCTTAAAAAAAAGCAGATAAACAGATAAAATCATGCCTTGGATTAATAAGAAATGCGCCAGCTTTATTCTATGTTTTCTTTTTGGTTGGTATAGAATAGAAACTGCTTTTATAGGTATCTCTGAGTGTCTTGGCTGAAGAGAACTGCTTGTACTTTCCATTTTCATGTAGTGGGTAGAGGAGAAAAAGGGTAAGAATAACTCATGGGGTGGTATTGCTAATGTGAGCAAGGCCAAGGAAACACATGCCAATTGTGCAATTAGGTGGCCTAATAATTTTTGAAATAATGTTTTCAAGGCTGTGCAGCCTCCCTCTGATCTGCTTCAAATAGGTACATTCTACTTGGAGGTGACTAAAACGATTCCAGATGCCCTTCATTTGTCCCTTTTATTGATGAGTTAACCAGTGTTGATGTGCTACATTATAGCTTCAAGTACACCACGGTCCTTGAAGTTGAATGGCTAAGATCCATTGAAGAATTCAAGTTAGGAATAAAGAAACAGTTCAAGCCTAGAACTTTTCCACATTAACAATATCCTCCTACTGCTACTTCAGATTCATTTTTCAGGTGTTAATAGCTTGGACACACACAGTTTGAATCATTACCTCGGTATTATTGATGCATAGTTTGTCTCTGAAGATAAACCTTGCATTTATCTTCATGTATGCTTTATCATGAAAAATTATCAGTGAAAGGCTCCAGTAGAGATTCAATTTTTTAATTAAAATAAACATATTCTGTTAATGAATAGTATGAAGCCTACAACACACATTCTTTGATTTTATTTGGATTTAAGATTTTTAAAATAATTTCCCCAAAGAATTAACTTCCTATGTATAATTCTTCTGATCTTAGATAGATTTTAAGCAGTTGTTTCAAGCTGTGTCTTCTGTGTCCTGTGAATTCTGGAAAGGCTTCCCAGGGGCTATTGTGGGGTGAAGTGTGTTTAGGGGGCAAGAGATCAGGGGTCCTCATTTCCACCCAGCTTGAATAATAGTAACCAAGACTGTATCTAATTTATATAATGGGAATCACTCTTTAAAAGTGAAAAATGTTCCTTGACTAAAAAAATATTTTAGAATCTGAATCTCTGGCCGTATCGTCTTATAGCCTCCTTCATTAACTGCCTTTAATAATGAAAAACTATTTTAAAACCATAATAATGAGTTCCTTAGAAACAAGGAATTTCATATTTTATTCATTGTATTTTAAAATTATTTAGAAAAAAATAAGGATACTAATTTTATGTGCATTGTAGTAATATATTAAAGATAAAAGGAATAGAGAAATTGATGTGACAAAACTTGAAATGTATCAGTGAATTTTCTAAGACCTTGTCATTGGTATAAAATTGTTAATAAGTGAAGTTCTGTTATTTAAAAGTAATACATTATTTTTTTATATATTATCCCATCAAGAATATAGTTTTCACTGAATTTATTCTTAAAAATTTTGGTTAAAATTTTTTTCAAGTATCACAAGCAATGAAGTGTGTTAAATGCAGAACTTCTAAGGGAAATACAAAATGAAAGAATTACACCCTCAAAGACATTTAGGGGATGTAAATATGAAAGTGTATTAAATGTATGTTTTCATACATAGATGAGTAGGTATCTGTTCTTCTTTTTGAAGGGTAACATACAAACTAACAAAAATAGACTTTAAAACAAATACTGAAAACTCATTTTTCTAACTTTATCAGAGTTCTGTTTATATTAATGGAAGCTGTATATATATATATATAATATATATATATACACACACACACACACACACACACACAAACCCTGAGAACCTATGTAAAGATAATACATAAGTACTTTAAAACATTTTCTTAATACTTTGTCCATGATAAACACTATACAAAAGCAAAGTTCATATAAAACAGTTTTAATTTTTATTTTATTGTTTCATTATCAATCAATCTCAGATCAATCTTCAGTAATGTTTAATATTTAAAATTGCTCCTCTATCTTAATTTGGTACATTGTCAAAAAAGACAAATTCCAAATTAACATTGAGGTTGCAACATCATGGTTCACTCCATCATGATTTTCAGAATAATTAGCAACCAGTATGGCATGGGAACCAATAAGAATGGACCTATGGAACAGATGCAGGCTCCGAAAAACTACAACAACCACAACATGCTAGCCAGAAAGCAGTCCTGCCCACTTCTGCTGAGTTTTCAAAATTTAATGGTTAATTAATTAATTACATTATGTTCCAGGAAGGTTGAGTCCACTAACAAAGGTCATCCAGTTAGTGAGCAAATCATAATTAAAGCACCACATTCCTGTTTTCCAGTCTCTTCCTGAATAGTTACATGGATTCCCATGAGTCAAAATAACAACTTAATTCAATAATTTGATATATTTGGCTACTGCATTTTGTTAAAGAAGTTTTCCATGACAGTTACAATAATGTCCATTTATTTTGTATGTTTTTCCTTCATATCAATGACAAATTCCAAGACTTAAAAAAACAAAATCCAGCTTCTCACAGCTTCCTTTTTTATCATTAGTATTCACTTTGCCTATACTGTAAAAAAGGCTTGGAAATTACAAATGCAACAAACTAAATGCTCCTATTAATAAGCAGTCAATGCAGCAAGAACACAGAATTAGAAGAAAGAATGAACTAAGGACAATGAAAACGGAAAATAAATACTGAGCAGAGCCACTGATCTCAAATCCAGACTTTTGACATTCATACCTCAGAATCTTCTTAGTGGTTACTGAAATAAAAATTTATGACTCTCCATTTCCATTGCCTTAAAAAGAAAGTGCAGGTGGTCAGTGATATAATGGAGGAACCAATTGTGTTTTATGTTTTATCATGAAAAACTACCAGTGAAAGACACCAGTAGAGAGTCAGTTATTTAATCTAAAAGAATATTTGCTCCACAGGGAACAAACAATGTAGTGACATTCTGCTTAGTCAAATTTAGATCTAGTTATGTTATTTTATCAAAATATAGGGGAAAGAAAGGGTTCAAGAGAAATATATCATTAATTATTCCTATATTCAATAAAATATTTTAATAATAACATTTTTATGATGATATGCCTTTGAGATATAAATCCATTGATAATTGTGAAGAATGTAAATAATATTTCAAAAAAAGTTTACTTGCCTTTCATTTTAGATAAGTATCGGTTACCTTGCTAAAAAGTCTAAATTCCATTTAGGTTGATACCACTTGCTCGTTACAGCAAGTTATCATTTTCTTTTATTGTTATACACATTGTCAATATCTGTTTCTTTTTCCTTTGTTCATAATCAAGTATCTTTGTTGCCAATTAAAATAGCTACATATTGCATGTTTTATGAAACCTTAAAATACTTATTTTAAATCACAACTTTTATTTTTAAAAGAGTGACATGCTCTTCTTTCTGAAAGACCATCTGCTTTCAAATGACAATAGGTTTCATGAGTAATTCTAAGGAGAAAGGTGGTTATTACACTTTAACACATTTTTTACTGGAATAAGGGGTTACGTTCAACTACTGCTTAAATACATTGAACATTTTTGCACAGTACCTAAAGGCCAAACATCATTACTGTAATAAGAGTTTCTGTAACAGATTTCTTTGGTCTCAAGTTCCAAGGTTAAAGTGCAGAATGACAGGAGTTCAGGAAAAAATAGTCAAAGAAAATTATAATTTAAAAGTCATTCACAGTTATAAGACATATTTTTATATAAAAATTAATACTTCCAAATTTCAAAATCTCTACTTCTATTTGCTTTTTCATTATAGAGAATAGCAAATGAAACTCTTTACAATATATAATGATTTTTTATTGTAAGTATACAAATCATTTGCTGAAATGCATATACATTTAACCTATTTTGCTCTGTACTATTAGAAATGTTGAGTCACTTGTTTTAAGAAACTTCAAATTCTCTACTTATGTTTATTTTAATATATTGCCTCAATTGCAATTATATTAGAATTTGAGTCAGCTCTTTGAAATTAAATTTGTTTTTCTTCCTTATTCTTTTTAATTTTTATTTATTCATAAATAGGGATTTTTTAAACCCCACTGATCCCAATTAACCCGTGATATTACTGAAACTGAATTAGTAGTTGATTAAGTAGCTATGTTTTTTTATTACAAGCAATAGAACTATTTAAGGAAGATAAAAGTTGGCAAAATAATATAATAAATTAAAAAATCTTAAAAATACATTGACAGCAAGATGTTATGAATACTATCAGAATTAAGAGATTTAAAATCAGAGAGAAAACAAGTGGAGTGGGAGGGGAGAGAAACAAGGCCACAGATTATTTTTTAAAAGATTTAACACTTCAGTAGTATACCAACATGAAGGAAAATGTTAAGACAGGAGTCATGTTTAGCACAAGAAGCATCAGTAGGAATAACAAGATGGAAATAATATGAATCTACAAGTAGAAGAACAGATAAAGATGAAAGAGATGAAAAAAGTAAGATATGAAATAAAAGCAAGCTAATAATGGTACAGCAGATATTTGGTAAACAATAATACAGACAGTGCTCATTTAAAAACCCCAAAAGAGCCCTTTAGGTCTAATTTTTAGATCATCTAGTCATCACACTTTTTAATTAATTCCCATCCTTGGAATGGACATTTTAGTCTGGAAGAAAATAACTATCTCCCCATACCTTGATTGTTGGCATGGCACTCATGAATGTATTTTAACTTTGACTAATGTAAATCTCCATAAAAGGTCATGGGCTAAGCCACAAGAGATACTAATGAGAATGTTTTCCCTTTGCATCTCTACATCTGTGAAGTCAGGGAAACAGGACAGTATTGATTCCAATTGACACTGGGAGAAGCTTATTACTATATCAAGACAAATGTTTCACATTTTGTAAAATCTAAACTCCTCCTGTAAATTATCTGATTATAAATCTCAAATTAGATAAAACATCAGGTGAAGCTTTTTTTGCTGTCAAGCCTGGTTAAAATCTGTTCAGACTGGAAGACTGTTATCCTTGCAAAAATCTATCCTAATTAGTTCTTTGAGTATGAATCTCTCTGAATTAATGTACCAATCCCCCCCAAATTAACATATTACTTCTTTTAAATTGCAGATTAATTCATTTGTTAAGAACTGAAGATTTACAGTATGTAATACATCACATATGTAGGGTATGAGAGTAATAAGATGCTTAAGAAACAGTCTATATTCTCAAGAAAGGCAAACAGACTTTTATGTACCTTTTCTGCAAGTCCAAATATATTTTAATAAAACATAGAGTAAAGTATATAATTTGTATTATATGGTACCACAGTACCAGCAATATTAAGTCCTCTGACCAGTCTAAAGAATAATACTTAAAACAGATCTCAGGGAATGATATATTAGAAATTCAAAGTGAAGTATTTTCAATATGTAGGGTACATTTCATATTTGGGAAAGTACATATAAAGGTATTGGGCAGTATTATTTTATCAAAACCTGTAAATATTCTTTTAAGGCCCATCAGTATTTCTACCACAGACTTGTACACTGGTGATAAGGGCGGAGTACTGCTTTGAGTAAAAACCTGACAATGGGATCATGGGTTAAATGTAATTAACTATTTATAGATTTTTCCAAGAGATTGTTATGGTTACTTTCTTGGTTATTGAAAACTAAAAGAAAACTAATTGATCTACAGTGTTTACTGAAGTGTTGAATATAAGTTAAAAACAGCCTGAAAGAATATTTGGCAGGCATAATGGGATCTAATTGCTTTTGGCACAGATATTCATCCCTTGTATTGGGATGTTTTTCTGGAAGTTAAGCAAGGGGAGTACCATTTACGCTTATTTTTTTTTTTTCCTACTGATGATACCCTCCCATTTTCCATGCTATCACATAAAAAAGGAGTTGCACATATATTAAATACACAGATCACTTGTCCTTTATAGAAAAATATTACATAGTATGTGTGGTGTGTATACACGTGCATGCATACACGAACACGCATGCATGTGCACATACACACCAGGTTTTTTTTAATATCTTTATTGGAGTATAATTGCTATACAGTGCTGTCTTAGCTTCTGTTGTATAACAAAGTGAATCAGCTACATGCATAAGTATATCCCCATATCCCCTCCCTCTTGCATCTCCTTCCCACCCTCCCTATCAAACCCCTCTAGGTGGTCACAAAGCACCAAGCTGATCTCCCTTTGTCATGCAGCTTCTTCCCACTACCTATCTATTTTACATTTGGTAGTGTATATATGTAAATGCTGCTCTATTACTTCTTCCCAGCTTACCCTTCCTCGTCCGCGTGTCCTCAAGTCCATTCTCTACGTCTGTGTCTTTATTCCTGTCCTGCCACTAGGTTCATCAGAACCTTTTTTTTTTTTTAGATTCCATATATATGTGTTAGCATATGGTATTTGTTTTCCTCTTTCTGACTTACTTAACTCTGTATGACAGACTCTAGCTCTATCCACATCACTACAAATAACTCAATTTTGTTTCTTTTTATGGCTGAGTAATATTCCATTGTATATATATGCCAAATCTTCTTTTCCATTCACCTGTCGATGGACACTTAGGTGGCTTCAATGTCCTGGCTGTTGTAAATAGTGCTGCAATGAACATTGTGGTACATGACTCTTTTTAAATCATGGTTTTCTCAGGGTATATGGCCAGTAGTGGGATTACTGGGTCATATGGTAGTACTATTTTTAGCTTTTTAAGGAACCTCCAAACTGTTCTCCATAGTGGCTATACAATTTACATTCCCACCAAGAGTGCAAGAGGGTTCCCTTTTCTCCACACCCTCTCCAGCATTTATTGTTTGTAGATTTTTTGAAGATGGCCATTCTGACTGCTGCGGGGTGATACCTCATTGTAGTTTTGATTTGCATTTCTCTAATGATTAGTGATGTTGAGCATCTTTTCATCTGTTTGTTGGCAATCTGTATATCTTCTTTGGAGAAATGTCTATTTAGGTCTTCTGCCCATTTGTGGATTGGGTTGTTTGTTTTTTTGATATTCAGCTGCATGAGCTGCTTGTATATTTTGGAGATTAATCCTTTGTCAGTTGCTTCGTTTGCAAATATTTTCTCCCATTCTGAGGGGTGTCTTTTCATCTTGTTTATGGTTTCCTTTGCTGTGCAGAAGCTTTGAAGTTTCATTAGGTCCCATTTGTTTATTTTTGTTTTTATTTCCATTTCTCTAGGAGGTGGGTCAAAAAGGATCTTGCTGTGATTTATGTCAAAGAATGTTCTTCCTATGTCTTCCTCTAAGAGTTTTATAGTGTCCGGTCTTACATTTAGGTCTTTAATCCATTTTGAGTTTATTTTTATGTATGGTGTTAGCGAGTGTTCTAATTTCATTCGTTTACATGTAGCTGTCCCGTTTTCCCAGCACCACTTATTGAAGAGGCTGTCTTTTCTCCATTGTATACTCTTGTCTCCTTTATCAAAGATAAGGTGACCATATGTGTGTCAGTTTATCTCAGGGTTTCTATCCTGTTCCATTAATCTATATTTCTGTTTTTGTGCCAGTACCATAATGTCTTGATTACTGTAGCTTTTTAGTATAGTCTGAAGTCTGGGTCCTGATTTCTCCAGCTCCGATTTTCTTTCTCAGGATTGCTTTGGCTATTCAGGGACTTTTTTTTCCATACAAATTGTGCAATTTTTTGTTCTAGTTCTGTGAAAAATGCCATTGGTAGTTTGATAGGGATTGCATTGAATCTGTAGATTGCTTTGGGTAGTATAGTTATATTCACAATGTTGATTCTTCCAATCCAAGAACATGGTATATCTCTCCATCTGTTGGTATCATATTTAATTTCTTTCATCAATGTCTTATAGTTTTCTGCATATAGGTCTTTTGTCTCCTTAGGTAGGTTTATTCCTAGGTATTTTATTCTTTTTCTTGCAATGGTACATGGGAGTGTTTCCTTAATTTCTCTTTCATATTTTTCATCATTAATATATAAGGATGCAAGAGATTTCTGTGCATTAACTGTGTATCCTGCTACTCTACCAAATTCATCAATTAGCTCTAGTATTATCTGATAGCATCTTTAAGATTCTCTATGTATAGTATCATGTCATCTGCAAACAGTGACAGTTTTACTTCTTCTTTTCCGATTTGGATTCCTTTTATTTCTTTTTCTTCTCTGATTTCTGTGGTTAAAACTTCCAAAACTATGTTGAATAATAGTGGTGAGAGTGGGCAACATTGTCTTGTTCCTGATCTTAGAGGAAATGGTTGCAGTTTTTCACCATTGAGAATGATGTTGGCTGTGGGTCTGTCATAAATGATGTTTATTATGTTGAGGTTGGTTCCCTCTATGCCTAATTTCTGGTGGGTTTTTATCATAAATGGGTACTGAACTCTATCAAAAGCTTTTTCTGCATCTATTGAGATAATCATATGGTTTTTAATATTCCATTTGCTAATACAGTGTATCACATTGATTGATTTGCATATATTGAAGAATCCTGGCATTCCTGGGATAAATCCCACTTGATTGCGGTGTATGATGCTTTTAATGTGCTGTTGGATTCTCTTCGCTAGTAGTTTGTTGAGGAGTTTTGCATCTATGTTCATTAGTGATATTGGCCTGTAGTTTTCCTTCTTTGTTACATCTTTGTCTGGTTTTGGTATCAGGGTGATGGTGGCCTCATAGAATCAGTTTGGGAGTGTTCCTCCCTCTGCTATATTTCGGAACACTTTGAGAAGGATAGGTGTTAGCCCTTCTCTAAATGTTTGATAGAATTCGCCTGTGAAGCCATCTGGTCCTGGGCTTTTGTTTGTTGGAAGATTTTTAATCATAGTCTCAATTTCAGTGCTTCCGATTCATGTGTTTATATTTTCTATTTCTTCCTGGTTCAGGCTTGGAAGTTTGTGCTTTTCTAAGGACTTGTACATTTCTTCCAGGTTGTCCATTTTATTGGCATATAGTTGCTTGTAGTAATTTCTCGTGATCCTTTTTATTTCTGCAGTGTCAGTTGTTATTTCTGATTTTTCATTTCTAATTCTATTGATTTGAGTGTTCTCCGTTTTTTTCATGATGAGTCTGCTTAATGGTTTATCAATTTTGTTTATCTTCTCAAAGAACAAGCTTTTAGCTTTATTGATCTTTGTGATTGTTTCGTTCATTTCTTTTTCATTTATTTTTGATCTGATCTTTGATTTTTTTCCTTCTGCTAACTTTGTGGGTTTTTGTTTTTCTTTCTTTAATTGCTTTAGGTGTAAGGTTAGGTTGTTTATATGAGATGTTTGTTTCTTGAGGTGGGATCATAAGCTCTAAACTTCCCTCTTAGAACTGCTTTTGCTGCATCCCATAGGTTTTGAATCATCCTGTTTCCATTGTCATTTGTTTCTAGGTATTTTTTAATTTCCTCTTTGATTTCTGCACTGATCTCTTGGTTATTTAGTACTGTATTGTTTAGCCTCCATGTGTTTGTAATTTTTACAGTTGTTTTCTTGTAATTGATATCTAGTGTCATAGCATTGTGGTCGGAAAAGATACTTGATATGATTTCAATTTTCTTAAATTTACTGAGGCTTGATTTGTGACACAAGATATGATCTATCCTGGAGAATGTTCCATGAGGACTTGAGAAGAAAGTGTATTTTGTTGTTTTTGAATGGAATGTCCTATAAATATCAATTAAGTACATCTTGTTTATTATGTCATTTAAAGTTTGTGTTTCCTTATTTATTTTCATTTTGGATGATCTGTCCATTGGTGAAAGGGGGATGTTAAAGTCCCCTACTATGACTGTGTTACTTTCAATTTCCCATTTTATGGCTGTTAGCAGTTGCCTTATGTATTGAAGTGCTCCTATGTTGGGTGCATAAATATTTACAATTGTTATATCTTCTTCTTTGATTGATCCCTTGATCATTATGTAGTGTCCTTCTTTGTCTCTTGTAAAAGTCTTTACTGTCTATTTTGTCTGATATGAGAATTGCTACTCCAACTTTCTTTCTATTTCCATTTGCATGGAATATCTTTTTCCGTCCCCTCACTTTCAGTTTGTATGTGCCCCTAGGTCTGAAGTGTCTCTTGTAGACAGCATATATACAGGTCTTATTTTTGTATCCATTCAGCCAGCCTATGTCTTTTGGTTGGAACATTTAATCCATTTACATTTAAGGTAGTTATCAATATGTATGTGTCTATCACCATTTTCTTAATTGTTTTGGGTTAGTTGCTGTAGGTGTTTTCCTTCTCTTGTGTTTCCTTCCTAAAGAAGTTCCTTTAGCATTTGTTGTAAAGCTGGTCTGGTGATGCTGAATTCTCTTACCTTTTGCTTTTCTGTAAAGGTTTTAATTTCTCCATCAATTCTGAATGAGATCCTTGCTGGATAGAGTAATCTTGGTTGTAGGTTTTTCCCTATCATCACTTTAAATATGTCCTGCCACTCCCATCTGGCTTGCAGAGTTTCTGCTGAAAGATCAGCTGTTAACCTTATGGGGATTCCCTTGTATGTTATTTCTTGCTTTACCCATGCTGCTTTTAAAATTTTTTCTTTGTATTTAATATTTGATAATTTGATTCGTATGTGTCTTGGCGTGTTTCTCCTTGGATTTATCCTGTATGGGACTCTCTGCACTTCCTGGACTGGATTGACTATTTCCTTTCCTAAATTAGGGAAGTTTTCAAATATAATCTCTTCAAATATTTTCTCAGTCCCTTTCTTTTTCTCTTCATCTTCTGGGACCCCTATAATTCGAATGTTGGTGCATTTAATGTTGTCCCAGATATCTCTGAGACTGTCCTCAATTCTTTTCATTCTTTTTTCTTTATTCTGCTCTGCAGTAGTTATTTCCACTCTTTTATCTTCCAGGTAACTTATCCGTTCTTCTGCCTCAGTTATTCTGCTATTGATTCCTTGTAGAGAATTTTTATTTTCATTTATTGTGTTGTTCATCATTGTTTGTTTCCTCTTTAGTTCTTCTAGATCCTTGTTAAATGTTTCTTATATTTTCTGCATTCTGTCTCTGAGATTTTGGATCATTATTCTGAATTCTTTTTCAGGTAGATGCCTATTTTGTCTTCATTTATTTGGTCTTGTAGATTTTTACCTTGTTCCTTTGTCTGTAACAAATTTTTTTGTCATTTGTTTTTTGAAAGGTGGTGCTGTATTCCTGTCTTAATGTTTGTTTGGCCTGCAACATCCAGCACTGCAGTTTGCAGGCAGTTCGATAGAGCTTGGTCCTAGTGCTGAGATGAGGATCTCCGGGAGGCCTCACTCTGACTGATATTCCCTGGGGTCTGGGGTTCTCTGTTAGTCCAGCGGTTTGGATTAGGAGCTCCCACCACAGGAGCTTGGGCCCAACCTCTGGCCTGGGAACCAAGATCCTGCAAGCTTCGTGGTGCACTAAGGAAAAAAAAAAAGGAAGAAAGAAAGAAAAAAAGGAGGAATACAATAACAAAGAAAAAAACAAAATTAAATTAGAAAGATAAAAAATGTTTTAGGAAAAATAAAACTATTGAAACTACAACAAGGTAAAATAAAACCACCATAGAAAAAAGAATAAAAAGGGGTGGGGGAGAGGTGAACAAGCCAAAAGGAGAGATCACTAACAAAGGATAAAGAATAAAATAAAAATAGAATAAAATGTTTATTAGGAAAAATGATAATATAAAAGAATCAACAAGGTAAACATAACCCCAATCTAAAAGAGGAAAAATGACAAAGGGATTGGTTTAAGATAGTGGATTAGAAGGACGTGCTCTCACCCCCTCTTGCAAGAACACCAGAATCACAACTAACTGCTGAACAGTCATCAACAGGAAGACAGTGGAACTCACCAAAAAGATAGCCCACATTACAAGACAAAGGAAAAGCCATAGTGAGACGGTAGGAGGGGTGCAATCACAATAATATCAAATCCCATAACTGCTGGGTGGGTGACTCACAAACTGGAGAACACTTATACCACAGAAGCCCACCAACTGGAGTGAAGATTCTGAGCCCCATGTCAGGCTTCTGAACGTGGGGTTCCGGCGACGGGAAGAGGAATTCCTAGAGAATCACACTTTGAAGGCTAGTGGGATTTGATAGCAGGACTTCAACAGGACTGGGGGAAACAGAGACTCCACAAAGTAGTGTGTGCATTGGGACCCAGGAGAAGGAGCAGTGACCCCATAGAGACTGAACCAGACCTACCTGCTACTGTTGGATGGTCTCCTGCAGAGGCAGGGTGTGGCTCTGTCCCACTGTGAGTACAAGGACACTGGCAGCAGAAGTTCTGGGAAGTACTGCTTGGCATGAGCCCTCCCAGAGTTCACCATTAGCTCCGCTAAAGAGCCCCGGTAGGATCCAGTGTTGGTTCGTCTCAGGCCAAACAACCAACAGGGAGGGGACCCAGCCCCATCCATCAGCAAACAAGCAGATTAAAGCTTTACTGAGCTCTGCCCACCAGAACAACAGCCAGCTCTAACCAACACCAGTCCCTCCCATCAGGAAACTTGCAGAAGCCTCTTAGATAGCCTCACCCACCAGAGGGAAGACAACAGAAGCAAGAAGAAGTACAATCCTGCAGCCTGTGGAACAAAAACCACATTCACAGAAAGACAGACAAGATGAAAAGACAGAGGACTATGTATTAGATGAAGGAACAAGATAAAACCCCAGAAAAACAACTAAATGAAATGGAGATAGGCAAGCTTGCAGAAAAAGATTTCAGAATAATGATAGTGAAGATGATCCAAGACCTCGGAAAAAGAATGGAGGCAAAGATCAAGAAGACACAAGAAATGTTTAACAAAGTTATAGAAGAAGTAAAGAACAAACAAACAGAGATGAACAATACAATAACTGAAATGAAAACTACACTAGAAGGAATCAATAGCAGAATAACTGAGGCAGAAGAACGGATAAGCGACCTGGAAGATAGAATGGTGGAATTCACTGCTGCAGAACAGAATAAAGAAAAAAGAATGAAAAGAAATGAAGACAGCCTAAGAGACCTCTGGTACAACATTAAACGCAACAACATTCACATTATAGGGGTCCCAGAAGGAGAAGAGAGAGAGAAAGGGCCCAAGAAAATATTTGAAGAGATTATAGTGGAAAACTTCCCTAACATGGGAAAGGAAATAGCCACCCAAGTCCAGGAAGTGCAGAGAGTCTCATACAGGATAAACCCAAGGAGAAACATGCCGAGACACATTGTAATCAAATTGGCAAAAATTAAACACAAAGAAAAATTATTGAAAGCAGCAAGGGAAAAACAACAAATAACATACAAGGGAACTCCCATAAGGTTAACAGCTGATTTCTCAGCAGAAACTCTACAAGCCAGAAGGGAGTGGCATGATATACTTAAAGTGATGAAGGGGAAGAACCTACAACCAAGATGACTCTAACCAACAAGGATCTCATTCATATTCGATGGAGAAATCAAAAGCTTTACAGACAAGCAAAAGCTAAGAGAATTCAGCACCACCAAACCAGCTCTACAACAAAAGCTAAGGGAACTTCTCTAAGTGGAAAACACAAGAGAAGAAAAGGACTTACAAAACCAAACCCCCCAAAATTAAGAAAATGGTCATAGGAACATACATATCGATAATTACCTTAAATGTAAATGGATTAAATGCTCCATCCGAAAGACACAGGCTTGCTGAATGGATACAAAAACAAGACCCATCTATATGCTGTCTACAAAAGACCCACTTCAGACCTAGGGACACATACAGACTGAAAGTGAGGGGATGGAAAGAGATATTCCATGCAAATGGCAATCAAAAGAGAGTTGGAATAGCAATACTCATATCAGATAAAATAGACTTTAAAATAAACAATGTTATAAGAGACAACGAAGGGCACTACATAATGATCAAGGGATCAATCCAAGAAGATATAACAATAAAATATAAATATTTTATATTTATAAACAATAAAATATAAACATGAATATATATGCACCCAACATAGGAGCACCTCAATACATAAGGCAACTGCAAACAGTTATAAAAGAGGAAATCGACAGTAACGCAACAATAGTGGGGGACTTTAACACCTCACTTACACCAATGGACAGATGATCCAAACAGAAAATTAATAAAGAAACACAACCGTTAAATGACACAATAGACCAGATAGATTTAATTGATATTTATAGGACATTCCATGCAAAAACAGCAGATTACACTTTCTTCTCAAGTTCGCACGGAACATTCTCCAGGATAGATCATACCTTGGGTCACAAATCAAGCCTCAGTAAATTTAAGAAAATTGAAATCATAACAAGCATCTTTTCTGACCACATGCTATGAGATAAGAAATCAATTATAGGGAAAAGAACCCTTAAAAACACAAACACATGGAGGCTAAACAATACGTTACTAAATAACCAAGAGATCACTGAAGAAATCAAAGAGGAAATCAAAAAATACCTAGAGACAAATGACAATGGAAACAGGATGATTCAAAACCTATGGGATACAGCAAAAGCAGTTCTAAGAGGCAAGTTTATAGCTACACAAGCTTACTTCCAGAAACAAGAAAAATCTCAAATAAACAATCTAACCTTACACCTAAAGCAACTAGTGAAAGAAGAACAAACAAAACCCAAAGTTAGCAGAAGGAAAGAAATCATCAAGATCAGAGCTGAAATAAATGAAATAGAAACAAAGAAAACAATAGCAAAGATCAATAAAACTAAAAGCTGGTTTTTTGAGAAGATAAAGAAAATTGATAAACCATTAGCCAGACTCATCAAGAAAAAGAGGGAGACGACTCAAATCAATAAAATTAGAAATGCAAAAGCGGAAGTTACAACAGACACCACAGAAATACAAAGCGTCCTAAGAGACTACTACAAGCAACTCTATGCCAATAAAATGGACAACCTGGAAGAAATGGACAAATTCTTAGAAAGGTATAACCTTCCAAGACTGGACCAAGAAGAAACAGAAAATATGAACAGGCCAATCACAAGTAATGAAATTGAAACTGTGATTAAAAATCTTCCAACAAAGAAAAGTCCAGGACCAGATGGCTTCACAGGTGAATTTTATCAAACCTTTAGAGAAGAGCTAATACCCATCCTTCTCAAACCCTTCCAAAAAGTTGCACAGGAAGGAACACTCCTAAACTCATTCGATGAGGCCGCCATCACCCTGATACCAAAACCAGACAAAGATACTACAAAAAAAGAAAATTACAGACCAATATCACTGATTAATATAGATGCAAAATTGCTCAACAAAATACTAGCAAACAGAATCCAACAACTCATTAAAAGTATCATAGACCATGATCATCTGGGATTTATCCCAGAGATGCAAGAATTCTTCAGTATACACAAATCAATCAATGTGATAAACCATATTAACAAATTGAAGGATAAAAACCATATGATCATCTCAATAGATGCAGAAAAAGCTTTTGACAAAATTCAACACCCATTTATGATAAAAACTCTCCAGAAAGTGGGCATACAGGGAACCTACCTCAACATAATAAAGGCCATATAGACAAACCCACAGCAAACATCATTCTCAATGGCGAAAAACTGAAAGCATTTCCTGTAAGATCAGGAACAAGACAAGGATGTCCACCCTCACCACTATTATTCAACATAGTTTTGGAAGTCCTAGCCATGGCAATCAGAGAAGAAAAAGAAATAAACAGAATACAAATTGGAAAAGAAGAGATGAAACTGTCACTGTTTTTAGATGACATGATACTATATATAGAGAATCCTAAAGATGCCACCAGAAAACTACTAGAGCTAATCAACAAATTTGGTAATTTAGTGGTTGCCAGAGGCTAGGGGAAGGGGAGAATGGGGAATGATTGCTAGTGGGTACAGGGTTTCTTCTTGGCACGATGAAAATATTCTGGAATTAGACAGTGGTAATGATTGCACAACTTTGTGACTGTACTATAAACCACTAAATTGTACACTTTAAACATGTGAATTTTATGGTATATGAATTACATCTCAATAAACCCATTATTTTAGAAAAATAAAATTAAATAAAATAAAAGAGGAAAAAAGAAAAGGAAAAAAACAGCCTTGGGTATGGGGGTGGAGTTTTAGCAGGGGGGTGGAACTTAGGCAGGGGCGGGGTTTTGGGTGGGGCGGGACTTAGGCAGGTGGGGATGACTTTGAGCATGGGGCGGTGCCTAGGCAGGGCAATGTTGAAGCGCGGCGCAGGGCCTCTGCTTAGGACCTGGGCAGAACAGGAGAGGCAACACCTCTAAAGGAGGGCCTCTGGAGTGTGGAGTTCTTAAGTTTGGAAGAAGGGCCCTGAGTGAGGGTGTGTGGGTGCGGTTTAGGCCGCTCCAGCTTGTTGGAGGGGGTCTCCGAATGTAGAGGTAGGGCCCTGGGTACACACCAGCTTTTGAGGATAGAAGCAGTTGTTAAAGTTACTTTGGGAATACACCTCTATATTTTATTTAAAATTTTGAAATTTAGTTAAATTTATTTTTTCAGATTCTGCTTTTTATGCATTTTTGTTAGTGTTGTGATAAATGATGAGATGCAATAAATATAGAATGGTTGTAGAACTATAATACTGGGAGGCACACATGCAAATTGAAAAGAGGGCGCAAGTCACGGGTATGTACATTTCAGTCACAGGTCTGAGATTTATTCACTATGTGTCCTCAAGCCAGTTGCTTTTACCTCACTGAACTGTAGTTTTTAGTTTTTAGTTTTTCATCTGGAGATTATGTAGTCTGAACCTATTTCAGTTCCTAGCATCTACAAGGGCCCAGTAAATCAACATATTACTCTTATGAAGCAAAGAATAATAGGAGCAAAAATCCATCTTGAAGCAAAATTTAAGAAGAACCTGGCAGTCTGAATCCCCATCACGAAGGCTGTGGCTCATGGCGGTTTGACCAGATCCAGTTTATCTTGGGTTAAATCTTAAACAGAAGCCAGTCTTCGCCATTTAAGAGTACATCCTAGACAGCCAATCCGATCACTGTGATTCCTTGAACCTAGACTTAATCTATATCTAATTTATTAAATCAGTTCTACTTTTGAGGAATAGAAAATTCTCACACTCTCTCAAATATTCATCAAGCCCAGAAATTTTGAAACAAAACAAACTTATTATATATTTATATTCCTATTAATCCGTGGAGGAAATAGTTAAAGATAACCAGAAAAAAGAGTTGAGCAGTAATGCAAACTCAATTATTTGATTCCAATCAGAGTACAGAAATTCCACATCCACATGTGCAAGAATCCACTTCCCTCAGAGGTTAACTGTTTCCAAACACACACCCATCACTGCAGTAAAGAATCATTAATATCTTGTTGAATTTATAAACTGCATTTTGGCTTAACATTGTCAGAATGTGTCTGACCTGCTTTGCCTTAATTTGGACGCTGTTATAGTTGGCCTTTTTCTAACTAGTGTTGGTGTTATTGTTTTCTTTTTCTTTCTTTTTTTTTATAACCTCAACTTCAAACTGAACCTATAGATACCATTTTTTTTTTTAAACTTGGATGACATGTGAAAAGGTTCCAGTGGGAATGTAGAGTCATCACTACCCCATTGGGATGAAATCCTGACAGGTGACAAACATAACAGAAATGGTTATAAGTTTCTCCACTTGCAAACATTTTCTCCTGCATTTTCAGTTGTAAAACAGATTCAAATATTTTCTCTTACTGACACCAAAGTTTAGTGCCTTACATAATGACTAACCCTGGGAGGAATTTGTGTGTGTGTGTTAAATGATAATACATTCTTTCATGGTCACTTTTACTTTCCCTTTTGAAATGCTGCATTCAATTATTTCATTGGTTAACCACTTAACTGAATATAAAAAACTTGATGACAGCAGTAAAAGAAAGATTGGATAAAAAATTTGTAAATGGTAGACTCTTTCCTGTCTCAAGGAGCTTTTTCCGTATTTATGTGAAGAAAGCAGGTTATAAAGCAATGGTGTAAACTTATTAAGTCATATTGGATATAATTCTATAACTCATGCATTCCCTAAATAAGGTAACTATTCAAATAAACTGATAAAGTTTGACTTTAAAAATAATCATAAATATATAATCAGTGTATATATATATATATATATATAAACTGCCTACCTACATAGTCACCTTTCAAATGTCTGACAAAAATATATGTGCTGCTCACTGTGTACAGAACAATGGATGGATATAAGAGTGGAAAAGATGCCTGTCCTTAAGGATGCTAACAATGTAATGTAGGATTTATAATATTTGTTACTTAAATGGAAGTGACAGTAATTCTGTGCTTCATTGATACTTAGCTATACATAGAGAAACTTGAAAAACCAAAATTAGATTTTTTAAGGGTGAGTGATACAACTCAAGTGATACAAAGTCCAAACTTAAAGCCTCATTCTTCAGCTGATTTCTGTTTTCAAGTTCAAATAACATGAGACTATCTCATGATTTTAAGCTCTTAATTTTACTCCTTTTCTGAGTCTTTTTTCTGATGGACTAGTTAAGACTGGAAAACACTCTGCTATGTTAAACTTCTTAGCTGTATAGTTCAGAGGTGTACCTTATGTTCTGGCAAACATTCTGTTGTAATTCTGTTTTGGTAACCATGTTATCAAGCTTTCATCAAACTGACCTGTCTTCTGATTTAACACAGTTGGAAATGTATGTCATGACCTATAGTGTATTCTTGGCAAAATACTTACTCTGAGTCTAATCAGCAGAGCATAAATAGAAAAATTCGGACTCTGTGACGTTCTACAGGAAAATGTCAATGCCATAACAGACAAAAGAAAAGTTGGAAAATATTCTGGATTAGTGAAGACTGAAGAGCCATGTGATTCATTATTCTTGGTTGGGTCCTGGATTGGGCAAAAAATAACTGCAAATGATGTTTTAGGGACAGTTGGAGAAAGTTGAATATGGATGGGATATAATATCAAAGTCAAATTTCATGGGTGTGATGATGGTGTTATAGTTATGTAAGAGCACGTCTTGCTCTTAGAATCATTTCAGGATAAAATGTCATGATGTCTACAACTTATTTAAATGGTTCAGCAACAGTCATATGTGAACATATATATGTATATGTGTGTAAACATTCCAAACATCTATACACAATTCAGACAGAGAGAAAAAGATAAAGCAAATGTCACAAAATGTTAAGGGTTGATAAATCCAGGGTATACAGGTATTTACTATACTATTCTTTCAACTTTTCTGTCAGCTTGAAACTTTTCACAGTAAGAAGTGGAGGGAAGAAAGTAATTCAACTTTTTAAACAAATAACAATCTACATTCATTAGATGAACTATAATCGAAAAAGAAAAGCAAAATCATCTTGTGTGTTATAGGCTGAATTGCATCCTCCCCAAATTTATATGTTGAAGTCCTCACCCATCCCTCAGTACCTCAGAATGTGAGAGTGTTTGGAGACAGGACCTTTAAGAGGTAATTACGGTAAAATCTGGTCATACAGGTGGGCGTGAATCCAATATGACTGGTGTCTTTATAAGAAGAGATTAGGACACAGACACACACAGGGGGAAGACCATTTAACAACATGAGAGGAAGATGGTCATTTACAAGCCAAGGAGAGAGGCTTCAGAATGAAACCAAGGCTGCCAACACCTTGAACTTGAACTTGTAGCCTCCAGAACTATGAGGAAATATATATATTTTTAAAATTTAAACCGAAAGTCTATGGTATTTTGTTATGGCAGCCCTAACCCACGAATACACTGTATTACTCAGAATTCTAAGAATCACTCTCATTGACTCTCTTCCTTGTATAACCCCTTCTGTTTTGAATGTCAGTGCAACCTGTGAATATGATGAGATATCACTCCAGGATTATATTGCATTATACGGCAAAAGGAAATTATCCACGTCTTCTTAATCTAATCACACAAGCTGTTTAAAAGCCGAAGGTGTTTTCCATCTGGTTGCAGAGGAGGAAGTCGGGGATTGAAAGCATGAATCATGAGGGAGCTTCAACATATTGCTGGTTTTGAAAATGGACAGGGTCCCCTGCCAAGAAATGTGGGTGGCCCTTGGTTGTCAAAGGTTGAGGCTGAAGACCATCAAGAAATTGTGGTCCCAGTCCTACAACCACAAGAAACCAAATTCAGCCAACAACTTAAATGAGCTTAGAAGCAGATTCTTTCTCAGACTCTCCAGATAAGAGCCCAGCCTTAGGAATACCTTGATTTCTGCCTTGTGAAACTTTAAGCAGAGTTTGATCCCATTTGATCCTAACTAGATTTCTGAACTATGGAATTGTGCGATAAGAAATGGGTGTTATTTTGACATGTTAAATCTATGGTAATTAATTATACAGCAATAGAAAACTGATAATCTCCTCAGTTATCCTCATCAGTGTGTTTTTATTTTTTACTTTTTTGGGCGGGGCATGCCCCGCGGCTTGTGGGACCTTAGTTCCCCGACTAGAGATAGAACCCAGGCCTTGGCAGTGAAATTGCCGAGTCCTAACCACTGGACTGCCAGGGAATTCCCAACAATGTGTTTTTAAATTAGAGTGAATATGTGTGTTTTGTTTGTCTGTGTGAGGAAAAATGGTGAAGAGAATATTATTTTTTTCCAGATTCAATTTGTGTATATGCACACACAAAATTCATATACATGCATATATAAATGTTAACCCATATACCTTTTAAAATTATTAGTGCAGTAATATATACACATTTATATATCCTTTAGAATTGGATAAATGAGATAATTAAAATCCTCTATCAGTTGTTACAATATCTGTCTTCCATCTTTAGCATATTTATCTTGTCATTCCCAACATCTATCACAGGACCTATTACACAGTAGTCACTCAATTAAAATTTGTTATGCATAAATTTAATAGATATATAGACACATAGATACACTGATGGATACATATAGAGATAGATGGATTATGTACAGGATGTCAACTTAAATGCCAGCTTAAATGTTATGTGAGATAGGCATGTATAAAAGTCTGGTCTTCACTAAGGGGGAATGTTAGTGGAATCTATTTAACGTCTCTGAACTTCATTTACCTCATCTAGGAGGCTATATAGCATGGTGCAGTGTTCAACTGTAGCACTGTCACATAATTGCTTTAGGAACTCTAGCAAGTAACTTCTCGCATGCTTTATTTTTATCCTCTATAAAAGCTGACCATGATTAGTATCATAAGGAGGCCACCATTAGCTCATAGAGTGCCTTCATGCAAATTACAAACACTGCTCCCTTTCAAAGATCATTTATTTCCATTTGTAGGAATATATATATACCCATGCTGTCTGCATTATTTATGTCACCCTGATGCCTTGCATGACCTGAACAACGGTACCCAATGTCCCGCTCAGGGCTGTTGTCAGGATCAAAGGATATAATCCACATAAGGGTCATAGCACAACATCTGGCCCATATTAACCATATATTTTGTGTCAGTAATTGTCATCCTTATCTTTCTCATAAACATCTTCTTTAATATGAAATTAGTATCATTTTACCAGGATAGAAACTAAATTAGCATAGGTGAAAGCCCTGGCACATGGTAAGGCATGGAAAAAATGGTTGAAGGACCATGCTTAGTAAGCACCTTGAACACAGTAGTTCCTCAGTAAATAGCTGCTGATTGATTACATTCTAGTTTTCGTAAAGAAAATGCACCAATACATTATGGGAACTGTAGTTTGGTAACAAAATTCTCTTTACTCCTTAAGTGAAAATATATAGTATGTCATTTATTTTAAAAATTGAATTGTCTAATATGTGCAAATTTGGAAGTAAAATGTAACAAAATTCCCCAAAGTCCCATGTGGAGAAAGAAGCATTATTTTAACTATCAAATTACATCTATTTTATTGCCTAACCCAATTATCAATTGCGAGTCAACAATTATAGCAATCTAATATAGATTACAGCAACCTAATATATAATATTACTAATATGCAGGCTGTGACTAGTATACACCACTTATGAATTTCTACTGTTTCCCTCAGAAAATAATGTTAGTTAAGTCATCAATCCAAGTTTGCCTTTGGTGTTGCAAATACGTAGCACTGTGGAGATGGACTCCAACTGCACCACCAAATGAGTGTTCTAGATCACCAGCGGGAAGGATTAAGGCAAAACTACTTTTTTAAAATTTTGGAGCAACCCATCCATAAATATTTGAAAAAAATAATCTGTAGTAATTATCTACTGATTTTTTATTAAAACAATGTTTTTTCATTTGTATAAGAATTGTACTATGTGATCAAATCAGGCATTCTTAGAGGGTTAGGACCACTGCTGTAGGAATGGGCCCTTTATTTCATCAGAAACTGGTGATTTCATTTCATATCTCTAAATAAAGCCTATAATTTCAGTACTCTGGTAGTTAGTATATATCTCCAAGGAAAAGGAGGGATTTTTAAATTGTTGCAGTATTCTTTATATTAATATAAAAAACATGGAAGTGTAGTAGACATATACTAGGATGTTATATTAATCTGCTGTCTGCCATAACAAAATACCATAGACTAACTGGCTTAAACAACAGAAATTTATTTCCTCTCAGTGCTGAGGCCAAAAGTCCGAGATCAAGATGTTGCTGGGTTTAGTTTCCCCCAAGGCCTCCTTGGATTGCAGATCTCCACCCTCTGACTGCCTCTTCCAATGGCCTTCTCTCTGTGTACAAGCACCCCAGTGTCCCTCAGTGTGTCCAAATTTCCACTTCTTACAAGACACCAGTCAGATGGGATAAGGACCCACTCTAATGACCTCATTTTTACTTAATTTACCTCTTTTAAGCCTCTAGCAACAAGTTCAATTACATTCTGCAATGGAATAATTTTAGGGTTTCAACATGTGAATATTGAGGGGTGCAATTCAGCCCATAACTGATGCTATAATAGAAAGTTAGGAAATGCAATTTCTGGATTCCAGTTTTAGCCTTGTTACCCATTAGCTATGAGACTCTTGACCAAGCAACCTGTTTGTGCTTTAGATTTCTTATTTTTTTATGGCCATAATACCTGGCCTATTTTTCTCAAAAAATAGGTACTATGTCAAAGGATATTTATTGATTCTAATGTACATGTCCTTAAATTATCAAAGTGTTATACAAGTATAAGTCCTTTCTATAATTACTATTTTTGAAAGATTGAAATTATTAGTCTTATGACTGTATGCTGAAGTCTAAGACAAGAAGTTTATTAATAATTACTTTTCTCTTGGCAACTCCATCAGAGTTGTTGAGAAGTATTTACTAGTTTGTTTTCTTTCTTGCTGTTTAATACCCAGAAAGATTTGTGCAAGCTGAAAGATTCTCCCCTTTCGTATCTGATCCTTGGTTGACCAAGGAATAAGGTCAAACTTTTCCCTCCCAAGGCATCATTTTTCAGAAAAGTAAAACAAACAAACGAACAAAAAAATCCTGCAAGATAAGTAGACTGCTATAAGTCACCTTTACTGAATTGGTATCCTTCCACCTAAGCCCTATTTTTACCCATCTTCTCATGAACTTTACTCTTTGCAAGCAATTTCTCCCATCCCCCAAATCAAAAAAGGCTAATGTTACAGAGATTTTAATTGAAAATATTCAACCCAAAGTCAATTATTCTGCCTAAAACTGAAATGGGCCAATACAGCAATTAGTAGAAGGATGATACTTTTTGTCCTACTGAGAATTCCATAGGCATATTATAGTAGAGTTTTATATTCTGCTTTCAGGGAAGAAATAATATAAGATATGGGGGAAGGGAAAGAGAAAAAAGACATTGCCATTAAAATAAGTTCGTAGAACAAAACATCCTTCAGTGCTTCATTTAGCAAAATATGTCGTTTCAGAAGCACTTCCGAGTGAAAGTCAAATGTAAATTTTATACACTGACTATAAAGAATAAAACCTCCTCTGGGAAGAAATTTGCTCACCCATGAAAGGTAAGAAGCCTTCATCCCCAGCCCCAAATGCTAGATTAGTTGTGGATAAGTGATGGATTGAATCATTTCTGAGAAGGCTCCTTGCTCAGCCTTCAGCTTTGTCCCAATAGAGCCCTGCAAGACCATTTGTTTACTATACCTCATCCTTTAAGCCAAGGAGATTTTATCAGAGTTGTCTCTAGAATTCAATAATTTTATTTAATCCCCTTTATTTTATATCATTTCAAAGTTTTCATTGCCTGTAATTTCCAGTCCAGGCTGAGGGACATGAGTTCCTTTTTATCCTATGACCTGTGAACTTGGATCAGAAAACCAAACAGCAGTGGCTTCTTGAAGAACAGCAAGGCCTTCTGCAAAGCTGGTCTTGCTCCACTTCTGTGAATTGTGGTGCACTCAGGTTTATCACCTATGCCTCGAATCAAACTTGCTTAAAATTGCAGAGGCAAACTTTCAGAGACCCGTTAGCACATTGCAGGGCAGGATGAAGGGAAATGTCACCCTCCATCCCGTCCGCACTGTGCTGGGGAAATGAACCAACCTTAGACAGGCCCTTTCAATTCACAATTATACTGTTCCTCACCTTCCTGTCTCCCCTTCATATCAACTCATAAGTGGAAGTCTCTTTATTATGAAAGAAGGGTCAATGTTTCTTGCCTCTTCATTGCAAAAGAGGGAAGCCTCAGAATAAAACGAAGAGCAAAACAAAAAGAATTGAAAGAGACATAAACTGCCCTCATGGGTCTCATATGCTCTCCCTTTAATCTGTAAGATCATTTCAGCTTCTCTTCCTAACGAAAAGCTTAGCTCTGTGGCTCTCATATATTAGCTCATTGCAAAGTGACCTCTAAATCACTATTACTTAGAAACAAGGACCATATTTCCATTCATTTTATTGTTCCTATAGTCTACTTTCAGTGCCCTATTCTGCTATTTATTTTTAAAGGGCAGTATCTGTTTGCTAATAACCTCCCACCTGAATTTTTGTTTTATTTCTCTGACCTCTGTTAAAGAAAGAAAGTTTACAAGGAAACTGTAAAAGGATTTCTACCTTATATCCTAGGGGAAAGGTCAGTGTATGAATATAAGGAGTTCATTAATATCCTCCTATCTAAATAAAGCTTAGAATCCTACAACAATGGAAATGCAGTCAAAGCAATGGTCAATTCATGCAGAGGCATATCTAACCCTAATAACTTACAGCCATTTTCATTCTTCACAAATGCTTCTATTCCTATTACCCAGGAGACATGGTGTGTTTACTGAATTATTCAATTAGAACTGATTACCTCCAAAGTCAGTGTGATATAACTGTTGGGATAGCATCTATGTTTTTCAAATGACACCATATTTTTAAATTAGGTGGCCTAAGGCTTCCTTTTAGGAGTTAGATTCTTCCTTTCCTGAGTATTTATAAAAAGAAGGGCAAGTTGAAAGAAATGCAAACTCTGCTTTCACCGATAACAGCCAACTTAGAGGGCATAGAAGGACTGTAAACTCAGTTTCCTCGTTTCTTAAAATGAGATAACAGCTACATTTCAGGACTACAATGTTGATTAAATAATATTATTAATTAATGTGTTTTTTAGCCATATATTTTAACTTTAGCTAATTCATCAACATGATGTCTTTGGAAGAGTTCTTAGGAAAAGCCACCTGTCCCCAAATAATGTCTACACCTTATTTACCTCAATGCTTGAGTGTAATATACTTAATTATTAAAAACTGTTAATAACTTCTCTTGAATTAGTGTATGTGGTAAATTAACCCTATTGCTAGCCACAACGTTAGAGAATAAAGCCAATCTTCAGTAAGAATGGGAGAGGGGGCAATTAGCATGCTCTATCAAAAGACCCTCAGGGTAAGGTGCTTGGTCAGAGCTCTGGCATATGGAATACAGGGAGGGGGTGCTGGGTGGAGAGGGGCTCTTACTCTGGAACAGGCTCTACTCTAAGCACTTTACTGTGAGGTAGGTACTGTCATGCCCATTGTACAGATAAGGTAATGGAGACCCAGCATGACTTAGTCTGCTGTACAAGAGCAAAGATATTCATCTGGAGGAACTGGCTTTGGTGTCAAGCATCTGGGATTCAGAAGCCCTGATCATGCACTGTGCCTGCCACCTCTCCTCAGTGGATGAAGAGAGGAAAAGGAGTGAAGAGACACTGTGGCACATGCTACCTGGGGCCTCTTCTCGCCCAATATCTAGTCTCCCCTTTTTCTTTACTAGCAGAACCACAGATCTTATTTTGGAAAGCCCTGTGGAAATACTCATTGCCCCATACCTTAGGTGAACAGTTCTGGCGAAGGACATCTAAGCAAGAAACCTACTGAGTTTGCTTTCCGTAAAAGTTACTATTCTCCTGACAAAGAGATAGACTCAGCTGGCACTGGCTGTTTCTTTTTTTTTTTTTCCCTTCTCTCTGGCCGAAATGGAATTATCTACTGGGGAAGGTGGAAAAGCCCTACTGTGGCTAAAAGACTGACAGCTCCATGCTAAGAGGTAGAGGAAGCCTGCTGTCGTTCTGGAGCTTCCATATTAATCCTAGATTGTCCACTTTTGCACCTTTTAATATGAGAAAAGTAAACCCTTATTTGTTTGAGCTCCTGTGTCTGTCCCTTATGCTCAAATGCAATCTTAACACATAAGGAGATGTGCAAAAATAGAAGAAAGAAGCCAGCTTTTACAGAGAATGCCATTTTGCCCAAGTCTGGCACCATGTGGGAGTGGGTACACACACAACTCTATGCCCCATTCTTCCACTTCGCCCAGTTATGCTGCTTCCTGTGGCTGCAGTACCCGGACACGGCCCCACCCCTGCAGCAGTACAGCAGACATGGCTTAGCTAGGACACTGCAGTAGGGTTTGGCAAACTACAGCCTGCAAGACAAACCCAGTCTGTGGACTGTTTTTGCACAGAGTGTAAACTAATGATGTTTGTTGTTCCATTTTAACTGTTTTACAAACAAATAAAAACAAAGAAGAATATGCAACAGAGATGACATAAGCTCAGGGATCCTAAAATGTGTACTGTATGGTCTTATACAGAAAAAGTTTGCTGATCCTTGCAGAAGGACAGGACAGAGTAGAGTCAATATGAAAATTATTATAACAACTACAGTAAGTCCCCTGCATACGGCCAAGTTCCGTTCCGAGAGCGCATTGGTAAGTCCAATTTGTTCGTAAGTCCAATGAAGTTAGCCTAGGTACCCAACTAACACAATTGGCTATATAGTACTGTACTGTAATAGGTTTATAATATTTTTCACACAAATAATATGCAAAAATAAAGAAAACATCTTTAATCTCACAATACAATACCTTGAAAAGCACAGTACTATACAGTACAACAGCTGGCATACAGGGGCTGGCACTGAGTGAACAGGCAAGAAGAGTTACTGACTGGAGGAGGGAGAGGAGGTGGGAGAGGGTAGAGATGAAGGGTCATCAGCAATAGGAGATGGAGGGCAAGCTGCAGTGTCACTCACGCCTGACGTGGATGGCACAGGTTCTGGCTCCTTGCTGGATTCAATTCTATCTGCCCTTTTGAAAAAACAATCCAGGGATGTCTGGGTAGTAGCTCTTTTTTTCTCATCATGGATGACATGGTTGCACTGGATTGCATCCTGAACAGCTGTTGTAACCTTCGTGTATTGTTCTACGTTCCGGTCCTTTGCCTCAAAAACTAACAGTGCCTTATCGAATAAAGAAAATCCCCTTTCCATTTCCTGCATCGTGAATCTCTTTGGTTCTTCAGTTATTTCTTCTTCCTCCTGTATCTCTTGGTGTTTCTTAGCAGTACCAGCTACATGACCACTGCTTTTACGCTTGCTTCTGGACATCCTGGACTTGAAACAAAGATATTGTACTACTGTACTCTATACAGTACTGTACAGTATACAAAAGCACAACCACTTGTAGAGGATGCACTCACGTGACAGTGTATGCCAAACACGTGAACTAACTTATCGTGATTGGCCATGTGAATGCACATCCTCATCTTTGAAAGTTCACAACTTGAAGGTTTCCATGTAGGGGACTTACTGTATCCAGGTTGCAAATCTTACCCTCCTATAATGTCATTTTTATACTCTCCGGTTAGTCAAAGAGTCATCATATCCACAACATGATCTATAGCAGAAGGACTCTCTACATGATTTTCTGAAGGGGGGTAGTGGAGGGCAATAAGGAAGAAGGAGAAGGAGCAGAACAAATACCTTCCTGACTTCAAAGGAGGAATCTAATTTTAAGTATATAAACATCAGATTGCCAAAAAACATCACACGTCTGCTGCAACTCATTGTTGGAAAGGAAGTATCATTAAGCATTCAACAGAAAATCCTAGAAGGAATTATGTATTGAATACCTTGGAATAAAAGCACCTTTCAGGAAGACTTCCCTGTCACAGGGGGTACCAAGTTTTCATTCCACAGATAACGTTTCTACTATTCACTTTAATTCTCGTCATACAAAAGGCTAGACTTACAAATGAATTGAAAGCACTGAGTAGAAAGAGGGTGATTTTTCCTGATTTTCTCTTCTCATTGCCTCATAGGACCTAAAAGATGGTTAGCCATTTAGACACTTAACAAATTACTTCAAATAATGTAGCAAAATAAAGACTTTCATTTGTAATATAAGGCTAAAGAACCATTTCTCATATTCAACGGTAAGGAGAGAAATTATTAAATTTCTCTAATCTCATATTTTAGAAAACTCATCTCAACATGCAGTCAGCTTAGTGGTAAATCAACCCCATTCAAGACGGGTTTCTTTGGCCTTGGATTGCTGTTAGTGAAATCTCACTTCTGCCCCATAAATAGTAGAAAATACCCCTACAACCTGGGCTTAAACAAACACAGAAGAGAAAGAAAATATGTGCCTGTTAACCTCTCAGATCCCCAAATACCTCAATGTCATTTGATTTTCACTTCCTTTGTTTTTCTGTAGGCATGTTTATCTTCTAACGCATTTTTGTCATCAGCCTCTCACAAGTAAAGCTTTTCCTCCTCCTCGACAATATCCACTTTTTTCCCGTTAGAATTTTGTCATGGCAGAGCTTTCACAATGTCATAATAAATTCTATGCTATATTGGTCCTCTTATCATTTTAGAGGCTAAGTGGATTTAGGAAAAATAAGTGCATTGCATCAGCGGTTTTCATCTAATATTTTGTAGATACAACATACTTTGTCTTCAGATCAAATATGATAACATACTTTTGTTAATACACTGAGCACAAAATTATCCTTCTTAAGAATCAAGCTTCAAGGTTTTTGATTTCTAGTATTTATCTTTCACATTGAATGTATATACATTCATATAATTATAAAATTACGCAATTATTTTATGTAGATCAGCGATGACTGCATATGAATGTTATAAAACAACACATTACAAAGCACTATGCTTAGGGAAAATGGTAACTGTGAACATCTGGATTGAGAAATTTAAATTTGAAAAAGTCTGATTTTTCCATAAAGCTTTTTCTCTATGCTTGTCCAGATTTTAGTTAGTACTGAAACCACTTATCTGAAACAGGCTAATTAAATGTGGATCCAAATATGTTACTCAGATTAAACACCCAGGTTAAAAAAAAAATGAGTATTTTTCTTTCTTTGTTATGTTGCTACATTGATATAAGAATTTTTTTTTAGTGTTGCTCTTGAGGATATTCAGCAATTTCGATGCCCGAGAGTAGAATAAGAATGGCCAAAATGGGAAAACATTTTAAAACTGAACTCACCAAATTTTGTCGAGGAAAATAACTATATACTTAAAAACTGACAAAAATACCTTAAGGAGGTATGAGTTTCATTTTAAAAACTAGATAAGAAGAAAATCTATCTCTATTTCAATTAACCCACGTGCAATTCCTAATTTGAAGCTTCAGTCCGCCAAAGCCCCTAATCTGTGTGAATTGAAGGGCCTACCTTTTTCCCCCGAACACAAGGTGGTGTCTACCTTCTGGGCAAGATGGATACTCAAAACATTTTCAAACATTGTGGTTGAGACACTGACCATTAAGAACAGAAGCTCAATCAATCAGGGCAGATGCTGGCCAGCAAACACAAGTCTAGCTGACTGGTGTGGCCCTGCTTGGTATCGGCCACGTTCCTAGAAGCACAGAGCCGGCATGGGAGGGGGAGTGGAATACTGTCATCCACCCACTTTGGCATTCACTTTGGGGTCTCTTTCCTCTTTGGGTTTGAGTTTTGACCACCAAGGTCCTTGTGCCTCCTCTGTACCACAGATCCTCTCCAGCCTGATTCTCCCACTAATCCCCCTCCTGAGTACAAAGGGAGCATCATTTTTCTCTATTATTCAAAAGCATGAAGGGAACTCCTGCCTAGACAGACCACACAGCCTTTTCTTCTCAATCACTTTTGCACTGTGCCAGGTACAAGTTCCAAGGCATTTCTCCTTCAACCTGCCTTCCTACGTATGGATTCTGCAAATCTCTCTCATGTCTCTGTCATGTTTCCTAACAGGAATTTGATAGTAGGATCAGGGCAAAAATGCAAGACTCCAAAACTCAAAAATTTAACTTTTTAGTCCGATTATGCCATGGCGATCATCCCCTGCATCTAACGAGAAGAAAACTCATCTATGGCACTTAAATAGGGGAAGGCTTAAACAGTGTTAAGTCCCACTACTTATACAGGTGAAATGTAGTCCAACTACTTATATATTTCATGGGAGGGGTATTTTATGATTGTTGTCTTTTCACATTACTATACCATCTGCATCCATATGCAGAATTTTGAGATTCTTCTCCTTATTTTCCATTTTTAAACAACTTTGTTAAGGTATAATTCACCTACCATACAATTCACCCATTTAATATGCACAGTTCAATGTATTTAAATACATTAACAGAGTTGTGCAACCATCACTGCAATCTAATTTTAGAACACTTCATCACCTCCAAAGAGACCCCATACTCATTAGCAGACATTCCTCATTCTCCTCCACCCCACTGGCCACTGGCAACCACTTATCTACTTTCTGTCTCTATAGATTTGCCTATTGGGATGTTTCATATGAATGGAATCATAAAATATGTGGTCTCTTGTGCCTGGCTCCTTTTCCTTCACATAATATTTTCAAGATTTATCCATGTAGCATGTATAAGTACTTCAGTCTTTTTTTATTGTTAAATAATATTCCTTTGTATGGATTTATCAGATTTTATTTATCCACTGGAGTATTTTCCTATTAATATACTTTTTCCTCTTATCATGCCTAGAACCTTAGCTATGCTATAGGGGTCTCGTAAAGGTTTTCAGAATTAAACTGATGAAATTGGTGAAAATCAGAAATGTAGTAAACAACTACAACCTCTTACTATCGAAAAAGCGATCTGTTCAAACTGAAGAAAGGCAATTAATGCAAATATTCAAGTACCCATATGTTGAGAAACTTTAAAAACACGAGCAAACATGAAGAAAGTGAATAAGCATTGCTTCTGCTTTCTGTCACCAAGATTTTCATCAAAACTTATATTGGTTCCATCTATAATACTTATAAACAAGTAGATAAAAGTGGAAAATGGAACCAATAATTATTATCTCTACAATATCAAGCAATAAGAGTGGTGAATTTTTCTTTTTTCATGTTGATTTCACAGAACTATGTAGTTGCTTTGAGGATGATTCTGAGAAGCTGACATACCTGTTTGCGTGGGGAGTAAAAACTGATATTAGCTGTGCTAGAAAATATCAATATGAAAATTTAGGGGACTCTTCACACTCCTTACAACAGTGGGTATTTAAAAGAAAGTGTAGCAGATTTAGCTGTCGTCCTGTTATTATTCACAATTTTGATTTAGTGGTATTTTTCACATGGGCAAAACCCTTAATGGACTCCCAAGTTAGACACAGTGGTACAATTACAATTAGGACTCATGTGTATTAAGAGTTCTGAATCTGATATTATAAAGTCAAAGATCCTCACTGCATGGATGGATAAATGTAGTTTCTATCTTTCAGGTGCAAGAGAAAACATGTTCAATCATTTGTGTAGTGCCCTAGATATTAATAGAAATAATATGGGAGCTAAAGCTTGATTAGTTCATTATTCCTTCTATATGCTCCTCTGTCTCAAAACGTGTGAGATAAATTATTGGAGAGGACCTTATTCCCTCTCAGTGCTGTGTTTTCAAGGATTTTTTTCTCTTCAAGTAAATTTTTTTCTAGGAGTAACACAATCACATTGAAATAACCTTGCATTTTCTTCCCTTCATAAGTTAATTCACACGACAAAACTGCGTTTTACGCTCTCATTCACGTAGTCATTTTAAAGGACACACAAACAAAAGGTTTTAAGTTTTTAGGCTATTTGGGAAAAAAAGAATAAACGGAAACAGCAGTCATCTGTGAAAACAGCTGACATTTAGTTTCACATGTAAGGTAAATCCGAATGGCATGAGAACCTTTCTACTCACAGGTATCTAAAGATTCGTCTGAATCATCAGGGCAGTCTGGGTCCCCATCACACAGCCAGCGCTGGGAGACACAAGTCACATGATCGTGGCAAAGAAATTCACCAGGATCACACAACTGCTGATCTGAAAATGAAAATGTTTCAAAATAAAATATGAATGATCTGAACATGAACACAAGAGCAGTACAAAGATGAAATGTGAGAAGGCAATGCATAAAAGGTCTATGAATGTGGTCCACATTTTCTGTTCGGCAACAAAGCTAAACCGATTATTTTTCTTATTTTTATCCACTCAGCTCAAGCACTCAATTCTGAGAGACTTAACTTTGTTGTGGTCTCACACAATCTATCCTGAAAATAGTTAAGAATTCTATTTGTGTTTAGGACTAGAGGCTTCCTCAGATAAGGCATATAGCTATCCCAGCAAGCAGGTTTTATAGAAGGTGTTGATCCAAAGCAGAAGCTCTTGAGCAGAAAAATTTTAGTTTCCTCCTCTGCTCCAAGACAATGAAAAATCAGCAATAAAAATTAAACCTTGTACGTAAACTCCATCTCTTAGTATTTAGTTCTTAACTATCCAACCTTATGCTAGAGCTTCATGCCTTTACATCTGTTAGATACCCAATATCGTAATATATTTTTCACTACAACTTTCCAATTGACAGTTTCTGCTACTGGACAGTGAGAGTGATAGTAAAATCCCATAAAGCTTTGTTCTAACTCAGGTTTCTACATTTGATTGTATTCAAAAAGTCCATTATTTTCCTTCCATTGTTTCAGAATATTTAGGATCTGTTGCCTTTCCTCAGGTCCTAGTAAACTCATCAGATGTTGTTTTTTGCAATATTCTTACTTATGCCCTATAAGTCCATTCAACAAAATATTTCTTTTTTAAAAGTATTTAAAAACATGTCTGAAATAGAAATGTTTCTTACAATTGATGACCTCGGAGTGTGAAAGAGTGTTAGGAGTGTTAGACATTTGATATCACTCATTTTTTGTTATGTATATACAGGAATGATCCAACATCAAAGAAATCCATCAGTAAATATGTCTTTCAGTATATACCAAATGCATATTCTAAGTGATACAAAAGCATTACACCATAGCTTAATTGGCCTTTTTCGCCTAGCAATCTACAAAATGATGGCACATCCTCCACTTAATCATTTGATAAGATATAGTATGTCTTTCCTTTCTCTCCCTCAACCTCTTCCCCTGACCCCAAAATAACTTAAAACAAATATACTTTACAAACACACAAACACATCCAGACACACACAAACACACATCTTTAATCTATAATTAACTCTTCCTACTCGCACACTATGATATTTTCTGAAAATTCATATATTTTACCTTATTATACACTGTCAATACCACACTCATTACCACTGCTATCATAATTATTGTTGTTTTTTTTCACATTAGGTTATTTGTGCATACTTTGAATTTGGCCTTAGAGTTGGTGCTATAGAATCAAAGATGTATAAGTCTCAGTCTTTGTCTTGAAAGATTCAGTCAGACTACTTACACCAACAGATCCCAAAGAAAAAAGTACATCGTATACCAAAAGTTGCCAAATAAGTGATTTAGAAAATAACTGCTAAAAGGAGAGATCACAGGTAGAGATAGATGGATACCAATACAAAGAAAAGTCTGGGGATATAAGCATGATTTTAAACGTGGGTAGGCTATGGATAAATGGAGAGTAAATATAGGACATTTCAGACAAGAGGTAGAGTAATAAAAATTGTTAAGGCAGTAATTATTGAAATGCATTTGAGACAAATGTTTTATACTGAAGTTGAAATGACATTCAGGTTATAAGATCCATCTAGGTTTTTCTCCACCAAACATTATGTGTGATATTTATAAGTATGTCCTGGTGTTAGAGGAAAGGGACTTAAATTCTGCTTTAGACAGTCATGTAACCTTTGTAGTTAATGTAGGGAAAGAGCACATGAGAAATTTCAAATTATTTTTGCTTATAGACAGAGACTATATGATTTATTACCAAACAGGGAGAGTTCTGAAGGTGAAGGAAGACATTAATAATTACACTGGGGCAACAAGTATAAACCAAGTCTATTCCAGAAAAATCAGAATGACTGCTCATTGTACCTATAGCTAGTCTGCATTTGATCTATGATTTTGAGATGCTAGGTTTTCTCTTCCTTCATTCCTCCCAAACTATAACCAATTGCTATAAGAAAAGGGGAAAAGAGATGGTGCCTTGCTAAATGCCACTGTATAGTGTCTGTCTCAGTAAATAATCAACAAGTATTTGTTGAAGTATAAAGAAATAAAAAGGGCCAACAGAACAATTTATAGTGCTGAAAAATAGTGTCTCAAAAACATAGGTCAGGGACTTCCCTAGTGGTGCAGTGGTTAAGAATCCGCCTCCCAATGCAAAGGACACGGTTTAGAGCCCTGGTCCAGGAAGATCCCACATGCCATGGAGCAACTAAGCCCGTGTGCCACAACTACTGAACCTGCACTCTAGAGTCTGCAAGCCACAACTACTGAAGACCACACACCTAGACCCCATGCTCCACAACAAGAGAAGCCGCTGCAATGAGAAGCCCACGCATGGCAACAAAGAGTAGCCCCTGCTCTCTGCATCTAGAGAAAGCCCGAGTGCAGCAACAAAGACCCAATGCAGCCAAAAGAAAAAAAAAAAAAATAGGTCAGGGTTAGTAATGAAGAACCTCGAGTACCACAGGAAGCACTTTGTAGATAATTTGAAGCCATGGACAATTACTTAAGAAATGGTATTCACGTTAAAATAAACTGCAAAGTCACCTGTGAGGAGACTACTGCAATTGTCTAGAGAAAAGTTTAAGATGATTGGGGTAAAGTAGTGGGGACTAAAATGGAGACTGTGCTCCAAATGATCTAATATAAGAGTTAGGAATTAGTGACTAAATAGTTGAAAGACTCAAATATGCCTCCAAGTAAATAGCCTCAAATATTGATTAGATGGTGTCTCAAAACCACGATAGGACATAGAGATGGGGAAAAAAAAAGAAGATATTGTACATGTGAGTGTAAATGTGTATGTGACCCTTGTCATGGGGGCAGTGGAATAATAATAGTAGGAATAATTAGTATTTTTATAGTGCTCTGCAGTTCAAAACGCAGTTCCACCCCTGATATCTTAATTTGTTCATTCATTTATTTATTCAACAAATATCACTGAGCTTCTACTATGTTCTAGGGACTGAGGATACAATAGTGAGGAAAACAAAGCAGAATCCCCTGCCATCATAGAGCTTACGTTACAGTGGAGGATAGAAACAGAAACAAAATAAACACGAGTTAACTGCAAAGTATATTAGAAGATAAACACTATGGAGAGATGGGGATTAAGGGTTGGAGACCAGGGCCAGGGGGTGGACATACAATTTTAAATAAGGTGGTCAGAGAACGTGTCACAGAGAATGTGACATTTAATAAAGGCTTATAGAAGGTGAGAGTGACATCCGTTTGAATAAAAGGTCATGTGCTAAGAACCTCTGGCAATATTCCATTTTATATATGTACCACGTCTTCTTTACCATTTATCTGTCAATCCATTTAGGTTGCTTCCATGTCCAGGCTATTTTAACTGGTGCTGCAATGAACATTGGGGTGCATGTATCTTTTCAAATTATGGTTTTCTCTGGATATATGCCCAGGAGTAGGATTGCTGGATCATATGGTAGCTCTATTTTTAGTTTTTAAAGGAAACTCCATACTGTTCTCCATAGTGGCTGCACCAATTTACATTCCCACCAATGTAGGAGGGTTCCCCTTTCTCCACACCCTCTCCATCATTTATACAATGGAATATTACTCGGCAACAAAAAGGAATGAAATAATGCCATTTGCAACAACATGGAGGGACGTAGAGATTATCACACTGAGTGAAGTAAGTCAGACAGAGAAAAACAAATATCATATGATATCACATATGTGGAATCTAAAAAAATGGTACAAGTGAACTTACTTACAAAACAGAAACAGAGTCACAGATGTAGAAAACAAACTTATGGCTACCAAGGGCGAAAGTGGGGGGGGGATAAATTGGGAGATGGGGATTGACATATATACACTAGTATATAAAAAATAGATAACTAAAAGGACCTACTGTATAGTGCAGGGAACTCTACTCAGTACTCTATAATGACCTATATGGGAAAAAAATCTACAAAAATAGTGGATATATGTATATGTATAACTGATTCACTTTGCTGTACGCCTGAAACTAACACAACATTGTAAATCAACTATACTCCAATAAAAATTAATTAAAAAAGAAAGAACCGGTGGCAAGAGGGAGCCCAGCAAATTTAAGGAACACTAAGGAAGTCTGCATGGCTGGAAAAAACGTGAAAGTGGAAGAATTGAGGTCAGGGAATCAAGGAATATGGTGTAGAGGTTGGCAGATGAAGATTCTAGTTTTACTAAAAATCAAGATGGGAAACCACTGGAATGTTCTGAGTAGAGACACACAATCTAACTGACTTTCTTTTTTAAAGGATCACTCCAGGTACTGTGTAGAAAATAGAGTGCAGTGAAGTGAAGGTAGAAATAGGGACGTCAACGAGGATGTAATTGCAATAATGCGGGTGAAAGGGAGTAGTTGTGCGAATACATGTGTTGGTGAGGTGGAGTTTCAAGACTATTTGATAAGGAAACAAGTCAGATATCTTTCTACCATCTCATTAAATGTCAGGATCTTACACTCAGATCTCTGACCTCAAAAGTATGACTTTGCAACAGTTTTTTTGAAATATACTGACTATGAGGTGCTTGGGAGACTTCCAAGAATAAATATGCAATAGACAGTAACACATTGAAGTCTGAAATTCAGGAGAAACATCAAAACTGAAAACACAGGAAAGAACTGGAGCTGTAAGAAGACAGTGAAAAGGGGCTTCCCTCGTGGCACAGTGGTTGAGAGTCCGCCTGCCGATGCAGGGGACACGGGTTCGTGCCCCGGTCCGGGAAGATCCCACATGCCGCAGAGCGGCTGGGCCCGTGAGCCATGGCCACTGAGCCTGCGTGTCCGGAGCCTGTGCTCTGCAACGGGAGAGGCCACAACAGTGAGAGGTCCGCGTACCGGAAAAAAAAAAAAAAAAAAAAAAAAAAAAGAAGACAGTGAAAAGCATAGGAATAGATTTAGATGAAATTAAAGTGAGGTGGGGGAAGAGGGAAAGACAGAGACAGAGACAGGGAGAGAAAGGCAGCAAAGTAAGAGTAGGTCAGGCAAGGAGACAGAGGAGACAGAAAGTTTAGCCAGAGATACAAGAGAATAAGGTCAAGGGGAAAGAGGATGCACTAAAATCACGAAAAATTTTAAGAATGGATTGAGGAAGGGGGTCACCAGTGACCAAGTTCAAGTATGATAAATTTTAATAAGATAGGGTAGACTTGTAGGCTAAGGGAAAGGTGCCACTGAAGGAAGAGAGACTGGAGGCTCCAAAAGGATAGGAAAGTGCAGCAGTTTCCCAAGAACTCACAGGGCTGGAAGTAAAACCTAAACAACAGTAGGAGCACTTGCCCTGAGGAAGAAAGGATAGAAAAATGAGACAGATAAATCATTAGCTGGTAGGGAAGAAGGTTAAGGTATCCTTACCTGGTTGTGATTCCTCAAAGAACTGAAAAGCAAGATTAGTTTTCGTAATTTGAAGAAGGTAGACTTGGAAAGAGTAGTAAAGATTTAGAATGAGTAGAAAATTGAAAAGGAAGTCAACTAGAAATCTGTGAAAGGATTTCTTTCTAACAGCAATGAGAATACAATTAAGGTTGAAAACTATATATTTGACAGTTGATTTCTTTTCTATGAATGCCCAAATGTTCACCTGCATTGAGCCATAGATATAGAATAATTCCTTGAGAAAATCCCAGAAGAAAGTCCCTTGGGAAAACATGCAAACCACCCATCCTCAACATATATGCACGTGTATATAGACACATACACAAAACCATCATGATTCAAAACAACTTTTCTTTTTTCAGGAGTGAGACATACTTAAGGGGATTTACCTAATGAGCCTATATTATCAGCTTGCTAAGCAAGCTCCAACCTTTAAAAGGAGTTTGCATAGTTGCAATTTTGAGGACAGTTTTATATTATCCCTCTAGGAAATAGCAGTTAAAAATAGCTTGCTACAACCCACCTATTTATTTTTCACCTTGATACTCCATTTCAGGGTCTGTTTCTAAAAGCATTGATTATAGGATTAAAATAAATGAATTTTCAGTATTTCAAGGTGATTATTTTAAAATACATACACTGGATTGAGTTCCTTGAATCAGAAGCTAAATATGTTATGTCTATGTGTATTTTCCATTTATCCTATTTAATGCTTCAAGCTACACTTCTGAGATAGCCAAACTAATCTTATTTTAAATGTCTTCCTATTGTATGAAACACAATATTATACACTGTAATTAAAACAAGAAGCTTATGAGAATGTGCAGGAAGTTTCGCTTACATCCCTAAGGAAGAAGATCAAAGCTAGCACTGACAGACCTTCAGGATAGCAGATGACTAAAATGTGGAGATCACCTTCTTCCCCACAAATACATCAGAAATACATCTACATGTGGAACAACTCCTACAGAACACCTACTGAACGCTGGCAGAAGACCTCAGACCTCCCAAAAGGCAAGAAACTCCCCATGTACCTGGGTAGAGCAAAAGAAAAAACAGAGACAAAAGACTAAGGACGGGACCTGCTCCAGTGGGAGGGAGCTGTGAAGGAGGAAAGGTTTCCACACACTAGGAAGCCCCTTCACTGGTGGAGACTGGGGGTGGTGGGGGGGGGAAGCTGCGGAGCCACGGAGGAGAGCACAGCAACAGGGGTGTGGAGGGCAAAGCGGAGAGATTCCTGCACAGAAGATCAGTGCCGACCAGCACTCACCAGCCCGAGAGGCTTGTCTGCTCACCCGCCGGGACGGGCGGGGCTGGGAGTTGAGGCTCGGGCTTCGGTTGGAGCGCAGGGAGAGGACTGGGGTGGGCAGCGTGAACACAGCCTGAAGGGGACTAGTGCACCACAGCTAGCGGGAAGTGTGTCCAGGAAAAGGTCTGGAGCAGCCGAAGAGGCAAGAGACTTTTTCTTCCCTCTTTGTTTCCTGGTGCGCGAGGCGATGGGATTAGGGGCACCTCTTAAAGGAGCTTCAGAGACCTGCGTGAGCCGCGGCTATCAGCGTGGACCACAGAGACAGGCATGAGACGCTCAGGCTGCTACTGCAGCCACCAAGAAGCCTGTGTGCAAGCACAGGTCACTATCCACACCTCCACTCCCAGGACCCTGTGCAGCCCGCCACTGCCAGGGTCCCATGATCCAGAGACAACTTCCCCAGGAGAACGCGTGGCGCGCCTCAGGCTGGTGCTATGCCATGCTGGCCTCTGACGCTGCAGGCTCGCCCTGCATCCGTACTCCTCCCTCCCCCAGCCTGAGTGAGCCAGAGCCTCCGAATCAGCTGCTCCTTTAACCCGTCCTGTCTGAGCGAAGAACAGACGCCCTCAGGCAACCTACACGCAGAGGCGGGGCCCAATCCAAAGCTGAAGCCCAGGAGCTGTGTGAACAAAGAAGCGAAATCTCTGCCAGCAGCCTCAGGTGCAGAGGATTAAATCTCCATAATCAACTTGATGTACCCTGCCTGCATCTCTGGAATACCTGAATAGACAACGAATCATCCCAAAATTGAGGCGGTGGACTTTGGGAGCAACAGTAGACATGGGGTTTGCTTTCTTCATCTAATTTGTTTCTGGTTTTATGTTTATCTTAGTTTAGTATTTAGACTTTATGATTATTGGTAAATTTGTTTATTGATTTGGTTGCTCTCTTCCTTTTCTTTTAATATATACATATATTTTTTTTTCCTTTTTCTCTTTTTGTGAGTGTGTATGTGTATGCTTCTTTGTGTGATTTTGTCTGTATAGCTTTGCTTTTACCATTTGTCCTCGGGTTCTGTCTGTATTTTTGTTTTTTGTTTTTAGTATAGTTTTTAGCACTTGTTATCATTGGTGGATTTGTTTTTTGGTTCGGTTGCTCTCTTCTTTCTTTTTTTTTTATTACTTCTTAATTTTTAAAATTTTCAATAATTTTATTTATTTTTATTTTAATAACTTAATTTTCTTTTTTTCTTTCTTTTTTCTCCCTTTTCTTTTGAGCCATGCAGCTGAACAGGGTCTTCGTGCTCCAGGCAGGTGTCACACCTGTGTCTCTGAGGTGGGAGAGCCAAGGTCAGGACATTGATCCACCAGAGACCTCCCGGCTCCACATAATATCAAACAGCAAAAGCTGTCCCAGAGATCTGCATCTCAATGCTAAGACTCAGATCCACTCAATGACCAGCAAGCTACAGTGCTGGACACTCTATGCCAAACAACTAGAAAGACAGGAACACAACCCCACCCATAGCATAGAGCCTGCCTAAAATCATAATAAGGTCACAGAAACCCCAAAACACACCACCAGGCATGGTCCTGCCCACCAGAAAGACAAGATTCAGCCTCATCCACCAGAACACAGGTACCAGTCCACCCCACCAGGAAGCCTACACAACCCACTGAAACACCCTTAGCCACTGGGGGCAGACACCAAAAGCAATGGGAACTATGAACCTGCAGCCTGCGAGAAGGAAATACCAAATACAGTAAGTGAAGTGAAATGAGAAGACAGAGAAACACACTGCAGATGAAGGAGCAAGGTAAAAACCCAGCAGACCAAACAAATAAAGAGGAAATACACAGTCTAACTGAAAAAGAATTCAGAGTAATGATAGTAAAGATGATCCAAAAACCTGGAAATACAATGGAGAAAAAAAAAAAAGTTTAACAAGGACCTAGAAGAACTAAAGAACAAACAAACAATGACAAACAACACAATAAATGAAATTAAAAATTCTCTAGAAGGAATCAATAGCAGAATAACTGAGGCAGAAAAACGGATAAGTGACCTGGATGATAAAATAGTGGAAATAACTACTGCAGAGCAGAATAAAGAAAAAAGAATGAAAAGAATTGAGAACAGTCTCACAGACCTCTGGGACAACACTGAATGCACCAACATTCGAATTATAGGGGTTGCAGAAAAAGAAGAGCAAAAGAAAGGGACTGAGAAAATATTTGAAGACATTTTATTTGAAAACTTCCCTAATATGGGAAAGGATATAGTCCAACAAGTCCAGGAATCACAGAGAGTCCCATACAGGATGAATCCAAGGAGAAACACACCAGACACATAGTAATCAAACTATCAAAAATTAAATACAAATGAAAATATTAAAAGCAGCAAGAAAAAAAAAATAACATACAAAGGAATCCCCATAAGGTTAACAGCTGATATTTCAGCAGAAACTCTGCAAGCCAGAAGGGAGTGGCAGGACGTATTTAAAGTGATGAAAGGGAAAATACTACAACCAGGATTACTCTACCCAGCAAGGATCTCTTTCAGATTTGATGGAGAAATTAAAACCTTTACAGACAAGAAAAAGCTAAGAGAATTCTTAACCAGCTTTACAAAACCAGCTTTAAAAAAAATGCTAAAGGAACTTCTCTAGGAATGAAACACAAGAGAAGGAAAAGAGCTACAATAACAAACCAAAAACAATTAAGAAAATGGTAATAGGAACATACATATCGATAACTACCTTAAATGTAAATGAATTAAATGCCCAACCAAAAGACACAGACTGGCTAAATGGATACAAAAAGAAGACCCGTATATATGCTGTCTACTTCAGACGTAGGGACACATACAGACTGAAAGTGAGGGGATGGAAAAAGATATTCCATACAAATGGAAATCAAGAGAAAGCTGGAGTAGCAATTCTCATATCAGACAAAATAGATTTTAAAATAAAGACTATTACAAGAGACAAAGGAGAATACTACATAATGATCAAGAGATCAATCCAAGAAGAAGATATAACAATTGTAAATATGTATGCACCCAACATAGGAGCACTGAAATATATAAGGCAAATGCTAACAACCATAAAAGAGGAAGTCGACAGTAACACAATTATAGTAGAAGACTTTAACACCCCACTCTCACCAATGGACAGAACATCCAAAATGAAAATAAATAAGGAAGCACAAGCTTTAAATGATACATTGAACAAAATGCACTTAATTGATATTTATAGGATATTCCATCCAAAAACAACAGAATACACTTTCTTCTCAAGTGCTCATGGAACAATCTCCAGGATAGAACATATCTTGGGTCACAAATCAGGCCTTGCTAAATTTAAGAATATTGAAATCATATCAAGTATCTTTTCTGACCACAGCGCTATGAGACTAGATGTCAATTACAGGAAAAAGTCTGTAAAAAGTACAAACACATGGAGGCTAAACAATATGCTACAAAATAATGAAGAGATCACAAAGGAAATCAAAGAGCAAGTTAAAAAATACCTAGAAAAAAAATGACAATGAAAACTCGACAACCCAAAACCTATGGGATGCAGCAAAAGCAGTTTTAAGAGGGAAGTTTATAGCAATACAATCCTACCTCAAGAAACAAGAAACATCTCAAATAAAATACCTAAGCTTACACCTAAAGCAATTAGAGAAGGAAGAACAAAAAACTCGAAAGTTAGCAGAAGGAAAGAGATCAGATCAAAAAGAAATGAAAAATAAATGAATAACACAATAACAAAGATCAATAAAGCTATAAGCTGGTTCTTTGAAAACATAAACAAAATTGAAAAACCATTAACCAGACTCACTAAGAAAAAAAGGGAGAAGACTCAAATCAATAGAATTAGAAATGAAAAAGGAGAAGTAACAAGTGACACTGTAGAAATACAAAGGATCATGAGAGATTACTACAAGCAACTACATGCCAATAAAACGGAAAACATGGGAAAAATGGACAAATCCTTAGAAAAGCACAACCTTCCAAGACTGAACCAGAATAAATAGAAAATATAAACAGACCAATCACAAGCACTGAAATTAAGACTGTGATTAAAAATCTTCCAACAAACAAAAGCCCAGGACCAGATGGCTTCACAGGCAAATTCTATCAAACATTTAGAGAAGAGCTAACACCTATCCTTCTCAAAGTCTTCCAAAATACAGCAAAGGAAGGAAAACTCCCAAACTGATTCTACGAGGCCACCATCACCCTGATACCAAAACCAAACAAAGATGCCACAAAGAAAGAAAACTACAGGCCAATATCACTGATGAACATAGATGCAAAAATCCTCAACAAAATACTAGCAAAGAGAATCCAACAGCGCATTAAAAGGATCATACACCATGACCAAGTGGGGTTTATCTCAGGAATGCAAGGATTCTTCAGTGTAGGCAAATCAGTCAATGTGATACACCATATTAACAAATTGAAGGAGAAAAACTATATGATCATCTCAATAGATGCAGAAAAAGCTTTTGACAAAATTCAACACCCATTTATGATAAAAACCCTCCAGAAAGTAGGCATAGAGGGAACTTACCTCAACATAATAAAGGCCATATATGACAAACCCACAGCCAACATCGTTCTCAATGGTGAAAAACTGAAACCATTTCCACTAAGATCAAGAACAAGACAAGGATGTCCATTTTCACCACTATTATTCAACATAGTTTTTGAAGTTTTAGCCACAGCAATCAGAGAAGAAAAAGAAATAAAAGGAATCCAAATTGGAAAAGAAGAATTAAAGCTGTCACTGTTTGCACATGACATGATACTATACAAAGAGAATTCTAAAGATGCTACCAGAAAACTACTAGAGCTAATGAATGAATTTGGTAAAGTAGCAAGATACAAAACTAATGCACAGAAATCTCTTGCATTCCTATACACTAATGATGAAAAATCTGAAAGAGAAATTAAGGAAACACTCCCACTTACCATTGCAACAAAAAGAATAAAATACCTAGGAATAAACCTACCAAGGGAGACAAAGGACCTGTATGCAGAAAACTCTAAGACACTGATGAAAGAATTTAAAGATGATACCAACAGATGGAGAGATATACCATGTTCTTGGATTGGAAGAATCAACATTGTGAAAATGATTATACCACCCAAAGCAATCTACAGATTCAATGCAATCCCTATCAAACTACCAATGGCATTTTTCACAGAACTAGAACAAAAAATTTCAAAATGTGTATGGAAACAAAAAAGACCCCGAACAGCCAAAGCAATCTTGAGAAACGAAAACGGAGATTGAGGAATCAGGCTCCTGGACTTCAGACTATACTACAAAGCTACAGTAATCAAGACTGTATGGTACTGGCACAGAAAAAGAAATATAGATCAATGGAACAGAATAGAAAGCCCAGAGATAAACCCACGCACTTATGGTCACCTTATTTTTGATAAAGGAGGTAAAATATACAATGGAGAAAAGATAGTCTCTTCAGTAAGTGGTGCTGGGAAAACTGGACAGCTACCTGTAAAAGAATGAAATTAGAACACTCCCTAACACCATACACAAAAATAAACTCCAATTGGGTTCAAGACCTAAATGTAATGCCAGATGCTATAAAACTCTTAGAGGAAAACATAGGCAGAACACTCTACGACATAAATCACAGCAAGATCCTTTTTGACTCACCTCTTAGAGAAATGGAAATAAAAACAAAAATAAACAAATGGGACATAAACAACCCTCAGAATGGGAGAAAATATTTGCAAATGAAGCAACTGACCAAGGATTAATCTCCAAAATTTACAAGCAGCTCAATATCAAAAAAGCAAACAACCCAATCCAAAAATGGGCAGAAGACTTAAATAGACATTTCTCCAAAGAAGATATACAGATTGCCAACAAACACATAAAAGGATGCTCAACATCACTAATCATTAGAGAAATGCAAATCAAAATTACAATGAGGTATCACCTCACACCAGTCAGAATGGCCATCATCAAAGAAAGCTACAAACAGTAAATGCTGGAGAGGGTGTGCAGTAAAGGGAACCCTCTTGCGTTGTTGGTGGGAATGTGAATTAGTACAGCCACTATGGAGAACATTATGGAGTTTCATTAAAAAACTAAAAATAGAACTACCATAGGACCCAGCAATTCCACTACTGGGCATATACCCTGAGAAAACCATAATTCCAAAAGAGCCACATACCACAATGCATTGCATCTCTATTTACAATAGCCAGGACATGGAAGCCACCTAAGTGTCCATCAACAGATGAATGGATAAAGAAGCTGTGACATATATATGCAATGGAATAATACTCAGACATAAAAAAGAAACGAAATTGAGTTATTTGTAGTGAGGTGGATGGACCTAGAGTCTGTCATACAGTTAAGTAAGTAAGAAAGGGAAATACAAATACCATATGCTAACACATATATATGGAATCTAAAAAAAAAAAAATTGTTATGAAGAACCTAGGGGTAGGATAGGAATAAAGATACAGACGTAGAGAATGGACTTGAGGACACAGGGATGGGGAAGGGTAAGTTAGAACAAAGTGAGAGAGTGACATAAACATACATACACTACCAAATGTAAAACAGATGGCTAGTGGGAAGCAGCCGCATACCACAGGGAGATCAGCTCAGTGCTTTGTGACCATCTAGAGGGGTGGAATAGGGAGAGTGGGAGGGAGATGCAAGAGGGAGGAGATATGGTGATATATGTATAGCTGATTCACTTTTTTATAAAGCAGAAACTAACACACCATTGTAAAGCAATTTTACTTCAATAAAGATGTTAAAAAACAAAAGAAAACATAATGGCCATTTTTTTGTGAATATGCCATGACTGAAGTAAAATTATATTGGCCCTTTGTTAGGTACAAAGTCTATATGTTTATATAACTTATATAATGATAACATATAAGTCTATATGTTATCATTATATAATCACATATTCAATACCCTTAAATATTTTTTGTCTATTTAATCTCTTGACTACGAAGTCTGTTTAAATCTCTACCATGAAAGTGGAATAGTCCATTTCTACTTGTCTTTTGGACACTTGCTTCCTGTATATCTCAAAGATATATTGTTAAGTTATGATACATTAATATATTGATATAAGATATATTGTTATATGATATATCACTATGATATACTGATATGTTGTTCATGGTAATGGTTGTTAAATCTTATCGGCAAATTGTAACTCTATCAAATAAAATAATTATCTTTTTGTCTTAAAAAAAGAAAGCTAGTACTGTGTCTATCTCTTTATAATAGACTCTTGCAACCAAAAGACATAAAAAGATTAGGACAACCATAACCTATAGAGTTTAGTGAGTTTGGATTCATCCTGGCATGAGAAAAGCTTAGTATAATAATCCTGCTACACATAAATGAAAACATCTAATTACTTATCTTAATAAAGATGTATAATAATATTTTTGGAGTTTGGATGTAAATGGCCTTAGCTGAAAGATTTTATATACATGAGATGCCACATATTAGCTAATTTATGTTTTCTCATTTTAACATCATGATGAACTGCTAATTTCAATCTTTCTAAAAAACAAGAACTATCAAAGTCAAATACTAAAACTATTATTTATCAATAGGGGTCTACTGAACAACTCTGTAGCCTCTAGTTCCTTGAGTATTTCATCATAATTATTTTATAATATTGTTATGTCATTTCCCTTAAAAGTTGACTTGCTATTTAAATACTAATGAGAACATGAGTTTACCAACAAATTGTGTACTGAATGCATAACAGGGCGCCATATGGGAACATTTAAAGGACATATACATGATGAACTATGGTAGCTAATTAAAAATTAAAGATAAAAGAAGGGTAATACCCACTCAACTGCTGAATTACTGAGAAGTCTTATTCTTCTAGTTAAGTTAAATAATAAATAGGTACAACCTCTTGCACAAGCTAAGTATGAGGGAAATGCTCTGAGTTAGGTTTTCAGAACTTTGTTAATATGAAAAATATTTATATATTATATCTATATCTCATTGCTAACTTAAACATAGGATGGTTAATAATATACCATTCATAATTATTAAGAGAGAAATATAGTTATATATATTTTTCATGTAACAGGCAATGAATTACCAGGAGAACAGAATTCTTGTAGAGACCTATAGAATGTATTACTTGTTCAACTTCAAATTTTGATAAAGCTCATGTAAAATTAAATAAATTATATTAGTTATCAAGAATCAGGAAGCACCTTAATTTTTTTCCTTTATATTCACCTACTCCAGAAAAATATGCAAACGTAAATTAAGAATAAATTCTCAGAATTCCATTTAACTTGTCCTTTACAATATGTTTAAAGGATTTCTTCTCCTCTCCAATGTTTTTTCTACTCTCCTTTCACCATTCAACATACATTTTTAGCTCTCCATACTGTTCTATTCACTTTCTCTAAATACATCAGTTTCTGTATCTTCGTATTTATTTTATGTGTTTATTCCATTGATTGGAATGCCCTTTTCCATGTAACAAAATTCTAGTCCTGCTCTAGAGTCCAAAGATGTTTTACCTTCTTTAATGAAAACTTTCATAACGAACTTTTTCTTCCTTCATCACCGATTCCACAACACTCCACTCAAACCACCAAAAAGATCCTATTATGTTTTGCTTTAGTATTGTAGCTACTGGGTGATGAGCTCCTGGAAGGCAGAGGGTTCTTAGACTTCACATTTTCCATAACAAGGTGATTTTAATGGAAAAAAATCAAATTTTCTATAAAGAACTATACATTACTTTTAGAAAGAGAGGGGGGAAAGAAAAACCAAAGCAATACTAGTGGTTTTTCTTTTATTATCAAAATGATAAATAGCTTTATTTACTTAACCACAAAAATAAAGCTAAGTTTCCCCATGCTTAAAATAAAATACCCTGAACAGCAAAGATTATACCATATAAAGTTAAAGCATCCATGAAAACTAAAAATCAAACTTGAGAGAGATTCTATGTTATCCTCCAGAGCCTCTTAAAGACTATACTGAAAATTACACTTTTTACGATAGCTGGTTGTACAAAGGTAACTTAGACAAATATGTTAACAATAGTTTTTTTAAATGATAATTCCTTTAGGAATATCATTATTTTAAGTGTAAGATAAAGTGAAACTCACCATGTTAAGTCCGTGCTTAATAAAAATACAAAAATAGATTTGGATTATACACATTTGGAGAGATTGGTAGAGGGAAGGTAGGTCAAAAAGGGTCACACCTGGTAGTTTCATTTTGGCAAGAAAATATATCTCCTTCACAAAATTTGTGGTTGATTGAAAAATAAACCTTATTATATACAATAAGGTTATAATTCATGGTATCATTTATTTATGCTAAGTCCATCCTTAAAAATCTTCCCAGGCCTATATCAGAGCGTCAGTTAATAATGAAGAGTATCCATATTTCAATGATAACATGGTTTTTAACTAATAATTCCCATTGTCATGCTGAGTCGCTACTGATAATTTAGAAACATAATTACTCTTACTAAATATATATGTGCACACACATTCACACAATGTGTACACATGTTCTTGTATAAACTTAGCATACAGCTCCACCAGGAACTCTGTTATCCCTGAAGCTGAGACTCATTAAGAGAGGCTAATCAAATTCCTGAATAAGAGCCCAGCGGTAGGCTGAATAAAGGTACTCCAAGGATGTTCACATCCTAATTTCCAGAGCCTCTGAATGTGTCACCTTACTATATGACAACTGTGATTAAGAATCTTGAGGTGGAGAGACCATCCTAGATTATACAAGTGAACTCAATGAAACAGCAAGATGTGGTACACATATGCAATGGAATATTACTCAGCCATAAAAAGAATGAAATAATGCCATTTGGAGCAACATGGATGGACCAAAAGATTGTCACACTAAGTGAAGTCAGTCAGAGAAAGACAAATATCATATGCTATCACTTATATGTGGGATCTAAAAAAATCGTATAAATGAACTTATTTACAACACAGAAATAGAGTCACAGATGTAGAAAACAAACTTATGTTATCAAGGGGGAACAGGGGGAGGGATAAATTGGGAGATTGGGATTGACATTTACACGCTAGTGTAGATAAAATAGATAACTAATAAGAACCTACTTTATAGCACAGGGAACTCTACTCAATACTCTGTAATGACCTATATGGAAAAGAATCTAAAAATGAGTGGATATATGTATAACTGATTCACTTTGCTGTACAGCAGAAACTAACACAACATTGTAAATCAACTATACTCCAATGAAAATTAATTTAAAAAAAAACAAGTGTACTTATAAGGGCAAGTCAGAGAGGAGAGAAGATGTGAGCACAGAAGCAGAAGCTGGAGTGATCTGAGGAAGCAGACATGGGCCAAGGAATGTGGGCAGCCTCTAGAAGCTGGAAAAGGTAAGGAAGTGGATTCTCACCTAGAGCCTCCAAAAGAACTCAGTCCTGTGCACACTACTTAGAGCTTCTGACCTCCAGAACTGTAAGATAATAAACTTGTGGTGCTGTAAAACCACTAAGTTTGTGGCAATCTGTTACAACACCAATAGGAAACTAACATCAGACCCCAGTTCATCTCACAGTCCAGATATCACTTATGTAAGTCTGATTAAATTAGTAGGAAACAAGCAAACTACCAGCTGTTTTACCATTAATTTAAAGGTCTTTTTTCTCCTATGTTGCTTTCTGTTTGTTTCAACACTATCTACTTAAATAAAACACCTTTCTTCTTGATGTCGAATGACAGTCAAAATAAATCTGCACAGGACTAAGCCTAGTAATAATGACTAGAATCACATGATAGGATTTTATAAAAATCACTATAAATGCTCAAATAAATGACACCCCTGACCGGGAAATATATGAATTTGGAACTGTGGGCATGTGTGGGTGTACATGGATGTGTGTACATGTTTTTATTCTCATTAGATGAGAAAGTACAAAAATGTGATATCTTTCTATTATGAGAAAATTGTACTTAATTGTATATTTGTATGCTTTCTATTGGCTACACAATTTGCAATCATCCTATGTCTTATTAAGCACCAAGTGTTTTTGGTGCTGCAAATGGCAATTCGTACTTACAAGAACACCTTATATAAAACCAAGACAAAATTGAAAATTTTAAGAAGTACATTATCCCCAGGAAGAAGCTTTGCTCATTTATCATTTCTATCATAATGAACAAATGAAAAGTATCTCTGTAAACATTTCAAATTCAATTTGACATTTAATTTTCAAGGAGAAAGTTGTTTTGGGTTTTTTTTCTTGATCATTTAACATTGGCTCCTTGTTTTTCTCAGGCAGTGATATGGAAAATTGTAAAGCACTCAGCATAGACTTGTTTGCAACTGCTGCTTTACCAAGAAAAGGCAAAAAGTACCCATAGTGAAAACCTGGTTCTTTATTTAGCAAGAGACAGAGGATATATTTTTTCAGTGGAATAAAACTGGTACGTTCAACATAGTTGACTCAAGTTTTTATTATCACTAGACTAATGCTTTGCAATTCTGTTTTCTTTTCTGAAATTTCAATAGCAATGCTCTATTTCCTTTTTACCTTCCCTTTCTCCAAAGCCCACTGAAATGATTCTACAGAGTTATTTCATATACTACATTTTTAAGGAAAGAAACAATTTGACAGGTTTCCTTCTTAAATGTTAAAGAAATAGCCTAAATTATTGACATTTCCCTGAATGTTCTATTCTCTAAATCCTGTATGATTCTCATCCAATATCCCAGGGGGTACCAAATTCCACATCTTTTTTCTCATCTCTAAGCTTAGTGAGATATGAAGCAGATGGTTAGGCTTTGGCTGTTTCAGGGATGATGCAATATCTCCTATTCTTTTTGCTGTTTTTTAACTATTAAGGGCTCTTCAAAGACTACAATTTTACTTATCTCAAGTCCCTATTTTGACTTTTACATATATTTTTCAATCACAATTTCTTATTCTCTATTTAAAAAGACTTTAAACTTATTAATTTAACTAATGTTCACTTACTATGAACCAAAATAAGCACTGAGAACATAATGATGGAGACAACAGGATTTCTACCAAGAAATTGCTGAGGGGTAGACAAAAATAAATATTTACAGTAATGTGTAGTCGGTGCTAATACAGGTGTATCTAGTATGTTGAAGGAGCACTGAAAATGGATCAACTCCTGCTGTAGGCAACCGGGGCCAGGGGCTGAGATGAGGAGAGAACATGCAGAAGATATCTTTAGTTGCCTACCCGACAGCTACTTTTACCACTTTTGAAAATCCCACTTCCCACTATAGAGACAGGGAAGGCCATATGCTTGCTTTCCCAGTCCTTCTTGAACCTACGACATGGACATGGACCCCACTGTTGATTAATGATTAATTCCAATCATTTCATTGGGCTACCCTGAGGCGCCCCTGCATCCCATCCTGCTAATCTCTAGACATTTTGTTACATTATGCAATCAATACCCTTAATTACTTAGCCATGGTATGCTGGGTAATTTCACTACCAATCAGAAGTAACTGATAACAGGTATGAGGGCAGCTTCCCAGAAAAAGGTAATTTTTAATCATTTTAATAAATGTATATGAGATTGCCAAGCTGAGAAGATGGGGGATGGCATTCCAAACAAAAGGAAGATCACATAGGGAAAACACTGAATATTAATGGAACACCAAGTGATTAATATAGCTGAAGTTTAGTTTATGTGTCAAAGATAGGCTGGAAAATAGATTGAATATTTATATTGTTTGGCTTAAATATAGTCAATATTTTAATATGCTCTTCATAACCATTTAGTAAGACTTCTTACTGTGTTATTTTAAGTTACTAGATTTTGAAAAGACTCCTTTTATGGGAGGTAATAAAATAATACTATAAATGGTAATAGTTATTGAGTGTTCACTATGTACCACACGTTAAATTAAACACTTTGTGTATTTCATTTAATACTCACAAAAATCTGTTATTGGCATCTTGCAAATCAGATATGAGATTGTTTGGAAAGTTAAGTGACTAATGTCACCCAACTAGCAAGTGGCACGGTCAAGACACAAATACTAATCTAACTGACACAAAGCCTGCTCTCATAATTACTAGAGGAGGTTTTGTTTTGCATTTGTTTTTGTTTCAATTTGTCATTTTGAAAACAACAATTATTTCACTGGGAGTATATTTATCACTACTGACCTCTAGGCATTAAATGCCAACAGTGCCTCCATCACTGTGACAACTCACCGTGACATCCCACGTATTAATGTGCATTTAACACAGATGCTGGACTAAAGAAACCTAGTTGGAAATCCTATAAACAGCTATTATTCACCCTACTTTAAGTTACTGAGACTTTGCATCAACCTCATACTTCCAAAATAGGTCTCAAGGCTTTCTTCTCAAATCTTTCCCACCTGTTGGATGTTACCTAAAATTCTATGTGTTTGGGTCTCAGATCTGTAAAGGTAGCAACTATCCCTGTAAGAAGTGAAACTTTGCTCATCATTTATTTACAACATTGTGAATAAAAGATAAAAGGAAGGTATTTATGGAAATGGGAGCAATCATGAAGATATACTGCAGATGAAAAGACTGAATATTAACAAAGGAGGTTGGAAGCACCAGAGGCACACCCCCTTTATGACACTGTCAAGAACTTGTTCCCTAGAATTCTCCACAATCAAAGGCATGGAGTAAATGAACTTTCCAACTCCTTTTATTTTATCTCCATGATCAAACAAATATTTAAAAGGTATGAAAGTCCTCTGGGGGAAAAACAAAAAGGATGGTGAAATAGTGGTTTTCATACTATGGTATTCTTTTGTAGACATATATCTAAACCCCAAACTATCAAGTGAGAAGAGTATCGTTATTAGTTAGTGTGATAGAGGACAGAGGCCCTAGCTAGGCGGGCTTGTGTTATTTGGGTAATTGTGAAATATCAATAAAAGTTCAATGGGTTTCCTAAACACAACTATAAGTAACACAGATAATTAAGTACTCTACAGAAGACACACGTCATGAGAACATGAATCCTCGTGAAAGTAATTATTACTCTATCAAAGAAAAGGTCTAATGTAACATTTTAATGTTAATAGGGAATTAGAAAAGGTAGCCATGGGGGCCTAAATGAATATAAATTAAGCCTCATAATGTTTTCAGAAATGTAAATGCACTCATTTTCTCACATTATACTAGTGCTTGTTCTTTCTTTGCACAATTAAGAAATTATTGAGAAACAGTATACTTGAATCTAACAAAACACATATTAACTCATGTTATCAGACTATCAGAGTGTTGTTATTTTCTGTAGTTTAAGTTTTGGTGATCTTTTTTTTTAACATCTTTATTGGAGTATAATTGCTTTACAATGGTGTGTTAGTTTCTACTTTATAACAAAGTGAATCAGCTATACATATACATATGTCCGCATATCTCTTTCCTCTTGCATCTCCCTCCCTCCCACCCTCCCTATCCCACCCCTCTAGGTGGTCACAAAGCACTGAGCTGATCTCCCTGTGCTATGCGGCTGCTTCCCACTAGCTATCTATTTTACATTTGGTAGTGTATATATGTCCATGCCACTCTCTCACTTTGTCCCAGCTTACCCTTCCCCCTCCCCGTGTCCTCAAGTCCATTCTCTAGTAGGTCTGTGTCTTTATTCCCATCCTGCCCCTAGGTTCTTCATGCCCTATTTTGTTTTTTTTTAGATTCCATATATATGAGCTACCATACGGTATTTGTTTTTCTCTTTCTGACTTACTTCACTCTGTATGATAGACTCTAGGTCCATCCATCCCACTACAAATAACTCAATTTCATTTCTTTTTATGGCTGAGTAATATTCCATTGTATATATGTGCCACATCTTCTTTATCCATTCATCTGTCGATGGACACTTAGGTTGCTTCCATGTCCTGGCTATTGTAAATAGAGCTGCAATGAACATTGTGGTACCTGACTCTTTTTGAATTATGGTTTTCTCAGGGTATATGCCCAGTAGTGGGATTGCTGGGTCATATGGTAGTTCTATTTTTAGTCTTTTAAGGAACCTCCATACTGTTCTGTATCAATTTACATTCCCAAGTTTTGGTGATATTTTAGCTGCATAAGTCATATTTAATTAAAATATAAGAAAATGGAGGATAATAAAAAAGGAAAAAATTAAATCTTCTGAAATTTAACACTTGTAGATGATAAACACTATTGCATTTTTAAACATTTCTGTAGACTTCTGTATATAGAAAAAATACATATAAATTGTTGGAATTTTTTAGAGCACTTAATATATTGCTCTGTGCATTGCCCTTTTTTACACAAAAATATTTTGTGGTAAAGCTTCATCTTGGTAATTCTAATTCTGTTTAATAAGTAGAATAAGGACATGACACGCTACATATGAATTTTCCATATTTTTTAAGTTTTAAAAATTGGGAACTACTTTGATGTTCAAAAATAGATATTAGGTAAAACTAGAAGTTGCAATAAACAACTCTGTAGGTAATCACTGGTTACCTGTTTTACTTTAAAAAAAAAAAAAACAACCTAACGAATAAAAGTGAGATTCTGCAAAAGAATTGATTTTTAGAGCTTTTGATGCACTTAGACAAGTTGCCTTCCAATATAATGTCAAAATTTAAACCCCAAACTTACTTTTATCCCACATCTTAACCTACACTTGTTAGTAGTTTTTTATCTGTCAGTCTAAGAGATTATATCATTGTAAATATTTGTGTTTCTATGACCCTCAAACATTTTCTTCACATTTTCTGACCAGTTTCAGGAACATGTTAATTTTCAGAGACCCAGTGATGACATAACTTGGAAAAACTTCATGAGGCCTGAACATCCTGGTGCCTGCCACATAAATAATCTATGTGTCTGAAGAAATTTAGGTTTTAAGTTAAGCGTGACCTCATTCTGAAGGTGTATTCTTAGGATGCGGTAGCCTTCCCAGAAGATACCTCTGGAGCAGGCTTGAGGGAGAATTAACTACACATGCAATTTTGTAGTTAAAGTTCCTTTGTTGAATAATCCTCCTCACTTGCTCTTTTGATAGGTACGGCTGGCCAATTTTAAGGAAAAGCCTTGTCACTTTACTTTCCAATGAAAACTCCAATAGGATTTTCCAAAAAAGTTTCAATATAAATTTTGCAACGAATAACATTCTCTGTCCTGTTTTTTAAAGAAAGTGGGAAAGGGACTCAAAATACTACCTCTGTTTTGGGAAAGCTCAAAAACAGAGGAAGTATTTGGAGTCCCTGATCTTCCTGTCCAGCCTCTACCATAAGGCCACTGAAAAGCCCTAGGTAATATCTTTATTATCATGTGCCTACAGTCATACAGGAAAAACACTACCTGAGGAATCTAAGAGAGTTGATAATGGAAGACCACCACCTTCAACAGAGGATGGAACATTATGTAGCCAACATTCAGGTATCATTGGGGTATCAATTCTGATACTAAGTTTCTACTGTACCAAAATTAATATATTTAAATTGTAATCTAATTCAGAGAAGGGAAGCACAGAAAATTCTGACATATCCTAAAGCTAGAATTCACTTTAATATTCATCATACTGTCTTTAAAAATGCACATACATATGCGCACACTGTAGGTACTGGTTAAAAATATATTTTTACATATGTAATGTATGTATATTTATGTTTAATCGTGATACATGTCTTTATGTAACTTTAAAAGATACACTATAAAAGTATACATATATATATTTTTATGTACAAAAGTAACATAAAAGTTATGTCATCTTCTAATCAGAAGAAAGGAGTCCTATTTTCTTCTTTAGTTACACATAACACAGTGTGCCAAAAAATCTAGCTATTTCAACCTTTTAATTTGTAGGATTTGGATCATCAGTCTTCTAATTTGCATATTTATATTTCTTTCCCCTCAGAGCTTGGTAAGTCATGAAAATCATTCCTAAAATCTTAAGATCATAACAGAAATTAATGTTTTTTTTCCCATTAAAATATGTCAAATCTGGATATTACTTGTGAATTGAATTACCTTGTATTTGTTTGAGGAATGGATAACTATATTTTCAAAGCCTATTGTCTAGTGGTCAAAGATCAATAGATGAATAATAGAAATCTGTGTTCTATAGAAAAAAGGATAACGAGCATTATGGATGTGTTCATAAAACAAAATTCAAATATGTTCTGCCCATAATGTACATCTTTTGAGAGATTATTAGCAGATGATTGGGGAGGTAAAAGTGTAAGCAAACATGAGAAAAAAGAAAATTTTAGGGATTCTGTGCTTTGATTGATATTACCTATGAATAAGTCCTGATTTCTAAAAGATTAAAGTGTATATCTTCCACTATGATTAAATAACCTCTTTGAAGGACTCTAAATGTTTAAGCTATTTTAAAATATATTTAGAAAAAGTAATTAGACACAAGAAAAAGTTAACATTTAGATAATAAACACTCAAGAAAAAAATATATCAGTACCTGCCATCACATATTTCTGATACATTTTTCAATTTCCCAAACTATGTTGTATATTTAAAGAAGACTAAATTAATTTCAACTCTTGCAAATATTAGTATATTAACACAATATCTCATTATGTTTTTATCAACCTTCTTATTCATTATATACATTTATGCTCTTGTTTCCCAAGGATACTTATCCTTTCTTTCAGCTGGAACTATAAACACAGTTATGTAAATATCATTATGTGTCTTACACATTATTCAATAAATGCTTTAATTTATTATGGTGAAAGATTTACTTTAAAAAACTTTACTGAGGAAAAACATTTCTTTCTCATTATTTAAGTGGTAGCAGTGTTGTAATTCAGTTTAAAAATCCAAAATTTTAAAAAATTTAATTAAAAGCAATTTTAATTCCTTTATGGTCAGCTAGATTATAGTAACTACTAGAGAGCCCAACCTAATTGTAAAATTTTACCCAATATAAAAAAATACAGGGAGAAACTAAAGTGGTAGAAAACAACTGTTAGGGAAATGGATATGTCTCTAAAGATTGGAGAAAAGATTGAGTAATTAATATTCCCAAGGGATCGAGACTCCTTATGCCTGCCAAAATCATGACATCCTTTGAAGAAGTTTCTACCTTCTGCTTTGTAATTGCTCTTGGATACCTATATGGGCTAGCTGCAAAAATGTGATTTTGATTACTCTTCTTTCCATATGTACTTGAGTTAACTCAAGTAAGCAAAGCTCTTTCGCGTTCTAAAAAGTGTATATGGCAAATATGAATAATAGGGAAAAACATTTAAGGATGAGATTTACCAAAAAAAAAAAGAAAAATTCCACTACCCCTATTCTGTTTCTCTGACAAGGGAAAAAATAATGTCTAGCAGCAATTTTTGTTCTTCTGCTTCTAACTTGAAGATGAAAGTCGATTTGTGAATATTTAAAGTTTTTCTTAACATGCTGATATTTGAAGTAGACAAATTATAGTAAATTATTGCGTTGAATGTTTTAGTATTGTAATGGATGAGTTACAAGTTGGAAATTTGTGGACTCTAAAACAGGAAGAAATGTAAATTAGTGGGGAAATTTCTGAACACCTGGTACTTTCTTTCAGTTGTTTTATATGTCATATGTTCTCCACCTCCCCCAAAGAGATTTGGGTCATACCCATGCTCAGTTTTGAATCATCTTCTTTTTTACTTATTTGATACTATTTTCAACAAAGTCTTAAATATTTTGATAAAATTACTTTCAATGCATACATAATATCCTTTATTATGTCTAAAGTAAATATTCAAGAATTGTACACAATTTGATTTCAAATACTTTCTATAGCTCCAAAGACTTAGAATAAGAGAGCAAGGAAAAGAGAGTGCATAACTTCAAAAAATTCGGGGTTTGTGACAAATGTTTGGGAATGTGTTTAAATGACCCATCACAAACAATGAAAATGACACTACTGACAATGGAAGGAAAATACTGAGTAATCGTGTGCAAGAAGGACTAAAAGTCAAAATTCTAAGCCAAAATCTGCATTTTACTTCACTCCTATCTCATCTATTTAACATTATTATATTACATGCTTAATTGATAAACTGTAAGTGCTCCTTATCTGATGAAAATTGTGCAGCCTTGGAAATTTCTCCATACCTAACCTGAGTACTCATAGAAGAAAACACAATAAAAAAACTGATTTTAGTAACAGGAGTCACTCCTAGTAGACATTTAAATTTCTGAGTTCTTCTAAAAGTTCTTTTAAAAGTCTGAGTTCTTTTCCTTGCCTCAGTTCTGCAATTTCTAATCTAGCCACCTCCCACCTTTCCTATTTACTCTCATGAAACAATATTTATTATTTGAGAGATTTAAAAGTAAATTGAATCTACTAAATAATATCTATACCCTGGAATAGACCAAATAACATTCCTTTTCTCAGCATAACACCCAACTCAGACCACATGATAAGATTCTTATAAATACACACAGTACATAAAGTATTTTATCTTCTCCTTAAAAATATTTATCCATTTCAGCTACTTGCAATGACAAATAAAGCTAGCTGTGTTTCTCTTACCTTACTCCTACCAGTGTTTGAAATAGCTCCTTTGGTGGGACAATCTATAACCTGAGTGTAGATAATACCTGCACAAGTGATTCATTAATTTAAATAAAGATAAAAATGTGAACTCAGTGGATTTTTACATTGATATAAAGTTAAAATCAAGAGTTGGATACATCCCATTCCACAAAAGTTTGGTGTAACTGAAAAGCAAAAAGGAAAGTAGAGGTCAGACACTGGGCTCCAAACTCCTCTTGATGCTTTCTCCTGGGCAAATGACACCAGGGCTTTGGTCATGATTTTCCTCCTTTAGAAAACCAAATATTGCTGACAGCATCTTTAAAATTGTCCTAGTGATCTTGTATTTGAATACTGTGCTATGCAGACACATATACGCTGGATAAATGAATATTAAAGGTTTGACTCTTTTACTTTGAAATTCCTCCTAGTGAAAACTTACTAGATTTGCTTCATTTAAATACATTAACTTCATTACTTAATATCCTTATCTTGTTTTTGAGCAAACGATTTCTTTTTATTTTGCAACTTTGCTTTATTTTTGTGAATTTCTAAAGAGTCATTTGTACAAAGACTGAAAAATAGTCACCGTTTTTTATATTCAGAATAATCTGACAATATAAATTATACCTCAATAAAGTTGATTTAGAAAAAACATGATAATGGTTCTTACCTCAATGCTAATATACTTGTTGTAGACATATTTTGAAAAATTAGTTTTTGGAATAAGGAGATACATCTTGTTGTGACTTCTTCAAAGCATACAATATACATCTAATATATATATTAAGTCATTTAAACTGGGCAATTATTTGTATGTGATTCATTTTATTCCTTTTTCAGCACCATAACTAATTTCTGAGGTTTTATAATGAATCCACTTGTTTTTACATATACAACCTTGTTATGTCCCCATTATTATAAATTGCTTTATATTATAATATTTTATTATATATAGAGATGTTTTCTTTTCAAAGAATATTTTCTAATTAGCAATCTAAACCTATTTCAGCTCCTCAAAGGTGGCAAGAGCAATTTTTGAGAAGAGATACACCAATCCATTTGCATCATGGAAATCCATACTGCCCTAAAATCAACAGTTAACAAAGTTGTTTGGGGGATCATCTGCATTAGAATTATCTGGAATGTGGGTTAGCAAAAGCAATTCCTCGTTCCTTGTTAGGATCTCTGGAGGTAGGGTCCCCAAATCAGAATTTTATAAAGCTCCTCAGGTAATCTTTAGGCTTATTAAGGTTTGAGAACCTCTAACCCAGAGTGTTATGCTTCTTTCTTAATTCTGAATCATATCTTTATATAAGTTAGGCTTATAATTTAAAGGGTTTCTCATCTTCATTATAATCTAAGCAACGTACAGTGTGTTTTACAGTGAATACTAGATCCTCAGTTTGGAACAAGTGCATCTCTTGTTAATGTGAGATTCTAACATGGTCTCATATGCCCAGCTGTGCTCCTGAGAAAAGTGTCAGCCTCTCGCCATTGATTCTCCTTCCTTATTAAGAAAATGGGCATTTATTTAAAATGTGAAAGAAATTACAACACATTACAAATTTTAAAAAGCTGACAAATACATAAAACATCAATTAATTCAAAACTAACATGATGTTTTTATTAATTGACTGGCATAGCTCCATAATACCTTTTCCTCTACATTTTTTTAGCTACAGATACATGAATCATCTTTTTAATTATATTTTCTACAGAGAGAGTAAAAAGTTAATCCAGTCTTTCCTCTTGAGTACTTGATCAAATTTTCATTATCATTATTAGCTTAGAAAAGTTTATTTAAATTTCATAACTTCTTACTGAAAGTGCCATGGAAAGTGCATGGTTGTCAATTTGGGGGAAATCTCTCTATAGCTTTTTCTTATATATGAGCTGTAAGATTTAGAATAATTTTCTGTAGAGTAGTTTCTTGCTTTTTGTTCACTATCCACCTAGAATACTTCTGATGTCATTAAGCACATTCATATTGTGACATGACCACTGGTCCTGCACCTGTGGATCATGATGTTGAGTATGTCATTACAGTGAGTAAAAGCCAATGATACACTAGAGTGGTTATAAATAACTATACATAAAAGTGATTGAATCATATAAATTACCTTACTAAACACAAATTAAATATATTATCTACTCAATTCCCTCAAATCAGACTCCAAAAATACCCACAGTCACTCCAATGTTTATTCTCATCTCTATTTTCACCTTTCTCAGTAATAAGCACTACAGTTCACCCATCTGCGAAACTGGGAAATTTTGTTTTCCCAGTTTTAACTATGTCCACTTGGTTTGATTTCATGGAGACAGAACAAGAAAAAAGAATTCTTCACAGTTAAAATTTAACTTAAAATTCTATTATTATTTGCAGGCAGAGACCTGGGACTATTTCTAAACCTCTGCTTCGCAAACAACTCACATATCCAATGAGTCACTGAATTATGGTAATTTTATTTCCTACATCCTACTTAGCACTAGAATCTCATCTCTTCTTCCATTCCAACTGTCACTTCCACAGTCTAAGTCAGGAGCATCTCCTGCCTAGAGCCCCACAATGGCCTCCTCCTGCATTAAGTTTTGTTGCCCTTCAATTCATTCTCTAGAGTATACGCCATTTTTAGAATGTGCATTTGGTCATTTAAAATCCCTGCTTAAATTCTTCAAAAATTTAGAATTAAGTTTTTGTCCTACGTCAGTAAACACAGTGCAAAGGATCTTTAGGATTGAACCCTTGTCCACAATTTCCCCCTTTCTCCTAAAAACTCAGGGATCTAGCCCAACCTGACTGACTTTGGTCTTTCACTACAACATGTATTTTCTTGCCTCAGTGCCTTGATAGTTTCTGAACCTTCTGCTTAGACCACTCTTCTCTTTTCACCCACTTCTTTTTTTTTTTTTTAAACATCTTTATTGGGGTAAAATTGCTTTACAGTGGTGTGTTAGTTTCTGATAAAGTGAATCAGCTTTACATATACATATATCCCTATATCACCTCCCTCTTGCATCTCCCTCCCAGTTTTCCTAACCCACCTCTCTAGGTGGTCACAAAGCACAGAGCTGATCTCCCTGTGCTATGTGGCTGCTTCCCACTAGCTATCTATTTTACATTTGGTAGTATATATAAGTCCATGCCACTCTCTCACTTTGTCCCAGCTTACCCTTCCCCCTCCCCTTGTCCTCAAGTCCATCCATTCTCTATGTCTTCGTATTTATTCCTGTCCTGCCCTTAGGTTCTTCAGAACCTTTTTTTTTTTTTTTTTTAGATTCCATATATATGTGTTAGCATACTGTATTTGTTTTTCTCTTTCTGACTTACTTCACCCTGTATGACAGACTCTAGGTCCATTCACCTCACTACAAATAACTCAATTTCATTTCTTTTTATGGCTGAGTAATATTCCACTGTATATATGTGCCACATCTTCTTTATCCATTCATTTGTCGCTGGACACTTAGGTTGCTTCCATATCCTGTCTATTGTAAATAGAGCTGCAATGAACATTGTTTTACCCACTTCTTATACCAGATCTACCTTATGTCTCAATTTAAGAGTCAGATATTATGAGAAATCTGACTCCTGTGCTTTTCAATGGAACTTTGTATTTCTGTTCTCATGATACTAATCATAGTTGACTCTCATACCTTGTTCAATTATCTGCCTTTCTCCCTAGATCATAAGCCTAAGTGAAAGTAGCAACAATGTCTTGCTCATCATTCTCTGCCAAATATATAAACTCAATAAGTATTTATTGGAATAAATAACTAAATAACTGAAAAATATTTGCAATCAAACATATTGGGGCATTTTTATGGCTTCAGTAAAGTTATTTAAATGGATCATAAATCAGTTTTCTGATGTATAAAACAGAAATAATAGTATACACTCCATGGGTGTGTTGTGAAAATTATTAATAATATATATGAATATTAACAGTCTGTGGCATGCACACTGGGAGCGCTCAACAATGAAGTATACTGCCATTAATTATATTTTTATTTCTTCATATTGACTTCGAATTTTGTTTTTTAGTATATTCACTTTGGCTAGCTGAAAACACCATCAATTGTTTCATTGGTCAAACCACTGGTCAAGGAATCCTAACCCTTGTCATTTTTTCTCCTGGTTCAATGACTTTCTATGCTGTAAATATTGGTCAGTGGACACTTTGGTGGGAATAGCTTCTTGACCAGTGGGAAAGTGTCATTGTACATTACACTGTGATATTGTTTTCTCATTCTTACATGCTTTTCTGTTCTTGACCAGCATTTTCTTGTCTATATTATTTTTACAAGAAACAACAGACTTTGGTGAGGGTGCTATTAGAATGACTACTGCTCAAATTAAAAAAAAAAAAATCCTTTTTCTCTGGTTCATTTCTTTTTCCTAAAGAACAAATCCATTTCACAATTATATTTTTTAATAAAATTCTGCCAGCTGAAATTGACACAGAAAATTGCACACTGGTGGGCAATCACTATTCAATTACACAAACACACACACAATTTGAATGAACAAAACAAATGACATAGAAAAGGAGAGAGTAGGCAAATAAAAACAGTAGTATATGAATTGAGGTAAGTGGACTGCAATATAATCTTTCACAAAAATACCTATTTTCTCTTGTCCAAATTGTCTTTCTGTGAGCTTGAAAAGGTTATTCTGTTTTGTTAAATTGAAATTACTGTGTTGACTATTTTGACAATGCAATCAAACAGTTCAATCATTCTGTGACCATTAGCCTCCCTGGCAGAATCACAGCCACAGGGACATCTAATGCTGTGAAAAATAATTCTCAGTGTAATTTCCAAAAACCTACTGGCTGTAAATAATAATAGACGTGTAAGTTATATTTCAACTAGCAAGACTTGTTTTCTTGTTCAATTTCTATGAAACCAAATCAAACGCATATATGGTACATAGTATATGTGTAAACAAAGTTCCAACCATTCACTCAACTTAGCCTTTTCCGCCTGTCTTATAAAAATGAATTGAACTAGGTATTTGTTAAAAAAAGGTTTACCTTTCATTTCACAACTCTGTGAAAAAGTACTACTCTTTTTCACATTATCTCAAAGTTCTCCCACAAATTCTATGTATTTAATTTTATTACAAATACTATTTTTATTTAAATTATGTTTTTGAATATAGGCAGTACCTCTCTCCCTAAAAGGAAAACAGGGCATTTTGAAGAAAAAGCAAGATGCACACACTAAGATACCTAAAACTATAGGTTCACAAATTAAGTTGATTGATTATTAATTCTTATGCAATTCCAGTGAAGTCAAATAAAGTAGTTCCACTAAGTAAAATAAATAATAATAATCAAAGAAATATGCAATTTCTTCCCCTATATTCAATCCTGCAACATCAAGTATATAATTTTTTCCTCTACAAAAGTCTCTAAATTTTTGATAAATTATAAATGTTATTGGATTGAACACTGTCCCTACCACTTAAATTTAGGAGAAAAAAAAATTTTGTCTGACTTAGTGAATGTTATTAGCTTTGTGTCTAGTTCTTATTATAGTACTTTCACCACTAATGCAGGAAATGAGGGTACTATGAATGTATTTTGGGACCTCAAGAGGAAGTAATTTCAATGCAATATGAATATTATAGGGAAAAGACTCATCCAAAATATTTCAGAGTATAATAGTGACAGAGTGAAAAGAATACTATATTTATCAATTAATAAACATTTGTATAGCTGTCTTGGAGTCAAGCTCTGTCCTAGTTTTACACAAACCTGAAAAACTTCAAGACAATAACAGTTTAGCAATAAGATTAATCATAAATTAAAAATGGAAATGCACATTTCCAAGAGCAAGTCATTAGACCAGAAAATGATACTGTCATATCTCTAACACCTAGTACATAACAAGCATTCAATTAATATTAGTTGAAGAAAGAAATGTTTTTGTTAAACAGATGTGTGTACAAAGGGCTAAGGGGATGGAAAGGACGGTACCCTTCCCTTTTTTTCAAGAGTAGAGAAAAGCAGAATAAAATAAGGAAAGGCTAAAAAGAGAAAATCTTTGATCTGGGCTTGAAAGATAATGGATGATGGATTTCCCAGGCATAGAAGGGGATAATGAAAGAGGTAAAGTTTACCACTTGAAGAGGTTTAGGAAAGTAAGGACATTTCAGGAAGAAGAAATAATTTAAATAAAAGGCATATTGTTGAGCATAACGTGCTCAAAAGTTTTGGACTTTACTTCATCAGTAGAGGGATGACACTGAATAGTTTAAAGAAGGTTTTAAACATTGTTTTAAAGAAGCATCTCATAATGTGACAAAAGGAGAACTTTGTCAGCAGTTTGGTGAATGACTCAGAGATAAAAAATCTTGAAGAAAGTAGGCAAACTAATTAACAAAGTGTTACAACACCTTCTCAGCCATGTAACAAAGAGGGCCTAAACTTGGATAATGAAAAAAGAAAGGAGAGATAGAAATAAAATAGCCATTTCAGAGGTGAAATGGATGGCACCAAATGGATCAGTGTGAAAACACTGCAGGAAATGGCGGTGTACCTGGTGCAAGTGTTCTCCTGAGTGGATGCACCATTAAATGAAGTAGATAGGAAAAAAAAAATACGTTCAGTGGGAAAGATAAGTGCTGTTTTGAGAATATGGGGTTGAAGGGAATAATGTGAGATTTAGGGGAAATGTCCAAAAACTGTTAGAAATGTGATTCTAAGATAAAGGTGGGAGTATGGGGCCACCATGTTTGTTCATAGTATCCAATTTCATGGAGGACTGGAATTAGAGGAGGCTGCACTGTTAGAAAGGAAGTAACTGGAAAACCGAAATGATTTTAACAAAGAACAAAAGAAAAGTCTTATGTACAGTAGCCTGAGGAGGTTAAGATGACAAAACAACTGCAGAGTGATATTTCCAAAGTAAAGGAAAAAACTGCAGGTGAATGAAAAAGTAAGAGCTGAGCTTGGAGTGGGGTATAAGTGATTATTTGTCATGTTTGCTGTTTTTCAATGAAGATAAACATGGGAAAGAACTGTAAACTGAGGAAATAAACCCAAGGGTATGTAAAGATTAATAGATAGTTTAAAGGGAAGATCATGATGAAGTTAATAGAGAAAAACAAGATCACAGAGAAAAACATTGAGAAGATAATTTAGGAGATACTTTTTCAAAGACAAAAGGATATCTAGATAAGAATTTAAAGTATGATTAAACATGATGATAAAGTGGGAGAAAATTGAAAAAATTCTTGTTTGATGAATTATCTTCTCTGTAGGCTAAAGGTGGAATGGGGGTGGCAGGGTTTGAAAAGAGTGGTATAAATTTGAAACAGCTCTTGTTCAAAGTATTTCTGGAAAGCGACAGCCATGAAATGGCATTAGAGATCCTTCTTTTTGATTCATTGATAGCATTTGTTCACCCAGTTGAATTAATATTTCTCAGGTAGAGTTCAGTATACTCTAACAACTCTGACCTATGTTTTGAACTATATTATTGCCCTACTGGGCTGACTCCTACTAAAATATTTGTTTCCTTCTCATCGTTTCCTCCTCCTTTTATATGGTTTTGAGAATTATTAAGTTTTGCCTATCATAGAACACATTATTCTAATAGTAAATAAATTATTATTCATATTATTCCTAGGAGAATGTTGTTATCATTGGTTGACTCTGCTTGGCACAGGCCTTATGGCATCAGAGGGTCTGTATTTAGATTTGGTCCCTACATTTACTTGTTCTGCATCTTCTAGTTACCTTAAGTTGTTTTCTCATTTTTAGGAATTATAGGAATAATATCTATTGGAAGGATCAAATGAGCTAAAGAGTGTATCTACATATAGAAGCTGATGCATAAAGAATAGTTATAAACCCTTTGCAGATGTTTTTTGACAATGTTACATTCTATTAGGACAAAAGTACTATTATACCACTCTTCAGTGTTCATTGATGCCTCACCCTTGCCATCTGTCCCAGAGGTATCTGTCTGTCATGCTCTTTCCTGTCTTTTTTGTTCAACATGGAAATGGCTAGATTTGAATTGAAGAAACCAAAAATAGCAAAATTGATTTACTTTAGGAAAGCTACTAGATGAAGGTCAGAATAGATTCAGAAGGTGAAGGAAGGAGGGCAAAAATGAAAAGTTTGGTAGTAGGAGAATGGGGGAGAGGAATAGGAAAGAGTTTTGAGTAACTGCCACTCTGTGGAAATTGCTGGAGAAAAGGATGAGATATTTAGTACCATTTGTTCTGTTTTGTGTAATGAATTCTCTTCAACTCCTCTGCAAAGGATTCCAGTACAGATGAAATTTATTTTTCAATATTTAAAAAAAAAATTAGTCTGGCTATTCCTTTGAATGAAACACTAGGACACCATACTGTCATACTACTGCTCCAATCAGGTCATAAAAATATTCTTTATCTGATTGTCTACATGATAGATCTAAGCAGTGTACACATTAAATGGGGGCAGTAAAACGAACACTCACAAATGTTAGCACAACATTTATACATAAACTGAACGGGTGAGAAACAAAATTACTAATTTCCCTAAGTTAGATGGCCTCTATTAATCTATCTATCATCTTTTTCTAAGTTCTTAATGGAAATACTTGTGTGAAAGTCAGCTCTGGCGTAAACATAGAGCTGTATCGTCATTGGTAAATCCTATAAATTAGTCTAAATTAATTCCTCTATCTGCCTCTCAACTCCAATCCAAAAAAAAAAAAAAAAAGACTTTCTCATATATCTATCCATAAAATTCCCATGGATTTTCATAGAAATTGTTCACCCAAATGAAAGACACTTCACCATATGAAAGGTTTGGTGAAGGGGAGGGAGAGTGGCATTTAATATACAATTGGAAAAAAAATATTTCCCTCTAAATCAACCACAATAAAAGATACAAGTAAGTAAAGTGCTTGGATAGGTGAAGCAGTGTAACAGAAGACTTATTAAATGGGGATGAAAGTGTCTTTCTTCAGTTCTACAAATAACCATTTTATTTCTTTTCGTTCACTGTCATATTATACTTAAACTGATTATTAAAAGCAAATTTAGCATAGTATTAAAGAGATATTGAGATGTACTAAAAGACAAAACCAAAAATTATTATATTAAAAAACAAGATTATATGGCTACAAACTTGTAGGTAGTGTTGTATATGTGTATGAGTGCATATTTAAAACAAATTTGACAATAACAACATATATATGATATATATGAACATGTGATTCCATTTAGAGTAGGCAATTATGAATTTTTTTAATAACTGATGCAAGTGCTGACTACGTAATAGAGAAATCAAAATAATGGATAGGGCTTCCTTCGTGGCACAGTGGTTGAGAGTCCGCCTGCCGATGCAGGGGACGCGGGTTCGTGCCGCAGTCCGGGAAGATCCCACATGCCGCGGAGCGGCTGGGCCCGTGAGCCATGGCCGCTGAGCCTGCGCGTCTGGAGCCTGTGCTCCGCAGTGGGAGAGGACACAGCAGTGAGAGGCCCATGTGCCGCAAAAAAAAAAAAAAAAAAAGGATAATTGGTTTGACATGGTGTTCTTCAGTATAAATATAATAAAACGAACAAATCCTATGTATATGCTGAGGTATTTGCCTAATGAACGTCTATGTATTTGGGAAAAGAACCCTCTGTATTAATTTACCTGTTGGGAAACTAGAATGCTTTAATCCTGAGGCATCTTGAATTGAGATGATTATAAAGGGGTAAGTCAAAATATTACAGCCATTATTCTACAAAATTATATTGATGTAATTTACCAATTATTAGGATGGTTAAATGTAGCATGAAAAATTCATGTTTATAACTATTTGGAAATGCTTATATAGATTCATTGTTAATTTTCATATTAAAAGTATTTAGCTTTTCTATCAGATAAACATGAGAAAATGTGAAATGGATATGATACATCTATGATAAATACATGACCCTAAGTAAAATATATTTCCTCTGTTCTATTTTTTTCTCCTTTTTCCCAAAGACCTCATAGTGTTTTATTTTCTGAAATCTTTCCTCTAACCAGGAAGAATCAAGTAGCTGCTACAGATAAAATGAGCATCACCAGCAGATATTAAAACTGTCACCTGATGGAAGCTGGGGTTCACCATTACACCTTCAAGCAATAACCTGCAGTATAATTTTGTAATTCATATATCAATTAACTTTATATTACTGTCACACATGACACTAACAGCTAACAATATTTCTTCATGCTGCTATCTTAATTGTGATGTATGTATGCTTAACATGAATATCTCAAGATCGAAATATGCCCTATTAAAAAATATCTCAGCTGTTTGGTGAAATTTATTAGAAATCTATAAATCTAGTGGTAGAAAGATTTTTATCTTATTTTTAAATAACCTTCAGAATTAATGCAGATTTGTTACTTATATTACATAAAGTAATTTTTGTCTAATTTGGACATTTAAAAATGTTTGTGCTTAGTGATTTTCTATGAAATAATTAAGCTACCTGTGTAAATTCAATACAGTAATGGGAATCAAGTAGTTTCTAGGTTTTCAATAACTCATTATTTTAGGATGGTAGCAATGGTCGAGGACCTAGAGAAATGTGATTTTACTTGAGGTTAATATTATTCAGACTAGCAGTTAATGCAGGGTTGGAAAAGACAACCAACGTTAGAATGTTTGGAGACTATCATAAGGAAATAGGCTGTCAGGGAAAGATAGTAGAGGTGATGTTTGTTCTAAGGGTAATGAGAAAGAGGGAGGAGAAACTCTTTAAAGATGAATTGTAGGGCTTCCCTGGTGGCGCAGTGGTTAAGAATCTGCCTGCCAATGAAGGGGACACGGGTTCGAGCCCTGGTCCCGGAAGATCCCACATGCCGTGGGGCAACCAACCCCGCGAGCCACAACTACTGAAACCCGCGTGCCTACAGCCCATGCTCCGCAACAAGAGTAGCCACCGCAATGAGAAGCCCGCGCACCACAACAAAGAACAAAAGCAGCCAAAATAAATAGATTAAATAAATATTAAAAAAAAAAAGATGAATTGATAAAAGCTGCCATTAAAGGGAAAGACATTAAAATTAACAGTGAAGGACTGTGAAAAAATACTTTTTCTTTTCTGATTGCCCTTTTTTATCTTTAAAATAAATGTTTTACACTAAATTAAAAGATTTCTCTTCATCTTCAACCCCTGGGTAAACTTCCATTTTTCTGTAAATCCTCTGAAATAATACACAAATTTTTAATACGTGTGGAATATTCAGTTATGCTGAGGAAATTCTTAGCTTTCATCATAATCTTAAAGGCACCCTGATCTTAAAAAGGCTAGAAGCAATGGTTGATTATCTTTACATTTCCACCATATGTTCCGTAATAACGTGGCTTTTGCAAACATAGACCAAATAAGCCTGCTAGACTGAAAGTTCTTAAAAGAAACAGCATTTTTCTTCTTCATCTGTATATCTGCCCAAGCATCCAGTATCATGTTTTGTACACAAGTGGAAGTCATTGAATGCTATTTGAATGAATGAATGAATCAATGAATTAAAAATAAAGGACTAGATGGATGAACCAAGAATGTTTTCTTTTCTGGTAGTATTAGAATATTAATCCTCACCAACATATTAAATCTGAATGTTTTCCAATCAAAATTCAACCAAGAAATTAATTCTCTTACATCAAACTCCCAGACAAGTGTTTGCAATGTTTATGTAATTGATATGAGTAAAAATATATGACATGTAGTTAAAAACACAGTCAAGGAAAGCTGAAGCAGGGAGTACAATGGAGCAAATAGGAGTATTTATTGACCCAATTAGGTTCCCATGGATTTAAGAAAGCAAAGAGAATTGTTTGTTGACCCATAAGAAACCATCTCATATTGCATTGATTCACTAAACATATTTATTGGGCACTGATTATACAGCAGATCTTAGGCTAGAAGTGAGGGATATAGAAATGTAAAGTTAGCATAATCTACAACCTAAGCTATCTCAGAGTCTGGTGGATACCTAGACAGGACAACCAACAAATCAAATAATTACCATTGGAGGTACGAACAAATGCAGTGTCAACAAAGGAGTACCAAACTGACAACAAACAACACCTGGTCTACAGGGCCACTGCATTTAATTTGAAGAATTGATAGAAGTTGTGATTGATGTTGATGTATTTCCTAAACTCTCTGTCCCACTTTTTTCCATCTCTCAGCTATTAGTTTAGTGATTGTTTGATTCTTCCTTCTCATCACTCTGCTAAAGTATGATAAGCCTGGATTTCTTTTGGACTTTGAGAAGATAAAATTAAGGAACAAGTGATAAACACACCATTAAATATATCTCTCCTTTATAGTCAGCATATTTGGACATTTGACTTCTCATGTACATACTCAATGATCCTTGTGGCGGGGACATTTCTCTATATTTTGGTTGAATGCTTCAGCATGCCTCAATGACTTGATAATTGAGCACTAACACACAAGTTGTAAACTTTCAGGAAGAAATTCACTTATTTGGTCTCTCACTGGAGACAGTATTTCTTAAGGCAGGCTGAATTTATTCAGTCCAGAAATCCATTGCTTTTCTAAGACACAAAACGTTTCACAGTTGAGCTGGACTGCAAACTCTTCTAAAACATACAGAACAGGATTTTTCATTGGAGTGGTGGAAAAATTCTTTGTGAAACTTGAAATTCAGACTAGCATTTGTGCTTTCCATTCTCTGTTAGGACTATCATGACGCAGCTTCGAAAAAGTGAAAGATGAATAATTTGAGCAGCAGTGTACTTCCAGGGAACTACTGAACCAGAAGATCTGGAGTTTCTGAGTGTGGACAAAGAAAGAACATTAACTGTTTTTGTTTGTTTGGCTTTCTATTTTTATACTTATATTGGTAGGTACAACCTGAATTATACTGCAACAAAGATGTTTTAAGTCTTGAAGAAAGCTTCATGCTGTTCTTACTGAATTTAAGAGAGGCCCAAATTGTATTTCCTCAGTCTGAACCATTTTTTATGTAAGAGAAGATACTGTAAGAGAAAGAAATGGTGAGACATTACTGCTACCAATGTACCTTTTCATAATGGGAACACCAAACAATAGGGAAAGTATATTAAGCTTATATCCGTCCAGAATTACAAGTTCTCCAACACATGTAGCTTACTTTTCATATGTATACATACATACATGTAGCACTGAGCATATTTAAATATTGTAAATGCAGCCCAAATGCTGAGACAAGAGGATTTATGTCAGAGGGCATTCCAAATTCATTTAGATCATAAACAAAAAAATACCCCCAAATTTAGATTCGTATGGAAATCTTCTTTTGCTCTGGCCACAAAAAAAAAAAAAACAAAAAAAAAACTAAACTAAGCCATACATCCACCCACTCTGTCAGTCTGTACCAGCCTCAGGCACTGGCTCCTTTTCCTAACTATTCTTAGACACCTGAAGTACCAAAGATTGTATTTCAATTTTAGCAAGACCTATGAACGTAAGGAAAATCTATTTTACATTCTGCTGGAAGGGAAATGAACCTTAATGAGACCCTACAGATATTAACTAAGGAAAAAATAATTACCTTGTTTAGTCCTATTTGGCAATAGGCCTAATTTGCTGAAAAAGAAGTCACCATAGATTTACCCTAACATAAAGCACAGATCAGTTGTTTACTTGCCATCCTCAACTAATGAAATGTATCTAAATGAAAGACATTAATAATTTAGTATTATAATAATCCTCACACATGTGCCTTCCCAGCATTGGTTATAGAAAAAAAAATTAACAGCACTGAAATGAGTTTTGTGCCTTCCAGAAAGAACTCTTCATTCTTGGATTGCACTCATGCTTTAGTTTAGTCATCTCAGAAATAGTCGTTCAAAGATTTGTATTTAATTAATGAATAATTTTCATTAAATTTCATTAAAAATTGCATTTTTAAGTAATGGATTTTAAAATAATTTTCATACCCATTAATCATATAAAAATAAGAATTAACTATTAAAGTGAAATAAAAAATTGAATCAACTATATACTGAGATTATATTTGAAAACAAAAAACCAAAACTTTGAGTTATCTTTATTTATTTATTTTTTCGGTACACGGGCCTCTCACTGTTGTGGCCTCTCCCGTTGCGGAGCACAGGCTCCGGACACGCAGGCTCAGCGGTCATGGCTCACGGGCCCAGCCGCTCCGCGGCATGTGGGATCTTCCTGGCCCGGGGCACGAACCCGTGTCCCCTGCATCGGCAGGCGGACTCTCAACCACTACGCCACCAGGGAAGCCCCTGAGTTATCTTTATTAAAACAAATGTTATCCTCCAAGTATTTATTGAGCATCTGCTTCGAGTCCAGTCTTTTTTAGCCACTTGAAAAGTGACAGAAAAGTCAGAGATCTCAGGTCTCATGGGAGACAAGAAATATGAAATTAACATAATAAACTCAATAGTATGTTCAATGGTGGCAAGTTAGAATTTTTGGATAAAACACAGGATTACCAAATTTATAAAAGTAAATATGTTTTTCAGATAAATGAGAAATAAGTTTGGTATATGTATGTCCCTTATTGCGTATTTCATGGGACATACATATACTAAAAATGCATTTGTCGTTTATCTGAAATTCAATTTAACTGGGAATCCTGTATTTTTCTTTGCTAAATTTAGCAACGTTAAGGTAGATGCTATAAAAAAGAAAAAGAAGTGTAAGAATAAAAAGGGAACTGGACTGCAGCTTGGGGTAAGGTGGGGCAGGGTTTGCTGGGGTGGGGTGGGTAGTGGGCAGATAAAGTAAAAACTGGTAAGGACTGAAGGAGGTGACTTACTTAGCCAAAGGGATATTTGGGAAAAGAATGTCCTAAGCAGAGGGATTGCTAGAGCAAAGGCCCCAAAGCAGAATTGTGTCTGGCTTGACTGTGAAATAGTTGAATATATGGCTTCAAATGAAAGATGACCAATGACTTAATGTATGCATACCGCTCAGGAGAGGTAATGAAATTCCTCAGAATGACTTTTGTACATGGTCACTATTACAGTCTAGGTATGTGCTGTCTCCACAGAATCATATTTCATAATGACAAGTACCTTCAATTCCTTATTTTTAAGGAAATGCTGATCCTAATGCCTCTAGGGGGGGAAAAAAGGGTTTTTTTTTTTTTCTCTTTCAGAGATAAACTGGTTTTCCAATCAAAAGTAAAATATTTCTACTGGTTATGCAGTATATAGCCTTAGAGTTAATACATCTCTAGAACAAACTAGTTAGTTGTCTTTCAGTAGAATCCAGGTTAATGTATCAATAGTTTTGTTTCACATGAGCATTTTCTTTAAAGAAGCCTTAGGGAACCTTCCTACACTGTTGGTAGGAATGTAAATTGGCACAGCCACTATGAAGAACAGTATGGAGGTTCCTTAAAAAACTAAAAATCTAGTTACCATATGACCCAGCAATCTCACTCCTAGGCATATACCTGGATAAAACCATAATTTGAAAAGATGCATGCACCCCAATGTTCATTGCAGCACTATTTACAATAGCCAGGACATGGAAGCAACCTAAATGTCCATTGATGGATGACTGCATGAGGAAGATGTGGTGCATATATACAATGGAATATTACTCAGCCATAAAAAAGAACAAAATAATGCCATTTGCAGCAACATGGATGGACCCAGAGACTGTAATACTGAGTGAAGTAAGTCACACAGAGAAAGACAAATATATGATATCGCTTATATGTGGAATCTAAAAAAAGGGCACAAATGAACTTATTTACAAAACAGAAGTAGAGTCACAGATGTAGAAAACAAACTTATGGTTACCAGGAGATATGGGGGGAGGGATAAACTGGGAGATTGGGATTGACATATACACACTACTATATATAAAATAGACAACTAATAAGAACCTACCGTATAGCACAGGGAACTCTACTCAATACTCTATAATGGCCTATATGGGAAAACAATCTACAAAAATAGTGGATATATGCGTATGTATAACTGATTCACTTTGCTGTACGCCTGAAACTAACACAACATTGTAAATCAACGATACCCCCATAAATATTTTTTAAAAAAAGAAGCCTTAAATATAGTTCTAGTTAGACCAATGGTAAGTAATGATGTAACTGCATAACAATTAAAAATTGGAGAAGTATTGAATGATACTTTTATGAGTAAAATTAACTTAAATTTCAATTATGAAATGATATTAATTTATTTAATCTTGGATATAAAGAAAATGCCTGCCTTATTTTAAAATGATATAAATTTCTAAATGATACAAAAATAATTCAAATATCAGCAGCTTCCCATTTTTTATATAAGTATATATCTATATTTGCAAAACTGAGTGTTAAATTGGAAAAAATATACAAAAATATATTTTCCTTATGTATGCATATTGGAAGAGCTCTTTGCCTGAGTTTTCTGGATAAATGGTCTCTCTTTAGTCTTTTAACTTCTGTGTTTAATCACAGCTTCCCTGCTGTTAATGCCTTTCCAGATAATACTGTTTTTTCTTTTGCTTGAGATAGGATGAATAAACATTTTACATGACACAATATTCTACATAGCTAGACAACAACCAAGACTTCATGAGCCATAAATGGAAGCCAGTGAGTGACAACAAAACTGATTCAACTAGTTGGTGAAATCTAGAAGTAATCATGCCCTTGCAGAACAAGATGGATTATTGGCATATTTAATTTCCTCATATAATAGGAGAAAGAATGTTACCTGCTGAGAATATTACATCATGTAATAACTAAAATGAATCGAGGCATGATAACACAATAATAAATATATGTCTGTGCAATAACCAATCTAAGTATAATTAATGATTTGAGTTTGAATATTTATATTCATTTTTGACAGACCAGCTAGAGCAAGTATCAAAAAGTAAAAGCCATGGGAAAAAAACCTAAAAGTAAGGAATTTGTTTCTCTTAAATAAGAGATCTACAAATTGTGAATAGCCTTCCATTAATTTCTATTTAGTATCGTAAGAGTTGGTTGCTACCTGGATGACTCTCATTTTTTTATGGGAGAAAACTGCTGCTACTTGAGATCATACTCTCTGAAATTCACCCCTGACGCTTTTTACCCTGCCTAAACCCCTAGAACCAGCTTATAATAGCTTTATCACAGTGAACTGAAATTATCTACTCATGTGTTTGTATTTCTTCCTATATTAACTTAAAAGTTCATGCTATAATTTATGCAAAACTTGAGGGATTTCTCTCTCATGGAGATAGAAGAGCTTAATGATTAAAAGCATTCTTACCTAAAGTTTTGCTAGATATGAATTTTACCACTTTTCAGCTATGTGAACATTGGCAAATCATTTCATGTCTCTTTTGATTTCCTTACCCATAATGGGATTAATAATAGGATTTGTAGTTTTTGGATTGGATGCTTTATTGCAAATAAAATATTTTGATGCATTCTAGACACAAAATAAGTATTCAATTAATGTTATATCTTATTATTAGCTATATTGTTTATCTCATAATACAATGTGTGTCACAAAGTAAGTGGTTAATTAATATTTTGGAATTAACACCTGGAAGGATGGATAAATGGATAGATGAAAATAATGTGAATAAGTAGTACTTATTATTGAAGTTCAAATATTTTACCAAGAAATACTGTCCATTTAATTCAATAAATATCTTATTTTAAAGATCTTCCAAATGTATTTGGAAAAGTTGGTGCACAACTAATTCTGATCAATTATATAGACCTAATTTTGCTAGTGGGTTACAATAAATACTTCAAGTAAAATCCCAGAAATATTTCATAACAAAGGCAAACCATTTGAAAACTAACATCATGACTTAATAGCAACAGTTATTAAAAATATTTATATAGCAATGACTATTAAAATATTTCATCATTATTAACATAAGAAGGTTAATTAGACATACAGCTCTTAATGTTCTTGGCCTATTTGAATATATAGCTAGAAATCTCATAAAAAAGCTTAGCTACTTAATCAATTGGTTTCTTCTGTTCTTTTTTTTGCCTTAATGAATATTTTGCACATGATATTTTGACTATATTTAGGAATGTGCTTGAAATATCTTTGATACTGACCTTTGTGGCAAAGCTTTAGCAATAATATGCAGACAGTACAATGTTCCAAAATGAAGCAAGCATTTAATACATTGGTAAAATAGGAGTTGGTTATATATAATCAATCATTATTACAGAATGGTGTTGTCCTGAATTTCATTCATTTAAATAGGTCACCCTGTAATTCCAATGAGCCTTTTAGAAATTGTTTAACCAGACTGTACACAAGAAAATGCCAAGGCTAATGACTGTATTTTAATTAAATGCATGATCACAAACTAAGTTGTGCCCTGAGTAAGAATATAACATAATATCATGAGGGCACAGCTCACCTATGTTCTACCTGATTACAAAACTTTTGTTTGAGGGCCTAAAAATAACCTACATAGATTAAAAACCTATGCCAATCTCAATAATACAATGGAAAAATATTCTCTCTATACCCTTTTTATAATTAGTAAATTAGAAGCATTGCAGATATAATATGAAGACAGCCTAACCCAGATATTATTACCCAATTTAACAGTTTAAGAAGAAGACAAGGTATTGATATATATTCCATCATGCTGCACGCTATTGCACTGAGCCTTCTCAGGGCTGGAAGCAGCAAATTTCCGTATCTTTTTAATCACTGGCCTCCACGCTGAGGCAGTCAGTATGAGTGGTGAGGCCACAAGCAAGATTGTATGGTCTTCACCTCATTTACTCAGCAAATGTTTTATCCAGGGAACAATACCACCAGCCAGCAGGGATGACAATTTAAACCTACCAATACAAATGGGGATCCTTAGGCTTTCATTCACTCCATTGCAGATTGCCTCAGATCCTATTTAATCACATTCTCCCTTCCCATTCACTTAGCAGCAATGAAAAACTGGAACCACGAAGAAAAGCTAATAGCCTCCAGTAAATTTTGACCTCACTCTAAGAATCCATTAGGGGTATGGGCTAGGAGACTAAAAATTCTCTTTCTCCCTGCCCCCTACCCTCACTCTTGGCCAGTTCCCACTCTTGATTCAGGTCCAGGTTTAAATTTCACTCTTTCAGAGAAGCATTATTCCCTGCTCATCTAGAGTTAATTCTCCCCCACCTCCATATGCTTTCATAGGGTTCTAAACCTTTCCATTTTTGCTACTATTAAAACTGAAATTAAATAAACCCATTTGTAATTAATTGTTGAACTATTATCTCTCTCACTAACCTACAAGCCCCATGACAGCAGTGACAGTTTCTGTTGTTTCACTGATAATAACGCAGGATTTACAACAGTGTCTGATATGTGTATGGTAGGTGTGCAACGAACATTTTTTCAGATAAATAGGTGAATGAGTAAACTAATTTATGTCCAATTTAAAGGCAGTATTGATTTTGCCTACCAAATTACAATGGATGTGATAAAAATATAGAAGACTCAAACACTGAAACCTCTTTGTCTTAGAACATTTTTGTCCAACTTCATCAGTTCAGATGTTAGGGGAGAAAAGTCTCATTGTGTTAAACTGTTATAGAGTTATATGATTAAGATGTAACTTAACACTAGTTGGAAATGCCATGGTTTTGCAAGGTGTTAAATGATGACTATAATATAATGCTTTGCTTGTTAGACCAATTTAATCATACACCAAAGATACCATATTCTAAAAACATTTAGGTTCTATGATGATGTACAAGACTGGATTCTGATTCCAATGAGTTGGAATTTCCAGAATTTATTCATGTTTGCCTCACAACTAGTTGGTACTTTCTCAACATCTTGAACTTTTCTCTTATCAAGAACTTAATCTGTCTTACTCTATTTAAATATTTTGTCTTTCATCAGTTTCACAATTAGGTAATCTTAAATAATTTATGGCAAAAATTCCCTGTAAATGATTTATCACTGTTATGGTCATCATTTCTAGGAAAGTGATAAAACCCACTAATAGTATTTTAGTAATCTTTCATGTCCAGAGTTTTGTGTGTGTGTGTGTGTGTGTGTGTGTGTGTGTGTATGTGTTTTGATAGACATGACTGAATTTATCAATATAGTATGGCATTCTCTTTTTTCTTATAAGTACACTCAAAAATTATAATAAGCCAATTATATTATCTTAAAAACTAAAGGCAAATAGGATTAGGATTAAATAAGAATGCAAAACTCTATGGAGGTTAGATTGAAAGAATTCATAGAAAAAGGAAATATGATGGTCTTTGGAAATGTCAAAGAAGCTTGCAGTTTATTTAAACAAATGCATTAAATTATATATTTTTCTATAAGATAGTAATTATTTTTGTCTTCAGGTGGATTAGTATCTATCACAATAATAGAACAAAATTGTAGAGCCAATTAGGGAGACGGTAATAGAGAGTGTCAGAGGCCAGATTGTCATAATGGATTGTAAATTCTTCCATTAGGCCACCAACTCCCACCTAAAGTCACATGGAGAGAATAGACCCTAGTCTTTTTTGCCTCATTGAAGGTAGATATTTCTAGCCGAGGCTGAGACTCTATAAGCAAAAAAGTAGGTGATATCAGAGAAATGCAAATATCGTAAAAGAAAGAATAAATATAATAACTTATCAAAAGCAGAACTAAGGCAGCAAAACGAACAAGAATCTAAAACAAACATTATAAATATACTCTGTAAGAATAGGACAGTTGGAAAATATAAAACAAAAGCAAGCTATTTTTTTTAAAAGTAGAGAGTATAATTATAAATATAATTAATAAAATAAAGAATTTAATGTATAAGTTGAACAGCAGGAAAGATTAATCTGAAGGAAAAAATAATGAGTTGAAACAACAACTCATGGATTTTTCCTAAAAGATACTGAAAGGAGATTAAAAATAAGAAAGAAAATAATTAACAATGTAAAGAATGGGGGGAAAAAGGTACAATTTAATTAAATAAACAGCAAAAATTAAAAGAATCAACAAAACCACAAGCTTTGCAAAGACAAAATTCTGGCAAATCTGAACTAAAAAAGAGAGATAAGTAGGCCAAAAAATACAGAAAGAAAAATAGGAAATAGCTGAAGATACTGCAAAAATTTTATTTTATGAAATAATAAAAAAAAACTATGCTCTATCACATTTAAAAACCTAGCTAAAATTGATAACTTTCTAGGAAAATATATGATAAATTATAAAAGGAGAAATACATAATGCAAATAAACCATTAATCATAAAATAATTTGAAATGACAATCAAGACTCAACCTGAGATTCCTCACAAAGGCTCCACAATTTTATAGATATATTTTACCAGTATTTTTGTAACATGTTATCCCTAGATTAAATAAATTATTCTAAAAAAAAAGAGGGGGAGCTGTCTTTCCTTGAATCCAAACCACAGATAGTATAAGAAAAATAAACTATAGGTATATATGAAGTTATAAAGATCCTAAAGATAACAACAATTAAATTAATCCAATAGTGTGTTAAAATACAAGTATGATTACGTAGAGTTTACTACAAGTTATTTAATGTCAGAAAAATCCATCAATAAAATTATGTATATTAATGAACTCAAGTATAACACAATTACGTTATCACTTGCAGTGCCGCAAAATGTAGTTAAGAATGTAAAATAGATTTTAGTAACAAAAATACAATTTTTGAAGCCTAAAAATAACATTAAAAATAGCATTTTTCTTAAGTAGAAAAATGTTATTTATAAAATTCTATAGTAAATGTTATAGTTAGAAAATAAATTTTTGTTATATTTCTTTGAAGTTTTGAGAATAAGATGAGACTGATTTTGATGATGTGTTACCCAAGGTTCTAGCTAACTTAACAAGATGAGAAAAGGAAAAAAAGACGCATAAATATGAAACAGAAAGAGGTTTGACTGGTTTGCTTTTGTTTTGTTTCACTTTTGCAAATTACGTGATCACTTACATAGAAAACCTAAGGAAGTACATTTTACAAACTACTAGAATTAATAAGAGGACTCAGCAAGTTTGTGAGTTTATAAAATAAAATCACAACCAAAATGAATTACAACAGCTAATTGAAAAGATTCTATTTACTGTAACAACAAAATATAGAGTACCCAGTAATTAATCTAACAATAAATGCACAAGGCCATCATGAATAAACTTTTAAACAGTGCTGAATAAGTGGAAAGATATATACCTGTTCATGAATGATATGTCCAAATACCATGAAAACATAAATTCTCAACAAAGCAATTTATAAAACCAATTCAACTTCATTCAAAATCCCAGCAGAGTTTTTTGAAACTTAACTGATTTAATGAAAAAAAAATTTTTATGGATGCAAATAGGTCAAGAGATGGTTAAAACCAATTTTGAAAGGGATAAAAATTGGTAATTTTTCCCTATCAGGAAAAATTATATCATTTATTTGTATATATAAGTCAACTTGATATAAAGACATTATTAAAAATCAGAATGGGTTATTTTGTAAATGTTAAATTAGTAAGAGGTTAGGTAAAAAATGACTCACTACATGGAGGAAATTCTCTATCTAACACCATGTATAAGAAGAAGCTCCAAATCCTACCTAAGTGTGAAGGTAATAAAGTTTAAAACATGAGAAGAAAGAATCTTTTGTGACTCTAAGGGGAAATAATTGATATATCTGAGCACAATTATGGATTTTAATGTGATGATGCCAGGGACAAACTGGGAAAGCTATTTACAACATTTTAAATCTAAAAAGGAGATGATTTATATTTATAATATATAAGGAATCTTTCAAATTAGAAAAATAAAGCCTTTATGTCAGTATGGAATGAACAAAATATATGAATAACCAATTCATGAAAACAGAAACTAAAATGTGTATGACAAAGATAGAGACATAATCTACCTCACTAGTCAGAAAAAAAAATTGTGACATAATACCAATGAAATATTTCTGACTATGAAAATGTAAATGACAGACAAATATCAATTGTTTGTGAGGACTGGGATAACAGAAACCCACGATAAATTGGATGGAATATAAACTGGTAAAGCTATTCTGAATATTTTTGCATATATCCCATATTAATCAAATCCAACACTGAGTATACATCCCAGAGAAGTCTCTTGTAGAGAGGCATCGGAAGAGAGTAAAGGGAGGAGATTAAATATTCTGGGACACAGACATAAACCAGATATGTCTTAAGCAAGCAAACAGATCACCAGGCATATCATATACAGAAAGATATTTTTGATAACAGTGTTTATGCTAGAATGTTGGATTCAACTTAGGTATTTATCACTAGGGGAATCTGTAAATGATATGTGATATATGCATAGGCATACAATGGGATATTATCCAGGAGAAATACAGCCAAAAGTATAGATCTTAAAAATAAAATGTAGAATTAAAACCATATTAAGAAAGAGGATGAAATTTATAACAATACCATTTGGGTGCATTAAAAATAAACATACCCACATGAACACTATGCATAATTTCAAGAATATACATACAAATAGATTAACAGCTTGTGGTATGAAAAGAATAAATAGTATAGAAATTAGAATGGATACCCATGCTGGGAGTGCAATGTGTTTTAGATAGGAAAACAAAAGGAAATTACAGAACACATTTAAACATCAGAAGGGCTTTGCGGGAGCAGATGGCAAAATCTACAAGGATATGGTCTTCTGCCAATCACTTTTACTGATGTCATCTAGATGATTAAAGGAGTGCCTGGCACATAATAGGTACTCAATAAATGTAATTTCACGAGGATTATAATAAAATACATTTTGTGTGCCAAAGATCCCGCGGAAAGATAATTAAAATATATTTTTTGGTTTTCATGTTAATATCAATTGTTTTAATTACTCAGGCTTCTGATAGTTTGTATGTAATGCTTAACTAAATTTTTTCATTAATTCTAAAAGTTTTTTCAGTGGATTCTCTTGGGGTTTTTGGTGTATAATCACATTGTCTACAAATAATGAAAAATCTGTCTCAATCTATCATGTCTTGTTGCTTTACTGGAATGTTAATTATGATTGCAGGGGGGTTTTTTGGTTGTTCATGATCAAATTATCACTAGTTTTTTACCTCTTAATCGTGCTGTTAGCTTTAACTTAACATAGATCTTAAAAACATGCCAACGAAGTATGCTATTCTCAAATTCTTAGAATTTTTAAAAAAATTATAAACTAGTTCCAGGTTGTTCTGTTTTGTTTCAATTTCACCCCTACTGCCTCATAGTACCTTGCTGAGGAAATACATGTTGATAATATAAAATATTTCATAATAATCAATATGGAACATATTATCAAATGACAAAAAGGAAATGAGGATTTTACACAGAAAAATAAAAAGTTTCCTTGACTAAATTTATGGCTTATGCTAAATATGACCCTTAAACACTTTAAATGAAAGAATAAAACTAAAGAAAGTCTAAATTAATGATTCCATAGCCACAGCAAAACTTCATAGCCATAGCTTAGTAGTTCAAAATTATATATGGGAAACACATACCAACTATAAGACTTCTCTTTAAATCTCTGATTCTAGGAAATCACAGCTAAATGATGGCCAAGAATCCAGCTGTTGACAGAGTAAAGTTAGAATAAGTGAAGGTTTCACATGCTTTTTAGAAGAAAACATTTGCTAGTATTTTCCCCAACACTGAATTGGGCACAACATGCATTTTCAATAGCAAAGCCATCAATAGATCAAGTAATTACTATATGCTTAGCTCCTGAGTTTATTTTATGCCCAAACTGGATGATTCATTCAATTTAGTTAAAAGGTCAAATTAGTTAACTGAATAATTTTTCACTATTAAACGAGTTGCTGTCTTTTGCAAGGATTAATTATCAGCCCAACTGCCCCTTTGTCAGTAGAGGTCATTTTTATGCTTCTTTTCATGGTTCTGAGTAAAAATAATTAAAAAAGGAATGATACTAAGCAAAACAAACTGATCAGATCCTGGTCGATCTAAAGCCTGTCAGAGAGTAAAGAACACATTCCAAACTTCTTCCATGGTCTTGTGCTTTGTGACATGGAGAGTATTTATTTTATTCTTAATAGAATAAATATAGAAATACCCATCATGCATGATGTCAAACATTTTGGATTTGCCTCACTTTGTTTTTTAACTAAAACTCTTATTTCAATTTTAATATATGATCAGTTTTCAGATAATATACTATCTTATACTGTAACATACACACACACACACACATTGATATGGATGTGTGTGCTTTGCCCTAGCATAAATTATTTTATGTGTAGGTGTGCAAAACCAGTCCTCAAAATTCTCATTCCAGGAAGAGTTTAATAAGCAGAGGAAAAATATGTTAACCAGAAAACCACTAAGAGGCATCCTCTGGCATATCTGTCCCTCTGGTCCCCAAGCACTCAACCACAGTAACAAGAATTTCCTGAAGCATGCAGAGTTATCCTTATTTGACGAGTCTGGAAATTTTTTTTTTCTCCTTAAAAATCAAAGGAATTCTAGACACTGGCAATAAACATACTGATGGGAATTATAATCATATGTCAGAAAAATATATAACTCCTTTGGGCTCTGTAAGAAGCTGACAGCATTCCCGTAAAATATTAACTACTCACAATAAAATTTCTTCACAAAAAGTGAGAGGTTAGGAGGAAGAATCTGGAAGCCCTCAACAATGAATTTCGATTAACAGGTTGACTTTAACTCCTTACTTCTGGTTATTTTCAGGCTTCACATAGGTGGATAAAAAAGCACGGAAGTCCCTAGCATATATTCATTTGGTAAATGTTTGAAAGGTTAAAAAATGTGAAAGCCTTCTTCTCAAATGAATATATGAATAATAATTTGGCAACATTACATTTGGCAGGAATGGAGAACGTGGAGCAGTATCTGTTCCACTAACTCCTGGCAAAGTCAAGAATTTGGTCACCCTGATGATCACATTTCCCCCAGCTGTGTGTACAACATCCACCCCCCGCTTTGCCCAAACACAGTTTGTGGATCTTTCACAAGTGCTGTTTCCTATTCTGCTACATACTGAAATGAGGTGGGCTCAGGAATATTCATGTTAGGCTTTATTGCATAGTTTTTCCTCTAAATAAGAAATTTAGAGAGCTGTGTGAAAATCTGCCAGTTTGAGGAATCAAAACTCAGCTTCAAATGCAATGCACTCACCATGCACAAATAAAATTAGATCTCCCAGGAAATGGGCATACCAAATAAAGCAGTGAAAAAATCAGATGGGCATTTGAGTACCTTACTAAGATATCTTGAAAGGCAGTAAATCAGTTCCAAATCGGACAGGATTGTGTTACTGTTTTAGTTTTCCAGTGAAGTTCCAAAGAGTAGCCATAAAGAATTTGTATTCATCTAAGAACTTTCACCACATCTCAGTCAGTCCAGATACTGCCAGATAGACATACCTATATGGAAAGCTACATGCTCCTGTAAATGGACTCTAAAATATGCTAGATTTTCCAGATTAACAATTCCCTTCAAGAGAGTGGGATTTTTATCTTGGGTAGATTTTTCTAAATTTGATAAATAGTGCAAAGTTCAGTTTTAAAGCTGTGGCCCTAAAACTCATTTTGTTTCCAAGCCCAACTTACTTGAAGGATTAGCCACAATTCTGTCAAGTAAAGTAGGGATCCCCTCAAATTTCTCATTTCACCTCCCTCCAACCAGACAAGAATCAATAAATTAATCTCTTAAAACTGGGTCCCTGGAAAAGGTAGGTAGGATAAACCAAGAGACCAATAGTGTGCTAAGATGCATTGATTTACACTGAATTAAACTTAAAAATTTAATAAAACCATGCAATTTTTATTAGATGCATTCCTATATAATCACAAAAAGCTTATCTTTTGTTAATGATAAAACACCTATCGTTACATCTTGAAGCTTGGGTAGTTACTGACTTGGCATTCTTTGAAATGAATATTCTTCAAATGTACATTCAACATTTATTTGGTAGTTAAGGGGGTTTTATAATTGGTTTTTAATAGTAAAAATTATTTATATGTATATGTAATAAATTTTTAATGTGTTGATATGCCAATCAAATAGTTAAGATAATTTTGCAATAAAAATAGTAATATAGTACTTAACAGTATAAGTTATTAAAATATGACATACTAATTATCCTAAAATATTAAAAAGTAATAAAACATTTTTATTGACAAAAGAGACAAATAGGTCAATGGAAAAGAACAGAAGTGGGAAGAGGCTCAAATACATATATAGAAATCTTGTATATAATAAAGGGAATATTTTAGGTCATTTGAGAAAATAAAGATTATTCCACAGAGTGCTGGTTCAGCTAGCTAGCTAGTCATTAACTTAAAAAGAATGAATAAAGCTGAACTGAACAAAAAAATTATAAGTGGGTCAAATATTTTTATAAAAATATTAAAATTAAAAATATTAATAGAAAACTGGAACATATACATATATATTAATTTTATAGGCGAGTAGGACATTCTAGGTATAATTTAGAAAAAAAAACTTGAGTAGAGATTAAATGATAAACACATCACTGCCGTATAGTTGAAGCTCAATGTATATTTGTTTTTAATTCCAATTTAGGTAGTATAGAGGTATTCTATTATGGAATATATAAATAAGGAAAATAAGAAAAAAAAATTGTAGTATGCTTCCTGTAGAAACAACATGCATCAAAAATATGTTTTTTATTATATCAATGTTAATATATCTGGTGATTGTTACTACCCGTCTAAAGAATAAATAATATGAAAAGATAAACTCAAAGATTTAAAATATATAGATTCTACCAAGCTGTTTCCTTTCTTCAAATCTTGGTATTAAGAAATGTAGTGTTGAGGGAGGAGCATACCTTCCAATACCTGGTATGCCTGGGTTATAAATACCTTGCAAACAGTATTTTCTTGAAAATCTTACTGCCATCACCACTTACCAAGATATAATAGTTATGAAGGATTATGCAATGAAACGTACCTTCATTGTTAATACTGAATTTCAGCTGTGCCTGTTCTGTTTATGTTAATGTTTTGTCAAGTTGAACAGATGAAATATTTTGTATATTTTCAAGTACTTTACAAAGAAAAGTACTTCTTTCTTTGCCCTTAGTCAAAAATTTAAAGTGTATATACATGTTGCAAAGTCTTGGTATAGTTACAAAAGCCAAAAGAAATATATATATATATATATGCATATATACATCTTAAAGTTATATATCAATGCAAATTATATGTATTCACCATTAGTTGAGTGTTAGCAGGCTTCATGTTAGTGGGCTGAAGTTTCTTCCTTATTTGAAAAATCAATGTGCTGTTATGCCCTTGTCAAATGAACTGATACAAATTAATGAGGAAGCTAATATAAAATGGCATCTCTACTCATGTAAATACACAAGTTTCATAGTGAACACAAGTAAAAGGGAACACTATCTAGCAGGCATAAAGTATGCCTTTCTGAGAAAACATTTTGAATATGTACATACACCTAAATAAATGCATATACGTCATAGCTGGTATGGCTTGAGACAGGCATATATTCCAATTCTCAAGGCATCGAGCAGTAAATGTTTGCCAGAGTTAAGACAGCTACTATGATTATTCTAATTAGAAAACTTCCAGGTTATTTATAGGATAATACAGGGAAATGAAATTCATTACCCGGCAAAGTATGCAACACACCATTAAACATTGCAATAAAATCAATTGGCACAAAAAGAAATGCAATTACGTTACATTCATGTAAACCCTTCCATAAACTAATTTCTAAACATCAATCATGATTGTTATTCATCATATAAACATCGAAGAAGCACTTATATTTTTTAAACTCATCAATAAGTTCCTGCTGTCTCACAAACACATGAGACATCGTCATAATTGTGGCTGGTAATCTCTAATCATCCAAATCTCAGAGCTTGAGTTTGTATAACAAAAGAAAGAGAAAAAAAGCAATTGCCATTTCATTAGAAAAGGGTATTTTACCATCTTTTTAAAATGTGATAATTTATTCCTAATTAACAACTGATTAGGCGGCATTTCAAAATTTTTCTAACACCACACATGACTAACTCATAAGCAATCCAGGCATTAGATGAAAACTAAAAGCAGGCATATCATAAAGTGTTGATGGTCTACACCTGCTTTACACATTTGCTGAAGTTCAGTTTGTGGGAAAGATAAACTAATCCATTGTCCATCATTTTGGAATTGTAAATGAAATACTATCTTTAGTTTTAAAAATGATGGATGCCACAATATTATAAGTAGGAAAATTGAAGGGAAAAGCCCTAAAAGTGGAAAAATATGAGAAAAAAACTAGAAATGGATTGTATGTAAATAAAATGAATTATATAAACAATGTTAATAACGTGGACTTATTTTTCAGTTTTAAAATATATTATCTATACTCATTATCTTCTTTATTCAAATACGTCTACATTTTTTTTTTGGTTTTACTCAGAGACAAAACAGAGCTAAAAATTGGGGCCCAATCTTTGTAACTTCTGTGGAAGACAGGCTCCTCAAGAAGGATATGCATACATTTACAAAAACATGAGTAATGTAATAATACGAGATTAAGAATAAATTCAAATTTTGTAGAAGAATAAAAAAGTATCTAAATTTTTGTATTCCTTATTGCAGAGGCAATATTGACCAAATACTACATCTTCTCGGCATGTTTTTGTGAACAAAGCCTTCAATGGCCACTCAAGCATAGCCATTCATTAAGAATTTGAATTTTGATAGCAAGAGGTATATAAGATTTTCTTTGATTTCTGTTTATAAACAAACTTGCCTTCTAAAGACAGTGAATCATTTTTGTCAAGCACCTTAATGGGACAACATGTCCAAGTTTGGAAAATGAAATTGAAGAGTGATGAACTGCTGGCATAACAGAATTAGGAGAGCTGGACACACTGAAGTATAATCCTGGAGTGGGATTCTAACAGAGGCTAGTAGGAAGAAAGCCAAGGGCACAAGGCAATGTGATCCCCAAAATGACCAATAAAAATCTGCTAAACTCACGAATGAGCTGTGCGAGTGATGTTCAATGTTGAAAATCTTTAAAGGAGACTGGCTTCATTTCAGACAACTTATGATGTGGATCTGAAGCATTCTAAGAACAAACCTATGCCACCACCTCCATCCTCGACTTGGGACTGGCAGAGATTGTTAGAGGTTTGGGGATCTACCCTGGCCATAGTATAGAGGGGTTTAAGGTAAAAATCACATAAATATCGAGAAGTAGGCAATTCTCCCATCCCCCTGCACCCAAACAATTGATCTCTGGCTTTAAAAACACATTTATTTATAATATCAGTTCTTGGAATAGAATAACCACTACAGAAGTATAATATTTGTTGAGTTAATGACTAAAAGGAAAACAAAGAATTTGCGATAACTGATGAGATAAAAGATCTTCCTGTGTTAGTAAATTCATCTTGAAAGTAAAAATTACTGCTAATAATCATACTTCATCATATATATTAAAACACTTTAAATCAAACAAGACACCAAGAGCAATAGCTGAAATACCAAGGTATCTTAACTGAAGGTGCTATGTAAATGTAAAGACAATTACCTTAAGTGCTATCCTTTCTCATCCAAAAGAGAATTTGTTTAAACTATGTAAAAGCAAATACTGTATATGAAAAGTGTCTTCTAGTGATAAATGTTTTTCATTTTATGCAACCTTGTCGAATTACACTTTCGTGTGTTTACAAATATATACCAAAGCTCCTTAGATAGTGGCAAAAGTATAGCCTGTCCAAAACTCTTCCATTTATATAAAATGCAAAACTTGCCGCTCAGAAATGAAATATTCTTTTTCTAGTAACTTTACAGTTTAAGAGTTTCAAAGTATAACTGTAAGGGATCTCAAAGGGATGATATCATCCAGCATTGAGGCAAGAGTTTGTTAAACTATTCTAGGCAGTAGGAACCCCATTTATTCTTCTGTATTTGTGCTTCCTCCGATATGGAGAACCACTTTAAACATAGTTCACCTAGCAACCATCAAAGTGTTTGAAAGCAATAAACAGATCACTCCTCTGCCACTACTTCTCAAAGCTGAACTCAAAAAAACTTCAGCCCTCTCCTCAAAGAACCAAGTTATCCAGTCTTTATTTTTGTTACTATTCTCTGGAGAATTTACATTTTTCACAATTTTTTTTCAAGGTGAAAACCCAAAGCACAAAAACATGGCCAATAGGGCACGGTGATGCACATTAGAATAGAGAGTAGATGTTATTACTAAATGGATTTCATTTCTTTCACAATAGTACCCAAAATGCAAAGTTGGGTACATCTTGAGGTTCATGCTGAAAATCAGATCTTGCTCCCCATTTCAGTGATCTCCCGTTAGTTCTTGTTAAGCCTGGCATTTTGTTCAGATTTACGATGATTTATTTGTTTCTTTGCTTATGATGTTTAAATTTGCTTAGTGTGGTGTAAAGTAGGAAGAGTATGAAGCCAGTGGCTGGGGTTTGAATCCCTGTTAGTTACGTGGCCTGGACTACAATATCCTCAGTTGTGAGTTAGGAAAATGATTCTCTACATTTCTAGATTATTTGCGTGACTGTCTTCAAAGGTACACATAAATCACTTACCACAGGGCCTGTTATGTAAGAGCCATTCAACCAGAGTTATTTTTCTGCCCTAAATTGCTTCTTCTTGCAATAGTTGCTACCTGATCTCTTATTAGAAACAGAAAAGCCAACTTTCATTATTGCTTCTTTCTCAGCTTCCACTTCCAGTTACTTTTCCCTTTCATGCACACGATATTATCTCAAGCCTTCACTATCACACAATTGGAATATTGCAGTCGATTCCTAACTAGTTTTCTTTCCTCCATTCTCTTCCCTCCCCATTTTAGAAAATGCATATCATTTCTGACCTTTAAAAATGAAACAGAACAAAACAACCTTGCAAATAAGTCTTATTTTCTACCAAGTGAAATTCAAGTTCCTCGACACATACAAAGTCTTCACAAACTTGACAGCCACTGCCCACTTCTCCAGACTTAAGGACACTGGTCCTCTCTGCACCCTTGCACAGGAGAATGCTCTTCACCTATTAAGATGTAGGCTCAAAGCCTACTTCATGTGTACCTTAACCCTATTCCCTGTCCCAGAGGAAAATAAACCATTTCCCATCTTGTACTATCTATACTATTACATGTAAAACTAAATTATATCTTCCATATTATACTTAAGATCCTTGAATAAAAATCCAGATTTTCCCATCTTTTTATTCCTTAGCACAATATCTGTCCCACAGAAATAAGTTAAAAAGTGAATACTGGTTGAATTTGGGGTCAAAGCAATATCTTCACATCTAATTGTGAAATATAGTTAGAAATAACTTGAGTAGATAACCTAATTCAAACCCTTCTTCTAATTTTGGCTGTGCCTTTATCCTTTCACTGTATCTTATATTTAGGATGATCAGGAAAAAATGTGCATTATATTTTGACTGTAAAGTTTTAGTAACTCAGATCCTTTGGGTAGCTTTTCTAGTTGCATTTACTCTCACTCTCATGTAGAACAGATCATCTTTGTTTGTTTGTATCCACACTGTAATTTTTATTGACTTTCATCTTATAAACTTCCATAATTTATAGCATATAGTTATTTCTTTCTTTCTTCTTTCTATACTGTAAATACCTTAAGTTACAAATCACTTCTCATTTGCATCTTCAATGTTTAGTACCCTGCCTGACACAAGTGATTAAATACGTGTTTTTAATGAGTGAATTCATGTTGATACCAATTCAGATACATAAAAATAGATCCAAGTATAGATATAGAGTCAAATGCAAATACAGAAGCAGACACAGCCATAGACACAACTTTAAGGATAAATTTAAAAGTCTCCTTTTATTTCTGAGAGAGCTTACTGGTTGGAAGTACTGCTATTATTTTTAATTTGGATGTTGGCTTGGTGCACTGTACAATAATAATAATAATAATAATAAAGTGAACACCAATTTCCCAACACATAATAAATCATGCGCCAGTAAATATGTCAGGCATCAAACTATGTGTTTTGTATACTACTACCAACAGACTATGCTACAGTTTGTCATGAGCCTTTATGAAAGAGGAATCTGGGGCTCTAAGAGATTAAGAAATTTCCTCAAGATGACATAACTATAAGAAATGAAGACAATTATTATTATCAAAACAGTAAGACAGAGGAAGAGAATAAACAAACAAAGGGCCGTGATCAGAGGTAGACAAGATGGTAGGCAGAATAAGAGGAGGCATAGAGACAGAAGATCAGAAAAAGCCTCCAGAATAATTTCTTGCAGAAGAGTCAGTCATTCAAGATTACCTTCTTTTTCTCCCTCTCTAGTGATAATTTAATCCACCTTGCTATGAAGCAAGCCTTCCTTTTTTGCTTTCCAAACCCTTCCATAAACTTGAGCTAACTCTAAAAAGACAAAAAAAAAAAAAAACCAAACAAACTTCCTGAGATATATTGTTTTTTTTTCTGTCAGATAATTGTTTTCCCTTTACATATTCCTAATATTTATTAGGCTGTGCTTTCTTCCTTTTTTTTTTTTGGTTTTTTTTTTTTGTGCACTCTAATTGCCTGAAACATGTTGCACTGTTTCCTGGGGTGAGATGGGAACTAGTAACCTCAGTATCACTCGTCCTTCTCCCATCTCTTCCTCCTGAAAATATTCTGGAAGCTGTTTGAAGGCATTGTGGCTCAGCATTCTAGGGTCACAAAAACAGTCAATACATTCATATTTAAGATAAAGATCACAGGAAATGGAATTATCTTTTGGGTTTTTTCTTAAATATGATAAATATTAATAACTTAGGAAGGGAAATATAGAATTTCTTCCTCAAATCGTTTGCCAAGTTAGTTCAGAAATTGTGTGTGTGTGGGGAGGCTAGAAGCGGGAAGATTTTAAAAGTGTATTTTCAGTATGGATATTACTTCTAAAACACGATAGTGGAAAAGGGAAGTTGGCAGGTGTTTTGTGTGAGATTCTTTTTATCTGCATTTCTCTCACTTACAATGTGCAGTACTTAACCATCCTTTTCATTTTAGCATAAGAACATAATGCTCCAAAATGTTAGAATTTATAACTAAATGCCAAGTAAGCTTGTGTTTCTTATTTATATGTTTGTTTTCTTAAAAACAAACAAAAAAATGTTCCATACATATATCATACATGTTTTGAAACCAGCACCCTGACTCTACAATAATGCTATATTCCCATATTTTCGTCCATCCCTCAATTTATCCTGTGTACTGATGTCTGCTAAAACTTAAAAACAAATTTATATGGGCTTTCAAAAATCAGATATATGTTCTGGTAATTGTGCACCACTGTCTGAAAAGTTAGCTATTTCTCCATTAAGGCTATACTCACTGTATTTCTGTTTTATATTCAGTACATGTCAAATTCTTATATATTCTACCGTATTGATAGAATTAGTCATCTTGGCTGTAAAAATTCAATGTAACTAAATTATTTAATTCTTTAAGCCTCCTAAAATGTCTGAGTTAGAGTTTTTTTAAGATGGCAAGGAGCAGCAATTTACCTTTACTGTTCTTCCTCCTACCACTTACAAGTCATCTATATTTCAAACCTGAGCCACTTTTCTAGTTAATGGAGTTAATGGCTTCACCATGTTGTGTAATTCACATTGTGCGATCTATATAATAAAAGCAGATGATATAGAATATTCTTGATGTTCATGAATATTAAATGTTGAAAAATAATTAGATGGTAAAAATAGAAATAGAAATAATGAAACACTAAGGAAAATGTTTGCATGGCAATGTATCAGTTAAAAAAGCTTGCCCAGAACAGAGGTGTTCATTGCCTTGAGATGCTTAGCAGATTTAGTCAATATACGTAGGAAGCATAGCATAATTCCTTCCTGTAGTAAATGAATAGTTATCAATGGTGATAAGACGTGGCTGAATTTTTTCTTCTACTTTTCAAACGTCTCCATTGCTTCCCCACCTCTAGCTAATGAAACAATTGCAAAGGTTGTTAGTTACCCCTTTTTGCAATATTAAGTAGATGTTTTTCCCATGTGAATATCCAACATGTCAGACCACTGTGAAATGTGTTCTCAGTAATTGCTCTTGAAACGTATTATGTACCTCCCTTGATCTGGGTCTTTGCAATAAATACAAAAACATGGTTAAATACATTCCAACTTAAACACTAAAAAAAATGCCCTCACTTTACCGCTCATACTTCCAAACCTAATACTCTAGTTAATCACTCCTGTTAGCTATAAAACTCTTCAGATATGTTCTAATTGTACTGGAACACATTTGTTCTTCACTCTCATTGCATTGGACTGTCTTTTTTATCACTTAGTTGTAACAATGATCCTTGTATTTCTCAGATCAAAGGACACTTCTCTCTTTATCTTATTATATATATTAATTATAGATTAATTAGTATATACCTAGCAAATATGAATTATAGATTAATTAGTCTACCTAGCAAACAAACATGACAATTTCTCATCTCGGGGCTAGGGTTGCTTGGCTCTCAGGTGAGCTTAGGTAAAAGTTCTCAGGTTCATTTCCCTCTGAACCTTTCCTCAGGTACCTACTGAGCTCTCAGACTTATCTGAATGGCGTCTGACAGGAAATTCTCAGTGTGAAATCTGAATTTTTCCTTGGAAGGTTGATGATGAAGTCTGAAGCTCTGTTCCCACACATGCCAGTAGGGAGGAGTAAAACACTGGTTCCTGAGCTATGATAAGGATTCCAAAAGCGACAAGCAAGTCTTGTCCAGCTCCAGGGATGCACACACTGTGGGGCTGTAGCAGAGGAGGTACTTATAGTTCCCTAGGCTGCTCGATAGGCTGCACTGTTTCCCTTGTTACTCCCACCTCTGAGCACATGCTCTCCTGGTGGGACACTGGTCTGTACACAAAGGAAATTATTCTTGTTGATTCTCTGCTCCCAAGAGACCAGATTAGACGTCAGGTGAATCCAGTCTTTATTTCTCCTTCTCCATGAACTCTCCTGCCTTCCAGAGGTCTCATCTCCTTACACCTAATCCCAACCTTGAGTTAATGTTTGCTCCATTCTGAGACTGATAGCCTTTGTTGACTAAGTCCCATGGACCTCCAAAGTATTGACTTGTAACAGGAAATACCTACCAATATCTCTAGAAAATTAGTATTCTCCTCTTCAACAAGGGAGAGAGGTGTGTTTCTTTGCTATAAAATCATGTATACTGTAACGTCTGGCTTCGTGATGTTTTTGACAAATCAAACACAATTTTGTGCTTTTAACTCAAATTAAGACCTGTCATTTATTCCTTCATTTGAAAAAAAATGTTAGTTAATTATAAGATATATTTAAATCTTTTTATGCACCATTGACAAACTTAGATTCTTATATGGATTGTCCCATTCAATTTCTACAAAAGTCCATTCTATGTAGTCAGTGCTACTGTGAACCTCATTCTACATTTGCAGAAACGGGGCTCAGAGAGGTAAAGTGATCTTCCTAAATTTATGACTAAGGGATGGCTTCTTATTGAAACTCCAAGTTATTTCCAGCTCTCATGCTCTAGACCAATGGTTTACACCAGGGGTGATTCTGCCTGCAGGAACACTTAGCTATTTTTGTCCAGCGAAATTTTTGGTTGTCACAATTGGGAAAGTACTGCTACCACTTAATGGGTTGAGGCCAGGGATGCTGCTACACATCCTACAATGCACACTACGTCCCCGCCACAAAGAGTTATCCAAACGTCGATACTAGGAAGACTGAGAAACACTATTCTAGACCAGAATTTCTCCAACATCAGTGTCAATATGAATCGCTTGGGGTTCTTGTTCAGATGCAGATTCTGATTTGGCAGGTCTAGGGTGGTGTCAGAAATTCTGAACTTGTAACTAGCTCGTAGTCTACATTGATGCTGCAGGTCCTGTTCTGTGGATCACTGTAAGTATCAATGTTGTGGTCCAGTGTTAAAGCTAGACGTAAGTATTCTGAGGTATTCTCCACCAAGAAGACTCCCACACACCTCACGGCTGACATTAGGGGGTCAAATGTTGAACTCAGTAGTTTGTATCATGAAATGAAGTTGAATTTGTCAAAAGCTTTTTCTGCATCTATTAAGAAAAAAAAAAAGCTTGCCCAGAGAAAATTCTAGCAAATGTTTCTACAGTAATGATGATTTTCCAGAGCATTTTGATATGTATCATCACATTTGATCTTTATGGCAACCTGACAAGATAAATATTATTTACATTCTACAGAAAAAAACAAGTCTTCAGGTAAGTAAAGGCTGACCTAGGGTCAGTCTGTACGGTACATATGTCCTTGCTATAGTCTCTGTTTCTCTTTCTCTTACATTAATCCTTTCCCATTTCAAATGCCACTTCCCATCCCGCACAATTTTTCTCCTTGCTTTCCTCTAGGTAAACAGATTTTATATTGTGCTCTAAAAAATAACATTGTATATGGTAACTTCTTAAATAACATGTAAAAATTCCTAAAGTGGATAAAAATTCTGAATAAAAATGTCTGGCAATTTAATTTACTTTTTCTCATTCACACCCCTGAATGCAGTTTTCATCAAAGTTCTGCCTTTGGCGCTCTTTGACAAGTTCATCTACTGCCATGAGCTCAACTGCCTTCTTTTCACAAATGCCCCTTAAACCCTCTCTTCTTAAATCGTAATTCCTCTTTCTTGAATCTTAGTTTTACGGGATGCTATCTAGAAATCTATTAGAGCCTCACCCTCAACAGGCACCAAACAGAACTAATTAGTTTAACTCCCCCAACATAGTACTTCCATATTTTGGCAGATGGCCTGACCATTTCCAGTCTCCAGAGCTGGAAACCACTCCACAGCAAGCAACAAAGACTTCTCCACTTTCTGACTAGCTCTTTCCCCCATTCCCTTTTCTAATGCCACTAACAGTTTTCACCATCAACATGTAGACAGACACTCAAAAATTGTTGTAGGAGATGGTAAAGAGGGCCAAAATAGAATTGTCTACCATTATTTCTCAAATGTTTCAAACATATTAAACTCTTTTAATGGAAAAACAAAACTAGAGATTTCCAGTATTGAACTAAATTATTTTTCATATTGTAACTGAAACATGTACAAACCTAGATATAAAATGCTTATGTTGATAGCTATACGGTCATAAGCCAAAACAAATTTGGAAATGAATACAAACTAAAGTGCAAAATATAACGCTTAAAATGCTACTAAAATAGTATGTGAACTAATAATATGTTGCTGATACAAAACCTCACCTGGAGATGAGAATATCAATTAACTGCCATAATATGTTTCTTTGAGTTTGTAAGTCTACCTCACCTCTTGTCCCTCTAATTTCCCTATAGAAACTTATCTGAAACTTCATTTGGCTAACAGGCATTATTGACACATTAACCCCACTGCTATAGTTGTCTCATTCACTTACAACATTAATTTACTAGAGTTGGATGCTCATATTATCATAAATGCAAATAAAGTTTCAACCACCAAAATCATGTGGAAACACTTGGTTATAATATGGCCACACCAATAACTTGGAATAAATTTATGTTGATTTTGAGATTACAACAAAAATAAAAACATACCATTGATGCATTCTCTTAGAGACTGGAGAAATATAACCCTATACTCCTGCACCCTGATATCGGTTATCATCACCATAATAAAACTAATTGATGGTTTCAGACTGGCTGAATACACCTTCCTATTCATGTGCTCTCTCTTATTAGTAAGCACTATCATTCTTAGCACCTGAAATATGGTGGTGAGCTTAATTTCTTTCTATTTTATTTGTTTCACCTGTCTTATGTTGCCTAATGGATTAGAAACTACTTTAGCTCCAGTTTAAATACTTACATATTTACCTTATTAAATATTCATATTTAAACTGCTGCAGCACCAAATACAGTGTTTTTTTTTTTTTAATCAGTTAGTTATTCATCCATGAATTGATTTACACAACAAACATTTATTGCGCTCCTACAATATGCCAGGCATCTGTAGGCAATGAGCATTGTTCTGGAAAAATTACACTCTTTTCTCTCAGTTTATGTTCTGCCGGGGAAACAATTATAAAGCAAATGTGACATACTTTCTGATGATGGTTAAGTTATAAGACGAAAAGAAAGGCTGGTAAGGAAAGAGCCAAAGGAGCTACTTTAGATAGAGTTGTTGAGGAAGGCCTGGCTGAGAAGGGGGCATATAAGCTGAGATCAGTAAAATGTAGTTTCAGGTTTAAATTTTACTTATAACATCCATTTGTCAATTATGTCTTCTCATAGACTAGTACCTCTTGTAGTGCAGGTAAATTGCACTGTTTATTTTGTGATAGGAGATCAAATAATTTTTATTTAGGAGTCTGTTATATCACTAAATCATTATAAAAACAATGTGACTGGGTACCACTTGCCCCTATTTAATGGATAATGAAACTATGTCTTAGAGAAGTATCCAAAGTCATATCCAGAAGTATCAACAAGTGGCTGTTCCTTGTTGACCTATAAATCAAAACTAAACTTATCTGATTTCAGGTTTCATTGTTTTCCCACTCTATCCCACCTTCCACCATATTGAAAGTTCTATAGATTTGGCATGATGACACACTTTGGTACTTCATAAAAACTAATGAATTTATGAGGAGGAAGACCACGGCTATCCAAAGAGTCCAAAGTGATATATGTCCTTAATCTAAAGTGCCAAAGTAGTTGATCCAATTTAATATAAACATACAATCTTAGCTTAGGTACCTTTCAGAATTTCCAAATGAAAACAGCTGTCAACAAAGAGAGAACTTCAATGCCAATAATAAGCATGAGACTGTTCTGGTTAAAGAGCAACTATACCAACAATGAGAAAGTTATGTTTGGGGTAAGCAATCAAGTGTAAGTAAAATCTGTCTGACCAGTTCCAAGTATAAAAGATGAGTCATGTAATTACTGTGAATGATTAAAGAGGTTAGCAGGGCTGTTTGTGCTGAAGAACCAAACAGCATTTTAATTCATTTAAAATACGCTTTTGAGATTAAAACTGATAATTAAATACCCAAGTTCATGGAACAATAGAAACTACTTTTAATTTCCTAGGATTAGAAATGTGTATCTTGTTTATTATAAAATGTCTGCTTTGATAAAACCTGTTCATAATTATCACAACACCAATATTTATATTGCCGTCTCATTTAATTCCCTAGAGATCTGAGAAAAGGCCCAAAACAAGCTAGAAAGGAGTCTGCAATATGCTCTCAACAACAGTGTTCAAACATTATTAAAGCAAGGATGCGTTCTTTCTTCTACCCAACCTAATTTTGTGTTAAAATCATGAGAGAGAAAAAAAAAACTTACTAAAGGGGAAGAATGTGGTGGTGTACCATTAATACAGCACATGTCAAAACATAGTTTCTTTATTTCTGTATATTTGCAGTATTTATAGGTCACCTTCTTTTTGCTAATGAAAATCTGGGTCATTAAAATAATTCAGATGTCTTCATTTTACATATGAAACATCACCTTTCCACCAGACTAAAGAAGCCCTAGGAAAAGAGGCATTATCTTTCTATACCCAAGATTTTTTTGCCTCGTTTGTTTTTTTTCTTCCTCTGCATTGTCACTATGTGTCTCCTTCTTTACTGCTCTATTTTTGATTAATTACAATGTGAACTATGTCTTCCAAGGAATTTATGAAAGGACCCATCAGGACTTAACAAGGTTGTATCATAAGTAGAAATTTAGTCCAAAAAGGAGAGGGGAAGACAGTGATGGGGAACTGCATTGTCAGATGCCTACTAAGTGCTGTGCTCAGAATTTTACATATGAATTCCCCTATTTAATCTCAAACTTAATCCTATGAGACAGATACTATTTTCATTTCTCAGATGGTATCCTGACACTGAGAGAGGTTAAATGAGTTAATCTGAGGTCATACTAGAAAGATGTGGTAGATCTGGGATGTGAATTCAGATCTCAGAATTCAGTTTTACCTCTACACGAAGTTGTCTTCCAATAAAATGTGTTGTGTTCTTCTGGATTTGACTAAACTCAAACCTTATGGAACCATGGATATAAATTTAAAGTTTTCCTATTTTGGCTTCACCATTTCTGCCAATGAAAAATGATTATTTAATTCCACTGAACAGCACTGAAGAACAGGGACAGGTGCACAGTTGTGTTCCTGAAGATTTTAGCGACCAACCGGGAAGTGGTAGAAACATGGGCCATGTTTCTATCCACAGAGACAGCTCTGTCAAGACTTTCAAAATATGTTTACTTTGCTGTATGAATGGAAATCCCTTCTCTCAACAAATATGTAGAATACTGTGCTTCTGTTCCTTAAGTCTCTGCAAAGAAAAGTCCAAAATTGAGAGAAGAAAAAAATTTCTTCCCCAATTCTTCATTGTTATAATGTCTCCTTAGAATCTATAACCTCTTGATTATTTTCCAGTTAATATGGTCAGATATGAAAAACAATATTTTAATTTATTTGTGAAGAACAATAAACTATAGGAGTAAAAATAACTACCAAATTTCATAGATTCTAAAATATATCAGTTAATAGCAATGTGAGGTCATGTCTTCATATTCATTTACATAGAGTAAAATTGATATATATAAAGGAGACATCATTTGTTCAATAAAGTTAGAAAATGACAGGACAGTAATTTCAGTAAATGAGCTTTAAAATATGGAAGCAACCTAAGTGTCCATCAATGGATGAATGAATAAAGATGTGATACACACACACACACACACACACACACACACACACACACAGTGGAATACTATTCAGCCATGAGAAAGAAGGAAATCCGGCCATTCCTTAGGACATGAATGGACTTTGGACTTTGAGGGCACTGTGCTAAGTGAAATAAGCTAAACAGAGAAAGACAAATACTGCATGGTATCACTTATATGTGGAATCTGAAAAAAAAGTCAAACTCATAGAAATGAGGGTAGAAAAGTAGTTGCCAGGGACTGGGGGGTTTGGGTAAAACAGGGAGAGGTTTGTAAAAGGATACAAGCTTTCATCTATAGATGAACATGACCTGAGGATCTAATATAAAACATGGTGACTACAGTTGATAATACCATATTATATAATTGAAATTTGCTAAGAGAGTAGAATTTAAATGTTCTCATCAAAAACAAAAAGATAAATATGTGAGGTGATGGATGTGCTATTTAACTGATGGGGGGAATCCTCTCACAATGTTTATATGTATTAAATCACCGTGATGTACCCCTTAACTATCTTACAATTTTTTATGTCAATTATACTTCAGTAAAGCCAAAAAAAAAAAGATAATAAAAATAAGTAACGAAGTAAATTAATATAAAATACTACAATATTAGTAGTATTTGATCCACAGTCATTTTGCCAGTAAAGCTTTCAGGAGACTGCTAATTCCATAGGAACAGAAAACATGTTTTGACTTCTTCATATTTTAGGACCTAACACGATGCTAGCTGGTATTTAATAGATGGGAAAGAGGTAAAAGAGAGGGAAAGGAAGAAGGAGAGGAAATAAAAAAGGAGAGGAATGGAGAGGAGAGGAGAGAAGAGAAGAGATGGGGAGGCGAGGGGAGGAGGGAGGAAGGACCCAGAGTTTTTGCCTGGGGTATCTGTGGAGGGATGGATAAGGAGGGAAATAAGTTTTTCATGGATCCCTACTTCCATTACGCCCCTTAGGATCCCTGAGGTCGACATAAGTGGCCCTAACATATCTACTAGTCATTGAGAAGGACTGTTACATAAAACTTAGGAATGGAAGATTCTTAAAGGAAATAATTTAAGACTGTTTCAGATACAGAAGAAACAAAGTCTAATAGAAAGCATCTGGCAAAGATAAAGTTTTAGGATCCAGTCCTAGCAATACTGATCTCTAATTTCATTGATATACTGTGAAATTTACTCAACTTCTTTGAATTTTGGTTTTCTGTTCCGAGATGATAGGTAGATATAGGATGCTCTCAAGGTTTACTTTTCGTTTTAAAACATCTACCTTTGACTACACTGGTGCAAAATGAATTTTCCTAAACATATCTTCTCCTACGGAAAAGAAGATCATATCTATAGAAATGACTATTTCTACTACAGTACATGTTTTTGAATAAATACATTATGAACTTATATAAAGCTTAACATTCCTTAATCTGCCAGAATCACTCACTTTTGAGGGCTTACAAATCAGAGGAAACTAGAGGGAAATGCCATTACCCAGTCATTTACTATTCAGTTTTAAAGTGTCAGCATTTACTTTTTTATATGTTATCCTTACAATGAGATTTATAATACACTGCCTCTAAGTCATTTTTTCATATGACTGATATAGCAATATCGTGACAGAAAACAGCCTCTTTCTAGGTACAATGCTCTTCTCACATTTCAGACAAGCATGAGCAGCACTATGTGATACTCCATTTGCTTCAATTCCAGGGCATAACTTGTCTGCATCTGTAAATTTGGTTAGATGATTTAAAGAGGAGAAACAAGATAAGCCTCACAAATTGAGATGGAGTTCTCTGTGTGAAGGATAAGAAAGTCAGGCTCATTTGGACATCCCAGGTCTTGCCAATGGAATAAATAGCAGCTGATGCGGGAAATAGCAGAAACATTAGTCCACAGATATTTTCTTACCATCACCCCTGAGTAGGCAGTCATTTAATGTGGTCCTTCCCAGTCTTGTGAACCATCTTCTGCCAACATCTATTCTGACCGCCAGATCCTTAAGGAGTACTATAGGCATACTTCGGACATATTGAGGGTTCGGTTACAGACCACAGCAATAAAGTGAATGTTGCAACAAAGTAAGTCACATTAATTTTTAGATTTTCGAGTATATATAAAAGTTATGTTTACACTGTATTGTAGTCCATTACATGTGCAATAGTATTATGTCTAAAAATGTACATACCTTAATTAAAAATACTTCATTGCTTAAAAAAAGCTAATTACTATCTGAGCCTTCAGCCAGTGATAATCTTTCTGCAATAAAAATATCAAAGATCACTGATCACAGATCACCATAACAAATATAATAATAATGACAAAGCTTGAAATATTACAAGAATAACCAAATATGAGACAGGATGCTAGAAAATGCTGTTGGAAAAATGGCGCCCATAGAGTTGCTCGACACAGGGTTGCCACAAACTTTCAATTTATAAAAAAAATGTAATATCTGTAAAATGCAATAAATCAAAGTGCGATAAAACAAGGTATGCCTGTATAGAAATGTCTTTATCCAAACGCTACAAATTAAATATCCCATTTCCTTCTTTATCTACTTTATGACCATAGGAAGAAGTTTGGGTAACTATGGAATGAGTTGCTCGGGAAATCTCTGAACATCATTTAATAACTAAATCTCTAGTGCTAATCACTCGAGTATGTACTCTAGTAGAGAGCTGCCCAGGTAAGAAGCAGTCCAACTGACAATCCCACTTCTGTAATTTGAATGATCTGCACTTGTGACTTTTGATTTGAATTTCAAATTTGAAACTACTATTTGCTTTTCTGTTCAAAGCATCAAAATTCACACAGCATGTCTCTCCAAAATTAGTATTCATCTGAGCCTCTTGTTGCACCTCAGTTCCAGCTGTTCCAAATTTGGTAAAATCCACCCTGTCATTTTTGTACAATGTAATAACAGACAACAGAAACTTGATTTACTCACAAAGCTAAGGAGTAAGGATGGGGCTGATGGATATTGCTGATAAGCAGACTAGTAGTGGGGAAAAAATACTAACCTGATCTGTTTCTGTTATTGAATGAAAGACTGGGGAAATGTGATTTCAGTAAATTAAAACTGGATTTGTCAAGTCAAGCAAACTGAGTATTTTTACCATGTATGTTTTTCTCATTTCTTAAAGCAATTGTGGAGGATTATGATAATGCTCAAGGGCTAAATGTATAAAAATTGATGAAATCAGCAGCCACCTTTAGGTGTTTATAAGGAGCAAAATGTCAACAGAAGTAGCATCTTTTGCTAACTAACAGCTTGAGGCCCATTTTTCGAAGTAATCACTGATGTATAGAAATCTCTTACTTAGAGTTTGAAGAGACTTCCTAAAAACTTTAAATGAGAAAACTACATATTAAACATACAATCAAAGCTTAATTCACAGGAAACATCAATTGGATTTTGTTATACTCCCCTTGAAGGAGGCAAGAAAATAAGAAATTAAGTTTGGTTGGAGATTTAATCAAATATAGACGAAACAAAAATCATTCAGTGTCTGGACCACAACTGGTATTCATCCAATTTTCTATAGTAGCACACTGTTCAACAGAACTTTTTGAAGTGATGGAAATGGTGTATATCTGCACTGTCATCTCCTGCAGCCACTAGTCATGTGTAGGTATTGAGCAGCCAAATGTGGCTAGTGCAACTGAGAAACTTGATTTTTCTCCCAGGTTTACTGAGATGTAACTGTGACAAATAATACTGTCATATATTTAAAGTATACAATGTTCTGATTTGATTTATACATACATTGTGAAATGATGACCACAATCAAGTTAACGCATCTTTCACCTCATATACTTACCTTTGTGTGTGTGCGTTTGTGTATGTGTGTGTGCTGAGAATACTTTAGATGTAATCTCTTAGCAAATTTCAAGTACACTATATAGTATTAATTACAGTCATCATGCTGTGCATTAGGTCCTAAGAACTTATTCATCATTTAACTGAAGGTTTGTACACTTTGACCAATATCTATTTCCCTCATACCCCAAACCCTGATAACCGTTTTTCTACCCTCTGTCTCTTCGAGTTCAAAAAAACTTGGGGGAGGTTCCACATATAAGTAATACCCTATAGTACTTGTCTTTGTCTCTCCGGCTTATTTTCTTTAGCATAATGCCTCCAGGTTCATCCATGTTGTTGTAAATGGCAGGGTTTCCTTCTTTTTATGGCTGAGTAATATTCCATTGTATATTTAAACCACAATTTCTTTATACGTTCATCCATCAGTGGACTCATATGCTGTTTCCATAACTTGGCTATTGGAAATTATGTTGCAATGAACATAGGAAGCAGATATCTCTCCAAGAGGGTGATTCCATTTCCTTCGATATATACCCAGAAGTGGGATTGTTGCACCATATGGCAGTTCTATTTTTAATTTTTTGAGAAACTCCCTACTGTTTTCCATAATGGCTGCATCAATTTATATTCCCACAACAGTGTACAAGAGTTCCCTTTTTTTCCCTATTCTCACCAAAATCCTTTATATTTTTGATAATAGATATCCTAACTGGTGTGAGGTGATAGCTCATTGTAGTTTTGATTTGTATTTCCCTGATGATTAATGATGTTGAGTATCTTTCATATACCTGCCGGTCATTTATATGTCTTATTTAGAAAAAAAGTCTATTCAGTTTCTTTGCCTGTTTTTTAATCAGGTTATTTATTTTTTTGCTATTGACTTGTAAGGATCCCTTGTTTATCTTTAATATTAACTCCTTACCAGATATTTGGTTGGCAAATATTTTCTCCCATTCCATAGACTGCCTTTTCATTTTGTTGATTGTTTCCATTGTGGTACAGAACTTTTTAGCTTGATGTAGTACCATTGTTTATGTCTACTTTTGTTGCCTGTTTTTTTGTGTCATATGCAAAAGATCATTTCCAAGACCAAACGTCAAAGAGCTTTCCCAGTATGTTTTCTTCTAGGAGTTTTATGGTTTCAAGTCTTATGTTTAAGTCTTTAAACTATTTTGGCTTGATTTTTGTGTATGGTGCAAGATAAGGGTCCAATTTCATTCTTTTGCGTGTAGGTATCCAGTTTTCCCAACACCATTTATTGAAGAGATTATCCTTTCTCTGTTGTGTATTCTTGGTGCCTTGTTGACCATATATACATGAGATTATTACTGGGCTCTCTATTCTGTTCTATTTATCTATGTGTCTGTTTTTATTCCAATACCATACTGTTTTGATAAATATAGGTTTTTAAAGTAGTTTAAAATCAGGCAGGGTGATGCCTCCAGCTTTGCTTGTCTCCTTAATATTGCTTTAGGTATTCAAGATCTTTTTGTAGTTCCAAACAAATTTTAGTTTAGTTTTGTTGTTGTTGTTTTTTCCTGTAAAAAATGTCATTGGAATTTTGATAGGGGTTTCATTGAATCTGTACTTTACTTTGGGTAGTATGGATATTTTAACAATATTAACTCTTCCAACTCATGAGGATGAGATACTTTCTATTTATTTGTGCCTTCTTCAATTTCTTTCATCAGTGTTTTATAGTTTTCATTGTACAGTTCATTTACCTCCTTGGTTAAATTTATTCCTAAGTATTTTATTGTTTTTGATGCTATTGTAAATGAGCTTCCTTTCTTAATTCTTTTTTGAATAGTTCATATTAGTTTATAAAAATTTGACTGATTTTTGTATGCTGATTTTTATCCTGAAAAATAAATGTTTATTAGTTCTAACAGGTTTTTTTGGTGGAGACTTTAAAGTTTTCCACATATAAGTTCATATCGTGTAAATAAGACAATTTTATAATTTTTACAAAATTTTACCAAAGTTTTAAAAAAATTTACACTTTTCTTTCTAATTTAGATATATTATTTCCTTGTCTTGCCTGATTTCTCTGGCTAGGACTTCTAATACTACGTTGAACAGAATTAGCAAGAGTAGGCAATCCTGACTGGTTCCTAACCTAGAGGATACAACTTTCAGCTTTTCACCATTGAGTATGATGTTAGTTGTGGGTTTGTCATATATGTTACATATATGGACATATACATATAGATGGTACATTCCTTATACCAAATTTTCTGAGTTTTTATCATGTAAGGAGGTGGAATTTTGTCAAATACTTTTTTTGCATATTTTAAGATAACCAAATAATTTTCATTTTCATTTTGCTAATGTGGTATATTACATTTATTAATTTGTGCATGTTAAACCACCCTTCCATTCCAAGGATAAATCTCACTTGATCATGGTGTATGATCCTTTTAATGTGTTTTTAATTTAATTTATTACTAATATTTTGTAGAGGACTTTTGTATCTATTCTTATCAGGGTTATGGGCCTGTGATTTTCTTTTCTTGTAGTGTCCTTGTCCAGCTTTGGTATCAGGGTACTGTTGGTCTCATAAAATAAGTTAGATAGTGTTCCCTCCTCTTCAACTTTCTGGAAGAGTTGAATCGATATTAATTATTTATTATTTTTTATTATTTTTTTTTTTTCCAGTACGCAGACCTCTCACTGTTGTGGCCTCTCCCGTTGTGGAGCACAGGCTCCGGACACGCAGGCTCAGCGGACATGGCTCACGGGCCTAGCTGCTCCACGGCATGTGGGATCTTCCCGGACCGCGGCACAAACCCATGTCCCCCGCATCGACAGGCGGACTCTCAACCACTGCGCCACCAGGGAAGCCCGATATTAATTCTTATTTAAATGTTTTGTAGAGTTACATTCTTCTTTAAACGTTTGATGAAGCTGACTGGTCCCGGATGTTTCTTTGTTGGGAGATGGCAGATTACTGACTCAATCTCCTTACTCATTATCTGTCTGTTCAGATTTTTTATTTCTTCATGATTCAGTCTTAGAAGGTTGTATGTTTCTTGAATTTATCCATTTCTTCTAGGTTATCCAATTTGCTAGTGTACAATTGTTGACTGTAGTCTCCTATGACCCTCTGTGTTTTTGTGGTATCAGTTGTCATGTCTCCACTTACATTTCTGATTTTATTTGATTATTCTCTCTTTTTTAAGCTGTTTGTTAATTTTATCATTTCAAAAAAGCATTTTTAAATCTTTTCTATTGTACTTCTCATCTCTATTTCATTTATTTTTATTCTGATTTCTGTTGTTTCCTTCCTTCTACTGACTTTAGACTTTGTACTTCTTTTTCCACTTCCTTGAAGTATAGTGTTTGTTTACTTGAGATCTTTTGTTTTTCTTAATGTAGGCATTAATCACTATAAATGCTGTTTTTAGAACTGTTTTTGCTGTATCCCATGAGTTTTGATATATTGTGTTTCCATTTTCATTTATGTCAAGATATTTTTGAGTTCCCTTTTGATTTGTTTGTTTGACCATTGGTAGTTCAGGAGTGTGTTGTATAATCTTCACATATTTGTGAATTTTATAATTTTCTTCATACTATTAATTTCTAGTATCATGCCACTGTGGTCAGAAAAGAAGCTTGATATGATTTCTATCTTCTTCAGTTTTCTAAAACTTGACTTTTGACCTAACATATGATCTATCCTGGAGGATGATTCATATGCACTTGAGAAGAATGTGTATTATGCTGCTGTTGGATGAAATCTTTTATACGTGTCTGTTATGCCCATTTGTTCTAAAGTATAATTCAAGTGCAATGTTATTTTATTGATTGTCTGTCTGGATGACCTATCCATTGTTGAAGATGTGGCATTGAAGCCCCCTACTATTATTGTATTGCTTTCTATTTATCCCTTCAGGTAAATTAATATTTGCTTTATATACTTAGGTGCTCTGATGTTGGATGCATAAATATTTACAATTGTTATGTACTCTTAATGAATTGATAATAATGTCCTCTTATTTGTGTCTTTGTCTCTTGTTACAGTTTTTGACTTAAAGTCTATCTTATCTGGTATCAGTGTAGCTGCCTCTGTTTTCTTTTTTCATGGAATATATTTTCCATTTTCATGGAATATATTTTTCCATCCCTTCAATGGAAAAATATATTTTTTGACTTAAAGTCTATCTTGTCTGGTATCAGTGTAGCTACCTCTGCTTTCTTTTCTCATGGAATATATTTTCCATTTTCATGGAATATATTTTTCCATCCCTTCAATCTCAATCTATATGTGTCCTTAAACCTGAAATGAGTCTCCTATATGAAGCATATAGTTGGGTCTTGTTTATTTATTCATTCAGCCACTCTATGTCTTTCAACTGGATAATTTAATGTACTTACATTTAAAGATATTATTGATAGGTAAGGGCTTGCTATTGCCATTTTGTTAATTGTTTTCTGGGTGTTTTCAAGATCCTTTATTCCTTTCTTCTTTTGTGATTTGATGGTTTTCTGTTTTAAATCCTTATTCTCTTTTGCATATCTATTACAGGTTTTTTCTTTACAGTTACCATGAGGCTTACATAAATATTTTATAGCTATAATGGTTATCTTAAGCTGATAACAACTTACCTTTGATCATATACAAAAGCTCTACACTTGTACTCCCCTGTCTACATTTTATGTTTTTGATGTCACAATGTACATATTTTTATATTCTATATCCATTAACAAATTCTCATAATAATAGTCATTTCTAATATGTTTAACCTTTGTAATAGACTTATATGTGATATATACACCACCATTACAATATTAGAGTATTTGGAATTTGACTATATATTTATCTTTATCAATGCTATCTTCTCTTTTCTATTCATTTTTCTTTTTGCTCCTCTCATTGGATGATGTCCCCTGACATGCTTTGATTCAACTGTTCCTTTCATCTGTTTGATTTAGTCTGACTGTTGAACCCCCCTATTGAATTTTTCAATTCTGTTATTGTATTATTTAGCTCTATGATTTCTGTTTGGTACTTTTAAAATATTTTCTATCTCTGTTGCAATCATCTTTGTTTATATGTTGCTCTCCTGACCTTGGTGGGCATCTTTATGACCACTATTTTGAATTCTCTGTTGGGTAAGTCATTTGCCACCACTTCACTGTGTTGGTTTGTGGAGATTTATCTTGTTGTTTTTTTTTTTTTGAAAAGATTCTCCTGTCTCTTCATTTTCCTTGAGTTTTTGCATTGGTTTCTATGAATTTGATAAGAGAGCCACCTCTCCCAGTTTTAACAGAATGGCCTCATGTAGGAAATTAAACTTGCTAATCAGCCTAGCCCAAGATTCTGGGTACCACTCAAACTTTTGTTCTTTTCCTAACATCTGTCTTTGTTCTTAGTGGCTCCCAGGAGATTACAGTATGCCAAGTCCCATCATTGCCCCAAAGTGGGGAAAATGCCACATGCTGCTTCAAGATTCTGAAGGACCACTAATTGCCTGCTCTGTCAGCTCCAACAGCAGGCTAATTGGAAGCCCAACTTTGGGCAGCAAATGAAAAAGTTGGCATATGATATACGCAGTCTAGCCTTTATCAGGTAGAAAATAGGAGATGGGTATTTTTGCCTACATACTCCATGCTGAGCCAGAGTGAACAGCTGCTGGGAGTGCCTGTGCACCCACATAGAACCACCTCTTTGGACCCAGGGAAACTGCAAACACTGAGCTTAGTCAGCTCCCTGAGCTAAGTTATTTAGGAGCTAACCCCTTGAGTGGTAGCCATTGAAGTTGCGGCACTAGATGTTTGAACAAACTCCTTTCAGGGAGAAGCTAGAGACTTGATTTTATCACTGAGGCAAGCCAGGACGAGAAGGCACAGGAGTTCCCTATGCCCATTCAAGCTCCTAAGGACTACAAATGATGTGCCCTGACAGCTCCCAGATGCAGGCTGATTAGAAGCCTGACCCTCGGGCAGTAGCTGGAAAAGTATGCACCATGCAAACAACAAGTTTGCACTCATGTGTGTGGTGCACTCATGCACAAACAAGTGTTGCCAGCACCATGCAAAATCTCACTAGCATCTCAGACACTGACTTCCCAGTGAGCTTCACCAGCATCCCAGAGGGCTGATTCCCAACTAGTTTTACTAGGGCCCCAACAGGTGGTTTCCAGCCAACCCTGGCTGGTGGCACTTCAGCAAATTCTCTGTCATTAAGTAGGCCACAGCCACACCGTCTCCAACAGGGCCCGGATGTCAGTGTTGGCCTCCTTCCAAGTCTTCTATTTCCATGGTTATTAGCCTCAGCTGTAGAAGTAGTATTTCCTCCCTACCTCTGCTATTCTTGTGTTCTGTTCAGTTCACTTATGGCTAAGCTGTAATCTCCTATTATTCAGTTAATAATTAATTATTTATCCCTTAGTAGTTACTCCCTGCTATTAATTCATTATTAGATAATAATTCTTTATATTGAAATGTTCCACTCAATTTACTGATTTCTGTCTCCTGGCTAGGCCCTAACTGACACATCTTCTTTAGGTCATTCATAGGAATTCTGCATGGGCTATCTTTAGTTTACAAAAAATTTAGTTTACAAAAAAAATCTACTGACTTCCAAAATAAATCAAACTGTCAGTTGTAATGTTAAACATGTAAGGCCAAGTTTCCAAGCCTGGTACTCATTAAAATTAAATAATATATATTATTTTGCAAAGGTCCAGGAATCAGGAAAGATTCAAAGACATTGAATTTCTGTTGCAGTAGCCTTCCTTAAACCCATTAACATTTATTTTAATTGTGTTTCCAAGGTACTATTTCAAATAGTCTGAGAACTAAATTGCACATGTAAATACTTCAACGTTTAGGGAAGTATTTGGGTATTAGGAATGGACTATAGTATTGCCTACAATTCAAGGATTTGAAATTTTTTATCTCTACTAATAATGAGCTTATAGACAAACTAAATTTTTAAAAAGCTATCCTTACAACCCACGCAACTGAATATCAGAACGTTTGAGATTTTTAGGTTCTGTGCTATCCTTTGTCAAGAATGACCCAAGTAGAGAAAATATTTACAAATAATATACCTGATAAGGGTCATGTCCATAATATATTAAGAATTCATACAATTCAACAACAAAAGGTAAACACCCCAATTAAAAATGGACAAAGTATTTGAATAGACATTCTCCAAAAAGGAGATATAAATGGCCAACAAACATATGAAAAAATGCTCAATGCCATTAAAGAAATACAAATCAAAACCACAATGAGATGCCATTTCACACCCACTTGAATGGATAGAATTAAGAAATAATAACAAAAAATAACTAGTTGTGGTGAGGATCTAGAGAAATTGGAACCCTAATACACTGCTGATAGGAATACAAAATAGCACAGACACTGGAGAAAGAGTTTGGCTATTACTCACTAATTACCATATGACTCAGTCATTCCACTCCTAGGTATAAACCCCCAAGAATTGAAAACAGGTGTTCAAACAAATACCTGTATGCAAATGTTCATAGCAACACTATTCACGATAGTCAAAAGGTGGAAACAACCCAAATGTCCATCAACTGATGAATGGTTAAACAAGGTGTGGTATATCCATACAATGGAATATTATATATCCATAAAAAGGAATGAAGTACAGCTACACACTACAATGTGGATGAAGTTAGAAAACGTTATGCTAAGTTAAAGAATTAGGCACAAAAGGTCAAATATTGTATAATTCCATTTATATAAAATATCCAGAACAGCAAAATCCAGAGATTAGGGGTGTCCAAAGGCTGGAGGGAGGATGGAATAGGGGGAAATAGCTGAATGGGTTTAAGTTTTCCTTTTTGGGTGATAAGAATGTTCTAGAATTAGATAGTAGTGATAGTTGCACAACACTGTAAATATACTAAAAGCCACTGAACTGTACACTTTAAAGTGGTTAAAATGGTGAATTCTGTATTATATATATTTTACTGCAATGAAAAGATTATGGAAGGGAAGGAAGTGGAGGTAGAAAACATGAAAAATTCTTCAAAGAAATTTTGCTGTAAAGGGTAGTTGAGAAATGGTACAGTACCTGGAAGGGGATGTAGAGTGAAAGGAAAGCTTTTAAAATATTGAAAATAGTGTTAGATAATAATTGTCAAATAGGTACTTGCTGAATGGTAATGTGGTGTATGGTTACCAGACAGACATAGAAGGTAGCAGCATTGGATTAATAGGCATCGATCTGTTAGATCCTAATCAGAAGATACCATGACCCACCTTTGCCTCTGATACTCATGGTCTCACTGTGTGAAAGTAATGAATGATGACAGTCAGGAAGCAAGATAAAATCTGGAAGACCATAGAGACTAACTGATGTGTTGCTTAAAATATTAATTAGATTTCACCTCAGTTCATCTTTCCAAAGTGATATAGTGGATAAAGCTCACTGATTTTGTGCAACCAGTCAGATGTATGAATGAGAAATCCCATTTCCAATTGATTAATTATTGCCAAACAGAACAGATGAATAACTTGGAGAATTGGATGGTTACATATAAATATGCTTTATAAATTCCAAATGTTCTAGAATAAGTGCTGGTTAAAAAACAAAAGAAAAACAACAACAAAAAAAGAGAACTGATATTTAAAATAGTAATCTAAGAAATCTTTCTGGAAATACAAGAAACTCTAATTTAGCATTTTTATGTAGCCTACATGTAATTGGAAAACTTGACCCAGAAAGGCCAACTCTGAGACATATTCTAATAGAACCATTAGAATGTAAAAATAAAGAAAAATATCTGAGCCATTGAATAAAACAAGCAAGTTGGTTATTAAGAGATGAAAATCACGTTGACATCATATTTCTCAACAGCAACATACAAAGCAGGATAGCACTGAATTAGCACATTTTACAAACCTTAAGGAAAGAATGAGCCAAGGCCTTATTATATTGCCAATGTTTCCTTCAAGCATCAAGGCTATACAAAAACACATTTAAACATTCAAGAATTCAGGGAATGCTGGAGTTCAAGTCTTTCCTGAGGAATCTATCAGAAAATTTAGTTCATATATTTAAATGACAAGCGGGAAGAACTTGGCAAATGACTAATGATGAGTATTTATTGCATTAGTTTCAGATTTATGGCCAAAATAAAGGTGGGGACAAGGTGAAAGAATAATATATCCTGACAAAAGGGGAACACCTTAAGTAAAATAACAGTAGGGAGAGAAACAGGTAAATTAGAAGGAATTCACTGACTGTTGGCTTTGAACTTTCCTCTGCAGGTTTGTTTTTTGGTAGTCATATTGGTGGAATAATTCTAAAACTGTTTTGAGTGTATTGTAGGAATATTGATGTTCTGGGTAAAGTTCTCACTGTGCGGAAGGGAAATATAAATGAGATGAAAAAAGGCAAGAAAAGCCTTGTTACTGGATTTGAATTAGAGTTATCAGTATGGCCTTATAATTATCAAAAAAGTCCCACAAATGTGTGTGTGTGTGTGTGTATTCTAGTTCTCTCTAATCATTGAAATAGTCTAAAAATAACGCCACTCTAATAGCAATTAGCATACTCAGTGCCCTGATCTTGGCTTCTAAAAGAAAACAGGACTCTCTGGAGAAATGCTGATTTCAGACCTGAGCAGTAAAAGTAAAAGCTGAAAATGGAATATATTTGGGGGTCATAAAGTCAAAGAACTTCTTAAGGATAGGTGGGAATATATAAAAAAAATCAAAGGAGCTACCTCAGTTGAGCACATTTGGGTCAAACTTTTCTAACTTTGTTGATGTATGACACCTAAACAGAAAAGTGCCCATTTAATAAGGGCACTGCTTAGTGAATTTTCATTATCAGAACATACTCTTTTAACCAGACTCAGATCAAGAAACAGGACATTATAAGTACATTAGAAGCCTCACTCACACACCAATAAGAGTAACCACTCTCCTGACTTCCAACAGCAAAGGTACTTTTATATTGTTTTGTTTTGTTACTTCATAAAATGGAATTAAACAGAAAATACTCTTTTGTGTCAGGTTCGTTTTAATCAGTATAATTTTTGTGAGATTTATTCATATTGTTGTGTGTTGGAGATCATTGATTATGACTGGTATATAGTATTCTACTGTAAATTCATGTCATAATTTAAATTTTGGATATACTGAGTGTAAAAATATTAAAAGACATTGCATTTTTAAAAATCTCTAAGTCCATAGTGACACTAAAAAGATGCAGATGGGAGGAAAACTTCTTTTTACATAATTATGCAAACAAATAAATATAAAAAGAACAACAGAATTAGAAAATGATCATACTGTAACCATCAGTGTAATAATTTATTCAAACAAGGATCATCAATGGATCTAAAATCACTGGGTTGGGGTAAAGGCTATTCACATAGTTACAAAGTATTAGCCCATGTATCACTTATTAACAATAAATGAAAAGTGGCAACCTTACAATGGAGAAACCTAGCTCCCCAACCAGGGGTGGAACACAGGCCCCCTGCATTGGGAGCATGGAGTCTTACCAACTGGACAACCAGGGAAGACTCTTGCCTAAGGTTTTTAACCTGAGTCTAAATATGATGAAACAGTCAGACAAATCCATATTGTGGACATTAAGTAAAATAGCTGGCTTGGACATTTAAAAATTATTAACGCCATGAAAGAAAAAGTAGGTTTGGGGCTGCTATTCTAGATTTAAAAAAAGACATAACAACTAAGCGCAAAGTGCGATCCTTGATGGGACCTTGGGGAAAAAAAGCAGCCAAAAAGCTCTAAAGGAAAATATTTGGAAATCAGAGATTTAAATATGAGGTGTTGATCAGATAAGATTATTTTATCAATGCTGAACTTCTTGGGTGTGACAGTGTGACATTCATGTAGAGAATATCTTGGTTTTTGGAAATATTTAGAGGCAGAGTTTCAGGATGTCTGCAACTTCCAAATGTTCCCAGAAAAAGAAAAATAATAATAATAATACAAAGAAAGACAGACAGACATCAAATGTGGCTGTAGAAAATTAGTGAATTCAGATGAAGGTACGGAGGTGCAGATTTGTACTACTCCTTCCAGTTTTCTGTAGATTTGAAAAAATGAGACCAAAAGACTATATAAAACGTACTTCTCTTAAAATATTCAAAGACTGAGGATTTTTTAAAAATTTTAATATAGTAAAAATACAATGAACTGTGGATCAGTTTTTTCTTTTCATGGTCTAAGTATATAAATCCAACTATTTGTTTGTATGATTTCTGAATTTTAATTTTAATTTCTATTTTGATTGATTCACCAGATGGCATATATTCATTGCAAAATATAAATATATATAATGAATTTTCCAATATTTAAAATAACCTTAAATTTTAATTTTATGTTTATCATATTTTCCTCCTTATACATCACAAACTTAAAAGCCACTATTATTCATGAAAAATATGGTTCTAGGTACATAGTGGTTACAAATTTTTTTTTTGGTTCAATTTTGATTGAATAACAAAATAAATCAAGTAAGACTCTACAATAACTTTGAATTTATATTTCATTAGCTCTATTCAAATATTACTAATTATATTAGCTACTGTTTGCCAAAGAAATAGAACTTGCTTTATTAAAAAAATCCCCTTTCCCAAATAAATCCCCAATATCATTTTGAAAAAAGCAAACAAATCTTTTAAGAACTGCTAACTGAATCATAGTTATAATAAACTCTGTTTAAAAAAAAAGCCAAAAACGATTTAGAAGTGTTATATAACTTTAAATGGTAGAAACTACAATTCACAATTCTTATGTGACTAGTAATAAACAATGTCTAACTTAAAAAGTAAATAAGAAAATAAAATGCAATAAATAATCCCTATTGCTTATTTCCTAAGGAATTAAAAAGGCACTTTTCACTTGACATTCAAGAACCTGATGTTCAATGAATTATTTGTAATTAGTATGAAGGGGCTAATAACATCATAAATTCACCTGCATACTTTTAAAGGAAAATGAAAGTTTACATAAACCGCCATGTACATATTGTAACAACAGATATTGTTTATTGACATCTCAGTGAAAATGGTGTTATTGCAAATTTAAGCATCAACAGTATGAAGAAATACCATCTGAAGGATGGCAGAATATATTGTGGCATTTTGGCATAAGAATTATGTTGAGCTACAAGCACTTTAAAAAGAGTAGGTACAGAAAGGGCACTCCAATCTCCCCTTTATCTTCCTAAAAACAGGAGATAAAACTCCTATGTGGAAGATGTCCTCCCCACAACAAGAGGAAGGAAACATTCTTAGCACCAGAGACAAAGGGTCCAGGCTTAGAGAATTCTGTACAAACAGATCTTGTTAAAATAGTTCTTGTCTTCTTTTAGACTCTCCACATTTTTTAGTTACTCTTCCACAATTGTCTCTGTTTTATAACCTAGTATAAAAGAATTTACAGTTTGCCACTTCTTTGGGTCTTCATTTCCTCATTAGTACTTCCATGTCATGTAAAATTTATATTAATTAAATCTGTATGCTTTTCTCCTGTTAATCTGTCTTGTGTCAATTTAATTCTCAGGCCCAGATTGAGACCCTAAGAAGGTAAAGTTTTGTCTCCCCTACACATCATTACTGTACATGATAGAGAAATCTTCATATCTTAATATTTGTCATATATATATATATATTGTGTGTGTGTGTTTCATGTCTATGGTTTATTTGCAAATACAGATACACAGATTAGGTTAAGAAAAGGACGGTTTTTACTGTAGTAGTTGGTGGATAATATATTCAAACAAAGGGAGGAGAAATCAGTCTCGGGAAAATGCCATAACTAGGGCATCACAGGGGATCTCAGCAGTAGAGGTCGCAGAATTGGTTCCCTAGAAATGACCACTGGGTTTTTCCATTTCTGTATCTCAGACCAAAATTAAAATTTCTAGCAGCGGGTGATGTCATATATATTTTCGATGAAATTCATTTTTTTCCAAATTACATGTAGACTTGCTGTCAATGTTAGCATATAGGCACATGCAATATTCTGTTTTTCCTATGAAATATTTACTTGAGAATATGATTAATATTGATGACTATATATTTGTTTTCTATTATTAGGAGTTTATCCTATATATCTCATAGTATCTCTGAACGTTAGGGGCAGAAAGAGAACTCCTTTAGGCATTAAGCAATATTTTCATTACATCAATAGATAATATTTTGAAAATTATTCAAGTTTAATAAAGTTATGATTAAATCCTTCCCACTAGAATTTCCTCTCAGAGAATGAAAACAATGTCTTATTATTTTAAAATGAATCCCTAGGGCTTCCCTGGAGGCGCAGTGGCTGAGAATCTGCCTGCCAATGCAGGGGACACGGGTTCGAGCCCTGGTCTGGGAAGACCCCACATGCCGCGGAGCAGCTGGGCCCGTGAGCCACAACTACTGAGCCTGCGCGTCTGGAGCCTGTGCTCCGCAACAAGAGAGGCCGCGATAGTGAGAGGCCCGTGCACCACGATGAAGAGTGGCCCCTGCTTGTCACAACTAGAGAAAGCCCTCGCACAGAAACGAAGACCCAACACAGCCATAAATAAATAAATTAATTAATTAATTTAAATCATATGGGCTTCTAAGAAGACCTCTGCTTAAAAAATAAATAAATAAAATAAAATGAATCCCTAAGTGTAATATATATTTGTATCTTTAGAGACACCTGGGCTACTTACTTTAATCCTGAAAATTAAAACGTATATATTTATTCGTTGTCTTCTTTCAGAAGGACATATAAATGAGGTCTTAAAACGTTTTCTAGTTTACTAGCTAAGAATAACCTATTTGCAGAGAATCTAATATGACAATTCCCTGAAAGTCCCAATTCTTTAAACTCTGACATAACTAGATATTTTGGGCTGTAAATAGAAATATTTGTTGTTATTGCATGTCATTTCCAAATATCCATGCCATTTCCTTGACTTTAAAAATTAATTATTTATGCTTTTTAGCCTTGGAGTCATACAGGCAATTATCTTTATAGAGTAGCAGTGGTATTAGAATAAGACAGTAAATGAGACCAGTTAATTAGTGTAGGACTGGAAAAAAGAGTGAACTCAAAGTAGCCACTGTCCAAACAGGAGAGAAAACATATTTAGTAACTGAGAGATAAATGAAGTGTCCTCCAAACCAATTTAATTCTATTTCCATCAGGAGAAAGAATGTATGGCAGATTTTGGAGCTACTCTCTACCTCTCTAAAAGTTCATTTCATAGGAGCTGGTGCTATTTCGATTAGTTCTAGGCATTACATTTTCTACTCTTCTGAACCTGGAATATTATCACAGAAGTGGACAACATGATTTAATTAGAGCATGCTGAGTGTCAGGAGAATATGATAAATAAAAAAACAAGGTTGCTTGTATGACATGTAAGTAACAATTTCCTATATTTGCTTTACATATGCTCTTATAATTATGGGAGGGTAATTAGAAAGCTGTGACAAATATCCTCCCTGCCAAATTACAAATGTCTATACCTCAAAACATGACTTCAGAATTCAATTAAAAATCACAATTACTTTAAAAAATTCCAGTTTTACCATAGACATTAGTATTGAATCAAGCTAAAGAAATTCTTTATTCTATTAGACAGTAGAATCTTTGTCTTTAAGAAGTTATACAAATTGTAAATAAAAATAAGAGGGTAGGGCTTCCCTGGTGGCGCAGTGGTTGAGAGTCCACCTGCCGACGCAGGGGACGCGGGTTTGTGCCCTGGTCCGGGAAGATCCCACATGCCGCGGAGCGGCTGGGCCCGTGAGCCATGGCCGCTCAGCCTGCGCATCCGGAGCCTGTGCTCCGCAACGGGAGAGGCCACAACAGTGAGAGGCCCGCTTACCGCAAAAAAACCCACAAAAAAACAAACAAAAAAAGCTTTATACTATAATTCAAAGTTACACTAGCATTGAAGTTTCATAATGACTTAAATGTTGCTTGCTATCTACTAAATACTCAAAACTGAAATAAATTAACATGAATCTTTCTATAATATGTTGTAGAGCGCGAAACACTTTTTTCCACTATGAAGAATTTCCAAAACTTTGGTGATAAATAAAGATAAATTTTTTTTATTCTGGAGTAGCAAGTACAACTGACTGTCCACCAGCTATTTCTGTTCCCAGCCATTGGGTGGAATTGTTACTGGGAGGTGTCCGTCCAAAAAGGAATTTCATTGTAGAACCATACCTGCATCTAGGTAGGACCATTTGACTAGTTTTTGAAACTGGGATATAAGCAATATGGGTTACTCATTCGAAGTCAAGTTAATTAAGAAGCAAATATATCTTCTTTGTTCTCTCATATTCAGGCTAGGTGCAAGAAGCTTTGCGACCCCAAGGGAGTCAAAACTACATGAATGAAGGTGCTTGGGTCACTGAAGCACTATGTGGAGTACTGAAAACAACTGGCCAGGAACACCCACATTTTACTATCACCAACTTCTAATTTGCCAATCCCCTGAAACTGAGGGACTTACTTGTAAGAGCAGTTGAAGCTGCTCGAAATAATACATATGTTGTTCAGCAGGGTGGAGGCTGTGGGGTGTTGAAAGAGAAGTTTTTTCTCACTTGGGGGAAAGTTGGTGTTCCCTCTGAAAAGTACATTTATAACTCTACATTAAGTGTGAAGGTTGAGGCAAAAGAAATTTAGAAAATTCTGTTTACCAGTCACCCCTAAAATACATATTTAAAACTGGAGTCATGAGAGAGACCTTCAAGATGGCAGAGGAGTAAGTCTTGGAGATGACCTTCCTCCCCACAAATACATCAGAAATACAACTACATGTGGAACGACCCCTACAGAACACCTACTGAATGCTAGGAGAAGACCTTAGACCTCCTAAAAGGCAAGAAACTCCCCACGTACCTGGGTAGAGCAAAAGAAAAAAGAAAAAACAGAGACAAAAGAATAGGGACGGGACCTGCACCAGTGGGAGGGAGCCGTGAAGCAGGAAAGGTGTCCACACACTAGGAAGCCCCTCCGTGGGCGGAGACTGCAGGGGGCAGAGGGGGGAAGCTTTGGAGCCGTGGAGGAGAGTGCAGCAATAGGGGTGCGGAGGGGAAAGTTGAGAGATTCCCGCACAGAGGATCTGTGCCGACCAGCGCTCACCAGCCCGAGAGGCTTGTCTGCTCACCCACCGGGGTGGGCGGGGGCTGGGAGCTGAGGCTCTGGCTTCAGAGGTCGAATCCCAGGGAGAGGACTGGGGTTGGCGGTGTGAACACAGCCTGAAGGGGGCTAGTGCGCCATAGCTAGCCGGGAAGGAGTCTGGGAAAAAGTCTGGACCTGCCTAAGAGGCAAGAGACCATTGTTTCCTGGTGCACGAGGAGAGGGGATTAAGAGCACCGCCTAAACGAACTCCAGAGACGGGCACGAGCCGCGGCTATCACCGCAGGACCCCAGAGACAGGCATGAGACACTCAGGCTGCTGCTGCCGCCACCAAGAAGCCTGTGTGCAAGCACAGGTCACTATCCACACCTCCCCTCCCGGGAGCCTGTGCAGCCCACCACTGCCAGGGTCCCGTGATCCAGGGACAACATCCCCGGGAGAACACACGGCGCGCCTCATGCTGCTGCAACGTCACACTGTCCTCTGTTGCCACGGGCTCGGCCCGCACTCCGTACCCCTCCCTACCCCCGGAATGAGAGAGCCAAAGCCCCCAAATCAGCTACTACTTTAAGCCCGCCCTGTCTGAGCAAAGAACAGATGCCCTCAGGTGACCTACACACAGAGGCATGGCCAAATCCAAAGCTGAACCCAAGGAGCTGTGCAAACAAAGAAGAGAAAGCGAAATCTCTGACAGCAGCCTCAGAAGCAGCGGATTAAATCTCCAAAATCAACTTGATGTACTCTGCATTCCTGGAATACCTGAATAGACAACGAATCCTCCCAAAATTGAGGCGGTGGACCTTGGGAGCAACTGTAGACTTGGGGTTTGCTTTCTGCATCTAATTTCTTTCTGGTTTTATGTTTATCTTAGTCTACTATTTAGAGTTTATCATCAGTGGTAGATTTGTTCATTAATCTGGTTGCACTCTTCCTTTTTTTATATATATATAAAGATGTATATATATCTTTCCTTTTTGTCTTTTTGTGAGTGTGTATGTGTATGCTCCTTTGTGGGATTTTGTCTGTATAGCTTTGCTTTTACCATTTGTCCTAGGGTTCTGTCTGTCCTTTTTAATTTATTTATTTTTAGTATAGTTTTTAGCGCTGCTATCAGTGGTGGATTTGTTTTCTGCTTTGGTTGCTCTCTTCTTTCCTCCTCTCTCTTTTTTCTTTTACTCTTTTTTTATTACTTTAATTTTTTTTTATTTTTATAACTATTTTATTTATTTTTTATTTTTTATTTTTTTCTCCCTTTTCTTCTGAGCTGTGTGGCTGACAGGATCTTGGTGCACTGGCTGGGTGTCAGGCCTGTGCCTCTGAGGTGGGAGAGCTGAGTTCAGGACACTGGTCCAACAGAGACTTCCAGGCTCCACGTAATATCAAACAGCAAAAGCTCTCCCAGAGATCTCCATTTCAACGCTAAGACCCAGCTCTGCTCAATAACCAGCAAGCTACAGTGCTGGACACCCTATGCCAAACAATTAGCAAGACATGAACACGACCACACCCATTAGCAGAAAGGCTGCCTAAAATCATAAGGTCACAGACACCCCAAAACACAAGACCAGACGTGATACTGCCCACCAGAAAGACAAGATCCAGCCTCATCCTCCAGAACACAGGCACCACTCCCCTCCACCAAGAAGCCTACACAACCCACTGAACAAACCATAGTCACTGGGGGCAGACACAAAAACAACGGGAACTACGAACCTGCAGCCTGCGAAAAGGAGACCCCAAACACAGTAAATTACCAAAATGAGAAGACAGAGAAACACACAGCAGATGAAGGAGCAAGGTAAAAACCCCCCAGACCAAACAAATGAAGAGGAAATAGACAGTCTACCTGAAAAAGAGTTCAGAGTAATAATGGTAAAGATGATCCAAAATCTTGGAAATACAATGGAGAAACTACAAGAGACGTTTAGCAAGGACCTAGAAGAAATAAAAAGCAAGCAAAGAATGATGAAGAACACAATAAATGAAATTTAAAATTCTAAGGAATCAATAGTAGAATAACTGAGGCAGAAGAATGGATAAGTGACCTGGAAGATAAAATAGTGGAAATAACTACAGCAGAGCAGATAAAGAAAAAAAGAATGAAAAGAATTGAGGACAGTCTCAGAGACCTCTGGGACAACATTAAACGCACCAACATTCGAATTATGGGGGTCCCAGAAGAAGAGAAAATGAAAGGGACTGAAAAAATATTTGAAGAGATTATAGTTGAAAACTTCCCTAATAAGGGAAAGGAAATAGTCAATCAAGTCCAGGAAGTGTGGAGAGTCCCATAGAGGATAAATACATGGAGAAACACACCATACACATAACATCAAACTATCAAAAATTAAATACAAAGACAAAATATTAAAAGCAACAAGGGAAAAACAACTAATAATAGCTGATCTTTCAGCAGAAACTCTGCAAGCCAGAAGGGAGTGGCAGGACATATTTAAAGTGATGAAAGGGAAAAACATACAACCAAGAACACTCTACCCAGCAAGGATCTCATTCAGATTCCACGAAGAAATTAAAACCTTTACAGACAAGCAAAAGCTAAGATAATTCAGCACCACCAAACCAGCTTTACAAGAAATGCTAAAGGAACTTCTCTGGAAGGAAAAACAAGAGTAGGAAAAGACCTACAATAACAAACCCAAGACAGTTAAGAAAATGGTAATAGGAACATACATATCGACAATTACCTTAAATGTAAATGGATTAAATGCTCCAACCAAAAGACATTGACTGGCTGAATGGATAAAAAAACAAGATCCGTATACATGCTGTCTACAAGAGACCAACCTAGGGACAGATACAGACTGAAGGTGAGGGCATGGAAAAAGATATTTTATGCAAAAGGAAATCAAAAGAATGCTGGAGTAGCAATTCTCTTATCAGACAAAATACACTTTAAAGTAAAGACTATTTAAAATAAAGACTTGAAAATAAAGTGACAAAGAAGGACACTACATACGGATCAAGGGATCAATCCAAGAAGAAGATATAACAATTGTAAATGTTAATACACGCAACATAGGAGCACCTCAATACATAAGGCAAATGCTAACAGCCATAAAAGGAAAAATCGACAGTAACACAGTCAAGTAGGGGACTTTAACACCCCACTTTCACCAATGGACTGATCATCCAAAACAAAAATAAATACAGAAACACAAGCTTAAATGACACATTGAACAAGATGGGCTTAATTGATATTTATAGGACATTCCATCCAAAAACAACAGAACACACTTCCTTCTCAAGTGCTTATGGAACATTCTCCAGGGTAGATCATATCTTGGGTCACAAATCAAGCCTTGGTAAATTTAAGAATATTGAAATCATATCAAGTACCTTTTATGACCACAACGCTGTGAGACTAGATATCAATTACAGGAAAAATCTGTAAAAAATAAAAACACACAGAGGCTAAACAATATACTACTAAATAACCAAGAGATCACTAAAGAAATCAAGGAGAAAATTTAAAAAATACCTAGAAACAAATGACAATGAAAACACAATGACCCAAAACCTATGGGATGCAGCAAAAGCAGTTCTAAGAGGGAAGTGTATAGCAATACAATCCTTCCTCAAGAAACAAGAAACATCTCAAATGAACAACCTAAGCTTACACCTAAGGCAATAAGAGAAAGGAGAACCAAAAAAACCCAAAGGTAGCAGAAGGAAAGAAATCATAAAGATCAGATCGGAAGTAAATGAAAAAGACATGAAGAAAACAATAGCAAAGATCAATAAAACTAAAAGCTGGTTCTTTGAGTGATAAACAAAATTGATAAACCACTAACCAGACTCATCAAGAAATAAAGGGAGAAGACTCAAATCAATAGAATTAGAAATGAAAAAGGAGAAGTAACAACTGACACTGCAGAAATACAAAGGATCATGAGAGATTACTACAAGAAACTATATGCCAATAAAATGGACAACCTGGAAGAAACGGACAAATTCTTAGAAAAGCACAACCTTCCGAGACTGAACCAGGAAGAAATATAAATAGAACAATCACAAGCACTGAAGTTGAGACTGTGACTAAAAACCTTCCAACAAACAAAAGCCCAGGACCAGATGGCCTCGGAGGTGAATTCTGTCAAACATTTAGAGATGACCAAACACCTATTTTCTCAAACTCTTCCAAAATATCACAGAGGGAGGAACACTCCCCAACTCATTCTACGAGGACACCATCACCCTGATACCAAAACCAGACAAAGATGTCACAAAGAAAGGACACTACAGGCCAATATCACTGATGAACATAGATTCAAAAATCCTCAAGAAAATGAGGAAATCAACAGCACACTAAATGGATCATACACCATGATCAATTGGGGTTTATCCCAGGAATGCAAGGATTCTTCAATACACACAAATCAATCAATGTGATAAACCATATTAACAAACTGAAGGAGAAAAAGCATATGATCATCTCAATAGATGCAGAAACAGCTTTTGACAAAATTCAACACTGATTTATGATAAAAACCCTCCAGAAGGTAGGCATAGAGGGAACCTACCTCAACATAATAAAGGCCATATATGACAAACCCACAGCCAACAGTGTTCTCAATGGTGAAAAACTGAAACCATTTCCACTAAGATCAAGAACAAGACAAGGATGTCCACTCTCACACTATTATTCAACATAGTTTTCGAAGTTTTACCCAAAGCAATCAGAGAAGAAAAAGAAATAAAAGGAATCCAAATCAGAAAAGAAGAAATAAAGTTGTTTTGTTTGCAGATGACATGATACTATACATAGAGAATCCTAAGGATGCTACCAGAAAACTGCTAGAGCTAATGAATGAATTTGGTAAAGTAGCAGGACACAAAATTAATGCACAGAAATATCTTGCATTCCTATACACTAATGCTGAAAAATCTCAAAGATAAATTAAGGAAACACTCCCATTTACCACTGCAACAAAAAGAATAAAATACCTAGGAATAAACCTACCTAAGGAGGTAAAAGACCTGTACTCAGAAAACTATAAGACACTGATGAAACAAATTAAATATGATACAAACAGATGGAGAGATATACCATGTTCTTGGATGGGAAGAATCAACATTGTGAACATGAATATACTACCCAAAGCAATCTACAGATTCAGTGCAATCCCCATCAAACTACCAAAGGCATTTTTCACAGAACTAGCACAAAAAAAAAAAAAAATCACAATTTGTATGGAAACACAAAAGACCCTGAATAGTCAAAGCAGTCTTGAGAAAGAAAAACAGAGCTGGAGGAATCAGGCTCCCTGACTCCCGACTATACTACAAAGCTACAGTAATCAAAACAGTATGGTACTGTCAGAAAAACAGATATATAGATCAATTGAACAGGATAGAAAGCCCAGAAATACACCCACGCACATATGGTCACCTTATCTTTGATAAAGGAGGCAAGAATATACAATGGAGAAAAAACAGCCTCTTCAATAAGTGGTGCTGGGAAAACTGGACAGCTACATGTAGAAGAATCAAATTAGAATACTCCCTAACACCATGCACAAAAATAAACTCAAAATGGATTCAAGACCTAAATGTAAGGCCAGACACCATAAAACTCTTAGAGGAAAACATAGGCAGAACACTCTATGACATAAATCACAGCAAGATCCTTTTTGACCCACCTCCTAGAGAAATGGAAATAAAAACAAAAATAAACAAATGGGACCTAATGAAACTTAAAAGCTTTTGCAAAGCAAAGGAAACCATAAACCAGACGAAAAGACAACCCTCAGAATGGGAGAAAATATTTGCAAATGAAGCAAGTGACAAAGGATTAATCTCCAAAATTTACAAGCAGCTCATGCAGCTCAGTATCCAAAAAAAACCAAACAACCCAATCCAAAAATGGGCAGAAGACCTAAATAGACATTTCTCCAAAGAAGATATACAGATTGCCAGCAAACACATGAAAGGATGTTCAACATCACTAATCATTAGAGAAATGCAAATCAAAACTACAATGAGGTATCACCTCACAGCAGTCAGAATGGCCATCATCAAAAAATCTACAAACAATAAATGCTGGAGACGGTGTGGAGAAAAGCGAACCCTTTTGCACTGTTGGTGGGACTGTAAATTGGTACAGTCACTGTGGAGAACAGTATGGAGGTTCCTTAAAGAACTAAAAATAGAACTACCATATGTCCCAGCAATCCCACTACTGGGCATATACCCTGAGAAAACCATAATTCAAAAAGAGTCATGTACCACAGTGTTCATTGCAGCACTATTTACAATAGCCAGGACATGGAAGCAACCTAAGTGTCCATCAACAGATGAATGGATAAAGAAGATGCGGCACATATATACAATGGAATATTACTCAGCCATAAAAAGAAACAAAATTGAGTTATTTGTAGTGAGGTGGATGGAGCTAGAGTTTGTCATACAGAATGAAGTAAGTCAGAAAGAGAAAAACAAATACCGTATGCTAACACATATATATGGAATCTAAGGGAAAAAAAAGGTCATGATGCACCTTTGCTCTGAATGAACAGTAATGGTATTCAAGGGTTCGTCATGCTTGAGAATGCCCTAATTAGCATTATCCGTTTGCTTATCATGTGCTACTCCTAGGCCTCAGGACTTTGCCAGGGATATTGTGTTGTCTCTGTCCTTTACTGTATTCAGGATATTATTACTAAATTTATTATATTAAAAAATGGTTCTAACAAAATTTTCACCTATTTTACTCGCCTGAAGTCCACAGGTACAGAGCTTCCTCAGGAAGAACACTGCTTTTCATTAAAAAGAGAATAATTTTGTTACTTCCAAATTGTACACTTAGCATTCTTCTATATAATCCCTCCAAACACTGTGCCAGCTTCTGATTCAGTATGGTGACCTGAGAAATCAATCTCCCCTTTTGTCCCTGAGCAAAGGCTGAAGAGGCAGGTGTAAGGTGGTGGAAAATATTGAAGTTCTGCAGAGTGCAAGAGGCCTGGGCCCAATTAAGCAGCATATCAGCACAGAGACTGGGCAGTGATTTTTAGCCCATGTGCCTTGCTGGTCTAGGGCCGGGGGTGGGGCGTGGGGAAATGAATCAAATTTTTTACCAGGGATAAATACACTCTCTGTAGCTCTGTTACTGAAATAGTCTTATTTGCAAATGAGAATGGGGGGATATATATATATATATATATATATATATATATATATATATATATGCTTATAAAAGGCAGGAATGCAGGTGAAAGGACATCAGCAGACAAGAAAACTTCACAAAATTCTGGAAGACAGAAAAGAGATTAAAGAATATGTTGAGATTACAGAGTAGAGAGTTGAGATCCAAGTCTGTGTAGAGAGGACTAGGGTAGAGGAGGGAGCTTGCTGACCACCCCTCACCCCAAACACTGAAATTTTAGATTAGGAAACAAGAAGTAGGATGGAGGACAGGAGTGAAAAATGAGGCTGAAAACAGGGTAATGATTTGAAGGCTGAATATTTCATCCACATTTCCACCTTTGTATATCGTATATATGCTGAGCTGTTGACTGCCAGCCAGCCAGAGATAGTTTCAGGTAAAAACAAAAATCTTAAACCTTTAACTGGAAAGAAATTTTGAAATATATACAAATTGAATAATCTAGGAAGAACTAGGGAACCTGGTGGTTTGGGGTACTCCAGAATAGAGCCTCTGTCAGTATGGCATTTCTGGACCACAGTATGATACTCAATTGCCTGTCAAAACTTTCCAATCTATACACTGTGCTCATGAGCATCCTAACTCCCATGCAAGCTACTTCCCACTATTTGTATTAATGTATAAGCAAGGATTACCAAACATTTGAAGAAAACTTGTAGCATGAAAGAGAAAGAGCAAGAAAGAGCAAAAGGAAAACTTACCTCAGAGTAAGTTTACTTATCTCTGAGAAGACACTATATTAATAAAAATTCTATTTTTAAAATGCAGTTCTGAAATTATGATAATGAATGTCATCATTCAAATTCTTTGTCAGCTCTTCATATTTCTACTTCTGACTTTGTTTTTCTAGAGAACAAGCATGAAAGAATGGAAAGGTTATGAAAAAGTAAACATGAGACTCAGCAGCTAGAACAAGGATGGATATAGCCCCTCTAATTAGGTATACCTACAATGATCTGGAAATGTCTGTGAGTAGTACAGAATAGAGCTAATTAGATGTCTGTATGTAAGTTAGAAGTTACTGAAAAGCACAGACCATGTCTAATATCTTTATATATCCAGGGCTGAGCACAGTGACTATCACACATAATCATTAATATTCCCATGAATATTAATTACTTGTCATTATAAAGAAAGCAAGGTAAACTTAATAGTCTAGCCTAATAATCAAAATGTAAGCAGTTCCTAAATTATAACAGATTGAAGCAGACACTGTTAATCCCTGGAAAAGTAAAGAAACATAAAGCAGAATTCCAAAAATTGGCCTTTTGGTTAGAAATTTGCACATTTCTATAGCAAACTTCGTTTCACCTCATTAGCCTGACATGCAGGCTTTTGTTAGTGGCTCATCTCCATCACCAAATAAGACAGCATATGCTGCTTCAATCTTCAATGTCATGTAAAAATGCCATTATCTCTCCTTCCTACTGATATTTGCACAAGCTGCCTCTAGTGGGCCCATTACCCTTTCCAGTGTCCCATTCCCCGCCTATCTGTCTAGCCAGTTTCTATTCCCACAGCCTGGGTAACTAACAACTAGTCATCATTTTATATCTATCTTTAGATGTGAACTTACTTTGAAAATTTTCTCTAGTGTTTACACAGAATTCATAGCATTTACAACCCCATTTCAATAGCTTTTTCCTGACAAAATTACTCCACTGCTCTGTAAGCTCTCAGAAGTCAGAGAGACCATGTCCCTATTGCCTGTGCTATGCTCTGAGTACTTAGCACTGTGGTTGGCATAAAGCAGGTGCTCAAAAAATATACTATGCTGAATTGAGATTAAATGTTTTCATTAGATTTTACATATACTAACAAAAAATTCCTATCAATCATGTGCTTACAAGTATATAGCAACAAAAGTTGGCAAATAGCAGAAATCGTGATTTTTTTTCAGAACCTTATCGCATGGACCATGGAATTGGCAACTCAGCTGTGACTCTTGCCATGAATACACACAAAAGAACACCAGAGCATAGGTGATCAATCATTTCTGTGGTTCTATCAATACAGATTGCTGATGCTAAACACATAATGTAGTAATATGCATAGATAAACAAGACAAACTATTTTAACCACACTAGCATCTGATTCTACTATACTCTTTCATTTTGCCTGTATTTTATAGGATGTTTATGAAACCTATGGGAATCCATACATGGAATACTGCATCAAGTTTTCCATGAACCCACTCAGTATTTGTTTAGCAATAAAAATCACTGTTTACACACCATTACAGAATAATGGCTATGGGATTTCCACTGCAAGCAGCCACACAGACTGGTACTTATTTTTAGAATCAGCTTTAGATCAGGTTGAAAACCCAGGGTCCGAGCAGCCATTTAAAAGTAATAATGATCTACTTTTTATTTGAGCATCTCAAGACAAAGATTACTTTTCTTGTGATCTAACTTTTCTATACTTTATAACATGCCACTGGATGAAATATTCACAGAAACTCTTTTTCTCTTTTCTTTTTTTTTTTTTGAAACATTTGCAGAATGAAAATACAGAAGGCATAATCACTAAGGAGTGTTGGTTAGAAATGAGTTGGGAAAAGGAGAGGGAGAAAAGAATTCAAGCTTTTGTATATGAGCTCCCTATGACTATTTCATTGCAAAGATTTAAGGCAGCTGGTTATATAAGAAAAATGTGCATTAAGCAAAGGGCCCATATGAGGAAAAGATGCTCTTTACCTAATGATTTACAAATCCAGACTGTCAACAGCATTGCCCTTAAACCAAATTATTGTTCATCACTCGTACATGGCTCCATTTCTCACACATGCTTGTATCTTAACCTGTGTCCTCAAGCAAAGGTGACATGTAAACCACCCCCAATCCAATAAAAGACTTTACTTCCCCTAGAATATTAAGAAAATTTAAAATAACATAGCACCATTAGCTGTACCTTTTGCTAATAAATCTACAAACGTTTATTAATTCAGAATGTTCTATTATAAAGTATAATAGGTAGGGCAGTGTCGATGTTAATGTTACCTAGTGGAAGGCCCAAAGCAGTCTATAAATCTAAACTATCAATATTTTGCAAAAGATTTCTTCCTGTCTCTGTAGATACAAAAACTCATGTAATGCTATATGTAGTACTATACGTACTACTCTGTACTACTCTAAACATTAGGGTGAAAAGCCTTAAATGAGAAATAGAAAATTTCAGTTTCTTAACTACTTTTCATCTCATAATGCTTCCTTGATATTTTGCCTGTGTTATTCTATGACACATCATTGGATGATTATAGTTTCTAAGTATGTATCCAAGAACAAAGGCATAAACCCTACCACAGAAGAATACTTGGTGCCATATCTGAATATATTTGCAAGTAAAGAAGGGCAGAATCATTTAATCTTCATCATAGATCTCATAAATGGTGAAGCCAGAGATTGTCCTTTATTTCACTGTCTTCAATGCCTAAAAGCATGTATCCAATATGTTTGATCAATTAATAAATGAATTAATAACAAATTAAGATGAACAATTCCATACAAATAATTAATATACAGTATATAATATTTCTCTTCATATATATATCAATATGACTGAAGAATAGACATCCTTTTTCCATCAAAAACATAAGTGAATTAGATTTGGAAGAAGACCCAAAAGAGATATGGCTTACTGATAATGTTCCATTTTTTGATTTAAGTGCTAGTTACATGAGTGTGTTCACATTGAGAAAAATTTCTTGAGCTATACACTTATAGTTTGTACACTTTCTCAAATGTATGTTACACTTCAATAAAAAAAAGTTTAGTTAAAAATTAGAGTGATAACTCTTTGTAAAGCACTGCTAAGAATAAAAGCAGTTATAAAACATGATCTCTATCACACAAAAGCATATTTACATTTGAGAATGAACATAAATATAAAGATAAATAGAGTAAAATAGTCTTAGAACCAAAGACTACAGGTTTGGCACTGCTGAAGAGTGCGTTAATTTAAAGAACCTTGAAGTACTGGCTTTTGAGTTGAGACTTCAAGGAAAAATGGAACTTAGACAATGCTCAAGAGGGCATTGTTGTGTAAACAATTTTGTGTGAGGCAAAATTGTGTGAACATATGTAGTAAATTACAAATTAAATGTTCTGAAAACATAGACCAATAAAACTGAAGTGAGAAATTTACAGCAGGTGATAGTAGGTGGTGACTTAGATATCAGGTTGGAGAAGCAAATTATCAGAGGTTTTTGCCAACATTTCTTTTATATTTCGTTATTATTATTGCTTTCTAGTCCATGATTGGTTTCAGTATTTTCAATGTGACCTTCAGTGCAGTGTGTTTTGCACAAGGCTGGTTCTTTAAAAAACAAAACAAAACGAAATTCACATATCTCCATCAAATTTATCACTCTGAAAAATAAACTGTACCATGCACAAAAAAAACTATTGATCTGAGAAAGTTACTAGTTAAGCTTAGATATCTAGGAAAGATCATCAAACCAAATGGTTACTAGGTCATGCTAAGATCTCTACCAAACACAGTTCATATATATATATATATATATATATACATATGATATGATCTAACTAAGCTTAACAAAGGATCAAGAATTAGATATAAAACATGATGGAAGAAGACAAGAAAAATTATGCATATACCAAGAAAGGTTCTTAATAATAGAAATAAAATATGACATTAAAAATTATACTACATGTATGTTTAGGTTCCAACATTTTATCCAAGAAATCAAGGTGATGATTTAAGGTGACTGATTATAAAAGTGAAATAAGACAACAATAAAAATGGATAGGGCCTTTCCTCTCCATGGTATATTTAAAACTTATTAATTTCTCTATGGAAATTTTTAAAATAAAATAAAATGAACTATAGAACTCTAGAATTCAATATGAAAAAATGAGACCTATATTAAGAAAGTTATCATATGTGATTATATGACACTTTGATCTCCTGCTTATAGAAATACAAAATAATTCACTGAGGCTCTAGGCCTAATACCCACAGAGGAATAATTGTTAAAATGGAAATTTAGTAGTAATAATAATATTTCCTACTTGTTTATAGATTTTACAATTTGCAATTCATCTTTACATTCATTAACTCATTCAGTATCCATATTAACCTTGGAGGGAAGCTATTATGATGCCTATTTTACAGATGAGTAAACAATTTGAGGGAAAAAAAATGACATGGAAAAGATTACAGAGCTGAAAATAGTGAGGAATCTTTATCTTGACTCCACATTTAGCATTCTCTATTTCCCAGTAGCTAAAAAATTTAATAACTGAGAATTTTACAGCTGTTAAAAAGAAAGCCACAGGCCCAAAAAGGCGACACTTATGCTGTCACACCACCAAACCAAGGCTTACTACCTAATCTAATTGAAGCTTCAACGGCCCTGAAATGTATTTTGAACCAGTCAGGAATTTTCTGGTCAGCACCAGTGCGGTAATCTGTCACACTGGCCCTCACAATCCCCAAAAGGAAGATGAGGTAACCCACCAAAAGGGAGAAAAATGAGACCTTTTTTTTTCCCCCAAAAGGGAGATAACCTATAGCCTGATTTAATACTTTCCTCTATGACTTCCTTGTCCTGTCTTTAAAAACCTTTCTTTTTCTGTAGCCCTTTGGAACTCCCCTCTTCTTGCTAGATGGGATGCTTCCTAATTCATGAATTATTCAATAAATCCAATTAAATCTTCAAAATTTACTCAGTTGTATTTTGTTTTTTAGCACAGCTATGTGAAAGTTTTGAGAAATTTACACATATGTGAAATTTACATATTAACTTGAGGAATTTACCAGACATTTTGGCATGCCAATCTAAGCCTCCTCTTCATCTGATGAATTGAGCTGAATTTTTCTGGTTTACTTGCTTCAGTAACTGGAAAAGACATTTTAATCTTAAAACATATTGTTGTCATAAATTTATTTTTGAAAATATCCTCCTGAACTGAAATCTCACATGGCTCCTTTGATTTTATTTTCCAACTGGGTTTATTTGAACCTGTTGACTCATTTTCAGTAATTCCTAAATAGAAAAATTTGAAAATACTTAAAAGATTTTTGAGTTCAAACGGTGTTATCTATTAGACTTCCAACTCACTAGGGTGTCCATTTGGAGAAATGATTTTGACATGCTTATCATTTTCTAATTTGTAAACCTAATTTTTTATAAACACATAACACTTTTGAGAAATAGAAAAGGCCTATGCTAAGAAACTACTTTTAAGTAGTTATTGCAAAGTGGATGAGGTGATAGAAGCCAGGAAGAGGGTTAGCCGTGCTAGCAGGTTTGCCACTGGACAAAATCTTTTTGAGATGGTTGGCTCTATAACCACTTTTACCATGTATGTGGGTTTCCAAAAATATGCAGTAATTTAAAGTCTATTTGGTATTCTCTGTTTACTTGAAATAAACCAAGAAGTAGCAGTGAAAAGAAATAATGACTTACATGCCCAGAGCCAAAATAGCTTGGCCATCTGTATAATAAGTAAAGGAAAAAATGGCTCATTTCCTTTTTTTCTTCCTTTGTTTTGTTTTTCATGGGACTCTCTTCTTCTCAAAAAGAGATGCTAAGTGGGGTACATGTATCCTTTTGAATTATGGTTTTCTTCAGGTATATGCCCAGGAGTGGGATTTCTGGGTCACATGGTAGTTCTATTTTTAGTTTTTTAAGGAACCTCCATACTGTTCTCCATAGTGGCTGTATCAATTTATATTGCCACCAACAGTGCAAGAGGGTTCCCTTTTCTCCACACCCTCTCCAGCATTTATTGTTTGTAGATTTTTTGATGATGTCCATTCCGACTGGTGTGCAGTTGCAGCACTATTTACAATAGCCAGCACATGGAAACAACCTAAGTGTCCAACGATAGATGAATGGATAAAGAAGGTGTGGTACATATATACAATGGAATACTACTCAGCCATAAAAAGAAATGAAATTGGGCCATTTGTAGAGATGTGGATGGACCTAGAGTCTATCACACAGAGTGAAGCAAGCTAGAAAGAGAAAAACAAATATCATATATTAATGCATATATGTGGAATCTAGATAAATGGTACAGGTGAACCTATTTGTAGGGCAGGAATGGAGACGTAGACACAGAGAATGGACATGAGACCACGGGGTGGGAAGGGGAGGGTGGGATGCACTGGGAGATTAGGTTTGACATAAATACACTACCATGTATAAAATAGATAGCTAGTGGGAACCTGCTGTATAGCACAGGGAGTTCAACTTGGTGCTCTGTGATGACCTAGATGGGCGGGATGGGGTGGGTGGGAGGGAGGTCCAAGAGGGAGGGGATATATGTATACATATAGCTGATTCACTTCATCGTACAGCAGAAACTAACACAACATTGTAAAGCAATTTTACTCCAATAAATAAAGAATATATATATATATATATATATAAATGTATAACTGGATCACTTTGCTGTACACTTAAAACTAACATAACACTGTAAATTAACTATACTTCAATGAAAACAATCCTATGAAATGCTAAGAGAGTGGATGCTTGGGTTCTCGGCCAACCTTTCAACAGTTGTAGTTAGACCTTTATGAAAACCTGTGCATTGGAATCTGAATAACTTGTATCATTATCTTTGCAAGTTACCTTGGAAGTAACTCAGAAATAAAATGCATCATGATGAAGAAGCACATGAGTTTTAACAGAAAGATGATGCTCGTGAAAGCAATTTATTAACAGATGTTAGGTTTTTATTTCCCAAACAATTTCATTATAGGAAAATATTTTTAAAATTTGTCAGTCTTAAAATACTCCCTAAATTATGGAAAATAGACTTCCTTCTTTCCTTCCTTCCTTCCTTCTTTGGAAATCAGTTGGCAGTTTTTAAGAGAGCTGCTACTAGGACATGTAACAAGTAACAATGAATTAATTGTAATTAACACCTATTAAATCCCAGACAACAAGTGCTGTCATCACTATGAGCAGTCCACTTATACCCCTTGGACCACTCAGTGAGCTCCCAACATCCAGTTGGTATTGCATCTCTGTGTCTAAGGGCTCATTTTCTGGAACCAAAGAGAGCTATCCTGCCCACTCAGGAAATTGGGACGTGCCAAGAAATCAACACCTTCCCCTAACGGCCCTCAACCAAGGACCCACAGAAGTCTGTGCACTAACACCTAGCCCCACCACCCTGTGAATGGGGTAATTCTGAAGCACATGTTAGTACACTTCCCCAGAGTTTGGTCTTGAGAGCAAGCTCCAGTCACCCACTGTGACAGCAAGTTTCCTAACGTGCACTTTATTGGTCACTTTACTGTCCCATATTTCCATTTGACTAGCCCTGTTTTCTGGGATCAACTCTCAAATAAACTCCTTGCATTTCAATCCTTGTGTCAGTGTGTGCTTTAGGGAGACCCCACACTAAGACACCTTACCAGTGCTTTTCAAATAAATGTCGTATTATTAGTTGTCACAAACCAGCTGTGAGCTCGATTTTACCAAGACCACCTCATAGTAGTGTACTTATAGCTGTACAGATGTAACACATAGGAAACAGTAAAACCATGGGTGAAGCTTCTGTTGGTAACGGTGAGAAAACACAAACGAGAGGATATTCTAAACAGAGCTGATCTACTTCTAATGAGCTGATCTATATCTAGATGGTCAAGGATGGTATCAAACCTTTATAACCACCTACGTATCCATATAAAAGTCAAACCTGTACATAACATTTTGATTCGTCTAATTTGAGGAAACACATATAGACAAGACTAATTAAAAATTTTTTTTAAATGAACAAAATTTTATTTTTTAGCAAAAAGTGCAAACTTTTGCACATTACTTGGTAACAACATTCTGGTTGGATAGGAATTGAAGTTAGTGTGAGGTGTGGGCAGAGGCTGAGTCCTCGTATATCTGGATCCCATTTCCTAGTAGTCAGGAAGGAAATACTCTGTTAATGCCAAGACTTTAGAGCCATAGACATTGAAACCTGCCTGTAATTGAAAATGCATGATCAACTTGAGAGAAAAAGACAATTAACATGCAAACAAATATATTTGCTAAAATAAGTGTTTGTGCCTTTTCTTTGGTTTATTTATTTGTTAGTTTCTTTTTAAGTATTTGGAGAAAAATAATGTGGGTCAAATTGGCAATAGGGCCTTGAATAGTAGACCAATGTTAGGATTGAAGGCAAGGAAATAAATAGATATCTAAATGAGGTGCTTGCCAGTGCAAACGGTTTCTCCATTATATTTCAATAAATCATTGTTTACTATCACACTAAGTATTGTAGCTTTTACATCATGACTCCGTTTACACTTCTAAACAAGGAAGTCTTCTTTTTTTTTTCCTTTCTGCCTTGTCCTGATTCTGCCACCTCCCACCTGAGCTCTTTCTTTAGGGTTTTTTTTTTTCATTTTTTTGTTTTTTTAATTAGCATGTCTCACTGTGACAGACACCTCCTATTTTTAAATTTTTATTTATTAAGTATTTCAGATTGGGTAAAACAAAACAGAAATATTCACTGGGTTTTCATTAGGGTCAGCACAAAAGTTTACACATTATTTTCCAGCAGAAATAGTGTTCCAAATGGTGCTTAGAGCATCAGCATAGCCCTTAAATGTCTATTTGTGTCTATTTTTTCCAAAATATGTTTTAACGATCTTATTCTGTGAATATCATTTACAATAATGTTCCTCAAACTTGAGTAATACATGAATAGTTTTAAAGAAAACTTCAAACTTCCAGGACTGACATAAAATATTTTTAATCACGTTTTTACCTAACCACACGTAAGTTTAAAACTAGGTAGAATCTCAATATAGTACAGTTCAAAAATTACAAATAAAAACAAAACAATAACAACAAAATCCTAACTAACTCTAGCTTAAAATAACAAATGATGCTGCTTTCCTGATACTATATTGCTTCCCTGAGTATGGTAATATTTATCATAATATTATATTGCATGTGTACATGTGCTGTTGTATGTACAGCAATTTTTCTACCATTGTGTCCTTTCAAATATTTATTGTCTTTTCAAATATTTAAAACCCTTATTAATATAGAACATTTTGAAATTATCTGGCCTTCATCTGATGTCAATGGACCATAATTAGCCCAAGATATTTAAAATATATAGTACCCAAACCACCCATCACAAGGTAAACAGAAAAGCAGACACTGGAATTGGTCATATTTCATTATAATATTTTAGATTATTTATTGACATAAAAAGAAAAAAATAGAAATGATCATAGTCAACTACTGAACTCCTATTTTCTGGAGCCGATTTTAAAATCCTGACGTAAAACACTGTTTGAGTGGGAAATTGCATTCCAAATTTAAAACTAGATCATTGGAATTGATTTGCCCCATACTGGTGTCTCAGAGGTGGGCCTGGGCATAGTCACAATGCTGGACTCTGTCCCTTAGCAAGTTGCTATATCTGCAGAACTCAAGAGTCGTCTCTAATCAACTGTTCCTGGTTGACGCCACTACGAGTTAGGGGACAGGCCTCAGATATACACTACTCCTTTACCTGATTTCCTACGGAGTTGCCCCATAAATTACATCCTTATAGATTACATCGTCCTTATTCTTAAATCAACAATCATAAAGATTTAGAAAGAAGATGGATCTTAAACTGTAATCTTAGGTCAGTAAGAGTCCAAACCATCCAGTATAAGAAGCTGTCTATTCTCATCAAAGACAAACTCAAAAGGTCATTCAGTGAAAACATAAAAGATAAAGCAAAGAAAATATTTTTTAATGTTTTAAGGGAGGATGAGACAAAATAAAATAAAATGAACAGCATTCAGTTGTTCAGATGCCTGGGCTTGCCAATTGATTACTCTCATAAAAATCAGCATGGAAGGTATTACTTGGGGCTGATATCATCTCATCAAGTAAGACCAAGTCAGCAATATCTAATTTTTGCACCAGATGAGACAGTCAGAATAACGTGTGAGCTAAGTATTTTTCAGAAGTTGAAAATGAGTCTGCATAGAAGCATGTAGCCTAAGAAGTTCAACTGGTTCCTTCTAGTTATAGCTTTACATTGACACAGAGGATTCTCATTTTCTCTCTCTCTCTCATAGGTAGATAGATAGATAGAGAGAGAGAGAGAGAGAGAGAGAGAGAGAGATAGAGAGATAGATGATAGATCCCAATTTATGTGTGACAGCAGAAATAATATACATGTCAAAGTACCACCAGGACATCTGATTGGTGCTTTTGGATGCAGAAAACTATGCAACATAAAGAAACTCATCATTTGTTTAAAATATCTAGACTTTTTGGTAAATATGATAATTTAGCTTAGCTGGTCTGATATTCACCAAGATATCCAAAACAAGCCTGCACACATTTCAAAACCTCTCCCCATACAAGGTTGCTGTTTTTTTTTTTTCCATTAGTTGTATGTTCCAAAAGGATCACCCACAAACACACACACACACACACACACACAGACGTACAGAAATGACAGTCTAACTATAACCACGCTGACAAATTAGGAGTTCATAGGTGACTTCTGGTTATTTTATTGGGTCCAAATATCTCACATTCTACTCAATTTCAAATTAACTGAATAAAAACATACAGTTGATACAGGCAGTTGGGGTTAAGCTTTTAGCCTGATCTGTTTGATTTTTCCCTTTCGTTTCCATATGACAGAAGTCAGATTCCTTCCCTTCTGAGATTTTCTGATCAAACTCTGACTTTTGTCTGTTTCAAACAAACCCTTGATATGCTGTCTATACCCTCCATCACCTCTGGCATTTCTTTGTGCCTCCCTCAAAGACTGCCAGGAAGTGATGGAGCAGGGTCTTAGGCATGGACTCCTTTTCTGGAAGGATGCCCAGAGCTACAAAGGGCTCCCATGGTGGTAAAAACAGACCACAGTATAACTTTAATACCATGAAAATATTTCTGTGGTCATTGAGATTTGGTAAAACTCATCAAAGTCAAGTCTTTGAGTCATGGGCTTGAAAATCAGATTTAATGTTGTTTTAAGGTGATAAATTCTCCCTATTAAAAGTCCATGATCAAACTGACACATTGTTAATTGCAGATTAATTATGCCGGGAATAAGAAGATGAGAATGAAACCTATCCAAGTTCACATATGATCGATGATATATTCTTCACATTAAAAGTGCTTCACAGGATATATTATCTTCGTCCACCTGTCAGACCATACACGAAAGCCTCCTGCATCTAAGGGCAATGAGCAAAACGGCAGGCAACATCGCATAAAAAATACCAGCAGGAAGTACATTTGTTGTGGCAGCAAGTATGACATCCTTATTATCAGGAGATATTACCTGAATGTCATCACTGTAAAGCCCTTTCCATTTGCCATAATTTGTTACAGAATAAAGGGGTTTGTGATAACAACCAGGTGAGGCACAGCATGGAAGATGTGCAACCCTGTCATTCCAAAATGAAAATAATTTATTGCCTTAGTGTAGTCTATTCAAATAATGGCCAAAGCCCACTGTCCAACTGCATTATTATCAGGCCACAGCCTTCCGCATAGAAACGCGTTAGCCAAATTGTTCCCCATCACTAAAATGTGTGTTTATGATTTATGCGAGCTGAATAAATTACTCAAAAAGAAACACCTTCTCAAAAATATCAATGGTAAGTTGAAACTGAAATTATTTCATGCTAATATGCTTGAAGGTAGCTGTAGAGATACTATTTCTTTGAAATCTAAAGAGACAAGCTAATAAAACACTTTCATCTATCTTTAATTGAGACTGCTTGTCCGCTGACAAAACCTGCTAGTTAAAGCACAGATTTAATGAAGATTTAGTTCCTGAAGTCTGTCTTCCCCCCAAACATAACAATTTCAAAGACATCAAAAGTGTCCTGTCATGTGGTGTATGCTCTAGTAAATACCTTTTATTACATTCAACAGAAAAATAAAGAGCCTATTTAAATAGACTCCAGGCAATTGGAATCATACACCTGCTTCCTTGCCTACTTTTCTGTTAGAAGAAATTGCCGAGTGTATAAATGAGAGCCTAGCCGGTAGCACTTTCTATAAACACTATGTGCCTCTGGGATTCAGGTGAGAGCTAGCTTTGGAAACATTTCCAATTACAACACTCCTTTATAGGTATAAATTGGATTTGTCTTCGTACTTCTGGAAAATACAGGCAAATAATCTACTTTGTAGGCCCAGGTTCAATAAGTTTATTTTAGGGAAATAAACAAGGGAAACCCTTTCTTGTTCGCACTTTATTTTTGTTTTTGGAAAATCACAAGTAAACGGCACAGAAAGGAAGAGCTCTTTCTTCATCATAAAAGTAGAAAATAATATCAAAATATGACACTGCACCTCAGAAATGGACTTCATTTCCAAGAACACTTTGGCTTTGCCCTGATACACTGTCAGTATCTGACCACCCCCTGAGTTTTCGTTGACAACTCCCTGCATTTTAAGTGAAATCCCTACCCCCTGTTCGTACAGTATTGCCCTGACTGTGCAGTCAAATGTCTTACTGGGCTGAGAGGTACAAAGTACAACCTGGGATGCTTCCATGATAATACATGAGCAGGTGAACATGCTCCCTGGAATTACACGGGGCAATTTGTGTGACATATAGTTTGCTGTCTCAAGTGCCAGAATATATTTTTCTGTGACTCATATTGGTGATTGACTGATCTAGTTCAACCTCAGTTGAGTTTGAGAACTACATGCATGAACAAGCTGCTGATTCAAATTCTTATCAAGAAAAAATAGCCAGTATGCTACATGTATTACCCACAAATCAGGCAAATAGAGTTAATCTTGAACAAAGGATATTATTATTCAACCAAAATAATTAAAAGAGTCCTTGAAAAAGTCCTATCCAAACACAATCTAACTTCTAAAAAATGTTTGACTTACTTTTGTAAATGAAAAGTAGCAACCTTGTTATCCTTCTAGTTACACAATGTATGTTCCTCAAAATTTGTGCGTGTGGATCAATATTCTTCTAAGTAAGTCCTTATATTTAAAATAACAGTAATAATCTGCCACATTATCATCTTCACCTTGAATATAAACCATTATAGTCTCAAAGCAATTCATACACAGATTACCTCCTTTACTCATCATGATAAACCTTGGAGGTTCAGAAATAATCATTTATATTTCTCTGAAGGAACCCTCTGCTAAACCATCTCCTGAAACCAAAATCATTTTGCAAATTAAAGATTCTTGATTTCATATATTCTACATATAAAATATTAAATATATAAATTGAAATTATTATAACATCTCTAGATTAAATATAACCAAAATCCATTTGGATTATTACATTAAACCTTTACATTTTTAAATAATCCCTTTATCAATAGTTCCCTTATAAATAGTCTTTTCAAATTATCTGTCTTTGAGTCCTCCATCTGTTTCTCGCTGGGAACCTCCCAAGTCCAAAAACTAATCTAATTTTTCCTTAAGGTACATGGAGATGGGGAAGGAGAAGTGAGTGGAATTACAGAGGCACGCTTTTCGCAGCTTTCTTTGTCTTGAGGTATTCATCCTAGATATACCTTGAGAACGTGTTGCAGTGGTCAGGAAAAGAGTGAACAGGTGACTCATACAACTGACCTTGAAACCTATTATGCAGGCTATGTTCATTCATACAGTTCACAGATGCTAGTGAGCTCCCTGTACACAACGTGCTCACAGTGTAAATGCACTGAGTTTTTTCTTTCTTTCTTCTCTCATTAAGGAGAGGAATGCATAATAGACTTTTTCAACACATTGATACAAGCCAAAAACAAAGTATTAGAAAGCCCGCTCAATCCCCCAGCGATGGGCAGGAATAGACAAAACTAACCATTTGAAAAAAGATTATATATATATATTTACCTACACGAGTAGGATGAGAAAAAAAGAGTTAAGTTTTATAATATGTTGCAAAATTAGATGGTGTCACACAATAAGCAAATAGATAACAATGTCCCTTGAAGAATAACTAATTTTAGATGACAGTACGGAAAGCATGTCAATTTATCATGGATAATTTCTAGTATCTAGGGTAATTATTTTATTGTTCCTTTGTTTGCTCCTTATAACATTTATTCTAAAATGACACTTTGGTCAGCACTTCTTTGCACATATTTCAAATCTTCCTATAGGTATGGCAATTTCAGAACCTAAAAATGACCAAATCAGACCAAGCCACATGATTTAAATACCTCAAGAGATCTGCCATTTTAGTAGAAAACTATTGTAAGTAAAAAGAAGTAACTTAGAATATGAGAAATTAATGAAACCATTATTTGGATGTTTAAAATTAATATCCATTATGTTTATAAGGTGAAGGAAAAAAAGGAAACTAGTCTCTGCTTTTACAAACAGGTATTTATTCTAAATTTATCACAGGTGTAAGGTATTAATTAATCATAATAATTTGGAAGGTTACAATTTTTTCTCTAGATTTGAAAATTAAAATTTGGCCATGAGCAAGAAGACAAATGTGTATGGAATTGGGAAAATTTCAAAGAAAGAGTGATATTAAATATGAATCTTTTGTGTTTGTCAGTAGTACAGCTATATTATCAGATGTCTAAGGTGGGTCACTTTTTAAATCCTTTCTCTATATAAAAAAATATTTTGTAATATTCATAAAACAAAATGAATAATGGCCGAAAAGAAACAGATTAAAAATATTCTCTTACTGAATCTTTGATGAAATCAAATTATCATAAAAATACAAAAGATTAAAGTACAAAAATTAACGATTAATATAATTTAATTGGATTACTGCATTTTGAACAAGGATGCATGTATATATTATTCCATTGTAGTAATTGATAATAGCAGTACAGTTTCTCTTTTCTAGCCTTAACTTCCACAAAATTGTCAACAACTTTGCATTTCCATGTTCAATTGGCAGATATCTAGACTTCTCAATGTAGCTTCACTCATACATTTTTACTAATTTTAACTACTAAAAGTTTCTTTCACCTGAAGTAACACATAGGCATATAGTTAGAAACAATATTTGTTAGAAAACTGTTAGAAAAAACTAACAGAAAAACAAGAACATAACTTTGACAGAGATTAGTAAAAATCCATTTTACTATAAATTCCAGAAATTACAATAACTGTCCATGATTTTGGTTTTTCAAGATGTATTCTAGTGTCTTTGTTGTCATAGTTGAAAAATATTTAAAAAAAACAAAACCTCCAAGCATTCACAGACAAGAGTAGAATTGAAGAAACTCAAATTATTTTCTTTCATACTGACAATTCTGTGCTACTACTGCTTATTGCAATTCATTCTTTAAATGCACACCTAAGTAACCCCACCAAGTACATTCAAACTGCCCCCGAAGGGAGCTAGAATAATTCAAAGCCAATATGAACTGACTTTCAAAATGAATAGTTGTAGCTGTGTCCTACTGCATAATTGGGAGTTTTCCAAATTAACTTCCATATAGATTATAATACTGATTAAAGTATTAGGTATAAAATATGCTAAAACTGGGTAGTAACTGCAGCAATTGTCTAAAATTATATCAAATTTTTTTCAGGGAAGAATAGTCTATCACTGACATTGTTTAGAATCGTTAGCAAAAATTGATAGTTTAAAAATTGGCTAACTTTTAGCCAGTTTTATTATTATTTTAAAAATTCTCTATAAACTATGCCTTCGTTTATTGCCTGCATCTGGAGCTCACTGCTCAACCTCCCCATTCTTGGTACACCAATGGTATTTATTATTCTTCAATATTGACAGTGTAAACTAGCTGGTAAGAGATGGAAAAAAGTCCCTAATAATAGGAATGTACAAATCGTCTTTTACTACTCTAATGACACATTTTAAAATAAAATCAAAGAATCTTACAGACACTCTATCCTCAAACATCCCTTTCTGTGAGGTTGGAAACTGGATGATACTAAGTCTATATTATTGATTAGAGGAGAAACAGTTACAGGAAGGTAAAGTAATTTCTCTCCACCACAAAACAAGCCATTGTTAAGTTTGTATTGGATTCTAGGCTTCCAGCTCTGAGATCTATATCTAACTATAGCCTTCTGTCTTCCTCATGAAATTCTACTATTTTAAAACACCAAATTTTGTCACTAAACTGGCACTCCGTGAATAAAATATTCACAAAAGAAAGTTATCAGAGCCGCTTTAGTGTAAGAAAAATTAGATAAGTACCAGCAAGGAAAGGCAATTAATATTTTATTTTCTGGCAGGTTGTGAGTAAAGATAGAATTTTTAAGAAAAAAATACCAGTAATAATTAATCTACTTTGTTCCAGTCAGTCAAGCAGTTAAATTTATTGAACATTTAGTATGTGCTAGGCAGTATAGCAGGTATTGGTAAAAAAAAAAAAAAAAAAGGTTGAATAAAAAATAGAGTCTTCACGTCACACCCGTCAGAATGGCCATCATCAAAAAATCTACAAGCAATAAATGCTGGAGAGGATGTGGAGAAAAGGGAACCCTCCTACACTACCCTCCTACACTGTTTGTGGGAATGTAAATTAGTACAGCCACTATGGAGAACAGTATGGAGGTTCCTTAAAAAACTAAAAATAGAACTACCATATGACCCATCAATCCCATTCCTGGGCATATACCCGGAGAAAACCATAATTCAAAAGGACACATGCACCCCAATGTTCATTACAGCACTATTTACAATAGCCAGGATATGGAAGCAAACTAAGCGTCCATCAACAGAGAAATAGATAAAGAAGATGTGGTACATATATACAATGGAATATTACTCAGCCATAAAATGGAACAAAACAGTACCATTTGCAGAGATATGGATAGACTTAGAGACTGCCATACAGAGTGAAGTAAGTCAGAAAGAAAACAACAAATATCGTATATTATTGCTTATATGCGGAATCTAGAAAAATGGTACAGATGAATTTATTTGCAAAGCAGAAGTAGAGACACAGATGTAGAGAACAAACTTATGGATACCAAGGGGGGAAAGAGGGTGGTATGAATTGGGAGATTGGGACTGACATATACACACTACTATATATAAAATACATAACTAATGAGAACCTACTGTACAGAACAGAGAACCCTACTCAGTGCCCTGTGGTGACCTAAATGGGAAGGAAATCTAAAAAAGAGGGGATATATGTATATGTACAACTGATTCACTTTGCTGTACAGCAGAAACTAAGAAAACAATGTAAAGCAACTATACACCAAAAAAAATTTTTTCTTAAATAGAGTTCTTGTCTTTGAAGAGTTTACAGATTTTGGGGTGTAGGGGCAATAAACACACACACAAAATATGATAAATAAACAATTTTAATTACTAAATGGTGTTATGGATAAGACAAGTAATGCAGTAGATGGACTAGCTATGTGTTTTGAGGGTGATCAGAGGACATCATTTGAGTTTGTCATGAAGGATGAATGGGGGCAGCCATGAAAACATCTGGGGAATAAACATTCCAAACAAAATCAAGATTGGGAATGAATAAATGCCAGAGAATAAAGAGGACAATGTAGGGATATGATACTGGAGCCACAGGCAAAGACAAGTAGAACCGTACATTAAGTTTAGAGTTCATTCTCAGTGAAACACAGCTGGAAGATTTTAGGCAAAGAAATGAAATTATTTGATTTATATTTTAGAATGATCAGTTACAGTGGTATGAACCATGGGTTGTAGGAGGTCAAGAGAGAAAGGCAGGGGAATCAAGTAGGAGGTTGTGTATGTAGTCTAGACAAGATGATGGTTGCTTGGTATACAACTGTAGCAATGAAAATGTTAGAAGAGGTATGATCAGGAATGTATTTTAGACATATAGCCAACAACACTTACTGATAGCAAGGATGTATCTCTAAAATACATTCCCGATCGTAGCTCTTCTAACATTTCCACATTAGGTTTAGAAGTCTACTCTTCATATCAGTGGAGACCCCAACAAGGCAGTGGTTATTGAGTCTGACTCTAAGAGATGAGGTCCGGGCTCAGTATATAAATTTGAAAATCATCAGTGCATGACATGTAGAGCTGTGGAGTAATGTTATCACTTATGGAAAGAATAAAGTGAGAGGGAAGATGACTGGAGGGGGAAAAGCTCAGGTTACTTGAACATATAGAAATCTTGTGGGTCAAAGCAATTTGTTAAAGATTAAAGAAACTAAAGAGAGAACTACCAAAGAGACAGAAAACCAGATTAGTATCATGTTATGGAAATTTAGAAAAGAGAAAGTCTCAAGAAAGAGGGAAATGTCACTAGTTTTAATTGCTGCTGAAATATCAAATAAGACAAGGGTAGAGACCTGACCACTGACTTGGGAAGATCCTGGGTTATATTCCTTAAAAGACTTTTCACCGATGTTGTGAGAGCTAGAGTCCAATTAGAGTGAATTAAGGAGATAATGAAAGTGAGGAGGAAAATCCAGAGAGTATAGACTTGTTTTTATATATACAGCTAAGTACAAGGGCAGAGAAATGGGAGTCATGAAGTAAAGACAAGTTGTTTCTCTTTAAGATGGATGATATCACAGTAGGTTTGTGTGCTGAAACAAAGAAGCCTACAGAGAGTTAGGGACTGATGCTTAGATGATAAAGAAGATAATTGCTGGAATGAAATCCTTGAAAGTGGAGAGAAAATAAGATCAAGAGTACCAGGGCTGCCCACAAGAGCAACTTGTTTAACTGTAATGGTTGGAAAGGCTGAGTAGGTGGTGTAGGAAGGGAGCAAAGACACACAGTGGAGTTAGATTTAAACGTGTAAAGGTAAATTCATTAAGAGAACATAGTAGGAATAACCGGCAATACTGAAGCCCCATTTGGGATTTGTAGCCATAAATACAAAACAAACCCAGTCAACAAGGTTGTGTGCATTTTTTCAAGTAACAGTTTCCTGGTGCAGGCAAAATTTAAAACAGGTGAAGCTTATAACAATGGGGAGATTGGAGAGACAGTTAAAGTTATTTGGAAGTAAACAAAGGTAATGATCATTACTTTTGGAAAGGTAAAAATAATGTGGGATATGAGAGGGAAACAAGGTCAGTATGACAGTATATAAAATACTTTCCTGTGTAAACTAAGGCATTTTTATTCATATAACCATCATAAAGGTAGAAAAAAGGATCTGTTCTGGTGTGATGTATATGTATGTGTCCGCCTGTGTGTATGCATCACTAAGAGGGTCAGACAAAGAGGACGGGGAAGGACATGAGAGAAGGAAGCTGGGAGGGAAGTTAAAGGAGTAATGGATATATCTGAAGGAGACCTCTAACCAATGGCCCAAATAAAAGAGCAGTAATTAAACATACCAAGCTTCCTACTAAACTACTTAATATAAATTCTCAGGCAAAAGATGAATAGTACATCATTACAACTCTGTATTGAAAAATCTATGCATTCAATAAAACCTAGTAGTAAATACCTACCAGTTACTCAAATAGAGTTCTGTTTAGATAAGAAAGCTATATGCAGTTTTCTTATCTATCGTAAAATGTTTTCCAAATATTTTTCCTAATAAAAAAATTTAGATATATTAGAAGTGTAAATGATATGAATTTTAAACTCATGTAAATATGGAAGAGTATGGTTATTATATCATTATTCATTTGTGAATGTGTTCTCAAACAACCTTTACTGCATACGATTATATTGAATATGATAATATTCAATAAAACATAGAGTGGCTTCCAGTTTGAAAGGCTGGGAGATTGCAGCCCTTCAAAAATCCTTTCTGTTTTCCACCAAATTACCAATCAATGTGGGGTGGCAATGATCGAACTTTAGTCTCAGGCCACAAATGTACAAATTAGAGCACAGGGCTGGCTCTAGATCAGTCAAACCTGGCTTTGAATTTCTACTCTCTCACATCCTAGATGTGCTAGTAGCTTAGAGCCTCAGTTTCCTTACCATAATACCAAGATTATACTATTTCTGTGCTCATAATGTTGTGAGAGAAGTAAGTGAGATGCTGCATATAAAGCTCTATCCAACCACCAGAGCACCCTAAAACATCTATTAGCAGCAGCTTCTCCCACTGCAGAGTCATGGCTTTAAAGTTAATCATAGCTTTTAGTCTCTTCCTGATTACAAAAGGAGCACATCAATAATAATGGACTAAACAGGATATGCAGCTCTAGAAGGTTCTGAGGAAAAAATAAAGGTGTAAATAATATAATAATCCCTTAAATTCATTTGTGCAATTATTACTAAATGACAATGTGTGGTAAATATGTAGTCGATAGAGATTTTTTTAAATTTGTTTTTCTTTTAACAAAGTTTCAGCATTTCCCATTTTCCAAACTATTACGTAGTGAGGAAATGAATGATTCATTCAATAAACAGTACCAGGCCAGTTCGTTACCTACTACAGGAAAAAAAAAAAAAAAATTTCACTAATGGTATTAAGAAACTACATTTTAAAATGTTAGAGTTTCCATAACACACATACGTTCATGGAAACATTTAAAGAAATTGCATCTTATACTATATGATTACATTTACTTGAAGTACCAAACCAGGCAAAACTCACCTGGGCTGTTACATCAGGATAACAATTACCCTTTGTGGGGGAGTAGTGTTTGGAATGGGGAATAAGGGAGATGATTGGGTGTTAGTAATGTCCTGTTTCTTTATTGGGGTAATGTCACATGGGCGTGTTGAGTTTGTGATAGTGCACTTTTAGGTCTGTATTCTAAAACAAAAGTGTTTCTTTTTTATTTTAATAGTCCTAAAAAAATATTGCAGCTCATGTTTTTATTGAAAAACAAAAATCAAAAGCCAATGTATAGTACAGAAACGGAATCACAGAATGTCCATGATGAGAATATACTTCATTCTTCACTCTTCATATGTACCAGTCATTATATTGGATTATTATACAATGAAGCAAAATACTTTTCTCATGTCAATTGCGGTTGAAATGCTGACAAATATTTTTTCAAGAAAGTTTTGATTACCAAGTATGTGAGTATAGAAATCTAAATCGGCATGTAGTCAGACAAAAGTCTCTTCTTATCTCAATTTTTACAAATTTTGAATCTGCAAATTTTAATACCTCCGAATAAGAGACTAATTAAAATTTATCTATCCTGAGAAGATATGGATATAAATTTGATTTTACCAAACTTCCTGTTAACACATTATTTTATTATCATCACATACATATAACAATGTATTATACTAAAATAACTTTCTCCTTAAGCTTCATAAGTAAAGCAGTTGATGTAAAAGCTTCATTGTGTGTTTTTTTCCTGTGTATATGTGCATGTCTGTATGTGTGTGTGTGTTTTAACTGTCTGCCTTTATGGCTCCAAAGTAGATGAAGATTCAGAATACTTGTAATCGTGTAAAACTAGATACAGCATTTTAAATGTTTATCGTTAGAACATGCCCAGTGGCAGATGGTGGCATGCCATTTCAGAGCCATCTAGAGGCACAAAAATCGTCCCATGTTTGTCATTTTGGCAGATGCGCATGCCCCTTTGGCAAATTTTAGAAAATAACTAAAAGACTTACTCCTTCAAAACAGATTGTATTTATAGAGGGATGTGTGCAATTCAACAGGGGTGGTGCTCTAGAGGAACTTCAGAATCAATACAATCAAACGGATAGTTCAGTTGGCATAAAACTTTGGATACGAAATGAGCTCAACTGCTTTACTGTGTATCTGCACCACTTATAGCATTTTAATGAATCCTGAGTATTTTTGGAGCAATATTACAATGAATTTTAACAAATTCATGCATTCCAAATAACTTATTTTAAATATAAATTAAAGGTCGAATTTCATACAGAACTCAATTCCCAGTGATGGCATTGCTTTTTAAGCACTCATGTTTTAATTTGGCATGTTGATACTTAGAGACTCTAATAACCATTCAATTTTAAATCTGAATGTGAATTTTGTTTTAAAGTCAGTAGAGTCATCAGATTTCTACATAACTTTCTAATTTATAGCTCTCCTTTACACATTTTCAGAAGCGATGGCTCCATACCACCTATCTGTATATTCTTTTAGTTCTCTTGTTTTTATTAGAGAAAGAAAACATAAATATTTTCCTAAAAGCAACACTTTCAGACTTGTGGGCTTGTCATAATCTTTAAAGTTATATAAGGGGAGGAGAGAGGAGCTGCATTTTGTTAAATAATACTATTCAACATGTTAAAAAAAAAAATCCAGAGGGCTGAGATAAGGGAGCAAAAACTTCTTCTGTCAAGGGTCAGAGAGTAAATATTTCAGGTTTGGGGGGCCATACAGTCTCTGTGGCAGCTACTCATGTTTGTCTCACTGTAATGCAAAAGCAGCCACAGATAATAAAGAAATGGGCATCACTGAATCCCAATAAAACTGTATTTAAAAAAACAGTAGGTGTGGGACTTCTCTGGTGGTCCAGTGGTTAAGACTTCACCTTCCAATTCAGGGGGTGCAGGTTCGATCACTGGTTGGGGAGCTAAGATCTCACATGCCTCGTGGCTAAAGAAACAAAACATAAAACAGAAGCAATATTGTAACAAAAATCAATAAAGACTTAAAAAATGGTCCACATCAAAAAAAAAAAAAAAGGTGGTGAGATGGGTCAGATTTGGCCTAGGACTATAGTCTGCAGACATTTGGCCTAGATTACTTTAAGAGTTTTGCTGATTTGAAAGGTGAATTGGAGAGGTTAAACACATTAGCTGTGTAAGTATGTAAACTGGGAACTGGAGAAGAATTTTTATCTGAGGGAGGGTTATCTTAGTAAGAAAACAAATATACTGAGAAGCAGATTACCAAAATGATAAAATTCAGGATGATGAAGAGGTGGGGAGTGTGTGTACGTGTGTGTGTGTGTGTGTGTGTGTGTGTGTGTGGAGGTGACTCTGTAAAAAATATCCCATTCAAACTGATCTGTACATTTATTGAGTACTTCCCGTTGGCATTCAGGAGCCTCTGAAAATAAATGGTAATCCCAAAGCATTGCAAGGAAGGTGTACAACAGACAAGTTCATGTATTCAACAGACCTAATTTTATAAAATACATTCACTTAGTACTTTTCCTTCCTTTGTGCTACCATTCTATTTAGCAAACCTGTGCATATTGTCTTACTCATTATTCCAACCTGTGGTTTTTTTGTTTGGTTTTACTTGTCTGTACCAAACAGACCCTGAGCTTTTAGGTCAGGAACTCTCTCTTCCTTATCTTGGTCTCCCTAGGGTTTATGACAGTGTCTTGTTCAGAGTCAGTGATCAATAAATTTGAGTCATATAATTGAATTATATTGAAATACATATTGTCATGATTTCAAATAACAACCATAGGCGGGAACAATATATGTTGAGTCACACATTAGTTTCACTTACAACCTATTTCCACTTTAGCTCCCAGAAAGCCAGTGATTTCCTGTTCTCCCCCTTGCCTCGTGGATTCATAAATGGCTTTCATAAATGGCTTGTGTTTACCCAGACCTCCCACAAGCTTGGCTTTCCCAGGTAAGCACTAAATTTTCCTGATCCCTAATTAAAACTCACTACTCCTCTGAATTCTTCCTTTGAAGCCTGTTAGGTAACTAATGGGCGAAATGGTGAGTTTAGATGAGGAAGGAATAGAAGAATAGCATAAAGATTGTTACTTGAATTTTAATCACTTTCTTTCTATTACAAAAGTAATAAAATGTACTGCGGCAAATCTAGAAATTATGGAAACATGTAAAGGGGAAAACCATAATCTTCCAGCATAATTATTGTTGTGTTTTAAGTACCTGCAAAATAAAATTTCAAATTTTATACGACAGCAGATGTTATTTAAACCTTACATGTTCACCTGTCATTGCAGGTTCTTCTCACATTATTAAATGCTCATTTACAACTTCATTAAATGTCTACAGTCATGTCTTATAAATAATGATTTTGACTATTGACTATTTTACTAAGGGGCAATCTTTGTTCTGGGCATTGAGGTTATAGCAAGAAATAAGACAGATAAGATTCCTTCTCTCACAGACCTTACATTGTAACTGGGGAGACAGCAAAGAGAAAAACATATAAATAAGATAAACTTGGCTTATAAAAGTTCTATGCCCATAGTAGAACTGGCTAATATGACAGTGACTAAAAGATATGGAGTATGTATTATTTTACCTTTAATTCCTTGTAATAAACAAAATTGCTTATATAAAATGCAATAAACATCTAGTTTATCACACATAAATATATGTGTACATTTCTAATCATATTCCCCAAATAAAATCCTAATAAAGGAGTGGATGGGTCAAAGCATATGCATATTTTTAAGATAATATATATTTCCAAACATCAACAAACACTTTTAATAATATAGGCTTCCACCAACAGGTTACAAGATTGTTATAATCATTACATGCAAAGTAGCAGGCTATGTGCTTTCAAATATGATAGGATGTAAATTTCGACAATCCATTGAGGTTAGTATTACCATTTCCATTTTATCAATGAAAACCATGAAGTCATAGAGGTTTAGCAACATGTTCAAAGCAATGTGGCAGTTATGAAAGCCCTGGAGTACAATAGTCTAAGCGCATTCTCCTGATCTGCTTGTGTTAATATTTCTATAGACTATCAGATTATTATGGAGGCTTCACTAAACCAAAGGGAGTGTTAGAGAAACACCTGTTTAGGGCTAGTATAGCAATAAAGAAATATTCTGTTTCTATATCGCTCAAAGTTGAGCCTAAACAACCAAAATTACATGAAAGGAACAGCTTCACAATATGAGTAATGCTCGTTAAGACAGAATTACAGGAAGACAGACTAAATTGAATACCTAGAAAAAGTAACGAAAATTATATTTACTTTTGGATGACGCTTAATGTTTAAATTATTGATCTTCATTTGCTCAGTCCCATCAGGTGTGGGCTCTAACTGGCCTAAAACTAACACAATAATCCCATTCCTTGCACAGAATAACTGATTTAAGCACCCAATTGACTTGATCAGAGTGAGTTCCCAGGCTTGAGTTCCACCTCTAGAGGAGGAACTTTTCTGCTCTGTGAGAAACGGATGAGTAGTTCCTGGTGCTGATGGCAGTTACTTTGTGCCCTCCAGTGGCACCATACTTAGGATGACACTAAAGCACCACAATGGCGAATCAGGAAAAACAATTATAGTAACTAGATTATTAAAATAATCTGTTACCGGGCAGGGCACAACAACTCTAAAGTTAGGTTTTCTGATGAATGCAACCTAAGGAATTCTAACTGATAGACCTACTGTGTGCATAGCAATGTCACATACATTATAGATACCGAAGTCATTTATAAAAATCTATATACTTTTTCTTACAATCAATGAATAAGTACTAGTGCAGAGACTTACCATCTCTGATATGTTTTTAACTACACCTTTCCAGCTAGAAAGTTATATTCTAGTTATATAGAAATCCAGAAATGAAGTGCAAACAGTATTTCTTAAGACTAGTTTTTCTTTGGTAAGACTGGATATTTTATATATATATATATATATATATGAATTTAAATATATATGAACTTAAATATTATATATATATATATATATTCCTTTTTTTCTTTACAGCCAAATTTTGCTTCAGTTGCCTTCAAAGTAGGATACCCAATTTTCTTCTCTAGCTAGACATAGTTAGAAAATATGTACTGGTGAAAAGTGAAAGAAGGCATTAGCCTTAGCTAATGCACTGCCAAATTGACAGCCATTAAGACCATTCACTACTACAGGATGTTTATGTCAAATCCATGGGTGAGACTGTAAGTGTCTTTTACAACCAAGGTGAGAACTGCTAAGATATGGAGTTTGTTACTACTAGTATTCCTGAAATCTCAGATACATTTTTCAGTATTATTAAAATCTGACAAACTTTGGTCAGGTCGGATACCACTGGCTACTCATGACACTACATTACAATTGTTAGGAAAAAAACACCTAAATTGTCTTGCAATGTAAGAAGTAATATTACTGTACTGAAAATATAATCACATACTTTATAATACACATACATATACTTATGTATTTTATCTTGGGGTCACGAAGTGAAAAATAAAACACTCTAGATCTTCTGTATAATTTTAATCATAAATGCACCTAAGGTAGATAACTTAATAGGTCTATATGTTACTTTTTATGTTATTTTGAAAAGAAACAAGGAGACTTTCAGGGTCTTTATATGTCAGGATCCCTAACATAAAATACAGGGAAAAGCACTAATAAATAAATACTATGTGTTAAGGAATTTTGTTTGTAGATGAAATTAAAACTTTAAAAACATCCCAATAAACTTGGTCAAAACAGTTTAATGTCAACAATTCGATGAAGTTTACAACACACCCAGGCATACACACCTACCCCTAATATTTGCATAGAACTAGGAATTGCCAAAATCTTGACTCAAAAGACAACATTAAGGGGATTCTTTGTGATAAAAATGTTTTAGTTATGAAATTGTGTTTGAGTGTTTACGTTTACAGTCTGTAAGGATAGCTTTACTGCTTTAGAGACATATGCTACTGTATGTGATAAACAGGGTCACAGGGTAAACTGAATAGAGTTTTATACTACATTTAATCTCATCTTTATTTAACCTCTTCTATAATAACTTCAAAGCAGTTCATTCCATTTTGGGGAAACTCTAGTTTTAATTCTGCAATAAAACTACCCTTCTTGAAACGAAATGAAATTATATAAGTAAAATACAGTCTTTCAGCATTGTTATAGAAACCAGTCAAAGATGGCCTATGTATATTGACCCCTAGGTTGTTTATTTCTTACCGCAGGCTGAGACCCATTAGCTCAAAAGCCCACCAATGTTAAACTCATTTTTAAAATAAATCCAATTGTTTTAAAGCCCAAATAAGCAGATTTGGGGACATTTAGAGTCTGCTTGCTTTGCATACCCCAAGAAACTATATCCATCATCTGCTAGCCATAGATAAGATAAGCCAGGCACCATAAAGACTCCAAGCTGCTGCTGTCCTTTGGAGCTTTCTGACCTAGAGGCTCCACACTGAACTGTTGCGCGATACCACCTAGACAACGAAAGCACCCTCTCTGATTCTGATCCCTCTCTCCCTGGGAATTCGTTTGCCCTTCTCCCAGTGGATGGTATTCCCCATGCCTTAGCCTCTGGAGAGTCTCATGTTATAAGGGACTTGTCCCCATGCATACCTGTCAAAACCTGCATGTTCTAAGGCTACCTCATGGTCTTATCTTTTCCCCTGCTCAGTCCCCATAACTGTCCAAAACCCTACAAGTATGTACCATGCACAGAAGTTCATTTAACAATTATTAGTATTCTAAATGCTGTTACTTTTACCCTTATTTATCCTCTGAAATATGTTTCTTATGTGATCTGCCTTTACATATTTCTGGGCATGGCTGTTGTATTTCCTCTTAGTCTTATTTCTACAAAAAACAATGGTAACTTTAATTTTTACACATACAGCAGGGTTTTATGTATTTTATCATTCTGGTTGCCATCGCTACATAAATTTTCTTTTGCCAGAATCCTTCTCAGAGTGATGTCAAAGACTGAACACTTATCTGCAATGTTAGTTACCTGATACAGTGAAAAGCTGGGAGTTGTTATGTATGATTGCGCTAATCACTATGTATTATGCCAATACGAAAGTAGGTACAAATATTATGAAATTAGCTACACCTAGCACATATGACATTTTGTACATTTGGTCAGTATTTTCTATTAGTGTTCAGGAAATTTAGAGTTGAGTTTATCAATAAAGACACTATCACAGTGAAAGGAGAGAGTCCAGATGGAATGGTAACTAAAATAGGATGTGGGTTAATCACCTATCAACCTACAGGCATGAAAGGGAGGACAATGGATCTAAGAAACTTCCATAAAAACTGGGAGAAACTCACAGAAAATTACCAAGTCCTGGTTGAGTTTTGTAGAGAAAGCAAATTGCATTTAAACATAGAAAAACCCATGTGCACAGAAAAGGCATAGAATAAATGAGATGAATGTATATATTTTTTCTCCATCTAAACATCTGCAGGTGATGCTTGTCAGTCCTATGACACTGCGAGTCCAAAAAAACAGCAGGGCCGTGTCAGCACTGTCAGCTGACTAAAATTATAGGACTCTAGAACGCCTTCTGATAGAGAACAGGTAACACCTGGTTCGGAAACTGGTCTCTGGGGTTTCTTCCTACCCCACCCAGAAGAAGCCAAACTTTGTTAATTATAACCAAGGAAGACCGCACATGCAAAGAGTAATGGCAGTAGTTGAGGTAAAATAAGTTTCCAGTAATGGTAGGGCTACCCATTGAGAACTGATTGCTAACAGTGAGTGGTCATAAAGCCAAAGGTATGTTGTTTAGTGTCAATAACTCTTCCCTCCTAAACTTAGCATGGAGATCATAAGCTTAGGCTTTGGCCCATCAACCCTAGATCCACATTAAATTCCTAGGAATATGAGGTCACAAAGTAAGATTCGAGTATAGCAGTGTTTATAAAAGTAATATTAGAAACTAGAACATCTGTAACATGCAAACCTAAATTAATGGATCAAAGATTTAAAAATGCTAAATAAGCATAATATATCTCTTCAGAAAGATAAAGGAAGGTGTTGGCAACAAAAAGTTGTGACAAGTAGTAATAAAGAAAAACCAGTTAGAAATACTGAGGATGAAAATATACAATTACATAGATATAGCCTTAGAAGCAAACAAAGAATGAAGCGCAGAGCTGAGGGTCAGATAGGAAGACATCAGGAAAGGATAAGGATATGAAAAATTGATATCTTTATATGAATAAAGCTGATATCTTTAAATGGAAAAAATGGATACTTGCCTTTTCTAATATACACATATTTATTACAAATAGTAATTTGTATATTATACTAAAATATAATTTATACAATATAATATCATACCTAGCTTTATGAGGAACAGAGATAAGGGAACTGAGGAATAAAGTTGAGAAAGAAAAATTAAAATTAAGTGAGATGCCTTGAATTAAACAATGATGATGTTATGCCATGACCTGAAGAGCTTGAGTAACTCAATTATGAGCACCAGAATTCAAAAGTGTAAAAGTGATGAAATTCAGCTGTTGGAGGCCATCATACATTATCTTCTTTCTAAACCCAAGGAACACTGCTGAAAGCTAGGAAATCTCCTAAAACAGATGTGGTTTGTTTTCAGCAAACTACAAATATTCTTTACCTTTGTTTCACTGATATGCATACTTACAATGAGTCCTTGTAAAGAAAATTTTATATTTTTCAATAAAATGTGGACATTCATTTTTCTAAAACATCATTTTTTAAATGATGTAGAAATTGGCACAAGATGAGGCATAGCACCACTCTCTTCCTTTTAGATACTAAGTCTTTATTTCCAGTTAAAACTTCTGTAAGCTCTACAGGATTCCCTTTAACAAGAGTCACAAAGGACAGCAAATTAATTAGAAACCCAATTCAAACAATGATTGTGCCTGTTAGTACATGAACCACCATCTACCTCTAAAGCTTTAAGATTCTGAAAAGTTTCCAGTCATCCACATTTACTCTCCTCCCTACTATCACATGATTCATTTGCTTAGCAAAAAAAAAAAAAAAAAATGGTGTTCAGATAAAATTTAGCACAGCCAGCATCTAAATCCCAGAACCCAATTTACTGTACCTGAAAATATGTGTCTTTAGTAGAAAAATGTTTGGTGCAGCATTGTTTGAAGTAGCAAGAAAACAAGAAACAACCACTGCATCTATCAATCAATAAATAGTTGAGTAAAATTATGATTCTACCTAAGTATTAAAAACAGTAAATATTATGTATTATATATAACTTAATATGAAGGGATGTCCATGTCATTTTATTAATGAAAAGTGTAAGAAAAAAAATCATGTAGAGTCTGGTTCCATTTACATTGTAAAAAAAAGTAAAGGAAAAAGATAACTCTATATCCTGTCTAAGTACAAGATCAGAGTAAAAGATATGGTAGGATATACACTAAAACATTATTGGAAACTCTGAGGGAGAGAAGATAGATTACAATTATTTTATTATACACCTTGGCATTATTTAATATTACAATAAACGTGTGTTGCATTAAAAACTTTTTAACATAAAAATATATGCCTAGTTTTATGGTATCTAAAAAACTATTCAACTATGTAACAACTTTTAGCACTATTGAGAAAAAGAAAGCTATTTTCATCCTGATCTTTTTTGTGGATGCATTTAGTACTGAGTGATTTTTCAGTTGTTTTGCGAGGCAGGGACAAAGAAAAGAGAAAAAAGGAGACTAGATAAGCTACAAACATTTAGGAGCTGCTATGAGGGCATACTCTTTAAAAAATTCACCCTTTGTGGAATTTAATAACATCCACTTCACAAACCACAGAGTTTTCCTATCTCACAAATCAATTTCATTCTTTTATATTGGTGAATTAGTTTCTTTTCGTGAATTGGTTGTTCCACTTTGTTGGCCTTCCAATAAAAGGGAAGGACTTGTATTAGCAGTATAGTAAATAGTCAAGATAATAGCCCAATAATACTTCTTAACTTATCATCTAACCTCTTCTTTTCAGATTTCCCCATGCCTGAGTGACTACAAACCGTCATCACTGAATTAGCCATGACAAGCCTATCCACCACCTCTGTTCTTTCAAGGAGTAGTTGCTGGGGGTACAATAATGAACAGTTCTAAGGAGACTGTCAAGCATTTGCCTGTAATCTCGTTCAGACACTTTGAAATCCAAATCAGGTATCATTACTCTTGTTATATCTAAAATATAGGAGAATTAACTTTGATGAGAGGTTTAAAATTTTTTCCCTAATTCATAAATGATGATCATTATGGAGCTTTAAAAAAATAAATTAAAAACTTGAAATAAATGCCCTCTATGGATATTTGTGTGTTTGTACAAGTAAAATGAAAAAAAATTCTACACTTGTATACTGGAGTGCTCATATATTCATGCATGTGGATCATATGTATATATAAATATATACATATCTGTGTGTATATATAGAAATATATATATATATAATACTTTATTCATTCATCCCTCAATGAACACTTACATTGTTTCCATTGTGAATACTGCTGCAATGAACATGGTGCAGAATCTCTTCAAGATAGTGATTTCATTTCCCTCAGATATATACCCAGAAGTAGAATTGAACAATCATATGGCAGTTCTATTTTTAAGTTTTTGAGGCTGTCCGTACTTTTTCCATAGTAGTTATGCCAGTTTACATTCCCACTAACAGTGCACAGGAATTCCTTTTTCTTCACATCCTCTCCAACGCTTGTTACCTCTTCTTTTTTTGATAATAGCATTCTAACAGGTGTGAGGTGATCTCTAACTGTGGTTTTTGACTTGCATTTCTCTGATGATTAGTGATGTTGAGCATAATTTCATGTACCTGTTGGACATGTGTATGTCTTCTTTTGAAAAGTGTTTTTCATCTCCTCTGCCCATTTTTCAATCAGATTTTACTGTTTTTACTGTTGAGTTGTATGAGTTCCTTATGTAGTTTGATTATTAACCCCTTATCTGATACATGTTTTGTAAATATTTTCTCCCATTCGGTGGGTTGCTTCTTCCTTCTCTTCATTGTTTCTTTTTGCTGTACAGAAACTTTTTAGTTTGATATAGTTCCAGTTATTGAATTTTGCTTTTGTTGCTTGAGCTTTTGGTGTCATAGTAAAAAAATCACTGCCACAATCAATATCAGGGAGTTTTTCCCTACGTTTTCTTCAAGGAGTTTTATGGTTTCAGCTCTTACATTGATGTCTTTATACATTTTGAGTTAATTTTTACTATTAGTGTAAGATAGGGGTCCAAATTCATTCTTTTGCATATGAATATTCAGTTTTGCTAACACCATTTATTGAAAAGAATATCTTTTATCCCTTGAGTATTCTTGGCTCCTTTTTATGTGTGAGTTTACTTCTGGACCCTCATTTCTATTCCATGGGTTTATGTGTCTGTTTTTATGCCAATACCATACTGACTTATTACTATAGCTTTGTAGTATAGTTGGAAATCAGGAAGCATAAAGGCTCCAGCTTTGTCTTCTTGCTCAGAATTGCTTTGGATATTCTGGATCTTTTATGGATCCATATGAATTTTAGGATTTTTTTTCTATTTCTGTGAAAAATGTCAATGGAATTTTGATAAGGATTGCACTAAATCTATAAATGGCCTTGGTAGTATGAATTTTAACACTAGTAATTCCTCCAATTCATGAACATGGGATATCTTTCCATTTATTTGTGTCTATTTCAATTTCTTTCATTAATGTCCTATAGCTTTCAGTGCACAGATCTCTCACCCCTTGATTAATTTTATTCATAAGTATTTTATTCTTTTTGATGTTATTGTAAATCAGATTGTTTTCTTTATTTCTCTTTAAGATACTTTATCATTAGTGTATAGAAATGCAACTAATTTTTATGTTGATTTTGTATCCTTCAACTTTACTGAATTTGTTTATTAGTTTTGACAGATTTTTGATGGAGTCATTGGATTTTTCTATATGTAAGATCATGTCATCTGCAGAAACAATTTTACTTTTCCTTTTCCACTCTGAATGACTTTCTTTCTCTTACTTAATTTCTCTGTCTAGGACTTCCAGTGCTATGTTGAATAGGAGTGGTGAGAGTGGGCAAACTTGTCTTGTTCCTGATTTTAGAGTAAAAGCTTTCAGCTATTCATTATTTTGTATGATGTTTGTTACAGGTTTCTCAAAAATGGCTTCTACTATGTTGAAGTATATCCCTTCTATACCCAATTTGTTGAGAGATTTTATCATGAAAGGTTATTGAATTTTGTCAAATTTTGTCAAATGTTTTCTCTGCAACTATTTAGAGGTTGCAACTATTTTTTCTACTCTTTATCCTATTAATGTGACGTGTCATGTTTATTTGCATATGTTGAACCATCCTTTCACTCTAGGATAAATCCTACTTAATCATGGTGTATAATTTTTTTAATGTGCTGTTTAATTCAGTTTACTAGAATTTTGTTGAGAACTTTTGCATCTATGTTCTTCAGGGATACTGACCTATAGTTTTCTGTTCTTGAGTTGTCCTTATCTGGCTTCAGTGTCAGAGTAATGAGTAAATTTATAAAGTGAGTTTGATAGCATTCTTTCCTTTTCAATTTTTTGGAAGAGTTTCAGAAGAATTGGTGTTAATTCTTCTTTAAATATTTGCTAGAACTCACCAGTGAAACCATCTAGTCCTGAGCATTTCTTTGCCTGGAGGGTTTTGATTACTGCTTCAATCTCCTTAGTCATTACTGGTCTGTTCAGTTTTTCTATTTGATTTTTATTCTATTTCAACTTGAATCAGTCTTGGTAGGTTGTAGGTTTCTAGGAATGCATCCACTGTTTTGAGGTTATCCAGTTTGTTGGTGTAGCCTCCTATGATCCTTTGTGTTTCTGTAACGTCAGTTGTAATGCCTCCTTTTTCATTTATAATTTTGTTTATTTGAATCCTCTCTCTTTATTTCTTGCTTAGTTTAGTAAAGACTTTGTCAATTTTGTTTATCTTTACAAAAAAACAACTTTAGTTTCATTGATTTTTTTTACTGTCTTTCTAGTCTTTATTTCATTTATTTCTGCTCTAATCTTTTTATATTTACTTCTTTCTGCTAACTTTGGGTTTGTTTGTTTTTTTTTCTTTTTTTCCTAATACCTTAAGGTGTAAAGTTAGGTTATTTTAATAAGATTTTTCTTCTTTTAATGTAGGCATTTATTGCTATAAACTTTCCTCTTAAAACTGCTTTTGCTGCATCCCATAAGTTTTGGTATGTTGTGCTTTTGTTTTCCAATAACTAACGTTTGAATACAGATTGACAGTTTATTAAATGCTTTTAATTTTAGCTCATTTTACTGTTTGGATATGAAAGTATCCAGTGACTTTTTTATTCTATGTGAATTTTGATTATGAAATAGATCACATATATATAGGTTATATATATATATATAATAACTATTTCACAAAAGAGAAGTTCAATAGAGAAATATCAAAAAGAGAGACCCAGAATTTTGTGTCTTTATCGCCTTCTCTTCCAATCTTTTTACTAATCTCTAATTAATTAATCAATCATCTTCTATGTAAAGCAAGTGCTCTAAGAGCCTTAAGCAAACTTTCCTTCTAAAAATTTTACTTTTGTTCAAAGGTTCAAATTCTACTTAATATCAACCTTTGGTCTGCCAGTACCTTAAGTGGTTTCTTAACATTGAGGCTAGGACAATACTTCAAGAGTTTGCTCATCTTTCAATTGCTCCTCCCCACTCTGTCAAAATTCTCTATCAAAACCCTCTCCACTATGCAGCATTTGGGTCAATTATTACCAAAACTGTGATCTCTGTTTCAAGTTCTCTTTTATTTGAACCCTGTTGTTTCAAACTTCAATAAGAGTCATCATGAATGTCACTCATTTGGCCATTTAATCACATATAATTTGATGTGATGGAAACAATCATGAAAGTTAGAGTCAGAGTAAAAGTTTCAAACATTGTTAATGGCAGTGTGAATAGGAAAGAGAAGATGGAAATGAGAAATGGTGAGAGAACAGACTTGTCAGAACCTGGAGGTGAACTGAAGGTGCAGAGAGGAGAAAGGATGAGTTGAAGGTTTTGTCATTAGCAACTGGCTAATGGTGGTATGATCTAAACACTGAGAAGAATGAACAAAAGTAAAATTTTTTAATGTGGCATAATTTCTATAACCTTTTAGGTTATAGGTTCTTTATATATAATTTGTACTCTTAGAGCCTTAAAGGGCTATGTACACACCACAGATTTTCCATAAATTCTGGTTGAGTTTATAGGAATGCCAGAAAATGAACAGGGATATTGGTAATTAATATCGTGTTACTCATACAACTAGAACAGTATGGGTTCTTATTTTCTAATGTATAGATTTATAAAGTAATATAAATTTACAGTGTGCTCTAAACATTTGGTATTAGTCCTGTCCTTTTCTAACAACAAATTTTTACTCCTAATGTTGACATTATCAGGATTTATGAATTGAGAACATCTGTGAGAACACACCTATGCTGACAGAGTCCTGTGATTATTCCTTCACCTAACCCCTAAGAGCCCAACCAAATATTCAACTTCTAGTGTTTAATGGCATAAAACACCATTTCAGGAATCTATGTCCTTTCAATAGCAAATTGCTTCCCTCAGAAGCTGCACAATCATTTCCAAATTAATATTCCTTAACAATTTCTCATCCTTGTAAGATGGTCTTTCTTAACATGCGGCAATGAAAGGGAGTGAATTTTAATGGCATGCTTTATGCATGTAAAAATTTTGAGTAATTCACACTTGTCTTGAATCCATGAAAAAAAATGAGTCTATGCTTAAAAGAAAAAGGTTTTATTTTTAAAAAATCTTTCTCATAGCACTTAAACTATATTTGTAGAATACTGTCTATGCAAATAGATCTTTAAGAATCTGAAGATTCAGATTTTTAAAAAAATTATGTTGAAATCAAAGGTTCAAGCATGTCTGTGGATAAAATGTTGGTGTGTGCATATATGTATGTGTGTGTATGATGTGTGTGAATACATACTGAAAAATACAATCTAAGGAATGTTTTGCATCATACCACTGTATTGTTTTACATTTGATTTTTTCTTTCCATTTCATGTACTAGCATTAAAAATATGTTTATCCTAGTACAGAGAATCACCACTTTATCTTAGAAGTATGTTTTGCATTTTTAAACTTACCTCTTTACCTAAAATCTCTCATCAAGTATAAATAATTAGTTTTATCAATTACAGAAATATTTCCTGCTCATAAAAATATAATACAACTCAACAGCAAACAAATGCCCTATCCAGAAAATCATTGTCATAGGAAAGAAGAACTCTAGTTCAATTCCCAAACCTAGTAATTACAGAAAAAGGAAGGAATCTGGAACTTGGGGGTTTTGAGCAGTAAAATATATACATCCTTCTCCTATCTTAGATTCATTTAAGAGTTTATAATGTGGCCTTAAAGATCATAAAACCTCCTAAAGATATTCTAAGTCAACTAACATCCAAAATAGTGTCATAAGACTCCTTTGATTCATCCTTAAATAGTAAAGATAAAAACAGTGTAAAGAAGGATCCAAAGAAAGGTTCAAGAATCAAACTCAACAGGCCAAAGTCCAGAATGAAGAGTTAAGGTCTCTGAGATTCGACAGATTCACAGTATAACTTGGTGTGAAGTATATATTGAAGTACATACCCTGGTCACAGAACATAGCACTCATCGCCTGAGCCCTGCTTACCTACTCTAAGCCACAAGATCCACAACAAACTTCTCCCTATTCTGTACATGCACCATTTACACAAAGGTCTCATGACTTTGCACATTCTGTTCCCTTTGCTTTGACCATGTGGCAAAAGCATACACAATTGTTTACTGTTCAGTCAAAATTATATCTCCTACTTAATCTAAGATTTACAACAGTCTAAATTACCTTTCTATTAGCAGTTAAGAGTATACATTGCTCATTATAAGTATTTTCTATTAGTCATCTTCTTTATTGTCTAGACTGTTTGATAGTTGCCTTTTTAGTGCCAGGTACCTGTCTTTAACATTTTGTATATAGGAGGTATTTAAACATAGGTCTGAATGTAATAAAATCCCCTTTAGGGAATTAAGGAATTCTAAATCTTTAAATCAACAATGTAGAGGCAATGATCATCATTCATTAGCATCAAGAAATTAACTCTAGAGTTACACAGATTTAACTGTGATGCCTAGTGCTCTTGTGTCCCTCAGTTTCTTCAGCTGCAAATTATGACTAATAAAAACAATACCTGCGCCTTGTCTGTTTGTGAGAACTGAAGGAGATAATGTGTGTAAAGAATGTAAAGCACAGTATCTGGCACACTTTTTGCAGTAATAAAGAGCTTTATTTCCCCTTCAAAGAGCATTAATTATCTTTGCTTATGCCTATTACTGATAATTTACTTTTACTATTTATCTAGTTGAGTTCTACAAATTTTAGAAGAAATTGGAGATAATCCAGAAAAATGAAGCTAGAAGGGGAATATTATAACAGCTCCAAAAAAATAATCCAAGAGGGACAATGACTCACTCTACCTACTATATTTCTATTCATTTCTATTGTATTTGTCATAAAATATATATTTTTTATATTGAGAAGGGGAAAAGGCCTATAGAGCAAAATAGGTAATGCTTCATAATGTCAGATTGCTAATATGAATTTCTAAGAGAACTGCTGCTCTTTGTCACTATATGTAAAATATATATGTAAAATGTGTCTCTCTCTATATATATAAATTAATATACACACATACAGATATACATACACAGAATTCAATTTTTTTCTACCAAAGCAAATTTTAGTTGCCCTTTATGATAATTTAACCCTGAATTTATAGATTTAAGAGAATACATTCTATGACGAGTAATTACATAAAACCTTTTTTTTATAATTTTAATGATTTTTATTCATGAGTTAATGTCTTCCTTGATGATAAAAATTTTTTTTTTCAAAACATCTAGAACTCCAGAACTAAACTGTGATTAGTCATTTGCTCAAGCTAAGCAAAAAATACAACTTAGGCCTTTTGGTGTTTAAACAGTCATTTCTTTCCCTTGACCTGATTTCTAGCCTCAGCAACATAACTAACTTAGGAAAAGGAGTGCTTCACCTGCAAAGTGAATCTGAAAAATTAAGGAAAGTGAATTTGGGCATTGCTCCCAAATATGTTTCAGGTTGCAAAACAGTTTGTGATTAGCTATTCATAGGAAAAGAATGCTACGTGAGAATTCTATGACACCTTGTGTTAAGGAAGCTTCTTTTAACAGTAAGAAGTAGAATCACAGGCTTTAATGTGCAGCCCTATGAGATGGGTGGAAGGGAAGGAGGGGAATAGACAAATGACTTTAAAATGAGATTGATTTTTCTCTTTTTTCTTCAAAGAATAAGAGATATAGTTATATTAATTGGTTGGTGTCTATTTTATCGCCTTTAAAAACAGGATAATTCATCTTGATTCTGTAATTACCAGTTATACAAACAGCATGTGACAAGTCTGACAAGCAGGCTTTTTCAACATGGAATATATATTACAATGGCAAGTGTGTTAGATTAATAGATCAAGGTGATGCCATTTGATAAATTATTTCCTTTCTTAATAGGATATATTACCCAAGTTCATATGTTAATTTTAAAATGTCTATATTGTGTGTGTTACTGAATAGCAAATATATCACTAAACTTGATTGACCAGTAAAAAGTTTTTTCCAAAACATTCTACAGAGCCAATTGTATATGATCTTCTGTATAAGATTTAATATGGTTCTTGGAATAGAAAATTGTGTTCTCGATTATAAGGTTACAAAATTATAATAAAAGAGGTTGATAGATGACATGAAGACCACAGTACTGCTCTAGGACATCATTATTCTAGACTGAGTGTTGGGTTGAAAAGAAGCCATCTAACTTCCATAACACATTGACTAAGCTAAAGGAAAGGCATTCATAAACCCATTTGTGCCATACACACATATCAAAGAAGACTGCTAGAATTTTGCATCTGATTCTCAGTGTCTAGGTTAAACAATGTCCTGGAAATGACCCCAGTTGAAACCAGCAGGAGGCTATTATGATTCTCCCCTTTTACACTTCAGCCTGGGGTCAGGAAGATCTGAGCTGCTCAATATTCCTATTACATTAATGGCACAGTTATCACATAGGGATCAACTTCATGCTGCTAATATAGACATGCTTCTGGAAGTAATTTCTGGCTCTGCTGGGCAAGGCAATCTATTAGGTCATTTGTAACCTCTGCAAAACCTAGTGGAAAGAGTACAGACTTTGGACTTAAGTATAAATGTCGGCCCTGTATTTGTAGAGTAACCTTGGCAAATTACTTAACATCTTTGAGTCTCAATTGGGGGATAATAGCTTCTATTTGATACGAATGTGGTTAAGATTCATGAAAAACACAAAGAGAAACAAGCTATAACAGTGTCTCATACACAGTAGGCATTAGGTAAGTGGAAATTATTACCATCATGTACAGTATTTTCTTCATTACATTTTAAGGACCGAGTCATCTTGATACAAAATATTTGACATCTAAATAATTTATCTGGGACTTCCCTGGTGGCACAGTGCTTAAGAATCCGCCTGCCAATGCAGGGGACATGGGTTCGAGCCCTGCTCCAGGAATATCCCACATGCCACAGAGGAACTAAGCCCATGGACCACAACTACTGAGCCTGTGCTCTAGAGCCTGTGAGCCACAACTACTGAGCCCATGTGCCACAACTACTGAAGCCAGAGCCCACGCTCCACAAAAAGAGAAGCCACCGCAATGAGAAGCCCGTGCACTGCAACTAAGAGTAGCCTCCACTCACCGCAACTAGAGAAAGCCTGTGTGCAGCAATGAAGACTCAACACAGCCAAAATAAAAATTTTAAAATACATAATTTTTCTTCTCAGTCACATTGAATGTTATCTCAAAAAGCACAGAATATACATAGATGATGAGTGTTAATAAATGTAAATTGTTCTTAAAAGTATGAACCTTGTGGTCAGACTAGGTAGCTACAGGTTCCAAGTGACAGAAGGAAATACAGAAGTTACTGGTTCATGTACAGATGTCCCCACAGCTTTCGGTTTTGTGGCTTGCTGAATGCATGCATTAGTTACTATGTTCTGTTTCCCTGAGGAATAAGGTTTGACTTCTTTCTCTTCTTGTATCTGTGAATACAGTTCTTATAAACTGCATAGCCAATGGAAACTATTTTTAGGATTCCAGACCTGAAAACTCTGAAGAAAACACATACCAAATAATAATCAAAACTAAAACCTGTTTCACCTTTTTTTTTGTTTTTAATTAATTTTCATTGGAGTATAGTTGCTTTACAATGTTGTGTTAGTTTCTACTGTACAGCAAAGGGAATCAGCTATATATATACATATACCCACTCTTTTTTGGATTTCCTTCCCATTAAGGTCACCGCAGACCACTGAGTAGAGTTCCCTGAGCTATACAGTAGGTTCTCATTGGTTATCTATTTTATACATGATATCAATAGTGTATATATGTCAATCCCAATCTCCCAATTCATCCCACCCCTCCCTTCCCCCTTGGTGTCCATATATTTGTTGTCTACATCTGTGTCTCTATTTCTACTTTGCAAATAAGATGTCCTATACCATTTTTCTACATTCCACATATATGTGTTAATATACAATATTTGTTTTTCTCTTTCTGACTTCACTGTGTATGACACTCTCTAGGCCCATCCTCATCTCTACAAGTAATGTGATTTTGTTCCTTTTTATGGCTGAGTAATATTCCATTGTATATATGTACCACATCTTCTGTATCCATTCCTTTGTTAATGAACACTTAGGTTGCTTCCACGTCCTGGCTATTGTAAATAGTGCTGCAATGAACATTGGGGTGCATGTGTCTTTTCGAATTATGGTTTTCTCAGGGTATATGCCCAGTAGTGGGATCGCTGGGTCCTATGGTAGTTCTATTTTTAGTTTTTTAAGGAACCGCCATACTGTTCTCTATAGTGGCTGTATCAATTTACATTCCTACCGACAGTGCAAGAGGGTCCCACCAACAGCACAAGAGGGTTCCTTTTTCTCCACAACCTCTCTAGCATTTATTGTTTGTAGATTTTTTTAATGATGGCCATTCTGACCAGTGTGATGTGATACCTCATTGTAGTTTTGATTTGCATTTCTCTAATAATTAGTGATGTTGAGCATCTTTTCATGTGTTTGTTGGCCATCTGTATGCCTTCTTTGGAGAAATGTCTATTTAGGTCTTCTGCCCATTTTTGGATTGGGTTGTTTGTTTTTTTGATATTGAGATGCACCTCTTAACTGGCACCATTTTCCTCCTATTCAGTAGTCCACACACCCAATCTTCTAGATATCTTATATAATCCTTAACAGAGTATCTTAAGGCTTGATTTAATAACCCACATTTGAACTCTTCTTTGAAGCAGCATTCATATAGACACTTTTAAAATATATTTATTTATAGACACTTTATTTTATAGACACTTTTAAAATATATAAGTGGTGGTGAGTCCTGCATTGGAATTAACTTGTATTTCTGTTGAATATATAATTTCATTTTCTTTCATAGGCTATTTTCTGGACATTGAGTTATATCACATCAATAACCTTATTCAAAACAAAGAATCTTCTAAGTCTAAATAGTGATGATCCTAACAACAAGAACTAATTTTTTTCTCAATATTTCTTACTATAATGGTAACAAAATGCATGTATACATGATACAGAATCAGGTTCAGAATAATGGTCACATTTTAAACAATACTCTATTTAGAGAGCAGATTAATTTGGTTTGATTATTAGCTTGATTGTTATTTACTGATTTAGGTTCACAACTTTTGCCTCTTTGACTAATTCATAAACCCTGTAGGGGTAGGGATTCCACATAGTACCTGAAGTACTAAGCAGTATATACTATGTATTTAGTAAATAGCTATTGATTGATTTCTAAAAGTCTCTAGATCACAATAAAATTAGAAGGAAAATTATGAATCATTTCTATATAATCTATCTGGATCACAAATCAGTTTGATAACAAAATTACTGTAAAAAGTCATAAACTGCATGAACCATGGGCAAATGTCCTAAATTTGGGGAATAAGAATCTGTTGAAGCAATAATCTTCAGCACTGTTCCCTCAATCTCTTAGTCTAAATTTAACAAGACAGAAGTTTTGAATTTTTAAAAAGTAAACCACATTTTCAAAAAATTTTGTCTCCACACATTTCTTTTCATCTTTTAAATGAGTCTATAGTTCCTTAGAGCAAGCCCTGTCTAGATTTTCCTCATCAGATAATGCTTTTCTTAATGTGTGGCAGACATTCATTGATTTTGCTACTCATGAGTAGTAAGTGTCCAGTAAGCGTTATCCTAATCAGTGATATGCTTCTCCTGATTTCTTTTTAATCTGCTTTTCCAAACTTCTAGTCAATTTTCTGGGCTATCTTTCTAATAAATTCCTTCTCTACTTTACTTAACTGGAGTAACTCTCATTGTGTGGAGTAACACCACGTTGATACATGTGGTGGTCTTCTAATGCTATTAATGAGGCTTTTCTACATTTACCAAAAAAGACTAATGGGAAAATCATAAATCATTCCTGAGTTTTGCTTGCTACTGATATTTTGGCTTCTGCTTTTCCTCATCTTTTCTTCCCAAACTATGGTTGGGAACTATGATGGTCCACATGTTTGCTGTTTCATGGGAAAACAGTTGTTTTAATCCCAATGAACTGTGATACTTTTACAGAATTTTAATTTTAAATTTTTCTTCTCTTTCTTATGATGGAAGTAAAATATAAAATAAAAATTCGTAAATCTGTCATGTTCTGGTTTCTTTAAATCATTCCTTCTTAGAACATAAAGTAGGCACTTACAGTGTAGTACAAACATGTGGAAATGGCATTCATTTAATTTATTCCACAAATACTTACTGATTTTGCTTGAACTGAGCACAAGGCTGGCATCTGGGTTACAGAGATGAGTAAAATAGTCTCTAAATTTTGGAAGCTCATAGTCAAGTCAGAGTGACCCAGAGATGAAAAAAGTAATCATTGTTAATACAGCACAAACAGCCCAGGGAGGGATAGCTTTCAAAATATTGTGAGGACCCAAAATCCACAGAAGTAGTTTATTATGAAAATGAGGGCTTAATTATTTCATCTACTAATGCCTGAAAGAGCTCTCTAAAGTGTCCATGTCATTTCCAGGAACACATAGCACAATCCGGCACATTCAAGCCACCACATCTTCAATTTAAAACTCTCTAGGAATGCAAAATGCTGAAACTCTGGCCTATGCTAGTGACTTGGGACTTTAAAATATTAATCTAAGTAATAGTTACAACCAGTTTCTCCATAAAGGATATTAATGATTTTAAGTACTTGAGCTGCATCACTATAATGACCATATTCCCCTTAGTTTAATTTTAACATTTTTTAAAAACAAAACTTGACATTTTAAGTCAGCAAGCGAGACTCACTGCAGCACAGAATACATCTATCTGTCCTAAATGTCATAATTACTGGATTAGACTCTGCCAAGTAACTTACTCCTTGGGGACTTCAGAGATACATCACCTTCCAAGACACACAGGAACTATTCAGTGAACTGTGTGACTGATTTATTCAGTAGAACGCGTGGTAATGATAGTCCAAATAGCAGTTATTTGAGAAAATTAACTATCCTCCAAAATGCATACCAATCATCGTGATGGGTCAGCAGAAGGAATAGGTAGTTAATTTGTTCAGTGATTAACTCATACTGTTGGTTTGGGATTTAGACCAATTTGGCTACACTTTAGAAAAAGGTATTCCTTTCTTCTTATGTGATGCATTTAACCTCAAGGCATTTTTAAAGCAGAAGAACTTGAAGAATTTTCAAAGCCAAATCCTCATTTTATGATAAAGAAACTGACTTACCAAATCTTATCAGACTCATTAAGATACAGTCTCTTTTCACTTTCCCTCATATTTTGAATGTTTTACCAAATGGATTTTCAAGCTGCTTCTCATTAAATTCAACTGCCTATCATTCAAAGGAAAGCCATTATTTTTAGTTTCCTGTAGGTCACACGCTCTTCCACATCTATGAGATTAATATCTTTATTATTTTTTTTCTCCCTGGCGCTTACATGACCAATACACATAAACATCTGCATACATATGTGTTTACTTATATGAGGATGGCAAAATACACAAACACCGCATTTTTTCCTAGAAGTCTAGAGAAGTCTGATAATTGCTCTGGCTAATTTAAAGTGTATTTTCCCATGTACCAAGTATAGAAGATTATTATAGACTCTACAATGGGCACACTTCAGACCTAGGCACTTGGAAGGATGTAAAGATGACTGAGAAGATACATATCTTAGGAAACGTAAGTCTACAATTTAATGGTGTGCATATGGGGAGGTGGTGCAGGAATTAGACAATTACAAGGGTACTCATATGACAAAGAACTTGGAAAAAATACAGTGTTGTTATATTTCAAAAAAGGGGTGGTGGAGATAGGAAACAAAAAGTTTAGGAAAGGTGTGTGTGTGTGTGTGTGTGTGTGTGTGTGTGTGTTTGGTGTTTGAGATTAATCTCAAAGAGTAGGTAGAACTGTACTCAGGAAACAGAGGAAGAACACTGTCCAGATTGGCATGATCAATTCCATTTGGTTCTAAAGGACAATTAAATTAGCAATTATCTAGAAGTTTCTCTTTTGGTTCTTAAAACTGATTCAAATTTTCAGTGGCTGAAAACATTCTATACTGATCCTTTATAAAAAACGATTTTAAAACATTATTTCAGGGCTTCCCTGGTGGCGCAGTGGTTGAGAATCTGCCTGCCAATGCAGGGGACACAGGTTCGAGCCCTGGTCTGGGAGGATCCCACGTGCCGCGAAGCAACTAGGCCTGTGAGCCACAATTACTGAGCCTGTGCATCTGGAGCCTGTGCTCCGCAACAAGAGAGGCCGTGATAGTGAGAGGCCCGCGCACCGCGATGAAGAGTGGCCCCCACTTGCCACAACTAGAGAAAGCCCTCACACAGAAACGAAGACCCAACACAGCCAAAAATAAATTAATTAATTAATTAAAAAAAAAAAGCAACAAACAGTGAGAGAGGGACATTAAAAAAAAACATTATTTCATTCATTAAGTTCACATCACAGAACTATTCATATGGCTGCATTCTTTCATTTAAAAATTTGAATATAAATTTGATTTTAAGAATGAATAAATATATATTATTTTAAAGAAAAGGCATTCCGTTAAAAAAGACCTCGATTTCAAAATGAATGGGATTTTGAAAAGGATCTTTGAGATTAATAAAACAACAGCACAGCGTATGTGATGGACAGGAATGTAAACAAAACAAAACCCCCAAATCTGGAGATATAGGTTGTATCATTTTCTAATCTAGAGCATTTGCTGTTTTTTTTCTGTAAGCAATAGAGACTTAACACGTATTCAAAATGAAAAGTGATGATATCAGCTTTGTCCTTAGTAAGATAGCAGGCAGCAAAAAGGAAGTAGGTGGACCAGTTTGGGAATAGTGTAGTTAAGGGTAGAGAGAAAAGTTACACTCACATAATTTCTTTGAAACAAAAAGTGAGCAAAAAGCCTCATTTTCACTTCAAGTCCATTTTAATTTTAAAACCAAGATGCAGGTACTTCAATCATACATTATACTTCCTGAGGTTGTCAAATCATCAACTCCCTAAATAAAACTATTTCTTTTTAAGAGAGAAATAGCCGGGTTTTTTTAACATTAAAAATATTAAAGTATTTTAGCCTGAGAAAAGAGGACATTTTAAGAAATAACGGAGCATACTGTTCATTACTTTGCAATTGTAAAGCCCTATAATACAAGCAGAGAATATTCTCTTATTAACATGAGAAGCAAAAAGTGATGACTTAGGGCCTCTGAGCATTTGAGTCTCCCTCTTTAATCCATGTAAGCCCTCTATTTTACATTTTTCATCAGACCTATAAAATATACTCAGACTCATACAGAAAAGATTTCTTAGCAAAGCCATGTAATGCTTGTGTAAGTATATTTCATAAGAAGAAAAGAAATTTCAAATTATATTCTAAGTATGGGTTGTTACAAAGCATTAACCACAAAACGCAGAAGTGATGTAAATTCAGATAAACCTTATCATGATTTTCAATTCATGACCATCTTGAAATATTTATATGGCTCAAATGCTTCAGTCATAAAATTTTAGCTACTTCTGGTCAGTTTCTTGAAGGGAATTCTAATTTAAAAAAGACTATACCAATCTTGCCAAAACTAACAATTTTAAGAAACTAATATTTATGTGGTAAATCTATGGTAAATGAAAGATTCTTATGGCAAAAATGATAGTATTTTCTTAATTACCATGGCCATCAATTATTTATTAATAATGCCATATCTTTTGTTTTGACTTGCAATGTATGGCTAGCAGACTTGACCTTTCATCACTGCTTATTTATGTAACTGCTATTCACTATTATATTTCCATTCTCCATTGCAAGTAGAATTTTAAAAATGACACTGAGTATGAAAACATTCTATCAGAATATTTAATAGGAATATACTTTATCAGTGTATCATTTCAAAATCAAAGTAATCTGCAGTCTACTTCAGATATATTATTTATAATATCTTCCAAGTGATTCTCAGGGAAGTATTTTATTATCTTACTACTTAGGTCCAAATACCTATGTCTACGTATTTTAAGAAAACAATTAAAAAGAGGAGTGAAATTGTTAGGTATAATATTTTTTGGAAAAATGTAACCTTTTTTTTTTTTTTCTAATTTGGTGCAATAATGAGTTTAGCATTGCAGCTTTGGAAAACATCTAACCTTTAAAATTCAACTTTCTAAAAGTACAAAAAATTAGATCTGATAAGACAGTATGGAATACTCTGAGGTCAAAGACTAAGGAAATGCAGGAAATGAGAGCATTAAAGGGAGCATGACACCATGCATACATATTGTGGATATTTGCTGAATATGGTGAAAAGAAGTAAAATATGCCACCCTGGCACACTGATTATTTTGAATTAAAGTTACTTAAGAAACATCAGGTGCAAGAAGGACAATCTGATCCTCCTTTTCCCCCTGAAAGCAGGATATAAATCCCCCATGTGAAATGTACCCTCCTGTTCCAAGGGGGAGAGAGAAATCCTAATCACCAGAGATGGGGGATTTAGGTCCTCTAAGGCCATATAAACAAACCTGGTTACTTCTTCACAAATCAGCTACCCCAAGCCCAAATCCCTTTGTTTTGTGAATTCTTCACAAATTTATCTTTGCCCAAAAGGTATTAAAGCTACCTGCTTTGGTCACTTCTTTGAGTCTCATATTTTTATCAGCCCCCATATGTACTAAGTTTCTTGTTCTCCTGTTAATCTGTTTTTTTTTTATTTTTATTTTGCGGTACGCGGGCTCTTCACTATTGTGGCCTCTCCCGTTGTGGAGCACAGGCTCCGGACGCGCAGGCTCAGTGGCCATGGCTCACGGGCCCAGCCGCTCCGCGGCATGTGGGATCTTCCCGGACTGGGGCACGAACTCGTGTCCCCTGCATCAGCAGGCGGACTCTCAACCACTGCGCCACCAGGGAAGCCCTGTTAATCCATTTTATGTCAACTTAATCATTAGACAAACCAAAGAACCTAGAAGGGAGGAAAGGAAAAGTTTTCTCCCCTACAATGGTGAAGGTGACTATTGTTTTAAAGATCTTCTGGAAACAGGGATCAAGAAATAAAACCAAAGGCCTGCATAAGGAAACCATTTTACTCCCCTGATATAATGACACCACCAAAGGGCTACATCATGAGTGTAAAGGATAAACTAAAAATAAATCCCAACTGCAAGGAGACTGAGAAGAAAATTGCTGGTGAAAATTCACAACCACTATCCTGCCCTGTCATAGGCTATCAGCTGTATATTTACTAAAAGAGTGATAGCCTTCACTGAGACTGATAAAAAGAAAAGAAAATGAAACAAACTACAAAACAAACAACAACAATCTCAAGCTAAGAATTTGAAGTATTCCTACATTACAATTGCCTTGGTAGAAGTTTCTGAAAATCTTCTCCGGACTAATCTCTTCTGCCCAGTCCTCAAAGAACTCCCATAGATTAAAATTTTAAGTAATATGATCTCATATGTAAAGAAAAATCAATCACAATAAATCAAGCCACCATAAGTAAGAGCTGGAAGAAAGAATAAATAGGATATGAAGACTTCAGAAAGATAGACTTCATGTAGTGAAGTTATCTGGTAAAAAATTAAAAATATTTTATATATCAAAACAAATAAAAGAAGAAAATAAAATGAGTAAAAAGCAGTTGACTGTAAAATAACCAAGTATATTTGAAAAAATATAGATATTTTAGAAATGAAAAATTTACTATTAATATGTTAAACCTAATAGCAGATTACTGTTGATGAGAGAATTAGTGAACTGGGAAATAAATCTATAGGAATTATACTGAATATAGCCAAAAGAGAGAAAGAGATAAAAAAATATGAAAGGACGTTAAGAGAAATGAAGGCTAGAGTGATGATGGAAAAGCTAATTGAATTACCAGAATGAGAAGAAACAAAGACTGGATCAGAAGCATTATTAGAAAAGATAATGACTGAGAAATTTTCATATCTGGTAAAATACATCAATCCACAGAATCTGGAACACAAGCAAAGGAGAAGGAATATAAAGAACTTCACCCTTAGGCACCTTACACTGAAACTGTAGAAACAACTAAATAAAAAGATATTATCCAAACAGTTCTTAAAGAATTCAGAGAAAAAATATCTAGATTAAGCAAAAATATCACAGAATTTTTTGTCAAAGCAATTTCAGGAATGAAAGAGTGAGTATTAATTATTACTTCAAGACAACTGGCATAAACTGATACTGTCCTAGGAAACTGGTATCTATGGTGATCCTACCTATAAAGAAATGACAAGACAGACATAATTTCTTTACAACCAAAGTAAAAACAAAAGAGTGGAGTTGTATCTTCAGTGTGCAGAGAAATATAACTATCCATCCAAAAGATTTTATGAACAAAAGAAAAACAAAGGCCCTTCAGGACAAAGAAAGCTAAACATCAGCATATTCTCACTAAAGAGAAGTGATGGCTAATAAGCACTGAACATAATTTTATACGTCAACAAGTAATAATATATTGTAAGTTTATTAAAAACAAAATTAAAACTAAATTATTTGACCAAAAACATATAAAAGATAAATCGAAGTTGATGGTAGTTTGTATTTTAAGTTCTTTATTACTTGAAAAGAAATTAAGAGTATAGATTGAATTTTGACATTGGTAAATAAGAGGCATTTTAAAATTTCTAAGATGACTATTAAAGTTACAGAAATTATAAATTTTAACCTTATAGGAATAAACAGATCAAGAAAAGATATAGTTAGGATAAAATATAGCAGATAAAAGATTAAAATGTAATATGCCTGAAATAAGAAGAATGAATCTAAACTTCTCAGTACTCAAATAAGTACAAATGAAAAAAATGATCCAGCTAGATGACAAATATGATCATAATGGATTAAAAAAAAAACAAGCTATATGCTGCTAACAGAAGATATGTCTAAAACATCACGATGAAGAAATGCTGAAAGGTAAATGATGGAAATGATATACCTGGCAGAAAATAAGAGTGCAAGTGTTTTTGTATTAATCTTAGACAAAAAGGAAATAAAGCCCAAAAAGCATTATTATTGAAGCTAGATGACAACTACAAAATGCTCAGTTTCATCAGAAATATTTGTCAAAATTTGCATGCATCAATATAATAGCTTTTATACATACTGGAAAATTACAAAAATAATACAAAGGTAGAAATCTACTATTACATTGCCATAATTTAACATACCTCTCTCAGTAATTAATAGATGAAGAAGACAAAAAATCAGTAAAGATACAGAGGATGATGTGAATAACATGATATTTAACTTTTTATATAATTTGAATCTACTAAGCATCGCATCTGACAACTGAAGAATATACATTATTTTGAAGGAAATAAAAGACTTATACAGCAACTTGACCCATGTGTAATGATGCACAAATCCTATATAAAATATTATTTGACCAAAATATTAAGTGTATATAAAATTATGACCAAGTTGGTTTATCCCAGGAATGCAAGGATTGCTTGACATTAAAAAATAAATTAATGTATTTTAGTACATTAACACACCAAAGGAGGTAAGGCATGATCATTTTGAAAGATGCAGAGAAAACACCGACTATAATTCAGCATCCATCTTTGATTTTAATAAAAGCAAAGAAGGAATAGAATGAAATTTTTATAAACATAGAATTACCTGAAAGAAACTATAGTAATCATTGTCTTCAATGAAGAATCTTTAAAAAAGCGTTCTCCATAAGATCAGAAAAAAGGAGGATCTCTCCTTCTACCAAATCCATTTAAGTTCTATTCAATTTAACTTATCCATTGCAGTAAGGTGAGACAACTATTTAAGAATACATAAACAGAAAGGAAAAAACAAGACGGTCATTATTTGCAAACGATATGACTATGCAGAAAATCTGAGAAAATACAGTTTAATGATTAGAATTAAATAAGATAGTTTGCCAAGACTACTGGGTTTAAAAATGTGTATACAAAGAATGTATACATTATATTTCTATAAACAAGCAGCAAATATATCCTCAGTATAACAAATGATTTCTTAAACAAGACACAGAAACACTAACCATAATGCAAACCATTGATAAATTCAATTGCACTGCAGTTAAGAATTGTTCATCAATACCACAAGGATAGTAAAATGACAAGTCAAAGTGGGACAAGATATTTATAAAAATCTACATGAACAAAATAAATGACAGAAGATGGGATCAGGGAAGGTCACAAAAGTGACATATTTTCCAAAATACTTTGAATATTTATAATTCAACGACTCTCTGTGGGATCTGCCACTGTACAAAGGTACATGATTGCTGAAGGGTTTAGAAATATTTTCACGAATCTATTCTGCAATGTCACACTAACTAATGAATAAGACTGCTTAAACCCTAAGGACTCATAAACATCCACTAAAGTGGGGGGGAAACCTCATGTGCTGAAATGCTGAGAGCTCTGCATGTAACTCACAATGTACTCTTCACAAATTAGAGAGGAGTTACTACGGCTTCTTAATAAAATGTCACCATGGTTTAAAAACTGAAACCAGACAGCTGGTGAAAAGGAGCTATGAGTAAATGTTGAATATACATATCTTCAATATATCCCTGATTCAACCAAATTTGGTTGCCTTAGGAAAAGACTTTGAAAAAATATTCAAAAAATATATATATACATATATATGTGTGTGTGTGTGTATATATATACGTATTTTTTTCCTAAACCCTTTTACTCTAGTGTAATACAGTGTGTATGCAGATTCATTTCATCACTGGGAATTGAAAATCTCTCATTTGCAAAGATATGAAATGGCAGCAGTTTTCAGAGTTACAATTCCTTAGAGAGGACCTAAGAGACAGAATTTAAGAACTGAAAAAGACCTTAGGGATGATCTCTTCCAATCCCTTATGTTACAGGCACAGAAACCTCATCTGCAAAGATAAGGTTACTTACCCAAGGTCACCCAACTAGCCAGTGACAAAATGATAGACTTTGATATGAATCGATGTATTTCAGTGTTAAAGCTACAAAAAAATAACTTGAATTCAAGTTGAAATATGATTTCCTGATGCATTTTTTACACAGCCAATTTCTGTAAACATGTTTTAGAATGATAATATTATGGCTACAGTTTAAAAACAGGTAACAGCAGTAGGCTGACAAAGTAGAGCTTCTATTTCAGTTAAGCCAGATAAAAGGATTCACCATTTCAGGACTATAAAAAATAAACAGAATTGAGTTTATTCTGCTGTAAAATACTCTATCTGATGAATTTTACCACAAAAGAGGAATTAAAAACTTCACTGGATAAAATTTGTAAAAAGCATTTACAAACCCTACTAGTAACTAGAACAGTGTTTGTCATGAGTGTTGTATGGACACTGTTGCTTGATGGTACCTTTGCTAATCCAAGTGCAGACCTAGTCACTGATCTCAGGGAGCTCAGGCTACTGTGGACCAACACTCAATCAGCTGTAAGAGATGCTTAGAGCAGAAGCCCCTGTGATGGGAAAGCTTGAGTCAGAGGTCTTGAACCTATTCACTGATTTCCTGGGAAGAGGGAGCATAAGCTGAGTTCTAAAGAAAATTAATGAACTAGCTGCTCAGGGCACAGTAGGAAGAAGCATTCTAGGCCCAGGTATCAGGAGGTGAGTGCAACTAGAGTTCATGGAACTTGAGAGAACATGGAGTAACAAGAAGTTGGTACAAAAAACTAGGAGATAAACCATGAACAGCCTTTTGAGAATTTTGGTTTTTATCTTAAGAGCAAGAGGCAGACATTCAAGTGTTTTACACAATGAGATTCTCTGTCAAATATGTGTTTAAACTATCACAAATTCTGCAGACTTGAAAAAGTTACTTGCGTCTCTTTTTTTTTACCAATAAAAAGGTGACTACAAGTAGGATTCAGGGTATAGAATAAATACATAATGCTTAATCAATAAGTGTTAATATCTTTCTGGAATATTCTACAATTTTAATTTCTGAACAAGAATTATAAAAATAACTGAAGCACAAAATTTAATTTCTTGCCCATCCTTACCTATCACCTGGCCCAGCATCTAGCACAGTAACCCGTTCTGGTAAGCATTCTAAGGATGTTCCTAATTGACTATTAGACAAACAACCAGTTCATCTGAGTTTAAATCTTCAATCAAAACACACAGGCAGGTGTGTTTTTGCTGTGCAGCGTTGCCCTCCCATGAACCTTTTTTTTCTTTTTAAACAGGATTGACAGGTTCTTCAGTCAATGTTCTGTTCAATGAAGTAAATAGTTACATGGGCAATTCTTTGAAATGCATATGAAAGACAGTAGCAGCCTGAACCCAACCATTTTTGTTGGTAAATCATGAATTTACTAGATCCTTCTAAAACTGGTGGTTCCCCATTGCCAACAATTTTACTCCCTTTCCACTACTTTGGTACAGACTCCTTAACCCTGAAAACACACCACTCAGAATTCTGACAAGAGAAAGCAACTTTAAAAAGAGTATTCCCTGGTGCATGTGTTTCTTTTTCCTGCCTCCTTGTGAAAGAAACCTGAAACTTTATAGTTCCATCAATTCCAATTCATTTAAGAGTTAAGTTTATCAATAAATTTCCTGAACAAGATTTCAGATTCTCAGTACCTTCTGGAATGATTCTATGCAGCAGTTTCTAACACAGTGCCCCTGCTTACTGCACTTACTGAGGACCAGGTCTTTACGGTATTTAAAGTTGTGCTGTGGACAAGGCTGGCTTTACTGGAGACTAGGAGCTTTAAGCACAGTAGCAGACACGTTACTATTACAGGGCAATGGCTTGCTTAAGGCCCTTGCATATGAGGGGAATGCTTTTCAAACATAGACGACTAGGTTCAGGAATTTGGGGGTCTTGGTACAGTTCTACTGAAGGATATCTTAAAATTGCTTTCTTAATCAAGAATACATTATTTTCTATTTGAAGTTAACAATCTAATTTTTCCCCTGAAGGTATTCAGAATTAGATCCAGAAACTAATGACATGTAATAAACCTAGATTCAGTGTAATTTTGCATAAGCATTAGATTTTAAGAGTAGAAAGTTTTGTAGATCTGTAATGAAAATAAGTAGCTAAGAGAGCTCAGAAGCTTAAATGTTACATTAAGTTTGAATTCCATCTATTACCTTCACTTGTTTTGGAGGCATTTTAACTAGACATTTTTTTCTAAGATACATAACCTCTAGCTAACCTATATTTTTTAATGTGTATTCGAAGTACTTGGGTGTCCAAAATCTGTATATAACCGTGAAGTATTATAACAATGGGTCTTGGGCTTCAATTTCATAAAATGGTTACAATTTGCATCTCACTTTCAGAATGCTTTTAATGTTACATTTCTCCTTTCAACCCCCTGCTAAGTAAAACAAATGGATATGCATTAGGGTTCTGACCTGTTCATGAGTTTGCTTTCTGAAGTACTATTCTTTACATAGGTAATAATGGTTTTATATTTAAATTACCAAATAGTGACTATGATTTGCCAGTAGCCAGGTGACACTCTGTGAGTTTGTTGAACACTAGTTCAACCTTCATTAACTCCTTCATTAAAACGCCATAATATTGAAAATCACTAGGGAAAAACCATCTATTATAAAGTTTCTTGATCCATTTTTCATTTACTATAACCACAGGTACAGTTCTGTCACAATTGAAGTATTAATAGATTTCTCTAAGTAGAATAGAAAAACCTTTAATAGACATCATCTCTGTCTTGCTGCCCCAGCATCATAATGTTATTCTGTCTCACTTCAGGTAACTTCACTAAAAGTGACAATGACATACCAAGGAGGTTAGAGGTTGGGAGAGGTTTATGCCAGTAGGTAGGAGTTTTTATCTCTGGCACTTTTAGAATTTCTCATAGATGATGATGATAAAAATTAGAGCATATTTTAATTGGGTTTTATTATTGTAATTTAATATTCTACAGAAATTGCTCTCCCTTTGCATGCTACTGAAAAGGGATAATATTGGTTTATTAAACTCTAAAATGCTAAGTATCACACCTCGACATCACAATATACACTATCTTTCCTCCTCTTCAGATAGATGTAGCTTACTAAAAGTGGATATCTATTGCATTTAGTGTGTGGGCCTTGTCTGGAAAGGTTTTGTCTTCCTACAGAAATAAGCCTTAAATGGCTAAAGGATGCTGTGAGTCCCTGCGTCCCTGGCTATATTTGGACAGCCTCAATAAGTTACGTGTGACTTAAACTTGGCCAGATATAGCAGTCCCCCTTTATCCATGGGGGATACATTCCAAGACTCCCAAGCAGATGCCTGAAACTGCGGATACTACCAAACCCTATATATACTATGTTTTTTTCCTATACATATATACCTATGATAAAGCTTAATTATATAAAATAAGCACAATAAGAAATTAACAATAACTAATAATAAAATAGAACAACTGTAACAATATACTATAATAAAAGTTATGTGAATGTTGTCTTGCTCTCTCTCTCTCTCTCTCAAAATACAAGCATACCTCAGAGATATCAGAGTTTGATTCCAGACCACTGCAATAAAGCGGGCATCTCAATAAAGTGAGTCACATGCATTTTTTGGTTTCTCAGTGCATAAAAATGTTGTTTACACTACACTGTAAGTCTACTAAGTGTGCAATAACATTATGTCTAAAAAAGCCATGTACATACCTTCAAATGGCACCAATAGAATTGCTCCATGCAGGGTTGCCACAAACCTTCAATTTGTAAAAAACGCAATATCTGCAAAGTGCAGTAAGAACAAGTGCAATAAAACAAGGTATGCCTGTATCTTACTGTACACATTTAATGCCTTTTCCACTTAGCTAAACACTTATCATGCATTGTGGCCATAACTTTTGCAGTTTGAGGTGCGACATGCAAAACCAGCACGAGGGCTTCCCTGGTGGCGCAGTGGTTGAGAGTCCGCCTTCTGATGCAGGGAACACGGGTTCGTGCCCTGGTCCAGGAAGATCCCGCATGCCGCGGAGCGGCTAGGCCAGTGAGCCATGGCCGCTGAGCCTGCGCGTCCGGAGCCTGTGCTCCGCAGCGGGAGAGGCCACAACAGTGAGAGACCCGCGTACCGCAAAAAAAAAAAAAAAAAAAAAAACTAGCACGAGTTTTTGTTTTGTTGTTTTTGTTTTTCAAACGTTCACAGATAGAAGATTCATTCTTACCTTAGATGTTAGCAACTTCAGCATAGGAGCTTTTTCTTTCCTTACTGAGAACTTTCACCTTCTCACTTAGAGGAAGCACCTTACTGCTTCTCTTTGGCATATTTGAATTGCCAGCAGCTCTACTCTTCCACTCTGAGGCCAGCATTAAGTAAAATAAGGGTGGCTTGAACACACGCACTGAGATACCATGACCATCGCCCTGATAAGCAATAGGGCTACTAAGTGACTCACGGTGGGTGCGCCCGACACGGGGATGAATTCACGCCCTGAAGCAGGACATCGCGAGATTTCATCACAGAGTGGCCCGCAATTTAAAACTTATGAACTGTTTATTTCTGTAATTTTCCAGAACTTTAATTTTCCAGAATTTTAATTTTAATACTTTCCGACAGCAGTTGACCACGGGTAACTGAGAGGGGGAACTACTGTCCTCCCCCCTCAGACTTTGAAACTGGTATAGAGAAACAGCCCATCAGAGAAATGACAAACTTCAGAGTTTGGGAGGTGCCGTCTTCCACCCACAATGTGACCAGACGGTAAAGCAGAGTGACCTGGACTGCAAAATGAGAAAATAATAAAGTAGGTGTTTGGAAAGACGTTGAAACGAACAGCAGAGGATTAGTGGCATCTTATTGTTTTTTAATTCAGCGAGATTACCACGCCCTTCCTTCTCCCTCTAATATACACGCAATTTGAATCATTGCTAACAGATGATGTGGTGATGGGAAACCAGCAGATTTCTCACATAACTGTTTTAAACAGGTGTAGCACACAGGACCTACCACACCCTTCAAGCTGTGGAGGAAAGAGTTCCCTGGCAGCTTCCACTCAGTAAATGATCACATTGTGCTGGCCCATTGGCCTAGCTGAGACTTTCTTAGAATTGCACTGCTGTCTGACTCCTCTCCTATTCAGCCCCCACTACCCACCCTCTACTTACCCTGCACTTTCACTGCTGTTATGTGCGCACTGTGATCGGAAGGCTCTACCTGTCTGCTCCTGCTCCGTTCCCTTTATCCTTTTAGGTGTTTCCCTCACCTCAGCTCTTTTGCATATCTAATCCCCTCTCATCTGCTGCTCAAGACTCAAACTGACCCATTAAAGAAACACTTAAAAATGAATGCAATAATTTAGATAAACCCTAAGTGATAAAAGATATCGTGCAGGGCTTCCCTGGTGGCGCAGTGGTTGAGAGTCTGCCTGCCGATACAGGGGACACGGGTTCGTGCCCCTGTCCGGGAAGGTCCCACATGCCGCGGAGCGGTTGGGCCCGTGAGCCATGGCCGCTGAGCCTGCGCGTCCAGAGCCTGTGCTCTGCAACGGGAGAGGCCACAACAGTGAGAGGCCCGCGTACCGAAAAAAAAAAAAAAATTACAAAGGTGGGAGGCACATTTATCAAGATTGAGAAACATTTCTAAAAAACAACAAGAAACACAAATTGTTTCTTAGGCTGATAAGCAACAGAGTAAAACTGAAATTTAAAACTAAGGTTTTTTGCCCCAGATTTGTAAAGCAGGGCTGTGGAGTGAGGGACACGAGGTAAAAGGAAGTTGAGAGTCTGGATAAAAGTAGTGGGGTTAGTGGGAAACAGATGAGACATGCATATGAGAACAATTAAAAAAAAATGTAAAGGAGAATGAGCTATGCCAAAATCATCAAGTTTATAATAAAGCAGGCATTAACATTAGTGCCACAGAGAGATTGGTGTGCCAAAGCATGAGACCATTTGGGAGGGACAAAGTGAGTTCCCTTCAGCATATGTTTGTATTTATGATGCTGTTGAATCCAACAAATGCACATACTTAGTTCCCTATAATTATTACAGTCCCTTCCCATTCCAGGCAAAAATTCAATCAAAATAGAGCAAGATGTAGAAATCATCTGGCAAAATGTTTATTTATTATAAATATTTTAAATATTTATTATTTCTTGAAATATTACAAATATCTAGGTAGGCAAAAAAAAAGTCAGTTAAAAGAAAAAGAACGTTAAAAGCGTGGCTTCATCGTTCCCTGCCCCCAAACACTGAAACTGACATCTACTGAGCTAGGAGTTTGGAAAGGTAGAAACATTGGTGGCTGGGAGACCCGAGATTCATTCATTTATTTATGTGATCCTTGTCAAGACATCTGAGCTCTCTAAGCCTCAGTTTTCTCATCTGTATAAAATGGTGACAGTGAAAGTTCCCTCGTTTTGTAGGATACCTAGAATGAAGTTGCTAAAAATACGATGTATCTTATAAGTCCATGCCATTGTAAAGCTAAATCTGCCGGGACTTATGATAGAAGAGTAAAAGTAGAGGAATGGATCTCTGCATAAATTATCTAGTATCTTTGAAGCTCCTTTTTAAAGTGGGAAAATTATGGTACTTATATGAAAGGATTTTTGAGAGTATTAAGTGAAACACACAAAAAAACCAAAATCTTGTCTGGCACATTAGCACCCAAGAAATGCTATTTAAAACAACATGTATACTGTCTATTACTTTAATCATTGTTATTATAATTACTGTTTTTATTTCACTCTTAATATACATTGTACATTCATGGCTTCATATTTTTCTTCATATAGTTCCTTTGGTAAGAATATACTGACCTTTCTCCTATTCATAGCTCAAGATTTTGAGCCTCTGTGAGAGAGCCCCTCCGCTGGATATGAGTTATTTCTCCTAACATCCTGAAGTACTTTAACCAGAAGACCTTTCTTATGACACGTTTCCATTCTTATTTTGTTGTATAGATATTTTCAATATTACTTATGGGATATTTCAGACATACAGAAAGCTATAAAGAATAACGAAATGAACACCTGAGTTCCCACTGCCCAACTAAAGAAATATTACTTCTGTCCATCAAGACACACTATAACAACAGAGAACACTAGAAAAGCCAAGCCACAGACTGGGGGAAGATATCTGCAACACATACAGTCATCTGAAGCTGCTATATATCCCCTCCCTGACTAAGGTTGCCATATAAAATACAGGACACCCAGTTAAGTTTGAATTTCAGATGAACAACACATAATCTTTTAGTGTAAGTATATACCAAATACTGCATTCCTCTCCCTTCCTCAGAGGTGACTTCTCTCATAAATGTGTCATTCATTATTTCCCTGAATTTTTTTATACATTTACTATGTGTATTTTACTACCACATAAGAGTTTTACATGTTTTAGATGATAAAGGGTAACATACTGTATGTATTTTCTGCATCTCGCTTTCTTTTTTCTCAGAACGTTATGTGAGATGACTGCATGTTTATGGATATCTAGGTTATTTCTATTTTTTATCATCATCAACCGTCCTAATATGGACATTGTGTAATTGTGTACATTAGTGAGAATTTTTCCAGGGATTAGACTGAATTCTTCCATTGGTCCGCTCCAAGTCTCCACTCTGCTTTGTGGCTTGGCAGTCTGACATTTATGGACTTCACCAAGGGGCTCCCTTGGCCTGACTTCTGGCTGGTTAGGCCAATGGAAAGCACTCACAGGATATCAGAGGGCAATAAGAGAATGAGTCTGGGAAATTTCAACCTCAGGCGCCTTCCCTCTTGTGTCACCTCACTTGGCTGATCTCCCTCATTGAGAACCACCTCTCCTGTTGGGTAGACTTCTCGTACAGCCACCACACTTTCTCATGGTCCAGTAACCCCTTTGCACCTTCCAGCCTAGAGCTGGTAGTGACTCCTGGCTGACGTTAGTCCTGCGATATTGTTATCATTTGCTGATTTTTCTTAAGCCTGCCCAAAACTTTGTAGATAGTTCCTTTATGACATTCTCTTTAATTATCTTTGAGTGTGCCACCTATTTCCGGCTAGAATACCAATACAAGCAAAAGCCTAGGAATGAAATTTGTTTTCAGAGTATGCATGCCCTCAACTTAACTAGATTTTGCCAAACTGCTCTCCACAGAGGTTGCACCATTTTACATTTCCACCAGAAGCATGTTTGAATTCCCGTAGCTTTACATTCTAGTACTGTTTTTATCAGACTTAACACTTTTGCAAAATTGATACAACTGTTGTATCTCATGGTTCTAATTTATATTTCCCTGATGACTACTGAGTTAGAGTAACTTTTCACATTTTATTAGCAACTCAATTTCCATTCATTACCTGATCATATTTTTACTTAGTCTTCTAATGTGTAGTTGGTCTTATTCATTTTTGACAGTTCTTTACACATTCTGGATTTTATTCCTATGTCATTTATATCTATTGAAAATATTTTCTCACATTCTGTGACTTATATTTTAACTCTAATAAAATGATACATCTTGATGCCCAGAATTTTAAAATATCTATGTAGTCAAATCGATCAGTCTCATGGTTATGCTTTTGTTGTAGTATAGATATTTATGTATATGGCTTATCTCTCCTAAAAGATTATAAATTTTGTGTGGGCAAAATAAATATATAAATTTCCTGGTTCAACTTTGTGTCTCTCAAAGCACTTGGCTGTGTACAGAGAAGGGAACAAGTGCACATAAATACTGTCCAAGAGTGAGTGAAAATAGTTCACCCCTCTACAGCATCCCCCCAGTTCTCCCTAAGAAAGTAAAGCCAGAATTCTATTTAGAAAAGAGTGATTTCCAAAAATGCAGAAGGTTTTTTAGTATCCTGAAATACCTTGAAGGTAATGAGAAACAGAGGAACGAAATATTAAACGATAAAATATTTCTTCCTCTTATCTATTTTTGATAGGAAGGAGTGTGATCACTCTAGAAGACACTTTTGAAGATATTCTTTGATTTAGAATAAAAAATATATAATACTCTTTAGTACAGCTGAAGAGAGGATTAGTTTGTATATAAATGTGTATCTATATTATCTATATCTATAGATATAGATGTTTGTTTGTTTGTTTCTTTACCTTGCAAAGTAAGTTTTGTCCTCCAGGGTCAGAAACTCTGGGCTTGACTTTACCGATGAGACAGCTCATGCGTCTTTGTAGTTAAACAACAGTTCCTTGACACAGGCCAGGGATTTCCCCAATCTGGCTGAATATCAGAATCATTCAAAGAATTATATAAATGAGGTCCTAACCCAGAAATCAGGATGTCAGCAAACAGTTAGCATGGTTCCCTGCCATGTGTGTATGTGAAGTTCCTCAGCTTATTCTCATATACTGCCACGCCAAGGAACAACTTTACTGGGTTCAAATATTTGCCTAGTCAAGAGATCTCAGTCACAGCTGAAAGACAGTCACTGGCCTGGCAAATAATATCCTTAGCTGAGTGCTTTGTCTTCCTCCCACTTGACAGATACATCCCATGTTCTCTTCCTATGGCTCTCTGAGGACATCAAGAATGACAGCCTCCAGTTCTCCCCATTTACAAGTTATCTGCCAATTTTAACTTTGGAATTAATCAACGATATGGTATTGAGGGGGAGGGGGATATACATGTGAGAGTATTTTGAAGAAAGCACTTGTGAAAGTATGGTGTGATAAAAGTAATATCCTATTAAGATTTCATCAACGCAGATCACCCTTCACACACAACCGCAAAATAACCATGATGGTAACTTTCATTTTAACAAGTTTTTCTTAAAGCAAAACAACTTTTAAAAAGATTGATGACAGGGCTTCCCTGGTGGCGCAGTGGTTGAGAGTCCGCCTGCCGATGCAGGGGACACGGGTTTGTGCCCTGGTCCGGGAAGATCCCACATGCCGCGGAGCGGCTGGGCCCATGAGCCACGGCCACTGAGCCTGCATGTCCGGAGCCTGTGCTCCGCAACAGGAGAGGCCACAACACTAAGAGGCCCGCGTACCACAAAAAAAAAAAAAAAAAAAAAGATTGATGACAGTCACTTGATGATGATAGTCTGTGACCTCTGCCATCCAGCATAGGACACATTCCCCATGAGTATTTCAATCTCAAGTCTGACTCACTGAACAGCTTGAAAATTTTCACTCATGAGGTGTAGAGTGAAGATTACAGACAGGCCAGCCATTTATTTGACACTTCAGGGGTGAATTAGCAATTGAGCTAAGTCGCTTTTTAACTGTGGGCAGGATATCTTCTTTTAGCTTTACCCCGATCGACAAAACCATTTGCACACAAGTCTAACACTGGCACGCTGACTTTGTTCAGAAGGCAGTCCTGGTGCATTACAGGAGGCAGCTGGGTGGCACAGCAAATGTGTCATTTGCTATTTAACATCTCTGTGACCTGGATTTAAATTCGCGGTGCCACAAAATGCAACCTCAGTTCTCTCAGAAGGCTATTAAGTCTTTCGCAGTAAGTCTTGTTGAGAATCTAAAACACTAAAGGGTTCTTTGCGTCCCAACACCCCCTCTTGTTTGCAAAGATGCCAAAGTAGTTTATTTCTCTTAAAGGGACTGTTTAAAGGGAAAATGATGGGCTTGACTAATCAACTGATATGAATACATATTGTTATGTTTTTAAAAATCTATCTACTGTGCTTCAGCCAGGATCTCAGGAAGAATATGACTGTCTGTGGGTGATTTTTAATCAAGCTGCTTTTCAAGAACATAAGTTTTGTTTTTTTTGTCTGTATGGTAAAATCAGAATAAAGTGAAAAGCTTTAAAATAGTTGTGTTTCTTTCCCTGAAAGCATCATTACCTACATTCTGCTGTATAACATTGTCCTTTCCATTATATCTGGATGTCAGAATGAATTGCAGCTGTACCTTTATATATTCAGACTAATGCAAAATCCTGCTTTTCATTAAATTAATTCTAAATGTATTTTTGTTTTAAATATTCTATTTTATTACTCCCTCCATACAGGGAAAAAACTGTATTCTTGATTTTTTTGAATCAAAAGTTTACTGTCTCCTTTATTCTTATTCCCTGCTCCTCCAACAATCCATTCAAATTTCTTCAATTTACACCAACAGTGGATCAATAAGTAAATTAATCAGGCTTACTCACCACCTAACTTTAACAGCCAAGCCCTCAAGCACAGTTTTTATAGTTCTACCTTCCTCTGCTTGGTCTTTTCCTAGGATACCAGCCTCTCATTTGAAGCTGGCGAGAAACATCATTTACTGAAAACAGAGCTCCGTTTACCATAGCAGACAAGGTGCTAATTGTTTCTAATGACCTCAAATAAGTTTGTTATTCATTAAGTATGCCATTCAGAATGGTGGCAACCTTTTCTTTTTGCCTTACTAGTATGTCAAGCCAGGACTGCCCAGTGCCAGGACTTTCATTCATTGATAGAATTTACTCACATACTAATATTATCCCATACTAATGAGATGATGAGCTATGCCAACAAGACCACCATCACTTGCTGGGTGTCTATCATGTGCACTTAATGTGGCAACCTGGTCATTTTAAAACTTTTGTATACACTGGAAGCACCTGAGGACTTTTTAAAAAAATACAGATTGCTGTACGGCACAGAATTCTATTGAATCAAAATATCTAAACCAGTGCTGTCCAAAAGAAATACAATGTAAAACATGTAGGTAATTTTAAATTTCCTGAAAGCCACACTAAGAAAGGACAAAGAAACAGATAAAATTAATTAAAAAAATATCTTATTTAACCCAATGTATTCAAAATATTATCACTTCAACATACAATCAATATTTAAATATTATTAATGAGAAATTTTACAATTTTTGTACAAAGTCTGCTGTGCATTTCACAACTACAGACTACCTCAGTTAGGAATAGGCATATGTTAGGTGTTCCATAGACACATGTGGCTGGTAGCTACTGCAGAGCACAGCACAAAACTACAGGGCGGATCTCCGGAATCTGCATTTTAAGTAAGTAACCAAGTTGCTTGTGAAGAATACAGTCACTGAGGGCTACCTGAGGAAATTGTGCTAAGTATTTTTTTTTTTTTTTTTTTTGCGGTACGCGGGTCTCTCACTGTTGTGGCCTCTCCCGTTGCGGGGCACAGGCTCTGGACGCGCAGGCTCAGTGGCCACGGCTCACGGGCCCAGCCGCTCCGCAGCATGTGGGATCTTCCCAGACCAGGGCACGAACCCGTGTCCCCTGCATCGGCAGGCGGACTCTCAACCACTGCGGCACCAGGGAAGACCCTGTGCTAAGTATTTTTAAGTGAAAAAAAATGTAAAGAAATAGGTCTTCCTCCCAAGAAGTTCATTTACCAGTGCAGTCCTATGTATGAGACACTTGCATAAATAAGTTCAACACAAGTTGAAAGTGACAAATGCAATCAGAGTTCCAGGAACATGTGTTGTGGGATTCTATAGGAGAGAGAGAAAGAACTTTAGCTGTAAGGAATCAAAGAATGTTAATGGAGGAGATAACATGAAATTTGGCAATGATGATGACATTGGAATTCAGAGATGTTCACTGAGTTTTCTAAAGTTCTGCAGCCAACTGGTAGTGAAGTCTATCCCAATCCTTCTGAAGCTTCCTGGCCCCAGCCACCAATCTAGAGACCTACTGATAATCAAATTCCACAAGATACAGACTCTCATTCCATTGTACTTTCTATTTGCTATTCCTATTGACTTCATTTCCCAACTCAAATATATTTTAACTCTCAAGGAGATCATTCTCAAAATAATATATTATCAAAAGTTTGCAGATTTTACTTATTGGTGTGCCTCATTATTTCCGAGCATAAAGGTTTCCTTCAAAAGTTCCTTTCCAACCTGCCCATCACTCACATCTTTGAAAATGCTTCCAAATGCTTCTTAAATTTTAAGTCACCAGAAATGTTTAATCCCTATCTCTCTATTTGGTAAAACTGTAACACTGTTAGGTGGACTTATAAGATTAACATTATATACCACTATTATAGTATTATAATTATCCACTTAATTTGTACCACGTGCATCTGGAAAAAAATCTTTAAAATACTATATTTCTACACATTAAGTAAAAAGCTGAAGAATCTTTACAATAATCTAAAGACCATAGATAAATCAAATAAAACTTATTAAGGCTCAAAACCATTTAAGGAACACTTTAAAAAGTACACTTTAAATAGTTAAATTGAAGAGATCTTTCAACAATAACTAGAATCAGTTCAGCCTTCTATTATTAAATTTAAGCTCAAATTCCCAATTAAAAACTGTTCATGAAGTGAAAATATGATTAACTATAAATACTGAAGCAGCATAATTTACATTCTCAATTTAGTTACTTCATGATGTATAGCAAAATACAGCATTTGATGTAATTATTTATAAAATTACTTGAAGATAATTATGAGCCAACCAAGAGGTAATGTGGTCAAATTAAATTTAAATGAATTTTGTAAACTTGTGATCATTTTTTTCAGTAAGTCATTAAAACAGAGAATTTCTGTGAAAATATAAACTCTTGGCTCATTGTGTTGGATCCTGCCCTTTGAGACTTTATGGGTTTTGATGTAGAGAAGATAGTTCACAGTCTTCAACTTCTTTTCTTTTCCAATTTTGACTCTTTGGAAGAGAGGGGACAGGACAAAAGGCTGCCTAATGGGTTCAAAACCTGAATATACATAATAGTGTTTCTCCTTTTAAAAATATCTAATAAGGTGGTTTTATTTTGTTTTGTTTTGTTTCAAGCAATCTTATCTTTTGTATGTCTTACTGGCTTTTGATGTCTTTACCTGGGTCAATAGCTCAACAAAATACATTTTAAATTAAAACTCATAATTGCTTTTTGTAACAGAAGGAAAGTGAGATGCACACTATCCTGTTTTTCTTGAGTTTTCCATTAACCTGAGAGTGACATCATCTATCCATTGTATGCGGACAGTGGTGGAAAATGGTGAGAAGAAAAGAATGGGGAAAACTTGAAATTATCCAGCTCTTCTTAGTTTATCTTCAATAATGAGATATGAAATGGTGTGATTTCCAAAAATATAAAAGAATGCCAATATCTTCAGGTAACTGTAATATTTATTCTTAAAACCCAATATTTGATGCTTTCTTTCATCTTTTAAAAAATAGTAATTTACATCTCTCTTGCCATTTAATAGATGAAGACATCAATGCCCCCTTGAGAGTCAATTGGTGTGGACAAGGTCATCATATGTCAGATGGAGGTGAATCAAATAATGAAATTTATATGTCTAGACTCTGCTTTATCATTGTGTTTACAAATGGAAACATTTTACTTAACATGTGGTATATTTCCAGATGCTTTAAAGTAGATTTCTCAACAGAGATTATTCATCATGCCTTTGGTATTCTGAAGATCTTTAATAGAGGATGATTAGATTCCTCAGAAGCAGGAAAAAATAATTTCATTGATGCATATTAAATTGCTGATACACAACAATTTTAACCTACTAAAATCACAATTGTATATGGTTCAAAGAATAGTTTTCTGTGTAGAAAGGCACTGCCCATTTGTTGAGTACAATTTATAGTTCACTCTGAAATAACGAGAATATCTACATTCTTCTCCATTCAACAATACTTGGCACAGATTATAGCATTACATAATAATCATACGGTCAAAATATTTTCAAGAAAGCACATGTGGGGGGAAAATAAGTCAAAGTTTCATTTAAACACAGGTATCTTTCACTTAGAATGTAAAACATGTTAACACACGTCCAAAGACATACGTTTATTTTTGTTAATTCACCCTCTCCCACCACAGTTTTATAATTAGCTAGAAAATACTTGATGTTGTCAATATGGACATATTAACATTGTACTGAATATGTTTTAGGATTAGATTGTGCAAATATTCATCTTTAGCCAACAATGGTGACATTATATAAAGGATCTAAAGACAGTCCACAGGAAGTGCTAACAGTGAAGGTGCCTATACTGTGTTTTATCTGAGATCAAAGAAAGAATTAAGTATGAAAAATTATAATTGAAAAGTTGAATATATGTGTGCTCCATAAAACTGTATTTCAAGAGATTTTACTACACTGAAAAAAGCTGAGTAAAGATTAGCTATAAAAGTATCTAAAAATTTGTCACCATATAACATTAAACTATAAGCTAAAACAATTAGCTCAAGATATTACTTTATATGCTATTTGGGCATACTAATGACGTAGGCTTACATATTTCCATTATCTATCCCTCCCTCCTCCTTGTACAATGAAAGCTGAAGAGAACATGGTAAGCTTTCCTTCACAGTTTTTTTGTAACTGTTATGTATTCACTTCCCATATTCCCTTCAGGAATTGGAATAGCATCCTATAAGTAGTGGTTTTCCAACAAGTCACTGTGGAACAATCACAAAGATGAATGTATTATTCAACCTAAAATATGTTTCTTAATCATTAGATATTATGTTAAGCTAAAGTGACCTTTGATAATACATGATTTTTTTCTATCTAAAAATATAGACTAAGGACTGGGATAACATGTATACATTGAACAAAAGACTAATTGTTAAATATTTTCCAAGCATTAGGCATGTAGAATATAATTTAGGATAGAATACTTTTCCTCTATTTGAACTCTATATTTTACCATGGATGATAGGGATATAGGTAATATATTTTCTTCTTTCTATTTCTCTCTGTAGGTGTGAATGGCTTAAATACAGTAATTTCACTCATATGTTTTAATGTTGCCTGAAAATAATCAAATGATATTCTGTTGGTGCCATTTTGACCTACCCAGAGTAAGACAAGATGTCAAAGTAAGAAAATTTTATTATTGTTTTTTAATGTAAAGCCTTGGTCAACTTGCAGAAGATCTATTCTAGTTATTGAGACAAATTTGGTTTTAAGCTAATTGTTGGAATATTAAGATGCTAAAACTGTTGAGTAGAGAGGAATGAATATATTGCATAATCACTTTGGCTAATTCCACGAAGTAGCATTTTTTCTAGCCTAAGGCTGGGTTTAAATCAACACATACACACAGCTCCTGCCCACTGAGTCTTAACTATTTTTCAAATTAGTATACCTAATATATTTTATTTAGGTAAAGAAGGAAAATAGGTAAGTGGAATAAGTCTTTCATTCATCATTTCATTATTTCATTCATGGATTATTTTAGCATCTATAGCATACATAGCAAATAAAACAGGGTAAAATTCTTTCTACTGTCATGAACTTACAGTCTACTAGAGGAAAAGAGAGAGTAAGCCGAGCAACATATAATATGCCAAGGAGTGTTAAATGCCATAAAGAAAAATACAGCAGCTTGAGTAATCAGAAGTGGGGTGCCCTCTACTTCAGACAGAGTTGTCACCCTCTTTGATAAATGACATTTGAACAAACACCTGGAACAAAGGGCTAGAGTGACTGGAGAAGAGAGTTAGAAGGGGAATTATAGGTAATAGAGTCAAGCAAGGGGTAGGGGTTGGCCTACAAAGCATCTAGTAGACCAGATGCAGACTTCATTTTAATTCAAAGAAGTGAAATAGAAAGTAATCAACCTAAGAATTTAATTTTACTGACGACACATTATATCATGAGATTGTTGCTACAAGGAACATCTACTCACCTATAAGTTTTCCTACCTATTCTTCCCTTGCATGACCCAGGAATCTCTCCTAGGAGGCTGCCGGTACCCTTGTTCTCCTAGTAAGATTCTGAAATAGTCTTTTATACAGGTAAACAAAGGCCTTGGAGTTTTTCTGACCCCTCCATATTTCTGTACCACTGTCAGACAACAGCATCCCAAAGATCTTCCAATGGAAGAACCATTCTAATCCATTTCTACTCAAGTCTCTTGGACACATTCACTTTCTATGTCCCCTAGGTCTCTAGTATGTAGGAGACAAAGAGAGACATACTTTGTACTTCAGCCAGAGGACAGGAAGGTGTTAGCTTCCATACTCTTGCTAAATCATTTTCCCCAGAGCAGGCAAATTCCACTTTCCTCCATAAGGTCTTATGGACGATTGTTCCAACTTTACCTGCTACATAGGTTTTGTACTGCTCTTGGAAGATGACTGACGCGTTTCCAGTTCCACTCCTTTTTAACTCTTGAAACTGTCTGAAATTGGCCCCATTTGACCCATATGGATTTCATTTTTTCTCATTATCTATTTTGAGGCTCTTACTTCTTCCCTTCCTCTTTCCTATTTCCTCTCTATTCCAGGTGCTCAGATTAGTCTACTGTGCTCAAAAATACATGGTTTAACTCTTTCCTGAGAGTTAAGCAAATCCCCCAACGTCAAGCTGCTAGTTACTATTGGTCAACCCAGTAAATCTTAAATGCTTTATTAAAAGTGGCATATCTTCTAATGTCATAGTGACAGGGATTAATGGAGGGAGATACTGAAATAAATATATCAACAGTAATGTAAAATTTCATCTCATTCATTTTAGCCTATTCAAATATAAAGAAAAAGGTATTTCCATCTTTATTTTTTGAGATATATAATTTAAAAGATTATAGATAAGATAGTAAAAGAACTCACATTTTCCCATGTTTCTATGGGGAAGGGGTATTTAAACAATCAGTAGGAGATGAAAAACCCCATAAAGTAATGTAAATAGTGAATGTATCCTCATATAATAATGCAATGTCAGTTGAGCTTTTATGGTGATTTATAACACTTCTTGCTAAAAAGAGACGATGTGTACACATGTCATTTTTTAAATGTAATCTGACTTGCTACATATAGAAATGGTATTAATTATAAACCTTCTTGACTTACACAATTGAGTTTACGTCCCTTTCATTATGATTGTTTGGCAACAAAAATAAAGAATAAATTACACTAGGTCCCATATCAAATATTTTAAATCTCCATGAATTTTTTAATGTAGTGAATTTTATGTATTATGGATTTTTTACCTTAGCCTAAAAATTCAAAAGTACTAAAACAGAAGAACAAAAATGTATCTTACTGTCCAATTAACAAATTTAGTTGCTTATCCTGTCAGTCAGTGAATTATAATGCATCAGACATAAATCAGTGAGGAACTACTTAAGCTTGCACCTTGTAATCAGAGCTACATGTTTTAGCAGTGGGCTGCATAATCCAGCACTAAATGTGCAGCATTATTTTATTCCAGTAACATATTAACAAAACGTACAACTGTTTTGACTTGGTGGATGACCTAACAACATCCGGCAAAAAGCCTTTGTCCATTTTTTACACAAATGTCTTTCTCTTGATAATAAATTCGTTTTGCAATTTTCATGATGAATCAGTGGAAGAAATTAACTGTGCCCTTCTAGTGCTTTGTAATTTTTAATATCACTGCTTTGGAAATGTAGGCTCCAATTCAACACAAAGTGAGATCTTTGTATATATTGTGCCTGAATTTCTTTATTATTTTTGCTTGTAATTCCCAATCCTGGCTAATTGTTCGTCTAGAGCCCATAGGCATTATGGCACATGAAAAATGTAGAATAAGATATTTACCTACAACATGATTTTATGACTGCTTTAGGTGACTCACTTATCCTGACATGTATTTCTATTCTAGGCGCAGAGTACGTGTGAATAAAAAGTGGGTTCCCAAAATAGAGAGACATTCTAAGTGAAAATAAATGAAACAGTCACATACAATTGAGATTATATTTAACACAAGACTCTACTTTGAAGCAAATGCCTTTACCTTTACCTTTTCTGTGTTCTGTAAATGCTCTTCGTAGGTCACCATGTATGTGCTGTCTCACTCTGGTTTGGTGTTATGCTGCACAAATTCACCTTAATTGTTCACTATATTATTTTCAACACCACTACCTGAGCATTTTCCAGAGCTGCTTAATCTCTACTGCATTATTAATCAGCTCTCAAAAATGGGACCTCAATATTTCAATCAACCCTGATTTCCTACTCTTCCAGAATTATTGCTGTCAGTTTACTTTTTTTTTAGTTCTTCTCTCTTTCCCACAGGTATGCAGGTTCCATACCTTCAACCAATTCCTCCTAAAATTTGTCTAAATTAGAGTCTACAGTCACTATTTCTATTTAGCAACATGCAAAGTAATACTAAACCTCTTCTAGCTGGTTTTTATCTATTGCCACTCTACTAATTCTGTGTTCATTCAGATCCCAAGTGGCCATGAAGGGGTTGTTTTTAAGTTTTTACTGAAACAATCTGTATTTTAAAACAGTTGTTATTGAAACATAACTTTTTTGATGATCACGACAAACTTACCAACTGAACAAAATTAAGTTACATTATCTTTTCACTAAATCTGTTTTTTATTGACTTCTTTACCTTTGAAAATGACTTCACAACTGACCAAAACCAACTCTTATAACTATAGAATAAAATTCAGCTCCTCCTGTCTTTGTCCAACCATAGCAAGTCACCCAGTTCTGTCTACGGTGGCCCTTGCAGTTCTACCCTCTGATCTATTATAACAGCCACTCCCTACCTCACATCAAGTCATATGAGCTTTCTAAGGAGTCTACAAACTTCCTGCATCTTCTCTACTTCATCGAGGCTTCTCTCTGCCACCATAGCCTCTTATGAGTTTTAAATTCCAGCCATGTTCATCTGCTATTCCCCGGTCCCAATCACCACCATGATCCTTTCAGCATGTTTTTGTTTCCCTTCTTTCACTGCAGTCTCCTCCTCTTAGGACAATTCTGCCTTTTGAGCTCTTGCTCATTCAAATCACTTCACTCTCAGTTTTCTCAGTTCAAACTTACTTGATCGTTGATTATATATTCTTTGTTGTCCCTCAGGACTTGAAAAGAATGTCTTTCTTAAAGCCCTTGTCACAGCTATCTCTTCTATACTTTTGTATGTCTCTTCTCACTACCAGATTATAAACTTGTTAAGGATAGTGATGATAACTTGTTCATGTTTTCTGCATTCTACCTGGTAAAATGCTTAAAATATATGCTCGACCAAGGTAGGTTCATTTAGCCACAGATATTTCATGCATATTTTGTTTTGATATATGACCTCTGTGTTTCCTGTTTCTATTCAAATATTAGCTATGTCAGTAGCAAACTTGAGTTTCACCCCAAGCAGTTTCCTTCTGCTACTCTTCCTGCAATTATTGGTCTTCTTCCTAATTTAATGTACCAATTCTCTGGTACATCTACCTGTATCATTCAATTTAGGACCCATTGTATATTGTTGTGCTGTGTGATCCTCTATTTCATGAGTGTTAATTTCATGACCCAAGATTATTTATTTATTTATTTTTATATTTTTTGCGGTACGCGGGCCTCTCACTGTTGTGGCCTCTCCCGTTGCGGAGCACAGGCTCCGGACGCGCAGGCCCAGCGGCCATGGCTCACAGGCCCAGCCGCTCTGCGGCATGTGGGATCCTCCCGGACCGGGGCACGAACCTGTGTCCCCTGCATCGGCAGGCGGACTCTCAACCACTGCGCCACCAGGGAAGCCCTGACCCAAGATTTTTAAATGATCAAGGGCAGAAAACATTTACATCTCTATACTTCAAAGTTGCGAAGTAAAACTTGATTTCTTCAGATTAATTCAAAGGAAATATTTTACATATTAATATACAAATAAATATAAAATTTAAATACATTTTGTTTTACTAATATATCCATTATTTTTATTACCAGCAATGTATTGAATAATCTAGAGATATGAATTTGTACATTTTGAGAAACAATATACAATGATCAAGGATGTAGGAAATCCACATACTTATCCCTAATAGACACCATTTTATCTGTTATGCCAGAGCCCTGCAATGACTGTTCTGTTCTAGAGAGATTTCACAATTTCTGGTTATGAGAACAATACATTTAATGAGTAAAAAATACAGTTTGGTGTTAAAGACTTTCAGATCCATAATAAGAAAGTTATTTATTCTGAAGAAATTTCACTAATAAATGCATTTATGCATAATGCATTTATAGTTGTAACTACCAATTATTAAAAAATAAAACAAATTAAAAAAACTCTTTCTCTCTGATATAGTTCTGTGAAGAACTGAACCCAGTGTCTGGGTAGACAGTGCATTATAAATGAACTTAGCTGGCTTCAGAAAATTCGGAAAGTTTAAAGTGCAAAATCTTTTTGAGAATGGACCAATATAAAGCAAGGGTCTAGGAGACTGCACAGCTGTCCAATAAACTGAGACATAGTACAACATCTCAAATATCAACTTTGCTGCTCTTACTTATATTTCACACATGTAATCTTGGGGTAAATTAGAAGGATATGCTCACTGGTGAATTTAAAATGAATAAAATATCCTTGAAAATAGCATTCCCTTAAGGTTACACAGATAAAAAGGTTTCTTCTATTATGGAAGCTCCCTCTCTCCTCAATAAAAGACAACTTGTCCAGATGACATCCTTGTCTTTTTACACCCTTTGTTTTAGACCATCTGCTCCTAGTTTGATAATGGCTTAGCTTGTTCAATATCAGGGCCTTTTTTAATGTGTAGGTGACCTGTTTTTATTAAATTTTGAATTTCACTTCTATTCATTTTTATTCATCTTTATGATCGTACTCTATTTTGGTAATTACGTACAGGCACCCAGAGGGATGGTAACATTAAAAATTAATAAGTGAATGAATTGGTATGATGATTTATATTACAAAGAGAGCCCATAAGTCATCAGTAAAAGATGTTGTTTGGCCCTAGCATCAGGTTACCAGCAAAAATGGTATAACACACAGCCACAGTTATTATTTTAAATATAAAATTTTACTTTTCTCCCCTATTCTTTCTCTAGCCCCGCCTTCCTCCTTCCCTCTCAAAATTCTTTCTTATATTTATTGAACCCTGCGCAGTTCTCCTTTTGGAACTGACAATATGTCTAGTGCCATTCATTTTCCCAGGTGGAAATTGTAGGTGCCAATCACTCTTCATCCCTTTATACCTCATCTATCACCACTGCTGTTCTTTCTTCTTTAAAACTTAGATAATCCCTTCTCTTTGCCTCTTCATTCACACCATCACCATAATTGAGCCAGATTTACTACAATGAGAAATTAAGCTGGTGGAAATATTTTCCTCCTGTTTTAGTGCCTAGACTTAATCATTTAGCATGTATAGCCTAAAAATTGCAATTATCTAAACAAATGAATGTGAATCATTCTCCAAATATAAACCATTCTTGATTGAGTGTACAGTAGTTTTTATTTAGAATGTATGTGATAATCATCAAGATTCTACTGAGATGGTTGTTTTATGAATTCAGTTTTTTAAGATTTTTTTTTAAAGTATGTGTTCATCAATTTAGATTGAGGAACTAAATGTTTGGACCCGGTGACATCATACATAATTGTTCTAATATACATAGACACAGAATTTAGTGAGTAATTCTTTTCAAATTAGCAGAAATATTTTCAAAATGGATTCTTTATACTACTTACTCTACCCACTCCCCCCTTTTAAGAAATGTAACATCTACTACTGAACTTTCTAAGTATTTTCTAAGGATGCTTTCTTTCTATTCTATGTCAACTGAAGGGGAAATTTTCAGGTGTTATTTTCAAGTTCTGTATTCTCAGAGTTAGGCACCGATGACTAACAAGCAGGTGATCTCAGGTGCAAAGAATTGTACCTGCAGTCAATCACACCTGTGAATATTTAGCCTACAAGACAAAAGCTGGGCTTTTTAGTTGTTGGTTCTGAGTTTTCTATTGTGAAACAAAATGTTTCTAGATTCATCTTTTTAAAATTTTCATATTTCAACAGAATACTGCATCTTGTTTGTTTCTATTTTACTATTATAGTTTATGAGAAATTTAGGTCTTGGATCTAACTAGAATCTATAACAGCACCAACATTTAGATCTGATAAAAAAGTGTGCTTTTTATAATTTTAATAAACTCTTTTTTCTACCTCCAGGTAGATGAATCCTCATAGGCTAATAATTTAATTAATTTTTAATCAAAGCAATATTTAAATGATTATTTCTATAACTTATAAATTTCAGATGTATCATGCTAAAAATATTTCTCATCTTTGTATTTATTTATACTTCTTTAAACTTCATATTGTTTCTACTTTGTAGTTATCTATCAATATATTTCATTGACTTAGAAATCCCTGAAATAAACAACAAATTCATTTCTAAATATAATGGGAATTTACATATGAAAAGAACAATTGTTAATAAAATCTAATATTGTGCTTATTTAGTATCTTTTTCCTTTTAAGTCTTACTAGCAAGTCTAATACAATGTGTTTTCTTAACTCTCTATTAATTAAAATCAATATCAATGCCAAATGAAAAATAAGGAAATTTTATCAAGAAACTGTGTTTGGCTACTTTTTATTGATTTACAATTAAAAGTGATATGAATTCAGTAGCAGTACCTTTGAGAATAACATGTAGGACTTGATTTTTGTCCAGATGTATATATAATATGTATAATAAGTATGTAAAATAAATGAGTATCACATGTCAGATTAGAAGGAAAAGTAAAGCTTTCTTTTATTATTTAAAATAATACTTTACTTTAAAAGTAAAGTTATGGGCTTCCCTGGTGGTTCAGTGGTTGAGAGTCCGCCTGCCGATGCAGGGGACACAGGTTCGTGCCCTGGTCCAGGAAGATCCCACATGCCTCAGAGAAGCTGGGCCCGTGAGCCATGGCCACTGGGCCTGCACGTCTGGAGCCTGTGCTCCGCAACGGGAGAGGCCACAACAGTGAGAGGCCCGCGTACCGCAAAAAATAAATAAATAAAAAATAAAAAAAAAAAGTAAAGTTACTATTTTTTTATTTAAAATAATACTTTAAAAGTGAAGTTTTTTTATTATTCATTTCATCATAGTTACATTTATTTTGCATTAATTCACATTTAACCTATGATTATTAATACTCTACAATGTTCCAGGCACTGTGATAGGCCCTGGGGATGCAAAGATGATCAAGACATTGATGCACCCTTCAAGGAGTTCATATTCTAGTTAGACTCTTGCCATCAGAAAATTACAAAATTGTTGAATTATATATCATGTGAATGTTTGTGCAAAGTTATATAAAATCCCAGATTAGAGAGATAATAATGCTTTTATAAAGTTTTTAGGTAGATATTGTCATATAGTCTTCATTATTTAAACATCACAGACAAATTATACATGAATACCTTAATAAATCACTCAGTGATATATTTGTTCTAAGCATGTTCATAACTTTTACTAAAATGTTAAGAATATCAGACTATTCTTTATAAAACTGTATTTACATGTCAGTAGAAATTTCTCACCTTGTCATTCTTGTTTCTCAGAAACATGGTCTAATTTGCTTTTTCACACTTTCTCATGTACCAAATATGCCTTGATAGGTAAACTCTCATTGAGAGACATGGACTGATTATACGCAAGTTACTGCTTGTAAGAGGCTGCCCAGTAGACACCCAACATGTAACATTGAACAAAATCTCTGGAACAAGTTACTCTACCTTTATATTCAGGAACTTTCTTCTAAACTTGGAAAGTGCTGTTTGAGAAACTCTACACCCAGAACAGGTAAGTGCTATGCTCCTTTCTTGACTCTCATGTTGCAGCTCTGAGACCCTCCACTAGCTAATACCCAGGAATCTATGACAGGCTACAGTGGGAATGGCAAGGAGATACAGAATACCAAATGGTAATTCCTCTCTCTGTGCCCCATATTTCAACTAGGGTCAGAGAGCAAAGACAGTCTAAGAATTTGATTCATGAGGATGTAGTGTTTCTCCTGAATAATTTCAAAGACAATAATGCATAATAGGCCTCTAGCCTTCTGAGTTTTCAGAGAGCCCATCGTAAATTAAACATCACGTCTCTTGATTGTTAAGAACATGTGTATTGTAGTAAGAGGGAAAAACTAGGCTGAGGCCAGAGAATGAATGTCAACACATTATTAAGATAATATATTTAAATATAAACACATGTTATGTGGAAAAATACAGGAAGAATATAATTTTAAAATATTCTCCTTGAAAAACTAGGCCCCTGCATTATTTGGTGGTTCTGTGAATAAATAAACCTGAACCAATATTAATCGTTTTCAAAGGAAAAAAGTGAAATCTAGCCTGACAACTAGTGTTCCAATTTTACAACCAATGCAATTTGAAATGGCAGCAATATTAAGCACCGACTATTAATGAAGGCAGCTCTGCTGAGTGTTAACAGAGTGAAGATTTGATCTGTAAATAAATTCAAATTACTTGCTTTCACACTTTGCCCAGACTTCCCATAATTTGTTTTACCCCTTTCTGCATATCAAAAGTTTTTATGCGTATCAAAAGTTATACTGCATATCCATTTTTTCATTTTACTTTGATGTGATGTATCATATTTTTTCACATCTCATTATAATGTGATTCAAGCTAATGTCTTGTGACACTTCATCATGTGCTCTGCACCCACACAGGTGCTACATTTCTCCACCTATCAGAATTAGAGAAGTTTGGTATATTATCTAGTCATATTTTTTTTTATTACAGATTGAATTTAACTAATACACAAACTGCTATATCTGATAGTGGTCACTTGCTGTGAAATTTTTGACCAAAATGACATTTTATTCTAGTAAAATTTACATCTAGTAAAATTTAATTTTATTTCTAAAAAAAAAAAAAGTTCTGTTTAAGTGTATGTCCTTTCATATTTTTTGTTTACATGGATTTAGTTGAGCATTCTAAGGGTTCCTTGTCTGCTTGTTGGTAAAGTAACCCTTGCCTTCTCCTCCATGAAAAGAGGATGGCAATCATTACTATGTTTTTTAACATCTTTATTGGAGTATGATTGCTTTACAACGGTGTGTTAGATTCTGCTGTATAATAAAGTGAATCAGCTATACATATACATATATCTCCATATCCCCTCCCTCTTGTGTCTCCCTCCCACCCTCCCTATCCCACCCCTCTAGGTGGTCACAAAGCACCGAGCTGATCTCCCTGTGCTATGCGGCTGCTTTCCACTAGCTAGTTACTTTACATTTGGTAGTGTATATATGTCCATGCCACTCTCCCACTTCATCCCAAACTCTGCAGCTGGTCTCAATTTTCAGCGGGTCCCAACCCAGGCAAAGCAACAGAACAGACCATATAAATGTACAGAAGGTAGAGAGACCACAAGGTAGCATGCTCTAGTTCTTTTTATTCCTTTCTCTCCTTTAGCGTCTTAGGGACACAGCAACTCCAATGTATTAACACAGTTCGTTGCTCCATTTTCAAAGCTTTGGAGCAGGTGGCTATTTTGTCCTTTTCTCTGCATGTACACCAGTTGTGTTTGATTCCTGAGAGTGACCAAGCTTTAAACTGTGGTGAGTCAGGATTATCCTAAGCACCTTCAGGAATGAAAGAAATGAAGCCATATCTATTAGGCCTCCTGAAGACATTAGACAATCTCTGAAGCATTCAACTGTTAAGACCTTAGTCCAGGAAAACTGTAAAGTTTCTGTAGGTCAATGTTTTTAAAGGATTTTTACTCTCGTTTCATTGAGTCAGGGTAAAAGGCAGTCAATATTCCATGTAAAGTCCACTCATTATTCTGCATTATATTCATGCAGTGCTTTTTAAAACTGAAATACTTACTATATTAATTTTTGAGGAATGCTAAAAAACTAACATAGTGTCCTAAAAAAGTGAAAGCATATGTTATAAATTTTAATTTACTCCTATTATTTTTAGGCTCTAGAATGTCTCATTTATTAAATTAGAAGTAAAATATTACTTATTATACTTTTGCCCAATAATTCTTATTTCTCCTGCATCTGCTTTGGTTCAGATAAATAAAAAATATTGAACCATATGTAGAGATATTTTTTGACCATCAACTTTATCACCTAAGACAACACTAAAAATACTTTGAAAATTTTTTGTACAAAATGCAAAAATGTACACTAAATTTTTTTAAATTTTTATTTTATTTATTTATTTATTTATATTTATTTATTTTTACACTAAATTTTTGCAAGATATTACTAGGTATCAGAAAAAAAAGTCAAATGTTTGGTTAACAACGTATGGAAAAATGCTAAATTAAATAAATTTCTTTACTGCACAGTTTTTTATTTCCTGTTTTATGGGGAGTGCATATTAATTTTATCGATACCCTTTCATTCATTGACTCAATCTTCAAATACCACACTTCTGCAAACCCAAGGAATCTTCTAGGGCAAATGAGAAGTAAGTCACCTGTGAGGAGCTCTCTGCTGTAGTGGGGCTCATAACCCTTTAAATGTGGTCTGGACCTTGGCAGAACCAACAATTTTTTTCAACACAAAGGGTGTACATTGTACATGTATGTTAAGTAAAATAATGATTTGTATATTTTCACCACAACTTTCTGTGCTCTGACCAGACCAGATAAAGAGTAAATATTCTGGAGAGAGCTTCAAGATGGTGGAAGAATAGGACGTGGAGATCACCTTCCTCCCCACAAATACATCAGAAATACATCTACACGTGGAACAACTGCTACAGAACACCTACTGAATGCTGGCAGAAGACCTCAGACCTCCCAAAAGGCAAGAAACTCCCCATGTACCTGGGTAGGGCAAAAGAAAAAAGAAAAAACAGAGTCGAAAGAATACGGACAGGACCTGCACCAGTGGGAGGGAGCTGTGAAGGTGGAAAGGTTTCCACACACTAGGAAGCCCCTTCATGGGCAGAGACTGCGGGTGGCGGACGGGAGAAGCTTTGGAGTCGCAGAGGAGAGCACAGCAACAGGGGTGTGGAGGGCAAAGCGGAGAGATTCCCACACAGAGGATCTGTGCCAACTAGCACTCACTGGCCCAAGAGGCTTCTCTGCTCACCGGCCGGGATGGGCGGGGGCTGGGAACTGAGGCTCGGACTTCGGTCGGATCCCAGGGAGAGCACTGGGGTTGGCGGTGTGAACACAGCCTGAAGGGGGCTAGTGCGCCACAGCTAGCCAGGAGGGAGTGCAGGAAAAGGTCTGGAGCTGCCGAAGAGGCAGCAGAATTTTTCTTGCCTCTTTGTTTCCTGGTGCGCGAGGCGAGGGGATTAAGAGCACCACTTAAAGGAGCTCCAAAGACGGGCACGAGCCGCAGATAACAGCGTGGCCCCCAGAGACGGGCATGAGACGCTAAGGCTGCAGCTGCAGCCACCAAGAAGCCTGTGTGCGAGCACCGGTCACTGTCCACACCTTCCCTCCCGGGAGCCTGTGCAGCCCGCCGATGCCAGGGTCCCGTGATCCAGGGACAACTTCCCCGGGAGAACACACGGTGCGCCTCAGGCTGGTGCAACGTCACGCCAGGCTCTGCTGCCGCAGGCTCGCCCTGCATTCCATGCCCCTCCCTCCCCCCGGCCTGAGTAAGCCAGAGCCCCCGAATCAGCTGCTACTTTAACCCCGTCCTGTCTGAGAGAAGAACAGACGCCCTCCGGTGACCTACATGCAGAGGCGGAGCCAAATCCAAAGCTGAACCCCGGGAGCTGTGCAAACAAAGAAGAGAAAGGGAAATGTCTCCCAGCAGCCTCAGAAGCAGCGGATTAAAGCTCCTCAATCAACTTGATGTACCTGCATCTGTGGAATACCTGAATAGAAAACGAATCATCCCAAATTGAGGAGGTGGACTTTGGGAGCAATGATATATTTTTTTCCCTTTTTCTCTTTTTGTGAGTGTGTCTGTGTATGCTTCTGTGTGTGATTTTGTCTGTATAGCTTTGCTTTTACCATTTGTCCTAGGGTTCTGTCTGTCTTTTTTTTTAATAATTATAAAAAAATTTTTCTTAATAATTATTTTTTATTTTACTAACTTTATTTTACTTTACTTTACTTTATTTTATTTTATCTTCTTCTTTTTTCCCTCCCTTTTATTCTCAGCCGTGTGGAGGACAGGCTCTTGGTGCTCCAGCCAGGAGTCAGTGTTGTGCCTCTGAGGTGGGAGAGCCAAGTTCAGGACGTTGGTCCACAAGAGACCTCCCAGCTCCACGTAATATCAAATGACGAAAATCTCCCAGAGATCTCCATCTCAATGCCAAGACCCAGCTCCACGCAACAACCAGCAACCTGCAGTGCTGGACACCTTATGCCAAACAACTAGCACGACATGAACACAGCCCCATCCATTAGCAGAGAGGCTGCCTAAAATCATAATAAGGCGACAGACACCCCAAAACACACCACCAGACGTGGACCTGCTCACCAGAAAAACAAGATTCAGCCTCATCCACCAGAACACAGGCACTAGTTCCCTCCACCAGGAAGCCTACACAACCCACTGAACCAACCTTAGCCACTGGGGACAGACACCAAAAACAATGGGAACTATGAACCTGCAGCCTTCAAAAGGAGACACCAAACACAGTAAGTTAAGCAAAATGAGAAGACAAAGAAATACTCAGAAGATGAAGGAGCAAAGTAAAAACCCACCAGACCAAACAAATGAAGAGGAAATAGGCAATCTACCTGAAAAAGAATTCAGAATAATGATAGTAAACATGATCCAAAACCTTGGAAATAGAATGGAGAAAATACAAGAAACATTTAACAAGGACCTAGAAGAACTAAAGAGCATACAAAGAGTGATGAATAACACAATAAATGAAATTAAAAATTCTCTAAAAGGGATCAATAGCAGAATGAGGCAGAAGAACATATAAGTGACCTGGAAGATAAAAGAGTGGAAATAATTACTGCAGAGCAGAATAAAGAAAAAAGAATGAAAAGAATTGAGGACAGTCTCAGAGACCTCTGGGAAAACATTAAACTCACCAACATTTGAATTATAGGGGTGCCAGAAAAAGAAGAGGAAAAGAAAGGGACTGAGAAAAAATTTGAAGAGATTATAGTTGAAAACTTCCCTAATATGTCAAAGGAAATAGTTAATCAAGTCCAGGAAGCACAGAGAGTCCCATACAGGATAAACCCTAGGAGAAGCATGCCAAGACACATATTAATCAAAGTATCAAAAATTAAATCCAAAGAACAAATATTAAAAGCAGCAAGGGAAAAACAACAAATAACACACAAGGGAATCCCCATAAGGTTAACAGCTAATCTTTCAATAGAAACTCTGCAAGCCAGAAGGGAGTGGCAGGACAGATTTACAGTGATGAAGGAGAAAAACCTACAACCAAGATTACCCAGCAAGGATCTTATACAGATTTGATGAAGAATTAAAAACCTTTACAGACAAGCAAAAGCTAAGAGAATACAGCACCACCAAACCTTTTTTACAACAAATGCTAAAGGAACTTCTCTAGGCAGAAAACACAAAAGAAGGAAAAGACCTACAATAATAAACCCAAAACAATTAAGAAAATGGTAATAGGAACATATATATTGATAATTACCTTAAATGTAAATGGATTAAATCCTTCAACCAAAAGACACAGATTGGCTGAATGGATACAAAAACAAGACCTGTATATATGCTGTCTACAAGAGACCCACTTCAGACCTAGGGACACATACAGACTGAAAGTGAGGGGATGGAAAAAAGATATTCCATGCAAATGGAAATCAAAAGAAAGCTGGAGTAGCAATTATCATATCAGACAAAATAGACTTTAAAACAAAGACTAGGGCTTCCCTGGTGGCACAGTGGTTGAGAGTCCGCCTGCCGATGCAGGGGACACGGGTTCATAACCTGGTCCGGGAAGATCCCACATGCCATGGAGCGGCTCGGCCCGTGAGCCATGGCCGCTGAGCCTGTGCGTCCGGAGTCTGTGCTCCACAACGGGAGAGGCTACAACAGTGAGAGGCCCGTGTACCGCAAAAAACAAACAAACAAACAAACAAAAAATAATAAAGACTAATAGCAGAGCCAAAAAAGGACACTACATAATGATCAAGGGATCAATCCAAGAAAAAGATATAACAATTGTAAATATTTATGCACCCAACATAGGAGCACCTCAATACATAAGGCAAATACTAACAGCCATAAAAGGGGAAATCGACAGTAACACAATCATGGGAGAGGACTTTTAACACCCCACTTTTACCAATGGACAGATCATACAAAATGAAAATAAATAAGGAAACAGAGGCTTTAAGTGATACAATAAACAAGATGGACTTAACTGATATTTATAGGACATTCCATCCAAAAACAACACAATACACTTTCTGCTCAAGTGCTCATGGAACATTCTCCAGGAGATATCATACCTTGGGTCACAAATCAAGCCTTGGTAAATTTAAGAAAATTGAACTCGTATCAAGTATCTTTTCTGACCACAGTGCTATGACCCTAGATATCAATTACAGGAAAATATCTGTAAAAAATACAAACACATGGAGGCTAAACAATACACTACTTAATAACCAAGAGATCACTAAAGAAAACAAAGAGGGAATCAAAAAATACCTAGAAACAACTGACAGTGAAAACACGACGACCCAAAACCTACGGGTTGCAGCAAAAGCAGTTGTAAGAGGGAAGTTTAAAGCAATACAATCCTACCTTAAGAAACAAGAAACATCTCAAATAAACAACCTAATCTTACACCTAAAGCAATTAGAGAAAGAAGAACAAAAAAACCCCAAAGTTAGCGAAGGAAAGAAATCATTACGGTCAGGTCAGAAATAAATGAAAAAGAAAAGAAGGAAACGATAGCAAAGATCAATAAACCTAAAAGCTGGTTCTTTGAGAAGATAAACAAAATTGATAAACCATTAGCCAGACTTTTGAAGAAAATAAGGGAGAAGACTCAAATCAATAGAATTAGAAATGAAAAAGGAGAAGTAACAACTGACATTGTAGAAATACAAAGGATCATAATAGATTACTACAAGCAAATATATGCTAATAAAAGGGACAACGTGGAAGAAATGGACAAATTCTTAGAAATGCACAACCTTCAAAGACTGAACCAGGAAGAAATAGAAAATATAAACAGACCAATCACAAGCACTGAATTTGAGACTATGATTTAAAATCTTCCAACAAACAAAATCCCAGGACCAGACTGCTTCACAGGCGAATTCTATCAAACATTTAGAGAAGAGCTAACACCTATCCTTCTCAAATTCTTCCAAAATATAGCAGAGGGAGGAACACTCCCAAACTCATTCTACGAGGCCACCATCACCCTGATACCAAAACCAGACAAAGATGTCACAAAGAAAGAAAACTACAGGCCAATATTACTGATGAACATAGATGCAAAAATCCTCAGCAAAATACTAGCAAACAGAATCCAACAGCACATTAAAAGGATCAAACACTATGATCAAGTGGGGTTTATCCCAGAAATGCAAGGATTCTTCAATATACGCAAATCAATCAACGTGATACACCATATTAACAAATTGAAGTAGAAAAACAATATGATCATCTCAATAGATGCAGACAAAGCTTTCAACAAAATTCAACACCCATTTATGATTAAAAAAAAAAAAAAACCCTCCAGAAAGTAGGCATTGAGGGAACTTTCCTCAATATAATAAAGGCCATATATGACAAATCCACAGCCAACATCATTCTCAATGGTGAAAAACTGAAACCATTTACACTAAGATCAGGAACAAGACAAGGTTGCCCACTCTCACCATTATTCAACATAGTTTTGGATGTTTTAGCCACAGCAATCAGAGAAGAAAAAGAAATAAAAGGAATTCAAATTGGAAAAGAAGAAGGAAAGCTGTCAGTGTTTGCACATGATATGATACTATACCTAGAGAATCCTAAAGATGCTACCAGAAAACTACTAGAGCTAATCAATGAATTTGGTAAAGTAGCAGAATACAAAATTAATGCACAGAGATCTCTTGCATTCCTATAAACTAATGATGAAAAATCTGAAAGTGAAATTACGAAAACACTCCCATTTACCATTGCAACAAAAAGAATGAAATATCTAGGAATAAACCTACCTAAGGAGACAAAAGACCTGTATGCAGAAAATTTTAAGACACTGATGAATGAAATTAATGATACAAAGAGATGGAGAGATGTACCATGTTCTTAGATGGGAAGAATCAACATTGTGAAAATGACTATAGTACCCAAAGCAGTCTACAGATTCAATGCAATCCCTATCAAACTACCACTGGCATTTTTCACAGAACTAGAACTAAAAATTTCACAATTTGTATGGAAACACAAAAGACTCTGAATTGCCAAAGCAATCTTGAGAAAGAAAAACGGGTTTGGAGGAATCAGGCTCCCTGGCTTCAGACTGTATGACAAAGCTACAGTAATCAAGACAGTATGGTACTGGCACAGAAACAGACATATAGATCACTGGAACAGGACAGAAAGCCCAGAGATAAACCCACACACATATGGTCACCTTATCTTTGATAAAGGAGGCAAGAATATACAGTGGAGAAAAGACAGCCTCTTCAATAAGTGGTGCTGGGAAAACTGGACAGCTACCTCTAAAAGAATGAAATTAGAACACTCCCTAACACCATACACAAAAAGAAACTCAAAATGGATTAAAGACCTAAATGTAAGGCCAGACACCTTCAAACTCTTAGAGGAAAACATAGGCAGAACACTCTATGACATAAATCACAGCAAGATCCGTTTTGACCCACCTCCTAGAGAAATGGAAATAAAAACAAAAATAAACAAATGGGACCTAATGAAACTTCAAAGCTTTTGCACAGCAAAGGAAACCAAAAATAGGACGAAAAGACAACCCTCAGAATGGGAGAAAATATTTGCAAATGAAGCAACTGACAAAGGATTAATCTCCAAAATTTACAAGTGGCTCATGCAGCTCAATATTAAAAAAACAAACAACCCAATCCAAAAATGGGCAGAAGACCTAAATAGACATTTTTCCAAAGAAGATATACAGATTGCCAACAGACACATGAAAGAATGCTCAACATCATTAATCGTTAGAGAAATGCAAATCAAAGCTACAATGAGATATCATCTCACACTGGTCATAATGGCCATCATCAAAAAATCTAGAAACAATAAATGCTGGAGAAGGTGTGGAGAAAAGGGAACCCTCTTGCACTGTTGTTGGGAATGTAAATTAGTACAGCCACTATGGAGAACAGTGTGGAAGTTCCTTAAAAAAGTAAAAATAGAACTACCATATGACCCAGCAATCCCACTACTAGGCATATACCCTGAGAAAACCATAATTCAAAAAGAGTCATGTACCAAAATGTTCATTGCAGCACTATTTACAATAGCCAGGACATGGAATCAACTGAAGTGTCCATCAACAGATGAATGGATAAAGAAGATGTGGCACATATATACAATGGAGTATTACTCAGACATAAAAAGGAACGAAACTGAGTTATTTGTAGTGAGGTGGATGGACCTAGAGACTGTCATACAGAGTGAAGTAAGTCAGAAAGATTAAAACAAATACCCTATGCTAACACATATATATGGAATCTTAAAAAAAAAATGGTCATGAAGAACCTAGGGGCAAGATGGGAATAAAGACACAGACCTACTGGAGAATGGACTTGAGGATATGGGGAGGGGGAAGGGTGAGAGGTGACAGGGCGAGAGAGAGTCATGGACATATACACACTAACAAACGTAGTAAGGTAGATAGCTAGTGGGAAGCAGCCGCATGGCACAGGGATATTGGCTCGGTGCTTTGTGACAGCCTGGAGGGGTGGGATAGGGAGGGTCGGAGGGAGGGAGACGCAAGAGGGAAGACATATGGGAACATATGTATATGTATAACTGATTCACTTTGTTATAAAGCAGAAACTAACACACCATTGTAAAGCAATTATACCCCAATAAAGATGTTAAAAATAAATAAATAAAAAATAAAGAGAGTGGGAGAATAAAAAAAAAAAAATGGTCATGAAGAACCTAGGGGCAAGATGGGAATAAAGATGCAGACCTACTAGAGAATGGACTTGAGGATTTGGGGAGGGGGAAGGGTAAGCTTGGACAAAGTGAGAGAGTGGAATGGACATATATACACTACCAAACGTAAAATAGATAGCTAGTGGGAAGCAGCTGCATGGCACAGGGAGATCAGTTTGGTGCTTTGTGACCACCTAGAGGGTGGGATAGGGAGGGTGGGAGGGAGGGAGATGCAAGATGGAAGAGATATGGGGACATATGTGTATGTAGAACTGATGCAGAAACTAACACACCATTGTAAAGCAATTATACTCCAATAAAGATGTTAAAAAAATAGACAAACATATTTGAAAAAATACATATCATCCTCTTTCTTTATTATATTTTAATCTTGCAAAAAAAAAAAAAAGAGTAAATATTCTATGTCCAGGATTTCATTGCACAGATCCTAGGGATGAGTGGAAGAACTGAGAGCCATCCATTGGGTCGGATGAATTTGCATTAGGAAGGGGAAACTGTTGATGATGGGAAGAGTATGTGGAAGAGCAGGAGGTGAAACTCAAGAAGCTATGGGGACTAGTTTAGAGAAAAGGTTTTAGGGATTTCATAAACTAAGAAGATAAAGATATCGTGAGGATCATTATGTTTTGAAAATAGAGAAAGAGTTAAAATGAGGAGAGACAATTTAAAGAAGGCAAGCTGTGCATTACAAATGAAATCCCCTAAGACATCAGTATTTTTCAAAAACGTTTTGAAGGTTGGAATATTTTGAATTAATTATTTTAATGTTGCATGATGTTTAGATGGGGCCACCTAGTAGCTCGGTAGTAAAAAGTTACACAAATTTTCCAAGAGTTTTATTATTTCCTTAATATAACTATTTTAATATATTCAGAAATGAATTAATGTTAAGAATTAATTTTAATATCTTAGAGAGGAATTAACTACATTTGAAAATTTAAAAGCATATTCCTATCATAAAAAAATTATCCAATAAGTTGTTATATTCGTATATGTCTCTCAAACTCTATAATCCATATTGCTAAACCATTATATTGAAAGTGGTTCCTACATTTTAAATATTATTTTGAAAAATTATTGCTATTCTATATATCTTCTGATATTGTGTTGTTCACTGTTCTGGACGTATTTTAAACAATCAATATCAAACATCATTTTGAGTTTAATACCCAAATAGGTTTCAAAAATAATTTTAACTGTATAAAAACAAGGAAGATCAAATTACTGTCAGATCATAGAATCTTTTATAATAGGAAATGAAAAAGTCGTTTTGCAACCTTACTGTCATACCAGGATGCATTGTTTCTATTGTCTGTGGTTTCCACAGGTTAATTTAAAGTATTCATTATGCCAAATATTTTTATTGCAACATCAATCATAAACTACACTATATAAGAGAATTACATATATACTATGTATTTTCCATTTTGTAATATTGGTAAAATTGCAATGTATATTTTGTATACAGAAAACATCGTTTGAACAACTCTAAAACAAAATAATATTGTTAAATGAGTGTTGGTATATTATTATGCTGTGTTTTTTTTTTCTCACCTCAGTTGATTGTTTGCAGTATTAATATGAGAAAGTTTTACAATTGTAATATGAATAGTTCTCAAATGAACTTATCTCTTTTCTAAAATTACATTTCTGAAAAACACAACTTCTATGCTTAATTGGGTCATAGTGGACCATTGCCAATTACTAAAAAAATCCAGTGTGATTTCGTTCATCAATTTTGAGTAAATTATGTTAGAATGCACAAGGAAAACCAAGCAATTTCTGAATTTCATTTGCATTAAAATAGCGTTTTGGGGCAATTTCTCTACATAATTCTTGGGAAATTCACATTTTTATCAAAGTCTCAGACAAGGAGGTATGGATACAATGAATAATTTGAACAGTTTAACAACGTGTCTAAAAATAAACATATTTCATCAAATAGGGACTTCCCTGGCGAAACAGTGGTTAAGACTCCACGCTCCCAATGCAGGGGGCTCGGGTTTGATCCCTGGTCAGGGAACTAGATCCCACATGCATGCCACAACTAAGAGTTCGCATGCCAAGGAGCCCACATGTTGCAACTAAGGAGCCTGCCTGCTGCAATTAAGACCCAGCACAACCAAACAAATTTAAATAAATAAATAGTTTTAAAATTTTTATCAAATAAAAAAGAGATTAAACTAGGAGGAATCACTTTATTGACAATTATAAAATCTTAAAATCTTATTGTCTTCTAATGTGCTTTTAAAAATAAAGTTTTATTCAAAGTATGAAAATACATGGCAGGTTAATCATAGAGGTCGTGGATGCCTTCAGAGCCATCTCAAAATACCAGTGGAATGAGACTTGTGTGGTACATAAATGGGTAGATTGGTTGTAAAACTATCTTGTGTCTCATAAAGGATCATCATCGCTTTCCATTAATGCTGGTTTATTTGTCCATCAGCTCACAATTATTGATTAATCACAGTATATCACAGTTAGAAGAAAGCACAGACTTAGAAATTTGTAAGAGAAAACCATCTGCCAAGAAATGAACACTTCAAAATTTCCTAATAGATTGGAATTTAACCTCTGCTTAAAGAAAAACTGATTTTAAAAATATATATATATTTAGTAGGAAGATGATGCTACCAACCATTTAACACTTACATTAATGCAACATCTATATCCAGGTAATTTCTCTCCATTTGTCGCATTTCAGATGTTTGAAATTACAAAGATAGGAGAATCACATTTTCTTGATAGACTCACAATCATGTTAAAAAACTTATCATGTCCCTTCTCAGCTTTCTATCAAAGACAAGCACCTTTGTTTTCTTCTACTTGCCTTCATATTCATATTCAACCTCCTTATCAGTTCTCTCACCATCTCGGGTATTTCCTCTCCAATTAGTCAATGTTCCCCTTTAAGTTACATATTGAGAAGTACAATATTCATTTGTATTTGCATGACAAGACAGGGAATATTCCATAAGAATCATTTTGACTTGGCTTGGGCAAAGTCTAGCTATTGGGATAATAATGCTACAGTACAGAAACTGCTTCAGAATGGCTTACCAAATTGGATCATAGGAAATTGCATCTGGAGTGCAGGCCATGCAAATTCAAGCTTAGAAAATGACAATGATCATCATGCCCATTAATAGAAGAATATTAATTTTGGCATGATTCTCCAGTTCTTGTAATTGGGTTCTATTCTGTCATCTATGTTCTCCTTTATGACCTTATTAATATATTTTTCACAACAAGAATAACAAAAAGAACCTCTATTATATTTGAAGTCACCTTGCAGTACTGAAACAATAGTCCAAATCAGTGAATATTCGAAAATACTCCTTCTCTAGTATATGTGAGACAAATAGGAGCATCACCATTTACAGAGCCTGAGACAGAGGCTGGGCTGCTTATTCCCGAGTTACTAGCAAGTGTCCTTAAGAGGTCAGAAATGATACTTATTTCCTTGCAAACAGGTAATAAGCTGGTAAATGTGTCCCTGGCATCCAGCAACTAGAATAAAGGTAAAAAGGGAAGAGCATGGAGAATCTATATTTATTTCACAGGGGGCAAACTTACTATGCAGCTCCCCAATGTCATAATATAATGTCCTGGAAAGTTTTGCACAATCATGTGAGTTCAAAGTTCTTACAGTCCTATTTTTCTAAAACAGTGTAAGAAAATCACCAATTGTCATCAAAATAGAAATGAAATACAAATTATGAGCACCATCTTTCATAGAGATTCACAGGGAACTGCAATTATGCCCCTCCCTGCCTCACCTCAACTGCTTTGTTGAAAGCCTGCCTCTGACATTCAGTACAGAAAATGGAGCAATTATTCTAAGAATAACTTATTAGAAAGAAAAAGAGAGTTATGGTATCCAGAACCAGGAAAAAGAAACCTAATGAGAGGATAAGAAAGACAAACCTATAGACCAACACTATGTGACAGAACTTTCTGGATGATTCAAATGTTCTGTGAACTATCAACTACGGTAGCCATTCACCACATGTGGCTACAGAGAACCAAAATCTCTCTAGTATGACTGAGGAACTAATTGTTAATTTTACTTAATTTAAATTGAAATGTCCTCATATAGTTAGAGACTACTATATTGAACATGTAGCTATAGACTGTTCATTTTTACATTTCACTTGTCTGGAACCTGGTATTTATTTAAAAGCTATGTCCTACCTATTATTTGCTAACAAGTAGTAGGTTGCCTTCTCTCTGAAAAAGAAATATCAGTTCAATCAAACAAATATGAGGTGGCCATTATATCTCACATTCCCCAAGGTATTTTATAAAATAAATGTTGGAAATAGCTAGTTGCTTCTGGGCCTCAGCTCCGCCATTAACAGCTATATGACCTTAGGGAAGTCAGTAGTGGATCCTAGTCATAGTTTCCTCATTATCAAATGATAAGTCAAAACAGGTCATCTAAGTTACAAAATATACTTGTTATAAAGTGCCATGTATCATAGGACTGACAAGTGTTAGCAAGAACATCAGGCAAGGTCATGGTATAGAGTGGCTGGTTGTGAGGCTGCTTCTTTAGCTAAGGTGGTCAGGATGGACCTCTCTGAAGTTGGGACATGGGAGCTTCAATCTGAATAAAAAGTCTTACACGTGGAAATCTGAAGGATGAGCAGTTAAGGCGGAAGTCACAGTAAATGCACAATTTTTGAGATGGGCATGGGTCAGAAAGAAGTCAAGTGTAGCTAAAATATAGGGAACAAGGGAGAGAGGGGTAAGATATCAGAGTAGAGGGTTAAGCAGGGCCAGATAATCACTCCCTGATAGCCCTGGTTAGGAGTTTGCACTTTATTCTACGTTCAAAGAGACAAGAGGATTGCAAGCAAAGAATTTAAAGAAACTGATTTGCATTTTTCAAGTAACACTCTAGTTGCTATGTGGTGAATGGACAGTAGGAAGTACAGGTATGGAAGCATGGAAATCTCATAGAAGGCTGCTGCAACATTTAATGATGTCTGCATATATTACCTAGCTGGGTAACTAGTATTGGCAGTATATTATTCTGTTTTTTCCAAAGGGATTGCATAGATTTGTTCAAATATGGGACTATGACAAAAATAGTTAACTATCTATCAAAGATTTTTACTCTCTCTTCATGATGAGAATTAACGCTGGGAAGTGGCTGAAGAAAATACGAACATAAGCGAAGCCTGTTTCTTCTGGATCAAGGTGACTAAAAAGCAGGTGTGCCTTCACCCTCTTTTCCCCTTTCCTCTGTTTGCTAGATGTCTCCCCCGCCTCTAGGGAGATCCTGGAAGTCATATCTTTGGAAATGGAAGAAACTCCATTCTCCTGGGTTCCTGAATGACTGCATGGAGCAGAGCCCCTTCACAGCTCCAACAACTCAAAATACTCATGTTAGAATGTTGCAAGGCCAAGTAAATTTGTTTTGTATTACACTCCTCAAATATTGTTTTTTTTTATAGTAGCTAGCCTTTTCCTAATTAATAAAGAACCCATCCATAGCAATGCCTGTACCACACGTTACATATATATATTTCAATCAGTACAATTCTCCATATGTGTGTAAATGGAGATGAATCTTTAAGGCCTTACCCGGCTACTGGCTGACTGAAATCTAAAGCCATGATCCAAATCCCTAGGGGACCTACTTTAGAGGAAGACACCAAAGAAGATCACTTTTTTAATTGTAAAAAAAAGCAGAGTTTGAAATATTTATTATACAGATTGGAGCCACAAAAAACACATAAAACTAGGTTTATCTGCTTTATGGTAAAACCAAAGCATTAGACACAAAATTTGCCTTTGTTTTTGTTTCCTATGAGGAGGATGTCTTTAGGTAATACTTAAGGTAACTTCAGACAACATGAATGAACTCTATCAGTACAAATAGCACTGGCCATTTGAAATATTTACATTCTTAATTATATTTGAACACTCAAATCACAGCTAATTTTTCCTTATCTTTGTGAACAACTCTGTTTTTTATAATTTTATAGAAAGTATGTAGTAGGAAACATTCAAGTATTATGTATTTGTAATCCAAGGAACAAACACTTGTACTTTACCCCCAAATCTGTATTAAATTGCTTGAACAATCATCAGAACTTGCACTGTCTCTCAGTCTCTCCCCCTGGTTATTCACATAACGGAATCCTGTTTGCCTGAAAATAAAGTCAGCTCTATGGGTAAGACAGCATTAACTTCAAAACTTGGTTGGAGAAGATTTATGAACAATAAGCTTTATATTTAGAACAATACAGTACTTGAAAAGGAGCATCCATTTTCTTTTATGCTAAACAAGCTTTACATTTTATTTGCATTTCTGCCACATTTCAGCAAGATTATATGTTCAGAGAGCTGATGTTATGACTAATTTCATTCACATATAAGAATAAATGGAGCTGGTTTGAGAGGGGAAAAACTGAAAACACTAAGTGGTGTTCTAGAATGGGGAATGGAAAAGACAATGACTTTCTGCAGTCTAATATAGAAAATTTTGTAAATCACAGGACAACTATAGGAGACATTCCTGTTGAGATAGCATTTGAGGTATGGTGCAGCACAAATAATAGGCAGAGGTTGAAAGAAATATAACCCCAAACAAAAGTGGGAAAAATTTAGTTTTCTTGTAGGTAAAACTCTATTTCCCTTTTCCCTTTCTCTGTTATACATGCACACACACACACCCTTCATGCTATTTCTTCGTTGCCCAGAGTCCGCTGGGTTTCTGCTCAACAGATTTCCATTCTCTGATATTCATGTCATTCTCCCATTATTGCTACTCATTTTATCGCTAACACATGATCTAACCTGACTGTTTCATCAGGGCAGGTAATCATGCCTCCTCTCCTCCCTTCCATTTCAATGGCAGACTTCACAATTGATTATAACACTCTTTCCTGTTGAGCTCCGGCACAGACTCAATCTATCATAGCAACATACTCTAGGTGGCGCTACCTATTATCTGAATTAGTACCTGAGTGTCATATGGCAGTAATGGTTACTGCAATAAATGGATTAATGATATAAATAATCTTCCCAAGGGACTTTTCTTTTAAAAAAATAGTTTGTTTAAAAAAGTGAGAACTATAAAATATAAAACATGCTTGTTAGCATTTACTGCCAGATCTGGGAGGATCAGGTGGGGGGGGAAACAACTGCTAAACATACACATTATAACAATACAATGAAAAGATACATGCACCCATTTTTGCCAAGCCTGCTGGAGTGGTGGGTGGGAGGTGGACAAAGAAAGGCCGGCTGACAGAGTAACATCCGAAAATGAGTTTTGAATTTTTACTCGGAGTTATCCAGACCAACAGTGAAACAGAGAAAAAGCTGGGAGAGGGAAAAAAAAGTAATATGATTTGGAGAATACAAGGAACATGGTAAGAGGTGAGACTTAAGAGTTTTGCAGGAACAAGATTTTTGAAAGGACCAGCTCAAGAAAGAAAGGTTAATTAAACTCTGTTGGCGAATAAGTGTTGTAGTGCTGGTTCAAAATAAATATGTGAAGAGAGTATATCTAAGAAAGAAAACATTACCAACCACTGCCACGGCAAAATGGCCTTTTAATCCTATCTTGCCTGAGTCACTGTGTCACTGTTAGGTTTTCAAAAGTCTGAAGGCCCATTTATATGATGCCTATTTGGGGAACTTTGCTGTGGTGATTTTTTTTAGTGCTTTTATCCAGGTTTTGTTACTGATAAAAACACGTCTTAAAGCACAAACTCGATAGAATGTAGTTTTTAAAGAATCTCCACATTTATCTGAAATGCGGGTCTAAAATCACTGGCTTTATTACAGATGGTACAAAAACTTACTAAAGACTGTTAGGTAATTGTTCATAGACACATATTGATGATTTGCTGAGGGTTAGTGCCAAATTCCCTTTGGGAAAATATTAGAAAAAATAGGATTTACTATTAACACAAATTATCACTTTAAATGTGAATGAATATTTTAGTTTTGACCCGTACATTAATAAAGAGCCAGAAAAATATAAATCAACTATGAGGTCTGGAATAAGATTCAAATCTGAGAAAATGGAATTGGCAATGCCTGGTAGGAGTTTAAGGGCCATGATGGAGGAATAAAATGCTCTTTATTTAGTTAAAAATACCAAGATGGCATATGGCTGAATGACTTTGAAATAGCTTTTAATGTTTAGACAGATTAATCTAATCTAATTAGACAAATTAGACTAATAGTTTGAATTTTGACAATATGAATATTAGCAAATAGCTCATTTCACTCCAAAGATGCACAGAAGATTAAAAACTTTGCAATTTTATGCCAGGACATAACTATCAAATAGTATCACAATTTTATGTTCTGGTTTAGAAACAGTAATATGATTTCAATACTTTTACCTTCAAATTACTTTATAAAGAACAATTTCAAGACACTCTAGTGAAAATGTCAAGTTCTTTTCAAAGGTGGAAGTAGACAATTTACAATTTTTTTGTACATGTATCATTTTTTAAAAATATTCAAGTCACTCAGAGATAATGTTAGGCATGAGAAAAATGAAATAAAAAGGAGAATTTTTCCCCTAGTAGTATTATTTAGATTTGTTTTCTTTAGGAAAAGTTAGATCAGACAGGTAAAAATTCAATGAGAATTTCAGGTTCTTATATGTTGACATATTTACCTATATAACATGCTGTCATTATCATTAGATACTGCCAATATATTATAGCTGTTCAAGTAAAAGCAACTAAACTAGAGTTTGGAATTGTCTAAAATACAGAACATGTATTTTAAAAATCATAATATTTTAAGCAGCTTTCTTTTGTATTATGTCATGATACAGTAAAAATGATAATTTCCTGTATACAGAAAATGTTTCATCTCAACGAATCCACCAAATGATTTGCAATTCTAACAAATTAAAATTGCTTCTTCTGAGTAAATATGAATGTAGCTTTGATATGAAGTTCCTGGAGCATTTTATAATTATAAAAACAGAAAAAAACTCTAAGTAGATACTTCATTTCTTGTTTGTAAAGGAGAAATAAACACCTAGTAGGAATAACAGGAAACAGTGGAGATTATGTCCACATAAGTAAGCTGGATTTCTTCTTCTCAGGGAAATGAAAATAAATGCTTATATCTAAAATTTAAGCTAACCACCTGAGGCCATAAATTCTTCGTATATTCTTGCATTTTTTGTTTAAATATCTTTATTGGAGTATAATTGCTTTACAATGGTGTGTTAGTTTCTCCTTTATAACAAAGTGAATCAGCTATACTTATACGTATATCCCCATATCCCCTCCCTCTTGCGTCTCCTTCCCACCCTCCCTATCCCACACCTCTAGGTGGTCAAAAAGAATGGAGCTGATCTCCCTGTGCTATACGGCTGCTTCCCACTAGCTATCTATTTTACATTTGGTAGTGTATATATGTCAATGCCAGTCTCTCACTTCATCCCAGCTTAACCTTCCCACTCCCAATGTCCTCAAGTCCATTCTCTACATCTTTATTCCCTTCCTGCCCCTAGGTTCTTCAGAAACTTTTTTTTTTTTTTTTAGATTCCATATATATGTGTTAGCATACAGTGTTTGCTTTTCTCTTTCTGAGTGACTTCACTCTGTATGACAGACTCTAGGTCCATCCACCTAACTACAAATAACTCAATTTCGTTTCTTTTTATGGCTGAGTAATATTCCATTGTATATATGTGCCACAACTTCTTTATCCATTCATCTGTTGATAGACACTTAGGTTGCTTCCATGTCCTGGCTACTGTAAATAGTGCTATAGTGAATATTGTGGTACATGGCTCTTTTTGAATTATGGCTTTCTCAGGATATATGCCCAGTAGTGGGATTGCTGGGTCATATGGTAGTTCCATTTTTAGGTTTTTAAGGAAGCTCCATACTGTTCCCCATAGTGGCTGTATCAATTTACCTTCCCACCAACAGTGCAAGAGGCTTCCCCTTTCTCCACACCCTCTCCAGCATTGATTGTTTGTAGATTTTTTGATGATGGCCATTCTGACTGGTGTGAGGTGATACCTCACTGTACTTTTGATTTGCATTTCTCTAATGATTAGTGATGTTGAGCATCCTTTCATGTGTTTGTTGGCGATCTGTATATCTTCTTTGGAGAAATGTTTATTTAGATCTTCTGCCCATTTTTGGATTGGGTTGTCTGTTTTCTGATATTGAGCTGCATGAGCTGCTTGTATATTTGGGAGATTAATCCTTCGGCAGTTGCTTCATTTGCAAATATTTTCTCCTATTCTGAGGGTTGTCTTTTCGTCTGGTTTATGGTTTCCTTTGCTGTGCAAAAGCTTTGAAGTTTCATTAGGTCCCATTTGTTTATTTTTGTTTTTATTTCCATTTCTCTAGGAGGTGGGTCAAAAAGGATCTTGCTGTGACTTATGTCATAGAGTGTTCTGCCTATGTTTTCCTCTAAGAGTTTTATGGTATCTGGCCTCACATTTAGGTCTTTAATCCATTTTGAGTTTCTTTTTGTGTATGGTGTTAGGGAGTGTTCTAATTTCATTCTTTTACATGTAGCTGTCCAGTTTTCCCAGCACCACTTATTGAAGGGGCTGTCTTTTCTCCATTGTATATTCTTGCTTCCTTTATCAAAGACAAGGTGACCGTATGTGCGTGAGTTTATCTCTGTGCTTTCTATCCTCTTCCATTGCTATATATTTCTGTTTCTGTGCCAGTATCATACTCTTGTGATTACTATAACTTTGCAGTATAGTCTGAAGTCTGGGAGCCTGATTCCTCCAGCTCCGTTTTTCTTTTTCAAGATTTCTTTGGCTTTTCAGGGTCTTTTGTGTTTCCATACAAATTACGGAATTTTTAGTTCTAGTTCTGTGAAAAATGCCATTGGTAGTTTGATGGGGATTGCATTGAATCTGTAGATTGCTTTGGGTACTATAGTCATTTTCACAATGTTGATTCTTCCCATCCAAGAACATGGTATATCTCTCCATCTATTTGTATCATCTTTAATTTCTTTCATCAGTGTCATAGTTTTCTGCATGACAGGTCTTTTGTCTCCTTAGGTAGGTTGATTCCTAGCTATTTTATTCTTTTTGTTGCCGTGTAAATGGGAGTGTTTCCTTAATTTTTCTTTCAGGGTTTTCATCATTAGTGTATACAATGCAAGATATTTCTGTGCATTAATTTTGTATCCTGCTACTTTACCAAATACATTGATTAGCTCTAGTAGTTTTTGGGTTGCATCTTTAGGATTATCTGTGTATGGTATCATGTCCTCTGTAAACAGTGACAGCTTGACTTCTTCTTTTCTGATTAGGATTCCTTTCATTTCTTTTTCTTCTCTGATTGCTGTGGCTAAAACTTCCAAAACTATGCTGAATAATAGTGGTGAGGGTGGGAAACTTTGTCTTGTTCCTGATCTTAGGGAAATGGTTTCAGTTTTTCACCACTGAGAACGATGTTGCCTGTGGGTTTGTCATATATGGCCTTTATTATGTTGATGTAAGTTCCTCTATGCCTACTTTTTGGAGGGTTTTTATCATAAATAGGTGTTGAATTTTGTCAAAAGCTTTTTCTGCATCTATTGAGATGATCATATGGTTTTTCTCCTTCAATTTTTTAATATGGTGTATGACGTTGATTGATTTGCGTATATTGAAGAATGCTTACATTCCTGAGATAAACCCCACTTGATCATGGTGTATGATCCTATTAAAGTGCTGTTGGATTCTGTTTGCTAGTATTTTGTTGAGGTTATTTGCATCTATGTTCATCAGTGATATCAGCCTCTAGTTTTCTCTTTTGTGACATTTTTGCCTGGTTTTGGTATCAGGGTGATGGTGGCCTTGTAAAATGAGTTGGGAGTGTTCCTCCCTCTGCTATATTTTGGAACCCTTTGAGAAGGATAAGTGTGAGCTCTTTTCTAAATGTTTGATAGAATTTGCTTGTGAAGCCATCTGGTTATGGGCTTCTGTTTGTTGGAAGATTCTTAATCACAGTTTCAATGTCAGTGCTTGTGATTGGTCTGTTTACATTTTGTATTTCTTCCTGGTTCAGTCTCAGTAGGCTGTGCTTTTCTAAGAATTTGTTCATTTCTTCCAGGTTGTCCATTTTATTGGCATATATTTGCTTGTAGTAATCTCTCATGATGCTTTGTATTTCTTCAGTGTCTTACTTCTCATTCTTCATTTCTAATTCTGTGGATTTGAGTCTTTTCCCTTTTTTTCTTCATGAGTCTGGCTAACGGTTTATCAATTTTGTTTATCTTCTCAAAGAACCAGCTTTTAGTTTTATTGATCTTTGCTATTGTGTCCTTCATTTCTTTTCATTTATTTCTGATCTGATCTTTATGATTTCTTTCCTTCTCCTAACTTTGTTTTTTTTTTGTTGTTGTTGTTCTTCTTTCTCTAATTGCTTTAGGTGTAACATTAGGTTGTTTATTTGAGATGTTTCTTGTTTCTTGAGGTATGACTGTATTGCTATAAATGTCCCTCTTAGAAATGCTTTTGCTGCATCCCATAGGTTTTGGGTCATCGTGTTTTCATTGTCATTTGTTTCTAGGTATTTTTTGATTTCCTCTTTGATTTCTTCAGTGGTTTCTTGGTTATTTAGTAATGTATTGTTTAGCCTCCATGTGTTTATATGTTTTACAGTTTTTTTCCTGTAATTGATATCTAGTCTTATAGCATTGTGGTCAGAAAAGATACTTGATATGATTTTAATTTTCTTAAATTTACCAAGGCTTGATTTGTGACCCAAGATATTATCTATCCTGGAGAATGTTCCATGAGCACTTTAGCAGAAATTGTATTCTGTTGTTTTTGGATGGCATGTCCTATAGATATCAATTAAGTCCATCTTGTTCAATGTGTCATTTTAAGCTTGTGTTTCCTTACTTTTTTCATTTTGGATGATCTGTCCATTGGTGAAACTGGGGTGTTAAAGTCCCCTAATATATTGTGTTACTGTCGATTTCCCCTTTTATGGCTGTTAGCATTTGCCTTATGTATTGAGGTGCTCCTATGTTGGGTGCATAAATGTTTGCAATTGTTATACCTTCTTCTTGGATTGATCCCTTGATCCTTATGTAGTGTCCTTCTTTGTCACTTTATTTAAAGGCTTTATTTTAAAGTCTATATTGTCTGATATGAGAATTGCTACTCCAGCTTTCTTCTGATTTCCATTTGCATGGAATATCTTTTTCCACCTCCTCACTTTCACTCTGTATGTGTCCCTAGGTCTGAAATGGATGTCTTGTAGACAGCATATATACAGGTCTTATTTTTGTTTCTATTCAGCCAGTCTATGTCTTTTGGTTGGAACATTTAATCCATTTACATTTAAGGTAATTATCAATATGTATGTTCCTATTACCATTTTCTTAATTTTTCTGGGTTTGTTATTGTAGGTCTTTTCCTTCTCTTGTGTTTCCTGCCTAGAGAACTGTCTTTAGCTTTTGTTGTAAAGCTGGTTTGGTAGTGCTGAATTCTCTTAGCTTTTGCTTGTCTGTAAAGATTTTAATTTCTCTGTCGAATCTAAATGAGATCCTTGCTGGGTAGAATAATATTAGTTGTAGGTTTTTCCCTTTTATCAGTTTAAATATGTCCTGCCACTCCCTTCTTGCTTGCTGAGTTTCTGCTGATAGCTCAGCTGTTAACCTTATGGGGATTCCCTTGTATGTTATTTGTTGCTTTTCCCTTGCTGCTTTTAATATTTTTTCTTTGTATTTAGTTTTTGATAATTTTTTTTTTTTTTTGCAGTACACGGGCCTCTCACTGTTGTGGCCTCTCCCGTTGCGGAGCACAGGCTCTGGAGATGCAGGCTGAGCGGCCATGGCTCATGGGCCCAACCGCTCCGCAGCATGTGAGGTCTTCCCAGACCAGGGCACAAACCCATATCCCCTGCATTGGCAGGTGGACTCTCAACCACTGTGCCACCAGGGAAGCCCCCAGTTTTTGATAATTTGATTCATATGTGTCTTGGTGTGTTTCTCCTTGGATTTATCCTGTATGGGACTCTCTGTGCTTCCTGGACTTGATTGACTATTTCCTTTCCTAAATTAGGGAAGTTTTCAAATATAATCTCTTCAAATATTTTCTCAGTCCCTTTCTTTTTCTCTTCATCTTCTGGGACCCCTATAATTTGAATGCTGGTGCATTTAATGTTGTCTCAGAGGTCTCTGAGACTGTCCTCAATTCTTTTCATTCTTTTTTCTTTATCCTACCCCCTAGCAGTTATTTCCAACATTTTATCTTCCAGCTCATTTATCCATTCTTCTGCCTCAGTTATTCTGCTATTAATTCCTTCTAGAGAATTTTTATTTTCATTTATTGTGTTGTTCATCACTGTTTGTTTGGTCTTTAGTTCTTCTAGGTCCTTGTTAAACTTTTCTTGTATTTTCTCCATTCTATTTCCAAGATTTTGGATCATCTTTACTATCATTACTTTGAATTCTTTTTCAGGTAGACTGTCTATTTCCTCTTCATTTGTTTGGTCTGGTGGGTTTTTACTTTGCTCCTTCATCTGCTGAGTATTTCTTTGTCTTCTCATTTTGCTTAACTTACTGTGTTTGGGGTCTCCTTTTTGCAGGTTGCAGGTTCGTAGTTCCCATTGTTTTTGGTGTCTGCCCCCAGTGGGTAAGGTTGGTTCAGTGGGTTGTGCAGGCTTCCTGGTGGAGGAGACTAGTGCCTGTGTTCTGGAGGATGAGGCTGGTTCTCATCTTTCTGGTGGGCAAGACTGCATCTGGTGGTGTGTTTTGGGGTGTCTGTGAACTTTTTATGATTTTAGGCAGCCTCTCTGCTAATGGGTGGGGTTGTGTTCCTGTCTTGCTAGTTGTTTGGCATGGGCTGTCCAGCACTGGAGCTTGCTGGTCATTGAATGGAGCTGTGTCTTAGCATTGAGATGGAGATCTCTTGGAGAGCTCTTGCCAATTGATAATACGTGGGGCTGGGAAGTCTCTGGTGGTACAGTGTCCTGAATTCAGCTCTCCCACCTCAGAGGCTCAGGCCTGACACCCAGCCGGAGCACCAAGACCCTGTCAGCCACTGGGCTATCGGAGGCCTGTGCAGTGGAAGTTGCGGACCCATCTTCAGGGCCGGCTGAGGGCTCCGGGTCAGAAGGGAACTGCTGAAAAGGCACAGAGGGTGCCTGCTGCCTTCAGACCTGTCCCGACCTCAGGTTAGGTAGCGGTAAACCCAGGAGCTGTAGCAGGACCTTCTCGGCATTAGCCAGCTCTTCCTTCACGACCTCCTCAGCATCTTCACAGTATTCTTGTATCTTTGAAAGAAGATGTTAATGGCAAATATCTAGAGGTGGATAGTGATGATGGTGGCACAATGTGAATGTGCTTGATGTCACTGAATAGGCAGTGAAAAGTAGTTTAAATAGTAAATTTTGTGATGGATATTTTACCACAATAATTTTTAAAAGTAGTTGTTGGCTTCCTTATATTTATACTCACATGTAAACAAGAAATATCTATCTAAGTCTACAGGAATGAGCACTGAAATATAGTCATCTGTTATTTTGCCATTTATTCTAAAGAATGTAGTTCAAGAGTCTCCACCTATCAGAGGTATGAATAGTTAACAGTCTGGCTGGATGGGCGATTTTTTTCTTTATAATTATCAATTTTTTTTCTCAAGTTTATAATTATCCTTATTAAATATTTCTCAGAAATTTAATATGTTAATAAATCTGTTTACTTCCAACATATATTCTAATCTTAGGGGCTGGACTATAAACGGAGACAGAAAAACTGAGTTTGCTTTGCCTCGTAGGAGTTATTGGTATTTTTAAACAGGGATGTATACCTATCCTTTTTAAAGCAACATAACTTTTAAATTACAAATATGTAAATAAGGGTGGATTGGAAAAGTGAGGTCCTTTCTGAATCTACTTCTCTAAAATTGTCTTGAATCATCACTGGCCAAACCTGAAAACTAGAACAGTTCTTCAATTGTAGATGATCTTCCTGAAAACACAAATCATATCTTACAATGTCTGTTTTTGATATGCATGAAATAAAGTTGCTGTGACAGCATGGTATAGTGGTTCAAATCTCTGTTCCACAACTTATTATTTATGACCCTGAGTAACTGTTTAACCCCTCTGTGTCTCTGTTTCTTCAATTGTAGTCAGGATAATAGTATTAATTAGTTCATTAGTTTGGGAGGAGATTAAAAGAGCTGAACCTCTCTTAGAACAATGTCAGACACGTCATTAGCTCTTATAAATGTTATTTTTCACCATTACTCTTAGCTCCAGTGTGAAAAACTCTATTAGAAATGAATGATATTGCATTTAGGTTATAACTGTGTTTATTATGCTCAAAATGAATTCAGATAATTGAATTACAGAATTTGACTGTTACACTGATCAAATAAACAAAGAGTCGCCAAATTTTTGCTTGGCTAATTGATATGCATGTAATTACTAAGGAGTTAAAAGAATACTTAACTGCATCTTATTTCAGGATGTGTGCTTCTCCTAATACTCTGTTACAGTTTTGCATCCTCAGTACAGTGAGATCAAGAGTAACTTCTGAAAGTTCAAATTTTACAAACACTCCTATTTTCTCGCTGTTCCTCCCCACTAAATTATCTCTGACAAAGCTGCTGTCTCTGGCTGTGGCAAGTTGCAATTAGCAACAATTAATTAACCTTACCGAAAATCGGTATGAAGCTGATTTAAGCTCCTTTTTTTTCCTTTATTTTTTCTTTGTGTCTATAAAGCTTAGGGTTTGAGAAGACGTTCAGTCAGTAGGGATTTCTTTTTCTTTTAATACACCCCCACAAATCCAATGGATGTTTTACATAAGATTTATTTTCCCTATACTTTCATAAAGCTTTGAAAAAATAATACTTATCATTTCTCCGTTTGCTGATTTGGATGCTTTATTTAATTTATGTATATGATTATTTTACTGTTAGTGTGTGATTAGCACTACCATTATTTCAGGCAAAGTAAATATAATACCTTTCTTTTAGAAAAGGTAACACTCTTCTAATCTTAATAAACAGAGAAAATGATCTGCATGCAAAGCCATGATTTCAGAGTTAATCAAATATGTATGTTACGTAACTGGCCTATGCACAGGAATTACTATTAGCTTTCATTCCTTAACTTTTTTATTGCTTTGCTGATCATCTGCCCCAGAGTAAATCAGTTAAATGTCACTGATCAATTATTCCTATATCTAAAACAAGCTTTAAGGATATAAAATCAATATCCCTTTCTGGAAATCAAGTTACCCTGCCTCTGAAATTTAACTATACAAAATAAGGATCTGATCGAAAATATTAATTCTGTCAAATTCTAGAGTTACAAGGGAAGATAGCTATTCAAATGTAACATAAATTAACAAAAATCAAAACTGACCATATTGAACTAAGAAGTTCTGCTCTGCTTGTTAATGCATTATTGGTTCCTTGTGCGCTTCACTTATTCTCTTTATTAAATCACTGAGGACCCTGGCTGTGGAATAGATGAAAGCAATAATTGGCAACTTATATTTAGCAGAGACTTCTAGTTCATAAAATGTTAAAATCCCTACATTATAAAAAACAGGGTCGGGCTTCCCTGGTGGTGCAGTGGTTGAGAGTCCGCCTGCCGATGCAGGGGACACGGGTTCGTGGCCCGTTCCGGGAAGATCCCACATGCCGCGGAGCGGCTGGGCCCGTGAGCCATGGCCGCTGAGCCTGCGCGTCCGGAGCCTGTGCTCCGTGATGGGAGAGGCCACAACAATGAGAGGCCCGCGTACCGAAAAAAAAAAAAACAAACAAACCTGGGTCTATTTACTTTACTTATGAGTAATATTTATTAAGCATCCTTAAGTGCATTATCCTGTGGTGATACTTGAGTTTGTCAAAATGGCCAAAGTAATTCTTTAGATGTATGTAACTGGCCTTGGGTTATGTTTCCATCTTGTCACAGACTTCTTATGTGCCCAGATAAATCACTTCATCTTTTGCAGTAAGAGTTCCTTTTCTTCAAAATTGCCTTCAATTATCTCCCAGGAAGACTCTCCTAGTCTTATGTGTGGATAGATCCAGTAGTGTCTGCAATGGATTCTAACATTCCTCAACTGGTGTTCCATGGTTATAGCAGCCCACTGTCCCTTGACAATGAAATCATATATAATTTCACCTAGCTATATTAAGATAAGACAAACACTTAAAATTACTCAATCACTAAAAGGCTCTCTTACATTCTGAGACTCTCCTCATTTCCCTCTAGTTTGTTCTCTCACTTTGGGGCATTTTATTGTAACATTATTAATATAAAAGCTCTATAATTATCCAGCATTAATAAGTGCATACTGAATGCATATTTCTATTAGAATCCTTATATGGATATGTATAAAAATCATGTATGCATATTTCTATTAGAATCCTTACATGGATATGTATAAAAATCAATGTGTTAAGAATTTTACCCATTAGCAGTCATTATGCTTTAATACCTATCTTAACTAATTTTCTTCAAAATGATAAATTTTCAGGATAATGATATGCAAAACTTGTTTATCCATTTCATTATATCTAAGCATCTTGCAAAATTCCCCTTCTTTCTAAACATCCTTCTGAACATTCTCTACATTTAGTTTAAAAAAAATTACCTAGCTCTTTCATTTTATATCAGTTTTGCTACCATTGGCCATGTAATGACTAATTTACAAATGGTAATGATTTGCATCATAGATATTAGTTTAGTAATTTTTTTGTTACAAAGGCAACAACTTTACTCATAATTCTTACTTTAATAACTCCATGTTTTTCTCCTTTGATGACTTAGAAAGTTGGAGTCATGAAATAATTCAGTATCACAGAAAGAAGAAAGTCAAGTTCACCATTCGCAATAAAACAAAACAAAATCAAATACTGAAATCACTAAGGTACAGATTTTTGAGGAAAATTTACGTTTGATATATAAATATATGCCAGTTTCTGTATTTCACATTCTTTTAAGTTATTTGATCTTCATCCAGCAATTACATTACTTTTAGTAGATACACCTCAGTAATAATCAATATATAGATCATAACACATTTTATCTTCTTTAGATTTATGAATGGAATTAAATCTATTGATTAGATGCTTACAATTTCCGTTACAGGCTGAAATTCTATCATTCTTTAAAAACTGTGTTTATTCCGCTTTTCCAATCACCAAAGATTTCAATTTCAATAAGTTTTCAAGTTTTATTCTAAAATATAGATGCCATCAGACATTCTTTTATTCGCGGAAGTGAAACAAATTTACCCAGCCAGTTTTTAGCAATAAAAAAGCTGCATAAAGTTTATAATCATGTAAATTAAACATATAGTCTACATGTAAAGAAGCAATAAACTGGCCAGAAATTAAAGTACTATGAAAAAGAGTGTATATTTTATATAAACTAAATAATACCTAAGACTTTAATATATAAATATATCAATTAAACATGGATTGTATACATACAATCATGCATACTTCTATGCATTGAAGGTAATTCAGTTCCTTACGATTTAAAATTTTAATCCACAGCAGTCAACTTCTCTCAAATTGAACATTAAATTTTACTTGCTAGGGCTTCCCTGGTGGCACAGTAGATAAGAATCTGCCTGCCAATGCAGGGGACACAGGTTTGATCCCTGGTCCGGGCAGATCCCACATGCCGTGGAGCAACTAAGCCCACGTGCCACAACTACTGAGCCCACGTGCCACAACTACTGAAGCCTGCATTCCTAGAGCCTGTGCTCCACAACAAGAGAAGCCACTGCAATGAGAGGCCCACGCTCCACAACCAAGAGTAGCCCCCACTCGCTGCAACTAGAGAAAGTCCTTGTGCAGCAACGAAGACCCAACGCAGCCAAAATAAAATAAATAAATAAATGAAAAAAATTTTTTAACTATAAAAAAAATTTTACTTGCCAGTTTATTACTTGCTGCAACAATCCTCATTTTTGACACATAGGAATTGACCAGTCTTGTTTATCAGGAAAACAGCTACCTTAGTGCTTAAACGCACTAAGCTGACTCAGAGGCTACTTTTGTACTCCTACACAGGCAGATCTAGGATATTCCAAACAATACTAGGGGTTATATGTTTACGGTTAAGGCAACAACAATTAAGCCAACAAATTAAAAAGCAAGGCCTTTTAAAATGCATACATTTCAAAAATGAAGTGTGATGTATATGTGATATACACATAGTTTAATATTTTTAAGTAGCTTCCTGTCTGTTGTACTTAATTGGCTGTCATTCTGTTAGACTCATATAACACTTTACTAAAATATCCATTTAATAACAGCACATTTAAGATCGAGATAGGTGGTGATTTTCTATAATCAGTGTAACTGTTCTTAGGTCTAAGTGAGTCAATACGATCTTTCAAAGCTACCCTTCCAATGACACTTGCAATGGCAGATGTAGTGGTCCTTTGGGTATCTGGCACATTGGTCCCTACTTATCTTTCATTTCAGCATTTTAGTTTTCAGGGTGAATGCTCTAAATGTTTCATGACATCACTATGAAGGCTACAGATTATTTGTTCATTTGTGTTTGATTACTCTAGGGACGTTAACTTCATCTTCCATTTAACACTCAAGTTACAAATGGAATCTTTTACTCTCATATTGTGTTTAGGCCTCTTGCTCATTATTTGTAACACAACATTTTTCTCTAACCTTTCCCAATTGACCACAATTTAAAAAACCCAAAATGTACCTGGTGTTTTAATGAAAAAAATCTCTAAAATTCTTTAACATCTATTATGCCATTCACACTTATGGCCAGAATACTGTGGCCACCATTAAAGTAGAAAAAGCAATGTCCAGTTATTATCAATAATTGGCAAAAATCCTATTCCCTGTGCCAAACCTTTTATAAGAGATTAAAATCTCCTTAATGAAGGAAGGAAACTGTTTTTGCAGGTCAAAAACAGTTCAATATAAGCAAGTTGGAACATTTCAACCTAATACACACACATGCATTTTATATATATATATATATATATATATACATATATATCCACATATAAATATATATATCCACATATATATAAATATATATATATATCCACATATATACTATACAACCACTATACTTAAAATATAAAATCACCCTATTTATTTATTGAGTTAGAGACACATGCTCAGCAGTCCATATATATCACCTTTAATCATTTATCTCAATAAATATTCTTCTCCTGTTTTAGAACTGAGGAAACAGACCGAGAATGCTAATGTTACTTGGCCGAACTCAGGTAGGAAGAATCAGAGGGAAGATTCAAACTCAGACTGAGTGCAAAGCCTCTGACCTTCTACCTCACCATGCTTCTCTGTATCTATTAGTCATTCAACAACCTCTGTCTATTGTTTGATTTTTAATACTGCTCACCCCAAACTTCAGGGATCATTTCTAGGGAAATTAAGAAAAACTCTATTGCACATGCAATGGAAGAGTAACACTGTATATTTTTGTCGTTATTTTAAAAAGCTATACTTAGAAAAAGATGAATAAAAGTAAATTTTTACTTAACATTTCTGTGATCTGATGTTTTAGTTTGTTAAAGAGGAAAATACAAAAAAGAAAGGAAAGAAACACTATGATCACAAAGCGTCTGAGGAACTCCACATACGCATTTGTAGCATTATGGTCATGGATCTTCCTCATTGAAAACTTGCATGCTGCCTGACTTGGGGAATTAATGTTGCCTGTGGAATGTTGACTTAATTGGGTTGAAGCTATTAATCCACTCTGTCTCCTGCTAATGGTGCCAGAGGATTCTGGCATGATGTTTTACCTATACCCACTTTTTCTTCTTTTTCCTCCAGTCCATATTATGAAATGACTAAAGTCAGTGCGCAGGGCATTACACTTCTCAGAAAACTATCAAAGTAGTTTCAGCTGCTAAGAAGAGTTTTGCTGACAACTTCCTAAATAATTTTTTTAGTTTCAGCAAGCACTAATGCTGAGATTGAGTTTTACTTGGCTAGCACTGTTAGATGGCTAAATATTCCAGATACATTAAACATTTATTTTAAAAATACTTTTAATTTAATTTATATTTTAATCATTTTATTGTAATAAAATTCACATTAAAAATATATATGATACACTTTATATATATATATATATATATATATATATATATATATATATCTGTTGGTATCCTATCAGAAAAACAGAACCTGACAGAATTTCCAGCAGAAAGAATTTCCTTAGGGATTTGGTTACAAAGATGTTCAAAAGGCTTAAAGAATAAAAAGAAGAAATGGAGGGGGGCTGAGGTGGAAAGAGTAAAACAAGGATTGGTTACCTAAAGACTAGGAATCTGCTACTGCTCCAGGCCAGGAGCCAGTATTTGCTGAACTGCTAGAGTTATAAGAGCTCCACTGCCTTGTAGCAACTAGGAACGCGTGGTGGTCTCCGAGTAGGAATCCAGGAGCCCATGTTCCCTCCAAGTGTGCAGAAACCACCTTGAAACTGCTTGAGGTCTACAACGACCTCCCATGGCTCTTTATTTTCTGCTGCAGGAGGCTCCACCAGGAGTAGAAAAAAAAAAGATTTCTTCTTCCTTCCCTCTTCCAATCTCTCAACAGTGGCTCTAACTGGCAGTGCCCTTTGGGAAGCTAGAAAAAGTGGCCTGGGGAATATAGTAGTTGCCAGCTTCTAAGAGAAACATGGAGCTGAGAGGCAAAGAATCGACTCCGCAGAATTTACTGTATTTTATCTTATAATTCTATTTTATTCTTACCATTGATTCATTGAGATGATATCGGCAAAGCGCCTTTGGCAGGGTTTTGTCATTATACAGATACACAAGAAATGTCAGTACCACAGGTGAAGGTCTTTCTGAAATCAATTTATACCTCTTGCCTTCTGGAACAAAGGAGACTGAATATAATTTAACTTTTTCTTGATGACTCAAGGTTAACTTCATAACACCAATGTTTAGACTGGAACCATTGCCTTCAATGACTTTTGAGGTGCAGAGTGATGTTTGTTCCAATACTGATGACTTCACACCGCTATCATTTTAAGGTCCATTTTCTGTTTTTCATTTTCTTTGTCTTACTAATAAGCAATCAACAATAATTTCGTGCAGTTGTCAGTGTAGACCCATTTAGTAATATCCTTACTACTCAATTTTTTACAATGATTTGTTGTATGTCAGGAACAAAGATAACCAAAATTTTCTAAAATCAGGTTTTACAAAGAGGTAATCTAAATGAAACTTTGAGTGGCTGCCTGTAAGCGTTTTCCTCATGAGAAAAGTACATGAGGGCACCTGCTCAGAAGACCATTTTTGTCTACTTTATGTTTTCCTCTATTTTTCCGGAGTTGTGGTCATTTGCTGAGTACCCTCCAGGTAGTTGAGATGTTAATGTAATATTGGCTAGCTAGCAAAAAACAGGCTAATTTTGTGAATGGCCTGAGATGTATTCTGGATGATTCATCTCATAATAAAAATTATTGCATAATTGAGAGAAATAAATCCTTTCTCTTTATGAACAAAATCATGGCCTCTTTTGCAAATTTGCAAAAGTCTATTGTGCTTTGTGGATCATAAAAAGAAGCTTATAGAATCAGGGAATCACACAAATATTGTTATGCCTTGTGTCTAGATAAAATATATAATATATATGTATATATGTGCATGTATGTATGTATACATATATAAAATGTATATATATATATATATATATATATATACTATATATATATCATATGTTTTGTGTATTGGAAGGAGAATGGGGAGCATCAGACACTGAACAGAGAAATGTTGGGAAGAAAATACTTTTCTTTTTTTAACATCTTTATTGGAGTATAACTGCTTTACAATGGTGTGTTAGTTTCTAAGAAAATATTTTAATGGCCATAAATCTAATGATATCATCAAGAAAACCTTGACATGTCCCTCTATTGCCCTACGGTAGGACATTATGACCTAGTAAATGTAATTGTCCACAAATAAAAGTAACATATCACTTTTATCTCTTGTTTCTATAATTCTTTCAGCTTTACATTTTGGATCTTCTTGTATTTACTCTCTTATTCCTAGTACTTAAAATAATTAGCCCCACGCATAATGATTGAGATTAAGCTGACATCTCAAAGTTGCCTTAATCATGCTCTTACCTCTGAGTGGTATGGTGCTGAAGGGCATTATTGTACAGAGACTGCACTGAGGCAGAGTCACATGGGCCAGAATAACAGAGCTAATTAGTGACAGACTTGGGAAAAAACCCAAGTCTCTAGGAAACTATATGTTTGAAAATCCTTGCAATTTTATAACTGGGAGAAGCATAGAAAACAATAATTTATATACTAATGATACTTAATTAGTTTTCTATCACTGTTGTAAAAAACTGTCACAAACATAGTGGCTTGAAACAACACAAATATATTCCCTTATAGTTCGCTGGGTCAGAAGTCTGTCTTGATTTTGGTCACTTGGCCAAAATCAAGGTGTCTGAAGGGCTAGTTCCCCTGGAGGGTTTAGGGGAAAATCTGTTTCTTTGCCTTCCTCAACTTGTACATGTGGCCCACTTGTTCCCTCCTGACCACCATCTTCCATCTTCAAAGCCATGAAGAGCTAGTCAAGTCTCCACTTAGTATCACTCCCACCTCCCCACCAGTCATTGACTCTGACACTTCTGTCTCTATTCTGTTTTTAGGGACTGACTACCTTGGGCCCACCTGGAAAATTCAGGGTCCTCTCCCTATTGTAAAGTTAGCTGACTGACAAACTGAATTCCATCTGCCATCTTAATGTCCCTTTGCTTTTTAACTGATATATTCATAGGTTTCTGGGATTAGAACATGGACATTCTGGGGAGACCATTATTCTACCTGCCATAGTCAGTAGAGATAATAACACATATAAATCCTCCCATAGCTTTGTTTGCTTGTCATAAAAATCCTATCAGGAAGGAAGTATTAGCTTCATTTTGTAGGAGAGGAAATAATACCCTATGGGCTTTGAGCTTTTATTGGAGGAAATTTTTAGAAATTATAAAGCCTTGGAATTATTAAAGCTTTTACTCTGTAGAAAATAATCAATTGAAATTAAAATGAAACACTATTATTTTCTTTGGGGGGATCCATAAAAATGCTTAAGGCGTGGGTTTAAATATCTTCAGTTTTTTTGGAAAAGAGGAAAGAAAAATGATACTAACAATCTTAGATCCATTAAGAAGTTACAGATGAGTATTACTTTAAAATAGCTTTATTTCCTGTCTCTAATCTCTAAGATCTAAATGTAGATACATGATATAGTCATGAATGAATGAGTCAACATTGGCACTTATTTATGATTAGTTTATGTAACAATTTCATCCATAAACTGTCTTCCTAGGTATCCGCAAACATCACTGAACCTCTCCAAATCATTTTCACATCAGTAAAATAAGTTAATATTTTTTACCAATATCACAAAGCTAATACATGGGAGAGGAGAATTAAAATAGGGTCTATCTCAAACCAGGTCTGTGATTCATTATGCTTACCTTTCACCAGGAACAGTTTCAACTTTTACATGAATTCATTTAACCATCTGAAGACCACTTTATAGTAATTCTATTTTTATTTTACATTAAAGAAACTGAAGTACATAAAGGTTAAGCAACTAGTCCAAGATGACCCAAATATTAAGGGGGAAAATTAGAACTGGAGCTAAATTTGGTTTAGCTCCAAAGGTCACACTTTTAACTATATCTACTGTCTCTAGTAGATGCATCAGCCTAAATACAGTTCCATATCTTCAGTGTGCATTAGGGCTGTTGCCTGCTTGTTAGAAATTCTGTTCTTTAATTTAAAAGAAAAAGGCAATGTAGCAAATATTTATTGAGCATCAGAGTGTCAAACAGAGAGTTCTGCAAAGCGTGGGGAGAAGGCCAGCACACTGCTTTGCTTCACAGTCCCTGCTTAGTAATTATTTGTTAATTGATTAGTGAGCAGGCAACTCAATGGACTGATTGCAAAAACACCCTTGCAAATTCAAAGAAAGGTAAGGATACACTGCCATGCACACTAACAAAGACAAAAATGGTGAAATAAGTTCAGATTGTTTTTCTCTTGAATTACAGCAAAGTCCACTGGACACATTTTGCAAACTTTTCACCAGTATAGATGTATTAAACCTTGACACTTTGAGGAATACTTCTAAAATATACATTGACTACATTGACTTCATGCACTATTGATACATCCATAATCATGCTATGCTACCATTTAAATTTCACATCAACTTTGGATGAAAAGGATATAAATGCATTACAAACATACTCTCAAATTAGGAGTGTGAGCCCAATTTTATCAGGTTCTGACAGCTTAATATGCTGAAAATAGTGGGGTACATTTTCAAAGAAGCATGCTCTAATTTAGCCATGCAGCTTCATGTTTATTTTAATGGTAGTTGCACAATGAAATAACCACAAAACACCCTGAACACTTACCCAACTCTGTCTACCAAAGGAATGGGAACATTAATTGAACTAAAAAAGGGAAATAATTACTTAACCTTAGCCAAAAGGATGTTCTCCTTAATTTCTATGTTCTTATGCTTTAGTAAAAGATCACAAATAGGAACCAACATAAAAAGAATTTTTAAAAATTAATTGTTTGATTTTCTTAATCGTTTGGGGTTTGTTTTTGTAGGTCTTTTCCTTCTCTTGTGTTTCCTGCCTAGAGAAGTTCCTTTAGCATTTGTTGTAAAGCTGGTTTGGGGGTGCTGAATTCTCTTAACTTTTGCTTGTCTGTAAAAGTTTTAATTTGTCCCTCGAACCTGAATGAGCTAGGGGCAGGACAGGAATAAAGGACAGGAATAAAGACACAGGCAGGATAGGAAAAAAGGAGAATGGGCTTGAAGACACGGGGAGGGGGAAGGGTAAGCTGGGACGAAGTGAGAGAGTGGCATGGACATATATACACTACCAAACGTAAAACAGATAGCTAGTGGGAAGCTGCCGCATAGCACAGGGAGATCAGCTCCGTGCTTTGTGACCACCTAGAGGGGTGGGATAGGGAGGGTGGGAGGGAGACTCAAGAGGGAGGGGATATGGGGATATATGTATACGTATAGCTGATTCACTTTGTTTATACAGCAGAAACTAACACACCATTGTAAAGCAATTATACTCCATTAAGGATGTTAAAAAAAAAAAAGGCAGCCATAGACAGTATGTAATTGAATAAGTGTAGCTATATTGTAACACCACTTTATTTATGGACACTGAAATTTGAATGTCATAAAATTTTTATGTTTCACACACACACAAAAATTGATTGTATATTGCATGTGTCATGACTCAAAAAGTAGTGTATTTTAGGACATTAAGTAACCAGTATTGATCTATCAACCTATCAATTTTCTTTAACAATCAAAAATTCTAATTCATCATAACCATATTATTTCATTATCAAAAATCCAGTGGCACAAAACTGGGAGAGCTTAACCTCATCAGATGGCCTCTTTTCTCAAAACTATTAACATCATATCACAGACAAAATATGTTCATCTCACATTGGGTCTTCAAAATGGGTAGGACCACATCTCTAAATTAATGATTCATGAAATCATTTGCAGCTATTATCCTATAAGGATAAGTGCTGGTAGTTCTTTTATTTCACTGCTTGGTGTGATATCATCAATTTAAAGTCTACCTCATATGGGATAATTTATATATATCACATAATTCATTAAGACCTGTCAGGTTTTTAAAATTTGCATTACCATGTACAAGTGTCACAACATGAAACAACATTCAGGCAGGAATTCTCCGAAACTTCCTTTAACTACTTAAGCCCAGTTATGAGTCCTGTAAAAGCCAGGGTTTACACTGCTAAGAAAGAGTTCCATTTGGCCCCATAGCCTTGGTTGGCAAAGTCTAACTCTTTCAAAGGATGAGTACAACACACTGCAATGCTCAGAGCAAGCAGAAAAAAAGAGAGAGATGCATGGGCATCAGGGAACAGATGTTCTTCCAGCCACTCTTGTTTCAGGAGGCAGTGCAATCTCTCTGTCTGAATTTTATCTTGCCACTTAGAGAAATGATCATGTCTTTGTACTTTTCTTGCACTCTCTAATGAGGATGTGAACATGCTTACAGATTTTAATTCACAAGTCCTTACAACACTTTTCTTTTGAAAGCAAGTGATAAACATCTTTTAGTTAGTAAAAATTCAGATATCAAAGGCTATCATGCATATTTATGACAATAAAAATGCAAATAAGCTTAATCACTCTCTCTATAGACATCTAATAGGTCTTTGAAGGTCACTAGGCCTTGGACACTGGGAAGTATGAATCAATGTGATTCTTCAAAAATTTACTGAACACTTACAGTACGCAAGTTCCTCTACAAAGTGTTAGTATAAATTGTTTAATACAAATGCAGAATAGTGGTCAATATATATTCTAACCCTGTGCTTCTAGAAGCCAGACAGAATATAACTGGTTGATGCACACACTTATGCAAAAATCATGTAATTTAGAAGAAAAATAACTTGAAAAAATAATACAAGTAGTGAAGCAGCATGGTATGTTGCCAAAGAATCAGGTAACTGGTAATGCGCATAACTAGGCAATCCCAGTTCTGGCTCTAAATAACAATGTTAACTTGGGCAACAAGTTACTAATATTTTTCTGGGTCTCAGTCTGTTTATATTCTAAACATATCAGTATTACCAAATTTGAAATGCAATAAAATGACTTACTAGGTTATGGCTTTTGGCAAGTTACTCAGTCCACCAATCCTGAGTTTCCCACATATGGGGAAAATGGAGATAGTAATAATTGTCCCTATATCATCAGATTGCTGTGAGAACTAATTGAGTTATTTTATACAAAGGACCTGGTGCCTCGAGCTCCACCTGTAGCAATTATTTTTATTATTGCCATAGCTATCTGGGTGTTCCAAGAAACAGTAATTTTATTGAAGGAAGGTGTTTGGCATATAAATAGTTAAAGTAAATAAATAAAATTTTTTCAGCTTTACTGAGTTATACCTAACAAATAAAATTGAAAGATATTTAAAGTATGCATCATGATGATTTGATATACATTTACATAATGAAAGGATTTCCCCCTATCTAGTTCCATAATGTCACATATTTATCTTGTTTGTTAGTGAGAACATTTAAGTCCTACTCTCAGAATAAATTTATTTCTAAAGCTAAATAAAATAAACAGTTCTATATTCAAAAAAATTTGGAACGTGACACATTAAAAGTCGATTCGTTTCCTTTATGATATCCAACAGCTTGTAATAAGCTAAAATGCACTGTACATCTCCAAGAGGGAAATGTTACCCTACATTATTGGACTGCAGAAGCCTCATTTCAGAGAACAACTGGTAGGAAGAACTTTCTGCCAAAGACATTCTGGGAAATATTAAAAAAGATGATCTCTGAGCTAACTGGGGTTCATGATATTGATATCCAGGTGTGTTACATGTAATGCCTTTCAGAATATTGCTTCCTTTGCTCAAGTCTAGAATGAGTAGCAATGAAACAGGAGGCATGTATTTAGGGCAGTTGTAAGGAAGGCCCAGCCTCCAGCTCTAATTTCCATGCATCAATTTCCTAGGTGGCATTTAAGATTTGGGTGGGCAGGTTTTTTCAGGTTTGAATCTTCCTTTTCAGAACTTAGATTCCTTGCTGAGGAATTGAGACTTAACCCATGTGACTTTCCAGTGCTCAAGCTGAGGCCTGGAGTTGAGTTTGTGGATGGCCTTACCAAGCAGTCTTTTAAGCCACCATGGCTCTGTGATGCATAGTAGTAATCTGATCAATTATTGTGGTAATCAACAGTCAGTTTTTTCCCCTGGCTTTGCTTAATTTCTTAAAATATATCCTAATGAAACAGATACTTAGAATTACTTAGTGCTGATTATTTAATACTTTTAATACAGAGTCACAAGATTCACAAATTACTTGCTTAAACTCTTTACTACAAAAGAAGCCCTATCAGTGCTTCAAACAGGTAATTCCTTAAGTTGGTTCAACTTTTCTTCCCAAATAATAATTTGAACTTGTAGCTTTATACTTACTTCACAAAATAAATAATTCAGTAGCCATTGCAATATAACCCTCCTCATGTGTAGATTTTATCTTGCCTTTCTCATTTCACGATTTTATGCAAACAATGAGTTTTCTAATTCTGGCCAGGAATAACCATTCATATGTACAAGGCACTGTGGTCAGTGTATAACTATTCTATGAGTAGGTATTGTTATCTACATATTAAAAAATCAGGAAACTGAAGCTATTAAAAGTTGACCAAATTGATCAGAGGTTACTTGTCCCAGGCTATAGGTGCTTAAATTCATTGAATTCTTTCCAATAATACTATGTGATAGGTATTGTTATAGTCATTTACAGACAAGTGATTAAAATATAAAAAGTAAGTTACTGATCCACATTCACTTAGCTAACAAGTGCTGGGGTGAGAATTTGAACTCTGGCTATGTGATTCCAAAGGCCACACATCTAATTACTTGCCTATGCTGCATCTTTCTTCTTCCTTTTAGCTCTAATCAACAATACCCCAATGCTATGAAAACCAGTCAATCATTTACTTGCAAAACATAACAATAAAACGGAAAGTTCTTAAGGGTTCATTCCTTTTGTCCCCTCTGCACAATCATTAAGTGATCACCCTGGGTAAGATTTAATCGAAATGTGAAAGACTAGCTAAGGAGAAGCAGATTAAAACTGCCTTTCAGAAATGTGGATGCAATGGCAACAAAAAAACACACGTGGCAGAGCAATAAGATGTAAAGAAGGTATAATAGAAAAGTGAGGGTGGATCTACAATGGAACCCTGGCCAGATATACAGCCTAAAAATGACGAATGCAGGCTCTCACAGTCCAGCACTTTGCTAGCACTGGACATTCCTTAAGCTCTCATTTGCAGATGAAAAAATGGTGGCTTAATGAAAATAATCTGAGTATTTATGAACATGGGCTCCCAAACCACTGCTCTGGCACGTTTTATGTTGCTTTCACCTTTTAGAGCCTCATTTCTCTATGCTGGTAAATAAAGCCAATAGCATAAAAATCACCAGACTGTTACAAGGGCTCCATGAAATAATGGATGTGAAGTGATCAACGTGCTTTTTTGACATATAATAAGGGCTCATTTAATAATAGTTATTATTTTCCAAGATCATATGGCTTAGGTGTCAATAAGAAGATTCAAAATTTACGCTCTTCAGAGAGGTTGGAGACAGGAATTTATAGGAACTGGGAAGGAGTTGGGAAGGAATTTATAGGTATCAAAAATTGAGACAAATGCCATAGAACTGGAAGAAATATGGTAAAAAAGAAGCAAGTGACTAAAGAAGTATGGGGACTAGGGGAAAGGATTAATCAGAGAGTTCTATGATTTTAATTCTAGAGTGACTTAGGATATAAAATGGCCATTGTTATGAGAAATGTGACAAGGCTAAAGCAGAGGAGAAGAAGGTTGACATGGAATGACTGGAGAAAAAAATATATGGTTTTTCTATATATATACTATACTATACTATAAATATACTATACATTTAGTGCAGACTACGAAGTTCAGTGATTTATAATTAGCTGTAGAAGGACATGATGCTGTAAGAGGAATTAGCACAATTTTGTTTTCAAATAATATGGGAAACTAACAAATACCTGCTCATGGAGCATTGACTAGTAACAGTTTCATAACATTCTGGGCATTTTTCAGGAGGAGAAAATCAGGTTATTAAATGGCAGACAGTTTTCTTTGAAGCGCTATGGATTGTGTCCTATTACCAGTGGATACTTTCAAGTTATCCTGTTTTTATTGGCAGTATACATAGTATATGAATGAGTCAGGAGGCACCTGGTTTTCAAATGAACTGCTCCCCTTATTTTACAATGTTTAATGTAGGCCGAGTTACTCTGCAGAGTCACTACTAATTATTTCATTCATGGAGCACTGAATGAAAGAAAACGATGAATAAATGTGAACCTCAGGATTACTGATTAAGTTATGATGACTATAATGTTATAATTCATTTTTATAAAGGACTTTATTAAAAATAATTTATCAAATTTGCAAACCCATTTTAATATGTGAAGCCTAATTTTATTTCTATAGTTATCCACCTTTCTCAGTCTGGTGTTGGCAATCACTTGACAAGAATACATCCCAAATTCAAGTCACTAGAGCAGAAAAGACACTCGGATTTGGAGAGGAGCTATCTCCTATTATTTTTTCCCTTTCTTTTCCTCTCACGGAAAGAATGACATGTTTATAGTATTGTAATAAATAAGAGTTTGCTCGAATAAATGAGTAGAAAACACAGAAACAGAACAAATGCCTAAAATTGGCAATGATGAAACTACCTTCTGAGAGTTGGGGAGAAATGTTCATTGTAAAAATTGTTTGGAGTATTTATTTATTTCCCTTCCTCTTTACCCTCCTTTCTAAATACTTCCATCAACAATCAAAGAAAAAATGAGTGAGGGTATCAGTCAAGAATAAATTCCATTGTTAGGAAAAAAATCATAGATTTAATCCTTGCATTTCATGAATTTCTGGCTGCATATAAAGCAAGACTACTTTTATTTTTGCTATGTCATTTGTAATCCAATAAAATTTTTCAATTAACATTAATCTTTACACTAATTACAAATATGCAATAGAATGGTTAATCAAAACATTCTGGAAAACAATATTCAACCATTCAATCTTTTTTTTTTTTTAATAAATTTATTTATTTATTTTTGGCTGTGTTGGGTCTTCGTTGCTACATGCGGGCTTTCTCTAGCTGTGGCGAAGGGGGGCTACTCTTCGTTGCGGTACGCGGGCTTCTCAGTGCGGTGGCTTCTCTTGTTGCGGAGCACGGGCTCTAGGCGTGCGGGCTTCAGTAGTTGTGGCACGCGGTCTCAGTAGTCATGGCTTGCAGGCTCCAGAGCGCAGGCTCAGTAGTTGTGGCTCATGGGTTTAGTTGCTCCGCGGCATGTGGGATCTTCCCGGACCAGGGCTCTAACCCGTGTCCCCTGCATTGGCAGGCGGATTCTTAACCACTGTGCCACCAGGTAAGTCCCAACCATTCAATCTTTAAAAAACGTGTAACTAGTAGTTTGTTATACTTCTGGCAAGCTAACTAAAGATTGGCTTCTTGTATATTAGGCTGTTATAAAGCTAACAGCACACTAAAAATCTTCTCTTCATGTACAAATTAATTGCATTCATATGCAATGCACATGCATTACTTTGCATTTCGGTGCTTTTAGAAGTTTATATAGAGTTGATGCACCGTCTCCTTTGATTCATTCACAGCTCTGATGATCGATTATCCATTCTGAAACTGGTATGAACTGGAAGGCTGGGAAGGCTGGGAAGGCTGGAGTCCCTGTCAGCCAACTGCCATCAACGTGCAGTAATTTGGCAGAAAGCTAAAATGTTCAGTTAAATTATAGTTTCTATGATAGCTTGAAAGTTTTTTAAGAGGGTTAGTTTTTTGTTTTTGTTTTTTTTTTTTTTTAATTTCCTGTTTAAAAACTAAGAAAGACTGGACCCTTTGTTGTATACTGGTATGCTTTCCAAGGGAAACTACTGGTCTTCCTGCAGTGTTGATGTTTTTGATTGGGTTTTAAAGCTGGAAACATGGGATTCTACACTAAGTTTTTAAAGTGTTTTCTTGATACAAATGGAGGTAGAAAATACAGGGTGTTGCCAAAATTTGTTTTAAAATATATTTATAAAAATGTTCAGAACTAGAATCTAAAAAATTGAATTTTCTGGATTTTTTTCAGTAATTAACTCATCCTTGTCAAAAAAATAAGAAAAACTGGCCTAGACTATCTCTACAAAAAACACATTTGCCTCCAGATTTGACTTTTCTGCCTCTAATAAAAATAGTAACATCTTGACTCAAGAAATCAAGCCCTAAATAATTAAGATCAGATCTTTTAAACTCAGATGATTTTAAATTTAGGAGAAAAGTTATGGAATTTTCTTTCCTTTGGGTTTTAAAACATCTAATTAGTTCTCTGTTCATTTTATAATTAGAAGCAAAATGTTGTAACTCCCTCTTGCAGGAAAGTTTCTTTTGCTAGGGATCAAATCATAGCAATATAACTTTCAAGGATATCGTACCTTTTGTTAAAATTTAGTGTCAAAGTTCTAGATATGTCTAATTGATGATAAAATAACGAGGATTCTATGTTAATGAGCATTTATGTAGATACACTGATCTGGGTAGAAGAGGGGCTTGCTTATCTAGCCATTAATATTTGCCAAGCAAAAGTAGAAATAGGGTCATTTAGCTACAAAATACAAACTTGTCCAAAGTGTACTTTACCTATGAACACTTGAAGCCAGCTAGAAGAATAAGATACAATTTATTTTCTGTACCTCTGACAGCTGATAACTTAAATTTGGCATGTTTACTTTCATGGAAGAAAGGGTCTTATGTAGGGCCAGATCAAGATAAAATTGTCTTTAATTAACTCCTACCCTTTCTTTTCATAATCCATCCTGAAAAACAATGTTGGCACTTTGCTCTTTAATAAACAGATGGTAGAATTCTGTTGTGAGTCAGAATAATGTGTAGTAGCCTTGCTATCAAATGGACCAGGGTATGAGTCCCTCTCTTATCATTTACTGGCTTTGCAAAGATAAGCAATTTAACCTCACTAAACCTGATTTCCACTTCAAATCTACCAGGATTATGATCCCTACATCACTGGGTTGGGGGGAGAATTAAATAAAGTAAGATTTCTATAATCCAGTGTTGCCTAAACGCTAATATAGTTTGCCCACAATTCAGTAGACCATTTTCCTGTATGTGTCAGCTACAAGACTTTGGCTCTCTCCCATTCCTGTATCCCTACAAGAAGTCCTAAAAGGAAACCAGGAGAGGAATTCATACATGACTAGGGCCTTAATGCCACTGGTAACAGTCCTTACTAGGCTCTCCAAGTGCTGGCATAGGACTTGGATTCCTATCTCACTACTGAACTAAGTTCTACAGCTTGACTCCGTGTTCCCCCACCAACATCTATGGAAATGTAATTCTATTTCTGCACAGAGAGCTCTCAGTGGTGATAACCAGAATAGTTGAAGAGGAGGGCCCTGGTGGGTGACACAGTCTGTCAGCTTTGCTCACAGCCTGGACCTCTTTCCAGTGAATAGGATTCTGTGAGTGTAGATTCAAATGTAGGCTCACACTGGATCCTCCCCCGATATCTCTGGATACATGAGTCAAGGAGCAGAGTCTAGCTCAGGCTGCCAGATGCCATATTTAGACACAGCGACTTTTTTTAAACATTATTTCAGGGGCCCTTTGTCTCTCTCTGCCATCTGACTTCCATTACATCCACCTCAAAACTCCAGTTATTAAAAGATTTGAATTGCTTTCAGTGAACTCCGGTTCCAATCAAGAATCAGAAAGTGTGGCTGGATACTGTTTTGGACCAAGTATGCGACTCTATCACTGTGAGGATTTATTTTCTTCCCCACAGTGCTCTGAAGAAGTGATGGGGATGGGCAGAAGGAGGGAACATCTACATCCTGCTCTACCTGAATCTCAGTTTTTACCCAACAGAGATACCTTTTCATACATTTTATATGTAAAGTTCTTGGTATACAGTAGGTATTTAATATATTATTTGATATATATTTTTTTCTTGTCCTCCATGCATAAATGGGTAGAACTCCACATTCCAAATCTGTAACCTGTCTTGCTCTCCACCACGCTTAATTGCTCCAAACCCCACTACCTAGAACCCTGTTAGGCGGCTAAAGATCACATAAACGGCATACTGTAGGATTAAAAGATGTTCAGCAAAGAAGTATTCCCAATGTAAAGAGCATTCCTGGACACTAAATTATTTAACTTCAAAGAGCACTACATCAAACGGAGGTATTTCAGAAATTGGTACAGGCCATGTTTTTGTTGTTTGTTTCGAAAGGGACCTAACCTCAGTATCTCTTGTATCATGGCTCGTGGGAAACTGTCTCCTCCACCTGGAAATAGTGCCTCTGAATGAGAAGGTATCTCAAGGGCAGAAACATGGAAATAAGGACAAATTAGATGATAAAGTCCAAATGGAGAGTAATATTTGAGCCGATTAACGAGAGCTCTTTTTGTCTGAATTGCTGGCTTTTACCTCCATGTGCAACCAAGAAGCTATCCTGTTTTACCCCTCTGTAAGCTGTGCTGAGGTTTACTTGTTAACATGAGTTGGTTCTTGCCCATCTCTGAAGCATCATCTTGCACTGGTCCTTCTCACGCATCCCAATCTCCTGACATACTAACCTACATATAGACTATTTCTTCGCAAGATTTGAGGCCTTTGTATTTTTGCACGTGTTGCACTGAATCCTCTCACTCAATTCTGTTTTCATTGCAAAACTTCACATCTAAACAGAGTATATACAATGAAATCTGGAGGCATATGCAAATATACCTAATATTGTCAAAGGCATCTTTGATCAGTAAAAACACTAAAATAATATTATCTAAGTTTTCAGACCTTATGGTTTTAGACATATATAAATATACATATATACACACATAACACACATATATATGTATATACATGTAAATTATATATGAACACATGCACATACATATATTGCTTGCATATATGTATACTTCTATATATAATGGCATATATACATGTATTATAAATATGTGTAATTGTATATATCTGTATACATATGTTTACATGTGGGTATACATATGCGTGTGGGTATACATGCATATATGTGTATATAGATGTATGTATATATAGATGTATATAATAGTATATAGAGGTATGAATATATATATGTGTGTGTGTGTGGGTATGTATGTACATATGTCTGTGTCTATTCATTTAGATATAGATATAGATAGATATATAGATATAGATATAGGTAGATAAAGATATAGGTAGATAGATATAGAGATAGAGATAGATATAGATATAGGTAGATAGATATAGATATATAAAATCTATGCTGTATAATATTTCCAAGGCTCTTGTACAAATGGTTCTCAACCGGGGGCAATTCTGCTTCCGAGTGGACATTTTGGCAGTGTCAAGATAGTTGTGTTTATCACAGCTGAAGGTGAGGGGTTGCAACTGGCATCTACTAGATAGAGGCCAGGGATGCTGCTAAACATGCTATTATGCACAGGACAGCCCTCACAGCCGAGTTTTCTGGCCAAAATGACTATCATGTCAAGGTGGAGAAACCCTGCCTTACAGGTTTCTTTGCAAATTACAGCCACAACAGAAAACCCTCCAGTGTCCCCTGTGTTCCCAAGATTAGATTAATATAACTACACATTTGGTTATAGGCTCTATTCTGTATATGACTGATAATCACTTGTATCAATTAACATGACTTTTTACAACTAGTACTCAGGAATGACAGTAGTGGATGATTTGGCATTAGGCACCAATGTCTTATCAGGGATAGAAGGCTGCATGGTACTCCTTTATCCGCCACTGAAGAGACCACCTCAGGGATAAACATTAATCAACACAAAGATGCAATCATGCTGTTCTCTGCTTCATGCATTGTGCTGTCTTAATTATGACTCCTTTCTTTTGACAATAAGGTTAAAAAAATTAAGCAAGTTCAACTGAGAACACATTTGTTCCTCCTTCTAGTGAGCCTTTAACAATTACATGATTGAAGATCTGAGCTGTAGGTAGCTATAATTTTGCAGACTCGTTATATTATTTCTGGCTTACTTAAGCGTTGATTCATTTTGAACTGTCTGAGAGCTGAAAAGAAATCGTTGGGGAAAGGCTAAAAATATCTTTGAGTTTTCCTTCTATTGCTTCAATTTTATTTCTCTGATGTATGTTCAAAATCATATTCTATGCACATAAGGAATCTAGAAATCTTCAAAAGGAGGGAAACTCTTCCTCTTTTCCCTTAGTGCTCTCAGACTTTGTGTCATTTGTTAATATACATGGGCAGGTTTAATACTCAATCATTTCCCAAATCTAATTTGACTGTCGAATGGGATTTAATTTACATGATGATACAATTTCTCACACCAGAAAGCATAGTAATGCCTTTTCTTCTGAGGTTAATGGTGATCTAGCTTAAAGCCTAAAAGATAATTACAAGGAACATGCTTCAGGTGACAAAGTACTTTTGACAATCCCAGACTATTGATAGCTACTTCTTTCCACCATAGGAGACTATATGCTTTCTGCTTAATAGTTTAAAGCCCTGCTGTTGTGTTTTTTAAATTAATTTCCATTGTAATCTACACTTTTAACCTACTGATACTCCAGGTGCCTGAAACTTCACCCCACCATCCTACAACCCCTGAAATGAAATTAAATGAAATTCTGGGTTACTATTTTTTTTTTGGTCTATGAAATATAAAAGGGTATCAACCAAGAAATATGTAAATATTTATTGACTCTCTTGTCTTTTTTCTCACTTGATATTTTGTGACATATAGCAATTTTAAAATTTCAAGTAGTTTTGTTTTGTTTTGTTTTTAGGTGAGCGTTCACCACTGGAAAAGGGTATAATGCAAAAAAAAAAGGTGAACAATCTAGGATTTAGCTAATTTAAATTAGAGTTAATGGAAACAACAACAACAAAAAAGAGGGAAATGTATTTTACGTAGAATCACTTATTTTTCTGCATGTACCTAGATATTTTGCTTAAATAAATATATTTTTATAAAATAATAGAAAATATTTTAAAACGCCAATATATTTCTTATTGTCTTTATCTATAAGGCTGAATTAATCAAAATGTTAACCTTTTTGTTTCAAATTAGGAAAGTGTGATTATTTCGACATGAATTTAGTTCTAACTTTTTTATTGAAGTGCAGTTGATTTACAATATTATATTAGTTTCACGTGTAGAACACAGTGATTCAATATTTTAATAGATTATACTCCATTTAAAGTTATTACATAATAATGGCTATATTTCCCTGTGCTGTACAATATATCCTTGCTGATTATTTATTTTTTACATAGTAGTTTGTTCCACTTTTTAGTTGATATTATTCACACAAAGTCAAACAGCCACGTGAAAGCTGAAAATTTTAGTCACATATCCAGATGTTTGACTATATTAAATCAAATAAATTTTTACTTTGGATTCTCATTTTGTCAGGATTATATTCTTCATTTCATAAAATCTATTCTTAGCACCTGCTTCTTCACTCAGAACTAAACTATGATTTGATAGGTTACATATATATTCTTTGTGGTTTTTATAAAGAAAATGAATTGCAATCTATTCCATGACAGGCTATAATGACACTCACAATATTTAGAGCTTAGCGATATTTATAATTTACCTGTTTTAACACCATCATTTAACAGAAAAGAAAATTGATGCCCAAGACACAAAGTGGCATGTCCAAGACCAGACAGTTATTTAGTAACAAGACGTAGGGAAGTCTGGTCACCTGAATCAGTTAGCATTCCACCATACCACTCATATTAATAAGACTATTATTTATGTGCCTGTCGTGTGGTTCATAAACTTTACAATCCACTTTTTAGAAATTAAAAGACCAAAATAGAATTTTCAGATTTTACAAAGATAAAAGGTTAAAAAGCAGTAGAGTTCTACAATACTGAATCCAAAATGTTTCGTGTAGTATTCAACATGGTTCCTAATTGCCAGGTCTTTAACTTCTCTGGGCTCCGAACTCGCATCAGCAAAATGGAGCAAAGTTTGAGGAGGGTTTTATGATATGATAACTACAATGTGGTTAGCACTTCTGCAGAGAGAGAGGGATTAGAAAATGTACAGAGGTTGGAAAACACTGGGCAGGTTTAAATAGGAGGAAATGAAATGAATGCCTAACGTGTCTTTTTATTAGGTACCTACTATGTACCAATCACTGTGCTTGTTCTGAGGATAAGGATACTAAAGTTTTGCGTACACAGATAACTTGTTCAGTTCATTTAACTTATGTGGTTGAAAACAGAATTCAAAATCATTACTATGTTTTATTCAAACAAGGTAAAACTGGAATAAGACTTGAAAGTGGGAAAGGGGATGGGAAGGACACAGTTTTTGAGTCCTTGAAAGTAGCAACGGTAAACCACTAAAGTTTTATAAGGAAAACAAAACAAAGAAAAGAGCTCTGAGGATCAGATTAGTATAGGAGAATGATAGTGGAGTACGTTAATAACTAATCTAAAAAAATATTACTTTGATTACAGAAGAAAATGTAATAGGATTTTACAATAGAGTCAGGATAGTAAGGGAACTAATATGTTTTGATCAATACGAACTTTGCAGGCATTTAGCGTACACAGATGGATTGTAAAAAAAACTATAGAAAACTTCTTAGACATGCAGTATTATACCCCCCAAATAAATCGCTTACCCTTAACAAAACACATAGCTTGAAAGTGAAGGAAAAGAAATAGTTGTGAGAACTTTTGAAGAAAGAGAACTTGGTGACCGGCTAATAAGAAAGAACCACCTCACAAATTATTTGTCATGTGAATGGGTGGTTATAGGAACGTTAATTGAAATTAAACAAACAAACATGAGTAGCAGGGTCTGGATTGTGTATTAGGTAAGAGAGGGAATTGAAAGAAAAGATGATGGAATATGTTTCTCTTTCTGATGGCTTTAGTCTAGAATTCTAATTAGCATCCATTTAGTAGCATGTTTTTTAAAAATGAACTACTGAATCATGAATAGAAATAAGAAAAATCACGGTTGAAAATATGTTTGAGTCGATTTCAAAAGAGTAGGAGTTGAAACTCTGAAAATAAATACATCACTGAGGGAAGAAGTATGTCACGTTAGAAACTGTTGTCAGAAACTGTAAATGCCTGATTTTATGTGAAAGGAAAGAAAAGGAAACAAACAAAGGAATGGTCACGAAGCAGTAAAACCAGGTTAGAGCTGTGTCACAAAAACCTTTTAAAGAAGTGGATGGTTCACTGTCAAATACTGGGAGCACATACAATACAAGGAAAATCGACAGTTATTGGACGTGGCTACCTGTGGTCATGGTTACCATTGTGAGTTCTGTAAAGGGGTGATGGCAGAAAGTAAGGATTGCAGAGAAAATAGGTGGTGAAGAACTAAAACTGGCAAGACGCAGACCAGCAGTCCCCAAAGCCTATGTCAGAGCCTTAATAAATTTGAGAAAGACATTTTCACTGACCTATGGTGAAATTGGGTGGGGCGGGGGGATGAAAACAAATCATGGGATTCTACGAATATTTATTTCCTGCTTTGGGGGTTTAAATCCTTTTCTTAATAAAATTATAGTAATGAGAGATATAATCATGTTTAATCATTTTCTTATGGTAAAATAAAAATGTTGCAACTAAATTAACTCTAAATTTTCTTTTATAGATCAGGTCAACAGAATTCTAAAGTTATGTGGACTCAAGGAGAATATTACCTTTAAGGAAGAATAATTGTGGATACGAGTGCAAGAAGGCAGTATCTAGATGAGGTGGCTGGGTTACTCTAGAGTTTTAAAAACTGGGAGAAAAAGTAAAGAAAAATACTGAATATTTAAAATAGGAGAACTGTTAATAGATATTTAAAGGAGGTAAGAAGGAGTGACATAAAGACAAAAGATAGAAATATTAGCTTCAGAAAGACTGAGAGTTAACCTTTGAGGCAGGAATTTGATGAAATTGATGCCACAATTTAATGTATGTCCTTGTCTTTCCACAAGGTATTTTCCTTTTACTTAACATCCACGTAGAAACAGAATATGAATTGTGAATAAAGCTTAAAGTGAGAAATAAACCTTTTGCTATGAATATATTTGTGTGATGAATATAATTAAAGATGTATTCAATAATACACGATTCTCTCCCAGTAAGATAATACGTATTGCATTCCAGATTTATCTGGTTTTAAATGTGGTAATTCATGGCTATGTTGTCATTGTTCAATCTTTCAAGTTCCCATATATTGTAACAGCCTGGCACATGGTAGCTGCTCAATAAATACTGTGTTGAATTATAGAAAAATATTTGTAAATTGTCCAGCGTGAAGCAACAATTCTTTCTGTGTTCATTTATTGCTTACATGCTTCTGCCGTATTTTTTATTGTTTTTATAATTATCCTATTTTACCTCAAAACATGAACACATGATTGCAGGGTCTTGCATTTCAATGGTCTACCATTTGTCATCTAAATGATTATGTGCTATACATAATATTTCCTCTGCCTTGGTGTGAAAAAGTTAAGGCCCTTTACGTGGCTGGAATGAGTTATCAACTGCTATTTATATACTTTACGACAAATTGTTTGTCACTTTCTCTGATTAAATATGCCTACAATAACATTGTTTTGATCATTCTTCTTAAGTTACAGTTGATAACCAAGGGGGGTTGGGGATGGGGGTGGTGGGATGAACTGGGAGATTGGGATTCACATATATACACGAATATGTATCAAATAGATAACAAATAAGAACCTGCTGTATAAAATATAAATAAATAAAATAAAAGTCATCAATCAATCAGTCAATCATGCTGTCTCCTTTTCCTGGAATGATCATGCCATTTTCTAAATAAATATCTCCCTTCGGGTGGAAATGAATAACCAGAAGTCAGCCATAATAGGATATAGACACTTAGACTCTAAACTTTATAACTTATGATGGAAGTGTGAATTGCAGTCAATCTATTTGTAATAACTTCCTTTACAGAATAAAAAGTTATTCAAGGGCTTCCCTGGTGGCACAGTGGTTGGGAGTCTGCCTGCCGATGCAGGGGACACGGGTTCGTGCCCCGGTCTGGGAAGATCCCACATGCCGCGAAGCGTCTGGTCCCGTGGGCCATGGCTGCTGAGCCTGCGCGTCTAGAGCCTGTGCTCTGCAACAGGAGAGGCCACAACAGTGAGAGGCCTGCGTACCGCAAAAAAAAAAAAAAAAAAAAGTTATTCAAAATAATAAAAAGAATTTTTTGTAATAGAATTTTTCTGTGGTTCTTTTCACTTTATAACTTTTCCTATATTGTATTTTTTTTTTTTTTTTAACTGTTGTGGCCTCTCCCGTTGCGGAGCACAGGCTCCGGATGTGCAGGCTCAGTGGCCATGGCTCACGGGCCCAGCCACTCCATGGCATGTGGGATCTTCCTGGACCAGGGCACGAACCCATGTCCCCTGCATCAGCAGGCAGACTCTCAACCACTATGCCACCAGGGAAGCCGTATATTGTATATTTTTATCTTTAGATTGATTCTCCAAGAAGAAGCCAGCCCATATTTAATGCAGCTTCTGGTTTTGTCTGATTTCATCTAATTTAAATTGAAAAAAAAAAAAAAAAACAGTACCAATACTGACACAAAATATGTCTCTTTTTTTCAGTTGCAAAGTCTGCATGAATTAGAATTTTATCTATCTCAAAAATGTGTGCAGGCCCATACAAATTAATTAAAATACAGAACTGAATAGTTGCTGAATTAGTATTTATATCTAATGAAATTCCAAGCCTGACTCACACTTTTTTCCTCAGAAGCCAGATTTGGAGCTTTCACTATCAAGATAAATGCCTAAATTCTTTACTTCACATCGGTTTCTAGATAGATATGTCTTATACATGTGTACTAATTGTCTGTAAAGATCTGGAATTTAATTAAAGGCACAGTAATTAGGAATAAACCTACATAAGGAGACAAAAGATCTGTATGCAGAAAATTATAAGACACTGATGAAAGAAATTAAAGATGATACAAATAGATGGAGAGATATACCATGTTCTTGGATTGGAAGAATCAACATTGTGAAAATGACTCTACTACCAAAAGCAATCTACAGATTCAGTGCAATGCCTATCAAACCATCACTGGCATTTTTCACAGAACTAGAACAAAAAATTTCACAATTTGTATGGAAACAAAAAAGACCCCGAATAGCCAAAGCAATCTTGAGAACAAAAAACGGAGCTGGAGGAATCAGGCTCCCTGACTTCAGACTATACTACAAAGCTACAGTAATCAAGATAGTATGGTACTGGCACAAAAACAGAAAGATAGATCAATGGAACAGGATAGAGAGCCCAGAGATAAACCGATCCACATATGGTCACCTTATCTTTGATAAAGGTGGCAGGAGTATACAGTGGGGAAAGGACAGCCTCTTCAATAAGAGGTGCTGGGAAAACTGGACAGGTACATGTAAAAGTATGAGATTAGATCACTCCCTAACACCATACACAAAAAGAAACTCAAAATGGATTAAAGACCTAAATGTAAGGCCAGAAACTATCAAATTCTTAGAGGAAAACATAGACAGAACACTCTATGACACAAATCACAGCAAGATCCTTTTTGACCCACCTCCTAGAGAAATGGAAATAAAAACAAAAATAAACCTAAATGGGACCTAATGAAACTTCAAAGCTTTTACACAGCAAAGGAAACCATAAACAAGACCAAAAGACAGCCCTCAGAATGGGAGAAAATATTTGCAAATGAAGCAACTGACAAAGGATTAATCTCCAAAATTTATAAGCAGCTCATGCAGCTCAATAACAAAAAAACAAACAACCCAATCCAAAAATGGGCAGAAGACCTAAATAGACATTTCTCCAAAGAAGATATACAGACTGCCAACAAACACATGAAAGAATGCTCAACATCATTAATCATTAGAGAAATGCAAATCAAAACTACAATGAGATATCATCTCACACCAGTCAGAATGGCCATCATCAAAAAATCTAGAAACAATAAATGCTGGAGAGGATGTGGAGAAAAGGGAACACTCTTGCACTGCTGGTGGGAATGTGAATTGGTACAGCCACTATGGAGAACAGTATGGAGGTTCCTTAAAAAACTACAAATAGAACTACCGTATGACCCAGCAATCCCACTACTGGGCATATACCCTGAGAAAAACATAATTCAAAAAGAGTCATGTACCAAAATGTTCATTGCAGCTCTATTTACAATATCCCAGAGATGGAAACAACCTAAGTGTCCATCATCGGATGAATGGATAAAGAAGATGTGGCACATATATACAATGGAATATTACTCAGTTACTCAGCCATAAAAAGAAATGAAATTGAGCTATTTGTAATGAGGTGGATGGACCTAGTGTCTATCATACTGAGTGAAGTAAGTAAGAAAGAGAAAGACAAATACCGTATGCTAACACATATATATGGAATTTAAGAAAAAAAAAATGTCATGAAGAACCTAGGGGTAAGACAGGAATAAAGACACAGACCTACTAGAGAATGGACTTGAGGATATGGGGAGGGGGAAGAGTAAACTGTGACAAAGTGAGAGAGTGGCATGGACATATATACTCTACCAAACGTAAAATAGATAGATAGTGTGAAGCAGCCGCATAGCACAGGGAGATCAGCTCGGTGCTTTGTGACCACCTAGAGGGGTGGGATAGGGAGGGTGGGAGGGAGGGAGACACAAGAGGGAAGAGATATGGGAACATATGTATATGTATAACTGATTCACTTTGTTATAAAGCAGAAACTAACACACCATTGTAAAGCAATTATACTCCAATAAAGATGTAAAAAAAAAAAAAGGCACAGTAGAATTCAAATTAAGTTATAGTTTTAGATTACATATTCCTGGGAACATTACAGCCTTCATATTGCTGGCTTTTCAGTGTTTCATAGAAAAGCTTTATTAAAAACCTTTAAAGTGAGATTAATTTAAGTTTAAATTGTGACTTACAGAACTCTTCCAGCTAGTCTGAAGCAAAATTACATCTAATTCAAAATTAGAAAAGAAAAAGAAAAAACTTAGCAATCTCAAGTCTTTTAACTGGTACTAACCCTTATTTCATTTTTAATTTCTACAATCCACAGAGAAATTAACCATATTATACAGACTATCAGTTCATCTAAATTATTGAAGAGGAATGCAAAGTGTATGACAATGTGTGTAAGTACACGTGTTAACTCAATAATTTAGGAGTGGAAGGAAAAATAAGGTAAGTTTGCTAATTATAATTCAAGATTACCTAGGGATGTTCTTTGAATACTCATTTTTAATTATAGCACAAATCCAATCTGTCAGAAAATTATATTGCCTTATCTTCAATTTATATCCAGAAAGTGATTATTTCTTATCACCTCCAATGCTACTACTCAACTCTAGTTACCATTGTCAAATCTCTGCTTGTTATAGTAAACTCCAACTACACTCCCATTTCTACCCCTCCCCACTACAACGTATTCTCAACAGTGTTCAGAGTGACGCTTTAGAAACCTGACTCAGGGCTTCGTGCTCCTCTGCTCAAAACCCTCCAGTGGCTTCCATCTTCCAACTTCCCAAAGTAGTCCTTGCGTTTATCAACAACGCCCTATAACATCTGACCCAGGATGACTTCCTGACTCCAACCTTCTCCCTTCCTGGACACTCTGCCCCAGCCAAACACCCATCTCAGAACTCTTTCCCTGGCTACTCTTTCTTCCCCAAGTGCTCCTCTCCATATATTCACAGCTCTTCAAATTCTTGCTCAAACGTTACCTTTTCATTGAAGCATTCCTTGAACATTGGATTTAAAATTGTAATTCCCCCCACTGCCAAAGTCTCCGATCCCTTTTCCCTACTTTATTTTTCCCATAGTCTTTATCCCTTTCTAAAACGTATCATTTATTATGTACTATGTTTATTGTCTGTCTCACCATCTGAGAATGTAATCTCCAAGAGAGCAAATTTTTAAAATTTTGCTTACTGATGTATCCCCAGCACCTAGAAAAGTGTTGGGCATATAGGCTATCAAGGAACAAGGTAGGTACAATCAGAGGGCCACGGTGGTTCACAGGAGAAAAAGGGGAATAATCAGTTCAAGAAATATGTCAGAAACCTGGAAACAATTGAGGTGGACCCTAAAGGATGATGGAAAAGTAGAGAGTAGGGGAGACCCAAAGCATGCTCAGAAATGTCTAGTTCCCTCAGGCCCTGGAGCACACATAAGGGAGAATTGGAAGATGACAGAGGCATATTGGGAGTATCTGGTGTAGGGCCTTGAATGCCAAGGATAAGGAGCTTATATTTCATATGTGTTTTTGTTCTATTTTTTTCCCTTGTAATAATCTAAAAGATAGCATACTAATAAGCACAGGCTACTACGCTGGTAAAGCTGTTCTGACTGAACTGTGACTACAAAAGGATCTATCTAATTCTACCATCTCCTGAATCATTGTATATTTTCTGCTTTCTATTTGCTGGCTCAACTTTTATTTTGTGCTTCTAACCACAGAAAATGTTCAGTAAGTAGCTCAGCTAATTAGAACTTATTTTGAGCCTCTACATGAAATAGAGTAACTAAAAAAAAATAAAATAAAATAAATAAAAAATAAGCCTCCCCAGTGTGTGAATTCTTGGTTTATGGTGTAGGTTTAATTAGAATTGGATTAGAATCAAGATCAAGGGTGGTCATACATCTTCTAATTAATTTCAGGATTTAGCATCTGAACTCTTCTGCAAGTTCAGGTCAATTTTACTTTCTCGCTCTCTTGATTCTTGCTAGAAAAGCAAAGCAGCTAGTAAATGTTCATTCTAGACACTAATTGCAAAGTTGCAAAATCTACTTCCGAGAGTGACAGTGTAAGTACATCTGGCCTCACAAAATACAGCTTTCTCATTGCATTACTATAAAAAGTGATTGAATATTAATATCATAATAAATGCTAGCCTCATATTAACTAGCCTCATATTAAGGTAAAAAAAACAACAACAAAGCTTTGACAATACAGAAAACACACGTTCTCCTTTGTTCTCTTTTGGCACTCTCATACGAACCTTTCAATCTAAAGATGCAATGATTCACAATCAAGGAGTATTATAAATGAAACAAACAGTATTATTAGCGGTACTACCAAATACTCTCAAGTTTATTTACTTTATGTAAATTAAGTCTTGAATAGCTTTTCAGGACTTTTTTTTGTAATGTGTGTGTGTGTGTGTGTGTGTGTACATGTCACACTGGGGAAACAAAGGCCCACAACAGTATTATTTGACTCTTTAAGCCCATGTTAAAATTCAGAGTAAATCAAGACTTCATTGATGAGAGGAAAAGTACTAGAAAATACCAGTTTTTGTTATACTTGCTTTACTCTTTCAAATATTGATACTCATAAACTATATAGTAGTTATTTTGTAAATATCACAGTAACAAAATGGTCTCCATAAGGAAAATAGATACAAGTTTAACCTCTTGCTTCAAGGGGAGCTCTTATTATGTATTTTGATACTTATGATTTGGTGTTAGTCTTAATTGGAGTATAGCTTCCTACAAAGAACCTCTAGTAATATATGATTTACTCATAAAAACTAGTAGTCCTATGGAATGTTGCAATGATATTTAACAGGAAAAATAGAATAAAATAAAAATTAACAAAGCTTCCTAAGTTTCACTTTGTACAAGATAGAAAAAATATATATACTATCTATTTTCACATAAGGATGAAGAACATATTTAAATATTCTCAATCAGATGACCTGTTGTTTCACTGCATGATATTTGTCCTTGTTAAGCCCTGGTGCCAAAAGATTATTGCATTTTAAAGCTATTTCAAGGCTAAAAATATTCAAAATTTCTACTACATAAAAATGTAAATTTGCATAAACTAATTTACACTCTTAGAACACAAGGAGCATGAAACTAGATTCTTCTTATTACATTAGGACTTGTGAATGTCAGATCAGAAGTGTATATTTTGATTACTATTTTTATAGGAATATAATGAAAGTTCACTAGATAGTTCATACTTTTAAGAAAAGTGGGCCAATCCTTGACCAATTAAGCCATCTTTCTTTGTTTTTCCAAATGAGCAGGAAAAAGAAGAGTGAAAAAAACAGACTCTAAAATGAGCTCTGGACATATATACACTACCAAACATAAGGTAGATAGCTAATGGGAAGCAGCCTCATAGCACAAGGAGATCAGCTCCGTGCTTTGTGGCCACCTGGAGGGGTGGGATAGGGAGGGCGGGAGGGAGGGAGACACAAGAGGGAAGAGATATGGGAACATATGTATATGTATAACTGATTCACTTTGTTATAAAGCAGAAACTAACACACCATTGTAAAGCAATTATACTCCAATAAAGATGTAAAAAAAAAAACATAGTGTAAAAACATCAACAATGAAATAGTTTTCAAACAAGAATGGATAGCATAATCTCTTCTGTGTTTACACTTGAAAAGTTAATTATATAAATTTGAAACACTTGCATTTTATTATTATTTTTGCTTTGTTTTAAAAGGTGAGTAGTTTGTGTAAGAGGTGCATTTTGTTGTTAATGACGCATACTCAAAGGAACTAAATGAATTTAAGTGTGGACATTCTAGGTACACTCCACAGTTTGCCTTTGTTTTTTGCAGGCTGTAGATAATTCTATAGAATATTTGCTCATTAAATCACGTAAAAAGTACTTAATAACTAAATTTCATAATTTTATTTTGCTGGGTCTAGACAACCACACTAAAGATCTGTGGAGGCCAGGCAGTGCAATGGTGTAAAAAGGCAGCACCTCTTATCAAAAGGATTGTCTCTGCGTCAACTGCAAACTTGTTCTAGGCCTTTTGTTCAACAATCTCACTCTCAGCCCAGTGTCAGACTTGAACTTCTCATTTGGATGTTTACCCTTGTCCACATTTGATTACACATAATAAGTTGACTCAATAAATATAATTATCTCCTCCCCAACCCAATGTCAATGTTGCACATTGGACTATGACTACTTTTAGGATAATCCCTAATTTCTTGGTATTCAGGTTAATTCTTCATTGTATTTCCTTGTAGTGACCTTGTAACTCAATTCCCTGGCATGAAGTGATTGGTTCAGCTCATACGCTCACGCTTTTTAATAAGGTGATTTCTACTTTCTGTCTGAATATCCCAGTAAAGCCATGTGATTACCAAGAGCACAAGTACTGTAAAACATGGCAGACCTCTTCTTTGGTCCATTCTGCAAGAACACTCACATCTTGTGAGGTAAGATAAGCCAACTCATGCTAGTGGGTGGGCCAATGACTGGGTATAAAGGGAAGACATTAATTCTTCCAGGATCATTCACTTTTTTTTATTGAAGTATAGTTGATTTCCAATATTATATTAGTTTCAGGTGTACAACATAGTGATTCAATATTTTTATAGATTATACTCCATTTAAAGTTATTACCAAAAAATGGTTGTATTTCCCTGTGCTATACAATATATCCTTGTTTCTTCTCTATTTTATACACAGTTTGCATCTTTTTTTTAAATCTTTATTAGAGTATAATTGCTTTACAATGTTGTGTTAGTTTCTGCTGTATAACAAAGTGAATCAGCTATATGTATACATATATCCCCATATCCCCTCCCTCTTGCATATCCCTCCCACCCTCCCTATCCCACCTCTCTAGGTGGTCACAAAGCACCGAGCTGATCTCCCTGTGAGATGCAGCTGCTTCCCACTAGCTATCTATTTTACATTTGGTAGTGTATATATGTCAATGCTACTCTCTCACTTCGTCCCAGCTTAAACTTCCCCCTCCTCGTGTCCTCAAGTCCATTCTCTATGTCTGCATCTTTATTCCTGTCCTGCCCCTAGGTTGCTCAGAACCTTTTTTTTTTTTTTAAGATTCCATATATATGCCATTCACATTTTAACATGAGACAACTACATGCACAATGACTTAATCCAATGAATGGTTCACTAAGAGTGAAATTCCAGGCACAATGGGAAGCTAAGGAAAACATGGTTTGATGCTGGGATGCAGATTTAGCAGATAGTTCTCACATCTCATATAAGTAAATATTTTTCTCCTTCTGATGTGTGCCAGTCTACCCCTGCCTCTCTAGAGGATTTTATATGGCTATCAAGTAGATGCCTTTACCCCCTTTTTCCTCTAGGGTTGGTTTCCATTTTTATAATAACACCATTTCTTCTCTCTAACAAGCCTTTCATATAATATGTATTTTGAGATATACTCTCAATCTTTTAACAAAACAGAATATGCCCACATATGATCAATTGAATATAAATTCCATTTTGGTCCATGCTATCAGGCAGCTGTGAAAACAAAGAAAAAAAGTGTATGACTGTTTTTAGCCTCACATTGCAGCTGTGAATGGAAGAGGTTTGTCAACTAGTCTTGGCATCAGTATAAAGAGCTCAGCTCATGACACAGTATGCTGGGAAATAAGTGATTATAAGACTCAGATTATCATTTGGTGTAACCATTGAAATGTACTTAGTTCCTGATTGCAATGGTATGAGAAAGAAGTTATAGTCATCCTTGTTTTATTTGATAAAATTCTAGTCTCCTTTCCACGCAACAGATGCAATTTCTGGATTTATAGAGAGAGGGATATAATTTATTTTGGAGAAGTTTAGCTCATTTTATTATTTCTTCAGGAAGTTATGTTTTTGTTTATATGGAAAGACTGATAAATATCGTGACGACTGACATCAAAGCAAAAGAGAAACCACACTAACCAGGGAAGACCTCGCTGGCCACTTGAAGCTGTCGGCCAAAAATGGCTCCAAAATCCATTTTGCAAATGGCCTGTACTTTCACTACGATCATACTGATTAGAAATGACACTTTCAGATGCATCGAGTACAAAGGCAATAGCCATATTGTTTTACAAAAGAGCAGTTATAGAATGGAATCAGTAGAATCTAAAACCTATATTTTATTCTGAGTAGATTCATTTCTAAGAGGTTATTCATACCAAAAAGCAGAACAAAAACTAGGTAATAGAAAATATTAATGACACAAGGGTACTATCTACATAGTGATAGTACATAGCGAATTCCTGTAAGAATGCAAGCATGTTGGGTAATTCTGGTGCCACCCAAAATGGCATACCACCCCAAAACCACTTATATATACTTTCAAAGACACACATAAATAAAAACATTTGTAACCAACACAAGTTTACTGAAATAAGCTACAATACTCCACAGGTTATTATGATTGAGAATTGAGAAAAAATTTCATACTTTCAAAGTACTAGAGAAAACATATGTTGAGCCTAAGACAAACATACATTTCTGATTTTACCTGGTGCAAAGTTATTAGCTCTTTGAACAAACTTTACTTCATCTTTTCTGATTATCGGGCCAGAGTAGAAAAAGGTTCCCTGAACCCAGAGTGAGAGTGCCAGAGTCTCTTTCATCCCACAGCCATCCAGCAGCTCAGTCACAATCCTTAGACTTCATAGTCACTGCTACAATGTCAGATAACCCCTTCAACAGGGCTTTCCAGAACATGGTGACTGTCCAACAGACCTCTATTCTAGTGGTATTTACACTCCTTTCTCTTTCCATATAGGTCATTTACAGAGTATTGAGCAGAGTTCAGTGGATGTATGTATATGTATAACTGATTCACTTTTCTGTACAGCAGAAAGTAAGATAACATTGAAAATCAACTCTACTCCAGTAATTTTTTTTTTTTAAAGTTAAACTCCTTTCTCAGCTAAGCCTCACATTTCAACAATTTAGGGCATTGGCTCTTAATTTCAGCTTGTAGAAACACCTAGAGGACTTGTTAACTCACAGAGTGCTGATCCCATCCCAGAGTTTCTCATTCAGTAGATCTAGGATAAGGCACCCCCAAATTATGGGGCCCTATCATTTCTCAGGTAATCCAGATGCTGTTGATCCAGGAATCACACCTGAGGAACAAATGCCTTAAGACCGAGTTTCTCTAACTTCCTTTACTTTCTTTGTATGTTTGTCGTATCAATAGTCAGCTGAACTCTTTTTTTTTTTTCCTAATTTGTATTTTGCTCCTGAGCTAGAGAATTTTACAGAAAAAACAAGCAAAGAGAAAAACACTAAACCCTATTTGCTTGACCCTCTACAAGTTCATATTAATTGAATTCCCAGGTTTTCACTGCTACTCTATAATCTGTTTTTTCCTTTCGATTTGATAAACTGTAATTCTGAAACTTCTCTATAAAATCTACACCTGCCTCCTGAATTCACATTTGGATGCTTCATTCCTCCACTCAGCTATTATAAAGCACCTACTAAATGGAGAGAAAGAGAATACAAGCAGTATTCCTATTATAATAGGGTTTTTACATTCCAATTGAGGAGACAATAAAACAAAAAATGTTAAATATAATGCCAGGTAGTAATATGTGTGAAGAAGAAAAATAAAGCAGGGAAAATGGGTGTTTCTTGATATGCTTCTAATTATGCACTTCCTTTTTTCCTAAAAGAAATTTTCCTGTTTCTATTACTGGATACCATTATTATCCTGTCAGTCACGACCTCCCTCCCAGCCCCCAATCCCAAACACCTCCCCCACTCAGTCAGCATGTAATTTCTACCTCCACATAATTTTTTCTACCTGTATGTTTACTATTACCATTTTTGGTAATCTTTTTCTAGGAACTGTTTAATAGCTAACCTTCACACCACAATTTTCTGCAGGATGTACTTACCAAAAATAATGCTTTAGGATCATGATGCTACTCTATCAGCATATCAACTCTATGAGGAAAGTACTTTTATTATTCCTATTTAGAAATGAGGAGACTAAAGTATTTTACTAAGTCATAGAACTTTGAATCCAGGTAGTATGATACTAGAAGCTGGGCTTTTAACAATAGTATAGTAGTGTGGTATTAACTGGTTAAGAGAGTGCAATACAAGGGACAATGACAGCAAGAAGAGGAGGATATGCACTTCTCCCAGTGGACTTGGGAAAGTTTTATCAAACAGGAGTCACCAGGGATAGGTCTTGTGTTACTTGGTAGCTTGAGCGTGTCTCAGGTTAAACACCTTGTAGAAGAAAAATCCCTTCCTCTCAGAGGAATGCCGTTCACATAGTGTGTGTAACAATGTACTGATGAATTGATTGGTTAATTGATTTTAATAACATCTAAATAGAAAAAAAGCTTTATATACTATGAAGGGGCTTCCCTGGTGGCGCAGTGGTTGAGAGTCCGCCTGCCGATGCAGGGGACACAGGTTCGTGCCCCGGTCCGGGAAGATCCCACATGCCGCGGAGCGGCTGGGCCCGTGAGCCGTGGCCGCTGAGCCTGCGCGTCCAGAGCCTGTGCTCCGCGGCGGGAGAGGCCACAGCGGTGAGAGGCCCGCGTATCGAAAAACAAACAAAAAAAAAGAAATGCGCTTCATTTTTTTAAGTGTAAGGCTAAAGCAGATATAGAATTATCGTGATAACATGGACAAATAGATGTGACTTACTGCCTGGCATCTTCCATAAATTCCCACTATCCATTGCCAACATATCTACATAGGGTGAACTGGGTAAGCCCAGCTCTCACAAAGGTGAGAAGAGACAAAGAGACAAAGGAGATATTGACTAGATCTGAGAGTTATTTGGCCCATGAAACACATTAAAAGATAAAGAAGCTCAACATTTCAAACCCTGTCGTAAAACACCCTCACACTTTATTTTTGCCTGTTTCTTGGGAACTGTCAAGCCACTGCCACTTTTGAAACATAGTGACAGCTGTGTAAACTTTGGTAGAAGTTGATTCACATTTTTACTTCCATTTTAAAGAACACATCTGTTAAGATATGAGGTTTATGCCTGTGCTTCAATCAAGTTGTACCATTTTTCGCTCAGCTTATATACAGAACCATGTTGAGACACTGAAAAGAAAAGCCCAATATCACGTTCACTGTTTTGAAGGATATTTCCTGGGACCAGGCCTGCCAGGTGATGTCATGATGGTCCTATTCCTGAAAGAATGAATCTGTGTGATAAATAACACCTTGGGTCTTTTTCAAATCATAATTTTTATGAAATATATTAGAATACATATACATACATACATACACACACACACACACACACTTCTTCAATCCTAAAGAACCTCTAGTGACTAAAGTTAATAAGCTATATTCAATACGTAAATTTTCTGAGAGGCCAACTTAAAACCCTTTTCCCCCGATGGTGAAGTGAATTGGCATTTATGTGATAGCTAAATGACTAAAAGGTCCTTCAGGCAGTATAGACTATATTTTGGTGGGAATGGGGAGAGTGCTACTTTCTGAAGGGTATAGCCCAATCTTAGCTTCAATGACAAAATTGCAGAGAAGATTAAAACAAAATAGCTTGAATATTTACATAAAAATATAAATATGCTTTTGTTTTCAAATACGTAGCTCCTGGAGCTGTTGGGGCCAGGAATGGGTTATTTTTCATATTTCCTCGTGGTGTGTCTTGTCCTCCTCATAAGAAGAATTGCCTTTTTCCTGTGACAGGGAAAGAGAAACATGAGCACAGAGCCCAAATTCCTCAAGTTGACAGCAATTATGACTTTTATGGGTGCTACAAGAATATGATCTATTCACTGAGCAGCTAGAAAAGATTTTGTAATGCATACCAGATTGTGAAAGGTCACCTTTGCTCTGAGGAAACAGCTGAGGGGAATCTACATGTGCTTTGTGTGCAAAATATGAGGAACATATATCTGACCACGTGAGCACTGCTTCCCATAGACAGTGGTCAGACAGCTGTAGTCATCTACTGTTGATGCATATATGCAAATCCCAGAATTGAAAAGACCCAAAAGACTATCCAGTCCAATCTTTTCGTTTTATAAGTGAAGAAATTCAGATGTGTAAAGGTTACTCCTTTTCCAAATACCTTGCTAGAAATACGTGGAAAAGCAAATATTAGAACCCAGCATTCCTCATTTTTATTTTTTTGATCTTTCCATTACACTTTCATGACATATACTGATAGTCTATAAATATGGAGATTGCATAGTAAATATAAGAGGGAGGACATATTTCCACCTTTCTCTGTCAAGAGAATGAGACAAAATATATGAATGGGATGTCTGCTACACCATGAAACAGACTAACAGTAGCTGACCTTTATCAAGTGCTTGTTATGTGCCAGGCCCTGTTCTAAATCTCTCATAGGCATTTATTCATTTATTCCTTCAATAATCCATTGAAATAAGTAGTATCATTACCAGTTTTTAGATTAAAAAACAGGGAGGGGCACACAGGCTAAATAATGTCCCCAAGGTCACATAGCTTGAAACTAGTACAGAGTATGCATTGTAACAGCCATGTAACACTCTTCCTAGGTCCTCTGAAATAGATACCAAGAGTGACAACATCTCTTTCATTTGAAATCTATAATTTTCCTCGTTGACTGAGAGTAGCTGTCTTTTCAGGAGTCTGGGTTGCATTATGTAGACAGGTACCTGTTTTAGTTTTTGATTCATTATTTCACTCTTGGTTAATACTGACTGAGTGGATTATGCCTCATTGTATCACTACTTAAAACACAGAACTTTCAAAAATTATAAATTCATATTAACCCTAAAAATCTATATAATCATTAATTCAGTCAAATTCAGAATTTAATTCAATCATTAAATCATTAATTACTGAGTCCCTATTATCTCTAGGGATCAGTCCTAGTCCATGAGCAAAAACAAAGAGTACTCTGGTCCTAAAGGAGAAGGACAGAGGGGATACTTTGCCTGGTTCACTTTTTAAAAACTTTACATCCAATAAAACTTTCTTCTTTTTGGTGCATAATTCTACGAGACTGACAAATGCAAGGGGTTGTGCTAAACAACCAGAATAAGTAACACAATCAGATTAAATAACAAATCTATTATCTATAGTTGTGTTGCCTCTTTGCAGTCAGCATTTCTAGTGCCCCCAAGCCCTGGCAAACACTGATCTTTCATTCCTATAGTTTTCCTTTCCTATTAGAATGTCATATAAATGGAATTACAGAGTATGTGGCATTTTTATTCTGGCTTTTTTCATTTAATGCATTTGTGATTTGTTGTGTGCGTGTATCAGTAGTACATTGCTTTTAAACCTGAGTACTATCCCATGCTATGGATGGAACACTGTTTGTTTCCCCATTCACCAATTGAAGGACATTTGGGTTGTTTCCCATTTTTGGTACTTATGTACAAAATTACTATAAACATTCACATACAGATTTCATATTAACATAAGTTTAATTTCTCTTAGGTAAATGCTTAGAAGTGGAAATTCAGGGTCATATGGTAAGGGTAATTTTAACTTTATAAGAAACGTATTTATAAGAAAGGTATTTCCCAAAGTGGCTATTACATTCTGCACTTTCACCAGCAATGTATGAGAGTTTCAATTTCTCCACGTCTTCACAAGCACTTGGTATTGACAGTGTTCTTTTTTTTTTTTTATTCCCAGCCTTTCTAATAGGCGTGTAGTGGTACCTCAATGTGGTTTTAATTGGTATTTATCTAATGACTGATGATACTGAGGATCTTTTCATACCCCGTTTTTCATCCTTATATCTTTTCTGGTGAAGTGCTGTTCAAACCTTTTGCTCATTTTTAATTGGGTTGTTTTCATATTATTGGCCCATCCACTTTTGAACTCCCTCATTTATCACTGGCAATGGTTCAATTCTTGGATGACTCTGCTTCTATTGTTCCTACACTTGACTAGTCATCATAATCACCTAGAGAACTTGTTAAATACAGTTTTGAGGCTCTATCTCAGAGTTACCGAATCAGAATCTTCAGAGGCTGAGTCTCAGAAATGGGAAAAGAAACAAAAAAAACCCCTCCCTATGTTGAAATACAAATGTATGACAAGATATCATTACAGTCCTAATAGAACAGCTAAAATCATTATTAAAAAACAATGTTAATATCAAATTCTGGTGAGGATGTGAAGAACCTTTTCTGGAATTTGAAAGGTATAAGTGAATAAATGTCCAAATCTTACTGATTTTATGCATCTCAGAACTTAATGATGACTTATTTTATCCTATTCTTAGAATGACATAATCATAGAATGACAGAGCTGGAAAAGATATAATACATTCACTCTCAATTTATTTTCTTATACAAACTAATAAACAAGCTTGGGTCCAAACAGGTGAAGGAGAAAAAGCTCCAAGAGAAAAAGCATTTAGTTAAAATAAATGAAGGGAGGCAAAAAATGAAACACCTGCCCTTAATCCAGAGTTGTTCAGAAGTTACTCTGGAAATGTCTCTCATTTTCAAAGCTCTCAACTCCCAATATTTTTCCACCATATTTGAAGCTCTAGAAATCCCATCCTATTTTTCTTCAATACTTTTTTATCCCACACAGCATCTTTTTGATAAACTCTAATCCATACTTCCCTAACTTTAGATTCCTGTTGGTTTCTGAAGATTGTCCCATTTGTATTTTTCTTTTTTTTTTGTTCTCAAAACTAGTTGCTGTAACTAATTTCTGTTGAAACAGGAAGATTAAAGAGGTTGAATGTATTAGAGCTTGAAATAAAGACCTCTTCTTTACTCAAATGGCTAAACACTGACTTCTTTAACTTATTTCTTTCCTATCCATTTTTTACTCTCTCCCACTACCTTTGAAACATACTCATAATCAGTCCTTTATAGAAAGGAATCTGCATGTTCAGGTTGTGTTTTGATTTAATGTTTGAATTTTAATGCATCTGTACGGAGTGTACACATTTCCATATGTGTGTATTTCTTACATGGTAAGTCCTCGAAGGTGGTGACTGGGTAGAATGCAGCTCTGTAAGTCATCTTGAACAAAACCAGTTGCAGTTATGCTTCTCATCAATGTTATGAAGACATACAACGATAAGTCATATTAAAAAGAAGTCAAGGGCTTCCCTGGTGGCGCAGTGGTTGAGAGTCTGCCTGCTGATGCAGGGGACACGGGTTCATGCCCCGGTCCGGGAAGATCCCACATGCCACAGAGCGGTTGCGCCTGTGAGCCACGGCCGCTGAGCCTGCGCGTCTGGAGCCTGTGCTCCGCAACGGGAGAGGCCACAACAGTGAGAGGCCCACGTACCGAAAAAAAAAAAAAAAAAGCTGTCAATATTTGCTTCTCATGTCCATTAAGGCAAGAAATGTGAATTGAAAAACCGCTGCTAAACATATTGATGGTTGTAATTTAAGTAAATTTATGGAGTAGACTATTAGAGGGCTTACATATTTAGTAATGATTTTCATCCTTTGCTCATTATATAAAACTTTAAATGATAAATGGCCCTGGAATATTTTCACAATTAAGTTGATACTGAGAAAGCAGTGAAAATGAGATAGCTGATATCTGGGGGCTAGAATATTATGAAGGAATGTTGTGAAAAGCAGCATAAGCTTTAGAGGTATAAAGCAATCTAAATCCTGAATTACTGAATTTGACCTTCCGGAGCACGTACTGAAACCAAGGACCCAGCTAATAAAGGCACAGGATAGATTTGTGTCGGGGATGGAGTGGGGTACAAGGCAAGTATAGTAAAGTTATTTGTGTAAGATTTTTATTAGAGATGATATGCCTGGGACTCATGACCTAGAGAAAAATCACTCTTGATGGTGAGGGCAGGCATTGGTGATATTAGTTATCTTGAAATTGGGGCTGGTTGTTCTAAATATTTAGTACCAACCAGTGTCATTGAAGTACTTTAGCTTTTTCCAGCCACAATTTAGTAGATATTTGAAATCCAAATACCCCTCAGTCCCACTCAAACCTATTTTTGTCTCAGCTGATGTCACAACTTTGTTCTTATAGACCTGCCAAAGGCAATTTTGTAAGGTTGCAGCATAATTTCAAGCTTTTCGCGTCATTTCTTACACCGCCACGTATTTTCACTCTGAGTCATATACGTTAACTGTTTGTCATGTATGTGCTTTTTACAAGTCTGCATACCAGTCTTCTGTTTATTCTGTTTCCGTGTTGACCTTACCCATTATATGATATGACTTTTTTGTGTGTGTGCTTAGAATGAGATAAATGTGCCCGTGCGAGATAGACTGACAGACACATACCATAAATCACTGGAATAATTTGTATTCTCATGTTATTGCTGAACTAAATACATCTAGAAAAAGCAGATGTATTTGGAGAAAAGCTGATTTTCCTTATTCATTGATAGGATTCACTTAGTGTATTGGCTTTGTCAAGAAAAGTGACATATTGTCAACTGTTCTTCCTATTCCCCACAACTGCTTTCCCAAATTCTCCTTCTTCCATTATTCAGCATCTACCACAGGTTGAATCGTGCCCCCGAATTCATATGTTGAAGCTCCAAATCCCAGTACCTCAGACTATGAACTTATTTGGAAATAGAGTTGTTGCAGAACATGGAGGGCCCCTAATTTAATATGACCGGTATCCTTTAAAAAAAAAATGCCATATGAAGAGACAGACACGCACACAGGGAGAATGCCTTGTAAAGACTGGAATTGACCTACCACAAGCCAAAGAACTGCCCGATGCTAGGAGGAAACTTGGAACAGATCTTTCCCTAGCACTTTCAGAGGGAGCATGGACCTGCCAACACCTTGATTTTGGACTTCTAGCCACAGAACTATGAGAATAAATTTCTGTTGTTTAAGCCACTTGGTGTGTGGTACTTTGTTACCAGCACCCATGGCAAACTAACAGAGCATTTAACCAAGATTCCTACAGAAGTCAATAGATAGGCACCAACTCATCCATTTCCTCCTTCCTGACTTACACATCACTTAAAGGACGTTGCTTCACCTCTTTTGGTCCCATCCTTAAAATGACAGTGGTGGACTAAAAGTTTCAATTATATATTTTCTACACTTCTACAGAGCATATCAGACACGTATTAGATAATATCCACAGGTTTGTAGCAGAAACTTGCAGTGGCCATGTCAATTTCCTGTACAGCATCCCTGAATGCTGGTGTGAGCACTCAGACTGTTCTGCACCAGTGGTAGAAGTCACCACCTAATGATACAGTGATTCTGCATCTGGAGGGCTCTTAGGTTTAACTGATATTCATCCAGTCGTTTTTACCCCTGGATCCAGTTCTATCATCAAAATAATATAAAATAAATAAATTTCCTCTTCAGGTACTGAAAGCAGCATTTTTTATCTCAAGTTTTGTCTTATCTAGGCTATGAACATTCTTGTTTTTTTCGGCTGTTACTCATTTACATGATGTTGAAACTTGAGAAGCAAAAGGATTGCTTGCTGACTTATAAACAGGTCTGAGCTACTGAAATCTGTTTTAAATGGTGATACCCTGAATGCAATGAATGAAACAGAAGTCCCCAATTTTAAATAATTCTATATGATTACTATCAAGGATGGCACAAGAAATTTCAGCTTCTAAGCACAGCTGCTAACAAACTCAGACAAAGAAAAGTATATGAAGTTGAAATGACATTAACTGCTGATATTTGATGCAGGACAGTCTCAAGAGTTGGCAGTGATTATACAAAAAAAAAAAGGCACTAACAAAACTCAATACTTATAGGATCAGGCAATGTACTGAGTCCTTTACATTTTTTATGTCATTAATGGAAACTGGCTATTTGATAAAATAGGTCATTCTCATGTGCCATGGAAGGGCTGGCTCTCAGGAAAGCATGCTCTGCAAATCTGGAGTTAAACTGACTTTGGACAGCATTTCTTCCTCTATGATCTACAACTCTGGGCTTATCAAAACCATCTACCTTTGTGCCGTCTTCAGTTAGGCAAAGCCACTAGTGATATGCCATTTCTTTTTCTTTTTTTTTTCTTTATTTTTTGGCTGTGCTGGGTCTTTGTTGCTGTGTGTGGGCTTTCTCTAGTTGCAGCGAGTGGGGGCTACTCTTCATTGCGGTCCACAGGCTTCTCATTACAGTGGCTTCTCTTGTTGCAGAGCACGGGCTCTAGGTGCGCGGTTCAGTAGCTGTGGCTCGCAGGCTCTAGAGTGCAGGCTCAGCAGTTGTGGCACACGGGCCTAGCTGCTCCACAACTAGACATGTGGGATCTTCCTGGACCAGGGCTTGAACCCGTGTCCCCTGCATTGGCAGGCGGATTCTCAACCACTGTGCCACCAGGGAGTCCCTCCCATTTCTCCTTATCTGTGCATATTTCCTCTCCACCTTTCACTTAAATGAGACTTAGCATTTTTTTTTTTCAGTTTTGGTGTCCATCTCATATATTCATGCTGGACAGCAGAAAATACTCAAGTGTAGCATTGATACCAAAACATTAAAAAACGTCTAGGTCAATCGCTGTCTTTTCCTTGCTCATGTATATCAGCTCACAATATACCAAGAGCCCACAAGAAGAAATGATTCATATCTCTAGACTTCTGTGCACCAACATTTCTGATACAGGTAGGCGTACTTTCTTCCCTCTCTCAGTACTATCTTTACAGCTTACCGAGAAAAGTGGATTTTTATCACGGCAGGAGAAAATTTAATTAGGAATGATGACAAAATGTGTAATCCTTGGAAGTTTTTCCATGTTAAATAGCCTTAGTTAAAATGTACCTCCGTGAGTCAGGCTGGAGACAGCTATGGATGGTTCCCCTACATTGCAAATTAGCGTCATAATACCAGTAAAATCTTCCCAAATCCTGTGATCCTGTAAACCACATCAATTTCTGAGCATCTTTTTATTTTTCTTAGAACCCCATAGAAAATACTGTGATGTGTGTATGTGGGTAGGTGATAGACCACGGGAACTGGAAACAGTAGTTAGGAGGTTCTGATCTTGAAAAAAAGAGGAAAAGAGCGGATGCTAGGGAATGATAGCTGTTTTTTAATGCTCAGATTAAAATAAGGGTAGTAAGTAGAACGCTTACCAAACACAAACCAAACAGAATTCCTGGGGCAGTAAGGAGCTGGTGTGTATGTGTGGTGAGGCACGTCTTAACTGCATTTATCAGAGGAGCTGGGTGTGGTGATGACTAGTGGGTCAGGGAAGATTGGAGGTGGTAATAGGAAAATGTAATTTATAAATCTAAATTTAGCTACTTTATATTTGACTTTGCTGCTTTCTGTCACTCATCATATTCACTATTCCTCATTGTTTTATATAATCTAGAAATGTCAAAAACTTTTTCATTTAAGTCATCACTAAAATTTTTGAAAATGCTTGACTAAAGCAGAGGATACAGGAAGATCCTATAGCTTTTTATCACTCAATTAAGCAGTACTTTTTAAGAAAATTGCTATTCAACCAGTTATAAAATTCAGCTAATTCTATTTTTCATTGTTTCTCCCTTTGGGCTATTAGGATCTATTAAATTAATTGCTGATATGAAAATAATGCAATTGATATAGTGTATCTTCCCAACCCTGATTCTTCTCCCCAGAGTACTCTAATACCATAAAGAAATAAAATGGGATTGGATTAGAATGTATTGTTATTTGTTTATACTTCAGTGAACACAATTTGGTCTCCAGTGACTGATCTTTCTTACAATCCTGCAGCTCCCTACTTAAAAATCTATATGTTTGCCTAAAAATAATACTAAGTTTATATCAATAACATTTTCCATTTTTTAACAATCAGAAAATTTTTATGTTTCCAGTCTTCTTCTGTATCTTCTGTTTGTTACCATTCTCGAAAGAATAAAAGGTTCTGAAATAATATTTGCATGTCCTGGGAGGTAAATTTTTTCTGAAGAAGAGGCTTGAAATCATTTAGAGGAACTTTGTGTTCTCATATAATTTCCTTATCTCTTTTTTAGTTCAATTTTCTCATGAGTGTTTGTTCTGCCTTTACCATTTGAAAACTTATTCTCCTTGATACAGACAAAAGCAAAATAGGCCAAAAACAGTGATGCATTGTCCCATGGACTCAACGGAAAACAGTTTAGGGCTTTCCTGGTGGCGCAGTGGTTGAGAGTCCGCCTGCCGATGCAGGGGACACGGGTTTGTGCCCCGGTCTGGGAAGATCCCACATGCCGCGGAGCGGCTGGGCCCATGAGCCATGGCCGCTGAGCCTGCGCGTCCGGAGCCTGTGCTCTGCAATGGGAGAGGCCACAACAGTGAGAGGCCCGCGTACAGCAAAAAAAAAAAAAAAAAGGAAAACAGTTTAAAATCTAGTCTAGACAATGCACATAAAAAGCTCTACTGAGGATTTTTAAAAAGTAACTCAATACGTTTAGTTTGGTCTGAAAACAAAACCAAAAAATTATTAAATAATGTTTTTATTAACTAGCCTATGTCTATGAGTGATTCCTACCTATTAAAATGACAGTCACATTTTCAAAGAAAATGGAAGACTGAAATATTTAGCCTGGCAGTCAAATCCGTTAGGCCTATTTTTCTATTTCCTCTTTTATTTTTCCCAAAATGGATTGACTTGCATTTTAGCTGAATGACAGGCAAGACATATATGACAGAAGCAGAAAAAATTTTAGTTCTGTAACTGCAAACACTTGAATCCAAAAATTTTAGTGAGTAGCCACAAAGTTATGTGCCTTTGGTTACTCTCTTTGGCACCATCATTAATGTAGAGTCCAGTGAGACACATCTACAAACTTCAATGTTTCACCAATTAGGTGATCACTTCTTCTGAGATATTCCCTCAGCCTACGAAAATATATTTGTAAATGCTGACTTTTTTTTCTTTTCTTTTCTTTTTTTCTTTCCAGATTTATTTTCTTCCTGGACCCATATTTATTTTTGGAGTTGAATTCTCATGTTTTTAGTTAAGACTGCCGCTTTGAAGGGGAGAAGGAGGTTTGTAACTTGCCTTTAATAATAGATCCCAGAGATCTGTCAAGAATGAGGAAGCTGTTATATAAAAGCTCAGAGGAGTAGTTGGTCACTCCATGGCACAGCCATATCTGATTAGTTAGCTAGTTAACAAAACTTTTGTTTGTCTTATCTTTTTATTTGAATAGCTTTGAAATTCAAAGTAATTATTTTTTAAACAAATATTTTGGCTCCTGATAGAACTAAATTCTATATGAATTCATAAACTTTAAGAATTTTCAGGATGAACTTGTGGTGTGGTAGCTTTTATTGTAGGTACTCTAATTTTCAGAAATGCAGCTCACTGGGAAGTAGGGAAGACAAAACCTGAAATTTAGTACAGGAGGATATAAAGTCTAAGCATTTACTTTTGCAAAGATATTATGTGGATCTTAATTATATAGTCTCCAAAATTTTTTAGCGCAATTTAGAAATGTAAAATGTGCATATTACACATATTTTAAACTTATGAAGACCATGAATCTAAATTAAAATTCATCTACACAATTATACTACTCCTCATTATAGGAGAAAAGATGGTTACATTTTGATTATGGTAAAATAAATTGAGAAGTGTTAAATCTGGGATATAAGTGCAAAGTAAATGCTAAAAAGAATACTCGTGCATTTTTTCTGTAGTTTTGTCAATATTCAGGTTTTTCTTTTGCATAATGTGTGCTGTAAACTAGCCTCATGAAATAAATGACTTTGGCCTTAACAGAATGCTACCGTCTGTAGTACATCATAACCCCAGCCTGCTGATAATAAGCCTTACTTGGCAGTAATCTATATCCAGTGGCATTTGGAAAGCTGCAATCATAAAGATGAAATTAAAACCCCAGAATTTAGGTAGCATACAGGTCAGCATACTGTAAAAGTGTAGGTAAGAATAATAATGACCTCTAAAGTGTTTGTGTTCATTGGTGAAGGCTGACCTCATTAGGACAGAAAGTTTAAATAAATTATTTCTTCTGAATGTTCCAAGTAGAATGGCCTGGAATAAACATAAGCAAGTCCAGAAGTTATATCCTCTTAAAGTGATAATATAGCCAATAATTCCATATTTACATCTATAAAACATTTGACCTTGACAGTCTTAGGTGATTCTAAATTATGTCCTTTTTTGATTTAAGTGTATATTAACTAGCAACAATAGAAATTGGGCAATGCTTCTTCAACAGTCCTGGCAAGGCTTACCTTAGCTGTATATACTAGGTCCAGAAAAGCTTTTTTCAATCTATATCTGTAAAACAGTGTCCCCTAACCACTTAAGACCTACCCAAACCCCCATGATTTGGAATTAGTCATATGGAAATTCACTCAGGTAAGGAAAAGTCTAGTTCCTTTTTCTTTTTCATGTAAACACAGAAAGTTGATGTGTCTTCTACTGTTATTATTGAATGATGTATTAACCAAACTAAGTGCCTTTATTCCAAAATTCCTCATTCATTTCTCTATGAAGGGTGATATTTCAAGAGGGAACTGATATAAATCAATACATATATCAACTAATTTCATCACCTTTCATTTTTATTGTCTCTAGGGACACTATTATTCCATGGAACCCCATTTGGGAAATATTAGCCTAGTGATAATATGATTTTTGCTTATCTATGCTTCATCTTAATCTACTCAAAGAATCTTATCTTAAATACTACCAGATGCTCACTAATCTGGGTTAACTGGGTTTAACTGGAATGACATTTCTTAGCTAAGCAAGTGAACAGAACTGATCTGATGGAAAAAAGATGTCTTTCAAGAGCCAAACTTACCATATATTGAAACACAATCTATGTGAATTTTCTTTATTCACTGCATTCAAATTCTTAATGCACAGAATAATTCCCACCTTTTTTAAGTCCACCGCTATTAAGGGCAATTCCTTAGATTTCCTGTGATGTGATAGCAACGACCATAGATGGCCATTGATGATCTTTTAGAATTAAATGACAATTTGAACCTTTATTCAAAGGTGACATATGGTTTTACATAGAAAACAACAATAAAACCTTCCTTTCTTAGGTCAGCAGGACAGATGTGAAGAATTTAAATGAGAAAACCTAAGTGATTTTATACAGGATGTCAGCTGGGCAGTTACTAGACACCAAATAAAAATGAGAGAGAAAATATATTGTCAGTTTATTTGACACTATGACAACCAAAAATTATTAATTGATGCATTGACCAACTATATTTTACCTTTACTCTAAAAATGAGGTGTCAATCCATTTTTCAACAGGTCAGTGCCTTTGAATCTTTTCCACAGAAGCTAAAAAATAGCATACAGGTACACGGCTATTCACTAGCTAAGATCGCTTTGTTAAAAGAATTAGCTTTTTCAGGGGACTGGTTCAAGATGGCAGAGTAGAAGGACATACGCTCACTCCCTCTTGCCAGAGCACCGGAATCACAACTAACTGCTGAACAATCATCCACACGAAGACACTGGAACTCACCAAAAACGATACCCCACAGCAAAGACAAAGGAGAAGCCTCAGTGAGATGGTAGAAGGGGCACAATTACAATAAAATCAAATCCCATAACTGCTGGGTGGGTGACTCACAAACTGGAGAACAATTACACCACAGAAGTCGACCCACTGGAGTGAAGGTTCTGAGTCCCATGCCAGGCTTTCCAACCTGGGGATACGGCAATGAGAGAAGGAATTCCCAGAGAATCACACTTTGAAGGCTAGTGGGATTTGACTGCAGGACTTCGACAGGACTGGGGGAAACAGAGACTCCATTTTTGGAGGGCACACACAAACAGGTGTGCACATCAGGACCCAGGGGAAGGAGCAGTGACCCCATAGGAGACTGAACCAGACGTACCTGCTAGTGTTGGAGGGTCTCCTGCAGAGGCAGGGGGCAGCTGTGGATCACCATGGGGACAAGGACACTGGCAACAGAAGTTCTAGGAAGCACTCCTTGGCATGAGCGCCCCCAGAGTCCCCATTAGCCCCACCAAAGAGCCTGTAGCCTCCAGTGCTGGGTTGCCTCAGACCAAACAACCATCAGGGAGGGAACACAGCCCCACCCATCAGCAAATAAGCAGATTAAAGTTTTACTGAGCTCTGTCCACCAAAGCAACACCCAGCTCTACCCACCACAGTCCCTCCCATCTGGAAGCTTGCACAACCCACTTAGATAGCCTCATCCACCAGAGGACAGATAGAAGAAACAAGAACTACAATTCTGCAGGCTGTGGAAGGAAAACCACATTCACAGAAAGATAGACAAAATGAAAAGACAGAGGGCTACGTACCAGATGAAAGAACAAGATAAAACGCAAGGGAAACAATTAAATGAAATGGAGATAGGCAAAGTTCCAGAAAAAGAATTCAGAACAATGATAGTGAAGATGATCCAGGACCTCGGAAAAAGAATGGAGGCAAAGATGGAGAAGATGCAAGAAATGCTTAACAAAGACCTAGAAGAATTAAAGAACAAACACCTAGAAGAATTAAAGAACAAACAAAGAGAGATGAACAATACAATAACTGAAATGAAAACTACACTAGAAGGAATCAATAGCAGAATAACTGAGGCAGAAGAATGGAGAACTGACCTGGAAGACAGAAAGGTGGAATTCAATGCTGCAGAACAGAATAAAGAAAAAAGAATGAAAAGAAATGAACACGAACTAAGAGGCTTCTGGGACAACATTAAACGTACCAACATTCACATTATAGGGGTACCAGAAGGAGAAGAGAGAGAGAAAAAACCCGAGAAAATATTTGAAGAGATTATAGTTGAAAACTTCCCTAACATGGGAAAGGAAATAGCCACACAAGTCCAGGAAGCAAGAGAGTATCAGGCAGGATAAACCCAAGGAAAAACATGCCAAGACACATAGTAATCAAACTGACAAAAATTAAAGACAAAGAAAAATTATTAAAAGCAACAAGGGAAAAATGACAAATAACATACAAGGGAACACCCGTAAGGTTAACAGCTGATTTCTCAGCAGAAACTCTACAACCCAGAAGGGAGTGGCATGATATATTTAAAGTGATGAAAGGGAAGAACCTGCAACCAAGATTACTCAACCTGCCAAAGATTTCATGCATTTTGACAGAGAAATCAAAAGCTTTGCAGACAGGCAAAAGCTAAGAGAATTCAGCACCAGCAAACCAGCTCTACAACAAATACTAAAGGAACTTCCCAAAGTGGGAAACACAAGGGAAGAAAGGGACCTACAAAAAAAAACCCAAAACAATTAAGAAAGTGGTAATAGGAACATACATATCGATAATTACCTTAAATGTGACTGGATTAAATGCTCCAACCAAAAGACACAGGCTCTGCTGAATGGATACAAAAACAAGACCCATATATATGCTGCCTACAAGAGACCCACTTCAGACCCAGGGACACATACAGACTGAAAGTGAGGGGATGGAAAAAGATATTCCATGCAAATGGAAATCAAAAGAAAGCTGGAGTAGCAATACTCATATCAGATACAATAGACTTTAAAATAAAGAATGTTACAAGAGAAAAGGAAGGACACTACATAATGATCAAGGGATCGATCCAAGAAGAAGATATAACAATTATAAGTATAATTGAGGTGCTCCCAAAATAGGAGCACCTCTATACATAAGGCAAATGCTAACAGCTATAAAACAGGAAATCAACAGTAACATAGTAATAGCGGGAACTTTAACACCTCACTTACACCAATGGACAGATCATCCAGACAGAAAATTAATAAGGAAACACAAGCTTTAAATGACACAATAGACCAGATAGATTTAATTGATATTTATAGGACATTCCATCTGAAAACAGCAGATTACACTTTCTTCACAAGTGCACATGGAACATTCTCCAGGATAGATCACATCTTGGGTCACAAATCAAGCCACAGTAAATTTAAGAAAACTGAAATCACATCAAGCATCTTTTCCGACCACAATGCTATGAGATTAGAAATGAATTACAGGGAAAAAAATGTAAAAAACACAAACACATGGAGGCTAAACAATATGTTACTAAATAACCAAGAGATCACTGAAGAAATCAAAGAGGAAATCAAAAAGTACTTAGAGACAAATGACAATGAAAACACAACAATCCAAAACCTATGGGATGCAGCAAAAGCAGTTCTAAGAGGGAAGTTTACAGCAATACAATCCTACCTCAAGAAACAAGAAAAATCTCAAATAAACAATTTAACCTTACACCTAAAGGATCTAGAGAAAAGAACAAGCAAAATGCAAAGTTAGTAGAAGGAAAGAAAGCATAAAGATCAGAACAGAAATAAATGAAATAGAAACAAAGAAAGCAATAGCAAAGATCAATAAAACTAAAAGCTGGTTCTTTGGAAATACAAACAAAATTGAAAAACTTTTAGCCAGACTCATTAAGAAAAAGAGGGAGAGGACACAACTCAACAAAATTAGAAATGAAAGAGGAGAAGTTACAGTAGACACTGCAGAAATACAAAGCATCCTAAGACACTACTACAAGCAACTCTATGCCAATAAAACAGACAACCTGAAGAAATGGACGAATTCTTAGAAAGGTATAACCTTCCAAGACTGAACCAGGAAGAAAGAGAAAATATGAACAGACCAATCACAAGCACTGAAATTGAAACTGTGATTAAAAATCTTCCAACAAACAAAAGCCCAGGACCAGATGGCTTCACAGGCAAATTCTACCAAACATTTAGAGAAGAGCTAACACCCATCCTTCTCAAACTCTTGCAAAAAATTGCAGAGGAAGGAACACTGCCAACCTCATTCTATCAGGCCAGAATCACCCTGATACCAAAACCAGACAAGATACTACAAAAAAAGAAACTTACAGACCAGTATCACTGATGAATATAGATGCAAAAATCCTCAACAAAATACTAGCAAACAGAATCCAACAACACATTAAAAGGATTGTACACCATGATGAAGTGGGGTTTATCCCACGGGTGCAAGGATTCTTCAGTATACGTAAATCAATCAATGTGATACACCATATTAGCAAATGGAAGAATAAAAACCATATGATCATCTCAATAGATGCAGAAAAAGCTTTTGACAGAATTCAACACCAATTTATGATAAAAACTCTCCAGAAAATGGGCATAGAGGGAACCTACCTCAACATGATAAAGGCCATATACGACAAACCCACAGCAAACATCATTCTCAATGGTGAAAAACTCAAAGCATTTCCTCTAAGATCAGGAGCAAGACAAGGATGTCCACTCTCACCACTATTATTCAACATACTTTTGGAAGTCCTAGCCATGGCAATCAGAGAAGAAAAAGAAATAAAAGGAATCCAAATCAGAAAAGAAGGAGTAAAACTGTCACTGTTTGCAGATGACATGATACTATACATAGAGAATCCTAAAGATGCCACCAGAAAACTACTAGAGCTAGCTAATCAATGAAAATCTCTTGCATTTCTATACACTAACAACAAAAGATCAGAAAGAGAAATTAGGGAAACAATTCCATTCACCATCACAACAGAAAGAATAAAATACCTAGGAATAAACCTACCTAAGGAGGTAAAAGACCTGTGCTCAGAAAACTATAAGACACTGATGAAAGAAATCAAAGATGACACAAACAGATAGAGAGATATACCATGTTCTTGGATTGGAAGAATGAATATTGTGAAAATGACTATACTACCCAAAACAATCTACAGATTCAATGCAATCTCTATCAAATTACCAATGGCATTTTTTACAGAACTAGAACAAAAGATCTTAAAATTTTTATGGAGACACAAAAGACCCCGAATAGCCAAAGCAATCTTGAGGGAAAAAAACGGAGCTGGAGGAATCAGACTCCCTGACTTCAGACTATACTACACAGCTACAGTAATCAAGACAATATGGTACTGGCAAAAAAAACAGAAATATAGATCAATGGAACAGGATAGCAAGCCCAGAGATAAACCTACACACCTATGGTCAACTAATCTATGAAAAAGGAGGCAAGGGTATACAATGGAGAAAAGACAGTCTCTTCAATAAGTGGTGCTGGGAAAACTGGACAGCAACATGTAAAAGAACGAAATTAGAACACTTCCTAACACCATACACAAAAATAAACTCAAAATGGATTCAAGACCTAAATGTAAGACTGGACACTATCAAACTCTTAGAGGAAAACATGGGAAGAACACTCTTTGACATACATCACAGCAAGATCTTTTTTGACCCACCTCCTAGAGTAATGGAAATAAAAATAAACAAATGGGACCTAATGAAACTTAAAAGCTTTTTCACAGCAAAGGAAACTATAAACAAAACAAAAAGACAACCTTCAGAACAGGAGAAAATATTTGCAAACAAATTAACGGACAAAGGATTGATCTCCAAAATACATAAACAGCTCATTCAGCTCAATATTAAAAAAAAAAACAACCCAATGAAAAACTGGGCAGAGGACCTAAATAGACATTTCTCCAAAGAAGACATACTGTTGTCCAAGAAGCACATGAAAAGCTGCTCAACATCACTAATTATTAGAGAAATGCAAATCAAAACTACAATGAGTTATCACCTCACAGCAGTCAGAATGGCCATCATCAGAAAATCTACAAACAACAAATGCTGGAGAGGGTGTGGAGAAAAGGGAACCCCCTTACACTGTTGGTGGGAATGTAAATTGATACAGCCACTATGGAGAACAGTTTGGAGGTTCCTTAAAAAACTAAAAATAGAACTACCATACGACCCAGCAATCCTACTACTGGGCATATACCCTAAGAAAAGCATAATTGAAAAAAACACATGCACCCCAATGTTCATTGCAGCACTATTTACAATAGCCAGGACATGGAAGCAACCTAAGTGTCCACTGACAGACGAATGGATAAAGAAGATGTGGTACATATATACAATGGAATATTACTCAGTCATAAAAAGGAACAAAATTGGGTCATTTATAGAGACATGGATGGACCTAGAGGCTGTCATACAGAGTGAAATGAGTCAGAAAAAGAAAAACAAATATCGTATATTAACGCATATATGTGGAATCTAGAAAAATGGTACAGACGAACTGGTTTGCAATGCAGAAATAGAGACACAGATGTAGAGAACAAACGTATGGACACCAAGGGGGGAAAGCGGGCAGGGGGCGGGGTGGTGGGATGAACTGGGCAATTGGGATTGACATGTATACACTGATGTGTATAAAATGGATGACTAATAAGAAACTGCTGTATAAAAAAATAAAATAAAATTCAAAAAAAAAAGTATTTGCTTTTTCAATCTTTTAAGTCCTCCCTAATATTGACACTCAAATGAAGAGAAGTAATTTTACAGGCTCATATTTTACCATACAACCATACATAAAAGATATGCAATTCAGACCAAAAGGCCCTGGTATATAGCAGTTACCTAATAAATGTATATATACATATATATATATCATTTATTTATTTTTTTGCTATACGTGGGCCTCTCACTGTTATGGCCTCTCCCGTTGCGGAGCACAGGCTCCGGATGCGCAGGCTCAGCGGCCATGGCTCACAGGCCCAGCCGCTCCGCGGCATGTGGGATCTTCCCGGACCGGGGCACGAACCCGTGTCCCCTGCATCGGCAGGCAGACTCTCAACCACTGCGCCACCAGGGAAGCCCCCTAATAAATATTTTGAATAAATAAATTATAATAATTACAGACTTTTGCAATCTGGAAAAACTGATTTAACCAGCTCACTAGTAGCCCTAAAATATCCCACGAACATGCATGATTATCTGAGCTATGTTTTCAATCTCCCAATATTGCATTTATCTGGCATATTTTCTATATGTCTAATACAATTTTGCTTTTTCACTATTAAAGAAAGTTAAATATGATTTTTATGATAATTTTATATTTGAGCCAATTATATAGAACTTGAAAAATAGTCCTTTTTGCTGATACAGTAAGACACAGCAACCCCTTCTGTTGTAGGTGCATGAAAGGAAAAAGGAGTCATATTCCTCCATCTATGAGTGAATTTCCACGTGGCTAACTCCAAATTATAGGTCCGGGAACTGGGCAATATAATTAGTTCACTTAGCAAAGCAAAAGGTTAAGTTGGCCCATGTAGCATCGTCCAGAAGTAAACTGGCTACTAACTGCTTCTTTAGGCAGCTGACCCACCCATATAATTCAGTACAATGATCTATGTCAGAGCTTGAGCTGATCTTTGCACACTCCTCCTGCAGAGCGGAGAGATGTGCACACAGTAGGCTCTGAAAAAGGTCTGAGAATGATAAAACACTTACTTGTACTAAATCATTTTACAAACAAATATATGCCAGCAATTTCAATTATTTTATGTAACGTAAACCCAACATTAACAGAGTAATTTTTCAACAGGCAAGTTTTTTGTGTTTTTTTTCCCCAGATTACTAAATCTAAAGCCCATGGGACATTCATCAATTCAATTTTTTCTCTTCATGACTATTTCCTCCTGTACCCGAAATCATGAAAAGACATCAAGGGTCATCCTGATACAGAAACACTCATAATTATTATGAACATGTAACAGTCAACGGAAAGAATCGTTAGAGTTGATAAAATATCGTTTAGGTTTGACCCATTTTACTTCTTTCTCGGGCATACAGACACATGCTAATATTCATATCTGTGCTAAATATAAAAATACCTGAGAGCTGCTGGGTGAAGCCCAATTTTCTATAAGCCTTTTAGTTTCTCCATCTTTATATGCATTGACTTATATAAAAAGTAAGAAAAAGTTAAATGAGTTCTCTTTAAATGTAATTTCTTTTTTGAAACTATGCATATATTTCTATGTATTCTAGTTTTCAAGACTGACATTCTGTAAATGCATATATGCATTTTCTACATTACAATGTTACCCAAGGAAAAAAAAAAAAAAAAAAGAAGTGCCCATGTAGGAGTAGCAGGAATAGAACAGTCCCAGTATTGTATCATTCCCATAGTGCTTCGGGATTGTCTTTTAAATTTCCACATCTAAATCACTTCTATTCCTATCATATTTCATAAAATTGCATGAGAATTTGAATCTTAATTTCCTCATTAAAAAAATTTACCTCCCCATCATCACCATGCTTGCCTTTCAAGGAAAGAGTTTCATTCCAATTGCAAATGTTGTAATAAAACAATGTATTTGTTTTTTATCAATTTGGATTATAAATTTTTCTTCAACTAGCGTTAACTAGCATTTATAGTTAATGTTTCTCCTTTACTTTGTATACCTTGTTAAAGGGAAAGGTTTATATATGTGGCTGGCGATCAACTGAGTTCCGTGTTATGTTTGCTTGATTATTTGGTCAATGTATGAATCAAGTAACTTTACTTATTATTTACTTTGAAATCATTATAATAATTCTGAGAAGAAGGATATTAGTGATCTAATAGAGCATGCTTAATATCTATCTTCCTTCCTAACTTTTAAACAATGCTGAAAGTACAATCTATTTTCTTTCTGAAAAAGAGTTAACAGGTTTTCAGAGATGTTCCCTCGCTTGCCCAAAGCCACACAGTCAGTAAACATCACACCTGGTATTTGAGCCTCCACCTCCTTGGCAACAAAGTCCATACTCTCGAAGAAGGAAATTAAAAGTACAGAACACATGTTGACATTAATTATATGAAGACTAATGGAAAACATCTTCCGTTTTGAAAACAAAGTGAAATATGGATAAAACAGAAAGCCACTATTTAGGGTACTGATGGAATCATTTGCTTCAATTTCACAAATTATTTCTTAAACAAACAAGTTGTAAAGCAGGGCTATAATTGATAGAAATAAAAGGAGAGACAAAAAAGCAAGTATGAGAAGACTTCTGATCTCACTTTCTCCTGCATCTCTTTAGCTACTGCCAAGAAATGTTAGTATGTGTAGATACTGATTGAATTGCTTTCTCTTTTTCAGGGTTGGGGGCAGTTTTTGTAATACAGACAAATTAAATAAAACATATGGCCATAATTATCCAAGTAATGATAGAGAGAAGAATAAAAAGACTACTGGACTCTGGATCAGTCCAGTATCCAACATTTGGGTTACCATAGATGACTTCAGCATTGTAAACAAAGCACCACAGTGTCAGGTGTAAGACACACTGCTACTGAGTGTGGTTAAAACTGACAACAGACACAGTCCACTGGGCTCCCTTTCTTGAGGGGCACCATGTCCGCATATGGGAATAAAGCTTGTTAGTCTACAGAGACTGACTCTCTCTCTACTCTAAAAAAAAACTAAATCTGAGGTAAGAGAGGAATAAACAACTCAGCAGTTGTATACAATTTTCTGAGCAAACAAAAATAGTAAATATGTAAAAATGCCCTAAAAATTTCTGGCACATTATGGGCACCCAAACATTTTTGACCACTGAATTTAAAAATCAATCGTTATAATGTAGGGTTGTGGTTTTTTTTTTGGTCTATATTTCACTTTTATAAGTTCCCATTAGTTATAGAATCCTGACGTTCTACTAGATTTCATATAAACTCTCCTCTGCATTCTTCTTACAAAAGTAAGCATCATCTATAGAGTTTTGTCTCATTTTTTTATGGCATGTTGGACAAAGGAATCTGTCAACTACTGAATGTCCCATTCATTTTCAGGCATTGACAGCATGCCATTTTATACATCCCCCACAAATGAAAAAAGTGAAGCTCTTGTAGGTTAACTAATATGCTCAATACCAAGTCAGTAATTAGCACAGTAGGGATTCAAACCCAAGTGTCTTATACTGAAGCAAAGGCTCTTTTCACTCTCTTCGATACCTTCAATATTAACTTGGTATGGGGATGGATCCTTTTAGTCTAAATTTTAATTGTGCAAATTGCTGTACTTGGCTCAGAGCTGCCTTACAGCAATGGTGGCCGTGCAGGTCCCAACCCTTGGGAGGTGCCATTTATATTGTAGTCTATGGAAATGGGCACCCTAGAGTTGCACATGGAGGCTCCAACTTCAGAATTGCCACCGTGTCAACAAACTCTATTCTTGTTCTACATGTTGTCACATGAAATTAAACCAAAATTCTACTATAGAAGGTAGCAGGTCACATACTTCAATGGAAAAAATGTTGGGTTTTTCAATGGAAAAAAAGATTCATTCAGAAGATCTGTGGTGGTTTCTAGCTCGTGTTAAACTTTTATCAATTCCTTGGAATATAATAATGACCTTAGGGATGCTATGTGGTATTTTTCAGGATCTAATGATATGGAATGAACTTATAAACCATAAAGGGCTATGACAGAGACAGACTAGATATGACAGAGACAGACTAGATATTCACAAGCTATCCCCCTCCATTCTGAGCAGAAAGCTACACTATATCTCCCAGCTTTTCCCGTAGTTAGGTGCGGTGATCTGAATGAGTTCTGGCCTATGGATTGTGAGTAGAAGTGATGGACGACACCTCTAAAAAGCGTCCAAAGAAACATACTATGAGATGCTCTGCTCTGCTTCTTCCCTTATCTTCTGTAGAGAATCCAGGACAACACCTGGTCTGTAGGGGAGAATAGAGCCAATAGAATCCCCTGGTACCCCCAGGGTATGCACTGGACTGACTGGATGATAAATAGATAAATATTTGCTGTGCCAAGCTACTGAAATGCTGGGGTTCTTGTTACAGCGATTCTTCTACTCTGAATACTGCAAGGCTTATTGAGGGAGGTATTACCATCTATTATTATTAACACAGTAGCCCAAATCCAGACTTTCCACTATGCCAATATTCTCCTCTCATGAATAATCATTTTGTGTGTTGTTGCTTATTGTTGTAAAAGTATTTCCTAAGGTTTTCCAGATCTGCTGAAGCACTGGAATTCCACTCACAAGGACTGAATTGCAAATGACTAACTGATCTTAACTTAGCCTACTTCTGCAGCTTCAGCAACTGCCAAAAAGGGTTCTTTTCTGAGTATTCTTCTTAAAAGAAGGGATGAAACTCTTTCTGCTATGTACATGACTTTTCAGCACCTTAAATAGTACTAAACATAGGCAATCGTTTTGACCATTTGCAAGCTATTTTGTGACAAAGAAACAGATAGAAATTCAAATTACTTACATTTGATACCAGCCCAAAGCATACGTCATTGCTATTTGTAGTACATTTAAAAATTGCACTTCATAGTAAAGATTGCTATTGTTCCTCCAACATTCTCTATTTTCAAGGCTGATGATGTGACACTGAAGTAGATGAAGGAGAAACTTATGGTCTCAGTTGAGAAACTACTGGGCAATGAAAACAACATACTCAAAGAAAGACAAATACTATACGATATCATGTATACATGGAATCTAAAAAAATAAAACAAACTAGTGAATATAACAACAACAACAAAAGAAATAGGCTCACAGACACAGGGAACAAACTAGGGTTATCAGTGGGGAGAGGGAAAGGAGGAGGGGAAAGAGGGGTAGGGGATTAACAGGTACAAACTACTATGTGTAAAATAAATAAGCTACAAGGATATATTGCACAGCACAGGAAAATATAGCCATTATTTTGTAATAACTTTAAATGGAGTATAATCTATAAAAATATTGAATCACTATGTTGTACATCTGAAACTAACATAGCATTGTAAGTCAACTATACCTCAATTAAAAACATTCTCAAAAGATGAATATATTTGCAATGCACCGTTAAAGAGAAGATTCACTGGCTTTATTGAAAAACTTAAAACTATAAATTATCAGACCTAAGAAGTACTTCTTAAAAAACAAAATGTTTAATTTAGGTGACTAATTCTCCACTCTACTAAATGTGGAAATGCTTTAAGGTAGACATAATTGTTTGAAACAATAGTTTCTAAATATATCAAAGCATTGGTCCAATTCTAACAGCAGGTACTTGACCAAAGATTATTTTTTTATTAAACTTACAGAGCTACTATTTTGGAGAAATCCAGTAAGACTGTTGATTATTAAAAGAAATGACCCCCTTTTTCTAATAAAAACTCTCTGTACTACGTGCATGAATAATCAATCAGAAAAAGCCTGAAAACAATATAGCAGTTATCAGAAAATCTAAACCTTTCCCAAATGTTATTATATGAAATTAATAAACTTTTCTAGTAGCACAGAGATTTTTTTTTTAATGGAAACACACATATTTTCCTCCAGACGTTTGTTCTTTCTCTTCCTTACACTACTCTCAGGTATAGCTTTCATCCACTCATCCTACCATAGCTTTGTTCCAACTTTTATAAAGTACGAGGGAACCTCAATAAATATCACCTCAGGACAGGATTAAGAGTCAAGATAAAATACTATGGCAATAAGGGTCACAAACACTATATGAACTATACCCCATCAGATTACATTAACATGAATGTGTCTGTCAATACTGGGTTCTCGTAGAGGTCTTACACTGTTTGGCTATGTCAATGTTTAGTGGTCCTTTCTCCTGACATAGTCTGTCTTCATTCATTCAATGACAATACCTCAAAATTCTCATGAAAAGATTCCACCTACTGCTCTGAAAGAGACGTCTCTCCCTATCCATTCCATTTATACCAATATTCGAAAGACAGATGGACAAGCCACAGGCATTTATTGAAACACTGATTCAAGATGGTCCAAAACCATTTCTATCTTCAATCATGAAAGAATAGGTAATATTCATAGCAACTTCACTTTTTTTCTTTATTAGTACAGATATGAAAATAAAAAGATACAGAGTTGTTATTCTGAAATCCTCTGGTCGTGGATAAAACGCTTTACATGGCAAAAGTCAAGCGTACCTAACACACGGCTGCCAATGCCAGCTCCGCCACTAAGGTTTATGACTGAGGAAATAGAAAATTTCAAAGGTATAAACTTAACATAGTCGATGAGAAGTATTTATTCTCCGTTTCAGTTTGGACACCAAAGATTTCAGCATAGTTAATTGTTTGATTAGACTGTGCACGCTTATCAATGTCCTGATAGTTCTTTCCTATTGAACTATGTAATTAAGTATTCTCTTTCTGCGAGGGTGTGTGTGTATAACACATATCTCATATATATTCATGTGCAGTTGTTAATAAAAGAGTAATAAATAGTGCACTTCTCACCAGTCTTAAGTATTAAAAACAACTCCTAGTGCTGTAACAAGTATATTATCAATCAAAACTTTAATTCCAATCCAGGTACACAATCCTACCTTCCAGCTTGAATGTTGGTCACAAAAGTTACTGAAAACAATAGGAAAGCATTATTTTGATAGCTGCCATTATGCAATAAACATTCTTCTATTTTGGAACAGAATAACAATTGCCAATCTGTATAAGTGATGGGGGGAAGAATCAAGATATCAGATCTCCTAAAATTCTATTTTTGCTTAAAACAAAGATTCTGTGCCAAGATAAAATTTTGGCACTTTATTTCCCTTAGAAACTTATGTTGAATTAAAGAAGAATATTTTAAATAACTCAATTAGCTTGATTACTTGATTCTAATTTTCATCAACTGGCCAAAACAATTATTGAACAAGTTAGTGCATCTGTAGTGAAGGTGCCCTCTACTCCCCAAAACACAGACAACATATTGAGGAATCTTCTGCAAGGAGTGTTTACCCCTTGCGTTGAGGCAGGCATGTTCCCATGAACACTCTTCCCAAATAAATTTTTATGTAGGAAATTAGGAGACACCCCAAAATTTCACCTCTTGCATATTATTTTTCCAGCATGATATGCATGTCTACCAAACAAAAAACTATGTGCCAAAAAAATATATATGACATTATTCTCAAGTCAAGGATCCCAGGAAGAACAGCACTAACATAAAAGTTATGGCCCTAAGAAATGTTATGTGAGGAAAGTGTAAGCATACACATTGCAGGAGGTATGCAGGAGGCATGTAGGAGGCAGAAAATAATGACCCAAGATTGGGAGGAGTTAAGTTCAGCTTCTGGAACTAAGACCAAGAATAAGGAGATTAACATCTGCAGAGAGCATGGTTGGTGAAGCAGGGGAGTGTGAAGTAGTGACTTCCAAACAGTTCAAGTATGAAGACTCCTTTCTGACATGTACACTGTTAGTGAGTGTGGGGAAAAGGACATTCATATATGATATTGATGGATTTATACACTGATACAATATTTTGGGAGAGCAGTTTGGTAAGACTTTAAATATGGAATCTATAAACCGGCAGTTTCACTTTTAAGAATCTAGAGTACAAAAATAAAATACACAAGTGATCAAAGGTATAATCACACTTTTGTATTATATTCACTACAAACTTGCTTAAACATGTGGAATTAATGGAGAAAACCTAACTGACAACAATCACAGGAATAATTCAATATGTATTCATACTTTAGAATACCATATAGCCCTCAACAATGCATGTTCAATCTCTGGATTTAGATAGAAGAATACTGAAGCATATTGTTGAATGAAAAAATTAACTTGCAGAATACCGTGTGTAGTATGATCTAGATCAAATTCAAATATGCAAGGCTATATTAGTATGTGCATAAGCAAACAAAAGAAAGGACACATACAAGCTTAATACTGTTTACTTAATAGTTCTATTTTTGTTGGAAGTATTTTTAATAACAAAATTAATACTAGTTGATTGTAAGAAAACAATAACATGGGGGGGTGACTATTGATTTTAAGACCAAGATAAGACAGAATGAGAAATTTGGAGTTTCACCCAATTTCAACTTGAGGAATTGTGAAAAGCAGATATGACACTCCGCCTTATATCACTACTTTGGCAGGGCTAACAGATCTAGAAATATCTTGAGACCACATGGATAGAGGTTATATATTCTGGGTAATGTTACTTTGGTCAGAAAACGAAAATTATGGAAATAGAAGTGTTTGCTGAAACCATGACTATATTGCAAACATACTGGCAAACAGTTCATTAATGATGGAAGTGTGACAATAAATTTATGTGTTCTTTACATCCTTACACTGGAGGGAACCACCAATGTGATAAACTTCTTGCTTTTTTCAAGGTGGTTGAATATTGGACCTATGGAGATGATCAGGAATCTTAATTTTTGTGAGAACTTCTTCCCCTCATTTTTAAATGTTTGCAGAATTAAAAGAAAACAATCAAGCAACTATAAATAAAGTCTCTTGAGGAACTATATATATATATATATGTTTTAATTTTAGGATAAAGAAACCCGCAAAAGTTCACCCTGATTATAAGTCTAAATAAAATAACTGATGAATATGAAAACTCAACTTTTAGTCTCCTGAAAACATTTCTCCCTGGGTCCCAAGAGCCATGGCACATTTGGAAAGAGCCTGGCAGACTCTTTGTTCACGCTGTAGTGGGAAGTAGGCCGGTTTGGGTCTAGAAGGAACTGTGTAGAAAAAGCTGAGGAGACAGCCTGCTCCCATTATCCTTGACTCCAGAAAGTCTGAGGAGTGATCCACCTCTGTGAATAACAGTTCTCTGCATTCACCTTAGTTATCCTTACAGAGCTTCAGTAGTTTGTGTACATTAGTTTCCTATCTTTTTTAATGCTTCAGATGCAGTCCAGCCAATAACTCCTTTCTTAAGCCTTCTTAGGAATGACTGAAAAAGCTCTCCTCCTCACAATTAATGCCAGATGTCCAGTGTGTTTGCAGGGTGTTGCTCTGATCCCTCACTGTTTTTCATCTATCACTATCATTCTTTCCTTTCCCTCTCTCTGTCTCCCCTGTGTTTTTCTTTATTCCTTTCAAGCTTCCTTAACATGTGTGAAGATCCCTGGCTTATGCACAAGTATGGGAATTTGCATGTGCCAAAAGCTGACTCCATCAGTACATTTGTTGATGAGAATTTAAGGAGCGAAAAGGTAAGAACTCCATAGGGGTAGTGTTAATTGATTTTCTTTATAAACACATAAGCAATTATACAAATGACCATCTGCTTTGTCTGCATGAAGTTAATGAATACACAAAAGGAATCAAATTTAGAACTTACTTAAATCTTAAATCCAACTGCCTAGATAGTTGCTTAGATGTGTCAAAAGGCAAAAGGGAAAGTGCTCTAGTCTGCAGGATAAAGACCAACAAAGATAAATAGGTCCCTTGTTTCTTTCACTGAGAAGCAGTGAAAATAGAGTTATGTTGGTTGCAACGTCTGAAAGTACAGCCATCTGAAACTGATATATAACGATATTTTCAAATAGGACTCTGATATTTATCTAGCCAAATTGGGCCTATGAAATACAGAAAACCATTCAAGATAATATCACTGTGGCAACTAGCAATTTTCCTTTAAAAATCTGTGCATTTTATCTGGCTCAACATTCTAAAAGCACACATAACTATTTCCTGCAGATAAACATTAGGAAGAAAAGAGCATAGCAGAGATTAATTCAAAGGATCACTGCTCTAAGATACCACTCCTAGACTCCAGTGTTAAAAAGTTGAAAAGCAGGTTGAAAAGCAGATTTTTTTATTTCAACGGATAAACAAAGATTAGATGTATAAATATATATGTACAATGCAGATCTGCATGCCATGATCCTTTGACACTTGAAAAGCTAACTATATTAATATGTGGAATAGTCATAATTTGATTTAGTAATATCTCTAAAATTGTTATTAAAGACCCATTTGTCACTCATTAATTCTGCAAATCATCACTGACTTATCTTTGGTAACACAGCCTGTTTTAGTTGCTGGATATACTAATATTGGATATTGACCAAGAGGGTCCGCTCTCCTGAGACTTATAATTTAGTGAATAGTCCGGATTTCTAAGTGCAATTACAAATATTGCAAAGTATCCTAAAAGAGCAGAGATAAGAGCATACATAATTCGGAGGCCTCCTGGAGAGTAAGTGTATTAGGGAAGGGCAACCCAAGGAAATGACTTGGAGCTGATAATTGAAGGACGGCCAAGAGTTCAGGATTGAACATTGGATCACGATTTAATGGTGATGCTATTTTATTTAATGCTAATGGTTGGAGCATTAGATATTCTCATTTCTATTTCATTATAGATTTTTTTTTGTAAAGGAAAATATGTCTTCTAATGTAGGAGAAGATATTGATATTCAGGTCATCATCACATGAGAAATAATTTTCACAAGGAAATGACATACTGGTAGATGCCAATTTAAAATCCATTTAAACTGAAATATTTAATTTGTCCTCCCCCAAAGAAAATACAAAACAAAATAAAAATGAAATAGTGGGTGTTGTACAGAGTGGATGGAGTACTAGATTTAAACCTACAGAGGAAACCCAGAGCATTGAGAATTTAAGACTGTCCCCTAGGTTCTCTCATCCCACTTCTAGTTTGTTTTCTTTTTCTCAATAGTTTCCTAAAAATGCCATAAATTCTAGGCAAACCCTTCGACATTCCATCCCTTGAATACCTCTGAGTCTTCCATATTTGCATGTGCTATGCTCTTCTCTGTCTAAATGCCTGTCTTACTCTATAAGGCCCATCTCCTTAGTGACTTCTCTTTATCAGATGATTATAATTCTTCTTATACACATTTCTGATGACACACATTCAAATCCTGGCTTGCCTTATATTGTTTTTTATATGTAAGCATAAGATTCTCCCACCTGACTGGAAGCTCCTATAGCGAGTGAACTTGGTCTTCTTTATCTTTCCATGCAGCACGGACTCTGCATTTTATTTAATATTTGGAATGAAAATGGACTAAAATGAATTGAACTGAATTAGTATGCAGCCTATAGAAGAGCTTCTCAGTCTAACTCAAATCGCAGATTTTGTGGCCGGTTTTTCTCTCTGAAACTGCTCACACAAAAAAGTTGTGTGAAATTTTTAAGCTCAACTCTCCTTATAACTTGGAAAATTTTACATAATCTTGTTTAAGAAATACCATGTTTCACAGCAGTGAGTTTTACAAGTAACTCAAATCTTGTCTCTAGAGTTACTGAGCCATAGAGAAAAGCTCACTGTCGGTAGAAAACATCATTCTTTCCATCTTTCCCTCACCAAATATACATTATGTCACTTGATGCATTGGTGACCACCTTAAGTGCTAGGGATACACAGCCAAGAAGATAGAAGAGTTTCCACCTGAGAGGCTAGAAACAGAGAGGGGGAAATAAATAGACATCTTTACAAATAGTCCTAAGTAATATAAAATAAGCAAATAGGGCGCTGATACAGAGAATAGCAGGTGGGGAGAACTTTGGATAGAATGTTAGGAAACATCCCCCCACTGTGGTGGGAAAATTTAAACTGAAACCTGAAAAATTTTGTAATTTGAGGATAGCAGGAGAACCTAATGGTGTATTGAAGAACTCATCATATTGTTTATAAACTTCAGAACACAATTTGCGGAGAAAAGGTAAACATTAAGGAAAAATTAAAACCAGTCGTGGGAAGAAAAGTATTAGTAGAAGGTGTGGGAGCTCCTGAAGTTATAGTTGAAGCTTGATTATTTAATTTATCCATGTATATATTAGAGCTTTACATTAACCCTGCTAAATACATTCTTCTTCTAGTGCCTTCACTTATTACACAAAATTGTTTCATATCTCAGGAACCTTCAAGAACTTCCCATGTTTGTACCATTGCATTGGAACCTAAGAACAATTGTTACCGTTCTCCAACTGTGGACCCTAATGACACATCAGTCACTTCAGAATCCAAAATGTCCAGGAAGCACTGTATCTGCTCACCTCACGTTTTATGACCCACTCATGGTTTGCTGGAAAATGATGACTCCTAAGGCTGAAAGACTTTACTAAAAGTTTTTATTTGAGTGACTCATATGGTAGACCATTTCCTATCTTTTAGAAATGTTCACAGTGACAAAAACTGGAGTTTTGTGCTCTTATTTCATACAAGAAAATTCCATTTGAACTTTTTGTTGCTGCAAGTGTTATAGAAACCAACTCAGTTTCCTTTGTCTTAAACACAAAAGAATTGAAAAAAGGGACACGGTGGTCAGAGGTTTGAAAGGCCGACTAAAACTCTGGGCACCAAAGATACTGGAGAAAATAATTCTGTCCTAATTATACAGTGTGCCACACCCATCATACTAATTTGGTAAATCTTTTATCATCAACATTTGGAAAGTATATGGGTGATAGAATATGAAGGGATATAAGCCTATCAGGAAAGGGTGGGCCAGCCTCTGGAGATGGCTGAATGTAATAAAAGACATCTAAGCTTTATTCTGGATGGGGAAGTGGTTCAGTAGAAAGTAAACACATAAAACCAGCAGACGAAATATCCTGCCTACTGGTCCTCTCTATATCAGAAAATATTGATGGAATAAATTTCAGGAATTGGTATAATCTGTATTCTTGTCCTTGCTAAGATGTAATGGCCCTTTCGGTAGGCAAAATGCATGAGATTATTATAATCATGAGTTGTTTAATTTTACAAAAATTAAAATGAGGGGAATTTAGATCTATCTTTTGAATATTTTCCTTCCTTCCTCCCCCCAACATACCTCTTCCCCAGCTATGATCATTTCAGCCCCAGCAATCTATTTTATATTTAATATCCTTGTATTGCAAAAAAATAGTTTTGTTTATACTGTGTTACCTTTTTTTTTTTTTTTTTGCGGTGCGTGGGCCTCTCACTGTTGTGGCCTCTCCCGTCGCAGAGCACAGGCTCCGGACGCGCAGGCTCAGTGGCCACGGCTCACGGGCCCAGCCGCTCGGCGACGTGTGGGATCTTCCCGGACCGGGGCACAAACCCGTGTCCCCTGCATCGGCAGGCGGACTCTCAACCACTGCGCCACCAGGGAAACCCCCTGTGTTACCTTTTCACCTAGATTATGGGCTAAAATGCATTTTCAATGGGAAAAACGACAACTCAGTATTTTCACATCCCTCACAAAGAAAGAAAATTGCATGTTTTACTTTTTATTGTTCCTATTTACTTTTTAAATTCTGTCATCTAATGGGACTAATGTTCATGGCTTAGGAGTATATTTACCATAATAGCTTTAGCGGTTATCAAACATCGTTGCTTCATTTTGGCGTTTAACCAACCTCAACCACTATTTATTGCCTCATATACTTCTCTGCTGTGAACATTACACCTTAATTACCCCAGCCCCTGTTTCTAGCCTGAATGGGAATAACCATTTCTTGTTTCACTTATATAAGAAGGCAGTGCCTGTGTCCAAGCAATCAGAGATCAGGGCTATGCAGCAAAGTGTGTTTCATAGACCTGAAAAATCCAAGTTCTATGGCAATGGAAGTGCAAACTCTCTTCTGTGCAAGAAAATGGTGAGTGGGAGGGGGGATGGACTGTCTAAGATTTCTTCCAAATGCTCGCACTCATATTGAAGTCTAGTGATATTGAATGCTGCTGGGAAAATGAAAGTGCTAATTTCAAAATCATGGATTAATTTTAAGTAAAGCAACACAACTGGAGTCTTGTGCTTAATCTATCTTTGCTGTGCCCCTAGTACACACTCACACTGCTTTTTCCAATTTTTTTTAAATAAAAATAACACTTTACATGGGTATAATACTTTTCAGGTTGTAGTACTATATCTCATAAACAGATGAACTTAGAAAGTGGATCATGAAGTTATGAAGTGGATTAAATTTATGTCTCTCACATTAAACCCTTCATCTGAATTTTTGCTTTCTTGATCTTTTAAGATTCATGTAACTCCTTTCTCTGAGGTTCTTTACTTACTACTGCAGAACTGAAGAAGGCTTCCTTAGAACATTATTGTGTCTATTCAACTTTCTACGGGGAATGTAATGGTAACTTACACTTGAACCCTTGCTACAGGACAAGATGTACATCTTAACCTCTTTACATTCAAAGCTGGCATTCAAAGCGTATTTGCTGAATGAAAGGTTGTTTGCTCAACTGACCATAAGACAACTCAGGGTACTTAACATGCAGAAATGGGGATTAAAATGTACTTTTGTTTTTTCACGGCACTACTACGTCCCTTTTAAATTTAAGTATAGGAATGATGCTTCCATTACCTTGTCAAGATGTTTAAACTATCTAAAACTACCCTCAGCAGCCAGCTGTCCTGCCTCGCAGATGAAGACAAACTTTGTAATTACATGTCCTACTGGGATTTGATCTTAAAGTGGTATTTACTATAATAAAAATTCCTCTTTGGGTTTCCAGACTGACTGTCTCTGTCCTAACCTCACAGGTGGTTTGTCACCTACCCCGTTCTTGACTCTATCTCCATCCATTCCATTGGTTCAGTAGTTATCCTGCTGTTCTTTCTCTGTTGAGAACTACCTTAGAACATTTTACTATTTCTCACCAATGCCTAGCATAATCTTTGCATACAATTAGCGCTCAGTCCATTTTTTTTAAAAAAATAATTATTAGACAATAAGATTCTCACAACTTGAAATCACTCCCCTCTACCATATTCTCTTACACTGATGGTTTTAACATCCAGCATAGTGATTAGGAATACAGGAACTCTATCTTTAAATCTCTCTCTCGCTCATAATTCCCTAAATGTGTAACTACATTTAAAAGTGTACATCTAGAAGTGTACTACACTTTTTTCAATTGTAAAATAGAGAAAATAGCAGGGATTGATTTTTATAGCTTTCCACAAGCATAATCTACATGCAAAATATGGATTTACCAGCTATTTATTTTTGGGATGAATGCCTCACTTCTCTGAATGACAATATACATGCCTTTGACAGAGTGTTATTAATAGTGGGATTTATAGAAGCATAAAGTAGATGAGTGGTTGCTCTGGATTAGGGTGGGAATGGGGAGTGAGTATAACTGGGCATGAGGTTTCTCGTGGGGATGATGAAGATGCTCTAAAATTAGATTTGGGGGATAGCTGCGACACTTTGTAAATATCCTAAAAGCCATTAAATTGTACTCTGAAAGTGGGTGAATTTTATGGTATGGAAATTATACCTAAATAAAGCTGTTAGTTACAATAATAATAATAATACCAGGATTCAAATCAAGTCTGTCTGAAGTCAAAGTACATACCTTTTTTCTATACTTATTCTATCCTCACCACCTCACGCTATGAAAATGAGAAGTTTATATTTAAGTGATCATGCTTACTGATAAAGAATTTCTGTCTAGGGATGTGCTTAATATAGATGATATGGAGGGAATCTATGGAGTTACAACTGTTATCTAATTGAGCAAAGTAAACAGTTTAGTTGTTCGCTTTTGAGAAAGTAAACAAAAATTGTTATTAAAAAGTTGTTAGGGGTAATCTAATTTAACAGTTATCCTCTCTGCCTGTGGATAAAAAGAAACCATTATCAAATTATACACACTGAAAATACATTTTTTCTTTCCTTGCTAAAACATAGCTGTTTTCTTCCTTGCTTCTGTCTTTCCATCCTTCCCTCCTTCCATATGGCTGCTTTTGAAAAATTGTATTTCTGAACCAGAGAGGCTGATTGCAGGTTAGAGATCAATTTTCTCCATAACTGATGGACAACATTTTAGAGGAAGCATATCCCTTATGAGCTAAGGGGAAAGATCCCTGAAATAAAAGTACTGATATCATTTTACCTTTTTCTTGAAATCATCAAAATATTTCTTTATGTGTTAAATAGTATTGAAAGAAATCATCTACAGAATGCTGAATGGGTACATAACTATAAAAAGTATTCACTGTTTTATATCATGCTTTTGAAAACATTTTATCTTTTCTGAGAAAAATTAAAGAAACAGGTAATTTAAACAGAAGATGAAAACCTCAGAAGTTCTTGCCAGAATAGAATTTCAGAAAGCTTTTAAAATCTAACTTTTTAAATTCAGTATCTAAATGTAAACTCCTGAAGAAGACATTTTCTACAAAGAGATTAAGAAAGAGAAATGATGGTTTTGGCTGCATGTGTTTGAGATAAATAGTGTTTCTTCCCTCTTTGTGATAGAAGACTCCACTCCACAGCCTGAGTTGTGTCTCACAGTGCCAGATCTGGGAATGGAGGTTAAGCCTGCGTGCTTTTGTGAGTTGCTGAGTGTCAGAGGGGCTCCATCAGGGTTGTGTTGCCCCTGAAAAAGGTTAAATGCAAGAATCTCAAAGGCTTTCAAAAAAGCACTGCAGAAAATTTGTTGTCAAGGATTATTATATCTCCCAGCTCAGGAGGGTTTGTCTCAGCTGGTCCTCTCTCTAATTTTGAAAGTTAGAAAATCCATAAGAGGCGGAGGGGTATGTGAAAGATTTTAAAACCTGGTATAGGTTGGGTTTATTTTTGAATTATCCTGGCTTATTTTTCATTGCCTAACAAAGGGAAAATAGTAACGTTGCTGTCATATCTTCTTGAGGGTGGTAATATAGCTTTGGCAAGACATACTGCAATGAACGTTAGCCTTTGGAAAATTTGTATTTGTGTGGTTATTTCATGAGAAAGTCTCTACATTTTAATATAAGGCATATTTAGATAGAATTATTGTCCCTCAGACAACAATTACACAATAACATGTACAACAATTTTGAGTGTGTAAAATCAGTTTAAATTATGGTAACTGGGTTAATAAACTATTTTTAAGAATGAAATAATGCCATTTGCAGCAACATGGACGCAACTAGAGATGATCATACTAAGTGAAGTAAGTCAGACAGAGAAAAACAAATGCCGTATGATATCACTTATATGTGGAATCTAAAATATGACACAGGGGATTCCCTGGTGGCGCAGTGGTTGAGAGTCCGCCTGCTGATGCAGGGGACGTGGGTTCGTGCCCCGCTCCGGGAGGATCCCACATGCAGCGGAGCGGCTGGGCCCGTGAGCCATGGCCGCTGAGCCTACGCGTCCGGAGCCTGTGCCCCGCAACGGGAGAGGCCACAACAGTGAGAGGCCCACATACTGCAAAAATAAATAAATAAATTAAATATGACACAAATGAAGCTACCTACAAAACAGAAACACGGACATAGAGAACAGACTTGTGGTTGCCAAGGAGGAGGGGGTTGGGGGAGGGATGGATTGGGAGGTTGGGGTTAGCAGATGTGAGCTATTATATATGGAATGCATAAACAAGGTCCCACTGTTTAGCACAGGGAACCATAGTCAATATCTTATGATAAACCATAATGGAAAAGAATATAAAAAAGGATGTATATACATATATATGTGTGTATATACATATATACGTGTGTGTGTGTGTGTGTGTGTATATATATATATATATACACACACACAACTGAATATATACATAACTGAATCACTTTGCTGTACGGTAGAAATTAACACAACATTATAAATCAACTATACTTTAATTTAAAAAATAATAAAAAAGAAACTCTTTGTCAGGCTTCCCTGGTGGCGCAGTGGTTAAGAATCCACCTGCCAATGCAGGGGACACGGGTTTGATCCCTGGTCTGGGAAGATCCCACATGCTACGGAGCAACTAAACACGTGTGCCACAACTACTGAGCCTGTGCTCTAGAGCCCTCTAGCCACAACTACTGAGCCCATGATCCACAACTACTAAGCCTGTGTGCCACAACTACTGAAGCCCACGTGCCTAGAGCCCGTGCTCTGCAACAAGAGAAGCCACCGCACCTCAACGAAGAGTAGCCCCCCGCTCGCCACGACTAGAGAAAGCCCATGCACAGCAATGAAGACCCAACACAGCCAAAAATGAATAAATAAAAAATTTTAAATCTAAAAAAAAAGAAACTATTTTGTCAATAAATATTTATGAGCACCAACTTAGAGGAGCACTTTGAGGAATGTAAGACATAAAAGAATGACAGGATCCTAATGAAACTAAAGTTAGAGTTTACAGATGAATAGAGAGGCGCTGCCCTAGAGTAACTTTTAAGGAAACAGGAATGAATTTAAAATTTGAGGTATAAAAGGATTCAGATAAATGAAAGAACTATATCAAAGGAGAATAACAACACAACACAGGTATGGAAAGAAATTAGATTCTGTCCAGCAGGAATCGTTATTAATTTCTCTTACAGACTCAATGTATATTTTCCAAGAAATTATTTATTTTTTTGATACTACTTTGAAAAATAAATGAGTTGAAGAGAAGCTCAGAACAAGCATAGCAATGCTCAGAATGCCTGTGTGGGTAAATGTATACCAAAAATGTCTGGAAAATTTGTGATGACAATTAGTATTTTAAGTTTTGGAATGAAAAGATGCCATCAGGTGAGGAGGTGAACAAATCTCACTTGGTTTTCATTCTTACTCTGGAAATGTGGATACTCCTTCAGGTCTCTTCCTAAGTTCACTTCTCTTAAAAACAGTTTATTAGAAATGCAGTGAAAAACTATTTCTAGAGCATATGATAAAGCATTTTGTCTATAATAAACCATATATTTTATTTAATGTTCACCAAAGAATATAAAACAAGGTATTGTTTAGTAAGCAGGGGAAAAAACATGGACAAGCCTATAGGTTTAAAATATCATGAAATATTAGTAAAATTCACTGGGAAACACTCAATTCATGCAGAACACTTCAGGATTCTCTCTGTGATATAGTTTGCTTTAACATAATCAAGTTAAATGACTATTATATTAGGATAGGCATCAAAATTTAATCAATTCAATAGTTCAGCACTGATAAGATATCCTTCAGTATTTACTTGAACTTTGAGGGCCAGAGATAGTGACTCTTATGAGCTTAATGGTAAGTAGATTTCAGAACAGAAGCACCTACAACACTAAATTTCATTAGGCTGATATCCACAATGCTTGCTTTGTGAAATTTTTTTATTTCATTTAATGAAATTTTTGATTTCATTCTTGTAGTTTCAAAACAGGGAATTTCAGGTTAATAAATTTGTGGAGGACACTCATAAAGTTCAGGATTTACTCCCTACTTTAACCTACTTTTACTCTGATGGCTGCCTCTTGCACTGCAATTGTCACTGAGGAATCTTCGATGGGGGTGTGGGGTGGAGGAATGGAACGGGCTGCTTCTACTGTCCAGAAGTTGGTCATCAGAGATTAGTTAAGGATCTGCTGGGGCGAGTCCCACAGATAGTTTCTGCTCTAGTAGCTATCTCTTCAGGTGTAAACTTTTAGCAAGTTCCATTACACCCCAGTTATGACCTTGGGCAAATTTCAGTGGCTCCAGAGAACTAAGATGGTGAAGTGGTTTCTACTGCTTTATGTTCTAGGTGTCCTTTCTATGCTCAGAGAAAAAAACAAAAGTAATATGGAGAAGATGATTTAAGAAATCATGCTTGTTGCTGCTCACAGACTGTCACCTCTCTGACCTCTAAAAGTTGCAGCATGAAGAAACAATGAGTTATTGGAGGCAAGAGCATGACCAAGAAAATAATCTTGCAACGTCTTTGCTGACCACAGCCTATTCGCATCCACCGTGAAGCCTGCCAATCATAAAATACTTCATAATCCAATACCATTCATTTCTAAAAAGATGATGAATGGGCTTACTTCAACCATAAGATGAAAGCTGAGGAAAATTCTGATGTTGATGTCGACAGAAATAATTAATGGTACTTTATGGCAGCACAATTTATCAGGGACGTCACAGCACTTGGGCCCCTGTGAACTAAAGTGATGACAATTACTACATTGAAATTTTGACAACTAAATTTGAAGCAAACTAAGAGTGTATTGAATAAAACAAACTCCTTGATATATAATAATCCAACAATAAGGATCTTTAATGAGAATAAGACATCACTTGTCAATATTATTTTTGCACTTTGACAATCTTTACAAGGGTATGAAAAAATTATGATTTAAAAGTATTTTATACCCAGATATTTTTAATTTAAGTAAGACTTTGCTTTTAGAAAATTATGAGAACTGCTCAATATTTTCCAATTTCATTTTGTTGATATTTTGAGGGACCTAAAAGCATTATATTCAATAAATATTAGAAAAGATTAGTTCCAACTAATAACAATAAAACAGCAAATATTCCTCTCACAAATTCTATTTATTGCCTGTTTATATGTATTTAAGTGTCATGTGTTATTATTGTCCTCATTTCTTAGATAATAACAAATCAGGAAATTTGTTAAAGTTGATTTTCCACATTTTTCAGTATAAAATTTATTTAAAGTAATTAATTGCCATGAATTTGCAATGGATAGAGTTATATACTCTTCACCTTAATTGTCTTTGAGACAGGAGGAAGTGATCTGAAAGCCAACAAAGCTATAAGGCAGGGAATATCCAAACAAACTGAATGACAGCTTTTATACTGAAGATGCTCTTAGAAAGTTAAATTCTCAACATTGAGGGTATTAATGAGTGACTTTGAAACCACCGATGGGCACAATTAGTATCAAGCCTTGGCTTTTTGGTTTGTTTATTTTTATATTTGTTTTTAAAAAGTAACAAAAAGAAGTCCTGTTTAATCATAAACATGTCTTCCTTTACCTGGCCTTAACATGACTACACCAGGGACTTCTAAGTTATAATAGAACCTTCCTGATTCCACAAATAATTGTAAAGTAAGCTAAACTAAAACGTGAAACAAAAATGTATTCCTCTGGCCTTGAATATCTTTAAAACACTTGCTCATAAATACGAATTCAAAACCTAACCTTTGAGGAAACCAGCATTTCTAGATAACATGAAATAAACATTAATACTTCAACTCTCTAAAATTCAAGAAATACTACTAAAATTTCAAGGATTTCAATTAATCATAATATCAAGGTAGGAATCATCACAGCAAAGTATATAGTCTTTGGAAGAAAACACAAGATGTAGTCTTGCATCCTATTTCTAACCTATAGGTGTTTCCTAGAATCATTTCACAGGCATACCTACTTCTTAGCAATTCCTTAAGACCAAAAGTGTGTAAATGAAATATATATTCAGGATGATGATTCTTGAGGCACTCCCAGACTTTTGACTGACATTGAATAATGTACTTCTAGTATATCTTCAGAAGATTTTGTTAAGAATGCTTTAAATAAACATGTTTTCTTCCCAAGTCTGTGTATCGAAATGATTAGAACCTGAAATTTTAACAATGTGGTTAAGTGGAATTTTATTCTAGCATAGAACACCTTGAACTATTTTAGTATTTTTTACATTTCACGTACTCCTACTAGTGTTCCAGCTGTCTGTATCCTGTTTTCCAAGATCCTAGTGATATTGGACAAAGATTAATATTGCAGCTCTCCTGTTTATCACCCATACACCAAAATGGCTTTTATCACAGTGAGCAAACTTACTTACGGTGCTCTGTCTTCACTTTCACTGACTGGCAACACTGTGATTTCATTCACATGTGAAGTATTTTTAAATCTAATTATTCTTACAACCAGTTAGGAGAAAGGGTCATTATTCTAGCTCATTAGCTGTTTAATTGGAATGCATAACAGTGAATCTGTGTTTTGACTCTCTAATTCCAATATTCAGCACTGCTTGGAAAGGAAAATTGTGTAATATGATTCTGGGAACTATAAATAACATATATATTTCTTTCTGTCCTTTCTTGACTGATATAGCACTCTAGAAATATTCTGTGCAACATCTGGCTTCTATAGTTGAGACTTACAAATTATATATGTCTTATTTTCTAAACATATGCAAACAAAACTTGTGCTGTGTGCACGCACATGCACGCACATACTCCAAAAGACTATTTATATCCACTTTCATGTTTTCAGATCAAGTAATGGCTTGAGCTGACTGATGAAATAAAAGAAAGTATTTATTCAAAAGTATATAAAGAGGAAAAAATGACAAAGGGGCAGCATTGCCTTATTTTTCTGTTACTGTAGTCTACATATATACATGTGTATCTCCATGTACCTAGACAGACTCTTCAACCAGTGACAGGAACAATAGCAGAGTTTTGGGCTGTGTCTTAACATAGAGAAGAGTGAAAAACTAAACCAAACAAATACAGTGAATGCATATCACAGCACCAGTAGGAAGAACAATCCTGAAACATTTAAACAAAATATCTGTTGAAGACTGTAAGTATGTGATAGAGAATCATTACAAACTTAAGTTTTATCTTCCATCAATGCTTTTGAGTCATTGCATAATGGCACTGTATTACTTTCCTATCACTGCTGTATCAAATTACCATAAACTCAGTGGCTTATAACACAAATTTATTATCTATCGTTCTGTAGATGAGAAATCAGACACGGATCTTACTGGGCTAAGATCAAGGTGTTAACAGGGTGTATTTCTTTCTGGAGGTTCTAGGGGACAATATGTTTCCGTGCAATCTCCAGCTCTAGAGACTTGCTCACTTTCCTTTGCTGATGGCCCCCTTCCTCCAGTATCAGAGGTAAGAGTGGCTAGTGGACTCCTTCACACTTAGAATCATGCTGACCTCTTCCATAGTCACATTTCCCTCTAACTCTCTTTTCTTCCCTCTATCCTCCACTTTTAAACGTTGATATGCTTACATTTGGTCCACCCTGTCAATCAAGGAAATTTCTCTATTTTAAGATTGGCTAATTAGCAGTCATAATTCCATCTTCCAATTTAATTCTCCTGTGTTTATCACATATCATATTTATAGGTTCTAGGGATTAGGCTGTGGACAACTCTGGGGAGGAGATGATTATTCTGCCTTGCACAAAGTCTACTCTTTGGCCTCACAAAGATTCACATTCATTACAAGTGCAAAATACACTCATTCATCCAAAGTCGCCCACATTTTCAACCTATTACAGAATTAACAGAAGTCCAAAATCGTTTCTAAATCTCATTAGCTCAAAAGTCCCATCAAAATTATCCAAATTACGTATGAGAAAGACCTTGGGTATGATTCACCCTGGGGCAAAATTTTCCTCCACCTGTGAGTCTGTGAAACACAAAAAGCGAGTCATTTGTTCTCAAATTATAATGGTACAGATGTAGGATAACAAGTACTGATATTCAGGTACAGAAAGAATGAAAATGGAAGGAAAACAGTCACTCGTCCAAAGTAAATTCAAAATCCATCCAGGCAACCATCATTTCTTTTTTCTTTTTTTAAATATGTCCCCTGGGACCCTCTATCCTTCCCCAATAAGAACTGTTGCCTCTTACACTGGCAGTGCATCTGTTATCCTAAGACATTTCCTTTTGTATTTCCAGTATTGGATTTCCTCTTTCCTCTATTCCCTATCTTCCTCTTTTTTTTTTTTTTCACTTTTTAAAATTTTTTAACATCTATTGGGGTATAATTGCTTTACAATGGTGTGTTAGTTTCTCCTTTATAACAAAGTGAATCAGTTATACATATACATATGTTCCCATAGCTCTTCCCTCTTGCATCTCCCTCCCTCCCACCCTCCCTAACCCACCCCTCTAGGTGGTCACAAAGCACCGAGCTGATCTCCCTGTGCTACGCGGCTGCTTCCCATTAGCTATCTATTTTACGTTTGGTAGTGCATATATGTCCATGCCACTCTCTCACTTTGTCACAGCTTACCCTTCGCCCTCCCCATGTTCTCACGTCCATTCTCTACGTCTGCATCTTTATTCCTGTCCTGGCCCTAGGTTCTTCAGAACCAATTTTTTTTTTTATTCCATATATATGTGTTAGCATACGATATTTGTTTTTCTCTTTCTGATTTACATCATTCTGTATGACAGACTCTAGGTCCATCTACCTCACTACAAATAACTCAATTTTTTTTCTTTTTATGGTTGAGTAATATTCCATTGTATATATGTGCCACATCTTCTTTATCCATTCATCTGTCGATGGACACTTAGGTTGCTTCCATGTCCTGGCTACTGTAAATAGAGCTGCAATGAACACTGTGGTACATGACTCTTTTTGAATTATAGTTTTCTCAGGGTATATGCCCAGTAGTGGGATTGCTGGGTCATATGGTACTTCTATATTTCGTTTTTTAAGGAACCTATATAGAGTTCTCCATAGTGGCTGTATCAATTTACATTTCCACCAACAGTGCAAGAGAGTTCCCTTTTCTCCACACCCTCTTCAGCATTTATTGCTGTAGATTTTTGATGATGGCCATTCTGACCCGTGTGAGGTGATACCTCATTGTAGTTTTGATTTGCATTTCTCTAATGATTAGTGATGTTCGGCATCCTTTCATGTGTTTGTTGGCAATCTGTATATCTTCTTTGGAGAAATGTGTGTTTAGGTCTTCTACCCATTTTGGGATTGGGTGGTTTGTTTCTTTGATATTGAGTTGCATGAGCTGCTTGTAAATTTTGGAGGTTAGTCTTTTGTCAGTTGCTTTACTTGCAGGTATTTGCAAATATTTGCAAATATTTTCTCCCATTCTCCCAAGGTTGTCTTTTCATCTTGTTTATGGTTTCCTTTGCTGTGCAAAACTTTTGAAGTTTCATTAAGTCCCATTTGTTTATTTTTGTTTTTATTTCCATTTCTCTAGGAGGTGGGTCAAAAAGAATGCTGCTGTGATTTATGTCATAGAGTATTCTGCCGATGTTTTCCTCTAAGAGTTTTATAGTGTCTAGCCTTACATTTATGTCTTGAATCCATTTTGAGTTTATTTTTGTGTATGGTGTTAGGGAGTGTTCTAATTTCATTCTTTTACATGTAGCTATCCAGTTTTCCCAGCACCACTTATTGAAGAGGTTGTCTTTTCTCCACCGTATATATATTCTTGCCTCCTTTATCAAAAATAAGGTGACCATATGTGCGTGGGTTTATCTCTGGGCTTTCTATCCTGTTCCATTGATCTATATTTCTGTTTTTGTGCCAGTACCACACTATCTTGATTAATGTAGCTTCGTAGTATAGTCTGAAGTCTGGGAGCCTGATTCCTCCAGCTCCATTTTTTTCTTTCTCAAAATTGTTTTGGCTCTTCAGGGTCTTTTGTGTTTCCATACAAATTGTGAAATTTTTAGTTCTAGTTCAGTGAAAAATGCCATTGGTAGTTTGATAGGGATTGCATTGAATCTGTAGATTGCTTTGGGTAGTACACTCATTTTCACAATGCTGATTCTTCCAATCCAAGAACGTGGTATATCTCTCCATCTGTTTGTATCATCTTTAATTTCTTTCAACAGTATCTTACAGTTTTCTGCATACAGGTCGTTGGCTCCTTAGGTAGGTTTATTCCTAGGTATATTATTCTTTTTGTAGCAATGGTAAATGGAGTGTTTCCTTGATTTCTCTTACAGATTTTTCATCATTAGTGTATAGGAATGCAAGAGGTTTCTGTGCGTTAATTTTGTATGCTCCTACTTTACCAAATTCTTTGATTAGCTCCAGTAGTTTTCTGGTAGCATCTTTAGGATTCTCTATGTATAGTACCATGTCATCTGCAAAGAATGACAGATTTTCTTCTTCTTTTCTGATTGGATTCCTTTTATTTCCTTTGCTTCTCTGATTACTTTGGCTAAAACATACAAAACTACGTTGAATAATAGTGGTAAGAGTGTAAAACCTTGTCTTCTTCCTCATCTTAGTGGAAATGGTTTCAGTTTTTCACCATTGAGAATGATGTTGGCTGTGGGTTTGTCATATATGGCCTTTATTATGTTCAGGTAAGTTCCCTCTATGCCTACTTTCTGGAGGGTTTTTATCATAAATTGGTGTTGAATTTTGTCAAAAGCTTTTTCTGCATCTACTGAGATGATCATATGGTTTTTCTCTTTCAATTTGTTAATATGGTGTATCACATTGATTGATTTCCATATATTGAAGGATCCTTCCATTCCTAGGAAAAAAACCACTTGATCATAGTCTATGATCCTTTTAATGTGCTGCTGGATTCTGTTTGCTAGTATTTTGTTGAGGATTTTTGCATCTATGTTCATCAGTGATATTGGCCTGTAGTTCTTTCTTTGTGACATCTTTGTCTGGTTTTGGTATCAGGGTGATGGTGGCCTCATAGAATGAGTTGGGGACTGTTCCTCCCTCTGCTACATTTTGGAACAGTTTGAGAAGGATAGGTGTTGGGTCTTTTCTAAATGTTTGATAGAATTTGCCTGTGAAGCAGTCTGTTCCTGGGCTTTTGTTTGTTGGAAGATTTTTAATCACAGTCTCAATTTCAGTGCTTGTGATTGGTCTGTTTATATTTTCTATTTCTTCCTGGTTCAGTCTCAGAAGGTTGTGCTTTTCTAAGAATTTGTCCATTTCTTCCAGGTTGTCCATTTTATTGGCATATATTTGCTTGTAGTAATCTCTCATGATCCTTTGTACTTCTGCAGTGTCAGTTGTTACTTCTCCTTTTTCATTTCTAATTCTATTGATTTGAGTCTTCTTTTTTTTTTCTGGATGAGTCTGGCTAATGGTTTATCAATTATGTTTATCTTCTCAAAGAACCAGCTTTTAGTTTTATTGAAATTTGCTATTGTTTCCCTCATTTTTCATTTATTTCTGATCTGATCTTTATGATATCTTTCCTTCTGCTAACGTTGGGTTTTTTTTGTTCTTCTTTCTCTAATTGCTTTAGGTGTAATGGTTAGGTTGTTTATTTGAGATGTTTCCTGTTTCTTGAGGTAGGATTGTATTGCAATAAACTTCCCTCTTAGAACTGCTTTTGCTGCATCCCATAGGTCTTGGGTAATCGTGTTTTCATTGTCATTTGTTTCTAGGTATTTTTTTATTTCCTCTTTGATTTCTTCAGTGATCTCTTGGTTATTAAGTACTATATTGTTTATCCTCTATGTGTTTGTATTTTTTACAGATATTTTTCCTGTAATTGATATCTAGTCTCACAGCATTGTGGTAGAAATCATACTTGATATGATTTCAATTTTCTTAAATTTACCAAGGCTTGATTTGTGACACAAGATATGATCTATCCTGGAGAATGTTCCATGAGCACTTGAGAAGAAAGTGTATTGTGTTGTTTTTGGATGGAATGTCCTATAAATACCAATTAAGTCCATCTTGTGTAATGTATCATTTAAAGCTTGTGTTTCTTTATTTCTTTTCATTTTGGATGATCTGTCCATTGGTGAAAGTGGGGTGTTAAAGTCCCCTACTATGATTGTGTTACTGTCAAATTCCCCTTTTATGGCTGTTAGCATTTGCCTTATGTACTGAGGTGCTCCTATTTTGGGTGCAGAAATATTTACAATTGTTATATCTTTTTATTGGATTGGTCCCTTGATCATTATGTAGTGTCCTTCTTTGTCTCTTGTAATAGTCTATCTTAAAGTCTATTTTGTCTGATATGAGAATTGCTACTCCAGCTTTCTTTTGATTTCCATTTGCATGGAGTATCTTTTCCATCCCATCACTTTCACTCTGTATTTGTCCTTAGGTCTGAAGTGGTTCTCTGTTACATAGCATATGTACGGGTCTTGTTTTTGCATCCATTCAGCCAGTCTATGACTTTGGCTGGACCATTTAATCCTTTTACATTTAAGGTAATTATCGATACGTATGTTTCTATTACCATTTTCTTATTGTTTTCGGTTTGTTATTGAAGTCTTTTCCTTCTCTTTTGTTTCCTGCCTAGATAAGTTCCTTTACCACTTGTTGTAAAGCTGGTTTGGTGGTGCTGAATTCTCTTAGCTTTTGCTTGTCTGTAAAGGTTTTAATTTCTCCATCGGATCTGAATGAGATCCTTGCTGGGTAGATTAATCTTGGTTGTAGGTTTTTCCTTTTAATCACTTTAAATATGTCCTGTCACTCCCTTCTGGCTTGCAGTGTTTCTGCTGAAAGATCAGCTGTTAACCTTATGGGGATTCCCCTGTATGTTATTTGTTGTTTTTCCCTTGCTGCTTTTAATATTTTTTCTTTGTATTTAATTTTTGGTAGTTTGATTCATATGTTTCTTGGCATGTTTCTCCTTGGATTTATCCTGTATGGGACTCTCTGTGCTTCCTGGACTTGATTACTTCCGTTCCCATATTAGGGAAGTTTTCAGCTATAATCTCTTCAAATACTTTCTCAGTCCCTTTTTTTTCTCTTCTTCTTCTGGGACTCCTATAATTCGAATGTTGGTGCCTTTAATGTTGTCTCAGATGTTTCTGAGACTGGTTCCTTTTTCTTTAATCTGCTCTGCTGTAGTTATTTCCACTCTTTTATCTCCCAGGTCCCTTATCCGTTCTTCTGCCTCAGTTATTCTGCTGTTGATTCCTTCTAGAGAATTTTTAATTTCATTTATTTTGTTATTCATTATTGTTTGTTTGATCTTCAGTTCTTCTCAGTCCTTTTTAAACGTTTCTTGTGTTTTCTCCATTCTATTTCCAAGATTTTGGATCATCTTTTCTCTCATTATTCTGAATTCTTTTTCAGGTAGACTGCCTATTTCCTCTTCATTTGTTAGGTCTGGTGGGTTTTTACCTTGCTCCTTCATCTGTTGTGTGTTTCTCTGTCTTCTCATTTTGCTTCACTTACTGTGTTTGGGGTCTCCTTTTCTCAGGCTGCAGGTTCGTGGTTCCCCCTGTTTTTGGTGTCTGCTCCCAGTGGCTAAGGTTGGTTCAGTGGGTTGTGTAGGCTTCTTGGTGGAGGGGACTAGTGCCTGTGTTCTGGTGGATGAGGCTGGATCTTGTCTCTCTGGTGGGCAGGACTGCATCCGGTGGTATATTTTGGGGTGTCTGTGACCTTATTATGATTTTAGCCAGCCTCTCTGCTAATGGGTGGGGTTGTGTTCCTGTCTTGCTAGTTGTTTGGCATAGGGTGTCCAGCACTGTAGCTTGCTGGTTGTTGAGTGGAGCTGGGTCTTAGCATTGAGATGGAGATCTCTGGGAGAGCTTTCACCATTTGATATTATGTGGAGCCTGGAGGTCTCTGGTGGACCAATGTCCTAAACTCAGCTCTCCCACCTCAGAGACACAGGCCTGACACCCATCTGGAGCACCAAGACCTTGTCAGCCACACAACCAGAGAGCAACCAAATCAAAAAACAAGTCCACCAATGATAACAAGTTCTAAAGACCAGGACAAATGGTAAAAGCAAAGCTATACAGATAAAATCACACAAAGAAGCATACACATACACACAAAAAGAGAAAAAGGAAAAATATACATATACCATATAAAAAATGTAGGAAGAGATCAACCAAATTAATAAACAAATCTACCAATGATAATAAACTCTAAATACTAAACTAGGATAAACATAAAACTGGGAACAAATTGGAGGCAGAAGGCAAACCCCACGTCTACAGTTGCTCTCCAAGTCCACTGCCTCAATTTGGGATGATTCGTTGTCTATTCAGGTATTCCACAGATGCAGGGTGCATCACGTTGATTGTGGAGATTTAAGCCACTGCTCCTGAGGCTGCTGGGAAAGATTTCCCTTCTCTTCTTTGTTCACACATCTCCCAGGGGCTCAGCTTTGGATTTGGCCCTGCCTCTGCGTGTAGGTCGCCGGAGGGCGTCTGTTCTTCGCACACACAGGACGGGGTTAAAGGAGCCACTGATTCGGGGACTCGGCTCACTCAGGCTGGGGCGGGGGGTGGGGGGGTAGGGGTATGGAATGTGGGGCACGCCATGCGTTCTTCTGGGGAAGTTGTCCCTGGATCCCGGGACCCTGGCAGTGGCGGGCTGCACAGGCTCCCCGGAAGCGGAGTGTGGATAGTGACCTGTGCTCGCACACAGGCTTCTTGGTGGCGGCAGCAGCAGCCTTAACGTCTCATGCCCGTCTCTGGGGTCCGCGCTGATAGCCGCAGCTTGCTCCTGTCTCTGGAGCTCATTTAGGCAGTGTTCTGAATCCCCTCTCCTCACGCACCCCGAATCAATTGTCTCTTGCCTCTTCGGCAGCTCCAGACTTTTTCCCGGACTCCCTCCTGGCTAGCCGTGGCGCACTAGCCCCTTCAGGCTGTGTTCACGCCCCCAACCCCAGTCCTCTCCCTGGGATCCGACCAAAGCCCGAGCCTCAGCTCCCAGCCCCCGCCCGCCCCGGTGGGTGAGCAGACAAGCCTCTTGGGCTGGTGAGTGCCGGTCGGCACCGATCCTCTGTGCGGGAATCTCTCCGCTTTGCCCTCTGCACCCTGTTGCTGCGCTCTCCTCCGTGGCTCCGAAGCTTCCCCCCTCCGCCACCCGCAGTCTCCACCCGCAAAGGGGCTTCCTAGTGTGTGGAAACCTTTCCTCCTTCACAGCTCCCTCCCACTGGTGCAGGTCCCATCCCTATTCTTTTGTCTCCTTTTTTTCTTTTTTCTTTTGCCCTACCCAGGTACGTGGGGAGTTTCTTGCCTTTTGGGAGGTCTGAGGTCTTCTTCCAGCGTTCAGTAGGTGTTCTGTAGGAGGTGTTCCACATGTAGTTGTATTTCTGATGTAGTTGTGGGAAGGAAGGTGATCTCCACGTCTTACTCTTCCACTGTCTTGAAGGTCTCTCCCATCATTTGCTTTTAAAGCTTAATAATAATCCACAGTGGCTCATAGTTCCACCCTCTAGTCTCCACCCTCAGAGTCATCTTTATTTTTCATGGAAGATAGTACGTTTGCAGCTGAGTGGTTTTATCTGCCTGTTTTGTACTTGTAGCATTTTTGTGGTCAACAGGCTTCTTTCATTTTGTACACTCTCTGTCTTTTTCCAATCCAAGCTAACATTTTTCTACTGGCATAAAATTCTCAAGGACCCTGTGGGTCTCCCATGTATGTCATGGGATTCAATCTATTAAACAAGAGCCTACTCCACAGATTTTTTTTCCTAGATAATTCTATCTCTATTTTTGGCATCTCTTGGGATGGTAGAGAGAACCTATGAGTCACATACTTAATCTCTTCAAGGACCTTTTTGTGTGACCTTTTAATTTTTCTGATATTTGAGCAAAAGGTTGTCCAGACACACCATAGGCTTTTTTTCTAGACTATGGTTTCTTTCCAGTGAATTTCTTAACTTTGCATCCTTCACCATTTGGGTAGGTTAAGAATTAGAGAAATCATTAAGTTTTACTTTTTTTTTTTTCCTGTTTAGTTTACTTGTTTAATAGTTCTTTGATTAGTTTATCTTTCTTCTTTCACATTTTACTGTAAGCAGCAAGAAGGAAACCAGGCCACACATTCAACACCTTACTTGTAAATCTCTTCTAAATATCAAAGTTATATCACTTACAAATTCTGCTTTCCATGTATTTATAGAACATATTCTGCAAAGTTACTGCCATTTTGTAACAAGGATTCTCTCTCCTCCAGTTCCCAATAACATATGCTTCATTTCCTTCTGTTCCTCCACAAGCAGTGCCTTTAAAGTCTATATTTCTCCTAACAGGCCACTTACAATGATTCAGGTATTCTCTAAGGTGATATGTGTTTTCTCTAAGCTGATCTTCATTTCCTTATAAGTCCTCACTAGCAGAGTCATTAACGTTCATATATCTACTAACTGTCTTTTAAAGGAAATCTGGTCGTTTTTATCATGCTCCTCAAAATTTTCCCAGCCTCTGCCTTTTGCCCAATTCCCAAGTCACTTCCACATCTTTAGGTATTTGCTAGAGAAATATACCACTTCTAAGTACTAAAATCTGTATTCGATTTCTATTGCTTCTGTAACAGATTACCACAAAACTGGTGGCTTAGAAATTTATTATTTTATAAATTTAAATTTATAAATCACCCACTTATTATTTTACAGTTTAGTAGGTCAGAAGTCTGGCCTTGGTTTCACTTGGCTAAGATCAAGGTGTTGACAGGGCAGTGTTCCTTCTGAAAGTCTCAAGGGAAAAATCCACTTTTTCATTTTCTTACTTTTTCTGGCTTCTGGAAGCTGCCTACCTTTCTTGCCTCATGAATCCCTTCATCCAAAGGCAGCAATGGTGGACTGAGTTTTTCTCACATTGGCTCATCCAAACTGCTTCAGTCCTCCTGTCTGAGTCTCTCCTTCTGCCTCCCTCTTCTACTTTTAAGGACCTTTGTGATTACATTGACATCATCCAGATAATTCAGGATAATCTCCCTATCTTGATGTCCTTAGCTTAAAAATATTTGAAAGTCCTTTTTGCCAAGTGAAAATGTATTTCACATTTTTTTAGGACATGGACATATTTAGGCGAGCCCTTTATTCTGCCTATAGATAGAAAATGTTTCAATAAATAATGTAACATATTTAATGTTATACAGGTTGACTATATTATCCAACATCAGCAATTTTTCCAATTATGCACTTAGTTCCACTCTGAGAACAGTGTGAGAAAAGAGTAAAATGTAAAACAAAAAAAAAAATGCTATGTGCTTCAATCCAGATCATACCCTACTTACTGTCCATGATATCACAAAGGCACCGTACATTTTCCTTGTTGAGATTTAAATGTTATTTTCTCTTTTTTGGTCTGTATTTACTTTCTTAAGGCTGAAATACTCAATTCTGAAAATGGAGAAACAAAGTGACTTTATCACTTTTTCCACCTGCATGATACTGATATTTCACAAGTAAAAATCTTCAGACCATAGCACCTCTTTTAAGTATATAAGACTAAAAACTTGCTGTGTCTACTTATAACTTAGACCTAGTACAGATCAATTTAGTAATGTGTTATTCTCCTGCCAGCTCTAAAACACACATAATATGGTACCGCCTGTAGAGAAGAGGAAAGACATGAAATCAATGGAAATGGAAACATTCTGCTTATTGAAACATTCTGCTCATTAGCAGCCCAGAAGTTGTTTCCTCAAAGCCTGTCGTTAGGACAATAGTTCCCATTCTTGACTGATCATTAGCCTCTCGTGGGAAGATTTTTTTAAAAATTCAGTTTCCAATCCTTTCCCTAGAATTAATGAAAGAGAATCTCCAAAGTTTGATCCCTATGTAAGGATTACTTTATGAACTCCAGTAAAATTTACGTTTTTACTTTTTGATGGTATTCACTTTAACATTGGTGTAATGTGCCACTCATATTGGAGATACCATATATGCTTTTACATTTACTTCATTTTTGGTCTGAATTTTGTAAATCTAATAGAAAAAGGAGGATTTATTGTTCCATTAGTAGTTACTAATTTTGCCTGCATAGAGTAACAAATAGGAGAGTTACTGAGTCTGGAGTAAGGCCAGGAGAACTTGGAAGACATGGTTCTACCAGCTTTAAAGAGGATACTTTTTATAACCCAGAATTCCTTCAATTCCCAAGGAATCATGTTGGTAGTGATAACCGATGTGTACGTTGTCTGCTCATCTGTATTTGCCATCACTGTCTTGTCCATTTCCTTGTCATGGTGATATAATTTTTCACAACTTTCCTTGATTTATTCCTCTTTTTAGCATCAGTTAACGGTTTTCTCAATATGATATTATATGCAAGGTCATGGAGGATAAGGGCCATACACCATTCCTCCCTGCTATAACACAGGCTAGAACAAAGCTGTGCCCATTGCTGTTTTAGGCTCACAGAAGTACTGAAATGCATTAAATGATGTCATCACATTCTGGAAGCCTAACCCTCTTTTCATAGTGGATCAGTGGTCTGTTAATGGTTGTATTTTTTCTCTGATTATAATTTATTTAAAGTGTTTGTATTTCTTTCTCTTCCATCAAAACTATAAGAATTTGAATTCATCTTTGCAACTACAATACATGAATAATAGAATACTACTGAAGAAATGTTTGTTGAATTAATATGATAATGAGAAAATGGTCCCACCCTTCTCTCTCTCTCTCTTTCTTCTTCCCACCCTTCCTCTCACCTTCACACTTTTCGTTATTAGGTCTAAATCATAAGACTGTGTCTGATGTGTGTCACTTTTGTGAAATTTGGGGGGGGTTTGGTATGTGTATGAGTGTGTGTGTGTTCACACATATGTGAATATATTTATTGCATGGCTACTATTTACAACTGTAAGTGATCTTGCCAAAATTATGCTGTAATTTCGAAAATGATTATGGCCAGAGGCTAAAAGAGGATTTTTACCAGTGTTCATTCTCTTCTGGTAGAATTCCAGTCATAGTGCAGCCCTCCTGATTTTTTTTATAACTAATTTTTATTGGAGTATAGCTGCTCTACAATGTTGTGTTAATTTCTACTGTACAGCAAAGGGAATCAGCTATACGTATACATATATCCCCTCATTTTTGGATTTCCTTCCCATTTAGGTCACCACAGAGCATTGAGTAGAGTGCCCTGCGCAATACAGTAGGGTCTCATTAGTTACCTATTTTATACACAGTATCAATAGTATATATATGTAAATACCAATCTCCCAGTTCATCCCATCCTCCCCTTCCCCCCCTTGGTGTCCATACATTTGTTCTCTATGTCTGTGTCTCTATTTCTGTTTTGCAAATACGATCATCTATACCATTTCTCTAGATTCCACATATATGCATTAATATATGATATTTGTTTTTCTCTTTCTGACTTACTTCATTCTGTATGACAGTCTCTAGGTCCATCCATGTCTCTACAAATGACCCAATTTCATCCTTTTTTATGGCTGAGTAATATTCCATTCTATATATGTACCACATCTTCTTTATCCATTCCTCTGTTGACAGACATTTAGGTTGCTTCCATGTCCTGGCTATTGCAGCCTTCCTGATTTGAATTTAGAACTAACATCTTCATAAAATAAGCATTGAGGAAGATCACATTAATACTCTTGGGAAGACAGCTGCTCTGCATTAGGTATGAAGCACTTTGAGTGATGACTTCAGAACTGTTTTTTTTTCTGAAGAGATCCAATAACTATTTCACCTTCCCCACCTCTACCCTGAATCTTAGTGACTGTTGTCATCTCCTTACTCTGATGATCACTCACTTACTTCATGATTTACTCAGGCATTGATTTTGGCCTGTCTTTGCAAATCTGATTCCGTAAATTCATGTTTACAAATGTTAATATAAGTCTCCATTAAGAAAAAAAATACAACAAAGCATTTTTCATAAGGACACAATAAATACTTTCTCAATTTGTACTTGTGAAAAGAAACTGCACGTGAAGTTTTATCTTTAAAAATGGATAGGGTTACAAAAGAATGACAAGCCTTTAAGGAGTAAAGACTTGTATATGATAGAATACTTGCTTGTAGCTAAATTTATATATTTAAAAAGATTAGTGTTTTTGCAATCATGTCGCTATTTCTTTTTTGCTAATCAACATGTTTGTTTTACAGTGCTTTATAAAACAATTTGTGCAGTAATTAAATGTCTAACAGGGGTTTTTATGACTGTTTGCTGAACACAAATGTAGTTTAGCTTAGTAGTTTGGAGTTATTAACTGAGCCATAATTTAATGTTTTAAATAAAACAAATTACAGACCTTTTCTTAGCTTTGCAGGAGGATCATATCACAATGGAATTTATGTACTTCACATATAACTGATTCTACATTCCCAACAACCCATTTGCAAACACATCGATAAAACTGCTCTTTCATTTAGGTTTGTTCTTTAAGGCAAACAGTCCACAGCAAATAGAAATAAAGGGGAAAATTGATTTTCTTGTAAGAGGAAATGGAAAGGGAGGAACTAATATTTATTGAGCACCTACTACATGTCAGCCACTATGCTTGATATCTTACGTCCTCTCATTTGTCACACCATAACCCACAGAGACGCAATTTATCCACATTTTATAGGTCATGAAAATGAAACTGAGGCTTAGTGAGGAGGTTGAATAACTTGTCCTAAGCTTACTTGTCTTTGTCAAATAAATGGCAAAGTTGGCAAAGTTTGGTTCTAACACAAATAATTTACTTCCCTCCCCAAAACTGCTTCTCAAATTTTCTTACGTTCGTGTCATTTGATGTGCACAGACAAACCCATCCAGCACCTTAACTCAACTCTATAATGGTCAGCAGCAGCAGCATCACAGGAGTCTTGCAATTATTGAGAGCCCATTTCAGTCCAGCATCGTTTATAGCCCATGTACAGATGCTCACAGTTTTAAAAGGATCATTCAATCCCCTAATCAACTGATACTGATTGAGTACTTCATCTCTTCTTATCTGAAACCAGGGAAACAGATCATTTCCCTGAGAAGGATGGGAATTCATGAGGGACATCAAACTGCAAATATTTGAGGAAGGAGAGAAATAATGTTAGAGAAGCATTTAAATATATTCCATACATTCTGCTAAATTTTTTCACATATAATAGCTGTTCTAATTTACCCCAAACTCTTTGAGCTCAACCTCTAGCACATGCATGCATGTCTTCTCACTTGTTCTCTCTTTTTCTATCAAATTATTTTACAGAAAAGTAAACTGAGACTGGAGAAGTTAATTAACTGGCTATTATGAGATAGCCAAAAATAGAACTCAGGTTTCTAGGACAATTAAACTCATGCTTCGGGGCACTGGGAATGGTGGCAGAAGCAGTGCCGGTGGATGGGAAGGGATGACTTCCTTCAAGTACCTCTATTTATTTCTTTTATAATAGTAAGTGAAGTATATATTTATTGAAAAACCCCACCTTTCTACCACCTGTAAATCACAATCATTGTTGCAATTTTTTTAAACATCTTTATTGGAGTATAATTGCTTTACAATGTTGTGTTAGTTTCTGCTGTATAACAAAGTGAATCAGTTATATGCATACATATATCCCCATATCCCCTCCCTGTTGCGTCTCCCTCCCACCCTCCCTATCCCACCCCTCTAGGTGGTCAAAAAGCACTGAGTTGATCTCCCTGTGCTAGGCAGCTGCTTCCCACTAGCTATCTATTTTACATTTGGTACTGTATATATGTCCATACCACTCTCTCACTTCACCCCAGCTTACCCTCCCCCCTCCCCGTGTCCTCAAGTCCATCCTCTACGTTTGCGTCTTCATTCCTGTCCTGCCCCTAGGTTCATCAGAATCTTTTTTTTTTTTTTTTAGATTCCATATATATGTGTTAGCATACGTTATTTGTTTTTCTCTTTCTGACTTAACTTCACTCTGTATGATAGACTCTAGGTCCATCCACCTCACTAAAAATAGTTCAATTTCGTTTCTTTTTATGGCTGAGTAATATTCCATTGTATATATATGCAATTTTTAACTTCTTGGCACCCAGCTACCACAAATGTCAGAGCTAACTCAAAATTATATGGTATATAGATATTTTATGCTTTTAATTTTCTCCTACCATTCTGACCCAGTTCCTGCCATTTCCTCTTTGGTTTCTCTTAACCAAAGGGTAATGTTCTAGGCCAGGATTCTGCAAACTATGGTTCACAGGACATATCTGGCTCATCAATTTTTTTCATATGTTCCACAAAGTAAGATTGGACTTGTACAATTTTAAATGGTTGAACAATAACAAAAATCAAAGGAAGAATAATATTTAGTGATATGTGATAATTATATGAAATTCAAATTTCAGTATGCATAATTAACTTTCAGGGTATCACATTCATGCCTACTTGTGTGTTGTCTGTGGCTGCTTCAGTGCTACCACAGCACCGTTGAGTAGTTCTAAACTGTACGGTCCACAATCTTTAAAAGAGCTACCATTTGGCTCCTTACACAAAAAGTATGTAGACACTGTTTGAGGTTCTCTTCCCATCCTACACATCCTCAGAGGAACCACTTCCAGCCAGGCTGTGATCACAGGTAGCCTCAGACCCAGATACACAGACCCATAGAACAGATAGGCAATCAGACAGTTCCACAGGGCTGGTTCAAAGATTGCTAAACCCAACATGCCCACAATGGGGCTCATTTTCTTCTGCCCCTAAACTGGATCTTCTTCCTGTGATTCCAAGTTCAGAGCAAAGCACCAGTCTACTCAATCACCCAAACCAGAAACCTGAGCATCCTTGATTCTTTCCTCTCCCTCCCTCATCCCCCAATAAGTACCAGGAACTGTAGACTCTCAACTCCCAAGTCTCCTTCAAATCCATTCTCTCATTGCACAGATCAGCACTAGTTTAGACTACCATCATGTACTGTCTGCACTAATGCAGCTGTTGCCTAATAAAGATTCCTGACTCCAGCCTTGCTTCATCTACTTTATTCTCTCCATTGATCAGGTCTTTGCAAAGTGCAATTATTTTCATGTCACTACTTTGCTTATAACTCTTCAGTGATTCCTTATTTCCCCTTTAGTATAAAGTCTACACTCTGCTCATCATTTCATATATTCCTAGTCCCTAATTTAAACTCAGGTTTTTGAACACGCTATGCTCCCTTAAAACTAATTTTCTCTAAGAAATGTACCACAGTCTATTCAAATGCCCAATCCAGAAACCTACTAAACACTCCCTAACCCTTCAAGACTTAAATGATCGTTTTTGTGCCCTAAGTGTTTCTTATTCTCCTTTGTAATCTATCACACTGGAATAAATGATCCTTTGGGGGCAAAGGCCACTTGATCATCGCATTCCCAGACCTACAAAAGCTCTCACATAGAGGATACGTATTAAAAGAATATGTGTTGAATAGAATTGAGTGGAAGTCTGACACATATGTCAAAATAATTGTAGTCAAAATAAATCTTTAAAAACAAAACAAAATCTCTATGTCTTTAGTTATTTCTTTCAAGAAGAAAACTGGGGTAAAATTATTTTGCTGTTATTTTGTCTGTGAAAATTCTCTAAGAGTATTCAGCAGTGCTAATAAGTATAATCTTAGTCACAGTCAGAAAATATCATTATTTCCCTAGGAAGTCATCTAAAACTGAGAGACATCTATAATCTCAGCACCACTTATAATTTATTTGCTGTCACTATCATTAGACTAATATACTTGATCATGGTTTTATAAAATAAGCATTAATAGAACGATACTCCTATATGTAAAGTATTATATATAAAAGGGCAGCAGCATGGATCTTTAGAAAACAAAGTATAATTGCCTTTTTATTGGGATTAGGTAAAATGTACATGCCTAATCTGAATCTAAGTGTACTGGTAATAACAAGTCTTATTAATTGGAGAGATCAAGTGTGAAGCATGGAATAACAAAAGAATTTACATAAAAATCTTATCTAATACTACCTCCAATGCAGTGGGAGTCCTTCAATAAAATATTAAATTACATCAGTAATTGTCCATATTTATTAGCTGAAAACCAAATGCTCCAACAACGGAATTTCTAATTTTTCCTTCACGTTCTATCACCACATTTTCTTGCCTATAATAAAAGTAACTGCTTCTTTATTTGAGATTGTGTCTTTCTCTTTCCTATTCATATTCAGTTTTGACTAAATCAGTCTGTTCCTACGTGAATTAATTTGTATATTCATTAACATTAAAAAGAGCCAAAGACTCATAGGATATGTTAAGCACAGTAATCAGGAAACAAGTAGTATGTGAGACAAAGGCAGAATTTAACATATTTTGTTAATAGAATAAATAATTTAGTAACCTGTAAGACGTGCCAAAGAATAAATAGAAAATATGATGGAACAAACAAGGGTATTGCTTATGCTTATGGATAGAAAGGCATGGAAAGGTTTATTCAAGATCATGTGACCTCTGGACTGACATTTATGTCACCTCTAAGTGACACTAGTGATACCTGATGTGGCCCAAACAAATATAAGGTACCTGTGACCAAGGACCCACACCCGTTCTCTCACACAGACACAGGGGCAAGTACCCGCAGCCACAGTTATAGTTCCATCATAATTTCAGGAACAGTAGATTTACCAGTTTACCAAATGAGAATTTCCTTTAGAGAATATCTGATACGTTAAGATACTTTCATTTGGGGACTTGAAGAAATAGTTAAAATCCTGTGTGCACACGCTCTCTCTCTCTCCCATAATGTCTCCCTTCATGTTAATCAAGAAGCTTACTAAAACTGGGGGTTTACCTTAGGGAACTTCAGGGCAAAGCAGAAAACAGCTTGTCTTTTCAATCACAATCAAAACTCATGAGAATCAGCTGGTAAGCCCATAGGGGATTGACTCAGAAAATTATCTGAATCAAATTTCAGGCTGAATCTAGCCTCTAGGTACTGCTCTGTAGGCTTCAATTAAGGGTTTAATTCTCTATTCTCTGTTGTAAATCATAGCCGGCCACAGAAAGGCATTCTTAACTACAGCCCCTCCCGCATAATCACCCTGAAGAAATAACATTTCACAGGTTGGACATAAAGCACTGACAGCTTTTTGCAATAAAGTGTGACCTTTACTGTTAAAAAATGTTTTACGACATCTGACAAACCATTTTCTTAATAGAAGGATATATATTCACTCACTGGATGAATTAAAATAGTGGAAACATTTAAATTTTTTGTGGAAGATCTGAACCACAATATGTCTCAAATGAGGAAAATGTCCTTTTATACCTATCTATGTTCTAAAAATAATAATAGGTCATGCTTTTTGTTAAGGAAGAGAACTATTCACACCAACAGCACCCACAAAGGGAAAGCTAGACTTATTTAGACAGAGTATCTGTATGCCAGTAGAAACATCCATGAATTTGGAATACTTGCCTCTTAATATTACTTACTGTGGGTGCTCTGAGGAAAAGGCAACATAAGAAAAATGCCTTTAAGTGGAATCTACTTTCACACTACTGCTTTAATGCATCTGTCTCATGCTTTATGGGGCATTCGAGTGTGCATTAAAATCACAGAAGAACACAAAGTTCCAAATCAAAGGAAGATGAGAAAGAGTTTTGGAAAACTATACAAAACTAGTTTTGAAATAGCTTCTTCTTTAAAGCAGAACAAGAGAATATTCAGTAGTAGGGATTTTTGTTGGACCTCATCACATGAATGCCTGATAAAAGGGGCTTAGAAATCCCCAAAGAGGAGTTTTTAGAGGGTCTCTGTAATATTTTTTCTCTTAATATTTATAATAGTACTCTACAAATGCATTCTTAAAGGCCAAAATGAAAATTACCAGGCTGTGTAAACGACATGCAACATTTCTGGGTATAAGGAACTTCTCTTAAATATATATCTGTGCACATAGCTTTTGAGCATATTCATATGACATCACTGGAGGTGTCATGTTACAAACAGAACAAAATACAAAGATACGATGTGGCACAGAATAAAATTCAGAGAGTTCTTATAACTGCTTACCCAGCATACACCTCATTCACAGATAAACATATAAAAACCTAAGATAATATATGTCATCATTTATGTTTCTGCTCCAGAGTCACTTGAGGTAAGAACACAGGTTCATCATGCAATCTCCTCATGTTTACCTAGAACATGGGAATCCGCTCAGAGTTTTAGCCTGAGGTTTCATGAAATTAACTTGATCTAGGAGTGACTTAGAGGCAGCTTGGACCTATTCTTGCAAGGAGCTAGAATTCAAATATTTTCTGAAAATAATAGAGAAGCTGAACAAATCATTCATTCATTAATGAATATTCTTAGGAAGGAACTGTGTCTTATTTAACTTTGTATTGCTAAACTCCAGCAGAAGTTGGGAGGAGAATATGTATTCAGCAAATGTATACGAACGAATAGATTTTTAAAAATTCATTGCCACTTGCAAATACATATATCCCTTGTATATTCAGATTAAAAAAGTATCATTAAGACTAGAGCCTCCATTCATCAATATTTCTATAATTTTCTGTGGGGATTTATAGTATAAGGCAACAGTAGTTACCACTTACAAGTTCAAAGTTGGTTTTTGAAGTACTAAGAGACGATAAAGCCTTCTCTGCAGGGGAGAGTGTTTGGGAGTATAGTTTCCTTGGTTCCCTGCAGGATTTCACAAATCTTTCTCTGCAAGGAATTTGTCTTCAGTGAACTCTAGCCTATTACATCTGCCCAGAAGGCCTCAGGAATTCTCTTTGCTGGTGGTAGGTCATACATTCTAGAACAACTGAATTAGTTTAATGATGAAACTAAAATATGTTTGCCCAAAAGCCCCTTTACAGAACCATATTACTTGAATATTTAAATAACATAATTATCTACTGCTTTGAGTAATACTTTAGAGGAAAAATCACCCCAGAGATACACACGGTGTACACTGTGACCTATAACACCATTTTTTCTCTTCTGCCAGTGCTCCCATCTGCAAGAGTAGTGCTAAATGTGCTTTATTTTACCACATGTAATCAAAACATACCCTGCACTTTGCTCCCCCTCTACTGTGTACTTATCCGCCACGTGATATGCAGGCATCAGACTCATTACAGATTTAGCTGGTGCTCCAGGCCTTCCGCTATATGACTGAGACCTACACTGTCTCTGCCTCCTTCATACAAAAACTCCATGACAATCAAAATGTCTTAGCCATCATTTCAGGGTTAGACATCTCCTTGCCTTTACTTTTACCGTATTTCTTGCACAATACCTCCTGCCTCCTGACTTCTTAAGGCTTAGCTATTTTTCAAAGCTCATTTCATGTCAAATTTATTCAACGAAGTCTTTCCTAACAATTGGAGACCGTAGTAGTTTTACTTTCATTGATCAATGGTGCAACATGTTGTTGGTACTGTCATCACTAGGTTTGAGGTCTGAAAACTTGAACTTGAGATTCAAGTTTGGCACTGAATAATTGTATAATCTTATGGAATTGTTTCGCTCTTCCTCAGTTTCCTCCCCGTAAAATAGCACAGCAATATCTATAGGATCAGACTGTTGCTTTAACTGAGAAATCTTTGCAGAAATACCTGGCAGAGATGGTGCTCTATTGCTGTTACCCTTTTTGAAATCTTATTTCTCAGTGATCTAGAAGCTTCTTTAGGCATCTACTCCTTCATAGCTTTGACATCATGCATCATAAATAATAATTCTTAATAAATAATGTCATAATTAGTGTTTAGTGATAGTTTCCTGCAATCTAGATAGCATATGTAATAAATAGCACAGTATAATGTCTATGTAGCAGTATTTATATAGTATCTGTATAGTTATCACCTAGATCCTATAGTATAATATACAGTAAATATTCTTGATGGTTTGTACTCTACATAGTATAGTAAGTAGCCCCACCCCTAAATAAGTTGCAATACTTTTCAATAATACTTATTTCTAATTCCAACTTAATTCACACATTCCACCAAACGTTAAATTATTTAATGTGATTTAAATTCAAAGTGACATCACATTTAAATTAACAGCCAGACAATTTATTTTTGCAAAATAGAAATTGCCACTAGATGCTGGATTATATAGCCATGAGCAGAGAGCAAACTATTAGACTATATTATTGAAGGTATCTGAGAGAGAGACATATTTTTTTACACGAACCATCGGGGAGCAACACTTATTTTTCCACAGGTACATATATCTAATATTACCTCTTGTGTGTTTTAGTTATTTTCCCAATTTGAACTTTTCTAAATACCATGTTATGCAAATATCTACAGCTATAAATATACATTAGAAAAGTAATTTACTAATAAGGCAAAACCTCTTTATTTACCCTGGAATTTCAAATTTCAAGTAACATACTCTCAGGTTTGGGAACAGCCATGTACTCAAACTGTGATTTTTTTTCCTATATCTGATATTTTTTTCATTTTTCTTAATACATGTTACAAGCAGATTTCATTTGTTTTAATGTGCATTCCTTCATAGCAGAGTTCAGAATTAACAAGTTTTCAACAGCATATGAAATAATCAGCTATCTTCCCTATACAGAATAGTCAGAATTAAAAAGTAACAAGCACTATTAGTTTCAGTTTGATTTATTTTTACTTAATTTTGATTTACTTGCATAAAATGAAAAGATTTAGTGTTATTTCCTACATTTTGGACTGAGCAACGAACGTTAGGCTCAATTTTTTTTTTTTAACGTTAGGCTTAATTTTATCATGAGTTGCTACCCCCAAAAAAGCCAGAAATAAATAATATCAACAAATAAAATTCATAACTAGATCCACTTGTGTTAAATAAGGACTTGGTCTGGGAATACTGACTGCTACATAGCTTCCATTATACTTATGGTTTAGCTACAGTATTAAATCTGTCCTTTCATTTTTGGAAATAAAAGGTGCTATATAGTGAATAGCCTCTTCTGAGTGTGTTCAAGTGTGTTTGGGAACACATAAGTTCACTATAAATGATCCAACAGAAAAGAAAAGATGGTTGAGCCTGAGGATCATGGTTTTCTACGTTTCTATGGAAACCTAGTGGAAATTGTGATTTTATAGATATTCACATTTCAGTTGTTGTCTTTGATCACTTTGTTGTCAATCAAGCATTAAGACATGGAAACGGCAGAAGAGTTGAGTTTGTAAATAAACTATTTTGAAATTAAATTAAGGGTGTTGAAATGATTCAGTCCAACTTTGTAAAAGCAATCACCTACTTTGAATGCTTCAAGTACAGTGTTTACTCCAAAACGGAAACTTCCATCCAGCTTTGCATGATCAGATTCATGAAAAACATGCCCTGATAATGTATCGTTTAGATTCTGTATTTTCAGTGGGGGACTGACTCCTCTTGTTTCTTCTGGGTTTGACTTCACCCACCTGAGATTCCTAGACACTATATTTACCAAAGCTAAAACACTGACACCTTTCTTGGTCAAATCTAATATATATCATCTTTAAGACGCCACAGTTTCTGAGCCACCTGTATTACCTTTCCCTGAGTAAAGTTCTGGTTTAGTTCTCAGATGGCTACTTCCAGAAAGGAAGAAAGGAGGCTTGATGGGAGGTGGGAAACGTGACTTTCCCTCTAATTGAGAAATCTTCAAAAAAGTATATACCCTCCCCTTTTTTCAATTTCCTCACTTTCAACACTGACTAAATTCATAAGGTTTGGAATTAAAGTGAAATAATAAATATAAAAAGCTATGGGAGGGCTTCCCTGGTGGCACAGTGGTTGAGAGTCCGCCTGCCGATGCAGGGGACACGGGTTCGTGCCCTGGTCCGGGAAGATCCCACGTGCCGCAGAGTGGCTGGGCCCGTGAGCCGTGGCCGCTGAGCCTGCACGTCCGGAGCCTGTGCTCCGCAACGGGAGTGGCCACAACAGTGAGAGGCCCGCGCACGGCAAAAAAAAAAAAAAGTGCTCAATGGGGCTTAAGAAATGAGAGTAGAAGAATAAATAAGAATAATCAGGAAGTCTCAGAATGGGGGGAAAGGATTTTGCAGAATACTTATGGAATAAGCCAATAACAATAATTCCCATATTATATTAGAAATGAGAAGATTATAATTCAATCAAAAATCTTCATTATGGCTCCATGTTGTACTATAAATACTACAAGTTCCTGGAGATAAAAATGTGATCACAACATAATTTATGTTTTCAAAGTATTGTAATCCGGTGATGGACACCGTCATGTAAGCAAATCAAGCCATTAACTTTAATAGGGACCAGAAGAATGGTAGAAGAGGAATTACAGATGAAGCACAAAGGAGAGAACAACACATTCTACCTTGGGAGGTACAATTGATGATAACTTAAAAATTAGTTCAATTTAAATTTGTGGTTACCAATGACAGGATATTACCTACTTTTATTTTATTTGATAGATTTTTATAAATGGTATTTTTGGAACACATTTAATCTTTGTTACTGTGAGTTGGTAGTATCTGTAAGGCCAACTGGCCCAAGGCAGGGGAACGCAATCAGACTCACAGGTTGCATCAGACCGAAACTTTCCGGACCACCCAGTTCCGGTAACTGACCTGGAAACTTTCCAGACCACCCAGTTCCAGGAACTGACCTGGGGACTTTCCACCCGGCCCAGCCTTCCCGCCTTTCGAGGGGCGGGACTAACGGTCCCAAGACTGACGCAACCGGCATCCGATATTGCCACGATACCAGAAGAGACCACCAAATAAGGAATACCCTGCGCCCTCCCGGATTCACCACACCCCTTTCCCTTCTTCCCCTATAAATTCTGCCCAAACCCTCGCCCGGGGGCGATTTCTCTGGCCCCTTTCTCTCGGACCAGTGAGCCTTGCCCGGGAGCGTTCCCAAATAAAGTTTGTTTAAGCTCTCCTCCGTTTCTTGGTGCCGCTCCTTTCAGTATTATTATCCCCATTTTATAAAGAGAAAAACTGAGACCCAGAGAAGTTAAGTAACTTGCCCAAAATGGTGCAGCTAGTCAGTGGTAGAACTAGGATTCAGACTTAGGCCAATTTGGCTTCAGATCCCTGCTGTTTACCACAATGTGATGTTGCTTTGTTCAAAAAGTTATCACATGTTGATGCTCAACTCTTCTTATAAACTTTTTTACCACGTGAAGTAATCTTACAGCTGTTCAAAGTACATTTTGGAAGTATAATGTCTGAAGGTTTAGATTTTTTACATTGTCGATGGGCAACAGTCTCTTCTGAAGAAAATAAATGAGAATATCAATACTGAAGTTCATTTAGTACATCAAGAATGCCTGTATTTCTGCCCATGTGCCAGTATATGATACATTTTCTCATCTGTAGACTAAACTCCATTCTACCAAACACAGGGAAGATGGATCAAACTTTTAAAAAATTGCTTTGGCTTTGTTCACACATGGAAGTTAACTTTAAGAAAAACCCATGAAATGTTATAATAAGTACCATCACTAAGGAGAGAGTACTGACTCCCGAGAAGCAATAGGCATTTAGTGGTTTGATTCAGTGACTGCAAATCCGGGGCGGGGAGGGGGGAGGCAAGTCAATCCTAAAATGACAGAGATCAGCCCCCAGCTGGGATTCCTTGCTGGGGACGCCAAGCCTGGCCACTGCCAACTAGGGTCCCAGGTGGTCCTGCCAGAACAGCCCTATCATTAGAGTGTTCCAGAGCAGGGGTGGCAGGGGGTCAGATGAACCTGAGTGCAAGTCCAGTGACACAAGTTAAATCACTTTTCTCTCAGCTTCTGCTTTCATTAAATGGAATGTTAAATCACAGAAAATGGAAAAAGTGAATCAAAATCTACTAGTTTTGTTACATACACGCATACACATACATATATGTATCAGTATATATGTGTAGATATATTAGGAAGGAAATGTATACATATTTTATGTGTATACACACACATATATCTATATGTATAGATATATGTGTGTGTGTCTTGTGCTGCCCCCCGTTGGCATCTGCACATGGTAAGAAGAATGTTTCTCAAACAGCACTAAATTGCTGTACATATAGTTAAGAATCTAGGAATTACCAACAGAGAAAAGATTGTGAGGTTGATGAAGGGCCAGCAAACGGTGCAGAGATGAGAAGAAGTAAGGATGGATAGATTCAAGGTAGAGGTTCATAAACCCATGCAGCATGACAGTAAACTTTGCCTTAAAGAAGGAGATGCCCTGCAAGAAATTTCTGAGGACACAAATGGCCAAGGAGTTTATGCGTCTAAATTAATAATCCAAGTAGAATCTTCTCTCTTAGCCTCACTATTTCCAACCTTGTGACAGTTGTGGTACTAGCCCTGTTGGTTTTTCTGACCCTTCTTCGCACCCAGCTTTCCTAATCTTTCCTCAGCTTATATCCCAATGAATTTCTCGTCCTCTACTGGTCCTTAAATGTACAGTCTCTGAAATGCAACTGTTAAAGTCAGAAATTACAAAGAAGTATCTTCTTTTAGAGGAAGGCAGTACATTATACTGTATTAAATGAATATCCTATAATGCCTCTGAAAACGCTCTTAGAGTTTATCATGTATTTGTAAACAGATAATATTTAAATATGCATTTTTTGCTTGACAGAATATAATTTCTCTCTTGAGGAATTTAGATGCGGACATAGTATATATTTAGTTCATTTTAAACTGTAAATTAATTTCCTGATAGACCTAGGATCTTGAATAATTTCTCCTATAAATATATGCAGTATGAAAAGATGTTTTAAAACAGGTATCATTTATTTTATTTTATTTTTTTTGCGGTACACGGGCCTCTCACTGCTGTGGCCTCTCCCGTTGCAGAGCACAGGCTCCGGACGCGCAGGCTCAGCGGCCATGGCTCACGGGCCCAGCCGCTCCGCGGCATGTGGGATCTTCCCGGACCGGGGCACGAACCCGTGTCCCCTGCATCGGCAGGCGAACTCTCAACCACTGCGCCAACAGGGAAGCCCCAAAACAGCTATCATTTAAATTATAATCAGCTCATTATGAAATTTTCCAAAACTGTACATTTAAACAGGGAGAAAAATCTTTATCAAATGCCATGACTAGTTTGCGGTAAGTGCCTTTCTAATTTAAAGTCTGTTCTCCAAACAGGGGTGAGAAAATTAAATGAATCTATGTTGAGTTACGTGTTATAAAGATATTGTTAAAAATATTTGGATGGAGATATGTCTTGCTAAACTCTGAGCAGTATTTGTCACTAATATTCTTGTCTCGATTTTCTCTTGTTCTTCCTGATTCACACTATTGTTTCCCCTCTATCTTCTCTGATCATTACCTCCTTTTCCTCCTCCTCGCCTTCCCCCACCTGGACTTTCAACTTTGACAATATCTAGGCTTGCGTTTTCTTGCTAACTCTCCACTCTTGTTCACGCTCTTCAGGGTGATCTCATACACACTAAGGATTTTACCTCTGAGTTGACGAACCTGAATTTATTTGTTCCAATTTGGTCTTCTCCCCACATTGTCTCACTCATATCACCAACTTGCTGCTGGACATTTCTGCACTCCTGTTCACACATGTAACCGATCAGCAAGCCCTTCTAATTTTACCTCTATAATATTTCTTTAACCTGAACCCTCCCACCGTTCCCCCGCTCCCCACCCAAAGCACTTTTACCAATAACCTTCCCACCCTTACCATTTCCTCCTTGCATTACTCTCATAGTTACCCAACTGGTTCACTGGCCTGCAGTTTTGCCCCTTTCAGATCCATTCGCCACATAGCTGGCAGCGTGCTCCCTCCAAACTGCACATCTGACCTTTTCAGGCCCTGCTTAAAATGTCCATGGTTCCCAGTGATTTACAGAATAAAGCCCAAGCTCTTTAGTCTGACATAAAATGAGGCCCTCCAAGTTTTCACCTTTGATTTTTCTGTTCTCTCTGCCTTAAAATTTATATCTCAGAAGTATTTACTTTAGTGGAGTTTACAACCTTTACAGGGCTTCTCACATCCAGCCCTGTGCTTATAAACTCTCTCTACATCCTCTTCATCTTTTTGCCTACTTTTCCTTGGATAACCCCACTCAGTTCAAAGGTCAACTTTCTCAGGATGCCTTTTTTGCTCCCCACATGCGTGGGTTATATGTACCTCCTCACTTCTCTCATATCAGCATGTGATAATCTCTAACATAGCACCAGTAATATTGTGTTATTTTTATACCTTTCTGTATCTGTCTATTCCACTAAACTATGAACTCATTGAAGGTAGGAGATCTATCTATTCATGCAATAAATAATTTTTTGATTACCTATAAACTGCCAGGAACTGAGTTAGGTGCTAGAGAAAAATGTTAACCAAGTATTTTTTTCCTCTCCAAGCACATAATTATTACATACAAACTTAAGGCACATATTAAGTAAAAATCATTTTCTCTGTCTTATGCTACATATTTACATGTTTATTTCTCATAGTAGATCTTATTATTTATATACTTTCTCGTTGATAAAGGTACCCAGTAGAAATGTCTGTTGCTGTGCGTTTGTGACAGCTTGTCCATATGCATTGGGGCTATAAGTGGGGCTATTGCAATGCCCAGTTTAATTTAAATTTTACTTCTAATTTAACTCATACCTTCAATCCCTAAAATTATATTTGAGTATGGTTTAAATATGTAAATACAGCACTATGCATAGATTAAGAGTAAATTGTGATCGAACAGTTATCCAGGACAGGACTAAAGCCACCTCTGGATCTTTGGGCATATGTGTCCAGAAGTTGATCAAGTATATCTTGACAGCTCTCACTCAGTGGCTATACTATTAGTTACCTGTTAACCTACTACAGGTGATCTGAACGCTAAGGAAATAAATAGATGTATGAAAGTGTCTTCGGATAGGGTTGCTAAACTTAGTAAATAAAAACACAAGACTCCTAGTTAAATTTGAACTTCATATAAACAACAAATACTTTATCTAAAATTGAAATTTAACTGGGCGTTCTATATTTTATCTGTCAACCCTACATTTTACACAGTGTAGACAAGATCAAGTGCAATATCATATCTCAGTAACAAAGTTAAAAATCTCACTGTCATCAAGAAGGTCATTTCCTTTCACTCCATGTATCTTCTTTTTTGACTTTATGAAATATTCTTCTGTATCTTCTCTTCCTCTTTTGCCCAGTCTGATTAATTACTCTCCTGTGATTTTCCACATTTCAGGAGAGTGTTCACCTCTCACTAGCTTGGCTATCAAAGCCAGTTTTCTTGTTGGGTAATAAGAGTGATCTTGTTTCAATAAGGATAGCAAGAATGGGAAGGTAATATGGAGCCCTGTAGCTTTCTATTCTGGGTTTCTACTATTCAGAATGTTTATTCCTTGGTGATTATAGGTGTTTATGATAATCGGTCCATTATCTCAGATACCATCTTCTTATGAATTGGGGGTGGGGGAAAGAAATGGCAGGCTAGGAGGAAGAAGGCAATTTAAATAATCTTCCTTGCTATGTTGTTTTCAGTAAAATACCACTTATTTGATCTGAGATTCATATATACCTAGGATTCTGTAGGCTTGACATGTCTTACTTTGGCAGTAATTTTAGAAGGCAATGTAAATGCAATATTTAGGATTATTTACATGAATTATAACAAAAGGGCAAGCTATTTCAGTACAGCTCTCCAAAGAAAAATTATAAGAACAAAACTCAGAGGGTGTCTTCTCCCTGAGTCTCTGTCACTTATTAGCATGTAAACATATTCCAGCAATCATTTTCATTTCATTAGTAAAATATCACACCTTTTCAGCAAATTAAGAATGCCATGTAATTATTTTCTGCCTAACAAAAGACAAGGAACCATAGAGAAAGATAAAGTGTCTGCCAACCTAGATCTTTTGTAAATACCACTGTACTGAATGCAGCAGCTTTTCTTAAGCCTAAGAACAGATAATTGTGTTTCAGGCAAGAGATAAGCTCAATTAGCACAGAGATAGCAAGCTGTACTTTATAGGAACACTATTTCTTCCTGCCTGAAATGACCTTCTGCAAACTAGTTTCAAAATTAAGTACTCACATATTAATTTATTTTCTCTCATCCTGTTAGAGAATATATGTGTGTATAAAATATGTTCATACACACAAAAATCAAATTGTACAGAATATGCAAATTAGTAAGTAGTTATTCATATATCAAAAGTAATTCACCAAAGGATTTACTACAGCTTTCCTTCCAGTTCCTTGAAAGTTTAATAAAATTTGACTATATATATATTAAAAAATATATACATATATATATATATATAAAATCACCATTGAAAAATAACTTTCATAGAACCAAATTCATTCATGCCCACTTTCAAATTTTGTATCAAGGATATTAGTTAATACTGCTTGATATTTAACAGGTAAGGATGGGGCCCCTCCATTAGCTATGATTCATTAGCTATAATTCACATAGGTTAAATATCTATTTCTGTCTCAGTAATAGGTCCTAAATAAATGTTCCCAACTATGTTTAGTCTATATACACTATTAGTTGGTTTCAGTATATTGTCCGGTCTGTGATGAGTTTTGCATTGTAAATAGTATATGAGGAATCAGAATAATTATAATGGCTAACATAAACCATAGATTTAAGTGAAAACTCTACTAACTGAGGTGTAGTGCAATATAATTCAACAACACTCATTGATACTTAGATTTAGATAGCACTTCAGCCATCAGTTCTTTTCATATTCTTTTAAATCAGGACTCTTTGTACCCCCATAAAAAATGTTAGTTACAGATGGTCAAACAGAGTCTCAATAATATTTTATGAGCATTATTACAATATCAATTTTTAGTGAGATAGTTCTAATAGTGTATTTGTTTAATGGTCATTTGACTTATACATATAGATGTATTATTAATCAAGAAATATGGAGCACCTTCTATGTTCCAGACACCTTGTTAGACACTGGGAGTACATTAGTGACAACAGACAAAAATCCTTAACACACAGAGCTTACATTCTTTTAAAGGGAAAAATTAATTGTGCCAGGAAGATATAATCATTAGTTATGCAATCAATATTACATTAACATTCTAGCCCTTTCTGCAAATATTTATTGAGGATCTGCAGTATCCTTTGGTTGATGCTGTGGAGCATACAGAAAATTATAAAATATGGGCTGTCCTCAAGGTATCAGAAAATTCATACATAAGACACACATAACTATAAAACCTAAGGAAGAATGAAATGCACGGATCCAAAATGTCTTGCAACTGAAGTGAAACAAAATATTAAACAATTTTAAAAGGACTGAAAAGGGCTTTGTGAAAAATATTTGATGTTTTGATGAGTGTTGAAGGATTGGTATGTGAAGAAAGGGCATTCTATGCTTCAGTGTTTCAGGAATGAGCACAAACAGGTCACGCCTTACATTTCTAACACTCTGGAGAGAAGGAGAAACCATGTGACAAGAGCATATGGTTCATGGACAATTATGGTTCCAGAGAGGGAAGTGAATGATGGGTTGGGGGGAGATTATCATGCATCCTAAATGTAATAGTAGAAATTCAGTCTTCACTCTAGAGGCAGTAAGGAACCAATGACAGTCTTTGAGAAGGAGTGTGACACGTTAACCTGATTAAGGAAACATAAATTTAAATTTAACTGGCATAATAAAAAGAGTCTGTTCAAGCTCTATGTTCTAGAATATATGATTTAAGTCATTTATCAAATGAATACCGGTATTATACATTAAGGTCCATATTTATCTAACAGATCTATTTTCAGAAAAGAAGGTTTTGTTTTATGATTTGGTTTTGGGAATGGCGATTGGTTTTTGTTATCTTGGTTTTGCCTATTTTTTCCCGTGTCTCTCATAGTTAGGCATGGTCTTAGTTGCATATCACATGACGAGCTTCATCTTACATCCACAGTTTTTATTTGTGAGTTACTCTCACAAGAAAGCAGAGTGTAGATGTATTTTCCATCTATATGGATAATGAGAAAATATGAAAATATAAACAATTTCTCTTTTGTATTGTATTAAGAGCAATTAAGGCATGATTTCCATTAATCACTTATCCAAAAAATTAATCTTTGTCAGAAACAAGACAAGGTTAGAAACCTTATTTGCCAATACCTTAAGTCTAGTAATTACTTACATATAACATTTATACATGTAGTTCTGAGCCCTGGTTTTCTCCTCTGGAAATCGTAGTGATAATAGCTCAGTTACAAGGTTGTTATGAGGATGAGATATATATTTGCCTGTGTTATATTTAATCTTCATAACAACCTTGTAACTGAGCTACTATCACTACCATTTTACAGGTGGAAAAAACAGGCTAAGATCTGTGTCCAAAAACAAAGCCTTTTCCATCTCAAACCCCATACTTTCCCTCTATCACGCTGATCCCCAATTGTAAACCATGAAAGCACTGTAGAAATAATTATACATAGGAAAGATAATGAGAACCTAATGTTTTCAAATATATTCAAGACTTTCTTTTATAGGAGATGTATTCAACATTGGAAACAAAAATCTCCAAATATTCCCAGCAATTATTTCCACATTTTGAAGCAAGCATGTGAATTATTTATATGAATCATATGGAATTGTGAAACCAGAATATGTAAGTTGACTTAATGAAAAATGAACTAGCAATACAAAGTACTATCTACTTGGAATTCTTGCTCCTAACTTATTCATAGCCTCTAGGGGAATTTCATCATATAAAAATTCCACCTTTCAAGAATTTAAGTGGCTATATGGTTTCTAGGCTATTACTACAGTTCATTTATGTGCAAAATGCACTAATATTAGAAGCTAGAGAAATAACAAGGATATGCTAAATGTTAACTAATATGAAGCATATCTTTTAAATTTTAAAACTAATAATTTTAGTTTTACTCCAACAGGTCTCCCTTAAAGAAAAGATATAATTACAATAACTTCATAGATAAGGCCAAAAATTCTAAATGGATTTCCTTGAAAAATTCTCTCATTGGTGATATTTTATTTTTTGATTAACTAAGTAGATAAAATCTGCCTTAATTACTTGGAGTATCTTCTGTAATTACCTGCTCTTTAAGCAAAGAACTGAATAAGAAAATGGTTCATTTACAAAATGAAGTACAAATGTCATTTCATATTTATCTAACACTTCTATTTTTGGAAGCAAGCTCATTTTTTAGACTTTGGCAAAGTATTTACATGTTAAAGCTGAAGAGTTTAAAGAACACTGTGAAGTTGGAAAACACACTGTCACCATTTTGCAATGTGATAGGTGCTATCAGTGATCCATTTGGATCCGATTCTCCTCTCTTTATATGTCTCACATAATAAAGAATAAGGTTGGGTTTATTTGTTTTAAAGTTTGGAAGTTAACTAAGAGCTGAAAATGACCCTTCTTAAAAGTACAGCCAAGTTCTGAAAATAATGCCATGAAGAAAAAAACTCCCAAGCTCTCCTTCAAAACCTCTTAGTTGTTATGGAAAGAGAACTTGGCCTCTAGTCTAAAGGTTCGAGGATTCAGGACCCAATTCTGCATTTTTATTATGAGAGCATGGCTACATTTCTCTCTATATATGAAAGACACTAGCCATTAGCCAATTCACTGCCCCTACCCCATGCCACCAAAGTCCACTTTAGATACTTTTCCTTCAAATTAGAAGTCTGTCTTTGTTCAAGAAGACGATGCATTAAGCACAAAAGGATGCATTGTAATTGGTCTAAGCAAGTCATGACCAACACACTGCCCCTTTCCAGAAATCTTCCCACTCTTTCTTGCAGCTAGAAATGAGCATCCTAATTGAGGATGCCCAACGAGTGACGTAATTTTGACCAATAAAATGTTAGCAGAAAACTGTTGGAGAGATGCTAGAAACTTTTTCCTTCAGTGATTAAAAGTGAGAGCAGACTCTCAGAAATTCCCTTCTGCCATCCTTTCTTCCTCCTTTGCTGCTTTGAATTGAGAGGATATCTAGAGCTATGACACCTATCGTGCCTCCAGCATGTGAAAAGTAAGAGGATGAAAACCAATATTGAAGGTGGCAAAGGAGAATAAAATGAATTCTGAATAAAAGGAATGTACGTCATCAGTGAGCCCCAGTGCCATCTCTAGACCGATCTCCCCCAGCGTCTTATTTTAAGTGACAATTGAATGTCCCTCACATATGGCATGGCACATAAGATTTTCTGTTACATGCAGCTGATCTTCAGATACCTTACCTTGTGAGAAAGTGCCCAGTATATTAGTTGTTGCTTAATACGTTCTTAGATAATTGTTTATTTAAAAAAATAAATACTTTCTGACTGGTAAATAAGCTGGAATACTGAAAAATATGCTCATTTTTGTAGTTTTAGTCGTTTGGTTTTTTTGGACATTTTAGTATTCTCATATGTGTTATGCATAGTATCTATTTGCTTACACTGACATTTCATGGTACATCTTTGGTATTTTCTCAATGTTTTCCTAAAGCTCCATAATTTTGTGAGAAAACATCCCATAAGGAAATTACTTTTAGAAAATAATAGAGATGGTGGACACAAATACAGGAAGTCCAATGACCTTTAGGTATAGAAGCATGAGCAATTGTGAAATGGATTTTAAAAATGTAATCTGAGTTGGGATAAATTTATATAGAGTCCTCTTTTTCACATGGAATTTTTATATACGCTATAGGTTTAAAAGTTTTAAACATAACAGTTCAGTGAAAAAAACCTCTATATATGCATAGTTCTGTATATATGAGATGATAAAAATGATGTTTTTCACTTTAAAACAAGTATTAAGAGCAATTTCTAATCTGAATAATTATATGTTCAGTTTTTCTTGTGGATTTATGGACATAAATGATTTTTCCACTAAAGTCATCATTATAAATTTTCTGCATTTATTTTGAAAATTTAGAAAATATAAGAAAGTTGTAAACTGTCTACACTCTAATAATGCTACAGTCACATTTTAAAAAAAGACACTGTTGCATAGACCATGTGTGCTTTCCTATCTACAAATCTGTGTTCCACTTTTCTCACCATCCCCAAATCCTCTTAGATTTCATAAGAATATGAAAATTCTTATAAAGCATAACTCAAATTTTTCCTCATACTAATCAGAATTGCTCTTAATACCCTCTTTATTTTGTCACTATATCTACATTTTTCTAGAGTACTTAAAAGTCACATTATTGCTAATCATATTACACATCTTTCCTAGTAGACTATGAGTTTCATGAAAACGAGGTCAATTTCTCCTCTTTCCTCAATCCTTAGTTGTTTATTAAGTTCCTTGAGCACAGGATCACTTTTATTGACCCCCAAATTTATGAAATAATACCTTACATAGGCTATTACATAACATCATTCTTCACCCCAATTTGATATAACAAATCAGGTGCAATGAATGGAGTTAGTATAGATCATTCTGTTCTTAAGAGCAAGAAGCTCTTGAAAAAGCCATGGGAACACATGTAATAGGCAAAACAAAATATAGTATTGAAAATTTGCCCCCCTTTGCACTGTCCATATCACATATCCATTGAATGTGTGAACCATAGAATGAGAAAAGCCAGAAAAGCAAGAGAATAGACATAAAGAGAGCTACCAGATGGAGTGAAGCAGATATCCAGAAAGGTGTGTGCATGTGATGTGTGCTGGGAATACAGAGGTGTGTGGAAAAGACTAAACCTATATGTTGGCTGGATTAAAGATAAATAAAGAGAGAGTTACAGTGCAGGTGCCATTCAAGTAACCGAATTCTAGAAAGGGAACAGGAGGAATTTGAAAGTGGCTCTCAAGAAGATATGGTGCATGCAAGGCAATCCTTCTTGCATAATTTTTATGAGACTTAGGTAATGATTTAAACTCCTTTTCAATCATTTTTGGCTGTTGGGCTGGTATTCTCTTGATTATGACTTCATGTTTGAAGTTGGCTTCAACATTCAGCTCAGCTTTATTTGGGACCCACAAAGATAAAGTGAAGTTTAAGGTAGTCACAGATCATGCAGGATCAACATTATAACCGAGCACTTGACCTTGTGGGGTTGTAAAATACTCAAACACTTAAACCATACTTAAGCAACAGGACTGTTTGCAAAAAGAATCAGTCCTAGGCATAGAAAGTAGGTTCAAAATACCTCATTCAGCATGCTTATTTAGGTTATAATGTTATTAATGACTATTATATTGATATTATTTTAAATTAAATTATAAAAAAACTATACTAAAACTTAAAAGAGATAAGCTGTGTCTTGACTTTTGATATTTTGTTTTCTAGAAAATAGTTCACTTTATGTTTTAGGCTCTTCATCTCTAAATGTGAATAATTCTTGACATATAGTAATAACTGAATATAGATATAACTAAACATTAAATAATGTTGTAATAAGCATTTTGTAATAATATACTTTTTAATAAGTAAGTTCTCTTTCAGCATTAAGATTTTGTGATTCTATAATTGAACAGATAGTTGAAAACAAGAGAAGATAGTTCAGGGAGAAAAGTTAATGAAGATTCCATCAGATGTCATGTTCTTTCACCTTATATATACCTAAATGCTGCTAGAGTGCAATGACTATTTGTAGCCTTTATGTGAATTGACCCAATTAGACACACTTTTGGTACTATGGTTAGGTAAGGAATGTGTTCATTTCCAACTGCTAAATGGAAAAATACTCTTCTGCTCAGAGAGAACAGAAAAAAATGGATACAATATGCATATATAAAAAGTTTTTTAAAATCAGCAAATGGACCCCTATATTTTAGAACCTATTCACAATGGGGATGTGTACATGTTTTTAGTGAGATGGAAGCAATGCACAGGAGTATAAGTTGCCAAATGTGTATTATGCTACAGCATACTCTTTAGCACCTCATAGTTTAAAAAAGTCCCTTAATAAGAACCTGTGATATTCCATTACTGTAGGGTAAATTGATTTCAAGGGAGTAAGTAGTTCAATAGACTCCATAGTTTATAGTTCCCTAATATTCATTAAGTACTTTAAATATCTAGTATAGTTTATATAAACAACAGCTTAGCTGCAGCATGTGTATGCGTATATCTTTTAATTAAAATTTTTGTTTCATTATATTTAAGAAGAAAGTAACAAGTTGTCATACAAATGAGTCAGAGGTAACCAGTGACTTAAATATTCTGGGACTACTCATAGGAGTTACAGGTCTTAGTTAATTACTATCTCTAGGCATTAAACTGCTCTTCAGCGGCTTTTAGGTTTATTCAGTTTCGAAATTAACCCTTTTTGAAATCAGAAAATCTCTCTTTTAACATGTATTTTTTACAATTGGAAAGGACATTTAATGCTAACATTTAATGTGTAACACGTGTAATGTTACATCTTCAACCTTGTACAGGTTGGTCATTTTTACAAGCAGATTAGAAAACTCAAAAAAAAAAAAAACAAAGAAAACTCTGAGGTTTGTTGCTCAATTGCTGCAGGTAACCTATCTGAATTAAAATCCAACCCCAAGAAAGAGAAAGACATTACTATGTCAAGATCACTCAGGATCCAACATGAAATTAGTTTGTAGCTCCATTCAGTGCCTGGTGAATAGTCCTATATGTCAGCACTCGTGAAAAACCAAGGTGATATTAACTGGAATTCAGTGTAGGTGCCAGATCTTAGTCTACTTAACTATCTTTTCTGTGCCAGGCTCGTTCCTTCTAAATCCAAATAAATAACACTTGTATTATACTCACATCTGCTTTTGAGGAAGTTCACAGAATTCTAAAGACTTGTTTTATTTCGTTCTGGCCACACTGTCTTGAATCAGAGAGCAGGGATATTGTCAACTATATTTTACGCAGAAGATACTTAAGGGAAAAATTTACCCATTTTGTGGGATGGTGATGGACTAATCAAAGAACCCAACCTCGTTTCTGTGTCACACTAGGACTAGATAGCACAGTGTTTACCCAAAAAATAATCTCTTCAGTTTTACATGTGAAGACACACAGGAAGTTTAAAGTAAGGCTCAGGGAAAGTAAAATGCCCTGGGACAAAATCTGGGAAGCAAGGCAAAGCAATCATTTCCATTATTTACATGACCTCAAAATAATATGGACTCTACACAGTTCCTTTTGTACAAATCCTGATCTTCTAATGTGGTATTAATTATGCCTGTAACCATTCACCTTTATGGTATAATCCATTTGTTCCAGTAAATGAACCACAAGCCTCATACTGTGACTGGGGAAAACAGTTCCTGACCGCAGAATTCAGTCCCTGATTCCTGGCTATGAAACTAAATGTTTATATCATCTCATTTACTCATAAATGCATCAGCTCTGTTACCTGTTCTACAGAGGCCTTACAAAGTCACATAGGACAGCAGAAGTAAACCCACCTTTTAAAAAAAAATCTGATGGAGTAATTATAAAATTATGGATCCTCATAAATGCTTATCTACATGCTTAGACAGACCATTAGGCTATCCCAGTCCACAGTTCGCTGTGATTATCACTGCAAAAAAATTTATTTTCCCAAGAATCCTGCTGTAGCTATTTCGCCTAGTACAAAGCTGGCCTTTCTGATGCTAGCAGTTCCTCTACCAGAGATGTAACACTTTGAGGGAAGGGATGATCTCTTACTCATACAGTCAAACAGAGCCTATTTTATAAGGATATCTTCAAACATATCTGTTTGAAAAAAATAATCAGTGCAAACTCATTATCTTTTTAAAGTTCTTCCTTTCTTCCTTCTAAATCAATGTGGGTCTATGATGTTTCAGTCAAATACTTTTGACCCATTGCAAACATGAGCAAGGCAACAAATTGATTAGTATTATAAAGAAAGCATCACATTTTAGTTTACAATGAACCACATGTGCAAAAAAGGAAGCAACAGTTTAATTTCACATACTGTTTAGATTATTGGATTAGCAATTAACATTTTAAAGATAGAATACTGATTTGAAAAATTATTTGGAAAATCAGATCTGGTTCTTTTCGATCTTAAAGGCACTAAATGTAGAGCTCAATAGAGCTCCAGATTTCAAAACTTAAGTAAGCTAGTATGTATCTTGAAGGACAACAAAATGACAACGTCAGCATACATAGAGCTATCTATTGAGAAAATATGGTGCAAAAAGAAAGTACATTTTAAAACCATATAATTACCATTAAATTAAGAAGTTACTTGTTTGAAGCAGACTCCATAAATCTTTAGGAAGAGTCTATATTCCCATTTTGAAGCACTCAAATATGACATTCAGAATAAAGAAGACATCATGTACAAATGTAAATAATGTAACAACAATAGATTGAGATTTTGTACTTCTTGTTCTCTTTACAATCTTGTCATGAGAATAAATCACATGGTGTCACTTTTTCCTCTTACAAGTCTCCTCTGAAAATGAAGCATCAAAGTCTTTTTTTTTTTTTCTTGTCTAAATTCTTTATGTTTTAATGTTTTGGAAGAACAAGGATAAGCTAGAAAAAATCGTGTTCTCTTTCACGGTCCCCTAACAACATCAGCAAATCCAGCGAACACAGATATTCTCTCCTGCCCATATTCCTCTACCCCCCCACATTAACTCTAACCTGCCCAAAGGTAAAGAAAGAAAGAAATTTGTTTGAGGGCAGATGCAGAAAATGTGCTTTAAGTAAACATTTTCAGTAGTTTCAAGGACATCGTCAGCAATGCCACATACATTTAACCATCACTGAATCTTAAATCTCTGATGCTTTGGAATGGAACAATTGCATTTGTAAATAGTCAAGAAAATGTTTACAACAGTTGTAAGTGCATGATGCATTTTAAAAGATTTGATTCCATAGATATGTGTTAGCATACGGTATTTGTTTTTTTCTTTCTGACTTACTTCACTCGGTATGACAAACTCTAAAGACACAGACAGAGAATGGACTTGAGGACACGGTGAGTGGGAAGGGTAAGCTGGGATGAAGTGAGAGAGTGGCATGGACATATATACACTACCAAATGTAAAATAGATAGCTAGTGGGAAGCAGCTGCATAGCACAGGGAGATCAGCTCTGTGCTTTGTGACCACCTAGAGGGGTGGGATAGGGAGGGTGGGAGGGAAACACAAGAGGGAAGAGATATGGGGATATAAGTATATGTATAGCTGATTCACTTTGTTATAAAGCAGAAACTAAAACACCCTTGTAAAGCAATTATACTCCAATAAAGATGTTAAAAAATAATAGAAGGCTTCCCTGGTGGCGCAGTGGTTGAGAGTCCGCCTGCCGATGCAGGGAACACGGGTTCGTGCCCCGGTCCGGGAAGATCCCACTTGCCGCAGAGCGGCTGGGCCCGTGAGCCATGGCCGCTGAGCCTGCACGTCCGGAGCCTGTGCTCCACAATGGGAGAGGCCACAGCAGCAAGAGGCCAGCGTACCACAAAAAAAAAAAAAAAAAAAAAAAAGAAAAACCAGACAAAACATAAAAAATAAATATTTTCAGACACTGGTCAGTAAAAGATTATTTGAAACACTAAGACTCTGCCATAGTTCAAAGAATTATTTGGAAGTAGATATTATAAGAAACTCTCCAATTTGAGGATTCTTAAAATGGCTCTTTAATTTCTTGTCAGCTTAAAGAACATATTTTACTATTATCATAAAAATACCCAAATGTGTGTCATCCTTAATTTACGTGAGGACTCATATCATTCTGAGCAATCTAAATGGTCTAAGTCATGACTCAACGAGAAAACAAACAAGAAATGTATTCTAAGCAGCACTACTGATAATTTTCAAAACACACATAATTCTGAAAATTGGAATTTACTTTTGTTAATTCAAGTAGATCTTCCTTAATTAGAACTCACTTTTCTTCTCTGAACATATAGTATTGACTCTTGCCATTATGGGTGATTCTTTAATAAATGAACAGGCAACTAGCTCTCAGGTAATAATTTAGTGCATTTCTGCCTGAAAACATTACTCATATAGAATTAAAAAAAAGAATAACACAAGTTGACATCCAGGATATAATGTAATCACAGTCTAATCTGTGATATGCAACATCCGTAATGGTGGAAAACTCATTATTCAACAGTAATTCATGTGTAAAACCAAATTACACAAAGTTCCTTGATCATATCGAGATATTCCAATCCATATTTTCCCTTTGGTGGCTACCATCCCAGTGGACTTTACCTTCAAAGAGTTTATAATCTAATTGGCAACAGTTTAGAGTTATGACTACAAGGCAATACAGTCCCATAAAGCTACAAACCCATTTTATTCTAAAGCCTATATTTAAGATTATAGGAAGATAATACAATGATATTTTAACATGACTTGGAGGATAAAATATTGTCCACTTATATGTCAAAGAGAAATGTGATAGTCAATTGATAGTTTAAAGATAGGCAAGCTATATTTTCTATATTTCCTTGGCAAGCTAATTCACCCTATTGTATATAAAACATGTTCCATGCTATTTTAAGTATTAACAACCCCAAATCAAACTGATGTTCAATGAGATTTTCTAATACTGGATTTCTACTGGCAAATTGTATTTGCCAGACAAAATTCTTCTCTTAGCCTTACCTCTTAGCCTGTAGATAACAAATGGTGCTATTAATAAGCTCCTTTCCTCGATTTTCAAAATAATTAGTTCCCCAAGTTGTTTATTTCAGATAAGAGAATAATATACTACTCCACAGAATTTGTTCTGTTTCTAAATAATTTTAAAATTCTAAATTTGCTATAGCATTCAAGTTTCCAATAATAAAAAGAATGTCAATGATTGCAAAGTTTCTATGGCAACAACCTCATTATAAAACCACTCCTGCGATAGTAACCTGGATTCTAAATGTTAGAGAGATGTCAAATATCATGGAGCTTGGTGCATGGGAGAATTAATGCACAGTCCATATATAAAAGATTTTAATTTCATCAACAATGCAAATGTGTACAATGTTACTGCAATGATTATAAGGGGGATCTTCTAAATTTGCAAACACTACTTTTCCCTGATGAGAACATTGTAATGTTTTAGGTTAAATTTAAGGACACTTGGTTTTGTCTTATCTATCTAAAGTTGGATCTACTTATGAAAACCTTGAAGGAAGTGTAGGGTCTGTTGCTCATAAATGATGACTTCTTGAGATATCAGGTGACCCTCTACTTCAGTTAAAAATCCATTAGCATCTGCACTGCTCTGTCAACAAACATTTCATTCCAAGGAGAAAGACAACACCGACATCCAGAGTCAGTTTCTGAAATGAATACCAGCTTTTTAGAAACTAACATCTGCTGAGTCCCAATGCTCCAGCTGCCACGGAAAGCAGATTTTCAAAAGTAAGTCTGCCCCATTCATTTCTTCCAGGAAGTGGGCATTCAGTGACTGGAATCAATTAATGCTTATTTGTGATTCATTTTAAATCTATGATTTAGAAACTTTAATTGACAGACATAATGAATGACTACAATACATTTTGGAGGCTGCATTGCATTTTAAAACAAGTGAAGATAATTGTAAGTGAAAAATGAAAGAAAACTGCATACCTCAGTAAATGAGTCATTAACCTTTCACCTCTCAAACCAGAGAAGAAATCCTGATGATAATAACCAAGCTGCTTTAATAATTCTTCAAGATGATAACAAAATTAAACTGATAGTTTGATATTGATTTTGGTTCTTTGTAAGCTCATTCCAATTTAGCCTTCCTCTTATATGGACTCACTGCCCCACTACCCACATATTTCTGGCTTACTTATTTATTTATTTTTAACATCTTTATTGGAGTATAATTGCTTTACAATGGTGTGTTAATCTCTACTTTATAACATAGTGAATCAGCTATACATATGCATATATCCCCATATCCCCTCCCTCTGTGTGTCTCCCTCCCTCCCACCCTCCCTATCCCACCCTTCTAGGTGGTCACAAAGCACCGAGCTGATCTCCCTGTGCTATGCAGCTGCTTCCCACTATCTATTTTATATTTGGTAGTGTGTATATGTCCACGCCACTGAGAGACTGGCTTACTTTTGCTTTGAAAGCAGTGGGACTCAAGGATGAAAGGAGAGAGGAAGGAAGGGAACTAGAAAGAGAGGGAGGGAAGGAGGAAGGAAATTACCAGTACAAGTAAATTCCATAGGCAAATTTATTTTTAATTTGCTCTGATCCTAATTGAACTATACCTAAATTGCTTCTGGGGGGGCATTTGGCTTGTGAACTTGGGGAGGGAAATAGAGATGAGTGTGCTCATGGGCTGTGGAATTTGTATTTCAAGGAATAAAGGATCAGTGTAGCCTGATTCATTCTCACACAGTGACGGCCGGTCTGGTGGTCTGGACCACAGCCGCTCTGGACCTCCTCAGCAGTGCAGGCTGACAGTTGGAGCCTCTCAAATACCACTTCATAATCATTTCTTGAGTTATGAAAATCATTTTGGAGTGAGAAGTCTAGGTAACGTCTAAGTTATATAGGTCATCTGCATGATTTTGGACTGAAATTGGCCTTACTCATGTTTCATAAAATTGGAATACAAGATGTGTTAGTGTGTCTATATCTCTGCCTATGTTGTAGGTATTTTGATATAAAGCATATGTTAGACACAGTCTGCGTATGTTACACATATTCGGATATAAAACATATTATATATATCCAGATAAAATAGAATTCTGGATGATTATTTCAGTCCTAAAGAATCAAACTGAAACTATCCTTTAGGCTAGGCACAGATAGGATGCTTAATATTCTATCAATGCTATTAAGACAACTATTTTTAATATTTCTTTTAGAGTTACCTTTAGACACAACCCACCACTTAAAATAAGATTCAAAATGTGAATGTCAAAACCAAAGTAAGTCTAATCTATTACTTCATTCACAGATCTTACTTCTATATGGTTTCTGATTATGTCAAAAAATCAAATTGATACTTTCCTCAGAATTCAAGGTTTGAAAGCACTGAGTTTAAAAGGAAATAGCATAGGCTTTTAAGGCAATCCCAAAATAAGAATTCCAAAAATGTTTTGAGTGCATAAGCCATTATTATAACAAGTTTTTAGTCTCCCATGGGGTTCCAGCTAGTGTGGAAAAAGACAAACACTTTCATGATTCTTTTACTTCTGAGATATTTGTTAAAAAAATAAAAGTCTGATAATGCTTTATTGTCATAACACTATTTTATTGAATATTAATACAGTTACTCTGGGAATATATATTCTGATATTATGAAGTAACATAGGGCTTGGAGATTCAAAGATCTGAGTTCTAGTCTTTGTGGTGGTTTGGCACTTACTGGTTGTTGGACTTTGTGTGAGTCTAAAGTCCCTCCTGTGTAAAATAAGAGGTGACATGATTGTTGTTTATAATGATTTAAAGTATGTGAAAATGCATTTTAAAGTCTAAAACAGTGTCTCAAGACAGTAGCCCTGTGCATGCTTTGAGCCACATGCACTGTGAACCATTTTGTACCTCAGTCACAAATCCCCTCTAACTTCCTCTTAAAATGCCTAAAAAACGCATTAAAAGGAGAATATGAAGGGTGCTCTAGTGTACTTCTTTCTCGTTAAACTTAAATTTGCTCCATACAAATTAATTTAACAAGATCTAGTAGCCATTCCTATGGAGCCAAAAATCAGGATTAGGTTCCTACTGCCTTCTGGATGGAAAGAATGGAATTACCAATATAAATATTTCAAAAGCACCCAAAATTAATCATATTGATTGCATCCTTACAATCACCTAAGAAAATGCTGGTTCACAAACTGGCTACTGATAGTAAAATTTTAAAAACACACCTTTTATTATGAAACTCATGTCACAAATTGGACCATGGAAGATATAGAACATAGAAAACAATATTTTACATATATGGAAAAGAAGACTCTCCTTTATTTTATGTATTTTTAGTCAGGTATAATGCAAAACCTGATAATTATACCAAAATAAAAATATTAGCAAACACTGAAATGTGCAAGTTTTTTAAATGTGTAAATTTCATTTTTTTTTCTCAGTCATGGAGAAAGAATACACATGATCCACTGGTATGAAGCAGATCCCATACTTTGGTGAGCAAAGTTTTTCTGCAATCTCTCACAGCCCTCAAGATCTGTAGAGAGTGGAGGGTTAATTAATTTGCTATTTTAAACACCACATATTTTAATATTTGAATGACTCTGCTAATAAATTATCTAAGTTGGATTTTTATAAGCCTGAATTTTCATCTAATGAAAATAATGATGCAAATTATGCATATTAATTAAATTATGTAAATTTACAGGGCGAATTATTTGCATGAAATTGTTTTGTTATTCTGTATAGCTTTAGTCCCTGGAAACCCAGAAGAGCAACCTGTTAAAACAATGTATACGCACATGTATAAACTGTTCCTTTAATACAGAAGTTACTATTTATCGTTATTTTCTATCAGTTATAAACCAGTTTCATTATGGACATTCTTGGTTTTCATTAATAAAGAGACCCAACTCTATGTTCTTTGTGTTCTTTGAATATATGAAAGAATGCACTTTGAGTTTAATGTGATTATTTGTTTTTGGCAGCCACCTAAGAAACTAACTAGAATCATTTGCAGTATACAAATTTTATAGTTAAAAAAAAAAAAAAAAAAAGACTCCTTAGCCAAACAATGAAATGACACAAGGACATTTTTTTTCTTTCACAAATACCATTTACTATTCTAATCCTGCAAGATATGGCCCGATAATTTTTTTAAAAATATACACTGAAAACCAAAATATTTTAAGATTATGTCACAAACTAATGAACACAATAGGCCAAATAAATGGCATCTCTGACCTCATGCTATTGGCTGATCCTGCTGTATATAAGGAAAAGCCAATTTAAATATTGTGCCAATCCAGAATTCATGGATAGGACATATCAGCTGTGTAAAAGCTTCCTCCCAAGTATCTTATAAATACTCTGGTGCATATTTGTTGAGTTTCATTTACAAGATTGTCAGAAAACTAAATGTATTTTCATAGCACCTTCTAAATCTTTAATCAAGCAACATCTAATGAAGCTAAAAGGCAACTTAATTCTTTTCCACTTCCTTTTTCTCCTGGTAGGATATTTACGAAGAGAGCTAAGAAGATGACACACACCTTAGTTGTACAGAAGAGGGATATCTCTAATCCACATATTATCAAATGAAAAGTTCAAGTGCAGTTCTTCACTTCAAGGAGAACTTGGAGGAGGGATTTGTTTTATTACAGGGTCTGCTAATGCCAACTCTAAATCCCCATCCTTTCACAGGAGAGTTTACAAAATCCCTCTTCCATTTGTGAAAAGGAAACTCTCACAATACTGATGCACAAAATGACATTTATTGACATTAAAAGCCTCATCAGTTATTTCTCAGCAGTCTTTATTCCTTTTGCAGAGGGGTTTATTGTGCTGTTCGGCATGAAGGAAACTGGCACTCTTTGATTTAGCAAAGTCTGGCCTGAAATCAGTGCTCCAAACAGTTTCTTTAAAGCTGGGCATTTTCCTAATATTGGACTGAGTCCTGTGAGTGTCTATATGGCTAAGAGATGAGTTTGATATAATAGAGTCATAAAGATTTTTAAAGACATTCTGCTTTGCACTTAAATTATTAGTACTGGATTTGCACTAGAGCCTAGGGTAGCCTGCAGCATTCAAAATCTGTCTCTCCCCAGCTCACCCGGACTACTTTACGGGTCTTATTCTGGGAAATAGTGACCACACACTTTCTCAATCATTTTCTCAGCCTTATACTCAGACGATCTTTTTAAAATGCAAGAGATGAACAATTAATTGTCTTCATTGTTTAAACATCAGGAGAGCTTCATAGAGTTAGTGCCTACACTTATAAGAAGGTCTCAAATAGAGCTTTTTCAAGACCAGTTCGGGAGATAATTGGTTTTATTTATCTGTCATAAACTTCCATGTTCCAGACACTACATACTAGAGATAGAAATAAAAACATATCCCTTGCCCTCAAGGAGTTCACAGTCTAAGAAAAAAGATGTTAACACTGGATCACAACCACAACAGTTCTTGGTACAAGTGCTGTGAGAGGAATAGTCACAGGATGATTTGCAAAGGTGGGAAAGGACACCAACCCCACCTGAATGGAAACGAACCCAGAGAGGAGAACAAACTCCAGGTCATCTCTGTCCCAGGGCCTTGCTGTGGAGGTTACCCACCATTAAACCAACCACTGAAGGGGTTTAAAGAGAAGGTCTGCTTGGGATTTTTTTTTTTTTTTTTTTGCATTATGCGGGCCTCTCACTGTTGTGGCCTCTCCCATTGCGGAGCACAGGCTCCGGATGCGCAGGCCCAGCGGCCATGGCTCACAGGCCCAGCCGCTCCGCGGCATGTGGGATCCTCCGGGACCGGGACCCGAACCCGTGTCCCCCGCATCGGCAGGCGGACTCCCAACCACTGCACCACCAGGGAAGCCCCTGCTTGGGATTTTTAAGAGATCATTCTAGTAGCAGAATGGTAAATGGGTTGAAATTCCAAGTTCTCTTCAAGTAACAAAATTGTATAAATATCTACCTCTAGCTTTGAGAACAATGAAGACGTGACATTTCCTTTTCAATGCATTCCATTAAATATGGCCAGTATGGCTAGGATCACAGGTCTCATTATTAACTCTTGTTCAGGGCTGTGTAGTTTGCAAAATGTAGAGTTTTGAGAAAAACAAGTAAAGAATTGAAATAAGTATTTTTCTATGAAATATTCTATATATATAGTGGGTGATTTGGTAGTTACTTCAGCATAAGAGACAAATCTTAAGTTGTTAAACATTTGGTTCAAAAACTGATCAATCAAAATGATAGAATTGATACAAGCTTATAGATTTCTGGAAACAATTCATTAACACTAGAGATTTATTTTATATTGTGAAAACTTCTTCAATTCCAGAATTTAGGTTCAATCTTATGCCTAGCAATCATTCATATCTATATTATTCTATGTTTATATGTCAATTATTAATATGACTATTTCTTTTCATGAAACTTATTTTAAATGATAGTGTCTTATTTCATGTGTTCCTTGGGGCTATATACTGTTCTGGTAACCTAAAGTTAGATTAGATAAAATATCATTTAACCTTATTTTCTAAAAGTACTTAACTTTATAAAAGAGGAAAGCTGAACTTCCACAGTATTTCATTTCCACTTCTCTTAAGGCACTTACCACCAATAAATAAATAAATACATACATAAATGAGTTGCTGTGTTACTTATATACATGTTTACCAGCCTTCTGAAACCCTGACTGCCACACAGGTTGGAACTTCAGCCTAATTTTTTTTTCCTTTATAACATACGAATTATGGTTTTCATTACTTTGTCACTCTCACTTTTTTCCAAAGTGCAATTCTATTAAGCATATCTGCAATAAATATTTTTGAAATCATAAATTATTATTAAAATGCATTTTCCTGCCATCCATAGGAGTAAGTTAAGGAAATGAGAATTAAACAAAAGAAATAAAAATTCCAAAATCGGTAATTTTAAAAATTACAAAAATGAACTGACTTTCATCAGTACTATTATGGAATAATTAAGTTTTAATTCTGTAAAGGGCTGTAGAATTTGTAGAAAATTTTAAAAACTTTCACTATCTTACTCGGTTTTAAAACAACCACGTGTAATAAGTTGTCATTAGTTACATTCTGCAGATACAAAAGCCCAGTTGCAAAGAAATTAAGTGACTTGTTCACAATTACTGCTAGGAAGTAGCAGAATTTGGAGCCTGGATACAAACCTAAATCTTTGCTTTCAGGGCTAATCCACATTCATCATAACTTTTATGTCATTAAGACATAAAATATACCAGACTTTAAAACATTTTATTTTTGTCACTTGGAATATACCGTTGCCCAGTACAATTATTCTTTCACCTCCCTGCATCTTACTCCCAAATACTGGATCATTTTCTATCATGCTAAGACAAACTCTAGAGTATAATAATCAGTGGTAATAATGATGCCCTTAAAATACTTGGTAGCAATATAAGTTTTTAAAAAGGCCCAAACTGCATTAATCCAATATCTATTAATTACTAAACAGCTATTGTTGCATTTGGCTTCTTCAAAAATTAATTGCATATATAAGTTAGCTCTCATTAAGCTAAAATAGTGAATTAACAGAACAAATACTTTGAGCATAAAGAAGTATCTTATAAAACTAACATAAAACTTTATATTTAACTGTTATATATTTTTGCCTTAATTAAAACAGATGGCTTAAAATATTAAAAAATGTATTTTTCTTAATAAGTTTCACATGCATTGTTGTTTAGCTCTTTGCAAAGATGAGAAAGAAAGAAAAAAGGAGAAAAAAGAAATTTTTATACACTTAGTATAAAAATTTGCTTTTTTAATAAGATTTTCTGGACTAAATAAAAATTATACTGCTCAATTAGATTGCTATAAGATGCACACATAGGGCTTCCCTGGTGGGGCAGTGGTTGAGAGTCCGCCTGCCAGTGCAGGGGACACGGGTTCGTGCCCCGGTCTGGGAGGATGCCACGTGTCGCGGAGCTGCTGGGCCCGTGAGCCATGGCCGCTGGGCCTGCGCGTCCCGAGCCTGCGCTTCGCGGCGGGAGAGGCCACAGTGGTGAGGGGCCCGTGTACCACAAAAAAAAAAAAAAAAAAAAAGATGCACATATAATCAATTAATAAAGAACTTTTTCTAAAAAATTATATTAGCTTATGTTCTTAAATTTGCTTTATTCTACTAATATAATTTTTAGACAAAAGTCTTACACTTTAAGGACATAAGGCTACAGATGTATCTTTATGGCTCCAAAGAGGCTTCTAACATGGTTTTTTCTGAAAATCAAATATCAATTCTTTTTTTATTAATCTGATGTGGCTCAAATATAAAAATTAATTAGGGAACTCTCCATAAACAATAAAGCTGACACATTCTCTTAAGTAAAATTTTTCTATGGTTTTAGGGCCTCTATAATTATCCAAAATTATTTTTCTCAAATAATACTCTTTGCTTTTACTTCCATGCCAAAAGGTAATCTTTGATTTAAGGCTAGCTGAAAAAAAAAGGCATCTGGCCAATCTTTCCATATCCCCTGCTAGGAGTGTAATTTACATGTAATTCACCAATAGATGTTCAATAATTAAAAAGAAAAGTAAGAAATTCACTAAAGCATGAGTTGCCAACACCACTGATTACTATGCCTCTTATGGAAAAAATAAATCCATCAATGAATGAAAACAGAATTCACATTTTTAGAGTCCTTGACATTTTAATGATTCTTTCATCGTTATTCTAATTTCCTACAATTGTTCTTATTTGAAATACAGGCTTTATGAAAATCTAAAGAACTAAAAGATTAAAGAACTGAGAACTGACAAATGAGGGCACTTGGACATTCAGTACTTTTCCGCTGACTACCAAGTGGTTGGGGACATTTCTCTTTCTTTTTCAAATATCCCCTTAAACTTATCATTAGTGCATTTTTACTTCAGCTTCCATTCACCGTTGATTATTTTATATAAAGGGACAGTAACAGAATGAATTAATTCTTTTTTAAGGGGACAAAAGCACCTTATGAATGCCCACATTGCTCTGTACACCTGAGATCTAATGACTATATTTTGAGTTCCAGGTTTCGGCTAAAATTGAGTTGCAGAGTTTATTCACCAAGGTCATTTGTACATTTCCCCCAACTGACTCCAGGTGAAGCCAAATGAGTATTTCAAGTGGTGGGTGTCTCATTATCTAGGTCAATTTATCACAGAAACTATTCTCACCCAAGAACTTTCCTCCTGAGTCTAAAGCAATGGCTTTCTTTTCAATGGATTTTTGAGAGACAAATGTCTCAATTTTTATGTGACTGGATTCTTCTGTGACACTTGGAAATCAGGCTAAAGAGACAAAAAAAGAGCATGACGGCCTTATAAGCATCATAAGCCTCAGTGGACTAGGAAAGAGTACATTTAGAGTGGACTTCAGGAGAGAACAACGTTTCCCAAAGATTGTTATTACCTAATGAGATCCGTGACCACACATCCATTATGTAGTGTAAACATGGCTCCCTGCTGGCTCCCCAAGCCTGCTGACAGTTGGTGGTTATGATGGTAACTCACTTTAACACCCAAGCAATGTTTTAATATCTTTTTCTCCCATTTCTACGACAGTGGAACAAGGCTGGAATTCACCATGTAGAAAATATAATAGCAATATTAAAACAGTATAACTTGGACATTCTCTATAGCAGTTCTGTGCTGCCACTGTAAGTAATGCTCATTTTAGGAAGCAATCATCTTCCATTTTCTAAAAATAATTTTGAGAATATCTATAAACTTATCATACATAAAGAATTTTAAAATACTGGCTACTCTAATAAATTATGTCCCTTTAGCAAAGGAAGCCCAAGATGAACATTGTACATATCTTGCCTATAATTACTTGTATTTATTGCTTTTCAGGAAACCAAAATGTAACATGTGTAGTTTTAAAAAGAAAAAATAATGAATTTTTTAGAAATTTTAACATTATTTTATGTAAAGAATAGTTCTTCCTACTGAGAAGGCAAACATGTCCACTAGGCATTTCTCACACTCCCCCTCCTGAAGGAAGAATAATGATATCAACACAGTACAGTGTCTGGTTCAGTCACTTTCAAAAGCTGTGCAGTATGATATGTGCAGTATTAAAAGACACAAAACCAAGCCTTGGTTTTAGTCTTCATTCTGCTTTTCTGACAGAAAATCTTTAGCACACAGACTATGATGAGAAAGCAAACTATCCTTTATGTAAATTTATCACTTAGAAGCATTGAACATTTACTTGCATTATACAATCACATAGTTCTTCCCGGAAAAAATTTTTTAGTATTTTTCAAGAAGTATAGTAATACTTGTGAATCACAAAAGAAACAACAGATGTTCCTCTTCCCCCCCACCACCTGCTTATTTTTTAAGGCAAATACCAAAGCCCTGTATGGGTAAAAATAAGTGATAAAAATTTGAAAATCTTTGTTTGTAAAAGTCAAAAAAAAAGGCCATCTTTAGTAAAACCATCAAGATCAGAAAAGTATTCCAGGTCACCAATAATCTATTCTTTCTATTTTCAGGTTCAACATAGTGGTGCATCTCCACAGAAAGTCAGGAAGGCAAAATCATGATTTGAAGCACCACCGTAAGTTAGTAGTGGGAGAAACTCTTTTTTTTTTTTTGTAAACTCTCTGTTCTAACGCGTTGAAATGTCATTTTAAACTAATAGAAGTAAAAATAAATTATATTTCAAGTGACTGACCTCAGAAGACAGTAGGAGGATCTATACTGAAATGTATTCCTCCACAAGTGTCTTTCCTCCTATTCTAAAGTAGTTCATTAATTATATTTAGAGACTTTGGGTGATTTCTTTTAGCAATAACTTTAAAAAGTCTCTCCTAGTATCTGCATTATTAATTCTATTTTGCATACAAATCCCTAACATCACAGTTATTAAGTATACAGACACCTAATATCACCTGGGAAGTATTCTGTCCAAAAATGTTCAATTTGAATCCAGTCTAGCCTGTAGAGCTAATGTCTAATTTACAGAAAATACTGGTGATACAGGACAAAGATATATGAAATAATGAGGAAATAAGATAAATTTAGAATATAGGATATTCTGCAATTGGCAGAATCATTTTAAAAGGTCATGGTCATGAAAACAATCTGGAGGGGTACTTCTCAGTATGACAGGAGAAGGATGAGGTGTAACAACCAAAAATAATGCCTGATGTATGATTAACTCCTAGTTATAAAGAAAATAAAGATTAATGAAAATTAAAAGACACTTAGGGAAAACTAGAGAAATGAAAAATGAGCCAGGAGGATCAAAGAAAAGGGAGGGAGATGAAGGAGAAGATCATCTTTACTGGAGGAATCAGGGAAGATATCATAGAAGAAAGGGCATTTGTTCAATCTATTCCATGACATTGCTCTGTGACTTTCCAGCATATACTGACTTCCCCATTGTCAAAACTCTAACCTTAGGAGTAGGACTTTTGAAAACATATTGCTAAGTAACAACCACTAATTGTTTCTTATGTGTAAGCCTCTTCTCCCCAGGATTCGATCTTCTTCTCTTCTAATGGGCTCTGTGGTGCTCAGTACAAGACTCCATGGTTGGCACTCAAGTAGATCGAGACAAGGGGTATTTCCATATACACAAGATCCACAAGTCCTCCTCCCAGAAATGAGGGCATTAACACAAAGCAATATGTACTGCAATAAAACTGCAGTGTAAATTAAAGGATTCATTGAAGTTAGCTGTAGCTCCATGCTCTTACTGCAAAATTTTATCAAACTCGATGCTGATAAAAATAAGTTTGTCATTAGCCAGCAGGGGGAAGAAAGGTCACTTCAGTGGTTACAGGATGCAGCCTCGACACATCTTGGTGAGGTGGGAGTCTTTATGCATTATTCTCCTCATTTTACCAGGCAGGAAGTAGACACAGAGAGAGGCTAAGTGACTTGCCCAAGGACAAAGAGTGAGTCAGATGCAGAGCTGGGAATTGAGCCCACTTCTCCCGCTTCCCAGTGTACAGCTTTCTCAGCAAGCCATAATGCCTTTCGGATAGATCATTTCCTAAAATGTATTAAGTTGTTAAAAATTCAATATGGGTGTTGCATTGCTTTCCAACTAGCCCTGTTTCTCACTACCTTACTAGAGCTATTATCAGAAGCTAAACTGATGGTCAGGTCAGTAAAATCATATCTATATTTTTAGACAATATGCCATTAAAGCTGGATATATCCAAATACCTAAGATGAATCGGAGTCATTGGAGAGTGAATTTGTGTTTGGATCTCTTAGCAGGTGGGGGAGGATTCCACAGTGAGAGATAAATTGCAGCTTCAAAATTAGGAGAAGCTGGAAATGATCACGAAGAACAAAATCTCACTGACCACCAGAAAGAGTTAAAAAATAAACTCTAAACCTCCCCCAAAAGACACCAATATGATGTTCATGGCAGGCACCAAAAAAGCAGGAAAATAAAAACGTAGTGTACGTTGAAAAAGTGGATATTTTAGGCCCTTCAAGAAGATTCTAGACACTTTTTTTTTTCAAAACTAAGACTGTTTCATTAGCTGGGATTTTACCCATTGGTTCTTTGGGAATTCTGGGCCATGGGCAGGAAGTATCCTTTGTAATGGCAATCAATGAAGACTCTTATTGTGCTAACTAAACCAGAAATAGTAAGTAGGCCAGATGCTAACACTCCTAAAAGTCTTCTGACTTTGATCATTAGAAACATCACCAACTGATCTCTATGCCCTTTACCAAAGAACCCGGACTCAGCTGTAGAATCTCCTTCAATATAGTAGTCTAGACAACTACCAATCAGTCAAGATTCATCCAAAAGATCAAACTCATTCACTATTTCTGGCATATGCTTCTGTGTTCAATCCCCATCCAAAAGACAAGACACAGAGTCACTATAGGCCCACAGCCCCACCTGCCAGGTCTGATCAAACCCTCTGCAATTATCCCTTATATGACCTGCTCATGCTTCCATAATGTTCCTTATCTGAATTAGACCATCAACTCCTTGAAGGCAGAGATACCTTTGAAAACAAAATTCCCTAACACAGTTTTCTTGAGAAAAGATCAATAAATACAAATTGAGTTCATAAAATTTATCTATTTCTCTTTAGAATCTTTGGGGAGAGTGAAATTTTGAATTCCATAATAAGCATCATCACCTAATTCTAATTCAGAATTTTATTCAGCAGATAATCATTGTAGTTAATACCTTATTAAAATTGAAGTACTGAGCAAAATGATTTCTTCTGCAACATTAAAATATATTAACTGAGCAACTGTTCTTGCAATTGTTTATCACCCTTAGGATAATCTTGTGTCACTTGAGAGAATGCAACCAGTTAAAACTTTCAGAAGTTTCAATATCCTATGAAATTCCCTAGAAATCTGGTTGACTCCAGGGCAGAAACAGGGAAAATACAAGATGAGCTTGTACTCATCTGGCAGTGCTAGAAATTCACAATGTGCTCAAAAAATGATGGCGGTATGTCAAAAGGGCAGAGTAGCCAGTCTGAAAGAGCGCCCAAGAACCATAGGTGGAATATTTTGAGCAGGAAAATGAACCATGATAGTATTGGATGATAATACAAATAATAAAATAAATACCTGTCTATAATGGTATAAATAAGTAATAAATCAGAAAGGGACATTTTTCTTGCAGAAGAATTCTAAGTAATGAACTTAGAAAGAATGAGGAAAACATCACCCCACCCAAGTGATCAAGGTTAACATCACCAAAAATTAGACAAACCGATATGTATGGTATACTAAGTAGGGTACATTTCTTGTGTGATATTGTTGTCCAAAATGCATAACCTGGCTTCCCTGGTGGCGCAGTGGTTGAGAGTCCGCCTGCCGATGCAGGGGACGCAGGTTCGTGCTCCGGTCTAGGAAGATCCCACGTGCCGCGGAGCGGCTGTGCCCGTGAGCCATGGCCGCTGAGCCTGCGCGTCCGGAGCCTGTGCTCCGCAATGGGAGAGGCCACAACAGTGAGAGGCCCGTGTACCGCAAAAAAAAAAAAAAAAATGCATAACCATGAGAAAATATCAGACAAACCCCAATTGTGGAATATTCTGTAAAATAAATAACCAGGATTCTTCAAATGAACTTAAGAAATGAAAGTAAAGCCAGAGATTGTCACAGACTGAAGGTCTAAGGAGATATGACAATTTAATGTCGAATCCTAGATTGGCTGCTGGGATAGAAGAAGGTCATTAGTGGACAAACTGGTAAAATCTAGATAAAATCTATGGTTTAGTTAATAACATTTATAGCACCGATGTTAACTTTCTGTTTTGATAATTGTATTACAGTTATACAATATGTTGACATCAGGGAAAGCTGAGAACACTCTGTACTAGTTGTATATATTTTCTGTAAGTCTAAAATTATTTCAAAATAAAAAGTTCAGAAAAACACTTTAAAAAAAACTAGTTTGAATAATCAGTTTGGATATACTAATGCCTATGTAAACATACGTAAGAAATCTAGAGACGTTGTGTAAGTAATAGAGCACACCATTGGCTCCTGTTAGGTCACAGCTTTCCCGAGAGAACAAAAGATGAAACGCAAACCTAAATGCGATCCCACTTGTGTCTCAGCATGAGAATTTGTCAACTCATCAGGATCAAGGCCTCTGTCATCTTCACTTCAGGATACGTTTTTCTCCCTTTCAGTCTTCTTTTTTCCCTTCCACCTTTCAATAATGATCCATGTGTGGTGTGTGTGGCACAGCAATGTTGTTTTTGCCATGTGGCTATTACTTATCAGGTAGAGTATTTTCCATGAGGCCCCTGGGGTGCTGAGGCAGACAGAAATCATCCTCATAACATTTCCTCACCATTACTGAGAGAGTTTTGTTTCTTAGACAACTTTTCATGGCATATGCCCGCCTAAGTCACAATTGGGTCTAATATCACTGACCCTCTAACAGCTCATTAAGAGTTTTCTCTGTGTCCACTTTTTCTCCCCAGGTTCTACCTTTATGTCTCACGGGGGAGAGGAAGGTCTGGAGGCAGAGATGCAGGACACTGATGAAATTAATCGTTGGTATCCTTCTTCCCTTAGCCATGAGCTACAAAAATAATCCACTACAAATGTCAAGGCATTACACTCAGCTCTCCAGGGCCACCTTTCGTCTGTAAAGCACCAAGTAAAGTGTCTTTTCATTGTGACCACATCCAACCTTCTGTCGATGTCTGCAACTCAGGGGCTCCAGAGTGGACCACGGCTGTCAGCCTGGGTCTTAAATCTAAATCCATCAGCTGGTGAGTCTGACCCCTACAATGTTCTTAAAAAAAAAAAAATCTTGATTGACAATATTTAAATCATAGGGAATTATGCACAGAAATCAAAACTCCTCTCCTCTCTTGAATTACAGAGGTCTGGCAATCCTCTGCCCACATTCACAGGAGCCTACAGTCCGCTACAGTTGAGTATCAGCTGCCCCCTTGGACAACGTGCCCCCTAATTTACATGTCACCAGGGCACCTTCTGACCAGCCTGGGGGCTATATGCATTTGTGTTTATAAAACTTGCCCTATACCTTGCCCTTTAATTCATAAAGGTTAGTCAAATATGTCTGAGTTCCATCACTTAACATGATGAGCAAAAAAATATAAGCAGGCTTTTCTCTGAGTCTAGGGATCTCAGAAGCCACAGCCAACCTGCTTCCCTCTGTGAAACTACAGAGGAAATGCTGCCTATCATTTTCTGTTGCTTGCAAAAGGGGGTTGGGGAGAAGGGCAGGATTGCTGTTTCAGGTTTCTTTATATGATTTCCTGCTTTTTAAGGAAATGCTATTATCCTTACTGTATATTGAGCTCAACTCTCACTTACATAGTGACTCTCAAGCAGGAGTTTGAAACATGGCAATAGAGCCATTACTGCTGTATTTCACACGGAAGAGAGTTTTACTAATCCTCTTTGGCATTCATCTCTACATCTTGGTGAATTCAAGTAGCTTCAATCTCTGAAAGTTTATTTTTGACTTAAGTGATTTTCTTGCTATTGCTAGATTTTTCAGGTGTCTCGCCAGCTGAATTGTTATCTGAATAAGATTTGTTTATTTTCCTTAGCTCCTTATAGCAGGTTGAAGTCTGTACCAAGCAGTCACAACATTTCCTGCCCAAATGCCTTTTATTCTGAGTATACAGTCAATAATTTTTTTTTTTTTTGCTTTACCTAAAACATAAATAACCCCCTTATACTCATTTTGAACCTTTTCCCAAAGTCCTTTCCTTATGAAAGAGAAAAAAAGAAAAGCCCTTTAGCAGACCTCTGTGTGATGTGAGCAGAGTTCTAGTCAGGGAGCATAAATCGTGCCTCGTACTCACAAATATACAAGTAACCCCTCCCCTTCCTGCTGTTTTCAATTACTCTGATTAATTTATTTCCAAACTTTTGGCACCCCTCTGCTACAGTACACAACAAACAAATTTACAGTGAGTCCCAAATTAAACATTAATGCAAAATCTTCTAGCCTCAAATTTCATTTGGTTCAGTCACTCTAAAATTTAATAAAATGTTAGTATTTATTTCGTATTTAACTTATTCCTATGCATAATGTTGAGTTTTGTACTGAAATCTTGGAGCCAAATTATTAAAGGGGCTTTTGACAATGTGAATGAAAAATGGACTGAACTTAAAGTCACACACAAACTCGATTTCTGCACATGCATCTAGCAAATGTCTACTAAACCTGCAGGTAAGCTCTTTACACAACAAATAAATTGGTTGAGATCTTTTGCTTCAATATCTCGTTTAAGCATTTCTGAAATTGTAAATGCCCAAGCTCTGGATCTCTTTTTATTTTAAACTAATGTCTGTTTAGTATACATCTTCACTTCTTAATCTAAAGACGCACCATGTTTGAAAACTAAGAAAACAGGTTATATTTTTAAATTAGTTGTAACGATCATGTAGCATTTCCAAGGTAATTTCTCAGGTTGGGGTGAAGTATTTCCTCCATAATGCTGCAATGTTGTCTGCAATATAAAGTAAATAGTGTCTAAAAGGGTTGATTATCCCAAGTTGCTTTTTTGGTACTAGATGGCCTGTACAACTTAAAAAGAAACTCAGTGGAGAATATTTGGGGCTAAGCTTAACTTTGGAATACAGATTTGAATATTAAGTTTTAAAACTAAACTTTGACTTTTTCTCAAGGTAGATAACATAAAAGAGAGACAAAAGAAAAAAAGAGCAATGAAAAAAAATTAATGGAACCAAATCCCGAAACAATCTCCTAGTAACTTAGGCCCTAAAATAGCTCATTCAACTTAGTATTAACAGATTTCCTTTAAGCACTGTATACCTGTCTTCTTTCCCACAGACCCTCTGGGCTCTAATATTTTTTTCTTTTCCATCAGTTTCATAAAACCTCTCTCCTTGTTCTTTCTCCTACCCTCACTCCCTCTTTCCTTTTTAACTCCAACAAGAACTCAATAAACCCAAATGGATTTGTTTTGTAGCCATAAGCAACCTTTCCCTGAAAATCCAAAGTTGTACAATTGCCAAACTAGTGGAGTTTTTTTGTTTTGTTTTTTTTTGCGTTACGCAGGCCTCTCACTGTTGTGGCCTCTCCCGTTGCGGAGCATAGGCTCGGGACACGCAGGCTCAGCGGCCATGGCTCACGGGCCCAGCCACTCCGCGGCATGTGGGATCTTCCCGGACCAGTGCACGAACCCGTGTCCCCTGCATCGGCAGGCGGATTCTCAACCACTGCGCCACCAGGGAAGCCCCAAACTAGTGTTTTTATTGCTTGTTCTGGTTTATGTTGCTTAGTTGCTTCTGCCTCCAGCCTATAAATCACACTGTGATGGGTACATAGTAGGAACTATAACATTTATTCAATGAATGCACGTGGATAAGTACAGAAGAATAATCCAGGGGCCCTGATTGACCAACAGGAGCACCCACTAGGTCATAAACTCTTACCCAGTAGGTCCCCCACCATTTGTCACCACCCCTTTCCTTTCCACAGTTGTCTTGGAACTTCCAGGGAGGGTAATGAGTACAGCCGATAGCAGCTCTCTTAACATTTCATCCAATTAATCAAATATTCATAAGTAGTAATGTGACTGACAGCACAAATTCTTCTCAATCATGTCAAGGATTTGGGGACGACGAAAAAGGAGTTCTTCCTTGAAAACAATAAGAATTTCCTCAAGGGAAGAAAAACAAACTCATATGAGTCTTCACATACGCCAATGCTCATTTCTTCTGCTTATATTGGTAGAAATAACAGCAAAATAGTTGCTGCCACATTTACCAGTGCTTGAAATGTTACTAAGTGTATGATTTCATCTAAACCCTCAAGAAATACTGTGAGTCACTCTACTAATTCCATTCTGCAGACACGGTATGGGTAAATATGGGTAATAGGGAAGATGGTAGTAATAATTCTGAAATAAAGGGAAAAGGTAATAAAAAGGCAAGCAATATTGCAGGGTCCACACGTGACCATTACATGCCTAATATCATGAAACATTTCATACAAATCAACAAGAGGTGATGCAAAACAAAGTGCATTCATTTTCAAAGAACTTATAATGTTAACTCTCCCAAGATGATAATTTGAGGCTTATCCTTCTGATATATTGAATGGCACTACATTCATTGTTATAGAAAATCTTCCTCAATTAAAGATGTGAGTCACTCCTCTATCTCACCCTCATCTACAATGCTACCCCCTTGTTTGAGCTACCAACATCTCTCCTGCACAATTACAATAACCCTTTAACTGTATTCACTGTGTCTCTGGTCCTTTTTTATTCAGTAGCAAGCACGATCTTGTAAATAATTAAGTTGTGTCATGTCACCTCTGGTTAAACATCCAATCGCAGCCTATTATAATGCGAACAAAACCCAAATGCCTCACTCTGATCTGCAAAGTCCTAACTGACCTACTCATAAATACCCCTTTCCCCACTCCTCTTCTCTTCCAAACACACACAGTGTGCTTTAGGCACACAGACCTTCCTTTCTCTAAGATGTCAAAATCATGACTTCCTCTCAAGGGTTTACATGGGAAGTTCCTCCCTCAGAACCATTCATAGCTTGTTCCTTCACATCACTTTTATCTAAGCAAATATGTCAGCCTTCACAAAAAAAGGCCTGCTCTTGATTACATGATGTTATTTTTCTGTCTTCTTAGCACAAAATATTATGCATTTGTCACTTTGCTTATTGTCTGTTTCCTCCACTGAAATGTACACTAAAATGTAAGCTCTGACAGACTAGTTACATTGTCTAACTTGCTCACTTGCCTCTTTCCCAACCTCTAGAACAACTCCCAGCATATCTCTGCTTAAATTTGTTGAACGAGTGAATAAATAAATGAATGACCACCAACCACATGGGTTGCTTCGGGGATCATATGATTTCAGGAGGAAAAAACCAAGAACAAAATTAAAGGGTACTGAAAATGTAAGGGATTTCTACCGCTATTAGTAATATACATTAAGTTAATGCTATAATTAATGAAATAATGGATATTTATGTAATGCGATACCAATGCACGCTATGTTTTCACATACATTGTCTAACTTGCATTCGTGGAAGGTGTGAAAGACACTGCTAGGTCTCTCTCTTCAGAGTTGGTTGGAGCAGTTTTCTGTAAACCTCTGGTGGTGTTTTCACAGGACTCAGATTAAAATACATACAGGATAAAATCCTCATGCCCTTCATAACCTTATGATCTCCCAGCAATGAGAGCATCAAGGGGAATGGAAAAAAGTCCTAAGATTTTGGTTCTTACACTATCAGGATTAATTTCAAAATACTTGACAATATCACCAGCAAGTGAAAACAGAAGTAAACATCCTAACATGGGATCGAGAACTCTATCCAAAGACGGACAGTTCTAAATTCTACTTATTTTTAATGTTGGTCAATGTTGGATAAAGTCACTATCTTTTCCCCCAAGTAAGATTTTTATGCCACTAGTATTACAGGCCATGAGCAGGGTGCTGGTGAATTGCTAGCCTTTTTGTTAGAATGACAATAATATAAGGACTCAGCAAAAGGGCCTGAATTCTGAGTTAGTAATTCTATCTATAAATCTTAGTTATTTTTTAATGAAAAATCTCATAAATATGGATGCCCAGAAGGTGTGATCTATAATAGTTTCACCTGACAAGGCAAAAATCTCACCCATGAGCTGGCATCGTTATCACTGTACTTTCAGAGCTTAATTATAAGAAAATGCCTTAAAAATTAATAGAGTTGAATAAAGTGGAATATTTTAATAAAGCATACCTCCTATTTTAGCATGGTAATACCAATAAAATATATCATTAAAAGCTTTAGAAAATGCACGCAAGGTCTTAGATAATCTAAAAACCAAGTCTTTTTAAATCTCAAGAATTTATATTTTAGCAAATGTTTGAGGTTCCTAATTGCCTCAGTTACCTGATCTGTGTGGATTGAAGCTTCAAAAAATTCTTACTGTCAATGTTCTCTCTCTTAGCATCTTTGTCCTTCCTCTCCTTATACATCCTAATTTCTAAAGAAAACAGTCATTCTAAACTCATTTCTGTTATCAGCCTTATCCTACAGTTTTTCTTTTCCACAAATATCTTAAAATACCCCAGGAACACTCAAAGCAAGCAACCAGAACCAAGTTTTACTTCTCTCTTCTCCCCCATCCCTCCCCATTTTTAGTTCTCTTTTCTCATTTTAAGAAGAAAGGGTGAAGATGAACAAATTGTCATTAAAGAAAAACTCAGTGGTAGCAAAATTCTTAAGGAATTAATGTATTTGTATTTCTAAAGTTAAGCCTGCTTGGACGTTGAAGGATGTCAATGCAATGTGGAAAAGTTAGGACGGAATGTCCTATTGATTGTAAGAATAAAACAAGAGACAGTCTGTGATACCTTGACCTTACCTAAAGAAGAAATGTATTCTTTCAACTAAAATGAGGTCGTGTTTCAACAATACCTGTCTTTGGTCTGAAGGCTAAGCCAGCCAGGACAATGAGGTACATGCATCTCAGGAAGAGATGTCTGACTGTTAATAAGAATGCATTGTGAGATAAAATGGAACGCTGGTATCTTAGCAAGGCAACACACTCTTATCTTCTTCAAGAAGTTTTTTTTTTTTTTTCTTTTTTCTCTTACTTAAAAAAGTTAGAAGGAATCTCATATGAAAAGGTACTTTCTCAACTTGTCTTCTATAAAAGACATAGTTATAATGTTATTCACATGTAAATGGAAGCTCATATATACACGACTATGTTCAAGCTTATTTCTGAGAAAAATCAGGTTAAACAGATGACTCTACAGTAAGAATATTTTTCATTGTTCCTGTAGTTAAAGAAACCTTTGACAAGTCTTGTATATTTACAACTACTTCGGAATATTTGAGAACTTCCAAATGTAGATAATATATCCTTATTCAACAAATATGAGTGGCAGAGTTATTGAACAATATTAAGTAACACCATCATTACCAACTCAAGCCTTTTGCCCTGATGATACTTACAAGAATCTGACCTACTGGGAAATCAGCAACAAATGAGTGGACCCATTTATTTAATCAAGCCATTGCATTTTTTTTAACCTCAGTTGGACATCTAATTGCAGTGCAGACTAAAACCAAGTTAATGTGACTGCATGAAAAAGTTATTACAGTCATATTAAAAAGCACACTAAATGCTGTTGTCCACTTTATCACTGCAATGATTTCCACTATATATTCTGTATTGAGACAGGGTCTTGACTTTGACTTTGAAATATATTTTAGTGTTATAAAATATTTTACAAAATGAAAAAATAACTCCGTTAATAAATAAAGCCAATAAAGAAAATAATTTTCAACTAATTTTCAATAAAGTAACATTTGTCTGAATAGGAGTAAATTCAGAGCATGTATTTATTCATATTCTAATAGTGTTTTAAACTCTGATGCTATCCCATGATATAACTATATAATTACTCCCAAACATATTTAATTTGCCTGTTATGATAGGCACAATGACAGTGGTACACCTGATTTACTCTACAAAGTGTAGATATGAAGTATCATACATAAGTCTTGCAGGGAAATATGTTGTTGTTGTTTTTCCATAACATTTAATTTTAAGCTTTTTATGCAAGATCAGTTTTACTATTTTACCAGAACCGACTGGCTACTATCTAACAGTTTGATTCTCATTTAGTTCCTAGTCAGTTTAACCAATTTGTTTAGTCAGGAAACTCAATCAACATAATTGGGTTTGTATAGAGAAGGCCTAAATCAATAGGATAGAAAGAGAGAAAGAAACTATATTTTGGTGTCACTGAATTCAAAACAGAGCAATAAATAATATATACTTTCTAACTTGGCCTTGTAGTTATGCCGGGGGGTGGGGGGGAAGGGAGGCCACCAAATCATTTATGAGGAGAAAACATAGATCTAAAATTGTGAACCCAGCTTATAGCAGAAAAACTTCTAATAGAAAAAAAGCATACAAATTTTGAAGGTGTAAGCTTACTTGTTCTGATGTGTTGCAGAATCTTCTGAAGCCTTCATTCCCTTTTCTACAATATAGAGGGTTCAGATGTAGTTGGACAGATTAACAATTTGTTCAAATGAGGCCACGCAGAATAGCGACAACAGTGACTAAATATGATCGCAAGCACGATACTCTTCAAAAGCAAGTGAGATTAAATATACTCATTGGCACATATGTGAATTAGTACGAAAAGTAACTTTTTAGAAACTCAAATTAATAGAGATATTTTCAAGTTTTTGTAAAGTTTAAATAATGGAACTTTTTTCTCAAGGAACTAAAGAAGGCTAAAATATCTCCTTCTAAACAAAACAGCTGTAGAGTGCCCCCAAGGCTTAGATTTGTGATTGCTTTGTTGCAATTTTGTTTTTATGCCTCTTAGTCAACCGGTTGTTTTACAGGTAAAATTTGGAGAATAACAATCCATATGAAGATGTAAAGCAACTCCACAGAAGAGGATAAAAGTATCACTCTTAGTTGTTTGATTGGTTAGAATTATTTTGCCCTCCCCTTCCCACCAAAAAAAAAAAAAAAGAAAGAAAGAAAAGGAAAAAATGATTTGTGCTCTCTATGCATCAAGGTAGGTTTTGGTCACTATTTTTAGATTAAATACAAAGATTCGGATTTCTTCAGAGAATATAAGGAAGGCTTTTTGACGTAACTAGAGTAAATATGACTATTTCCTGATAGAAATTTGGTCCAGTATATTCTGGCTAACTCACTATAAAAGTAGTCAACCTTTTGCTCTACTTTTCTTTAGCAGTCCAGCTACTAAAACATTGTTTTAAATTATAAACATTGGGTGCAGCATAATTACAGACATTTCAAAGGCAAATACATTTTGGCATTTATTTCCTCCACTGTATGATTCTGTTACAACAAATTATGTGTTAAATGGAAATTCATTCATTAGAATTCTGCATGTTCGGAGTTGAAAAATAACTCAAAGTTCTTTCATTTCATAATTTTGTTTTTCAAGGAGGCAATCATAACAAAACTAGACATATACTGTCTGGGTTTTTTTAAAAATAAAAGTTTCATTTAAAAATCTATCTGGGACTTCCCTGGCGGTCCAGTGATTAAGAATTCGCCTTCCCATGTGGGGGGTGCTGGTTTGATCCTTGGTCGGGGAGCTAAGACCCCACATTGCCTCGTGGCCAAAAAACTAAAGCATAAAACAGAAGCAATATTGTAATAAATTCAATAAAGACTTTAAAAATGGTTTATATAAAAAAAAATCTTTAAAAATCTATTTCCAATTTTCAGGTTAGAGTGGTGTTTTTATAGGTTTTTATGCACCAAGGAAGCCGTTTTAAAGGAGATATCTTCTTTAAAGAAGGTATATCTATATAACAGGTGGGTTCCACTTACTGCTAAATTAGTTTAACTAATGACATCATGTTGGGACAATCATGTTTAACTTTTAGTGTTAATTCTACTTCTTTGAATGTAGCCATCTAGAATGAAGATAAGTGTTTCCTTTGTACAAGAATTGTTTTGACAGACAGCCTCAGAAGATAGAGAAATGTATCAATACATCTGCTTGGTACCTTTTACTACATACAATCCCTACAACTAGGAAGGAATTGAAGAAAGAGGAGGTGACGTTTCACAGAAGATGTAAAAATTAAAAGCAGAATCGTGAAAAAAACTATCAAAGAATGGAGGGAAGATACGAAGGTCCCTCATCATTGTAATCCTTATAAAAGACCAAGTCATGTTCAGTCCAGGTGACTTTAAATAAAGCCTATCTTTATGGTACACCCTAGGCTCTGAAAAGAGATTGACAAGACAAGCAGCAAGAAACTAATGTCCTGGATCCAATACACTTGCAAACTAAAAATCTCTGCATGACTCTATCGTGAACGATAAGTAGCATTTACAAAGTGTCATCTCATTTTTAAGAATATATTAACTATATCACTCATCCACCACCCTTTCTAAGAATATTTCTTTTACATTCACTTTAAAAACTCACTACCATTTACCAATTCTAGCACAGTTAACAACATTTAAGTTTTCTGCAGTATTCTCATGTGTCTCTCCATTCTTTAATTATATCCAGCCTCACACAGATGGAAATTTCTTTATTTGTATACTGTAAACATTTCCATATGATATTTATTATGATACCAGAGGAAAACATTTATCTTAAGAAATTATTTTGTCTAAAGGTTTACTTTAATCTCTTCTTTAAGGAACACTAATTTGGATTCAGCCTCTTCCTAAAAGCGTCATTTGGCCTTCTCCCCCATCCCCCTTCTCTTTCCTTCCCTTATTCTGTTTTCTGTAATTTACATTCTTTCTTCTTTCAACACATTGAAATTTTTCTTTTTCTATTGTCTCCTTTCCTTTGTACCATTTTCAGTTTGAGCTGGAGAGAGAGAGAGAGAGATGAAAACTCAAAGATTATAGAGACCTCTTCAAAACAAAACTTTAATATTTCTGGAATATAAAGAGACACGGCTTGCAGCTCATTCTTCTTTGAGTAGAGAAAGATTAAAATTTTGAAATACACATGATTGCCAGCTTTAGATGGTTTTATAGACATCTACATTTAAATGATTACAACATCATGAACTTTAATTATTTGGAAATACATTTCCACAGTTTATCAGACTCAAGAATGTAAAAGAGACTAGCTTTAGTTCTCTGAATCCCTTTTCTGCTCAGAAAACTTGACAATTTAAAATATACCTCCTTTTAAGTCTTAATCCTTATCAAGCGATACTTTGATGTGATATGACATTGTTATATGACACATTGGTTGATTCTAAGTGAACATGATTTATCCTCCACATTCTGCTGTTAAGAGTTACAAAGATGTTTCCTTTTTTCAAATGTGATGAAATCTAATAAGAACTGACATGCACATTAGCTTATCTGTACCAAAATCAGTGCAGACTAAGAAAATAAACAACATAGAATTAAAGGACAAGTGGATGTGCATAAATTGAATACAAGCATACAGTTCAAGTATTTTTCTATTTAAAAATTTTTTTGAGTTTATACTCGAAGGGAAGAGAAACATAGGTAGAGGGTAATATAACCATTTCTATTTAGTTCACACAGTTTAAGAAGCTACCCGCTACTCAATATTTATTTGGAGAACCTGAAAGTGTTTTCTCATTTTCTGGCATGAAGCTAGGTCTTGCACTACAAAACACACCTGTGTAATTCACAAGCCTGTTCTAGTCTTCAAGGACAACTGACATAAGCCTGGGCAGAAAGCTACATCTCATTAACCTCTTTCTTGAGCTTATGTTCCCATATCTTCTGTTTCAGGATTTCAGTAAGAGAAGTTTGTCATAATGCAGCAGCACTTTCTTTTTTAACTTTCAACAAGATTGCTCTCTTTTTCTCCCCCCTTTTTCCAAATAAGACCCACCCCTTTCACTTTTGATAGCTAGCTGTGGCATTTTTAGCTCTTTTAAAAGTTGTGTTAAATATGTGTAATAGTGGTAAAGTGTTGGTCTATAACTATTTTTACTTGTGTTATCCAATATAGTACTTCTGATGCTGACATGATGATACAATGGGACACTATTTCAGTTTTAGGAAAAAGTAACAATCCTTTTCCATGTACCCTGTTTATATCTTAGATATCCCTCTCCCTATTGGAACTAAATTGACACCAAATTCTAATCCTTTTAATTATTTAGTTTTCTATTTCAGAAGAAATTGGGGGGTCTATATATTTATATTCAGGTATTCATTCCAATCATTGTAGCAATGGCCCTATTCCTCACAAACACACACAAAAGCACTGAGGACTTAGTTCTACATGAGGTCAAATTTCTGGAGAATGGGGACTCACTCAGAAAGAGCCCAATAGCAGCAGTCTGCCAGTGCCATTCTATTTTGCTAGCACACAGGACTGAAAAGCTTCATTCTGTTCATCTGTTCTGGTCCAACTTCAAACATTCTTCCTAAGAAAGGTTGAGAGCTGATTGTTCCAGATCAAAGGCATCATTTCAAGTTAGAGCTATGTGCTTCCATTTTATCAGTATAGTTTAACTATTCCACACCAACTTCAAGGCAAGTTAAGGCAAGTTCAGAAGCCAAATGGTTAGGTGGCAATGATATGTTTAAAAGACATATCAGTAAATGTCAAGACTTTCTAAAGGAACTCATATTAGTCTCAGTACTGGTAAATGAAATGACAAGTGTGGGTATGTTATAAAGACTATAATCTGGTTGCCCACAGCAGGTTGAATAGAAACACTACAATTCATTCCCCTGTTCTTTTCTATAATGAAGCAATAATTTTTAGTCAATTCATAATTCGCTTCATATTAACACAGTCACTAAATCTCCCAATGCAACCTTTTGCCTACTTGCTTGGCATTGAGATCTGTACATTTTCTATCTTTCTTACTTCTTTTTTTTCCTAATTAGCCCAAAAAACAAAATGTATCAGTTAATATGAACTCATGCTATGATTTAGAAAAACAAACAAAAAAACTAGATCTATGATACTTCTGATTTTACTTTAAGCAGTTAACCATTCCAATGCCAACGGCCCAACTATTCATCTATTTTTTTTTTTTTCACCCGTCCGACTGTTGTCAAAGATTATCAAACTTGCACAGGGATTCTTGGGTTTCCAGATCAAAGTTTACAAAATCCAGATTTACTATAATGCCCACCTCCTCTCTCCTGTCTGCTCTGCTCGCCATACCCATTCCCATTTAAACTTGTACCATTCATCAGCTTTTCGGACAAAAAGCAAGGGCAAAACACCAGTGGTGGGTGAGCGTCTCCAGGCACCAAGAGCTGTGTCACAGACCTTCAGAATCAAAAAAGTCAAGCTCAAAAGCAGGTGCCTGCGCCCAGAAGCCCCCCGAAAGCGTTAGCTTCTCCTTTGATGACCCGAATCTCTCCGGAGTCTGCCCCAGAAAGGGGCTACAGAGAGGAAACGGGCTGGAGTCGGCGCTTTCCCCTCTCCACAGACCCTGCGTGCAGCAGGTAAGGAACTTAACCCTGGAGATAAGTTAAGGGAGCACACACTTAACGCGGAGCCTCCGGAGCCCGCAAAAGCTCGAAGCCAAGAGAGTGAGCGCGGAGGGAAGTCTTGAAAACGCGAACGCTGATCCCAACATCTGCAGCGCTTGGGGTGCGCGGGCAGAGGCGCGCAGTCAAGTGCAAACGCTCCCGGGGGAAACGAAATCAGGACCCGCAAAGGGCCAAAGGAAAAAGCTGTGGGAGAGCCGAGGACTCGGGTAGCTGGTTCGGAAATCCCTCACCGCACTTCTCACCACCACCCCCACCACCCCCGCCCCGAGACCGGCGCACAGTGGCCCAGGGTCCCGGGGAGCGGGGCCGCAAGGACTTAACTTCCACACTCACTTATCTGCAAGCGTCGCCCAGCAGGAAAGCCAAGGAAGTCCGGGGGCAAGGAAGGGGGTAAGGTGTTCTCCTTACCTCGGTCGGCTCCCACGGTCAGCACCTTGGCGACAGGCAATAATCCCGAGAGAGTGAGTAAGGCGAGGAGAAACTCGGACATCGTGGTCGCCCGGGGAGGAAGCCAGCGCCGGAGACTGCTCGGCTGCACCCTCGGCCAGGCGGCGGCGGCGGCGGCGGCGGCGGCTCGGAGCCCCGAATCGAGCAGCGTCATTTACAAATGTCACTCGAAATTCTTCAGCTCAGTGAGCCCAGCAAGTCCGCCTGGAGCAGGATGTGGAAGGTGTACGGATGCGCGCGTGGGGGGAGAGAGAGAGTGTGTGTGAGCGCGAGCGAGCCGCTCGTGTGTCTTGACTTTTCAATGCAGGGTACGTCTGATCTTACATCACGCAAAGAGGGGCAGTGAGAGATGCCAGCGGAGGGGAATTCACTGATTAATCACCCGGTCCACCACACACCCCTCCGTCGTCCACATAAATCACATCTATTACTTAGTAAGAGGCATTTAACACAACAGGAAAATACCACCGCGAACTGAGAACACCACAAATCACAATTATTTCAGTCTCCTTGAAGAGAAAGTAACTCCAAGCTGGTTCTGTAGGGATTTGGGTCTTCAGAGAGGAGGGGAGATTTCTGCATTGGGCTGAGCCAGCCAGGCGCCTGGGAAGCTCCGCATTTAACAGCCAGTTCGGAATTATCAGCCACCAGCGCTGAGATAGATGCTTCTCTAGGCAAAGCAGATTTGATCCCTTCGCTCCCTGGAAGCTTCCTTCCCGAGAAGGAACTACTAGCCAAGTAACTGAGCTTCTCTTAGGGAAATGGTTCCCTCTGCTCGCCACACAAATGCAATGCTTTCTGAGCTGCACTTTTAACTTTTGTGCTGAGTAGCACCTAGGGACAAAGATAAAAATATAGTGACTCAGCAGAAACAAAAACAAAACAAAACAAACCCCCAAAGTCATCACCCGTTGCATGAGAAGGGAAGGTGGTTGGAAAGACACCCCTAAGCAGGGAACCATAAAGCAAACAACTGGCACTTTTACAGTGGATTTCTCTTTTTAAAAGGATACCTTGAACCATTTTGAACATGTTTTGATGCTTTTTTTAATTGCTTGTTTTCTTTTCTTTTTGCACATAGTATAGTGGTAGTTTAAGAACTTTCCCAAACCATCGGAGGCATTAAAATGAATCAGTGCAATTAAAAACAAAAAGTTGTTTGTATGACCACTTTTTAAATATGATCATCCAAGTACCTAAAATTTTAGTTACTTGAAAATGGTTGAGTTAAAACTCAGAAATCTTAATAGTTGAAGGCTTACCTTCTTTCCCTTGTGACATCAGTAATTCTTGCCTAACAGCAAAGGTTAAAAATGTTTTGTATTTAATGTTTAAAAACCTGAGATGGATGTAATGGAAAACTATAAGGAAAGCACCAAACTAAGCAACAGGATGACTGAAAAGGAAAGGAAAGATGCTTTAAATACTTTATTCAGTTTACCAGTTGAAACTTATTTTAGATGAACGCCAGCACGATGAGCTAGCTGCTTACTAGAGTAAAATCATCCAGAAACATCTTTGGATGCTCTTTAGAAACCATTAAAATTAGACTGGGTCAAAGAACACAGGTGACTATGAGGGACATTGCCACTTAGTCTGTGATTATAAAATATGTTCTTTAGGTCAGTTTTCCCATATTTTATATATTAAGTTTACTTTCCCTTGTAAATTGACTCATTTCATGCCTTAAAGATGACTCATTCCACATTTAAAAGTTTGTTTTTTTTCTTTTGAAGTTGTTACGCTTATAATTTCACCTAGTCATTTTATCATTTCATATAGGAAACAAAGAGTTTTCCTATTTTACTTCATATAAAAATTCAGAAACTTTGGAATGAGTGGCAGAGTTCAAAGAATAAGTGAAGAGCGGGAGAAAGGTAAATTTTGAATGATGCTCAAAGTAATAAATATTTCTTTCTCAAGGGTCCACAGACCTCTACATTTTGTGAAATATGTAGTCTTTCACTGGAACAAAGTAAGTAGGTGTCTTTCTGACATGAACCCATTCAGTCAACTAGGAGGTCAGCTATTAGGAAATCCATATCCACTTAAGTCTTGGCAGTAAAACGAGGAGAGCTCACAAACCATGCTAAGCACATTCAGGTGCTTCCTCTTCTATATTATTACTACCAATTAGCCCCCTCTCAAAAATTGCAAGGTAGAGGAAAGCAGCCAGGAACAGTACAACCAACCAAAGACTCTTACCGTGTACCAAAGTGCTGTGATTGAAAATCAATGACTCACTTCTGCAGTATATGTAGCAGCCCTGGATTCCACTCACAGCTATTTAAAGGGAAAAGTTATGAAAGATAATCAGAGAAGTAAATTCCTGGCAGATTTTTATTCTAATATATATTCTCAATATGTTATATTTTAAATATGTAGTGCCTCCTAATAATAAATGTATTAAGTGAATTAGGCAGAATAAAAACCAGCTGATCTCTTTTAGATAATCTGGTTGACTTTTTAACTGCCCTGAATGGAAGAAAATCAAGGATGCATTGTCCACACATTGTGACCAGTATAATAAAGCAAAATAGAATTCCTTTTTAGTAGTCAACAATCAAATCACCATGTGTGAATGACACATGATTCAAAATTATGGTGTAAAATAGTGGTAGCAATCATGGAAGTTAACTATCATATAGGCTAGTATACCAACGGAAGATGATAACATTTAACATCAATTATGAATGATTCTCAATCTTATCTTTAAAACAAAGATTGGGACTTATTTTAAGAATGCAAATAGATGTTATTAACAAAGACCTAAATGGTATAAAAACACTCCATAGCAATTTGATGGAAGAATGGACATTTAAGTATGATCAGTTGTCAAGTGGGCACAACATGTAGATTTAAATGCATGATAAGCAGATTTTTAAGACAAAAGTTATAATAAGGACACTGGTTCATACCACAAAGCCATAATAATATATAACAGAGTAAATATTAATAGATACATATTTGCTCTAAAACTGAAATAAGGCCAGTGTCAAAAGGAAACAGAATAAAATTGCCCCATACACAGATCACTTGTATATGGTGGTTCTTCTTCCAAATATCCATTGAAAATGACCAATTCATTAAAAGAGAGAGTTTTTATGGGCATCAATGATAAAGGTCCAGGCCAAATTTGAGTTTTAAAAATAAATAATTTACTTCAAGATTTTGAATGACTATCCAGATATAATGAATTACATATAAAAGAGAAAGCATAATTTCCTATGAAACACTTTTATTTCCCATCATATATACTTTAATGAAAAAGGAAATTAACAAAGTATATTATTAGCGAAGTGAGAACAGCTAGTTACTGTTCAAATTGCGTTCCGATGGCCCATTGTAATTTCTTCATTCTAATCAGTTATCAACACTGATAAGTTAAATAAATTAATTCATCAAACTATACAATGTTATGGAATCTCTCACTGAGATAAATTAAACAAAGTAGAACCAATCATCCTTACTTTCTGCTCTAAAACAACACACGAATATTAATTATCAGTCAGTGGTAATCTTATATTTCCCAATTAGAGCCACGGTTTGGATATATGTGATCAAACAGTTAGCAGATTTCATTTCTGCTAACTTAATTATTTTCTTTGTGCTATTGGGGCTTTTACCACAGGCAGTAACAGTTCATGCACTACACACCTGAAAGCCATACTTGGAGGAGAACCTGTGTCTCCTAACAAACCGAGAAGGACAGTCTGTCCCATGGAAGTGATGTGTGTGAAGGAGAGTTGGCCTGAAAGTCAGGTTGCTAGGAATTTCTGTAGCTATCATTGCAAGGGCTGTTAGAGTTCTTACCCTGCCTTTCCACACAGAAAAGTTGCCAGGCAGCAGCAGACACAGGATGAGAAGGAAAAGGAAGGGGATGGTGTGGGGAGAATGAGAATTGTTAAAGAAACATTATCAGTGATTTAAAATAGAGTTACGCTGGACAAAGCCACTAAGGAAAAAACAAAAACAAACAAACAAAAAACTTTAGATTCACTTTATTTCTCCAACTGCAGCATTTCAATGCATATCACATTTTTAACTGCTTTCCTTCAGCAGTGTGCTGTGTTTGGTAACACGCAGTTTGGTAACATGCAGTTTCAACGAGGACATGGGGATTTAGCTGAGATTAACAACTTTAATTAACAACTGAGATTAACAACTTTAATTCCCACCATTTGCGAAGTATTAGGAAGTATGTACACCTGTGAAGAAAATGAAGGGTGATGTAATTATCTAATTAAACCTGGAAAGTAAAAGTATTTCCAGGCAAATTAGGTTTTTCTCTTTGTATGTCTCGACTTCTCTCTACTGTTGTGATCTGTAAATGCTTCAAGATATACATATTACAGTGAAAAGCACAAATGATAGGCAATTATAACTTTCAAAGGATAAATAATAAAAGGTCAATACGGATTTGATTGTTTTACATTTTCTCTGACTCTTGTTTGACAAACTTTTGACAGTAGGGAGGAAAGGACTCTTTATGGATTTAGACAACCTCATCAGGCAACAATTGACTTCCATAATAATAACATAGACTCAAGAGACAAATCTTATTTTGCTTTTTGGATACGTCTTCAGAAGGCACAATCAGTAGTAATGCAGTCCATGTGTGTTTTAAGTGGGAGAGGGAGTTGGAATACAGATATACCCAAAACTCATCAAATCCTCCGCATTCTACTCTTGTAGAAATAGCCCTTGAATTTCAAGTCAGTTGCTGATGTTAAGGCTTGTTGCTATTAGTGCTTTTTAACCTTGACATACTTGTGGTCAAGATGACCTCTGCATCTTCATCTCCGTCTACTAGAACAAAGTTAGTGTTTCATGCTGGGAGCTGGTTGCCAGTGGTCCATAGTCAGGATGCACTTTGTCTGAACAAGCTTTTGAGGATTCTGATCTCTATCATTTTGGTCATCATCTTTCTGCTCCTTAATTTTAGTTAGAAACTCTAAGGTTGTTGAAACTGGAAGGAATATCTTTCCAATTTACCACATTTTACAGATGAAAAATACTTAAAGGAAAAGTGCCTCTCTGAGGTCACATATTTTATTAATGTCAGAAACAGCCCTTGAATGAAGTTCCTGGTACTTTCTTATATAGGGAGCCTCGTTGATATTCTTTTAGATTTTTTCTAGCTCTGAGGACTGGTAGCCCAGGGCATTCGAATTCGTTCATTCACTTCATAGCTATATATTATGTAACAGCCACTGCCCTCAGCACTGTGCAAAGCGCTATGAAGAAAACACACATGGTTCTTGCACTAGCAGAGTTTCAATCTATATCAAAGGTCATTTCAGTGCTAATGAGCTGTTGTATGATCAGGCCACCAGATGGCTGTTCTCTTGCTCTCTGTACATCCCCTGCTTGACCTGCTTCACCTACACCCTACTCACATGACTGACCTTCCTACATACTTGTTGCAACCCAGCTAGTGATTGTTCTAATCTTTAGACCAGAACATCCCCACCATGATAGCTTTTCCAAGGTGGGTGAGGGGCGTGCCCTCTGCTGGTTTCCCTGGTAACCTATGAGCCAACCTGAAGTCAGTTCCCCTTTTAACGGCAACCTCCTCCTCCTCCCTCTCAGAGCAGACTCCTGTCCTGCCTGCATCTACCACACACAATGTGGTGTCGCTCCAGGACCTTGCTTCAGACATGTAAGATCCCCCTTTCAATTAAACAATTGCTGTCTCTGTCGTGGACTCCGGGCTCTTCCTTCAGTCTTGAAGCTGGGCAACTATAGGCCTTGTAGGCCCGTAGGGTGCAGCCCAACTGCCCTTTTACCAGGATCTTGTGGGATGCTGTTGTGAACCATAGGTATTGACACATAAAGTCCACTGCTGAGACCTCCCAATAAAATCAGGGCTGAGTCTTTCTTGGAAAATATCTTTACGGATAAACCTTTACAGAGAAACCTGAGCCTTTTTATTAGAATTAGACTCTGAATAAGAAATCATAAAATCTATGTTCAAATATCTCGAGTGTTGATATGGACATTTATTCAGTCAGCACATTGTTCTTTTGATCTAGAACTTGGGAGGAAATTCAGAAATGTTTAGAATTCAGAACATCCAGAAGTTTTGTCAGTGATAACACACAAATTAATCAAGAGTCAGTGGATTCTGTTGTGTTGTGGATTCACATAGACTCAGAGGACAAAAAGAGAACATGGAAAAGTCTGTTTCAACTTCTATTCACTTATTTATTTTTATTATAGCTATTCTTTTGGGACCCTTTCAAGTGTTTTATTCACTTTATATTTAGTAATTTCCTACTTAATATCCAAATGGTTTTTTTCTTGTTTAATTTTTATATAGTCTTTAACATTGCACAATTTCTATAACCTCCCATATGATATTTTTACATGGGCTTTTCCCTACATTAGGTACTCAGAGACTATTTGTCTTACTGTTAAATAATGACTTTCCACTTTTTCCCTTAAACTTGTGTAATCTTTCTTATATCTGCTGTTCCCTGGTCTTTCTGCCATGAAATACATCCCTGTATCTGAAGTAAACAGGATAATACAATGACAAAGATAGAAGTTAGCTGTAGGCAATTCACAGAGGACTGAGAAGATGGGATACCAGAATTATATTAATTACACTTTATATATACTTTAATAAAATGAGTCACTGTTAAAATGTAAAAAGTACTTTGGAGCTACAGTATCTTTGGCCAAGTTTAGTTTTTTGTTTGTTTTTTGGGGACTTTGGTTTTGGTTTTTTTTACTTTAAGACAGGTAATTATTTTGTTTTGTCTTGTTGGGTTTAAGAGTAATTATCTACTTTTTTCTATTCCTTTATCTCATAAATTAAAAAAAAACAAAACAGTAAAAAGAAACAAAAAATTAAAAAAGGAAGAGAGGGCTTCCCTGGTGGCACAGTGGTTGAGAGTCCGCCTGCCGATGCAGGGCACACGGGTTCGTGCCCCGGTCCGGGAAGATCCCACATGCCCCGGAGCGGCTGGGCCCGTGAGCCATGGCCACTGAGCCTGCGCGTCCGGAGCCTGTGCTCTGCAACGGGAGAGGCCACAACAGTGAGAGGCCCGCGTACCACAAAAATAAATAAATAAATAAATAAGGAAGAGAGAAGAGAAAAACAAACCTTTCTTCAAAGTATGCCTTGCTTAATTCCCACTGGGAACGGCTCTTCAGAGGCTGTCAGCAGCTCCATTTGGGCACGGTGCCCTGTCACAGGGTAAGTACTAAATAGGTGTGTGGTAAGCGGAGTACATTTAGTGTTGAGTTTTTATATTTTTAAAAAAGTTTGCTTTAAAGAAAAGTTACAGAACTAACTTTTCCAAAACTTTATTTTTTCTAAGTAGAAAAATTCATTTCTCTCACATAGGAAATGTTTCTTGCCCTCTGAAAGTGCTCTTCTGTTATGAAAATTATACAATAAAAACTCAGATGCAAAAAGGAGCTGTCTAGTCCAGAACAGAATGCCCTAATTTTGTGTCAAGCCTCTTTTTCTGGGAAGAAAAATAGTGACATTTGGACCTAGATATATTTATCAAGATTTGTGAAAATGTGTGATTTTATGCATGAATACTGGCAAAGTTAAATTATAGTTGAAAGACCATTAAATGCTTTTATGACTTTCCATTGCTACATTCTGCATTGTAAATAGATTTTACCAAGGGTATCATTCACATGCTAAACCATACTACATAACAACAACAACAAAAAGAGTGTTAAGACAATGTTATTCACAAGCACACAACAGAAAAGTTAGAAGAAGATGAATAGCTATGTTTAGATACAGGATAACCAAGAATATTTTTGGTTATTCAGTCTTACATTGTGATTAAAAGCATTTACTTCTAAAAGAAGTACCAATTTGTACTTTTAGGTGTATATCAATCCTAATTTATTCCAATTTAAATTACTGTTATTTTCTTGCCAAAAGAAAATGAGTGGAAACTAAAAGAAATAGTTTTTATTCCCTTTACTGGAATTTGCCTAAAAACTATATTACCATGATATGAGAAAAAAGGAATATATATTATATATATATATAAAATACATACAAATATATGCCACATATTGACCTACATTCAGAGATTTTATAAGATTAATCAAAGGATTGTTGATTTTAGTCTTTACTTGTTATCTAAAACTAAGGAGATTAGTCAATTTGGACATTTACACAAAAGTATATCTAACCACTATGAAAACAGCTCTGAAAAAGTAACATACTCTGTTGTTCACATGTAAGAAAATATGTTAAAGGACAATTTATTCCAGGTCTGAATTTGACTGGGGAGTTTAGAGAACCAGTCATGCTCCAAGCTTTGCATTGCAAGTGAAAGCAAACTACAGTTTCAAGGATGATATGGAGGCAAGTGCCGGGCTGGTTTTGAGGCTCTGAAATTGATCCTCTCTGCCCCCAATTCCTCCATACACTTTAGATTTATGGAAGTCACAGTTTCCAAACCAAAATCAGAACACATTGCCTAATAAATATAATCATTGGGCAACAGGACATAATATTTCTACTCAAGGTGTTCCACAGAAATCCTCTCTTTGGCCATAATAAGTGTATAAAAAATCCAAGAAATCTTAGTTACAAATTGTTTGTCTTCTTTTATTTAAAGTTTTATTTAAAGCTTTCAAGGTACATCAAGAACCTGAGATTCTTCTCAAATTATTGTTAGGGATTACTGACATATATCCCAATTTTATGAAAGCAAACATTTAGGCGCTTTAATCATATGGGAAAGAGAGTTAATATCTTGTTTGATAATGCGAACAGGCTGTAGGACACAACCATACCTGCATGCAGGTGTTTCAAGTTAGCAACTTAAATGGTACTACATGTGATTTCATTATTTGCAACTGTGATAGTGGTGAACAAGCTAAGGAAGGGAGGTGCTTAGTACTCATACATGCCTGTTTTAAGATCAAAGCACACATTAAGCTCGCTTATATGAACATAATAGAAGTGAAAAACACGTGCTCTGAGTGAAGTGCACTGGGAAGCGCTTCAGTGGGAAATTCAATGGGGGATTAGTATTTGTGCTGGATGGGATTCACATCACTATCCTGAGGGCATCTAGATGTTAACTTTTAAGCTACCATGATTAGGACCATATTAAAATAAAAAGCAACTTTTAATCTACAATTTCAAAGCCTAAATGAAACATTTTCCCCATCACTTTAAAGAAAACACGTTTTGATCTCAATTAGGTGCCACCACAGATTTTCATTTAGGTTTGGGTTGAAATTAAGTCTTAGCTACCAAAATGGAGTTTAGTTGAAGTAGCATCTGGCACACAGGCTGCTGGAGTAGCTTTTCGTTGTCCCCTCATCTTCCTCCACTCCCAACCCCCCGAAGATAAATATCACCACCATTTGTTATGACTTTTCTGTGCAAATGGTAGGTTAACTCCTCCTTAGGAATATTATTTCAAAAGTAATTTAAATAGCTTCTCACATTAATCAGCTTTAAAACCCAGAGAGAATGAGGTGAATGACTCTGTTTTTTACTGTTTTATGCAACTAAATGTCTCCAGAAAAGAACTGTCACTGGCATTGAACTATAATGTAGAAGAAACCTTGTTTGGAAGTTTGAAAGCACAGACCAACTCGGCTGTCTACACTATCATATCTTTATGCTTTTAGAATAATAAGGCTCATAATGCCATTTAATCCCACCTTTTAATATCCCTTTGTCTTTTATTGGGAAATAGTAGAAGCATGACAAAGACTATTTTTGTTTTACTCAGTTTTTTTTTCTGCGGTACGCGGGCCTCTCACTGTTGTGGCCTCTCCCGTTGCGGAGCACAGGCTCCGGACGCGCAGGCTCAGCGGCCGTGGCTCACGGGCCCAGCCGCTCCGTGGCATGTGGGATCTTCCCGGACCGGGGCACGAACCAATGTCCCCTGCATCGGCAGGCGGACTCTCAACCACTGCGCCACCAGGGAAGCCCCCTCAGTTTTATTCTTTATAGAAAAGGTAAGAGGAAAATGTGCCCAAGGGTTTACCGCTTTCCATCTAAACAAAATCTGAGAAAAAGCAGATTCTTCCATTCATAGTACTTGAGTGCCCCCTATAGGATACTCTTTATATTTTTCTTCCTGTAGCTAGGTAAGCATTTAAAAATTGTTACTGCATGGAATTTTATTTAAAATAAAAATAGGGACTTCCCTGGCGGTCCAGTCGTTAAGACTTTGCCTTCCAACGCAGGGAGTGCGGGTTCTATCCCTGGTTGGGGAGATAAGATCCCACATAACTCGCGGCCAAAAAAACAAAACATAAAACAGAAGCAATATTGTAACATTCAGTAATGACTTTAAAAATGGTCCATGTCAAAAAGTTCTTAAAAAAAATAAAATAAAAATAAAATGATAAAAATAGATGTATTTGAAATAAGCAGTCCATGATATATTTTCCTTTCACTGTATCTTCCTATCTAAAAAGCCAAAGCAAATTATCATTTTAATCACTTGTTTCTCTGCTTTTGCTAAAAGTTTCCCGTACTCTAAAGTTCTGATTTACCTGCTTTTCTATTGTATGTCTGCATTTATTGTACCAATTACTTTGTTTAAAAATATGCATCTAAAATTTTTTTGTGTTTTTTTGGATATAAGTATTTTGCTTAAAATATAAAATTAGCTATAATTAGCTGTAAGTTTTAGAAAATAAAAATAGGATAATCCTTGTGTGGGAGGAGGTCCAATTGTTGATCTAGCTGGGAATAGAATCTTAGAACTCCTTAAATTAACTTAACGTCTATTAACAGTAATGTAATAGAAATAAAGGAAGCATATACTTTCCTATTCCTGTCAGATTGATGTCAGGTGTGTGGTGCCTGAGATTTCTTGGGTTTTATAAGCCTTTTCTATTTGTACTGTAGCCTGGGGTTGAAAGGTGTGGATAGCGAGAAGGGAAATAAAATTCTAACCACAGTTAACTATGTCATATTCACCCTGCATTTATCTAGTTAAAAATATATATTCAACACATACCATGGGGACTTCCCTGGTGGCACAGTGGTTAAGAATCTGCCTGCCAATGACGGGGACACGGGTTCGAGCCCTGGTCTGGGAAGATCTCACACGCCGCGGAGCAACTAAGCCCGTGCGCCCCAACTACTGAGCCTGTGCTCTAGAGCCCGTGAGCCACAACTACTGAGCCCACGTGCCACAACTACTGAGCCCATATGCCACGACTGAAGTCTGTGTGCCTAGAGCCCGTGCTCTGCAACAAAGAGAAGCCACCACAATGAGAAGCCCATGCACCACAACAAAGAGTAGCCCACGCTCGCTGCAACTAGAGAAAGCCCGTATGCAGCAACAGAGACCCAACGCAGCCAAAAAACAAAAAAAATTTTAATTAAAAAAAAGAAAAAAATACCATGGCTGAGACTTTGCTATAGTCAGAGCAATCCGCTTAAGAGATAAGACCGTAATTAGAGCCTTTTAAAAATAGGCTATTGAATTTATATTCTATGTAATGTCCTTGGATCCAAAAAATGTTATTAATGTCTTCAGTCTAGGACAAAAACACACACACAAACACAGTTTTTGGCTAAAACCGTTTTGCTTTGGATTAGTTTATTTCTGAATGAGAAGCAGATGCAGCCAGTGGTAAAGAAGCAATGATGTAAGTGGGCAGTAAAGAGAAGGCCTTCATTTCCTTTCTTTCCTCTCGTGCTTCTGCTCTCATGTATTTATTGCGTGCTTATTATTTGAAAGGCACGTTGCTTGGTGCTGGGATTACTTCAGCGGAAAGCCATGGCCCCTGTTTTCCGGAGCTATATGTCTAATGAGAAAATATAAATCCATCCAACATGTAATGGTACTACAGGAGAACCTATTACATTCACATTTCTATATAAACCTGCTGGAATCTTATCTGGCGTTTCTACATTCCCCATAGCAGAGGCAGCCTAAATTCCAGAAGCCTATCCCAGGTTGTAAAAAATAATTCTTTATCTATTAAAGAATAATTTAAAGAGTGCTAGACTAGTTAATCCAATGATTCAGTACCAAATCTCCCTGGCTGCCTACCCCACTTTATAGATTCATTTCTACATTCTGCCACTTACAATCTAAATGATTTGTGCCAACTACTTAAATTTGTCAAACCATAATGTCCACCTCAGAAGACTAGAGATAATGTCAGGACCTCCAACGGTAACAATTACTGGATTATGCTGACATCTGCTGTCACTCTGCCAGGCCCTTCACTTGTATTCCACACATGGGAATTTTTCAGGTAGCCTGCTGCAATGTGACTGATCTATTTAATGGCCAATCTATTTAATGATGCTCATGTTCTAGGCAAATCCACTGTCCATTAAGCCACATTCTACAAGACTCACTGCTGTCCCCAAAGGAGATGATCAATCTAGTTGGAGAGATAAGATACAGACACACTAAGAAAAGATAACCAGGAATGAAAGGCAGCATATAAGAATTACAAAATCAGAAGTACAAAGTAGAAAGATAAATACAATGGACTTTGGAAAACAGCTGCTGTTATAAAGGAAAGTGTCAGAGTTAAAATTTCAGTTAAACCTCAAAATATATCTTATCTTTATAACAATAGAGAGATTGCAGATTCTTTCAGTTTGAAAAATGTAATAAATGTATAAAATCATACTTGATCTACTTTTTCAGGGTAATGAAAATAATCTGGTTATAGTGTAGCAGGAATTTTTAACAAAAAGATGATATGGAATTTTAGAAAGAAAAAAAAGTTTGTCAAATTTCTTACTCTACACAAAGGTAGGCAGCTGATAGATGCTGTCTTGTTTTTGGTGTTTTAAAAATGTAAACTCTTTTAAAAAATCATACTGGCAGATATACATATGTATATAAAACTTCCAAATTTCTAGGAAGACAGAAGTAAAGAAAGCTTGCTTACTAACAACATGGAAAAGAAATGAAGGGGAGAGGGCAAAGAAATATATTTTAAAAAGGATGATGATTGAAATAAGAACAAATGTACCTATTGCCACAATAAATGTGAATGCATTAAACACTCCAATTAAAATTCATTGATTTGCAGATTGAATTTTTAAATCCAACTACATGTTGTTTATTTAAAATAATTTTGTTCAAAAAGAGTGTTTTAACATCTCTATTTAGCAAATAGTGTACAAGGACCTGAGAATTCATGGGTTAACTAGATATTTATAGTTCTTTCCTTCAAAGAAAAATAAAGAAATATCCCATGATAAAAAATTATAGGCAAATATAACCTAAATATATCAAGGGAAAGAAAACTGATGTCAGAAACAATTGAATTCTAAGGAAAGAGCACACATTTATAAAAAGAGGATGCAATATACTGATAAAAGTTAGAAAAAATTAATCATTACCCCATATATATCTTTCAGTATAGTTTAAAATGCAAGAACATGTAAAACAATAATCAAAATAGGAGATATTAAAACACGTCAAACAAAGACTTGTAGCTTTGAAAGATTACTGAAGTCACATTTATTTGGTCAAATTTATGAAATGTGGTACAAATCATTTTGATTTTGATGAATGGAAACTCATGTGTCTATAAATAAATATGTCATTTCTCCCCAAATTACCCAAAATATAATACAATCCAAAATTAAATTTCGATTTCTTCATTTGGAACTTGGCCAAATGATTTTGATATTAAGTTGGAAAGATAAATACACAAGAAAGCCAAGAGCATGTTTACTAACAAGAGTAAAGGAGAGGATGGTATTTGCACTAGAAAACACTACAGAAAAAATAAAGCTATACAAATTAAAGACTGTATCAATGATGTAGAAATAAACAGAAAGACCAGTTAAACCAAATAGAAATTCCAGAAGCTGCTTTAAATAGAATAGAGCATAGCATACAGGTAGCTTCAATACAATGTACAAGTTATTCAAACAATTTTCTAATTATTGATAGGATTTTTCACATAAATATCAATGCATTCTCTACCTTATGTGGACACATGATTTAAAAAATTTCCTGTGTAAAAAAAAAAAAAAAAATTGGCACTGCCCACAAGAGTCAGGTACAAAAACTAACCACAATAGAAAGGACTTTGTAGCTTCCAAAGCTGGGTTTAGGAGTTTTTGAAATATATTAAAGGCAGAAAGCAAATTGGACAATCACTGGGATCATATGTGGCCACTGTCCAAAAACTGCATTAAGGGGTGTAAAGAAATTGGTAGGAAGACTAAATTAATGTCTTTGTCCTATGTCATTATTGGGAAGACCTTAAGAATATTCCAACTGTTGGCTACATATGCAACCTGTTGTTCCAATTATCAGTTCAGTCCAAAGATTGCCTGATTGCAGGCATTTTATCAACCTGAAATGTCCCAGAATTTGGGGTACAGAACTGATAAATTTATTTTCAATTTTGGAATTTACTGAATAGAATCAGTAAATAATTGGAGGCAAAGCAAGTAGGTTTTTATATGAGGAATGGCTACCCATTAATGGGCTTCAATATTTGGAAGAACAAATACACATGAAAAATAGGGAAATTAATGTAATTCCTCTCTCAACGTTTCCTTCAAAAGGCCCTTAAGTGTTTTGATTCAGAGGCAACTAAAAATGTCACGGCAAGGCTTTAAGAAGGCCTATCTCTCCATCTCCCGGGAGAAACAGACAAAATGGTAAAAGTACACATTTGATAAACAATATCATTCTCTGGATCTCAGAGCCTTCCAGAATCAAATTTTCAGATGATATAAAGAGTGTTCAGGGCTTCCCTGGTGGCACAGTGGTTAAGAATCCGCCTGCCAATGCATGGGACACCGGTTTGAGCCCTGGTCCGCGAAGATCCCACATGCCGTGGAGCAATTAAGCCCGTGTGCCACAACTACTGAGCCTGCGCTCTAGAGCCCGCGAGCCACTACTCCTGAAGTCCGGGCGCCTAGAGCCCGTTCTCCGCAACAAGAGAAGCCACCGCAACGAGAAGCCTGCGCACTGCAACGAAGAGTAGACCCGGCTCACCACAACTAGAGAAAGCCTGCGCACAGCAACAGAGACCCAACGCAACCAAAAATAAATAAATAAAATAAATAAATTTTAAAAAGAGTGTTCAGGTAGTTGAATGCCCACTGTGAAAAGAAACTATAAGAGCAGGGTCTTTAGAACTGTGCAAGTAAACAATAAAGGACAGATCTACATGATTATGGGAAGAACAAAGTCACTGAGCAGAAGAAACAAAGCAAAATTTACAGAATAACGGGCTTTAACGTTTTAGTCATGACCCTGAAATTTACCCGGGAAATACCACTAATGATAGCACTGGAGTAGGAGCCAAAAATTTGTTTTGTTTTGTTTTCTTACCATAGATCCAGTAGTATGACAGACAGATAATTTAAACTTTTGATATTCAGTGTTCTTATCTGTGAACTGAGAATAATATCTATTTGATTGAGTTATTGGTATAGTTACAGGAGATAATGAAAATAAAGGCCCATAGTATGGTACTTGATATGTGGCTGAATTCTGGGCCAGAAATATTTCTTGAATCTAAAATCACTAGACACATCAAGATATGGTACCTCTTTAACCAAAATTGCCAAAATAGGAGAGTCCTATTAATCCCACATGTAAAAAGATCATTGGACCTCATAAAAATCTATTATCAGCTCAGTGCTGTGTGTCACCTAGAGGGGTGGGATAGGGAGGGTGGGAGGGAGACGCAAGAGGGAGGGGATTTGGGGATATACATATGCGTACAGCTGATTCACTCTGTTATCCTGCAGAAACTAATACAACATTGTAAAGCAACTACACTCCAATAAAGATGTTAAAAAAAATAGAATATAGCTCTGCCACATTAAAAACAAAAGATGTTAATAACTGTCTAGACTGTGGATGGTTTTCAAACATGACTGTACATTACTGGGGAACTTTAAAAAAACTATAGCTGCTAGTGCCCCCAGAGTTTCTAAAACTGTTCCAAGGTGGGCTGCTGTCTGGATGATTCTACTATGTTACCTTTGTAGAGAACATGGAATAAGTGTCGGAAGATACAAGCTCAAATATAATGAAAAAAGGTTGGGGGGTAACACATTTTCAGGTGGGAAAGAAGACACAGGAAGCTGGAAGAATTATGATAAAATTTGGATACTACGGAGAATTCAGAAATAAAATTGCAGGTATCTCTCTTTAAATAAAACATCTATAAGTGGCGGGAGAAGGAAGTGGGAGAGAAAATAACTGATAGCCAATTACTTTATAAAGTGAATTACCTCACAAAAGTCATTGCTCCTAGAAATGGTACACAAAGAGATTCAATGTAAGCTTATGTCTGCTTGATTTAAATTACACCATCATATGTTCTAGGGAAATGCAAAGCATTTTTATTTAGCACATCCCGCATTAATGGTCTCTAATAAATGAGGTCTGGTAGGACAGCCTAGGTGACTATCACCATGTTAGTCCATAGAGTTTGAGGAAGATGCCCTTGACAATGATTTCTGGTTCTGAGAACAGCACCAGAGAATGATTATGGGCAGCGTTTACCTCACTGTGCTCTTGTAGAGATTATCTTCTGGCTTGAGGAGGTTGCTACTGTTTATAGAGCCTGAAGTTCAGGTGCCTCTGCCTGTAGGAATCCTAGTAAGCCAGAATTTTGTTTTAAAAACCTGGGGTTTTTTTGTTTTCTTTTCTTTTTCAATGTACTGAGCTAGAGTGCTCACTGCTGCTATTTTCCACCATGCTCACGGCTGTGCCACCTTATTTGAAATTATACTTCAGAGTTCCCTTGACATGTTCTGTTTTGTACTTTTTGCTCACAGTTGATCCCCTTCAGTTTCACACACAAAACCTGTTAAGGAAGTTGCTCAGCTACCACTTCTCTCCTGCACATGTCCAGTCCAAGGGAATGACATTGAGGTGAGTACCACGTCAGTGCTAACAGACTGCGTGGGGCCCAAGGTTTTTCTGGGAAACGCAACATCCATGTCTCCAACTTAGAGGAGGCAAGATGCAAAAGCATTTAGAGACACAAGTCATTTTAGAACTAGAAGGGTCCCTAGGGACTTTCTCTTGGAACACTTCATTTTATCAAGAAGAAATATAAATATCCAAGACTTTACAGGAAGTTTCCAAGTTTATATAGCTAGATAGTAACAGAACTGACACAAGAATCTAGATGCTGTGCCAATACTCCAATCCAACATCACATTACTGTTACACCACATTACTTCCCCACTGGTAAATGCATGTAAGAGACAATGAAAGAAAGTTGTTCCAGTAAAATGTCCTTCTTATTAAGCATTAAATATCTATTAGTGAGGGCACTGTCCAAACACCAGTATTCAATAACGTTTTCAAGAGACTTTCCTACACATAAGAATGTGTGGCAGGTTGACTGACAGGGTTATTACAGCACTGAGACATCCCTAACAAGAACTAGATTTAAATAGAGTATATGGCAATTATGATGGGTCAGTGGCTAATGAGGCATTCTCTATTCTAAATCAATTCTAGGAGTCTTCAGTAACACTGATAAAGCTATATGTTCACACTAAATCTGATAAAACCTATTCTGTACTTGTCATGGTTATGCTGGTAAAATATCTATTTTACCACATCTATAGATTTTTCAGTGAAATCCCAATTTGATTAGGCCTCACGGGTCAATCTCTGGACCAACAGAGTAAATCAGTCTTATCCAATCTGTGGTCTGCCCTATATAATTTTCTGGCGAAGAAGCCTTCAAAAATATCGGCAATAATCAATATGCCTTCAAGGAAAGATTAGTGACACCAGTGTGACTTTAGCTGTCATATAATTCTGATATCATAAAGGGATTTGTTCCCACAGTGTCAGTCTAATGGATCTATCGGAATTTCCAAAATTGTTCATGATTTTACAACCTTATATTCAGTTCTCAACTCTTGTCCATCTGACTCATATCCCTACCAAACCACAGAAATTGCTCTCATTGAAGTCACCAATATATCCTTCTATTTTTCAAACCCAAATAGCACGTTATATTCAATCTCTCTGTAACATTTAAGATTTTTGATCCTTTAGTCTTTGAAATTCTTTCCTTCCTTGACATCTGTAAAACTCTTTCTTCATTATTTTCTTACATCAGTAACGGCTTCTTTCTCCCTAAGTTCACTTCCTTCTTCCAGCATTTACAGCTTCCCAGAAGGTCATACTCAGACTTTTTTTTTTCTTTCCCTTTTTCCCTTTTTACTCTAATTATGTCCCCTAGTTTACTGTTAATATTTACACATCTATGGGCTTGCATATCCCTGATGGTTTCCGTAATAGTCTAAATATAGTCTCTCTATCTCTCTCTGTAATATACATTCCTATCAACATCTTTAAGACAGAAATTTTTTCTAAGCTAATCACTTCATCTCCTATCCTTTGTTTCCCACATTTCCTATCAAGGAGAATGCCATTTATGCAATCCCCAAGCCAGAGATCTAGAAACCATCTTATATTTCTCTCTATCCTTTAACTCACGTTGAATGGATTAAATGGATAATCAAGGTTTGTTAATTCTCTGTCATAAATATACTCTGTATACATCCTTTACACTTACACCTACTGTTTCTACCTTATTTCAAGTACTCATCATTGTTCACGTAAATCCTAAAATAGCATCTTACCTATTTCTTTTTCCAGGCTAGTCCTTTCAAACTGGTCTTCTGTATTACTGCCAGTTTGATCTTTCATTTCATCCGAGTGAGATGCCCAAGTTCAATACCCATTTTCATTATTTAGTCACGGTGTGATCTAAAGAAGTCACTTACGTCCTCTTGACCTCACTTGCCTCGTTTGCAAATGAGAATAATAGAATCTACTGGAATTATTGATAAATATATTCCTTGACTTCCAAAGCCAGGAAGAAATTTAAGGTTCATATAATTTATCCTATAAATCTATAGATAAGGAAAGAGTAAAACACCCTTTTGTTTGCCCAAGGTCATAGGATGATGATTTAACATAAAAAAAGAAATGCATTGGTGATCTGGCTTTCATCCAGTGTCATTTCAATGTACTGGTAGACCTTTAAATGGTGTCATATACAATGTATCATGTTACTAAAAATGTACTGAAGAGGATATTCTCAATACTCCAGGATAAAACATTATAAGTATTAATTATGGAACAATATATGTATTAAAAATTATTGAATAAAAAATAAAAAATTATTTGAATTAATCACACTAAGCTGACAGCTACATCTTAGTCTAGCAACCTCTAGTCTCACTGTTGTTTAGTTTTGGCCCAATGGACACCAGAATTTTATATATATATATATATATATATATATATATATATATATATATATATTTTTTTTTTTTTTTTTTTTTTTTGGCCAGTGTACTGGGTAAAAGCAAATACTGGACAATGACTTCTGCCTAATGAATGGAGCATGCCTGAGGCATGCAGGGAGAGGATCTAGGAATGCATGAACCTGCATCACCCTGCCACTGGCTGGTTTGGAGTAAGATGCACTTTCTCCCTATGTTCCCAAGGCTAGAACAAACAAGGCCATTGGACCACACACCATGTTCAGGGTATATTGTATGTTATATGCTAGAGATAATCAACCTTCATTGCATTTACAAACAAACCAAACCCCCCACCAGGAGGGAATAGATTGAAGAAAGGTGCAGATACAATAAGTAATTCACTTGAAATTCTCGCTGAATTTCCCTGCCTTCTTGAGTAGTTCTGTTTCTTTATGCTCTCTTCTCCCAGTACATATGCATTTCTTACTGTATTACTTTAAGCCAGAACTGGTGGAATATACTGCTTGACTTCACAGACTCAAAGTGGAAATCAAACTTCAAATATCACGAAGGTTAGAAAAGACGTTAAAATTCCTCCTGCTCCTCCTCACCATCGTCATCACCACCACCATCATCATCGTCGTCATCACCATCATAAATAATATTTACTGAATACTTAGTATGTGCCTGACTCTGAGCTAAGTGCTTTACACGCATTTACATAAATAGCCTTTTTGGTAGTTATTATGCATATATCCATTTTAAAAAGAAAGAAACCTATGCCAGTTCAGGTATATTGCACGTGGACTTGCAGTTCAAACTATTTTTTCTCTTTCATTGCTTTGGAAGTCAACCATTACATTTTTATTATTGTTGTGAAAAAATTATGGAACTTCCATAGAAAGCATGAAAAGAGGAGGGAAAAGAAGCAAAGTAAAACCTTGGTTAGTAGTAAACACAGAGTAAAATTGTAGAAATGAATTTGAATGTTGAATAATCACTCAAATTCTAATCTATTATGCTCACCTAATAAAGGCTAGAGACTGCATAACAATTTTATCATATACTATTTAGAAATGAAATGTTATACTGGAAAAAAGTTATACTAGAAGATACTAATTAGAAAACATCTGGGTTGTGATATTAACATCAGATAAAATGGAAACTAAGGCAAAACACATTTAACAGGAAAAGCAAAAGTACATTAACTGAGGATAAAAGAAGTAATAACCCCTTAAGAATGTAAAGCAGTATTATAATTTCATATCACTTACAACACGGCCTCATAATATTTAAAGTAAATGTAATAGAAATATAAAAATCAACATATCTAAAATATACCCATTTAGATACTGATAAATGAAATAGATTAAAAATGATCAAGGTGATAGAAGATGTGAATAATACTAAAAATAAGCTTGATCTAATAAGTACATATAAAAGCTTGTATCCATTTAAATAGAAGAAATTTTGTTTTAAACAAGCATAGATAATTTATAAAAACTGAATAGGACATAAAGCATTTCATAATAAAGTACATGTTCTTTTACCTCAATGAAACAAAATTAGTAGTTAACTCCACCTACTAGCACATGTTTAGAACCTTAAAAAAAAAAAAGATATATTTGCAATATACATAAAATAAGGATCCTTATCCAGAATATATCAAAATCCTAAAACTCTTTTTCAGTTTTATTGAGGTATAACTGACAAATAAAACTGTAAGATATCAACTTGGACAACATAATTTGACATACACATACATTGTGAAAGGATTTCCCCACAGCCATCACCTCTCATATTCACCTTTTACATTTTTTTTTGGTGAGAACATTTAAGTTCTATTCTCTTAGCAAGTTTCAATTACACAATACAGTGTTAACACTATAGTGACCATGTAATACATTAGATCTTCAAGTCTTATTCATCTCATAACTGAATTTTACCAACCTCTACTTCCTCTACCCCTAAGCCTTTGGCAACCACTTTTCTACTCTGTTTCTAGAAGTTCAACTTTCTTTTTTTTTCCTTAGACCACATGTAAGTGATACCATGCAGTATTTGTCCTTCTCTGTCTGACTTATTTATTTGGCAGAATGCCTTCATCCATGTTGTCATAAATGACAGGATTTCCTTCTTTTGTAAGGCTGAATAATATTCCATTGTATACATACACTACATTTTCTTGATCCATTAATCCATTTATGGACTCTTTTGTTGTTTCCATACTCTGGCTATTGTGAACAATGCTGCAGTGAACATGGGAGTACAGATATCACTTTGAGGTAATGACTGTATCTCTACCCAGAGGTAGGATTGCTGGATCAAATGGTAGCTCTATATTCTTAATTTCTTAAAGAACCTCCATACTGTTTTCCATAATGGCTGTACCACTTTACATTTCCGCCAACAGTGTACAAGGGTTCCCTTTTTTCCTCATCTTTGCTAGAATTTATCATCTCTGGTCTTTTTGATAACAGCCATCCTATCAGTTGTGAAGTGGGGAAAGTGTAAACTCTAGAGAGTATATACAAAATGGTTATGTTCATACATATAAACACTGAAAAAAATGGGAAAATAAAACTATATGCAGGGCTTCCCTGGTGGTGCAGTGGTTAAGAATCTGCCTGCCAACGCAGGGGACACAGGTTCGAGCCCTGGTCCAGGAAGACCTCACATGCCGTGGAGCAACTGGGCCCGTGCACCACAACTACTGAGCCTGTGCTCTAGAGCCCATGTGCCTAGAGCCCACGCACCTGGACCCCATGCTCTGCAACAGGGGAAGCCACCGCAATGAGAGGCCCACACGCCGCAACCAAGAGTAGCTCCTGCTCGCTGCAACTAGAGAAAGCCCGCACACAGCAACAAAGACTCAATGCAGCCAAAAATAAATAAAACAACAACAACAAAAAACTATATGAAACAATATTTTTAAATGGACTGGATGGGTATACATTGGCTCTATATTAATTATTACTTCAGAGAAAGAAAGAAAAGGCATTATATTAATTATAAAAAATTAATGCAAAAGGACAAATTAATACTGTCAAATCAAAGTGTTGGTTACATGAGTGTTTATCATAAACTCCTCATTTTCAGTCTTCCCCATTTTCTGTTCACCTGTGTTTATTTTTTCAAATTAAAAAATTTAAACTGAAAACCTACTTACATACACCTTATCTGTCCATAATTTCTACCTCTCATTTTTTGTTTTTCTATTTTTCCCGAAAAGGAAAAGTCACATATGAATGCAGGGATTAACAGTAGATCAATTCACCTCCCTAAACCTTGAGGGATTAGATAAGATGATTTTTTTTTTAGGTCCTTCCTAGCAATATGATTCTCTGAAATCCTACAGGAAGCCTCACATTTCTTTCATTACAAGGAGAGCCTCTCTCAAACAATTAATAGCTTCTTTCCTCATGGTAAGTTGCTTTATTTTTATTATCTTCATATAATACCTGACCCATCTGTGAATGCCAAATACTGCTGTGAAAATGAAAAGACCCTTCTAAGTGCTTAGCATCCTTATAGGATTCATGGATGTGGAGGTGTTTAAATATTACCAGAATTGCACTGGAATAAATAATGTCACCTCGACTGTCTTTAGATAGCAGAACTGGTTTGTCAGCACTCTAGGGAAGTATTTGAGTGAAAGAAAGTTTAAAGATAAAGAAAAACTTGGGGAACAACAGCTCAACAAATTACAGAAAAAAATCCCAGACAAACAAAAGAAGAAAAAAGAAAAACAAACAAACAGACAAACAAAACCCAAATTAGCTCTTTATTCATGAACCTGGAGGGGATGAGACTAATTTTTCTCATTTTATGACATAAAGTAATTGCATGAGTAAAAGTTTTGGATGGAGAATAATCACATGGGAAAAGAATCAGCTAGTGTTAATAATTCTTTCTCCTTGAGAGACAGTATCACATGGTGATCAAGAGAGAGCAGGTTTTCATTGCACAGGAGCATGAAGGAGGCTGTGGGATGCTGGAAATATTTGATATCTTGACTCAAGAATTAATTATAATGTGTTTGCCTTATAAAAATTATGTAAATTATAGTTATGTCCTATGAGCTATTCTACATAAAATCTTAAGCAGATATGCCTAAATGTCTGCCTATCTATCATATGCATAATACATAATAAATTCTCAGTAAATTAAGTATAATATTTTGAAATATATATTGAGAGAAGCATGAAGGGGCATGGGGCTTAATGTGGCTTGGGTTCACTGCTACCTCTAGGGGGCAGTGCCTCTGACGCATTAGGACAACAATGGTGATGAAGTTGGAGGAGGGGATGTTTGTGCCCTGGGGAAACTCACCTAATGTTGGGTCACAGGAAACTGCTTAAGTGCTTTCTTGGAGCTTCATAGAGAGGAGAATATTTAGCACTGACCTCCCTGAGTGGTGCTGGAGCAGACAGGAGCAGAGACAGTCCATGATACTGGACTGGGCATGCATAGGAGCACAGGAAACAGCTCCTGGAGACACCCCACCCAGATATATCTGCGAGGACTTGCAGTTGAGTGTGAGACCAGAATAGGCAGGCAATGCAAGTGCGTGGAAGAGACAGGTTATTTAAGTATAAAATGCAATATGTGATTTTATAATGAAACTGTATGTCTGAATAGGAAATTTTCTTCAATAAGCTAAGTCTGCTTTTCAAAAAAAAGCTCTCACTGAAATATTTTAGAGACATATTGGTATTCCTTAACATAATGCTCTGAACGTAATTTAAGCTGTTTTAATGACCCAAGAAGCCTCATCATAAAATAATATTTACTTTATTTTAATATTTTCACTCTCATAGGAAATACTATACTAGTGGCATGTCCTTTATACTAAATGGTCTCAGATAATCCAGATATGTGAGACTTTGTAATTTTTGAACATTTTTTCTCTATTATCTGGCAGTGCTTATCACTTATTCCTTCCTTTGAACCATGCCTCTACTACATCTTTCTTTTTTTTCTCCCCCTCTTCTGTATGTATATCTAATTAGGTTGTCTGAATTTTCTAGTCTGCTTTGGGGTGTGAAATCAAATATATCAGACATTTACTTTAATTGTCTCAATCATAAAGAGAAGAAACTCAATAAGGGGCAAATGGCTTGTTTTTAAATAATAATAGTAAAAATTACAGCTAGAATTTATTGAGCACTTATTAAGTGCCAGGAACTGTTCCAAGTTCTTTACATGTCTTTTCTCAATTAATCTCATAATAATCCTTTTAAGTAGGTACTCTTTTCATTCTCATTTTACAGATGATGAGATTGAAGCACTTCTAGGTCAAAATTAAACATATGATACATGGTAGGTCCGCATTTCAAACTTGAACATGTTATCGAATTAGATACAAGGCCCCCGTCTTGGGGCCCTAGCTGAACTGAAGCACCCCTGGCTTGGTCAGGGAGCTCTTTTCCACTCAGGTTCACATTGCCAATAACAGAAACAAGTTTGATGCCAGCAAGCCAGGCTTTTACTCAAGGCCAGAGAATGGAGAAGGGGAGCACATGCCAATAGACACCTTCTCTCCAAAAGGGAGGGAGTAAGGGAATTTTAAGGGTTAGGAGGCAGACAGGTTATCAGGGCTCTAGGCTTTGCACAGGGCACAAATTGTGCCTAGCAGAGTACAAATTCCCCCTTTGGGCAGCATTCTTAGCATGGTAAAGAAGCAGAAGTAACTTTTGGATACCACCAGGTTTCATCTGGGTAGGTAAGGTCAAGTGGTCAAGTCAGAGTCAGTTCAGGGTGGTTGACCACTATATATCTCTCAAAGCATAATCTCTCAAAGTCCAGCTGCAAAGCATCTCTGCCAAGTATCAGGTATGTTTGAAACAAACAGAGATAAATCAGAACAAGGAAAGTCTACTTGTTCACTTTACTCTACTTTGCCCACCATCTTGGATCTACCTGGTTCATTCTGGTTTTATCTCAGGACTTTGTGGCATCCTGTTGATGAAACACAACTAGCCTGTATGGTCAAAAAAATAAAACCAAAAAAACCCCAAAACAAAAAGCAAAAACAAACAAACAAAACAAAACAAAACAAAAGCAGAAATAGAGACACAGATGTAGAGAACAAATGTATGGATAAAAAGCGGGGAGGGAGGGGAGGAATTGGGAGATTGGGATTGACATGTATAGACTACTGATACTATGTATAAAATAGATAACTAATGAGACCCTACTGTATAGCACAGGGAACTCTACTCAGTGCTCTGTGGTGACCTAAATGGGGAAGAAATCCAAAAAAGAGGGGGTATATGATAACGTATAGCTGATTCATTTTGCTGTAGAGTAGAAACTAACACAACATTGTAAAGCAACTATACTCCAATAAAAATTAAAAAAAAAAAAAAACAACAGAAAAATCCAGTTTCTGTGCCTGGGGCCTGGGTTGCATAGCATGGGTGACAAAGAGTTTGGCCCAGTGCCTGGAATACATTTTTTTCCTTCTATAAATAAAATGTGGGAGCTTAGTAGAGCATCTCCCAATGGTTTAACTATGAGGACATTTTTCTGAAATAAAAAAGATATAGTTAATAAGAACTGCATTTATGAAGCTTTAAGAAAAATTATACAACTGTAATATAAAGACTCAAAGGCTATAATCAGTCAACCTCTCTAGAAAGAGGCATTACTGAACTACAACAGCCCAAATCCCCAGTTCAAGATTGTCTTATTGTATTCAATGGTGGAACGCTACATTGCCAAAGGCACACACCTCAGGCTTATTCTGTTTGTTTTAATGGAGGACTGGCAAGCCCTCTTCCCACTGGAGTGAGACAGCAGGTCTGACTGGTGTACCTAAGCTCAGTTATAGAGATAAGGTAAGTTTTCCACCATCAGAGGTATTTTGATTGCTATTTAATTTCACTAGTATGTTCCTTTGAGATAAAGATCTGCTGCCCTTTTTTTTTTTTTTGCGGTACGTGGGCCTCTCACTGCTGTGGCCTCTCCTGTTGCAGAGCACAGGCTCCGGACGCGCAGGCCCAGAGGCCATGGCCCACGGGGCCAGCCGCTCCGCGGCATGTGGGATCCTCCTGGATCGGGGCACGAACCCGTGTCTCCTGCATCAGCGGGCGGACTCTCAACCACTGTGCCACCAGGGAAGCCCTGCTGTCCTTTTTAATACCAGATGATGATGGAACCTCCAGAAACGATAGGTGCTACTTTATAATGCTATCTAAGCAAAACTAATTTTAGATTCCTCTTTGACTCCCAGAGACATAATATTTTTCATTTCTATACCCAGCAACACATTCTGATTTGTTACTAATGCCTGAAATGACAACTCAAGAATCTTATGTATCAACGAGTGAGTATGAACCAGTGATTCTAAGACTTTGTGTATATAGTTGATTTTAAAACCCTGCAAGATTATTGCACAAGTTAGGTTTCTTAAGATACTAAAGATCAATTATAAACTGTAAACACTTGAAAACAATTCATTTTGTTCGAAGTGGGATACAAAATGCAAGATTAATCCTAGTTATCTAAAAAGATATTTATTTATACTATACTTTCTCTCTTGCAGCTATCTAAATAAGAATTTTAAAAATACCTGAAGTAGGGCTTCCCTAGTGGCACAGTGGTTGAGAGTCTGCCTGCCGATGCAGGGGACACAGGTTCGTGCCCCGGTCCGGGAAGATCCCACGTACCGCGGAGCAGCTGGGCCGGTGAGCCATGGCCGCTGAACCTGCGCGTCCGGAGCCTGTGCTCCACAACGGGAGAGGCCACAACAGTGAGACGCCCGCGTACTGCAAAAAAAAAAAAAAAAAAAAAACTGAAGTAAAGAGACACTAAGAAGACAATTTAATAGCATCTATTCTATTCAAAGAACTATGTTAATAGAAAATAGAGTTATACTGGTAATTATCTTGGGCAATTCACTTACTTCTTGTATTCCATAATTTTATTGTAGATTTATCTTCCCACATGCTTCCATAAAATGTGGACTATGAAGTTTTTTTTAAAAAAACCTATATACGTACTTACATTTTCAGATCACAAAACTATTTGTTTTAGAACTATCTTTAAGGTCAGTGTGTCTCCTGTTTTACTTGAAGTACACAATTTGAAATAATTCTAAGAAGGTTTGAAAGCCCATCAAAATTTGTAAGACTCTTGAATAATTTTAAAAAGCTTTACTTGTTCAAGTAGTAACAGTCACTCCCACAGAAGATCCATTAGTGAAGATGCCACTGTATGTAGGAAACAGCTTCAATTACATCCAACTTAATATGTGATCTGGAGATAAAACATAAATGATTTTTAATTTAAAAAATAAAAGGAAGGGGGCTTCCCTGGTGGCCCAGTGGTTGAGAGTCTGCCTGCCGATGCAGGGGACATGGGTTCATACCCAGGTCCGGGAAGATCCCACATGCTGTGGAACAGCTAGGCCCGAGAGCCATGGCCGCTAAGCCTGCACATCCGGATCCTGTTGTCTGCAATGGGAGAGGCCACAACAGTGGGAGGCCCGTGTACCATAAAAAAAAAAAAAAAAAAAAAAAAATCCATAAAAAAAAGAGTGGCCCCCGCTTGCCACAACTAGAGAAAGCCCTCGCACAGAAACGAAGACTCAACACAGCCAAAAATAAATAAATAAACAAATGTGGGGTTTAAAAATAAATAAATAAATAAAAGGAAGGAAGACTACAGCAAACACGTCCCTGACTCAAAGTCTAAGTCAATATTATGGGATTTTCAAATGGAAAATAATAGGGCTGATTATCTGTTTTCCCTCAGCAAATGAGGTTAGATAATATCTTGCAAATAAGAAGCTTATGTTTTTTTAACATCCTTATTGGAGTATAATTGCTTTACATTGTTGTGTTAGTTGCTGCTGTATAAAAAAGTTAATCAACTATACATATACATATATCCCCATATCCCCTTCCTCTTGCGTCTCCCTCCCACCCTCCCTATCCCACCCCTTTAGGGGGTCACAAAGCACCGAGCTGATCTATGTGGCTGCTTCCCACTAGCTATCAGTTTTACATTTGGTAGTGTATATATGTCAATGCCACTCTCTCACTTGGTCTCAGCTTACCCTTCCCCCTCCCCATGTCCTCAAGTCCATTCTCTACGTCTGCGTCTTTACTCCTGTCCTACCTCTGGGTTCCTCAGAACCATTTTTTTTTTCTTTATTAGATTCCATATATATGTGTTAGCATATGGTATTTGTTTTTCTCTTACTGACTTACTTCACTCTGTATGACAGTCTCTAGGTCCATCCACCTCACTACAAATAACTCAATTTTGTTTCTTTTTATGGCTAATATTCCATTGTATATATGTGCCACATCTTCTCTATCCATTGATCTGTCAATGGACACTTAGGTTGCTTCCATGTCCTGGCTATTGTAAATAGAGCTTCAATGAACATTTTGGTACATGATCCTTTTTGGATTATGTTTTTCTCAGGGTATATGCCCAGTAGTGAGAGTGCTGGGTTGTATGGTAGTTTTTTAAGGAACCTCCATACTGTTCTCCATAGTGGCTGTATCAATTTACATTCCCACCAACAGTGCAAGAGGGTTCCCTTTTCTCCTCACCCTCTCCAACATTTATTGTTTGTAGATTTTTTGATGATGGCCATTCTGACCCGTGTGAGGTGATACCTCATTGCAGTTTTGATTTGCATTTCTCTAATGGTTAGTGGTGTTGAGCATCCCCTCATGTGTTTGTTGGCAATCTGTTTATCTTCTTTGGAGAAATGTCTATTTAGGTCTTCTGCCCATTTTTGGATTGAGTTGTTTTTTTGTTATTGAGCTGCATGAGCTGCTTATAAATTTTGGAGATTAATCCTTTGTCAGTTGCTTCATTTGAAAATATTTTCTCCCATTCTGAGGGTTGTCTTTTGGTCTTGTTTATGGTTTCCTTTGCTGTGTAAAAGCTTTGAAGTTTCATTAGGTCCCATTTGTTTATTTTTGTTTTTATTGCCATTTCTCTAGGAGGTGGGTCAAAAAGGACCTTGCTGTGATTTATGTCATAGAGTGTTCTGCCTATGGTTTCCTCTAAGAGTTTTATAGCATCTGGCCTTACATTTAATCCATTTTGAGTTTCTTTTTGTGTATGGTGTTAGGGACTGCTCTAATTTCATTCTTCTACATGTAGCTGTCGGGTCTTCCCAGCACCACTTATTGAAGAGGCTGTCTTTTCTCCATTGTATACTCTTGTCTCCTTTATCAAAGAAAAGGTGACCATATGTGCATGGGTTTATCTCTTGGCTTTCTATCCTGTTCCATTGATCTATATTTTTGTTTTTGTACCAGTACCATACTGTCTTGATTACTGTAGCTTTGTAGTTAAGTCTGAAAACAGGGAGCCTGATACCTCCAGCTCCGTTTTTCTTTATCAAGATTGCTTTGGCTATTCGGGGTCTTTTGTGTTTCCATACAAATTGTGAAAATTTTTGTTCTAGTTCTGTGAAAAATGCCATTGATAGCTTGATAGGGATTTCACTGACTCTGTAGATTGCTTTGGGTAGTACAGTCATGTTCACAATGTTGATTCTTTCAATACAAGAACATGGTATATCTCTCCATCTGTTTGTATCATCTTTAATTTCTTTCACCAGTGTCTTATAGTTTTCTGAGCACAGGTCTTTTACCTCATTAGGTAGGATTATTCCTGGTATTTTATTCTTTTTGTTGCAATGGTAAATGGGAGTGTTTCCTTAATTTCTCTTTCAGATTTTTCATCATTAGTGTATAGGAATGCAAGAGATTTCTGTGCATTAATTTTGTATCCTGCTACTTTACCAAATTCATTGATTAGCTCTAGTAGTTTTCTGAGGCATCTTTAGGATTCTCTATGTATAGCATCATGTCATCTGCAAACAGTGAGTTTTACTTCTTCTTTTCCGATTTGGATCCTTTTATCTTTTATTCTTCTCTGATTTCTGTGGCTAGGACTTCAAAAACTATGTTGAGTAATAGTGGTGAGAATGGGCAACCTTGTCTTATTCCTGATCTTAGTGGAAATGGTTTCAGTTCTTCACCATTGAGAATGATGTTGGCTGTGGGTTTGTCACATATGGCCTTTATTATGTTGAGGTAAGTTCCCTCTATGCCTACTTTCTGAAGGGTTTTTATCATAAATGGGTGTTGAATTTTGTCGAAAGATTTTTCTGCATCTATTGAGATGATCATATGGTTTTTCTCCTTCAGTTTGTTAATATGGTGTATCACATTGATTGATTTGCATATATTGAAGAATCCTTCCATTCCTGGGATAAACCCCACTTGGCCATGGTATATGATCCTTTTAATGTGCTGCTGGATTCTGTTTCCTAGTATTTTTTGAGGATTTCTGCATCTATGTTCGTTGGTGATATTGGTCTGTAGTTTGCTTTTTTTGTAACATCTTTGGTTTTGGTATCAGGGTGATGGTGGCCTTGTAGAATGAGTTTGGGAGTGTTCTACCCTCTGCTATGTTTTGGAAGAGTTCGAGAAGGATCGCTGTTAGCTCTTTTCTAAATGTTTGATAGAATTCGCCTGTGAAGCCATCTGGTCCTGGGCTTTTTTTTGTTGCAAGATTTTAAATCACAGTCTCATTTTCAGTGCTTGTGATTGGTATGTTTATATTTGCTATTTCTTCCTGGTTCAGTCTCAGAAGGTTGTGCTTTTCTAAGAATTTCTCCATTTCTTCCAGGTTGTCCATTTTATTGGCATATAGTTGCTTGTAGTATTCTCTCATGATCCTTTGTACTTCTGCAGTGTCAGTTGTTACTTCTCCTTTTTCATTTCTAATTTTATTGAGTCTTCTCCCTTTTTTCTTGATGAGTCTGGCTAATGGTTTATCAATTTTGTTTATCTTCTCAAAGAACCATTTTTTGTTTTATTGATATTTGCTATTTTTTCCTTCATTTCTTTTTCATTTATTTCTGATCTGATCTTTATGATTTCTTTCCTTCTGCTAACTTTGGGGTTTCTTTCTTCTTCTTTATCTAATTGCTTTAGGTGTAAGGTTAGGTTGTTTATTTGAGATGTTTCTTGTTTCTTGAGGTAGGATTTTATTGCTCTAAACTTCCTTCTTAGAACTGCTTTTGCTGCATCCCATAGGTTTTGGGTTGTCGTGTTTTGTCATTTGTTTCTAGATATGTTTTGATTTCCTCTTTGATTTCTTCAGTGAGCTCTTGGTTATTTAGTAGCGTATTGTTTAGCCTCCATGTGTTTGTATTTTTTACAACTTTTTTCCTGTAATTGATATCTAGTCTCATGGCATTGTGGTCAGAAAGGATACTTGATATGATTTCAATTTTCTTATATTTACCAAGGCTTGATTTGTGACCCAAGATGTGCTCTATCCTGGAGAATGTTCCATGAGCACTTGAGAAGAAAGTGTATTCTGTTGTTTTTGGATGGAATGTACTATAAATGTCAATTAAGTCCATCTTTTTTAATGTATCACTTAAAGCTTGTGTTTCCTTATTTATTTTCATTTTGGATGCTCTGTCCATTGGTGAAAGTGGCGTGTTAAAACCCCCTACTATGATTGTGCTACTGTCGATTTCCCCTTTTATGGCTGTTAGCATTTGCCTTATGTGTTGAGTTGCTCCTATGTTGGGTGTATAAATATTTACAAATGTTATATCTTCTTCCTGGCTTGATCCCTTGATCATTATGTAATGTCCTCTTTGTCTCTTGTAATAGTCTTTAAAGTCTATTTTGTCTGATATGAGAATTGCTACTCCAGCTCCTTTTGATTTCCATTTGCATGGAATATCTTTTTCCATCTCCTCACTTTCAGTCTGTATGTGTCCCTAGGTCTGAAGTGGGTGTCCTCTAGACAGCATATATACGGGTCTTGTTTTTGTATCTGTTCAGCCAGTCTATGTCTTTTGGTTGGAGCATTTAATTCATTTACATTTAAGGTAATTATTGATATGTATGTTCCTATTACCATTTTCTTAATTGTTTTGGGTTTGTTATTGTAGATCTCTTACTACTCTTGTGTTTCCTGCCTAGATAAGTTCCTTTAGCATTTCTTGTAAAGCTGGTTTGGTGCTGCTGAATTCTCTTAACTTCTGCTTGTCTGTAAAGGTTTTAACTTCTCCCTCGAATCTGAATGAGATCCTTGCTGGGTAGAGTAATCTTTGTTGTAGGTTTTTCCCTTTCATCACTTTAAATATGTCCTGCCACTCCCATTTGGCTTGCAGGGCTTGCAGAGTTTCTGCTGAAAGATCAGCTATTAACCTTATGGTGATTCCGTTGTATGCTATTTGTTGCTTTTCCCTTGCTGCTTTTAATATTTTTTCTTTGTATTTAATTTTTGATACTTTGATTAGTATGTGTCTTAGCATGTCTCTCCTTGGGTTTATGCTGTATGGGACTCTCTTAGCTTCCTGGACTTGATTGACTATTCCCTTTCACATATTAGGGAAGTTTTCAACTATAATCTCTTCAAATATTTTCTCAGTCCCTTTCTTTTTCTCTTCTTTTCTGCGACCCCTATTATTCGAGTGTTGGTGTATTTAATGTTGTCCCAGGGGTCTCTGAGACTGTCCTCAATTCTTTTCATTCTTTTTTTCTTTATTCTGTTCTGCAGTAGCTATTTCCACTATTTTATCTTCCAGGTCACTTACCTGTTCTTTTGCCTCTGTTATTCTGCTATTGATCCCTTCTAGAGAATTTTTAATTTCATTTATTGTGTTGTTCATCATTGTTTGTTTGATCTTTAGTTCTTCTTGGTCCTTGTTAAACGTTTCTTGTATTTTCTCCATTCTATTTCCAAGATTTTGGATCATCTTGACTATCATTACTCTGAATTGTTTTTCAGGTAGACTGCTTATTTCCTGTTCATTTGTTTGGTCTGGTGGGTTTTTACTTTGCTCCTTCATCTGCTGTCTATTTCTCTGTCTTCTCATTTTCCTTAACTTACTGGGTTTGGAGTCTCCTTTTCGCAGTCTGCAGGTTCGTACTTCTCATTGTTTTTGGTGTCTTCCCCCAGTGGGTAAGGTTGGTTCAGTGGCTTGTGTAGGCTTCCTGGTGGAGAGGACTGGTGCCTGTCTTCTGGTGGATGAGCCTGGATCTTGTATTTCTCGTGGGTAGGACCGTGTCTGTTGGTGTTTTTTGGGGTGTCTGTGAACTTAGTATGATTTTTGGCATCCTCTCTGCTAATGAATGGGGTTGTATTCCTGTCTTGCTAGTTGTTTGGCCTGGGGTGTCCAGCACTGGAGCTTGCTGGTCGTTGAGTGGAGCTAGGTCTTAGTGTTGAGACAGAGGTCTCTGGGAGAGGTCTCACCGATTGATATTATGTGGGGCTGGGAGGTCTCTGGTGGTCCAATGTCCTGAACTCTGCTCTCCCACCTCAGAGGCTCAGGCCTGACACCCGGCCAGAGCACCAAGACTCTGTCAGCCACACGACTGCACTGTGTTCCATCACTTCTCTCTGACACATGCCTTGAACGTTCACCGTGCAATTCATGATGAATTCGGGGTTGGAGCAGTCATTATTCAGTTGGAATTCTTCACACTGGTAGCATTGGATTTGCAACACAAAGCCTTGAGTACTCCCGGAATGCTACCATACTACATTTGCCTTCCTGGCCGCCGAGCCCCGAAGCTTATTTTTAACACAAATCCAGAAACAGAGTGCACACAACTCATTCTTCACAGGAATAATCAGAAAGTTGCCTGTTTAAGGTCAAGTCTGTCACACTGTGTAGATAATATCTCAGAAGTATCGCTCATTTCTAAAATAAATGTTTCAACCAATGATCAAGTAGCCAAATAAACATTTCTGTATTTATAGCCATCATTGCAATCTTCTATTAAATGCATACTGATGTCTGTATCTTGTATTTATATAGCATCTATCATCTGAAGATCTGAAAATACTTGCTGTTTCTTATCTAACTTGGCCTCACAAATGCTTTGATTACAAGCATTTCACAGTTAGAAAAATAAAATGCACAGAAAGGGGCAGCTATTGCCTAGTAATCTTACAACAAGAAAATGGGAGATCCAGGCTTGCATTACAGTTAGCTCTCTGAGCACCACCCAGTCCACGTCTGCAAATAACCCTGCAACATGTACACACAAAAAAAGTGCCATCGAAACGAGTTTCACACATAAATTTTCCAAATAAGTTTAAATCACAATACGGGTTATGTCTTAATCCAGATGGCAGTTTTGCTTTATTATATCAATATAATAATACTGAGTTCACAGGTTGCCATGAAGTCAGCCCTTTTACCTGCCTCTCAAAATGTGACCGCATAATTTTATATAAAGAAAAACGTTAAAGAATAATTGCGTTTAAATGGTTTCTGTTTTTCCCTTACATTTATCTGATGTATATTATTTTTGAAAAAGTGTGAGGTATATTTAAGTACTATGAATATTTAGCAAAATCATCCTATCAGAAATTTGAGTTGTTAATCATTCAAAACTACTCCTATTTTCAGAAAAATTATAAGTCAAGTTTCTCTTAAAGACATGATCTAAAAGAGCTTCCCAACTGACCCGATCTTCATTGTTACCAAGCAATACAAAAGAATGTGTAACAGTAGAATAGACTATGACTGTCAGTTGACTCCATTTGACTTTGACAACTGAGAATGTTTGTGGAAAAGTCACGATAGCCCTTTGCCACCAATTTAATCTCATTTTGGCCGCTCAGCAGAATACAACCAAAGAGTGAAAGTGATAGCAAGGAGTATTTCAGAATCATGGTGTCAGTGGGGATGTATCACCAGTAACTGCACTTAGTTACCAATTTATCACCAGGCTGTATCAGTGACACAATGGGCATACTGCCCAGCATGGCTGGCTATTCTAGAATGAAACTAGCTCCTACTTGTGGAGGAAAGGTGTGATTCAACTGTTTCCAGCAGTGTCATTTACTTAGAATTTTTAAATATCTAGGTTTTTGTTTCTCATCGTGCAAACACCCCATTTAAGCTACATGTTTTCCCTTACGTTTCTAAGGCTAACATCTTAATTATGCCCATATATTAATAAACTCTACTTTTCTTATTTATCTTTAAAAATATCCCCTTTGCTCTATAAAGTGGTTAGACACAAGGAGTTTGGTAATAACTAGCCAGGCAACCTCACACTTACTTCCCTGGGCCTTAGATTTCTCATTGATAAAATGATCCTCCATTTTACTTCTAACCTCCTTTTGCCTGAAAGGAGGCAAAAGGAAGCTAGAAGTTCTGTGATCTCTTTAGTTCTGTGATCTGACTCTCTGCCTGCCCTTCTGTCCACCCATGGCACATACAAGAATATTTTCATTCTCAGTTTTTTCTATTCTAGGAATAAACTGAATCTGTGAATAGACCACTGGTCCTCATTCTCAGAGTAGCCAAGCAATATATACCTTTGGACACAAAGATAGTAAAAACCTTCTTTTGCTCTCAACCAATTTCCTCCACTACTGTGTTTCTGATAATGAATCTTTATCCTTCAATCTCATTTACAAATATGAATTTAACACACATACTATATAAAAAGCAATGGGCTGGATCCTGAGAGGGATTAAAGACAATGAAGTATAAAATATGTGTTTAAAACATATTTCCTGCTTTCAAGAATTGTACAACCTACTTGGGAAAATGAGGGAGAATAATTAGTGTTCCGCATCCTCATCAGCACTTGATAGTATCCAATTTTTAAACTGGGAGAAAATTCAATAGGTAAAAAAATGGCATCTATTATAGCTTCTATTCACATTTATCTGATTATTAAGAGGTTGAACTCATCATTCTGTTTATGGGCGCATATAAAAACCTCAATTTATTTTGAGGTTTTTTATATTTTTCTATCATTGATCATATAATACTTATTTTAGTACTTTTATGTTATCACAAAGTTGGGGTAGTCTCTCATGGTGGATGTACTCATAGGGTATTGCAAGTGCAGTGAATGACCTTCCCTTACCATTAGCTGTACAGTCAACATTGTTAAGGTGTGAAAAAGTTCTCTCAGAGTATAGATCCTTTGGCTTGAACATTAAACGCATTAATATTATATTTCAGTGCTACTTAAAATGCCGGTCCCCAACAAGATCAGTAACTTGTGCCAGTATGTAAATCAAGTCACTGCTTTCTTCATCAGGAATGTCTTTCTATTAAAAAAAAGTCAGCTCAACTAAATATTGTGCTTCATTCTATATCTGATTTATTTTTCGGCTCAAGTACTTTATCTCACTTCAGACCCGTAACTAACAGTTTGAGAACTGGCAGCCAGTCCATGGGCCAAACTTTGCATAGTACGTTGTACAGGCTTCTGCATTTTATATGCATATTTAATGTCCTATAATAGATATCTGTGTATATATGTATGTATGCACATATATATATAATATGTGCATATATGTATACATCATATGCTTATATATGTCTACATTGTTAATTTTATGATTCCAAATATAAATGACTGGGAAGAAATAAAAGCTGTTTCACTTGCTTTGTATGACAGCTAATATTCCTCCACATACCCTAAAAGCTTTAGACATAATGGGCATTTAATAGTTGCATTTGTGGATACACAATTTAATGACAATAATTATAATGACAGATAGATTTGAGTTAATTCTGAAGATTTTTAAGGTTCAGCAAATAACCAGCAGTATTTATTTAGTGCTTATGAGATGTTCAGTGCTGTGATATGTACCATGGATAGTCAAATATGATGCCTGCCCTGGATGCAAGGAGTTAGATATGTAAAAAAATCAGTGCAATAATGTGTTACATGTACCCAGAAATATTGATTTATAGTAAACACTAGGGGTTTAGAAAAAAAAGATTGCTACTAGACAGGGGAATTGGAGAGGACCAAGAAAATCTTCCTAGAAGCAAAGACTCTTGAATCTATTGACTCCAGTTATATTTCTTGATGAAGTTTACTTCCTTAGCCACGGTAATATTGTAACTTCTACCTAAAAAATGTATCCCAGGTTTTTTATACATTGTACTATTAGCGGTAAAGAGAAGACTGCTTTCTGGGGATATTTACCTGTCTCTTGGATGCACTATAGAGTGTGTTATCCTCCTGATAACAAATAACTAAAGTAGGTACCATAGACCCTAATTGGAACATATGCTCTAATTTGTACCCACAAAGAAGTTTTCAAATTAAATAATGAAAATTCAAAATCCAGCAGGATATAAGAATAAATTGATCCTAAACTATTTTAATCCTCTAAGTGTTCTTGTTTTGTATCTGTTCACCTACTAAGTAGCTCACTGGTATTCAAAGGAAGCCATCTGTATTTGCTCCTTTTGTTTTTCTGTCTATATAATAGGACTGGTCTTGAGGTTTTATCTTATCCTGTCACTGAAGAATAATGAAGTACAATGTTCACATATATCTTCACAAACATGGAGAGCTCTATAATGCTGAATAATAATTTTATACCTTTGAACACGTTTTTTGTTCCTTTCCCTATGATTGTCTGTTTCTTTCCAGTTCCTCTTCTGACTGCTGGAATATCAGTGTTTTTAATCTCTAATCAATTTCACTCTTCTTTCTGTCACTGTTGTGAAGTACAAGTAAAATTCTTCAGTACATTTTACCTTTTATTCCTAACCCCTCCCCAAAATATTGATTACAGCAGCCACCTTATTCAAAATGGTTCTTTTGGGAGAAACCTAATAAAATTCTAAGCCCATTCCAGGCTTGCAGACATATCATGTTTACTTCAGGTAAACAACTCTATTTAACCAGAAAATCCAAAGCTTTATAACAGAAGCACTACTTTCACAGAAAAGTTGTTCCTAACATTTTAGCCTTGAATGAAATCTTCTGGTACTTTGGAAACTGAATTTCAAAATAGAAGTAGGTCAAAGTGGAAATTTTAGGTCTGTGATCTGAAATGTCACATTCTAATAGATAATACCAGGACCTCAAGGGCATTGCTAAACGCTTGCTCTCCGATAATGAAAAGAAATTATATTTATGCTCTAAAGCTTTTTTGTTCATAATTTATTTTGAAATGTTTTAAAAGTTGTTTTCTATGGTTAGAAGCATGTATCTTTAGTTGAGGCAGGCTATATAAAAATTTTTTGAGGGTAACCCAAAATACTGAATTTAAATGTACACCATATTTGAAAAAAAATTAAAAGTTGGATTATTTTGGAGTAAATTTTCTCTTAAAATAACATTAGTGTGAAAAATTATTCTCCTTGGTTTAAAAAGTTAATTCAGTTTTAGAAAGGTTTCAGACATTGTTGATTACTTTTTCCAAATATAAATTATAGATGTATTACTATTACTGTGAAATATTCTTATATTTAACTTTTTTAAATAGTTGGTTTAATTTAAAAAATTTGAAAACTTGAACACTTCACATTTTACTTTTTAGCTCTTAACCTAAAGCCTGAGCATTTTAGGACAGACAATGCAATCAAACAACTTTGTAATCAGGATATCTTCATGATTTCTTTCAATTCAAATCGATTAAATTTCAATAAATTTATTCTAGAAATATATATATATATATATATGCCTGAGATAAATTTATGAAGATATGGATATACAGTATTTTATAATAGGAGAAACTTAGAAATATTCTATTATTCATCAAAAGGGAAATGGTTAAATATAAAACGAAAAAAGCAAGTTGTAGGACATTATAATATCATTTTGTTAAACTTATCATTTATAAAATTTTATAGCTATATGTACCTGTTAGATTAGATAACAAACTGTTATCAGAAAACATCTTAGTGCAACAGGATGGGCAGCGCGAAGGTAAGACATTTTCATTATATCTGAAATGGTTTTTGTAAAGTTTCGATTTTACTCTGCTTTTGTGTTGCAATACTTTTGGAATAAAAATAAAATAAAATAACCCCAATAAATATCATTTAAAATGTTCACAAAGGGGGCAGTCATGGGGCTAGCAACCAGCCATGTATATGTAGGCTCAAGGTGGTGGCCCATAGGATGTCAGAGGGCTGCAGCCAGGAGATCAATTTGAAGATGGAAAACAAATAAACACCAGAAATCAAGGCTAGGTGCTGGGTCAAGTCTTGGCAAGATGTCAAAACTGACAAGTAATTGCCTGAGATGAGGTTAGAAGTCAAAACATACAGACATCCAGGAGTCTGGAAGAACAGTGCTACTAAATGTGAATGCGAGCAATGTTGTGGTCAAATTTAGTAAATAACCAGAGTACTCATACCCCATAAATCAAGTTGAAGCAACTCACCTACTGATTATGAACCATGGGACCTAGAATGGCAAAGAAAATCAATGATTACAACATTCAGGCAAAAAATTGGGAGGGCAATATAAGAGAAACTAAGATAAACAGTTTGGGAAAATAGGGTCAAGGAAAAGAAATATGCACTCCATTTAGCAAACAAGTAGACCAGGGATATCAATAAGGGGTGAAGTCTTTATCTTCCACAAAGTCTTCTCTATGCCTCCTAGTGAAGCATAATGAATCCAGGGGTGTGGTTAGCCTAGGGTATCCAATGAAAATGGGTTTGTAAAATAGGGTGAGTGGGTCAGTAGTTAAAATGACAGAAATGGAGAGTGTCAAATTCTACACAAAAATAGGATTTTCACATTCTTATTTTCAGTACAGTAATTTGGGAGGACTAGATATTTTTAAAGTACCCTGTTTGTGGGCAACTTTTATTGTGCTCTCCCACTGCAGCTACCTAAAAATAGTCCTACATGTATCATATTTAGTTTGCAGAGAATTTTTTGTATGAGTGCCTTCCTTCTATTTATTCCTAGGGCATAATTTTCCTTTCTTGTGCTTTCACAAGCCACTTCCCCATCTTAAGAAGGTCATTTAAATTTTCAAGTTTATTCTAAGGACAGTTACCCCTCCCAACTTGATGTTATCCATGAACTTAACGAATAAGAGCTCCACTTAATCAACCCAGTCACTGACAGAGATACAGTAATGGACCCAGGACAGATACTAAAGCATCACTCAATATCTACTTCCATCCTTTGGGGCAGCATGGAGCGATTAATAACTACTCTTTCAGTGTGACCTTCCAAACAGTTGCACACCCATGCTCTAATAGTAGGATCTCAACTCTGCTTTCCTGCTCCCTAATTAATATCTCACAAGACTGAATTAAAAGCCTGACTGAAATAAAGATCTTATATCTATTGCTTTCCTCTTAACCACAGGGTCTGTCACTCTGTCACAGAGGGAATTAGATTAGTCTGATCTGTTTTGTTTTTCATAAAGACATAGTTTTTGACCCCCTCCCAGAGCTTCTATATGTTTTCAAATTGAAAATTGGTCAATAAAAAGAACATATAGCAGGCTTTGTGTTTCAAATATTTGTACTCTGGATACAGAGGTCCCTTAGCCAACAGAAGAATTAAGTGCATTGTGACTTTTATTTTCAAGTACCAAGATCAATGGACAGACATTCATTTGCTCACCATTTTCCTTGACTTTTCACACAAAACATAAAATAAGCTTCAGTGTTCATTTATTTGCTATTTTATTCCTCTCAGACATCTCACACAGATGTGTATAGAGGCTAAAGATATATCTCCAAATCTGAAAATTGGTCAAAAACTCTAAAACATGCCTCAAAGAAGTAAGGAAATGATTTTAAAACACACACACACACACACACACACAAAGAAGTACAAAAGAAGTAGTTAACTGGGGTAATTCTTTCTGATTAGACTTGAAATAGATATCAGTATCTGATGTAGAGAAAAATGAAACAGAGAAGGTTAAGGAGTGAAAGGTTGTTATCTAAATAGAGTTGATATAAAGGCTTCTCTGAGCAAAAAAACTGAGAGACGAGGGATCAAGCCATGTTGTTATCTGAGGAAGAGTATTTTCAGGCAAAGGAACAGCAAAAACTAGATTAAAATTTTTTTTAACTTAATGAAATTGACCTGGTTATGGTGGTCTCAAATACTGAGCTATTGAGCAGGAAAAGATAGAGTCACTATAGATATCAGTGCATTTTAAAATGAAAATACTATTTTGATCACTTAGAGTATATCACAAGTATTTGCATTAAAACTTGCCCTGCAATGGATTTATATATATAATGGTAATCCTTTATAGGTGAAAATTATTTTATTGAAGAAATATTATTTTTCAGAGGTTTTTTAATAGAATTTACACATCAGAAAAGCAACTCCATGAACAGTATTTTCCTAATTAGTTATATTTTAAGAGGTTATGGGCAAGAAATATTTTCCCTGTATGTGGGCACATACACACATACATACCTACATCCAAAACACACATACAGCATACATGCACACTCCTATACCACAAAAGTGATGGAATATTACAGTTAACAATTAAATTCAATGTTAGTTCATTCACCTTTCATAATCTTAAAATATATATGAAATAGCCAAGTAAGTAATTTGAAATAATTATGCTTTATATATTGGAAGAAAGGGAACGCATCTGTCTTATTTAGAACAGCTTAAATTTTGAGGCTTAATGAACTGAAAAATCACTCAACATGATTGCCAAATGCATGCTATCCTTTTCCACCTACTCTAATTTCTTCCTCAGAATTAAGCATACAAAGTTACCATTGGCACTGGTACAAAAGAAAATCCATAACATAAGGGCACTTTCCAAGGTGTGTCAATTTTAAAGGCTTAAAAACAGTGCAATTTTATGGAAAGTGAATAGTCTTATCCTTTTCACAATTTCAATGTCTGATTGAATCAACTCAAACATTCAATCAATCATATCGCAGGTAAGGCCAACTACACCATGACTAAATTGTCAGATTAACCTTCCATGGCTGTAACTGGCATAATGTATTATCCAGATTGTATGAAAGACATTGAAATAAAGTGTGCATTTTGGAATCCAGAAAAAGATGACTGAGATAATGTTGTCCTAGGTCACAAGGGGAACGGGGTCAGATCATCCTATGATAAGTCTGTAATTGATAAAGGAGATAGAAATAATGACCTCCAGCTAACATGGTGTGCTAGGGTGAAGAAAACAACGTGTTAGGGCATGCCAGGTTGTGTTAGTCATAGAAAGGCTTGTTATCACTATAAATTACAGACACAAAAGAAAGTGCTTAATAATAGTGAGGTGATGCTTGATTACTCAAGTGATAACTAGAGAAAATGTCACTGCTAAATTAATATCATTCTTTTTCCTGAGTAAGAAAGAATGTATATGAGTTATAAATTTATCAAAGTTTAGGCAAATTTGCAAAAAGGGAACTGTATCAGAAAGCAAAGTTGTTCTATGGAAAATTTTAGATGTTTTAAGATTGATGTTTTTCTAGACGGCTCTTTTTCTAAACAAACGTTCAGATGGACCTATCTATATATAATTACCAATGTCATAGTTGGAAAGAATGTACATGTGAGTTAATTAGTGACACAGAATTGAAGGACTAAATTTTCAAGTGTCGTAAGTGTTACCATAAGCCAAAACTAGACTAGCCAAACTAGTCAGACTTTGGTACCATTTTTCACATCATACTTCTTTAAAAATCCCCAGGGTAGTAAGCATTATTATAATTTGGATATCTACTCCTACCATTTTGAATTCTTAGACAAAAAAAAAAAAATTTACCTGAATCCACCTCTCTGTGATTGAATAGGCTGACAATGATTGCCTATAAAATTTTATTTCTGTAAGAATTATCAACGATTAGTGTCATTCTGACAGGAAACTTATGTGAATGACAATATGTTTCTCCTTACTCCACAAAGTCAGACCATGGATAAAAAAATACAAATGGTGTTCCTGAGAAATAAGAACATTTTACATCACATTAACCACTTATAATTGATAGGCTAATACTACTTATCAAATAATGGATATGTGAACCAAGAAAGTCTGCATGCCACAACTAAGAAGTCTGCATGCTGCAACTAAAAAAAAAAAAAAAGATCCTGCAGGCCGCAACTAACACCCAGCACAGACAAAATAAATAAATAAATATTAAAAAAATAATAAAGGATATGTGATATGTTGAAGGCAGAGAAAAAATAGCTACTGAGGACATGATAAGAGCCTTTCATCTTTACTAGTAGGTCAGTGGCATTTTTGGAGAACAAGGAGACGTTAAAATTTTTTTTTTTGTAATCTTTCTTATGGTATATCACTTCTATTACCTGGACATAAATTCTTATTAGCTTGAAACACATAATCTTATCATTCACCTTAATGCTCCAGACATTATACATGTTTCAGTTAAAGTTAATTTTTCTTTTGGGAAACTTTCTCTTGGGTGATAGAAGTTACAGAATTAATCTCCATATATCAAGCTATAAGGAATATCCACATGTTTATTCAACTGATACAAGTATTGTGTACTGATCACTCATATAATATAAGCAGGCTTGCCATAAGTAGCTAAATTTTCTAAAATGATGATAAACACTTCAACATTTTCTGGACAAAACAAAAGTCTTCCCTTGATTGCACTGTAGTTTTAGTCCTAGAAAATTCAGTCTATCGCAAAGCTGTGAAAAGGAAAATTCAGTGTCTGTGTTCTAGATGCAGAGATTATAAACACATTTTTAATCAACTTAAAGTTCAGCTCCATAAAGAAGAGCTGTGTAATACACAGAATGAGTTTTCATTGTGAGAGACTGTTTCCTAAAAAACAGATCTTAGAGCATCCCTCGTCCCTCCCACTAAAATCCCTCTAATTACTGTAGCAACAAAAAAATGTCCCCTTAAATTTCTTAAATGCTCCTTAATGGAAGTAACAAGCTGTTTTAAACCATGAACTAGGTCCAGATCCCTCAGGTACAGCCTTGAAACAGGCTTTACAGAATATAGCAATGCTCTGGGTCCACACGTCATAATTTTCATGAACCACAAACTATAATCTATAATTTCCTTTTTAAAAAATTGTTTTATATACTTTGCATAAAACCAGTTTATGCACACACACATTTGGTATTATATAACCAGTTTGTTAGTTATATAATCTCAGTTGTCTCTAAGGTAACGTTTCCCAGGTGTTTCAGGAGAAAGAGATATCTCTGGCCTCTGGGTATCTTTTTTAATTACCAGAATCTTTCTTTTCTTTAATTGCTGTAAGACCTAACAACAATGCTTGGTTTGATCAGACTGAGAGTTCTGGGGCCAGGGGAGGAGGGATCATCAGTTGGAAGTTAGTCTCTATAAACCAGACTGTCCTAGAAACAGCTGGAAAATACTGTGCTTACAATGAGGCCTCATGGCTGAAGGGAAAGCTAGTCAAAGACTCTGGGTGGGTACTTTAGTGTTAGTTCAGGTGCTGCAAATAACCAACTCTTGAAGTTTGTGCAAGGTCACTTCATCTTAAGCACCTCAGTTTCCCTATCTGTAATAAGAGGGGTGAGGTTAATGATCTTTACTGCCCTTTCTAGTTCTAAAATTAGAGACTTTCAGGGATCTGTCAGGAGAATACTCTAGCGTTATGGATTCAAAACTAGCAGGAATGCCAGAGCCCAGCAGAGGCTCCCAGCAGTTAGAGGAAACAGTAAATGGTTAGTCATTTCCTTTGTTTATGATGCTGAAACTGCTCAGCCCAGTTGCACCTAGGACTCACAGAATGCCAGGGGTCAGAACAGGTCAGGCAACCACTCCACACTCCAGACCTACAAGTAAGACATCCCAAAAGAGGTGGTTAAAAAGATACATGGTCTCTCACCCCCCAAAATAAAATTAGGTTGGTAATGTTTTAAGATCTCTTCATTTGTTCCTATCGTATCTCTTTTACGTGCTTTAATAAGGTAGATTTAGTTGAGTCACCAGTACCCCCTGATCACTTAACTGTAAATCAGCCAACCAACTAACCAATCTACCAAACATTAAATCAATTACCTGTGAGACAGAATGATTATGTGCTTCTACAAGAACAAATGTAAAGTCATGGAATTATTGACTATTAGATTTTTTTTTTTTTTTTTTGCGGTATGCGGGCCTCTCACTGTTGTGGCCTCTCCCGTTGCGGAGCACAGGCTCCGGACGCGCAGGCTCAGCAGCCATGGCTCACAGGCCCAGCTGCTCCGCAGCAGGTGGGATCTTCCCGGACGGGGGCACGAACCCACGAACCCACGTCCCCTGCATTGGCAGGCGGACTCTCAACCACTGCGTCACTGGGGAAGCCCTGACTATTAGATCTTGATAAGCGCTTCCAATCATCACATAGACAATTAAATATCAAAACATGTTTTAACACTAAGAATTCTTTTCACTTCTTTTAATTACATTTTCCTGTTAGTGACAGATTGTTCGGTTTATTAAAAAGCTATAATCTTGAAATTTATTTTATTAGTTTTATATTATCATTCAAAGGCCCACTGAACTGCTAAACAGAGCTGGTTATGAGTCCATCCTCTAAATTCCCATATCACCTGAGGACTATTTCTGCTAAAGTCCTGATGACACAGTTTACAATTGTCAATTTACTTGTCTGTTTATCCACACAATTCTATAAGCTATTCGATCAAAGGAGCTCTGTATTACTAGTTTCTATATCCTTAGCACTTAGAAAATTTGGCCATATTTGCTCAATAAAAAGACAGTTAAAAATAAAATGATTTGAGGTTAGTACACAAAATTACTATAATTCAATTTAAAACAAACAATTTCTATTTTGGTAAATATGTGCATCCTTATTTTTATACTTATGTGGTTCCGTCAGATTTATAGCCCTTAAATTATGTTGTGCATGAGTATCACCCATGGAGCTTAATAAAAATGCAGATTTCTAGTTCCTGCTAAGGTAGCTGGACTTAGTAAGACTGGAAGATGGCTCAGAAAGCATGTTAGTTTATGAATCTATCATCCACCCTTTGAAAAGTACCATATTAGACTTTGTAATATTTTGAAGTCGCTTGTAGAAATCTCATTGCTACCGAAGGGTAACAGAATATGCCACCCCAAGGTGTGCCTCTTTGGCATAAGAATTATGCTTGAATCCCAAGAGTGATTCCTGTTTCTAGGTCTAAACTCTGAATGTTATGGCATTTGATAGTGGTAATTTCAGAAATTTAGTTCTTCAAAACTTATTTTCTGAGCATGTGTATTTTCTGATAGCTTGTGTTAAATATGTTTGGATCTTAAGCATAAATGTCACTCTCCACCCAATAAAGGCTATGGTCAGCATAAGCAGAAACAAATTCCTTGTTTTTCTTTACAATTCATTATCTTTTAGCTTATTTTTATATGTCGGTCATGATGTGGGAGACAAATATGTTCATTATCAATAACACATAAAGCCATTTTAATAGAAGGAATTTATATTTATTCTGCCTTACATTTTTTCTTTTCTATTACTTGCCCTCCTGCTTATGTGTTTGCATTTCAGTAGACATGTTTAGGGTTACTGTAAACAGATATCTCACCAATAATGACAATGGCAGCCTTGAAATTCTGGGATTCTTCTAGTAATTCATCTTGAAGCAGTATCTTATTTCTTTTTTTTGTTGAATATCTTCATGTTATACTATTAAGTCCAAGGACCTACTCATTTTTTATAGCTTTGACTAAAGAATAGATAGTTAGGTATTTGGAAAAAGTTCTATATTACTGAGTCATGGCAAATATTACTATTCATCCAAGCAATGCAAATTATACCAACCATAGGGACTGACTCCCATTTTTACAAGTTTTTAAGAGGTCTGACTTGCTTTTCAATTACTAACAAATAGTATTCTCAAGGATCTGAAAACTGTTAACATCTTTAAAAAGTTGTTAATATAGAACTCAGGAAATAAGCAAATGGTCGAGAATTACATTTCTTAGAATTAGATAAAGAGTATAACTTAGTACAGTGTTTTGTAAAATAAATTTCTCCCAGCAGAATCGTTCTTCCAGCAATGCCTTTGAAGAAAATATATATATATATATATATATACATATATGAATGAATGTGAGAGACTTACAGTAATGGTAAATATATTCTTAAAACTGAAATAATGACAAATATATTAGTTTATATTTTAATTAAAATTTCATCTTCATTTAGGAACACTTTTAGGTCAGGTCTTATTTATTAGCTGCTGGAACGTGAGTTCAGAAAATGTGAGTATTGTAAGGTATTTCAATGAGGGTTGCCATTGAATTAACATTTTATGAGAGTAATTATTTTTCTTTCCATGAAAGATTACTGCAAAAATGAAAAAGAAGAAATATCATCTCAGATAAGTTAAGGCCAATGACTGAAAAAATATTTTTCCTTGCATCCTAATATTTAACTTTAAAGCTGTCTTGAACATTTAAAGAGTAATTTTCTCCAAAATAGAAACAGCAAGAAACTAAGATCTAATTCAAGGAATAAGACAGTTAATCAAAACCCAGAAGAATAAGGTTATACTGACAAACTATAGAAATCCTTGAAAATCCAAAGTGTTCCAGCTTAAACCACTATTCCCATTTCAGTTTTATATTGTCAGGCCCACATAAAGTGAGATTAAATCAATTGTGCATCACCTGTGTAGTTCATTCAAAAAAGTTCTAGCAGAAAGTATAGATTACCATTTGCTCTATCAATGTGTAATAAAAATAAAATAAAACTATTTTTGGATTGCAGTTGTTTGTAGCTTGCTGTTACATATTGTTTATAATGATATTTCATAGGCTAATTTAATGAGTAAACTGTGACTACTTTCCAGTACTACTTTTGGGAGTACTGTTTTTAATATTACTAGACATTTTTTCCTCCTGCTCTCTAAATGTCTTAAGATACTATTGACCTATTATTATTTGCTATACTAAATTTATTTTCCCAACACAGTATTATTAAAGGATTATACATTGGATTCAAGGACTGACTTTATGTAGAATTATAGGGACTGGTTTCATGTGATAGACTGTTCCGTAGGGATTACTTTGCATAATATGATTTTTTTTTTTTGGTTTTGCTTCATTTTGTAAATTGTGGGCATGGAAACATGTACAAATTAAAAGTGAAGACCAGGAGGGTATTTTAATGAGTGCCTGAACTGAGTATCAATACACTTAGGACACAGGCATTTGAGACAAGGAGCTGTTACTTTACTGGATGTACTGATGGATAACTTCATTTTATTCAAGGACAATCTCAGGACACTATAAGTGACATATAGTGGTAAATACATGTTTATTAACTTCTCCAATTCCTGATATAGCCTATTCCCTTTTCTTCTTTGTATTATCCATAGCATATAATAATCCGATCATCTGGCACACTATTTTAGTGTTTTCCGATTGATTTTGTTGATTTGTTGATTCTGATTATTTTGTTGGTTTTTGATTGCCTAATTGATTACAACTAGAATTGTAGTTCTGTGAGGACAAGGATTTTTGTTCCTTTTGACCGTTGTATTTCCAGAACCTTGTAAAGAGTGTGTCTTACAGAAAGTGCTCAGTTAGAATTTGTAGTTACTTATTGAGCTAATAGTGTTAATATAAATAAATATAATCTGGGAAAGCAAGTTTTTAAAATCTGCTTTAGAAATTGACTCGTCTTTATTATAGGTATATAAAACTCTAACAGAGGAGTTGGCAAACTGTTTCTGTAAGGGATAATAAATACAGTTTTTTCGAGCCACATAATCTCTGTCACAACTATTCAAGTGTGCACTTATACAGTGTGAAAGCAGCCATGGACAATATATAAACAAATCCATGTGACTGTGTTCTTATAAAACTGTATTTACACAAAGAGGTGGCAGACCCAATTTGGCCAACAGGAGATAGTTTTTCAGTACCTACTGGAATCAACCAGTTAATAAGCCAGACAACATTTTATTTCTATTTTTGGACACCAAGAGGGGAATATTACATTCTTTTTTGGACGGTTCTGAGCACTGGTTTGAAGTTTTTGACTTTTTTCTAGCAACACGGAAGCCCCATTTAATATGCACAGGAAGTAAAAAGCAATCGCACATAATCAAACTATTGCCATCACACACTATGTGACAAAATTTTTCCTAAACAAAGTTCAAAGTCACTTGAAGAATGCAGTTATTTAAAAACTTACTGAAAATGACAGTGTAAACTGCTTTTATTGAACATGGCATGAATAGAAGATTGCATATGATAAGCATTGCATAGAAAAATCACATTTGTGCTATTTTGAAATTTAGGACAAGCAAAATAAAGATGTCAGCGCAGCTCTTTTAAAATATTTTAGTTTTTGTGAGATTTATATTATCTGTCCTATCCAAAGTACAGCCCCTCAAAATCAACAATGAAAACAAAGCAAAACCTTGACTGAACATGCCTTTGAACCTTCACACTGAAACTCTTTTTCTGTCTTCATTGTTCCAACCTTCTTGAAAACATAAACTACATTTAAGGTCTCTATTTCCTTAACCTTTCCACAGATTATAATCTGAGCCATGGAAATCACTCGTTTTAAAGTCACTATATCCTTCTCAAAGCCAAATACAACAATTTTCATCTTCTTTTGCCTTGCTGACCACTGTCCAATGTCTTCTCAACACTCCTTTTTGGTGCAATTCCCTTTGTTTTGTAGTAATAGGAAACATTGGTGTGTCTCATTATTCTTCACTAAACAACGATGCAGAGTATTAGGATTCCTTTTTTATTAATTAGAATCACTTGGTAGCAAATTAAACCCCATTTCCCTCAATTACTACTCTTTATCCATTACCATCTGCATGCCTTCAGATAATCTGGTTTGCTCAGGATTACAGTTTCTTAGTGAAAGAGCTGAGGCTCACACCTAAAACTCTGGATTCTGACTCCAGTCTACTATGCCAAGCTTCCTCTACACAGAAGCAACATTTATCCCTCTGTTCAACAATTTGCTGATCCAGCAAGCATCTGAATATTGCTTATGTATTAGGTACTAATAAATACTAAGCCCAATGCATTATCCTTCTTTGTGGCACTTTCTCATATGGACAAAAGCAATCTCAAACAGGTCACAGCTACATAATATGAGATTTACACCTAAGCACTGAAGAAATGTTAATGGAGGAAGAATATATACATGTGGTGCACATAATTAGGGAAGTTGGAGAGGATAACTTTGGAGTGAATTCATCAAGGAAGCAATGAAAAGAACAACAAATCATTTCAAGGGGGGAAATAGCATTCCGGCTAAAGCTGGAGTACACAGGATACTCAAAAAGGAGATGGGTCTAGTGATAATAGTGACAAATATGTTCAGAAGTGTGGTTATTAGGAATGGCGGAGAGGATGGTAGTGGTGGTATTGATGGTTACAGTAAATGTTAATGGGAATTCTAAAATGAGGATGGTTCTGTGCTATCCGGACATTCTTTGCTATTTCAATCTTCTACTTTCAAGCTTTTGACAATGATTTTAACATCTGTCCTTTTGTGTATGTTAAAACTTGCTTTGTTCATGGTTATCTATGTGTCTTGCCTTCCCTGCTCAACTAAATAATTATAAAGGCAGGAATTCTCATTCTTTCTGTTTCCCTTAGAGAATGTGTATAATCCAGTCCTTCATAGTAGAAACTGTACAAATGTTTCCTGAATTGAGGAATCTCCTATTCAACTTCATTAGTACAAACATCTTAACCCCTTGCCCATCACTTATGTATAATTCACTAATACCCAATCAAGTTCATTACACTTCTCTCTTTTAACTTCCCCAACCTAGAAGTAGATGCCATGGCAAATCTGCCATTTACCATTAAGAATAACCTTTACGTACAAGGCTCCATGAGGATATAATACTATATCACACAGTACACATAAAGACCTTGTGTTCCGATTTTAAAACATCTGGAAAATATGACAAGTTACACTAGAATAGAAGTGAATGGCATTGCTATTTTGCACCACTGATTGAAAGCCATTATTCATCAATTTTATTCAATCTGCTGAACTTCTGTGAAGCTCTTTAACAGAAGCATCACTGTGATGTGAGAAGAAGAGTAAGGCTATTATCTTAACAAAGATTTTGTAGTTGTCCTCAATGTACAAACATTGAATTTTTATCTTCATTAACTTAGGGGCATGAAATGTAGGCTTTCTTTGTCTTCAAAGACTCTGACTTTGAGATTCAGTACACACCCAATAATCATTAGAACATGATCATGACTCTTGAGTAATGCTTTTGAAGAGTTGCCATTAAAGAGGCTTTTTATCTCTGGTCCACACAGCACAACACAAGATGAGTTGATGCTGGTGGTAATTATCAAGTGAACTTAGTCATTGTAGAAAGCCAAGCTAGGAAATTTACATTCGAATAACCTTTGTTATTTTTGTGACTGTGGCTGCCTAAGAATATAAATACTTGATTTTACCCAATTAATTGTAAAGAAAATATTTTCTTTCAAAGTAAACTTCTAAGGCCGTTTTGATAGAAATCAAAATAATACTTCTCAGAGGGACACAGACTGACAAGGGGCATAAGGAAACCTATATTTAGATGTGGGTTGTAGTTATACAACTGGGTGGCTCATCAAATCTGGCACTTAAAAGTAGTACATTAATACATCTCGTTTTGTGTATTTTCTACTACAAGTTAAATAAAACAAAAAAGTAAAATAGAAAAGAAGGCATCATGATATCAACTGTTATTTTTGAAACTCTACTATGTAAGGTAATATTTGGAGTTATAGAGGTGGAAAGGAGTCATTGACTTCTAAGAGTTTATAAGCTAGAATATAAACATTCAAAGCTTTGGATGCCCACTAAGATTTTAAGTATATCAGAAATATATGGATTCATACACTTGCAATATTTGAAGGTTTAAAGTTTTATGTAAAAGTCTCATGTTGATTAGATATGGACTTTCGTTTTCTCAGTAAACCCTTGACTAGATTCACCTATCTGAGATAATAACTTAGACTTGGATGTACAAAAAATAAGGTCATCTGTGGAGTATAAGTAAATGCTTTAGCCATGTACTTCTTACTCTTTCAGTGATATCCTTGTTAGAATCATTAACAGCAAACTTTTATTTAGATCTGTATGAAAGAGATGACAATTAAGCACAGTTTCATTTTCCTGTCTTTAACTTAAAACAGGATCACACACCTTCTATCCATGGTTGTTTTCTATTGGGTACAACATGTTTAGTTAAAAAAAATAAAGCAAAACAAAAAACTCCTTTATCAAAGACACAGCAAAGTTACTTTATGTTTTTTAGGTATCTATTTATATTATTTACATATCCCTTTTTCCTTAGTTGTAGCTTACCTCCACCTCTGTGAAGAATTATGTATTTCTCTTTTTTTTATAAACACTTTAACATTGACTGTATAACACTACTCAGTCTTTTCTGACCTTCCTTATTTATGCATATCTTGCTTTTACCTATCAATTGCGAGCTCTGTGAGAGACATAATCACTTCTTTATACTCTCAAAAGAGTGTAGTACACCTTAAATTCAATAACCAGTTGAAACCTATTTGTCTCAAAGTCAGGTGCTTGGAGTTAATACTTATGTTAACACGTTTAAAGTAGGATTCTCTCATGGTTATTCCTCTAGGTATGTGGAAAGAGAAATAACAGCTATCACATAGCTGAGCTGGTAAGTACCAGTGCTAACCTCTGGTCTATAGGCTCCTTTGTTCCCAGGGCCTGACAAAGAAGGTGAGGTTATTCATATACTTTTGCCTTTCTGCCAATCCCTCAAAGTGGTTGTTCAAACCCTACCTTTTCCTGCAAGCTACTTCTTTCTCATCCACCCTCACCAGAATCTCAGCAAGTGACTTTACTTCCTACAGCATAGGATAAAAAAGCCACTGGACATGAGTGCTTTAATCTCTTCTTCTACGTTTAAATGTATTTCCACCCAAATCCAGCCTTAACCTTTCCACCTCTACCTATGGAAAAAGACCCCTCCTTCTAACAAAGCTAATCTCTCTGTCCTCTGTCTTTTTCTGAGACCCTCCTCCCATAGTTATCTATTCCTTTCAAAATCTTCAATATCCCTTCTCCTCCATTCATAAGCATGGCACGCCCCACCCTAAAACATAAAATTGTTCCTAGGTTAGGCTTCTCTATATAACTTACCACCTCCACTTCTACAAAAAGTAGTCTAAACAAGGGTCCAACAAATTTTCTCTTCAAGTGTAGAGTAAATATTTTAGCCTTTGCAGGCTATAGTTGCCACACCTCCTCAACTCAGTAGTTGTAGCCTGATTGTTTTTTCCTGTCCTCTCCTCTTGTTCTCCACTGCCACCTAAACCCAACCATTTACTTTATCTACCCTGACTATTGCAATAATTTCCCTGATTCCTTTATCTCTCTGCAGAGGCTTCTCAGTGTCCAGTATCTCCCCCTTCGGTTATTACTTTTTAACATGGCCAGTGATATTTTTGCAAATTGTAAACATTATGTAAATCCATGCTTAGAATTAGTGAATGGATTATCCTTGAGAATAAAATACCAACTGAACTCAGAGAGAGAGAGAAGGGGTAACACCCTGATCTTATCCCTGCCCATTTATTTCGTCTCCTTTCCAGATATCCTGGACTTCCTGCAACTCTCCAAAAGTCTTTTAAATTACTCCTGTATGCTTTCTTACTTCCATATGCATTTAACTGGGCTGTCTCTTCTTTCCACAGTGCCCTTGTCTACCCATCTTCATCTTTCAGTTCTCTAAGAAGGGTTGTGGAAACATTTAGCTTTCTGTGTTAGGATGTTTCCTTAGGACCTGGACATCACTGATCACCTTGTTTTATACGGCTTCCAGGGCAGTGTCTTGAATATATGAATTCGAAGACATACAGCAACACTGATATAAATCATGCTCTCTCTGTTGGATAATGTTTAGCAATGCATGGCCCCAACCCTCTCAAAGCTGCAAGTCATCTGGAATTGCCAGTGGCTGCTTTGGCTCCTCCCTCATTTCCTAACCCCACAGGAATCAATGACTCACTTTCATGGCCTCAAGAGGCCACTGTGCCACAAGAGCAGTAGACACCTTCTTACCTGTTACTCTAAATCTCTTCTCTTCTTCACATGAGTTGCTCCACTAACACTACTATTTTGGGAAACATTCAGACAAAAAAACTGTCAAGTACTTCCAAGCACTCACTCTCCATGCAGTTCCATGGTGACAGTAGGGAGGATCTTCAGGTTTCTCCAGCTCATCCAGAATCTAGACCAAAAGTGAAATGTTAGTATCTCCTTCTACAGCTTCTTCCAGTTTTAACTAGCAACTCTTTTGGGAGTCCCTTCCTGGAATGTAGCCTGAGGTCTAGTCTATAATTCTGAAACAGCAACAAAAAAAGCCCCAGTTCATATTCTAATACATCTTAAGTGTTATCTTTAAGCCAATTTCACACCTACAGCACTGACTCGCCTTAGCCTGGACTCATTTATTATAATAAATATTAGGAATCTTCACTTGAATTCCCAACAGTCAACTAAGTCCCAATAAATATGACTAGATCCACATAGATTATCAAACTAAAAATCTAGTGTCATCTTCAACTTTTTCCTCTATTTTACCTATCACTTCATTCTCCCCAGTCACCAAGTCCTGTCCTGAGCTCTTAAATACATCTCAACTCCACCCTCTGCCAAACCCCAATTCAAACAATTTCTTACCTGGATTATTGTAATTACCCACTAACTGGTCTCTCCAGTGACAATTTTATACCTCTTTAATCTGTTCTCCATACTACAGAAAGAATAACCTTTGCAAAAAGCACATTGGCCTATGCCATTCTCCTCCAACATTTACATATGTTTTATTGGGACCATTCTCATTTGGCCCTGCTTATTTCTCAACAATATCCCCTTACCTTTGTTCTACTTTCTGCCCCTATATTTGCATTTCCTCAGAACCAGGGTTTTAACACTCCCTGTAGACTTCTAGGTGCCTCTTTCCTGACTGCCTCAAGGCAGGGTCTTTGCATAAACTATTTACTCTACTTAGAATAGTCCTGCTTCCTTTTCTTCAGCCCACCTCCTCTCCCCCAAGGACCACATCCTGCTCTTTCACCTCACAAGCTTTCCCTGAACTACCAAGATTGTTATATACACCTCTTATATGTTCTTCACTTTCCCTTGTCACCTATATTGTAAACATCTGCTCATTGTCCGTATACCTCTATGGACATTAATTAAGTTCCATGAGGACAAATGCTATGACTTGTTCTTAATTATATATGCAGGGACTATTACATAGTAGCTGATTAGCATATGTATGAGATAAATGAATAAAGGGATGAATAACTTCAGTGTTAGTGATGAGAAATCAGAAAGGGATATGAGAGATAAAACAACATCATAAATATTTCCAGAGGAAGCTATCTTCAAACTACCTTTTCTCCTACCTGGTACAATAAAAGATGACGTAGATTGAGTTAATAGACATGAACTATTTAGTGACGACTGGACTCCGTATAGAATTTATAAATATAGTTCAAGCCTTTTGCAAAGGATCAAAATGCATTGTTTCGCAGTTTAATCCATTTCATTAAAAAAATCTTATACATTGTTTTGAGAACCATCTTCATTATTTTCCCAATTTTCCTTTTGGATTTCTCAATAGTTGTTTGAATTTTTCTATGAACTATTGAATAGAGGAAGGATGGGTGGGAAGGTTAAAAATACAAAGGAATCTTCCTAGAATGGAAAAAGGACATGATAAGGCAATGGAAAAGATTCACAAAGAAGTGGAGAATCCAGAATTTGTGTAGTGCCGTGACTCAGTTGAAATGTTTAATGTCAAAACCAAAAAACTGGTATTGATATAGTTTTCTATTTTGCAGTACAATTATTTGAACATCATCACAGTATATAAAAGAAAATTAGAAAATAAGGCAGTGCAGGCTCTTCATTTGTTGAGTAATTTTAAGGTAAGAACAACAAAGCAGATATGCGCTAATATAAACTTATTTAAATACCAAGAAAGTCAATTAAATGTTGCTTACTTTTTAAAAGTTTATTAAAAATGTTAATCCTAGTAACCCCCTTTCAGTGTCTCTGAATTTGCTTTCGGCCAATAAATGTGCAAGTATAAAATGAAGGTATAGATTCCCTCTGTTTGCTACAAAGTTTTATATATATGAACATATACACACTCATATAAAAAGCCTTTACTGTTTAGTTTCAAGGAATATGCTACTTACATTTTTCCTACTTGTAAATTATTTATAATATATCTTCCTTGATTTTTTTATAGTCTCGAAATATTTGAAAACAAGTATTCCACATTTCACTTTGCTTTTCTACCCAGGTCTTTTTGTTTTCAACTCACTTTCTCCATATCCCTGAAAGCAACATGCTCAAGAAAACACACAGATAGAAAAGTGCTTGTCATCTATAGGTATGATTAGCTGACTAAAAAAGTTACCAGTCACTGGTTAAGACTCCAAAATAGAAGAAAGTAATTCATTGGTATAGAAAAGCTCTCAGAAGATCTGTATTTTCTCTCCATCTCATCTAATGTTTTAGCATGAAATGGCAATGAGAATAGTAGAAGGGAAAAAAATGTAGTCTAGGGTGACAGGATATTCAGTATGCTGTACATTAGGAAGTCTGCTTCAGAGACTGGCTTTCATGATGTTGAGGAAGGTGTATATAATTAGAGTCCCATGAGCATCCAAAAATACCAAACCCATGACAATAGGCACATATTACGTCTAACCAGGTATCCAAGGAATTAGTAGATAGGAGAAAATAGGACAGATTTACTTAGTTTAATCCCTTATTAACTATCTCTAAGAGAATTTTTTCACTTGTTAGAATGGTAAAATGCAGATTTTGATAATTCCTTCCTAGAGTCATAGATAAGTTTTCATGTTTCATACACCTGTAATAAGGAAGGTGTCATAGCATGAGAAGATGGAGGAATGACTGCTTAGAGAGGCTTCAGAGGGAAAAAAACGGCTCTCTGGCAAGCAAAAGGAATAACATTGAAATAGATGGTAAAGATAAAAATAGGAAATCAAATATGAACAATAATTCACATAATAGAAAAAAACTCTTTGCATGCGGTTAGGGGATAGGGGTTTTTTCTCAGTAGCGTGTAACTGAAGTTTCAGAATAACCTAAGAAACCAAGCACATGGCTGCAAATGTGATACAAAGGATCCTCCATGCACACAACCAACTCATAGAAAGGTAATCCAGATAGCCAAATCTCTCATGCTGCAATGGAAATAAGTGAATTCTATGTATTGGAATGAAGGTGGTAATTCAAGCATAGACTTACTGTTAATTAACTTCATATTCAGATTTTGTTTATGGAGGGTTTGTCCATATTTTAGGACATGTCATGTATACTGGGAGAAACAGACTATCTTAGGGACAAATATCCTGTTCTTTTCTGTGGGATATCTGTGAGCATCCCTGTTGATTACAGAAGTTAGTTTATTTCTCACAACAGCATGATCTGTAAAAAGCAGTTGGAAGAAGATTCCAAGAAATTCTAGTTTGCTATAGACGATCCATCATGCCCTGGGTGAGCCTTCAGATGAGTTCTCTGTCTACATTTTACCTTCTGGGCAGGAGCCAGAGTTTATGCTACATCGCCTCCATACTACATAGTACATATATTAATCTCTGTTGTGGTTAAGTTGAATCCCTCATTTGCTAGACTTGAGTTGAAGCAGATGCTGCAAATCCCTCTCCCTGGACAGAGGACTTGACGGGGATTGCAACAGAGATTTCTCCAAAAATACCTCTTCACAGTATCTCTTGCACCTTACATTTGAACTGGCTGAGAGGCACACCAATTGTGGTACTAATTTTTGTCATTTCCTTGGTAAATTCTGTAATTTGGTTGAACGTCACACTTTGATAAGCATCATCTCTTTTGTGTTTGATGAAATTTCAATAGTAATTTGTAATAAAACAGTTTGGCTGTGTATAGAATTACTAGATTTAAAAGAATAATCCTTGAGAATTACTAATATCCTTCAGTATATTCTTGAGAATTAATAATTCTTGAGAAATTTGAAGCGACTGTTTCTTTCCTTTTTATCAAACTTCCAATCTTGCCATTAGGCTCTTCACACATTCCAGGGCCAGTGTAATTGTTATTTTTATTTACCTTTCTTTATATTTCTCTTCCTATAAGCTTTTACACTTATCACCTTAGTGATAATATTTTTAAATATTTTTTATATTATATTATTTATATATTATATATTTTAAATATATATTATATTTATATATTTTTAAACTAAATGCCGAGTTCCTTGGTATGTGTAATATTTCTTTTCATTACTTTCGATTCTGGGAAATTTAATTATGAAATTGTATTTATCATTTTCTCCCTTACATTTGCTTTTCTTTTTGGAAAGACTACTAATTGAATGTTAAGACTTAAAGATCAATGCTCTAATTTTCTTTTCTATTTTCTTTGTTTAGAGTTTATTTTGATGTCAAATTTAGATGCAATGAAATGCACAAATCTTAAGTGTACATTTGCTGAATTTTGACAAACGCAAAAAAAAAAAAATCCATCTGTATAACTCATACTCCTTCAGTCACCTCAGAAACTTCCCTCATGCCTCTTTCCTTCAATCTCCACCCTACATGTTCCTGTCTTTTTGTTTCAATTTCTAGATTATTTCTTCAAACATATCTTACCATCTTTGAAGCTTAGAAGTTTGTTTTCATGTTTTTTTTAATTTCAAAATACTTTCTTGTCTTCTGAAAATTCTTTTTTTTTTATGGATTCACATTGTTTTTCTTTATGAATATTAAGCCCTTTGACTTTTTGGTTCTCTGCATTTTCTGTTTTCTAAAAAAACTGTTGTTTTTGTTTATTAGTTCTGAGTATTGTTTTTCACGTTAAAGGCTTTTCTCAACTGTCAGATGACTACTGGATGTTCACTCATATTTGACAGTGAGACACTTAAAAATGTGTTTAGAAATCCCATCCATTGGGTGGAGTTTATACTTTAGTGTTTTTCCCTGTAGGTTGACTGGGCTTTTTGTTGGAGAAAATTCAAATCGTAATATCATCAGTCTCCAAAATTCTACCAGAAGGCCAGTATGGAATACGCCTGACTTTAATTATCTGGGAGCCAAGATGAGAAAAAGTGATGAGAATCTCACTTACTGAAGAATATAGATTTTTAACGTAATATTCCTCTTTTTAGCATTATTCCTAAATTTCCTTTGTACCTAATATCTCTAATTCTTGGGCAACTTCTGGTCACTTTTTTCATAGACTAATCCTCTTATATCTTGTCTGACTTTGCCAGGGTGGAAGGGGATCTAGTACACTTTAACTGCATATTTGAAGATTTTCAAACAATCCTTTTTCAACCACATTCCACACCCCTGCCTTCTTCTAACATAATTTATGAATGTCCCTGGGTTCTTCAGCCTAAAATGTCTTGCTTCTCATTAACTTCCTGCTATGTAACATAGAAAGTTTCAGCTTTCTACATATTGTTATTTACTACTCCTTCATTTACCTTGCAACATTTATTTTTATCCTCCATTATCAGTTACCATCTTTCCTATTCTTCTTCTCCTTGAATGTACATCATTTCTCCCTCTAATCTGATGTCTGAGAGGGAATTTAGTGGAGGAGAGAGGAAGTGGATCAAGGATTAATGTGTGTTCTCAATTCACCGTATGCATCTAGGAGAACCCATCTGTATTCGTTTTCCTGGGCTGCCATTACAAAACATCACAGAGCGGGTGGCATAAGAAACATAAATGTATTTTCTCACAGTTCTGAAGGCTAGAAGTCCAAGACTAAGGTGTCATCAGGGTTGGTTTCTTCTGAGGCCTCACTCCTTGGCTTGCAGATGACTGTCTTCCCCTCCCTGTGTCTTTACATGGTCTTCCCTTTGTGCATGTCTGTGTCCTAATATTCTCTTCTTTTAACTTGTATTGGATTAGGGCCAACCCTAATGACATCATTTCACTTTAATTCCTCTTTAAAGATCCTATCTCCAAATACAATCACATTCTGAGGGATTGGGGGCCAGGACTTCAATCTGTGAATTTTGGGGAACAAAATTCAGCCCATAACACCATCTACGGTAGAATTAAGGATGTTCCAAAAACTGAAGCCAAGAGAATTTTACCAGGATGTGTAAGCCTTTTGGCAGCAGTACCAATACACAAAAGAGAGTAGGAAGGTCAGTACATGCAGGTTGGACAGAGCTGCAGAAAAAATATGATCCAGGGGGCTAGACTGTTTATAAGCAATCTTATGCATGTTTAAGGCACAGCACTAAAAATTCTTGAAAAAAAAATTAGAGCCAGAGAGATGTGAGTGCAAATAACCAAGGATCATAAGCAAAAATATAGCATTACACTACCAATAGATGTGAATAGAGAATGCCCAAAAGGACTCATTTACAGATTTATAACAATGATGACTATTAGCACTGAAGAACAAGGTTAGACCAGGAGGACTGGATTTTGTCATGAGGATTTGTTATAGAGCTGCTTACATTTACCACAACCAACAAGACCAAGTCTACTAGAGAATTTTCTAGAGACTATAAAGTTTAGAAGGGCATGGAAGAATATCAGTAATCCTAAGTCGTTGATGTTATAAAACCCTGGTTGTATCAGGCTTGCAATGGTGGCCCTCTAAATAGATTTGGGTTAAGGGGTAACATATTGAATCTTCTTAAGTATACTATGCCACTGTAGTCCTAACTTTTGTTAGAGTATTTTTTCTGTCTTGGCTTCTCTCCAACTGATGAATCAATCATTGTTTATCCCAGGAAAACAAATGTTCCATGTCTGTGGTAAGTCATAATCTATTTCTATAGCAGCATCAGCTCCATATGCCTTCCAGTCATTAAAATGATGCTTAGCCAATGCAGTCTAAACTGTAATTGTATTATTCTATTTTTCTAAAATAAGGACTAACAATACAGAATACACACCTTTTATTTGCTACCATCTGCAATCCCTTACCTCACGTTAGGAAAAAAATGAAAGGCTTATTAAAAGGAACTAAAGAACCTAATGGCTGTGAGACACTTGTGTGAGTATCACAATGGACAAGTAAATGTAGTGAAAGCTGCCAAAATTCAGAGTTACAATTACTCATGAAATTTTTGATTGTCTGGCTATGAATAAGCCTGTGAAATTTGCACAAGGTGTTTTTAGAGACACAGTTCTGGCCCTTCCATTAATCAGGAGAATGCCCAAGTCTAACTATTGACTGGTGACATGCTTTCCTCTCTTGGAGGATCTCAGGAGAATGGCACTATAAAGAAAGAAAGCCAAATTCACAAAATCTCGAGCTTGGAGAAAACATGAAATGAGAATGCAATCCTTACTGAGTATTAAAAATCAATCCTTGTGCTAAAAATGAAATATATGTCTCCTACATAAGCAAAATAAGACTTAGATTTAGCTTTTCCACACATTTGCCATTAATTACACTTTTAAGTGATATATATGCTCTGAAATCTTAGTCACGCAATTCAAATTTAGAAATTGATACTAATCAAGATTAAATCAATTCTGGTGATTTTTTTATGAGTATGTTTGTGCTTGCTTCATAACTTTAAATAATATAAATAATTTTCTTATGCATCCTCAAGTAATATTCCAAATGAATATATATTTGAAGTGTTCAAGCTCTCTTGTCCACATAAAAACACATGTAGTAAATTATAAACACTTCCCAAAATTTATATTAAATGGAAAGTCATAATGAGTTAAACAGTAGATTTCAGTAGTGGGATATAACTCTCATTCAAAACTTAAAGTGATATTGAAAGGTCGTGGGGTTTTTACCTTTTTTATACATTTTTTTTTTCTCAAGAACATTATAGTTTCCCTTGTTTACTGAATATTCATTGACATTTGTGGAACAGGATATACAACTTGCTGTATGCTGTCAATCAAAATCTCTTAGCTATGTATTATTGTTCTAAAGTGTTTATTGATATTAAACAAGTTACTATATGTAGATACTCTTTAATCTAAAAGTGGATGAAAGCAAGATATTTAAATGAGACTTTGAATTTAAAACTGCTTCAGGCTACTAGAATAGCCTGAGAAAATCACCTAGAAAGCATTTTTAAACTAGGAGCAAAGATTCTATCGCTCAAAGGACAGGGAGGCACTTCACCTCATCCATTCTCAAATGCAAAGCAAAATTTTAAAATTTGTCTTCTGTAGTCTTTATATTATGACTCTTCTTTCATGACCCTATTTTGGCAGTTACAAAACAATGATTTGAAAATTTAGCAAGCAGACAGCTCGCTACAATTCCTGAAGTCTGGGCTCTACCCCAAACATACAGAATTGAAATCAATAGTGTGTTGGGGAGCAGGAGAGGGAGAGGCAGCAAGCTTCACTACGTTTAACTAAGCAGCTCTGAAGCATCCCACAGTTTAAGCACCATTGTTTAGACACTCTGGTCTTTACCGTTTTTTCTTTACCAAACTTGGTATCCAGGGATCACCCTAGGATCCCTGATCACTCACTGCCTTCTAGAATGCAGTTACTTTGCCTCCTGTGCAATTGATATTTACTCCTGGTACTTCATCCCTTAAATTCAACATCATGAGTTTCCTCCAATCAACAATTACCTAATTCTTTAAACTCATAAACTAGAGGACCTTCCCAGTTCTGACTAGCTTCCCAGTGTCTTAAAAGAATAATTTTCTGCCCATGGAATAATCCAGTGCAGTGATTAACTGGTGGGCAATTCAGACTAGAAGGCATAGGACAGATGTTTTATTTTAAGCTATCAAATAATACATTCTAGGTCTCTCAGGACAGAACACTCCATTTCAAGCTCTACAACACAAGCCAATATTTATTCTCCCTATTTTAGCTCAATCTTATTTCAGACAACCCAGACTCTGTCTTAGTTTTAAAGAACCACCCTCAAAATAAAATAGGAATTCCTCGGTAGGAATTTATAGAATTTAATAGGCTTTATAAGACAATCGGGTTTATAAAATGAGGGCAATTATTCACCTACCTCATGACATTTTAGGGGCTAAAATGAATTAATGTAAACTTAGCATCTAGACATGGTCACATTTTATGTATTAAACAGGTTCTCCACTCAAGAAATTCTCAGAGATTTTTAATATGCTAATGTGCATTGTGACTAAGTGGGGTACAGGGTATGCATCATTTCCTAAATAATTCTGAGCAGATTGAAGAATTTTTCTTACCTATTTGGAGAAATACTCTGGAAAAGGCCCCACATGAATCTTCTGTCTTGCATAGATGCTACCTACTCCAGGTAGTCCAGAAAACACTGCTCTGTGAAATAAAAACTAAAATAATAAACTTAAGGTGAAGGAAGAACACAGTTTGCTTAGGTCTCTTGTCTGGATTTCAGTCATCTGTGGAGATTCCAAACTTTAACTGTTATAGTGTAAATTGGGTGGTCAAATAGCATTTAGACAGTGTCGGTTTGGAGAATATGACTTTTCAATATTTATTGGGCACAGTATTTCAGTATTAAACCTTCTGTGAAACAGAGAGAATCTTGTCACCCTGTCACCCTCATGAAAATACCTGAAGGTAGTTCAAATCATTTTCTGCTGATCCTCATTTAACAGTAATCTGATGGCTGCCAATTTAATTTATCTGGAATGCTATTCTGTGAATACTGGTTCAGTTTATCAAACTTTTGATCCTCTTTTAGAGGACACTTGATTGGAATGTATTTTCCTGCCTTCTTGAAGTTAGGAATGGTCATATGACTTATCTTGGCAAATGATATGTGAGCAGAAGTTATGTGTGAATCTGGACCAGAACTTCAAGAAATAATACATAGAATGCCATGTCCCTTCCTCCTGCCATAGACGAGCAACCTTAAAGATAGTGCAGCCTCTGCAGGTCTGTTTCCCTGAATGTGAAGGACAAATAGACCTGAAATGGTTACGTCACTGAAATTTTTAGCTTACTTTTTATTACAGCATAACCGAGCATAACCTGACTGGTACATTTTGATACTGGGAAAAAAATGTTCTTAAAAGTGGCTAAAATGTTTATTGTCCTAAGATTGTATTATTCACCTATCCATTAGGTGAAATGATAAATCAGTTTCCTGCACTTCCAAGCTAAGAACTAGACTGTGAAATTAGTTAAAATTCTTGCAATTTACAGAAGTCTGAGTAGCAAGACTCAGACTTTACATCAGTTTCTCCTCTTTAATTATTATCTTAGTTAGTGTATTCCATTTTTAGAATATTTTACATATAGCCATTTTAAAATTAGACATTCATTTAACAGATATTACTTTTCCAGAGTTTTGTTCTTGAGTCCCTTTCCACTCTTAAAAATTATGGAACACACAAAAGAGCTTTATATGTGAGTTATTGCTGCAAATAATACTGTATTCAAAATGAAAACTGAGAGCATTAATATTTTATTTGGAGATAATTGTAAATTCACATGTAAGAAACAATGCAAAAAGATCTGTGTACCCTTTCTCTATCTTTCTCTAGTGGTAACAACTTGCAAAACTATAGTACAATATCACACACAGGATATGCATATTAATGGTCAAGATATAGAAAATTTCCATCAGCACAAGGATCCCTCATTACCCTTTTATGGCTACACCTACCTCCCATCCACTGCCACCTCCTCGTTAATCCCTGGAAACCATTAACCTGTTCTCTATTTTGTAACTGTGACACTTCAAGGATGTTATATAAATGCAGTTATACAGTATTCAATCTTTGATGACTGGATTTCTTCACTCAGCATTTCATTCAGATTGTGGTATGTATCAAGAGTTCTTTTTTGTCTTGACTGTTTCTGTTTTATTGCTGAGTTATATGAATGTGCCAGAGTTTATTTAACCATTCACTCACTGAAGGACACCTGTGTTTTTTCCATTATTGGTCTATTGTGAATAAAGCAGCTATGAACGTTCAGATTTAGATTTTCGTGTAAATGTAAGTTTTCATTTCTCTGCAATAAATGCCCAGGAGTACAAATGTTGGGTCATGTGGTAACTGCATATTTAGTTTTTTTAATTTTTTTTAAAGAAATTGCTACACTGTTTTCTAGAGTGACTAAAAATGTTTACATTCTTTCTAGCAACGTGTGAATGATCTGGTTTCTCTGAACCTTCTCCAACATTTGATATCGTTATTCTTTTTTATTTTAGTCAGGCTGATAGGTGTGCAGTGATACTTCACTGTGTTTTTAATTCCCATTTCTCCTAGTGGCTAATGATATTGAATATCTTTTTATGTGTTTACTTGCCGTCTGAATCTCTTCTTCAGTGAAATATTTCTTCATGTTTTTTTTTCCATTTTCTAATTGGGTTATTTGTTTTTATTACTCTTGAGTTTTCAGAGTTCTTCATATACTCGAGATACAATTCTCTGTCAGATATGCAGTTTGAAATATTTATTTCCAGTCTGTATCTTGTCTGATCTTCCTATTAATGAGGTCTTCTGCAGAGCAAAAGCTTTTAATTTTGATAAGGTCAAATTTACCATTCTTTCCTTCTATTAATTGTGCTTTTGATGTTTTCTGCCCACCCCTGAGGTCTCGCCCTCTTTTTTTTTTGTTGTTGTTGTTTCAGATTCACTAATTTTCATTGTCCTATCTTCAAGTTTACTGGTTCTTTCTTCTACCAGCTCAAATCTCCCTTTGAGTCCCTTTAGTGTGTTTTTGATTGCAGTTATTTTATTTTTCAACTCAATGATTTCCTTTGGGTTTCTTTTTTAGGCTTTTTCTCTCTTTATTGATATATCCATTTTGTTCATATGTTGTTTTCCTGACTTTATCAACATTTTTATTTCTTTAAGCATTTAAGACAGTTGTTTTAAATTCCTTGCCTAGTAGATATTCCATCAGGTCTTTTTCAGGGGCAGTTTCTGTTGATTTTTATCCTTTTCCATTGAATGGGCCATTTTTCCTGTTTCAGTGTAGGTCTTACAATTTTTTAGCTGAAAACTGAACATTCAAATCTAATAGTGTAGCAATTCTGGAAATCAGATTCTCCTCCTCCACAATGGTTTGACACTTTCTGTTTTTGTTTTTTTTTTTTTTGATTGCTATAGCTACCTCTATATGGAGAATCAGGCTGAGGTGTAAACTTAAGGTCTTCTCAGGTAATTTTCTAATTTCTCCTGTATATGTATTTTTTAAAAAATATATATAAATTTATTTATTTTTGGCTGCATTGGGTCTTCGTTGCTGTGCACGGGCTTTCTCTAGTTGCGGTGAGCGGGGGCTACTCTTCGTGTCGGTGCATGGGCTTCTCATTACGGTGGCTTCTCTTGTTGTGGAGCACGGGCTCTAGGTGTGCAGCCCTCAGTAGTTGTGGCACATGGGCTCAGTAGTTGTGGCTTGCAGGCTCTAGAGCACAGGCTCAGTAGTTGTGGTGCACAGGCTTAGTTGCTCCGCGGCATGTGGGATCTTCCTGGACGAGGGCTCAAACCATGTCCTCTGCATTGGCAGGAGGATTCTTAACCACTGCACCACCAGGGAAATCTCTACACATTTGTTTTCGAGGTCTTAGTTTCTAATATCTGGCTCCACAAGTAGAATAAGAAAAATTAAGAGGAGGGAGAGTGTGCCAACTCTTAAATCCCCTGGAAGTCAATTCAGCTAGAGGAGGTGGGGCTTGTAATAACCAGGTAAAGTGCAGCAACAATGGGGTAAGGTGTAACAACACTGACTGCCACATCTTGTCTGCATCTCCATTATGAGAAGCAGAATTCAGCAAGCAGAGCACAGATTCCCAATATTTGGAGGACAGAATCTTTTTTGTTCACATTGGCTCACTTAAGCTGTGTGCAAACTGCTCCTGGAATGCATACACAGCTGCTATGTGTGCCATGGGACTGTCGGTAGCATTTGGGTAGCTGCTACTATGCTGAGACCTGAAATTGGATGAAATTAACTACAGTTTACCATCCAATCCTTTCTTGGAAAGTTGCAAACCTTCTATAGACTTCAGAGTTCCAAAGTAGTTATGTCAGATAGATTCTACCAGAGCAATTGTTGTCTAGATCAGGAGACAGATTCCTGGTACTTTCTACTCTGCTCTCTTCCCAGAATCCTCTTCCTTGTTGCACTTATTTTTATTTTTATTTTTTTTTGCGGTACGCGGGCCTCTCACCGCCGTGGCCTCTCCCGTTGCAGAGCACAGGCTCCGGACGCGCAGGCTCAGCGGCCATGGCTCACGGGCCCAGCCGCTCCGCGGCATGTGGGATCCTCCTGGACCGGGGCACGAACCCACATCCCCTGCATCGGCAGGCGGACTCTCAACCACTGCGCCACCAGGGAAGCCCTGCACATATTTTTAAACTCATTTTTATTTTTATTAGATCAAGCACTGTCATAACATTTGTGAATAACCTGTTTTACAGAATGTCCTACAAAGAATTGGTTACAATTTATTTATTCACATATTGTCACCCTGCAAAACTGCCACCTTCTTCATTGTTGTGATCTTAGCTAATTTATCTTCATAATACCAGCATCTGTCATGAGGTATATGCCAGACAAAAGGCTGTTGATCTGAATTTAACGGAAATTAAGAAAGGATGTTTATCATTTACTGCATGACCAACTGCTCACATTCTAAAATCATAATCTTAAGAAAAAAAATACCTCTGAACTTGTGAGAAAAAGGATTTTATGTGGAAAAAAGGACATATTCTTTAGAGTAATTAATTTGGCCAGTCTAATTGATCTGCCTTATCTGAATATCTTATATACTTTCAATTTCCTGCATCATTCTTTGAGCTCAAGTCTTATGCCCCATCATTGACTATCTTTTCAACGCACTTATGCAGATTAGTAAATAAATTCTCTATGGGAAAAAGAAAGATGAAGGTAAATTACACCAAACTAAAATAAAGAGCTGCACAAGAAAGGCCGCAAAAATCTAAGGCAAAGGTGGATAATTATACTAAAATTTCTCAGCCTGTTCAGAAAATGTGGACCAATAAGCAGATGTCACCACTACCAGAGAGAAGGAGAATATATGCCTGGAGTCAAACCAAATGTGCCACATTTGAGGCCTTTGTGGCAGGGCATCCACCCAAGAGTGCAGGCACATACAATCCTTTACTCTGGTGATGCCCAGTCTGTGCTGGTAGTTGACATCAATATTGGCAATCCTCCTGGCCCAGCTTTGGAAGCAAAACCCAGATGAATCTCTGTCATACTATGTGGAAAATAAGCTAAGACATCTTCTAAATTATAGTTGATCGACTTTAATTTGAGAAATATATGCAATGTCAGCTAACTTATAAATTCTAATTACTAATATCTGTCAAAAATTTGTGTGAAGGAAACAGGAATAGAAATTGTAATAGGAAAGGGGGCTTATATTTATCGAAACCAAATAAGAAAAATAGGTATTAGAACTTTAAAAATGTTTGCCAAGGCTTGTTTAGGCTCTAGGATGCCACCTTACTGGGTTTATTACTCAACTGAAGAGCTCATGCTTGAGGTAGGATGCTTATTCATCTGCTGCACCTTAATTTGCTTTTGTCTTAATTGAGCCCAGCATGAGGTAAGACTTTACAAGCAATGTATACACTGCCCCTTTTTAACCTTGACTTTCACAATATCTATTGCCCTGGAATCATTTTTCCTGACCCTATTGGTTGAGCAGGTTGGGGTAAGGAGGAGTAGCAAGAATAAGGAATAAAATAAGCCAGTGCTCTAGAAAAAACAACAACAACAACAAAAATGAGTCAGACAGGACTTCTTAAGTGAACCTCTTTCCCTTCTTAGCTTGGCAAGTTGCAATACACTGAAAAGGTGGCAAATTTCAGTAGATAGTGTTTACAATTCCCATTAAAAAAGAACAAGGCCACTTCTGTTGGGAGCAGGCACTCCTTCAAATTTCTAAAATAATACCTGGTATTAATGCTGGTGCAACACAAGACAGTCCTAATAGTAACACACTTCTGGGTTGGATTGTATTTTAGGCTGAACCATGTTACACAAAGTTTGAACAGAATTTCAATTGAGTGCCAATGCTTATTTTGTTACTGTTATAGTTCTATTGAGCTAGAACTGTGATTTAGGGGGAGAAAGGCTTTTCTCTTACAGCCCATAAAAATGATAAACAAATATTTATATTTTTTAATGTAAGCCCGCTTCTCTTTCATTTAACTTTTGTTTCCTACGTTTGTAAAGTTCAATGTCAAAAGTCTCAGGTAATAACCTCTCAATTTCTGAAAAGCCAATGCAAGCCTCTGAGTTGTTTAAAGATAACTGCCATACCTTTTAGTATGAAGACAGCTGATGAAAATTTTAAAATAATGGAATATTAATCATTCATTATAATGTGTGATTTCTTATCAAAGTTGATAGAAAAATGTGGATTGCACTTAGAGAATTGGGAAGAAGTAGTGAGAAATCTTTTGCTTTGTGCTATTTGAGTTAGAAATCAATAAATGCTAAGAGCAATTCTGAGAAAGAGTGGGATTTTAATAAATGTAAATATGGTTAAATCTGAAAATATGAGAAAAAATGTCATGATTTATGTTATTTTTCTTCTCATGGATAATTGAAAGTGAGACTACAACTCATTATTACATTTATTACAGTTTTTAAAGAAGAAGTACTTAAATAAACCCTTAATTTGTGAAATAAAAATAGATGAGGTATGACAGTTCAGCCTGTCTTTTCAGTTGGTAGAGTCACACACACATGAAATTTTTTTAACACAAAATTACATGACTGATTCTTTCTGACCACTTCATTATTTAGTGATGGTAGCCCTAGCTTTAGAACTAAAATCAACCCATTTAATGAAATGCTTACTTAAACACCAAAGCCATTATTACACATGTAACAGTTTGGAAATACCGCTTTACACTTGGAAAATGCCCAGCACCGGTGAATCAATTTTCTATCTGCTTTGTAAAAACAACTTCTGCTTTATTGCTTTTTGGAAACAGAATTGAAGCAATACTTCACAAAAGCCATTAAACAGAACTTGTGACACAAAATATAAGACTTCTAATCAAACTACATCATTTCTCAATTTCTTTTGAACACCTAATGGCATAATGAAAAATGATATGTTCTCATTCTCAGGTATGATACCTGATAGCCTCAAATTTAAAAGTTGATTTGTAAGATGAGACGATGGTACAGTCGAACAGTCAACCTTATAAACAGTCTTTTGCTGAGTAACCCAAAATTTTAACTGGTCAAATAAAGTAGCATTTAGTGCTGGAAAATATGGAAGATTATCTATAATTAGAATAACTAACACAAAGATGATTCTTATATAGCAGCAACACATTAAATATTTAACCACAGGGAAAGAAAACAATTTCAAACTGGTGAATAAAGGGAAAATTCTTTGGGGAGTACTTTAAGGTTTCCTTTTTTTAACAGTTCCTTTGGAACATAGATGGCAATTTCATACTGTTAATATTGCAAAAGTTATAGCAGGGAAGAAAAAGAACAGTGTCTTTGATTTTTATACCATTTTCTGGAAGAGCAACATAGATATTGGGAAAGTATGGGTTTGTTAAAAGTAAATTAGTCCTGTTACTTTGTCTAATATTTACTGTGATTGAAAGAAATATGTTTCAACCAGGAAGAGGTATATTATGTTTAAACTACATTTCATCACATATTGTGTTTTCTAAAACCTTGCAAAAATAATCAAGATTGTGATGAGTTCTTTCATTGCCACTGGAGAAGAGGCAGAAAGATTCCAAATAAATCAGCTGTGTGGGACTGTGGAGCATATTAAGCACAGGCATGCTGCAAGAATTAGAATTAGTGTCAGTCTTATTTAAAAGCTTCCTTGTTCATCTTTGCAACTCTAGATTGTTGGCCAAGATTAAATCATGAATTTTCTCAACACTCCTATGAAGTCGTTAAAGGAGAAGAAGTAGAGAAAGAATGACAAAAACGTAGGGGACTTTATTGTACTGTTGTATTAATATGTATTTAAATTAAAGGAAAAAATAAATATTATACAAATGAAATTTTTTTCCTGTGATAACCAACAGGATAAAGGCCACCTCCAGACCAAAAGATTTGGTCTAAATAAGTATAAATTAAAAAAAAAAAAAATCCATCACTACTTGGACAGGAATTTTTTTTCTAAGTAGGGGGAAATAGAGACCCATAATTAAATACCAAGTAGGATATAAAATAATGATTTTTTAAAAACTCTATCAGTTTGTGTCTGACTAGAAAAATGACTTCAGTAATTTGCAACAAGTCAATGTAATGCAGAGAACTGGTTATACTGAACTTAAACACTGAACAGATGACCTTGAGAAAACCCATTAATCAAAAGCAGAAAGACATGGCCACTACAAGGCTGGAGGGAAAATGGAAGTAGGCAATATTACCAGTGCTCAGAAGTAAGAGTCATCCAACAAAAGCTCAGACCCAGGCCAGTCTGTCCACGAGAAAGGAAGCAATGGAATCACAGAGTCCTTGTCCCCCCAAGCAGAGAAAGAGGGGTGCAATATCTTGGCATCTTCCTTCTTCCCACCTTCTAACCTCCGGCCAAAGCCTCCCATACTCAGCCAGAAATCAGCTATTACAAGAGCAGTCTTTAGGATTCAGCCCACTTTTAAAATAGAACAGTGGTGGGTAAGAATGCGAGGGAATCTGAAGGTAAATATAGACTCAACTGGCATTATCTCTCCATGACACACTATCAAGATGAACTATGTCAGTGATGTTTAACAGCTTGAAACTATGTTACCATAGGGAAAAGATGCTATAAATTCTACATCTCCATATGGGTAAATAAAGATCTCAATAAAGGTAAATACGTGGACAATTGCGGAAGCTAATATTACAACAATAGTGTTAACTCACTTTTTGTTTTCTACATGATTTAAGAAACTAATAACATTTTAAAAAGAGAAAACAATTATTAGTATAAAAGGTAATATTGCTGTGATTTTAGTTTTTAAGTACAAGTCCTGTTTTCTACACAATTTAAGGGGCTAATGCATTTAAAATAATTATTAGTTTACATTTTGGAGCACACATATATAAATATGTAATTTTGTGAGATCAACAATGAAAAGGGGTAAGGATGGAGCTGCTCTTTTAGTTTGTTTTATGTTCAGTTTGTACGTTACTAAAGTTAAGCTGGTATAAATTCAAATTAGAATGTTATAACTTCAGGATGTTAATTAAATGTAATTTACATGGCAACCACAAAGAAAATAGCTATAGAATGTATACCACAGGAAATGAGAAAGAAATATAAATATTTCACTACAAAAAAATCAACTAAACACAAAAGAAGATAGTAATTAAAGGAATGAGGAGGGAAAGCTATAAGGCTTATCAAATAGCACAGTGACAGAAGTAAGTTCTTCCTCATCAATAATTATTTTAATTAATTAATTAGGCTGCACCAAGTCTTAGTTGCAGCATGCAGGGTCTTAGTTGCAGCATGTGGGATCTGGTTCACTGACCAGGGATCGAACCCAGGCCCCCTGCATTGAGAGCGTGGCGTCTTAACCACTGGACCACCAGGGAAGTCCCTCAATAATTATTTTAAATGTAAATGGATTAAGCTCGCCAATCAAAAGACAGAGATTGGCAGAATGGATAAAATCACATGATCCAACTCTATGCTATCTACAAGTGACTCCTTTGAGACCAAAAGACACAAAAAGATTGAAAATGAAAGGATAGAGGAAGATATTCCCTCCAAATAATAACTAAAAGAGAGCAGGGGTAGCTATACTAATATTCAACAAGTAGACTTTAAATCAAAAAAGGTTACATGAGACAAAGAAAGACCTTATATATTGATAAAAGTTTCAATACAGCAAGAAGATATAACAACCATAAACAATACAGTAACGACAGATGAACATCATACTCAATGGAGAAAGACTGAAAGCTTTTCATCTAAGATCAGGAATAGGCAAGGATGTTTGCTTCCACCTCTTCTATTCAGCATGGTACTTGAAATTCTAGCTAGACAAATTAGGCAAGAAAAAAGAAATAAAAGGAATCCAATTGGAAATGAAAATATAAAATTATCTCTGCAGACAATATGATATTATATTTAGAAAACCGTAAGAATTTGATTTAAAATGTTAGATCTAATACGTGAATTTAGCAAAGTAGCAGAATACAAAGTGAACACACAGAAATTGTTGCATTTCTATACGTAAAAACAATAAACAATTTGGAAAGCAAATTGCAAAAAAATCCCATTTAGAATATAATCAAAAAGAATAAAATACTTAGGAATTAACTTAACCAAAGAGGTGAAAGTTGTAACATAAAAATAACAAAATTTTGCTGAAAGAAATTAAAGAAGACATAAATAAATGGAAAAACAAAGCATGTTTATGGATTAGAAGACAATATTGTTAAAGTGTTCATACTATCCAAAGCAAACTACAAATTCAATGAAATGTCTTTCAAAACACCAAAGATTTTTTTTTGCAGAAATAGAAAACCCATCCAAAAATTCATATGGAATCTCAATGGGAACTGAATAACCAAAATAATCTTGATAAAAAGAATGTAACTGAAAGACTCATGCTTCCTTGATTTCAAAATTTACTTCAAGGCTACAGTAATCAAAACAGTGGTACTGGCATAAAGCAGATATATAGAGCAACTGAATATTATAGAAAGCCACAAATAACCCCCTATATATATGGTCAAATGATTTTTGACAGGGGTGTTCAAACCATTCAATGGAAAAAGGATAGTCTTTTCAACAAGTGGTGCTGGGAAAATTGGATATCCACATGCAAATGAATGAATTTGGACTCTTATCTAATGCATATACAAGAATTAACTCAAAATGGATCAAGGTCCTAAATGTCAGACTTAAGACAATAAAACTCTTAGAAGAAAACAGGACCAAAGCTTCATGACTCTGGAATTCACAGAGATTTACTGTATTTGACACCAAGGTACAGGCAACAAAAGTAAAAAAAAAGACCAAATGGACTTCATAATTTTTTTTTAAAATTTGTGCATCAGAAGACACTGTCAGCAGAATAAAGAGGCGGGCTTCCCTGGTGGCGCAGTGGTTGAGAGTCTGCCTGCCGATGCAGGGGACGCGGGTTCGTGCCTCGGCCCGGGAGGATCCCACATGCCACAGAGCGGCTGAGCCTGCGCGCCCGAAGCCTGTGTTCCGCAACGGTAGACGCCACGGCAGTGAGAGGCCCGCGTACCGCAAAAAAAAAAAAAAAAAAAGAATAAAGAGGCACTCCACAGAGTGGGAGAAAAAATTTAGAAATCGTATATCTGATAAGGGACTAATATCCAGAATATATAAAGAACTCCTAAAACTCAACAACAACAAATAAACAAACAAAAATGGCAAAGGTCTTGAATAGTAATTTATCTAAACAAGATATGTAAATGACCAACAAGCACATGAAAAATGCTCAACATCACTAATCATTAGGGAAATGGAAATCAAAACTACAATGAAATACCATGTCACACCTATTAGGATGACTATTATAAAACAAAACAAAAGTGTGGGTGAGGATATGGAGAAATTAGAACCCTGTTCACTATTGGTGGGGATGTAAAATGGCACAGCTACTGTGCAAAATAATATGACAGCTTCTCAAAGAATTAAAAATAGAATTACCATATTATCCATAATGGAGGGGAGGGGAAGTTTCACTTCTGGGTATATACTCAAAATAATTGAAAGCAGGACCCCAAAGAGATGTTTTTACACCCATGTGATTAGCAGCATTATTAACAATAGCCAAAAAGTGTAAGCAATTCAAGTATCTATCAACTGATGAATGGAAAAACAAAATATGGTATATACATACAATGGAATATTATTCAACCTTAAAAAGGAAAGTAATTCTGCAATATGCTACAGCATGTATGAAGATTGAGGACATTATGCTAAGTGAAATAAGCTAGCCATAAAAAGACCAATACTGTATAATTCTACTTAGATAAGGTACTTAGAGTAGTCAAAATCATAAAGACTGAAAGTATAATGGTGGTTTCTAGGGGCTGAGGAGAAAAAAAGAATGAGGAGTCACTGTTTAATGGATATAGATTTTCAGTTTTACAAGATAAAGAGATATGATGGTTGCACAACAATGTGAATGTATTTAATAGCACTGAACTGAACACTTGAAAATGGTTTAAACGGTATATGTTATGTTTTGTGTATTTGACTACAAAAAAGAAAAAAGCACAATGAGATTTCACTACACACTCACTCTAATGTAATAAAAAAAGACAGAAAAATATCAAGTGTTAGTGAGGATGTGGAGACACACTAATCCTCACATATTGCTGATGGGAATATAAAATGGCCTCAACCCTGTGGAAAACAGTTGGACAATTTCTTTTTAACTTTTTAGTTAAACATAACCTTGCTGTATGACCCAAAATCAATCCTAGGTGTCAAACCAAGAGAAACCAAAAAATATGTCCACATAAAGACGTGTACACAAATATTCATAGAAGCTAATAATAATAGCTTAAAACTAAAGCTGTGAACAATCCAAATACTCAAGTGACAAAAATTACAAAACATGGTCTATATTAGCAACATACCACCATTGGCAATTAAACTGGAACATTTCTCCAGAGAAGACATATAAAGGCCAACAGATACATAAAAGATGCTCACGTCAGTCATCATCAGGGAAATGCAAATGGAAACCACAATGAGATATCATCTCATACCTCTTAGGGTGCCTATTATCCCAAAAGGCAAGTGTTGGTGAAGATGTGAAGAAATCAGAACACTCGCACACTGTTTTGGGAATGCCAAATGATGCAAATGTTATGGAAAATAATATGGAAGTTCCCCCCAAAATGAAAAATAGAACTTACAATATGGCTCAGCAATTGCACTTATAGGTATTCATCCCAAAGTATTGAAATTATAATTTCAAAGAGATTCTCGTGTTCCTTGCAGCCCTATTCACAATAACCAAAACATGGAAACAACCTAAGTGTCCAACAATGGATGAATGAATGAATGAAGAAAATGTTGTATCCACACACAATGGAACATTTTTTCTGTCTTAGAGAAGAAGGAAATCCTGCAGTATGTGACAACATGGATGAAATCTCGAGGACATCATGCTAGGAGAGTTAAGCCAGTCACAGAAGGACAAATACTGCAAGATGCCGCTTATATGAAGTATTTAATGCAGTCAAACTCATAGAAGCAAAGAGCAGAATGGTGGCTGCCAGATGCTGGGGGTAGGGACAAATGGAGCGTTGCTAATCTACGGGTATAAAGTTTTAGTTATACAAGAAGATTAACCTCTAGAAATCTGCTAGACAACACTCTAGCTATAGTTAGAATTATATTCTACACTTAAAATCTGTTAAAAAGGTAGATCTCATGTTTTGTTTGCTTACCACAATAATAAAAATAAAAATTTTTAAAAAGGAGCAAAATACTGACACATGCTAATATTACTTTCCTGTTCATGATATAACACATTACTGCAAATTCAGTGGCTTAAAACAACAGAAATTTACTATCTTACAGTTTACGGAGGTGAGAAATCTGAAATGGGTCTCACTGGGTTAAAATTCACACTACTGACATTCCTTTCTGAAGGCTCTTAGGGGAGAATCTGTTTTCTTGCCTCTTCCAGCATCTAGAGATGGCTCACATCCCTTGCCTTGTGATCCCTTTCCATATTCAAAGCCAGCCATGGCCAGTGAAATCTTTTTCACATCTCATCACTCTGACTCTTGTGATTAACCTTGAAGCCATTAGATAATCCAGGATAATCTCTTTGTTTTAAGGATAGTTGATCAGTAAACTTAATTCCACCTGCTACCTTAACTCTCCTTTTCCATATAATATAAAATACCCACAGGTTCTGGGGATTAGAATATGGACATCTTTGTGAGGCAATTATTCTGTCTACCACAATGCTACAACATGAATGGACCTGAAGAGTATCATGCTAAGTGAAAGAAACCATACACAGAAGACTAGTTATTGTACTATATCATTTATATGAAATATCTAGCAAAGGCAAATTTGTAGAGGCTAAAAGCAGACCACTGGTTTCCTAAGGATATGAGTATGAGATGAGATGAACCACAAATGGGTATGAGGAAACATTTTTAAGTTATGAAAATGTTCTAAAACTGTACAATTCTATTAATTTACCAAAACAACTTGTCTAGCAATTGTTATATTTTGTGGTTTGTAATTTATACCTCAATTGAGTTGTTAAAAAATAGAGGTACATGTCGTAGAGGGCAGAAGTTTGTTTTGAAGGAATAAATAATAGACCTTACCTATAAGATAGCCTATTTAAATAGGCCTTCCTTATAAGAAAGTTATTTGTTAGAGATGTGAAGAAAACAATGTAGATTAGGAGTCAAATATATCTCAAAGTATAGTTCCAATATGAAATATAAAATAAGGTTCATTGTTATTCATAAATCTATATATTTGGTCATTTATGAATGTTGAAAGGAAGATTTTCTTATTGAACCATAATGAAAGAATAATCTCTTGCCCTAGCTCTGAAAAGTAAATCATTTAACAAAGCAAGAAAGGTTGCTTGGGAATACATTTTGCCAAAGATTTCCACTTCTGGAAAATAACAATGACATTTAATCTTTGCATATTTATATTGAAATTTCTTTCAAGTATTTTAAGGAATCTGCTTCTGAAATTCTTCAATATGGAATAACAAGGAGTAGGCAAATGAGAAATTGTGGACATAGTCATCAGACTAAACAGATGAATATAACGTAAGGAAATGTCTTTATTCATACATAGTTTACTGTACTTAGTATCATGTACGACAAATCCCAATTTACTTTTCTGTAACCTAAATTAATTTTTAAAAGTCAACTTCTATGCTACATTTTCTCTCTCTTTTTTTTTTTTTTAGTTTATGTATGGGGGCATGTGCTGCTACCATCCTTTCAACAAAACACGAATCCCTAGAGAATTTCTTTAGCCCTCTGTAATTTACAACCATCCAAAGAACTCCAAAGTTGCAGTCCTCTATTCTAAGAGGATACTCCAGTCATGGCCACTGGCAGTTCCCCAAGCCAGCTAGGCTAGCACAGAGCAGAAGGCTAGCTCTCCAAGGACCTGAACACTCTCCTTAAGAACTGTGTGTGTTGGCTGCACAGTCATTATCTGGAGGGTTCAGACACAGCTCATGCAGTCCCCCTGAGATCTCACTCCCAGTCATTATTTACAGGACTCAAATACATCCCACAGGCAAGGCAGTCAATGCACCAGTAATTCAACAGCTAACAGAGGGAATCTGGCCATGATCTGTGGACAGTCACTATTTTAAATTTTCCTTCTTTTTTTCCATAACATTTAGGAATCTCTGTGACAAAATGCATACTCTTACTATATGTATAACATAAAACATATATATGTACAATATCTCAATATAGCAAGAAGGTAATATTTTGAAATTTCAACTGTATCATCAATGTGTGCTTACCAAGTCATGTCTTTGTTTTCTTACCGGAGAACATTTACCTTTGAAAGGGACATGTGGTAGCAATAGTTAATCATTTGGAGGAGTATATAAAGTGCAATAATGAATTTATCCGTACTTATTTCAAACTGGCTCAGTTTCAAATTGAACTAGAAATAAACAACAGAAAGATTTCTTTTGGTCTCTTTCTCTGTTTTATTTTAAACTAGTTAGGGAAATGGGTTTTATATTTTAATAAACACAGCTAGCATTTTCTACTTTTTATAGAAACCCATAAGATTGAGGAACTCATTTGTTCTTACACTATTAAAATACAAAAATAAATAAAATTATTCAAACTCATAGCTAATTTCAAAATGATTGCAAACTGAATGCCAAAATAAGGGGATAACTCTTCACATAAAAAGGCTAATCATGGTTAATTGTTTTCTTATTCCTTTTGATGATAATAGCCATTATAAACTCATTTGAAGTATGTAGATGTAATACGCAATTACCATAAGACTCAGCATTCCAAAACTCAAACCAGAAGACTAAGACAGCATTGAGCACTGTTTATTGGTGAGGCTGCCAACTGGTTTCATTTTCAAAGAAAAAATAAGTGTGTAGCTGTAGTCCAATCTTTTTTACATGCATGTATTTTCTCTTTATGTGTGCTGATATAATGACTATATCTAAATCAACCTGATTACTGTTGCACAAAGCAGTAGGTGGCTGTCACTATTGTCTGGAAATTTCTGAAAAGTGGTACTCAATTCACAAAGTATTATTATAAAATGTACACAGTCTTCTCAAGCTCAAGCTCAGGAGACTTGTACATCAGACTTCTAGTAGGAATATGTGCTTGGCTCTTTATACAAGAAGTTGAGAATTCTTCTGTATAAGATATAAAATGAAGTTATAGAGTTAACTTTTGACCTTCATCTAGGTTGGTCCCAAAAATAGAGCTCGTCTTAACACATTTGATCTATAGATTTTGTAGCCTTTAAAATTATATTGGAAAGTGATTATAGAATTCTGTGAAAGGGAGTGTCAACTCTCCTGCAGAACAGTCATCTTCTCATTAAGGCTTTTCTTAGAAATAACAAGATAGGTCTATGCCACTGTTGTGTTATGTTTGAAGGACATGATATTCAAACCTACTCCCTCTCTCCTTTGTCACTCTTTCTAGGCAGCCTGGACTCCTTGGCCAGTCATTTCAGTGATCCTCTTAGCACACAAAATTTTTTATACAGAAAATGTGCTCTAGTCTCCCTTTTAACCCCATAGTTTCCATTGACCTAATTTCCTCCGAAACTTCTCTTTTCTCATTCACCACCAAACTTCTTGAAATGGTGATCTTCAACTATCCCCTCAATGAAAATTAATCCCAGTCTCTTCCCACTTTAACATGTATTTCAGTCGTCTCCTGGAAAACACTATCTCAAGTTGTACAAACCCAGGTTTGTATAACAAAGGCTCTCATTTGTAGATTTATTCTGCTAGTTTTAGATCTGATATTTGTTGGTTCACAACCTTGGGAGTTCTCTGGATGAAATTGGAAACTGGCCCCAGGGAGAGACTGAAGAAAGAGACAGAGCACTCCAAATTGGTAGGTGGCAGGTTTAATAAGCAAGGGGACTTATGTACTAAGCTTGTCTTGGGTGATCTCAAGACAAGCAGATCTCTCTACCTGCACACCAGAATCTTAAAAGTTTATACAGAGACCTTAATGGGATTCAGTTATGTATTCAGTCCAGAGTGCCTCAACAACACATTACTCACTCAAGGCTGTGTCCTTGAAAGATATCTTAATGTGGGAAGGGTAGACAAAACACGCATTCCAAGGACAGGGCAGGGGGTGAGGAGCCTCTGGTTATCCTTGCAGGTCAACTGGTGGTTACATTCCCTCAACCACCTCCTCCAACGATACTCTTTTTACTTTGCAAACACAGACCATAGTCATTGTAGCAACAAGCATCTGTCCTCAAGAATAGTGCAACTTCAGATAGTTGTGGCTTTTGTGGCATCATCAATAAACGGAAAGAGAAATTTTATGTTTACCATGTTAGTCTGTACACTATGTGCCCTAGCTTGATCAAGGAAATAAAGCTATGGAGGACTGTATGGCTTTCTAAATTTCACTGAGGTCAAATAATGTATGACATAGTCCACAGCCTCCCCTTGTTGACAAACCAAGCTTTTGCTGGTTGTATTCCTTTAAGGATGGCTCCCAATTCATCCTATAACATATGTTTATTCAAATTATGCCTTCATACCAGCTCAACAGTTCTACAATATTTTGAGTCTGATAGAGGTTTACCTATGACAGGGATCATTAAACATTTTCTGTAAAGGGTTAGATAGTAAATATTTTAGACTTTGTGGGTCATATGGTCACAGTAGCAACTTAACTCTGCCACTGTAACAAGGGAGTAGCTGTAGACAATATGTAAATGGATGGAATGGCTGTATTTTAATAAATACAATGGGTGTTGGGTCAGATTTGATCAGTGGGCTATAGTTTACAGACCTCTGGCCCAAGAGAAGCTACTGTAATGATACTTTAACTCCGAAATTTCTGCCTCATCTGAGCGTTACAATTAATTAAATTTCCTGTGATGATTGTCAGTTTATTTCTTTGACTTTTTTTCTAATAAGTCAAGATGGCTTATTTATGTATTTACTTCAAATAGGTATTGTTCATTTAGCCATTAAGCCTCATTTTATTTTTAAAGTTTATATAACAAATTAATATTATAAATCAATCATCAACAAGAACTTCTCTGATCCAAAATCCTTATACTGTTAAGTATCATTAGGCCACCCTCCACCTCTTCTTTGACTTAAATATGAGGACTTTTTAATAGAAGTCTCAGTTAAAAAGTCAAAAAATAAGCTTTTTATCTTAAACAGTTTGAAACGTGTATTTTGCTAGGTTTCAGTATGAAAGTGTCTAGAGCCCTAATGGAAGGTAGGGCCAAAGGTCAGCAGAGCAGTCTGGTTAAAGAAATAGGGTAAATGGTTTGTATGCTAAAACGAGTAGGAAGGGACAGGGCAGGTATATATCCCAGGTAGGCACTGATAATGAACTTTGTCTTTCCTATCATTTTCTCTAGAATTGTAATCAGCAGTATAAGGTGAATTCATCAAAAAAAAAAAAATCAAATGAAAGTCACATGGCAAAGAAGGGTCAAAACAATTGTTCATCTAAGAAGTTTCCCTGCCTTTAAATAACACAACTCTAGGGTAGACATAGAGAAGATCATAGGAAAACTTTCATGCTTATAAGCATAATTTGCAAAATTTGCTTCACCTAAACCCCAAGGAAACCACTGAAGGTTCACAGGTAAGAAATGAGACCCATGGGAGACCATTAACAGCTTAACACTTACAGTTTATATGGTCAAATTCATTCCATTTATAAGAATAATAAAGTAGAAGTGCTGTATTTTGATAATGACTTAATAATACTGAAAATGTAAAACTGTGAATTGTATAGTACAGCAAGTTAAGAATGAAATGAAAATATTCAGTAGAGGGTGTGGTTATTTAGGTCATGTTCTTTTTTGGATCAAAGATGACGATTCTCACATGACTTACCAACAGCTTTTCTAAACTCATAAATAATCAAAACAGGCAATTAGAATTGGTAAGATTATCACACTTGAAAATGATTTTAAAAATTCACATTAGTTTTATAGTAGAAGTAGAAACATGTTCATGAGATAGTCTGATGAAATGATCAGCAAATTTCAAGGCATATTTGGACTTCTTTGGGTGTAAGTAAATTGGTAGAAGGTGTAAAGCCTTACTTCTAATAAAATTGGGAAGAAAATTTCCAGCTATGAAAAAAATGACAAATACAAATATCACATCGATAAAGTTACAATATGGTAAAGTATATTAGTTTTGTTACAAGTGGCAGAAATCCTATTTTAAAGGCAAAAAGAAGCATTTCTATATTCAGGGAATCCAATAAAGTATAAACAACAACAACATCAAACTTTTTGTGGAATAAAAAGAAATGCAACTGGACTTCAGGGTAAATTGGAAAGGAGGGTCCTCAAAACTGCCAGGTCATTGTCTTTCTGTGATGGCTGCATTGTTTCAACACATGTATGTTTTCTCTATATTGAAGGGTTAATGTAGAATTTTCCACAGTCTACCCAACATTTATTCTTTTTTTTCCTTGTTAACAATCCTGGTTTGATGAAGTATATGTTCTCTTTTGCATGGCCATGAACATCAGGAGAAACTGCTCTATTCTCAGCCTTAGAAAATTAATCCTGATTGGCCTTAAGCCAACTATGTTGGTATTAATTCCCTTGACAGTGATTAGTTTAGGCATGGGATTAGTATATAATTCTAGACAATGTGATAAAAATTGGCTGGGTGGTTCTAAAAAGTTTTCCTTGTCTTTAAAATTAAACACAATGGAGGAAATGATTTCTTTCTGTTTCTGAATAGCATAGTTTCTGAGTAAGATGCACTGAACTGGTACAACCATTTTATGGCAAGCCCAAAGCTGCAGGCAACCTCAAGGGTAATAGAATGGAAACAATTGTGAAAAGATCATTGAGTTGCTGCGTTAATATACCTTAGAGCTGCACTATGTTACAATGGTGAATTTTATTGTTATTTAAATCCTTTGAGTTTAGTTTTCTATTATTATCAGCTGAAAACTTCCTAAATAATATTGGGAAAAACACTGCCACTGATAGATGTTGATATAATTTTTGTTAGTGGAGAAACACTAAATGACAGAATATTTAGTGTCAAGTTCAAAAGTCCTGGGGTAGGACTCCAGCTAATCTAGATGAAAAATCCTGGGCCAATCCTTTGTGGTTTTCTTGAGTAGAATCAAGTGAGAACACAGTATTCTTTAGGGGAACCAAATATGTGGAGCTGGGAGAAAAGCACTTCCAAGAAGAGAGACAATATTTCTAGATGAAGAGAAGGAAAAATTTCTACTCTACAAGGTGAAAGCAGTAATGTGTGTTTAATAGAAAGGCAATGCGTTCAGAAAGCAAGACTATTATACAGTAAAAGTGAGAGGCATAAGTGTTAGGTGTAAGTGTTAACTTGTAAACACAATGGATTAAATTAATGGATTTTGGACAAAACTGTAGAGAGTGTATAGACTTCATGGAGAATGAGAATTAACTAGTAAACAACCACACAAATAAGGGGAGGAAAGCCCATATTAGTTATTTTATGGATGAAGTTTGACAGTTTCTTTCAAGTTGGACTACTCATTACCCAGGTAATTAAACTTCCACATTACACTAATGATATTATTTTTTAAGCACAAATTAAATAAACAATAGTTAGAGGAGGAACTACAGGATTCTCAACAGTCCCTCTTTGGGAAAGAGCTGAAGTTTTCAAGGGCTGTGTACCTCAGAGAAAGGATCATGTTATGAAGGTAAATAATTTGAACTTACTATAAAGGGTGATCCTGTGTTTAGGAGAGAGCTTCTGAGTCTGCTGAGCTGCTCCTTCTCTTCTGGTCTCTGTGAAGACAATTGTGTATTGAATTATGACCCTCATAAAAGACATGTTGAAGTTCTAACCCAGTAACTCAGAATATGACCTTATTTGGAAATAGGATATTTAAAATAAGTTAAATGAGGTCATTAGGGTGGGCCCTAATTCAATATGAATGGTGTTCTTATAAAAAGGGGAAATATGGACACAGAAACAGACAAGCATACAAGGGAGAATGCCATGTGAATATGAAGATGGAAATTGGCATAAAGCATCTAAAGCCAAGGAACATCAAAGATGGTCAGCAAACCACGATGAGCTACAAGAGAGGCATGGAACAGATTCTCCCTCACAGTCATCAGAAGAAACCGACACTGCCAACACCTGGATTTTGAATTTCTAGCCTCTAGAACTGTGAGTAAATAAAGTTCTGTTATTTCAGCCACCCGATTTGTGGTACTTCGTTACTGAAGCCCTGGAAATCTAATACATGTATTTCCATATGAGTGTTATCTTGCCAGTTCTATTCATTAACATCACTGCCTGGAAGGATCTGTGGATTGGGAAAAGGCTGATGCTCACTCTGCCTGTACTATTATGGCTTTGATTGGAGACTGCTCTGCCTGTCCTTTACCTCATGGGTATAACAGGAAGTCAACGTACTTTTGATTTTAATTTTAGTTCTTACTAGCTCTTTGACACTGAGTAAATTCTTTAAAATTCTGGATATTGGTTTTCCTAGTTATAAATTATAAACTAGAAGGATAAAAAGATTCTTAACGTAGTGGGCATGTCATGTCAATCTGGGTCACTTTTTAAAAGAACACATGACTTGGGCCTCTGCTCTCATGAATGCAAGTCAATAGTTGGAAACTAGATAGTCATATTTTAAAAGGATCTAGAGTTAAATCTAATGGCAACCCTTCAATGATGACCAGGGAATTCAATATCAAAAACTGCTATGAGCTTTGATTTCATTCATTCTATAATTATGGTACTGTGGCTACTATGTCATGAGTAATACACGCAGTAGTAAGAGCCAAAATAGCTCAAAATTATCACTGCTTGGGAATTCCCTGGTGCTCCAGTGGTTAGGACCCTGTGCTTTAACTGCTAAGAGCCTGGGTTCAATCCCTGGTCAGGGAACTAAGATCCCACAAGCTGCATGGTGCGGCCAAAAAAAAAAAAATCACTGCGCTTATCTACAATAAATATTTAAATAAATGGGAATTGTAAGCAGCCCTCTACAGAGGAGCATAGATTTGGTATAATGACCGAGAAAGCTATATTTTCAGTTTGTAGCAGTAGCTAAAATTCATAATTCTTCTATTTCATAATATTTTTCTTTCCTAATCTACTAGAAAGAAGATGTTTGTTATTCTGTGACAGTGACCATTTAATGTGGCATTGGTATTTTCTTCTAATTACCCAAATTTCTTTTGTACAGTTATATATTAAAAGCAGCAAGTTTGGACCTCCATGGTGGCACAAAAGTTAAGAATCCACCTGCCAATGCAGAGAACATGGGTTCAAGCCCTGGTCTGGGAAGATCCCACATGTTGTGGAGCAACTAAGCCCGTGTGCCACAACTACTGAAGCCCACGCTCCTAGAGCCTGTGTTCTGCAACAAGGGAAGCCACCGCAATGAGAGGCCCGCGCACCACAATGAAGAGTAGCCCCCACTTGCTGCAACTAGAGAAAGTCTGCGCACAGCAACAAAGACCCAGTGCAGCCAAAAATAAAAATAAATAAAATATAAATAAAAATTTTAAAAAAGCAGCAAGTTTACAAAACTCTTAGCTTGACAAATATCTTATAAATTCTTTCTTTAAATGCTAAGGGCTACAAAATATAATTTAGTACCTATGAGCTTCTAGGAGCTATTTACCACTTTAACAATTAACAAGCCATACATTAACATTTAAAAAGTCATAAAAATTTACATCTATAAGTGATTTTACTTAATAGGTTAGCAATATGCATTCTGAGCAATAGAAGGGGAACAGCACTAATAAAATGTATACTGAACTCAGTAAAAGTAATTTATGCAACTAGTGCTCAACTGATGACAAAGGCAAGTTATAGGTTGGTTATACATCATGGTTTCATCTGTCCCTAAAAAATGATTCTTGCCACACTGCCCCCTGTAATTAGGAGTGACACTCTGCTTGGAGGCAAAGGCATGCACAGAGTGGCCTTTCAAAATTCCTTTGAGAGGACCGTGATAAATTTCAAAGCAACATCTAGTAAATGGTAGAGTAAGACACAGATCTGAGAGTTGAAACCATTTCAGATTGAAGTAATCAGGGCATAGTCCTTTCTTAAAAAAAAATACTTTGCATATCTTCTCAAAATATAAGATGAGCAAATCAACAATTATTTAGTGACAACAGTACATAGAGAAAAACAAAATCCTTGAATAAATAACTTAGTGAGAATAAAAGAAATCAGTCCTGCACAATTTACATCTCTCTTGCCTCTTTGAAATTAGATGTACCCTGGTACCCTGGTAAGTCATGGAAAAGCAGAACAATATTTAACTGAAAATTTCTAGTAAACAAATTCCACTTCCAGTGTGTGAGACTTTTGAGTCATTTTTTGTGGGAACTGATTAGCAAAATAAAAAATAGAATCTGAAATGGGAAATGGAAATAGAGCAGATGGCAATAAATCAGTGTAGATTTTAATAATAAAAGTTTAGGAAAGAAGACAAAAGATAAGAGAAAAATACTCTCAAGTTTTACTGTGCTGTCTCGTGCTGAAAGAAAGAGAACTAGGAAGACAAATAAACAACGGAGTCATCTCACAATCAAAAAGGCATTAAATCCTGAGTGAAGAACCAGAATCAGGGGAAAAAGCTTTTTACAATGTTTATTATCTACAGTAAGATACATTTCTAAGTGTCTCCTTGATATAGTAGTGGATTGAGTATCAGACATAAACTATTGAGGTTTGGTGAATTAAAAAAAAACCTAATAAAATAATTATTGTTAATTTAAGATGTAAAAATTGCCCTAATATTGTCTTTATTTGTTGATGTATTATTTTATTTTAGCATAGACAACACACATTGTTAATGGCCTTTATATGTTTACTCTCAACTTGAGTCCCCACAGTTTTTTCTTCCTATAGAAATATTTCATCAACTAAATAGAAATAGTTCTCTTGTATTATCTGATGATGATAAAAGTAATCAATGTTTTGTGTAAAACACTCAGAAATAAACTGTAACACTCATATATTGCTGATGGGAATGCAAAATGGAACAGCTACTCTTAAAAGAGTTTTGAAGTTTTTTATTTAAAGTTAAATATACACATACCATATGATCCAGACATTCTGCTCCTAGGTATTTACACAAGAGAAATGAAATACTCTCCTACAAAATAATCTGTAAATGACTGTGTATAGCAGCTGTATTTATAATAACCTCAAACTGGAAACAACCCAATGTCCATCCACTATTGAAAGAATAAACAAGTTGTGCTACAGCCATACAATGAAATATTATTCAGCAATAAAAGGCAATAAACTAATTAACCATATGAAAATATAACTAAATCTCAAAAACATTGTGCTAAGTGAAAGCAAATGAATGTAAAAGGCTACATTTGCTATGATTCCATTTCTGTGACATTCAGGAAAAGACAATATGTAAGTGGGATCATATTCTATATTCTACTTTGTAATTTTTTAAATTAAAATTATATTATATATATATATATAAAATTATATAGTGCACATCTATAATAATAAAACCAAAAGCACTTTGATGGCGTAGTATTTTATCGGTGTATCATAATTTATTTATTTAAATAATCTATTAACATATTCAATTTGATTGTAAGTTTTCTGACCATGAATGAATATTCTCATAAATACACTATCTATATGAACCATATACAATTGTCTGATAATTTTCTTAGTACAAATTCCTACACATTAACTTTCAGATTATAGATCTAGACACATTTAAATGTTTGATAGAATATGCCAAATTGTTCTTTACAAAAATTGTACAAAATACACTTCCACCAACAATATCTGAAGCTACTAATTTCTATTCCTCCCTCAGAGCACATTGGTTATTATCATTCAGAACATCTTTTAAAAGAGTAAGTTCTGCAACCAATAATTCTACATTTATGAACAAAATCTATTTGTGGAAAAGCCCTTAACATAATGTCTAAGGAGCTCACTATTTAATAAAAAGTAACACTATTCATTTTACATCTGGAATCCAATGTTTAATATTTTTTAAAAAAGGTTTTCCTATGCTTTTTATGGATAGATTTAAATATTTAAATTTTTGAAAATCTTTCCTTCATGTTCTGAGCCAGTTATTCTTCAGATTCACTTTCTAGCTCCTTGGTATTGACCTCCATGAAGTTCCTCATTTGGGCTCCCTTCCTCTCTGGTTTCTAGATGGGATTGAATAATAGTAGACCCAATTGTCCTAAGAGCAGAAGAGGGAGGTCAGGGTAATTGTTCCCTCAATGCTTTTACTGCCAGCTCCTCGTTTGAACACTAGATACTTTCCCCAACCATCAGCACTGCTTCTTTAGGGTGGCTTCTCTCCCAGGGCTATAGCTTTTGCTGGATTCTGGCCACACCATCCTCTTCAGGCATAGCGGTGTTAACAAATATTAATCATAGTTAGTTTCTGGGGCTTTGCCATTCTTCTTGGGTCTCTTAACCCTGTCCACATGTCTATGAAAAGTCTTCTTATTAAAATTATCTTCATTTACTGATTTGGTTGTTTTATGTTTTCTGCTGGGACTCTAAGTGATACAGGGATAAAACACAGGGTGATAAGATATCCAGCACTTAAATAATTAATTCTATGCTAGGCCATAAACACACAGGAGAGTGCTTAGTCAAAGAACTTAGATCAACAGGATATTTTTTTTTCCCACAGCTACAGTCCTTGGAATTATTTATGCAATGGTAAGCATACAAACAGAATGGGAAAAATTAGATAGGAACTAAATCTAATAGAATTACACAAAATTGGATACAATGAAGATTAGGGAAGAATAAAGAAAAATTATGTAGTGTGATTATATTGTGATAAAAATTCTTAATAAAGCGTGCTCTCTTCGTAAAGTTACCAGATTTAGCAAATAAAAATACAGGATGCCCAGTTGTATTTAAATTTCGGATAAGCAATGAATTATTTTTAGTATGTTTATCTGAAAACCAAATTTAACTGAGCATTATATATTTCGTCTGGCAACCCTATCCTTGCATACAATTCATTAACACAGTCTATCATTTGACAGAATCTCTTGTGATTTATCTACTGCATAATCAGCAACCTGTGAATGACCAAGTGACAGATGAAATCAAGTAGATCAAGAACTAGTGTCTAGGAGGCAAGTATCCAGATGAAACAGTGGGACAGAGTAAGTCCCCTAAGCAAAATATTACAATCAGTGTTATCTATTGTTTGATGGAGAGAGAGAGAGAGAGAGATTGTGCATATAAGGGCCACTAATATGAATTCTGATGAGAAGTGCAGTGAGGGTTTTTTTGTTTTGTTTTGAGTTTTTTTGGTACAAACTTTAATGAACAAGGAAAAAAAAAAAGTTTGATAGTTAAGTACCTGACCTGACATCTGTGTCAGGCAAACCAGGCCATGAAAACTATGTCTGAGACTATAAATATGAAATAAAAAATCTAGACATCAAGAATATGGGCACAGGGCCTCCCTGTTGACGCAGTGGTTGAGAGTCCGCCTGCTGATGCAGGGGACACGGGTTCTCACAACAGTGAGAGGCCTGCGTACCGCAAAAAAAAAAAAAAAAAAAAAAGAATATGGGCACAAAAAGAAGTATTTGTAAATATGTAAGAAACAAGCAAAAATGTGCAATGAAAGGAATATTTCCCTGAGAGTAAGGACAGCTGATTTTTTTCCCAGCCTGGCCTTGATGAAGCCTTGGTCATTCCAGGATCCATTATTTCAGCTACAAAAGGAATATTTAGTTATATATTTAGTTACATAAATATTATATAAAACTATATACATATTGCAGCCCTAAAAACCTGTGCTTTATAATCCAAGATTTTAATTGGAGCCCAAGAGAACAATGGGAAAAGTTTATCCATACAATAAAACCATGCTATTGTGTCAGAATCAAGTATAAGAGAGCAGGTTCCAAAAATACTAAATCAGATAGACATCAGATGTTGATTACTGGAATAGAGCTCTTGGATGTCCGCTTTCTGCTTCTTTTCTGAGGGCTCTTCACAGTGTGGGCAGACAACCAAGGGAAGGTTGTGCTTCCCTGTGGAACAAGACAGACTTCTAAAACTGCCCCAGGTTGGTAATTATCTGGTTTATATCTTATCACAAGTAGAGAGATAAGCCAGACGAAGGAATTTTATTAATTTAACCATATGGAAGAGAAAAATCAGAAACACTAACATATAATTTAGTTGTTAAAATATTAAAAAAACTCTTATGATGAAAAATTCTGGAGAAGGCTAGAAGCATTGTCTGATTAGAAGAAAATGAAAAAGAAGATGTCTCCATTCTCTGTGCCCTTGTTCCTCATATGCCATTATGCTTTGAATGAGACTTGAAAAAGGGTAAAAAGGAGGCTTGAATTATACCAGAAATAGCTGGGAAATGTGGGTAAAGAAAATATGAGCAAATGTCCCAGTATATTGCAAGAACAGTTCCAATACGATGAAAGTGAAATAAAGCCATCACAAAATGAACCCCATTTTCTTTACACAAATAAACAAAGGAATTATTTGACTTATTCCATTTTTAAAAAAGGGTGAAAGGTAAGTGGAGATGCAGAATGTGGCAATGACAAAAAGGAAGATGGAACTGTAACAGCATGTTGAATGGAACCTTCTATTAAGGGGCCAAGAAAAAAATACATACTATATTCCAAAGTGACATGTCATACTGTGATGCAAAATTTTAAAGAAATTATTTCTAAACTGTTAAACCTTCTACCAAAACCAATAATGCAAAAGGATCAGGAGTAGGAAATAGGGTCAGGGAAGGATTTTTAAATGAATTTTTGGGAAGGAGGTTTCTATGAATCTCATCTTCCTCAAGAATGAAGAGTGGGGAATCCTGACTTTTATCAATAGCTCAAGAAAGCAAATTCTTAAACAAACAAACAAACAAACGACTCTGAGACCTTAATATGTCTCCTGTAGAGTTTGGGGTAGCCAGTGGATAGGTATTTGTTTTATATCAAAATCTAAAAGATAAGAGATTGAATGAAAAAATTTGTGGCTGCCGAGAAAAGGACTACATTTTTGAAAGTATCGAACTTTAAAAATAGTAAGTTGATAGACCGTACAGGTGGTTTCCACAGTCCAGATTTCAGTTACAACCAGAGAGATAAATTATGGGTTTATCTTACATCCTATCAAAGAAGGACGATTTAAAATAGGTTAATTAAAAGATGACAGAGGGGCTTCCCTGGTGGCGCAGTGGTTGAGAGTCCGCCTGCCGATGCAGGGGACACGGGTTTGTGCCCTGGTCCGGGAGGATCCCACACGCCGCGGAGTGGCTGGGCCCGTGAGCCATGGCCGCTGAGCCTGCGCATCCGGAGCCTGTGCTACCGCAAAAAAAAAAAAAAAGATGACAGAAAAATCCTGGAGCTATTGCTAGAGGTCCAAGGACTACATAAAGAGGTATAAACAATAAATCAAAAGAGAAAGCATCGCCGTCATCAATAGAACCAAGGGTAAGAGATCCCATGAAATACAGGTTGGAGTCTGTGAAGAAAACTTATAACAACCCACAAAAGTGGGATTAAGCTTTAAATAGCTGATACATACAGAAAAAGGATAAAGTAGCTCATGACAGTATCAGAAAAGTAAAAACTTTCATATGGCTATTTCTTCCTTTACCTCTTTGTCCTACAAGTATGAAAAGAAATTTCATTCTAAATGTAGAAAGATAAAGAAGGGTCAATATCTCTGAAGAAAGAGGAGATAGATAACTGAACCCCACTTCTAGACTCTAGACTCCCCATGTACAGCAAGAATAAACATGGGAGAGGAGTAGTACATCTTCAATATAAAATCAAATTCAAATTTTGAAGTAACAGAGTTTCCCATTTATTGCTGAATTGAGACTGTTTGGAAACTTCAAATACGATTTTATTTTTAAATCTTAGAGTGGCCATAAATGTCATGGAGCCCACCCAAGTTTTCATCCTGGCTGTTCAGAGTACATTTCAAAGAGCAATGGGATAAACAAAATAGAGTTGCTTTATATTGCTACATCTCATAAGTCATCTTAATCAAAGTACTAGTTACAATAGCTTTAAAATAAAATTACTTCTGAATAAGAAATCAAATAAGTATTTTTATAGTATGTTTGTTTCAGTTTGGATCTTGGTATCTCTCGAGATAACACACTCAAGGGTTAATTGAAAAAAGTTTAATGGAGAGATTATTTAGACTTCTGGTTTCTGGTTCTACATATAAGGAGTTTGGAAGTGTGCACTCTGTCCTAAAAAAAAAAGCAAAAAGTTGTTCACTAAAAAATTAACAACTCTTCTTGGATTCATAAGAGAGGAGAGGACACAGGACAAACCACAGTTTCCGATGTTGGAGAGGCAGACAGGCAAATACAGGGAAGGGTGCTTTCCCTGAGCAGAGATCACAGGCAGAAACTGCTGTGGGTTGTGCTGGGTTAGGAAGACCTGCACTGTAATTGATAAATTGCTGGAGGCTCAGTGTACACAAGTCTGGGAGTTAAAAACTCCAGGGCTACCCAGTCATGGGGGACCCTGTAATGTTGTGAGATTTACCTCCAGGAGCTCAACCAAGTGACCATAATAAATAAAGGAGAAAAATCCCCTTAAGCTTGTGTCAGAGAAAGTGAAAAAGGAACCATTTTGAAATATGCCATAGCACTCTGTTTTTCTTAGTAAGGCTTGCCCTCAAGGGAAACTAGTTAAACAGAGGCTAATATACTGGGGGTATTACTAGAGCCTAACTAACCAGGGGAAGAGAAATACCCAGCTCCAGCTTGCTCTATCCTTCCATGTGGGAGAAGGGAAATAGCCAATTCCAGCCCACTCTAGCCATCTTATCCATCCTAAGTGGGGAGAAAAAAAATGAATAACGTATGTGAAGTTCACAGTCCAGAGGTACAGGCTCACTAAAAGACTGACCTAAATCATAGGACTGTTGAATGCTTCCCCTCCCTCTACAACTCACCAGCACATTACATAAAATGTGTAATAATATATGTGTATATAATATAGATCTATTTACAGCAGTTGTTTTTACTGAGTCTATTAGGTCCAGCTATCAAGAAAAATATTGAAAGGCAAAAAACAAAATGTGAAGATACAGAGCAAGTATCAAAACCAGACATAATAGGGATGTTGGAATTATCAGACCATGAATTTTTAAAAACTATCATTATTATGCTAAAGGGCTCTAACGGATAAAGTAGATGGCATACAAGAATAGATGGGCAGTGTAAGTGGAAATTCTGAGAAAGAACCAAAAACAAATTTTAGAGGTAAAAAGCACTGTAACAAAAACGAAGAATGCCCTTGACGGGCTTACTACTAGACAGGGCAAGGCTAAGGAGAGAATCTCTGAGCTAGATGATACATCAATAGAATCCTTAATAACCAAAAGGCAAAGAGAACAAAAACAAACGAACAGAATATCAAAAGACTCTGGGATAATGACAAAAGGTGGAACATAAGTGGAATGGGAATACCAGTAGTAGAAGAATAAGAGAAAGGAACAGACGAAATATTTGAAATAAAAATGACTGATAATTTTCGCAAATTGATGTTAACGTAAATTCATTTTAATTAATTATTAATGTAAATTAATGTTAATTCCTCCAAATTAAACATATATCCAGGAAGTTCAATGAATACTAAGCAGAATAAATGCCCCAAATTTTTCACCTAGGTATATTATCTTCAAACTATAGAAAATCAGAAAAAGAAAAAATCCTGAAAGAAACCAGGGACTGGGGTGGGGAGAATCTTACCTGTAGAAGAACAAAAATAAGAATTATACCTGACGTCTCCTCAGAAACCAAGATATATTTGATTACTGGAAGAAAGAAACACCAACATAAAATATATACCCAGTGAGATTATCTTTCAAAAGTGAAGGGGAAACTTCTTTCTTCCCTCTTCCCTTTTCCAAGTGGCCCCAGCATCCTGCCACCCCCACCTCCTTTAGTAGCACTTCTGAACGCTTGAGGGAGGAAGACTTCAGGAATCTGTCCAGGGAGAGCCGTGTGGCTGACAGGGTCTTGGTGCTCCAGCCGGGTGTCAGAACTGTGCCTCTGAGGTGGGAGAGCAGAGTTCAGGACATTGGTCCACCACAGATCTCCAAGCTCCACATAATATCAAACAGCTAAAGCTCTCCCAGAGATCTCTGTCTCAACGTTAAGACCCAGCTCCACTCAACGACCAGCAAGCTACAGTGCTGGACACCCTATGCCAAACAACAAGCAAGATAGGAACACAACCCCACCCATTAGCAGAGGGGCTGCCTAAAATCATAATAAGTCCACAGACACCCCAAAACACACCACCAGATGTGGATCTGCCCACCAGAAAGACAAGATCCAGCCTCATCCACCAGAACACAGTCACTAGTCCCCTCCACCAGGAAGCCTACACAACCCACTGAACCAACCTTAGTCACTGGGGGCAGACACCAAAAACAATGGGAACTACAAACCTGCAGCCTGCGAAAAGGAGACCCCAAACACAGTAAGATAAGCAAAATGAGAAGACAGAAAAACACACAGCAGATGAAGGAGCAAGGTGAAAACCCACCAGAGCAAACAAATGAAGAGGAAACAGGCAGTCTACCTGAAAAAGAATTCAGAGTAATGATAGTAAAGATGATCCAAAATCTTGGAAATAGGATGGAGAAAATACAAGAAACATTTAACAAGGACCTAGAAGAACTAAAGAGCAAACAAACAATGATGAACAACACAATAAATGAAATTAAAAATTCTCTAAAGGAATCAATAGCAGAATAACTGAGGCAGAAAAACGGATAAGTGACCTGGAAGATAAAATAGTGGAAACAACTACTGCAAAGCAGAATAAAGACAAAGAATGAAAAGAATTGAGGACAGTCTCAGAGACCTCTGGGACAACATTAAAAACACCAACATTCGAATTATAAGGGTCCCAGAAAAGAAGAGAAAAAGAAAGGGACTGAGAAAATATTTCAAGAGATTATAGTTGAAAAATTCCCTAATATGGTAAAGGAAATAGTCAATCAAGTCCAGGAAGTGCAGAGAGTCCCATGCAGGATAAATCCAAGGAGAAACACACCAAGACACATATGAACCAAACTATCAAAATTAAATACAAAGCAAAAATATTAAAAGCAGCAAGGGAAAAGCAACAAATAACATACAAGGGAATCACCATAAGGTTAACAGCTGATCTTTCAGCAAAACACTGCAAGCCAGAAGGGAATGGCAGGACATACTTAAAGCGATGAAAGGGAAAAAAACTACAACCAAGATTACTCTACCCAGCAAGGATCTCATTCAGATTTGATGTAGAAATTAAAAACTTTACAGAGAAGCAAAAGCTAAGAGAATTCAGCACCACCGAACCAGCTTTACAACAAATGCTAAAGGAACTTCTCTAGGCAGGAAACACAAGAGAAAGAAAAGACAGACAATAACAAACCCAGTACAATTAAGAAAATGGTAATAAGAACATACATATCGATAATTAACTTAAATGTAAATGGATTAAATGTGCCAACCAAAAGAAACAGACTGGCTGAACGGATACAAAAACAAGACCCGTATATATGCTGTCTACCAGAGACCCACTTCAGACCTAGGGACACATACAGACTGAAAGTGAGGGGATGGAAAAAGATATTCCATGCAAATGGAAATCAAAAGAAAGCTGGAGTAGCAATTCTCATATCAGACAAAATAGACTTTAAAATAAAGACTACTACAAGAGACAAAGAAGGACACTACATAATGATCAAGGGATCAATACAATAAAAAGATATAACAATTGTAAATATTTATGCCCCCAACATAGGAGCACCTCAATACATAAGGCTAATGCTAACAGCCATAAAAGGGGAAATTGACAGTAACACAATCATAGTAGGGGACTTTAACACCCTAATTTCATCAATGGACAGAGCATCCAAAACGAAAATAAATAAGGAAACACAAGCTTTAAATGCTACACTGAACAAGATGGACTTAACTGATATTTATAGGATGTTCCATCCAAAAGCAACAGAATACACTTTCTTCTCAAGTGCTCATAGAAGATTCTTCAAGATAGATCATATCTTGGGTCACAAATCAAGCCTTGGTAAATTTAAGAAAATCAAAATCGTACCAAGTATCTTTTCTGACCACAACGCTTTGAGACTAGATATCAATTACAGGAAAAAATCTGTAAAAAATACAAACACATGGAGGCTAAACAATACGACACTAAATAACCAAGAGATCACTGAAGCGGTCAAAGAGGAAATCAAAAAATACCTAGAAACAAATGACAGTGAAAACATGATGACCCAAAACCTATGGGATGCAGCAAAAGCAGTTCTAAGAGGGAAGCTTAGAGAAATACAATCCTACCTCAAGAAACAAGAAACATCTCGAATAAACAACTTTACCTTACACCTAAAGCAATTAGAGAAAGAAGAACAAAAAAACCCCAAAGTTAGCAGAACGAAAAGAAATCATAAAGATCAGATCAGAAATAAATGAAAAAGAAATGAAGGAAACAATAGCAAAGATCAATAAAATTAAAAGCTGGTTCTTTGAGAAGATAAACATAATTGATAAACCATTAGCCAGACTCATCAAGAAAAAAGGGAGAAGACTCAAATCAATAGAATTAGAAATGAAAAAGGAGAAGTAACAACTGACGCTGCAGAAATACAAAAGATCATGAGAGATTACTACAAGCAACTCTATGCCAATAAAATGGACAACCTGGAAGAAATGGACAAATTCTTAGAAAAGCACAACCTTCTGAGACTGAACCAGGAAGAAATAGAAAATATAAACAGACCAATCACAAGCACTGAAACTGAAACTGATTAAAAATCTTCCAACAGAAAAAAGCCCAGGGCCAGATGGCTTCACAGGCAAATTCTCTCAAACATTTAGAGATGAGCTAACACTGATCCTTCTCAAAATCTTCCAAAATATAGCAGAGGGAGGAACACTCCCAAACTCATTCTTCGAGGCCACCATCACCATGATACCAAAACCAGACAAAGATGTTACAAAAAGGAAAACTACAGGCCAATATCACTGATGCACATAGATGCAAAAATCCTCAACAAAATACTAGCAAACAAAATCCAGAAGCACATTAAAAGGATCATATGCCATGATCAAGTCGGGTTTATCCCAGGAATGCAAGGATTCTTCAATATATGCAAATCAATCAATGTGATACACCATATTAACAAATTGAAGTAGAAAAACAATATGATCATCTCAATAGATGCAGACAAAGCTTTCGACAATATTCAACACCCATTTACGATAAAAACTCTCCGGAAAGTAGGCATAGAGGGAACTTACCTCAACATAATAAAGGCCATATATGACAAACCCACAGCCAACATCGTTCTCAATGGTGAAAAACTGAAACCATTTCCACTAAGATCAGGAACAAGACAATGTTGCCCACTCTCACCACTATTATTCAACATAGTTTTGGAAGTTTTAGCCACAGCAATCAGAGAGAAAAAAGAAATAAAAGAAATCCAAACCAGAAAAGAAGAAGTAAAACTGTCACTGTTTGTAGATGACATGATACTATACACAGAGGATCCTAAAAATGCTACCAGAAAACTACTAGAGCCAATCAATGAATTTGGTAAAGTAGCAGGATACAAAATTAATGCACAGAAATCTCTGGCATTCCTATACAATGATGATAAAAATCTGAAAGAGAAATTAAGGAAACACTCCCATTTACCATTGCAACAAAAAGAATAAAATACCTAGGAATAAACCTACCTAAGGAGGTAAAAGACCTGTATGCAGAAAACTATAAGACACTGATGAAAGACACTAAAGATGATACAAACAGATGGAGAGATATACCATGTTCTTGGATTGGAAGAATCAACACTGTGAAAATGACTATACTACCCAAAGCAATCTACAGATTCAATGCAATCCCTCTGAAACTACTAGTGGCACTTTTCACAGAACTAGAACAAAAATTTCCACAATTTGTAAGGAAACACAAAAGACCCCAAACAGCCAAAACAATCTTGAGAAAGAAAAATGGAGCTGGAGGAGTCAGGCTCCCAGACTTCAGACTATACTACAAAGCTACAGTAATCAAGACAGTATGGTACTGGTACAAAAACAGAAATATAGATCAATGGAACAGGATAGAAAGCCGAGAGATAAACCCACACATATATGGTCACCTTATCTTTGATAAAGCAGGCAAGAATATACAATGGAGAAAAGACTGCCTCTTCAATAAGTGGTGCTGGGAAAAGTGGACAGCTACATGGAAAAGAATGATATTAGAACACTTCCTAACACCGTATGCAAAGATAAACTGAAAATGGATTAAAGACCTAAATGTAAGGCCAGACATCATCAAACTCTTAGAGGAAAACATAGGCAGAACACTCTATGACATAAATCACAGAAAGATCCTTTTTGACCCACCTCCTAGAGAAATGGAAATAAAAACAAAAATAAACAAATGGGACCTAATGAAACTTCAAAGCTTTTGCACAACAAAGGAAACCATAAACAAGACGAAAAGACAACCCTCAGAATGGGAGAAAATATTTGCAAATGAAGCAAATGACAAAGGATTAATCTCCAAAATATACAAGTAGCTCATGCAGCTCAATATCAAAAAAAAACCCAATCCAAAAATGGGCAGAAGACCTAAATAGACATTTCTCCAAAGAAGATATACAGATTGCCAACAAACACATGAAAGGATGCTCAACATCACTAATCATTAGAGGAATGCAAATCAAAACTACAATGAGGTATCACCTCACACCAGTCAGAATGGCCATCATCAAAAAATCTACAAACAATCAATGCTGGAGAGGGTGTGGAGAAAAGGAACCCTCTTGTACTGTTGGTGCGAAAGTAAATTGATACAGCCACTATGGAGAACAGTATGGAGGTTCCTTAAAAAACTAAAAATAGGGGCTTCCCTGGTGGCGCAGTGTTTGAGAGTCCACCTGCCGATGCAGGGGACACGGGTTCATGCCCCGGCCCAGGAAGATCCCACATGCCGTGGAGCAGCTGGGCCCGTGAGCCATGGCCACTGAGCCTGCGCATCCGGAGCCTGTGCTCCACAATGGGAGAGGCCACAACAGTGAGAGGCCCATGTAACGCAAAAAAAAAAAAAAAAAAAAAAACTAAAAATAGAAGTACCATATGACCCAGCAATCCCACTACTGAGCATATACCCTGAAAAAAACATAATTCAAAAAGAGTCATGTGCCACAATATTCACTGCAGCAGTATTTACAATAGCCAGGACATGGAACCAACCTAAGTGTCCAATGACAGATGAATGGATAAAGAAGATGTGGCACATATATACAATGGAATATTACTCAGCCATAAAGATATGAAATTGGGTTATCTGTAGTGAGGTGGATGGAACTACACTGTCATACAGAGTGAAGTAAGTCAGAAAGAGAAAAACAAATACCGTATGCTAACACATATATATGGAATTAAAAAAAAAAAAACACAACGAAACAGCTTCTGAAGAACCTAGGGGCAGGACAGGAATAAAGACGCAGAAGTACAGAATGGACATGGGGCGGGGGATGGGTAAGCTGAGACGAAGTGAGAGAGTGGCATGGACATATATACACTACCAAATGTAAAATAGATAGCTAGTGGGAAGTAGCTGGATAGCACAGGGAGATCTGTTTGGTGCTTTGTGACCACCTAGAGGGTGGGATAGGGAGGGTGGGAGGGAGACACAAGAGGGAGGGGATATGGGGATATATGTATATGTATAGCTGATTCACTTTGTTATACAGCAGAAACTAACACAACATTGTAAAGCAATTTTACTCCAATAAAGATTGTTTTTTAAAAAGTGAAGGGGAAATAAAGGCTCTCAGATAAACAGAAATTTGTTGCCAGCACTCCTGTCTTGCAAAAATGTGAAAGGAAGTTCTTCAGAGAGTAAGAAAATAAAATAGGTCAGAAACTCAGATCTTCATAAAGAAAGGAAGAGCATAAAACTAAGTGAAAAATATTTTTTTTCTTTTTCTTTTATCTATCAGGTAACCGTTTACTAAAAATCAAAACAGTAACAAGGTATCAGGTGTAATTTATGGGTAAGTGAGAAAATGACAGTAATATTATAAGGGATGGGAGGGTTTGGGAATACTCTCTTATGAAGTAGGAACACTACCTATGAAGCATATAAGGTTATTTAAAAAGAAACTTACATTAGTTGTAAATATATGTTGCAAACTGTAAGATAACCAGTGAAGTATTTTAAACAGAAGTACAATTGATATACTAAGAGAGGAGAGAAATTGGAATTATACAAAATGTTACATTAAAACCAAGGAAGGCAGAAAAAGAATGGAAGATAAAAACAAAAAGAAAGGAAAAGAAAAAAACAAAGAGCAAGGGCAAAATATAGAAAACAGTTATAAAGCATATTCTGACTCAAAGACCTGTATATGAATGCTCATAGCAATTTTAGTCATAATGGTCAAAAACTGAAAACAACCAAAATGTCCTTCAATAGGAGAATGGAAAACAAGGTCATATATTCATAAAATAGGATACTACTCAGCAGTAAAAAGGAATAGACTGCTAATATATGCAAAAACATGGATGAATCTGAAAAACATTATTTTGAGATTGACACAAAATAATTCATACTGTATGGTTCCAATTTATATGAAAGCTAGTAAAACTAATCTATACTATTAAAAAACTTTAAAGTAGTTGGCTTCTTGGATGATTGTCTAGAAAGCAGCAAGCAATTACTTCTGTAAGAATAATATGTCTTGATGGTGATGCATTACATGGGAATATGTAGATATTAAAACTTATGGAGGGCTTCCCTGGTGGCGCAGTGGTTGAGAGTCTACCTGCCGATGCAGGGGACACGGGTTCGTGCACTGGTCCGGGAAGATCCCACATGCCATGGAGCCATGTGAGCCATGGCCGCTGAGCCTGCGTGTCCCGAGCCTATGTTCCGCAACGGGAGAGGCCACAACAGTGAGAGGCCCGCGTACCGCAAAAAAAAAAAAACAAAAACCAAAAAACTTATGGAATAGTACACTTAATATTTATGCAATATACTTATGTAAATTTACCTCAAGGGAGAAAATGGAACTGGAAACAAATATTGAAATCTAGTTAGCAGGTGTCCAGAAAAGAGTTTTATTGGCTCATTGGATTGAAAATACCTTTAGTAGAATTTATTTTAGGGAAGGTTTGATACAGAGTAAATACAATGCTATGAGTAACCTGATTTCTGTCTTTCCACAGCAACATTCTCCAGTATTACCTCTTTGTTCTCAGTTTTCCTGAGGCGGTCCACTGGCAATACCAGGTTTCCCTTTTTTTGGTACCAAAGTGAATACATTATCTTGAGACCTTATACTTTTATGCCACCCTATCTAGAAGAAAAGGGAAAAGGATAAGAGACACTTCTGTTTCATGAAAGTCCCAGGAAATATTATTTTGCATCTCTTTGGGTCCCATCTGTTATGCCTACCTTTGGACCTAGGAATAGGGTCAATAACATTAAATAAAGAAAAATAAGTAAGGGTAGGGAAGACCCACAAAGAAAATCTAAGTTCTAATACCAGAAGAGTGGGAAGTGAGTCTTCACAGGAGAAATGTTCCTGTTAAAAGAAATTAATTTATTGCTTTTCACCCTAAACTCAGAACATTGGTTTTAAATTTTAACAAGTCTAGCATTTTAATCAGCATTTGAATGTTACTAAGATGTAACTTAAAATTCAAGTAACATTGTGACTTAATTAGGTAGTAAATGTTGGACTCATGTTAAAGACTTACAAAGTAGGTGGGTAGAAAATAAGAAACTATTAAATTATCTTAATTGCTCTATATGTTGGCAATGGATTAATAATATGATGATTATCAGGTCAGGTCAGAATTGTTTTTCATTTTCCAAAGTAGGTACAATATAATCCTTAAGATAATTGGGAGAGATTAAATCAGATCAAAGTTAAAATGAATTTCTGAGTGTAAAAATCTGTAATATTTATGAATTGATTTCACTGTGAGAGTTATGAAACCAGTGCAGAATCCTGTCATTTTGGCATCATAATTTTCCCTCCTATACATTCAGTTATATCTACATAATCAAATTATACTGTGATCAAATAACTCCAGGTCCAGAAAATTTGATTTAAAAAAATTTTGCAGTAACTTCCATCATCATAAGCAGTATATCCTTACTACTTTTCCTGGGAAGTTAGGAAGAATATTGAAATAATTATTTATTATGATGTCAGAGAAGACCTTTGAAATAGCAAATACCAGTTAGAATTTTCTACGACAGGATTTTGATTTCTTTGTATTCCATACCACAATGAAGGATCATACAATGTCTAAATCAAATGATAAGCTTAAAAAGTAGAAGTAGCGGCAAAGAGGTTGGAACAGTTTCCTGGCTAGCAGAATAGAGGTATAGTTTCATGAATCAGAAACTAAGTTGTTTAAAAATAAAGGACATCAGGGACTTCCCTGGTGGCGCAGTGGTTAAGAATCCGCCTGCCAATGCAGGGGGCACGGGTTCGAGCCCTGGTCAGGGAGGATCCCACATGCCGCGGAGCAGCTGAGCCTGTGCGCCACAACTGCTGCGCCTGCGCTCTAGAGCCCGCGAGCCACAAGTAGAGAAAGCCTGCACACAGCAACAAAGACCCAACACAGCCAAATATAAATAAAATAAATAAATTAAAAAAAAAAAATAAAGGACATCAAAGTTTCCTTCATAAAGGAAGAGGAACCACAAGACCATAATCAACTGTTTTATAATACGACGCTAATTTCCTGGTTAATTTTCAAGTCAAGCAATTAGTTTTTAAAAACACACTAAATGGTCTCAAAATGACTATAAATTATTTGCAATTTCCTGTCATCAGCTATTCTAATAAAAGCTGAATAAAACTCAATATTCTGTAGAAAAAACTGATGTCACTTAACTGTTAAACTCCATTCAGCCTTCCGTACTATTTGAGTTCCTCAGTGGAAGAATATAGAAATGGCAGCATAAATTATCTTTGCACCTTCTTTCAAGCTCTCCTGACTCTGCATTTATATTATTTGTTATGATTTTGAAATTAGTTTTTATAACTTGAGAGCACTATAGTCTAGACATTTCAGAGCATGATTCTAAAGTAGGGTTAGTTGCCTTGAAGTCTCAACGCTATCAGTTACTACCTATGATGTCAGTTTTCCCACCATGAAATGGAATAATATTAAGACCAAACTCAGAGGGTTTTCCATAGTGGCTGCACCAATTTACATTAGGATGGGAGAGTGTCTTAATCCCTTCAGACTTCTATAACAAAGTACTACAGACTGGGTTGCTTATAAACAACAGAAATCTATTTCTCACAGTTTTGGAGGCTGAAAGCCCAAGATCATGGTTGTTTGTTGGCCCTCTTACTGGGTTGCAGAAGGAGCTACAGGGCTCTGTAGGATTTCTTTTATAAGAGTACTAGTCCCATTCAGGAGGCACCACCCTCCTGACCTACTCTCTCCCAAAGCCCTATGTACTAATATAATCAACTTTGGAGGTTAGAATTTCACCGTATGAATCTTGGGAGGACACAAACATTCAGACAATAGCAGAAAGCTCTACAAGTTTCTGACAGACAACATGGAATTCAAAGAGGAATTTTTGATTACTGTAACAACCTTAAGAAATAAAGAAAGTGACACTAAGTCTTAGATACATCAGTTGCTAGATAAAGATTAACAGGAGACCACAGCTACTCCTGGGCTGTGAAAGTGAATGAACCAATTGTATTTCCTCCCCAAGTTTTTTAAGCTACAACAATTTGGGTCAGATTTTCAACTACTAGCAACAAAATGGATTCACATAGAGACACTTTCACAAATAAGTGTTTTAATGTTTTATAGCTCATTTTTGTCTGTTCTATTAGGGACATTTTTAATGACAAAAATTTCAATATTCTGGAATTTAATGTTTAATTGAACTGTTCATTGTTGGGAATGAATGTTTTCATGCAGGATGTTTAACAGTTTTGTTATAATACCCCAGATGAAAAGATAGAATGTTAGAAGTGGTAGGAGTCATATGAATAATTCTATTCAAAACACTCTTTATACTGCTTAGGGAGGTGGTCTCAGGAAAATTAAGTGAATTATGCGGGATACCTCAGCAACTGAATCAGTGCATTTTTAACCCTGAGTCAGTGTGCAGGCCCTCCTCCAAGCTGCAAACCTGTGTTCATAAACTAGATCCCATTACCATGTATTCTCTGTTAAAAATGCTTGTCCAATGATGTCCTAATACTTCCTTAGAACATACGATCAGCGGCATTATTTCTCTTTTTAAAAAATAGCAAATTTTAGGGCTTCCCTGGTGGCTCAGTGGTTGAGAGTCCACCTGCCGATGCAGGGGACACGGGTTCGTGCCCCGGTCCGGGAAGATCCCACATGCCGCGGAGCGGCTGGGCCTGTGAGCCATGGCCGCTGAGCCTGCACGTCTGGAGCCTGTGCTCCACAATGGGAGAGGCCACAACAGTGAGAAACCCGCGTACTGCAAAAAAATAGCAAATTTTATTTTCCTGTTACAACTGGCCTATTCTTTAAATCTTCATAGCTACATTATCAAAAAGGTTTCATTATTGAACTTTAAAAGTGAGGATATTACACATCAGAGAGTATAAACAAGTTACCTAAGGTCATACATTTAATAAGTTGTAAAATATGAAATTTATATCATGTTTGTTTGCTTACAGAGCCTCTGCCCCGACTGCATGATATTTAGCTATATTTATGGTATAAAATTTAGAAATATATCTGTAGAGTTATATTTACAGCACCTTTAACATTAATACATCAAGTATTTTCAAGGAGGATAATTGGCTTTGGTGAGGAATGTGCATAAGTTGGTGTTATTTTTGAATGTTAATCCTCTTTTTAAAAATGAAACCTGCTTTGATTTTATGTTAAACATTGGTAGCAAATATCCCCTACAACTTTGATCTGACAATATAATCCTAATTATGCCCAAGAAAACCTAGGATGTTCAAAGGTGTGAGAATTGGAATCTTAAATGGCAGCTCAAAAAGTTCAAAAATAGTCAACAGCAAAAAAGAAAGAAACAAAAAGATTCCTTTAGCTCAAACCCTGACTTGGCCTCCCCTTCTTATTGGCTTGGACACACTGCAGATTAAACTATTTGTGAGGCTCACTGAGCCTGGGCTGAACTAAAACCTCCACTAGTTCACACAGTTCTGCTTTCAAGTTATCTTGTCAGGGAAGCTGACAGCTTCAGTGATGCTACTTTATAGACCCCTTGGCAAAAATAGGATGCTGAAAATCTACCCATAAAAAACTAAACCCACAGAATTCTGCTGTCCTTTGGTCAAAGAATATAAAATGCACTTGATCTCATGTTGTTTGAGATGCGGCTGTGCGTATAAACTCTTCAGAGACAGTAAATTAGATGCCTCAGGAAATGAAGAAAAAGGACCAGCTATTCCGGCTCAAAGCTTCATGCAAAAAAAAAGACACGCTGATACTCAAAATCTTCCTCCTAAACAGATTGGTTACATCTTTTATAACACTTCACTTACTTAACAACCTTGTTGAACACTGGTCTGTTTGACTTAGATACAATTAATAAGAAAAAGAAGAAAAATAAAATACTACCACCCAAGTTATATACAAATTGCTGCCACATTTCCTAATATTGGATTGATTTTCAGAAAACAATATTGCAATATGTGTGTGTGTGTGTATGTGTGTGTGTTTAGAAACTATGACATTCATCCCAGTTGAAAAGGATAATTATTACTAACCATGTATATTGGTTGTTCTGACCTTTTTTCATCTAGTGCTCATGCTGTCCAACTTGTATTTGGTGGAATCTTACTCTTTACACATTTTAAATTATTAATCACAATTCAAATCTAGCACTGGGTTACTCATGCACATTGTTGAAAGCTGACTACAGCATTGTAATGGCAGATACAATTAGTACTGTAACATCAGTAGCACCATCTTCCATTCTATTTTTTCACAAGTAAATTAAAATCGTGTTTAATTATGATATTTTTCAGTATTCATTTCTGGTTTAATAAGGTTTCCTGACAGATAACTGCACTGATTATGTGTGCATGATAAATGTTTAATAGCAGAAAATGAGCTCAGTTATAAGCATATTCAGTGTTTTTTATCTTTTCAATAGAAAACAAATGCATATTTTTTTCTTATTGCTTTCCTCTTTTGTATTATTTATGTATGGGGACAAAAATATGTGAGATTGCTTGGTAATATCCTCTTTTTTATAGAAAGAGAAAAAATAGATATTAGTACATTCATTTAGATACTGTAATGTACATGGTTATTCTTTGTGTACAAATTGTACTGTTATTTCCAAATGCAAAGAAATTCCTGTAGATCCCTTCCAAACTTCTAGCATACAATTGGTGTGCCAGGAGGCAGCCATGCTTATGCAGCATTAAGTGTGGTTGAACTCTAGCCCAGGTTTCCTTTGGAAACATGAATGAACCCTGGTGATTATCAAGCTAGCAGTAAGCCTCTTCCCAGTACAGTCTCCTGACAAAAGTAGTTGAAAGGTATGTGAACAGCAATTAATCACTCTTCTACTTACTTGTCCTGAACAGAATTTAATTAAATACAGTTCATACCTCTATGTCTACTTTCATCATGTCTTCAGAGGTTCCAAACTGCTTGAGTTGGCAACTTGCCAAGGAGGAAAATTATGCTGGGGGAAAAAAAGCAAAGGTCTCATTAAAATTGAGACAGGGCTTCCCTGGTGGCGCAGTGGTTGAGAGTCCGCCTGCTGATGCGGGGGGCACGGGTTCGTGCCCTGGTCCGGGAAGATCCCACATGCCGCGGAGCGGCTGGGCCCGTGAGCCATGGCTGCTGAGCCTGCGCGTCCAGAGCCTGTGCTCCGCAACGGGAGAGGCCACAACAGTGAGAGGCCCGTGTACCGCAAAAAAAAAAAAAAAAAAAATGGAGACAAAGAATCAGTGGAAGGAACAATAGGCCAAGTAAGTACACTAATATCTTAACAATGAGCAAGCTCAGAACCCTTTAAATGGCCTCTCTTTGTAGAAATACAGTGGTGGAATCTCCTCAAAATATTAATATTGTCTTTATAATGAATTTTAAAGGAAATTATGCAACCCAATATCTTGAAAGCAGCATCTAAGGCCATCTTAAGAAGGTAAAGAAAAATAATTATTGGGTACAAGAAGTTTGATTTTATATACTATTTGAGGGAAAGATACCATAGTTCTTAATCAATATCACTCCAATAAATATATGTCACTAAAACTGCTAGGTCTTTTTCTTGTTAAGTCCTATATTGAGATAATGATAATGGCCTTGGATTAATAAACTTTCGCCCAATAAAATAACTGAATATTTTTTTAATATATGAATTTGAAAAAATTTAAAGAGTTTGATGTTTCCAATATTTTCCATGAATAAGCCACGTCTATTATTTTCAGATTCAATGGCTGTAAAAGAGAATTTAGAAAAGTGAGATAATACACATTCCTATATAATCATGTTATCCATTTTCATCATGAATCACTCCTCCTGACAACCTTTTTCTTATTGGAAAAGTCTAAGGTTATGCCGTAGGCATTCTAAATACCTTCGGTCTAAATACATTCAATGTCTTTGGAATTGTTATTTAATTTGTTTAATTCAATATGTATTCATTGAGCAAGAACTTTTTCTTCAATGCTGTGTTGGCTTCTAGAGGAGATGCAAAGAATATATACAGCTTTTGTTCTTAAAAGGGAACATTTAATGTTAGGAAAGTCCATAAAACAAGTACATAGTACACAAAGCACATAAATGAAAAGAGGAATTCAGAAAAGGAGAAGCTTAATACGGTGTAAATTTTTTAAAGTAGAAGAAGAGACAGAGATTATCAAACCTTACGGATGGGAGCAATCATACACTATACTATTTGTGAACAGAATCAGGTTAATCATTTATAGCAAATGTGTTTTTGAGAAATGCTTGGCGTTCTGCAGCACAAGACTCTGATGGAATGTAACCCAAGCATCCATTTCTACCTAACCTTCTTTTCATCAATGTTCACCTTCCGCAGGCATATGACAGAAAGCAGACATTTTTGATCTCAGACTATTTTTTAGCATGATGTTCTTCTCCATCTCATTCAGCTCTGCCATGTAACCCTATACTCACTTTCCTGGAATAGCTGAACACAACCATCTACATATTACCTGTGCTTTGTCAGTGGGACATATGGAGTGGACTATCGTTTCTCTTTATTCATTTTCACATTTGTCCCACAATACCACTCCAAAGGTTTTACATGTATATTTGAATTCCTTTTAGATATTTATATTCCCATGATGTAATTCTGTATAATTTCTCCAAATTTTCAGTAAATTTGTACCATAAATATGACTTTTTCTTTGTCCACAGAAACTTAACTAAGACATTCAGCTATCTGTAAGGGGGTCCCCTTGTGGGTACCCTTGCTGTTGGATTCCTTATTCTCTTTCTCAAGGTACCGCCTTCTCCCAATCTCCACCATGAGGATTGTCACCTACCTTTCAACAATTCAGAGCATTCATCCACATAACAGATTTGAATTTTTAGTCTGGAAAAATTAATTCCCCAGTATGCATCTGTATGTGAGATAGGAAGATAGAAGAAAAGGTTCGGGAGAGAACCACGGAAATGAAGAAGGGAGAGCTTTAGCATGATACTGAGTAGTTTCTGTTGATCTCCTTAGTTACCCAGATAGGGCCTGTTTCAATTTCTCTGTCATTCTGAATCGTAGGGATATCAGGGACATTTGCTTTTTTCAGTCATTCAGTGCAGACTCTTGAACCAATTGTGTGTGTGTGTGCACACATACACGTACATGCACTCTCCTAAAGAAAAAATACTAACTCAAAAATATCGCTGTCCAAGCTGTGAAACAGGAGCAAATGTTCTTTGTCTCTTAGTTTTCTAGGCATTTATCTGCAATAGAGAAATTATTATTTTTATGCAGAAAATATACACATTAGCTCTTTGATCTTCTCTTTTTCAATTAGGCTATTTTTATTTGAGTTCGGGGAGACTGAGATCTTTGCTTCCATTTACAGGAATATCCAACTTCATGTTTCAGTCCTTTTCTCCAGTAGGTCTTAAATTTTGGACAATTTTTCTTCCAAATTTTTTCCTATGTTCTTTTGAATGAAGCTCTTTTGATTATTCAGGAAAAGACATCCATGGTTTAGTTGCCTATCTGGTATCCATTTGTTCATCATCTTCTCTCTTGCAAAAAGAACCTTCTTTTTTTTTGTTTGTTTTTAGAGTGACCATGTGGAAATCTGCAGGTGCTACATCTTGATCGATTTCCCATCCCCTTACCTTTTCCTGTAGTTACAGGCAGTTCTGGCCAATGAAATCTAAATGAAATTCCACTGTAATTATTTCTGGAAACATTTGATTTCCTGATAAGTGGGACATATACAGCTGAGACCCTCCTTCCTGCTCTGGTGTGTCCAATCAACAAAATTCTATAAAATTCCAGGAAAACCTACTGATCACCCTACATTGTGAAAGAATACCCCTTTGAGAGATTCTTGGGAGTGTCTCATAAAGGGGAGGTTAGAGGAGGATATTTTTAGGGTTTTAGGGCCTGAAATGGCAGAGTATATGACATGATAGTTTTGTAACAGATGAACATAATGAGGTGAGGGTCTTGAAGCAGGCCTTGATAAGCAAAGAGTCAGTGCCCACAGTTAGCTTATCAAGGAACAAGTAATTTCTGAAACAAATAGTTAACTTACTTTCTTCCTAGTCCCAATGTTATTTAGCATAGAAATGGGAATTGACTAGCACAGAAAAAAAGGAAAGCATACTTATTCTCAGAATTGTTTAGCATAAAGATAGGAACACATGTTGACTGAGCACCCACTACCATAATGATATAATGTCTGTAGCTCCATTGGAATAAAACACACAAGGGAAGGGCCACTAGAATATCAGAGACAGCTGCCCCAAAATGTTCTGCCACTGAACTAATGACAGCATCTTTCTGTCTCTGTTGTTCTTGTTATGTGAAAAAGAGAAACCTTAATTTATTTAAGCCACTAATTAGGGTTTTCCATTACTCGTAGTTGAATATATTCCTAACTAATATTACATGTAAGACTAAGCATATGACTTTTTAAAATAGTGAGAATGTTATTTATTGTTATTTTTAATGACCTTTTAAAAACAACTGATTTTTTTCAATCACATCTTGAATATTTTCATGATAAAATATGTAGAAAGACTTAAAAATCTCAAATACATGGCATCTCTCCTTCATTATTCAGACTCTTTGCAATGTAATTAAACCAGTGTGAATTTAATGCTTCACTGCAGGAAAAGAAAATGGACACCCTGAATCAGTACATTTAAGGAGTGTTGAAATAATTTCAGAAAGATAGGGTTTGCTTTAAGGTTAAGGTTCATTTATATACTACCTATAGTTCTGCTTTCACATTTTCACATTCAGTCAGGTTCACTGCTTACTTTATGTTAAATAAGCATTAGGTTGTTTGGCTAAATATGCCAGGAACTATAGGGAATATAATATTAGTATGTTTAAGAGTAAGTTTCTCCAAGGAAGAAACCATACACCGTTTCTAGTTGTGTCCCTATAAACTAGCAGAAAGATTAGGACATTGTAGAATGCTAGCAAATACATATTTGTTGGTTGAATTAATAAACATGAATAAGTGAATGAGAAAAAGGAAGACCAAGTCACATATTTATCCTTAACCTATCCCTGTCTCCAGAATGAAGGAATTCTCATAATGGGTCATTAGTGACCCTTCATTCCTGCAGAGCTAATCTACCATGATGGTACAGGGTTTGGTTAGAAGATGTTTCTCTGGTATGTAAATGTTTCTCCTCCTTTCTTAGGAGGCCCTGTTCTCTGGGAGGCATGAGTTATCGCAGGCTTGAGCTCAGGGCTGGCTGCATGGACATGTATTTAACCAGTGCAGTCTGCACCAGGGCCCCACATTCAGAAGGGTGCCTTGTTGTTTGGGGTTTAATGCTTTGTGGTCATTGCCTTGACATTTTGTTTTTTTAATTTCATCTTTGAATTTGGGTTTTGTAAGTAAAGTCTGATTGGATGATGGAGCCAGGGGACTTGGAGCCTCAGTTCACATGTGGTCCTGTACCCCACTGTCTTCATACTTCCCTGGGACAAATTCTTGGCTACCTGCTACCCAGCTCCTTAAGAGGAGAGCTGAGCCTTGAGCCTTCCCTGAAGAAGAAATTCTGCTTGTGGACAGCAGTCTCATCCCATGCACCAGAGGTCCTAGCCTGTACTCCCTGATGGCCTGCCCTATAGATTTCAGACTTGCTTTCCTAGTTCTCACAATCACATGATATACATTTCTTAAAATATAGCTCCTAACTGATTCTGTTTCTCTGGTTGAACTCCAATTGACACAGCACATTAAACTATGATATAAGCAGTATGACCAGAATCAAGGGAATGAAAAGGAAAATTCAGCTAAAGAATTCATTTTAGAGCAATACTAACCATGGACATTTATCATTTGTTTTAAAAATTAAAAATGCTTTTAAACCTTGAAAAACTCCTAATTAATATGTCTTGGCTTTATTTTCTCTACCAAGTAAATCTGTGCTTTAATTTCTTCAATTAAAGTACATGCATCAGGTTGAGAAGACTGTGAAAATTCTCACTTGCCACAGACCTCCTACTTTGCCAGTCAAAATATTTTGTGGTGTCTCTACTGCCAAAAAATTACACATACAGTAATTTATTTATTCAAATATACAGTAATCTATTATACAGTGATCTATTATGTATAATCTATTTGAATAAATAGATTGCTGTATGTGTAATTTGTAGTTTTGTAAGTTGGAAGTCTTGTGAATTAGTTACAAATCACAATGTAAAATTTCATCTGTCTAAATCACCTAAGAAAAAGAGTGTGTTAATAAAAATGATAAGCATATGCTGGAGAAACATCTAAGTTTGAAAACTAATCTCAGGTAATAAGTACAAATGAGTACAAATTTGTCAGATGTACAGAGAAGAAGAGAGGAGTGACTAGACAAATCATGAGAGACAGAAATCCTACCCTAGGCAGAACCCTCCTACACTGTTGGTGGGAATGTAAATTGGTGCAATCACTATGGAGAACAGTATAGAGGGTTCCTCAAAAAACTAAAAATAGAGTTAACATATGTTCCAGCAATCCCACTCCTGGGCATATATCCTTTGAAAAGATACATGCACCCCAATGTTCACAGCAACACTTTACAATAACGAAGACAGGGAAGCAACCTAAATGTCCATCGACAGATGAATGGATAAAGAAGATATGGTATATATATATATATATACACTGGAATACTACTCAGCCATGAGAAAGAATGAAATAATGCCATTTGCAGCAACATGGATGGACTTAGAGATTATCATATTAAGTGAAGTAAGTCAGACAGAGAAAGACAAATATCATATGATATCACTTATATGTGGAATCTAAAAAAATGAAACAAATGAACTTATATATTGATAAAAAACAGAAGTAGACCCAAACATAGAAAACCAACTTATGTTTACCAAAGGGGAAAGGGGTGGTGGAGGGATAAATTAGGACTTTGAGATTAACATAAACACACTATTATATATAAAATAGATAACCAACAAGACCTACTGTATAGCACAGGGAACTATATTCAACATCTTGTAATAATGTATAATGGAAAGAATCTCTAATATATATATATATATATATATATATATATATATACACATCACTGAATCACTTTGCTGAACACCTGAAACTAACACAACATTGTAAATCAACTATACTTCAATTAAAATGTTTTTAAAAATCCTACCTTAGGTAGATACTGAAATTTGGAACTGAGAGTCATAAGTTCTAGTTTTTACATGAGTCACACAGACATTAGCAAGTAAAACCTTCTGATAAGCCTTTTCAAGATCATACTATCAAGGACAGTCATACATTTACGTAGTCAACTCTATTAATCTAAACAAAAATGCTGACGTCTAGAAACTCTCCCACCTAGAAGATCAGTCGTTCTTTTCCAAATATCAGGCACAGCCTGCCTTCTCTTTCTCCACCCATTTCAATCTCCCTTCTCTTCCCAAAGTCAAAAAGAATAGAAGAAAGAGATGGAGATAGTGAAAAATAAATGTCAAAGTTTGTTTTCAGTTCTTTTAGCAAGTGCTTCATAACAAAAATACCTTTCAATGTGAAGAGTTAATACACCTTGATTATGACTATAAAATTCTAACTTAATTCTGCAACGTCACAAATTCAAACACATTTAAGAAAACTTGCAGTAAACTAAATGAATGAAGCAGGTTAGAAATTCAAATTTTCTGGAAAATTCCAATTTAGTATCATTTCACATACAGCCTATCTTCAATCTTCTGGAATGTCTATTAGACATATGTGAGACTTCTTTATTTTATCTTATTTTTTAAAAAATTTAACCTAACTTTTATATTTTTCATCTCTTTCTTTCTGAGTGATGCTTTCAGGTTTATTTCTTCAGTGCTTCCTTTCATTTTTCTAATTCTTTCTTCAATGTTGTCTCATCTGCAGATTAATTATCCATTTGACTTTCATATTTTAACAATCACTTTTTTTTGTTGAAAGTTCTAATTTTGTTCTTTTTTTATACCTTTCTGGAACTTTTTGGTACCATAGTTTTTCTAACTTCTGCCTACCATTCCTCTTGATCCTCATTTTCTGCCACCCCTACTATGGTTTCTCTCACTCAGTCTTCCTCAGCCATACAGGCTTTCTTATTGTTTTCAGTTACCATTTCAGGGCCTCTGTATTTGTGATTCCCTCTGCCTGGAACACTCTTCCTCCAGCTACTCATCTGACTTGCTCACATATCTCCTTCACGTTCAAGTATCCCTTTCTCATTGAAGCCTTCCCTGATCTTCAATGTAAAATTGGAACCACACTCTTTCACAGTATTCTTGATCTACCTTCCTTGCTTTATTTTAATTCATAGCATATTTCACCATGAAACTTATTTTACTTACTTTGTTTATATCTGTCTCTCACAATTAAAATATAAATTCCATAAAGGCAGTGATAAGGGCAGTCGTGGTGGGTGATGGTGGTTAATTTTTGTATTCCCAGTAACTGGAAAAATGCAGAATGTCTGATGTAAATGGTCTTCGATAAATGTTATGCTAGGTAAAATCAGTAAGTGTTGTTGAATGATTATTTCCCCCTTTTTATTTCTTTTTAATTCTTTTAAACATAACTGATAATCTAGTTTGATAATTCTATTATATGAAATTCTTAAAGGTCCAATGCTATAGTTTGTGTTTTAAGCTAAATAATATTTGGTAGATTGTAACTATGTATTGTGGACTTTTGGAGGCCTTGTTGTTGTTGGGTTTTTTTAAATTATTATTATTGTAATTGAATTTGGAAAGCTCCATATTCACTGCGGCTGAGGTTTTTTTCTCTGCAATAATCTTTCAAGGTCTGAGTTGAGGATCTTTTCAGAGGGGTTTTGCTATTGATCCAAGAGTGCCATAAGCCTTTGATCACTTGTTATGCTAATTTCTTAGCTTGCTAAGAGATTACTGGAGTTTAAAGTACAAGCCCAGAACCAGGGAAGCTATAGGCCTATTGTTTGAAATTCTCAGGTAAATTTGTTTTCCTTGAAATTTTAGGCAGAAACAGACAAGAATCTTACCTCCTCTGTATAATCTCCTTTGCCAGTGGGAAGACTGCTTCTATTCCATTCTTTTACTGATGGTCAAGGGTTTCCTTTAGTAGGGGTCACTTTGTTTCTTGCCTGTTGTGTATTCAAGGCCTTGTCTTTTACCTGTGAGTGGATACGATATTTTTAGATAATTTATTCAACATTTAATTGATTCTTTAGGAGAAATTTTGATCATCTATTCAACCATATTGTCACACCCAACTGTCTGAAATTACATCTGTATTAGAATCCTAGGGCTGTCACCATAAAGTACCACAAACTGGGCAGTCTAAGACTTCAGAAATACATTCTCTCATAGCTCTAGATGTTAGAAGTCTAAAATCAATGTGTTGGCAGTGACATGCACCCTCCAAATCCTCTAGGGGAAGATTCATCCTTGCCTCTTCCACCTTCTGGTGGCTCCATGAGTTCCCTGGCTTGTGGCTGCCTAACTCCAATTTCTGTCTCCATCTTTTTCTCCATGTGTTCTCCATCTCTTCACATGGCATTCTTTTTATAAGGACACCAGTCATATTGGGTTAGGGGTCCACTTACTCCAGTATGGTATCACCTCAACTAATTACATCTGCAATGACCCCCCTATTTCCAAATAAGGTCACATTCTAAAGTGCCCAGGATTAGGACTTCAACAAATCTTTTTTAGGGGAAACAATTCAACCCATAACACCATCAAAGAAAGCAGATGCCATTTAGCCCTCAACTATTGTTTTCATGTTAATATATGTGTCCAGTGTTGCAAGACATTTTGTGTTTCAAGAGAACCCAGAGATTCAGCTTTACATTTAAAATATCCTGATTTTAAATGCTGACCACCAAAACTTTAAAACTTTGGCCAATCAAATCACAAGTGCTGGCTAGGTTTCGTTTATAGGTTACTGATTTTCAACCTTTGCAACAATGTGACACAGATGATCACTTATCCAATGGTTACTATGAATCAAAATAGAATATTTTAAATATATTCAAGGACGCCAAGAAACTCAAAAGGTGTTCAGTACAGGCAACATGTGTTGTAAGGTCCAAAACTAAAATGTATGTCCCTTTACTCATAAAATAGCTCCTCAAGCCATGACTTGGAATTTATTCTTCATTATTTTATACACATATCTAAGAAATTGGTCAGGTTTTCCTGCTCAGAGTAGATCTAAATTAGATTCAGTTTCTGAGAAATTTGAGGGTTGTTGCTAGAGGAAAGTGCGAGGATAAAAATGAGAAGTGACAGCTCTGAAAGGAAGAGACAGGAAAAAAGATTTCAAAAGCAGATATAAGAATTCCCCAAATCATAGCAGTCTGGCATCATTTGGTGCAGTTTGGAACCTGGAGGGTATCGCTATTATAACCTCCTGCAATAACTCATATTCTAAACATCCACCTTGAACATTAAAATAAGTGTTAGTTATAATTTATGGAAGTGAGCAGGACAAAAAAATATTCAGAAAGATTTCCAGCATTCAGGGAGATATTCAATCAGTATGCCTCAGGACAGCTGAATGGGTTGCTAAAAACATCAAACTACTTCCATGTCAGTTATGTGGCTGCTGCCCTGTACACCACCACCCCGCCCCACAGATGATGCCAGACTGCCCCACAATTCAGCAACTATAGGAATGATGGCTGGCAGAACTCGGGGCTAAAGTGTTTACTGTTCCAGGACTTTGGGAACTATGTGTTCGGGTTTCCGTACTATTGCTAAATATGTTGTACATTACTCCTGCCGGTGCAAATATTTACCAAAGAAAATTTCTTCACCTTAATCTATAATAAATATGACTTTTGGAAAGAACAAGAGTGTCAGAGATTAAATCAATCTATGAACAAATGGCATACTCTCTGAGCAGAGGACGTGGTCACTGAGGAAATGACTTGCTACCTCATCTGACACCACTAAGTGTTCACAATAAGTCATTAGCTACCCTTAATCTGATTTCAAACTCATGGAATCAAACTTCTGATTATAAACTGACTACTCTAACGTTTTACCTACAAGAAGAATGAACTGGCCAAAAGACAGAACTCCTTAGTCCCCTTGGAAATTATAATTTAGTTGTAAATTAATAAACTTTGGTTTTATATATCTTTCCCCATGAGCTTAGTTAATTTGAGCAAGTCCTGACTGTTTCTTAGTAACGTGAGAATTACAAGGATTTGACAAATCAGATTTCCAAATTTGGGGTAAGTTCACCAAGTTAATAAGATCCTGTAGGGACCTTGGAAGTTGGTCACCATGTCGTCCCAGGAAACGTCCTCTGTGATTAAACTAAACTACACAGGTTTAATTCTTTGTTCCCATTAGAAATTTCTACATGAAGACTTGGTATAATTGGAAAGAACTTCCTAATGTAGTATATCTTTAAGCAGTATCTAAGTTAAATTCAGTGATTACAAATTTGTTGTCAGTAATCATGAACAAATATTGACTAATACGCACTGCATCAATAGATTTTTTAATGTCAAATTTTCTAGGAATTTAAACAAAAAACTCAAAATATGCAAAAACCATTTCATATGCTATTGATGATCTGGACAAAAGAGATTAATATAACCTACATATATAAATATTCATATATAGTAAGTACATAATTTTATATTAATATAAATATATAAGTGTACTCAGATCTTCTTGGAATATATTTCTAGAGTTAAGTCAAAGAGCTAATTATGCATTATTGCACATTATATAAGAGCATTATACAAGTCAATTAGAACTGACAATAAAACAACTTCCATGAAAGATCATCTGAATTGCCTTTATTTCTCTTTTAAAATCACTGAAGCAAAATCACATTCCATTTCAAATGTTCTGAAAATCTCTACAGCCTATCAAGCCTTCCCCACAGCATTATTAGTCTCTTCCCAGGTTTTAGCAAAGGAACATTTCTGTTTGCTTCTGTAATTCCTGAGAGGTCACTGAAATTTCAAATAGCATTATTTTCCAGGTAAGAAAATAAGAAAATGCACTTTACAAATCTCTTAAAGACAGATCAAGGACTTCAACTTTTAATTAGAATGCCACAGCTTATTTAAAAGAATTAATAAAACTAATAAAATAGTTTCTCTAAAATATCCTATGTTCAACAGAAAAATTAAAAATGCAAGAAAAAATCTTGAGCCTCCCTAACTCTTCTTTTTGAAGTATAATTTTCTAATTCCACAGCTAGATGACCTTTCAATAATTGTTTCAAGAAAGATTTCTATCATATTGCTTTGCCTTAATTTCTGATTCGGTCAATAAATCCTTGTTCCCATCTCTGTGAAGCTTTCTTAGGTCACCAGCACAATGAAGGCAAAGGGGATTCAGTATTGATGAATCCTTTACTCTAAACCTAAAGGATAAACATTGTAAACTTGTTTCTTCTTTAATATAACAGTAACATAACTGTGACTAAAAGATGGGTGTATTTTACCATCTAAAAATTGAAGCACTTTTTATCTATTTCAAAACGGTCCTCACCAAAATTTGGCTGAAAAATGTGACTTGGTGCAGAAACCTTATTTTTAATGGATAATTGCTATAACATCATTTTGGTAAAAGCTGGTTACAAATGGTTGGAGAAAAGAAGTTTACTATGTGCCAGGAGCTACACTAGGCTCTTCAGCTCTATTATTTATTTTTACAACTAGCCTATGAAAAAAGCATTTATTATTAATCCACTTTATAGATGAGTGAACCAGGGCTCAAGTAATTTAACTTGCCTGAGTTTTCAGAGCAAAGTATGTGGCAGGGATGAGATTTGAATTTAGTTCAAAAAAACAATATATTGCATATTAAACATTCTGTAATAATGTTCCTAATCCTAATAATGGACTATCTCATTAATTATTGCCAAATATTACCTTGAAAGATGATAATTCTATTAATAGAAACTAGTAATTATTTGATAATTCATATAGGCCAAACCCTCTAAGTCTGGTCTTACTGAAACCCTCTGAATTTTGTCTTACTATTATCCCATTTTATGGTGGGAAAACTGACATCACAGGTAGTAACTGGTAGAGTTGAGACTTCAAGGCAAGTAGCCCTACTTTACAATCATGCTCCAAAATGTCTAGACTATAGTGCTATCAAGTTATAAAAACTAATTTCAAATTTAATGAGCATATTTCAAACAGAAATTTTCGTGAGAATGATAAAATATTTATTTAGTGATTTTAGAGCAAACTTTACATTGTACTTCAAGGTCACTATTTCTAGCATTGCAGTGAACAAAATCATCATGGGAATGCCAAAGGTGGACATAGGCCAACAGGTCTGTCAATTTGGATTACATGTTCTTTTAAAAAAAATTTAATTGAGTTATAATTGACATACAACATTATATTAGTTTCAGGTAGAAAACCGAGTTATTTGATATTTTTATGGATTATGAAATGATCACCACAAGAAGTCTATTTATCATGTCACCATACAGATTTATTACAATATTATTGACTACATTCCCCATGCTGTACATTATACCCTCAAGACTATGTACTTTATAGCTGAAAGTTTTTACCACTTAATCCCCTTTACCTATTTCACCTATCCCTCCCACACCTTCCTCTTTGGCAACCACCCATTTTTTCTATGTATCTATGAAGCTATTTGCTTTGTTTTGCTTTTAGTCTCACATATCTGTGGCGTCATATGGTAATCTTTTTCACTGTCTGACTTCTTTCACTTAGGATAGTACCCTCTATGTCTATCCATCTTGTCACAAATGTCAATATTTCATTGCTTTTTATGGCTAATATTCCATTGTGTGTGTGTGTGTGTGTGTGTGTGTGTGTGTCTATCTCACATCTTCTTTAACCATTCTCATCTGCTGAGAGACACTTAGGGTGCTTTCTTTACCTTGGCTATTGTATATAGTGCTGCAGTGAATACAGGGGTACATGTATCTTTTCAATACAGGGGTACATGTATCTTTGAATAAATTCCCAGAAGTTGAATTGCTGGATCATATCGTAGTTCGAGTTTTAGTTTTTTTAGGAATCTCCATACTGTTTTCCATAATGACTGTACTAATTTACATTCCCAACAACAGGGCACAAGGATTCCCTTTCCTCCACATCCTTGCCAACACTTGTTTTTTGTCTTTTTGCTAATAGTCATTCTGACAGGTGTGAGGGGCTATCTCATTGTGGTTTGGATTTGCATTTCTCTGATGATTAGTATACTGAGCATCTTTTCATGTGCCTGCTGGCCATCTGTATGTTTTCTTTGGAAAAAAAATGTCTCTTCAGGTCCTCTGTCCATTTTTAAATTAGATTGTTTGTGTTTTTTTCCTTATTTATTTGTATGAGTTCTTTGTATATTTTGTATATCAACCTATTATCAGATATATGGCAAATATATTCTCCCATTCAGAAGGTTGCCTTTTCGTTTTGTTGATGGTTTCCTTCACTGTGCCAAAACTTTTTAGTTTGATGTACTCCCATTTGTTTACTTTTGTTTTTGTTTCACTTGCTTAAGGAGACACATCCTCAGTTTCATTCTTTTTCATGTAGTGTCCAGTTTTTCCAATACCATTTACTGAAGAGACTATCTTTTCCCCATTGTAGATTCTTGCCTCATTTGTGGTAGATTAATTGATAAGCATAAGATGGGTTTATCTTAGTGATTTGAGATTAGATAAACATAAGCATGAGTTTATCTGGGTTCTCTGTTCTGTTCCTTTGATCTATGTGTCTGTTTTTATGCCAATACCATACTGGTTTGATTACTATAGCTTTTTAGTACAGTTTGAAATCAGGGAGTGTGATACCTCCAGCTTTGATCTTCTTTCTCAAGATTGCTTTGACTATTCGGGATCTTTTGTGGTTCCAGAAAATTTTAGGACCATTTGTTCTATATTAGTGAAAATTTCATTGAAATTTTGGTGGAGATTGCATTGGATCTATAGATTACTTTGGGTAGTATGATGATTAGAACCATATAGATTGTTTCAATTTGTGAGCACAGTGTATCTTTCCATTTATTTGTGGCATCTTCAATTTCTTTCAATGTCTTATAGCTTTCTGAGTACAGGTTTTTCACCTCCTTGGTTAAACTTATACCTAGGTATTTTATTCTTTTTGATGCGATCATAAATGGGATTGTTTTCTTCATTTCTCTTACTGATAGTTTGTTGTTAGTGTATAGAAATGCAACAGATTTCTGTATATTAATTTTGTATCCTGCAACTTCACTGAATTCATTTATTAGTTCTAATAGCATTTTTTGGTGATATCTTTGGGGTTTTTCTATATATAGTATCATGTCATCTGCAAATAATGACAATTTTACTATTTTTCTTTTCTAATTTGTATGCTTTTCAACTTCTTTTTTTGCCTAAGTGCTACAGCTAGGACTTCCAATACCATGTTAAATAAGAGTGTGCATTCATGTCTTGTTCCTGATTTTAGAGGACAAGCTTTCAGCTTTCCATCAGTGAGTATGATGTTAGCTGTGGGTTCTTCATATATGGCCTTTATTATGTTGAGGTGTATTCCCCCTATACCCACTTTGTTGAGAGTTTTAAAAATTTTGTCACAAGTTTTTCCTGCATCTATTGAGATAATCATGTGCTTTTATCCTTTGTTTTGTTAATGTTGCATACCACGTTGATTGATGTGTGAATGTTAAGCCATCCTTGCATCCCTGGAATGAACCCTACTTTATCATGGTGTATGATTCTTTTAATGTATTGTTGAGTTCAGTTTTCTAATAATTTGCTTTAGATTTCTGCAGCTATGTTTATCAGGAATATTGGCTTGAAATTTTCTTTCTTTTCTTTATTTTTGTAGTCTCTTTGCCTGGTTTTGGTTTCAGTGGTCTCGTAAAATAAGTTTGGAAGTGTTCCTTCCTCTTTACTTTTTTGGAATAATTTGAGATGGATTGGTGTTAACTTCTATTTAAATCTTTGGTAGAATTCACCTGTGAAGCCATCTGGACCTGGATTTTGTTTGTTGGTACATATTATTTTTCAATTAGTTTCCTTGAAAACAAACAACTCCTGTGGCAAGCTTACTTATTATTTCTCTCATGTAACAGAATATATGAAATATACCTTGTTTTTCAAGATATATAGTCTCTTAATTTTAGATTAATCAAATTGGATTTAAACTCCATAACAGTGTTGTGGAATGTCCAAAGTGTTTGAGTGATTTGGGGGGTTGGCAGAGGGAGTAGTGGAAGGACAATGTGGTATATTCAAGGGTATTTCACATTTCATGAGTACCCATAGTTTTGTGTTTCCTTGGATATGCTGTGATTTTTTTTTTCTTTTCATGTAGATGTGTAACTAGGGATACAAGAAACCATGGCAACACTGTCTTACTCAAAGAAAAGAAGTTGAATATAGTAATCCCTCAATATCCAAGATAAACCAGTCCTACGGTGAGGTGTAAGCTGGGCCTTTCTTTCTACCATATGTCATTATCTCCATTACAGTGGTTTTGGTTGAATATATACCTCAGAAACATTTGCAAAATTGAGAAAGTTTTAGAAGTTGTTTACAGAGGCCCATCTAATCTCAAATCACTGAGATAAATTAGAATTCATGTGATTTATGTAATGGAGAAGGTGCTAAGCCATCAGAGATGATTATTACTTGTAAAATCTCACCTGGAGTAAATACAATATCACACTGTAAAATCAGTTTTGCAAGAAAAATGTTACCAATTTCACAAAAGGGCAAAAACATCACCATTCTTTTCACAGACTGTAACAATGTCCTCCTTTATGAAAATTGTTTTTTTATTAGAGGACAATTACTGTGTGTTGAAATAAGAAAATATAGGTGGTGGAAGACATTACAGGCAAACCACACCCACCTATCTATCTGTCCTCTTCTGATTCCTAATCATGAACTGTGTGGAGAGGGTGGTCCTAGGCCGCAATTCAAAGGAGATGAAGTTTGTCTTATCTCCTCTCTTGCTTTCCTTTTCTTTGTCTTTTTGTTTGTATACTCTGCTACAGCTGTGGCCAGATAGTAAGCATTCTATATTTGAAGTTAAGAATGAATCACAAACATATTTTATTCTCACAGAGTAATTTGGTTTTGCATATGTATTTTTAAAACTATTTGATTTGGTATCACTTATACTCATTACTTTTTAAAATTAAGTAACATTTAAAATTTTTTTATAGTTACCTTCAATTTAAAGCAAGAGATGTCTCTTTTTCTTATAGGGAAGTGACATAAGGTTTTCTTTGTAAATAAAATAAATATATTAAGGTCATAAAAATGGAGGTGGTACATGGGCGTGGTTAAACTCAATGTACTATGAGCATGTATAAAAAAAGACAGGACTTGACAGTCTCAAAAGTCCCTTGCATTTTCATAGCCTGGGGATTTTAGAATAGGGACATAACAGAGGTTGGGGAACAATGGAACACAGTCCCCACACTTCGATTCCTTGGGTTAAATGATAAGACCTTTTCTCAGCTTTATTCTCTTGTAATGAAAATAATGATGAATTAAGTCAGTGGTTTTTTTTTTGTTTTTTTTTTTTTTTTAACTCACATCACTCTGTTATTGGTCAAATCAGTCATACAATCAACTGGGTCATTCCATCATTGGATGACTTGAATAATATATATATATTTTTTATACAGCAGGTTCTTATTAGTCATCAATTTTATACACATCAGTGTATACATGTCAATCCCAATCTCCCAGTTCATCCCACCACCACCACCACCCACCGCTTTCCCCCCTTGGTGTCCATACGTTTGTTCTCTACATCTGTGTCTCAATTTCTGCCCTGCAAACCAGTTCATCTGTACCATTTTTCTAGGTTCCACATATATGCGTTAATATACGATATTTGTTTTTCTCTTTCTGACTGCTTTACTCTGTATGACCGTCTCTAGATCCATCCACGTCTCAACAAATGACCCAAATTAAGTCAGTGGTTCTTAAAGTTCAATTTTAGAACCAACAGCCTCAGCAACACCTGGGAGCTGGTTAGAAATGCAAATTCTCAGGTGCTACCTGGTAATACTGAGATCTTACCTGGATTTGCTGAATCAGAGCTCAGGGGGTGGAGCCCAGCAATCAGTGTTATAACAAGTCCTGTAGGCGATTCTCACACCTGCTGAAGTTTGAAAATCATTCAGTTAGGGAACCACATATGTAACAGAAATGACCTCGAATTTTACTGGAAAATTAGTCTTGTACTATTAACTCTAGTGAAAGTAATCTTGAAAATGATCTTAGCCTAATGGATGACAGTAAATGCTTAGAAAAAGAGAATTAGAAGATTATGCTTAGAAATGAGTTCCTATAGCAAGAGGAAATCTTACCAAGTAAGAGTTAATTGTACCAATCACATTCAAATACTTTTTACCATTTTTTGTTGGAGGAAGCATCTACATGCAAAACCAACATAAATAAAAAGCAAATTACTTCTTTCAGTGCAATAAAAATCTGGAGTCAATCTCTAAATGTCACAGACCAAGCCGTGGTACCTGTAGTGATGCCTGCGCAGCTTGTCCTCTTCTCTGAGAGCCTCCTTACATAGCCCGCTGATGAGGCAGCTGGCTGACCCACAGGCACTGCTAATTAGAACAGGAATTTACACCTAAGCGGGCTCAATTAGATGTTTTCGGCACAGACTTTGAAATTGACACAGATACTTTGTACTTGTAGAAGAATTAAGAGGTCATGAAAGTTGAGGTTGAGGTGGGCATGTGTACTCAAAAGCATAAAATGAAGGACTGTTAGAGAAAGAAGAATAAATGAAGTGAATACACAGATACTAAAGTATCTGGCTGTGGAGTGGTGTGGAATATGGGAAAGAGATAGGAAGAGAGAACGAATAACAGATATTGCTTATGTCCCTAATGGCTTTTAATTCCTGTTGCATTTCCTCTTCTTAGGTTTCCTGTGATAACTCAATATTCATACAATAAATTGACAGGTTTGTTTTGTTTTGTTTCTTGGATAGTGAGGCTAAAATAACTTTCTGTTACTTGAAACATGATTCTTAATTAAAATTCCTACTTATCAATGAATATCAACATTCATTTAAAATATGAATATAATTTTCTTATTAGCTACTGACTGAAAGCAATGGCTAGGGTTTGGTGTTTGAATTCCAAATCTCCTCCCACAGAAACACAGCCCAGATATTACCAGCATGGCCACTAGTAGGAAGAGTTATTTTCTTGGTCCCTGGAAGAAAACTTTTACAGCATGAAGAATAGAAAATGTTGTGCTGTGTGACAGTTAAATTGATTTCCCTTTATTAACTGAAGGGAAAGGAACATAAGAATTTAAATTTATAGACCAACCAACAAAAACTGAGATGTAGATTAATCAAAGTGAAAAAGCAAAGGCAATCATTCAGAGGGTGCACGCAATACAGCAAGGCTGAGAAAGTCTGAAGGGCAGACACTGGAGCAGGCAGCAATGAAACTGACGACCAGTGTCCTGTGGAGGCCTCTGCACACAAGTTCCAGAGGGAAGATTAAGGATTGATGCAGCTCAAGTACAAAGCAGGCACTGGGCCAAACACTGTTAAAACACAAAACATGTTCTAGGACAAGCCTGAGGGCAATAAAGAGGCAGGCAGAACATAACATTGGGTCCCGGCTGAGGTCCTCTTTACCTTAAGTAAGTGATTGTACATCTGGTGCTGAAGTTCCCATGACAATTATAAGAGTGGAGAATTGAGAAAGGCATTTGGGAAGAGGAAGGAGAAGCTGAACCTTTTTTTTTTAGCTCCCATTAGGTGATTATACACATGTTCCCTCCTCATGTTCCCTAGATGAACATGGAGAAATAATAGGACCCGTTTAAGTATTGTTAAGGAAGGGCCCAACTGTTCAGTAGGTGAATTCTTCCCAATAAAATAAAATAACTCCAGTAAGTTTACTTGTATTGGTTTGGAGAAATTATTAAATCACTGAAAATTTGTGGTTATCTCTATAGAGTTTACCTCTGCCCCAATCCTCCTCACTCTTAGCATTCGGGAGAATGAATAAAAGCAACGTTCTCACGTTCAGATGGAAACACTGATTAAATAGTTTTAACATATTCATTAAGTGCACCATCATTGTATCTCAACCACAGAATCCTTAGGATTACCTTTCTAGATTAGCAAAACTGTAAATAATTAATATCTTTTGTTTCAAGTGACCCTTGAAAAGAGGAAAATATGAGTTCAGGCCTGAAAGGTCCCCTGCTGCATCACTTCTATTACAAAGCTAAGAGAAGGAAAATTGAAAAATTTTAATCATTTTCACATCAAATGATGCAGACTTCAGAAAGGGAACTGAGTTAGTGATGGGGCTTCAGAGAAAGCCCAGATATACCTAAAAAGTTCCTTTTGTCCGCAGTGTTCCACAGCTTAACCAATATCTAAAAACCCCTCCCAAGGCTATTCTAGGTTACCATGACTCAGGGATGACAGTGTGGTTTCTGAGATGTAGGTGAGCCCCCACTCACAGGTTTTAGTCAGTGACCTGTGGGAACAGCTAGCAGAAGCTGAAGACACTCAAGATTCAAATGTGTGCATGTCACATGTTTGTCAGCTCCTCTGAAGTTTACAAGCCTAACAAGATAGGCTCATACCCTAAGCAGACAAAATTCTCTAGCAGCTCTTAGGCAAAACTGTCAGCTCCTCTCTGTTTCCTCTCTTCTCTCTCCCTGCCTTTGATGATCATTTCAAACTCAGTTCACCTCAACAAAATACAGGCATGAGCATTAGGCTAGCTGTCCAGCCACTGAATCCTCCTAGAGAAATTCAGCTTCCTCAGTGGTGGAAGAGATGAAAACCTCAAAAGGCAGTACCGTGTAGCCCAAAGGAAATTACAATCGTATAGGTAAATCAACCAGAAATTTTGGTTTTGCTGACAATGTGGCAATTTCTACTCAGAGACTTTAACATCATAATTATCACTTCACTATTTCTCTTTCTAAATAGGCAATTTCATGCATAGTATGATAACGTGTACTCTAATATCTTCTATTTTTTTATGGTTTTGCTTGAACTAAAAGCTATAACATTTGATTATTTTGACATATTAACTCTTAACTTGGCAAATTATAACCAGGCAGAGTCTTATATAATATCCTATGGATTTTTCATTCTCATCTTGTTGGAGTCAGTAGAGCAAGAAGTTTAGGGAGATCTATTTTAACAATTGCTCTGAGATGAACAATGTACCTCTGAAAGGCAAAGGAATGGAAGTCAGAATGGTAAAAAGAGAAAAAATTTATTTTTCTGAAGCAAAAAAGAAACCCTCCCTTTATGTAATTACCGTACATAGCCCTCCTCCCCCACTTACCTATGGGGGATACATTCCAAGATCTCCAGTGGATGCCTGAGACCTCAGATGGTACCAAACTTTATATTTACTATGTTTTTCCTATACATTCATACCTATGATAAAGTTTAATTTATAAAGTAGGCACAATAAGAGAATATCCTAATTGCCAGCATCACTACTCTTGCACTTTGAGGTCATTATTAAGGAAAATAAGAATTACTTGAACACAATCATTGCTATAGGCAGCAGTAGATCTGATAACCAAGATAGCTACTAAGTGACTTATGGGCGAGTTATGAAGGACAAGGAGACGATTCCCGTCCCAGGTGGGCTGGATTGGGAGGGCTCGAGATGTCATCACACGATTCAGAACAGCATGCAATTTAAAAATGATAAGTTGTTTAGTTCTTAAATTTTGTATTTAATATTTTCTGACCACAGTTGACTGTGGGTAACTGAAACCAGGTTAAGTGAAACCATGAATAAGGAGGGGCACCTGTAGTGATGAACATGGTGACAAACTCAGTTTTAGGAGTGGTCATGTTAGAATCTAGTTGATATTAAGCATGTCTATATATACGGCCATACCAAAGTCTTTATTTAGCTATTTACTTGTTTACTTATTATGTTTCTTTTATTGTAAAAATTATTTTATTTTGATATGTTTTTCAAAAATTTAGAATTACAAAGAAGTTGCAAAAGAATTCTGATATACCCTTCACTCAGCTTCTCCCTTTTAACATCTTAAAAAACCAAAGAATATGTGTTGAAACCAAGAAATTAATCTTGGTTCAGTATTTAAAGTCAAGAACTCAGATTTCACCAGTGTTGTTTTTCCAATAATGTCTTTTTGTGTGCGTGTGTGTGTGATCTAGGATTCATTTCAGAATCCCACATTCTATTTAGTTCCCATGTCTTTTCTGTGACAATTACTGTTTTTTCTCATCTTTCATGATCTTGATATTTTTCAGGAGTATCAGCTAATTATTTTTGTAGAATATCCCTCAATCTGGGTTTTTCTGACATTTTATCATGCTTAAATTTAATTTCTGCATTAAATTTAGGTTATATGGAAGGACACTGAAGAGATGATGTGCCCTACTCAGGACATCACATTCAGTGTCACATGACATTCATATATAATACTGATGGTGTTACTCTGGATCATTTGCTTAAGAGAGTGTCTGCCAGAATCTTCCTGTGAAGTTACTATCTATTCCTTTGTAATTACTAAATTCTTTGAGAGATACTTTGAGACTCTGCACGTATTTCACTCCCCTTAAGTTTTCACCCTTTAATTTTAATACCCATTGGTGAAACTTAACTGCTGCAAAATCACTATGGTATTATAATGGTCATTTTCTATTTTGCTTATTTCTTCTACATGTATTAATTGGAATTCTTCAGTAAAGAACAGCTCTTGCTTTTCCTTTACACCTTCTTTCATCCTGCTTTCCTTCTTTCCTTCCTTTCTCTCTCCCCCCTTTCCTTCCTTCCTTCCTTCTTTCCTACTTCCTTCCTTCCCTTCTTCCCTCATTTCATTAATTTATTATGAATATTGATTTTATTCTTTGGGTTATAATCAATACTATCATTATTTGTTTTGTTGACCTAATTGCTCCAACTTTGGAGCCATCATTTTGTTTGCTTGTTTTTTTGCATTTCCTTACTTTCTGGCACCCCAAGATTCTCCAGGTTTTTCTTGTATTTTATCCTGCTCCAGACCTGGAATCAACCTGTTCTTTAAAGAACTCTGGTTCCTTTGATATTTAGAAATTAATATCCAGATATGAGGTGTGTTTATTGCTACTGGGTCAAAAGTTTCATGATAGAGTTTTAATAAAAACTGTGCTGGCTGAAAATCATTCCTAAAATATCTAGAACTTTTGACAAAATTTCTGACATGTCAAGAGATTCTAATCCAGCACTTTCTCATCTAGTATTAATAGATGCTATACTTTTGGTAGAGGGTTCCATTTTCTAATATCATATTGCACTCAGAGATTCGCAATGTATATTATGGAAGAATTTTGCCAAGACTTCAATATAATATAATATTGTAAATAATATTGTTTGCCTTTGTTATCTTTTATTGACATCCAAAGTCATGTGACCTCAAAATACTTTTTTCCCCACAGTATATCTACCAACATCCAGTAGGAGAGTCACTGTCAGCTGAACACCAAATCAGGAAACATCATGTTAACTAAAAATCCTCTTCTAAATGTTATCACTAGATAGTGAGTAACAGGATTTCAGTTACCTTGTCTTTTGCCCTCCATGTTAATAACCTAGGCAAGAGATCAAGGCTTATCACCCCTTAAGTCAATGAAAACTAACAATGGAATTGTCCATATTATCTTCTAGTTTTCTTATGCATTCCTCCACAAACCACAATATAACACATATTTGCACACACTTTCTTTTTTCCTTCCTTCCTTCCGTTTTTTTTCTGGCTTAGATGAAACACATTGCCCTTTTCTCTGACACTCATAATATAATGCTGGCTGAAGAACTGCAGTTTTCCAATATCAGCAAAAACACTATTACTGAAGCCAATCTATTAAAAAGAGTAAGAATGACCTCTTTTATATTCTAATGTGTTCTTGTGCTGGCTGTTGTATTCATGTAGCATTGGTCCCTCATTCTCCTCTTGTCACTCTTGCATGTGGAATGGTTTTGCAGGATTCTGGTCTTTTGTGACTTATTCATGCATGCCTGAGTAATGGCTTTTTACGTTTCTCTTCTTTTGTCAAATTAGATTCTTGACTTTGTATCTAAGATAGTGTAGTTACCTATCCAGAAATCAGTGCTTTTCATATTACCTAGTTTATTTATTGAACAAGAGGTTACTGAAGAATAATGATTGTGATATAATTTTATTGCAACAAAATCTACTCACTATGAAGTGTGGATCATGTTAAAGCACTATCAGCAAAATTAGGTCATCAAAGCAGCAAAAAACAAACAAAGCAAGCAAACTATCTCTTACAAATGGATCTAGAACTATCATTATGCAAAAGCAAACAACAACAAAACCAGAACAAAACTCTTCCATGGTAATAGACCTAGAGTGCATATACTACATTACTTGCAGTAACCGGCACCTACTAAGCACCCACTGTGTTAAACAATATACTTTATAATGGGATACAACCTTGAAAAGAATATAGCTCCAGCCCTCAAAGATTATATTCAAGTGATGAGACTATAATGTAAGCCCAATTTTGACACAGTGTAAATATAATAATATGTTACCAGAAATTTGGGGAAGCACAGGAAAGGATCATTTACTACATAATAATTTAGTTTATTAATATCAGCTATGGCCATAACAAAATACTATAGGTTGGATGGCTTAAACAACAGAAATTTATGTCTCTCAAATCTGGAAGTTCCCGATCAAAGTCCAGCAGGGTTTGGTTTCTGGGGAGAGCTTTCTTCCTAACTCTCAGATAGCTGCCTTCTTGCTGTGTGTTCACATGACCTCTTCTTTCTTTGCATATGGAGATAGAGCTCTCTTATGTCTCTTCTTATAAGAACACTTATTGGATTAGGCCCCCAACCTTATGACTGCATTTAACCTTAGTTACTTCCTTATGGGCCCTATTTCTAAATCAAGTCACAATGGAGTTAAAGCTTCCTTTGGAGGAACATGTTTAGTCCATTACACTCAAAGTTCTTGAAAATTTTATTTTATTTAAGAAAAAACTTAAAAGTAATTATGTATGATATTAAACATAAAAACTATAAATAGAGAAGAAAAAATAACTTTTATTTCTGAAAATATATTCATCACTCATGCTAATAAAAGATTTAACTCATTTAGCAATTATAATTTGTAAAGCACCTTCACTTTTTTGTTTTGTTTTGTTTTGTTTTGTTCTACCAATATGTTGGAGGCTCCTGGGACAATATAACTACATTTAATTTTCAGATGAAAAACAGATAGTGTTATTTGTCTAAAATTATACTGTGTATTGATAGTAAAACTCATAAGAGTTAAATTACAACAAAAGTCTTCTGGCTCCATTCTGTGATATTTCTGTACGACCAAGAAAGCTAAGGTATAGAAAATATTTAAAAAAGAGGGACCTTCAAGATGGCGGAGAAGTAAGATGTGGACATCACCTTCCTCCCTACAAATACATCAAAAATGCATCTACATGTGGAACAACTCCTACAGAACACCTACTGAACGCTGGGAGAAGACCTCAGATTTCCCAAAAGGCAAGAAAATCCCCACGTACCTGGGTAGGGCAAAAGAAAAAAGAAAAAACAGAGACAAAAGAATAGGGATGGGACCTGCACCTCTGGGAGGGAGCTGTGAAGGAGGAGAAGTTTCCACACACTAGGAAGCCCCTTCACTGGCAGAGACGGGGAGTGGGGGAAGCTTCGGAGCCGCGGAGGAGAGCACAGCAAAAGGGGTGCAGAGGGCAAAGCGGAGAGATTCCCGCACAGAGGATCGGTGCCGGCCAGCACTCAACAGCCTGAGAGGCTTGTCTGCTCACCTGCCGGGACAGGTGGGGGCTGGAAGCTGAGGCTCGGGCTCCGGAGGTCAGACCCCAGGGAGAGGACTGGGGGTGGCTGCATGAACACAGCCTGAGGGGGCTAGTGTGCAACAGCTAGCCGGGAGGGAGTCCGGGAAAAGTCTGGACATGCCTAAGAGGCAAGAGACCATTGTTTCAGGGTGTGCAAGGAGAGGGGATTCCTTCCCTGTCTGCGCGCAGAAGGCAGAGCACGGCCTAAACGAGCTCCAGAGAAGGACATGAACCGCGGCTATCAGCTCGGACCCCAGAGAGAGGCATGAAACGCTAACGCTGCTGCTGCAGCCACCAAGAATCCTGTGTGCAAGCACAGGTCACTATCCAAACCCGTCTGTGAGCCTGTGCAGCCCACCACTGCCAGGGTCCCGTGATCCAGGGACAAGTTCCCCAGGAGAACATACTGTGCGCCTCAGGCTGTTGCAATGTCATATTGGCCTCTGCTGCCGCAGGCTCGCCCCGCATTCCAATTATAACTATCGTACCACTCCCTCCCCCTGGCCTGAATGAGCAAGAGCCCCCTAATCAGCCACTACTTTAACCACGTCCTGGCTGGGTGGGAACAGATGCCTGAGGGTGACCTACATGCAGAGGCAGGGCCAAAACCAAAGCTGAACCCCAGGAGCTCTGCAAACAAAGAAGAGAAAGGGAAATCTCTCCCAGCAGCCTCAGGAGCAGTGGATTAAATCTCCACAATCAATCTGATGTACCTGCATCTGTGGAATACCTGAATAGACAACAAATCATCCCAACACTGAGGCGGTGGACTTTGGGAGAAACTGTAGACCTGGGGCTTGCCATCTGTGACTGATTTGTTTCTGATTTTTATGTTTATCTAAGTTTAGTTTTTAGTGCTTGTTATCACCAGTGGATTTGTTTCTTGGTTTGGTTGCTCTCTCCTTTTTTTTAATTATTATAATTTTTTTATTGTTTTATTTTAATACTTAAAAAAACTTATTATTCATTTTTTATTTATTTTCTTTCTTTTTTTCTCTCTTTTCTTCTGAGCCGTGTGGCTGACAGGGTCTTGGTGCTCCAGCCTGGTGTCAGGCCTAAGCCTCTGAGGTGGGAGAGCCGAGTTCAAGACACTAGACCACCAGAGACCTCCTGGCCCCACATAATATCAATCGGTGAGAGCTCCCTCAGAGATCTCTGTCTCAACGCTAAGACCCAGCTCCACCCAATGGCCAGCAAGTTCCAGTGCTAGATGTGCCATAACAAACAGCTAGCAAGACAGGAACACAATCCCACCCATTAGGAGAGAGGTTGCTGAAAATCATACTAAGTTCACAGACACCCCAAAACACATCACCAGACGCGGACCTGCCCACCAGAAAGACAAGATCCAGCCTCATCCACCAGAACACAGGCATCAGTCCCCTCCACCAGAAAGCCTACACAAGCCATTGAACCACTCACCCACTGGGGAGAGACACCATAAACAACAGGACCTATGAACCTGCAGCCTGTGAAAAGGAGACCCAAACACAGTAAGTTAAACAAAATGAGAAGACGGAGAAATATGCAGCACATGAAGGAGCAAGGTAAAAAGCCACCAGCCCAAACAAATGAAGAGGAAATAGGCAGTCTACCTGAAAAAGAATTCAGAGTAATGACCATAAAGATGATCCATAATCTTGGAAATAGAATGGAGAAAATACAAGAAACATTGAACAAGGACCTAGAAGAACTAAAGAGCAAACAAACAATGTTGAACAACAGAATAAATGAAATTAAAAATTCTCTAGAAGGAATCAGTAGCAGAATAACAGAGGCAGAAGAATGCATAAGTGACCTGGAAGATAAAACAGTGGAAATAACTGCCCCAGAGCAGAATAAAGAAAAAAGAATGAAAAGAATTGAAGACGATCTCAGAGACCTCTGCAACAATACTAAATGCACCAACATTTGAATTATAGGGGTCCCAGGAGACAAGAGAAAAAAAAGGGTCTGAGAAAATATTTCAAGAGATTATAGTTGAAAAATTCCCTAATATGGGAAAGGAAATAGTCAATCAAGTCCAGGAAGTGCAGAGAGTCCCATACAGGATAAATCCAAGGAGAAACACGCCAAGACACATATTAATCAAACTATCAAAAATTAAATACAGGGCTTCCCTGGTGGCACAGTGGTTGAGAGTCCGCATGCCGATGCAGGGGACATGGGTTTGTGTCCTGGTCCGGGAGGCTGGGCCTGTGAGCGATGGCCGCCGAGCCTGCGCGTCCAGAGCCTGTGCTCCGCAATGGGAGAGGCCACAACAGTGAGAGGCCCGTGTACCACAAAAAAAAAAAAAAAAAAAAATTAAATACAAAGAAAAAATATTAAAAGCAGCAAGGAAAAAACAACAGATAACATACAAGCGAATCCCCATAAGGTTAACAGCTGAACTTTCAGCAGAAACTCTGCAAGCCCGATGGGAGTGGCAGGACATATTTAAAGTGATGAAACGGAAAAGCCTACAACCAAGATGACTCTACCCAGCAAGGATCTCATTCAGATTCGATAGAGAAATTAAAAACTTTACAGACCATCAAAAGTTAAGAGAATTCCACACCACCAAACCAGCTTTACAACAAATGCTAAAGGAACTTCTCTAGGCAGGAGACATAAGAGAAGGAAAAGACCTACAAAAACAAACCCAAAACAATTAAGAAAATGGTAATAGGAAAATATATATCAATAATTACCTTAAATGTAAATGGATTAAATGATCCAACCAAAAGACAAAGACTGGCTGAATGGATACAAAAAGAAGACCCATATATATGTTGTCTACAAGAGACGCACTTCAGACCTACGGACACATACAGACTGAAAGTGAGGGGATGGAAAAAGATATTCCATGCAAACGGGAATCAAAAGAAAGCTGGAGCAGCAATTCTCATCTCATATCAGACAAAATACACTTTAAAATAAAGACTACTACAAGAGACAATGAAGGACACTACATAATGATCAAGGGATCAATTCAATAAAAAGATATAACAATTGTAAATATTTATGCACCCAACATAGGAGCACCTCAATACATAAGGCAAATGCTAACAGCCATAAGAGGGGAAATCGACAGTAACACAATCATAGTAGGGGACTTTAACACCCTAATTTCACCAATGAACAGAGCATCCAAAACGAAAATAAATGAGGAAACACAAGTTTAAATGACACATTAAACAAAATGGACTTAATTCATATTTATAAGACATTCCATCCAAAAACAACAGAATACGCTTTCTTCCCAAGTGCTCATGGAACATTCTCCAAGATAGATCATATATTGGGTCACAAATCAAGCCTTGGTAAATTTAAGAAAATTGAAATCGTATCAAGTATCTTTTCTGACCATAACGCTATGAGACTAGATATCAATTACAGGCATATCAAGTATCTTTTCTGACCATAACACTATGAGACTAGGTATCAATTACAGGAAAAAAACTGTAAAAAACACAAACACATGGAGGCTAAACAACACACTACTAAATAGCCAAGAGATCACTGAAGAAATCAAAGAGAAAATCAAAAAATACCTAAAAACAAATGACAATGAAAACATGATGACCCAAAACCTATGGGATGCAGCAAAAGCAGTTCTAAGAGAGTAGTTTATAGCAATACAATCCTACCTCAAGAAACAAGAAACATCTCAAATAAACAACCTAACCTTACACCTAAAGCAATTAGAGAAAGAAGAACAAAAAACAAAAACCCAAAGTTAGCTGAAGGAAAGAAATCATAAAGATCAGATCAGAAATAAATGAAAAGGAAATGAAGGAAACAATAGCAAAGATCATTAAAACTAAAAGCTGGTTCTTTGAGAAGATAAACAAAATCGATCAACCATTAGCCAGACTCATCCAGAAAGAAAGGGAGAAGACTCAAATCAACAGAATTAGAAATGAAAAGGAGAAGTAACAACTGACACTGCAGAAATACAAAGGATCATGAGAGATTACTACAAGAAAATGGACAACCTGGAAGAAATGGACAAGTTCTTAGAAAAGCACAACATTCCGAGACAGAACCAGGAAGAAATAGAAAATATAAACAGACCAATCACAAGCACTGAAATTGAAACTGTGATTAAAAATCTTCCAACATACAATGGAGAAAAGACATCTTCTTCAATAAGTGGTGCTGGGAAAACTGGACAGCTACATGTAAAAGAATGAAATTAGAACACTCCCTAACACCATATACAAAAATAAACTCAAAATGGATTAAAGACCTAAATGTCAGGCCAGACACTATAAAACTCTTAGAGGAAAACACAGGCAGAACACTTTATGACATAAATCACAGCAAGATCCTTTTTGACCCACCTCCTAGAGAAATGGAAATAAAAACAAAAGTAAACAAATGGGACCTAATGAAACTTCGAAGCTTTTGCACAGAAAAGGAAACCATAAACATGAAAAGACAACCCTCAGAATGGGAGAAAATATTTGCAAACAAAGCAACTGACAAAGGATTAATCCCCAAACTATACAAGCAGCTCATGCAGCTCAATATCAAAAAAACAAACAACTCAATCCAAAAATGGGCTGAATTCTAAATAGACATTTCTCCAAGGAAGGTATACAGTTTGCCAACAAACACATGAAGGGATGCTCAACATCACTAATCATTAGAGAAATGCAAATCAAAACTACAATGATATATCATCTCACACTGGTCAGAATGGCAATCATCAAAAAGTCTACAAACAATAAATGCTGGAGAGGGTGTGGAGAAAAGGGAATCCTCTTGCACTGCTCGTGGGAATGTAAATTGATAGAGCCACTATGGAGAACAGTATGGAGGTTCCTTAAAAAACTAAAAATAGAACTACCATATGACCCAGCAATCCCACGACTGGGCATATACCCTGAGAAAACCATAATTCAAAAAGAACCATGTACCACAATGTTCATTGCAACACTATTTACAATAGCCAGGACATGGGAGCAACCTAAGTGTCCATCAACAGATGAATGGATAAAGAAGAAGCAGTACATATATACAATGGAATATTACTCAGCCATAAAAGGAAACAAAACTCATTATTTGTAGAGAGGTGGATGGACCTAGCGTCTGTCATACAGAGTGAAGTCAGTCAGAAAGAGAAAAACAAATACTGTATGCTAACACATATATATGGAATCTAAAACAACAACAACAACAACAAAAAACCTAGGGGAAGGACAGGAATAAAGATGCAGACATAGAGAATGGACTTGAGGCCACGGGGAGGGGAAGTGTAAGCTGGGACAAAGTGAGAGAGTAGCATTGACATATATACACTACCAAATGTAAAATAGATAGCTAGTGGGAAGCAGCTGCATAGCACAGGGAGATCAGCTCAGTGCTTTGTGACCGCCCAGCAGGGTGGGATAGGCAGGTTGGGAGGGATACGCTAGAGGGAGGGGATATGGGGATATATGTATACGTATAGCTGATTCACTTTGTTATACAGCTGAAACTAACACAACATTGTAAAGCAATTATACTCCAATATAAATTTAAAAAATATTTAAAATAGAAATAACACAAAATACATTTATATTTTTTCTCGATGGTGCAATGCCTTCTCTCAAAAAATAATTGCCCTTTGCAAAGACTGTTACCATTAGATAGATGGCCAAAATGCATTCTGGGAAATATACAAATGGAAATAAGGACAAGTCAGGAATAGGTAGGACTTCAAAAGCATGTGGCTATCAAAGGCTTGATTCAGTTTGTTACAGGTGGTCAGCATAACCCAGTGTAGTGGATGTAGCACAGTAGGTGAAAAGGGAACAGTACTCAAGGTCAACATCAAATTTCTGGATCTAATCAGGTTGGGACAGGACCTTAGCAGAAGATCGAAGACAGGTGGTCCACGCTCAAGGAGAGAGAATAGCAAGTGTGAAGCAGGACACTAGGATCTAGACCAAGTAATTTTCCGAGCCTAGGCAGCCTACTATTAGGAAACACTAAAAATCAGTCCACTTGTACTAAAAGGATAAAACAATGTGGATGGAAAATGCAGTTCAGGGGATACACAGATGACCAGAGATCTCAGTCGGTACCTGAGCCTGGCCTTCTTCTTTCCTCACACTGTACTGAATTTGTATGTGACCTTATTCTCATTCATGAATTTAAATAAATAATATCTACATACCAGAAATATTTATTACTCCACATTAGCCTTTACTAGCTACACGCCCTATGCCCAACTACCTCTTTGATTATCTCCCCTAGAGTATTCCACAGGCATCCTAAACTTAACACCCCAAACAGAACTCTTCACCTTCCCTTTCTTTTCTCAACCAGATCCTTTGCTCAGTAAGTGACCACTTCATCAAATAGTTGCCCCAATAATAATTACAGGTAAAATTATTGGGCATTTAATGTTTCTGAGGTGTTATTTTAAGTGTTTAATGTTCATCAACTGTTAGAACTGACCAGAAACCCCCATAATCCTATAACATGTTTTAAATAGGAATAGGAATAGTGTTTCCATGCATTAATTCCTTTGTAATTTCTCTGGAAATTTAAGTGTTTTTCCAAATCCTATATCCCTAGAAAAACCAGGCAAGAAATCAGGAAACTGTTATAATATTTTAATAATCCTGTAAGAATTAAAACCTAACAAGAAACATAGAATAGTGCAGGGTAATCCACTAGTGTCACAGAGAAAATAAGAACTGGGTGCACTGTCACTTAGAGTTGAAGCCTAAGGCTGGACATTTCTAGGAAAAAGGTCTGGTCACAATCTAACCATTCAGTCTTGCTAACAGCCATCATTGCTGTGTTATAAGTATGTCTTCATGAACCTGTCTGCTGTTAATGGTAGGTCAATCTTATAAAAAAATTAATAAGTCTCCAGGCACTGTACATTTTCTACAAATTGTATTGTATTAGTAAGGAATAAGTTTTAGAAGCAAAGTAAGTCCTAAATTGTATAATTTTGAAACGTTATTCTGTGTAGCGCTATTTGCCTTGCTACAAGGACCATGTTATTTTAATATTATCTATTATTATTCACTGGTGATTTTCTGTTTGAGTATTTGCTTTAGCCTATAGTTATTTGTAAATACCTTAACAGAAGAGATTCAAGGAGAAGCAGATGTGGAGATTGTTGGACAGTACTCTGATATGAAATCAAAACAGATTTAAAATCTGAGTTAACAAAATCAATATTGATTTTAACAGTAAACCAAAATCAGATCAAGCAGAAAAATATATTCATGGTTAAAAAATAAAATGAATTTATATGTAGCATCATGTACCCTAACACTCAATGTGAAGATAATAGTAGTGCTTGCATGATCTAAGAATTACAACATTTAAATATTAATATTAAATAATTTAAATATTAAATAATATTAAATATTTAATATTTATTTATCACTGTTTAACTTTTAAAATTATTATTATTTGGCATTTTGTTTTAATATCTCCTTCTTTTATGAAATATATATATCGGACAGAGATCAACTTGGATGTTATTGGAATATATAATGTCTCAATATATTGGCTTATTTTAGTAATTATGTTTTTGTTTTTGTTCTGTTTTTTTGGCCGCGCCACACGGCTTGAGGTATCTCAGTTCCCCGATCAGGGATTGAATCCTGGCCATGGCAGTGAAAGCCCAGAATCCTAACCACTAGGACACCAGGGAAGTCCCCTCTTTAAAAACTCTGAAATTCCTGCATGTTAACATCTTAAAAGGATTTGAAAACACTACCTGTTCTCATGTTAAACAATTGTGGAATTGGCATTGTTTCCCATACATGTGCTAAACAATACTGACAAAATAACAGCAAAAACTAGCTGATTGTCCCTGAAAGATAAGACTGTGAATTAACTCTCATAGTTCACCCCTCAAGAGCAACAACGTGAAGAATTACTCCACATTGCTATGCCCATCAATCCAAAACCACTGTCATACTCTGCCCAATCCCAACCACTCTAGCGACTTGCAAGATCCACCTTAAAATCACTCAATTCATGCCCTAAAATGATATAAATATCTTCCCCAGTCATGCTTCTTTTGAGGAGATACTAAGACTCTGTCAAGGTGATCTCCGTTTAGTAAATCTACTAAACTAAGTTTTACTAGATCAAAATATTTCTTCTGGTCGTCTTTTGGAGATCAACAGTTGACTACTATATATTTGTTTAGACATTAAGAAAGAAATAGCATTTTCCTCATTATATAAATGGATATATAGAGGTCTAGAGAGGTTAAATAACTTCCTCCTGTCTCACAGGTAGTAAGTGGAAGGTCCAGAATCCTGTAACATTTCCTTCTCCATACCACAATCTTTTTCTCAAACTATAACTCAATTTCACCCATTTGTTTCTGTAACTGTCTCTTTGATTCACATTATTGTCATCTTATACTTGAACTAGTGCAATTGTCTATGACCCGATCTTACTTCAGATTTGTCCCTTTTGAAATCATTCTCCAGACAACAGCCAGAATGTCAGAATAATCTTTGAATTTGCAAATTAGATCATGGCCTCCACTACCTAAAACCCTTTTAGTGGTGTCCTACTGAATATACAAATAAAGAGAAAAAAAAATAGCAATTTAAAATCTAAATTCTTAGCAAGGTGCCCAAACCCTGCTTTAGCTGACATCTGTTACTTCTCCAGGCTTAAACCTTACTAATCTTTCATAATCTTCTTTGCTTCCAACATAGTGCCTTTCTTCCATTTCCTCAAATATATGGCTGCTCTTTCTTATTCCAGGGTTTTGTACGAGATGGTTCTTCTTCTCAGAATCCCCTTACCTCCCACACTCTTTTAAGTAACTCAAATCTCATCCCTTTAGGTATCTGCTTAAAGAATTCCATAGAAATTATTCCCACTCCCTCACCAATCTAAATCAGGGATCCTTGTTATATGCCTATCAAAACCTACACCTTTTCTTTATAACATGTATTACGACTTGTAATTCTATCTTTATTTTAGTGACTATTTCACCTGTAAATTTCCTCCATAATACTATCAACTCCACTAAGTCTGGTGCTAAGATTTTTCCTCATCGCTTTATTTTCAGTATCTAATATAATACTGGTACCTAAAAGAAGTGCAGTCACTGTTATTTAAAGTGATATAATGAATGAATGAAAAATTATAACACACAAGAAACAGATTCCAGATATACAAAAATGCTGCCTTCATTTTTCCAGGTTGAAGGTTAAGGCTGCAGCTCCTGAGTGGAAATTCAGTGCTTGTGTCAGGGTTCTCAACTTTGGTTGGGCTAGATAATCATATAGGGATCTTGGGGAAAAAAAATCCATTTGTCCAGGTACTACCCAAAGAGATATATTATTTTGGAGAGAGGCCCAGGCATCAAGACTTTTAAAAAACTTCCTAGTTAAGTCTAATGTGTAGTTAAGATTGAGAAGCACATGAAGGAACTGGGAAAACTAGATATTCTCCAGAATCATGAACATTGCTTATGACAGAATAGCATGTTGCATCTTGAAAGGTCTTAGTACTAATCAAGAGAACATTTAAAATATAAGGGCAAGTTAGACATACAGATGGCCAATAGGCACATGAAAAGATGTCCATCATCGTTAATTCTTAGAGAAATGCAAACCAAAACTACAGTGAGGTACCACCTTACACGGGTCAGAATGGTCATCATTAAAAGTCTACAAATGACAAATGCTGGAGAGGGTGTGGAGAAAAGGGAACCCTCCTACACTGTTGGTGGGAATCTAAATTGGTGCAGTCATTATAGAGAACAGTATGAATATTCCTCAAAAAATTAAAAATAGAGTTGCTATATGATTCTGACATCCCAATCCTGGGCATATATCTGGACAAAACTATAATTCAAAAAGATACATGCACCTCTATGTTCATAGCAGCACTATTTGCAATAGCCAAGACATGAAAACAACCTAAACGTCCATCGATGGATGCTCAGATAAAGATGTGGGGGGTGTGTGTGTGTGTATACACACACACACACACACACACACACATATATATATATACAATGGAATACTACTCAGCAATAAAAACGAATGAAACTGCCATTTGCAGCAACACAGATAGTCCTACAGATTATCATACTAAGTGAAGTAAGTCAGAAAGAGAAAGACAAATACCATATGATATCACTTATGTGTGGAATATAAAAAATATGACACAAATGAACTTATCTATGGAACAAAAACAGACTCACAGATATAGAGAACAGACTTTTGGTTGCCAAGGGGGAAGGGGTTTGGGGGAGGGATGGAGTGGGAGTTTGGGATTAGCAGATGCAAACTATTATATATAGAATGGATAAACAACAAGGTCCTACTGTATAGCACAGGGAACTATACTCAATATCCTGTAATAAGCCATAATGGAAAAGAATATGGAAAAGAATGTATGTATGTTTAACTGAATCACTTTGCTGTACAGCAGAAATTGACATTGTAAATCAACTATACTTCAATAATAAAATAAAATAAAATATAAGGGCAAGTTATATGTAAACTACATTTCACTTGGAATCTCTAGTCCTCATTACATGGCTACCAAATTTGCTCAAACCCCCAGTTTCATGGCTTACTAAATCCGGAGCTTGACTATCGCTATTGTACATCTGCGACCTTCCTCCGATGCCTCATCTTCCTACACTGTCGCCCACGCCTATTGCTTAAATTTCGTTCCACAAGATGTAGTATAAGCTTTTTGCTTTCACCAGATACAATACAAATAAGAAAAAGAGCAACAAAAAACCCCCAAAATATCCAAGCCATGCATTTTATAAGTTTAACTTATCTGATGATTTTGAGTGTCACAAAACTATGAAATTATGCACTGCCAACATTTCATCCCTGAAACAATTCTTCCTCCTTTACTCCTGACAATTGATATCTCCGGCCAAAAGCAGTTCCATGAGAGCCTACATCAAATCTTTATGCCAACTTCCATATTATTCTGTTATTACTGCTAAAATTCTAGTATGTATAATTTTTTCTCTGCCATCCCTGTTAGGAATTTGATCTTCAGTCGTCAAGTCATTACTGAGTAATCCCAGCCCTGTCAGCATGTTTCTGGTTAAAACTACCCTGTTAGATCTCATTCTCTTATAGAAGCTGAAGCACCTCCCTTTCTACTTCCTACCAAAGTTGCTTGACTAACAGCCACAGTTTGGAGCCAGATGGTAGAAAGAGAGTGGCCTTAGCCCTCTGTTTTCCCTTAAGAGTTATGCTGTTCTCATAGCAGCCACTTGTTCTCACTGGCCTCATTTTTTGGCATATGGTGGTATACTATCTTGCTTTTTGAATTCCTATGAAAGTGTCTTGAGTCTTTATATTTAAACATAAAACTTTTCTTTCTCCTGTTAATGTTAACTCATCTTCATGTGCACAACAGTCCACAAAATAAAAGCTGTTGTCTCTCAACCTCTTCTTTTTCCCATTCCAAAGTTGCCTTAATTTATAGAGCATAAAGTTTGGTCTTAATGTGTTCATGGCAAATGTCTTCTATGGCTCCTCTGGGTTTGAAAGTCTCCCTACAGCTGCTGTTGGGAACTGGAGAATCTGTGTTGCCTTGCACCCAGAGCTGCCACCATGTGTTCTCTTTCAGAGCCCAATATGATATGAGGCTGGCAAAAATCATTCTTTGTATAATTTGGTGATACACAATAGATTGTGATACTTATGTGGAATTATTTGTTGGAACTGTAGTCCAGTCTTAGAAGAGGACTACAATATAAAGAGAACAAAGTTGCAAGTTCAAGCTAATTTTTACTTTTTTTTTCAGTACATAAGAGAAGACATTTCAAGACCTGAGTTTGCACTAGGGACTCTGTCCATAGTTTCCTTGCCTCTTTCCTGCCTTCAAGAGTGTGCATTTACTCATATCTAGTTTACATGTAAATCTCTAGTTGAAATTATTGCAGAAGGAAACAATGTACAAGTTGAAGGCTAAGTTGAAAAAGGAAAGGATGACTTTGGTAAGTGATCTATAGCAGAGAGACAAAAGTGAAATTTGAATTTAAACTTTATTATGGATATGTCATAGAAGAGGTGATATATATGCTTAAGTGGTTGGTGATCAAATTCTATGCTCTGGTCTTAAGGTGATGGTGGCAAGAAGGCAGCTGACACCTGGGGAAAGAATGTTTTAGTGAATATGATCAAGGGAAAATAGACCCTGCTCAGACCAGTACTGATACAAGGCCTCCAAAAGACATCCATTCAGTCCACAGGAAATATCTTTGCCAAAGATATCAAGTCCTTCTTGTAAGAAGTTTACAAGTATTTAGGCAAAACTACTAGAATGCCACCCCTATTGTCAAGAGGTTTATATGTTTATAAAAACAGATGGCCTTAAATTTCTGCAGTTAACAGAAAACAAAATAATTACACAAAGAACATGGGAAAAGTATTATGAATTAAAAGGTATATAGTGAAAAAAAAAAAAAGGTAGATAAGTAGGGCTCTTATGCAGGGATTGCACAGACTGGAAATAGGTTATAAGTTAGGTAATAAGTGACAAAAGCAGAGTTTCTCTAATCTCAGCAAGATGTTAGTGTGACTAATTTAATCTTTTCAGATTGACCTCTGTTGCCATAACCTAAATGGTTATGCTGTGATCCATTTTGGTCAGTTAAATGAGAAAGCCAAAGTCATCCCATCAACTGTGTCAAGATGGAGAAATATAATCAGATAAGGTTTATTATAAATATACTTGGAGAGAAATTTGAAAACAAGAAGATATTTTGGGCACAGAGGCTGTAATTTGAATAAATCAACAAAAGAAGGTACAGTGGATCATCTTTGGAGTATTTATTCTACTCAGGGTGATTCTCATTTGACCTCAGATACCAAATGGGGGAACCCCAAGTCATGTTTGTATTTTTTGAGCACTTGATCACATTAATTGGGCCAAGAGTTGGAAATCTGAGTAAAACAAGAAAATTGGTGTTCATTTTCAAGAAAACTGAACTTAGTAGTAAAAATATCTGTCCCTTTATGCTGTTTCTTTAGTGACGTAAAAACGTGGTACCGTTGCATGACCATCTTCTGCTTGCCAGGTGGGCTGAATAGCAGAAAAAGTTCACCGATAAAGAGTGAGTCAGAATCATAGAAAGCAGTGGAAGTGAGAGATTAGTACTAATCCAAGTGCCTGACACCTATGCATTTTGAGGATTCATTCTTCTGGTAACGGACCGCTTTCCTTCCTTTGTTTCCTGAAGAACAACTAAGTTTACTTCTTGCAACAAAAAGTCCTAACATAGATGAAGCAAATGAATTAGATGGTTAAAGGAGGTAGGCCAGGAATAAGTAGAAAAAAGTGCATAATACATTCCAAGCTATAGGTCCTATATTTATTTCTCATTTACTTGCAAAATGACTCTTTCTTAAAATGCCACAGCAGTGTGGTTCTACCTTTATAACTATATTGGATATACGAAAATACTGGATTGAGGAAATCAAAGCTCTCTTTCACTATATATAGATAGATATGGCAAAGACACATTTTACTTAGCATTTCACCCTCCGTAGTGTGATACAATTAGACTTTGCAAACAACAGCAAATAAATGATTTGGCAAGGAATACACATTCTCATGTGTTTGATGATTAGCCTCAGAATCAGCTCTGGCTCCTGTCCTCCTCATCTACTGCTCTATTAGTATGATCACTGCATGGCGTTTCTGAAGACTAAAACCTTTTGATTGTTTCTCTTTGCAGCAGATTACCTCTTGCTGTACTTTTAGTATTCTCTCTTGCTTGCACCAACAAACAGTGTGCAGAACATCAAATAGATGGTTTACAGGCACTCAGTGATGAACAAACTCTCTAATCAGGATGAAGAGTAAAAATCTCACAGAAGTCATAGGAAAAGCTTCGGCTATGGAATTTAACAGACTTGGATTCGATGTTTACCAGTGATGTGACACTGTGGGAGTTTATGTAACCTTTCCGATCCTCAGCTGTCCCACCTGTAAGTGGGGATAATAATGTTCATATGATAGGGCTGTTAGGATTATAATGAGTTGGCATGTGTTAAGTATAGGACAGGAACTCTGTCACATCAGACACAAGTACAATGAATACTATTATTGCTCGTTAGAGGGAAATCCCCTAAACCCTGATTCTGAACTTAGCCACATTATTGATGAGTCAAATCCACTTGTATTCCTTATGCATGCAGAAGCTTTCAAACTTTATTTCCAGCTACAGAGCTCCACTCAGGTAATAACTCAGCTAAAGAGACTTTTTTCTCTTGAATGAATTATGCTTCTGCTGTGCTAAATTTTCTCAAGGCAGTCAACCATAAAAATTATATTATGTATTTCTCTTGTGTAACTTGTGTGAAAGTAGAGTTTGTCAAAACTGGCTGCTCAGCATTTAATGAGACCCTCCACTGCATTTGATCCAGAGGTCAAGCTGTATGTAAAAGAGGGTAAACAGGAAGGTCGCAGAGGGAAGTTAAAAGTAACAAAATAAGGCAATAAATAATAAGGGGAGACTTTTTAAAAATTTAAAATGAAGAAATTACTGGAGAAAGTCAACAAATTGTCACCACCGTATTTTATAAATGAAAGGTGAATTTGCTTTTGCCTGCCAAGACCTAAAATTAGGGAACTTCATTTTCATTGAAGACCTTAATACTCACTGGTGAAATATGAAGCAGATGTCTCCCTGACCTCTACCTAATTGAACAGCAATGTCAGAGGGAGGTGAGTCATCAATCTCCAGGTTGTCTTAGAGAAGGTCCTGAGGATTTTCCAGAAATGATTCCATTATATATAGACTGTGAAAGAAGATTACAAAAATTGGGAAAAAATACTATAGCACCCCTGCCTTTTATAAATCTAGATTTAGAGCCTATGGGTTTCACTATTGAAAACATAAGGAAGTTACACTCCTTGTCACTAATCTATTGCAATGTTAAATGTTATATCCTAACATTTATTAAAAGGTAATTCAAGATTCTGAGCTCATCTTATTTTCCAGCCACCTTGCTTTGGGGGCCAAATGCTCATCCACAGTCCCTCCAATGCTTGCTCTGAGATAGAGCTGTGATGCATATCAGAATGTTTCTGAGTGGGTTGCTGCCTCCTGCAATCACTGTAACTCGTAAATACCAGTACCACAGAACATGCTGCACTGCACTGGGATGACCATCTGCTTGTCTACCTCACCTACTAAACAATGAGAAATTATGCCTCTCAGTGCTTGTTGTGTCCTGAGCACGCAGAACCATCTTCAGTCCTACTCTTTAGCACATTAACCAACCATCACCCACCTGGGTTGTTGCAACAGACTCCCGAAGCATTGTCTCACCCTTATCTGACCCTCTTCACACCAAACAATCTTTATAATCAGCAATAAATGGTGTCACTTTTTTGCACACATTTCTCTAATGGTTACCTGTTGTTTGGAGAAAACAAAATTAAACCTTGCACTGAACATTCATATAAGTTTGTTAATAAGAATAATAAGAATGTTCGGAGAAAACAAAATCAAACCTTGCACTGAACATTCATATAAGTTTGTTAATAAGAATGATATTATATTCCAATTTTTGCATTTCTTTTAACTACATTCCAGTAATGTGAGGCCTATACCCCTCACTGTGAGTATCTCTCACAGTTTTGGAGCACATACTGGTTTGTTGAATAACTAATAGCACAACAGTAGATCAATGACAATGTAAAATCCGTGGGATAGCTTGGGACTATAGCCCTGAAGCAGTGTTCTTCAGCACGGCCAGAGAATCACCATGTCCACCTTACTTGTTAAAACCAAGTTCCTAATCCCCAGCTCATAATCAAGCCCAAAATAAAGGTCTCTGTGATGTACCATGATATTGCCAACTTTAACATGCTCCATGGTGATGTTCATGCTCCATTCAGTCTGAGAACCACAGCCTCATGCCATAGATAAATATTCAGTGTGAGAGGCAGGTTGCAGGAGTGAAAGCCTATGATGTTGAACTTCAGTAGCACCTAAAGTCCCTACATGTAGTATTCTGAAGGCTAGTAAGAAACATTGAAACGCTTTATGAAACCTTTGTCCCAGTTATATATGATCTGTGTACTGAGTGGCATTGTAAAATTCATTTCTTACTGTGGGTTGTAGTAAAAAAATACTTGAAATCCCTTGCTCTAGTGAAACAAGAAAGATAAAGCAATATAATAGTAATATCTGCATACAGGTATTTATTTATAACAACCTGATTATAATATCTGTATGCAAATATTTATGCATGCTTCTGAAAAGGGTGAACACAGAAAAATTCAGATGGGTCAATACGCAGCTACATCTCTTTTGCACTAAGTCAAGACCTGGGGAGTTGTACATATGCTCCCAATGCTGAATCACATGAAGCTGTGGACCAAGGTCATGTCCCACATAAATTAGATCTCTCAGTGTGTACTATTTCCCAACTGCTAAATCTTTAGCTTCAACAAATCAATATAGTGAAGGAAGGTGGAGTAGTAGGGTGACCAACCTCATTTTTCTAGGATTTCCCCTATTACAGCACTGAAATTCTTGTGTCCTGGAAACCCCCTTAGTTCTAAGTTCTTAGTTCTAAGGCAAACCAGGATGGTTGATCACCTTATGTGTTGTGCAGTACATTTCTAAGCTACTTATCTTTTATTCAAACAAATTTTTACTTAAAATTACAACATAAATCAGTTGCACACAAAGTTGCTTTGCTCTAAATGAGAGATGCTAAAGCTTTGCCCAATCAACCCAACCTCATCATTTCTAGCTCTTTCCAAGGACTCTATGAGGCCTTGTGATTGCATCATAGCCTTCCTGCCTTGCTTACCTTATTCATTAGATTTCATTGAATATGATAATTTCTCTGATCTTTGATTTCCTCATCTGGAGTATGGAAATAATATTTTTTGTAGGTTGGTCATTATATCCAAATTTCTCCCACTTCAGGCCAATTTGATTTCCAGACTTCTTATACAACAGTATGCATCATAGACTGAAATTCCTTTAGTGCTTTTCTATGGAAAGAAATTACAAAGGACAATCACACCTGCTGAGTCACTTGCCTTGCATGGACAGATTTATACAATAGTATTTAAAGACTGAAATTTAAGTAGCAAATGTAATAGAATTAAAATGTCAAAAACAATCGTAGTAGATGCCTGAATTTTAATGTGTGGATGCTGCAAAGTCACCAACAGAAAGATCAGCGATCTCTGTATCATACAATTATGGAAATTAAAGATTATTGGCCAAGCAAACTTTTGGGCAAATCATAGACTAGTAGAGTGCCCTATATCACTCATAAGGTTGAGCATTCGTGGTTCTGGTGTTGATATGTGTTTGTTAGTCCTCAGGGTTGGGCTCCCATGGAGCAAATTGTCATTTTACTTCTACTACTCCTTCAAAAATGAATCTATTTTTAGTTGGTATCACAAACTTACACTTTGAAATATCATTGGAAATAAAGATTTAGCAATAAGTTTAAATGCAAGAAAAATTCCAGGGACTTCCCTGGCGGTCCAGTGGTTAAGAATCCACCCCCAATGCAGGGGACGCAAGTTCGATCCCTGGTTGGGGAACTAAGATTCCACATGCCGCAGGGCAGCTAAGTCTGCCCGCCACAACTACTGAGCCCGTGCGTGCTACAGCCTGCGTGCCACAACTAGAGAGAAGCCTGCAGACCGCAGTGAAGAGCCCGAGTGCTGCAACTAAGACCCAACGCAGCCAAATACATAAATAAATATTAAAAGAGAGAAAAATTCCAAATTCTTAGTGATCACAAGTTAAAAAAAATTCTTAAATTAACTGTAATGGTCATAATTCCAGAGTATACACCATTATCTTTCCATAAATAAATATAATTTTATTAACCTCAATGTTGTGCATAAGTCCATATCAAGCTTATGTTCGCCCCAAATTCTTTTTACACACATGAAGATTTGTTTTAGATTAACGTGTTTTAAAACAATCTTCTCAGAAATCTATAATACAGAAGGGTGATGTGTCTTGACTCTTCAAGGTGGAATGCGAGAATTGTGAGGAAAATATTCACCATGGGATTAGAAACCATTTTAATCACCCTCTTCTCAGGAACATCTGGCTGAAGCTCAGACACTTTAGGCTTACTTTTAAAATGGGAATTGATTCCTGGAGAGAAACCAACTCCATCCACAATAAAATCCAGTGCTTTGTGGATGAATTCAATTAGTCTCCTTGAATACAAAGAGAAAAAGATAAACTCGTGGTTATGTATAAGGTCCTACAGTCTCATAGTTTTGCCTACTGCAATCAAATGGTTTAATAGCCTTCCCAATTAAATAAACTGTCAGCTGCAGGAACATGCTAGAGCTTGTTTAAAACCGTTTCTAGTGATGTAATCTTGGATCAGATAAATGTTACTTACGGGTGTTCTAGTTGTGTGGCACTTGTAATTCATGCATGCCTATGTATCATCTTTCAACTCTATTCTCAACGTTTAATCTGAAAATGACTTTCTGCAGCTCTCCAGTATTCCATCAGGATCTGGACAAAGAACCGTTAATCTGTGTCAATTTGCAGACAGTCACCTGTGTTACTTTGCTCCCTTTGCTTTCTCTCTCTGCTAATAGTTGCTTAGACAGTGAGTCCTACAGTAATGAGATTTTCCTAGACAACCTGTCTTGCTGGCAAGTCTCAAGGGGTGAGGGGTAGGGAGGAGAGTACAATATTTTGGGTCTTCAGTGTAGGTCACCCTGATGAATTTCAAAAAGTGATCTCACAAAAGCAAAATTTAATTAAGAATTAATGGCCATTCACTTTGTCTTTTTCTTTAAAAAAATTACATCTGGACTTAGAAATGAGAGCAGCATGCCACTTCCTTGAAAAAGAATAAGGATCTGTACAGGACTGAGTAAATTATCATGGTGGTAGGGTATACTAAAGGGAATATAATAGCGTTAGTGGAGAAAGCAAACATGTAGGCAGGGTGATAAATAAGTGGTTTTTACAGTGAATCACATTTGGCTTTTGACACTGACCAAAATTCATTCTTCAAATAGGTCGTTTTATTCATCAGTTACCTCTTCCTTTCCTTTTCATAGGCCTCCCTGAGGCCTCCTGTGCAACCTCCTGCACCACACACACACACACACACACACACACACACTTCCATACACAAGGGACACACAGGATGACTTGAGATCAAATAACAGCACATAGAATGAAGACTAAAAACCACACAGCTGTCTTGACTTATTAGAAAAAATATTTTACGTATAATTTTAGAGCTTCTCTTTTGTTTTTTTTTAAACATCTTTATTGGAGTATAATTGCTTTACAACGGTGTGTTAGTTTCTGCTTTATAATAAAGTGAATCAGCTATACATATACATATGTCCCCATATCTCTTCCCTCTTGTGTCTCCCTCCCTCCCACCCCTCTAGGTGGTCACAAAGCACCGAGCTAATCTCCCCGTGCTATGCGGCTGCTTCCCGCTAGCTATCGGTTTTACATTTTGTAGTGGATATATGTCCATGCCACTCTCTCACTTTGTCCCAGCTTACCCTTACCCTTCCCCGTATCCTCAAGTCCATTCTCTAGTAGGTCTGTGTCTTTATTCCCGTCCTGCCCCTAGGTTCTTCAGAACTCTTTTAATGTTTTTTTTTAGATTCCATATATTGTGTTAAAATATGGTATTTGTTTTTCTCTTTCTGAACTACTTCACTCTGTATGACTGACTCTAGGTCCATCCACCTCACTACAAATAACTCCATTTCATTTCTTTTTATGGCTGAGTAATATTCCATTGTATATATGTGCCACATCTTCTTTAGCCATTCATCTGTTGATGGACACTTAGGTTGCTTCCATCTCCTGGCTACTGTAAAGAGAGCTGCAATGAACACTGTGGTACATGACTCTATTTGAATTATGGTTTTCTCAGGGTATACACCCAGTAGTGGGACTGCTGGGTCGTATGGTAGTTCTATTTTAGTTTTTTAAGGAACCTCCATACTGTTCTCCATAGTGACTGTATCAATTTACATTCCCACCAACAGTGCAAGAGGGTTCCCTTTTCTCCACACCCTCCCCAGCATTTATTGTTTGTAGATTTTTTGATGATGGCCATTCTGACTGGTGTGAGATGATACATCATTGTAGTTTTGATTTGCATTTCTCTAATGATTAATGTTGTGCATTCTTTAATATGTTTGCTGGCAATCTGTATATATTCTTTGGAGAAATGTCTATTTAGGTCTTCTGCCCATTTTTGGATAGGGTTGTTTGTTTTTTTGATACTGAGCTGCATGAGCTGCTTGTAAATTTTGGAGATTAATCCTTTGTCAGTTTCTTCCTTGCAAATATTTTCTCCCATTCTGAGGGTTGTCTTTTCGTCTTCTCTATGGTTTCCTTTGCTGTGCAAAAGCTTTTAAGTTTCATTAGGTCCCATTTGTTTATTTTTGTTTTTATTTCCATTTCTCTAGGAGGTGGTCAAAAAGGATCTTGCTGTGATTTATGTCATAAAGTGACATAAAGTGTTCTGCCTATGTTTTCCCCTAAGAGTTTTATAGTGTCCACTTTTCCCAGCACCATTTACTGAAGAGGCTGTCTTTTCTCCACTGTATATTCTTGCTTCCTTTATGAAAAATAAGGTGATCATATGTACGTGGGTTTATCTCTGAGCTTTCCATCCTGTTCCATTGATCTATATTTCTGCTTTTGCAACTGTCTTGATAACTGTAGCTTTGTAATAAAGTCTGAAGTCAGGGAGCCTGATTCCCCTGGCTCCATTTTTCTTTCTCAAGATTGCTTTGGCTATTTGGGGTCTTTTGTGTTTCCGTACAAATGGTGAAATTTTTTGTTCTAGTTCTGTGAAAAATGCCATTGGTAGTTTGATAGGGATTGCACTGAATCTGTAGATTGCTTTGGGTAGTACAGTCATTTTCAGTCTTGGTTCTTCCAATCCAAGAACATGGTATATCTCTCCAACTATTTCTATCATCTTTAATTTCTTTCATCAGTATCTTATAGTTTTCTGCATACAGGTCTTTTGTCTCCTTAGGTAGGTTTATTCCTAGGTATGTTATTATTTTTGTTGCAATGGTAAATGGGAGTGTTTCCTTAATTTCTCTTTCAGAGTTTTCATCATTAGTGTATAGGAATGCAAGATTTCTGTGCATTAGTTTTTTATCCTGCTACTTTACCAAATTCATTGATTAGCTCCAGTGGTTCTCTGGTAGCATCTTTAGGATTTGCTATGTATAGTATCATGCCATCTGCAAACAGTTACAGCTTTATTTCTTTTCCAATTTGGATTCCTTTTATTTCTTTTTCTTCTCTGATTGCTGTGGCTAAAACTTCCAAAACTATGTTGAATAAGAGTGGTGACAGTGGACAACCTTGTCTTGTTCCTGATATTAGTGGAAATGGTTTCAACTTTTCACCACTGAGGATGATGTTGCCTGTTGGTTTGTCATATGTGGCCTTTATTATGTTGAGGAAAGTTCCCTCTATGTCTACTTTCTGGAGGATTTTTATCATAAATGGGTGTTGAATTTTGTCGAAAGATTTTTCTGCATCTATTGAGATGATCATATGCTTTTTCTCCTTCAATTTGTTAATATGGTGTATCTCATTGATTGATTTCCATATATTGAAGAATCCTTGCATCCCTGGGATAAACCTGACTTGATCATGGTGTATGATCCTTTTAATGTGCTGCAGGATTTTGTTTGCTAGTATTTTGTTGAGGATTTTTCATCTATGTTCGTCGGTGATATTGGTCTGTAGTTTTCTTTTTTGTAACATCTTTGTCTGGTTTTGGTATCACGGTGATGGTGGCCTCATAGAATGAGTTGGGGAGTGTTCCTCTCTCTGCTATATTTTGGAAGATTTTGAGAAGGATCAGTGTTAACTCTTTTCTAAATGTTTGATAGAATTCGCTTGTGAAGCCATCTGTTCCTGGGCTTTTGATTGTTGGAAGATTTTTAATCACAGTCTCAATTTCAGCGCTTGTGATTGGTCTGCTTGTATTTTCTATTTCTTCCTGGTTCAGTGCCAGAAGGTTGTGCTTTTCTAAGAATTTGTCCATTTCTTCCAGGTTGTCCATTTTATTGGCATATATTTGCTTGTAGTAATCTCTCATGATCCTTTATATTTCTGCAGTGTCAGCTGTAACTTCTCCTTTTTCATTTCTAATTCTATTGAGTCTTCTCCCTTTTTTTCTTGATGAGTCTGGACAATGGTTTATCAATTTTGTTTATCTTCTCAAAGAACCAGCATTTAGTTTTATTGATCTTTGCTATTATTTCCTTCATTTCTTTTTTCATTTATTTCTGAACTGATCTTTATGATTTCTTTCCTTCTGCTATCTTTGGTTTTTCTTTGTTCTTCTTTCTCTAATTGCTTTAGGTGTAAGGTTAGGCTGTTTATTTGAGATGTTTCTTGTTTCTTGAGGTAGGATTATACTGCTCTAAACTTCCCTCTTAGAACTGCTTTGCTACATCCCATAGGTTTGGGTCATCATGTTTTCATTGTCCTTTGTTTCCAGGTATTTTTTGATTTCCTCTTTGATTTCTTCAGTGATCTCTTGGTTATTAAGTAGTGTATTGTTTAGACTCCATGTGTTTGTATTTTTTACAGATATTTTCCTGTAATTGATATCTAGGCTCATAGCGTTGTGGTCAGAAAAGATACTTGATACGAGTTCAATTTTCTTAAATTTATGAAGGCTTGATTTGTGAACCAAGATATGAACTATCCTGGAGAATGTTCCATGAGCACATGAGCAGAAAGTGTATTGTGTTGCTTTTGGATGGAATGTCCTATAAATATCAATTAAGTCCATCTTGTTTAATGTAGCATTTAAAGCTTCTGTTTCCTTATTTATTTTCATTTTGGATGATTTGTCCATTGGCGAAATTGGGGTGTTAAGGTTCCCTACTATGATTATGTCACTGTCGATTTCCCCTTTATGGCTGTTAGCATTTGGATTATGTATTGAGGTGCTCCTATGTTGGGTGCATAAATATTTACAATTGTTATATCTTCTTGGATTGATCCCTTGATCATTATGTAGTATCCTGTTTTTCTCTTGTAATAATCTTTGTGTTAAAGTCTATTTTGTCTGACATAAGAATTGCTATTCCAGCTTTCTTTTGATTTCCATTTGCATGGAATATCTTTTTCCATCCCCTCACTTTCAGTCTGTATGTGTCCCTACGTCTGAAATGGGTCTCTTGTAGACAGGCTATCTACGGGTCTTGTTTTTGTATCCATTCAGCCAGTCTATATCTTCTGGTGGGAGCATTTAGTGCATTTACATTTAAGGTTATTATCAATATGTATGTTCCTATTACCCTTTTCATAATTGTATTGGGTTTGTTACTGTAGGTCTTTTCCTTCTTGTGTGTTTCCTGCCTAGAAAAGTTCCTTTAGCATTTGTTGTAAAGCTGGCTCGGTGGTGCTGAACTCTCTCAGCTTTTGCTTGTCTGTAAACATTTTAATTTCTTCGTCAAATCTGAATGAGATCCTTGCTGGGTAGAGTAATCTTGGTTGCAGATTTTTCCTTTCATCACTTTAAATATGTCCTGTCACTCCCTTCGTGTTTGCAGAGTTTCTGCTGAAAGTTCAGCTGTTAACCTTATGGGGATTTGCTTGTATGTTATCTTTTGTTTTTCCCTTGCTGCTTTTAATATTTGTTATTTGTATTTAATTTTTGATGGTTTGATTAATATGTTTCTTGGCGTGTTTCTCCTTGGATTTATCCTGTATGGGACTCTCTGTGTCTCCTGGACTTGATTAACTATTTCCTTTCTAATATTAGGGAAGTTTTCAACTATAATCTCTTCAAATATCTTCTCAGTCCCTTTCTTTTTCTCTTCTTCTTCTGGGACCCCTACAATTCGAATGTTGGTGTGTTTAATGTTGTCCCAGAGGTCTCTGAGACTGTCCTCAATTTTTTTCATTCTTTTTTCTTTACTCTGCTCTGCAGTAGTTATTTCCACTATTTTATTTTCCAGGTCACTTATCCGTTCTTCTGCCTCAGTTATTCTGCTACTGGTTCCTTCTAGAGAATTTTTAATTTCATTCATTGTGTTGTTCATCATTGTTTGTTTGCTCTTTAGCTCTTCTAGGTCCTTGTTAAATGTTTCTTGTATCTTCTCCATTCTATTTCCAAGATGTTGGATCATCTTTACTAAGATTATTTTGAATTCTTTTTCAGGTAGACTGCTTATTTCCTCTTCGTTTTGTCGGTGGGTTTTTACCTTGCTCCTTCATCTGCTGTGTGTTTCTCTTCTAATTTTGCTTCACTTACTGTGTTTGGGGTCTCCTTTTCATAGGCTGCAGGTTCGTAGTTCATTGTTTTTGGTGTCTTCCCCCAATGGCTAAGGTTGGTTCAGTGGGTTGTGTAGGCTTCCTGGTGAAGTGGACTAGTGCCTGTGTTCTGGTGGATGAGGCTGATTCTTGTCTTTATGTTGGGCAGGTCCGCATCTATTGGTGTGTTTTGGGGTGTCTGTGACCTTATTATGATTTTAGGCAGCCTCTCTGCTAATGGGTGGGGTTGTGTTCCGGTCTTGCTAGTTTTTTGCCATAGAGTATCCAGCACTGTAGCTTGCTGGTCGTTGAGTCGAGCATGGTGTTGGTGTTGAGATGGAGATCTCTGGGAGATTTTTGCCATTTGATATTATGTTGAGCTGGGAGGTCTCTGGTGGAACAATGTCCTGAACTCCAGTCTCCCACCTCAGAAGCACAGGCCTGACACCCGGCTACAACACCAAGACCCTGTCATCCACACGGCTCAGAATAAAAGGGAGAAAAAAAGAAAGGAAAAAGAAAAAGTAAAATAAAATAAATCAAAGTTATTAAAATAAAAAATAATTATTTAAAATAAAAAATTTAAGAAGTAAAAAAAAGAAAGGATAGAGTAACCAAACTAATAAACAAATCCACCAATGATAACAAGTGCTAAAAACTATACTTAAAAAAAAAAAAGGGGGCAGACAGAACCGTAGGACAAATGGTAAAGCAAAGCTATACAGAGAAAATCACACACAGAAGCATACATACACACTCACAAAAAGAGAAAAAGGAAAAAACATATATATATCGCTGCTCCCAAAGTCTACCTCCTCAATTTGGGATGATTCGTTGTCTATTCAGTTATTCCACAGTTGTAGGGTACATCAAGTTGATTGTAGAGATTTAATCTGCTGCTCCTGAGGCAGCTGGGAGAGATTTCCCTTTCTCTTCTTTGTTCGCACAGCTCCTGGGGTTCAGCTTTGGATTTGGACCCACCTCTGCGTGTAGGTCACCTGAGGGCGCCTGTTCCCGTCCAGATAGGACGGGGTTAAAGAAGCCGCTGATTCGGGGGTTCTGGCTCACTTAGTGCGGGGAGAGGGAGGGGTACGGATGCAGGGCGAGGCTGCAGCGGCAGAGGCCGGCGTGACGTTGCACCAGCCTGAGGCGCGCCGTGCGTTCTCCCGGGGAAGTTGTCCCTGGATCATGGGACCCTGGCAGTGGCGGGCTGCACAGGCTTCCGGGAGGGGCGGTGTGGACAGTGACCTGTGCTCCCACACAGGCTTCTTGGTGGCTGCAGCAGCAGCCTTAGCTTCCCCATGCCCGTCTCTGGGGTCCGCGCTGATAGCCGCGGCTCACACCCGTCTCTGGAGCTCCTTTAAGCGGCGCTCTTAATCCCCTCTCCTCGCGCACCAGGAAACAAAGGGGCAAGAAAAAGTTTCTTGCCTCTTCGGCAGCTCCAGACTTTTTCCCGGACTCCCTTCCAGCTAGCCGTGGTGCACTAACCCCCTGCAGGCTGTGTGCACGTCGCCAACCCCAGTCGTCTCCCTGCGCTCCGACGGAAGCCCGAGCCTCAGCTCCAAGACCCACTCGCCCCGGCGGGTGAGCAGACAAGCCTCTCGGGCTGGTGAGTGCTGGTCTGCACGGATCCTCTGTGCGGGAATCTCTCCGCTTTGCCCTCTGCACCCCTGTTGCTGTGCTCTCCTCCGCAGCTCCGAAGCTTCCCCCCTCCGCCACCCGCAGTCTCCGCCCGCGAAGGGGCTTCCTAGTGTGTGGAAACTTTTCCTCCTTCACGGCTCCCTCCCACTGGTGCGGGTCCTGTCCCTATTCTTCTGTCTCTGTTTTTTCTTTTTTCTTTTGCCCTGCCCAGGTACAAGTGGGGAGTTTCTTGCCTTTTGGGAGGTCTGAGGTCTTCTGCCAGCGTTCAGTAGGTGTTCTGTAGGATGTGTTCCACGTGTAGATGTATTTCTGATGTATTTGTGGGGAGGAAGGTGATTTCTGCGTCTTACTCTTCCGCCATCTTGAAGCTCCTCCTACAGCTTCTCTTTAATTCTCATAGTATTCAAGAGAACATTATATTGTCTTGAAAGTAAAAAAAAAAAAAAAAAGAAAATTTAATCTACATTTTATTCTAAGTACCTTATTTTATGCACACATTTGTGTGTTCTGTTGTAATACTGGCTTCTCATTCATAGGACCTTCAAAGTTTCACCTTCAGAATCACTAGCCCAAGACAAATTTGCACAGTAAGAAGTGATACTTGCTCTGTGTGACTCAAGTGGAAAAATAAACATTATTTCTTTCTAATCTGCTGAAGCACATTTGACTTGATTCCCATGTCGATTTTCATTCTGACAAGATAGATGGGAAGGGAAAGCACAGTTGTATAGATTTGCACAGTTATTCCCATTTTCAAGGCATGAGTGAAGAAATCTTTCCTGGTTGATGACTTAAAGTGTCCTGTCACTCTGTTCTTAGGTATGAAAGTATTTGGAAATCAGGATGCTGTAATATGCCACAGCAATATCCATTAACTCACTGGGCTGAGCAGTACTTTGAAGTGTTAAGGGCAAAGAATTCTAATTCAACTGCCACAGATTTGTTACATACACCAATGAGTCAAGGCACACTAACACTGGGGGGTTAATTTTAAAAACTACCTTCAGGCTCAGGAGGAGAAGAGCTCTTATCATAGGAGGGATGGATTTGTCCAGATCCCTTGCCACTCTCTTCACTAACTGTAGCCAAAGCATGTGCTGACAAGCAAGCTGCTGTTAGAACTGAGAAAGAAGACTGGGACTGGGAAAGATTTTTTCCTTTATGAAGTCACATTTCTTATGTCTTGATGTCTTATGTGATATGATTATTCAGTTATCAGGGAAACTCTGACAACCAAAAGAAGGGAGTGGAGTTTTTAAAACTATTTTTTACAAATCCTCCCTTTATTCAGGCTAAGAAATATAAAGTTACCTTTAAAAAGCCTACAGACTATGATCCAGTGTATTTTGAAATAAAATTTAAAAAATCAAGAGTAAAGTTTTACATTTGGGAAGAAACATCCCATTTTTTTTTTCTGAATTCAAAATCTACATTTCTTGGGTGATGGATACTGCATAATTAGTGGATTTTATTCTCCACAATGTCTAACTTCACTGTCGGATTTTTAACATTGTCATGTGTCATAGATTTGGGATCACAGGACTCACTTAGATCTTTTACCTAATAACCACAGACTACAGCTATAAATCTTACTGGCCATCTTTATATACACTATTGGTGAAAAAAGCGGAGGGAAAGAGGATGACTGGCTATGTGAAAATCTGTCATGACTTTAAAAGTCACTTCCAAATTATCACTCTCAAACTGGAATTGATCCAACACACTTTATTTACACTCTTATTATGAATAAGAAACTATAGTAAAACTTATGGAGGACTCAAACAATTGATAAGACACTATGCTTACCATCATAAAGTTGACAAAGTTGTAGGAAGCAACTTGATTAGACTTGATTCTATAGGCAACAGGCTGTCATTAAAGACTTGGTACCTGCAGGCATGATTTCATAAGGTAGATAGACTTTGTTTGCCATGAAATGGGTGCCTTTGGAAGCATGCTAACTCTCATTAATGGCCCACTGGGGCGATATGTGAAGTGCCAAACATTTTTAGGCTGCATAACAAGATTCCTGGATGAGTAGACAAGTACTGAAGTTACACTCAAGTACTTTTGGAATAAGTTATTCATTGGAGTTTTTAAAAGTAATTTTAGCTCTTGTGCAATAATCACATGAAATATTTTTGGATCAGTTTTCATTTGGAAACCACCCACTTGGTTAATTGTAGATAAGAGGGTGAAAAGCCTCAACAACTTATTGAAAATGTCAGCTATTTTCGTCTATATCCCTGTGGGTTAATATGAGAAATGTTTATCAAGATTTTTATTGGTACTTTTTCAGTCATGACTTTCATATTTATTGTTTTAGGAGCAGGTGTGTTTTAGGAGCAGGTGTTATATTATTGCATATACTCCAAGATTTATTTGTGAATATTCTCCATAGATTCACAGTATAAAATAATTAGAGGGAATAATAATAAGAAATCCTCTGGACTTGGTGTCAAAAAGATCATGTCCTGGTGGTAGGACTTATAAGTTATCAGCCATGTGACTTGGACAAGTCTCAGATTCTTTGGGCTTTATTTCTTCACCTGTCAACTAGAAATGATAATATATAATGCCACTTCTCAAACTTAATATAAAGGTCAAATTAAATGCTGAATGTCGGAGTACTTTGTAAAATGCAAAAACATATGCAAATAACAGTCATTATATTATGATACTCTTTGACTATTTCAATATGCTATATTTCCCATGTTTGGGATCAAGAGAGGTGAATAATTCATATTTGTAAGTTTCACTGTGCCAAACTCCTTTTAACTGTACTTCCCACCAGTTTGTCGTTTATGTTATAAAAGAGGCATGGAAAAACTATGAATTTTACTCTGAACACTTTTTTCTCTGTATTGATTTCCAAATAAAGGTGTAAAATAACAAAAGGAGTAAAATCCTGGGAAAAGATGTGAAATTAAAGGATTGATTCATCCAAAAAATGAATCATGGAGGCTTCTTTCCATCAAACTGACTACAATATCTTTCTCTTTACCCTCCAGTTCAAAATATAGCATTCTTTCATAACTCATAAACATTCCCTAATGATGTTCTCAAATGAGAGAAAGGATTATAAATGAGGTAGTGCATATGACCCATGAAAAGAATTGAAGAGCTCTTTAAAAAATGTACTTCTAAAGAAATGGATTCCAGAATCAGGCAGTTGTCCTTAATTCCCAGAAGTTCAAACCCAGTGATTAGCAAGGAAAGCCAGAGGTGAAAAATAGATTTGTAAAACCTCATGGTTTTGGTGAAATTTTTTCAACTGAATAAATGATTAAAATGGCTCAATGAAAATCACACACAAAAGGGTGAAATATAATGACCATCTGATCTGTTAAGAGGAAAAAGCTTTTAAACTAATCAATCTTTTCCACAACAATTTATGATATAGCCTTTTAAGATGATCCCATCTTAAATGGGGCAGTGACAAAGAAATATACATCTAACATACTTGCTCAATGGATAGATTTTCAGTACCCTAAGAAAATGCATTTGAGAGCTTTCATTTTTAAAGGAGACTACACATTAGATTTTTGTGGATGATCTGATGCTTAGTTTTATCCTTGTTATTGCTAAGGGTTAGAAAAGTAGGAAATTGAAACCAAGACTTTTTTTGTCAGGCTTGATGGGCAATCATGTAGCAATCATTTAACCTCCATGTGCTTCATTGTTGGCATCTTTCAAAGGAGTAACACTAATGTGTGTCACACTAATGCTTGCCATCCATCTACTTCATGGATACATTATAAGGGTTAACTAATACGGCTGATAAGCACTTTGCAAATTCAAAGCACAAAGTAGAAGTGCTAAGTAAGCTAAATAGAAAAGAAAAGACCTACCTTATGGTCGACTGATTTGAATTTTCAATGATTATGGATCTCGGGAACACTTTCTTCCACTCTTTCAATAAGGTAAGCCATTTTGGTATTTTTTTAAAACTCACTTTGAAGACATAAGGAATAAACACTGTGTGAATCATTTCTTACATGAAAAAATGTTTCATGTTATTCAGGTTTCAAGATATACTACAGTTGTGCATCACTTTTTTATACAGGAATTATAAGGTGTTTTTGTATTCCTCTGCTGTGATATTATCTTGTGGTAGAATATGTCATAATGACAGAAGAATAAAGTACTCTAATTGGTCAGAAAACCTGGATAGCAAAGGACAAGTTTCCCTTGGCTTCTGAGGAAAAAATATCTCAAACATGGGAAAGAAAGATAAGCTCTAAGGAAGAGAGCAGTTTCTTCCGTCTTGGTTTAATATTCAGTCCTAGTCATACCTACTTCAGCTGTCAGAGAGGAGACTAATTAGTGCCAGTGTGATGGGAGTTTTTGTGATGCCAACTTTTGTCTTTTAAGAACTGGATTAAACTCAAAATCATTTCCCACACTTCGCAAAATGAAATGCTTTGACTATGTCTCAGCGAAGTGACAGATGAAATCATTTCCATCAGACTTTGACATTAACGTTACAACTAGACATGAACAGTGAAGTGCAAAGCAGGGTAATTATCTAAGGTAATACAGACCAATCACACTTTGCTGTATTGGTCTGCCTGGGCTACCATAACAAGATACTAAAAACTGGATGGTTTAAACAACAGGCATTTATTTTCTCACATTTTGGAGGTTAGAAGTCCGTGATCAAGGTGAAGGCAAATTCAGTTCCAGATGAGAACTCTCTTGCTCATTTGTGGGCAGTTGCCTTCTTGCTGTGTCCTCACATGACCTTTCCTCCGAGCTCATGGAGAGAGAGAGAGAGAGAGAGAGAGAGAGAGAGAGAGAGAGAGAGAGAGAGAGGGAGAGCTCTGCTGTCTCTTTTCTTACAAACAATTCTATCTGACTAGCCCCCTCTCCCCCATGATCTCAGTTAGCCTCAGATACCTCCATGAAGTCCCTATCTCCAAATACACTCACATTGGGGTTTGGGGCTTCAAAATACAATTTTGGGGGAAAAAATTCAGTGCATAACACTACGACACATTAGATAATTTGATGTTCAAATGTTCTTTACTTCATTGCTCTAGATACTTTCAGAACTATAATATTCCTGTATGCTTTATAAATGCGTAGTCTAAGCATTAAACCAAATTATTCTTCTTGTGTTAATTTCCGTATACAATGTTTGTTCTATATGAATAACAATTACATAGTGAGAAACAATATATTAAAGTTATACTGTCTCCAATCTATAAGCAGTTGTTGAGAGGCAGTAAAAAGGCTCCTTCTTTACCCCTCTCAGGATCAGTCATAAACTTAGTAATATGATTTTAGGAAATTCACTTTTCTCGCTCTGATAAGCAACACATAGTACCTGGTTTTCTTGAAATTCAACCAGAAAGAACATAATTTCAGTCCATAATTATTTCAGTCCATAATTATGGACTCCTCAGACTAAAATAAAACCTTTTTTTGTTGTTTTTGTTTTTTGCGGTACGCGGGCCTCTCACTGTTGTGGCCTCTCCCGTTGCGGAGCACAGGCTCCGGACGCGCAGGCTCAGCAGCCATGGCTCGGGCTCAGCCGCTCCGCGGCACGTGGGATCTTCCTGGACCAGGGCACGAACCCGTGTCCCCTGCATCGGCAGGCGGACTCTCAACCACTGCGCCACCAGGGAAGCCCCAAAACCTTTTTTTAATGTAAAAAGTACCGCCCTAAAAACCCTGGTATGGAGTTAAATTATGAAAGATGTAATCATACTATCCATTCTCCAGCTTTCCAGACAAAGCAGCATCAAGGGCCTTTGAAGAGGAAATTAAGTTAAGGATCTTGAGATGGGGTCATTCTGTATTAGACTGGTCCCCGAATCCACTGCCAAGTGACTTTATAAGAAGAGGAGGAGACAGAGAGGAAAAGGTCATGTGCAGATGTAGGCAGAGATTGTAGTGATGAAGCCACAAGCCAAGGAACGCATGGAACCACCAGAAACTGGAAGAAGCAGGGGAGAATTCGTCCCTAGAGCCTTCAGAGGGAGTGCAATTCTGCTAAAACCTTGAGTTTGGATTCCTGGCTTCTAAACTATGAGACAATAAATTCCTGTTGTTTTAAGCCTCCAAGTGTGTGGCAATTTATTACAGCAGCCCTAGGAAAGTAATATAATCAATAAACTAGATAAATGATTTGGTAATAAATACCATGGACATGAGCCATGGATGAAAGAGTCCAGAGGAGAACTGCATCATTCCTGTACCCAGGAGCCAGGCTGGATCAGAATCCTCATTGGCCAGTTAACTAACTGCACAGGTGTCAAGTGTGTGGGAACTCTGGCTTTTGACAAATGGTCTCCATGAGGAATACCCAGGTGCGGCATGCCCTTGTTCCAGATTTTGAACTTTGCTTCACTGCTCTCTATCACCAGAGTATGGATGTTTAGTAGAAGTGTAATCCCAAAGTGTCCTGTTTGCAATGACCACATATTAAACCAGCTTCTCGGAGCTGCTTCAGTACTTACTACAGCAAAAACCAAGAACAGTCTAAGAGATAAAAGTTAAAAGGATATGTACAAGAAGACAATATGAGCTATGGATAGCTACCAAGAAACTGAAACTTACCAGGGGAAATATTGTACAAACCTGAAAAGTATTGATCCTTTGAGGTATCACGACAGGACAGATGGACTGGAACTTGGCTATATGAGCTCAAGAGTGGCAGAGAAGAAGTATCTTTGAATAAATAAAAACATCACTTTAAGGTCAGTGGTAGGGGCATACCCTGGTTATCCAGACCACCAACTCGCTTGTTCCTACATTCTGTGGCTCTGCTTTAAGATAGTAGTTGGGAGGGATGGGGAATAATCTCAAAGGTAATCTGTTAAAGAGGTCTTAGTATTAGAGGACTTTTGCAAAAAATATGTGCCACATTCACATTTACTAACTCAAAAGAATATTTTTGCCCTTCTTTATGTCCTGGAGACCCATTAAGGAATGACACACATGCAGCTGATTTCCTCCTAAAACTGTCTCTACATCTAGACTCCTAAAAAGTTAACTTCTGTTTAAAACCTGTAAAGTTAATCTATTTGTGACCCATGGTTTTTGACTTTGTTTGGTTCTATATAGCTGCTGTTCTGGAGCCTACCGCTCATTTTATGCCTCTTGTATGCCTTCAAAAGGCATAAAAAAGCCATAGGGCTTGTTTTTGTCCAGAAATTATTTTAAAGTCTATGAAATGTCCATGTTGCAGCTCAGCTGTACTCCCAGCACTGCCCTGAGGATGCAAGGAAAAGAGGCTTCTTTGTCCCCAAACTGATTTCACCCAACTCTTAATAACTTCCACCTGTCTATAATATTTTTATCTTTTTAAAGAAACTTTCAGGTTTGTCTCATTTCATACTCACAAAGGGTCAAGTTACAAGGCCAAATTGTTCTGTACACTGCCAGCTGGCTCTTGAATTTCTGGCTTTGACTTCCCTATGTGCCACTAAATATTGAACAGGGAAGTTAAACAGGGACTTCCTGAGACCATATTTCTGTCCCAGGCAATGGCAGCTTGCATTCTCCTACAATTTATTCTCCTCCCATGTGAGAAAAGAAACAACTTTTGCGCATCAAGGGAGTCCTAACTTGGACTTAATATGTCAGATAATCAATCTGATCAAGAAACACAAGTAAATATATAATATGACATTGGGAATGATTCTGCTGTGAGGAACACAGCTTGCCAATTTTCCTATTACTCTCTCTTTTCTAGGGAAAGTCGTGTCTGGGATCTTGACTTGCCATTAGGGTGAATAAAGACAGGCATCATGTATCACATTTTCAGGAAGCAGGTTGCTGTTACACCTTGAAACATGCTTGGATGTCCTGGATATCAGAAGACCAACCAGAAGGTCAGAAACTGAAAATTGTTTTGCTGAATAGTTTGAGTGAATGTCTTAAGGTTATAAAGGTAAAATACTGTTAATATTTTTTTATACAGTTCAACCTTTAGAAGTGAAAATATAATGGAAATGAAAGTAGAGACAGCAGTGAAAGTCTGATTTAGCCTTTGCATTGGTGTGTTTTAAGGACTCTTCTGAAAATCTTAAAACTGATATTCTATAATGTTTCAAATGAAATAAAAGATTTTCAAAGTTTTCTTTTTTTCTTAAAATTACAGATATATGTAAAGATAAAACTTAGCATTTCCCAAGAAGTTGTTTTGTCAAGATAACTGAAATATTATTGATTTATATTGGTATAGAAAACTGCAAGAGTCAGAGTAGATGGTACATATTCAAGACCAAGATACAAAATAACTCAAAGATTTAATAATTAAAAAAATAAATGGCATAGAAATAACCTTATAAACAGAATATAGAAGACAATATGTTTTTCAAAGTCTTGTGATACAAATGCTATGAAATCTATCTAATCAAATAGATATGCTTTCTCTACACTGGACACTTACTAGGTAAACTCTCCAAAATGTAATTCCATTTAGGATTAAGAAATAGGCCAGAAATGGGAAAATATCTCTCTTCCAATTCTTGGTGAGAGCATAAATAATGACTTTGGAATGAAATTTAGCAATACACATCAAGAGTTCAAAAAATGTTCATGCCTTGACACCCAGGAATTATCCTTCAAGAAGCTAATCACAAAATAATCCAAAATATAATTAGGAACTGAAAGCCTTCTGAATATCCAACATCAGGGAACCACTTAGCACTTTATAGTACATATGATATAATTATATAATTATATATAATGGAATATTAAAAAGTATGAAAAACATGCTTTGAAACTTCTAATAATATGACCAATGCTTATAACATAATATTTACAAAAATATTAGAAAGTGAAATTGCATGAAACGTATGAATTTAGATACAATATTTTCACAATTTATATTTGTGATAATGGTATTAAGAATGACTTTTGGAAACTATTGTTTTTACTTTTATTATTAAAGCTTTCCAATAACTTAATTTGTAAAATACTTTAAAATTGTCTGGAAAAATGAATTTTCATGTAAAGAAATCCTTTGAGAGTTACACTTACTGAATAGTGAGAGTAAAGACAACTCATTTTAACATACATTAAGTAGACTTTTGAAATATTGCTTTAAATCCTATAGAGAATTGAACTCACCAAGGGGATTCTCTCACAGAGTGAAGCAATGGTTCATAGTGGCCTTTTATTTCATATCTCATGTCTTTCAGAAATGGCAAATATGTCAAAATTTGTGGCTATGCCCCCCCCCACAAAGAATCATTACGTCTGAAGAATAATCTTGCTGTGAATATTCAGGAACCTAGTGCTCGCCACAATGCAGGAAAGAACTGCGTTGACTGTTTTCCATTTGCAGTACTTTGCAGTACTTTCCATTTGCAGTACTCAAAAACTGTCCTTAGGCTTTTGAACACGAAGCTTTCACAATACAGGAAAAACTATCTGATCTGATATTCCAAATGGATTATTTTACATTATTAAATGACTCATAGATAAACAAAAGACTCACTAAATTGAGCTAGTTAATATTTCCCTTATTAACTAAGTCAGAAAGTTTCCGGGAAGGAAAATAACTATGTGACTGGAAGAAGGTGAGAAGCCAGGAATTAGAGGACCGAGGCTGAGCTCCTTAGCTGTGATGGTGGAGGGACACCACAACATTTCGATCTAGATTGTCATGTCTTTCCTTGCTAAAGTGCTATCATGGGATACATGTGGCTCACTGTAATGGAGAACAGATTGAATCAAAGCTCTTGCTGGAAATAGTTTCCATATCCAAACAAGGAAATTGGGAAGAAATTACAAGGAAAACCAGCAAGAGTTGGTAAAGAACCTAGAGTTAGTAACAATGGGGAACGATTACAAACTCTAAACTTGAAGCCAAGAAGAAGGAGTAATTACTTGGGAATCAGAGAATATAGCTATCAGAGAAGGTCACGTGATAGGAGATAGAAGCTATCACCTGCTGTGATCTGTCCAGGAGGATGGGTAATCTAACCTCACTCTTCCCTGCCTCTCATTGACCAAATCCAAGTCCAAAAGAAAGGTAATTTGTTGATACAATCCACAAAGTTTAGCCTCAAGGGCACAGAATAAGATGGAGAAGGGGTGGAGAGTCAATCTGAAAAATGAAAACTATTCAGCACACGTATTTTTAGTGATGATATTCTTTTAATTTAATCCTTACCCTCTTTCCTCAGTATAAGTTATAACTATCAATATGAATAAAAATCAAGTATTTTACCTGGGAAAGAAGGAATATGAGAACATAGGAAGAGAGGGTAAAAAGTGATGTTGTTGATATTTTATCTATCTCAAGAGTCCTGTGGGCAGGTCTGATCTCTATGGTTGGAAGTAAAAGAGCCAGAATCCGGTGGAATCATTGTTTACAGGGATTTGGTGAGATTTTAGACACAAGCAGAATACCTTCAAGGACCAGGTGACAAAGTGTAGCTAAAAGTTGTGGACCAGGGCCTTCTTAACATCTCTTCTTGGAACCCAGACAGTACATTGGAGGGTTTCATACTCCACATGGATGCTGGGCTTTTCATGGCAAGCAGAGTCAACAGTGAGACTTCACCAGTAGTTTAGACAAGGGGAAGACAAGGCATGGAATGAAGAAAAGGGCAAACAATAATTGATGACTGACTTTGGCAAGAGATACCACTATAAAAGAGCAGCAGCCAAACTGAGTATGTCAGAATAGCAGGAATAGAAGTGACTCAACTGGACTTTTGCAACATGATTGGTTTCTGGAAAAGGTAATTCATTTAAAATAATACTTTAAAAGCATTGATATATGATGGGATATTTGCACAAAATTAATAATTTTAAAAAGTAATTTTAAAAAGTACATAAATGGAAAAACAATGACAAAGATAAAGGAACTTTATTAATGGTGTGCTAATTAGTGAATATGGATCTCAAGCTATAAACAATTCAAGTTTTGAATGCCAAATATATATTGATAGCCAAATCATTATATCTTTCATGTGAATGAGGAAAAATTGTCTTATAGGAGGGAAATGGAATCTAGGTTCCATTTTGTAGTTTCATGTATAAGAGCATGTTTGGGAGCATAATTTAGTTTATTGCTTTGTGGGTGTATGTTTTCAAATGTATATATATTGGGGACTAGGAACTAATAGTTTCCTAAAGAATTTAAAAGACAAAACAAATGGGCTAATATGCTATTATAAAAGCAAGTTTATATTTATCATGATGGAAAGTACTTTGAAATCATTTTTTTAAATATTGCTATATATGGATCCTCCAGCCACTTGTGTTACAAATCAAGGAATTATGTTCTTACCACTGAGGCAGTTTTTATACATAGTATACAGAGATATTCACAAAATATTACTGATCATTTTTTGTCTTCATTGATCTTGTTTCTCTTTTCCAAGTCTTCAAAAATATTATATACACTGCCAAAGATTCGTTTGGGTGACTGTGTGGGAGGGGGTGGGTAAGTGGTACGTTTTACTCTCATTCAGGTCTGCTGCATTCTTTTTGGCTTATGCAGAGGATGTGTAGTAGCAATACAAAATTATCTTAAAGAACAAATTTTCCTCCATGACATTTAGAAAAAGAGATGAAAAAATTCTGATTTTAGTAAATTTTGGGATCTTCATAATGTCAAGAACCACTGTACTCACACAAAGGAAAGCAAAATGCTATCAAGGCATCTTGGGCCCTCTGTAAATGTAACCATCTTTGTCAGTCCCTCTATTTCTCTTCCCTTCTGTTCAAATCTTTAGAGAAACTGAAGGATTGGGAGTCTGTAAAGTAGTTCTTCAATACCTAAAAAGTGATAAAATTTATTTACTAAAATCTAACTTTTCTTTTTCTCAAAGTAGCTGAGTCCCTAAAAGTTTGAGAACAAAATAATTGACTGGATACTTCAATATGTTATAAGGTGTTTGACAACTTATAGAGGAGCTGAAAAAAATGTTTATCAAATCTTGGCCTAATAGTCACCTCAAGGGTATATATAAAGGGTGGTGATTATAAAAGAAAGTCTAAAAAGACTATTTCTTAGGATAAAACTGTTTGAGTGCTGTGGAATTTTTCCCTCTCCCCTCCCCGCCCCCCAAATGAAGTGGAAGAAACTACAATGGGATGACTCAGAAAGCTTGGTATATATTGATACCTCCTGGTGTTTGCAGGACACGGAGTCTTGGTTTCTACTCTGTTCAGAGGAGCTTAAAAACTTAAATGTACAATGCAATGCGTAGACTGTGGCTAACTGTAGAGATAACAGTGGAGTGTGTGCCTGTGCATGAGAGAGAGAGAGGGGGAGACAGAGAGAGAGAAGGAGGAAGAGAGAAGCGAGATTGACCTATGCTTGTGTTATGGGCTGAATTGTTTCCCTTTCAAAATTCATATGTTGAAATTCTAACCCCCAACTCTTTGGAATGTGACTATATTTAGAGATAAGGTCTTTAAAGAGATAATTAAGCATAAATGAGGTTATTAGGATGGGCCCTAATTAAATATGACTGATGTCCTTATAAGAAGAGGAGATTGGAGGGGGGAAGAGGATATTAGGACAGACACAGAGAGGGAAGACTATGTAAGGGCACAGAGAGTTGGCCTCACTCTTTACAAGTGAAGGAGAGAGGTCTCAAAAGAAACATTGACAACCTTGATCTTGGGCTTTCAGCTTTTGTAACTGTGAGGAAATAAATTTCTGTCTTTTAAGTTACCCAGATTTTGGTATCTTGTTATGGCAACCCTAGCAAACTAAAACAACTGGAAATTGGCTAAATTTCTACTTTACATATGAGAAAATAATATGTGGCTATATTTCATGAAGGAATATAAACCTCATTAAAGAGAACAGACTTCGTTCCACTTTAAATCCTTTCGATGAACCATACCCGAAGGAGCTGAAGGATGAAATTAATTCTACTTGTAACAGTTCAATTCAGTGGGGGTGCTCTCAACGGAGGAATCCTGGAGAAGCAGAAACTATTCCCATGAGAAAAAGAGTCAGCTTAGAAAATCCACCAAACTTAGAGAAAGCTAATGCAAAATGACAGTAGTATATCATTTAGGACATTTCTTGCCCCTTACTTTGCCTTCTTTTCTAACATGTCCTCAAACACTGAAGAAGTTAGAGCCATGGTCAGCAAGTCGGTGGACAGGAGGGGAGAAAGGGATCACTTCTTCCCCAATCTACTGTCTGACTCAGAGGGAAGACAGGAGAGAGCCTTACCTTTGTAGTTGGAAAATTACATTGTGTAGATTGGATATTTTACCTACTGAACCACTTGTGAAATGAAAGATGAACAAAAATCTATTATTTTATAGAAGTGACTTGAAAAGTGATAGAACCAGAGTGAGATCTTATCCAGTGGCAAATAACTTAGGGGGAAAATAAAATGTTTTTTTACTTACCCTGGGTGAAGTCCCATGTACGCAATGTTAAGATTATGTTGAGTATCTACCTTTATGAAAGTTTATTCCAAACATGATGCACTGCTCTTAATAAGTTCTTGAGAAATTCTTAAGAATTGAACTGACAGAAGATATTAGTCCCTTTAAAATATATATGCCATTAAATTCTCTTAGAAGCTCTGCAAAATCTCTATTTTGTAATTGTATACAATCAAGATAACCCCTCAATTTCTTACAACTTGTAAAAAAAAGAGCTTGAAATTTGAACCACAGTATGTCTGCTACTAAAGTCCAGATGCATTCAACTATGCCTGACTAATCCCTCTACCACTTAATAATTTCTCAATAAGCAGTTTTAAAATGAAAGGTCATTTAAAATTACTCCGTAGTTAAGAATATTAATCAAACAAAACATTAACAATTATTAATAAGTTGACTATTTTAATTAATTCAGAAATCAGTGTGCCACCTAGTATAGTTTGTTTAAAGAAGAAAATACAACCATTATCATCAAAGGACTCACAATTTAAGATGAAAGAAATTTTACAATGTGAAACATTTAAAGAACAGCTCAGATAACCCGTAAAACACTTCTTTGAGGAATATTCACAGGCACTAAGACAAGAAAAGGTCTAAACTGGTTAGGAAGGCATGGAAGATTTATCAAAGCACCTGATAAAATATAGAATTGATAATAGAATGTCTAGATATTTGAATATATTGGAAAATATTTTTAAAAAGGAGAATTAAAAGATATATTGGACATTATAAATATCTCAATCAAGCATTTGTATTTGAAAGTTGAATATAGGTTTTGTGCTTTTCAAAAGGTCATTTTCTGTTGAATTAATACATCATTTAGGGATAGAAAAATATTTATTTTTGTCTTTGACCTCTTTCTGCCGTATCTTCTTTAGTTTTCAAAACTATAAAATAAGGCCATGTACATGTCAAATATTACCACACATATAAATATTTACATTCTAATAATATTGAAGCTGAGAAATCACTATATATGCTGTTGTATAGCAATATAACAAATGTGTATTTATAACCTTCAAAACTATATTTCCTAAATTGTGTTTTGAGAAATCAGTACATATACTGATAGAGGTTCGCAGGTTTTATGTACTAAAAATTCACTGAAAGATTTCAGAGTCGGGCTTCCCTGGTGGCGCAGTGGTTGGGAGTCCACCTGCCAATGCAGGGGACACGGGTTCGTGCCGCGGAGCGGCTGGGCCCGTGAGCCATGGCCGCTGAGCCTGCGCGTCCGGAGCCTGTGCTCCGCAACCGGAGAGGCCACAACAGTGAGAGGCCCGCGTACCGCAAAAAAAAAAAAAAAAGATTTCAGAGTCAATAATTCAGGAGAAATTGAATTAAACAAAGTTAAACAAGTGCATTTCTCACATAAATTTAGAGTACTTAACATACAAGTGTGGACTGTGAACTTCCCTGGGAATGTGTCCTATGCAGCTTTTCAAAACATTATGTGAATATGGATAATATTTTTGTAAGAACTTTTGCTATCATAAGGAGTTTAAATGTACCTTGGATCACAGTTTTGAAAAAAAAAATTAACTGAAGTAAAGGGTCAGTGTAAAACACATTCTAAACTTAAGTATATTGATCAAAGTGGTAGTCTTGCATTCCACATAAATTATAAAGTAGTTTATCAAACGACATAAAATGTCACTATAATGACATAACTTCCGCTGAGGACACAAGCCTAATTATTTGAAGATCCTTGGGCTAAGATGGCTAACAGTATCATAATGCCCAAGACAAAACAAACCAGAGTTATGAAATTTCATAATACTATTCACAGTTAGTAATACTTAGAATAGAATTTAATGTAACATATAGAATAAATTTAATCATTCTAATAACCACAATATATCATTCTTTGCAGGCTATGACTACAGTGAAAATGAGGTGCCTGAGGTGAAAAGTTTAAGGAGGTGTCAAAAACTCAATAATCAGAGGAATCATATTTTAATGAAATATTTTAAAAAGTTAATTTGAAAGTCTATAATTAAGAAAATATAAAAATTGTAAATAAAAATAGAACTAGCATTACTGAATTTTCCTTTTGCCTTAGGCTCTAGTATGACTGATAATGGTACTGGTTCTTTGCCATAGTTTCCTCCATAGTTTAGGTAAGAATGACCTAAAATAAATTGTTTTAGTTACAGTTTTAAACATAAAACCAGTTTCATGGAAAATAGCATAAAATTGTGTTGGATTCCTCATTGGTGATCTTATTTATTTTTATTTTTCTAATATATGGGAAGAATGCAAAACAACAATAAAACTTTCTGAAAGTTTTGGGGAAAAATTGACAAATCAACTATGTCCACTGATTTTTAGAAAGTTTCCTTCACTTTCAAAGACTTCTTTCCCAAAGATATTTGTATGTTTTCAAACCAATATGCATTAGGGAAATATATTTATATTGGGGGGATAAAAATCTACTTATTATCTAGAATCCATCTTTTGTGGCACAAATTATTACAACCGCTTAAGCGGTTTTGACAGAACATTTAGGCTGTTTGGTAGATAACTAGAGTACATGGAAAATTCCTTCAGCAACATTTGGTAGGTCCCTGGTGGCTTTAAGGAAAAAAAATCTAGAACTTATCAAGGCAGTTATTTGCAATTTGCCTACTAGAAAAATCTGTTTTGTGCAGATTGTGTATTTATTTGAGCAGTATAACAGATGTAGAGTATATTTTGCCTTGCACTATTTTTCTCTATGTTTAATTGTAACTTACAGCTAGAAAGAAGATGTAAAATACAATCAAGAAGGAGAGAAAAACACATTCAGAAAAGCAATTTTGATCATAAGCATGTGGTATCTATAGAAACTGTTATGTTGGAAGAGGGTTTGCCATTTCAGTGATCAAGTTAATGAAGGTATCATTTGATCTCTATTTTAACACAGCAATTTCAGTACATATTACTATGCAGCTTAGCTGCTATACTCTACGCAGCTTAGCTGCTATACTGCTAATGTAACTTTTCAGACTATTGGAATCAGAAATTCTTTTATTTCATAGGAAACAAAAGGAATTCTTAATATTTGAAATAAACTCTTTTTTTTTTAAATTTAGAAACAAGCTACAGTGTTGTGGAGAGAAATTTTGACGAACAGATTCCTCAGTGAGAGGTGTGTGTTCTACCTCTCCCAGGAAAGGCGAGCATAATCCATAAGTCTACCAGACCTGGCTATAATCTGGAGCAATATACAGGTGTTAAGTTATTTAGAGGAAAGGCTCTTCAGTTCCTGAAAGCTGAGCACCATATGGAATATTACAGTATTTCTTAAACAATCATAAAAAACTAAGGGGGGAAAAAGAAAGAAAAAAACTACATGGTTCAACTCCAAGTTGTTTTCTAACTGTTATTCATAAACTTCCGTATACCATGAGAACAATTTTCTGGGGCTATGGATTAACTAACCCTTTCTTCAATTTGTATGCAAAATTTCCAGAATCTATTATGCATTATCGTCACTGCTATTTAGAGAAGAAGGATTTCCTATGCCACAGCTCTGTGTTTTCTAGGTAGTGGTACTTGAGGGCCTGAGCCCTGATCTACTACTACCCATCTTCCCATCCCACCCTGACTATAATCGGCTAGGTAAAAAGATGATGCTTATTGCATTATTTTATCCTCCCCTTTGGTTTTCCTCAGACCAAACACAAAGAATGATTTTTCTAGAATGCTAAATGTGTTTCTGCCTTCAAATTAAACTCCATTTATATCAATCGCCTTTACCATTTTCTAGGAAACATTTTGGGGTGAGCTGTAGCTCGACCTGCCATTTCAATATAATTGTGCTATCTATCTAATAAGTTACTTATGGTTATCACTGGCCGAAAAAGGAAAAGGATATCTTTTCAAGAATACTGAAGGAATACAGTCGGTTTTCTGTAGCCTTGGCTTCTGCATACTTGGATTCAACCAACAACAGATGGAGAAAAATATTCAAAAAAATAAATTCCAGAAGTTCCCAAAAGCAAAACTTGAATTTGCCACACCAAGTATTTACATAGCATTTACACTGTAGTAGATATTATAAGTAATCTAGAGATGATGTAAAATATATGGGAAAATATGCAATAGGTTATATGCAAATACTACACCATTTTATGCAAGGGACTTGAGCATCTTAGAATTTTGGCATCAGTGGGGTGTTGTAACTAATCCCCCACAGATACTGAGGGACCAACATACTGAGAAGTATATTTTCCCACCCCTGTCTTCATTTCAAAGGGCCACTATAATCTTTTAGAGAGATTTGCATTGTTATATATATTTTTCCTCTAGTTGGCACCTCTCCAAAAGAAGGCATATTCAGCAAGTCATCAAGCTAAAGCATTTACATGAGCACACTGCATGCATGATCTAACTTCAGTAACCCAGGCTACATGTGAATGAAAAACAGAAAAACAAAATAATATGTTTCAAGTTTAAAAGATCCCTTGGGCAATATGTCCCAAGTCAAATTTTCAATCCTCCTGGTGCTATTTCTGTTCCTGCTGTGATCATTTGGTTTTTCCTCTCCCCTTCTCTGTAACATTCAGCTGCTATCTCTTGATTTCCTCTGTTACATCTTCATATGATGGCCCATCTAATGTTCTAGTTGTACAAGATAAAACAGAGCTTCTCACTCCTCAGCAAACTCTATGAACTTTTTATTTAACCCCAAGTTGTCTTTAGGAAACTTTATGTAAGATAGCTACCACAAACAAAGGGTACACATTGTCTGGTGGTCTGATTTATTGTTCTGTCTATATAATATATCCCTACTGTGCAAAGAAAAAAACTGTTCTCCACTCTTTTCAAAAGAAAATTTCTGGGCACTCTGAATGGCAGACACTGAAATATTTCTAGTCATTATGGACTGAAATTGTAACAATAACAAGAAGAAATAATGAGGACTGAAAATTTAATATATAGAGAAGTATACTTATTGATCTAACCATTTACTGTGCCAGGCACTGCGCTAGGCTATGAAATATAAATTTAATTAAGTCACCCTCAAGGAACTCAGGTTTTTAGGGAAAAGACACATACAAAAAGCATGTATTGGTTAGGGTCCTGCTGGAAATAAATGCCACAATCAAAAAAGCAAATGATGAAAGTTTAATGAAGGGACTACTTAAATGGGAACGAACAGAAGAGAGAATAGGCGAGTGCAGCCAATAAAAAGGAAGCAGCTAACACCGTGTACTGGATGGACTGAATAGAGAGTCAACTTGGAGGGGCAAAACGAAAATACCCACGACATCAGAAAATTATATGGTAAGTAAAATAAGAGAAGTCCTAGGGAATCTTGGAGTCACACAGGATTGTTGCGGGGGGGACTGAGGAGGGGATAGAAACAGATGGGAACAATATCATTGTATGATGGTCCCTACTATCATCCATAATACTTTGTAATAACTTCGCTTTTGTTCAGGAATGAGGTAGTAATACTGCTCAAGACTGTGAGTTGTTTTATGTTAGAACAATAGAACAAATAGTATTTGTACTTTTTAGAATATACAGGGTAGTTATTTATAGGTTAGATTGTTTCCTTTGTAATAAACATACCCAAAAGAGTAGACGGAATAGCTTCTCACACAGCTTCCATCTACCAGAGCCCCTGTTGTTCCCTTCTCTGAGCGACCCTCTTCTTTTGCCACCCTGAGGGGAATACTTCTTTGGACAATGTTAAGTGATAGCATGGGGAGTGATTTTAGTTTTAGTTAAATAGTAGTTCACCTCTTTCGTTCTCTGATTCTAAAGGCATTACTTAAATAACCTGTTATGGACTGAATGTTCGTGTCCTCCTCAAATTTATAGGTTGAAGTCCTAACTCCAAATGTGACTATATTTGGAGATGGAGCCTTTAAGGAAGTATGAAAGTTCAAGGAGGTCATAAGGGTAGGGCCCTCATTTGGTAGCATTAGTGTATTTTTAAGAAGAGGCTCTAGGGAACTTTACCTTTCTCTCCCTCTCCCTCCACCCCCTTCTCTTTCTCTCTTCACCATGTGAGCACACAGTGACACAACAGCACCTGCAAACTGAAAAGAGAGCTCTAACCAGGAATCAAATCAGCCGGTACTTTGATCTTGGACTTTCCAGCCTCCAGAACTGTGAGAAAATAAATTTATGGAGTTTAAGTCACATAGTCTGTGGTATTTTGTTATGGCAGCCTAACCTAATATAGAACCAAAAAACTCCTTTAATATATTGTCTTACATTCTCGATTATCTTACTAAAAAGGAAAAGATAAGGAAAAAAAAAAGAACCAAAACATAAACCCTTAACTAGAATTTGGATAAAAGTCAAATGTGCTCTGATTAGGGGAAGTTTCCTGGAGCAGGTGATACCCTGAATTTCAAAGAATGAAAAAGAGTTTAGTTAAGCCAAGATAAAAAGGAAAATCATTTCATGAACAAGGGTCACATGAAGAAGACATAGAGGTGAAAACCATGTAATGGCTCATAGAAAACAAGAAGTTGATGAAGGAAAAGGTTTGAAACAAAGATGGATGGGAGATGAGGTCATTTGGGGGCAGATCAAGTGGCTAAAGATTCTCTGAAAAATTGTCATATACATAACTAAGGAAAATCCTCCTTTGAAATATCTGGACCTGTAGGAGTGTTTGCTCTTTGTGTGTGCTCTGATCACAGTTGTTTATTTGGAACCAAGAGGGCTCATTAGGAAATACTATCATATAGTTTCTGTTATTAAAGGGTTATCCTAGGTTGACCTTTGTCACAATTTTTCTGTTCATTTTATAAAACAGAAAAGCCTTGGCACACAAGAAGGTAAGGTTCAGATTTTTCCTGTGTAGTTATTTCAGGAGACATCAAAAACTCTCTGCAGATTAAAACATGGTATATAGAGAAGGGATATATAGGGAGGAGGTATACAGCAGTAGAAAATAAAACTTAATTTAGTCTTAGGCTGGAAAGTTAGCCAAAACTCTGATCTTGGTTTTTATTTTTAAAAAACAGTCCAGGATGATAATTTCCAATGACTGAATTATTTTAACAAATGAAAACAATCCAAAATGTTATGTTAGGTAATGAACAAACAAAAGTGCCACATACAAGGATGTTTATCTAGAGGTGTGGTTCCTCCTTCAAGAAATTTGTGTGCTTACCTTCCTGGTTAGAAAAAAATTAAATATTTAGTAACGTTTTATTTATACTAATAAACACATATTTTCACATTTACAGATCTCTGGATTCAAAAGTATTCTTAAAATTGATGATGGCTGACCAGGAAACAGTCACAGTGTAGTTGTCATTGCCTCAGCAAGCCTGAAATGAACCATAGCTGTTCATATTGTCCTCACATCAATTGGATTATGTGCATTATTTATACTGAATGTGTTGTGCTTAATTGCTCCTTAAAATATCCTTAAAAATATGACACTGTGATTCAGCATGGAAACAAAAATGTGTGTGAGCAGAATAGTATGGCAACACAGCAGGTTAATATATGACTAAAAAAGAACTCCATGGCAAGATAGAAGAAAAGTTCATTAGCAACAGTTGTAGAAAACAAGTTTCGAGTGATTTTTTTTTAAAAAAGCATTGTATTACATGTGAATTAGCTATATTTCTTCTTTCTCGATGTTACTTAAAATAATGGTGTGTCTTACAGTTGATGATGTCTTAGATGCACTGAAGTACAAGAGAGAGATTTATTTTTTTCCTAAACTGCGTTAATACAAAAAATACTGCCAGCTTTACAATGTCTGGGGCCATGTTTGAAAATTTTAAAATGGATCTTACCCTATGCAGTTGGTCTTAAGAAATAACAGAAAAATATCCAAACCTATTTTTACATTGTAATACAATTCTGGAGCTGCCAAAATAAACATGAATTTAGCAATGATTTTAAAATCAGAGGACTAGTTAAATGGTCTGGTTATGCCATAGAGATGAGTAATGCTTAGAGAAAATAAAATAGTGAAAATTAAGAAACAGTACAAAGAATGAAATTACACTTTAACACATGAATCAACTGATCCTTTTCTTGGTAGACTGATCACCTATACTTGCATTGATTTATGATCATATCTCAGCAATGTGGAATCATAGGATCTAGCCTGAGTAGGTAAATGTCACATGGTTTTTCACTATCTCTACTTTCTCTCATTACAAATCTTAGTTAAAACAGGTATATACACTACGAAATGTAAAATAGATAGCTAGTGGGAAGCAGCCGCATAGCACAGGGAGATCAGCTCAGTGCTTTGTGACCACCTAGAGGGGTGGGATAGGGAGGGTGGGAGGGAGACGCAAGAGGGAGGAGATATGGGTATATATATATATATATGTATAGCTGATTCACTTTGTTATAAAGCAGAAACTAACACACCATTGTGAAGCAATTGTACTCCAATAAAGATGTTAAAAAAAAAAAAAAACAGGTAGAAGAGAGAGTCTGTTACCAATATATAAAAGTGAATACTGGGTCTTCCCACAAATATCAGCTATAAATTCTGGATCGATCCTTATGAAAATAAGAGTTATATACTCTGAACAAAATATATTAAACAAGTACCTAAGGGCTCTGGAATTTTTTAAAATAAAGGTAGTCAAATATTGAAAGTAAGTCAAAATTTGGAGTAACAAAAATATTGAAGTGAATTCCCCAGTTTTATTTTTATTTCCCTGAGGGTGGCCATAGATATGGCTGTGATGGCAGTGTAGGAGGGGCACAGTTCTGGAAAAAGAGTCTAAATCTATCTTGCTTGAGAAATCAAGGAAAGGAAGTCAGGGCAATAACAGCTTGCTGGTGATTGAGAGGAAAACCCTAAAAGGAGAGACCCCAAAAAGAGGAAAATGTCCACGTATAGACTCAGTCCAGATTTATAGCTGATGCCAACTCTGCATGGGGAAAACTGAAAGCAGCTTTCAGCTAAGGCTGAAAGCACTGAACTGAGATCTGAACTGCTACAGGTCACTGTATGTCATTTTAAAGTTTGAGTCTAAGCAATTTAATTGCCCAATAAAACAAAAGCACACATACTTTGAGGAGCAACATTGAGAATTCATGGTCTATATAACATAATATATAAAATGTTCAGGATAAAATTGGCATCCTTAACATATGGGAAGCAAGATCATATTACTCAGTTTTAAGAATAGGCAATAAAGTGGCACCAGTCTTGAGATGACCTAGATATGGAATTATCAGAGGATGGTATAAATATGTTTAGAGGTCAGGTAAAGTAAAATATGCTCATTAAAAAATAGATAGGAATATTAGAAGAGAAGCAGAAAATATCAAAAACAACCCAATGCAATAACTAAAGTAAATTTTGGAACTGAAAAATACAGCATTTAAAATAAGAAATCGACTAGTTTTACTTATTAGCGAAAGGTATACAATAGAAGAAAAAGTAAAATTGAAGGCAGATATATATAAATCAGCCACTTGGAAGAAGAGATAAAAGACTGCAAGATGTACAAAGCTTCAAAGACCTGAAGGTTAATATAAAAAGTTCTCCTCTCTTGAAAGGAGAAGAGAGAGAGACTAGAGATGACAAGACATTTGAAGAAACAGAGGCAGGAAACTATCCACAGGTGATGAAACACCTAAATTCAGACTTAAGAAACTTATTAAAACCCAAATAAGATAAATTTGAAAAAATTCACACCTAGGTACATAAAGTCAAATGCTGAAAACTAAGATGAAGAGAAAAATTTTGTGAAACATAAAAATGCCCAGAGAAAAAATTACATATTAAATATAGGGGAAATACAATCGAAACTGTTCCAGACTTCTAAACAAAAACATGAAGAATAGAAGACAATAGAAAGCCTTTTAAAGGACTGAAAGGAAAACAAAACAAAAAAAAAAAGAAAAACAAAGGTCATCAAATAATTCTATGTTCAGTGAAAATATCCCCCAAGAATAAAGGCTTGGAGGCATTTTTCATATAAACGAAAAACTAAGGGAATTTGCCACCACCAGACCCATACAGAAATACAGGCTAAAATAAATTCTTTCGGTTGAAGGAAAATTATAGCAGAGGACACATTCAAGAGTGAATGAAGAACATTAGAAATGGTAAACATGTGGGTAAGTAAAGATATATTTGCTCCTAGTTTATTTAAACACATATATTTGAATAAAAAAGTTTTAACCTACCGTTTGGAGTTGATCATGTATGAAGGTATACTACGTATGCAAACAGCAAGATAAAGAGAGGCAAGGGAGTGTTAAATGGGCCTAGGTTGAAATGATTCTACATTTAAGTGATAAACCATTATCCTAAGTAGGCTGTGAAAAAAAATAAAGATGGGTATTGTTATTTTTATAATAATCAATAAAAAATGTCAAGAGGAATAGCTAAGCTGCCAAAAAAATTAAAAAGGAATAATTCAGAAGAAGATGAAGGAGGAAACAGAAGAAGAAAAATCAAAGAAACCAAACAGAAAAAAAATAATAAATTTCTAGGCTTAAATTGAACAAACAATAATTATGTTAAATGATAATGAGCTAAACACTCCAATTGAAAGTCAGAGATTATGAGAAAGGAATAAATACACAACCTACCTATCTGTTGTCTACAAGAAACACATTTTAAATATAGTTAAACAGATAGGTTCAAAGTGCAAATAGTAAGCATAAGAAGGCAGGAATGAACTATAATAATATAAGATAAAATATACTTGAAGATAAAAAGTATTACCAAAGATAAAGAGGCACATTCCAGAATCACAAATGTTTATATTTCCTATAAAATAGCCTCAAAATCCATTAATCAAATTTGACAAAATTAAAGGGAGAAATAAAGAACTACTAAATCACAGGAGATTTTGATGCCCGTCTCTCAGCAATTGATAGAACAATTAGTCAAAAAATATATTTAAAAAGATGTAAAGCATTGGAACACCATTCTTAATAAAGACTTGACCTAACTGATATTTATAAAATATCATATGCAAAACTATAGATACACATTTCTTTTCAAGTACACAAATATCCTCACCAAGATAGATCACATGCTCTTCTATACAAGTTTCAATTAATTTTAAATGACTGAAATCTTACAAAGTATGTTGTCAGATCACATGGAATTATATTAGGAATAAATAACAATAAGATATTTAGGAAACCATGAAATATTTGGAAATTAAACCATACAATTCTAAATAATCTATTGGTCATATATCAGACACGAAAGTAGAAAATATTTCAAAATCTATGATAATTTTATTACACAATACGGGTGACCCTCAAATAACTCATGGGGTTAGGGGTGCCAACCCTCCATGTAGTCGAAATTCTACATAGAATTTAGAGCCAGTCCTTCCTATACTCAGTTCCTCCCTATCCATGGTTCCCAATCTACAGATTCAACCAACCTCTGCTCATGTAGTACAGTAGTATTTACAATTGAAAAAAGTTTGTAAGTAGAACTGCACAGTTCAAACCTGTGTTGTTCAACGGTTAACTGTACATCAGAGTTTGTAGGATACAGATAAAATAGTGCTTAAAAGGAATATTTTAGCTTTAAATTTGTTTTTTTTTAATAAAAAAATGTCTAAAAACAGCCACCTAATATTTTACCTCAAGAATCTAGAAAAAGAAGAGCAAAGTAAGTTGTAAGTCAGTCCAAGGCAAGTAGAAGGAAAGAAATAATAAAAATAAGAGTAGAAATAAGTCAGTTAGAAGACAAACAATAAACAAAATTAACTGGTTAAAAGCTGGTTCTTTGAAAACAGTCAATATATTAGATAAACAAGTAGCTGGACCAATCAATGAAAATCAGAGAACACAAATCACCAACCAACATCAGGAATGAAAGAAAGCTTGTCACTAAAGGTCCTATAGACCACTAAAGATCCTAAAGGGTCATAAAAGAATATTATGAACAACTTTATACCAACAAAGTAGCAATTCATATGACATGGACAATTCCTTCAAAGACACAGGCTCGAGCTAACAGGAATCACGAAAGTAGTAATAAATACCCTGTATAGCTACCTCTGTGTCTACTAGTGAAATTTAGTTCAAAGCTAAAAACCTTCCCACAAAACAAACAGAAACAAACAAAAAAACCCCTCTAAACTCAGATGATTTCACTGGCAAATTGTGTAAAATACTTAAGGAAGAAATACTTACAAACAAAAAAGTGTTTTACACAAACTCTTCCAAAGAATAAAAAGGCAGAGGAATATTTTCCAATGAGTTTTATAAGAACAACATTACCAAAAGTAAAGAACTTACAATTAAATAAATCTGTAGATCACCAATATCCTTTATAAACATAGACACAAGTATCCATAATAAAGTATTAGCAAATCAAATACACAAGTATATATGTATATTTGAAAAAAGATAATGACCAAGTGGGATCTATCCCAGGAATGCAAATATTAGGCCAATTTGAAAATCAATCTAATTTATCATAATAATAGAATAAAAGATAAAAGTCTTCTAATCAATTTAACAGATGCAGTAAAAACCTTTTTTAAAGATGCATTAAAATATCTCTCAGAAAAGTAGTAATTAATATAACTTACTACTTTTGATAAAAAAGAATTTTTAAAAAATACGCAGGCACAGAAACACAGTCATAGAGTTACTATAGTAACACCATTTTGAACTCAAATACTAATGATAGAGATAGAACACTTGAAATACACTCACCTTGTCTCATAGCTTTCCTTTGTGTACTATGTTATGTTAGTCTACTCAGAAGCTAACAATTCAACTAACAAATACTTATACCTCTGTGTACCCACACTCTACTTCCTTTTCCTCACCTGTAAAAAGATAATAAAAATAAATTTAAAAAATTTAAAAAACAACACTTATCTCATGCAGTTTTTGTAGGATGAAATGAGTTAATTTATGTGAGGGGCTTAGAATAGTACCTGACACATAGTGTTTTGTGTGTTATTTATTATTAAAAATATAATATGAAACTGCTAATTATTTTTGTATCACAGAATATGGATAAGAATCCCACATATTATGTTTTAGTAAGATTGGTGACATTTTACTGTCTCCAAACCGTTGTTATTTTGTGGGGATTTTTCTTCACTCATATTGGTTTCATTTAAAATGATGACTTTTATTTATTGTAATATGGGGATCTCCTGAATAAAACTTCAGTGTCACCACTTCCCATATTCATAATATTTACATTTAGTTGGTTATAATTTGAGCTGTAACAAACATTTTGTGGAGCCCAATATCATAGTAGTCATACTTTCAACCATGGCTGACAGAGAAGATTTCATAATGGCAACAGACCAATGTTGAATACAAAAACATATTAATGAATTTTCATTTTATTCATCAAAATATGAATTTTTAGATAACTGTAGAGTATTGATCAGTCATAAGAAGTGCTTACTCACCTCATACAACAAGTATGTGATGTAAGGATTGTTTTCTGCATTTTGTAGATGAAAAGATATAAGGTAGGGAAACTTGAAAAATGCATCTGGGGCCTAATGAGTTTGAGAGGAAATGGATTCAAACTCAGATCTGCTTGATTCCAAGTACATTAATATGTTGTGTCTCATAGTAATGTGTCAGACATATTACTTAGAAACACTGTGACCAAAACGCGTTGCCTGTGCAGGACCCCTGCAATAACTGCATTCCCCAGGTGCCTGAGTCACATAGTCTGAGAACTGGTGTTTTACACCACTGAGCACTGCATGCTTTACCCGACCATACATTATCCATCACAGCTCTATAATAACACACATGGCTCTCATTTTACTGGCTTCCTGCACATTGGTAAAAGTGATCCCTGAAAGCCTGTTTACCTCTTATTCATTTGAGAAAACCAGAATATTTCCCCCTTCTGAGCTATGCTTACTATTTTCTGTTTCCTCACAACAGTTTTCGTAACATATATTATAATGCCCCAGTTCATTAAGTCTATTGCTTGGAAACTAACTGCATCCTAGCAGCAGGTGCATACCTCACCATTGATTATTTCCCTCCCTCTACTTCTCTGTGATTTATTCCAGTCATGCTTGTCTTTAACTAAGATTTTTAAAAATTATTTTAAAAAATTTCTCCTCTCTAGACACACCCTGACAATCAGAGATGCACATTTACTCCCTCTAGCTGACAGAATGCAGTACATGCTTGAAACATGCGACCTTTTTTTTTTCTTTTCAAATTAGAAGTACATTATTTTACTTATAAAAGCAATTCAAGCAACTAATAGAAAAAAATTTAAACTAGAAAACATAATCCCCTCCACTTCTTACTCTCACTCCACAATAAGTGCCCATTTAAAATTGGAGAAATATGACTAAATTTCTATCTCAGAGTTTATATTTATTTCACTAACACACACCATGAATGAGAGTGCCAGATTCTACACATACTTGATTGTATTTGTCAGGGTTCAAACAGGAAAACCAAAAACTCTAAATTTGAAACAGGAAATTTGTGACAGATAACGGAAGAATTCAGAAACCAAATGGGATGGTTAGGTAATCTTGAGATTAGTAACAGCAAAAGTCACTGCTATCATTCCCCAGATGGGACTGATAGCATACCAAGTGTGGAGTGGCGGGAGGAATACATTCGGAATGATGGCCTTGGTGGGAGGAATGTTTCTTTAATGTCACCGACATTGTTTAGAATTGCTAGCACATGGTTATATAAAAAACAGACTGACCTTTAGTTGGTTTCAATCTGGCTTTTAAATTTTCTTCACACAATGTACCCCCTGATTTTCTGCAACCAGTTGTACTGTTGCTGCCATGTTGTCCATTGGGTATGACATGGTGGAGACATGATGGGTGCAAGAGATGTTACCAGAATTAGGAAGCTGGAATTATCACCTGGAATTATGTAGAGATAAGGAGGCAGTGTCACTCAGTGAAGTTACTGCCGTAAGGAGAGACAGGGGGAAGAAATAACCTGAGTCTCCTACCCATTCATTCCTTTGACAAATTCATCTGGAAGGCAACTGACATGGGTATCTTAGAGTCAATACCCTTACAATGAAGAATGAAGAGAAGAAAGAAAAGGAATGGATTTAAGAGCAAATAGGCAAATAACTAGCACACTTCAGATACGAGATATTACCCAGCCACTCCAGCACGGAAGTAAATATTGTTTTCCTTTGATTTGTAGCTCGTTCAAACAATTTAAAATGTTCTTTGGTCGTTTGTTGTTTTTCTTTTTTTCTGGAGTGTCTGCTTATATTATTTCTGAATTTTGTGGGGAAATGTTTGTGGAATCTTTTGAACATTTTTGGTAGAGTTTCCTTATCTACTTTATCCACTTCTTAATAACTCTTTGTCATATATATGTAACAATTTCCCCCATTTTACCTTTAAACTCTGTCATTTCCATTCAGAAGCTTTAACTTTTATCTTGTCATGTATGTCAGTCTTTGCTATTATGTCATTCTTTGAAAGGTCTTCTGCACCCCAATAGTATAAAAACTGTCTTCTTATATTCTTTTTGTACTTTAATGGCTTCATTGTTCCTGCTTAATTCCTTAGTCCTTCTGAAATGGATTTGGGGACAGTGTCAGTTAAAGTTTAAAATCAATGTTTTCTTCAAGTAAGTATCTAATTTTCCCAACAGTATTTATTAATTTATCCTTTCTTCACTTATTTGAAATGATACCATTGACATACTTAAATTATATTTTAAATGTTAAAGGTTAATAAACTTAACCTGCTAATTTCCTTCATTTTATAAAGATAGTAGCATTAATCTTTGGAGAATTAAAAATAATTCCAAATAAGCCAACATGTCTTCGATATATTGATAATAATGTTAATTTTAGTTTCATATTTCCATTCTTGATAAACTGGCTAGCATTTTTGTCATTAGCTCTGGATTGCTTTGACTGTTTTCTTTCTTTATCTTTTCATTCTTGCATAACTGGACAAAAGTTATACTTAGTGATGCCTTATGACTCAAATATTAATACAATAAAATTCTGATTATGAAAATGACATTAAACAAAATTATTAAAAATCACTATGGTAATTTAAAAGATGTTCACAACAGCTAACATCATACTTAATGGTGAAAGACTGAAAGTTTTCCTCTAAGATTAAGAGCAAGACAGGATGCTAACTTTCACTACTTCTATTCAACATAGTACTGCAAGTCCTAGCCAGAACAATCAGGCAAGAAAATGAAATAACAGGCATCCAAATTGGAAAGGAAAAAGTAAAATTAACCCTGTTTACAGACAACATGATTTTATATGTGGAAAATCCTAATGATTCCACCAAAAACCTGTTAGAACTAACTAATGAATTCAGCAGTTGCAGGACACAAAATCAACACACTAAAATCACTTGTTTCCATACATTAACAAATGAACAATCTGAAAAGGAAGAAAACAATTCCATTTACATTGCAAAAATAGAACATTCCAATTGAATCTACAAACTCAATGCAACACCTATCAAAACTCCAATGACATTTCTTGCAGAAGTTTTAAAAAAAATCCTAAAATTCGTATAGAATTTCAAAGGATACCAAATAGCCAAAACAATCTTGAAAAAGAACAAAGCTGGAGGATTCACACTTCCTTCCTGATTTCAAAACTTATTACAAAGCTATAGTAATCAAAAGATTCTCAAAATCACTAATTGTCAAGAAAATGCAAAAAAAAACTGCAATGAGATACTACCTCACATCCATTAGGATGATAAATAAAACAGAGATAGCAAATGTTGGTGAGGATGTGGAGAAATCGGAACACTTGTGCACTCTTGGTACAAATGTAAAATTGGACAGCTGCTTAGGAAAACAGTACGGCAGTTTCTCAAAAAATAGATAATTAACATATGATCTAGCAATTCCACTCCTTGAAGAGATATTTATACATTCACATTTGTAGTGGCATTATTTGCAATAGCCAAACGTACATAATGTACCTAGAGTAGTCAAATTCATAGAGACAGGAAGTACAATGTGGTTTCTAGGAGCTGGGGGGAAAGGGGAATAAAGGGTTATTTTTAATGTCAAAGAATTTCCATTTTGCATGATGAAAAGAGTTCTGGAGATGGATGGTGGTGATGGTTACACAAAATGTGAATGTAGTTAATGCCCCTGCATTGTACACTTAATATGCCTAAGATGGCAAATTTTATGTTAGATATGTTTACCACAATTAAAAAAATATTAATAAAACCATGTTAACAAATTCTTTGATACTGATCCTATTAAGAAATGGAGCATCTTTATTCTCCATTTGAAAATATGCTGGCCTTAATGAGTGACTTCTAATATATAGAATGCTGCAGAAATGATGCTGTGTGAGTTGAGACAGACAATCAAGCTTCCATCAGGCTTTATTTTTGAGATACTCACCTTTGGAACTCTGCTGCCATGCTCTGAGAAAGCCCAGGTTACAGGAAGAAATCATGATTAAACATGTTGTCCATGCTCTAGACAACAGCTGGGCCTCTGAGAAACCTTTTGTGATAATACCTGCCTTAGCCACTGTCTGAGTGAAGTCATACGAGAGACCCACAGAGAACCACTTAATTTTGCCTGGTCAACCCCCAGAACCATGAACAGTAATGTTAATAGGTGATTATTGTTGTTTTACACCACTATGTTTGTGGCAGTGTATCATGCAGCATTATACAATCAAAACTGCCAAGAGCAGAGTCTATGGAATCAGAAGGACTAGTATTTGAATTTCAACTCTACCACTTACTAGCTTCGTGTGACTTTAGAATTGTCACTTTATGTGTAATTTGAGAATAAAAGTACTTACTTCATAAAACTGGTTTGTATATAAATGAGATGTATATAAAATATCCCTTACAGTATATGGAGCATAATAAGCCTTCAGTAGTTTATAATAATGGTTAATACTGCTCTTATTAGAATTACCATAAAACTCTGAGTGAATCCTTGCTAAAATAATTTACATGTGCATTTCTGTTACAACCGCCCTTCCTTAATTAAAGGAATTTAAAATTTCTAATATCAACCATAATTCCCAAATTTAGTCTGGATTCCATTCCAGTTGAAGACAGGATTTTCAAATAATATAATTTTTCTACATTTGCAAGGCACAGAACTAAATTAGGTTTTATAGATTCTCAGTCTCTATTTTCTGCAGGATGTTTAGAAATTCTTGGATGTCTGAATTTTCCAAGAAAGCAATTCACTGCTCTTTGTGGACACCCGGACTTCATTAGCAAAATCTTATTCCTCTTAGCATTAAACTTTGCGATATAATTAGAGTTTCATCCATTTAAAAGTTGGCCATTCATTTAAATTAGGAGCAGGGAGAAGGGAAAGGTTTTCCCTAGAGCAGTTACATCGTTGTAGGCATGGAACATTATCAAGCTCAGATTTTTTGAAGGCTTGTAAACTACAGAGCCACTGAAATTACTGCCAAGTATATAGAAACTGTCTTTGTAAACAAAATCTCTAAAGATTGAGGAGTATCTTTCTGGAACCAATACAATGCAAATGTATCTATTTCCTTCTAGGTTTTCTGTTAAAATATGAGATGGTTTCTACCACTTTCTTTACAAGTGGAGAAAATCATCTATAAGGAGCTCAACTATAAAAAGTATAATCACCAGCAAATTTTTCTTTAGCATAGGAAGCACTATTTTCTAGTTTCCTGCTGATGATAAAAGACTAGAATTGAAACACTACTGTTTCTGTGTGATTATGTAAAACGTTATGCCTAAAAATCCTATTAAAAATGCCTGGGGATTGCATACATTAAATGGGTTTGTGTTGTTCCTTATACTTCTCAGGCTTCCATGTCAAATTTTTAGCACACAAAAGATTCTTTATTATACGATCTCAAAAAAAGGGACCTCAAACGTATTGCACGATAAGTCTATTTTTGTTTTAATATTAGAGTTGAGTCTGTGCCATAGTGAGAGAACAAGGAAGTTCCATTTATATTTCAGAAGTAATATTTACAAACACACAGACATTGAAAAGAGAAAAATGGTTGAGAAGCTGTATTCCTCCTAATAGTGTTTATGTAAGTCTGGTTGAACATATTTACCTTTAAGAGCCACGTAAATGCTTTGCAAACATCTGTAAAATTCAGTAGAAAATCTCAAAGCCCTTGTTATTCTTGTGACAGTGATAGGTGAATGATAAACCTCTTTGCTATGTAAGGAACTCTGAAGCAAGAATAAAGTCTCGACCTTTAAAAAACCATCCTTTGCAGACATCCTTTGCTGTTGCTCATGTGCAAGCTATCACATCTGCCAAATTTGTCCTCAAGGTATGGCAGTCCCATGATTTCGCTGCTCAGTTCATTCACCACTATCTAATTAACAGCCATTCTTCACTTTTCTGGCTTTTTCTTACTGCATCTTGCTTTCTATAGCACAGCCCCACATAGTCAGCGACCCTGTAGCAAAGATCAAGAAAAGTGCTCCAACAGGTAGTGTGAAAGTCCTGAGACCAGTTAGCTCGTGATCCATCCTTCCCCCACCTTTGACCAGAGCAAGGGCTGAAGACTGCTCCCTCCTGCCTTTATTCCACAGTCCTGGTCATGCTTGTGGTCTTTCAGGATACACAAACCACTAATCCCTTTCCATTATGCCTTTAAACTAGGGAGGAGACAGTAGAGAGAGGGATGGAAAAGGCCATGATCAAGAGGAGGTATACATGGTAAGAGATAACTGCTTTCTCGAATCCACTGCAATTATAATCTCTAGCATTGCCTTTAAACATTTAGATTGCTACAATGATTGTTATTCAAATAAGTTTTCAGAAGAATGATTTTGAATATCTCCAATTGTGTATAATAATGGAATCCTCTGGGTTTTTCTTTTTTAATAATAGATTTTGAAAATATCCCTGAAATTCTTTCTAAATTCTAAGAGGGCAAACAAAAACACAGTAAATAATGTGTTTAATGTTTTTGGTGATTAGTAGGTTAGTTTTCTATGGTTTAAATTTATTGTGGGGTTATATTTTTAAGTATACCAATATTTTCATAAATAGGGGCTCCTTATATAACTAATGTTTTTAGTATATTTTGTGTTTACTTGAAACAGAGCTAGAAAAGTCTGTTAATACTGCTAAAGCCCAATCTACCTGCACATCTCTAGGGATTTAGGAGGTTTTTCCTTTTACTACAGGAGTTCTTAGTTGGAGAAACTGTTTCATGATACATGCAGGCTTCTGCAAATCTATATTAAGTGTGACCAAATGGCATAAGGTCAGGTGTCCATCTTCATCTCTCAACAGAGTTAACCTTAATTCTACGTGAATCTCATGAGGTTGGGAAAAAGACACGTGTTCCCTTCCTCTGTACTAGCACTGAGGGGCATGGGGAGGGGTATGCCCTCATTCTCGAACTAGCTGGTGTTACAGTTGCTCTCAAAGTGTCTACAAAATAATATATCCTAACTCCCTGATTAGAAGCTTCAAATATGTCATTTTAACGTCTGTTCCTACATTTAGCACATACTTATTAAACATCCCATACAGCAAGATCAATATCATAAGTCCAAGGATTTAGTGGCACAAGGATACATATTTCCCATTGCTAAGCATTTCATGATCTACTGAACTTTCCAATAGTTTTGGTTTCTAGAGTGTAGTTGCTCTCACCTCTTTTTTTTTCAAGTTTGTTGTTGCTTACAGGTATATAAATGATATATGAATATTAATTTTTAAAATTTAAACAAAAGAGAAGTGCAACTTCTAAATGTTCCTTCCTACTTTTACCTTCAGCTACATGTAAGAGAGAACCAACTCAAAATGGATTACATAATGAGAAGAAAATTTATTATGCCCTAGAATAGGGTACACAAGTGAGAGCAACCCTAACGCTGACAGATTTGTCAGCTCACTCACATCCTTAAAGGCCCAGGTTCTTTTCATCTGCCAGCTATGCCATGTTAGCATGATGCATGATGGTATTAGCACCCAAGTCAGCTCCAGCATCACACCTATCACACACACATCCAGACAGACCTGACAATGTTCCCCAGAAAACTGACCCCTCATGTGTATCTTCTTTGTTTAAAGTTCATGAGCGTTTTTACTAGAAGTCCTCATTAGACCTCCCTTCATACCCCATGAACCACTCCTAAACCAATTGCTGTCACACTGAATAGGATTAACATGTTTAGCACAGAGTAATTAGGATTGAGGAAAAGGGTTGCCTTCTCTGAGCAAAGAGCTGTACTTAAGAAGATGGAGGCCTGAAATAAAAAAATGCTGTTACGGATACTGTCAGAAAGGGCATTGGTAATAAATGATTGTTCACTCCAACTGGGTACTCTGAAAACAGAGTTAAATATGGGGACTATTTACAAAGGTATGAATGGAGCTTAAGAAAACAAACAAGGCATAGTGCAGAACCTAGTGGCTCACAGTAGCAGGGAACTGTTAAGATCCCTAAGCCCAAAAAAAGAGGAATAGGAATGGTTACTGGAAACCAGAGGCGGTGTCTGATTGAAACTGTGCCTCTTATTAGAGAGAAGCATCTTACCTCCAGTGACTTGGAAAGGAAGGAGTCAACGTAATAAACATCCCAACACTATTTTAATTTGCCTTTGATCATTTCCTGGCAAGACCCAAAGAGAAGCAAAGTTCCAAGATGAGGTCTGTGGTTGTAGTCCTACCACCTTAGCCTCCCAGGTCCAGAGCAGACTGGAAATGGGTGATGATGAGTGGATCTGGAGGAGAAATGAAGACTACTCAACACAGATATCAATAATGGTAATTATTATTATAATTTTAGTAAATCTCACACAGAACCTACTTTGTATCTTATATAGTGTCTGCTATAGTATTTATGCATCATTTATTCAAAGTTACATTTAATTTTTAACTTTTATAAAAATACGGCAATTATATATGTGAGTCCGTTTTCTTCAGTTTCTTGCTGAAACTTTCAAATATTGCTAGATATTGCCAAATTGCAATTTAAAAATGCTTTTAATTTGCATTAATATTGGTGTTTTTTTTCATATTTTTTATGTAAAGGTTGACCATCTTTTTATTTGGCTGCTTCTGTTTATCCCCAGTCTGCTGTTTATTTTATTTTTTTGTTTATTCTTATTTCTCTTCATGAAATTTTTTTCAGAAATTTTAGTTTATATATGGTCAGATTTGTCAGTCTTTCACTTTCTAGTTGATTTATTGTGTTGCTTACAAAATTTCTTCTCCAAAATTCTTAAAGCTATTCTTCCATATTTGGTTATTTAAAAATAATTTCTTTAACCTTTTGCTCTCTAATCCAAATGGAAGTTACAGCAAATGTAGGTTAATTTTTGTTTTTATGTGTATAATGTAAATTGGACAACTAATGGTTTATTCTGAAAGATAATTAATGTACATCAATGTAATTTTTAATTTCCACACATTAGAAGAGCCACTTTTTCATGATTCTATTTCTTGGCCACTCATTGTTTATTACTAATCTATTTGTTTATTTGTTTGATTAAAAGTTTGATTGCCACAATTTATAGAATATACTCATGTTATATAAAATAACTATGCAATTTTTTGTCATCAATTATTCATAATTTTCTTGGATATTGTTATGAAATTGCACTTTTAGGTTGGACATGAGGATAAAATTTTCAAATATTCTAACAATACCATGAATTTTAAAAAAAGATTGTGTTTAATTAGTTATTTAAAATAGATTTGATACTTTTACATTTGCTTTGCACTTGGTTAGCTTTATAACTAACTTTTTTATTGACTCTACAATGTTTTTAATTGTATTTTATCTGATCCTTTTGGATTTTCTTGAAGAAAATTCTATAATCTTCAAATAATGATGATCCTATTATCTTACATTTTAAAAAATACTTACTAATCTCATTTTTCTTGTCTTAATGCTTATTTTTACCTATATATATTTGGCTATTTTCTGTAGTAAAGTATTACAATGGTGATAGGCAGACATTCCCACTTTTTAGTAAATGACATTTTTTGGTAATTCTCCATCACTATAGATTCTGATTAGAAAAACTTTATTACTCATTAAAAAGATTTTTATTATTCCTTAATCTCAATTGGCTAAAATATAGGTAAGTTTATGTAACTATATTCTCAATCACCCCAAACTGTACTACTTTCAAGAGCAATACAAGCACCTCCATTTCTAGATTTCAATTATTCACAAAAGAGTTGCATAAAAATAATAAAACAGAATAGGAAAATAATTGAAATGGCTAATCTGTATTGAGGTGTTGTTCTAAGAATTTTATATGCATTAGCACGTTGAATCCTTGTTCCATGAAATAGGTACTCTTACTATCTCCATTTTATAGGTAGGAAACAGAAATAGGAAAGCAATACTGCACAAAAATTTTAGAGGTGGGAAATGGTTCCCAGAATTCTGGCTCCACCTACCATATCCTTAGATACCATAATTTGCTGCATAAACTCTAAACTAATTAAAAATTTGAGGCTAGAGCTTTCTCACATTATCTTTTCAAGTTTCTGAACATTAAATTGACCCTTTCATCTCTGTTTGACCAAAGCTCAAAAAAGCTTTCTTTTTTAAGAGCCAGGCTGCATTACCTGGATTAGTTATGTGACTTCCACATTGGAAGGACTTTCCTAGAATCCAGATTAGAAATATAAACTTCTTTTCACCTCCAGCTCTGCATAAGTCTCAGAGCAATCAGGTATTTTCTGGTCACTTGGGAAATCCCCCATAGATTGATCCATGTAAAATTTTCTTTATCTGACCATTTTGATGATTGATACTTCCCTACGTGAATGCACAACCACTGTAAGACTTGGGAATAAGGTCCTTTATGTGAGCTTACTTGATTAAAAAAAAAATCATGTACTCTACCGATGTCTTCTGAAAGAAGATAGCAAACAACGGATCTCTGTTTATGCGTACAACCAGATAATCACATACAGGCTTTGAAGACAGAAAGGATGGAAAATAACCACGATGTATTAAGTGCTAATCTGTTGTGGGAATTGTGACAAGTGCTTCTAGAAATATATGCCTTATATTTGTGTCCTCACAACTCATTATCTCCATTTTTCACATGAGGAAATTGAGTTTGCAGAGATATCTGAAAACATTTTACCATAAATTACACTTGCCATACCTTCATTCTTAAAATAAATCCCTCTTAACACATCTGTAACTGGAAGTCAACTCACATACTCCCTTTTACCGTGAGGGAGATTCTTACCCAGTATATATGTTACTGGATAATCTGAACTCACAGCTCAAACACACTACCGCTACATTTTCAAATTTTAGTAAATTAGGAAACCCTCTGAATTTAATATAAATCTGGAAATAACAAGTAGGTAACATAATATATCTTGCCAAAAATAAAAATAATAATGCTGTGTATGTGTACATTTGCATAGTGTTATAGCAGTCTATCCGATGACTTGATGACTTGGATCAAGATCTTTTTTTTTCTTCCATTTTCTAGATGGTAAGTCTAGACTTGAGACTTCTGAATTCTAGTACACTACTCTGTCTCTTCTAGTACTCTTAAAAGGTTCAAATTTTGGGCCCATGATATCCCTAACCATGAGAAGCCAATCAGCCCAGTTTTAGTATTAACATTAACCTTTTAACCTTAAAAGGTGATATCTAAATCTGACTTTAACTGACCAACAAATCCTGAGGAAGTTTCCACTCCAGGAGCCTGATGGAAAGAAGTAACTGAAGTATCTCCAGAGAGACTAAAGACCAGAGAATATATATAACTCCATATCTCTTCAGGGTCTTTGGTAAAGCGATCCAATTTATGAAGACCAGCGTATTTGAAGAACTATTTCCTACTACTGTGAAGAGTAAAACCTGCCTTTGTATCTCTCTCTTTGAATGTTACAGGATTATATAGTAAGATGCAGTTACAAAGGCACAGTAACTAGAAACCTTCCACACTGAAGACTGAAAAGCAGCAATCTTGTAGGCTTACTATACGTTCCTCACATTATTTACTCTGAAAGCACAGCAACAGTCAATAAATAGTGATGAATTTTTAAAAACTCTTCGTCCCTAATATTAAAACAAGTCCTGCCAATTGTGAGTGTTCCATAAATATTTGTTGAATAAATGAGTGAATTGAAAAACAACAGACAGTTTTGCAAATTCCTAGTTAGATCCACTCTAGTGAGAAATGGACATTCCTCACTTTCCTTTCTAGCAGAATCTGGAATAAAAGTGGTAAATTTCCATTCTTTGAGGCATCTTGTTTATATCTGGCAACTAGTATCTATTTTCTACAAAACGGTTCTCATAATCTAGCTGTACATAAAATTCCTCAAAAATATCTGAGCTCTGCAGGTGCAAGAGCTAACAGAACAGCTGCCAGACATGATATCTGTTCAGACAAACTAACTCACTTGTAAATAACTTCAATTGTTAGATTTTTGTAATGGAGTTTGGTCTAAAGTAATTGGACCATAATTAGTCTGGGAGTACAGAGATTTAGAATCTAGTCTTACATTTATCACTAATTATATAGTTAATATTTGGCAAATAATTAAACTGGGTTCAAATTCCCTCATGTTAAAATTAGGAAACTGAACTCTGATCTTTAGGACAACTGTAGCTTTGAGATACTATGATTACGAGGCCCTGTGCCTTCTATTCAAATAATTTTGTATTTCCAAGGTTGTAGTGTTTTAATTTTATGACATATGTTAGTTCATAGCTATTACAAGAAAAAATTTTTGATAAGAGCATAACATCTACACACAGCCTTGTTTCTGAGGAAATGCAACTGATTTTACGGCCATCTGCTTTATGATGTAGATTTAGGAAATGCAATTTTGCAAAAAGTATAGCTTGCATACGATAGCAAAGCACCACTATGTTTGAAAACTAATACCTTTAAGTGTTTTTTTGTTCTGTTTTTGCCCTACACACTGTGTGGGGTTGCACTGTATTTTCTACTAGGTTGATACACGTGTTATTCACACCTGTTTATACATTCCAGCCATAAGTGCCTGCTATTGTCAATGACTCTCTCTGAAGGTAATAAAAAAATATAAAATGCATCCATCAAATAATCACCTAAGTATGCTATTAAAACTAAATGAGGGGCTTCTCTGGTGGTGCAATGGTTAAAAATCTCCTGCCAAGGCAGGGGACACTGGTTCGAGCCCTGGTCTGGGAAGATGCCACATGCTGCGGAGCAACTAAGCCCGTGCACCACAACTATTGAGTCTGAGCTCTAGAGCCCGTGAGCCACGACTACTGAGCCCACACACCACAACTACTGAACCCCGCGTGCCTAGAGCCTGTGCTCTGCAACAAGAGAAGCCACCGCAATGAGAAACCCATGCACCGTAACAAAGAGTAGTCCCTGCTCACCACAACTAAAATAAGCCCACACGCAGCAACGAAGACCCAACACAGCCAAAAATACATAAACAAAAATAAAAATAAATTAAAAAAACAACTAAATGAGGTCATCTCTCACTTATGCTTAGGAAGACACAAGGCTGTACATTCGTTCTATGCACTGAGGCAATTTGGCACAATAACATTTCACTGCATGGCCACTATTATATTATCAGAAGAACTTTTAAGTGGGTAAGATATTTTAAAAAACTTGCTATAAGAAAGGATGACCTATTTGGTTTGTTTCCTGGCTTTTACAGGAAGTTTGTAATACTACATTTGGCTAACTGAAGATGAAATGAAGTTGACACACTGAATATAACAAAAGCAAACAAAATGTCAGTAGTCCTCTAAGAGATACATGCTACCACAGCAAAGCAAGAAGTGAGCCTTTCTAACCAGATTCCAAGCATATTCTGTCATATTACTGTAGTTATGAATCTTTATATCTCATGAGAAGGGCATGCAATTTGAAATCTTTTTCTCTGAATAGATGATAGGTTAATTACTACAAAAAAGAGGGAAAATTGAATCTTAGGCAACTACTATTGTTTTAATTGTTGCATGTAAATCTTTTCATCTACTAAAGGAAGTTAGACTAAAGCTTTCACTCCCTTGAAATCAATTCCTTGGTTAATTTTAATACACGTTTTACAAAAGGCTTTTGCTTGTATTTATTTCGACCCTCACAACAGTTAGAAATTCAAGAGAGTATAGGAGACATGCCAAAACACAACTTGTTAGAGACAGCACTGAGGTGCTCCCATGTGGGAAGAGGAGGAATCCTCATTAAAAATGTCTCCTAAAACTTCTACAGATGTTGTCATGCTGTAATTTGTATGGAGTTAAGCACCATCACTCCATAACTAAAAAACCATGTTTTCTTCAAGCTACATTCTTTTATTCAATTGCCAAACCCTTACTGACCACCTGCTATTTACAAGGTCATACTATAAATCCTGTAGTAATAAAGATGAAAAAAATATAATAATCTGCCAAGAAGCTAAAATAAAAATCTGAATTTATATTATTTCTACATATGTTATTTGATTTTACCTTTCCAACAACACATTGTGCTTATCAGAAAAATGGGAAAACAAAGACTCAGAGAAGATAAATTATCTATTCTCTTTTACCTGTTAAATGCAGAATCAAAAATCACAACTTGAACCTCTATCTTTCTTGTAATTAAATGCACTTTCTACTATGTAATTCAGCTTGCTAGGCTGTTGATGTTACAGATATTTATAGAATATGTTGGTTATATGGTTTTACATATATATATATATATATATATTTTTTTTTGCCATAATTGGCTCTTGTTCCTTAAAAAAAGGAACCATGATTAAATATTCATTACATAAAAGATTAAGAAAATTAATTCAACTAAATAAAATATTTTATTTGGCTTTGGTTTATCAAATTGTAATTAAGAAATCAAATGTCATAAATATTGTTAATAGTTAATAAATATTATTAAATTTTATTGAATATTAATTATGTCTAAGAACTGGGGTATTTGTTGGGGCAGAACAAATGTGAGGGGATTATCAGAAATAATAAGAACTAATACTTTAACTTATAACAGCATTCAACTGAGTATTGTTTGCATGATTCAACAAATCTTACCTTTGATTAGTTGTATTATTATGGCATCAGTAGAAGTAAAATTTCTTAGGAGGACATTTTGGTATGCAAAAATTATTATCATAGAACATTACTTAGTAGACATTATTTTAAAAATGGAAGTGATCTTATCTTTAACCACAGGTATAACTTTCACTGACTGTACCTTTCTCTGATGTTTGAATTTAAATGGATATTAGAGCAAGTAATATACTGTCTGACCTTCTTGATTCCTCTTTTCTTTTAAAATTTTCATGTAAAATGCAATTTGGATATTGTGCAAAAAAGAAATTCCAGTATCTTCACCTTAACTAAAAACTCTTATTATAACAGCAGTAAAATAAATCCAGTGTTGTTGGCATGGTCTTTCTAATGACATATATCTCTCCATGTGGAAGCTACAGTATCTATAGTAAAATATTAGGTTAGATATGTCAGTAAATTATGTGTCATCTATTGGAATACTCTAGTTATTGTTAGAATTCATCATGATATTCAGACAAAAAATTTAATTAAACACTTTTAGAAACCAAGCAGAAATCAAATATTATTTATTAATATTATGTGAGGCACTGTGGGGAATATAAAGAACTATAAAGCCAGGTCTCATCCTTCAAGAAACTTACAGTCAATCTTCCAGGTAATGAAAAAATATCTGAATAACAGTCTTCAAAAGTGGCTGCTACTTCATTGCTGTAAGCCAGTGTCATTCGTTACATTAGGAAGTGGACTTTATTTCTCTTCCTCTTGGACCTTGCCTGGTTTGGATAAAGAAAAAGCAACAGAACTGATATTCTGGAACTATGGAGCCCAAGCCTTAAGAGGATTGGTGGTTCAGCCAATCCTTGGAGTCCAGCCCTGCTGCTGGAGGAAAATCCAAGTTAGATTACTGAATGATTAGAGGCTATGCTAGGGCCTGGGGATGAGCCAGACCACCCTCACATTTCTCATCTTCTATTTTCTCTGCTTCAGTTGAGCTTAAATCCCTTCCAAGAGGTGAAATGTTAACCTGCAACTTTTCTAACACTATACAGAAATAAAAACACTGGAAACTGACTTAAAAAACACACTTTTCCACCAATATTATATGATAATAATTTCTAGTTCCTGAGAACTTTTACATTCTATATAAAAGTATCTTTTTAAAATGGGTATATCTTTTTCTCTTTCTAAATAAAATTTCTCTTTAACTTTGTTATCTAGAAAGCTCCAAGTATCAGAGGCAAACATGCAGAGGTCCAAGTCTTTGACATCAGTGGTCCAATCTAATAAAAACTCAAAATTTTAATGTGTATCCTATTTCTAAACCCAACAAAAAATTTGTCTTGAGGAAAGCCAATATATATCCATCTCAACATCATTTAAGAATACAGCTTGTAGTAAAACAATTTAAATATGCAAGAACTCAGGGAGCATTGTACTCACACACTGTGCTTAAGTCTTCTACTAGAAAAAGCACATCATACAACATCCAAGATGACAGGGGAAAATTCAGCCCAATGTGTATAGAAGCATAATAAGATGATATAAAAGGTGGCAGGATAGGTTGTAAATCTTATATGCCTTGGACAAGAAGAAATAATATAACCAAATAAATGGGTTCAAAGAACAGGAAAAAAAATAAGCATTTAAAAAATATTCACAACAGGTTGACATGAAAGGATATCATTTAAAGCTATTCAATCAAATGATAGATACCAAATGGTACTAATGTCACTATAAAATGTATTACAATGCTAACTACCTAAACAGAAACACAAACCTCTGAAAATACCAAAATAATTTTTTAAACCAAAATGTAAGGAAAACCATACAGGAAATAAAACATAATAAACAGTAAAAATACAAAAGATAATAAGACAGAATTATGGATAAAAATACCAACTAAATAGAAAATATAAATGTGCTTAATTCACATATTAAAAACTTATGAATGCTAAATTAGAGAGTGAAAATTTGATGAGGTATAAGATATATATAGTCACAATACATCTTCTCGCGAAATTTGTCAATTAATAATAGGTGAAAATACTTTGCTTTGCAGAACAACCTGGAAGAAACAAATTTAAACAAATGAATAAAGTTAACATTACCAATAATCAGCCAAAACATCATGTGCCTTCTTCTTTGCAGAACAACCTGGAAGAAACAAATTTAAACAAATGAATAAAGTTAACATTACCAATAATCAGCCAAAACATCATGTGCCTTAACATTACCAATAATCAGCCAAAACATCCTTCTTATAAGAATAAGAGAAAGAGAAAGAAAAATATCACATTTGTGGTATTTTGGCTAAAAATGTAGGTATATAACCATGAGGAAGCACTGAACAAACCTGAGGAACAGCATACAAAACATTGGCTGATACTCTTCAAATACGTCCACATTAAGAAAAACAAAGAAAGGTACAGGAAATATTCCAGGTTAAAGAAACTAAGGAAGCATAAAGAAACTAAGGAAACATACAATGTATGATTTTTGGACCAGAATTTTTTTTTTAATTTCTTTTTCCTCTTCATTACTTTTCCTGTTTCTCATTTTTCCTCCTATTAGTATCCTCCTCCTCTTTCTCTTTCTTTTCCTTTTTCTTCTTTATCTTTACATTTTTTTTCTTAATCTTCTTTTATTATGAAGACATTTTTAAGGTAAATGGCATAACTGGAATAAGATGTATATATTGTCTATTGGCATTATATCAGTGTTATAGTTCCTGATTTTGATAATAGTACTAGAATATCGTTAGCCTTAGTCAATATACACTGGAAGGATAGTCTTTTCAACAAATTGTTTTGGGGAAATTGTGTATTCAAGTGAAAAAGAATAAATCTTGACCTTGACTTCTTTCATTACACAAAAATTAACTCAAAATGAATCATAGATTGAAATTTAAAATATAAAAATATAAGACTTTTAGAAAACAGGTGAAAATCTTTATGACTTATATAGTAAGCAGAGAGTTCTTAGACATGACTAAAAAGGCATGATCCATAAAGGAAAAAAGTAACAATAGATTGTACATTACCAGCATTTAAAGCTTTTGCTCTGCAAAGGACCCTATTAAGAGAATGAAAAGACAAGCCACAGGCTGTGAGAAAATAACTGCAAATCTCATATTTTCAAGACAAAAGACTTGTATCCAGAATATACAAAGAACTCCCTAAATTCAATAGTAAGAAAGACACTACACCTAGAGGACATGTGGATGGCAAATACAGACATGAAAAAAATGTTTAACATCATTAACCATTAAGGAAATGCAAGTAAAATTTTAGACGAAATATAACTATACATCTATTTGAATGGCTAAAATTAAAACAAATCCCTGACTACACAACGTACTACTGAGGACATGGAGCAACTATACAGATGTCATATATTGCTGGGGGGTATAAAATGTTACAGCCACTCTGGATAACAGTGTGGAAGTTTCGTAAAGTTTCATACTTGCTGATGATCCAGCAAACATAGTGCTGGATGTTTATCCTAGAAAAATAAAAACTTATTTTCACAAAAAATCTATACATGAATGTGCATCGTAGCTTTATTTGTATTAGCCCCAAACAACCCAAATGTCCATCAACAGATTAATGATTAAACATTAATATATTAATATCATGAACGCTATTCAACAATAAAAAACAATGACTATTGAGACATGCAAACACTTGAATATATCACAAGGGAACATACTGAGTGAAAAAAATAAAAGCCAATCTCAAAGGATTACATTTCATATGATTCCACTTACATTGGGTTGGCCAAAAACGATCGTTCAGGTTTTTCCATAAGATGTTATGGAAAAATCTGAACGAACATTTTTGGCCAACCCAATAGAATAACATTATATTAATGAGAACAACTGTTGCAGGGGATAAAATTAAAGGGAAGATGTAACTATCAAGGGGTAACAGAGGAAGTTTCTATGTGATGATGGAACAATTCTGTACGCCAAATGTGATGATTTGACATTTATACATGCAATAATTTGATCAAATTTATATATGCAATATTTTTTTATAAAACATACAACTCCCTCCAAAAAAAGAGTGCATGTGTAAGCTGGTGAAGTACAAATACCACCTGTATGTGAGTTACTAATAATTTATTGATGTCAATTCCTTGGTTTTGACAGTGTACCATGGTTATGTAAGATACTATCATTGTGGAAAGGAGTGAAGTACATACAGAAACTCTCTGTATTCTTTTTACAACTTTATGTGAGTCTTAAAACATTTGAAAGTGAAAGATTATGTTAAAAAAGGAAGTAAAAGGTGGGAAATGTCTCTATTGGTACTTGTGCTGCAAAGGCTTTTGATAAAAAAATAAACATTTTTTGATTAAAAAATAATAATATAGTAAGATTGTACACACACACAGCCCTCAGCCCCAAATTTTACTAAATTAAGGAATACTTTACTAAATAAAGGCTATCATTCATAGTCATTATAAAAATGTCCCACTAATTCCATGGTAATTTAATATTTTATTGAATACATTACCCAATGCAATCAGAAAAGAGAAAACAATTAGAGGCATAAAAATTGAATGAAAATTATTTTCACATGTAGGTGATTTGACAGTTTACCTAGATAATCTCGGAAAATCAATGACAAAACTAACACAATGGTAAAACAGTGTTAAAGGATCCAAGTACTTAAAAGGATCTAAAATTAACATGTAGAAGTCAGTAGCTTTCATATGTACAAATAATGGTCAGTTAGAAGATGTAATGGAAAAGAGAACTCCATTATAAAAAAAATAAAGATTAAATACTTGTGAATAAACTTAATAAGGTATTTGAGAATCCTACAACAGGAAACCTTTGAAAACACTAAAAAAAGAAATCCCACAAAAGTACACTTAAATAACATCTCATGTTCTTAGATATGATGACAGAACATTATAAAAATTCCATTATCCCCAAGTTAATATAAAAATCCAATAAAATAATTACTTTTGGAGATATGAATTATATTAAAATAAATATGGAACAAACATTCAACCAAACCTAGGAAGGCTCTAAATAGGATATCAGTGAGAGGAAACTAGGCCTATAAGATAATAAAACATACCTCAAAGCCTCAGGAATCAAAGTAGGATGTAACTGACACATGAATAGGTGGACTAGTGGAAAATACTTGAAGAAAGCTCAAAAATAGATTCCAATATATAATAAAATTTTAGTAATATGAGGAAGGTCACAGCTCACATTAATGAGAGGGAGAAAACACTAAGAAAAGGTGTTGAGACAACTGGACAGAAATTTGGGGAAATATAAACAGGCACCCATAATCCAAATCACTCAACCACAAAGTTCCAAAGGGATCAGAGATCTAGATGTAAATTTTTAGAAAAGTATACCAGAAAGCAGGGAAAAACCTTTCTAATTGTGACTTAAAATCCAGTTGTACTAAAAGAAAAACACATTTATTTGGTTACATATACAATGACCACCAAAAGACCAAAACCAAAAGGCAAATGACAAAATCAAAAGACAAATGACAAGTTAGAAGAAAATATTTGTATTATATATAAAAGATAAAAGACTAATCTCCTTAAGTTAAAAAGAACTTGAACATTGCAGAAGACCAAACATCTGAAAAAAAAATGAAAAAAAGACATGTACAAATATTTTGGAAAAAATGTGTTCAAATGGCTCTTAAACATATATAAAATACTCAATTTTATTCATAGTGAGATAAATAAAAATCAAAACTATGCTAAATATTATTTCTTGCCTATCAGATGTAAAAAAAATCAGAATGCTCTATTGCAAAGTCTTTGAGAAAATCTTATATTTTATTCTTTGCTGATGGAATTCAAAATGGAATTCCTTTTGTAGAAGGAAGTAGGACATACTCAACAAAGCCATGTATTCATATACAAATATACTGTAAATGTAAAATATATTTGACAAATAACAATATACGTTACAACAAATGTAATGTGTATGTACACACACACACACACACACACACAAGTGTATATATACTTTCTATCTCTGTCCATTGAGAGGGACTAGAAGCAGAACACACCAAGAAGAATAAGCACATTTAGATCTAGACTGAAGGGCCCTCTAGGTAAATTCATAAAGAAAAATAAAAATGTATGGATGCATAATAATATTTCAAAGAAAGAAGGAAAGTGATGAGGGAAGGAGGGAGGAAGGAATGAAGGAAGGAGAAAAAGACTGACATAACTAGAAGAGAACTCATTTGAAGACCTTAATATAATAACTGATTCAGGCAAAGACCATCAATGGATGCAAATCATTGGATCAAGGTAGTCTGTGGAACAGATTACCTGCAAGATTTCAAAATATCAGCATATGTATTATTTATTATGAGAGGAAACAGCTACTTTTGAAATGGAGACATGATATATACCACTTTAATCAAATAATCATATTTAGCTTCACTAATAATGAAATACACCAATATTATTTGCCTTTTGATGTGATAAAATAAGAAGTATGCATCATCACCTATGTAGTACCTTGCCAAAAATGTGTAACTTGCACTAATCATTGGGAAGCAACCACAACACCCAGACCATATGACATACTAAACACAGTTGACCTAAACTCTCAAAAATGTTGAAAAAATGAAGGCAAAACTAATTGGGGGACTGGTGTAGATCAAAGGAAACAAAATAATCATAAAATATAATTCTTGTTTGGGTTTTGCAGAGAGGTGCTGAAGGTGGGAAGGGAGTCGTGGCTTACAATGGAATCATTGACGCAATTACTAAAATGTGAATATAAGCTCTATATTAGTAACGTAATTTTATTATGTGTTCAAGTTTTTTTTTTTTTTTTTTTTTTTTTTTTTGCGGTATGCAGGCCTCTCACTGTTGTGGCCTCTCCCGTTGCAGAGCCCAGGCTCCGGACGCGCAGCCTCAGCGGCCATGGCTCACGGGCCCAGCCGCTCCGCGGCACGTGGGATCTTCCCAGACCGGGGCATGAACCCGTGTCCCCTGCATCGGCAGGCGGACTCTCAACCACTGCGCCACTAGGGAAGCCCCATGAGTGTTCAAGTTTTTGGATGTGATAATATTGAGATTCTGCAGAAGACTGCCCTTTTTCTTAGGAGATATTTTCTGTAATATTCAATGGACATAGTATCTTCAATAACTTCAACTTAATTTCAATGGTTCAAACTGACAGAAAATGAGAAATATTGAGAAATTAGTATTAACATTTGCTAGATTTAAGTAAACAACATATGGGTGTCTAATGTAATATTCTTTGAAAGTTTTTCTATAAGTTTGAAAATTTCCTAAATTAAAAGTTGGGAAAATTCAAATATAAATAGGTACTGAAACCTTTCAAAATTTTGGGTTGTTTTGATTTTGATATTCACTGGATTTAAGTCAAAGTTATTTCAAATGATAATTGTCATCAAGAAAAATCTAAAATTGGAGATATCATATAATAAAGAATTGTAAGATTCTCCTGATTCAGTTTCAATAGTCTGCAATAGTTTTTTCAAAGTAAACATACATTTTATGAAAATGACATTAGTATTCAGATTGGAATTTTTTAAACTGTAAATTATTAATGTACTTATAAAATGTTATATTTTAATTATATATTGAATTAATTAATATAATTAATAATTTATTAATTTAGAAAGCATTTTTCATCTGGAATTTTCTGAGTTTTTCTATGCAAAGTTTTGTAAATGTGTGGTTTTCTTAGGAAATAAGAGCCTATTAGTCAAAACACCTAGGGAGTCAATATTGAAATTATAAAGGCAAGTTTTATATACTTTTCAAAGCAAACTGCATTTTATGCAGAATATACTCTACATAATTGAAGGATTTTCAATATTTTCCAAAATCAAGGCCTTTTGTTTTTGTTATATTATGGTACTCTCTGTGAAGATTACTTGCTTGTCAATAATTGAGCAAGTCAAAATTTATTTCATCGTAACTCCAAAGTATGAAATTTATTGATTGTTTAACTACTTGTAGAAATATCTAAAGTGCTCAGTGAACATCAATTTGTGTTTTATAATTGTAACATTTTTCTGTAGAGTTAAGTATTTCAGTGTTTCCTGGATATAATATAAATGGGTTTCCATTTCCTATTATTCAAAATTGCCTAGTGTGACAATTTTTTAAATGTTGAGGATTTATTTTTTTTTAATTATGGACTTATGGAACACACACACACGCGTGCACACACACTGCACAGTACTGTCATATTATCCTACTTTAAATAAGTGAGAATTGTTCCAGACATGTTTTGTTCTCACATGACCTCCTAATCATTGTGTATATTACCTTATGTAGCAAAAGATGTAATAAAGTTAAGGTTCTTGAGAGAAGGACATTATCGTGGACTATTTGGGTGGCCCCCAACTACAATCACATGCATCCTTATACCAGACAAGTAGAGAGAATTTTGAGGCACACATACAGAAAAAATGGTATGTGAAGATGGAGGTAGAGAATGGAGCAAAGCAATCACAAGCCAAGGAATGTCAACAACAGCTGGAAGAGGCAAAAAAATGTAATCTCTTCTAGATCCTCTGAGGTGAGCACAAATCTATCAACACCTTGATTCAAACTTCTGACCTCTGGAACTGTGAAAGAATAAATTTCTGTTGTTTTAAGCCATCCAGTGTTTAGTAACTTATTATAGCATCCCTGGGAAACTCATATAAATGGGTAACCTAACCAGGATAGCTGAAACAAAATGATACAAAATGTATCAATGAACATGATGATAAACCAACAGAAACTATCCAACCTGGAGAACACAGAGAAAGGTAATTGAAGAAAAATATTTACAGGTTATTTGGAAATTATCAAGCATTCTAACATATGTGTAATTTTGGATCCCAGAAAGAGAAAAATAGATAAAGGACAAGACTTTCTGAAGAAATAATGTCTGAAAACTCTCCAAATTTGGTTTAAAAAAATTACAGATTTGGGCTTCCCTGGTGGAGCAGTGGTTAAAGAATCCACCTGCCAATGTAGGGGAGAGGGGTTCAAGCCCTGGTCCAGGATGATCCCACATTCCGCGGAGCAACTAAGCCCGTGTGCCACAACTACTGAGCCTGTGCTCTAGAGCCCGCCAGCCACAACTACTGAGCCTGTGTGCCACAACTACTGAAGCCCGTGCATCTAGAGGCCATGCTCTGCAACAAAAGAAACCACCACAGTGAGAAGTCCGTGCACTGCAACGAGGAGTAGCCCCTGCTTGCTGCAACTAGAGAAAAGCCCATGCACAGCAATGAAGACCCAATGCAGCCAAAAAAAAAAAAAAAAAATTTTTGTTTAAAAAAAACAATACAGATTCAAAAACCTTAATAAACTCCAAGAGGGTAAATATAAAAAGAAAAACTCCTAGACACATTTAAACTATTAAGAGTAAAATCAAAATGAAAAATCTTAAAAGCAGAGAGAAAAATATGATATATTGTATACAGGGAATAATGATTTTTTGACTTTTAACAAAAACAATGAAAGCCAAAAGGCATTGGAATTACATAAAATTCTATCAATCAATAATTCTATATTTAATAAAGCTATCCTTAAAAATTGAAACTGAAAGACATTTCGCTATAAACGAAATTTATCTCAAAATGGATCACAGACCTAAATGTCAAAGTTAAACTATAAAACTTCTAGAGGAAACTAGAGAAAATATATGAACTGTGTATTATACAAAGACTTTTTAGATAGAACACAAACAACTTGAACCGTAGGAAAAAAATATTCAAATCTGACACTGTTAATTTACAATTTTTGTTCTTTGAAAGAAACATTTAAGAAAATGAATAGACAAATCACAGATTGGGTGAAATTAATTGCATACCACAGTTAAACAAAGATTTGTATCCAGAATATACTAAGCACTTACACAACTGAAAAAGGAGAAAATAAACTATCCAATTAAAAGATGGGCAAAAGAGTTAAAGACAATTCACAAAAAAAGGTTATGAATGTAGCAAATAAGTTTATGAAAAGATGTTCAGCAATATTGGTCATGAGGAAAATGCTAATTAAAACCACAGTAAGATACCACTACAAACTCACTATCTAGAATTAGAAATAGACAATACCCAAATATTGTCAAGAATGTGGAGGAACTGGAGCCCTCATACATTGCTGGTAGGAATATATGTATATAAATTATACAGTCACTTTGGAAAACAGTTTGGCAACTTTTAAAAATAATGAACTTACTCTTATCACATAATATAGAAACGTAATTACTAGGAAATAAGAAACATGCATCCAAAGAAAGATTTTTATGTGGAAATTTATAGCAGCATTATTCCTAATAGCCAAAACCTAAAAACAACCAAAATGTCAAGCAACATGTGATGGATAAGTACAATGTTGTATATCCATACTCATGGTAACAACTGAACAACTGTATAATTGTTCCTTAAACTCATCAAACTATAAATTTATGACATAAATTTTATAACAGGTAACCCAAAAATAAATTTAACTTGATAAACTGTCATAAATATACTCTTCAAATATTCTAAGGTTTTGTAACTAGTAAACTTTCTCACATGGCAATAATCAGTCAACATAATTTAATGAGTACCACAAATATATATGTAAAGAAGTCTTCCTTCTGAACATAAAAGAAAATGTATGATGTTATCCCCTACATCCAAGGCACATAAATATTGTTTTTCCTCTTGGTTTTATTTTAACCCTCTCAAGGAGGAAGGAACTGCTTTTCGTGTGAAACTTTTATATGACAGGTACTGGTTTAGATTCTTTACATGCATTATTAAGTTAACATTGACTTTTAAAAAACGTGCATGTTATAATAAACATTATATGTCTGGTTTCAGAATATCAATGAACCTGTTGACGGTCAGATAGAAAGCAGATAAACTGGAATTTGAATCAGGGCTTCAAAGTATGTGGTTTTCCTTCATTTTGGCTTTTTTTTTTCCCTTACATATGAGACTAAAGATACACTTGTTCACAAAACGTAACTATTAGGACCCAAAATTAAGACCATCTGTATTGACATGGCTTAACTGTTTGCTTCAGGAAATTACTGTAAACCAATTTATCTGGACAAATAGTTTACTTCTGGGCAAAACTCTCTCCTATCAGGACAATATATTGCTCATCTGGTCAAACAACTCACTTTTCAAATACCAATTTACTTATTAGGTCTCACTTTGAATCTTTTGATGCTGCGTATTCAAATACTGAACAGTTATATCACAGATGTTCCCCATCTTATTTACTCATTCTAGCCCAGAACCCAAAATCCTATAAATATTACCAACTGCCCCATTCTAAAACACTTCCAATGCTCTTTCAATGTCATGTTTTCTCTTGCTGTAGTAGGCAGTCCTTAGAAGACAAACTTTGGCTTAGGTCTTCTATTTAAATTATATGAGAATTTTCCTCATTTTTGTTTGTTTGTTTGCTTGTTTGTTTGGTCTCTGAGAGTGTGACTTAGTGATAGATCCTATCACCAAAATTTCCATCCGCTGGATTTGCTGGATCTTAAATTTCAGACAGCTAACCAATAGCATGGGAGCCTAAGCCATGAAGTGTCCCAGCAACATATATATATATATATATATATATATATATATATATAATCAACCATTGCCATTCTTTCAGGATTGCTTCTAGTTTTAAGTGTATGTCTCCTCCAAGTCAGATGCTAGCTTTTTAAAAAACATGTATTTCACATCTTAACTCCAATTTTTATATTTCTAAGTGACAAAATTTTATCAAAGATAATTTTAAATTACAGTAGGATTTAGGGAACTTTCAATATAAATAAAATTGTTCATTGGAGAAATATCTTAAAACAAAAAGGGAACAAAATTCCAAACGCCTAGTGATCTCCATTTCTTGACTGGTTTGAGGAAGCTCCTAAATAATTTTTTATAACAACACTGCATCCTGAACATCTCCCTTAAACAAAACAAGTAAAATCTGTGAAAATGTAAAACATTATTTGAGACCTTCCACATTGTAACCTGAACGTGACTTTTATCCTACTCTTGCTCTTCCCTTATTATATATATATGTCCCTCCACATACTCTTCCTTTTTTTAATGAATTTATTTATTTATTTTTGGCTGCGTTGGGTCTTCATTGCTGCGCGTGGGCTTTCTCTAGTTGCGGCAAGGGGGGCTACTCTTCAATGCTGTGCACGGGCTTCTCATTGCGGTGGCTTCTCTTGTTGCAGAGCACGGGCTCTAGGTGTGCGGGCTTCAGTAGTTGTGGCTCACGGGCCCTAGAGCGCGGGCTTCAGTAGTTGTAGCACACGGGCTTAGTTGCTCCACAGCATGTGGGATCTTCCTGGATCAGGGCTCGAACCTGTGTCCCCTGCATTGGCAGGTGGATTCTTAACCACTGTGGCACCAGGGAAGTCCCCATGTACTCTTCCTATACTTCTCTTTCTAACCCACTTCCTTTTAGTTCTGGGGGACCAGAAACTCACAAAGATAAATTGTCTCTTAAAGTTAATGCTAGTTCAGAACAGAGCAAGCCCATTATGATTGATTTTAAGCCTTGATCTCAGTCTGAGCTGAAAACCATTGTTAAAGACTCAAAGCCTAGATAAGATAGAAGGAAATTTACAGATCGGTGTAGAATAGATCTGGAAACACATAATCAAGGGTTCCCTGATCTGTATCGATTGGTTCATGTGTTATTAGGAACCTCATATGTGAAAATGTATACAGGAAGGAAATAATGAAGGTGACCTAAGAAACCCAGATTTGATTCTTTATTTTGTACATGAACATCTCATTGTTTTAGCACTGTTTATTGAAAAGACTAGCCATTTTCTTTGATCTTTGTTTAAAAAAAACCCAGTTGATTATATTTATGGGAGTCTGTTTCTGTTGCCTTGATCCATGTGTCTATACCTCACCAATACAATGCCGTCTTGATTACTGTAGATACATAGCAGAAAACATATTTTTAATCCTAACTTTCCCACAGATTAAAACCCTGTAAGTTTAACTTACTGAAGTTTTCCCACACAATGTTTGCATATTTAATTTTTCCCTGACTGGTTTCCTTAGGTGGAAATTAGTTATTAAGTTTAGCTTGCGTTCCCAGAATGTACTGAATGAAACTGAACCAAGAGGAACCATCCTTCTCTTCGGAAGGTAAGTAGGAACATATTGAAAACATTTGCAAGCAATCATAGGACCATATGGTGGGGGGAAGGGAAGAGGAGAAAAAGAGCCATTGTGGGGCATTGTGAGAAAAGGAGGTAGGTGTAATTTAGCATGTGCAATATGGACAAGAAGAGGAATAGCACTGCGGTAAAATATTTTATTCTCCTGGCATCTTCGCTCTTCCAAGGTTAACCTATTGACGTCTAACCAAGCAAGTTCATAGTGTGGATGAACATAAGACACATAGGATGCAACAAATTCTTAGAGTAACATTTCCAACCAGAGTTTTCTTATGTAAAAAAAGATTCATGAAATATAAAAGCTAAGATTTTAAATGGTGTTTTTTCCACAAACATAGCAACCAGTTTTCAGAGCTAAAGTCCTTCTGTTCCATTGATAAATGTCCCTTTACAGAGATTTGGCTACCAGATGGTCATTCTATCTCCATCACCCACTTCCCCAAAAGAAATAATACTAGCTGCTGATTTTTTTTTCCTCTCTGAATATATTTAGCTTTCTTTTGCAGTATTTCAAACTGAAAGTCTAATTCTGAGTCAAGCTAGAACAGCCTCATCTCATTCATTTTGCCTGAGTCTCATTTTCTTTTTTATTAATCTTAAGGTAATTTGGAAATACTTTTGCAATCATTTCACTTTTATGATAAACAGTTTTGTAATAGTTTTCAAAGAAACAATGACAAACGTCCTTCCCCCCCACCCCTGTTTCTTCTTTTAGCCCTATTCTCTTAAATCAGCATAGCTTGAGTTTGAGCACAGATTCCATTTCTGCTGAGTTAATATCTTCAATTTGGACCAATTTAATCCCTGGACAGTCTTTTTTTCTTACTTATTGTGTAATTATTTTAAAAGACACTAGTTTTTATGATTCTAGGAATTTTCAAATTGTCCTAATTTTGAAATCAATGTATATCTGATAGCCACTGGCTATGGACCCTACTTAAGTGCTGAATCTTAAGTGTGCTGTATGTGTATGTATTTGCTAAGCTGCTTGCATCCTGCTAAGCAGAGTACACGTCTAATCCTACTGATTTTAAAACTCTGTGCAGACATCACAAAATGCCCAAATAAAATAAATCATGTTACTATAAAACTCTAGTAGTCTACAGTTCATAGCTTTTGCAGAGTGTCCCGTTATCATTAGGATTTTAAAAGTTATGAAAGATACAGCCCACCTGAAGTACACAATTGGATCAGGAGATCTTTGTTCGTTTAGATGTTCTCTCTCTTCTGGAGTTTTTTTTCCCTTTATATTTCTTTCTGCTTTCCTTCTTTCATTCCTTCTTTCCTTCTCCCTCCCTCCTTTCTCCTTCCCATGTATCTTTCTCTACAAAAAAGAAAATACAAAAAGCACATTTGTAGTTCTAAATGACGTGTTACCAGCTCTTCCCTTAGAATTACATTGGATGTCACTGTTTCTTCTGTTCTGATGGCCTGTTCACAAATTCAAAACTGTATAAATTGAGCCAGAGATCAACTTAAAGAGTAAATTCAATACCTAGGACAAATGTATGAACACCCACATATACATACACATAGAGAAACGTTAAATTGGACATTCCAACATTGTTCCTAAGAGAATTGTAAACAAAATGAAGATATCTACAATCTTGGATATACCTACTTTAATGATAAAGTTAACTTAGTAAATCTTTCAGAAATATCCATTGTCTGTCAAATTCTGGTTCCACAAATGGAAACTACAGTTGATCTGCTACATTGCCTACCAGAAAAGGATGTTCCATAGCATTGGACTTAGAAGCACTAAAAAATTCTTCCTGGTTTATCATTTCAGTGGTTATGTCATTTTTCTACAATGAAGATATACTTGTATTTCATAACACTGATACATTTTCTTGGACTGTTGTAGCTGTGTTTATGTCTTTGAGGAATCAGTTACCATAATACCTACTATAAAGGCATGTATAAAACAATAGAGGATTCCTGCTCCAATCAGGTATGACAATTCCACAAATACTTCTGTATGAATGTTAGAACTATGCCTTTACAGTTTGTTTTGACCTCAAGCCAATTAAGGCAATTTCTAAAGAATAAGAATACACATTATACTACTGCATAATGTAATTCAGTGCTAAAGTCTTATGCTTCACCTATCGTTTGCCCTCAAGCCCCAGTGAAAATTTTAGTGCCTATGCCCTGAACTCTCTGATCTTGAATTTTCAAAAGAAATTTAAGTGACTCAAATAGAGGTTAAAGAATTTATTCAGCTCTTGTGAAACAGAGCATCTGAAGATGTAGTAGCTTCCTAATTGAAGCAGTCAGTTTTGACAGCATAGGGAGAGCTGAGTAGCTGCCTTTATGGTTTTGATTTAGGCTGTGATTTTTGACTTTAAGCAAAACTCATGGTTGCAGGTCATGTCTTTTGCTTGGGTTTACAATAACCATCAGAACAGTTTTTCCCAGAATTATTTTTCCAAGCCTTGTGGTTTATAAGAAAGTCACAGTTCCTAAGGCAAGATGTTATCTAACAGAAAGGAAAACAAAGTGAGTATATGGGGGCCGGGTGGGAGAGGGACAAAAGCTAGAAGGCAGGAAGGAAAATGGCGACGCTCTATCTCTTTTGTTTAATTCTTTTACATCTTATATTTTGGCCCTCTGCTGCAAGTGTGGATGGGCAAAGACTCCGTGGCATACCTCCCCATTTTGATCAAATCGTACATTTAAATGTCTGGGATAGTATACTGATGCAGACCTTTAAACGGATAAGGGGGAAGTGGCCAAAAAAGACACCTCTTAAGTTAAGTATTTCAAAATGTTCCCACAAGTAGTCAGTTGAATTATCTCACTAGAAAAAAAAAAAATTATATGGGGGAATTACTTTGCTATGTAAATTTCACTTGTGTTAGAACCCTCGCCCCAGGACACACAAACAAATTTCAAATTTATAAGCAAACTGTAACCTTTTATAAAAACTGCATTGAAGTTAAGAAAGAGAGGAACACTCAGAGGGAGGTGGGGAACTTTTTTTCTTTCTCCAAGATGAAGGCAATTAAAGGAAGCTTCCCAGAACTGGTTTGTGACATGCCAGGATGGAGAGTCCTCATGGTCCTTAGCTAAGGAAGGGAAACTTCATGAGTCTCCGATAGAGGAAATGAGACCTCATAAACTCAGCAGGGGAGGGTACATTGAGTAATATACTTACAAGTTAACCCCACTTCAAAAAGTATATTTTAAAAGGAGTATTAATGATATATAATTAAAATTGATCATTATATTTATTCTGCTAAATATTAATGATTTATCATATTTTGTCTTTAAATAATGGTAGGTAGCACTCTGTTTTTATGGAAGGGATGATATGTCATGTTATTTATAGCACTTACTACCACTTGATGTATATATATTTATGTATATGTATATAAACATATATATATATATATATATATATATATATATATATATATATAATTTTTGTTTGCTGTTGACTCCTCTGAACTAAAATGTGAGGTCCAGTATTCAGAGGTGTTTTTTTTGTTTATTTCTTTTACTGCTATGTTCCTAGGACCCATTATAGGCATTCAATAAGTACTTTTTTAAATTAATGAATAGCAATCATAATATCTTGATCACACTACATGTATCACATCCAAGATTTATTTTAGTAAAAAGCAAACCATACGCAACACTTTCTTGTGTATGAAAAGATGTGTAGATGCCTTGGATAGGGCTCCAAGTTATTCTTTCAGGATGGATCATTTCAGAAGAAAAATTGTATTGGGACCTCAAAATGTCTCAGAGTGTTGCACGTATTCTCAAAGTACATCAGAAATCTGTTGCACAATCAGACCCTTGCATCAGGTACTGGGAATACAAAGATTCTAAATTAGTATCTATTTCAAACAATGGTCCTAAAATTGCCCCAAAGGGATTAAAATAATCTGTGAAAAAAGAACTATAGGTGAGTTGTTATCATATTTCATCACCCTCAAGCCAACATATTGAAAAACAGATATGGATACAACAAATGACCTAAAGCAGATCTTTGTAAGAAAACGGCTATCAAAATTCCTCTGTTCCACTCAGAGAGAAAGAACTCTCTGGTATCTCCTTCTCTTCTTATAAAGACATCAGTCTTATGGGATTAAGGCCTTGCCCTTATGACTTAACCTTTCTTACCTCTGTATAGGCCCTGTCTCCAAATCCAGTCACAGTGAGGATTAGGGCTTCAACACAGGAATTTTGAGAGAACACAATTTAGTCCACAGCATACTCCGTGGTGAAAAGAAAAGAGTTAAGTGTTTATCTACTTCTGCTCTAAAAAGCTCCTGATATGCATATAGGAGACTGGACTAGTCTTGTCTTTGACATTTGGGTAACCTAACGTTTCTGCTGTAAGTGGTTTTTCCAGCACAAGGCCCAGTAGGGTTACCGTACAACAACCCCACCACATGCACAGTGGGGAACACACTCATGCTTAACACACCCCAAACTGTCAGACTTTAAAGGAAAATCTGTTTTTAGTTTATGAATCATATGAATGTGTTATCTATTCAAAAAATCTATTCAAACAAGCAAACAAAAAACCCTCCATAGAAGGGTTCAAGCAAGAGCAAGCTCTATGTCCTATTAGTTATTATTAAGAAAAGGGCTACTAACGATGATCAGGAAAATTAGGATGTCAGGCTGTGCTATAGAAACAGATTCTAAATCTCAGTGAATTAACATAGCAAAGTTGTGTTTCTCTCTCAAGATCTTATGTGGGTTAGGTAACAATATAGATTAAATGTCCATCTGGTAACTCAAGAATTCAGATGACTTCTATATTTTGATGCTGCCATTATAGGGCATTAAAGAGTTCCTGGGGCAAGGGAACAGAGAACAGGGAAGACTCATTATTCTCAAGCAGTTGAGACCGGAAGTGATACACTTTACTATCTTCTCACAGGCCATTGTCTACAGGCAACTAATTCATAGCCCCACTTTAACTGTAATGGAAGCTAGAATAAATATGGAAGCATACAGAACATTTTGGGCACTCTATAATCTATGCTGAACTGGGTTCCTTATAACTGCAAATACCACACTATATTTAATAAAAGGAGTCATCTCCAGTAAATAATTAATGTAATAAGACTGTGGCTTTTCCTCAATCATTTTAATCAAGACGTTTCCCCCAAAATAAAAGTCACAAAATACATTTGGAAGACTGTTGTTTCCACTTAATCTTTATTCATCCATAACACAAAGTTATTATTTCCTAATAGTGATAGAGTTGAACCAAGGTGAATTCCAGACATTGTAATTGAGGTCTAGGAACCTATCCTTATAAAGTCAGTCTAAATACCCTCATTAACTCAATAGTAATAAGACTTAAAAGGATCCCTCCCAGGGCAACAGACATATCATGTGGAGAGAGCCTTGCGATAAAAAAAACTCCCGTTAGGATGTCAGCAAAGAAAGGAGAGTTTTTTGTTGTTGTTTTGGATTGATTTTCTTTTTGTTTGCTTTTTGTATTTACAATTTATTAGAAGTTTTGTAAAAATATTTTAAAGGATGGGGTATTTTAATTAGGTGATTCAATTTTGTTTTTTGTCCAATTTCCTTTAAGAAACAGTTATATACTGCAGTGATATACACACATTTAGTCCAAATTAGTTTTTGCCTTCATAAAGAAAAATTAAAACTAAATTACTACTCTCAAAATTTCCTTCATTATTACCCTTTAAAGGATTGGTGCCCAAACATTAAAGAGCTTCAGAATCATTTGACATCCTGGTCAAATACAGATTGCTGGGATCTACCCTAGAGTTTCTGATTCAGTTGGCCTGGGGTGGCATCTGAGAATTTGCAATGGCAGCAAGTTACCAGGTAATGCTGATACTGCTGGTCTGGGGACCACACTTGGAGAACAACTGTTCTAAATTATAAGCTATTATAATTATATGATATCAGCTCATTATTTAAAGATTCCTGTAAATCAGCTGGCTCCTGTACATGGCATGTCTTTTCAAGAAAGGGCCATTTGTAATTTATTTTTTTAATCTCAGCGCCTAACAGACACACTGGAAACATGATAGATATTGGATAAGTTTTTAATGAATAAATAAAGTATCTATTCTATATCCTCATATCATATTTTAAATATATATGGTTAACATTAAAATTTATTTCAGTTATTCAAAACAATAGATGAGAAAGCAAGGTTCCCACTGCGCTATGGTTTGTTCATCATACTAGACTCAGCTAGTCCCCAACTTTATTCTTTTTCATGAACTGAAGGTGAATTATCTGCATCCTCATCAGGATAATCTATCAACTATAAGCTATTAGGATCAACACTTCCATGAGGGAAAGGACGGAAGCAGTACTGGAAAAAGGAAGGAGTTGGTGGCAATGCAATGTCAACATAGGTCTTAGCCAAAACCACAGGGAGCCCTGAAGTTTGGGAAGTCCTTCAGAGGTTTACCGTATTGCATAGAGGGGGCTGAGTACTGTATTAAGCAGTCATTAGATTTAAGCTGCCCCTGAGAAGGGAGAGTGCCTTGGGCAAGGCTGATGTCTCTAATTAAGGGCAATTTCCAGAGAGCTCAGAATAAACACTTCTGTATGTGTGTATATATACATATATTTTTCAGCAATATATATTATTCTTATTTAATATCAAAATAATTATTTAATAATAAAATTTTAACATATGTAATTAGTAATTAATGTTCAGATATATAATTATATTTTAAGTTGAGATATATAACTATACTTTAACTTAAAGGAAGGAAAATGCCTTCTATTACTTACAACTGTGTTTACAAGAAGTATTTTTGTTGATTGACTACTTAAATATTGAAAATTAAAAGCTTGATATATTCCTTTTCAGTGACACAATGGACATTAAAACAGTAACACTGCATTTTTTTACAGCTATTAAAGCTCTCATGCACATGGTGAAAATGTGAAACATTCTCACACTCGTCATATTGTCTGCCAAATCAGTGATGGTTTTATTTGCTATCTAGAGTTACTATTGGCTGGGGATGGATCATGGTGTTAAACAGGAAGTGTCCCGTAGACACTGAGAGAATAAACTATTTTGGGTGCCTACGTTAAGTGGTCAATATGATGGCTTCATACCAAAAGTGGACTCAAACTTCTCTAGCTTAGTCACAATAGACAGAAGAACATGAATAATGGATCATCTTGGGAATAAGAGTTATAGAATTAAGAAGCCCCACTATCAAAGAGAAAGCGGGATGTTGAACATTACAACCTGACTACTTAGGAGACAAGAAGGATTAGATGGACTGTACTTCAGTGTGCCTATTAGTGTAATGAGAAGTATCAAAACAAATGTCTCCATACGGAGGTAGGTGTAAATGTATTCCCTATACTAACACTTAACTCATTTACTTATCACTCAGACTCTTTATTCACTTACCAGCATATGGTTATTGGATGTGTGCTACTTATTGAAAATATTGTGGAAAAAATTTTTATACATAGGTGAACAGAGACATCTCTGGATATAAAAACACTAGAGTGTTTTTAAAAATGTTTTCACATGTCTATTTTTGTTGTTGTTTCTAATCGAAAAGAAATAAATCAAACATTAAAAATCTTCCCTGGTTCAAGTTCTCATCTTATACATGGACTATTGTAACATTCTTTTAACTAACATCTGTCTTCCACTTTAATGTAAGTCTTATGTGGACTCTGGAACACACGTTGTATCTTATGATTATCCATGTTCAAAATGTTCAGTAGATCTTCATTGCCGATGTGATGTTAAAATGTTTCATTTCCAAGTACTTTACGCTCTCGTGTCTCCTCATGCTCCCAACCCTTAATCCCACTTAACCTTCAAGTGTGGTCATTGCAATGTCAAACCATGTCATTCTTTTGCTCTCTTATAGCTCTTTTGCTGTTGTTGTTTGTAATAATTTCTCTGCCAAAAATGTTTCCTCTACCTTTTTCCCCTCCAGGTGAATGGTTACTTATGCTTTCTAAACCCATCTCAAATGTTAACTTCTCACTGTGATATTCCCTTACATCCTTAGGCTTATTCAGTCAGGTCCCACCACTCTGTTGCCATGGCATGCTGTACACGTCACTCTTACAACACATATATGTTTGTTTTGCCCAGTGTATCATGAGTTCCTCAAGATCTGGACCATGATTTACCGATCTTCAGATCCTTAGGCCTATAGTTATTGCCACCATGTGCACATTATATATGTCTACTGAATCAAGGTCACGTAAAATACTGAAAGTTTGTGATTTAACACATTTTGATTAATTAAGCTCATATATAGCAATTACAATATTCCTGAGAACTAAAATTGTACATTTGTTCTTGTTATTCTTGATTAAAAACTTTGATTGCCTATGTGTCTCTCTGGGAAGGAGCTTATTTCTAAGTAGCAGGCAGTAATAGAAAACTACAGAGGAAGGTAAAATTGAAATAAAGGAAGGGTAGAGCTTGGGGTTCAATAACAATTCAAAAAATATTCGTTGAGCACCAGTTACGTTCAAGGCATTGTACTAATTTCTAGTAGAACTTAGTCCCTGCCTTTAATGTGCTTATAAGAGATCTGATAGAGAGTGAAATTAGGCATCTCAAATATAAAAAAGTATATTTTAGGGCTTCCCTGGTGGCGCAGTGGTTAAGAATCCACCTGCCAATGCAGGGGACATGGGTTTGAGCCCTGGTCCGGGAAGATCCTACATGCCACGGAGCAACTAAGCCCGTGTGCCACAAGTACTGAGCCTGCACTCTAGAACCCATGAGCCACAACTACTGAGCCGGTGTGCTACAACTACTGAAGCCTGTGCGCCTACACCCTGTGCTCTGTAACAAGAGAAGCCACCGCAGTAAGAAGCCCCAGCACCGCAACGAAGAGTAGCTTCCACTAGCCACAACTAGAGAAAGCCCACACACAGCAACGAAGGCCCAACACAGCCAAAAATAAATAAATTAAAAAAAAAGAAAAAGTGTATTTTAAAAGGCCTGATATTAGCAGGCAATGCAAAACAAAAATGATGCAGAAACCATGAAGAAAATAAGCAATCGTTTAAATATTTTATATTTACCCTCATTTATGAAATATTTTAAAATATTAAGTGAATGGGTAGTTGTGACAATTTTAATTTTAAATATAATGATCAAATAAGGCTTTGTATATGCATATATCAGGAAGATAGCATAGGTTAAAGTTAAAAAAGGTTAATTTGTATCAACCTCAGGCATCTCAAATAAAAATATGAAATACCTTCAACTGTATATCTAAAAATATGATAGATCATTATTGTATTCAGCATTAATTATTATGTTTTTCAGCAAAACAAAGAAGCAGCAGACAGGCAATTCTAGACATAAGTACATTCCTTTTCATTCTTTTTGAAGCGAGAGTTTAATTATGAAGAGATAACTAGAAGTGTTACGAACTGAATTGAAATTAATATTTGATTAAATTTCATAAGACAGCATGGAGCTATAACTGGAATGAACAGTTTGATGAAATTAAAATTACTTAGTAATAGATATTAAGCTAGGTAACTATTAAACTGTTTATTTCTTAGGGTGTAATAGCAGGTGCCAGAGGAATAGTATAAATTTTCCACAAACACAACCCTGGTAGGCTTTCAGAGACTCGGGACTGTGTGGCTGAACAATTCTTGATCATAATTTATATTAGCTGTACCCCTTCAGACATGTGATGATGTTTTATATACCTCTGCAAGTCACTAATGGTACTGAAAACACAAGTAGTTAATGTTCCTGATCTACATTTTTAAAGGCTAAAGGGATTAAAGTTATACTGAAATCAGTTATGTGCTACAGAAAAACAAAAACAAAAGTATAACCTTTATCATTTGCAAGTGTGAAAGAAACAAATACCTCGGAAACAACTGGAAGAGACTCATTCTGGGCCAGAGGGAGGAATCCCTAATCAGCAGATCATAACAGACATCCTTAGCAGAAGGTAACCTTGAGCAGGAGAAAAGAGGCTGGGCTGGGGATTCAATGGTAATTCACACTGTTAGGTTCAAAACACTGTGCCAGTTGCTACAAGAGTGCGGTCCCTTCTTCAGTGTGCTTGTGAGAGAGTAGATAGCTAGAAGTAGGCTGCTAAGTGTAACAGAGAACATGGTGAATGCTCTAACAAAATTACAATCTATAATTTACTTTAAGACATATCTCACTCTATGAGCAAAGGGAAGAGATGAGCAAAACCTCTAAGGAGGGAGGTACCTTTGAGATAGTCCTGGCAGCACTGGTTCAGACATCAGTAGTGATGAACAGGATAAAGGCCAGGAACAAGTCTTTCGGCTAGAACAAGTACTTTGGTTGATGAGTGTGGAAGTAGCCCTGAGAACTTATTCTGGACAGCTAAGTTTTGATCGTCACTCCACCAACTATCTATTGAATTATGGGTGAGTCACTTAGCCCTTCCAGACCTAGTTTTCTCAGTGATGCATACAAGAAATTGACCTGGATAATCATCAAGATCATGCCTGTTCTAAAATGCTCTGATCTAAGAACACATTGGTTGGTTCCTGTTTTGAATGGCTTAGAATGCTAAGTTAATAAATTTCTTTTTAATTTGAAGGCAACTGAAATTTGCCAAAAGTTTTCTGAGCAAGGTAGTAGTATGATTAAGAATATATATTTGGCTTCTTTTTATGGCTGAGTAATATTCCATTGTATATATGTGTCACATCTTCTTTATCCATTCATCCGATGATGGACACTTAGGTTGTTTCCATCTCCGGGCTATTGTAAATAGAGCTACAATGAACATTTTGGTACATGACTCTTTTTGAATTATGGTTTTCTCAGGGTATATGCCCAGTAGTGGGATTGCTGGGTCATATGGTAGTTCTATTTGTAGTTTTTTAAGGAACCTTCATACTGTTCTCCATAGCGGCTGTACCAATTCACATTCCCACCAGCAGTGCAGGAGTGTTCCCTTTTCTCCACACCCTCTCCAGCATTTATTGTTTCTAGATTTTTTGATGATGGCCATTCTGACTGGTGTGAGATGATATCTCATTGTAGTTTTGATTTGCATTTCTCTAACGATTAATGATGTTGAGCATTCTTTCATGTGTTTGTTGGCAGTCTGTATATCTTCTTTGGAGAAATGTCTATTTAGGTCTTCTGCCCATTTTTGGATTGGGTTGTTTGTTTTTTTGTTATTGAGCTGCATGAGCTGCTTATAAATTTTGGAGATTAATCCTTTGTCAGCTGACTCATTTGCAAATATTTTCTCCCATTCTGAGGGCTGTCTTTTGGTCTTGTTTATGGTTTCCTTTGCTGTGCAAAAGCTTTGAAGTTTCATTAGGTCCCATTTGTTTATTTTTGTTTTTATGTCCATTTCTCTAGGAGGTGGGTCAAAAAGGATCTTGCTGTGATTTATGTCATAGAGTGTTCTGCCTATGTTTTCCTCTAAGAGTTTGATAGTTTCTAGCCTTACATTTAGGTCTTTAATCCATTTTGAGCTATTTGTAATGAGGTGGATGGACCTAGAGTCTGTCATACAGAGTGAAGTAAGTCAGAAAGAGAAAGACAAATACCGTATGCTAACACATATATATGGAATTTAAGGGAAAAAATATGTCAGAAGAACCTAGGGGTAAGACAGGAATAAAGACACAGACCTACTAGAGAATGGACTTGAGGATATGGGGAGGGGGAAGGGTAAGCTGTGACAAAGCGAGAGAGTGGCATGGACATATATACACTACCAAACGTAAAATAGATAGCTAGTGGGAAGCAGCGCATAGCACAGGGAGATCAGCTCGGTGCTTTGTGACCACCTAGAGGGGTGGGATAGGGAGGGTGGGAGGGAGGGAGGTAGACACAAGAGGCTAGAGATATGGGAACATATGTATATGTATAATTGATTCACTTTGTTATAAAGCAGAAACTAACACACCATTGTAAAGCAATTATACTCCAATAAAGATGTAAAAAAAAAACAAAAAACTGAATCACTGTGCTATACATCTGAAACTAACACATTGTAAATCACCTATACCTCAATAAAAAAATTAATTAAATAAAAAAAAGAATATACATTTGGACTGTTAATCTAATGAAGACACATAGGATTAATTCTTGTGGGAGGATCACTTAGAATCTCTAATGTTCGTAGGTAAGAGGTAATGAGGAGCTAGCAGAGGAAATATATTATAGAAGCTGAATCCATAAGACCTGTCCTCACTATTAATCAATGCCAATAGGAGAGAAAAAAGAAATCAAAACCAAAACCAAAACAAGCAAACAAAAAACATAGCTTCCAGCCTTGGTATCTAAGAGCATTTTTACCAGACCAAGTTAGGAAAATTTTATGTGTAAGGATCAATGCAAGACTTTGGAATGAAGCTGTTCAACTGACAGCTGGAAATGAAGGTTTAGATCTTTTGCTCTCAAGATATGGACTAAAAGAGGGCTTGCAGACTCAAATGCTTACAGGGACTACTGAAGTAACAGGCTATGTTCAAAACAATAAAGCCATGGGGAGTGCAGCACCATGAAAGAATGTGTCTTTCTGAAGGAGGTAGCTGCTGCTCAGCTTCAACAGATTGGTGCCCTTGCAATTGTAGACCCTGCTTTTCTAACATAAGCCAGAAATTTACATGGCTTTCCTTTTTAAATTATTGATAAGGAAACTACTCAGTAAAATTAAGTAACTGTGGGGAATAAACAAAACATGACTCTAAGCCACATTGGTATACAGACTGCTGGATATAAGTTTGGGACTACTATATTAACCTTTTCAGAATTAGCAGAAAGATAACAGTGATGAAAATTGTGGGAAAGGGTACACATTTTCAAAAGAACAACTCTAAGGAGAGAAGTCTAAGAAGAAATCCTCAAATAATTTTTATACTTAAAAAGTCAAGTAAAAGAAAATAGTGGTCCCTATATACAATGAGGTTGCCAGATATGAGAAAAATATGAGGATATACTCAAAGAGAATGGAAGGTAAAGAAACAAGGATAGACACAGTTTCCACCAACAGGAGGAATTTAAAGAATACACAATAGAAGAGACACTAGTAGCCTAAGAAGATAGGATGAAAGTGGAAAGGCATAAATTACCTGCATTTTTCTTTACATAATCTCTATATTTTTTCATTTTATGTTTTCGGAAATCTGCTTCATAGCTCAACATACTTATTGGATTGAATAGTATGCTCAATATATCCACTTTTTCATACAAACACCTGGAGATGTTTTTTGTGGTAACTGGCAACTGTGAAGTTACCATCCATTACAAGAAGACAATATGGGAAAAAAGACTTGGAAGATTTAACTGTTCATTTGTATTATCAGGTAGACAAGTCCACAATCGTGGTTGTATTAAAACATGTATAAGAGAAAGTGGAAAATGAGTTTGATTTAATGTTTATAAGATATTTTAAAGTGTTCCTACAACCATGCTTTCTTCATTGACTCTGAGAATTCATTAGAAGAGCAAGTAGCTGTATCTTGCTGGACACTTCTCAGTCTCTGCTGGTAAGAAATCATGAGTCTCAATTGTTGAGAAGCTTTATGTTTTCCTTGAAAAGAAACAGTTCCTTGAACAGATGGTTGACTGCAAGATTTTGCCACATTTCTCAAATATTCTTTGTAAACCACCAGCAGCCACATTTAATTTTGTCTATGAGGAAGGAGCAGTGAGTGGATGATGAATCAGGCATCATCAACTGTAATTTAAGAAAAATCAAATGCAACAATGTCTTGAATAGCAATAACAAGATATTAGAAAAGCTTCTTTTGAAAAGATTTTCCAAATGTGCAAAGGACTGTCAAGGAAGTATGAGAATATGACAATGAAGAATATTAAGGTGGGTGACAAAAATTGATATATATATGTGAGTGTGTGGGGGAGGGGTAATTTGTATTTGGAACACACTAGGCACTCAATAATTACTTGCTGTTGCATAACTTTTCTACTCTTGCTGGTCACAGAAATTCAGATCCTGAATTTCTTCTGAGAGTCATCTATAGATCCCAAGACACCTTACCAGCAACTTTTTTTTTCTTCCCTGTTTTTCCCACCTTTCTGGTAGACTCTAGAACCATGCTGTTTTCCTTTTCTGGTCTATTATTAATTCATTTTTTATAACTATGTTTTTTTCTCCTTGGCTTATAAAAGAGCTCAATTTTCCTTCATGATTTAATAAGCTTTTTCTTCTAGTTATCTGCTGCTACTTATTAAACAATATCACTCCCAAATTAGTGGTCTAAACAACAATCATATCATTTTGCTCTGGACTTCATGAGTCAGGAATTCAGACAGGGCATAGCAGGCAGACTTGTCTCTGCTCAAGTCTGTCTGGGACCTCAGCAAGGAAGTCCTGATACCTGAGGGTAACTGGAAACTCTGGAGGCTGGAATCGTTTGGGAGGCATTTTTGCTCACCTTACTGATACCCGTCATAATTCAAAGCCAGGGCTCAGCTGAAACTTTTGACTGGAATGCCTACTCTTGTCACCTCCACATGGACTAGGGTTTCTCATAACATAGTGGATGGGACCTGAGAGCGAGTGTCTAGAGAATGACAGTTCAAGAGATGCAGAAAAAGGCTGCATGATTTTTTAGGACCTAGCCTTAGGAGTCACAGGCTACAACTCCTACTGTCTTCCATTGGTTGTAGAAGTCACAACCTAGATTCAAAGGCAGAGACACATATTGCATCTCCTAATGGGTGGATGTATCAAACTTTTTGTGATCTTTTTTTCTAACTTACCATTTTAAATTACCAAATTTTCTAGAGAAGTCATGAAAAATGTCATGGGAGGGTTTGTGAGTCAATAATGTTAGTAAAACAGCATTTGAAGAGGAGAAAACGAGGTATGTAAGAGATGTACGTGAGCATTCCATGTTTGTGAATCTGCAAGTCAATTACTGTTGGATCATATTGTACAAAACATGTGCAAGCAGTGGATTTTAAAGGGCCATTTTTGCCATGTTAAGAAGCTGCTACAATATACATTAAGTAATAGCAATCACTGAAGAACATTAAGCATGGGAAAAACCTCCTCACTACATATTAGCCCTATTTCTCTTGCAGGACTCTGAAGAAGGAATTTATTATGGGATGAGAATACAGATAAAGTGACTAGCTAGGAAGATACTGCAGCAGTTCAGAGGAACATGAAGACAGCCTGACCTTCTTTTAGAAAGGGGAGAATCAGAACAAGAGAAATTGAGGAAGTTGAATTAAGGCAGTTTAAAAATTGATTAATCGTTCAGATAAAGTTGGTCAAAGTGAAGGAACACTTTTCAGATCACTATCCGTGGGTGGTTGGTCAATGATTATTATGCTATTTAGCCAAAGTACTGATGATGGACAATTATTTTCATAATATATTAGCTTTAAAACATTTCTGAACTCATTATAGACATATCAGTCTCTTTCTGATAAGTCAGTAATATTGATCTACTCAACCACATGAGGCTTTCTTTATTTAACTGATTATGTAGAAACTGATGGCCATGCAGAGATTAGTTAATAATGACGAAGAGAAGTGGTGGCTATAAAAGTACTTAAAATGATCCATAGGTAGTTTTTATATCCATTAATGCCAGCAAATGTCCAGTATCATTCAGGTCTTGAACTTAAACCTACTGAAAAGGTAATAAATAAAATAGTCTAACCCATGGTATCTATTAAGTTTTATTAGCTAGTTTGTCAGGCTGGTCTGTGTGCAGGCATATTGAGAGGTGAGAAAATCATTTTTTGTTTCTGCATTTTTTTAGAAACCTGTTCTTGAATATGGCTGGAATAAGTACAACTTTAAAAATGCAAAGGTTGAGGACTTGGATAGGAAAGGAGGGTAACGTTTAGAATGATAAAGTGAAACTGAAACATAAGGTTTACTTTAATGTCAAAGAATTGTGACAAATAGGAAGTCTACGTGTTGTTTTCACATATATTAATTAATTTTTACAGTAACAATGCTGAATTAAAGCATCCTTATATATAAACCAGTGCTTACTGCTCCTGTGCCTATCAGTAATTTTTCCTTATAGGTGAAAGTAAAAGAACCTTTAATTCTTAAGGTAATACCTTGAAAAGGGGGCTTATCATGGAATGTTCAGGTAGTATTTTCATCACGTTGCTTCTAGCCAAGTGCAGCATGAGCTGTTGCTGCATACGTGAATGAACTGTATTGGCAGCAGGACCTCTAGCTGTTTGATGGTTTTATACAAAGCATGAAACTATTAAAAACATTTACTTAAAGTAACATTTTTTACTCTACTATTAGGTATGTCTACAAAGTCAGATTATGCCTAGAAGTGGGAAGCAATATCTGTTTTCTTAATAGTACAAGTGTTTTATATTCATTGTTTTAACTTCTAGATTTTACTATTATTCAGTTATGGTGAGGCCGACAGATATGGAGACTGAAAAGATGGTTTTTTGCTCACAGTTTCCAAGAGGGGGAGGCATGCCACATGATGCAGGGGACATCTGGGGAAGCAAAAAGTTTAGTAAGGAGGCAGAGGGAGCAGGGGGTAGGAAGAAAGCATGGGCAAAGCTTTCTCTGTGGTTTCCCTGAGAAGGAATGGACAAAGCAGGGTAAGCAGGTTTAGGATTGGCTAGTTTGGATAATTTCAGTGGGTTCCAGGTTGCAGCAGCTCTCTAGCTGTCTGGTACCTGGCCATGGGTGATTAGAGGCAGGGAATAATGGCCCAGACTGTAAGAGCCCTGTGAGAGGCTGATACAAGAGGTGGATGGAATATGGGTTCTGGGTTGGTTGGTTTGTATATGAAAGGCGTACTTACAGGCAAGTCCTTTCCTGTCTCTAGGAACTGGCTAACCCTGGGAGAAGCAGTCTCTCTAGAGTCAGCAAGGCCCCAGATGTCAAAGTTTCAGAAATACCAAAAATAAAAAGCCATGATTAATATACTCAGCAATGACAGAGCCTCCATCTTTATTCACCCCAAAAAGAAAAAAACAAGAAAATTAAATCTGTTCTTACTAAAAACAAGCCTCAAATCATTGACAGCCTGAGACTTCTGGTCTGGTGCTATTCTTGTTGCTAAAGCTGAGAGAAACTAGACACTAGAAAATTCATAATTGTCTTTTGCTTGTGTTTTCCAAAGACTTTAAAACATGTCATGAATTCAAAAAATGATATTTAAGGTAAAGGAGTATTTCTTTTCCTGATTATCTAGTGGGCTAATAATATAAGCTAGTATTAAAATCATCTGGGAGAAAGGGAATTTAGAAGGAAATTCAGTTTGCCCATTTTGCCTTCAAACAAAGTAACATATAATCTATAAAAAGAGGAAAATCCATTTCACTCTGAAGCATTATTATATTTTTATTGGGAAGACTATGTGAGGTTGTTTTTTTCTATCTTTGATGGTGTGTGTCCAAAAATACAGAAGGGCCATCTATTGGTCGACAAGTTCAGGGTAAAACGGGCCATCTATAGGCTTAATGTTTGCAACCCCCCACAAATCCATATGTTGAAACCTAACCTCCATTGTGATGTTGCTTGGAGGTGTTGCTTTTGGAAAGTGATTGGGTCATAAGGGCAGAGTCCTCAGCAAGATCCTTCATCCCTTCTACCAGGTGAGGTTACAGCAAAAGGAAGGAAGTATGGTTAGGAAGGAGCTTTCATGAGACACTGAATCTGCCAGTGACTTGATCTTGGACTTCTCAGCCTACAGAACTGTGAGAAATAAATGTTTATTGTTTCTAAATCACCCAATCTATGGTATTTCTTTTAGAACCCGAAAAGAATAAGACAAGGCCCTATATTCAATGTTCAGATTGGAGTTTATAGGATCGTTCTATGTATTTTGATAATGCCTTTGGGTTTTGTAATACAATTATCTTTAAAAATCTTCAAGATTAATTTTATTTGTATCTAACTAACAATTTTCTCATTTTTTGTATTCCTGCCAAGAATGCAGTACTTCATTTCTTTTATTTTTTAAGCTCTATTATGGTATTTTTAATACCCAAAATACACAAAACTGTATACAATGTGATGAGTTTGTATATATGAATATACCTATGATACCAAAACCACAATCCATCACTTTCAGAAGTTTCCTTGTGTCCCTTCATTATTTTTTTTTTTCTGGTAAGAAAAATTAACATGAAATTTTCCCTCTTAACACATTTTGAAATGCACAATACTGTGCTGTTAATTATAAGCACTGTGTTCTACAATAGGCCATCTCCTGTAACTCCTGTCTGAACTACATTTCACATCAAGAACATGGCTTTCGTCTTTAGATGAATCAAAATATCTATAAGCATCCGGCCACTCAACAAGTGTCTGCTGAATTTCAAATTATATTATTTTGTAGGCTTAGCTATTACAGGCATAAAATGATCAATGCTCATTACAAGATCTACAATTATCCCTGTAAACATAGAAGACCACTTTTAAATGTACATTTCAATTTGGTTGTCCCTGAGATAAGATTAGTAAGATATCGTCATAGGGTTTTCAGGTCACAAACATACATCTTAACAGTGCACATTACAGCCTAATCCTGGAGCCAATTAATAAATTGGTTGAAATAGCAGTTTGATTAAAATCTCAGATGTGCTAATTCACTTTCTTAGTGCCCTTCAATTAAGGCTTTAATAGAGCCTGCAATTACCTGAAAAGTTTTTTCTTTGTCTTAAATATTTGCGCTTCTTTCCTTAACTTTCAAAGCTCCTTCAACTCACCAAAGCACAAGAACAATCACTCTAAGAAATTAAGTTAAAGCATAAAGAAAAAACAGCTTTTCCTTTAATTGGGTGAACAAGTACTGTATGCCTTTAAAATGTCTGTGGAAATTTAAGTTGCAAATGGGTATTTTACTATAAGTTATGATATGTTTTTTGTTGTTTTTGCTATTGTTGTTGTAAAAAACATTAGTTTTGGTGAATGAAGCACCACTCTGTGGACTTTTTCCACGTAAACTATCTTGACCTTAATTGAATTTTAATATAGAATACTTAACACTCAAATTTATGTCTTCTGTGTTAAATTTTGATTTTATTAAAAAATACAACTTTATCTCACCTCGCTTATAACTACTATATTTTGAGCTTTTTTTTCCTGTATCAGGCACTGTTCAAAGTGCTTTACATAAACTTTGTCATTTATTACTCCAATAACTGAACTCAGTAGATGCAGTTGTTATCCACATTTTGAAGATAAGTGAATTAAGAATTACTGCTTTGGGGTAACTGGTCAAAGTTACATGCATGTAAACGGCAGAATTGCAACTGAGCCAGGTGTGTTTGACTCTGAAATTTGTGGTCTTAACTGTACTAAGCTTATCTCAGTTGTTTGAATTTATTGGCTTATTATTAACTATACCAACATTTGTGTAAAGTAAAAGGGCTCATGTTTAAAATCTCTGGTGTGTGATATGACTAATGTTTCTAACAAACTTCCAAATACAAAGACGAATTTGTATGATTTGTAATGATTACTTATTTTAAATGGAAATATAGATAATATCTTGATATTGTTTTGTGGTGAATCATGCCTCCACTTTGAAAAACTTCACTTTGAAAAAAACCCCAAATCTCTCTTCAGAAACAAACAAATGAGCAAGTACACCACAGACCTCAGTCTCAGGCTTTTTTTCTATAGCTAAATATCTACGCATTGAAAACATTGCAGCAAAAAACCCACCCTGGATTTGACTGCCATCCAAAAACAAATCCCCTCCCACCTACCTTCAAAAGTGTTCTTTCAGAGAAGGATTGAGTCTGTTGCTAGTAAACATGTCTAAGATTGATTCAGAAAACCTGAAGAATGCTGTAAAAATATATGCTATGACACATACTGAAAAGTACCAAAGAAATATAAAAAATGTAGTTCCCAGCTTAGTTTAGAAGTTGTGTAAACTACCAAAGATTCCAAGTTTGGGGAGTCACCACTTGAGAGACATTCTAGCATATTCATTGATTCAGAATAGAAAATGTTTATCTCATATAATATACAGACACTAGAATTATAATTGATAACTGATTGAAAATTTTTAAAAATATGCTTGTGTATTTTGAAGTCACTTACATAATGTAGAAAATTAGGTTTAAAAATGCACTAATAGTTACTCTTGCATATACTCTTGAAGTAAGCTCACTGCAACACTATTACTATAGGAAATAAAAAGAAGATGAACAACTTAAAAATCACTTTGTATAGGAAAATATATTTAAAACTCACTTGTACCACAAATTTTTTCACATATGTTAATATTTTTTGAAATCGCAAAATTATATATCCCATAAAAATTGTAGGCCAATTCAAATCCCAACAGCATTTGAGGATCACGGGTTGGTGAAAAGAACTTTGAAAAATGATACCAATGCTCAATATGGAGAATAAATATTGACAATAACAAGAATCTTTCCAACAAATACTTAATAAGAAGTGGCTTGTCTGTCTAGGTATTCAACTCATACAATAATTTAAGCAATATGGAAATGTTACAAAGATTGAAAAATAAAACAATGGAACAAAATATATATTTCAGAAAAGATCTAGTTTATATAAAAATTAAAATTTTTATAAATATCTGCAAAAAAAGAAATTACCTGCCTCTTAGCTTAAGTTACTTAGACCATATTTAAATAACCAGGAAAATAAATAAAATGATAATTCCTAATTTGATCTCTTAATACACAGAGAGTAGATATTTGGATTACTATATTAAAAATATTTATAAGTGAAGCAATTAATTTTCAAAATGTTTATTTTAGATTTATATGGTGATAGCTGACCCTAACCAACGAAAATACCTATCATTTAAACATTTTCAAATGCTTTTCTAAAGAAGAAATAAAGTTTTCCAGAAAACCTTTTCTATGATGATTAAACTAGCTTATAAAATATTAGTAAAATCCTGGTGCTAGAGCCTCAGAGAATATACATTATCTGATAATTTTCCTATCTCTGTCCTCTCTCTCTATTTGCACACTTGTTCTCTTTCCTTTTGTCCTACTATTTCCCATTTTGATTGTGCAATTCATTGCGTTATATCATTTTACTTCTTTATAATTTCAGGGTCTTTAAGAACAAATAGATGCTCTCTTCTCTTGAAGTGCTTTCCATGCAGCTGATCCATCAGCATATTTATATTAAATAATGGGAAAGTAATAAAAAGATGACATCATATATTTGAAACCACATTTTCATGCTGAGGGGTGTAGAGTCAGTGTGATTAGGGAAGTGAATATTTAGGTAAGAAAGAATTCTTAGAAAATGTAAAATTTGGGGGAATTTGTAGACCATCTCTGTGGAGCCTTTAAAAGAATTTATAAATGCCCGTCATCTACCATGGGCATTTGTTAGAATGTACTGACTTTTTCACAGTAGGCAATGTGTTAACTAATATATTTTGATATACTTTTATAATCCTCAGCTCATTTGATGTAAAAATTAGGCATTTCTACATATCCTCTTATAATTAGGATATCTTGAACCTCCATAAATAGAATTATGTGTAAAAAACTTATAAAGAAATGTGTAATTTGGTAACACTGAATCTAGTAGTTGGAACTAAATTTCATTGATAGCAATTTTAAAGTAAGAACAGGTGATAAATTCAGAGACCCTCCTCTTCCTGATAAGTTTTATGAGTTTATAAATGCCAAATATCAAAAATGATATTTTACCAGGAATAGGGGCAGCACAAATACTAGTTGACTGAGCCAAGGAAACACATTCTTAGATAAAAACTTTTATTGTGCTTTGTAAAGTCAGATCTGTGCAAAAGAAGAAACAGCCTGAATTATTGAAAATTATGAAAACTAGAATATTTGGTAGGTGGATAGGGAAGATTACAAGTTACAAAAACTTTAAAGAAGGAACTTCAGAAACTTTGGGTACACTTTAAGAAAAAGAGCAATCATGAGCAACATGGAATGAGCACCTCGAATTGCAGAAACAAAAAAACCCAAACTAGTGAGAAAAAAGATGATAAGGAACAAAGAGATGTTATTACCTTGTCAAGGTGCTGACTGAAGAGAGAAACTGTATATGTTTTGATTAATGTAATTAGGTTCCCCATCCCCCATAACAAAATCATTGGGCACATCACCTTTAGAAAAGTTAAAACTCCTGATGCTGCTCATTCTTCTGTAAAATAGAGATATATCTAGAACCCAATATCCCATGTTTAGCTACCAGACATGCTAGAAGAATCTGGCTTCCACATGATCACAATTAAAATGAAAGACTATATACCAATTATTCTTCAGTGTGAATGCCAATTTCCCTATTTAGAAGGGAAACAGTACAAAAGTTTTCATATCTTCCCTAACTTCTCCTTCTATTGAGAACAGCAGTAGCAACTGCAATTAACATGTCTAGCCTGCCTTGATTCAGCCCTCACCATCCCTCATCTGGACTGTTGTAAGAGCTTGCTAACAAGATTCTCTGCCTTCTTGTGATCTAGACAGTACTCTTCTGCTGTGTAGTCCTTCTGAAACAGAAATCTGAATAAAATCATTCACTGCACAAAGTAAAACTCCTGAGCACAACATCCAAAGCCTTTCACAATCTGTTCATTTAGCTCCTAGTACATTTGCACAATCTTGTTTTCATCTCCTCCATTTGCTTTGTGTTCTAGGAAAGCCAAAGTTCTTATCCGTTGCCAGGTGTCATGCCATTTCCACCACACTGAAAGGGCAATTACTGCTCATCCCAGCTCCTGGCAGGACTTCCCATTCTCCAATTGTCCATCTGGGGAACACCAGCTTCTTGTGGTCAAGGACTTAGTTTAAATGTTAAAGACTCTCCTCTGCAGAGTCTTTGCTCACCTGTCCTAGCAAACTTTGGTGCATCCTCCTTAGGTTACCCCCATCTCAAATTTTATACTAGCAAGTATCAGTTCCTATAATTAGTTACATGACTGATTTAAATTAAATGTTAGTACCTGGAGGACAGAATAGTTCTTTTTACTGTATTTTATATGAATAGAGCCTAGCATATGGTAGGTTTATAAGAACTTTGTTGACTAGGTAAATAAATGAATAAGACAACATTTATGAAAATTCTGGTGACATCTTTTTCACATATTATGAAGCTGATTCAGACTTCAGAAAATTTTATAACTTTAATTCTTTATGTAAATTTCAGCAACAGAACTTTTTTCTTCTGAAACAAAACTAAACAACTCTACTGCCCTGCAAATTATTTTAGCTATAGTTATAATTCTGTCTAGAATTAAATGATCACAGTTGTTTACCCATCAAGAAATAGTTGAGAACCAGCCTTAAAAACTTTTCCAGTTAGCTAAAATTTGTTCACAAATTAAAGTTTCTACCCTTCACAGGTAGAGAACAGTTCTTCAGTACTTAGTTCTCACTTAGAATCCATTTGCTCTAAACACATACTTCTATCCATCTGTCCAGTGATCATTAAGCTGCTGATATTTAAATTTAGTGAGGGATAGCAATGTTAAAATTAATACTAACTTTGCTGTCTAGGAAATGATGGCTTAGACTATTAGGTATCTTTTCCATTTCATAATTAAACAGAAACAATAGTGGCTCTACCTTTCATCTCCTCTCCTCACAACAGGCCCTATAATCCTTCAAACGTACCCTTGTATAAAAAGATACTGAAGACCCACATTGTCATGACCTTTCCAGTTTTCAAGTCCTCAAATTTTAAAAGCCCCTTCTTAAAACGAAGCAGCTATAAACCAATGCAAAGCACTGATACTTTGACTTCTCCACTTGAAAATACAATTTTTTTTTTTTTTTTTTTTTTTTTTACTATTTATAAAATGTGCTTCAGACAGCCCTAAGATTTACTTCATTCTTAATCCTTATCCCTCTCCTGGAGTGAGACTCAGAAAGGGTAGATTCTGCCTAAGATGTCTGTTGCAAATATTACCTGCTATTTTTTGTAATAATTCAATAGGAATTTTTCCCTTTTTTTATTGCCTGTATTTTTTTCTATTTTTAACACTAGCTAGAAAACTCTTACGATAATCAAGTTTTAGTGCTTATATTGTGTACCCCTTTACATATTATCTGACTGATACAGGAAGAAAAGGAATTATCTCCTCCTCTCCTAGGTTACATTATGCTTCTATTAATTCATCCTAAGACTGAAATAGCCTTTTACTGGCAACCATAATTCTTATTGGTTCATACTTAATTTTCAGTAAAATAAGACACAGTTTTTAAAATGAATAATCATTGTTTTGAAATATAAAGACTTTGGTTAATCAAGGAAAGCATGCATTCTCTTCAGTATGCTCTGAAAGTATAACAAAGTAAGTGTTTCCTTTTCAAAATGCATTTCTTCAGCCACTGATTTATTCATTAGCCACTTTGGAGGCATCTATTCCATGTGTCTTGCAGAAGAGTTTCTTTACAAAGTGGTTAGACAGCTAAGTCAGATAACTGAATAAAAACATTTACTTATTCAAGGGAGAGCTTTTATTTTGTTGTGTATTATCTAGATCATTCTCTATAAGCAAATAGAATTCTAGGTAATATTTAGTATTCTGAATAAGAATAGAGTTGCTTGTGTTTAACATGGTACACTCCACGTAAATTATTTCTCACAGTCTTTACATTATAGAGTCTTTACATTATAGAGAAAGCTAATAAAGAAGTTATGGTTAAGAGGAGAGGCAAAAGAGCAGTTCAGGGATGATAAGCTATTGAAAAAGGAATCCAGTAGCATTAGAGATACACATTAAAGATAATCTTACCAGACAAGAAGGCAAGGATTGCTTTCCTTTCTTTCTTCCTTCCCTCCTTCCTTCTTTAGAAGATAACAAACCTTCTGTTCAACTGTAAAAACATTAAAATCCACAAATAAGACTGTTTAAGTCTTCCTTTCTGATTCCCACCTTCCACCTTTCTCTCATTCTAATATTTATTAACCTGACCTAGTCTATCTGTTCCATCACTATTTATTCACCACAAACTTAACCTGGTTCTGCAGCAGTGGCAAAAGTATGGCCATATATCTATGAGCAGGAAGTATTGTAGATTAAATAAAAAGATTTTGAGATAGGTCTGAATTATCTGATTTATTAGCTCTACAATTTTAGACATGTGGCTTTACCACACACACACACACACGCACACAATATATATATATATATATATACACATTTCTTAATCTATAAAATTGAGGGATAACACCAACTCATCAAGTTATTGTGAAGTTTAAATAAGTGCTTAATATATAGTAACCATTTTAATTATTACTATTATTATCATTCTTAATATCCAGTGTAGGGAGGGCATTTATTTTGTTGTCTCCTTGGCTTTTTATGATGCCTATCTCGTCAATAAGCTTCACTATGTGCACATCTATTGATGTGTTGTCTCCCTTGCTCCCATACTTCTCAGGCTAGCATGGCTCTTCTCAGATCTGCCATTCCTGTCATTTTCATCACAACTTTTCTCCGGGAGGTTCCATGTTCTTACGTGTCCATGGCCACATGGTCACACTTAGTTTAACAATAGTAATCTGAATTATGTTTAGCAACTCATCTTAAACCATTGCAAATTACTTCGAATCTTTCAGCTTTTTTCTTTTTTGGTTTGAGTTTATGAATCTAGAAGAGTACCATACCTAGTGTGTCCAATAAGCATTTTATATTTGTTAAATATTTGTTAAATAAATGATTGAACATATTGTTAAGTATAGCTGAAAAGAATAAGAAATAAGTCTTAGGATCAGGCAATTGGCTGTGCCTTGTTACTTTTTATTCTTCTATACATTCTGCGAATTTGTAGTAGACTTCTTTAGCTAAAACAATTTTCTCCTTTATCACAGAAATGAGTGAATCACATATTACACTAAAATACAATACTTAGAATTTTACTTGTACTATATAAACTACATGGTAAACAGTAAAGAGCTCAGCTTTTTTCAAATTATAAATATTTGACTTACTTTCATATTAGGCAAGAATGATATGAATTGTATGGACAAGAGATTGAAGACACAAGGAAATACTGGGATAAAGATGAATTTATAAATTTTTGTCTTGCAGTCTGTTTTACTCAAAATGTTGCCTTTTGTGTACTTCATTTACAAAAATAAGAAAGGGACCGAGGTCCATGAGGAATCTGAATGAGGTTGAGGTTTGACAGTCTTTTGATTATGACTTATTGGTGACTTTACTGTACGCAATTTGATCACTGTTTTCCAGTTCCCACAATCTGCATGGCCAGCTGTCCAAGGAATGCTGCTGAAGTAGACTGTCTCTGTTCTCTCTCCCACCTGCTGTTTTTATTTTTACTCGCTAATTATGAAATTAGGTCTAGGAAAATGAAAAAAAATTAATATGCTACAGCTACAGTTTTTCATCATTATATGAGTGGTTGGTCATACAGTATAAGAGCACTGGGCAAGATTTCATATGACCATGGTTCTTATTCCTGTTTTATTACCAGTTAGCTGAGTAGCACTGGTCAAGTAACATGTAATTCCCCTACTCTGTGATTACATTACTTAAAAGGGCTAACTTGGTGCAGATTATGGATAAAGCAAAATATTAATACCAGATTTTAAGAAATTACTCTCATACAGGTCTTATGTTACAAAACATGTTTTTTAAAAAACAATCTGCCTAAATTTGGTACAGGCATAAAGACAGACATATAAGCCAATGGAACAGAATAGAGAGCCTAGAAATAAATCCACACATATACAGTCAAATGATCATTGACAAGGGAGCCAAGAATATACAATGGGATAAAGACTGTCTATTCAACAAATGGTCTTGAGAAAACTGGATATGAAAATGCAAAATAATGAAATTGGACCCATATTATACATGATACAAAAAAATAAATAAATCAACTCAAAATGAATAAAAAAGTAAACATAAGAACTGAAATTGTAAAACTCCTAGAAGAAAACTAGGGAAAATCTTCATAACGTGGTTCTTGGTAGTGATTTCTTGGATATGACATCAAAAGTACAAGGAACAAAAGCAAAAATAAACAAGTGAAACTACATCAAACTAAAAAACTCTGCACAGCAAAAGAAACAGTCCACAGTATGAAAATGCAACATAGAGAGAGGGAGAAAATATCTGCAACCCATATATCTAATAAAGTTTTAATATCCAAAATATATAAAGTAATCCTAAACTCAGTAGCAAAAAACAAAAACAAAACAAAACAAAACAAAAAAACCCCAAAACCAACTAGAAGAAAAAGTAAAAACAACAAATAACCATTAAAAATGAGCAAAGGGCTTGAATAGATATTTCTTCAAAGAAGGCATACAAATGGCCAACAAGTATATGAAAAGATGCTCAACATCATTAATCATCAAGGAAATGCAAATTAAAATCACTGTGAGATATCAACTCACATCTGTTAGGATAACTATTCTCAAAAACAATTAAAACAAAACAAAAAAAGTGTTGGTTAGGATAGAGAAAAATTGGAACCCTTGTACACTGCTGGTGGAAATGTAAAATTTTGCAGCAGCTTTTGTAGAAAATAATGTGAAGGTTCCTCAAAAAATTAAAAATAGAACTATCAGATGATCCAGCAATCCCTCTTCTGGGGATATAGCCAAAGAAAATGAAAACAGTATCGAAGAGCTATCTGCATCCTCAAGTTCATTGCAGCATTCTTCACAATAGCCAAGATGTGGAAAAAATCTAAATGTCCATCAACAGATGAATAGATAAAGAAAATGTGGTACATATATATGATTGAGTATTATTTAGTCTTAAAAAAGAAGGAAATACTGACATACCTGACACCATGAATGAACCTTGAGGACATCATGCTAAGTCATACAAGCCAGTCACAGAAGAACAAATACTGTATGGTTCTACTTGTATGAGGTATTTTAAATAATCAAACTCATAGAAACAGAGAGTAGAATGGTGGTTGCCAGGGTCTGGAGGGGAGCGGAATGGGAAGATGCTATTCAATGGGTATAAAATTTGCAATATGCAAGATGAATAAGTTCTAGAAATTTGCTGTATAACACTATGCCTATAGTTAACAATACTGTACTGTACACTTAAAAAGTTGTTAAATAAATAAATACTAAGGATGTAATGTACAATAGGATGACTATAACTGCCACTGTTCTATGATGTATATGAAAGTTGTTAAAAGAATCAATCTTGGGCTTCCCTGGTGCTGCAGTGGTTGAGAGTCCGCCTGCCGCTGCAGGGGACACAGGTTTGTGCCCCGGTCCCGGAAGATCCCACATGCCGCGGAGCGGCTAGGCCCGTGAGCCATGGCCACTGAGCCTGCGCGTCCGGAGCCTGCACTCCGCAACGGGAGAGGCCACAACAGTGGGAGGCCCGTGAACCGCAAAAAAAAAAAAAAAAAGAATCAATCTTAAGTGTTCTCATTACAAGGAGAATTTTTTTTTCCTTTTTTCCCCCACTTTTATCTATATATCTATATAAGATAATGGTTATTAACTAAACTTACAGTGGTAATCATTTCACAAGAAATGTAAGTCAAATCTTTATGCTGTACCCCTGAAACTCATACAGTGATATGTCAATTACATCTCAATGAAAATGCATAAAAGAAAAAAATATAAAAACATTCTTAAGAAGTAAATCTTGGGACTTCTCTGGTGGCACAGTGGTTAAGAATCTGCCTGCCAATGCGGGGAACACAGGTTTGATCTCTGGTCCAGAAAGATCCCACATGCCGCAAAACAACTAAGCCCATGTGCCACAACTACTGAGCCTGTGCTCTACAGCCTGCAAGCCACAACTCCTGAGCCCACATGCCGCAACTACTGAAGTCCCCACGCCTAGAGCCCGTGCTCCAAAACAAGAGAAGCCACCACAATGAGAAGCCCATGCACGGCAACGAAGAGTAGTCCCCACTCTCTGCAACTAGAGGAAGCCTGTGCTTAGCAACAAAGACCCAACGCAGCCAAAATAATAATAATGATAATAAATTTTTAAATAGGAGGTAAATCTCAAGTTGTGTCCTTACCACAACTACTTAAAATAAGAAAATGGAGAGTAAACCTAATGACACTAGAAAGTGCTCAGGTTCAAAATTAAAATTCTGCCTATACAAACAACTAAATTAAGGTCACGTTAATTAATTTCATTAAAAAATTTTAAAGTGCTATCTCATATGCTAACAATTTACTACCACGCCTTTTCTAAGTTATTTTGAAGTCACAAAAGAAGTGAAAAACAGACTAGAGCTTATCAGAATTACACAACATCTTCCTGTCCTAATTAACACCCCTCCCAAATACAACAGACGATAGAAAACATGGTGTACTCAGCCACTTGCCAATAGACTCAATTAGGACATGGTGTTCACAGAACAAATAGAGCAGTGACTGTCAGGGGACCAGATAGTGAAGGGCTTTGGGTGCACTAGTGAGAAATCAGAATTTATCTTGAAGGTAGTCTGGAATCATTAACTAGTTTTTAAAGTAGGGGGATAACAGAACTAGTTTACATTTCAGAACCACTGTTTCACTTGAAAAAACTAGAAAATATGTTGCAGAAAAGACAACAATAAAATTGGAAAATTAGATAGCAAGAAGTTCTTATTAACCCTTGCCTTGTAAATCCAGGCAAGATGTGATGATGTTCTGAACTGAGACACTGAGACACTGGGATATGTAGAAAAATAAGGAAAAAAGAGAGTCATAGGAAGCACAATGAACAAAACCTGATGATTTATCATTCTTAGGTTCGATTTCAGAATATTCTCTGTTCTCTCATTCTTCCTTTGAACTTTAGTTATTGATATACACTTAAAATCACCTTGATAATTATTATCATGTAAATTATTCCAAAATATAAATATTTTAAATTGATGCTTATTCTGTCAAAAAACTGAATTATCACTGACACAAAGAAATTTTGCACTAAGGTGCTATTACAGGAAATGTGTTCTTCACAAAGTAAAGACATGATGGACTTCCCTGGTGCCCCCAGGGAAGAGCAGCCCCTGCTCGCCGCAACTAGAGAAAAGCCCGAGCACAGCAACGAAGACCTAACGCAGCCATAAGTGAATAAATTGAAAAAAAAAAAAAAAGTAAAAACATGATATTAAACATTAGCATGCAAAAATGAAGAAGAACATGACTGACTGAAAAAATTGTGATGAGCAGTTCTGGTAAAATTTAATCAAAGCAAAACCAAAAGAGAGTTCTATGGTTATACTATGGTGATAATGAGTGGGGTCTTTTAAAGCTGTAAATGGTGAATTCATATTTAGTATGTGACTAGGAATCATTGAAGGTCCTTGAAATACGTTGAAAGTGATGTTTTTGGAAGAACATTTTCAGTACTTGCAAATAAGGTTTGCCAAGTAAGAGTCGACTGTATGTTAAAGACTTACCCAGTTTTACCATAAATTTTATTAGAAGATATAAGCTGTATATAAGAAACTGAAATTGAATTTATTTTCCAAAATGGAATTGTTTAAAATATTGCCTAGTGAATTAACCTCTGACTATCATTATCATAATAATATTTATGTTTTCTGGGCCAGGGAATGTAAATAGCTATGCTTCCTGCCTTTTGGAATCATTGGGCCTAAAATGGATGACGAAAGCAATAAACATAACCAGAAAAGCAGCCAAATGAATCCCCACTACACAGAAATCCTGAGAGGCAATACCTTGAAAGAAGATGTTGAAAGAAAATAAATTCAACAAGGAAGGGCTTTTAATTTTATATGTGACCCTATGCCAGAAATTAAATACATATAAGCAGAAATGAGACAAGAATTGGAAATGTTCTTTGGGTATTCCTTTCAACATTCCCAGTGTCTATAATGATATTCATTGTAGAGCACTTTCATATGTATCATCCCTCTTTTTAAATCCTTCAAGTGTATTAAAGTTATTTACATATTATACATATTTACAATCCAACTCCCATGAGCCAATCCAACAAAGTTTCTACAGAAATTGAATATCAATTACCTAAACCTGAAAAGTAGATGGCAAAAGTTTGTTTCTCTTTACTTTTTTTAATCCTCCCATTCTGTTTTACTAGTTATTTAATTAACTTATTTCTGGAAAGTTTGTCTCTAGGCATTTTATTGCATGTATATGCTGCTCAGAGTGTTTATTCTCAAATTCTAATTAGCATATCCTTCTTTTGCCCCTTAAATATTTTCTTTGTAATGTAGTTTATTCTTCTATTCTGTTAAAGTAAATAGGCCCAAAGTCATATACTCTACCATGTTCAGAGGTTGAATTGTTTTATCTCCTCTCCCACACAGTCCCTGCAATCTTTCTCTCAAGCTCATACATTTTCTTTAAACCCAAACTTTAGGAAGGGTTTGAGAAGCCATATACCATCTGCTGGTCTTAGTTGGATTTCCTTCCTCCTCTTAGATAGGTTTTAAAGTTCAACTTCTTAACATCATTCTTTTCTAACTGCCATCAATATACAAATTGTGTCCACTTCCTCCCTCCTTTTACCTTCTGCTTTCTCAAGACCTCTCTCAAACGTTGTGCTTCTTTGCATTCTAAACTTTCCCTTTGGTGGAATACTTTCTTCACCATAGAATTAACACGAGAAGAAAGAATTATGAACTTACCCTTTAGCCACTGTCATCTTCTTTTTAAATGTTGAAACATGAAAGTTAATCAACTGCGACAGAAGCTTGTATTAAATCTGCCTAACGCTGTACCTGCAGTGTCAGGCACATAACCCTGGCCCTGCAGTGTCAAGCACGTTAGCTAAAGCTTGCTTGAGTTTGCCTTGCCATTCTAGAAGGAAGAGTCTGCAGGACTCTGCATGGGGTGATACTCAACACCCACAACTAATATTCAAGACAATTAATACTTCTCTGTGTCTGAACTAGTAATACTCTACTTAAAAAAGCTCAGCATGCTTTTCTTTTCTTTTCCAAATTTACCTGGTTTCCCTTTCCTATCAACATGCATAAGGAGTATGTTTACTGCTCTATCTTGAACTTCAATAAATCATGTGACTTTTGGGTATCAAATTTCTGACCTTCCATTTTCTTCTGTTGACTCTCACTCAAATTCTCTGGCATGATTGTTTATATATTTTAAATATTCTCCCCTTTCTTTTTCTCAATTAGGCAGAGAAATGTCAGCACAAAGTTATATCATGAATATAGCCTGCTTATTACTTTCTCTTTTTCATCTTTGCACTATACTACTTTCAAATGTGGAATCCATTTCCCTGAGAGGGTGTGTTCAATCCATAATCAGAGTGGAAGCTAAATGGGCTGCTTGACCTCACTCGTTCCACTTGTCACTTTCATTTCTCTCCCCATCTACCCATTCAGATGCAGGATGCCTGTTACACTGGCAAGTAGAGCATTTTAGCATCCAAGACATCATGCAGCACATCTTTGTATTTCCTTAAAGAGAACATAATTATTTGTTTGTCCAGATGTAATAAATAGTCATTCTATGTTCTCCTTTAGAAAAAATTGAGATTTCTCATCAATTGAACATCTACATTTTTATTCTTGAAAATTGACTGCTTCTACTCTAAAAGTCCTTCAGTGGAACAGATTAACAGTATGGGGATATAATCAAGATTTAATGATGCTAAATGAAGCCTTCTGATTCCAAATCTTCCCTTTCTGGCCCCTTGAATTTTGACAATATTTCAAGCGTATATCCATCCAATAGGCTTCAGAAAAATCTTATCAGAGACTTTGATGTCTCCCAAATGGGCATCTGGAGCTGTAACACCTAGTACCAAGTGTCTTCACCTGCCATCAAAAATCGCACATACAGCCAGCCTCAGCTCAAGCACAGTTCTGATGTTTTCATACCTGAGAGTACACTTCCCACTTTCAAGTTTTTCTCTTCCTAAATTTCTTTACATAGCAATATTAATGTAGCACTTTCTAAAAACAATGTTCCAAGCCCTTTAGAATATCTTGTGAGGTAGATCCTATTATTATTTTTACATCACAAATAAACCACAACACAAGAGAAGTATTTTAACTTGCCTATTGTAAGCATCCAGTGACAAAAGACATTTGAACACTGAGTTGTGAGCTTCTTGTTAAATCCTCTACTTTGTGTATGTAGCAAAAAGTCCTTAAATTTTAGTAAATACAAATAACCTCAAATCCCAGGAATCTGCATCAGAATGAGTTTGAATTTTATTTGCTGACAAAAAAGAGAATCTTTTCTTTCATTACAGAAATTTCATCACAGTATACTTTCATTATCAAATTGATATACTTAATCTTGCAATATTGTTTTAAGAGTTTAAGTGTCTTTATTATTTTTTCTCTTTAGATATGTAGGATATGATATTTTTCTGTTTTCTTTCTTATTTGATAGCTATAAAAACAACTCTTTGTAATTCTACTGGAGATTACTTTAGCATTTTGAAATAAAAAACGAGCCTACACTTCTCTTATTATCACAGTTAAACTGATATGCTATATATTGATTCTTTTCAAAGAAGAAAGATTTAGCACACATTTATTTACCTTTTACCCATAATTTTTTCCATTTTTACTATAATGTCATATTTTTACTTCAGATTTACTTTATTTTTAAATCATGTATCTCTTTGTCCAAAAATTATTGTGACATTTGTGTTCAGTCTGTTTAACCGTTAATTATCTTAACTCGACATTTAACTGACTTCATGTTGACCATAAGAATTTTCTTATCATGATTACCATATTAACTTCTTTACTTTGATGCTCTTTTCAAACAGCTGCATATTTCAAACAGGGCTACGTCTGTGAAAGCACATGAAAACCTGCTCAACATCACTAATTATTAGAGAAATGCAAATCAAAACTTCAATGAGGTATCACCTCACACCAGTTAGAATGGGCATTATCAGAAAATCTACAAACAACAAATGCTGTAGAGGGTGTGGAGAAAAGGGAACCCTCTTGCACTGTTGGTGGGAATGTAAATTGATACAGCCACTATGGAGAACAGTATGGAGGTTCCTTAAAACACTAAAAATAGAATTACCATATGATCCAGCAATCCAACTACTGGGTATATACCCTGAGAAAACCATAATTCAGAAAGACACATGCACCCCAATGTTCACTGCAGCACTATTTACAACAGCCAGGTCATGGAAGCAACCTAAATGCCCATCGACAGATGAATGGACAAAGAAGTTGTGGTACATATATACGATGGAATATTACTCAGCCATAAAAAGGAATGAAATTGGGTCATTTGTTGAGATGTGGATAGATCTAGAGGCTGTCATACAGAGTGAAATAAGTCAGAAAGAGAAAAACAAATATTGTATATTAATACATGTGTGTGGAACCTAGAAAAATGGTACAGATGAACTGGTTTGCAGGGCAGAAGTTGAGATACAGACATAGAGAACAAATGTATGGACACCAAGGGGGGAAGCTATGGTGGGGTGGGGATGGTGGTGTGATGAATTGGGCGATTGGGATTGACATGTATACACTGATGTGTATAAAACTGATGACTAATAAGAACCTGCTGTATAAAAAAATAAATAAAATTAAATTAAAAAATTAAAAATATAAGCAAAATATTGCCCAAAAAAGTAATATATATGAAAATACCAAAAAAAATCAAAAAGTTGAAGAATATAATTACTTAACTAAAGAAAGTGCAATAGAGGGATTCAACAGCAACAAGATAAGTAGAAGAAATGATCAGCAAACTGAAGACAGCATAGTGAAATCCATCCAGTAAGAGGAGCAAAAAGAATAAAAAGAGTGAAAACAGCTTATGGGACTTGCATTCTAGTACTCTCAGAAGAAGGAGAGATAGAAAAGGAAATAAACTGTATTTGAATAAATCATGGCTGAGCACTTCCCTAATGTATGAAAAGAAACAGATATTCAGATCTAGGAAGCCCTGAGAATTCAAAATAGGAACCCAGAGATCCATACCATGACATTATAATTAAATTAAGAGAAAAAAAAATTGTTACACAAAAAAGGAACACCCATAACTATCAGCAGATTTTTCAGCAGAAGCTTTGCAGGCCTGAATGGAGACATAATATATTCAAAAAGCTGAAAGAAAAAAAAAAAAAACTGACATCCAGGAATACTCTACTCAGCAAAATTGTCATTCAGAATTGAAGGAGAGATGAAGAGCTTTCCAGACAAGCAAAAGCTGAATGAGTACATCACCACTAGACTGGCCTTACAAGATATGTTAAAGGGATTTCTTCAAGCTGCAACAAAAGGACTCTAATTAGTAACAGAAAAATATATGAAAGTATAAATTTCACTGGTAAAGATTAATATACATGTAAGTTTAGAATATTCTAATGTTGTAATGATGACTTAAATTGCAGAAAGATCTGTTTTGATCCACCTCCTAGAGTAATGAAAATAAAAACAAAAATAAACAAATGGGACCTGATTAAACTTAAAAGCTTTTGCACAGCAAAGGAAACCATAAACAAAATGAAAAGACAACCCACAGAATGTGAGAAAATATTTGCAAATGAAGCAACCATCGGGGATTAATCCCCCAAATGTACAAGCAGCTCATGCAGCTCAATATCAAAAAAACAAACAACCTAATCCAAAAATGGGCAGACCTAAATAGACTTTTCTCCAAAGAAGACATACAGATGGCCAACAAACACATGAAAAGATGCTCAATATCACTAATTATTAGAGAAATGTAAATCAAATCTACGAGGTATCACCTCACACTGGTCAGGATGGCCATCATCAAAAAATATACAAACAATAAATGCTGGAAAGAATGTGTATAAAATGGAACTCACCTACACTGTTGGTGGGAATATAAATTGGTACAACCATTATGGAGAACAATATGAAGGGTCCTTAAAAATCTAAAAATAGAACTACCATAAGATCCTACAATCCCACACTTGGGCATATATCCAGAGGAAACCATAATTCAAAAAGATACATACACCCCAATGTTCATTGCAGCACTATTTCCAATAGCTAAGACATGGAAGCAACCTAAATGTCCATTGACATAGGAGTGGATAAAGATGATGTGATACACATACACAATGGAATATTACTCAGCCATAAAAAAGAATGAAATAATGTCATTTGTAGAAACATGGATGGACCTTGAGATTGTCATACTGAGTGAACTAAGTCAGACAGAGAAAGATAAATACCCTATGATATCATTTATATGTGGAATCTAAAAAAAATGGTACAAATGAACTTATTTACAAAACAGAAATAGAGTCACAGATGTAAAAAACAAACTTATGGTTACCGGGGGGGAGAGGGGGAAGGGATAAAGTGGCAGACTGGGATTGATATATACACACTACTACGTATAGAATAGATAACTAATAAGGACCTACTGTATAGCACAGGGAACTCTGCTCAATACGCTGTAATGACTAATATGGGAAAAGAATCTAAAAAAGAGTGTATATATGTATATGCATAACTGATTCACTTTACTGTACACCTGAAAATAACACAACACTGTAAATCAACTATACTCCAATAAAAAAATTTTAAATAAATAAATAATTATTTAAAAAAAGAATTAATACAAAACTTTCTCAAACTCTTCCAAAAAACAGAAGTGGAAGGAACATTATTAAGCTCGCTTTACAAGACTGCATTATCCTGAGACCAAAACCTGATAAGAACACTAAAGGAAAAGAAAAATACAAGCCAATATTCCTGATGAACATAGATGCAAAAGTCCTAAAAAATACAAACAAAATGAGTTCAACAATAGATTAAGAGGATAATACACCACATCAAGTGAGATTTATTGCAGGGGTGCAAAGAAGGTTCAACATTCACAAATCAATGAAATACAGCACACTAACAAAATAAAGGATAAAAATCATATGATGCAGGAAAAGCTCTTGACAAAATTCATCATCTGCTTGTGATAAAAACTCTCAACAACCTGGGTATAGAGAGAAGTTACCTCAATATTATAAAGACTATATATGACATGCCCATAGCCAACTTCATATTCAATGGTGAAAAGCTGAAAGCTTTACCTCTAAGATCAGAAACAAGGCAAGGATGCCCACTCTTGCCAATTTTATTAAGTATATCACTGGAAATCCTATTCAGAATAATTAAGTAAGAAAAAGAAATAAAGGCATCCAATTGGAAAGGAAGAAATAAAACTATCTCTATTTGGAGATGACATGATATGATAAATATAAAGCCCTAAAAACTCCACCTCAAACTGTTAGAACTAATAAATGAATTATTAGCCATTTTACAGTAACATTGCAGGAGACAAAACCAATATTAAAAAAATATGTTGTGTTTTTACACACTAATAGTGAAATACCAGAAAGAAAAATTTAAGAAGTAAATCCCATTTATAATTGCATCACAAAGGTCAAAATACCTAGGAATAAAGTTAACCAAGGAGATGAAAGATCTGTACACTAAAACTATAAGACAAAAATTGAAGAAGGCACAAATGAACAAAAACATATTCTGTGTTCATGGATTGGAAGAATTAATATTGTTAATCTCCATAATACCCAAAGCAAACTACACATTCAATGCAATCCCTATCAAAATCCCAATGGTGTTTTTCACAGAAATAGTATAAATAATTCTAAAATTTGTATAGAACCACAAAAGACCTCAAGTAGTCAAAGCAATCTTGAGAAAGAAGACCAAAGATGAAGACATCAAACTTCCTGATTTCAAACTATATTACAATGCTACAGTAATCAAAACAGTATGATATCGACATAAACACAGACATATAGCCCAGTGCAACAGAATAGAGACCCCAGAAATAAACCCATGTATGTATGGTTAGTTAATTTATACAAAGGAGCCAAGAATATATAATGGGGAAAGATAGTCTCTTCAATAAATGGCGTCCGGAAAATTGGACAGCCACATGCAAACAAATGAAACTAGACCAATATCTTACACCATGCACAAAAATCAACTCAAAATCGATTAAATACTTGAAAATAAGACCTAAACCATAAAACTCCTAGAAAAATAAATTTTTAATGCTCCATGACATAGGTTTCTTTCAATGAGTTTTTTGGATTTGACACCAAAAGCAAAGGCAACAAAAGCAAAAATAAACAAGTGGGACTATAACAAACTGAAAACTTTTGTACAGCATAGGAAACCATTAACAAAATGATAAGGATACCTACAGAATAGGAGAAAACATTTGCAAATCATGTATCTTATAAGGGATTAACATCCAAAATATATAAAAAGCTCACACAACTCAATAACAAAAAATATCTGATTTAAATATAGGCAGAAAATCTGGATAGACATTTTCCCAAAGAAGACATACAAATGGGGAACAAGTACATGAATAGGTGTTCAACATTATTAATCATCAGGGAAATACAAATTAAAACCACAATGAGCTATCACCTCACACTTGTCACAATGGCCATTATCAAAAAGACAAGAGACAGCAAGTGCTGGTGAGGATGTGAAGAAAAGCAAACCCTTGTGCACTGTTAGTGGGAATGTAAATTGGTACAGCCACTGTGGAAAAAAGTATGGAGATTCCTAAAAAATTAAAAATAGAACTACCATATGATTCAGGAACCCCACTTCTGCGTATGTATCTAAAGAAAATAAAATCACCATCTTGAAGAGATATCTAAATCCCCATGTTCATTGCAGCATTATTTACAATAGCCAAGATATGGAAACAACCCAAGTGTCCATCTATGGATAGATGGATTAAAAATTGTGATATATCTCTATCTGTATCTATATCTATAGATACATAATAGACTTTTATTCATCTATGAAAAGAAGGAAATCCTGCCATTTGTAACAATATAGATGAACCTCTAGGGCATTACGCTAGTGAAGTAAGCCATACAGAGAGACAAATACTGTATGATCACACTTATATGTAGAATCTGAACTCACAGAAAACAGACTGGTTGTTGTCAGAGTTGGGGGTGGAGGGTGGAAGAAATGCATGTAGTAGGTCAAAATGTACAAATTTCTAGTTATAAAATAAGTAAGTCTTGGAAATGTAATACACAGCATGGTGACTATAGTTAACAATACTGTATTGTATATTTGAAAGTTGCTGAGAGAGTATAGATCTTAACAGTTTTCATCAAAAAAAAAAAAAAAAAGCCCTAGTGAGGTTACGGGATGTTAACTGAACTTATTGTGCTTCATTTCAAAATATGTACATATATCAGATCATTATGTTATACACCTTAAACTAATATAATCTTTATATTATATAATGTATATATTGTTATATATTATATATATAATATATATATATTAGATCTCAGTAAAGCAGGAAAAATTATTAATCACATGTTAGAGCTAGTGATTAGTAGAATTTAATATTGTACTCTATGTTTCCTGATCAGTATTTTTCCTTTAAACCCATCTGTCTTTTAAAATGTGTTTCAATGGTATTACCTGTATTAGAAAATCAAATACAGTTCTGAATAAGATCTATAAACTCCAAAGCAAGAAGTCATCATTTTTAAAAACAAAAGTTTTTAAAACAGAAGTTATTAACTGCCTTTGAGCATAGCTGTTATCCATAATATCTTGTTGGACTATATTTGATTGATACTTATAAACATTGTATAGGAGAGAGCTCTGTTTTAATCTTTAAAGCTTAATGATTAAAATTTCTTTCTTCCATGTTCTGAATAAAGACCAGAAAAATTATGCTACTTGGTTTTATTAAGGAAAATATTTCCTTCTGTGAAGCAACACGCAATCTAACCATCCAGACAGAATGATATTTTGCCTACCTAAACGCCTCCTGACATTTTCATTGGTTAAGGAATTACTCCTCACTTCATGACACAAATTTGCTTAGTGCTTCAGTAAAAACAGCTGCTGAGTATCTTTCCTGAAGTGACTATTTGAAAATTACAAATAAAAAAGTATTTGAAAGTATTTTGTATGTCCATTTGTAAATTATTTGGAAGTTTTAGATGAAAAAGGTAGGCATTTTATGAACATTTTAAGGTTCTACATATTAGATGTACTGTTTCTCATCCCCACAATGTTTAAAAAATTCAATGAAAACATGTACTTTGTAAGAAAAATCACTCAATTAATACATAAATACGTTCTTTTGGGAAAAAAAAGATAACAATCCCTTTCAGTAATCTTCAATTCCATCCATTCCTTTCCCCCAGAAATGAACACTGTTTTGGGCTTGATGAGATCCTTAAAGAACATTTTCATATATTGATTGAATATAAAATATATACCTATAGTGTATTTTTACTTAAATACTCACATGATACGTTCTGTGTCACAATTCGCTTTTCTTCTATTAACTTTCTTTTCAACTGTACACAGTATGAATGAATTGTAGGCTCTTTAATTATTCTTCTGTTGATAGAGATTTAAGACATTTACATACTGTTGTTTATATCTGACATGTTTTGAAGCCTCACACTGTGCTCTTATCCTAATTGGTTTAAACAAACTGACTAATTTACTTTTCACAAGAATTCAATATATCAATTCAACCAGGAAATCTGACCTTTTGATACTGCTATTTCAAACTTTGACTTTCAACTCTCAAAGGACCACCAAGAAAATCTGTAACTAAGCAATGGTAAGTTGATTAGATTGACTGTAGTAAGAGAGAATGTCAAGCTGACAGAGTTTAGGAATGTCCCAGAGAGGGGGATCAGGGTTTTAAGACCTGGGCAGGGTGATTTTTTAAAGAAAGTCTTATATGGTAAGGAACTGGGTGGGACTGGGCAGAATTCATATGTATCGTATACCTTTGGACTGGTGGCAGAGAGAGATGAGGAAGCAAATTTTGTTAACAAATCTGTTATTATTGATAAGTAACCTGTTATGGTTTCTTCTTAGTCTTATCTTCCTAGAACAAGTACCTAAGTTATTTTGCCAATTTTCAATATTGTTTAACAATGGAACAGGAAGGTATGTTTAAGTTCTCACCAATACCGCTACAGTAAATATAGTTTTGCATGACTCCATGTATGTGAACGATATTTTTCTAAGCTAGATCCCTAGAAGTGGAAATTCTGGGGTTTTAGGTTTGCACATTCTTTTAAGAGATACTGTCAAATTGTGTTCCAAAAACCCTAATGTTAACTATTTTCAGCAAAGGCATATGGTACTCGATTTCCATACCCACACTAACACTATATCTGATCAAGCTATCAATTTTACCAACCTGATAAGAGAAAAATGCTGGTTTGCTCGACATTTTAATTACAATTTCCTTGATTTTTTTCCTGCATTTTCCTAGCAAAGTTGAGCAGCGTATTTCTTATGGTGCTCATTTGTTTGTTGTCTCCTGTGATATATTTGTTCATTTCCTTCGTCATTTTTTCCCTATTGATTTTTAGGACCATTATATGAAAATGCATTTCTTGCTCATGTATTTAAGAGATGGCTTCATCAGCTCTACTAAAGGCTGCTGTTAAGTTTAGGTCTATTCCACCTGTACCAATTTTGGGCTTTGGTTGAGTGGCAGCAGTTACTTGGAACATTTACTTTTCATGGAAGAAATGGAAGCTTTCTCCAGAGAGGTGAGTGGAAATATGGGGTTTCTCTTAAGGGTTAATATACTTTAACTTCCATCCATATTATACTGTCCAAAACAAATCACATTGCCCAGCCCCAAATCAATAGGAGGGCTAAATTTATTCTTTTCATGGATGTAAGGGGAGAAGAGATTAAATAACTGTGAACAGAAATCTCATCTCCTCAATTCTAGGTAAAGCTCACTCTAGCCTGAACCCTGCCAGAAGATAGTCATGATGCAGAATTTGGTGACTACCATTGCTATATATGTATTTGTACCTACTCAACAAATATAATGTATGTTCCACTAACCATAGTGTATATACTGTTGTATTTTAGATTTAGCCATGTTTATAAAAGTAATTACTAATAATCACATGAACAGATAATCTGGTAATTAGGAAAATATAAAGTAAAATAATAGGATATGGGGCTTCCCTGGTGGTGCAGTGGTTGAGAGTCCGCCTGCCGATGCAGGGGACACGGGTTCGTGCCCCGATCCGGGAAGATCCCACATGCCGCGGAGCGGCTGGGCCCGTGAGCCATGGCCGCTGAGCCTGCGTGTCCGGAGCCTGTGCTTCGCAACGGGAGAGGCCCCAACAGTGAGAGGACCGCCTACCGCAAAAAAAATAAAAATAAAAATAATAGGATATGACATTTTCATCTTTTATAAAAATAAGTACGTATGATAACACCAAGTGTTGGTGGGTAAGTATGAAATGAGAATTCTTATTTATTGATGGTGAAAGTATATATAGAGTGATAGTGACTGGGTTTTGACTCATAAAGCTGAAGTTGCATATGTCCTACAATAAAGCAGCTTCCCTTATTTTTATGGAAGAGATTATATAAGAGGGGAATTTTCTATTCCTTTAAAGTTTTGGAAAACTCAGCCACATAACCTTTGGGAACTAATATATGTTTTGGTACAAAATTTGAATCACATTTTCAATTTTCTTTCTATAGTTATTATGCTATCCAGATATTTTAAATTGATTCTTATCAATTTAGATAGTTTTTATTTTTCCAGTAAATAGCATTAATTTTATTTAGGGACTCTGTTGATATTTATAGTTCCCCTGTGGATCCCTCCTTGTTTTCCAGCACTGCTATGATGTATTGCTACTTTTTTAGATCTCTTAATTTCAAAGCTTGGTGTTGGGATATGAGATAACCTGTCTGCCAAGTTATCAACCTGATTTCCTGTGTGCATTACAACAATGAGCTTGGTTAGACAGCATAGTAAATATAGGTTCTCTCTGACATGCCATACCTTCAAAATTTCACATTAAGTATGCATACATTAAATTTCTGATAACTCAGAGGGCAAATGCAAGAAAATCGTTTCCAAGAAAATGTAGTAACCTCCAATAAGCCTTGTTATAGCTCTTGACCATGGTTATATCATAGACAATCTCTTTGATCTAGCATCTTAGCACAGAAAATCTCTTTGATTTGGCATCTTTTTAAAAATATTCTTTCAGTTAGTATTTGGCAAGAAATTGAAGAAGGTGGTGATGCCATCATTTCTTACTCAGTTTTCTCTCTAGTATATATTCTGTGTTTCATTGTTTTTAGTTTAATGAAAATTCTTCATGTTCACACAACTCAGGGAATGTGGTCACTTTTCCAAGTGAAATGGGATATAAGAATCCAATGTTACCTGGTCAATTCAGAAAATACTCTTAATTTTGAGATTCCTATTTGGACAAACTAAAGCTACCACATTCTGTATAATTAAAGCTTATTTGAAAATTGTCTTTACACACACTTCTTTTTAACATAGGTTTTAGTAAATGTTCTCATGGATTATTGCAATGTGCTATAGAGATTTTATAAATGGTCTATTTTATTCTATTTATATCATATTATCTGGAGCTTGGAGTGTCACTTTCTTTTTTCTAGAACAGATAATTTGAGTTTTATTTTATGACCTTGACCGGAGTTAGAAAGCTAAAGATATTATATGAGAAAGTTAGAAGGTTGAGCAATCCTAAATTAGAAATAACTGAGGTATTGAACAATTTATAGAGTTAGCTCTTCCAATGAGTTTGCTCTTGCCCACAAGATCTAGTAGAAATCTGCCTAATTAAAAAACTTTAAGTTGGAATTAGTGGCAAAACAATGATCACAACAAACCTGCAACACCCAAAATATACTCATTAACACTCAACAATTCATCCAAAAATCTTTCCAAATTCCTTAGTATGAAAATTTTAACAAAATATCTCTATATATAAATATGTATTAAGACTGCTGTAAATACCTTAGCCCAAAGTCATTTGGTGAGAAGGTAAGTAAAGAGTCAGAACTTTAATTTAGTGAAATATCTTTCAGAATACTCACTGAGTAGCCCTACCAATGCCAACCAACTGGCCCATAATAATGTAGCTTGCTGTCTAATACATTTCAAAAATGAGATACATATTTTAATGTAACCCCACATGTTCTTTTTTATAAATAGGCAAAAATCTCATTTTCATATTCACAGTTTGTATATATCAAAATTAAAAGGACATAAGTGAGATTTTAACATATCTGAACAAATTTGGAGGTCTCAAGCTGTAATCCTGTTTTAAAACTTCTTTGTATGAACAAAATTGCTATTGAAAATAATTGCATTTCTCAAATAGAAATATAATTCCTAACATTAAAAAAATTCAACACATTTCTCACTCATTATGTGTGCTTCAGGCATAGTGCTGTTCGTATTCTAATTAGTCATTATCATGTACTTTCTAATTATCTCAATTCTAAATCATTAAAAATTACAAGATCAAAGTTTTAAATGATAGCAGCAATGAATTAGTCACCAAGAGTAGTGAGAGAACTGAATTCAGTATAAGAAAAAATCTATTATTTTTAAATGTCATTTTTTACTTTATAGTACCTTGAAAATACCACTTCCAGTAATTTTAGAAGTAAATTGAAAGATCTAATTATTGAGAGGAAAGATCAACTGATTAACAAAATAATATTTCAAAAGGCTCTATTTCCTCTAATGACACAAAACTATAAAATGTTAATATATTTTTGCTGCCTAAACATCCTAGAACAATGTGCAATTTTCTAAATGAGCTAGGACTGGTAAATAACCTGTGAGGTTTTACAGAACAGACTTCAACAAAGTGCATCATCTTTTTCTTTGCCACAGAGGTGATCACAGGAGATCAAACTGAATTAAAAATTTATGTAAATATCAATTAAAAGACCAGAATGAATCCCATTTTAACAAGTAATCAAAGTAATCAAATCAATGACAGTGCTGTTAGGTAGCTGAGGAGGGTAACATTAAAAGTTCTTTAGATACATATAGTCTTGAAAGGTAACATAGCAGGTTCTTCTGAAGATTCACCATTTGAGAATGGAAAGTATATATTTAAGTTCATCTAAATAAATAGTTTTTTGAATAATTGCTGAAGGTCAATTTTAAATTCAGAGAATGCAAACTCAGAGAGGATTTATGTTAGAGCAGTGGAAACAGAGCTAATTTCCATGCTGATATAGACAAATGTGTATATTTTTGTAAGAAAAAGAATATACACAGTAATAATATGTGAGGCAATTTAAAACTGGGACAGACAAAAAGAAGTCATGGTTCACTGTGAAATTTTAACTGGATTAATAGGAAGCACTGGCACTTTAAAACAACAAACCAATATGTAGGAATAAAAGTTAACTCTCCATCACACTCAAATGGGTTTAAAGGATGTTTTGCCATCAAAAGCACTGGTGTTAAGAGCAAGGTTCAATTAATGAGAGGTTCCCAGCAAAAGACTTGAGCTCTGCTGAAGATAATCAGGGAGGAGTCTTATTTACATAAACAACAGAGTCTTAAATTGTTATGAGGGCTGTTGGTGTTATTTTGTTGTACATGAGGTAGAGAATATAAAGGATGAGTTGGAGGGAAAAACAATTCTCAGAGAAAGAAACAAAAAAAGAAACAAATAAAAAGATCTTGGAGGAAAAGAGGTGTGCCATATGAAGAAAAAAAAAGGAGCATTGCAAAATAATTGCACTTTATTTTTCAGGGTGCAGCCCCAGGCCAGAGAATTGGAAAACAAAATTAAGATTATAGATTTCCATGTATACAAGTATAAAATGTATTGATACCTAAGGGACTAGATCTCAGATCTAAAACATAAAAATGCTTTTTTTTTTTTAAAAAGGCACTATGTTACCCAAAGAAACATAACTGAGTTCGAAGTTGAGTTAAATGAGGAATTTTAGGAAATGGATAGGCCATATTTGGATGAGACCAGGAAGAAAAGAGAAATAATAATATTGTGGTAGTGTAGAGAAAGAAGGTGTTGGAGAAGGAAGGTATTGGTGCCTTCCATGGAGAAAGAAGGTATTGGTGAATTTTTTTCTAGTAGAATTTATAGACATAATTCAGTGGGAAAATGTAATAGTGGTGGTAATACAGAGATGTAAGGAATGTTTCACTTTTCTAAGTTCAAATTTCTATGAAGCCTTAATTTGCCTTGCTGATCCCTAAAAAAGTAGAGGAATGCTGAGGCAGTGCTTTTTGAGACTTCTTCCATATCAACAAGGGGGAAGAGGTTCATAAATCTAAAGTAGTAAAAATTGTGGTAGGAAATGATCATACTGCTCCAAGTTATAATACTGAAAGACAGGAATAAAAGACATAGTCACATGCAAACTAAAGACTGAGTTGTTTCCTCCTTCCTGACTGTCTAGTCTTAAGAGCACGATTACACTGAGCTGTCATTATCTGTTCATATCCCATCTTCCCAGGTAGACTTCAAAACTTTCAAAATCAGCAGTAATTGTTACTCATCTCCATATCTTTAATGCATAACATAGTGTTTTTGTTTAGGAATTTAATACATTTAATCCTCATTATTCATGGATTCTGTATTTGCAAATTTGCCTACTGACTAAAATGCATTTATAACTCCAAAATCAATACTCATACTACTTTCACAATAGTTTAAAGGCATGAATATGTACAGAGAGGTAAGAAATAGGAGTTCCTCAACACACACTTTCCCAGCTTAGGTGGAACAAAGAGAAGGTTGTTTTGGCTATTGTACCATAAACAAGTATATGTTTTGTGGGCTATTTAATGCCATTTTTTTTGGCTTTTTGTTGGTGATGTCTCTGTTTAAAATGGCCCCCAAGCAATGTTGAAGTACTGCCTGTGTTCTGAATTAAAAAAGGCTGTGATGTGCTTTACTGAGGGCACATGTTTTACATAAACTTTGTTGAGGCACGTTATAGTGCTGTTGATAGTGAGTTCAATGTTAATGAATCAACAGTATGTATTAAATAAGGTGTCAAACAAAACACACATAAAATAAGGTTATGTGTGCAAAAATGCTGTGGCCAAGGCTTGCAGGAATCTAACCCTATATTTCTTCTAGGAACAATGATTCAGTATTTGTTAATTCAGTGTTTGCAGCAACTTTGTAGAACATAACTATAGTGAATAACGAGAATCAAATTTGTATGTTTGTTTTGAATGAGTTATTTAAAAGATGCATCTATTATTCACAACACTAGTTAGACTAGCTTTTTTATAAATGCAATTTTATATATTTTCAAAAAATACAGCTAATCTGCAAATTAAATGGATTCAGGTTTTTAGATATTTAACAGCTAAAATTCCCAGATTTAACTTATACATCTACCAGTCGCATTCCAAGTGACAGGCTGTAACTTTACGTTGTCGCTAACTTCTTGGAGTCTCTGCCCTCAATTAAAAATAATTGCCTCGGGAGCCTGATATGAGACCCAAAGAAGTAATGTGAAAGAAAATATTTTTCTAAACTCTAAAATGCTGAACATTATTATCCTTTGATTATATCAGTTGTATCTATTGAAACAAATTAAACTTACTTAAATAATTATTACTAGTTTACACATTTTACTCACCTTTAAAAAACAACTGTAATGGGGGCGCGGCGAGCACAGCGTTAGCCCGTGGTCCTCAGCCCGCGGCCGTTGGTGCGCAGCTGTTAGTGCCTGGTCCTTAATGGTCCCCCTCCACCAGCGGTCAGCATCGCAGTGCGCCAGGCGGCGGTCACCCTGGGTCGCTGTGCTTGTGACCCGTCGCCTGTTGGGGGGTGCGGAGCAGCCTGAGGGCCGGCTGGATCCTGGACGTCCTGCTCCCTCAGTGATGATGGCTGGCCGCAGTTTGACCCAGAGGGCGCTGCCAGCTGAGATCTGCCTCTTCAGCTGCACCTGGGCACTGGTGGGAGCACCCAGACTGGGTGCTGGATGAGTGCTCCTGGGCAAGGGTGACCGGCCTGCGCAAGGAACCCCTCTCAGCCGGGGCCTAAACCTCGGAGGGGGAAAGTCGATCCTTGGGACCCTGGACAAGTAAAATGAGGGGTAATGATGTCACTTTCCTCACAGGATTTGTTAAGTGTTAGAAGCCGCGGTCGTATAATTGTATTGTATAATACAAGCCGAATTGCATAAGTCTCAAGGCTATTACCTTTAAGAGTATGACACCTTTAGGGCTTCCCTGGTGGCGCAGTGGTTGGGAATCTGTCTGCTAATGCAGGGGACACGGGTTTGAGCCCTGGTCTGGGAGGATCCCACATGCCGCGGAGCGGCTAGGCCCGTGAGCCACAACTACTGAGCCTGCGCGTCTGGAGCCTGCGCGTCTGGAGCCTGCGCGTCTGGAGCCTATGCTCCGCAGCGGGAGAGGCCGCGACAGTGAGAGGCCCGCGCACCGCGCTTAAGAGTAGCCTCCGCTCCCGGCAACTGGAGAAAGCCCTCGCACAGAAACGAAGACCCAACACAGCCAAAAATAAATAAATACATTAATTAATTTATAAAAAAAAGAGTATTACTACACCTTTAGATAAAAAATTGCCTTTGTTTTGAAGGTTTACAGGAATATCGTGGCCTGTGACCTGACCTACAGGGACAGCTGCAAGAACAAAGGGTCCCTCACCAAGACCTTTGCAACAACTAACCACGCCCCTCTCTCACCTTTTCTATAAACAGGCTTTGCTGAAAGCCTTCCAGGAGTCCAGGGTTTTTAAGGCATGAGTAAACCCTCTCCTGCGTGGCCCTGCAATAAACCTTTCTCTGCTCCAGACTCCAACGTTTCAACATTGTTTGGCCTTACTGTGCATCAGGCACACGGAACTGTGCTGGGTAACACAACTACTAGATATTTGAAGTCATCATATTTGGGGCTGTGAGACTGAGGAATGTAAAAAGTACAAGTCTCCTATACTCAAAAGAGCTTGTTGTAGATGTAAAAATTTGGCATTCGTATTTTTAATAGCAACATAAGCAGTGTAGAATAAACATATAAAAAATCAATTTCTATTAGGACACTAAAAAGGGTGAAACCGAAAATAAAACTTCCCTCAAAGAGACAATGTAAGTGAATCACAGTTCCCTCATGTGGGAATAGGAGGAAAAGAAGTGAAAAGGTTTATGTTATTGGCATTTTATTTTCCTTGATTTAAATAAAATTATTTAAAATACATACAAAAAAAAGTTCCTAAGAAACATTCTTGTGCTGTAACAATTTTTACCTAAATATGAAGTACAATATGCTTGATGTCAAGTTTGTTCCAAGATATGATTTTGGAATTCATCTAATGAACTTTTTTTCTTGCAAAAAATATACGTTTTTCTAGACTTGTTATGTGCTTTAATTATGTTTGCTAGTTATGACATGATCTCTGTTTACACTAATTACTAACTGCTTGTAATTATACAAATCACGCCTATACACACTAATTTACTTAAGATGATATGTAAACAAAAATTTATCTTTTTCCTGCCTGCAACAGGGGAAGATGAGGTGCTGAGATTTTTTTTAAATAAAGAGGATCAAAAACCACAGAGGCATCATCAGCCGTACAAGCAAGTTGGGGCAGAGGTGGGGGGAGTGAGGCAGGTATTCTTTATTTGTGCTGAGTGGCTCTGCTTGTCTCTAAAGCACTTTCTTATCCCTCAATCAGAAGTGTGAAACCCACAAAAGCCTGGGATCAGTTAAGAAGGAATTATCAGTACCTTAATGGATGATGTAATCCCGCCCAGATACTATTTCTTTGTAACCAGACTCTATGTACCTATTAGATCCTTGCTTCTCTAACATAAGGTTTTGCATTTTGCTCAGCACATCTATAATCAGCAGCTACTGACTGTAGAAAGAGACGCCTGAAAAACCTAGTCCTCGTTTATGTTATTCGTCAGAAGTGAAGGGAAAGATTACATACTTTACTTTCAATATTCCACCTGATCGTCGTAACAATCTGATGAGATTATAGTTAGTTAGAAAAAGTAAGCAGATTCAATGAATAGTTTTCTAAATCTACACGGTTAATAAGTGGTAAAATCGCTATTAGAACCCTGACTCTAATCTGTTCTATTTTATGTTATATCAATGGCAACTATAGAACCCCTGTTAGAATTCTCTTGAACTATAGACACACAGGCCTCGTCACTCAGACACAGCCTGATTAACAAACAAGTATAAAAGAAAAGTTCCTTTTTTCCATGATGACAGCTGCTTAATTGATTAATGTTTGCTCCATTGTTTTTTTCTTTTTTTTTCCCCTTTGTTCTGGATCAGTTTGCCTGAGCCTGTAATTCCCCGAGGGCTGTGGGTCCCTGGCTCTCAGTGCTCTGCTGTTCACTTCCCCATTGCTATTGATATCCCCATATCCTGGTTAGCACTGGACAGAGATCAGTACTTCATTAGTCCTCTTGATAAAACTTCACCCTTGAGTTGGAGGCAAAACATTTAAATTTAAAACAAACTCCCAAATATTAAAATGGACTTTATCTAGAAGCCAAGCAGAATTCAACAGGTTGTTTGGTTTGGTGGTTGATGTCAAGAAGACAGAAGAGTGTTTTTAAAAGAACTGAGTTAGAAATTGAAGAGTGAATAGGAAGACATGGATAATTGTGGAATATGGGTTAAGTGACCCATGAGGAATTTTGAAAAAATCAGCTTCTCCTATAAAATCTCATTTTATATAGATCCCATACACATATTTTAAGAATCAATTCAAGTTTTCTTTCCCTCCAAAGCTTTTTGTGACTTTCCCAGTTTTTATTGCTATTCCTCCCAAATGTTTCCATGGTATCTTTACATCATAAATCACAGGAGTTATACAGTTAACATATTAAGAACTCTTCCTTTTAAATTTTGTATCCCCATCACAAAAGGCGTATTTTGTTTGTTTGCTTAGTAAAAATGTTCCTGGAACAAGAATACACTTAGTATGTTAACAGTCAATCTGGTTGCATATAGTTCCCATTTTAAGTGGTATAATGTATTTTAAACTTTGGTTTGTAACTTTTCACTTGTGAAGATATATGGTATGCATGGGTGTTACTGTGCTACCTGTATGCAAATCGAGACTTAGTGAAGTGTGACATTCTTGCAGCTATCAGTCAAGGCAATGCTAAATATAGCTTTTTGCATAAAGGTATGTCTGTTCTTTGTTTACAATGGTTATTGAACAGTGACTGTAAGATCATAATGGTGGTTTTCTTCTCATATTTGAAGCTTTATATTGACCTCTATAAAAATATTAGAAATATGTGATGTTTTTCTGAGCATAGATGAAAGATGAAAATCCATTTCTAAAGGAAATAGAGTTAATGATAAAAACATAAGCAGAAATAAGGGAGCAAACTAGCTGAATTTCTTGTTTTAAACTGCATGGATTCTATATGAGTGTAGGTCAAGCTCATTTTCAGGAATAGTTTTTTTTTTAATATTACTGAGTTTTAAGTCACAACTTAAGCATTATAGATATTTTTAAAAATGAAGTATTCAAGGAATTATCTGACATAGAAATGGAACTCAAAACAACATAGGAAGGTAATTTAATCTGCAGTTGTTAGCATAAAATAACACAAAACCTAAAGATAATAGTGTTTTTTTCCTTACCATTAAGCCTCATGTTTATTTTAATTGTACCAAGCATTTAAAAATGTGTACCCTCTTGGGCTTCCCTGGTAGCTCAGTGGTTGAGAGTCCGCCTGCCGATGCAGGGGACACAGGTTCGTGCCCCGGTCCGGGAAGATCCCACATGCCGCGGAGCGGCTGCGCCCGTGAGCCATGGCCGCTGAGCCTGCGCGTCCGGAGCCTGTGCTCCGCAACGGGAGAGGCCACAACAGTGAGAGGCCCGCGTACCGCAAACAAACAAACAAACAAACAAAAAGTGTACTCTCTTTTCTTTCATATAATAACTCTGTGAGATAGAGAAGTTTCATATTGTTACCACCACTTAATGGAAGCCCAAAGCAAGCGTTTAAAGGTGATATAAACAGACATCACAAATACAACCTAATCACACGACCAAGAATTCTGAACCCTTTGAGGAAAACCAACAATATAAAAGAGACACAAAAGAATAGAAAAACTAACATTTGACGAAACAGACCTATCAGGACAAACAGAGTAATACTTTAAATCATGATTATTGCCAAAGCTCTGTCAGCAGCAGTGATTGTACAAATTTAAACTGCTATCAACAAACAAAACTCTGAAAATCTATGCTTAACATCATAATTGACTATAGTAGTGAGCTAAATTTTTGAATAGGGAAAGATGCCCATGCATTAAAACAAACAAAAAAAACAAAAACAAATAAAAAAAGAAAGAAAGAAAATACCAAAGAGAGACTCAGCAGTCCTAAGATTTGTTTTTTAGAAATGTTACAGAAGATCTGAGGAGATAAAAGGAGGGGCCAAATGTTCTTTAAAAATGGGGAAAAAATTTAAGTAGGACTGAAGAATAATGAGATTACTAAATTGAAAAGGCTTGCCATGTATTGAGTGGCAGGAATTTTAAACACACAGATACACAATTATATATCACTAGACACATCATTGTGGTAAAATTTCTGAACGCCCAAAATTAAAAAAAGAAATCACTTTAAGATGTAGACACACTACAAGAATTAAATGACATTGAAAACAGACTTGTTTTGGGCAGTATTTCCTGCAAGACTGTAAACATATTTCTTCAGAATTTTGAAGAACTGATCTTGAACATAAAACCTTAATTTATCATTTAAGGGAGAGAACATGCAAGAACTCATATTTTATTTTTAAAAAAGTACCCAAACTGTAAGAATTATAAGAGAACATGCTCAAAAGAAACAATGCAAAAAAAAATTCAACCCAAAGGAATAAATAAAGCACATTAAATATGAGTAAGTTTGATCTGCTTAAAAATATATACAATCCTATAACTCAAATCCCAGAGTAATTTATTAAATAGAAGATGATGGTTTGGGGGATGGAAAGGGATAGTGGAAAAAGAAGATTGACTTGTTTTTCATTTTGCTTATTTTAGCTTTATTATGTAGATTAAAATATCTAAAGCTAATAATTAAAAGATATATATCTATATATCTATATCTATCTTACAAACCATTATAATACCAAGAATGAAACAAAGAGAATTGAAAAATTTGAACAAAGGCAGAAAAGGAGAGAATAATGAGAAAACATGGAAAACTGAACAACAATATATATAGTAGAAGTAATTGCAAATATTTTATTAATGAAAATATGTCTAAAGTCATATTGAAAAGACAGAGACAGCCTCTTCAATAAGTGGTGCTGGGAAAACTGGACAGGTAGATGTAAAAGTATGAAATTAGAACACTCCCTAACACCATGCACAAAAGTAAACTCAAAATGGATTGAAGACCTAAATATAAGGCCAGACACTATCAAACTCTTAGAGGAAAACATAGGCAGAACACTCTATGACATAAAACACAGCAAGATCCTTTTTGACCCACCTCCTAGAGAAATGGAAATAAAACCAAAAATAAACAAATGGGACCTAATGAAACTTAAAAGCTTTTGCACAGCAAAGGAAACCATAAACAAGACCAAAAGACAACCCTCAGAATGGGAGAAAATATTTGCAAATGAAGCAACTGACAAAGGATTAATCTCCAAAATGTACAAGCAGCTCATGAAGCTCAATATCAAAAAACAAACAACCCAGTCCAAAAATGGGCAAAAGGCCTAAATAGACATTTCTCCAAAGAAGATATACAGATTGCCAACAAACACATGAAAGAATGCTCAACATCATTAATCATTAGAGAAATGCAAATCAAAACTACGAGATATCATCTTATACTGGTCAGAATGGCCATCATCAAAAAATCTAGAAACAATATATGCTGGAGAGGGTGTGGAGAAAAAGGAACACCCTTGCACTGTTGGTGGGAATGTAAATTGATACAGCCACTATGGAGAACAGTATGGAAGTTCCTTAAAAAACTACAAATAGAACTACCATATGACCCAGCAATCCCACTACTGGGCATATACCCTGAGAAAACTAGAATTCAAAAAGAGTCATGTACCAAAATGTTCATTGCAGCTCTATTTACAATAGCCAGGACATGGAAGCAACCTAAGTGTCCAACAACAGACGAATGGATAAAGAAGATGTGGCACATATATACAATGGAATATTACTCAGCCATAAAAAGAAATGAAATTGAGTTATTTGTAGTGAGGTGGATGGACCAAGAGTCTGTCATACAGAGTGAAGTAAGTCAGAAAAGAAAAACAAATACCATATGCTAACACATATATGGAATCTAAGAAAAAAAAAAAAGGTCATGAAGAACCTAGGGGCAAGACGGGAATAAAGGTGCAGACCTACTAGAGAATGGACTTGGGGATGTGGGGAGGGGGAAGGGTGGGCTGTGACGGGGTGAGGGAGTGGCATGGACATATGTACACTATCAGGCGTGGAATGGATAGCTGGTGGGAAGTAGCCGCGTGGCACGGGGAGATCAGCTCGGTGCTTTGTGACCACCTACAGGGGTTGGATGGGGAGGGTGGGAGGGAGGGAGACGCAGGAGGGAAGAGATGTGGGAGCATGTGTGTGTGTATGACTGATTCACGTTGTTATAAAGCAGAAAGTAACACACCTTTGTAAAGCAATTATACTCCAATAAAGATGTTAAAAAAAAAAAGATAGAGCCTCACAGATTCATAAAAAACAAAAATCTGTTTATAAGAATAACTAAAAGTTACAGAACTACTATCAATAAAGACATATAAATATTAGAAAAAACTTAAAGGGATATTAAATATGGAAATATTAATGAGCCTTAATGTAATTACTGATGCAAAACATTAGAGGGGAAACCATTTATATTGATTAAGATATGAAAAGATTGTATTTGTTAGGCTAGGTATTATGCAACAAATGTTTATTTTTCACTCAAGTCACAATCTGATATTTAATGGTAGGTTTCCACATTGTAATTCAGTTATCCCTGATCTTTCCATTTTTGCTCCTTCCATCTTCACCATTTCCCTGAAGAGCCCTCTTCCTCCTCTACATTTTGATGAATGAAGAGAAAGAGCAAAAATAAAAGCATACCTATATACACATAGTTAAGTATGAGTATATATTGTGCATACACACATAAACACATATGTGTATATATAAACATAGCTTATATTACATTGTCTCAAAATGCAAAAACCACTATTATCTATGTTCTGTCACTACTGATATAATTGTTATTACAATCTTAAAGGTCAGTGAAAGCACCATAAAAACTGTTTATAGAATCCTATTCGAGTCAAAGTTACAACTCCAGTCAAGTGTTTTGTTGCTGTTGGGTGGATGGTTTTGCCTTAGAAAAAAAAAGAAGTTTGAACAGCATGAAAAGAACCTGTTACAGTAGGTGAGATTTAGGTAAGTATTTCTAATTAAAAGTATTTATAGTCTTTAAAATAAATAGCTTAGTAAGTTGTCACATTTTCCCCCAATATTCTTAGAAATAAACAACACTAGTATTTTAGGCTTCATTTTACTGCATTTGTATTCAGGTTAGAGGGCTTGAATGGATGAAATTCTCTAGCATTCTGATTATTCAGACAAGTATTCTAGCTCATGGAGAAGGAAATGAGATGTTATTACCTCATATTTCACCTTTTCATTGCTGGCAGAAAAACCTAAGACATGAATTGAGCTTATCAAACACAACTCGCACTGTTTGTTTTTCTGTTTCCTCATTTATGAGCTTTTTGAGGAAAAGCCCAACTTTTTAATATCTTCGTACTTCAAGTGCCTAGCACAGTACCTGAACATAATGGATTTTGGAATCGTTTATTTGGGTAACTTCATATAAGAAGATTAGACCAAGAACAGGGGGCATTTTTTAAAAAGAAGAAAAATGGTCTCTTGACTTCACCTTTCCTCCTTACGACATTTATCCCTACTAGAACTCCTAGCCCTTGGCTCTTAAAATACATTGGTCCTATTTCATCTAACATTAGCTAAATCTTTATTTCAGCAAGCAGGAATATCGGTGTCAATATCAACTGTGAAAGTGAGTCACTATGTATGTTAACTGCCAACGCAGAGGCCGAGGACTGCTAATTTTTAAAAAATGCATTTTTGAAAAAAATTCTTCCTGTTTTATTCCAAATCTGTGTGCAGATATTTCTTACTGTGATGCTGAACCTCCTGACAGAGATGGCATTTTCTTTCTAGTCAACAGCTAGCCTTCTCCTACATGTGGTAAAATACTAAAGAATTTAAGTATTCACACTGATAATTCGTTAATCTGACCTCTAGCAAAATGTGGATTTCTGGAGTTTATCTGCCTCTCCATGCACAAGCTTCCCCATGATTTATATGTTCTGCAATGAATCCTACTTTCCAATCTTCTTGTCACCAATTTTATTCTCTGATCAGTCTTTTCTGTCGTTCTCTCTGGAGTCTCATTTCAGTCTGCCTCATAAAAAATATATTAGTTATCATCCTAAAAGACTCTCAGCTTCTGTTTCTGTGCCCATCTACATGCAGACTGCTCTAAAAGGCGTCACTGGCTCTGCTAGCTAGAGTTTACTGGGGTCCAAGATTATTATTCAAGGTAGCGTCTCTGGGCCCCAGTGATCCCCTGGCCTTGTGCTAATGGATTTTCTCCTAAAGATGCAAATAACGGCTGCCTGAATTCCTGTCTTAATTGCCTCAAAATGAGGCAATCTGGCATCCTTGCAGAGCCATAAATAATCCTCTGAAACTACTTGCAGAAATGCTCTATCAAGATGTTTTTTTGGGACTTGATGATAAAAAATGTTCAGTGCCAAGTTGCCACCATAAACCAGATCACATCTGTAGAAGGGGGTTTTCTGAAGGGACCTTCTCCCGAGTTTTCCCTTTTACTCTGGGTGTAAAAATCACCTTCATTTATTAATATTACCCTTGTAGTGATGTGAGGATTCAAACACTATCCAAAGAGCCAATGTAAAGTTAGGACTTTATGAAAATGAAAGTGGGGCTTCATTTCTGCTGCAGTCAGATCAACTGTGCTAATTTTTTTTTAAACCGTACTGAGAAAACTACAATCTAACACTATTTAAACTTACTTTTCAAAACTGTCCAAGACCACACTACAAGCGCTTTGATGATTTATACTTGGAATTAGGGGAGTAAATAGGGTTAAATCAGAGTGATAAAGAGTTCCTGACTAAATATTCAATTTGACTACTACCTATTAAATATTATAAAATGTAGCTGACCCATTATAGAAAATTAAACGCAAGGAAAAAGGGTGTTAATGTTAACTAAGCCTAAATATTTATAATTAACATTTACATTTATCATTATGTACTCAGATGTACAGTCTCTGAAACACAGTAGTAAGAACTCAATAAATATTTAACCCATGAATTAATGAATATGACTTTTAATATCATCTTTAGTTCCCCTGATAGTTTCATAGGCATTCACCTAGACAGTAACTTGACATTCATCCAGAAACCAAATTTCTGCAATCTTAGCCATGTGGAATGGAATCAAGAACCCCAAATACTGCTTGTGAGACTATTATACAATTTTTGGTATTCAAAAATGGGTAACTCTGATATCACAAATTTCAAATATTAAACTGTTTAAGAAGAAAGTGTTTAAGATGAAAAAGATGCAAAACAGAACTTCTTAACATTATTGAGTGTGGGTAAACAGAGAAGCAATTTTCAATAATGTAAAATATTCATTTTCACTGAAATTTTATATCATGTTAAACCTAGATATCTAAGTTATCTTTTTCATTAAGAAGACCATGATGAACAGGGAATCCTGGAGAAGAAGAATAATGTGTCATTATCTGTCATTCTTAAAGTGTAGATGGTGATTGGATTATTTAGTGAGCCAGGCACAGTGAGGGCTCATCAGTGAAAACAGAAATTAGCTGATTAAACATTCTTTGATGAGTGAGAGAGAAGCACATTACAAAAATACAGAACTTTGGGGCTTCCCTGGTGGTGCAGTGGTTGAGAGTCCGCCTGCCGATGCAGGGGACACGGGTTCGTGCCCTGGTCTGGGAGGATCCCACATGCTGCAGAGCGGCTGGGCCCGTGAGCCATGGCCGCTGAGCCTGCGTGTCCAGAGCCTGTGCTCCGAAATGGGAGAGGCCACAACAGTGAGAGGCCCGTGTACTGCAAAAAAAAAAAAACAGAACTTTGAAAAATTCAGCTATCCTGTTTCAGCCCTGTTATTCCAGAAAACTTTATTCAAAGCATTTATGGAAGAAAGTTTCTTCCTTAGTTAATGATTTCTAGGGTAAAAATAACATTAGAATAACTTACCTTAGTAACTTAAATTATTTCTTAATAATCTCTACTCTCAAAAAGCACTTCTTAATATCGAATCCAAAATTTTGCCAAGTGACAAGCTGATAAATTATCCGTGCAAATATTTACTAACTTATTTTTCAACTTTTTATCTATTTCATGGTTCTCTACTCAATGTTTACAAAGTTTTCTGGGGCACATTTTTTTCTGCATTCTCTGTATCAATAAGAATTTCTGAACCTCTTCAAAATAGTATCTGAATACTACTAGTATCACTATACTATTAGTCTGCTGAATACTGAGACAAATCAAATGATAATTATTAACTTTCATTTAAGGTCTGAATGAAATAAAAGGATTTATGTCCATGCCTCAAACAACAGAAAAACCAGATAAAATATTAGAAACAACGTTGTTCAGATATCAGGCAACAGATAGCACAGGATGGTCTCTTCACCTGAGTGAAGAGAAACAGATGAAGTGAACCCTCTGATTGCCTCAGCTTCCTGCCTAAAGGCAGTTTCAGGGCTGTAGTGCAAGGAGAGAAAACCTACAAAGAACATGGTGGTCACTAACATGAGGAGACAGTTCAAAGTTTACGGAGGTCACAGTGGCTATAATTTGTGGCACAATAATGGAGAGAGGTTGTTGAACAGAGGGAAATGTAACAAGATCTGAACAGGAACCCCTCAATTCTCAGGCTGAGCACTAATCAATGTATGTGATAAAAGAAATCACACAAGGTTGGGGGAAAACCTACCAGAAAAGAGGAGGCTGAAAAATTTCCAAAGCTCACACATGGCTGGGAATAATAGTTCAGACTACCACTAGCGAAAATGGAAAAATCTCCAAAAATAAGGCATCTGATAGAGTTCTCTGAAAATATCATCCCAGTAGTAAAGCTCAGTTAGGCCTAGATCAAAGACTGCTTTGCACCTACCTAACAAAGCTTAAAAGCAAACCTCAAGAATATTCAACAAAGTGCAAGTAACTTAACTTTACTGCAAAAAATGTTCAACACAATTTAAATAAATGCAATTTATTACCAAGAATCCAAATAAGATTGATACTGTCCAGCATCCAAATTTCCAGACAAGCTAGAAAAATGAAATAGGAAAATATGACCCATAACTAGGATAAGATTCAATCACTGCAAGCCAACTCAAAAATTATATGGGTGAAGTAATTTTTAAATTGTAAGTTCTAATTAAAATTTTATTGTTAAAACAGAGATCCAGAAAAGAAAAGTGTCCTATATAATAATGGGAAAAGAAGAGAAAACACAAACCTGGTAAGAGAGATGAGCAATTAAAAAAAAAAAGACACAAGTAGAAATTCTATAAAAAATAACAGCAATATTATTATATTGTAGTGTTTATAACATATGTAGAAGTAAAATAGACATCAACAATGCAGATAATGGGAGAAGGAAGACAGTAGTGGACTAAAATAAACATATCCATAATACCATTAAATGTTTTTATCAAACATAGCTTTTTAGAGCTATAATGCCAGCTACATATGGAATTTTAAATTTTGTACTAGCCACACTAAAATTAAAAAAAAAAGATGAATGATGATATTGAGCACCTTTTCAGTCTTCATCATTTTCTTGCAACTCAATATTCATATTGTTCAAGACGGGTTGCCTGAGAAACACTTTCTTATGGTGATTACTTTTATCCTATGCTTTTCTCAGCACCAAGATTCTCCTGGTGACAATAAGTTATCATGGACAGAGAGGAACACACAGATGGTAACACAGACAGAATACAACCCTCCCTTTCCCTCCACAACTCTAATTTTCATTTTTTAAATTAGTAAAGCTATTTATTTATTTATTTATTTTTATACAGGTTTAGTAAAGCTATTTAATATCATCACTTCTGATGTTCTTTAAAATTCCAAAATAATAATGCAAATCCATACATAATTAATTATCCCAAAATAATCAAAAACAACAGCTAACAAAAAATTCTGCTCTGTGAAGTGAATATTGTTCTACTTTAAAAATCACTCACAATGTCTTAATATGTGTATAAAATGAACTTTGTTAAAGATGTGTAAGCAAAATAGGGAAAACATAAATCTTTCCATCTCAGAACATTTGTACAAGTAAAACGTAGTTGCTTTTATTAAACTAGACAGATTTACCAAAAAGCAAGTTTAAAAGAACTGTCCTGCATGGAAGCAACCTAAGTGTCCATCAACAGATGAATGGATAAAGAAGATGTGGCACATATATACAATGGAATATTACTCAGCCATAAAAAGAAACGAAATTGAGTTATTTGTAGTGAGATGGATGGACCCAGAGTCTGTCATACAGAGTGAAGTAAGTCAGAAAGAGAAAAACAAATACTGTATGCTAACACATATATATGGAATCTAAAAAAAACAAATGGTCATGAAGAGCCTAGGGGCAAGACGGAATAAAGACACAGACCTACTAGAGAATGGACTTGAGGATATGGGGAGGGGGAAGGGTAAGCTGGGATAAAGTGAGAGAGTGGCATGGACATATATACACTATCAAACAAAAATAGCTAGAGGGAAGCAGCTGCATAGCACAGGGAGATCAGCTCGGTGTGTTGTGACCACCTAGAGGGGTGGGATAAGGAGGGTCGGAGGGAGGGAGACGCAAGAGGGAAGAGATATGGGGACACATGTATTTGTAGAGCTGATTCACTTTGTTATAAAGCAGAAACTAACACACCATTGTAAAGCAATTATACTCCAATAAAGATGTTAAAAAAAAAAAAAAGAACTGTCCTGAAATCTCAGAACCATGCAATTCTCATCACTTTCTTTCTTTTTTGTAAAGACATGATGGGAAGAGCAAAACCAAAATAATTCCAGACATATTCCAGTTGGGGTGTATGGGGTGGGGAGAGATGGAATTCATTCAACCACTCAATAGAATCCACCCTATCTTAAGGAACACTATGATGTTCTCTAAGGTGAGAAGTTTTATAAGCTTCAAATACCTTTAACTTCAAGTAGATGCTTATATATATTCAAGATGTGACTTCCTCGACAGTTATGAAAGTTTTTCCATAAAACATTTAGGATTCTGTCAGATGATATGCCTGCTAAATGTGACTCTTTCATAATACATAAAGGGCCTACTAATACCGTAGACCAGCCTTAACAAACTTTTCCTGTAAAGAACCTGATAGTAAATAGTTTTAAGCTTTGTGGGTCACATAGTCTCTGTCACAACCTCAGAAGTCCTTGCTTGGCACAATAGGTAGAAAAAGACCACAAAAGGGACCATGCAAGCTGAAACGATGCAAAGAAATCTTAGTAATTAATGGGTAAAATTGAGATTGTTTTGTAACCTTTAAAGTTTTTGTCAAAACATTAAATAGTCAATTGTAAGTGTATAAGAAAATGAAAAAAATAGTAAAACTAATATTTATTTAGTACACTGTGACTTCAAACATTGAAACCATTGAGAAAATGTTCTACTTCTTAAAAAACTTACCCTGGTTGTGATAGTGTACTGTAGTTTGGGAAGATGTTACCATTGGGTGAAGAGCACTCGGGATCTCTCTGCATTATTTCTTAACACTGCATTTGAATTTATAGTTATCTGAAAATTAAACAAAGATTGATAAAAAAAAAAACTTGGGAATAGTTTGAACAATGCTTGCTTTCTTCTTGTTATTGTATAACTAATTATATGGAATGGGCATCTTTTTTGTTTTGTTTTGTTTTTTTAAAGATTTAGGGACTTCCCTAGTGGTCAAGTGGTAAAGAATCCACCTTCCAGTTCAGGGGATGCAGGTTCGATCCCTGGTCAGGGAACTAAGATCCCACATGCCGTGGGGCAACTAAGCCCATGAGCCACAACTATTGAGCTTGCACACCTCAACTAGAGAGCCCATGTGCTCAGTAGTTGTGGCATGTGGGCTTAGTTCCCCTGCGGCATGTGGGATCTTAGTTCCCTGACCAGGGATCGAACCCGCATCCCCTGCATTGGAAGGCGGATTCTTTACCACTGGACCACCAGGGAAGTCCCAGAATGGGCATCTTTTCTGTGCCTTGGTGGACTGCCATGCTTCTTTCTAAGTTTGTATCAGCTTCCAACAATCCATCCTTTACTCTTTCAAAGTCATAAAATGTCTCCAAGAGTTTGCCTATTGTAAAGATTTTGCCAGCATCTGAGACATCTTCCAATTATCCATTTAAAAAAATTTTTTACTGGAGTATATTTGCTTTACATTTTTTAAACTATCACATGAATTCATCACTAGGAAACAGGGAAGCAGCACGACATACTTTTTGTCTCTGTGTGTACTGAACAGTTGATGCTGACTGGTTACTGATTATGATATACGTTTGTTATTTAAATATTGATGTGGGGACCAAAGAGCTAGCAGCAAAGTCTGTGATTTATGTAATTACAGTTAATGTACCGTGGTAACTAAAACTTGAACCATGTTCTTGAGAGATTTGTGTTATCTAACTAAATTGGTTTAGTTAAAATTTGTGCACATCAGAACCATGCAAAGCAAGAACCACCTATACTCAACGCTGCCACACAGTGTGAAAGCAGCTGAAGACAATATGTAAACATATGGGCACCGCTGTGTTCCAGCAAAACTTTATTTACAAAAATAGAGAGCTGGCATGATTTGGCCTGAGGGCCATAGTTTGAGTCTGCTGAGTTATATGGCCCAGGCAGCAAGTCTTCTTGCACTGTTGTTATATTATAGAGTGGGCCTGCTACAACCCCCTTTCTTGCATAGCCCCTTATCCAAAGCTGGCTTCTGTGTCACCAACTCAGTGAGTAAAAGCAGTATTCCCAAGTGTGAAATATGCTGTCTTCATAATCTCAGAAGCCAAACAAGGGCCATGTTTCTTCCTCAGTGTTGGGATGTACTAGCTACAATAACGTGTTCTTTTTTTTTTTAAACATCTTTATTGGAGTGTAATTGCTTAACAATGTTGTGTTAGTTTCTGCTGTATAACAAAGTGAATCACCTATACATATATATATATAGCCTCATATCCCCTCCTTCTTTCGCCTCCCTCCCACTCTCCATATCCCACCCCTCTAGGTAGTCACAAAGCACCGGGCTGATCTCCTTGTGCTATGCAGCTGCTTCCCACTAGCTGTTTTACATTTGGTAGTGTATATATGTCAATGCTACTCTCTCATTTCATCCGAGCTTACCCTTCCCCCTCCCCATGTCCTCAAGGTACCACATCTTCTTTATCCATTCATCTGTCAATGGATATTTAGGTTGCTTCCATGTATTGGCTATTGTGAATAGTGCTGCTATGAACATAGGGGTGCGTGTATCTTTTTGAATTATAGTTTTGTCTGGATATATGCCCAGGAGTGGGATTGCTGCATCATATAGTAATTCTATTTTTAGTTTTCTGAGGCACCTCCATACTGTTCTCCATAGAGGCACCCACCAATAGTGTATGAGGGTTCTCTTTTCTCCACATCCTCTCCATCATTTGTTATTTGTAAGACATTTTAATGATGTCCATTTTCACCGATGTGCGGTGGTACCTCACTGAAGTTTTGAATTGCATTTCTCTAATAATTAGCGATATTGAACATCTTTTCTTGTGCCTATTGGCCATCTGTATGTCTTCTTCGGAGAAATGTGTATTTATTTAGGTCTTCTGCCCAGTTTTTGATTGGGTTTTTTTGTTGTTGTTGTTGAGTTGTATGAGCTGTTTGTATACTTTAGAAATTAAGCCCTTGATAGTTGCATAATTTGCAAATATTTTCCCCCATTCTGTAGGTTGTCTTTTCGTTTTGTTTATGGTTTCCTTGCTGTGCAAAAGCTTATAAGTTTGATTAGGCCCCATTTAAAGACACAGACATAGAGAATGGACTTGAGGACACAGGGAGGGGGAAGGGTAAGCTGGGACGAAGTAAGAGAGAAGCAATGACATATATACACTACCAAACGTAAAATAGATAGCTAGTGGGAAGCAGCCGCATAGCACAGGGAGATCAGCTCGGTGCTTTGTGACCACCTAGAGAGGTGGGATAGGGAGGGTGGGAGGGAAACGCAAGAGGGAGGAGATATGGGGATATATGTATATCTGATTCACTTTGTTATACAGCAGAAACTAACACAACACTGTAAAGCAATTATACTCCAATAAAGATGTTAAAAAAGATAAATAAACGTGGGTGCAGAGAGAGGAGGCAGCTGAGGGGTAGAGAACTCTGGAGAGCAACAACACATAGGCAGCAACACCAAGTAGGTGCTGGGTTGGGGGGTGGCCAAGGGTTGAGGACATAGCAGGAGTCAGCCATGACCTGGGGGGCTTCAAAGCAGTCTTTGTCCGATAGTACTGAGAAACCAAGGGGCTGAGCAGATTTAATAGAAGAAAATGCTAACTCTTGTCGGGATGCTCCATTCAAGACCAGGAGGCTGAAAGCTGACAAGTTCTTGCAGGTGACCTACGGTGCATCCAAATAAACTTCCCATTCGCTCGGCAATATGCAACAAGCCTCTGTGTCTCTGCTCCCAGGAAACAGGAGTTTCAAGAAGATAACTTCTTCACCAACAGTGAAATATCAGAAAGGGAATGTAAAAAACAATACCTTTTAAACTCACACACCCAAAAATAAAATATTTAGGAATAAATCTGATCAAGGAGGTGAAAGACTTATACACTGAGGACTATAAAACATTAATAAAGGAAATTGAAGAGGATTCAAAGAAATGGAAAGATATTCCATGCTCTTGGGTTGGAAGAATTAATAGTGTTAAAATGGCCATACTACCCAAAGCAATCTACAGATTTAATGTAAGCCCTACCAAATTACCCATGACATTTTTCACAGAACTAGAACAAATAATCCTAAAATTCACGTGGAACCGTAAAAGACCCTGAACTGCCAAAGCAATCCTGAAGAAAAAAGAACAAAGCAGGAGGCATAACCCTCCTAGACTTCAGACAATACTACAAAGCTACAGGAATCAAAATAGCGTGGTATCGGCACAAACACAGACATATAGATCAATGGAACAGAACAGACAGCCCAGAAATAAACCCACATAGCTATGGTCAATTAATCTTTGACAAAGGAGGCAAGAATATACAATGGGAAAAAGACAGGCTCTTCAGCAAGTGGTGCTGGTAAAGTTGGACAGCTGCACATAAATCAATGAAGTTAGAACACACCCTCACACTACACACAAAAATAAACTCAAAATGGCTTAGAGACTTAAACATAAGACATGACACCATTAAACTCCTAGAAGAGATCATAGGCAAAATATTCTCTGACATAAATCGTACCAGTGTTTTCTTAGGTCAGTCTCTCAAAGCAATAGAAATAAAAACAAAAATAACTTGTTCTTTCTTAATCATGGTTATATTTTGGCACATTCCAGTCCACTTCACTAATATGGGTAGCTCCTAAATCTTCAGAGGTTTTAAACTCCTACCTTCTTGACTACATGATGTTTGCCAAAGTTGCTAACATGCTACTTCTCACTCATCACGTCCAACTAACACAATGCCAAGCATGTAGTAACATTCTACAGAATACCTATCGAATTCTGGCCCCTTTGGACTATAGTACAATAGACATAAGGAGAGTTAACATACCCTAGGGCAAGATGATTAATATATACTCTTGTTCATTCCATGTGAATGTCAACTGCCTCTGACTCACCTTCCTGATAGGAATGAAAAAGAATATTTTCTTCAGATAATGACTACATATCATATACCTAAAGTTATGCTAATGTGTTCTAACCACTTAAACAACAAAAAAAGCAATTGGAGTTACCCTTTAGGTAAATTTCTGATAGCCCATTCTCAAATTTCAGGATCAGTCTGGCTTTTATAGGGGTTACACTAGTAAATTAAATGAGAACATGAAAGAGACTATAACTCCTGCATTCTTTAAGATTCTAAGGGTGACACTGATCTCTGCCATTTCCCACCAGGACGTGACTCTAGGTTTTGATTTACTACTCTGACCAAGTTGTGAAAGGACAGTTCCAGGAACTTCCTTTGACCTTTCCATTATAACTCTTACCTCATAGAAATCAATAGGAGTGTATAGCAATTTTAATACATGGCTTCAAAATTCTGGGCTTCCCTGGTGGTGCAGTGGTTCAGAGTCCGCCTGCCGATGCAGGGGACACGGGTTCGTGCTCCGGTCCGGGAGGATCCCACATGCCGTGGAGCGGCTGGGCCAGTGAGCCATGGCCGCTGAGCCTGCGCGTCCGGAGCCTGTGCTCCGCAACGGGAGAGGCCACAGCAGTGAGAGGCCCGCGTACCGCCAAAAAAAAAAAAAAAATTCTTTCACCCTCTTCCCATTCTCTCACTTTTAAATCTAAGTAGTTTGTGACTAATTTGACCCAGAGAAGACAGTGGAAGTGATATTATATGTCTTTAAGGGCTAGATATTATATGTCTTTAAGGGCTAGCTCAGAAAAAGACAGGCATTGTCTAACCTGCTCCCCATGGGATGCTTGCTCTGGTAGAAACCATCTACCATGTAAGAAGTCCAAATACCCTGAGAATACCAGGCTAGAGAGTCAGAATGCACTACTCTAGATGATAGCCTCAGCTGAGCTCTTAGCCAAGAGCTAGCATCACCTGCTATCCAGGCAAGTGAGCCAGCTTGGATATCTAATCCAGCTGACCCTTTAGATGACTGCAGCCTCAACCAACATCTAACTGCACCAGCATGAGAAGTCCTAAGAAAGAGCTGCCCAGCTGAGCTCTTCCTGAATTCCTGACCCATGAAACATGTGAAAAATAAAATGTTCACTTTAATCACTAAATTTTGGGGTAATTTGTTACATGCAACAATAACATGCCAACTAACAAGGACGTACATTTTAATTATATTTTGGGGGACTTGGGAAATTACTAACAGGTGCATCTGTGGAACAAGTGGAACCAGAGTAAAATAAACCATGTTTATTTATTATCTATTATCTCACCACCATATACTCCCAGGGCATGGTTACCGAGTAACCACAGAGCAAAAATGGGGGAATCATTACATACTTATGATGTTACCGGGTGTTAGAGACCCAGTCTCGCATTCAGTTTGTGGGTTTGGGGTCTGTAAACCAATTCAAGTTGAACTACCATGGATACTGTTTATTTTGTTTCCTTTCATAAATGAAGCAACATCATTGTTGACTGCCCATATAACTTATTCCCAGGAGCATTGTGTTCTATTTTTAAAAAATATTTATTTATATGTTTCTATTTTATTTGGCTGTGCTGGGTCTTAGCTGTGGCATGTGGGACCTTTAGTTGCGGCATGTGAACTCTTAGTTGCAGCATGTGGGATCTAGTTCCCTGACCAGGGATCGAACCTGGGCCCCCTGCACTGGGGGCATGGAGTATTAGCCACTGGACCACCAGGGAAGTCCCAGCATTGTGTTCTACTAAAAATCACTGTAGAGATGGTTGGTCTGGTCCCTGACTTCTACTCTGACTTTGACACATATTTCAATAATTTCACTCATCTTTCTCCTTACAATTAAACCCTGCCACCTGGTCTCTATTCATCTGGCATTCCATCACCTTCCTTTCAATCAGATAACATCATATTTTAAAGTCATTCCTAGCCTACAGAGTATAGCCATCACAGATATTTACACTGCTGGTGCACTCCTCACTCCCATATTTCTTAGCACTTTGCTAAGCGAATTGTACTCAGGGTTCCCATAAGGTTGTGCAGATTTATGTACTATACGCACTCTAACTGCCTGTGTTGGTGAGCATTTTACCTTTTCCTGCTGTTTGCCGGGGAATCGCTTCATTTGTCTTTATTTAGTGAGGGCAAACACTTTTTCCAAACTTTCACAGGCCAGCCTGTAGTATATCAGCATCATCTCTCAATGTCCCTGAAAAAGTGTTTAATTCTATGCTACAGGGGTGTGTTCCCATATGAAGAAACTCTCTTTTAAATCAGTTTTTTAGGCTGCCCTTCTGGATTCAGCGCCCTCAGATCCAACTTCACATGTACTTTCCAGGTTCCTGACTGTAATCTTGGCTAGGTCCTGCAGTTTCTTGGCACTTAGTCATTTATTCTCCTTTAGCAGAAACTTCCCCAGCCAATTTATCCTATAATCTGACCCTAGTTAAAAGTCTTCTGGCAAGCAGCAGAAGTGGGAGTATAGCCTGAGGAAGGCATGTGTTGTCTTGCAAGCAAAGGTGTCTGCATCATCATTATGCATAGATAAAATGCTAGTCGTTGACAAAGAGGAGCGGAGCATTTCTGAATGCCCAAAGAGTTTTAGGTGATCTCCGGTGTCAAGGTTCTAGAAACCATTGACCCAGACATTAACATCCTTAATCTCAGGGTTCTACTCTTTCCCCATCAGAGCCCAGATCATAGCATGGCTGACTTGTTGGGATTCCTCTAGCTTTCTAATTCAATCCTGAGCCTGTTCTTCACCTTTTTTCTGCTCTCTAGTATTAGAAAGTGAGTCTTTTTATATATTTCCAAGGAGGCGCTGTGACTTTCATACATAGCCTTAAGACAATGATCAAGCACATCTACCATTGTCTTTTTCCAATACATTGATTCAACCCAGCAAGAGTCATCTAATCCCATACATTAAAATATCTACTTCCTGTTTACTTTTTAAATGCCTGAGACATTGTATTGTCCAGTGGAAAGTAAACACATACTTTCCACTTGTTTACCACTGGTAAAAAGTTCAATAATTGCACTGCTATAGCATACCAGGGCTTATTAGTACTCTCCCGACTACCAGTAATAGGAGTCACGGTGCTGGCCAACCAGCAGGTACTCCAGTCCTAATATCCCACTTTACAGTTCACTCTTTAGGATCACTCTTGGCACCCACTGACTTAGGTCAGCACCCTCAGAAACAATATCGAAGACAGGACTTTGCATTCAGGAGCTGTACTAGGGAGGATATATTGGGACAACACCTGTAAGGAAGTGAAGGGGGCAGGACTGAAGAGAGAGAGAATTGGAATGTGATGCAGATGCAAAGAGGTCTCAACCAGCCCTGCGCCCATCTATGGAATGGGTTGGCCCTTCAGAATTGTCCCAAATTCAGTAATAGTTCCAGGCCCTCCAGACCGCATGCACCAATCACTGAATGCAAATTGACTGCAGCAATGTGCATGACCTTGGGAGAGTCAGCTTCCCCAGGCTGAGGGTAATTTCCAAAGTGATCGAATAATGAACCATCTGCAGCCAATATTCATGACTACTGGATGAATGAACGTCTCCGGACCGAGAGGCATATGCAAAGAAGGCAATGCACATATTCACTGGGAATCTGTTTTCAGCAAGGAACTATAGTTGCAAATGACTCTGTGTCAAAGAGCCCTTATGATGATTGTGGCAGGACAAAAGTATGTAACAATAGAATACAGAGAGCATGTGTAACTAAATTAGAGAGAGGCAGTGCCTGCAGCCGTTCCCAGTAAAAGTAAAGCAATCAACTAAGATTTTGAAGTTTGCTGTACAATGCAAAACTTTGTACTTAAAGGATGTTATTTTGAATAAATGCAAAGGTAAGAATCAAAAGTTGTCTTCAAGTAGTAATAAGGCTCCTACATGCCAGAATAGAACAGTGTGGAAATCAGAAGAGAAATAATACAATGGGCATTTCCAGAGAGAAAAGGTAACCTAACCAAAGCTTTACAGAAATGCAACCCTTATACTTCCTCCCTGATTAGAGCTCTCATCACGTACTTTGTGGAACAGAAATCAGAACCTCACTAAAGGGTGTATCCAAAGGGACATAGTTACTATTCTCTTCCACTCCTAGAGTCTGGACAGATGTAATTATCAATTTATAGTCCATATTGAACAATCCTCAAGTTAATGAATGCCTTTGGAATGCTTAAATTTCTCAACCTTGGCCAGACCAACTCTGCCCGATTGTGGCAGTCAGTTTTCTATGACCCTGAATAGACAAAATCAGGTAGCCTCCACATACAGCTCTAGTTTTCTAAGTGAGTCTTAGCCTTGACTCTGTCTAGATTGGCTACCTGTAAAAACCATTGCTGCAATGACAAGGATTTTGATATATTTAACTCTTAAAAAGATGAAAAAAGCAAGTTGGAATGAAATTGTTTAAAATAAACTACATTGAGAGAATCAGAAATACTTTAGTAATATATAAGTTTATAAAATAATTTTATTGCCAAGAATTTGGAGAGAGGGAACATCAGAATCTTTCGTTCTCTAGGTTATAAGCAACGCAAGGGCAGGGTTTTACCGTATCATGTTCACTTTTATAGTCACGTTAATTAGCGAGTTTGACACTCACTGATATTTGTTCAGTGAAGTTAACACATGCCTCAGAAATATTTCAATATAATTGTCTTATGGGTCTCCAAAGCCTTGTGTCTCTGATATTCTTGATTCTAAAACTTGTTCTGCTTTGACATTTGGCTTTAGGCTTGTCATATCCCTCTCTTCCCTGTTTGTGACCTGACATACAGCTCTGGCCATTTAACGTCATTTCCTACCTCTTATTGCCTGAGACAGGTCCTCCTTCAGTGTTCTTCTGTCCTAAGTTCAGCCAAGGCTTTTTACCATACAACATTGACCTTCAAATCTGTGTGGTGGAGCCCTTTTTCTTCTCTACTGATTGAAGGCAGAAGGAAAAAAATTTCTACCCTGTCAGCTCTTTGCTAACCTAATGGATTTCCATTGCTTATAACTTTGGCTGTCTAAATTTAAAGTCATGCTTTCAACTCTGAAATTCAAAAAGTGTAAGTGAATGTCCAGGGTCATTTAACTAGTATAGAGAGTTTATGAAGAAATATCAACTTTTGATAATATCAACGTGTAACAACTTCATTTATGCAAACACTATGTAGTGAGTCTCTTAATATTTTGAAATTGTCATTAAATTTATAGTCATTTCTCAGTAATTAGAAGAGTTTTGTTTTGTTTTGTTTTGCTCTATGTGGGCCTCTCACTGTTGTCGCCTCTCCCGTTGCGGAGCAACAGGCTCCGACGCGGAGGCTCAGAGGCCATGGCTCACGGGCCTAGCCGCTCCGCGGCATGTGGGATCCTCCCGGACTGGGGCGCGAACCCGTGTTCCCTGCATCGGCAGGCGGACTCTCAACCAGTGCGCCACCAGGGAAGCCCAGAAGAGTTTTATTTCCATATTTAATATGCTGTTCCATTATTTTGAAAATTTTTCACATTCAACTAGTTTCAAACTTTCTTTCTGCCTCCCACTATGCCAGGTAAAATCTCTTGTGGCTTTAGTGCTTTGAAGGAGGAGCAGGGAGAGGGACGATACGACATTATCACTATTTACACACTCCCTTCCTCCCTTTTCTAGTGCTAGTTATTCGAGGTGGAAGGAGGAATAGAGAGGGAAAATGAGAGTGTTCCTTGACTTAACTGGGAGTGGTGGCAATCTGGTTGAGTTGATTATTGTTGTTTCCCTGGATAACTGAAACTGGCTACACTTATTTGCTATGTCACAGTTACCTAAATGTTGGCTCTCTTGGGAACCACACCTATCGGCTATTAAGAATCCCTTCCAAGGTGGTGTTCAATGGCCCAATTCCCTAATGTCAGAGACAAGGCTCTGTTTAGACCTGTTCCAAGACAACTCTTCCCCCACCAGCATCAGTCTATCCCAAAGTCTCTTCCTAATGAACTCCCTTCTTTCTCTTCAGCAGACATTGCCAAATGGCCAGGGACAAGCAGCACCACTCAGCTCCCACCTTCTTAGCTCTGCCATTTCTTTCTAATTCTCTGTCTGCCTGTGTAGTAAAGGAGCACAAAGGCAAGTGAGGGGTCTAAGCAGACAGCCATTGGAGAACAAAATTCTCTCTCCCTTTCTTTTGGAGACTTTTTTTTAAACATCTTTATTGGAGTATAATTGCTTTACAATGTTGTGTTAGTTTCTGCTGTGTAACAAAGTGAATCAGCTATACATATACACATATCCCCATATCTCCTCCCTCTTGCATCTCCCCCCCAAGCTCCCTATCCCACCCTCTAGGTGGTCACAAAGCACCAAGCTGATCTCCCTGTGCTATGCAGCTGCTTCCCACTAGCTATCTATTTTACATTTGGTAGTGTATATATGTCAATGCTACTCTCTCACTTCATCCCAGCTTATCCTTCCCCCTCCCCGTGTCCTCAAGTCCATTCTCTATGTCTACGTCTTTATTCCTGTCCTGTTCCTAGGTTCATCAGAACCACTTATTTTTTAGATTCCATATATATGTGTTAGCATACGGTATTGGTTTTCTCTTTCTGACTTACTTCACTCTATATGACAGACTCTAGGTCCATCCACCTCATTCTTAAAAAGCCATTCCCTTGGCTTTGGAAAGGGAAATAATCTTCTCCAATAACATTCACAATATTCCCACGATCCCTCATGAGAGCTCACACTTGGGTCCTCTACTTGGGTCACACTTTGGGGAAGACAGGAAGAATCCTACCCAGCCTCACTTGACAATGAGAAGTAAAATCAGCATCATAAGTTTCTAATCCTTTGTCCCTTAAGGGAAGCATGGTGAAGATGACCCACTAGGCATGGGCCAGGAGGGATGGACATGTGCTAGAGCTGACAGCTCTTTTTAAATAGATCAAAGTCGAGAGGATTGGCTGAGATCTAGAGAAGTCTGGCCAGATGGCAGTCAAAGCAAGAAAAGATAGTGGGAGATAGCTAATATTAAAGTTAGGATCAGAGTAAGCTGATTCCTACGAAATGTCAGAAGGAAGTTCATCACCTAGGAAAACAATATATATAGCAATTTTAAAATAAATAAAACCCCATAAATTTATGTTTTGAGTACATCTGGATGTTCATATATAAAATGTATTTCTTACGCCACTACAAATTAGGTCAGATAAAAGCGGGGCACAAGTGGCAAGTATACAATAAGAGCATAAATTAAGTGGAAACTTTCTGGCATGTCACTAACTAACTGGAATCTTCACATCCAAGCCTTTCTAGATCTTTCACAGATGGAGATGAAGGGTTCTGGGGATTCCTGTGTGAGGTTTGAACAGCAGGACTGGGTTTATACCACTTTCAGTTCTGTTTAGGTGCCACCTCAGCTGCAAACGTTTCCTACCATATGCAGTGGCATGGCTGCTGCACTGCTCTGGCCCAATGTCTAGGCACATTTTCTGCCACTGTGGATGTGAATATTTAGCATTTCCCTTACAACCGTCACTGCCAATGTAACTTTCTGTGTTTGGTCTTAAAAACATTAGTGCTTTGTGCCCTTTCTCATATTCAGAAGCCTTAGCTATACAACACTTCAACTGCTATAGAGCTAAGGCCTCCCTCCTTCCAAACTTCTTTGTCCTGATCCAAAGGTGCTGGTGTGGGAGAAAGAACAGTATTTGTGGAGCAGTGACAGTGAGATTGTCTTCATGCCCATCATACTTTAGAACTTTTCCTTTCTAGTACACTGTCTGGAGAACTGGGAGTAACTTGATTATAAGGCAGATTAGGTGCATTAATCCTGGTGACTTAGTAATAGGGGATCTACTTAGTTGCCATGGATCATCCTAAAACTGATCCCAAGTGATCTTGTCCTGCAAACCATACAGATAAATTAGATTCTGCAACCTGCGAGACTTTAGGTCTTCACTCTGAGATTTGTGTCTCACATATTTTCAGTTTCCTTAAACTACATACACACATGTGCACTTATACACACAATATAATAAATTTCAGAGGCCAAGTGCATACTCAGTAAGGAAGAAGTCTAAAAATAAAAGTGCTATAAGGCACTGAAAAAGAACAACTAGGCCAGCATATTTCAAACATACTTTTCCCTATAAAGCCTGCTGTCAAAATAATTTCCTACTGATGCTACAAATAAAAATCTTTTTTCCTATTGTTCTTCACTTTTTTGAAAGAGCTAAAAGCCAATTGGCTCTGTTCATTTATAAAGACAATTCTGTCCAATTAACACAAAACTGTTCTAATTAATTAATGTCAATGGGAAATTATTCTATCAAATGAATTAACATCACAGAAAATGGCTTCTAATCATTCCGTGTCATAGAAAGTATTCTTTCAAAGGTATCTTTTAAGATATGTTTCTCTACATGTGCGTATACTGTTGATGTATTGTGGAATATAGTTTCTGCATTTAGTTTATTTATGACATTTACTGGGTGTGACTAGTAAACAATCTGAGACCATCATGTCTGATCAGGATGGAAGAACATGCAGATCAGTTTTGTGAATAAAAATGTCTATTGAAAAACAAATTGGGCAATGATGAGGGAAAGTAATCCTATTTATGTTTAAAGACAATTTTTACTTTTCTTTCCCTTCCATTTCCTGTTCTCTTCATGAAAAATTTAGTCCACAAGCATGAGGTGTGGCTGAGGACAGTAAGTGTCCATGCCAGGGGCAGTGGCACCATGCTCAGAATGGAATGTTGGAATCAGTGTGGGTAGAAGGGTATTCCCAGGTAATGTGGCCCAGTGAAGGGGATGAAAACCAAGCCTGCTGAGGAATGCCCACTGAAGGGGCAGTTTGATGCGGGGTGTCAGAACCAAAGCATGGTAAGGAGGGTATGCACATGGGATTACAGCTAGTTGTAGGATTTATTATATAAGAAGGGTGGGAAGGTCGTTTACGTGGTGCATAGAGAGTGGCCTGTGTGGGACGGTGGACTCCAGGAGGGATGGGGAGGGTATCCACTGGGAGAGTGGGAGTCTTCAGGCCTCAAGCACAGTGAGCAAGGCATGTACAAGGCAGGGGGCTGCAAGGCGGTGTGACATGGGGTACTGGAGCCCATGGCAGGTAAGGAGGTGGCTAACCCAACGCAGTGTCAGTGTTTGAGTGGCCTAAGGGCGGCATTCCAGTGTGTGTAGAGGAGGAACTTGGCATAGAGTATCAGATCGTGAACAGTGTGAGGAAGATGTGTCTGGAAGGGTTATCTCTTCACTGGCTGTACGAGCCCAAGTGGCTTGAAGAGAGCATCTACATGAGATGACGGTCTAACAAGGGTGTTATGACTCTAGCCAGGTGAGAGTATCACCATCTGGGAGACCATTTCACCAGGAGGTAATGACCCCTAAGTGGGCTGAGGAGGCTGGAGTGAGGAGAATTTCCACATTGTGGGCAATCCCACTCAGGGAGTTGGAACAAAGGTGGGGAGAGAAGGGTATTCACATGTTGGAGGGAGCAGTGCAGCAAGGTATCAGAGCCCAAGTGCGACAAGAAAGTCATCTGTGCATGAAGAGGATGGTAGCAGTATTGTAAGTGCAGTTACACTGAGGGAGATTGATCACATAAATAAATGTTAGGTAGGGATAATGGGAACTGGGCCTCTTACCATCAGAAAAGAAAATTACAGATACAGAAAGGGAGGAAATTAGTGTTAATGCTATGGCATTATATTGAAACTAAAGATGTCTGTGTGAACTCCTGGTTTTCAATATAGAAAGAAACATAAAAATAAATAGAGGTGTAAATATGTGGTTATACATGTGTTTTCTAAATTTTCTATTGAGAAAGCCTGGAAGCAGGGACATCCCAATAGTAATAAATACACCTTAAACCCAGACTTGGTTTCTTAATTCTAGTCTCCCCTAGAAGAGCTAGGACTCCTTGGAGAAAGGTCTGATCTAGAGGTAGAGCAGGAAGGGACATGAGCCTAGAACATCATCTTGTACCAGAAAACAATAAAAGGCTCAAATGATGAAGGGGCATGCCAAAAGGACACTTGGAGGGTTTCCAATGGCCAAATCTGGGACAACTGAGCCTCACAATAAATAATGATGTTAATGGATGACAGCCCACTAAATAAAACAGAAAGCCATGGTTCATAGTGATATACAAAAATAAATGAATAAATTGAATATTCGGATGGTGGAGAAGCATGGTAGACATCACTTTCATCAACTGATCAAAGTTAACATAGGACAAATTGAAATCTTGGGCAAACTAACAAGATGCAATAAGAAGAACACAATATTACTTCTGTGATATTCCTGAAATGTACAACCTGAATCTAACTGTGAGTAAACATCAGAGAAACTCAAATTGAGGGACATTCTATGAACTATCTGGCCTGTGTCTATGAAGATGCAGTGTTACAAAAGCCAAGGGAAGACTGAAAATGGTTTCATAATGAAGGGGACTAAAAGATTCAATGCACTACAGGATTCCAAACTGAATTTTTTTGCCACTAAGAACATTTCTCAAACAGTTGGTAAAACGTAGATGACAGTTTGAATTCAACTTTGTTGAGTAAATTGTTGTAATATGTCAATGTTAATTTCTCAATTTCAATGGTTGTATTGTGCTCTGTAGAAAAAATATTCTTGTTTTAAAAAAATACACACTAAAGTACTGAGGGGAGTGCTATGGGGCATCATGTAAAAAACTCTTTCAAATGAAAACAATTTACCTGTGCTATACTTGCAATTTTTCTATAACTTGGAGATTGTTTCAAATAATAAATTAAAGAATAAAAGTTAAAAAAAATAAATACAAGGCTTTACCAACATATACTGATTTAACTGAGAAAAAGAAATAGTAATTGGATGTTCTTTCCACTCTGCATATGATAGTGTGATGGAAAGAAGGCTATACAATAGAAAAATTACTGAATTGTGGGCCAGATAGCTTCAAGAACTTCCTCCAATTTTTATTCACTATGTGAAACTGGACAAGTCTACTTCAGGTCTCAGTTTTCTTCATGTAGCATGTGACATCAATGCTTACATTCTTTACATCAGTTCTTGTATTTGAGCTAAGAGGCTCAAAGGGGTTGTCTGTGAAAACATTTTGTAGACTATAAGGTGGCATAGAAAAGTCAGCATTAGGTACTAACATGGTCAAGCTGGGCTTAACCTGTGCTATTTGAGTCTACTGCAAAATTCCTGGTATGTTTGTTCAAAATCAATCAATTCAATTCTGAATCGATCAGTTCTTCTATTGGTCTGACCAATATCACACTCTACAGCTGTGCCATATGGCTCAAAGCGGGTGTGTAAGAATCTACGGTACTCCTACCTCTGGTCAGCACACTGCACTGAGGTTTCCTAACTCTGACTGTCAGACATTTTTGCACACACTCAGCAAAGCCGAGATGTATTTCTGCAAGTATTTGCTTCAAGATCGGTGAGCTAGCTAATGTCAGAACATTTTTTTCTGGCAAATCCAGCGTAACTTTGAAATTAAGAACACTTATATTTGATGTTAATAAAAGTCAAGCAACATGGACTTCCCTGGTGGCACAGTGGTTGAGAGTCCGCCTGCCGATGCGGGGGATGCGGGGGACGCGGGTTCGTGCCCCGGTCCGGGAAGATCCCACATGCCGCGGAGCGGCTGGGCCCGTAAGCCATGGCCACTGAGCCTGTGCGTCCGGAGCCTGTGCTCCGCAGCGGGAGAGGCCACAGCAGTGAGAGGCCCGTGTACCACATAAAAAAAAAAAAAAAAAAGTCAAGCAACAAAATGTTTTCTCTTTATTTTGCAGTAAGCTTCTTTAGTAAATACAGAGTTTTTGTGTGTGTGGTTTTCGTTGTAGTTGTTGTTTTTGCAGAGTATTATATTTAACCATTTAAAAGATTAGAATATTAAGACCCAGAGAGAGAATTGGTTACCTTAAGGAAATATCCTCTGATGCTTGCATAGACTATACAATTACGATCTTTCTGTGAACATTGACTCTGATGTGGAATTTCTATCTTGATGCTACAAGGAGGGTCTATCAAAGGATCTGGTAATTCCTTCCCCCAAAATAACAAATACACACTTAAAATGGGCTTTCATGGGAGAAACTATTTGCAAATGAAGCAACTGACAAAGGATTAATCTCCAAAATTTACAAGCAACTCATGCAGCTCAATATCAAACAAAACCAAACAACCCAATCCAAAAATGGTCAGAAGACCTAAATAGACATTTCTCCAAAGAAGATATACAGATTGCCAACAAACACATGAAAGGATGCTCAACATCACTAATCATTAGAGAAATGCAAATCAAAACTACAATGAGGTATCACCTCACACCAGTCAGAATGGCCATCATCAAAAAATCTACAAACAATAAATGCTGCAGAGGGTGTGGAGAAAAGGGAACCCTCTTGCACTGTTGGTGGGAATGTTAACTGATAGAGCCCTACTATGGAGAACAGTATGGAGGTTCCTTAAAAAACTACAAATAGAACTACCATACGACCCAGCAATCTCACTACTGGGCATATACCCTGAGAAAACCATAATACAAAAAGTCATGTACCACAATGTTCATTGCAGCTCTATTTACAATAGCCAGGACATGGAAGCAACCTAAGTGTCCATCGACAGATGAATGGATAAAGATGTGGCACATATATACAATGGAATATTACTCAGCCATAAAAAGAAACAAAATTGAGTTATTTGTAGTGAGGTGGAAGGACCTATAGTCTGTCATACAGAGTGAAGTAAGTCAGAAAAGAAAAACAAATACCGTATGCTAACACATATATATGGAATTTGAAAAAAAAATAAGAATGGTTCTGAAGAACATAGGAGCAGGACAGGAATAAAGATGCAGATGTAGAGAATGGACTTGAGGACATGGGGAGGGGGAAGGGTAAGCTGGGACGAAGTGAGAGAGTGGCATGGACATATATACACTACCAAATGTAAAATAGATAGCTAGTGGGAAGCAGTGACATAGCACAAGGAGATCAGCTTGGTGCTTTGTGACCACCTAGAGGGGTGGGATAGGAAGGCTGGGTGGGAGATGCCAGAGGGAGGAGATATGGGGATATATATATATATATGTATAGCTGATTCACTTCGTTATAAAGCAGAAACTAACACATCATTGTAAAGCAATTATACTCAAATAGAGATGTTAAAAAAAAAGGGCTTTCAACTGATGTCTATTGGCACAATTTTTGTTGTTGTTAAACCATAGCTCTTAACCAGAACAAGTACAAGCATCATTCTGAAACATATTGGGAATTGAGGGAAAAAGAAAACATCAATAATATTGTTTCTTTTTTTATTTAAAATTTTGAAATTTGGCTTATCATAGATTTCTGCATTAATTTTTATTTTTAAAAAAATACTGCATTAAGGCTTCCGGGAAGATGGCGGAAGAGTAAGACGCGGAGATCACCTTCCTCCCCACAGAAACACCAGAAATACATCTACACGTGGAACAACTCCTACAGAACACCTACTGAACGCTGGCAGAAGACCTCAGACCTCCCAAAAGGCAAGAAACCCCCCACGTACCTGGGTAGGGCAAAAGAAAAAAGAAAAAACAGAGACAAAAGAATAGGGACGGGACCTGCACCAGTGGGAGGGAGCTGTGAAGAAGGATAGGTTTCCACACACTAGGAAGCCCCTTCGCGGCGGAGACTGCGGGTGGCAGAGGCGGGAAGCTTCGGAGCCACGGAGGAGAGCGCAGCCACAGGGGTGCGGAGGGCAAAGCGGAGAGATTCCCGCACAGAGGATCGGTGCCAACCAGCACCCACCGGCCCCAAGAGGCTTCTCTGCTCACCCGCCGAGGCGGGCGGGGCTGGGAGCTGAGGCTCAGGCTTCGGTCAGAGCACCGGGAGAGGACTGGGGTTGGTGGCGTGAACACAGCCTGCAGGGGGTTGGTGCGCCACGGCTGGCCAGGCGGGAGTCCGGGAAAAAGTCTGGAGCTGCCGAAGAGGCAAGAGACTTTTTCTTACCTCTTCGTTTCCTGGTGCGCGAGGAGAGGGGATTAAGAGCGCTGCTTAAAGGAGCTCCAGAGACGAGCGCGAGCCGCAGCTAAAAGCGCGGACCCCAGAGATGGGCACGAGATGCTAACGCTGCTGCTGCTGCCACCAAGAAGCCTGTGTGCGAGCACAGCTCACTCTCCACACCCCGCTTCTGGGGAGCCTGTGCAGCCCGCCACTGCCAGGGTCCCGGGATCCAGGGACAACTCCCCCAGGAGAACGCACAGCGCGCCTCAGGCTGGTGCAATGTCACGCCGGCCTCTGCCGCCGCAGCCCCTCCCCCCGCACTCCGTGCTCCTCCCTCCCCCCCCCGGCCTGAGTGAGCAAGAGTCCCCGACTCAGCGGCTCCTTTAACCCCGTCCTGTCTGAGCAAAGAACAGACGCCCTCCGCGACCTACACGCAGAGGCAGGGCCAAATCCAAAGCTCAGCCCCAGGAGCTGTGAGAACAAAGAAGAGAAAGGGAAATCTCTCCTAGCAGCCTCAGAAGCAGCGGATTAAAGCTCCACAATCAACTTGATGGACCCTGCATCTGTGGAATACATGAATAGACAATGAATCATCCCAAATTGAGGAGGTGGACTTTGAGAGCAAGATTTACGATTTTTTCCCCTTTTCCTCTTTTTGTTAGTGTGTATGTGTATGCTTCTGTGTGAGATTTTGTCTGTATAGCTTTGCTTCCACCATTTGTCCTAGGGTTCTATCCGTCCATTTTTTTTTCTTTTAATAATTATTTTTTTATATTAATAACTTTATTATATTTTATCTTACTTCATTTTATTTTACTTTATCTTTCTTTCTTTTTTCCTTCCTTCCCTCCTTCCTCCCTCCCTCCCTTCTTTCTTTCTTTCTTTCTTTCTTTCTTTCTTTCTTTCTTTCTTTCTTTCTTTCTTTCTTTCCTTTCTTTCTTTCTTTCTTTCTTTCTTTCTTTCTTTCTTTCTTTCTTTCTTTCTTTCTTTCTTCTTCTACTAATTCTTTCTTTCTACTTTTTCTCCCTTTTATTCTGAGCTGTGTGGATGAAAGGGTCTTGGTGCTGCAGCCAGGAGTCAGTGCTGTGCCTCTGAGGTGGGAGAGCCAACTTCAGGACACTGTTCCACAAGAGACCTCCCAGCTCCACATAACATCAAACAGCGAAAATCTCCCAGAGATCTCCATCTCAACACCAGCACCCAGCTTCACTCAACGATCAGCAAGCTACAGTGCTAGACATCCTATGCCAAACAACTAGGAAGACAGGAACAAAACCCCACCCATTAGCAGAGAGGTTGCCTAAAATCATAATAAGTCCACAGACACTCCAAAACACACCACCAGACGTGGACCTGCCCACCAGAAAGACAAGATCCAGCCTCACCCACCAGAACACAGGCACTAGTCCCCTCCACCAGGAAGCCTACACAACCCACTGAACCAACCTTAGCCACTGGGGACAGACACCAAAAACAACGGGAACTACGAACATGGAGCCTGCAAAAAGGAGACCCCAAACACAGTAAGATAAGCAAAATGAGAAGACAGAAAAAACAACGCAAATGAAGGAGCAAGATAAAAACCCACCAGACCTAACAAATGAAGAGGAAATAGGCAGTCTACCTGAAAAATATTTCGGAATAATGATAGTAAAGATGATCCAAAATCTTGGAAATAGAATAGACAAAATGCAAGAAACATTTAACAAGGAACTTGAAGAACTAAAGAGCAAACAAACAACGATGAACAACACAATAAATGAAATTAAAAATACTCTAGATTGGATCAATAGCAGAATAACTGAGACAGAAGAACGGATAAGTGACCTGGAAGATAAAATAGTGGAAATAACTACTGCAGAGCAGAATAAAGAAAAAAGAATGAAAAGAACTGAGGACAGTCTCAGAGACCTCTGGGACAACATTAAATGCACCAACATTCGAATTATAGGGGTTCCAGAAGAAGAAGAGAAAAAGAAAGGGACTGAGAAAATATTTGAAGAGATTGTAGTTCAAAACTTCCCTAATAGGGGAAAGGAAATAGTTAATCAAGTCCAGGAAGCACAGAGAGTCCCATACAGGATAAATGCAAGGAGAAATACGCCAAGACACATATTAATCAAACTGTCAAAAATTAAATACAAAGAAAACATATTAAAAGCAGCAAGGGAAAAACAACAAATAACACACAAGGGAATCCCCATAAGGTTAACAGCTGATCTTTCAGCAGAAACTCTGCAAGCCAGAAGGGACTGGCAGGACATATTTAAAGTGATGAAGGAGAAAAACCTGCAACCAAGATTACTCAATCCAGCAAGGATCTCATTCAGATTTGATGGAGAAATTAAAACCTTTACAGACAAGCAAAAGTTGAGAGAGTTCAGCACCACCAAACCAGCTCTACAACAACTGCTAAAGGAACTTCTCTAGGCAAGAAACACAAGAGAAGGAAAAGACCTACAATAACAAACTCAAAACAATTAAGAAAATGGGAATAGGAACATGCATATCGATAATTACCTTAAATGTAAATGGACTAAATGCTCCCACCAAAAGACACAGATTGGCTGAATGGATACAAAAACAAGACCCATATATTTGCTGTCTACAAGAGACCCACTTCAGACCTACAAACACATACAGACTGAAAGTAAGGGGATGGAAAAAGATATTTCATGCAAATGGAAACCAAAAGAAAGCTGGAGTAGCAATTCTCATATCAGACAAAATAGACTTTAAAATAAGACTATTAGAAGAGACAAAGAAGGACACTACATAATGATCAATGATCCAAGAAAAAGATATAACAATTGTAAATATTTATGCACCCAACATAGGAGCACCTCAATACGTAAGGCAAATACTAACAGCTATAAAAGGGGAAATCGACAGCAACACATTCATAGTAGGGGACTTTAACACCCCACTTTCACGAATGGACAGATCATCCAAAATGAAAATAAATAAGGAAACACAAGCTTTAAATGATACATTAAACAAGATGGACTTAATTGATATTTATAGGACATTCCCTCCAAAAACAACAGAATAAACATTTTTCTCAAGTGCTCATGGAACATTCTCCAAGATAGATCATATCTTGGGTCACAAATCAAGCCTTGGTAAATTTCAGAAAATTGAAATTTTATCAAGTATGTTTTTCGACCACAACGCTATGAGACTGGATATCAATTACAGGAAAAGATGTGTAAAAACTACAAACACATGGAGGCTAAACAATACACTACTTAATAACGAAGTGATCACTGAAGAAATCAAAGAGGAAATAAAAAAATACTTAGAAACAAATGACAATGGAGACACGACAACCCAAAACCTATGGGATGCAGCAAAAGCAGTTCTAAGAGGGAAGTTTATAGCAATACAATCCTACATTAAGAAACAGGAAACATCTCGAATAAACAACCTAACCTTGCACCTAAAGCAATTAGAGGAAGAAGAACAAAAAAACCCCAAAGTTAGCAGAAGGAAAGGTATCATAAAAATCAGATCAGAAATAAATGAAAAAGAAATGAAGGAAATGATAGCAAAGATCAATAAAACTAAAAGCTGGTTCTCTGAGAAGATAAACAAAATTGATAAACCATTAGCCAGACTCATCAAGGAAAAAAGGGAGAAGATTCAAATCAATAGAATTAGAAATGAAAAAGGAGAAGTAACAACTGACACTGCAGAAATACAAAAGATCATGAGAGATTACTACAAGCAACTCTATGCCAATAAAATGGACAACCTGGAAGAAATGGACAAATTCTTAGAAATGCACAACCTGCCAAGACTGAATCAGGAAGAAATAGAAAATATGAACAGACCAATCACAAGCAGTGAAATTGAAACTGTGATTAAAAATCTTCCAACGAACAAAAGCCCAGGACCAGATGGCTTCACAGGCGAATTCTATCAAACATTTAGAGAAGAGCTAACACCTATCCTTCTCAAACTCTTCCAAAATATAGCAGAGGGAGGAACACTCCCAAACTCATTCTACGAGGCCAGCATCACCCTGATACCAAAACCAGACAAAGATGTCACAAAGAAAGAAAACTACAGGCCAATATCACTGATGAACATAGATGCAAAAATCCTCAACAAAATACTAGCAAACAGAATCCAACAGCACATTAAATGGATCATACACCATTATCAAGTGGGGTTTATTCCAGGAATGCAAGGATTCTTCAATATATGCAAATCAATCAACATGATACACCATACTAACAAATTGAAGGAGAAAAACCATATGATCATCTCAACAGATGCAGAGGAAGCTTTCGACAAAATTCAACACCCATTTATGATAAAAACCCTGCAGAAAGTAGGCATAGAGGGAACTTTCCTCAACATAATAAAGGCCATATATGAAAAACCCACAGCCAACATCGTCCTCAATGGTGAAAAACTGAAAGCATTTCCACAAAGATCAGGAACAAGACAAGGTTGCCCACTCTCACCACTCTTATTCAACATAGTTTTGGAAGTTTTAGCCACAGCAATTGGAGAAGAAAAGGAAATAAAAGGAATCCAAATCGGAAAAGAAGAAGTAAAGCTGTCACTGTCTGCAGATGACATGATACTATACACAGAGAATCCTAAAGATGCTACCAGAAAACTACTAGATCTAATCAATGAATTTGGTAAAGTAGCAGGATACAAAATTAATGCACAGAAATCTCTGGCATTCCTATACACTAATGATGAAAAATCTGAAAGTGAAATCAAGAAAACACTCCCATTTACCACTGCAACAAAAATAATAAAATATCTAGGAATCAACCTACCTATGGAGACAAAAGACCTGTATGCAGAAAATTATAAGACACTGATGAAAGAAATTAAAGATGATACAAATAGATGGAGAGATATACCATGTTCTTGGATTGGAAGAATCAACACTGTGAAAATGACTCTACTACCCAAAGCAATCTACAGATTCAATGCAATCCCTATCAAACTACCACCTGCATTTTTCACAGAAGTAGAGCAAAAAATTTCACAATTTGTATGGAAACACAAAAGACCCCGAATAGCCAAAGCAATCTTGAGAACGAAACACGGAGCTGGAGGAATCAGGCTCCCTGACTTCCGACTATACTACAAAGCTACAGTAATTAAGACAGTATGGTACTGGCACAAAAACAGAAAGATAGATCAATGGAACAGGATAGAAAGCCCAGAGATAAACCCACGCACATATGGTCACCTTATCTTTGATAAAGGAGGCAGGAATGTACAGTGGAGAAAGGACAGCCTCTTCAATAAGTGGTGCTGGGAAAACTGGACAGCTACATGTAAAAGTATGAGATTAGATCACTCCCTAACACCATACACAAAAATAAGCTCAAAATGGATTAAAGACCTAAATGTAAGGCCAGAAACTATCAAACTCTTAGTGGAAAACATAGGCAGAACACTCTATGACATAAATCACAGCAAGATCCTTTTTGACCCACCTCCTAGAGAAATGGAAATAAAAACAAAAATAAACAAATGGGACCTAATGAAACTTCAAAGCTTTTGGAAAGCAAAGGAAACCATAAACAAGACCAGAAGACAACCCTCAGAATGGGAGAAAGTGTTTGCAAATGAGTCAACTGACAAAGGATTAATCTCCAAAATTTATAAGCAGCTCATGCAGCTCAATAACAAAAAAACAAACAACCCAATCCAAAAATGGGCAGAAGACCTAAATAGACATTTCTCCAAAGAAGATATACAGACTGCCAACAAACACATGAAAGAATGCTCAACATCATTAATCGTTAGAGAAATGCAAATCAAAACTACAATGAGGTATCATGTCACACCAGTCAGAATGGCCATCATGAAAAAATCTAGAAACAATAAATGCTGGAGAGGGTGTGGAGAAAAGGAAACACTCTTGCAATGTTGGTGGGAATGTAAATTGATACAACCACTGTGGAGAAAAGTATGGAGGTTCCTTAAAAAACTACAAATAGAACTACCATATGACCCAGCAATCCCACTACTGGGCATATACCCTGAGAAAACCATAATTGAAAAAGAGTCATGTACCAAAATGTTCATTGCAGCTCTCTTTACAATAGCCCGGAGATGGAAACAACCTAAGTGTCCAACATTGGATGAATGGATAAAGAAGATGTCGCACATATATACAATGGAATATTACTCAGCCATAAAAAGAAACGAAATTGAGCTATTTGTAATGAGGTGGATAGACCTAGAGTCTGTCATACAGAGTAAAGTAAGTCAGAAAGAGAGAGACAAATACCGTATGCTAACACATATATATGGAATTTAAGGAAAAAAATGTCATGAAGAACCTAGGGGTAAGACAGGAATAAAGACACAGACCTACTAGAGAATGGACTTGAGGATATGGGGAGGGGGAAGTGTGAGCTGTGACAAAGTGAGAGAGAGGCATGGACATATATACACTACTAAAGTAAGGTAGATAGCTAGTGGGAAGCAGCCGCATAGCATAGGGAGATCAGCTGGGTGCTTTGTGACCACCTGAAGGGGTGGGATAGGGAGGGTGGGAGGGAGGGAGACGAAAGAGGGAAGAGATATGGCAACATATGTATATGTATAACTGATTCACTTTGTTATAAACAGAAACTAACACACCATTGTAAAGCAATTATACTCCAATAAAGATGTAAAAAAATAATGCATTAAAATATGTTTATCTTATTACTGAAATTTTGAGTTCCTCCTTAAATTTTGTGCTGAGGCAAATAGCTTCATTTGCCTCACCCTAGTTCTAGCTCTGGCTAGAAGAGTTATGTTAATTATAAAATAAACAGTGTTTCTAATATGAAAAGATAGATGTATGCACCCCATCCCTGTTCATTGCAGCATTATTTACAATAGCCAAGATACGAAAACAACCTAAGTGCCCAGCAACAGAGGAATAGCTAAAGAAGATGTGGTATTTATATATATATATATATATATATATATATATACACACACAGACACACAATGGAATACTAGTCAGACATAAATAAATGAAGCTTTGCCATTTGGGACAAGACAGATGGATCTTGAGGGTATTATGCTAAGTGGAATAAGTCAGATGGAGAAAGACACTCTATGATTTCACTCATATGTGGAATATAAAAAACTAACAAACAAAAACAAAATAAACCAAACCAAACAAAAACTAACACATAGGTACAGATGACAGAGTTGTAGTTACCAAAGAGGAGGGGCTGGAGGAGGGTGAAATGTATAAAAGGGTCAACTGTATGGTGGCAGGTAGAAAATAAATTTGTGGTGGATATACAGAAGTAGAAATATAATGTTGCACACATGAAACATATAATGTTATAAATTAATGGTAACTCAAAAATAAATATAAATATAGTGTTTGTTACTACTGTTTTTATTACATGAAGTCTAGATTGTCAAAGCCATAATATCAGTGAGACCTGTCTACTCTGATACCCTGGTCCTCATGGCTGCTGAAACTTATGTGCATGCAAGTATGTGTTTGCGTGTAGATTCCTCTGCAGAAACTTATGGGACTGCAGGAAAATGTCTCAAATCTTACCTTATCCACCAGAAAGATGAAACTGAATGCAAGAAGCCTGAGAAATCATTCCCTCTTCCTTACTTCACCACCGATTAGAATAGATAGTCACTAGTCCAAAGGCTCCCATTCGTCAAGGGAATTTCAAAGAGAAGGAGTTTGTACCAATGGACCAGCTGAGATTTGTAACCTTACTTTTTCTCAATCACCATTTCTTTGTTTTAAGGCTTAAAGAACTCCATTTCCCCATCCATCTTTTCGTTCATTCATTCACTTAAACAAGCATTTTCTGAGCACCGACAGAGCACGTAGAAGGAGCTCAGGAAGACTTTTAAGAAGTGAAATTTGAACAGTATGTTTAGAAACAAATAGGTGGTCCTGGGTTGCATGAGAAGAGGAGAACCACTTAATGAAGAAGCATTAGGCACGTGATCCATAACGTTTCCTGGAAAATTCTATGTACAGAATAGCTAGACAGCAGCATGTGGTGCTGTGGCAAAACATGAATCTGGGGAGGAAGTCAGAGGGCAGTTTATGAACGGATGTGCAGAATATAAGAAATATTCTTGTCACATGGGACCACAGACTAAGCAATTTGACTATGGTGCTTCTTGTAGTGGTTTTCTTGATGTTTCTTCACTTGGGCTTTGAGGAGCTTTTTTAATCTGTAAGTTTGTGGCTTCATCAAATTTGGAAAGATTTTGACCATTATTTCTTCAAATAGTTTTTCCTACCTCCGCCACTTCTCTCTCCCTCTTAAGACTCTAATTGCATAATTACGGGCTGCTTGATGTTGTTGCTCGGCTCATTGATCCTCCATTCATTTTTTAAAAATAAACTTTAGAGTTGAGAATAGTTTAAAATTTTTGTAAAGATCATACAGAGAGTTTTCATATACCCCACATTCAGGTTTCCCTATTACTGACATCTTACATTAGAATGAAACAACCATAAGTTGTATTTTCTGTCTGTGTTTCATTTGACACGGTTTCATTTGATATGTCTACAGTTTCACTAATCTTTTCTTTGCAGCATATAATCTACTATTAATCCCATCCAATGTATTTTTCATTTCATTTATTTTAATATCTAGAAGTTCATTTTGTCTATTTTTATACGCTACACACCTCTCCTTTTCATAGTCATACTTCCTTCTATCTTCTTGCACATGTGGAATATATTTATAATAGTGGTTTTAATTTCCTTGTCTGCTATTCTACTATTCATATCTTTTTTGTTGCTGTTGTTCTGTTTATATTGGTTAATTTTTCTCATTATTTCCCTGACCTCTTTGCATACATGGTAATTTGTTTTTTAAATGCCAGGCATTGTGAATGTTGTGATTGAGTGCTAAAGTTTTTGTATGCCTTTAAATATTTTAAAATATTATTCTGCATGCAGCTGGAAACAATTTGATTCTTTCGAGGTTTGCTATGCTAGGTGGATCCAGAACAGGATAGTTTTAATATGAGCTCATTATTGAGGCAATTCTTTCTGAGACTCTACTCAGCATCACATGCATTTGAAGGCCTTTCTGCTTTGGTCTAGTGACAATAAACTATTCCATTCCCTGTGTGACCTTTGATCACGGTTCTCTAAGTTCCTTTTCAGTGGTTCTTTCCCCAGCTTGTGCACGTGCTGATCATACTCAGGTGAAGCACGTGCATTTGCTCATCAAACTCAAGTTTCCCAAGAGGAAACCTCTGCATATCTCCAGATCCCAATCTCTCCGTCTCTCTCTTTCTCTCTGTCTCTTTCTAACTCTCTCTCTCTATGCCTCCCCCACCCTTCAGCTCACTCCTTTAGACCCTCTACCTTGCAAATTCTATCCACCTTGGCCACCTTAGAAACTGAAATGAGTCTCTCAAGTCACATTTCTGGAAATGTTTTCTACATAGTATCCAGGAGCCATCAAAGAGCTCACTTCATTTTGTTTGTCTTCTCTCAAAGATTATCATCCTGCTAAGGCTGTGGTACAATGTACATTATTTAATATCTTCTGTTCTTTCATTGTTTAATGTAGAAGAGTAAATCTGGTCTCTGTTATTCTATTATGTCCATATGGGTATTAGATACAGAAATAGAATAGTTATTTTCTTTATACTAATACAAAGAAAGAATTCAGTGTGTTTGACAACTAATCAAATTTCGTTTACATTTTCTTCCAATAAATTGATGTCTGTTTCTTACTTCAGACACATGAAAGACACAGGGATCCATTTTGTTTGTTTGGTTTTTTTTCAACGAGAACTCTAAGAGAAAGCAGCTGAAGTTGCAGAGTAAATAGGAACGTGCAGGTGTTGTCCATGGGGGAGAAGAGTAGAAAAATAAAACCCTTGTTTATTTTATGTGGTTTGAAATCTGCTTTTTCATGTGTCACCACCTTCACCTGTATTACTTAAGAATCTTTGTTTGAAAGTACCTTGTTTTGTTGTTTTTTTTTTTTGCGATACGCGGGCCTCTCACCGTTGTGGCCTCTCCCACTGCGGAGCACAGGCTCCGGACGCACAGGCTCAGCGGCCATGGCTCACGGGCCCAGCCGCTCCGCGGCATGTGGGATCCTCCCGGACCGGGGCACGAACCCGCCTCCCCTGCATCGGCAGGCAGACTCTCAACCACTGCGCCACCAGGGAAGTCCCTGAAAGTACCTTTTTTTTTTGAACTCTGGTTGGTTTTGGTGAGTTGAAAAACAACACACAGTTCTCTTTGATTTTAATGCTGGGAATTGCTTTCTTTAATTCACAGTCAGGGTGTTAATTTATGTTACTAAACTACCACAATTATAATAATTCCTTGACATGTGAAGCAGTTAATTGAAATTATTTTTTCTCAAATCAGCACTATATGTAATCTGAATATATTTTCTGATACATTTGGAATAGAGTCAATCATCAAATAGATCTCTGCAACATTGGGTAACAATAAGGCTTAGATTCTATTTTGACAAATGATAAGTAATTCACATTTAAAGAGAAATATGCAAAAATAACTTTCATATCTACAGTATAATGTAATTATGGAGCAAAAATTATAATTATTTTGAGAAAGTCAACTCTATTTTTTTATCATACAATATTTTCCAGTTTGGTTTATAAATGGTCATTGAATGATAAATTTGGTAGGTGGTTATATTTTTTTAGCAAAAATAAGCCTAATATTGCCATCTAATTTCATTGACTAATTCTATGGCAGCTTCCATTTTGTCAGGAATAATAAGGATGCATTCCTCTTGGTCTCAAAATGTTTATATCAGCCAAAAGGTGAGAAAAAAGATAGTCCAAGGAAGCTGGCCTTGTAAACCTTAATGGATTATTAATTAGTCTGTCAAGTTTAATTTTTGATTAAGAAAGAAAGGTAACACTTGAGCACATTTTAATCAGCTCATTTAAAATTCTTCCATCACTGCCACTGAAGATCTGCAAGAAGAGTTTTGACAAGTGATGCCATTTTTTCACACCTCTCCATAGACATGATCATTGAGATGACTGTGGTGGACAGCACAACATATCCAGAAAGCATTAGGCAATGGGAGGCTCTCCTCCCCCCATCTTTGATATGCTTGAATCCATATTAAGAACTGCATACTGCATCTCACTTACCCTAAAACCTGTGCTGTCACTTGAAATATCTCAAAATATTTCCTTCTTCTGTTATGCCATCCAGAAAAGTTTTACAGAACAGCATGCTTTTCATTCATAGTATTTTCCAAAATATAACTTACAAATGCCAACAACTGAGCACAACCTGAAACATCTGTGGATTGGTCCATTTATGGGACAAAGTAATCACTTTCAACACTCTTTAAAACCAGCTGTTCACAGACATTAATTGCCATGTCACTTATACACTTTAGAACAGCACCATTTGACAACAGCACCTGTTAATTTGTTTACCACATCTGGTTCTTTTTCAGTGAATACTGTCTTTATGGCAGATGGTAATAGAAGAGTAGCTGCAGTTATGCAGTTTAAAAGGGATCTGGGCTGTGATGGATACAGTACGCATTTAAGTGACTAAATTTTTATATTAAAACGCATATGTAAATTTCTTCAAATTTCTGGCTTACAAGTTCCATAATCCAGGTTTTGTTTTATTTTTAGATATATACATGTTGATTCTGCAATGAAAAAATAGTTTTAAAGACTACCTTCACATGTCAGATCTTCAAAATATATACCATGCCTGTCTTGAGAGAGATGAGCATGTTGGTGTCTTCTCTTCCTGAAGTGATCCAAGAGAATCAAAGCTTACTCTTAGAGAGAGTGATTAAACATTACCAGTTTCCAGCACCCAGCACCCTTGGAACAGTATTAAAGGCTGTGGCTTCCATGAGATTGATTTAGGAACAGTGGAAGGACATTGTAGTCTGAGAGGGAAAAAGCCACTCGTTCTTTTTTCTGTTTCTTGCATGTTTCCTCTCCAGTTTGCTTACACACACACACACACACACACACACACACACACCCCTACCATGAAGATCCAATCAACCTGGAAGAAAAGATTTGCAGAAGAATTCTATCATATATTTAGTATCATGAAATCCCTCTGGAATTAATATAAATCTCCAGTAGCTTCTACCCCCTGGCTCTACTTTGACTTTGCAAGCTATTCTACGTTCTTGATGCTTGGTTTCGGCAGTCTTTATCTCACTCCATATACCAGATGATGAATTCTCAAAGTTTTTTTAATTCCTATTCTGATCCTACCCTTTAAATGCTAGTGCTTCTACCAACAATGGCAAAAGACAAAGGCTGACATTTGCAAAATTTATGATAAAGAACTAAGTTTTTTAATATATCTTTTCTATCACCCACACAAAATGCTGTAACATTTGTCATGTCAAAAAAAAAAAATCCCTTCCATGATCTAAGCTGCTGTCCTACCATTTCTCTACCTCTCTTTAGAGCTAATATGTAGTTGCCTATTTTGCAGTCTCCAGTTCTTTTCCTATAATTTCTCTTGTGCCCCTTTAATCACGGTTTTGCCCATAGCACTCTACCAGTCAGCTCTCATCAAAGTGGCCAATGACATTTATGTTGCTAAATCTAATGGTGGATTTTAAGTCCTTATTTAACAACACCTATAGATAACATTTGCAATAGTTATTCACTCTTTCTTCAAAGACTTATCTCACTTTGGTTCTAAGATACCACCTCCTATAGATTCTCCTCCTTCCTCATGACCCTCCTCATTTCCTTTTCAGGTTTGCCTTCTGCTCTAGGATTTCTCATCTCTGGTGTGTCTCACAGCTCGGCCCTCAGACTTCTCTACTTTTCTGTGGACTCTCACTTCCTAGATCATCTCATCATGGTTCATGTGATAGCATGCTATCTATATGCTGAAGACTTTACAAGCTATATCTATGGTCAATAATTCTCAATTTCACATTCGTATATAAAACTGTCTATTGGAAATGTTCACCTGAAGTCTAATTGGCATCCCTAACTTAAATGGATGTTTCAATAAAGAGGGAAATTAAATGGTGTAACCAAAAAGGGATTAATTTACAAAATATACAGACAGCTCATACAACTCAATAACAAAAAACCCCAACAAACAGCCCAATCAAAAAATGGGCAGAATATTTAAACATATTTCTCCAAAGAAGACATACAGATAGCCAACAGGCACATGAAAAATGCTCACCATCACTAAGTATTAGAGAAATCAAAACTACAATGAGGTATCACCTCACACCTGTCTGAATGGCCATCATCATCAAAGAGTCTACAAATAATAAATGCTGGAGAGGGTGGGGAGAAAAGGAAACCCTCCTACACCATTGGTGGGAATGTAAATGGGTGCAGCCACTATGGAAAACAGTATGGAGGTTCCTTAAAAAAACTAAAAATAGAGTTACCATATGATTCATCAATCCCACTCCTGTGCATATGTCCAGAGAAAACTATACTTCGAAAAGATACACGCACCTCAGTGTTCACAGCAGCATTATTTACAATAGCCAAAGCATGGAAGCAACCTAGATATCCATCAATGGAGGAGTGGATAAAGAAGATGTGGTATATATATATATATATATATTTATACACACACACAATGGAATATTACTCAGCCACAAAAAAGAATGAAATAAGGCCATTTGCAGCAACATGGATGGACTAGAGATTATTATACTAAGTGAAGTAAGTCAGAAAGAGAAAGACAAATACCATATAACATTGCTTACATGTGGAATCTAAAAAATGATACAAATGAACTTATTTACAGAACAGAAACAGACTCAAAGACATAGAAAACAAACTGTGGTAACCAAAGAGGGGGAGGGGGGGATAAATAGGAGTTTGGGATTAGCAGATACATACTGTATATAGAATAGATAAACAACAGGGTCCTACTGTATAGCACAGGGAACTATATTCAATATTTTCTAATAAACTATAATGGAAAAGAATCTGAAAAAGAATACAGACACATACACACATATATATGTGTGTGTATGTATATATATATAAAATTGAATCACTTTGCTGTACACCAGAAACTGACACAACACTGTAAATCAACTATACTTCAATAAAAAATGAGGTAAATTATAAAACCCCAAAAGATGTATTAAATTGAACATAAACCCCCACAGTATCCTCAAACTTCTAGACAACACTGCAGCTTCTACAGTGCACCTAATTTCAGTAAATTTCAAGAATTTTGTTAATCTATTTGCTTTGGTCAAAAACCTTGCAGATACTCTTGTCTCCTCCCTTTATCAGCAGAAATTGTTTTGAGAAGGATGGTAGATCCATATATTGAATATACCTTATATTATGAGGACAAAGTATAGTATCCTTCATGACAGGTGGGATCTAATATAATTAGTTTCCCATCAGCAAGCAGGCTGATCCCCACTACCCACCTACACTATCAGGAGATGAAGGCATATTGAGGCTCAGGCTCAGCTGAAACCAAATGGGAGCCAAGGCTAACTGATGTAATCTGTCCACACTAGAATAGGGAGAACAGAATAGAGAAGAGATCAGATTGATCTGGGAAGCAAACAGAAGATATCCAACACAGCAGTCAAATAAAAATAAAAATAATAAACAAAATATGATCAACTTAACTCATAATTAAAGTACTGCTATTAAAAAACAATGGCAGGGGGCTTCCCTGGTGGCACAGCGGTTGAGAGTCCGCCTGCCGATGCAGGGGACACGGGTTCATGCCCTGGTCCGGGGAGATCCCACATGCCTTGGAGTGGCTGGGCCCGTGAGCCATGGCCGCTGAGCCTGCGCGTCCGGAGCCTGTGCTCCGCAACGGGAGAGGCCACAACAGTGAGAGGCCCGCGTACCACAAAGAAAAAAAAAAAAATAATGGCAGGCTATATTTATTTCATTGATCAGATTGACAAAGTTTGTTTTAACAGAATTGAAAATAGACAGTACTGATAGCTAGAGGATGTGGTGAAAAAGGAACTCCCAAATGCTGCTGGTGAAAGCAAAAATTATCATGCTTCTGGAAAGCAAATTCTTACCAAAATCAAAATGTACTGAACCAGATCCTACTTCAAGGAATCTAGGAATAAAATACTTAGAAAAAGCACAGAAATACTGTTCAATTTGTTTATTGCTTAACAGTGCAATAAACAAAATATGGAAACAATCTCCATGTCCATAAATATGGGACAAGAAATAAATGATAGGGCTTCCCTGGTGGCGCAGTGGTTGAGAGTCCGCCTGCCGATGCGGGGGACATGGGTTTGTGCCCCGGTCCGGGAGGATCCCACATGCCGCGGAGCGGCTGGGCCCATGAGCCATGGCCGCTGAGCCTGCGCGTCCGGAGCCTGTGCTCCGCAACGGGAGAGGCCAAAACAGTGAGAGGCCCGCGTACCACAAAAGAAAAAAAAGAAATAAATGATAAAACAATGATGTTCAATGGGTTTGAGTCAGCTGTTTAAAGAAAGGATTTAAAAATCTATATGTACTAATACGGAATGAATGTTGTGATAAAATGGTAAAAGGAAGTTGCTGAAAAATTTTTAGAGTATGCTTCCATGAGAGTTTTAAAAAGTATACATAAATTATCCTGATATTACTAGGAAATTTTATAAAATTCAGCTATTACCCATTTCCAGTGACTGGGACAGTAAACACCCTCTCCAGAATTTTTATTTCTGATACCTTCTCCTCTATGTCTGCCCAGGAATGAAGATGGATTTGGAGCACATATTCACATGCACATACCCCCTGAAGTTTTTTTTTTTTCTTTTGGAACTTTACTAAAATTTGGGGGGAAGTAGAGGAGAAATGTAAGTCCAGGGTCCAAAAAGTTTCAGCCATCTCCCTTGTTTCCATCTAATTTTTATTATCTCTTCAGAGATAAAGACAAATTATTCCCCTTTTAATAAAGATTTTTCCTTATTTTGCACATACTTCAGTTTTTTCAGTCCCTTAGGGAGTCTTACATTCTACCTTAAGTTGTCTAGTAAAATTTTTTCCTAGACCAAAGAGCATAATCTACTTGGGAGCAATTCTGCTGAATACTATTTTCTCTATTTATTTATTTAGCCTGTATGTCCATATGTTCTGAAAATATGTATTCAGAGGTGTTCGCCAAATGGTAAACAGTGGCTCCCTATAGGACTAGTTGGGGTAGCCTATACTAGAACTTTTATTTATTTATTTTTCCAACAAACATGTATCACTTTTTTTTTTTTTTTTGCGGTACGCGGGCTTCTCACTGTTGTGGCCTCTCCCGTTGCGGAGCACAGGCTCCGGACGCGCAGGCTCAGCGGCCATGGCTCACGGGCCCAGCCGCTTCGCGGCACGTGGGATCCTCCCGGATCGGGGCACAAACCCGCGTCCCCTGCATCGGCAGGCGGACTCCCAACCACTGCGCCACCAGGGAAGCCCCACTCCAAATGTTTTAATTACCCTGTGAGTAGCATGTTTACAAATCCACATTTCTATTTTGGATAGTTTTCAAGCCATGGATATCTGTATTTCCTATTGGAGATTCATTCTTTCCCAGACATATATGTACTACCTACCTACTACATGCCATGGTGAGTGATGGCCACACAGTTGCTAAAGCAAAGTGACATGACTCCTGTGTTGACAGTTGACAATCTTTGGACAATCTTTGGAAGTGGTGTACAGTAAACAATTAAACAAATAAATGTATTATAACATGTTGTAAGAGGTGTCCTCCAGAAAAATAAATGCAATGCTGTCGTAAAAAAAACTGGAGGTCTATATTAGGCTGGGGGGGGGAGAGAAGTGCTTTCTAAGGGGATGGTGTTGAAGGAGAGGCCAGATGGAGAACTGCGAACAGTAGCTTCCAGACAGAGGGACAGGAAGTGGGAAAGTCTGAGTTTCCAAAGAGCTTGCTGTGCTTTAGAAATGGAAAGACAGTTTTTGTGGTTTAGGCTTAAAAATTGAAAAAAAAATGTGGCATAACATAATCTCAGAGACATGAGCACAGGAGTTTAGTAATGGCAATCTTAGACCATATGAAGATTCTGGACTATCTTAAAAGCAATGGGACGCCCTAAAGAGATTTAAGTAGGTTAAGGATGTGTTTTGGTTTATATATTTTTAAAATTTTCTTGTTATATCATTTATACTGTAAAATAGGTCAAAGAGTTTGGGAAGAAGCAGATTATTAAGAATCTGCAGGGTATTTAGATTTCCCTGTTACCATTATCCATTTGATATTCCAGAAATCTAGATATATCTTTGACTTCTCTGTTCCCTTCACTTGCTCTACCATTCTGTGATCAAGTTTGACAATTTTAGATTCTTAATATCTCTCATAGGTATAATTTCTTCTTCTCTACCTTTATTAATTTACTGCCCTACATTAGGCTTTCATAATCTTTTATCTGGGCTCCTATAAGACTATAGTCTTCCTACCACATTTCTATGGCTACTATCATGCATATCAACCTTGATCATGCAAACTGATGCCTTAGTTATCTTAATAAAATAAACATTTAAACATGATACTCCCCTACTTACATCATCACTGGGTGTCCACAATAAAATACATATATTTATTTATACAGGAAAGAATGCCATTTATTGAACACTCCTATGGACAAGCTTCATATATGAAAATTTTTATTGGAGTATAGTTGACTTACAATGTTGTGTTAGTGTCAGATGTACAGCAAAGTGAATCACTTATACATATACATATATCCACTTTGAAATTTTCATAACAGCCCTGTATGTTAGGTTTTGCCATTGTTCTCGCTTTACACATGAAGAAACTGAGGCCTGGGGTAAGTAAATGAGAGAGAAAGAGTGTTATTTGGCCCACTGCCGAGTAAATCTGCTCTCAGAAACTACTTGATTGATAAATTGCAAATTACCTTGAGATTATTTTTAGAGGAGCTCACCAGCTCAAATTTATAGGCAGAATGTATCTTATTAAGGAGCCTTTAAACTGTTTGATTCTTTGGAGTGAATTATCTTGCCAACAACTTGGCATGCTGTCATTGGGAACTTGAAGACCATTTTAGAAAGTTGTAGCAGTTTCGGATTGACTAGTAAAAGAATGCTTATGGTGGTTTATCACAGTGTTTTATATTGTTTCTTTTTTTTATTAAATATTTTTTTAATTAATTTATTTTTGGCTGCGTTGGGTCTTCGTTGCTGCGTGCAGGCTTTCTCTAGTTGCAGCGAGCTGGGGCTACTCTTCGTTGCGGTGCACGGGCTTCTCATTGCGGTGGCTTCTCTTGCTGTGGAGCTCAGGCTCTAGGCCCGGGCTCAGCAGCTGTGGCTCACGGGCTCTAGAGCACAGGCTCAAAAGTTGTGGCGCACGGGTTTGGTTGCTCCGCGGCATGTGGGATCTTCCCGGACCAGGGCTCAAATCCATGTCCTCTGCATTAGCAGGCGGATTCTTAACCACTGCGCCACCAGGGCAGCCCTATATTGTTTCTTCTATTGGCATTAACATTTTGGACGTGTGTAGGAAATTTTCCAAATTTTACCTTTTAATGATACATTTCCTCTTAATAAATAATTAAGTACACAATTTCAAATGACTGACCTTAAAGATAAGCAGAACTATATCCCATTTTTCAACATGGGAATAATCTATATAATAAGGAGTACAGATTTCTGTCAAGTTGTGAGTCATTAGAAATGACTGAAGCTCACTCTCTCTTCCAGCCTAGGACCTAAACCTGGTAAATTCAATATCTGTACCTAGTGCTCTCACTCCTTTCCCCACTATACCATTAGCCCTCTAGAATCAGCTTCATTTCCTGGAGAATGTTACCAGCCAGCCCAACCTATATTGGTCCCAGCAGGCCTTATAAAGCAAGCTTTAATAAAGGAAGATAACATACAGTGACAACTATAGAATTCCACAGAGAGCTGTTATCAAAGTCTGTTTTCAGAGTCTGTTATCAAAACACACATCAGATTCCCTTCCCTTACTGCTTTCCTTCTCTCATAGTTAAGAAGAGGAAGAACTGAAGGTGATTTGTAACTTGAGGGTGTGGGTTTTCTTTTTTAGCATGAGGATTTGTTTTCCATATAGCTGAAGTAACAATCTTTCTGAAGATTTTTGGTTGTTCTGAGATTCCATCCAAGCCTGATCACTGTTTATTAATATAATTAATATTAACAATAGATGTTAGGCACAAACATAGGCACTGAGCAAAATATTTTTTAAATCTCATGACTACACCTAGGATGAGAGCTTACTTTTCTGCAGTCAACATATAGAACCTGACTTAACCAGCTGCAGCATATTCTTTATCTCTCTCCAGATAAATTAACATTTTCAAAAAAAGAAAAACCATATGATATCATGCAAATATAAATGAGCCCCTCTCAGAGATTTTCTTCAATTCATTAGATAATATGGTGTTGAGGGCTAAATTGTGTACCCTTAAACTGTTTTTTTTTTTTTTTTTTGCGGTACGCGGGCCTCTCACTGTTGTGGCCTCTCCCGTTGCCGAGCACAGGCTCCGGACGTGCAGGCTCAGCGGCCATGGCTCACGGGCCCAGCCGCTCTGTGGCATGTGGGATCTTCCCGGACCGGGGCACGAATCCGTGTCCCCTGCATCGGCAGGCGGACTCTCAACCACTGCGCCACCAGGGAAGCCCCCCGCTTAAACTTTTATACAGTGAATTCCTAATGCCTCGTACCTGAGAATGTGACTGTATTTGGAGACAGGGTTTTTAAAGAGGTAATTTAAGTTAAAATAAGGTCATTAGGGTAGGTCCTAATCTAATATGACTAGTTTCTTTATAAGAAGAGATTAGGACTCAGGCAGACACAGAGGGAAGACCATGTTAAGACATACGAAGAAGATGGCCATCCAGAAGCCAAGGAGGACTCAGAAGAAACTAACCCTGGCAACACCTTGACTTAAGAATTCTAGATTCCAGAACTGTAAGAAAATAAATTTCTGTTTAAATAACTCAGTCTGTGATTCTTTATGTCAGCCCTAGCAAATAATACATTTACATTAGAGCTCATATATATTATAGGCAATGGAGATTTGCATTGCTATTATTTTCCCATAAGTTAACCTCTAGCCCTAGAGAGCTGTGAAATAGTCTAGTTATATAAAATTAATAAAAAGTGCACACCCCCATGAAATCAGATATTCCTCCAAGGGTTCACTAGGTAAAACTTATCACTCCACTGAAAGGATGACCAGTGATCTCTTTTGTCCATTCCAAGTATTGGGCTTTCTTTTCTTTTCTTTTCTTTTTCTTTTCTTTTTTTTTTTTCGCGGTACGCGGGCCTCTCACTGTTGTGGCCTCTCCCGTTGTGGAGCACAGGCTCCGGACGTGCAGGCCCAGCAGCCATGGCTCACGGGCCCAGCCGCTCCGCGGCATGTGGGATCTTCCCAGATCGGGGCATGAACCCGTGTCCCCTGCATCGGCAGGCGGACTCTCAACCACTGCGCCACCAGGGAAGCCCTTTTTTTTCTTTTTTGATATACCACAACCCCATACATTGCACACATTTTCTATCTCATGTATGTAACCATTGACCAGATATATGTCATAATATATTAATCAAGTATGCTTTCCATGCATTTAGTCTGGGATGAATCTCTTCTTCTGTTATCCTGGCTAGGATGCAGGTTTTCTTCCACTGACTAATATTCAGAAGCTTTGTCATGCCAGGATGCAACATATGATTATCAGATTTTCATAAAATTATACACAAGTATCAGATTTTTATAAAAATGATCAGGCTCATAACACCTCAATAGAGTGGATGAAGCCCCCATTTCCACACATACAAATCTGTTTTGAATTTATTATTATTTGAAAGAATCTGATTCAGACTTTTCTGTTGATTATTAATTCTTTAAGTAAGAATAAGTGCCTTGACAATTGGAGAGTAGGTGGTGAGGGAGTATTATTGGAGAAATATAGACAGGATTTAGAAAAGGGAGGTATGAGACAATAATGAAGGTTCACCTGCTATACAGGGTTAACAGACCACTCTGCTCTTAAGCCATATACTCCCTGGATTTACTCATTCATGACCTGATTGATTTTTAACATCACATGGTAATACTTTAGTGTTTTTTTTTTCAAGACCCCTCTGATAATCAGCCTAAGGCTGAAATACCTGGCAACAAAACATTTGAAGAGATAATTCAACCTAGGTAAACTTTAATATATCCTTAGATTTTCTGCTTCCTCCTCTCTGAGTCTGATTTCAGCATTTTGGCCTAAGGTCTAATGTTAAGGACACATAAGAAATGCTAAATTCCATAATCCCTCTTTCCTAAAGGTTATGCTTATTTATTTTTCCTATTTTAAATCAAATTTTTTCAACAAATTGAAACATTATTTAAGTAACTCTACTGCCCAGCTTAAAAATCGAAAGGAACTGAAAAGTTGACTTGGCGCTGATCTGTGAATGACAGTAATGAGTGTGGGGGAGATGAAGAACATGAACTTTTCAGAGTGTCTAAAAAATGACATTGTTATTTAAAGTGCTTATCACTTAGTGATTTTTTTAAAATACGATTTTTTGCTTCACCAAGAGAACATTAAGCTGTGCTTTTTATCACACTCTTTCTTTCAAAGCACTGGAATTATCGTCTTTCTTTAGTCCATGCCCAGCTGCTGCCCTAGTAAGCCCCATAAACTTGGCTTCACAGCTGTGCTGCCTGTTCCAGATTTTGGAGTCGGAATTTTCTTCTCAGTTGTTTCAGTGATTTTGGCCCAGATTTCAGGTGAACATTCTCCTAATGCTCAGTTAAAAAGCATCACTTTTTGTGAAAATCATATGCAAAGTGTTTTTTTTTTAATTTTTTGTTTTGTTTTGTTTTCTGTTTTGGTGGTGCTTTTCTGAATATCATTGGAAGCATTTAAAACAACTTACCAACTTCTCAAAGAAAGCTCAGAGTATATGATAAGGTACTCAACATCACTAATCACCAGGGTAATGCAAATCAAAACCACAGTGAGATATCACCTCACAACTGTTAGGATGGCAATTATCAAAACAAAACAAAACAAAAAATCAAAAGATAAGTGTTGGTGAGAATGTGAAGAAATTAGAACCCCTGCACACTGTTGGTGAGAATGTAAGATTGTGCAGCCACTATGGAAAACAGTATGGAGATAAAAAATTAAAAGTTGAACTACCATATAATCCAGCAATCCTATATCTGGTTATTTATCCAAAAGAATTCAAACTAAGATCTCAAAGAGATATATGCACTCCCATGTTCATTACACAATTATTCACAATAGCCAAGATATGGAAACAATCAAAATGTCCATTGACAGATGAATAAAGTGTGGTATATACAAACAATGAAGTAGTATTCAGCCTCAAAAAAGAAGGCAATCCTGCCACATACAACAACATGGATGAACCTGAAGGATGTTATGCTAAGTAAAATACGCCAGCCACAACATGACAAATACTGCATGATTCCAATGATATGAGGTATCTAAAATAATCAAACTCATGGAAACAGAGAGTAGAATGGTGGTTGCTGGGGACTGAGGGGAGGGAGCAATGAGGACTTGTTTTTCAATAGGCATAAAATTTCAGTTACGTAAGATGAATAAGTTCTAGGGATCTGTTGTATAACATAGTTCCTATAGTTAACACCACTCAACTGCATACTTAAAAATTTTGTTAAAAGTGTAGAAATTATATTAAGTGTTCTTACCACACACACATACAAACAATAGGTCATGAGGACACTTTTGGAGGTGATGTTTATGTTTATGACCTTGATTGAGGTGATGATTTCACAAGTGTGTACGTATATCCAAATTCATCAAATTGTATGCATTTGATATGTGCAGTTTTCGGTGTATCGATTATCCTTTGACAAGCTGTTTAAAAAAGGGGAAAAAAGCTCAGGAGATATGAAGCTAAACAGCCTAACTTCCAGTGACCAAGTGAGCCTAGATATCTGAGTGTTTTAAAATAATTCTATTCCAGTCCCCAGTACTGGTCCACAGTCTGTTAGGAACCCGGCCACAAAGCAGTAGGTGAGTGGTGGGCAAGTGAGCGGAGCTTCATCTGCCACCCCCCATGGCTCCCCATCACTCGCACTGCCGCCTGAACCATCTCCCCACACCCTCCACCTGCCCCCGTCCATGGAAAAATTGTCTTCAACGAAACTGGTCCCTGGTGCCAAAAAGGCTGGGGACTGCTGCTATAAGTGGTCTATTTAGTACGAGGTCAAATAATCTTATAAATATATCTCATAAACTAGGAAATTGATGTACAATATCAGCTTCTGATATAAATTCTCTGTATTACAGTTATGTTTGTACTGTTTTATCATTTACTAGATTGTTGAGTTCCTTGAGGGCAAAACTATGTCATTCATTTTTCTGACACCCAAATTAAGCTATTATTTGCTTGGTAAATGTAAATTTTAATCTGAACGGAGCACTGAAGTTCACTGGTCTTGTGCTGTCCTGAACCAAACTTGGGTATTAAAATAACAATTTAAAAGAAATTTTAAAAAAAGAATTATTAATATTCACACCTTTAACCCCTTTCTCTGCCTTCTAATAAGGAAAAATGTTTTGTTGCTTGGGACCCAAGATTTTATTTTCTTGATTGGGTTGTCCAGATTGAGTAAAGCCATAACTGAAAAGACCTGAAATGGGCTAGATTGATTTTCACTGGCAAGATCTTATCACAGACAGATAAAAGTTAATTACAGGAGCTGGAGTAGAGACTCCCTTGAAGAAAGTTAGCAAATTCTGAATTTTAAAGAGATTTTACCTGGATTTTAGAAAATTTAAAAATATAACAACAGCAAAACACCTGAATGGAATCCTTGTTTGGCATTTGTAAAGTTTAAGTCAAGAATTTCACTGCTTTTCATAATTTGCCTTTTCAAAAAATTTTGTGTTCCAATAAAATTTTATTTATTAAAACAGGAAATGGGTCAGATTTGGGCACAGGACAATAGTTTGCCAACCTATATGGTCTAGAGGGAATCCAACACTCCTCAGAAAGTACTTGATGATCTATCAGGTTGCTTCTAATTCAAAAGTTCAGTGAATCTGTGCTGTTGTAGACTCAGCCAAAAGAAATATTGGGACAATGTGATGGACCTGAAGGGCATTATGCTAAGTGAGATAAGTCACACAGAGAAAGACAAATCCTACATGATACCACTAATGTGGAATCTAAAAAAGCTGAACAGTAGCAACAGAGAATATAAAGGTGTTTACCAGGTGCTGAGGGGGTGGGGGGAATTGGTAAGATTATATTAAAGGGTAGAAAGTTGTAACTAGAAAATGAATAATTTTGAGGGTTTATTTTCAATACTGGTATTTCTTTTGCATGCTGTCCCATAAAGAAAACAAAGAAAATTCATGTTATGTGGTAATTCAACTTCTGTGGCAAGAACAGTGGTGATGGTGAGAGTGAGAAGGTAGTGGTTTTGCGGCCTTCAAATCATACCACATAGGTGACCATGTAAACCTACTTCAACTCCCCCTAAAGGTCTTTTGATATATTTTAAACATTCTCAAGAAATAATTTGGTTCACAGATATTCATTGCATGAATCAAATACTTGTACACTTTTCATTTACTGTACAGATATTTTATATAAAGGTTACACTTTGTTAAATAGCAAATCTTACAATTTTGTGCATACTATAATTAAAAACAAACAATATATAAAGTGTGGTATCATAGAGAAATATTTGGTCTTTGTTCCCTATTCCTGGCATAGAGCTCCTAAAGCCTTTAGAATTTCTCGAGAAATAAGAGTGATAGGACTGTTCCTTGTTCTAATGAGGCACTCTTGATTAGCCCCTAGGTAGCTTTAGGATGGTGGCTGGTCACCAGAAAGAAGACCAAGCCTTGATTACAAGTTTGAAACTTTCAGCCCCACCCCCAACAACCAGAAAGAAGAGAGAGGCTGGAGATTGAGTTAGTCACCAATGGTCAAGGATTTAATGCATTACACCTACGTAAGAAACCTCCATAAATACCCCTAAAGATGGGGTTCGGAGAGTTTCCGATTTGTCCAACATGTCAGGAGGATGGCACACCCCAGCTCCATAGTGACAGAAGCTCCTGTGATTGGGACTCTTTAAGACCCTGCCCAGTATACCTCTTCATTTGGCTGTTCATTTGTAACTTTATAATAATCCAGTAAATGTAAGTAAAGACTTCTTGAGTGAGTTCTGTGAGTCATGCTACCGAATCATTGAACCTGAGGAGGTAGTTACGGGAATCTCCAAATTATAGCCAGTCCATCAGAAGTATGGTGGATCAGGACTTTTGACTGGCATCTGAGGTGGGGGCAGTGTTGTGGGACTGAGCCCCTCAATGTGTGGAGTCTGACACTAACACCTGGTATTTCAGTCAGAACTGAATTGAATTATAGGACACTTAGTGAGTGTCAGCATTAATGTCAGATGTCAGGAGGAGAAAAATCTGAGACAGTCAAAAAATAAGAAAATTAAAACACTCACAACTCCTCTTATTCCCCAGATAAGCAGTTAAGATACATTGATACATAGATACATACACATACACGTACTCTCTCTTCTTAAACACACATTTACACACACAAATAGTTTTATAATAAATTAAGACCATAGCATACAGATCTTTTCACTGTCAATACAAAGTTGTTAAAATATTTTCTTCAATGGAATAGGATGCCATTATATTGATACACATAATTTAATTCATACAGCTAACGTCAAGCATTATATTTCAAGATATGAGTAGTGATTTTAGTATCTTTTAAGTGTAACATCTTAGGACAAACTATACTAAGAAAACAATCTCATAAATTTATAGCAAAAGTCAGTAAGCTGTGACTGTCCATAACACTCTCTATCTCCTTTCCACCTAAAATGGGAATTGATGTACTGTAACTCAACCATACTTCAATTAAAAAATAAAGAAAAGAAAAGCTGAGGGAATTAAAGCTTCAACAGCCAAATATTTTAATTTTTTTTAAAATGGGAATTGAGATAATTTTTGTGAAATATATCTAATAATACTAAAACATATTTATTATCTAAAGTCTGGAGGTAATATGTCCCAAATTAAGTTTTAGGAATTATTTTATTTATTAAACCAAGTTTCGATGGAACAAAACTTTCAATTTATTTGAAAGAGAATACACAGGAAGATTTTGGTTGTCTGAATCTTTGGATAAGCTGAGATATTCTATTAATCAAAAGAGACAAAAGGAGCATAAATCATATTCCTCATATAAACTAAAATCAATAGAATTCTGTCAGGCTGAATTAAGCAATATTGTATTATTAACTTCAAATATTATCTAGTGTGGTTAAATGATTTTATTTATATATGTTTGAGTTTTTTTCTTGAACATAAGAATCTATAGTCATGTAATTTTTAAGCATAGAGGGATCTTAGATATTAATCAAATAATATGTAGGTTGGAGTACAAATTCCTTTGGGGTAGATACTGAATTTTCTCCATCTTTACATCAATACAGTGACTTGCAAAAGTGTACCTAATTTTTAAACTCAATTTAACTGAAAATGAGGAAAGTGTGTTCCAAGAAGTTAAGTGATTTATCAAATGATTATTAGAGATTTAGATGTACCTAGACTTTAGAATTTATTTATTTTTTAATCCTAGACAATTAGTAGTACTATTATGCCAGACTTCCTCTCTCAACATATATATCTTTAATAATAGGAATATATTAGATATGGCAGCTCTTATCTAATGAAATTCTATAGTGGTACGTATTTAACTATATTTGGGGTTCCACACTGAAATGCCCAGGCAGGATAGGACAGGTAAAGTAAGAGAGAGAATATGGCCAGTGTTGAGTGCCTAAGTATATATTAGGTAAATGGAGTGAGTTGTGATAAATTGAATAAACTCAGGTCCTTTCTAAATACGGCTTCTTCTCCTCAGCTTTAGGAAATCTTAGAGGTTTATTACTTAGAGATGGGAAAGAAACTGCCTCTTGCTCAATACTCAAAACAGACACAAGACAGAGTTTTGCTGCCATTTAAGGAAAAAGTAAGGGGTGCAGACAGACAAATCTCCACCCCCTAGGGCCAGGACCCAAGGTCCTGTCTAAAACTGAGGCTGGGGGACTTCGCTGGTGATCCAGTGGTTAAGAATCCGCCTTCCAATGCAGGGGACATGGGTTCGATCCCTGGTCAGGGACCTAGGATCCCACCTGCCGCAGGGCAACTGAGCCGATGCGCCTCAACTAGAGAGCACACCTGCCGCAAACTACAGAGCCCACACACTCTGGAGCCCATGTGCCACAGCTAGAGAGAAGCCCGCGTGCCTCAACTAAGACCTGATGCAGCCAAAGAAAAACCCCAAGCAAAACAAAACACTCAGATGTCAACAAAAAAATAAATAAATAAAATAAATTAAAAATAAAACTGAGGGTAGGCCAAGAAAGTAGGAAGGCCCTCCCCTATACACAGATGTTTATAGGAGCTTTATTCATAATTGCAACAGTAAAAAGATCAGTGGTTTCCAGGGGTTGTGTTGGGGTGGCAGTGGGGATGAACAGGCAGAGCACAGAGGATTTTTAGGGCAGTGAAAAGACTCTGTATGATATTATAATGATGGATACATGTTGTTATAACTGTGTCCAAATCCATACCACATATAATACCAAGAGTGAACAGTAATATAGCTATTACTTGTGACTTTGGTTAATGATGTGCCAAAATAGGTCCATTGACTGTAACAAATTTAACACTCAATTAGGGGATGTTGATAATGGGAGAAGCTGTGCATGGGTCAGGGCAGGGGATATATGAGAAACCTGTACCTTCCCCATACTTTTCCTGTGAACCTATAAATGCTTTAAAAATAATAAAGATTGAAATTTTTTTAAAATATAAAAGAATTATTAAGAGAAGTTCTTCAGACAGAAGTATTATGAAGAAAGCTAATTAGATGTATGCCAAGAAATGAATAGGGCTGGAAAGGCAAAATACAAAGGTAATTATAATCAATAAATTATTGTAATTATACTATGAATAATTGATAGACCAAAAATATTATAAATATATATTATGAGATTAATACATATGTAAAAATAAAACTTGGCAAGTACACAACCAAGTACAGCCACCATGGCGAACAGTATGGAGGTTCTTTAAAAAACTAAAAATAGAGCTACCATATGATCCAGCAATCCCACTCCTGGGCATATATCTGGAGAAGACCATAATTTGAAAAGATACATGCACACCAAAGTTCATTGCAACACTATTTACAATAGCCAGGGCACGGAAGCAACCTAAATGTCCATTGACAGATGAATAAATAAAGAAGATGTGGTACATATATACAATGGAATATTAGCCATAAAAAGAACAAAATAATGCCATTTGCAGCAACATGGATGGACCTACAGATTGTCATACTGAGTGAACTAAGTCAGAGAAAGACAAATATCATACGATATTGCTTACATGTGGAATCTAAAAAACATGGTACAAATAATTTATTTGCAAAACAGAAATAGAATCACAGAAGTAGAAAACATACTTTACGGTTACCAAGGGGAAAAGGGGGGAAGGGATAAATTGGGAGATTGGGACTGACATATACACACTACTGTATATAAAATAGGTAACTAATACGAACCTACTGTATAGCACAGGGAACTCTACTCAGTACTCTGTAATGACCTATATAAGAAAAGAATCTAAAAAAGAGTGCATATATGTATATGTATAACTGATTCACTTTGCTGTACATCAAGAATGTAACGCAACATTGTAAATCAACTATAGTCCAAAGTAACTTAATTAAAAAAAAAAAAGAAAAACTATGGCAACATACAAAAAAAAAAAAAAAAGAAGAAGAAAAGAAAAAGATCTCAAGCCAGTAATCTAGCTTTAAATCCAAAGCATGTGGAAGGAATAAAACAATAAAGACAGGGACAAAAAACAATGAGATTAAAAATGGGAAATCAACAGAAAAAATCGGGAAGCAAAAAACTGTTTATTTGTAAAAAAATCAATAAAATTGATAAGCCTCTAGACTGATTAGGAAAAAAGACAGATTATTAATATTATCAATATCAGGGAAAAAAGAGGGAATGTCAGTACAGATTATACAGACATTAAAACACAACAGGCGGCTTCCCTGGTGGCGCAGTGGTTGAGAGTCCGCCTGCCAATGCAGGGGACATGGGTTTGTGCTCCAGTCCGGGAAGATCCCACATGCCGCGGAGCGGCTGGGCCCGTGAGCCATGGCCACTGAGCCTGCGCGTCCGGGGCCTGTGCTCCGCAACGGGAGAGGCCACAGCAGTGAGAGGCCCGGGTACCGCAAAAAACAAACAAACAAACACAATAGGGAAATATGAAAAACTTTGTCAATAAATGTGATGACTTAGATGAAATATACAAAGTACCAAAACTATCAAAACCACAGGAAAGTCACAAACTACCAAAACCACATGAGAAGAAATAGATAACCTTAATTACCCATATCCATTAAATAAATAAATTGCATTTATCATTAAAAATCTTTTCCTCCAAAACAATAACAACAGTTCCATGTCAAATGGCTTCACTGATTAATTCAACACAAATATCTTTACACTATATACTTATTAATCACAAAGGAAAAAATAAAAACTTTACAGTGGAGTAACCTGACTGACACTAGTTTATCAAGTGATTAATTAAGAGTTAACATTACCAGTAATAGGACAAATCAATATCATGTGCATCTTGATGTGATGCACCAAGAACAAAATATCTCTTCAGTAGTATTCCTGCAAAAAATCCAGAGCAGAATTGAGCAGTATTCTACAGAAAACTGGCCTGTTCTCTACAATATTGTCAATGTCATGAATGACCAAGAAAAACTTAAGAAATCAACACCTCAATTCAACATGCCTAAAGTGAAATTTAATTTTTTCTCCCCAAACATGTTCTTCTATCAGATTTTCTTTTTCATTATAGATAGTGGCAATGCCCACAGTCTCAAAGAAGATCAGAGTATGGCATTTTATTGACAGCCTTATTCATCAACACTCTAAGTTTCTGAATTACTAAATTCTGCCTGTTTTACCTCTGAAATATAACTCAAATTCACCCACTCCTTTTAAAACAATTTTATTGAGATATAACTCAATTCATGTATCACACAATTCATCCATTTAAAGTGTAAGCTTCACTGTTTTTCAGTATTTTTACAGGGTTGTACAACCCATCATCACAATTTTAGAACACTTTGTCACTCCACCAAAAAACAGCATCCATTAGTAGTCATTCCTCACTCTCCTCTCAATCCTTCCTCTCTTGGGAAACCATGAATCTAATTTGTTTCTATAGATTTTACTCTTCTGGAGAGTTCATATAAATGGAATCATACAATATGTAGTCTTTCTTTTTTTGACTTGCATCTTTCATGTAACATGTTTTCGATGTTACATCATGTTGTCATACATATTAGTACTTCCTTTTATTTCCAAATAATATTCTCCTGTATAGATAGATCACATTTTGTTTATCCATTCATTTTGATTATTATACTTTTGGGCTATTATGAATGAAGCTGCTATAAATATTCATGTACACATGTTTACATGGACGTATGTTTTTATTTTTCTTGGGTATATACTGAGAACACATTTTCCTTTCTCTTGGGTATATACCTAGAATTGGAATTGCCGAGTCTTATGGTAACTCTATGCTTAATGTTTGAAGAACTGCCAAACTTTTTTCCAAAATGGCTGCAACATTCTACATGCCCACTAGCAATGTATAATTCTAGTGTCTCACATCTTTACCAACATTTGCCATTATCTGTCTCACTGATTATAACTATCCTAGTAGAAATGAAGCCATGTCTCATTGTGGTTTTGATTTGCATTTCCGCAGTGGCTAATGTGTTCACTGGTTATTTATATACCTTCTTCAAGGAAATGTTTACTCAAATAATTTTCTGATATTTTAACTTGGTTATCATTTATTATTGCATTTTAAATGTTCTTTATATATGCTTATCAAGTCCTTTATCAGATGTATAATTTGGAAATATTCACTCCCATTCTGTAGGTTATCTTTTTACTTTCTGGATGGTATCATTTGTCACCCATTCATTTTTTTCCCACAGTAAACATTTGAATTCAGGTCCTTACGATTTCTGGATCATTTCTGAATTGTTTTGTAGACTTCCAAATGGGCACTTGTCTTCAATTTCTACCCTCTCCTATCAATTCACTGGGTAGTTGTCAGCTGTCCCTTAAAACCAATAATCAGACTGCCATCTCTTCTTCACAAACTATTTGTGGATTTCTTTGTCCTTAGAATAAATCCCATCTCTTAAAAATGGCATCAAATTGTTCTAAATACTGGCTCCAACCTAGAATTTTGGCATTATTTCAGATATCAATGACCTCTACTCCCATGACATTTGAATTCCCATCACCCCAGCCCAATTTTTAGGTTATTTAAACAATTACTTCTATATCCCCATGCTTCTGCTCATGTCTGAAGCACCTTTCTCTCCTTCCATCTCCACCATCGAATCTGTATGTATCCTTTATGCCATACTTGGAAATCAACTTCTTTGGAAAGCCTTTTTCTAACACTATGTCCCCAGCACAAGCTTAGCATTTGTTTCATTCTCTTTTATGGAAATGGAATGGAAATGTATGAGTAAACATTATATAGTTACGATGCATCTTTTAATAGTTGTTAAGCTACTTTCTTATGTAATAGGGCCATATACCATTATGTATGTTCCATGTCCAAAATGTATTGCATATATCAGGTGCATGTTTGTTTAATGAATAAATACGAAGATTAAAATTTTGTAAGAGATCACTTAGAATTTGTCACATTAAGAAATAATCATTTACTTTATGAAGAAGTCAATTGCAAAGTGTTTTTCATTTGTTAACTTGTTCATTTTTACCTTGAAATACCCTAAGGAAAATTTCATTATATATTGGAACATAATTTATTTACAGTCTACTTTCAGGATATCTGTATCAGCATGATTGGTACCTCAATATTGTCCCTTTTACAAAAGGACTTCTGTAATTCATGTTATCAGTGAACTTGATTACAGAAATCGGGTACTTTATTTTGTTTTATTTCTCTTTTCCTTCAGCAATTTGCACCAATGGGAAATGCCACATTTTTTATCTTGCTCATTTTTAGCCTTAGTTCCCTTATCAGTAAAATAATTCTATTAGATCAGATGATTTCCAATGTTCCATTTAAATCCTAATATGTGTCAGTGATGGGCATTTGCATAAGATCTCTGTAAGCAATCACAGATTTTGGATATTATTTTCCCCATTTACATTTGCCAACTGCATTTAAATTTCAGTTCTTCATTTAATGGAAATACTGTTAAATTGTTTCAGCTCTTCCAAGATAGTGGTGCCTTTCACTTTTGCAGACTTAACTTAGGATATGCATGAAATTTCCACAGTTGTAAAGCCGAGCTAGTGATCCATTCTTTGCCTCTAACTAGTTCTTGATAAGAATTTGTGAATTCAAATTCACAAATTTGTGAATAAGAATTTGTGGTCAATTCATACTTTTCCTTTCCCTTGAATTCCCAATATGATTTTCCATTTTCTGCCTTTACATGGAAAGTGACTGTTGATAAAAATGTGATTTGACTCTAGAACATTATTTTTATTTTCCCCTATACCTTTTCTCATTATATATTCCAATTTTCTCTTATATCTCATCCACACTCAAATAATTAGCTGTAGTTGATTTGTTAGGCTAGAACATTTCCCTTCTATGTCTCAGCATTTTTGAAGAACCTTTCCTCTCTTCCTCCTATTCTTCTTCATCATTATTATTATCACCATTATATCAATAGTAATAATAAAATCAATAGCAATATATCATTATTGAGTGTTATTAGTCAATGCCCCTTATGTGTCAGGAATCATTCTAGGTGTTTTTGCAATGTTTACTGGCTAATCACTACAATGACATGATGAGGTATATATTATTAAATCCAATTTATGCATAAGAAAACTGAGAATCAGAAAGATTAAGTGACTTATCCAAGATTTTCTTGACAGGAAGTAGAAAAATCTGAATGTGACTTCAAACCACATTTTACAGTTTCATACTCCCACTGAATAGATCTAGTTAAAAAACAAAACAAAACTCATGCATATTGAGGCTTTCCAGGTGAATATTTTCCTATAAGTCTACATGGGCTTTTAAGTCTGAGTCTAAAATCATGAAATTGGGATATAAGGAAAGAAACAAGTTATTAAGATTTATGGATCTAAATTTGAGTCTCAGTCCACGACAGCACTATCTAGCCTCATAATCCTCGCAATTCAGTGAGCCTCTCTAGGCTCAGTGTTTTTTCTTCTTTCAAAGAGTAAAACATTGCTTACCTTGCATGGGTTTTGTAAAGACGATAGCTGTTACTGTTATTTCAGTATAAAATTTTAATCTAAGAAAGCACTAGAAGAAGCTAGAAAACCATGTGGACTTAAAAAAGAAGTATATAGGTTTTAAAACAGATCAAAGTTAATTACTTCCCCCCCAAAAATAATTCAACTACTCTTTTAAATAATGATTTTTTTGAATTATTATATAATTTCAATACATGCTAAAAAGTCAATTAAGAAACTTCTAATCTGGACAAGATGGTATAAAATCCTTTTACCCTGCATCTCTCCTCTAAAGACAACTATATACCCCAGAAAGGGTACAAGACAAAAAGCAAACAACTATGAAAGGTTGTGTAAGAAGAAGGTCAGCTGGTTTAGGACACCAGGACTGGAGGAACAAGCACAACTGTGGCAGTGCGTTTTGTTTTGTGACCCTCACCCGATAGAAGAAGGCTACCCAGATCCAGCATTTCCCAAATCCTAACCTAGCAACAGAAAGCAGGTCATTCTTCCCCAAAGAGAAGTCCCTCTGACAACATCAGGGGAGCCTGACACCACCAGAAAGGAGGATCATTTTGGGAGCACTACCAGAAACAAAAAGCCAGGGGATGCTCTCTCATTCCCCACCAGGCCTGAAACTCCACTCATCCTCCAAAGAGATACCAAAATAGGCAGGCAGAGACGGCAGAAGAGACAAGATAGGGCAGGTGGCCTGGTCCAGGAAGCCTCTTAGTCCCTACATGACTAAGTCTCTCCTACCCTGCCCAGAGTTACCAGAAGGTCAGGCAGAACCCACACAAGGAACAAAGTCAGAGCAAGCAGCCTGGTCCAGGTAGGCTTTTCATCTCAGTGGGATACAGATTGTCCCTCCCTTCCAAAAGACACTGGTTTAAGCAGGTGGGGCAAGGGACTCAGCTACAACAAGAAACTCAGTCTGAGAAACACCTATGTCCCTGTAAGCAAAAGACTATTCTCTCCCACCCAGAAATACCATGGAAGAAAGGCACTGGTAGGGGAATCTCACTACATCCTCACCCACTGAGAGACATCTGGCAGTCAGGCCTAGGGAAATCCCTTATACACCCTGAGGCAGCACCAGCAGGGAACAGTTGGAGCCACAATAACAACAGCTAAACCAGGCAGGTCAAGATAATACCAAAAGACCCTGATAATTAAACTGGCGTTGGTATTACAGCTACAAATGTAGGCCAAGACCTGCGTGCTAAATCTGACTGCTAAAAATTTTTTAAAAGTTAAATAGGACCCAGATTCTCCTAACATAATACAAAATGTCCAGGATACAAAACAAAAACAAAAACAAAAAAACCATCATAGCAAGAACCAAGAAAAGACAACTTAAATTTTAAAAAAGCAATGAACTAATGCCAATACCAAAATGAATCATATGCTGGAATTAGATGACAAGACTTTTAAAGCAGCTGTCATAAAAATATTTTGATAAATAATTACAAAATCTCTTGAAACAAATTAAAAAATAGAAAATCTCAGCAAAGAAACAGAAGTTACAAAAATGAACCAAACTAAAATTATAAAAATGAAAATTACCATAACAGGAAAAATAAAGGTCTTGGATGGGCTCAACTCTAGTGTAGAGATGACAGAAGAATGCATTGGTGAACAATATAATTGATGCAATCTGAAAAATAACGAGAAAATAGGCGGAAAACAACAACAACAACAAAAATGAGCAAAGACTCTATTTGTATTATTCAAGTCCCAGAAGAAGAGGAGAAAGAAATTGGGACTAAAAGAGGATTTAAAAAAATAATGATTGAAAACTTCATAAATTTGGTAAAAGACAAACCCACAAAGAAGTAGAGCAAATTCCATACAAAGAAATCCATGTTAAGACACATCACAATTAAACTTTTGAAAACTAAAGAGAGAGAAAAAATTATATTGAAAGCAGCCAAAATAAATGACACCCTACCTAAAGGGACAGTTTGCATCGTAATGAATTTCTCATTTTAAACTGTGGAGGCCAGAGGCGAGGGCACACTATTTTCCAAGTGATGAAAGAAAAGAACAAAGGAAAAAATCTTCAGCGTCTAGGACTAAAAAAGAATTTTTAAACTTGACACAAAAAGTATAATCCATAATGGGGAAAATTGATATAAATATATTGAACCTCATCAAAATTAAAATATTTTGCTTGGTGAAATCTCATATAAAGAGAATAAAAAGACTACCTACAGTCTGGGAGAAAATATTTGAAAACCATATACCAGACAAAGGACTAGTGCCTAGGATATATAAATAACTCTCAAAACTGAACATTAAAAAAATTCCAATTAGAAAACTGGCTAAATATATGACCAGATATTTTACTCAAGAGGATATATAGATGGCAAATACACATATGAAATGATGTTTAGCATCATTAGTCATTAAAGAAATGTAAATTAAAACTACAATGACATATCACTAAATTCTTATAAGAATGGCTAAAATTTAAAAAAAAAATTAGTGACAACAACAAATGCTGATAAGGACGTAGAGAAACTGGACCATACATTGCTGATAGGAATGTAAAATGGTACAGAAACTCTGGAAAACAATTTGGTGGCAGTTTTTAGAAAACTAAATAACCAACTACCATACATGTCAGAAATCGAACTTCTGGGCTTTTATCCCATCAAAATAAAAATTATGTTCACACTAAGACCTGTACACAGTCGTTTTTGGCAGCTTTATTTTCAATAGTCAAAAAATTGGTTAAGTGGGCTTCCCTGGTGGCGCAGTGGTTGAGGGTTTGCCTGCTAGTGCAGGCAACACGGGTTCGGGCCCTGGTCTGAGGGGATCCCACATGCCACGGAGCAACTAGGCCCGTGAGCCACAACTACTGAGCCTGCGCGTCTGGAGCTTGTGCTCCTTAACAAGAGAGGCCGCGACAGTGAGAGGCCTGCACACCACGATGAAGAATGGCTCCCGCTCGCCGCACCTAGAGAAAGCCCTCACACAGAAATGAAGACCCAACACAGCCAAAAATAAATAAATAAATAAGCTTTCATTAAAAAAAAAAAAAAAAATTGGTTAAGCAAAGTGTGGTACATCTGTAACAGACTACTACTCAACAATAAAAAGGAATAAACTATCCATACACACAACTTGGAACAATCTTCAAAGAATTATGCTGAGTAAAAAAAAACCCAAACTTATATACTGTATGATTCCATTTATATAACATTTTCAAAATTACAACATTTAGAAGTGGAGGAGAGATTAATGGTTGCTAGGGATTAGAGATGGGCATGGGAGTGAATACAACAGAGGGTTTAGTCATAAAGGGAAACCTGAGGGATCCTTGTGGTATTGCAATTCTTTAATATCTTAACTGCAGTGGTAGATACATGAACCAATAAAGTGACAAAACTATGTATGAGTTAATGCACGTGCACACACACACACACACACACAAATGAAAGTAAGTAAAACAGCGGGAGAACTATGAATAAAATTTTTGGATTCTGTCAGTGTCAATATCCTGTTTGGGATATTGTACTATAGTTTGCAAAGTCGTGTTCAAGGGTTCTCTCTGTATTCTTTCTCGTAACTGATGCAAATCTACAGTCATCTCAATTTTTAAAAATGACTAAAACTACAAAATAGAAGTCCATTAGTCCAAAATTCTTATAGTGAAAAGCATTCTGGGTTGAAAATCATTGTTCACATAGTGCCATGAAAACACAACTCCATTTATTGTCTTATATGAGCAATGATGCCGGGGCTCACCTACAGTGTTGTGTGTGTGTGTGTGTGTGTGTTATTGGAGGGTCTTTTTGGAAAATTTTAAGATATCCTCAGGATATCTAAGCATTGAAAATTTTTCCTTCATTATGTTTATGATTCTGTCCTCTCTAATGTCAAGGCATTTAACTCAGAGAAGATTTACTTTATTAATATTATTGTTATTCTTGATATCCTTCACTGAAATTTCCAACAGTTGATCCTTTCTTATCTCATATATTTTCTCTCATACTTTTACCTCTATTATTTTTATCTTTTATATTCAGGGAAATTTCTTCAAATTTATCTTTCAATCTTACTAAATTTTGGTTTTAGTTTCCAAGAAGCCCTGCTTATTTTGTGATTACTTATTTTTCACTGTATGTTTTTTAATGGATGCAATACATTTTTTTACTCTCTCACTGAAGTTTTTTTTTTTAATTGAAATATAGTTGATGTCTCTGAAGACTGTAATTAGAATTTTGGTTTTCTGTTTCTTAGCTCCATTTATTTATTTATTTTTTCTGTTTCCTATCTTCTGGGTAAGGGTTTGGCACATGATCATTTTGCTGGAGAACGCTTAAGTACAAGAATGGGAATGGGGGCACTAATGTCCATTATTTCTGCCCAAGTCATCCATAAAATGTTGTTTTATTTAAAACAGTGAAGCGATCTTCAGTCACCCCATTTACATGGTAGAACCCCGGATAGGCATGGGCAATCACCCCTGTGATTTCACATTTGACCCGACTTCTCACTCCTGCCTTCTGGAACCTGGTAGGCAGTTCGGCCAGCTCACTGGTTACAACACTTTTTGCTTGTCAACTAGACTGTGGCTTCTCATGTTATCAGTCAACACTGTTTCTACTGTTTTCTGTCTTCTAGAAATTTACTAACATTTCTCATTTTTTCATGGCCTCCATTTGATATTCTTTATTGTTGTGGTCTGTGCTATTTGTTTTGTTTTACTATTATTTCAATGTGCCAAGAGAAAAAAGAAATATGTATTTGTGTTGTCTGAAATTTTCAAACGTAAGTCACCATTAAAATATTCTCAGCATAAAAATATAACTGTTGTACATTTTACTAGTAGTAATTTAAAAATCAATAAATATTTTTCTTTTCCTCCAGAAATATAATTGAAAACTAAAGCCATAATTATATTTGACAAGCTAACAAAGAATGGAATCATGGATTTCTTTCATCTTACAACTCATGCTGCACGTGACTTTAGCTACTAGCCTTTCACAATTAAAATAAGCCTTTGTAAAATAAGCCTTTCACAATTAAAACTAAGTAAATTCAGTGTCTTCCAAAGTATTCTGAAATTCTTATTATAGTTTTGTTTATCTATAGGGAAGGATTTCCCCATATTATTTGTTACTGAGTCAATGCTAGGCATAGAGTATTCAATCAATTAATATTTGTTATGATCCCAGGTATAATTTTAATGTCTAGTGACATGCAGCTTTGTGTTCTGTGAATCTTGGTTTTCTTTTTTTTTTTGCCAACTGTGAATCTCGGTTTTCTAACATCATCCTTCCCACCCCAAAATAATCAGTCTCCCTTCTAACCTTGTCATAACTTTCACTGACAGTAAAGTCACTCATCTCAGTGGAGCAGAAATAAAAGCAGAATCATTGTTTGGAACTACTGAATCATTGTTTGGAACTACTGACACATTGTACATTTATTTTATTTAGTTCAAGAACCAAAACATCCAAGTCATCTTAATCATGCCAATAATAGTAAAATATCTTTTGAGCCCTTCAATCTCTTAACAGCTACAAAACTTCAATTATGCACCTATTTCTTCCTGCCTGATATCCTATTTCTCAGTGAGGCCATTTTGTGTAACTCTGTGTTCCTTATCAGAAGACTGGAACAAAGGCAATGATGAAAATAATCACCATGGAAAACACTTAAAACACAGGAAAAAAAGCAATCATGAACCCTCCTAAGTTATTCACTTTCTGTGAGGATTTCTGTGAAGATAAAATATTATTTATCATTTGGAGGCTACTGTTAAAGATTCAATTAGTAGTGAAGGAAGAGAGGAACAGAAAGTTTGTGTTAAGCCAACTTGACTTGGAATAAATAAACATTGACCCTGTGGCTTTCTCTTGTTTCTCTGTATAGCTGCAAAAAAAAGAGATAAGGTTCTCAGAATTTAAAAAAAGGCCTAAGTCAGAGCAGTAAATTAATGTAATTGTGTAGTTATAAAACCATCGTGAAAGTTTAACTTTCTCACAGTCAGGCTTGGACCAGGCAATGGTTTACTTCCCATGGTATAAACAATAGAAACATAAAATTCAAATTTAATTTTTGTTTATCTTACCTGTAGACCTTGAAGATTGAAGGAGGAAGCAGGGTAGGGTAGGGAAACTGTCTAGATTGCTCTAACATTTTTCAAAATTATTCTCCTTTATCAACTAGAAATGAATAAGCAATGGTTACTCTCCATGTTACTCCCATTGTTCTATCTAGAAATATTATTCTTGCTCAGATAATAATTAGGGTAGAGCTCCTTGTTTTAGTACAAATGAAGTTTTACTCAAAGAGGCCAACTACTATAATAAACAATCCTAAAGTATCAGGGGCTGAACAAAAATGAACGTTTATTTCTGGCTAATATCACAGTCCAAATCAAGGACCTTTGCTCTACAGTGTCATTCACTGGATCCATTTTCCTTCCTTCCTTCCTTCCTTCCTTCCTCCCTTCCTTCCTCCCTCCCACCCACCCTCTCTCCCTTCCTTCTTTCCTTTCCTTCTCAAATAGACCTTTGAAACTGGTCTGGGCAAGTAGCTGTTTTGATCACTGACAAATATTAAGCTTTATTTGCTTAATATTGCTATCTGATAATCAGGCTAGTCAAAATTCTGGCCCTGTAACAAAATGCCTATGCTTCTAAAAAATCTTTTTCTAGGCTGTATTTTCATTGTTTCTTATCTTAAGGAAGCCATGATCATGCAGGATCATTAAGATATCCTGTTTTCTAAGATTAAGAGCTTTCCCACTTCACTAAAAAAAAAAAAAAAAAGGGAGGGAGGGAGGGAGGGAGGGAGGGAGGGAGGGACGGGAACCAGTCCTGAGCTGGCTTCGTGGGCTTGTGACCTTTGTGGTTGCAGAAGTCTCCTTACTCACAAGGGTACCATGTTTGGTTCTGATATCAGCAACTTGAAATACTTAAAAACTTATGTTTTGTAAGTTAAGTCTAAGGGACAGTGGAGCATGCGCGTGAACAGAGGCTTTATGGGCGTTAAGTGTGTCCGCCTCCTTTCCCTGCAGTTCGAGGCTGTTCAAGCAGTGTTCACAGTGCTCGGTGAGCACAAAATTCCCATTAGCTTTTCTGATTTAGTGAGCTCTGCACCTCTTAGGACTTCTGCATCCTTACTGGATCCTCTAATTCTTGCTAGCAAATGAAGAAGGAAGGACATGGTGGAGAATTGGGAATTTTTAAATTTAATTGTATTCAATTTAATTTAAATTAATTTAATTTTATTATTTTATTTAAGGGTCCATCTCTCAAAGTGGCATATATCACTTCTGTCACTGTCATGTGGCACTACAACTTGCTTTATCATGAGATTTAGTATAAAATATTTCTTTGATGACTTCTACCCAAAGCAGTTTAGCTTTTCAAAGTAATTGGTCCTAATTAAGAGTGTCACATCATGGAAATCATAGGCTCCAGTGATGGCTCTGGTGCTGCCTTCCCTTTATACATTCTCCCTAAAGTGTTTTCCTTCTCAATAGCATATTACTGCTATTTTTAAAGAATGTCTATTATATCACCCAGTCCTAAATCTCTTTTTCTACCTTTGTTGTGACTAATCTTACTTCTAAAAGGAACACAGTTATTTGAATTACATGAGAATTGAATTACTATAGTTGAATCAGGGTTAGGGGAAAAAAGGAACAAATATAAATGTAAGTGTATATGTACCAACTCAGAGTTAAATCTAGTATCCATAACATATTTTTCTCAAAATCATCTCTTTTCTTTATGTTAAAGGCAGTTGTTTTGAATTCTGATATAATGTAGCCTGCCAACCCAATGCAGAGATTTTTCTTAAAGCGATTTCACTTGGTACCCCCCCAAAACAAAAAATCTACTTTTTTCTCATTTTTTAATTAGTAGCAGCACAATTGTTTCTTAGATTTTGAGAGGAATGTTCAGAAAATACAGTGTGGTTCAATGAGAGAAAATCACATTTTTATTCTTCCTCAGACAACTTTGATTTAGTTCAACTATTTCTGAAAGAATGAAAGTTCTGCTTGAATGCCCAATCCTTGATTTCCACCATGCTTCATTTTTTTGTTCCTTATTAATAGGAGAATCTGGAGAAAGGAAGAGCGTTCACATTTGAAAAAGGAAGGAGAAAATAGAGAAGCAATTCTATTTTTATTTTCCCTCACCTCACATGTGTGGGGAATAATGATGGGAACTCTGTAAGATAAACTCACCAAGCACAGTTTCTGGTAATGCTTAAAACATACCTGTAGGAGAAGGAAGAAAGAAACCCCTCAGGTGCAGGTGACTTTGATGTTTGTTTATCAAGAAATTTTAATAACATAAAACAACAAAAAAAAGAATTTTTATTTGTATTGGAATAAGTCAATTATGTACTTGAGTATTAGTCAACTTTCCCTAATTTACACAATGATAGTAAGTAACCCTAACATCTTAGTATCATATATGACATTGTGTTTTATGTCTGTGGCTGTCATGTGCTTTGCCTCTACTCTACATGCCATCACCTTCCAGAACACAGGCTGAAGGAAGAGCCCCATTTGGGATGTGCTATTCTCATGGCAATGGTAAAAGAGCAACATAGTTGATGGGGACAGACAACAGCATGTAAAGCTTCATTTAAGATAGGCTTGTATGATTTCTGGTTTTATTGGCTGAAATAAGTCACATGTTCACACTTGACATTGGAGAGAGGAAGTATATTTCACCTACAGGGAGGTAATGTAAGTCACATAGCAATGTGCCAAAGTATGTAAACCTCCAATACAAAAGAAGAGAGAAGAGCAAATGATTTGAAATCATAACACAATCTGCCATACATGTTGACACACTTTCTAGTAGGAAGAAAGCTATTATTTTTCTTTCTTAAAAAACTGAGTTCTTCAAATTACATCTTCTATGTTGTAAAAGTTATAGAAATCAGAGTAGAAACATTTTAATACTGTAATGTTTTGGGTAATTGCAAATTTAAGGAGATAATATAAAAATTCAGAGGAAGCTAAAGGATTCATTAATACCATATTTCTTTTTTCTACTAAGAGAGGAAAACACTTTAATCAGAGAATGCTAGTTTTTTACTTCAAGTATATTCTGTTTTTCTTTAGGAATCAACTACTATTTTATTGCATGTGGCTATGTGCCCGATTAGGCAACAATATTTCTCAGGTCCCCTTGAGGCCAAGATGGTCAATTAGACTTAAGTGGGAGTTGACGGTGGCACTTCTGAGAAAACTTCTTTGGAACAGAGGGTTAATGTGCACCTTTTTACCACCACTTTCTTCTATTTCCTTCTTCCTGCCTAGATCTTAAACCCAATGGTTGATGAGCTATAGTTATTTGCAACTTGACCTTGAAGATGGAAGCTGAGTGCTGAGAATGTTGGAGCCAAACATTAAAGGTGTTTGCATCCTTGGTGGCAATATGCAGCCTTCCCATCAGTCCTGGACTGCTTAACTCTCTACTTCTTTTGTGAGACGGTGATATAAACTTCAATTTTGTTTGCATTGCTATGATTTTCTATTTCTCTTACTAGCAGTTGGGCACAATTATTGTATAGTACAAGGCTTACTTAGGAATATTAACTAAAAATTGAGGCAATCCCATTGCAGCTTTTCTAACAGAGATCTGTGTGGATGTTTAGCTGGGAATATGATGATGCAGAATAAGATGCCAAAGAGAACAAAGCAAGATTATGACGCCCAAGACCAGGAAGAAGACTGAACAGTGCTAGTATTCAGCCAAATGAGTAAAGCAAAATAAATTGTATTGTATCAAATAAGATTATGACTTCACAAAGCTTAAACATTTAATTATAATAATAGATACGGATATATGTCTTTGAGTATATATTGATACACATTCACAGACACAAATTAAAAAATTGCATATTTTTGTGTATAGGTAGTGTCAAATCAAATAGGCTCCTCAGTGATACTTAAACTGGGACACCATAGAACTATGAGCCCTTAGTTAAGTAGATTGATGTGCTGCCTCTTATAGGCCACTTGGCACCAATGTTGGCCACTTGCTTTGCTTCTATAGACTTCTCAACAACAGCTATTCCCACACAATGAAAACTTTTCAAATGTTTCTATTGGCAATTGGATTGTGGCTTGTAAACAACTAGTGCCCCAGTTGTCATTTTTTTTAATTTATCATTTCAACATTTTTTTCCTCTGTTAGTCCCTATTAGATGTAGGACCAGAAAAAAAAAAATAGAACTTATCACTCAATTCTGCAGAATCTCTGTTCCAAGTAACGTGGATCCTTTCCAAACGGTGGGCTAAGAAGGCACACCTAAGTATTTCTTAATGCCTATGATGTGCTGTCTCTGTCTACACCCTGATTTTGTCCTCCCTCATTTATTCATTGTCACTTGAAGACAGCAAATCTAAGACCTCTCTTGGCTCCTGAAAGTTTTAACTTTTGCAATCTGCCAGAGCAGGTATCTATAATTTAATGCGGATTAAGAAAAAGAGTAAGAAAGAAATGTTCTCAAATGGTTATGTGAGGAAATATCATTAATACACAGGGATGATTTATAATCTAAAGCAGGTGCAATCAGCACACATTAACCAACAGGTCTACATAGGATGTAGACAACCAATTATACAATTAAAAAATATTTTTGATTAATTATTATTACAGTTAGAGAGGATTTGTGGTAAATTCCTGCTTTAGTTTCCAAAGTCAGAGAAAGACTTCAGGTTCCAGTGAGGAACTCAAAATATGTGGTTGAAGTAAAGAGAGTATCATTAGTGTATGTGCGTTGGAACATGAAAGAGGAGGAGGAGAAAGAAGAGTGTGTGTAAAGTTGCATTTCAAGCAGAGAGGATGAACTGAACAAATGTTGGCGATAAGCAAGGGAAAGCTGGCTAAAGACCACAGAATAATAAAGCAGCTAGACATTATCAGCTGGCTAGTGGTCTACAGACTAGCATGTTTCAGCTACTTGAATATTTGCATCAGTTTCTATTGACTGGAATCAGAAATTCACACTTAGATATTTCTAAGTGAAAATGAACTAACACTACCTTAATGTCCTAATTATGTGGAGGTGTTTAGGGAACATCTTGGTTTTGTAGTGCATTTTGCTGCTTTTATTCTAATAACTAAATATGTACTATTTTTGTATAATTGCCAAACAGTGGTAGATTAAAATTATTAAATAATTCTTCAAATGAATAGCTTGTCAATTAGTCAATAAAATGTTTTAACTCTTTTTTAATATAAAGAAGCTAATGCTTTCTTATCACTTATATTCCTTTTTCTCCTGGGAAAGCAGAGTAATTATAATTTTTTTCTACTTCAGAATCTGTCTCTTAGAAGTGTATCAATTGCATTCAAGTTCTTACTGTTTAATGTGTCCATTTTAAGTTATTTTCTGTATTTACCTTGCTGAGGCTACCTAGTACAGAATAGGTAGCTACCTTGTTGAAATAGAAATGTCCACACATTTCTAAAAATTTCTAAAAATGTAGACACATTTTTCCTTTCAGAAATGATTTCAAGCCTGATTAAGAAAGAAAAAGGTAAAGCCAGTAAAGCACTTGTCATTTTTTTTGTAAGTACTGCACTTGTTTCTTTCAGGCATTTGGGAAAGAACTGAATATATATTATTTGATTTACTTTACTGTCTGTCGGAGTAAATTTGGTTTTGTGTATTTTAAACAGAGACTGAAATGACTTGATAAATAATATCCATCAAAACAACTTGGAAACCACTTAAGATGTTGGTCTTTATATGAAGTCAAGATAGCTTTTCCAAACAAGTTGCTTGAGTGCTTCTGTTAAAAGTATGTAGAAGGAGGGAGATGAGAAAAAGCAAAGCAAAGAAGTAGAAAGGTTTAAGTTGGAAATATGACTTTAAATATTGTTAGTGCCTTTCAAAACAGATACCTCAACCAGTAAGTTTCTATTTGATAGTAACAGATGTCAACCTTTGGTCTGAAGTTAAAGCACTGTTGAAAAGCTCCATTGGCTAAATATGAAATTCCATTTGAAATAAACTTGTACATGTTATAATTGATTCAAACTGTTTGCTCAAAGGAGATGCTCAATTTATGTACATTGGATTTCTTTATTACCATTCAGAAGAGTAATTAGGACTGTTACTCTTATTATTCAGCTTTAGAATATCAGTGAATCAGCTTTGAAATATACCATGGCAAATCTTTAACAGCGAGCAACACTGATTAATAAGGAAGGAAAGGAATGGATATTGTCCCAGTAAAAGAAAAGGAAGATTTAGGAAGTTGGCAGAGAATTATCCAACTTGAAAGTTGGCCAGGAAACAGCACCTGACACCCACATCCTCCTTTGGCAATATGTTCTCTGCTCTTTTATCAATAATGGCCATGAACAGCTGTAACATTAGTTTTGTAGCTAAGTGATAAGAAGAGGATCGTTGAGACAGTGCACTGAATTCTACTCCCAAACTCCCTAATTATTTTTTTATGAAAATATCTCATTTCTCAACATTAGCCTATTTCGTGGAGGTCTGTGGGACTTAACTCATGTAATTGTTAAATTTTCTGCCCAGGCCCAGTAAATTAGACTGACTTGACTAATCCATATGTCTCAATAGTAATGATCATGTCTGATAAGAAGAACATGTATGATCAGAATTAGAGGGGACAAGGAAGTGAAAGGAAACTCAATCCTTTAGATTGAATCAGAGTAGAGCTTAAAGACAAACCACCATTGTCTCTACAATCATCATCACAGCCACACCCCCCTTCATAACAATTCTATTTTCAGTAGTGGCAGTTTATCTCAGTGTGTTCTCTCGCCTAAATAAGCCCCTCCTGGGCACAGTAATTCTCCAAATTTCCATCTTAAATCTTCGATGAACTTTTGACCATGAGCAGAATGCTAGATGGTACACTAGATGATGGCCACTAGATGATGACCACTCGAACACCAACTTGATGGACAGCATGCTTTCCTTTGCAAGAGTAATTGTGGTTAATTTTTGCACACTGAGAAAATCACATTTTAAACGTCTTGTCTGTAGGCCATTTATAGATAATTTGAGAATAAGCACATTTCTCTAAGGCTGAAGACTTAAATAAATGTTAAGAGTGTACAGACAACTCACATAACTGATAGATACTGCCCTGTGCAAGTAGAAATAGTCTCTACCCTTGATTATATCCCTTTCCACCCTACCTCCACTTTACCTCTCTTAACAAACAAAATATATAACTTATGAAAAAAGGAGGAAGAGTCAGTGAAGAAGTAAAAAAAAATAATGAAGTTATTCCAGTAGCTTATCCAAAAAAGATACTTGTTATCTCTAGGTTGATATTATCAATGGACATTTTTAAGTCTTTGTCCTATTTGAACTCACAGTAGCATTAGGTAGTATTAATTGTTCTCTTTCTTTTGAAATTCTCTTTTCCCTTGGCTTTCATGAACAATATAGTCTTCTGCTATACCACAACACCTATCTTTTTGACCCATTTATGTTAGTATTTACTAATTTCTCCTACTATTCTTAGATTTTACATACTGGAAGTCCCCAAGATTTGGACTTATTTCTCATTTTTCACTATACAATCTCTTCTTTGGCAATCACATTCACATCTGTGGTTTCACTTACTTTTAATCTCTTTATCCAGAGCTCACTTCTGAGTTATAGACTCTTATCATCCTCTTCCTACATGGCAATTGCATTTGGATGTTTCAAAGGCAACTCAATCTCATCATGTCCAAAATCAAGCTTAGTGTTTTCCTTAAATATCATGCCCTCTCCTAGCATTCTCTGTTTTCATGAATGGGACCACCATCCATCAAGTTAAGCAAACTAGAAATTCAAAGGTTTCAATTTGTCCTTCTTTACTTTCATACCAAATAAATTTCCATGTTCTTCATTTATATTTTCTAAATATCTCTCCATCCCAAACACCACCACTGTGGTTAAAGTCTCCCTCACCTGGACTGTTACAACAGATTTCATCTCATTTCCCCCTTCCCATCTTGACCACTTTGAATCTGTTCTCACACTGGGGTCAGGGTGATAGATTTTAAATACTGGGTTGGCCAAAAAGTTCGTTCAGGTTCTTCCATAACATCTTATGAAAAACCCGAACGAACTTTTTGGCCAACCCAATATAAAGATATTTGTGTTATTCCTGAGCTAAACATCTTCCAAAGATTGCCCATTGTTCTTGAAATAAATATGCATTCAAGGTTCAACCCATGACTCTCTCTCTAGGTAATTTTATACCATTCTTCACCTTTCATTCTATATTTCATCTATATTGGCTTCTTTAAGTCTAAAAATTCCACTTTGATCTTCCTACTCATGCCATTGCACCAGATCCACCCTGGAAAAATACCACTTTAAGCAAGTTACTGCCTTCTCATTCATGGTCTCAGCCCCATCTTCTCTCCTTGAGGTGAGCCTCGTCAATCACACAGCCTAGAAATAGACACACTATAATGTCCATAACTCAGTTATTTCCCTTTTGTCACAATTATTATAATTTTAATGTGTCCCCAATTAGATGATGAGCTCCACAGAATAATATCCACGTCTATTTGTGTTCACTTGACTGATAATCCAGTGCCTGAAATATACATATTAGACACTCAAGAAGTGTTTTTAAATGTCTAAAGAAAAGACCTGGTTTTATTCTGTATATCATCAAGCTGAATTGCATCACTATACTTGCTCCATATCACCTCTGTTCTCCCACTTTTCCACGTCATAACTTTAATAGCATCTTTCTTCCAATGTTGCCTCAGTACCATTTATGATCTATGAGGGAACACAACACAAGGTTAAGGATATGGTTTCTAAAGAAGTCTGCATGTTTCAAATGACTTGTCTACTTTCCTAGCTTTGAGATATTTGGTAAGCTACTTAATTGCTCTGTGTTTTAGTTCCCTCATCTGAAAAAATGGGGATTAATAATATTGACTTATGAGATTATGTGAGGAGTAAATAAAACTGCCTATTTAAAGCCCTTAATGCATGCACAATACATATCAGCAAATGTTCTCAATCAGATTTTTCATGTATTGAAAAATTTGAGGGAACATACAAGGTGATGCTGGTTATAGATGCTTTATTTTTGAGGGATCAGTCAGTGCAGAGAGTTCTGTAGTAGAAATTTGGAATCTGTCCAAAAAACTGATATATAAAACTGACTTTTCTCAGTAATGGTGCAGCTTTAATAAAATCTAAGGGGAATACAGGAAAAAGACACTATCCCAGATCTTCAGACACTTCTAAAGGGAAAAATGGCAAAATACTGGTCAGCAATTTGTCTTTGGCATAAATGCTTAAAGTCTAAGCAGATGTTTTTAGTTCTACCCTTGCCTTGGTATTGACTTACAGTAAAAACTGCTTAATTGGTTTCTATAAAGAACATAATTATTCCAGAGTTGATTTTTAAAGAGGATATTCATTTTGATAAGGATTATTACAGTTGCAGAATTTTCTACTTCAAGTCAATATGTTTCTGGAAATTATCACAAAGTTTAGAGATAACCAGAATAAAAAGCAATTTATATAACAGTTGAATTATAATAAAAGATGATAAGTATTTTGCATTTTTATCTGGTAGTTCTGAAAATTATTTGCTCTTCACAATTATCTTGATTTTTTTGGGTATATTTTGAATTGGTTATCATATTTAGTTTGCTCTTGCACAGCAGTATACACTGCAAACTGAACATAGAGATATATAGGAAAATACTTAATTTTTTTGTTCTACATTTAAATGGAACATAAATCTACTGCAGTCATCAGTTGATTATACAATATTCCTTTATTTTTTATAGCAGAATTATAGCTGGAAGACAGCTTCAAGTGTCTTTCCCAGAGGTAGAGATGATATGAAAAATAAAATAATATGTGAACACTCTGACTGACTCCATTCAGTAAATCTGTCTCATCCCAAATACACTTCTAGGCACCGAAAAGTTATAGTTTTAAACAAGGGTATATAGACAAGAATGAAAATAATCTCAAACTGGGGAAATATTTTGAATGAATGTTAAAATATTCCTGTTGATTTACATCTATGCATATATAATAATTCCTAATAAACTGTATGAATGGCCAAGTAATGTGAACACTCAACTTCATTTTTAAGTATGTATGCAAATTTTAAAACTGATATAATTTTAATTGAGCATATTGAAAACATTTGAAAAGATTATATTACTCCGAGTAGAGGATAGTGTTGGTAAAAATGTACATGATACAACTACTAAGGAAGAATTGAAAGTATATATTCAAGCATTTCAAATGTGAGCATGTTTTGAGCCAAACTTTTCCATTCTTAGAAATTTATATCGGGTATTTTTGTTAGTAGGAAACATTTCTATAAGAAGGCTTATTTATTTATTTTATTAATAACCTTTTTATTACATAACACTTTTAGATTTTGTTTGAAAAGTTACAAAGATAGGGTTCCCATATACCCTACTTCCAGGTCTACTATTAACATCTTCCTTGGCCTGGAACATTTGTTGCAATTAATGAACCAATACTGGTACACTGTGATTAACTAAAGTCTGTACTTTATTCAGATATCCTTATTTTTTACGTAATGTCTCTCTTCTGTTCCAAAATTCCTTCCAAGTTACCACATTACATTTAGTCATCATGTCTCCTTAGGCTGTATCTCTTGGCTATGTGTTTCTCAGTCTTTCCTTATTTTTGATGGCTTTGGCAGTTTTGAGGTCCTGTGAAGGTATTTAGTAGAAAGATGTGAACTAAGATTTGTCTGATTTTTTTTTCATGATCAGACTAGAGTTATGTGTTTTTGAGAGGAAGACCACAGAGATAAAGTGCCATTTTCATTACAAGGGTATATGCTATCAGCATAACTTATGACTATCAATGTTAAACGTGATCACCAAGATGAGGAACTGTCAGTCTGGTTTCTCTACTTTTCATACTGTACTTTTTGGAAGGAAGTCACCATGTGCAACTCACCTCCTCGAAGGCAGAGTACCAAAATAAATTATTCAGAATCCTTCTGTACAAGAGATTTGTGTATTCTCTCCCATTCATTTATTTTTCTATAATTTACTTACATCAATATGGTCTCATGGAAGTTCTATTTTAATATTGTTTATAATGACACAAGTTTGAAAGTACTTTAAATGTTCATCGTTAATTATTAAAGTATGAAATTATATGCAATGAAGTAATATGTAGCATATCATGTCAATATCAACATATATATTGACATGGAAATATATCCATATCCAAAAATAGCAAGATACTTATTTTTAGTATAGTTGAATTTTTATCAAATTAATTAAATGAAAGTGTGTCAATGAATATGTGTGTATATATTTTTAAAAGTCTGAGATAAGAGAAAACCATAGGTTGAAATGGATTATATCTAGATATCTGGATTATGAAAGTGCTTTTTAATTTTCTATGTTATATAGTTCCAAATATTTTTGTTTGGATATTTTTCATACTGAATACTAATTCATTGTTTTCTGTCTTTAAATGTGGAATTCTGTTTTTAAGTGTGCATGATTATCCACCTCTGACTGCGTAGTTTTATTTTCTCCTCGTATAATAGATAGTAGCAAGCAATCAGCTCATTCCATATCTCTTTAAATGGATCTACACACCCATGGAATAGAAAGAGTTACCATTTGTTACATGTAATGAGTGTTATGTCCTCTGCGTGCATCCTCTGACTTCATGATGTAAAAAGCTATAAGAGATGTATCATCATCACCATCTCCATTACTGAGAAGTTTCTGAGACTTCTAGAACTTGTGAAGAGTCCCACAGTTAGTAAAGAGGAGTCGATTTTTAAACAAAGACATGTTTAAATCCAAAGTTCATGTTCTTAATCATTATGTGATACGTAGGAACTTGCTCCTGTAAGTGTTATAAAAACTACCTTCCACTCACCAATTTAATACCACCTGCTTTCTCTTACTTATATCCTCCCTGGATCTTCAATTTCTTGGCTTTAAGCCTTATGTCAAAATATTCTCCTTCAGTCTTCCCTTATTTGATAATTCATCCAAATGACTCATCATTGTTTTTTCCCTTAAATTTTGTATGTATTTATGATGATGTACTGACTTTTGAATCCACAAACTTGTAGTTATGAATTGGACAATATCTCTAACAAGTTTGGGCAGTACTAGGCCCATATTCTTATATGTCATGTTCATAAAAGCAGTGTCTGTTGCATTGGTTAGCTGTATTTGTGATACATGTAGAGTTTTGCAATAGTTTTTAAGATTGATTCCATGGAAAGAGAAAATATAAGCCCCTGCTCTCAGAAAGACAAACATAGTTTTTAAAAATTGAGTTGCCCTTCAAGAAGAAATTCTGTTTTAATTAAAGGCTAATATGAGTTTGTCTGTGCATCTGAATATTTTAAAAAGTACATTAGAATCACAGACCTTGACACCTGGTGCAGTTGGGCCAAGAGCAAAAGTATCAACTGGAGCTGCATTTTATAATACTCTTTTATTTCAGTGAGTTTTTGCATTCATTTATTTTTCTATAATTTGATATCCTGAGGCCCTAGGAGATGTGTATCTCACTAATATTTAAGGATCCTATATTTACCTTATTTTTTTAAATATGTTTAAAATTTTAATGTTCTTCAGTGGTTGTGATATAAGTTTTAGGTAATTACAGGAAGTGATAAAACATGGCTATTATAGGAGATAGTTAAATTTCAAAAATAAAAATGGCAATCAATTAATTAAAATCACAGCAAAATAGATAATTTTTTTAAAGACTTCTGCTCCTTTTGGCCCTCATTTTTTACTTTCCCCATTACAATAATCCAATGTTATATAACTCACAAATTGTATAACACAAAACAATATTATATCTAATTTTGAGATATTTATTCATTTTCCTAGCTAAAGAGGTTATAAGAATCTTTTATTACTGAAAATGCTACCTATGATGGGTTTGCTAACAATTTTATTCTGAACCCCATTCTTCAGGCTGTCAATGTTTTAAGGAGAGTAGGGGTATCTTAGGGTAATCTTTTGTATTATTGATTTACTATTTATAATAAATGTGGCTATCAATCAATCATATTCCTCTAATTATGCTTTTTGTGTAGACATTATGATAGTTTTCAATACTTTGTGGAGAGGTTCTTTGAAAAGTGTTAAACTGTTGTGAACAATAAAGGGTAACAATTAGGCAAAGTTCCTATTGATCCCATTTAAAATTCAATCAGTTAAAGAAATTTAAGTGTGTAATAAATTTGGTAATGGGATGTTTATAAATGATACTCAACTTAGTAAAGAAATTTAACAACACAAAAACAAATAACACAAAACATGAAGTCCTTTAGGACAAATGCATAATGACACTGAAATTATAACAATTAAATTGTGCCAAGAAAATGGCAGAATCCAACCTTCCACGTGGCAGCAAGAAGCAGGTTAGTTGCACATTTAACATTATATAGAAAGCATGTTAATAAGTTAGTTGCAAAATGGTATGAGTAGCGCATCAGAAGGCATTTAGTCAATCACTGTCAAACAATAAACTACTGTTGTTCAGAACTATGCTAAGAATTTTGACATTCATCTCATTTAATCCTCATGACAACTAAGGGAGGTAAACAGTGCTATCTTCACTTTACAAATGGAAAAAAAAAAAAACTATGTAAAAAATGGATAAAAGTATTAAGGAAATAGATATAGGCAGATAACTTAAAGATGAAGGCCCTCTTAGGCAAAGATTTCTAAACTAGTATAAAAGGAAGTATCTTTTTTTTTTCAAATGTAGGAGATTTTATCATCAGAAATTTATATAGGTAAAAACCAGCAATTACTATTCAAGAGCAAGTCTTCCAAGAGGTAAAAATCACAAGCCTCTATGAAGTCTCCCGAAAAGTTATGTATTTCTACCTCCAGGCTAAGACTGTATGTGGTCACAAGATGTTTAAAAACAAATGAGTCACATCACTGAGTAAGAAGTTTCATTGATTACAAAATTTTTAATGCTCCAAAGCATGTCCTTTGGGCCCCTTCCTCAGCACCCACTGTCACATAATTGCTCTACTGAAGTTTTTCTGTGTGTGCTGTTACTTCAGTGAATGAAAACAAATGAAGTGGAAATGCACTGATGGCTCTGGTTAGTGAAGAGGTCAAATGAACTTCTGGCTCTGCACTTTGCAGCTACAGAAGGCAGTGGCTTCCACATCAAATAGTTCTGCTAAAGAGATCTACATCACAGGAAGTGAAAATACTTGACTCTTTGGGGATTCTAGGGCCAGAAGGAAATATAAATATTGTTTTCATCAATTATGTACAAATAACCTTACTGGTTTTAATAATCAGTCAGGAGAGTTAAGGAGGGAGTGATAGGTTTGGTGAAGATAAGCATACCCTTTAAAAGTGTATATGATTTTTCTAAGAATTACCATGTTTAGGATTGCCATATTTAGCAAATAAAACTACAAGATACCCAGCTAAATTAGAATGGCAGATAAACAATGATTTTTTTTTTTTGAGTATGAGTATGCCCAAAATATTGCATGGTATATACTGATATTTTTCAATTGTTTTTCATCTGAAATTCAAATCTGGGGATTCTATATTTTATTTGTCAACCCTACTAGAAAAAGTATCGACTAGAAGATATTTGGGAATATGGAAGATAAGACAGTCGTTCAACAACTTTTCAGAAAGAAGAATGGATATATCAAAATACAGGTCTAATATATTAGCCCATGGGTTAACATTTTTCTGGGCCAAAGCACATTAGGCATGAAAGAAATGACAGTTCCCTGAACTAAGGGCAAGGTGGCTGTTCTCTTTCCAGTTCTGTGGAGGTAAATGTAGTGCTTTCTATAAATTATGTTGCCTTACTTGCTGGAGATACAAAGACCCACATATCACATCCATTTCATCTCCTGGGTTTTATAACCTTTATTACTGAGAGCCATTGGCCTGATCTTTATTTGGTTTTGACTACAGACTTCATTTTGATCAGTGTTTTTATGTATGCATAAGCTTTGTTTTGAAGGACTTCTAAGACTTGCAAACTAAATAGGATTCCTGATTTTCTCTGTGTAGCTGTGTCATTTACATTTTATAATGTTGACAGATGAGAAAATGAACAAAAAGGGCAAGTTTTCAAAAAATTCAATGAAGCTAGTAGCTTTAGACATTTTAGTTAATAAGATTGGGGCTCAAAATGTCACCCCAGCTAGGAATGAAATGACAAGGGCTATTCAGCCTCATGCTTACCAACTTATACCTATTTTCTAAATTTAAGAGCAAGACCCCACCTCTCACCTCCACGTTCTCATTGGTAAACTGGTATACAGTACAGAAAGAATGTCAAAGCTCTGTACAGTCCATGGCATGTATGGGTTTCTCTGAAATATCTGCAATCACATGAGTTAGTGAGGCAGGACCCTAAGGTGGCTTGTTGCAACAATCTATATAGAGAACTCAAGTTTCATGCCTCAGAGACTGACAAAGCAATCCACCAATGGTCTGAAGAATGAGGTGCCGAACTGGAACTAAATTTCCCTGAATCCCTAGCAGCATGGATGAGTCAACTGTGTCTCCTCTAGTAAAGACCTCGGAAGATCTCTACCCTTGAGGTTTTTTTTTTACTGTATGATTCCATTTATGTAACATTTTCAAAATGACAAAATTACAGAAATAAGAGGACACATGAATGGCTGCCAGGGGTTAGGATGGTGAGGGGAGGAAAGTTATCCTTCAGTTTTTGATTTTCACAGTTGAATCATCGTCTGCCCTGTTTTGAAGAGGCACTTTTACTTATAAATGGTATTAATGCTTGGGTTTTGTGTTCAAAGCCACAAAAATACCCTGTCAATTTTCTTTCATTTATCATAGCCAAAGGTTGAAAATATTTTACCTTATGAATATTTTTTGTCTTCCCCCCAACCCATGGACCTCATATTTACATATGGATAGAGATAGATAGATAGATACACACACACACGCATATGTGTTTTATATATATATATATAAACTCTGAACTATATATCCAAAATATATTTTAAATCTACTTTAAATCCAGTAAAGAAAGTCTCTTTCCCAAATTATCCCTGATTTGTAGTGATGTCACACTGCTACACTAATCATTTTCAAATGATTTTGCTAAAATTTCTAAAATGATGCAGACCCTAATCTCATTTTGGGAATACCCTCCCTCTTCGAGGATCCAGAACTCACAGGAGAAGAGTAAATTTGTCACATTTTTGTTTGCCTCATTTGGTCGTTGTTTGCCTAGCAAGATGCAAGTTGCTAGCAAGACTGCAAGGCTTTCCCTGGGCACCGTAGGTGCTCAATGAATAATTAATCATCAAATGAAGCTGCATCAGTTACCAAGAGGTTAGCCACCAGGCATCAACTGCTATCCTATGCTGGTTTGAGAGGAAAATAACAGACTGACATGAAATCGGGTGACTCCTAATGAAATTCGGAGCTTCCTTTAAAGAAAACAGGTCTGCTGTTAGAAGCATTCAATAACAATAATAATAATAGGAGAAAAAACATAATATCAGCATTTTTTTCAACTTTTCTAAAACTGAGTTGATAAAACCCACATACTTGTCATTCATAAATGCATTTTCAGACTTTATCACTTTCTCAACTTCCTTGATGCTCTTTTGGCACTTTTATCCTTTCTTCCCCAACTGTAGAACCTTACAGTGCCGTAGCAGTTTTGAGTTACTGGGTCTTCCTGAGACATTGATAATTTCCACCTAATATACTGAAGTGCTTTTGACTAGAAAAGGAAAATTGTGATGTGTCATCATCTTGTCTTTAAGCGATTTCATTTGCAAAATTCTCTTGGGGTACAACTTACTCTGATATTAAGTCAGACAACTTGAATACCACATTACAACCTGGAAAATCTTAAGATATTCTAAATTACAGCAGGGAGATCAAATAAAGGATACACATTTTTGCTAGTCTGTGAATAGGTCTGGAAGGAGGAAGAGGGAGGCAAATATAGAGAAATAATATAAGTGAGAAATTGTGTTCCTTGAATAAAATTGACATATTGGGCTTACTGTTGAAACTTAAAACGGACTGGAGATATGAAAAGGCCAGGCAAAGGAAGACTGAAATCAGATAAATCTCTTTATCACATAACCAGAAAATGTGGAAAGACAGAGGCAGAGATATTATTAAAAGAATATCGAAGAGTTGTCTGAAACATTTTATTACCCCAAAACTTTTGATTCTTTTGAGTACTTGGGTAGTCAATTGTATGAGTCACATCATGTCACCTGATATTCAGTGTCACAATCAGGCAGATTTTAATTTCCATTCAGGAAAAAAGAAGAATAAAATCCATATGAGCCATTCAAAATTGTCTTCTCCTTTGATATATTTCTCTCCACCTCCCACTTTCAATACCCTCTCCCCATCTTTCTTCTTTTTCATGTTTACTTTTCTGAGGTGTCTTTTCTGTGGAAAGTCTGAAGGCAGGACCCTGGCTTTGGGATCCTTGACCTCTGAGTGTGCTGCTCCACTCTCTGTAACTCCTGGATTTCAACTGAAATCTTTTTCATCTTCTACTCCTTTTGTTCACAGTCCAGGCTAATATGCAGAGAAATGCTTGAATATGAGATTTCTCATTCAGTTTTTACATTAAACTCAAAACTTTGTAGAAGTCATTTGAAACTTGCTCTTCATTGTCCCCATGACCCACAATATTAACCAAACCAAAGGCAGATGAGGAACTGGTGAGATAAGCAGAGATTTTTCCTTAGAAATAATTTGTAAGCGCATTCGTCTCTCTCTTCCTCTTACCAAATATCTACCTTTAGAGAGTCTTAGAATTCACACATTATTTTCTTTAAGTAAGTGATAACAATATTATTATAAATTTAGGGCATATTGATATCTTTAAGTATAAAATAAACATTATCTTACTGAAGCAAGGGTTTAGAAGAGATGACCCCAACTTCTCTTTCTTTTTTTGATTACCTGCTTGCAAGCTAGATTTTAATCCAAAGGTAAAAAGAGTGCATTGACAGTTTTTGTTTTTTGTTTTTTTTTTTTGTGGTACACGGGCCTCTCACTGTTGTGGCCTCTCCCGTTGCAGAGCGCTCCGGACGCGCAGGCTCAGCGGCCATGGCTCACGGGCCCAGCCGCTCCGCAGCATGTGGGATCTTCCCGGACCGGGGCACGAACCCACGTCCCCTGCATCGGCAGGCGGACTCTCAACCACTGCGCCACCAGGGAAGCCCCTGTCATTATTTTTTTTTTTTTACAACTTTATCGAGATGAAATTGATATACAACCCACTGACCTATTTAAGATGTACAATTTGCTGAGTGTTTACATATGAATACACCCACGAAAGCATCAACACAATCAAGATAATGAATATTTCCATTATCCCTAAACTTTTCTCATGCTCCTTCTTAATCCATCTCCTTCCACCCCTGCCTCCCGGCAATCACCGATCAGCTTTCTGTCACTATAGGTGAGTTGGCATCTACTAGAGTTTTTGAGAGTCATCCATATTGCTGCAGGAATCAATAGTTTGTTGTTTATTTTTATCACAGGGTATTATTGTTTATCCTTTCACCTGTTCCTGGACATTTGGATTGATTCCAGTTTCTATTACAAATAAATTTCTGTGAACATTCATATGCAAACCTTTGGGTAGACATATACCTTCATGGGTGTGTAGTGGTTTCTTATTGTGGTTTTAAATGGAAACGCCCTGGTAACTAATGATGCGGAGCATCTTTTCATGTGCTCATTGGCCATTCTTCTGTTTTCTTTTATGACCAACTTCTCTCTTTTTTATGAGCTTTATTGAGGTTCAGTTTACTGTAACATTCACAAATTTAAAGTATACAACTCAAGGATTTTTGGTATATTCACAGTTGTGTGACCATCACCACAGTCAACCTTAGAATATTTTCATCAACCTCCAAATAAGTGAAATATTCTTTAGCTATAACATTCCAACCTTCCCCACCTCCAGCCCCACCACAAGGCAACCACTTACCTACTTTCTAACTATATTTGCCTATTCTGGACATTTCATGGAAATCAGATCATATAATACATGGTCTTTTGTGACTGATTTCTTTCACTCAGCTGATGTTTTTATGGTTCATCCATGTTGAAGCACACATCAGTCTTTCATTGTTTTTCATTTGTTAAACTGAGATAAAAATCCACATAACATAAAATTAACCATTTTAAAGTGTTCAATTCAGTGTCCCTTAGTATATTCACAATGTTGTACAACCATCAATACTCTCTAATTCCAGAACATTTCCATCACTCCAAAAAGAAACTCCTTGCCCATTAGCAGTCACTTCCCAATTCCCTCAACCCCCAGTTTCTGATGACCACTAGCCTGCTTTCTGTCTGCACGGATTTGCCTATTTTGGATATTTCATATAAATGGAACAAGCATATATGGATTTTTCTATCTCTCCCTTCTTTTACTCAGCCTAATGTTTTCCAGGTTCATGCATGTGGCAGCATGTATCAGTACTTCACGCCTTTTTATAGCCAAATAATATTCCATTGTAGATAAATCACATTTGTTTATCCATTCAGCCAATGATGGACACTTGGGTAGTTTGCACTTTTTGGTTATTTTGAATACTGCTGCTACGGACATTCATGTACAAGGTTTTGTCTGGACACCTTTTTTTCAGCTTTACTGAAGTATAATTGACAAATAGAATTGTTAAGATATTTAAAGTGCACATTATGATTATTTGATACACATATGAATTGTGAAAGGATTCCTCCTATCTAGTTAATTAATATAGCCATCACTTCACATACTTATCTTTTTGTGTGTGTGAGAACATCTAAGTTTTAGTCTCTTAAATTACTGTTCAATAATTTCACAATACAGTGTTGACTATCAACTACAGTCATCATGTAATTCATTAGCTCCTCATACCTTGTTCATCTTATGTTTGAAAGTTTGTACCCCTTTACCAAATTCCCTCTATTTCCCCCACAAACTAGTCCCTGTGAACCGCTTTGCTACCCTCTGTTTCTATGATTTTGAATATTTATTTAGATTCCACAAAAGTGAGACCATGGACTATTTGTCTTTCTCTGTCTGGCTTATTTATTTGGCATAATGCCCTCCAGGTCCACTGACACTGTCTCAAACAAAATGATTTACTTTTCTCTCATGGTTGAATAATATTCCATTATATATATATATATATATATATATATATATATATGTTCATTCATCCATTGTTGAACAATTAGGTTGCTTCTATTGTGAATAATGCCACAATGAATATGGGGGTGCAGGTAGTTCTTCAATATCCTGATATCCTGTTTTCATTTCCTTTGGATATATACCCAGAAGTGGGGTTGCTAGATAATATGGTAGTTCTATTTTAAATTTTTTGAGAAACTGCCATACTGTTTTCCATAGTGGTTACACCAATTTGCATCCCTACCAACAGTGCACAAGTGTTCCCTTTTCTCCAAATCCTTGCCAGCTCTGCTTATCAGCTGTCTATTTGAGGACAGGCCTTCTAACAGGTGTGAGGTGATATCTCATTATGGTTTTGATTTGCATTATTAGTGATGTTGAGCATTTTTCATGAAGCTGTCGCCCATTTGTATGTCTTCTTTAGAAAAATGTCTATTCAGTTCTTTTACTCATCTTTTAATTGGATTGATTTTTGGTTGCTATTGAGTTGTGTGAGTTCTTAATATATTTTGGGTATTACCCACCTATCAGATAAATGATTTGCAAATATTTTCTCCCTTTCTGTAGGTTGTCTTTTCATTTTGTTGATGGTATATCCTTTGCTGTACAGAAGCTTTTTAGTTTGATGTAATACCACATGTTGCTTTTTGCTTTTGTTGCCTTTGCTTTAGGTATAAAAAGAAAAAAAAAATCATTGCCAACACCAAAGCCAAGGTGCTTATCCCCTATTTTTTTCTAGAAGTTTTATAGTTTCAGGTCTTAAATTTAAGTCATTAATCCAGTTTGAGTTGAGTTTTCAGTATAGTGTAATAAAGGGGTACAGTTGCATTCTTTTGTACTTGTCTATCCAGCTTTCCCAACACCATTTATTTAAGGACTATCCTTTCCTCACTGTATATTCTCGCTTTCTTTGTTGTAAATTAATTGACAATATATGTGTATTTCTGAGGCCTTGATTCTGTTCCATTGATCTATGGGTCTGTTTTTATGCAATATCATACTGTCTTGATTACTATAGTGTTGAAATTTAATTTAAAAATAGTGTGATGTCTCCAGCTTTGTTCTTCTTTCTTAGGATTGCTTTGGCTCTTTGGGGTCTTTTGTGGTTGCATACAAATTTTAGAATTGTTTTTTTTTTCTTTTTCTGTGAAAAATAGCTTTGGAATTTTTATAGAGATTGCATTCAATCTGTAGATTGTTTTAGATAATATGGACATTTTAACATTAATTCTTCCAACCTGTTAGCATGGAATATGCTCCCATTTGTTTGTGTCTCCTTCAATTTCTTTCCCCAATGTCTTATAGTTTTCAATGTACAGGTCTTTCACCTCTTCGGTTACATTTATTGCTAAGCATTTTGTTTTTGATGCAATTGCAAATGGGGTTATTTTTTAATATCTCTTTCTGATAGTTCATTCTTACTGTGTATAAACAACAGATTTTTGTATATTGATTTTGTATCCTATAACTTTAGCGAATTCATTTATTGTTTTTGGTGGAATTTTAGGGATATATATATATATATATAAAACATGTCATTTGCAAATAGAGACAGTTTTACTTCTTTCTGATTTGGATGAATCTTATTTATATTTCTTGCCTAATTGCTCTATCTAGGACTTCTAATACCATGTTGATTAAAAGTGCTGAGAGTGGGTATCCTTGTCTTCTTCCTGATCTTAGAGGAAAAACGCTCAGTTTTTTACCACTGAATATGTTAGCTGTGGATTGAATGAATATGGGGGTGCAGGTATAAAAATATGGCTTTTATTAAATTGAGGTTAATTTCTTCTTTACCCAGTTTGTTAAGAGTTTTTATCATAAATGGATGTTGAAATTTGTCAAATTAACTTTCTGCATCTATTGAGATTGATCAATGATTTTTTCCTTCATTTTGTAAATCTGATGACTGATTGATTTGCAGACTTTGAACTATCCTTGCATCCCTGGAATAAATCTCACTGGATCATAGTAAATGATCCTTTTAATGTACTGTTGAATTCAGTCTGCTGATATTTTGTTGAGGATATTTGCATCTATGTTCATCAGGGATATTGACCTATAATATTCTTTCTTTGCAGCCTTCTTGGCTGATTTTAGTATCAGGGTAATGCTGGCCTCATAAAAGAAGTTTGGAAGTTTCCCTCCTCTTCCATTTTGGAAGAGTTTGAAAATAATTGGTATTAATTTTTCTTAAAATGTTTCATAGAATTCACCAGTGACTCCATCTTGTCTTGGCTTTTGTTTATTGAGACTTTTTTTGATTACTGTCTACATCTCTTTACTAGTAATCAGTCTGTTTGGATTTTCTGTTTCTTCATTATTTAGTCCTGATAGGTTGCATGTTTCTAGGAATTTATCCATTTCTTCTACGTAGTCCAATTGTTCATAGTAGTCTCTTATGACCCTTTGTGTTTATGTGCTCTCAGTTGTAATATATCCTCTTTCATTTCTGACTTTATTTGAGTCCTTTCTCTTTTTTTCTTGGTAACTCTAGCAAAAGGTTGGTTTATTTTGTTCATCTTAAAAAATGCCTCCTAGTTTTACTGATCTTTTTATTGTCTATTTAATTTATATTTCATGTATTTCCACAATGACCTTTGTCATTTCCATCCTTCTACTAAATTGGGCATTATTATTATTTTTGCCTAGATCCTTGATGTGTAGAGTTAGGTTGTTTATTTGAGCTCTTATTTTTTTTCTTAATGTTGGCATTTATCATGTAAATATACTTCTTAGATCTGTTTTTGCTGCATATCATAAATTTTATTGTATTTCCATTTTTATTTACTTCAAGTTTTTTTTTAGTTTCTCTTTTCATATTCTTTGACCTATTGGTTGTTTAGTAGCATGTTGCTTAATCTCCACATATTAATTCATATTGTGAATTTTCCAGTTTTCTGTGTTTTTTTTTTCTCCAGTTTTCTTATAACTGATTTCTAGTTTCATATCATGGTGGTTGGAAAAGTTGCTTAAATTCCAATCTTCTTAAATTTAACAAGATTTGTTTTGTGGCTTAACATATGATCTATTCTGGAGAAAGTTTTATGTGTACTTTAGAAGAATAGGTATTCTGCTGCAGTTGGATGGAATGTTCTGTAAATAAATATCTGTTAAACCCATCTGATCTAACATATAGTTTAAAACCAATGTTTCCTTATTGATTTTCTGTTTCTATGATCTAACCATTGTTAACCATTTTGTCTCTATTATATAACAATTGAGGTATCAAAGTCTTCCTCACTATTATTGCATTCTTGTCAATTTCTCTCTTAACTCACAACTCTCACGTTGTGCATTTTTTTCAGTCAACAGCCTGTTGTACAGTAAACTTTTTAAGGTTTAAAATTAGTTCATATCACTATTTAGAAAATTGGATTATTGAGTTTTGTCATCTCAATAAATTTAATTGTATGCATGTTAGCAGAGAAGTAACAAAAGTAAGGAAGGAAAAGAAATAAAATCTTTATTGTTTTGGGACACTGCTGCTAATGACTAATTTCATGTTTACAACTGCAAATCTCTGCAACACTCCACCAGACATGGACTGCATTGAAATAAGGATGCTCCACTGAAATAAGGATCAATTTTGAATTGTTTTCCCTGAAAGTCTGGTATTTAGCTCTGGAAATGAGTTTGGTGAGATCAAGGGCTAAGCCTAGGTGAACTGTTTCTGTTTAATGCCATGTCAGACACTCATGTTCAGAGTGCTGGCCACCCTCTTTCTCTTCTCTTTCTCTCTCTCTTTCATCTTTCCTGCTTCTGCTCTCTTTCTGTCTTTCTCTCACTCTTACTTTCTCTGCCTTTCAGTCTCTGTTTCAGCCCTTTACCTTCTTGTGTTTCCTCTTTCTATGTCTCATTCTCCCAGTCTCTTTGCTTCCTCTCTCTCTCCATCCCTCTATTTTTTATCCTCCTCTTCTTGACCCCTGAATCCACAGAAGCCACACAAATTCCATAGCTGTAGCTCTGCCTCTACATTGTAACTTTCAATATTTTATGAGGAAACCAAACTGAGAACTGCCTAACGATCCCAAGAGAAGATTCTCCCAATTTAACATAACCTCTAAACAACATTTGAGAGGCAATTTCATAGGACCACAGTGGAGTGGGTACTGCAAAGCCATCGATGCAGGGGCAGTTTAAAGGTAACATGCATTTTGGTTCCTCCTCTTTGCTTTTAGCACAGCCATGGGGTCCTGCAGGCATTTGCTCCTGGTACTGCTGGCTTCTCACTTTCATTTTTATTAAAAAACTAACAAGGAGCATTAAGCAGCTCCCTGCTTAATTTCCCATAGAAAAGCAATAGTTTCAAGCAGCCCACTGGTGGAAGGATATTGAAATGCAAAATGCACAGCTGTGCCAAATGTATGCAGCAGAGAAAAAAGGGTTTCATAATATGACAGGTTAATACCATGGGTTTTTATTTCATTTGCCACTGAAACAGCTAATCAGAGAGAACTGGATTGGCAGAAGGAGAGGTGAAACTGGGTAGTTCTTAAGAGACAAAGGATATTGCTTGTCAACGTTCTATGGTTTTAATATTATGCTAGTGAAAAGCTGAAGAATCCACCAAAAGTTACCCCCCTGGAGAGACTTGCCCTGACCTACCATCACTTATCTGAGCCATCTAGAAGTTCCTACACAGAGACCCCCTAGTGAGCCATAGTTCCACCCAGCCACATGCACAGCCCCTACCTGTCTCCCAACCCATGAAAACAAAATTGTATTAAGGCAAAACTAGAACAGATCACACAAAGGAAATCTGTAAAGCTTTATATTAGTCTGAACACTTAACTTCTCTTTAGCTTTGGGTAAATGGACCCATAGTAATGTGAATGATTACAGAAAAGAGAATGCCCTAAGCACAGATTTCATGAAATCCCTGTACAAGCCAAGCAACATGTCAGATGACCAGCTTAGCCTAGCCCAGCATTATAGGAAAACACTCTCTTAATTATATTTTTAAAAGATGTAGCTCTTAAACCAATCCTACTTCCTTAGGCCAGGTTGCCATAATAACCCTTCCTTCTCTTTAGTTCATAATATGTACATCCTAGTGAAAAGCCATATAATGAATAATGATGCTTTCAGATAGGAAACCTGGCAAAACCTCTCAAAGATATTTGAGATCTTAGGTAAAGGTGCAATTATGATGTTCATACCAGTCAGGTCTTTTTTTTCCTCCTAAAGAGCAAGGCTTTGTCAAGAGACAGGTCAAAAAATAACTATCAATGTCAAAACAAATATTGACAAATATGCTCTGAACTGTCTCTTTTGGAATTTTCCCCTTCACTTTAAATGAATTTTTGCTTGGCCCCTGGCCACATTCTAACATCACTATTCAAGTCCTAATATTCAATTTCTGAAGTCCAGATCCACTGTTGCCTAGTTGTCTTTAGAATACAACTATGAAGCTTTGACAGACATATTCTAGTTTTCACACAGTAGAAGAAGGGTCAAAGGATTAAGGTGTGAAAGAGACCACAATCCAGGTATCTGAAGAAAGCAAGGTACTAGAAGGATCCAAAGCAGTAGAAAGTTTGTCACAGAGTAAAGAAAGGAGACATTTTCCGTTCATTTGTTTACTTATAGCTCAGGGAACAATTTCCTTGCTTTCAAATTAAATCATTTTTACTCTGCTTCCCTAGACAAGCATCATGAAGGAATCATCTGAGGATCTGAATGATGTTTTCAACAATAAATTGGAGATGGCCACTTACCAATGACTACTTTCATACAGGTTCTTCCTCTGTTAGCTAAGGCAACAGAGGCTAGCTTTCCAAGATAGTAACAAAAATAAAATAAAGAAGAAGGAAAGGAAAGGTAAAAGGAAAATATATCAGTAGAAAAAACCATTAAAAGACTGATCTAAGGGGAAAGGCTATTATATTTCCAGAGGAGGGAGTAAATAGATCACTTCTAGTTTTGTTAAGGAGAAACATGATATATGAATGACTCTGAAGTGATGCTTCCATTTATTCTGGTGAAATGGAGGTATGTGTATATCATGCAGCACCTGAACACTGAACCCAGAACACACATGGATATTTGCTGTCATTTGGTGAGTGTCTACTGCATGTCAGGTATCACATTAAGTGTTTTGTAAAAAAAAAAAAAAAAAAAAAAAATGAAATTCAAAGTCTTGTTTAATGTTTGAGATGACTTAGGTCAATAAGAATAGCTGGGGAATATTTGAATGTTAAGCCTTATATCTAAAATATGGTTACTGCAAAGTTACAGCTCTTCCTACTTCAATTTTCTTCTCTCCTAGTCCTTGCTATTGTCCCTTTGTTATTGACTGTTCCTCCATCCCTTCATTTGTAACAACACATAATCCACATGCTGTTGAAAGTCCTCAGTCCAACTCCAGACAGCACAGTTAAGTCTTTTTCCCCAGCTTTATTGGGGTATAATTGATGAATAAAATTGAGAATTTATTTTAAGTTCAGAGTATAAAAAATAAAGGTTTACAAAGAAATGTATTCCCATGTCTCCTTTCATCTTCTACTTCCCCCTTTCTCCTTTTTGTCAATAAATGTTAACAGGCTGATGGTGCCGATTCACATGCCTAAAGTATTCATTTATTTCTGCTGAAGAGCTACAACAATGAATACTTCCAAAGCTCAGCTTGTGTCTTTAATTTAAATAATAAATGTTACGAAATAAATAAATCACATTCTGATTCACTTCAGGTTAAAATGGCTCCAGCAACACAGAGGTATATCTGGACACTCTCAAAGTTCCTCTCCATTTCTAAATACACTAAGACTGAAAATAGCTTTATCTCCTTGAACACAGGTAAAAGAATGTTCATGATTAAACCCTACAATTTATTTACTTTTAATTATGTTTGTCTCTGCAGATTGCCTTTTCCTTACCTTTTCAATGCCTGACTCTGAAGGCATCCTGTGTTTTACAGGCCAAAGTGTCTTTATAAACTTTCGTCAAGTGGGTTTTAGTTGTTCTCCTGACGAGAACGTATTCATTGAGAGAAAGCCAATAGGACAAGAGTAACTGAACTAGCAGCATTATAAGTGATTCCAGTTTGACAAAGTCAAAATAGAGAGCTTCTGTCACTTTACAGTCTGTATTTTAGTTTTATTTCTTCTGGCTTACCCTTATATATAAAAATGTAACATATAGGAAATAAGAGTCAGCATCTGGAAAAATCTAAAGTGATTGGCTTATTCTCTAGAGAAAAAATATTGCCCTGTATTGTTGGAAATGACACCAATAATGATAGGGGAGCATATAGTATGCATTTTGTTATAACAGAGAAGACTAAAGTAAACACTTTAGAAAACTAAACAGAAGCAGAAAGCTTTATTACACTTTTCTTCCTAATATACTTTATTTTTTTTGCTATATTCTCTCCAATCAAAATCTAAATCTTAGTTCAAAAGTACAGTTTGGGGGCTTCCCTGGTGGCGCAGTGGTTGAGAGTCCGCCTGCCGATGCAGGGGACACGGGTTCGTGCCCCGGTCCGGGAAGATCCCACATGCCGCAGAGCGGCTGGGCCCATGAGCTATGGCCGCTGAGCCTGCGCGTCCGGAGCCTGTGCTCCGCAACAGGAGAGGCCACAACAGTGAGAGGCCCGCATACCACAAAAAAAAAAAAAAAAAAAAAAAAGTACAGTTTGATTTTTGATACACCCATGCTTCATTTTGTCCACTGGATACTTTCTCCTGTTCGTACACTTTATTTTCTCCTTCCCCCTCTTTCCCTTTCTTTTCTTCTTTTTTTTTTTTTTTTAATTCTTTCAAGGTTGAGAGTTTTTCTAAGGGTGAATATCTGGGTACTCAGGTATAAGTTGGAGAGCATGTCTTTTCATACAACAGCCTTTGGAGATTTCAGGATTGAGGTTCAGGTCAGAACCTGGAATTAATTGGAAAAGACAAAAGAAGCTCTTTGGCAGATAAACAATACTTGGAACACCCTGGAATGCACAATTTGGCCGAGCATCAAAGAAGTTATCAGTAGACTTGATGGACAGCTGTTGCTCAGTTCACTGTGGAAAAGAATCAAAGTGTGTAGTTTCACTGGTGAAGCTTATGAAAGGCCAGACTTCTCAACCAGGAGCTGATTGTTGAGGACCAACAGAACAGAGAGCAAGCCAACATGGTCTGAGTAGTTACACAGCTCCACTTCCTTTACATCAGAAAGTGTGTCCACCTTGAGGACCCTGGGAAAGCATTCAAACTGATTCAAATAGGTAGTTTGAAAGGAACTGTCTATGACCTCCACAAATAGCAACCCCTGTGTGCTTGTTTCTATTTATGTTTTTATAGTAGTTTGCTGTTGTTGTCTTCTCTTTTAGAAATGTAAGAATTCTTCTCCAGATAACTTCATTTATAATGTTTAACATTTTTGTTTTTTTTCTACTATGAAAGTACTGTGCATTCCTTATAAAAACATAGCAAATACCAATGAAAAACACAAAAAGATAAAAGAAAATAGATACAATGGGCTAACACATGAACACAGCCACTGTTAAAAATATTAGCTGAATGTTTTGGCTCACTCTTTGATATGTTTTGGATAATTCTTCCCCAAAACATTGAGCTCTTTAAGTATTAGTTGACTTCATCTCAGGTAGAGAGTTCCTTTTACTTGCATTTCAGAAAAAGGAGGGAGATGCACAAGGCAGGAATTTCTATAAACTATCCATAGCCTCCATTAACCCCCACATAATACAGAAAATAACTAAAGAGGAGCTATAGTTAGAGACAATGAAGGACTGCAGGTTTATTCAGCAGTGAAGAATAAGAGAACTAAAAGCAATGAAGATATACTGATTCAGAAGAAATATGGCTACCCATCCCACATTTCATGTTGCCTGCAGCTGTACTCAGCTTAGTTCACATGAAAGAAGTAGAAGCTAATAGTCATTTGTACCTCAAAAGCGTAAGTCTTTATAGTTCCAGAGGCATAAAACATCTCAATCACATATATGAAGAAGATGAGAAAGACGACTGCACTTCAATAGCTCTACAGAGTATTTGTGCAACATCTTCTGTCCCGGCAAACAAACAATAAAAGAGTTGTTGGTCCTAGGCTTGTGGGAGACTGGCAGGGAGGAGGGCACAGTTAAGACGGTATGAGGGATACATTAGAGCAACATATAATTATATTCATAAAATGTGTTCATTTGAGGTTTCAAAAATTTATTCATTTATACTTAGTGTGCTCTGTTTAAATATGACTACTTCTTTCTCCACATTCACAAGATCTCTGCTCACATATTATCTCCTCAGAGAATTGTTTCTTGAAATTCACAGCTTGCCACCACTAGGTACCCATCTACTATCATGTCACTTGATTTTAATTTCTTCATAGCACTTATCATTTGAAATTATCTCATTCAATTGTTTACTTTTCTCTCACCTTTCCGTAATAGATTATAAACCTAATGAGATCAAGGTAGTTGTCATTGATCATTGTATTACTAAATATAGAGCTTAAAATATTGCCTAGAACACAGTAGGTGTTTGGTAAATACTTTTATAATATAACTTTAAATAAATTAAAAAAAAAAAACAAATTTGGCACATGTCAGATCTATAGTTTCACTGATTATTTTGTCTTCTTTTTCTCTGTACTGAAAGCCATGTGTTTCCCCACTGTGATAATGGATTTGACTTTTTGTTCTATTCATCTCTTTTTCTGTTTAAATATTAAAGGTATTTTATTATATGCATACAATTTAAGAATTGATATATCTTCTTTCTCTAACTTATGATGCTTCTTGCCCTAAAGTCTTTTTTTTTTGTTTTTAATTTTATATAGGAATACTAGCTTTATTTTGTTTTGGGTTATGTGAATATCTTTTCCCAACTTTTTTCTTTCAACATTTTTATTTCAGGTATCTCTTGTAAGAAGTTTTGTTTTATCTGTTATAGCATTTTTGTCATTTATTTGTAATTTTTAATCCATTACATTTAGTGTAATCAATGAATTATATGGTCTTAAGTCAACTGTCTCACTATACACTATCTGTCATACTTTCTCCATTTTCTTATCATCATTTTTGCTTTCTTCTCATTAATTATACATTCTTAGTATCTTATGTTTTTTCTATTAATGTGGTACTTTACATTCTCATTAGTTTTCATAGCTACATTGTAAATTAAACATATTATTGATTTATTAATGGTTAATATAAATTAGTACATTTACCATTTCTAAGATAATGCAATAACCTTCAATAGCAAACTTCAAAGTTGCTATTATTGTTGTGGTGTTTGCCAGTATTTTTAAAATAAGTGCAAATGGCTAATCTCTTGATTTATTATTACTTGTTCCTGAATCTTTGCTTCTTTCTGGCTTTATTATCTTTCTCTTTAAAACATTTCTTTAATTCAAGCTTATGGCTGACAAATAGTATATTTTTTAGTGTCTTTGTTTTGCCATGTATTTTTTAACATCTTTATTGGAGTATAATTGTTTTACAATGGTGTGTTAGTTTCTGCTTTATAACAAAGTGAATCAGCTATACATATACATCATATACATATATACCCATATCTCTTCCCTCTTGCATCTCCCTCCCACCCTCCCTATCCCACCCCTCTAGGTGGTCACAAAGCAGCAAGCTGATCTCCCTGTGCTATGCAGCTTCTTCCCACTAGCTATCTATTTTACGTTTGGTAGTGTATATATGTCCATGCCACTCTCTCACTTCGTCCCAGCTTACCCTTCCCCTCCCCGTGCCCTCAAGTCCATTCTCTACATCTGCGTCTTTATTCCTGTCCTGCCCCTAGGTTCTTCAGAACCATTTTTTTTTTTTTTTTAGATTCCATATATATGTGTTAGCATACGGTATTTGTTTTTCTCTTTCTGACTTACTTCACTCTGTATGATAGACTCTGCGTCCATCCACCTCACTACATATAACTCACTTTCGTTTCTTTTTATGGCTGAGTAATATTCCACTGTATATACGTGCCACATCTTCTTTATTCATTCATCTGTTGATGGACACTTAGGTTGCTTCCATGTCCTGGCTATTGTAAATAGAGCTGCAATGAACATTGTGGTACATGGCTCTTTTTGAATTATGGTTTTCTCAGGGTATATGTCCAGTAGTGGGATTGCTGGGTCATATGGTAGTTCTACTTTTAGTTTTTTAAGGAACCTCCATACTGTCCTCCATAGTGGCTCAATTTACATTCCCACCAACAGTGCAAGAGAGTTCTCTTTTCCCCACACCCTCTCCAGCATTTATTGTTTGTAGGTTTTTTGAGGATGACCATTCTGACTGGTGTGAGGTGATATCTCATTGTAGTTTTGATTTGCATTTCTCTAATGATTAGTGATGTTGAGCACTCTTTCATGTGTTTGTTGGCAATCAGAATTCTAGCTTGGTAGTTGCTTTCTTTAGCACTTAAAAAATATTATTCAGTTTTCCTCTAGATTCCCTTGTTTCTGTTGAAAAATTAGTTCCCAGTTTTACTATAGTTTCAATGATAGTAGACAGTGTATGTGTTTATGTGCATGTTGTATTATCCATTCCAACTGTTTTTAGGGTTTTCTTCTTTCTTTGTTTTTTAGCAGCTTTATTATATGTCTAAATATGATCTTTTTACTTATCTTCCTTGGGGGTTGAATCATTTTTTGAATCTCTGATGATGTGTTTCACTATTTTGGGAAAATTCTGGGCCATTATATCTTCATATATTACTTCTAATTATTTCCATATTTTCCTCTTGGGTCTCCAATTATGCATATGATAGAACTTTCCTGTCTATGATTCATAGTCTATATTTCTATTCTTTTCTCCTTTCCTTCAGTCTGGACAATTTCTTCTGAACTATTTTCCAGTTTACTAATTTCCTCTTCAACTGAATTTAATCCTCCTTAAAACTCATGCTTCCTTGATGATTTAATTCACATATAATAAATTTTAGTTCTAAATTTTCCATTTGGTTTTATTTTTATATTAAATTTCTACTTCTCTGCTGAAATTCTTCATCATGAATTCACTTTTTTAAACAAATTTCTCACAGTTATTTTAAAATATGTCTGCTAAAGCTAATATCTGCTTCTGTTATGTTCTTTTTCTTAACTTTTATTCAGTTCTTGTTTTTTGCAAAGTTAATTTTTTCTTATTGAATGCCAGACACTGTCCATAATTTTTTAAAATTAAATTCATAGATAATCTGAGGCCCTAAATGCTGTTACCCGCCTTCAAAGATAATTTGCTTTTGCTGGTGGATCATGGGATGAGTTGATTCAAACTTGAGTTTCTATCTTTGTGATGGCTGGTTATTTTTAGTTTCTTACTCCCAGGGTCTGGGAACCTAGAAAATTACAAATCTGGACTGTAAGTGTGAGGTATTTACTGGGATAGTTCTTCCTTAGAAGACCTCAACTCTAATTCTCTTGGTTCCAAGAGACAGTTGAAAGCATAAATCAACCAAACAAAACTAATATTTTTTTCTGTATTTCTATTTGTTTTCAGTGGGATAGTCAGTTTGAATTGAGTTAACCCATCATTTCTTAAACAGTTATCTTACAAGAAATTAATTGTATAAGACTGAAACTAAAACTTTCTAAAAATGAGCAAACATTAGCAATCTGGGTAATTTAGTTACCCAGAATGAAGCATACCTCTGTGTTTCAGAAGATCAAGTTCTTACTTCTTTCTGTGTGTGTATGGATTTGAAGAAAAATACACTCAATTTGTGTGAACTTGGTACATTACAAAATATTTTTCATAAGAAACTGTCTTATTACTTATAAAATTATGTGTGCCTATATGAAATGTGGAAAATATAATTAAGTACATTAGGTTCCTGCATTGTACCAGGACTTATTAGATTTTTCTGGGTTTTAACTTACCAATCAAGTACTGATTCTGCCTTTATCTTCAATAGGCAGCATTCATATCCTAAGCAGTCTACCCTTGTTTGCAGAATTCTGCTGATGGTGCTACTCAATGCATTAAGCATGTATAGTTTGTTAGAAGAAAAATCAATCCTGTCATCAAAGTATTACTGAGAATATATTTTTCTTAGTTGAAATGTACACAAGGGCATTTTGCAAAGGGGTTGCAAATGAGGTGGTTTGTCAATGGTAAAACTTGGGAAGTGGAATAGGGTGTGAGCAGGTAAGCAGGCAAGAAGTATTTAGAAAACATCTGTCCCTAAACCATTTTATTATTTTAAAGTTCTCTTTCATGTTTATGTCTTCTTTCCCACCTTTTCCTTTTCATACTATATGCAAAGACTAGGGGTTAAAAATTATTCAAAAAGCACTTGTGTCAGACTTTCACAACACTCTTATAAAGCTGGGAGATCAAAACAAAGACTTCATACACTTTTCAGATTCCAAATGTAGAGTAAAGCCTGGATAAAAAGGTTCTGTTTTTCTTTTTTTGGTTTCTTTTTTTTCCAACACCCACACAAAAATAATAATGGTGATGAAGCCATTGTTGAAACTTGTGTTCTGCATCTTTTAAATGAGCATTTTACTCAGAGGAAAGCAATGTGTTTCATTTTAACTAATTCATGACATAAAGTTTCCAGTTGAGTCATGGAAAGAGTGAAAGAGAGAAAGAGAAAAATGAGCCAGACAGTGAAACAGTGTTGAATGCACAGATAACAAGGAAATGGTTTCCTTGGCAACAACAGCACTTTGGAAGATTTCAGACAAAAGTACAACTGGGTACAAAATATTTGATTAAAATTTATTGCAGGAGAAGGAAATTATGCAAATTTAAAGGTACCAGAACATGCACTGTAAATCTGAATATGATTGCTAAAAATTGATATCTATAATTTGTCCAACTGAGATTATTCTCTCTGTTTTGGTATAAAGTAGCATTTGGAAGGCCATGCCAATCTAGCAAAGAAAGGTTTAAAGTATCCAAAGGATACTTATGCTTGATTTGTGACCTAAGAATCAAAATCCATTGACAAAAGCAACAAAATACATATCTAAAATGGCAAATTCAGACACCTGTTGGGAGAGTCCTAATATCTCCTTTAAACCCTATTTCTTCAGAGAAGGATAATATTGTCTTATTCATTCTCAACCATAAAGAATAAGAATTATTATGAGTCATGTTCTGTACACTTAAAATTAATCTATATGTAGCATTTAGCTTTCAAAGCTAACATGGGACTATAGATAATCATGATGATAATCTCTTATATACAATCTGGATAAACAGAGTCAACTGGTCACTCTGATGAAGACATTCTCCTACATATAAGGCTGACAACCTAGTAATCCACCTTCTTGAGCAATGTCCTGCATATTATATACCACAGGGAAACAAAGAATGGAGGGTTGTTGGATCTCTAAAATGTTGTCAATTCTGGGAGAAAAATTTCAAATTTCTTAGGCTAAAATGAATTATCACAACATTTAAAAACCCTGTTTCACATGCTGACTTGTGCACAAAATAACCTTTATTATCATAACATAGTCTTATAAAGATGATCCTCGTGTCCTAAGACACCTACAGGTAAGGAAACTGCACCACTCATTTCTCAGTTACTTCACCTTACCTACTGGGGATAATCATAGGAAGTAGTGAATGATCTCTAAATCATTTTTATCTGTGATTACCACTTAAGTTTTCTGAGAACTCAGCATGCCTAAGATGTTAACTCTTTATACGAGGAACTTGAAAGTAAGGGAATTATTTTAGTTTTCTAATGTACAATGTACACTTAGAGATTTTTGCTGAAGAGATGTAGGAAAGCAGAAAGCATTTCTATTCACTAAGTTTGTCCTTAGCTACAGCTAATATTAAAGAATTTAAATAAAGGAAAATATATGCCTATACTTAATTTTTAATTTTGGCTATCCAGGAAAAAAATACACCAGGTCAAAATTTTAGCAAAAGGTCTGGTTCTGACTAAATTAAATGATTTATTCATACTTAATAATGATGGGTAATTTCTAATGAGTAGAAAGCGGGAAAAAAAATTAAAATGTTCTACAGAACAGTATTTGAGTATCCACATTTTTTTTCACTTACTTCTATTTCTGGTAAACTGTATTTAAAATACCACTGGTGAAAGAACAATGGAAAATCTAATTCCGTATATTTTATATTTGGCAAATAAAATGTCCTTCCCTTTGGCCCTGAACTTTCACCATTAATTTTTTGGTTTACACAAATTCCCACATTAAAAGACTACTATTTTTTTTTTTTTTTTTTTTTTTGCGGTACGCGGGCCTCTCACCGCCGTGGCCTCTCCCGTTGCGGAGCACAGGCCCCGGACGCGCAGGCTCAGCAGCCATGGCTCACGGGCCCAGCCGCTCCGCGGCACGTGGGATCCTCCCAGACCGGGGCACGAACCCGTGTCCCCTGCATCGGCAGGTGGACTCTCAACCACTGCGCCACCAGGGAAGCCCAAGACTACTATTTTAAGAGAGAAAAAGTCTATGTTTTTGTAGAATGCAAACCTTTTTTTAAAAAAAATTGATACAGTTCACAAATCATTATTACCAATGCTAATTGCCTTACCATTGAATATCTGTTGATTTTATGGAGATAATTACTAATGTGCATGCACATTTCCAGTAATTTTCAGCATGATGTCCTATTCATTTCATTAAAACTTTTTTTAAAAAAAAACCTCTTTCCTGAAGGCCTACTATGGCCTTAATATTTGAATGGATACTTAGAATCTGAAAAAAGAAATCTAGAACAAGGACTTTGCTCTAAAAGCGATTATATACTCCCTAGAGGAAAAATATATGAATGCCCAATTACTTCTACATATTCTATTCTGTCACATCTCTGGGACTAGGCATAAGTTAATAGTCTATCTAGCTATCAAGGTCTATTTGATATTCCACTAACTCTATACCTGCTCTGATTCCCCCAACTAGATATAGACTCTTGCACTACATTTTTCACCATAGGGTTATTCTTGAACTGAATATCAGTTCTAAGATGTGCACTTTTTTCACATTTATCATGTAAGATCAATCATAATTTTAAATGGTAATAACTAATATATAGCCCTTATTATATGCCAGATATTGTCTAATTGATTTTCATATGTTAACTCCTTCTATCCGCACAACAGCCTTGTATGACAAACTTTCTTATTACACACGTTTTGCACATGAGGAAAGCTAAGTGTAGAAAAGTTCTGTCTTTCCCGATAGCCCGTCTCTAGGGGGTGGTGCATCCAAAAGTTTTGGTTCCAAAACTCTGTCCGTAGCCATTATATTACACTGCTCATTCTAAAATGAGGATATTTCTGACCATGAGGTAATGAGTTTATTAGTTGGCTTATTAGTTTATTAGTTGCCTTATATCTATGACATATCATACAATCATTGGCTTATTAGCCATGTGGAAATATGGTATAATTTTTTTATAACTAGGTTTTGCCAAGTTTACACTTCCCTACTGGAAAGAATTTTATTTGAGGATTATCTGAATTATTCTAGAATATCTTACAGAATCAAACACAGGGTCTACTTAGGTTAGTGTTTAATGAATATTTACCACATAGTGTATAAGAAACAGTTTATGTGAACGATATACTAGCACATATATAAAGCGCCAAAAGGGAAGTTTAATAATACGTGAATTTTGAGAAGTGATAACGAATTAGGGTTGAAGAAAGTGATAACGAATTAGGGCTGATATTCTTTAGGGAAATGTTTAGAAGAAATCATACTGAACTGGACATTGGATAATTAATTTTTTTTGAAGTATAGTTAACTTACAATGTTGTGTTAGTTTCAGCTGTACAGCAAAGTGAGGCAGTTATATATATATTTATTCTTCTTCAGATTCTTTTCCATTATAGGTTATTATAAGATATTGAATATAGTATCCTGTGCTATACCGTAGGTCTTTGTTGTTTATCTATTTTATATATAGTAGTGTGTATCTGTTAATCCCAAACTCCTAATTTATCCCTCCCCTCCCCCCACTATCCCCTTTGGTAACCATAACTTTGTTTTCTACATCTCTGACTCTTTCTATTTGTAAGTAAAAGTTTACTTGTATCATATTTTTTTTAGATTCCACATATAAGTGATATCATATGGTATTTGTCTTCCTCTGTCTGACTTACTTCACTTAATATGAAAATCTCTAGGTCCATCCATGTTGTTGCAAATAGCATTATTTCATTTTTTTATGGCCATTGTGTGTATGTGTGTATATACCACATCTTTTTTATCCATTCATCTGTTGATGGACATAGGTTGTTTCCATGTCTTGGCTATTGTAAATAGTGCTGCTATGACTATTGTGGTGCATGTATCTTTTTGAATTAGAGTTTTCTCCCAGGAGTGGAATTGCAGGGTCATATGGTAACTCTATTTTTAGTTTTTTAAGGAACCCCCATACTGTGCTCCATAGTGGTTGTACCAATTTATATTCCCAGCAATAGTGTAAGAGGGTTCCCTTTTCTCCACACCCTCTCCAGGATTTTTTATTTGTAGACTTTTTCATGATGGCCATTCTGACTGGTGTGACGTGATACTTCATTGTAGTTTTGATTTGCATTTCTCTAATAATTAGTGATATTTAGCATATTTTCATGTGCCTGTTTGCCATCTGTATGTCTTCTTTGAAGAAATGTCTATTGAGGTCTTCTTCCCTTTTTTTGATTGGGTTGTTTGTCTTTTTGATATTAGCTGTATGAGCTGTTTGTGTATTTTGGAAATTAATCCCTTGTCAGTAACATAATTTGCAAATATTTTCTCCCAGTCTAGGTTGTCTTTTCTTTTTGCTTATGGCTTCCTTTGCTGTGAAAAAGCTTTTCAGTTTAATTAGGTCCCATTTGTTTATTTATTTTTTTTATTTCCATTACTCTTGGAGACAGATCCAAAAAAATATTGTTATGATTCATGTCAACGAGTATTCTGCCTATGCATTTCTCTAGGTGTTTTATAGTAAGTACCCAGTCTTACATTTAGGTCTTTAATCATTTTGAGTTTATTTTTGTATATGGTGTCAGAGAATGTCCTAATTTCATTCTTTTACATATAGTTGTACAGTTTTCCCAGTACCACTTATCAAAGAGACTTTTCCCCATTGTATATTCTTGCCTTTTTTATTGTAGATTAATTGGCCATAAGTGCCTGGGTTTACTTCTGGTCTTTCTATCTTGTTCCATTGATCTATATGCCTGTTTTTTGCACTAGTACCATACTGTTTTGATTACTGTAGCTTTGTAGTTCATTTCTAGCCTCATAGTGTTGTGGTCAGAAAAGATGTTTGATATGATTTCAGTTTTCTTAAATTTACCGAGGCTTGCTTTGTGGCTCAGCATGTGATCTATCCTGGAGAATGTTCCGCCTGAACTTGAAAAGAATGTACATTCTGCTGCTTTCAGATGGAATGCTCTATAAATATCAGTTAAGTCCATCTGATCTAATGTGTAGTGTCATTTTAGGCCTGTGTTTCCTTATTGATTATTTGTCTGGATGATCTGTCCATTGATGTAAGTGGGGTGTTAAAGTCCCCCACTATTATTGGGTTGCTGTCAATTTCTCCTTTTATGTCTGTTAACACTTGCCTTATATATTGAGGTGCTTCTATGTTGGGTGCATATATATTTACAATTGTTATATCTTCTTGGATTGATCCTTTGATCATTATATAGTGTTCTTCCTTGTCTCATATAATAGTCTTTTTTTTTTTTAAGTCTATTTTGTCTGATATAAGTATTGCTACTCTGGCTTTCTTTTGATTTCCATTTGTGTGGAATACCTTCTTCCATCTGCTTACTTTCAATCTGTATGTGTCTCTAGATCTGAAGTGAGTCTCTTATAGGCAGAATATATGTGGGTCTTGTTTTTGTATCCATTCAGCCAGTATATGTCTTTTGGTTGGAGCATTTAGTTCATTTACATTTAAGGTAATCATTGATATGTATGTTCCTACTGCCATTGTGTTAATTGTTTTGGAATTGTTTTTGTATGTTTTTTTCCCCCCTTTCTTCTTTTGTTTTCTTCTCCTGTGATTTGATGACTATCTTTAGTGCTATGTTTGGATTCCTTTTTTCTTTTTTGTGTGTATATCTATTATAGATTTTTGGTTTGTGGTTACCATGAGGTTTTTGTATAGCAAGCTATATATAATTTGTTTGGTTTGAATAAGCAATTAGGATAAAAGAAGGCATTTCCCAAAGGGAGATATGTGTATGAAAAGGCTCAAAGGCAGGACTACATATTCAGGATAAAGTAACATGACAACTTAAGTAAAGTAACAGGTTCCCATCATGGAGATAAACTAAAGTATTTAGGCGAGGGTAAAGCCAGAGGGGTCACTGAAAGCCAGTTAAAGAGCTGAGACTCTGATAAAGCAGATAGGAGAGACTGATACAGAGTGGGTTTAAGATGACTAATCAAGCAGCACTTTGAAGGATCAGTAAGTTACAGAGAAAAGTAAAATCAAATAAGTGGTGGGCTGATGGAAACCTGTGTGAAGATGGTGACTGTGATGGGGCAAAAGAAATGAAAGATTTAAAAAATAATAATAAAAAATTAAAAAGCTGACTGGCCTTGATGATAAAGTGGATGTAAATGGAAAAAGAAGAATCAAGAGCCAAATATAGTTCAGTCAGGAAGCAAGAATGCAGAGTAATAAAAGGCTAGCAACTCCCTGGGTTCAAATCTGAATCATACTAACTGGTATATTTTTTAGTAATTTTCTCTACTTTCATTAGCCTTAGTGCTTCAATTCTAACAAAAATGATACTTATTTTATCTGGTGGTTATCAAGACTAAGTGAGATGATACATATAAATTCCTTAAAATGGTGTCTCGCAGGTAGGGAGAAGTCAACAACTATTAATATATACCTTAATATTAATTTATTACTATATTAATAAGTTAATAAAATTATTATTATCATTCTGCTGATTTGAGCCTAGGTGACCCCCCAAAAAAATGACAGGTAAAGGGGTATCTAAATGAAAACTGGTTAAGGGGAAGGAAAATATTCTAAATATTTTTATTGTTAAATAATTATTAAAGATCTTGGAAACTAGGCCAGGAGTTAGGACTAAGGAATAATAAGGGATCTGTCCATAAATCTTTTAAGTTGAGCTTAAAGTGGTGCCTATTTATTTCTATAATGCCTCAGGAAGCAAAAGTTAAAAAAAAATCTAAATTTCTATAAGACAGACTGGTTTCTGAGTTTAGTATGTTATCTGAAATCTGGTTGGTTGTTGCTGAGACTAACAACTGATGATAATATAAAATTTGGAAAAAGAGTGTATGATCTTAGAAATCAAGGGCATTTCAGAATATTTACATCAATAAAACACAGGAGACAAAAATTATAAGAAATATTCACTAGATTATAAACTCCATAAGGGCTGAGACTATATCTTGTTCTATTCACAACTAGATACCCAACAAGTCTTGCATTCAACAAGCAGACTTTGAGTGAATAAAATATTTTTAGTTAATAAAAATTTAACTATGACTTATAAAGAGATTACTCATGTCTGCCATCTGTAAGAGGTGACACCAAGAATTGACTCTACATCTGTCTGATTCAAAAGCTTATTTTGTCTTTCATACATGTCAGTAACTGAGTCTAATGTTTGGTGAGATCCCAGTGCTTTTAATGGTGCACAGGAGAATATGATAAATTGATAAGATTAATTTTCAGGTTTTATTCACTAACTAGAATGTGTTTTTGGGTTTTGAGAAGTAGTATCAAATTTTTTGATGAGAATTTAGTATTTCTATGGGCCTTAAATTATGCTCTAGAAATGCTAATAGTATAGGTATTAAGATATATTTTGAAATCTGAATTCTCCAACTAGAGGAATTTTACCTATATCTGAACTATACTGTCCCCTAACCTCTTATTTTTATGTAATTAATTTTAAATATTTTTGGAAGATACAGGATACTGTTTGCCCTATATTAAATTCAGAGGTACTTCCTATTAGTTTTTAAGATAAATAAAACTGTCTGAAATTCAGTCCCAATGAAACCCTCTACTCAAGGGCTTCTTGAAAGTGACCCCATTTATAATATGCCCTTCTGGAAATCAAAGGCAACCTCTGAATGGCATAAAGCTTCAGAAATATTGTTAAAGGTTTCCTTGTCATTGTTAAATAAATATTGGTAGCCATCAGAATTTTCCAAGGAATCTTTATACAATTAATATGAATAAAGTATAAGTAATTCAGTCCTAACTACACATTGGATTGAAGAATGTCTCAAAGATAGTATAGGTAAAATAAGTGGTTTAATTTATTTTTATATTTATTAGTTTTCCAAAACCAGTGTAAAAAAGTGGATTTGTATTAGTTTTCAGGATCAACAGTAATGTTATGGCTTCTCAGTTGGTTCCACAATTTTTTCCATGTCTAACCTGATGCTGAATAAACTACATGTTTTAAATACATCAATATATAAATCTCACTTTTCAAAAAAATGTTATACCTTTTATCTACAGTCTTTGGTATTAGCTTAATGACCCTTTTTTTTTGTTTTGTTTTGTTTTGTTTTGCGGTACGTTGGCCTCTCATTGTTGTGGCCTCTCCCGTTGTGGAGCACAGGCTCCGGATGCACAGGCTCAGCAGCCATGGCTCACGGACCCAGCTGCTCCGCGGCATGTGGGATCTTCCTGGACGGGGGCAAGAACCCGTGTCCCCTGCATCAGCAGGTGGACTCTCAACCACTGTGCCACCAGGGAAGCCCGACCTTTCGCTTTATATAAGTTCATTTTCAGGATCATTCTACCGAGTAAAAGCCAAAATAGACGTGACATGAAACCACCTTTTATGCTTTGACTATTAGCCAAGTGTTAAGGTTTAGTTTTGTTTTATTTGTTTTCTAAATTTTCCTTAATAACTCTGTTCTTTAAAGGAACACAGTGACAACTGACTGTGGACAGCACAATTCTTTTCTTAAAGGGATTCTTACTCATTGTTTCATTTCACATTATTTTATTGATAAATATACTAAGCATAAGGAACAACTTATCTTTGCAGTCTCATCAATTTAAAAGCTACATTTGATTTAATTAATAGGGAGAGTTTATGGGAAAAGCTTTTATCAATGGGCATTGGTTTAAGATATCTTGGCCTTTTGAGAGCTATGCAGTATAATAATTGGTCTAAGATCATGTTAGAGAGGCCAGGTCGCTTTATATTCTCCCCCAACTAATAGAGAAGTCAGGTGAGGTTGTTTCCTGACACAGCTACTATTTCATTATTTTGGCTGATATTGCTGACCCCAAGAAGTTATTTCCTGTATTATGTGGACCCAGCATATACAGTCATTGAGAAGCACAGTATAAATATAGAAAACAAACTGGTCTATTCATATCAGGACCTCAATTTACCATTAATTTTCCACTCTTGATTACATGATAAATTATGTCTATCAAATCCATCATATTGTGATGTAAAAACAAGATAGGCAACTATGGTGTAGGGAACAGGGTAATTATTGTTCTGGGCTAGTGTCCTAGCCCAGGTTTTCACACAGTGAGCCTTTGGTTAAATAATTTTATGCAGTGATTCTCAATTTACACTGCACACTGCAATCATTGGAGAACCTTAAAACAAAATAAATCTGAATGCTGCTAGTTTTATCCTTTTATGATTTTTTCAGGGTATTAAATAGTCCAGCTATAATCTTAATGCATTTGTTTTGCAAATAGATAGTAGCACATTTAATCTAAAATTGAAAAGTCAAGAATACTTATCTTAATCCATATAATTTTTAATAATAAAAACACACTTCCATTTTTAGGTGATTTTGAAGCTGTAGATATCATATATTTTCCTTATGAACATTTTTTCTCATTTTATTCTTTAATGAAGTCAATATTATCTAATCTAAAAAACAAATAGAATAAAATCCAATCTTAAAGGTGATTCTTTTAGAGGATATAGATCCCTAATTCCTTAACCCTTTCAGATAAAAATAAACTCCTAACTGAAGATATAAACACATTTTTCAAACATTACCCAAAAGTAAAAACAAAAAAGTTTTATTAGTTGTTTATTACATAATATACACCTGATTAATATCATTCTACTGAATTTCTTAGTCTTTAATATACAAGTTGCAATCAGGAGGAATTATCAATCTACAGCCTCTTCCATTTGCAATCTAGTAGACAAGATATACCTTAATTATCTTACATATATTATTACTGTGTTTGACAGCTGAAGAGAGGATGGCCTTGGACCCCATCGATCTTAAAAACTAATGATTTCCAGAAAATGAAATAAAAATCTTTGATTAATCAGGTGGTTACTTCAATTATATAAACAAGGGGTCAAATCTAAAGATTTCTAGTCTCAGAAAATAGAAAAGATAGCAGAGGGAAACTGATGTATAAGGAATAGGAGAGAACAGCTCTTTAATTTAAATTCTCGTGCCTTTGAATCTATGGCATGTAAAACTATGTATATCATCCTGACCTCATTATTTCTGTCTGTACTTTTTTCCCTCCCTATACCCAACTATAAGAATTTGCATAAAATATTCATCTCAATCTGCCTTTGATGATTCCAAGCTCTCTTGAATTCCTACTAAGTTTACATATAAATCAATGAAGTTGACCAAAGAAGACAGATCAAGGATCATATTTTCACAGTTTATGCCAAGGGAATTAAAGTTGAAAATCAAACATATAGGGTTGAATTAATGGGGCAGTCAGAAGCTATGCAAATCTCCAATGTGGAAGAAGGAGCTGAATAGAGACACATTCCATTTTCACCTCATGGAGACGTTTAAGACCCTCTGTAGAAGAAAATGTCTGCTTCTTTGCTACTTGTCCATAATTTTTGTCCTTTACTTGTCTCCCAGGTTCATTGTGTCAGTTACTACCAGGTTCATTGTATCAGGCTTTTTAAAAAATTATATTTCATGCAATCATAATTTGAGACTGAGCAAGACCTCCAGAGTCTCAATCTTATTTCTCCTTCTTCTCCAGCAGGATTCTTTCCTCACAATCATAGGCTACAAGGAATGTTCAGAGTATTTCAGTGAAGTGACTCAAATATATCAGCATCAGATATTCTGTCTTCCCTTATTTCTATTGTCTTTAACAGAAAAATGTCATACTTTATCTCTTCTTGAGAATCTACCTATGCTTTGATATTTATTTTGTGCCACATGAACTCACGGATTTATTCCTTGACTTCATTGGAATCCATTGTTTTATTATTTTATTATCTTTATTTCATCTTTTTGAATATATCTTTGCTTTCTACTTCATTTTTTATCAGTCTGCCTTTAGACTTTTCCTCCTTACATTGCCCACCAATAAAAATCTAGAAGGTTCTTTGTTTATTGCTATTTGAGGACCTAGAGATTACATTATTTTTTGTAATATAAAAGAATTTAATACAAAATATTAAATAATATAAAAGGATTTAAGCTGAAATTATCTATGTGATCTATTTCAAAATTCTATATCTTATATTTTGGTTCTGCTGGTTTCACTTCTTTTATCAGCTGAATTCAATTAGCACTTATTAACCCCTTAGTAATTGAAAACATTGTACTATAGGTTGAGAGCACAGAACAATTAACCCTCAGGAACTTTACAGTCATGGCCATAAATGTCAATATGCCACAAACATCCATCAATTTACTTTGATTTAAAATGGCTTTTGCTAGTTACTCAGATACACTAACGGTTAACAGTTCCCTTCGGTGAACTAAATGTGAATAGTTATTATCCTGTAAGTGTTGCTCCTGAGGTGAGAGAAAATGTGAGCTCTTATCACAGATACATTCACCACCCTTGCCCACAACCTTCTGAAGACCTGACCCTATGCATATTTGAAGGATATTTTACCATCGTTTCTAGTAGATAAGAACTTAAATTTAATTACAGTAAGTCCAAAATTATTGCTTATGGGAAAGAGTCACATACTAAATCCAGGTTTATAGATAACCATAAAATTGAAAAAGTTGGTACTTATATCAAACTTAGAACTGACTTTTCATACCAAGTTATTGAGCAGTCCATTTAGATTAAGGGAAAAATCAAAACATTTCACTTATGGATTGCTATCACCTTTTGAAGCTTGATGGCTTATTTCTTGGCCTGTTTCTTCTTCAAAAGCTGTTATAAAATAGCTTTGTTATAAAATGTTTTAAATGTATAATTGGTCAAGATAATAAAAATACTTAAATGCAATTCAGTTATTTTTCAAATGTACCATTCCTAATCTAATATTCCACAGATTGTAACAGGAGTAAATAACATGAGTAAAATGTGGTCAGTCCAAATTTCTATTGTTTTCTATCATATTAATTGTGAACATTACAATAAAGATCTATTTTTTCCTTATTTATATTATTAAAACTTTGTTTTGAATGTACTTTGTTATTTCTGTGGCATGAATTTGTTCACTTTCCAATGGATAGTAATATTTTGATGGAAAAAAAGCAAATAAGCAAAACCTAATACACACAATAGTGAAATAAAATTCTGTAATAAAAATCATTTTCCAGAACAGAAAGTAGGAGAAATGTTGAATTTTCCATCAAATGGCTTATTTGTATTTTCTATCTGCCTTTCGAAAACTAAATCTTCTTTTTATTATTGTTTCTATCTTTCCTTCTATTGTCAGTTTCTTTCCTCTTCATCTCAATCATCTTCATAGCAAACACTAATTTTTCTAATCATGTGCCAGACACTGTTCCTAGTGCTTTCATGCATTTTCTAATTTATTATTCATACCTACACAACAAGGTAGGTATTTTTATTATCCCCCCCCCATTGCACAGATTAGACAACTGAAGTTTACAGTTTTTCTTCCCACATCTTTACTTCCCAGAAACCCTCGGGCATCTTAGATGAATTTTGCTGAAGCTTTTCTTAAACAAAACAATTTACTTAGGATTTTAAATGCAAAGTTGTTAATAAGATATAAACACAACTTATACATCGCTCTGTCCTTACTATTCACATATGAACTTGGTCCTCATCTGAAAAAATTTAAGAACTCAGTGTTTCAGCTCACTCAGAAAATGAACACACCAGACCCTCAACAGCATAAAAACTCATTGATGTTAATCAAATATATAAAAGTATCTCTGATACACTAAAATGTCAATGTATTAATTTGCAATGAAAAATTCAATTTCCTGAGAAACACTGATATTTGTACTGACCAGTGTAAAGATAAGGACCAGTTAGTATCACTTAAGAAGACCAACTTCACTGTTCAGTCACCCTCTGAGTTTCATCCTAGGCACCCAGCTGCCCTCTTCCTGCTTCATATCTTATTAGCGTATTTCTTAAAATATCTCTATATCATCATCCCAATTTAGCTTTCATCCTGAAAGTAATTATTTATTTATTTATTTTCTCTCCTTTCTGAATCTCCTTTCCCATCAAGGTAAGACTTGCTTCTATTTTTCTGTATTTGCTCTAACATCTCTTGTTTCTACTCTTAATGTTATCACTCTGCTAAAAAATGTCACTATATCCTGTCTACAGTGAAACAATAGTCTCTGAATTGGAAAATCCAATAAATTCTCTCGATTACCAGAAGATTAATTTTCTTAAAGTATAGCTCAAATAATATCATTTTTCTTCACAGGCTACCCCATTGCCTGCTGAATTAATGAATAAATATTTTTTAAACCCATAGTTAAAAAGTCAAGAACTTCACTAATCTCCTTCATATGTAGTTCAAGGCTCTCTAAATTAACTCTACACTTTATTAATTTACGCACTCAGTTCTTTTTCCTGGAATAATTCTCCTTCCCATTTCTTACCTACTAAAAATTTTATCATTCTGTAAGGCCATTTAAAAGTCACCTCCTCCATGCAATCTTCCAGAACTTCAGTAGATTGAGATCATTTATCCCTCCTCAGAATTCTCAGAGGACTGCATTTTTACCTTTATTACCACATAATTATTCTTTCTCATAATAGAGATACTTGTGTAATCACTTAGGTTTCTGGCATTCCACCACATCTTAACTTCTAAAGATCAGGATTTTGGACAACTAGCTGCTGGACAATCATTGACAGGAAGAAACTGGAACTCACCAAAAAAGATACCCCACATCCAAAGACAAAGAAGCCACAATGAGATGGTAGGAGGGGCGCAATCACAGTAAAATCAAATCCCATAACTGCTGGGTGGGTGACTCACAGACTGGAGAACACTTATACCACAGAAGTCAACCCACTGGACTGAAGGTTCTGAGCCCCACGTCGGGCTTCCCAACCTGGGGGTCCAGCAACAGGAGGAGGAATTCCTAGAGAATCAGACTTTGAACTCTAGTGGGATTTGACTGCAGGACTTCGACAGGACTGGGGAAACAGAGACTCCATTCTTGGAGGGCACAAACAAAGTAGTGTGCGCATGGGTACCCAGGGGAAGGAGCAGTGACCGCAAGGGAGACTGACCCAGACCTACCTACTAGTGCTGGAGGGTCTCCTGCAGAGGCAGGGGGTGGCTGTAGCTCACCTTGGGGACAAGGACACTGGCAGCAAAAGCTCTGGGAAGTAGTCCTTGGTGAGAGCCCTCAGAGAGTCCACCATTAGCCCTACAAAAGAGCCCAGGTAGGCTCCAGTGTTGGGTTGCCTCAGGCCAAACTAGAACAGGGAGGGAACCCAGCCTCACCTATCAGCAGTTAAGCAGAGTAAAGTTTTACTGAGCTCTGCCCACCAGAGCAACAGTCAGCTCTAACCAACACCAGTCCCTCCCATCAGAAAACTTACACAAGCCTCTTAGATAGCCACATCCATCAGAGGGCAGACAGCAGAAGCAAGAAGAACTACAATCCTGCAGCCTGTGGAACAAAAACCACATTCACATAAAGATAGAAAAGATGAAAAGGCAGAGGGCTATGTACCAGATGAAGGAACAAGATAAAACCCCAGAGAAACAACTAAATGAAGTGGAGATAGGCAACCTTCCAGAAAGAGAGCTCAGAATAATGATAGTTAAGATGATCCAGGACCTCGGAAAAAGAATGGAGGCAAAGATCGAGAAGATGCAAAAAATGTTTAACAAAGACCTGGAAGAATTAAAGGACAAAAAACAGAGATGAACAATACAATAACTGAAATGAACACTACACTAGAAGGAATCAATAGCAGAATAACTGAGGCAGAAGAATGGATAAGTGATCTGGAAGACAGAATGGGGGAGTTCACTGCTGCAGAACAGAATAAAGAAAAATGAATGAAAAGAAATGAAGACAGCCTAAGAGACCTCTGGGACAACATTAAACACAACAACATTTGCATTATAGGGGTCCCAGAAGGAGAAGAGAGAGAGAAAGGACCCAAGAAAATATTTGAAGAGATTATAGTCGAAAACTTCCCTAACATGGGAAAGGAAATAGCCACCCAAGTCCAAGAAGCGCAGAGAGTCCCATACAGGATAAACCCAAGGAGAAACACACCGAGACACATAGTAATCAAACTGGCAGAAATTAAAGACAAAGAAAAATTATTGAAAGCAGCAAGGGAAAAATGACAAATAACATACAAGGGAACTCCCATAAGGTTAACAGCAGATTTCTCAGCAGAAACTCTACAAGCCAGAAGGGAGTGGCATGATATACTTAAAGTGAAGAAAGGGAAGAACCTACAACCAAGATTACTCTACCCAGCAAGGATCTCATTCAGATTCCATGGAGAAATCAAAAGCTTTACAGACAAGCAAAAACTAAGAGAATTCATCACCACCAAACCAAGCCTACAACAAATGCTAAAGGAATTTCTCTAAGTGGGAGACATAAGAGAAAAAAAGGACCTACAAAAAGAAACCCAAAACAATTAAGAAAATGGTCATAGGAACAAACATATCGATAATTACCTTAAATGTGAATGGATTAAATGCTCCAAGAAAAAGACACAGGCTTGCTGAATGATACAAAAACAAGACCCATCTATATGTTGCCTACAAGAGACCGACTTCAGATCTAGGGACACATACAGACTGAAAGTGAGGGGATGGAAAAAGATATTCCATGCAAATGGAAATCAAAAGAAAGCTGGAGTAGGAATACTCATATCAGATAAAATAGACTTTAAAATAAAGAATATTACAAGAGACAAGGAAGGACACTACATAATGATCAAGGGATCAATCCAAGAAGAAGATATAACAATTATAAATATATATGCACCCAACATAGGAGCACCTCAATACATAAGGCAACTGCTAACAGCTATGAAAGAGGAAATCGACAGTAACACAATAATAGTGGGGGACTTCAACACCTCACTTACACCAACGGACAGATCATCCAAAATGAAAATAAATAAGGAAACAGAAGCTTTAAAGACACAACAGACCAGATAGATTTAATTGATATTTATAGGACATTCCATCCAAAAACAGCAGATTACACTTTCTTCTCAAGTGGGCATGGAACATTCTCCAGGATAGATCACATCTTGGGTCACAAATCAAGCCTCGGTAAATTTAAGAAAATTGAAATCATACCAATCATCTTTTCTGACCACAACACTATGAGATTAGAAATGAATTACAGGGGAAAAAACGTAAAAAACACAAACACATGGAGGCTAAACAATACGTTACTAAATAACCAAGAGATCACTGAAGAAATCAAAGAGGAAATCAAAAAATACAGAGAGACAAATGACAATGAAAACACGACGATCCAAAACCTATGGGATGCAGCAAAAGCAGTTCTAAGAAGGAAATTTATAGCTATACAAGCCTACCTCAAGAAACAAGAAAAATCTCAAATAAATGATCTAACCTTACACCTAAAGGAACTAGAGAAAGAAGAACAAACAAAACCAAAAGGTAGCAGAAGGAAAGAAATCATAGAGATCAGGGCAGAAGTAAATGAAATAGAAACAAAGAAAACAATAGCAAAGATCAATAAAACTAAAAGCTGGTTATTTGAGAAGATAAACAAAATTGATAAACTATTAGCCAGACACATCAAGAAAAAGAGGGAGAGGACTCAAATCAATAAAATTAGAAATGAAAAAGGAGAAGTTACAACAGACACCACAGAAATACAAAGCATCCTAAGAGACTACTACAAGCAACTCTATGGCCATAAAATGGACAACCTGGAAGAAATGGACAAATTCCTAGAAAGGTATAACCTTCCAAGACTGCACCAGGAAGAAATAGAAAATATGAACAGACCAATCACAAGTAATGAAATTGAAACTGTGATTAAAAATCTTCCAACAAACAAAAGTCCAGGACCAGATGGCTTCACAGGTGAATTCTATCAAACATTTAGGGAATAGCTAACACCCATCCATCTCAAGCTCTTCCAAAAAATTGCAGAGGAAGGAACACTCCCAAACTCATTCTAGAGGCCACCATCACCCTGATACCAAACCCAGACAACGATACGACAAAAAAAGAAAATTACAGACCAATATCACTGATGAATATAGATGCAAAAATCCTCAACAAAATACTAGCAAACAGAATCCAACAACACATTAAAAGGATCATACACCATGATCAAGTGGGATTTACAACAGGGATGCAAGGATTCTTCAATATACGCAAATCAATAAATGTAATACACCATATTAACAAATTGAAGAATAAAAACCATATGATCATCTCAATAGATGCAGAAAAAGCTTTTGACAAAATTCAACACCCATTTATGATAAAAACTCTCCAGAAAGTGGGCACAGAGGGAACCTACCTCAACATAATAAAGGCCATATATGAAAAACCCACAGCATACATCATTCTCAATGGTGAAAAACTGAAAGCATTTCCTCTAAGATCAGGAACAAGAGAAGGATGTCCACTCTCACCACTATTATTCAACATAATTTTGGTAGTTCTACCAACATAGTTTTGGAAGTCCTAGCCACAGCAATCAGAGAAGAAAGAGAAATAAAAGGAATCCAAATTGCAAAAGAAGAAGTAAAACTGTCACTGTTTGCAGATGACAGGATACTATACATAGAGAATACTAAAAATGCCACCAGAAAACTACTAGAGCTAATCAATGAATTTGGTAAAGTAGCAGGATACAAAATTAATGCACAGAAATCTCTTGCATTCCTATACTAATGATGAAATATCTGAAAGAGAAATTAAGGAAACACTCCCATTTACCACTGCAACAAAAAGAATAAAATACCTAGGAATAAGCCTACCTAGGGAGACAAAAGACCTGTATGCAGAAAACTATAAGACACTGATGAAAGAAATTAAAGATGATACCAACAGATGGAGAGATATACCATGTTCTTGGATTGGAAGAATCAATATCGTGAAAATGACTATACTACCCGAAGGAAACTGCAGATTCAATGCAATCCCTATCAAATTACTAATGGCATTTTTTACGGAACTAGAACAAAAAATCTTAAAATTTGTATGGAAACACAAAAGACCCTGAATATCCAAAGCAGCCTTGAGGGAAAAAAACGGAGCTGGAGGAATCAGACTCCCTCAACCTCAGACTATACTACAAAGCTACAGTAATCAAGACAACATGGTACTGGCACAAAAACAGAAACACAGATCAATGGAACAAGATAGAAAGCCCAGAGATAAACCCACACACCTATGGTCAACTAATCTATGACAAAGGAGGCAAGGATATACAATGGAGAAAAGACAGTCTCTTCAGTAAGTGGTGCTGAGAAAACTGGATAGCTACATGTAAAAGAATGAAATTAGAACACTCCCTAATATCATACACAAAAATAAACTCAAAATGGATTAGAGACCAAAATGTAAGAACAGACACTATAAAACTCTTACAGGAAAACATAGGAAGAACACTCTTTGACATAAATCACAACACGATCTTTTTTGATCCACCTCCTAGAGTAATGGAAATAAAAACAGAAATAAACAAATGGGACCTAATGAAGCTTAAAAGTTTTTGCACAGCAAAGGAAACCATAGAGAAGACGAAAAGACAACCTCAGAATGGGAGAAAATATTTGCAAACGAATCAATGGACAAAGTATATAAACAGCTCATGCAGTTCAATATTAAAAAAACAAGCAACCCAATCCAAAAATGGGCAGAAGACCTAAATAGACATTTCTCCAAAGAAGACATACAGATGGACAAGAAGCACATGAAAAGCTGCTCAACATCACTAATTATTAGAGAAATGCAAATCAAAACTACAATGAGGTATCACCTCACACCAGTTAGAATGGGCATCAACAGAAAATGTAGAAAGAAGAAATGCTGGAGAGGGTGTGGAGAAAAGGGAACACTCTTGCACTGTTGGTGGGAATGTAAATTGATACAGCCACTATGGAGAACAGTATGGAGGTTCCTTAAAACACTAAAAATTGAATTACCATATGATCCAGCAATCCAACTACTGGGCATATACCCTGAGAAAACCATAATTCAGAAAGACACATGCACCCCAATGTTCACTGCAGCACTATTTACAATAGCCAGGCCACGGAAGCAACCTAAATGCCCATCGACAGACGAATGGATAAAGAAGTTGTGGTACATATATAAGATGGAATATTACTCAGCCATAAAAAGGAATGAAATTGGGTCATTTGTTGAGATGTGGATAGATCTAGAGGCTGTCATACAGAGTGAAATAAGTCAGAAAGAGAAAAACAAATATCGTATATTAACACATGTATGTGGAACCTAGAAAAATGGTACAGATGAACCGGTTTGCAGGGCAGAAATTGAGACACAGATGTAGAGAACAAATGTATGGACACCAAGGGGGGAAAGCCATGGGGGGGTGGGGATGGTGATGTGATGAATTGGGGGATTGGGATTGACATTATACACTGATGTGTATACAATTGATGACTAATAAGGACCTGCTCTATAAAAAAATAAATAAAATAAAATACAAAAAAAAATGAGGATTTTGTTTTTTCTTTTTTTTTTTGCAGTACATGGGCCTTTCACTGTTGTGGCCTCTCCCGTTGCGGAGCACAGGCTCCGGACACGCAGGCTCAGTGGCCATGGCTCAGCGGCCTAGCCGCTCCGCGGCATGTGGGATCTTCCCATACCGGGGCACGAACCCGAGTCCCCTGCATCAGCAGGCAGACTCTCAACCACTGTGCCACCAGGGAAGCCCTGTCTTATTCATTTTTGATTCCCTATCCCTATATTATCTATTTACTGATCAAGTATTTAATGAAATCTTGTCCACTTAAATTAAATAGATCAAAATAGACCACTAAGAGCCCTTACTTTTAGTTTTATTTCATCTTGAAGTTTATGTCTCTGACATTTCCCCAGAAAGGTTTATACTCTTTGTTTCAGCATATTTACCCATTAAGTCAACAGTTTTATCTCATATATGAAAAGCTGAAAGGAAACAGTTCATGTCCAGACAATATTTTATAGTCATCAGTAAGATTTGAATCTAAGGTCTGTACTAGGTGGATGCTATTGAATATAAAGAAATGCAGTTTAAATGGAAAATTAGTCATTTACTTAATTTTATACAGTTGAAGAGTATTATCAGTAATGGTTACTCTCAGTTTACCCTTATAACACCTAAGGTCTTTCAGTGTTCAAATAATTTAAAAATTAAATTTAGTTACCCTTTCACTCAGACACCATGAGATCTGTTGAATATTTTTTTTGATGGGTTTATGTAGTGGATGTTCTTTGTAGTTCTCCAAGTAAATATTTGGGAAGAGAACATTGTTGAGGAGACCCACAGCACATGTGAGGAACTGAAATGTGCAAGCTCTGCACTGGGCATCTAAATGCTTACAGTTTATGCTCAGATACAGGGCAGTTGCACCAAAGAGCTCAGGAAAGCAAAATGGGTATTTGGCATATTCCTTTCCAATCTGCTTCAGAGTATACTATTTATGGCATGGACAACCTTTGAATTTTTTGTTCAAGTGATACGAACTCACTGAACACAAACACAGGGATTTATAACATGCAGCTCAGTATAGAGTACCTTCTATTACAAGCACATATGGAGAAAAAGTCTTCTTAAAAATTTAATTTCTTTGCATTCTCTTAGCTTAAGATGTTTCTCTCCTTGAAGAATCTTGATTATCTGTGTTGAAAACCCTGTGGGATTCCTCCTATAATGATATTCCTTCTTAGGTTAAATATGTTTTCCCTCTATACCTACTAAAATAAAATTTAGGGCTTATATTATACTTTGCTCCTCCTTTTTGAAAAGACAGTTTAAGCAATAAACACATATCCAATTTTGCTGATTTTTTTCAGTTTGCTTTTTGACTTAATCAGATACAGAATTCATTGAAAGACTTTTTGTTTAAGTTTTAGGACTTCAAACTAAAATTGTAAAGTACTGAAGGTCAAGATAAGTTAGGAAATGGCAAAAGATCTCATGGTATACGGACACTTGCTTCCTTTTCTTGCTTCACTTGTGCTACAAGGTAAGCAGCGCTCACTTGTAGGAATTAAAATCAGAAGAACATAGATAGCACTATGATATATATATATATATATAATTAATATATTATTAACATATACTATCATATATATGCATATGATATATATGATGTTATATAGTCCAGTGAAAAGGCATGGACTAGGAATCAGGAAACTGTCTCCACTCTTCTTTTTGGTATAACTAGTTGTATGAGTTAGCTGACATCATTTCCTCCATGGTCAAATACATAGAAACATTTATTTGCTTCAAGTTTTTATGCGTTTCAACTGAAATGTTGAATCTAAAAACATTGTAAAAATAAGCCTATATACTGTGCAAATTCAGGTGGAAGCAGCAATTTGAATTATAAAATAGAGGAGAAAAATTAAATAGTTGGGAGGGAGTAGGTAGATAGAAAATAGTTGAGAATATCATGATGGAGAAAGTCAAGGTAGTAAAACTTCTAGGCATTTTTCTTCAGAAATATGTTTGAGTGATTTTATAAAGTGATGTACCTACTTGTGATTGCCTTGCCAGTGCTGAGAAGAATTTTCAAGAACGTTTTCTAAACATTTTTCTGAGGCAAAATACACAACTTCTTGCTTTCTTGTAACATGCTTTTTGGCTTGTATGATCAAATATCATATTCAGGTAGTATTTTTATCTTGAATTTGAAAGTTACCATGTAGGGCTTCCCTGGTGGTGCAGTGGTTGAGAGTCCGCCTGCCGTTGCAGGGGACATGGGTTCGTGCCCCAGTCCGGGAAGATCGTGCCCCAGTCCGGGAAGATCCCACATGCCGTGGAGCGGCTGGGCCCGTGAGCCATGGCCGCTGAACCTGCGTGTCCGGAGCCTGTGCTCCGCAACGGGAAAGGCCACAGCAGTGAGAGGCCCGCGTACCAAAAAAAAAAAAAAGTTACCATGTAGTTGATGGGAGCTGAGATGAAGTCATCAAAAGCGGGATATTTCTGCTGAGTTCTAGATGCACTGCAATAGTGTGTGGAGTGACAGTATCACAGAGAACACTTGTGGTATTATAAAATATGAAAAATGGTAAATACTTCATCTAACATCCAAAAAATCGTCTTGAAAAAAATGAATTGCTGAGTTGTATCTGTTCCGTGGTGCTTTACATCTTGTTCATCTGAAGCTGATGCTTCAAATGGATCCCCTAGTCATCACCTTTGCATCCTTACATTGCTAAAGACTACTTTTTGATGCTTTCTCAGATACTGTGCTTACTTTTCAGCTTTAAATTTAGTTTTGAAAAGACATGTTCCTAATTTATAGAATGTCAAAGGAGGCATTTAAATTCAAATTACTGTATTGGGATATTCAGAGTAAAACTATAATTATATTTTTTACACTGTCTTTTGACATCTCAGAAAAACCCATGTCTCTGGTTCAATCCACATACTGCAAGAAGAAATAGTATGCCTTCTCAGTAATTTATCACTTTCTGTATGATGGAAAGCCTCATTTTCTAAAAGAAATACCAGACATGCGAAGGAAAGCACTTTGTACATTATTTTATCAAGAACAAAAAGAATGGTTTAATACTTCCTGTAATTCCACTTTCTCCCTCTGCATACGAAGTTGCACAAGTTCAAGATTAACAGATCCTAATTGAAATGCTAAAAGACAAATACACAGTGTAATTATCGAGTTTAAAGTTTAACATTTTTGAAGATATTTCAATGTGAAAAAATCTGTTCAGAGACTCAACACATGTCATATTACAGAAGGAAATGAGCACTGATTTTTCTAGATATTTTCAGTGCCTAGCAAAATATGGTATTTTATCTTGACTTTGTAACCAAGCACCGTATTTTTTAACAGATGCTATTTCTCTTCTGATTACTGTATCCCACTATGAATTACCTCCCTTGGGAAGAGGAGAGGGGGAAGATTTTCATCAAAACATAAATCTATGCACCTAAAATACACTATGTTCTAAAGACAATAAAAAAATTATACACATACAGTAATCTACCTTTGCCAATTTGAAAAATCATCAAACCTTTAAAGCAGAAATACTGAGGCCTTGGGAGCCACCATAGAACCATTAGAGATGTATATTTATACTTTCAAAGTTGGTATTATTCTACCTCAATAAAACCTTTCCATATATGCAAACAGTAATGGCAGCAATGTAAATTGAATTATCTATAAAATATTATGTTTTTCTTACAGGATTGCTGAAAAGATGTTTTAGACTACAGTGCTGTTAGAAAGTGCTATCATGTTGCACATACCAAGGATTCTAATTAGGCTTGTCAATCATTGATTGATTACTACCATAAGATGAAAGAGCAATTGCATCCCGGCAATTATATTATCTTAAGGGTACAAAATGCAATGTTCTACTCTCAGCTGTCAGCAAGATTTCACTGAATGAAGGCCTGTTTTATCACACGGGCTGTTCAAAAGCCCTTCTGAGAACCTAAATGGCACATTAAGCCCTGGAAATATTGCTACTCAAAAGAAAAAAAATGTAGTAGAGTGAAATTGACTAAGTTTTAATTGATGAATGAGAAATCACATGGCTCTGTAGCCTCACATTCTTTAATTTTAGGAAAATATGGTCCACAGTAACATGCAAAATTACCTGTGTTTCCATATTTCATATACTTTCTTTCTCATCTGCCCCCACTTCTCTCTCTCTGTTGACTCCCTCTATGTACAAACACCTCCGCTTCTATAAGTAGGTACATGTGTTTCATATATTGAACTTTGCTTTTAGGTTTATTAGACTTCTAAAATATTCAGCAGATATTTATTTTTCTAAATGTATTCTAGGTAAATAAGTATTCTTTTTTTCCTTTTTTCCTAAGAATGAAATATTGTCAAGTCAATAATTATTTAATAATGACTTAAGATTGTCAAATATTATTTTTCATTCCAAAATATACTAGTTTGGAAAGATTATAATCTTTCCAGTAGCATAACTTCAGGTGCCTCTTTCAAATTCCAAATTCAGGAGTATGGTATATAAGAAGGTTGTGATTTAGGAACTCTACAGCCATAATAGGTATTATAGTTTCAAATATTTGGGGGAAAAAAAAGTAAACAGTTAACTGATTTGGAGCATAGAGGAGAGGATTTGAATTAGAGATTGATTATAAATTTAAATTTTTCAGTCTTTCTAAAAAGGAATATTGGATGACATTCTAATTACTATTGCTATAAACAAACCTCTCAAATCTTGGAGTGGCAAACACCACCATTTTATTTTGCTCAAGGATTCTGTAGGTCAGGAATTAGGATAGGACACACTGATGACAGCCTCTCTGCTTCATAGGGTTTGGGGCTTATCTGGGAAGATTTGAAAAGCAGGGGACTGGAATCATCTAGAGTTTTCTTCTCATGCCTTTCTGTATCAGAGATGAAATGACACGAAGGACAGGCATAGCTGGACGTGTCAACTGGGGCACTTACATGAGGCCTTCCATGTGACTTGATATTCTCACCATGTATTGGCTGAGTTCTAAGACAGAATGTCATGAGAGTGAGTATTCCAAGTGACTCAGGAAGAAGCTACATGGACTACTATACTAGCGTCAGTCACATAGGATCACTTCTCCTGGGCTCTACTAGTTGAAGCAAATGCAAACCTTACCCATTCTCTTGGCAAGAGGACACAGAACTACCTCTCATATGAGCAGAGTCAATTTCCTACTATTTTAAAAAAGGCACCAAAGTGTCATCTGGCCACAGTTATGTATATTTATCATATCTGCACAATAGAATCAGGCTATCTTAAGACTCCTCAAATGTCTCAACTCTTTATTTTTTTATCTTATTTTATTTTTTATTAGAGTTAATTTACAATGTTGTGTTACTTTCTGATATAGAGCAGTGATTCAGTTATACACACACACACACACACATTCTTTTTCATATTTGTTTCCATTATGGTTTATTATAGGATATTGAATATCATTCTCTGTGCTATACTGTAGGACCTTGTTTATCTATTTTATATACAGTAGTTTGCACCTGTTAATCCTAAACTCCTAATTTATCCCTCCCCATCCCCATTCCCCTTTGGTAAAGTTTGTTTTCTATGTCTGTGAGTCTGTTTGTTTTGTAAATAGGTTCATTTGTGTCATATTTTAGATTCCACATATAACTGCTATCATATGGTATCTTTCTCTATCTGACTTACTTCACTTAGTATGATAATCTCTAGGTCCATCCATGATGCTTCAAATGGCATTATTTCATTCTTTTTATGGTTGAGTAGTATTCCATTGTGTGTATGTACCACATCTTCTTTACCCATTCATCTGTCAATGGACATCTAGGTTGCTTCAATGGTTTTGCTATTGTGAATAGTGCTGCTATGAACATTGGAGTGCATGTATCTTTTTGAATTATAGTTTTGCCCAGGAGTAGGATTGCTGGCAACTCTATTTTTGGTGTTTGTTTGTTTGATTTTTGGGGTGCGCGGGCCTCTCACTGTTGTGGCCTCTCCCGTTGTGGAGCACAGGCTCCAGACGCGCAGGCTCAGCGGCCATGGCTCACGGGCGCAGCCACTCCGTGGCACGTGGGATCTTCCCGGACCGGGTCACGAACCCGCATCCCCTGCATCGGCAGGCGGACTCTCAACCACTGTGCCACCAGGGAAGCCCCCCTATTTTTAGTGTTTTGAGGAACCTCCATACTGTTTTCCATAGTGGCTGCACCAAGTTAACTTACATTCCCACCAACAGTGTAGAAGCGTTCCCTTTCTCCACACCCTCTCCAGCATCAAATGTCTCAACTCTTTAAGGAATTATGTTCAAATTCAAAATCCAGGATACTGTTAACTAAATTAGGTCCAGATACGGATGAGGTTCCTCAGAGTGATTCCTCTAGTACAGTCCTTGAATATAGTTTCTATCAACCTGAAGACTTGTAAACTAAAGAGTCTCATTATCTTTCCCCACATACCCAAAGTACAATGATGGGATACTCCTGGATAACTGCAGTGGCACTCCTGCTCAAAAATGGATGTGGGACAGGGATAAGGAAAGTGACAGGAAGTACACAGCAGTCATTGGCTTACAGCATTTCTGAAATCCAGCCAGCATGAGCTGCCAGTTTCTAGATTAGAGTCCAGTCCTATTTTCTTTGCTCCTGGCTTTGGAATTCTCTGTGGCTGTTAGCTCCACCCTCCAGGGCCCTGTTTCTGTCCTCTGAGTCATCCTTCCTCTTCTGTAAGAGGTAGCCCATTTTTGCAGTTGAGCAGTTGTTTCAACCTGATTCCTGCTCAGAAAAGAGGAGTCACCATATTTCCAAGAATAACTGACCCTGATCAGCAGAAGGCAAAGCTGCTTTTACTCAATGAGAACACAGATATATATATATATATATGGAATGCAGATGATACACTTGGGCACCTCCTGGCATTTGTTTGTTCTCTTGTAACCGTAGTGGGCAAATATAGCAGCCCGGATTTGAGAAGTGTATGACTACCAAGGATTCAGCCGCTCAATAATGAAGGTTTGGTCACCTTGGTGACCACCCAAGATCAGCCAAGGAAAAGGTGAGAGTGAGGGGAATTTAGAATGGATAATGGAGAAGGGAAAGAATGAGTACTGCTTATGGCTCCAAGATAAGCTACAGTAATGGGGGCTATAAAGTATCCCACTAACCTCCCCCTTCCAAGTTTACCCTCAGGAAAAAAGGTCTGTGGGAACCATGGAGGAGCTGCTCTTTGAACACGTGTAGACAAACATATCTGTTCAGTGCAAACAGTGAACTGTGGTGGCTAAATCCATGACTCAGATTTTCTGCTGCAGGAAATCTAATTGATAGATGACCCTAGCTGCTGCACTCTGAAGCTACCACCATTTTTGTATACACAGTCTTTTGTACAGTCTTGATTACCAGAAACTTTGATCTTGTTAAAATTTATCAGAGCTGTACTATAGTCTAAGACTCTGCCTATCCAATTCTCCTTCCTTCTCTCTCTCTTCCACAGGTGTCATGCCTGTAACATGGTCTACCAGCTCTCCCTCCCTCTTGGGCTCCCTCCTCTTTTTACCTCACAAGTATTTTCCCCTAAAAACCTATTACAATCTAATCCTGTCTTGACATCTGACTCTTGGAAGACCTGAACTAATGCACTGGGAATTGGTTGATTTGTTTTAAAGCCAGAAAGTCCTGGCTCTTAGTTTCTTTAAGCTCTGCCTGAAAAATTAAATAAGTTCTTTTTTAGCTTATCTCTCTCTAGTCTCACCTTATGATGCATAAGAAAGCAACTGACACCTTAAGCATGTTACCCAGTAATGTCCTTAGCCAGATCTATCCATTCATTAGGTACATAGTCTATTTTCTATGTTACTGCAGGTGCTAGCTGTGCTTAATTCTTCATCACTATGTAACAAGAAATCTATTCTCCTCCAGCTTCCAATAATAGCTTTATCACTTTCCTTTAAGCCTTCACAATAGCCTTCTGAAGACCCATTCAAGCATCCACCCATGACCCAGTCCTAAAGCTAACAGCACATAAAGCTAAATACAATGTTTTAGATTTTCACTTTATGTTTTAGATTATTGTATCTTGTCTATTTTTTAATTTCACGTTTGTTTTATGACTTTGCCCTGCCTCAAAATACCAAATTCTATTCCAAGTACTACTGTTGCCTAGAAACCATTCTGAATTTGAGGGTATACAACCACCATTGTACTATATTCACACATTCATTTTTTTTTGACTTTTATTTATTTATTTTTTAACATCTTTTTTTAAACATCTTTATTGGAGTATAATTGCTTTACAATGGTGTGTTATTTTCTGCTTTATAACAAAGTGAATCAGCTATACATATACATATATCCCCATATCTCTTCCCTCTTGCGTCTCCCTCCCTCCCACCCTCGCTATCCCAAACCCTAGGTGGTCACAAAGCACCGAGCTGATCTCCCTGTGCTATGCGGCTGCTTCCCACTAGCTATCGATTTCACATTTGGTAGTGTACACATGTCCATGCCACTCTCTCACTTTGTCCCAGCTTACCCCTTTCCCCTCCCCATGTCCTCCAGTCCATTCTCTAGTAGGTCTGGGTCTTTATTCCCATCCTGTCCCTAGGTTCTTCATAGAGTCTGTCATACAGAGTGAAGTAAGTCAGAAAGAGAAAAACAAATACTGTATGCTAACACATATATATGGAATCTAAAAAAAAAAAACAAAAAAACAAAAAACAACAACCATAAAAAATGGTCACACATTCACTTTTGTTCTACCCTCATGTTCACCATAGGTCCCAAACCCATCCAGTATCAAAAGAGAGAGTACATGGACCCTACTGCTCAATAGGAAAAGTGCCAACAAATTTGGAGCCATTTTTTAAAACTTCTACATATGATATTCATCAATTCATTACCATTTTGAAAATGTGTAAAATTAATGAGAGAAAATGTGTGAAGCTTAATAAGATTCTAACAGCCTGGGAAATTTTTTCAGAAGTCTTTAGGCCTATAGTATTCACTAACCCTGCCTATATTTAGGATTCTTCCTCCTATGATTTACTACTACTCTTTTCAGTACCAAAGAGCAATTGTCTTTAAAACTGGTTCTCTACTGTCCAGTGATAAATGTTTCTTCTCTGCTAAGGAACCTACTACTTTTCCCACAATCTGTTAAAGCAAATCCAAATTTCTACAACTTTTCTTATCTCTGCCTTGAATTTTAATTCTTATCTTTCCCTTTTCTTTAACATCAATTCTCTATTCCAAAAATTTTGTCCTCCCCACGTGTCATCATAATGTCTGAGTCCTCATCACCTTTCCATTTCCAATGAAATGGAATTTGTCTTTATTCTCCATCAATCCAAATCTTATGCTTTCTAAAACATATGGTTAAATACCTAACTTTTCCCAAAATAACCCACCATCTCATAGATCTTTTTCTTTGAATTTCTAAGTCTCCTAGGGCATCTCTCCGAATTTCTAAGTCTCCAAAATAAGAATGAGATGCACATTCTTATTTGTTTTGTGTTACTTAAATTCTACTTCTGGACTGATAAATTAATTCTATTGCTTTGAGAGTTTTGGTACATTTGTTTTTTTTTTCTTCTTTTTCTCATTCATAATGTTGATCTTCTGATGTTTGCTGATTATTAGTTGTGTGCCTCAGTTTTGTGACAGAATTCTCACATTGTATTCTGGGCTGTCTGATCTCCCTTGAGGGCTGTGACATTCCATTTAGGTCTTTTTTGCTGTTGTGGAAAATTTCAATTGGACGCACTATTTTTTTTTTTTCAAATATGTTACACAAATTCATTGTCTCTGAGAATTCCCCTTTGTTTTGGTCATGGCTGTATACTCATTAATTAGTTTTTACATTTTTTTCCCTATACTTTGTAGATTTGAGATTTCAAGCAGTGATTTCAATGTGTGTTTGGTCTGCCACTTTGATAGTGGAATAATGCACAGTACACTTTATGTTGTCTTTTACATAATTGACAGGTATCATATTTTCATCATTTTGGCTTACACAGTAGCTAAAAGAGTATCTTAAATGTGCTAAGTGCTCAATTAAAGTTTTTTGAATGACTTTAAATACTTTGGTTCTAATATAGGGTTGTAATTCTGACACTGTCTTGGGATATGGTTTTAAACTGGAGTGAAACCACAATATCCTCTAGAATGTAGACTGTGAGAAAATATGTGTAACAAGAGGTAAATTTGAGAATTAGGATTCACTTCAGAGAAAACTATAATTTTAGATTCTATCTAGGTTTCTGTAGCCTTTCAGCTCAGACTGTGGTTTATTCCTTCATTCAGAAAAGATTTACAGAATAAATAATGTTTTCAAGTATTGTTCTGGATACTAAGTTTGTAGAAATAAAGTGAAAAACTATCCAGCCATCAAGGAGTTTATATGTGTCAGGGCACTGAGGTATAGTGTATCTCTTGTTTTCAAGGAGGCAAGTATGGCTGGAACAGGAGTGATGGGAAAAGTATCAGATGATGTGGGCAAAGAAGTAATGAATGAAAAATTGTGTAGAAAATCTTAGGCCATGGTAAAGATTTTGGTTTTTACTCTGAGCTATATGGAGGACTACCGGAAGGTTTTGGTAGGGGAGTGACATTATTTTACTTTTTTTTTTTTAGCGGTATCACCCAGGTTCCTATGTAGATGTCAGCCTGCTATGCAGATATCAGCCTGTAGGGGTAAGGGCAGAAGCCTAGAATCCAGTTAGGATATCATGTCATTACATAGGCAAGAAATGATGGTGACTTGGTTCATGAGTAATAGTGATAAAGGTGATAAGAACTGGTCAGATTCTGAGGTATACACTAAAATGCAAAGACTGAAGGAAAAATAGGTTTTGGGAGAAGATGAGTATGTATTTTTTAAATGTCCCAGGATAGTTTTATTAACTAAAACCATAAGGGTAAAAGGAGACTATTCCAAAATTCTTTTACTTACTTCTACTACACCCTATAGCAGTCATGCTCAAATTTTTGGTCCCAGGACCCTTTTACCACTTAGAAATTATTGAAGACCTTGGGTCTAACCAGGAGTCAGAAATCACAGAGTGATTTAAATAGGGGAAGTTTAATGTAAGTAATTATTATAAAGCTGATATTTTAGAGTAACTATAAAGGTGAGAAGATGATTCTGAAGTGTATCCAGGTACTGATGGAGAGTTTCCAAAAAAGGACAAACTTGAAAGGGAAATGATATCCCCAAGGTTGGGGCTCAGACATTTTGAAGGTCTGGTACAATCTACCAGATGGTAGAGAACTTTGCTGAGTTGCTTGAGCAGAGCTGGTCCAGACTCACCGGGCAAGTGGTAGAACCCTCTGAGGTGCCTATGAGTACCATTGTGGGAACTGCTGAAAACTGGACCTGAACAGGTTTCCCTCTTTATGAATCTTGGATGCTGTGCCTAGGTGGTGTGGGATAAAGGTTGGGTGGTCTGCTCAGTAGAAGTCAGCCTGATGGGACCTCTAGCATGTGCATTACATGATACAGGTCTGTCTTAAAACTGATCATTCAAATATTTCAAACAAACTACAAATAACCAAAGTAATAAAAGTCCTTTAGATTTTAGTCTTCAAAATGTTCTGAAGTAAGATATACACTGCCTCCACCTCAACACCCGATTTATATCAGTTGAAATGAATAGAGAAATGACATTTTCAATTCATATATTCATAGTTCATTAGGTTTAATAGTGTACAAACATTATATTTAGAACATCATGGGTAATACCTATACTCCCCTTCCTATGGGCAACCAAAATTTTGCGTTCAAATAATTCTAGTAAAAAACTTTAAATTTGAAATGTAGTTATGAATCCACTTACCTTCTCTTAGAAGATTTTGAAATCTCCTGTAATTTATCCATTCTATTTCAATGTAGTTCATTTCAAAGGCCTTTTTAAAAAATGGAATCCTTTTAGATTAAACTTTCCACAATTGCTACTTCCACAGTTTTAGCATATAACATAATTTTGCTTAACAAACAAAAAAAGGCTCTTGAACCTTCAACCCTGTCCTAATAGCTCAGTGAAAAGTTACCAGTAAGTCATTTCTACTCTTTTATATAAATTGGAAAGAAAGTAAAGACAGTGGATAGGTTTAGACTTTTCTAAGACAGTTGTTGGCTACCTTGGTGTGCTAGTGGATCTGCTTGATTTAAAGAACTGGGCTGGCCAAAAGGTTCATTCTTTTTTTCTGTAAGATGGTTCTAGTAGTGCTTAGTTGTCTTTAACTTCATTTGAAATAATTTTGTTAGATTGTATTGTGACAGGTATCATATCAGTGTGCATTAAAAAATATCAAAATTGGTGAATTTTTGTTTAGCCATTTTAATATTGAAGATGGAAGAAAAAAAGCAACATTTTCGGCATATTATGCTTTATTATTTCAAGAAAGAGAAAAACGCAACTGATACATAAAAAAAGATTTGTGCAATGTATGGAGAAGGCGCTATGACTGATCGAACATGTCAGAAATGGTTTGCGAAGTTTCTTCCTGGAGATTTCTTGCTGGACGATGCGCCACGGTTGGGTAGACCAGTTGAAGTTGACAGCAATCAAATCAAGACGTTAATTGAGAGCAGTCAACGTTATGTCACGCGGGAGATAGCAACATACTCAAATTATCCAAATGAAGCATTGAAAATCATGTTCACCAGCTTGGTTATGTTCGTCACTTTGATGTTTGGGTTCCACATAAGTTAAGCGAAAAAAACCTTCTTGACCGTACTTCTGCATGCGAGTCTCTACTTAAACATACGTAAATGTTCTGTTTTTAAAACAAATTGTGATGGGTGATGAAAAGTGGATACTGTATAATAATGTGGAACAGAAGAGATTGTGGCGCAAGTGAAATGAACCACCACCAACCACATCAAAGGCCTGTCTTCATCCAAAGAAGGTGATGTTGTGTACATGGTGGGATTAGAAGGGAGTCCTCTATTATGAGCTCCTTCTGGAAAACCAAACAATTAATTCCAACAAGTACTGCTCCCAATTAGACCGATTGAAAGCAGCCCTCGATGAAAAGCGTCTGGAATTAGTCAACAGAAAACGCATAATCTTCCATCAGGATCATGCAAGACCGCATGTTTCTTTGATGACCAGGCAAAAACTGTTACAGCTTGGCTGGGAAGTTCTGATTCGTCCGCTGTATTCACCAGACATTGCACCTTCAGACTGCCATTTATTTCAGTCTTTACAAAATTCTCTTAATGGAAAAAATTTCAATTCCCTGGAAGACTCTAAAAGGCACCTGGTACAGTTCTTTGCACAAAAAGGTAAAAAGTTTTGGGAAGATAGAATTATGAATTTGCCTGAAAAATGTCAGAAGGTAGTGGAACAAAGGGTGAATGCGCTGTTCAATAAAGTTCTTGGTGAAAATGAAAAATGTGTCTTTTATTTTTACTTAAAAAACCGAAGGAACTTTTTGGCCAACCCAATATAAGGTAAGGGTATATGCTCTACAAAACTACCCAGCTTCTCTGCTCATATCTCTATTAATTTCATCCAGCATAATTATTTAATGATAACATAATTATTGAAGACTACTGATCCTCCAAAAGACTTAGTTCTCTTTCAGCAACTTATTCATATTACATCTTCTTAATTTTGTAACTTATTTTAGTTTCTCAAGTGTACTTCAGTATATTTGCTGAATGGCTACATGGGCAAACTAAGTGTCAAGTGATGTGGTAAGAAGGCCATCATGCTGACATCTCAGAGAAGATTTAGTCAGTCCAGAGTAGGTTATGCTGTGGTAACAAACAACCCCAAGGTCTCTGTTTTAACAGAACAAAGATCTATTGCTCCCTCATACATAATCTATTATGGATTAGGGCTAATGTTCAGACAACTAGGGCCCCAGCAATTAAAACTGCACTGATCTTACAGCTCTACCACATCAACATGAGGTCTTGTCTGCTGTTGCCTTAGGGGAAGGAGAACTAGAGAGTTATATGCTTGCTTTTCTCAGTATTGGCTAGAAGTAACACACATCACTGCTACCCATAGTCCATAGGCCAGAACTCATCACATGGCCAAGAGGACCAGGAATGTGTGGTGCAGATGGAATGAAACTCTCAACTCCACCATGTAAGTCTGAAACTATCCACGCTTTTGTAGTAACAGCACCAACAAGAAATTCTGCTAACATCCTAGGAAGAAGCAGGAATAGGCAACATGAGGCCATAATAGATGTAACTAGTTATTACTTGGTGAATTGGAACCTTTTTGATTTATTGATTTTCTAATTTTATACACTAGAAATAATTTGAGTTTTAGATTTGGAGAATCAAGAAATGTTAACAGACCAGATATTAAATATATGTTAATCCTCCACTTGACCTCTCTTTCTTTTACCTTTCATTTACACTAAATTCACAGAACAAAAATTTTAAGAAAAAAATTTTAAAAGCATACCTTTTGTATATTAAAAATATATATTTTGTAGACAGGTTTAGTAAATTATGACTTTTAGATCTTCAATATAGCTTATGATTATAGGCCCCATTCCTACTCTGTATAGGTGAGAAAATCGAGGAAGCCCACAGAATTTAAATGACCACCATCACTCTTGAACTTAAGCACACAGCCAACTCTGTGCCTTCTGAATCCAAGCCCTGTGCTCATATCTTGCTCCTTTTATCTTATATTTTGAAAATATCTCTGTGTTGTGTTTATCTCACCCACTAGACAGAGATTCCCTTAAGGTCAAGAAACATGGCTTGATCTACATTGCAATGGATTACTTATTTGATACAGGTGATCTCACCAGGAATTCACTGACTTATATATACCAAAGATCAAGGGAGGCACCAGGGTGCATTCACTCTTATGTGTATACACTTATGGCATCAAGTCCAGTTTCAATATTTTGACAGATATCTGATATTTATCACCGTTTAACATCCATACCGCTATTATAAAACCCTAGATATGATAATTTTCCAGTATAAACCACTGATGACAAAACGAAGAGAAATAGAAGAATGGGGGGGACCATGTTCTGCACATGATGATTAAATTACACTATTTAAAATTCAATAACCATATTGACAAATGAGTTACCTAGCTCAGAGAGGTGACTCTCCAAAGTTAGTGTTAAAGCTGAGATTTGACCTCACAGCTTACCTGATTCTAAATGTTGTATGTTTCCTCAATCCCACAATGACCCTCTGACAATGAAACATTTAGTACTTTAGCAAATAAAAATATCAGCATGGAAAATTGCAGGTCCTACATCTCCTCCTTTCCTTTTTTCTTAACATACTCTTTACTTTCATATTGGGTAAGGTTTTCATCCACATATACGAGCAGTAAGCCCACCAGTTGATCTACTTTGTTAAATAAGGTAATAGTGCATGAGTATTACTGTTTAAGTATTTCCCGTAGAACAGGCTTCTGTATTTTTCTTCTTTGATTGGAAAAGGTCAGAGGGAATTGCTAGCCTCAGGCTAGGTAAACATGTTTTGGGGATATCTTAAGTTTGTGAGAATGGTTATATCTCTTACATGTGTATCAAAATATTCTAAAATGGAATATATTCAGGGATTGAAAGGGGAAGGGGCATACTCCTTTTTTTCTGTGATTTTTCCAGCCCTCCTTCTATTCCAAAAAAGACTTTCTTGTAGAAATTATTTTACTGTTTTTTTCACTGGAGGTCAGAGACATATCTGACAGCAAAGAGAATTCCAATATTTTTTAAAAGTTATTCATTCAGTAAATATATATTTATTGAATATTTATTGAAGTTTTCAATGCCAGATACTGTAGGCATTATGTACAACTGAAAGCATATTTACTGTTCTCTTTCAATTTACAGTCAAAAAAGATGGAGCAGACAGAGATAGGAGATGGGAAGAAGAAAGAGTAGTTATCTCCTCTCCATTGATTCAAACATAACAAGATGAACAATTTCAATGTTCTAATAGAATTTTCAATTCAAGGACATTAGGACAAAGAACACATTGAAAGTCTTTTAATGTAACAGAGTCTTGGCTCTTCTTCAGCTCTCCAAGTCTTGGATCATGCTCTGGGCCAGAGGAAGAAGCCAAGCACTCTTTCTATTCACCCACATAATTGGTGTCAAGTTTATATGTCAGTCTTTTACATTTGTTGTTCCATCTAAGCAGCATGTTTTTTCAGTAAACCCTGTTATTCATTTTGGGGGCTAGGGATGGGACAGAGACAAAAATATTTAAAGAGATCTTTGTGCTGAATGGGAAGTGGCTTTTTGGTATAAGCTTGATCTACATTGTAGGGGTTACTTATTTGATACAGGTGATCCCACCAGGAATTTACTACCTTATATAATCCAAAGGTCTAAGGAAGCACCAGGATGTGTACATATACACTGATATCATTAGGTCCAGGTTCAATATTTTTGAACCTGGGGTAAAGAAGCAGCCAGAAGGTAGCTTAAATTAAGGAAGACATTTTCTGACTATTGTCTCTGGGAATAACTTGAACGGACTTCCCTGGGCAGTCAATTATTCCTGTGTGTATTTGAACATAAGTTGGAGTCTCACCCATCAGGGATGTTGTCAAGGTGTTCAAGCTTTACACAGATGATTAGACCATGTAACTTCTGATGAGTCCATCCTAAGATTTATAGGATCAGAAAATCCAGAAGTCATAGAACATTACAGATTAAGGAAATATTTCTTCACTATTATAGAAGAAACAAATTTTATTTTAAATTTGAAAAAAAAAGCACTGTCAATTTGTAAGAACATATATACTTGGTTGAATTAAAAATCTCAAAGCACACAAAACACCAAACTGAATGTATTTATAATTAAAATATGCCCTCATACTTTGTGTTGATATTTGTAATTTGGATGTAATAGAAATCTATTTCTGATTGGAAAACTTCATAAAAGAACTGCATTAAGAATTGTCATGGTTTTTTGACATTCCTGAAATAAAATCTGTGAAATCTGTTTCTTCTCCCCTGAAACTGAGTGGGTCTTTGTGACTGCCTTGACAAAAAGAATGTGGTGAAAGTGATGCTGTATGACTTCCAAGGATAGTTTAGAAAAGGCCATGCACATTCTGCTGTTTCTCTTGGGACAATGGCCTGGGGCCATTGAGCTGTCATGTATGGAGTCTCACTACCCTGAGCTGCCACATGAAGATAGATACCAGGTTGAGAGAGACAGGCCTGCCCACAGGACCCAGCACCAGATGCTTGTAAAAGGCCTTCACTATGTCCCAGCCCTACCCTGAGAAAGAGCTGGCCTAGCTGAGTCCTGTCAACCCCCTAACTCCACTGTTTCAGAGTAGTTTGTTACACAAAAACAAAATAGAACACACAGATATCTCACTATTATGCTTTTTTATACAATGCTTACCCATTAACTTGAAAAGGGGAAAATTCAATTATCACTACTTTTGACTTTCTCAGCTCTAAATATAATTTTCTATTAACTTACTGGAGAAAGTACATTTTTGGGACTATGTGAAACTGTAGTTCATGTATGAATTTAAATAAATAGACCTTTCCCTTTATTGTTAGTTTGTAATGTGTGAGGTATTAACTGAAAACAAGAATATATATATATGTATATCTATCTATCTATCTATCTATCATCTATCCAAATGTTAATCAAATTCATGTGTTACGTAAAGAAAGTGTTTCATTATGAATAGCACAAAGTAAACTTTGTAGTGCTGAGAAAAGTAAACGTCTTAGCTGGTCAGACCCTGGAGATAAATAACCATCCCAAGAAGCAATGAATGCTAAAAAAATGAATAGTGAATCAGTGCCAGAATTGTGTGTGGAAATGTAATCGATAAGTCAGGTTAGTGAAGGGAGCCTCTTCCCACTTGAAGCTATCCAAATGACACATCCTTTTCAATATGTCACAGGACTCACAAGAGTTTAAAGAATTAAAATTTCATTAAACTTTTCAAACTGTAGCTTGTTAATATACAGATGAAATCTAATTGTTACTATTTACTCATTTTATGTATAGGTAAATATACTATTTTAATCAGTATTATCTATTATCAATTGATTAAAATTTGATAAAAGTTAACACTTTAATTTTGTAGTTTGAATGTTACAATGACATCATTCCTAATAAAAACATTAAAATATCCTATGCAAAAGTAACAGTAAAAAGTGATTACTTCTATTGCATTGTTTTGTATATTCTAGGGTCAGAGTAAAATAGAAAAGAGGTAAAATACATATACTTTCTCATGTAATATTCAGCATCTTTCAAATATATTTGAAACAAAAAAGCATGAACTTTCAACAATACATGTTCTTTATATGTATAAAAAGAATTTTTATAGATATTTTAAAATAAACGTTATAAAAATGAGAAAATCTTGAAAAATATGACTTCATTTCTTTAAAAATTTCTTACCAAAAGTTAGTAGCTATGAACTTTAGTTTTCCTGTGAAAACCAATTTTAATGTATATCTTGTGCATGCTGTTGTATTGCATTAGATGTTAATGTAATCCTGTTAATTGCCTATATTTTCCATTCAAAATTTTTAAATGATTGATGAGATTAGTTCTCATCAGTATTTTCTCTGGGGCCTCATGATAATTCTGCTTTGCATAACAGCAAATTGAAATGAACGCTAATTTTTAAAAAATACTAAAAATTCCTAATTGAAAAATGGACATTAGTTTGTAAACCAAAATTTATGCTCAAGTTAATTCTTAGGTGTTGTCCTAAAACTTACAGGAATTAATGATATCTGTTTTATTAGATGAACAGGAGATTATTTATAACAGCAAAACTTACAAGGTGATAAATATGAATAATGTCAAAGTTTAAAGACCACAACCAGTGTTAATTACCCATCCCAAGTGATTATTAGAATTTAAAAAGGAAATAAAAACTGAAAGTTTCATTACATGACATTCTGGTAGTATAAATTGTACAGTACAACAGTATAACAGTGCCTCCAAGTGGCATCTGCCAAAATTCCACATGAAAAATTAAAACACAAGATCTAAAAGTTAAGTTTTAATAACAACAGACCCTAAAGAAAGACTAACCCTCTTTTCTTTCTACATACTTACGCTCTACTCTTCCTATTTATGATTCTCTTTATTAGAAATCCCTGTCATTAAATACTCTCATTTAACCCCATTGATCCTCAGAATTATAGACTGTTTTTTAATACATTAATTATGCTGTCTTGATATAGTGTTTTGATGGCTAATATGTAATTATTTCCATTAAATTTGTACAGTAAAATCTGGGTTTTTTTAAAATTATACTATGCCTCTTTTTTCAGTATTCTTAGAAATATCACCCATATTTACTAAATCTTAGAGGAGAAGAGGGACAAAAGACTTCTCTCCCATCCATAGAATCCTAGAGTTGTAGGATTATCTAATTCCTTCTCTCTACTTTACAATTAAACACAAGAGTTTAAGCAATTTACCCAAGGTCATCCTGTTTTGTGACTTAACTAACAGAATCTGTCTCCCCAGACTTGTAATTCAGGACTCTTTCAAATGTATTTGCTATGACACCACAAGTAGAGCTCTCACCCATGCCTTAAACAAATGCACAAATATTTAGTACATGGTCTTCTTTTTTTTAATTAATTAATTTATTTATTTATTTTTGGCTGCATTGGGTCTTCATTGTGGTGCACAGGCTTCTTATTGCAGTGGCTTCTCTTGCTGTGAAGCTTAACTCTAGGTGCACGGGCTTCAGCAGTTGTGGCACATGGGCTCAGTAGTTGTGGCTCTCGAGCTCTAGAGGGCAGGCTCAGTAGTTGTGGTGCACGGGCTTAGTTGCTCTGTGGCATGTGGGATCTTCCTGGACCAGGGCTCAAACCCGTGTCCCCTGCATTGGCAGGCGGATTCTTAACCATTGCGCCACCAGGGAAGCCCAGTACCAGTACATGGTCTTTTTATTTTTACTTATTTATTTTTTTGATGTGGACAATTTTTAAAGTCTTTATTGAATTTATTACAATATTGCTTCTGGGTTTTTTTGGCCCCGAGGCATGTGGGATCTTAGCTCCCCAACAAGGGATCAAACCCACACCCCCTGCATTGGAAGGCAAAGTCTTAACCACTGGACTGCCAGGGAAGTCCATGGCCCTACATCTATTTGCTTCAGCCAGATGTCTAAGAGATATCACTCTTTTGGCTACTTTTATTCTGATTTTTTTTTCAGCTTTACAGTTCTTGGACAACATGAGTAGTATATATATATATTTTTTTTAATAAATTTATTTATTTTTGGCTGCATTGGGTCTTTGTTGCTGCATGTGGGCTTTCTCTAGTTGCGGCGAGCAGGGGCTACTATCCATTGCGGTGGCTTCTTGTTGTGGAGCACAGGCTCTAGGCACGGGGGCTTCAGTAGCTGTGGCTCGCGGGCTCTAGAGCACAGGCTCAGTAGTTGTGGCACACGGGCTTAGTTGCTCCACATCGTGTGGGATCTTCCTGGACCAGGGCTCGAACCTGTGTCCCCTGCACCGGCAGGCGGATTCTTAACCACTGCGCCACCAGGGAAGTCCCATGGTCTTTTTAAAACTCAACCAAACTCTAAAACACCAAATAAATTTTAGATGTTACCTAAAGCAAAAAAGTGCTCAAGAATTGACAAATAACTGATAGGTTCTAAATACACTTTCTAAAAAATTAATGAATGTGTAATGTCATGGAATTATCCCAGTTACATGCCACAGAAATGTTTAAATCAGTACAGCAAAATGGATTCTAGAACCATAATAAATAGGGCAATTGAATTTATAACATAACTTAAAAATTAAAATTTGTTTGCTCTGGGGAGTTCCCTGGTGGTCCAGTGGTTAGGACTCCATGCTCCTACTGCAGGGGGCACGGGTTTGATCCTGGTCGGGAAACTAAGATCCCACATGCCATGTGGTGCAGCCAAAAAAAGAAGTTGTTTTTTTTTGTTTGTTTGTTTGCTCTGAAAAGGTAGTCTTTATAGTGAAAGTTATTTTTAAACTGATTTTATTTGTAAATGCAACTATTTCCATTATTGCACCACTCTTTTAATATTTTTCTGAATATCGTATTTTATTGCTTATTTTCCCTTCTTCTGTTCCATATAAATGATTGTAGTAGTGCATCTTTCTCTGTTTTCCCAGAGGTGTCATACCAATGCTATTCTTTACTAATTCTTATTCCTTTTCTACTACTTAATTGCTCCTTATGGCTCTTTCTCTTTTTCTCTTGCCACTTCATCTACAACTTTCTCGGAGTGAGTTAGCCAACATCGACAACAAGATTTAAAGTTCAATCTCTGAGGGGCTATAAGTAGATATATCTAGAGATTTAAATATAGAAAAAGTGCAAGTAGATTTTTAAATAGATACAGATATATATATATATACATATATATATAATATGAACTATATTGTTAAACTTTTACTGTAATGCTGTAATATTTATGGAACTATTTTGCTGTGAAATTGGAAGAAATTTGTTCTTATTTAATGTTTACTCTTACCTATCTCCAAACTTCCATTTAAAGATTGAGCTCACACTCTACTATCTATAGTTTCCATTAATTTCTTCAGCTATATCGCATTTAAAAAATTATGTGTTTTAACTTTTTACCAAGATTCCACCCGTTTAAGGTAGTTTCAAACTGTGCCTCCTTTTTTTTTTTTTTAGTGGTGTTTTCACTATCTGCCAATCTGAGCTCATCTCAATTTCATTTGTACTCTATTTACTCCATCTCTGAGATCACTAATGAGGTTTCAAATAAGACCAGGCTGACATTCATCCCTATGGCACCCAGAGAACATGACACTGTTTACCTTCACTCTTTGATTCAAGCCCATCGGCCAGATTTTAAACATTATGACAATGCTCAACGCAAAGCCTATTTAAATTAGCTTCTCTGAATTAAATCTGTGACTGAAATTTAATGACACACATCAAAACTTGGTTATAATTAATACAAAAGTTCTTCTACATTACTATAGCTGTTAATCCTGCTTATTTCTCCCATGATTAACTATTCATATGTTTATTTTTCCCATAGTGAGTCCTTCAGATATTTTCCTTGATATTTGCTCTCATTTTGTTAGTGATAAAAGATACATGTCAACTTTCATGAATACTTCAGTACCTTTTAGTTTCGTAAAGATTATTTAACTTTTCATATTGCTTGCCAAATAAATTCAGATGGTATGAATATATCAGAACTAAACACATATAATTATAAAATCCAAGTTAATATTTTGCCACATTTTTGATGACTAACTCCCAGAATCAGAACAAGGGATAAACTGAAAATGAGTAAACCACACATTTTCTGGGCTTTATGCTAATTAAATATAGCAATAGATAGAATCATTTTTAAAAGACCAAAAATAAGACAGTCAGATTAAACTGGGTTATAAGATATTTAATTAAATCTAATAACAATAATTTATTTATATTTATGGGCCACCTATCTTTCAACCAGATGGCAATATTTTATGTTACATGTCGGGAGAGATGTAAAATTACCTATATTTTTTATTCACTCTGAATGAGGATGATTAGGGAAAATAATGTTGAAATAAAGGTAATAAATAATATATATTTGAAAATTATGGTTATTAGAAACTACTAAACAACTACTATTTGGTGATGGTTCCACAAATGTCCTAAAATCTGTGCTTATATATTATCTCCTTAAATAAACTGAAAGATACTTAAAGACCAAAATATATGCTACTGAAAGTAATACAGCGTTTTTCACTAAATAAACATTATTTGTGTTTAAAAAACAAAAAGAAACAAGGCCAAAATTAAGTCAGTTGTGCTAAGTACCACATCAACATACCAAGACTTAATTCCTCACTTAACTACAGTTTCAGCCTCTTCCAGAAATGTAACGTTTAACCAGTCAACCCAGAATTACCTGGCCAGCAGAGGTAAGGCAATCTGCCTGACAGACCCAAGCCTTCCTCCAAAGGAAGGTTACTGCCCGAAACAATCTTTTATTTTGCTATGACTTCCTTGTCCCAGGCCCTTTCTGCCCCTAAAAACCTTTCCTTTTCTGCAGCTCCTGGGAGCCCCTTTCTATATGCTAGATGCTGCCCAATTGGTGAATTGTTGAATAAAGACAATTAGATTTCAACTAGGTTTTCAAATTTACTCAGCTGAATTTTGTTTTTTAACATATGCAAGGTGACTGATGTTAATGAGCTGTATTCCCTATGACAGTGTGGTCTCTGTATTAATCTGCTTCAAAATTACTAGATTATGTTTGTCAATTACTGAATCAGAATCTCTAAAATGGGGGAGGTTATAAACTCCCCAGATGAGTTGTGCACTCAACAATGTTTGAGGAACATTGTTCTATAAGCAACATATGCAATAAATGAATGAATAAATGAATAGATGAAAGAATGAATCAAGAATATTTAGGTGCTGTCCAAAATACATGATGAAAAAACAGCAATAGCATTTCTATTAAGCTAAGAGAGGAAAACTTCACAGAACATTTTTGAGTTGATTATCAGCATTAATAAAATTTGATGACCAGAGAATTACTCAATTTATCTGATTATTCTGTGTTGACTAAATATGACATATACTGTTGCTGCTTTATGACATAATCAAAATGTCAAATTATAAATGATATGCCTCAAATTAAAAAGACAGTGAAAGCTAAAAATGATCAAAAATGTATTTTATATTCATGCCAAAATTTAGAGATATCTATATTGGTAAAATTGTTGTCAACTATTGATCTGGAAAAGTTAGTCAAAGCACAGTTACAATGGATGTATCTAAATGATTTGGTTTATTGCCTCTGGATTCCAAAATTAATATTCAAGAATAGAAGTTACCCAATTTCTTCAATAGTCCCAATAAGTTATTGTAATGAATAAATGTGTAAATATTTTAAAAATCTGTCATTATTTCAGTCAAGTATGTGTATTTGAAGAAAGACAAATTTATGATTAAATTCTCATCATAGGATAGTTAGTGGAGTGACCTGAGCCAAGTTATTTTCATTTGTATTCTCTAAAACGAATAATGAAAAGGGGGTGAGGGTGGGGGAATTCCTGTCATATAAAATGATTAGATGTGGGAATAACACAAGCTCTGAAACCTAGTAGAGGCTTTGTGAAGGCTTGTTATTATTTTAAAACTTTGTGACTTAAGGCAATCACAATGATAGGAACTTAAAGGTACTACAGTTAAAGAGCCTGGTAGCAGAGAGCAACTACGATTCTTCCCTAATGTAATTAAACACACTACTCTTTCTCTGTGTGGGCCAGATTCACAACTGGCCCACACAGAGTTCACAACTCTCATTCACAACTTCTCATTTGCTTCAAGAAAATTTTGTGATTCATGATTTTGTCCCAGCAGAAATGTTATATTGAGGAAGAAGCATATGTCAGGGAAACCTTTGTACATCCCATGAATTGCAGCCTCTGGAGTGAGTACTTGAACAAAAGAAAAGTGGCTTTGATTAGAGAGCCATGAGGAAAAAGGTCCATTTGCACTGATGCAGATAGCCTATCTAATGTTTTAATTAGTAGATGACCATAAATTTGTTGGTGGGTTGTTTTGACATATCTAAGAGTGCACTAAAACTAAATTACACAGCTTTGTTGTCAATCTTAAATATCATTGTTAACATATAAATTGAATAAAAATAACTGATATTAAGAGATTGTAAATTACTTCTGCTCAGGATGCCTCAAACATGGTTCATAGAAGTCAAATTAATGACATTTTATAGAAATTATTATTTCAACAATGTGCTAAGTACCTACAATATATAATCACATGATGATAGGCACTTTCAAATACTGAAAATACCAAGAACAGTCTTAACCATATCTTCAAGGACTGTACCATTTTATCCAAGTTTATATTAATACTTGCAAAAAATTAGAAGACAATATAAGAAAATATATACATACAAATCTATAGGAATTCAAAGGCTATAACTTGGGAAAGTTTCATAAGGGAATGAGACTTTTTAAAATTAGTTCTAAGTTTTTTTGTGAAAATGAGGGCCATGTAAAATATTTTTAAGTTTAATTCCTGATTTTGCAATTATATTCATATTTCTAGCATGATTTCAGCAATGTACAATTTGAAGAACCATTTGACTTTGAGGCTCTTAAATTAAGCATTACAATGCATAAGATTGTGAGTCAACAGATTTAATAAAGAAGAAATAATTATTCAAGTTCAGACCAAAAAAAAAAAAAGAGAAAAAAGTAAATTAACAAATTTAAGTGCAAGAACAGAAGGCAATGTAACAGAAGTGAAATCCATAATTCCAATACACAAGTAATAATACTTAATAACAAATTCCAATTACAGAAGAAATCAAACACTCTAAAGATATAAAGAAAAAAGGATGAATAAAATATAAATTTTAAATAGTAATAAAAAAGATTTTTAAAAGCAAATCTAAAAGACATGCTTTTCAGTATGAAGAGAAGTAAATATGTAGTAAGAGAACATCTCTGGCAATAAAATATTAAGGGAAGACTTCATTGTTGTTAATGTTATAATATATTCACAGATTAATTATCCAATAAAGATAAATAAAGCTATTTGTGACAAAAACTTTGTGACATGATTTTTTTTAATTTTAAGAGAATAACCCTATGTGTCTATGCAGAAAGAGCCATTTATGTTTGGTCAGCATATGTCCAAGACATAATAAAATAATTTAGTTACAAAAAAAAACCTATTTTGACACCACTAAATTTGGCAGAATTTGTTCTATTCACCCTTCATTTTCTTTTTAAGCTGTCATAACTTCTTCTCTGTTTAAAAAGCATTAAATAAATATAATGGATTCTTCACTGGAAAATGTAATGCCTATTTGTTACCTCCCTTTCAAAATATAAGGTTAAAATTCTTTTAGTGAGAAGATCTCAAAATAGAAAGGTCAGAGAAGAAATCCCTTTAAGATATAAAGTAAAGTCCATAAAGTAAAAAATAAACAATGATGTTTGAAATTATCTGCTTTTATGGTGGGATCAAAAAGCAAGAGATTTTAGACGGTATTAATTTAGTCAGTAGGGAACTTGTATAATAACATATATATTGGTTGGTAGTAATCATGCTTGTGCTTTGCAAATAAAAACTGCCTCAAAATTCTGGTCAAGAAAGATTTAGAATCTTTCAGAGCAGAAGATGTAATTTCAATAGTTTTCAAGAGCTGTGACAATGGAGTTGCCACAGTTCAATTATTTATAGTCATTTTCAGGACTGGGAAACACAACAATATCATAAATTACTTTTTAGCAGACAATATCAACCATTTACATATACACAAAAGAGATGATTTTAGCAACAGTCCAGCTAATTGCCTGTCTTCTACAAATTAGCAACTAGGAAACTATTTTCACTCCTCATGACATCTATGTCTGTACAGTTTTCTGCTTCATTTCCCAGGTCATCTTGTTCTACCTCTCTCTAAATTGATTATCTCCTAAGCATACTAACTTCATATTAAAACATTTGAATAGCCTTACATATTTTAGTGCAAATTCAACACAACAAACGTTTACTGAAAACATATTATCGTGAAGAAATATTTTGGATAATGTAGGATGGTCAAAAGATTGACCAGAAAAGTTCTTTGCTTTCAAGGATATAGAAAGGGGAACATACATGTATGCCACAAAATTTAATTTGGTATTGACCATCAATGTGTTTTAATTTTGCATAATACAGAAGTAGCTATGGACCCTCAGAGGAGATTGTTTTGAATACACTGGGGGGAAAATGCATCAATCATGGCATCTATGGCATCTGAGATGGCACTTTATGAATGTGTAGAATTGGAGTTGGTTGATACAGAGAAGTCAGATGGGAGGTATGAATGAAAGAGGAAGAATTTTAGAACATAGTTTTTAAAGGTGTGGAGACAGAAGATGGGATTTCTCTTTCGACTTAGAAAGGAGTCTGAATTGTATTTTAAAGCAAGAAGTTCTACTAGCCATTGTGTACTGATCTCCTGTCAGGCTTACAGGATTCAGTTACTTACTCCTCACTTTGAAATACTGCTGACATCTGTACTGCACTGCTTGGTGACTCTTTCATATATACAACTCTCATTCAGAAAGCTGATTTTCAAGTTGAGCAAATTAACTTAGGTTTCCTTTCATTATAAATATTTTTACTTTAGCTAAGATTCAGAATTTTCTTTGGCTAGATTTGAATAAAGAGAAGATTGAAAACTTTGAGTCAATTTCACTTTAACTTAGCTTCAAAATACATCCATTTTTTTCCTTCCATTGAAACCTTTAAAAAAAATTTTTTTTTCTTTTAGCAAACAGCTTTCAGATTTACATAGGCTATCTAGATTAAATAATTTACATTTAGCCAGGAAAAGTTGATGAAACTCTCATTCAAAAATTGAAGACACTTCACTTTTTAGAATCTGGTGTTTACCAAATCTTTAAAAAGTTCATCTGTAGGATTATAATGAAATTGCCTAAAATCACAAGACATTTGAATTCAAACTTTTCAATTCCTATTATATAAAATTTGTAATCCATAAATTTTTAACTTCATAGAGTTTAGCTGCATAACATTCAGCACCCCAAAAATATACTGGATAAAATTCTATTGTGCTCAGAAAAAGGCAAAGAGTGAATGAATAGGAGGTTACATTGACAGTAAAGCCTTCCCTCTAAAAAGCAACTCTTTCATGGCCTATCTGCATCTGCAGGAATTACTTGGAACATGCAAGATGGACAATTTTGTTTAGCATATACGGACACTTCCTTATATGTGTCTATTCCAGTCTCTAACTTCCGTGCAGAAAACTTAGTATTAACTGTACAACTAGCCAGCCTATGACTATGAATAGATTATTTTATTTCTCTGACCCTCAGTTTTCTAATCTCGAAAGTGGGAGTCAATAACAAACATCACAGTCCATGCTTGAAAATATCAGCTCTCTCTCCAACCCACTCTACATTCTGCAATACCCATCAGAACAACAACTATGCATAGGCACTAAACACATATTTTCAAAAATAATATCCATATAATAAGGACATGCAGAACTTAGAAGAAAGGGTCCAAGAAGATATAATGAAAGAATGTCTATCTTTGAGATAATGAACAGCAAAGAGTAGTTCTCAAACTTTAATGTGAATGGGAACCATCTGAGAATATTGTTCTGACTCAGTAAGTCTCAGGGTCTTAAGAGTCTACATTTTTAACAAGCCATTGACAAAGATATGCCAGTGCTGCTGGTCGGCAGACCACACGCTGAGCAGAAAGTAATGAGAGGACACTCAGAAAGCCCTCGGATCACTCAGTGAGTCGTGAAGACAGAAAAAAAAAATTAATATATGTGCCCAAGCAAATAGGTGACCCAGGATCTCACAAGGGGCTGCCGTGCTCCGTATGGCAATATTCATCACCAAAAGTTGTTACCAACATACAAACAGAGCCTTGATTCTAGACATGACCTTGCTGTTGATTCTGCAGCTAAAAAATTTCCATCTCTTTATAGGCAGTCTAGCTGAGGATCTGGAAAGATCCAGGTCCGAAAAAGAAATAGGGAATTGAAAACACTGAGAAGGAAGATAATTAAGAAATATGAACCAAAAAAAGTGGCTTTCTATTTTCTGGAGAAAATATGGTGGAAAAATAAAACTGGGAAAATAATCACTTTGGTCATCTGAATATAACTTAAAAAGTAGTTGTTTCTTTGATCTCCAATATGGCTTTTTCTGTACTGCTCAGCTACATTTCTTTCAAAATTTTCCAAATATAGTTCATTTGTTCCAAATAATCTTTTTATTTTCCTTGATTTAGAGTTACTATTCTCTTATAATATACCATGTGAGTACAAAGGCTTCAGTTTTCTCCACGTAAATTCAGAAGTTCTTTTTTTTTTTTTTTTTTTTTTTCTTTTGCGGTACGCGGGCCTCTCACTGCTGCGGCCTCTCTCGCCGCGGAGCACAGGCTCCGGATGCGCAGGGTCAGCGGCCATGGCTCACGGGCCCAGCCGCTCCGCGGCATGTGGGATCATCCCGGACCGGGGCACGAACCCTCGTCCCCTACATCGGCAGGCAGACTCCCAACCACTGCGCCACCAGGGAAGCCCTCAGAAGTTCTTATCTTAGTTCAACACTGAGTTAATGATAACGACAGGATGATGGTAAATTCAGGGCTAAAATCTAGGTTTTTAATTCTCAATTTACTTCTCTCTCCACATTATAATAGCATTTCCTATTTACGGTGTTAAGGTGTAATGTAAAACTAAAGACTTGGAAGTAAAAAACCGGGTTCAAGTTTTGATTTAAGTAGCCTCGGAAAAGTAATTTAATTTTTCTGATCCTCAGTGACTTTATCTATGAAATGAGGATAACTGTAATATCAATTCAAAAAGATGGTTTGAAGATGATATGACAATGTTTGGTTAGCCATTAATTACTATACAGCCACCTCATAAAAGTTATAAAAATATGAATTATTATTAAGCAATTTTGCTGCTGTTATGCAAATAATCCATTGGGGATCATAAGTTACTGTTTTCTAATGCTATCCTAATAAATTTAATTATTCATATTTCAAAACTAACCTATCATTAATGAATTTCTATTCCAGATAAACAGTTTGCCCACAATTATTTTCTAAAACAAAAAGGTATATATTCATGACTAGTCAATAATTATAGCCTTTTACATCAAATACATTTTCTAAAAGGTTTAACATATTTTTAAAAACATGGCATCACCCCTTTTCTTCTTAGTTGCAAGAGTTCTACTGGCACACTGTTCTTGGGCAATCCTCTTCCTAAGGTTATGGTGCCTCAAACTATATTCTGTCTCAACAACCCACAGGCCTACAGTGAGGTTAACTGTTTTTGTCTGACATTTTAAAATATCAGCTTTTCTTCTTAAAGGATAGAAATGGATATGCTTTGACACATATAACATTTTAATTTGGGGATACCCATAGATTCAAAGTTCTGTTTCAAATAAATGATTTGGACAATTACATTCTATTTCCTAAACTTTAACAGCAATCCAGGTCAACAATCAAGCGATTCAATTCTGACATCTTTGAAGTATCTTGCCAATATCATATACAGGACAAAGTTTCTTCTCAGTGGGGGAAAAAAACACAACAATAACAGGATCCCAGGACCCTGTGAATGCAAGACTAAATAGAGAAGAGGCACTTATTTTCACTCTCTTTCATGGAAATGCAATGGAAAGAAGGAAAAAGTTGTGAAGAATCCTCCACTCAAGGAAATACAAAAGCTGAGATATTTCTAGCTTCAGTTTATTTCTAATTCAGTGAGACTGAAACCAACTTTCTCTACAGGAGCCTTACTGCTCCTCCTTCTGCCCAACCACCAAGAATGAAATGTTTTTTAAAATAACTCTTTAATTAAAAAGGATACTTTTAAATAAAATTTGCTAACCAATAATCATAAAGATAGTATTTCCAATAGACCATAATTAGAGTAATTTTTAAGATCTTATGGTGGGTTTCTCTAAAACAATAAAAGTAAAGGAAGGAAATTCAACAATTACTGTATATCTGTCATTTTCTTTCACACGAACCTATGAAGTAGTCATTTTCAACACAGAGCAAATGAAAAAATTGGGACCAGACAGGTTATAAAACTTGTCAGATATTAAACAGCCAGTAAGTTGAAGAAAAGCCTGGATTCTCCCAAAATCATGTTTTGAAGGTAAGGTCTCATTTCTTCTTATCCCTAGATATGTCATTATCTTTATGATGTCACAAAATCTTTATCTTTAATCTTTCTGGACTACAATATATGCCTCTATACAATAAGGTTGTGTAAGTAGAAGCTCTCATTCTGTTTTGTAACTCTATGATATCATGAGTCTGGCCATGGCATACATTAATAGAATAATTGGCCAAGAATATAGGGTCCCGCCATAATCTCTGAAGCTTGCCATAATAAAGAAAAGCCAAATATAATAACATCTCTATTATAATTCACTCAATAGTGTTGCTTTTGCCTGGAGAGTTAACATACCACCCTGAATGCCTTGTCTAATATCAGACAGTAAATGAGGCATTTGGGAGATGGAGATCAATGACATCCCTACATGCACATCAACTGCAGTATAATTAACTGAAACCTAAAACCAGGAAGTTCAAAAATTGAAATGCTCTCCAGTGCACTTTTATATCACTAATCATTGTTGTACATTAATGTACAGGACGTACTTGTGATTGAGGATAGCAGCCTTGACAATTTAATGAAGAAAAGATAAAACACAGTAATCCTATAGAGAGCAAAGCTGGTCTCCTATTTATCAACAAATGCATTAGGAATCTTCCATCATGAAATTATACATCAATAATAGTATGAAATGGAAAGAAACAAGTGCCAAATAGGTTATTTGATATAACAGAGGTGTTGGAAATGTAAGCCCTTATACTCATGTAAAAAAAAAAAAATCCTACTATTCTATGACCTAATTGTAGAGTGATATTAATAGGAATGGTTCTATAGTACTTAATCAAGCAAAAATTCCATTGAAATAAAGGATGTGTCTTAGAACTACATCATATGTTCCAACAGACTGTGTAAATAATATGCAACTTTTTTTAACTTATAAGGACACATAAATTAAAATAATAAGGCTGTTGAAATCACATAGTTCTGCAACATAGGAAGTAAAATAGCCTAACAAACAGAAAACAATCAAAACAAACAAAAATGCTATATATTTTAAATATAGCTTCTTCAATTAGACTTTTGGGAAAAAGACAGAGTGGAAAATTTTGGATTAAATTTCAGAGATTACAAGATAACTTTCAAAGAACATTCCAAAAATTCAACAGATCAGGAGAGAAGCTGGAGATTCCTTTAACTTCAAATTGTCTATGTTGTCATTCTTAAATAAAAAATAATTTATTATAAATCATTTTGCTTTGCTATATAAGTATTCAATTCCATGTTTGAAATCATAGTCATGACAATGACCCATATGTAGAACTAGTTAGTAAAAATAATAAAAATATTAAGTTCGACTATAAGAAATTATAGAAAATGTAAGATTTTAATTTTTTAAGAAAGACATTGTATTTCAGCATTAAAATGAGTAGTATCGTTTTTCAAAGTAATTGTTCTGGTAAATTTTGCATCAACTCTTAGAAATATAACAAATGTTCAAAAATTTTTGAACTTCTCTTTACAACTATAAACTCAGAACCACAGGGAGAAAAAATGTCTGTTTTTCTTCATTTTGTTTTTAATAATTGCAATCACCATCCTGATACATTTCATTCAAAAAACTTGTACTCAACATTTGTAGAATTCTTGAGAGATCGTGTTTAATTTCAATGGAGATGCAATAGACAGAACAGCAGTGTAGTAAAAGCATCTTCCACTTTCTGGCTACATAATGCTGGGCAAGTTGTTTGAACTCTCAGAGACTCTATTCTTTTATCTTCTAGATGGAAATAAAATAACTACAGAAATAAAAGAGTTGTAAGGATTGTATAAATACATAGTTGGCAGTAATATTATGAGATCTGTAAAGATATATTAAATGATAGTAATCAATACTAAGGAAAAATATTTTTCCCATTTTATGGGTTGATAGAAGGAATATACTTCTTCACTGACTCTGTTCTTGTATTCACTCTTTTGAAAAGAGAAAGTAGATTAACCAGTAGTTAAATTGGGGAAAACTAACTAGGCATGGCTGTCCTGACACTACCTGCTTTTGTCCTATTGCTAGCAGAGAGTGAATTCTCCCTGCTCCTCTGTGCTTTGAGATTTTAGGAGGGGTTTTTAGGAGGGCTGTTGTGCAGAGGGAGTTCTGCCTGGATCCAGCACCTCTGTACCTGGACTGGGAGAATCTGTATATTTCTGGAATTTATTTAAAAGACTGGTTTGGCTCATATATTATATCTCCTATAAATTAGACATTATCAGCTATAAGATGAAAATTTGGCATCCATATTTATAATTTAAAATACAAATCATCTTCCTCAAACACAGGTAGAACCTGTCAACATGGACATGGAAAAGAATATACCATAAACTCTGAGGGTAAATTGAAATAAAAATCACAAGGTGTATAAAAGCAAGTTCCTGGAATTGGTTGCAGCATCTCTTAGTTACTATAGATAAGTTTAACACTTATATGTTGTATATGTCCTGGCAGGAATGTTACAAAATTAATTCAGAATTAAAGTGATCTTTCATTTTCCACATAGATCTAAATATTTTTAGAGTCCTCTATTCAAAAAAATAAGAAAATACTGTCATGTGTTTTGAGTATTCTTGTAATTGTTACTTGTGTTCCAGAATAACAGAAATATAGTGTTTTCCATAAATGTGCATTTAAAGTTTAAAGTCATATAATTTAAATTTTCTAGAAGCCACTTTTTAAAAGTTAAAAGATCAAATTAAATGTATTTAACCAAATATAGCCAAAATATTATCATTTAACATGTAATCAATATAAAATATTGATGAGATTTTTTTACATATGAATTCATCTAAAGTCTAACATGTATTTTACATTCACCTCAATTTGGACTAATGACATTTCAAATGTTCAGTAGCCAAATGTGTCTAGTGGATACTGCATTTAATAACAGTGCAGGTATAGACCATCAACAGAATACTATGTCAAAACATCACACACACACATACAAACTACATTAATGTATGTTAAAGTAAAACTTCATTAACCTTAATAAGTGAGGAATGGAAAATTCCAATTGAATATTTTTGATTGTTTTATGTTTGGGGTAGTGTTTTGCTAATATGTATATCAGCCTTCTTTTTTTCTCGATTAGGTTTCATTTAGCAAAAATAAAATTATATATATATTTAATTAATTAATTAATTTATGGCTGTGTTGGGTCTTCGTTGCTGTGCATGGGCTTCCTCTAGTTGCAGCGAGCAGGGGCTACTCTTCGTTGCAGTGCGCGGGCTTCTCACTGCTGTGGCTTCTCTTGTTGCAGAGCACGGGCTCTAAGTGTGCAGGCTTCAGTAGTTGTGGCACACGGGCTCAGTAGTTGTGGCTCGCGGGCTCTAGAGCGCAGGCCCAGTGGTTGTGGCGCATGGGCTTAGTTGCTCCTCTGCATGTGGGATCTTCCCAGACCAGGGCTCGAACCCGTGTACCCTGCATTGGCAGGTGGATTCTTAACCACTGCGCCACCAGCGACGTCCCCAAAATTATATTTTTTAAGCAAGTGAGATGATGAACAAAGTTTTTTTTTGCATAGAAGCGAAAGAACAGATGCATGTGGACTGATTCACGTACCATGCAATCTTAGCCCATATAAATTAAATATGTATTTTTCCTAAACTTTTCTGCAACTCAACTAGTCACTCACTGCCAGAGCACCTTAAAACAACTCACAGAGATTTAGCATAGTGGGGAATTGAGTGTTACGTTGTTTTTATCAATATATTGAGGCTTATTATTGCATTGACTGATTCACTCGACTTTGTTCCACAAAATTTTTAATTTTCTTAAAGCAAACGTATGTAGAAAATAAAACTACAAACTTATCAGACTTAGGGATACTATAGATCAAATCGAGACCGGGAATCCTTAGAATATAGATGTCCTTGTCATAGTGTTCTATAATTACTCACGTAGAGTACGAAACTTCACTCTTTTTGGCAGCTTGTGCAAAATAGACACTTTCACCACTTACACAGTATTTGGCAAGGAAAAAATGTTCTGGTCTCTCAGGGTATACAAAATTTTCCTCCAAGTTAAATCTGAAATTAAGCTTAAAAGTCAATTTCTGTGATATTTTCTTCCATTTTTTTAACCACTCTTATTCCTAAGTACCTCTTCCAAGAGAACTGAAAGGGCAGAGATGAACACCTACAAAAGCCTTCCCCTGCTTTGCCTAGTTCCAACCTGCTTTCAACACCCAGCCTTAAAATCATAGAAAAACCCCAGCTTCAGTACTTCCTTAGTACATGCAATAAATTTTCCTGAATCTCTAAGCATATATAAATAATCAGGCCATTTTCTAAATCAAACTTTTCTGTAGCTTTTACCACTGTGATCCAAATTCCCCCAAAAAAAAGAAAAAAGAAAAAAAAAACTCTTAAAACTAAGTTTAAGTGCTGAATTCTATCTTCTGGGAATAAATCTCAAAATAAATGTCAAAAGCTGTGAAAAGTGATTTATATATGTTATGGTTGCAATTATGTTAAAAATAAAGGTATGCATATAAAAGTACTAAAAGAAGCCAAATGTTAATAATGGTTGGTTTTTGTGTTATGGAATATGGCTGTTGTTGTTTCTTTGTTTATTTTGGAGTTTGAAGTTTATTACATAATAAGTGCTTAATACTTTTCAAAACATAAAATAACTTCATAAAATGAAATGAAACAGATGTGAATATATAGCATTAAATAAACAGAGAAAACAATGTTGAAACCTTTAAATGTACAAGGGCCTCCAAATGATTAGGTAAATTTATAAACAATTGACTGAGTTTTATAAATACATTAGAGGTGAACAGTATAGTGAATCAGAAACTGTAAAAGCATACACGTCACCAATACAGGCTGATGTTAAAATATAAAATCACAGTTTGAACATCTCCTAGAAATTATTTTGCTTCTCATTGCAAAGCTTTCAATATTAAGACTGTCATTGTTTGGGGTCAAAATACTTAATCCCTACTTCAAATAACCTTCCAAGCAGAGCTTGTCTTGCTTATCCTCATTCTTTTGCTTCTAGGAAAATATTGTCTTTAAACTATTGAATAATATTCTATTTTTCAGTGATTATAATTAAATTTTAAATGAACATGAGAACATGGCTCATGCTCAAAACTAATCACTCTATTATCTTGTAAGTGTAGTTGCTGAATAAAATTCTTAATATTTCTATATGCATCCATTTACTCAGAGAGGCAGGCAGGCAGGCGACGTACTAATATTTTGCAGTTTTTATTTTATTTTATTTTTTATTTTTTTGTGATACGCGGGCCTCTCACTGTTTTGGCCTCTCCTGTTGCGGAGCACAGGCTCCAGACGCGCAGGCTCAGCGGCCATGGCTCACAGGCTCAGCCGCTCCGCGGCATGTGGGATCTTCCTGGATCGGGGCACGACCCCGTGTCCCTTGCATTGGCAGGCAGACTCTCAACCACTGCGCCACCAGGGAAGCCCTTTGCAGTTTTTTAAAATTTTAATATTGACATGTTTTAAGCATATAGTCAGAAACAATATTGTGATAGATACTCATATTCCCACCATCCAGATTTAACAACTGTTAACATTTTGCTGTAGTTGCTTCAAATCTTATTTTAAAGAAATAAAACATTTCATAAACAGTTAAAGCTTTCCACTCTACTGTATGCACCCATTTTCCTCTTTATCTAAAGGTAGTAAGTATCCTCAAATTGTAGTATATTTTTGCTGCATATGGTATCAAATGTCTACTATTTTGTATTCATAAATAATAAATAATATTGTTCAATATTTAAAATTTGCATACATGGCATCTATTCTTCTTAACTTATTTTACTGCACAGTAGGTTTTGAGTATTATTCCACTGGATCTAACTAATTTATTTTAATTGCTAGTTAATTTATTTATCCATTCTCATATTGATAAGCATTTAGAATTTTTTCCAAGATAAACAATACTGCAAAAGCATCATGCCATGAACAACCTTATGTACATATAGAAGAGTTCCACTAAGGTAGACACATTTTTAAAAGAAATTCTGAATCATACAACATGACTCTCATCAATTTTGCTAGATATAACTCAATAAAAATCCATAACAATTTTGTCAATACACAATCCCTCCAGCCATGTATATCTTTTCATATCCTCATATCCTTGTTGAGATTTTGATCAGACTTGCAGTAAACTCATAAATTCATTTGGAGAGAATTAATATATTTCTATGATTTCTGTGTACCTTTATATATATAAAATCATATTTATACATAATAATTATGGAACATAGTACCTGTTGGGAGAGACAGTTCTTCTTCTGAATTTGTGTTCCTCCTACAAATCTTGCTGAGGTGACTGCTCTCTAGCGGACTGGAACAGGACACATCTCAGTGTTGTTTATGTAGCTGGTAAGTTTGAGACATGAGATAATGCTTCCACTCAACTGAAAAACAAAAACAAACAAAAACAGGCTTGCTTACTACTTGCTATGAAAGCAGTGGATTCCCCAAACTCACCTATAATCCAGCCCACTGCATGTGCAGGCATCAACATGGTCCCATCACATAACCCTGTAGTCTTGGGGGATCGCAGACAAGAGGACTAAAGCAAATATGGCAATACGAATGCTGCTTCCTTAGTGGTGAGTACTAATGTTTCTTTTCTCTAGCTCAGAATCTATGAAACACTAACAGGTTAATTTCTCAGCTTTGAAGTATGGTAAAATTAAATCTCAGAGCTAACAGTGTACATTTTATTTATTGAAGGCTTTATTTGTAACCCATAATACAGATTTACAATTTTCGGTATAAAGGGCTTATGCATCTTCTGTCAGAAGAAAGGAAGGAAGCAAAGGAGGGACGGAGGGAGGGAACAAAAGTGTAACACTGCATTGGTTAAATAAAACACATTTTTCAATCAAATTTGGGATTATGGTCTGCTAAACTGCTACCACTGTGCTAAGCTGTCCAACCTATGTGCCACATGTGCTTTGTACAAGTATATATTACACCCCACAGCCTATTTTACTGGATATTTGGTTGTATTTGTTTGTCTTACTGTTCCACAGGAGTAGATACTCTGTATCAATCTTGTCATAATTTATATGCTTGGTATTTGATGTGCATATGTTACCTTTCATTCACTCAAGATTATCATGTGCCCCCTTTAAATTGTGAAGTCTTCCAAAACACAGAGATCATATATTTTCCTTCCTTTCTACCTCACCAGTTGGTATAATATAGAATGCTGTATGTGTACTCATAAAATAAATGCAACTGACAGATGACTGATTATCCTAGTTGGAAGCATATTTTAAGATGTTCACAGCAGTTACTCTCACTATTTAAGATGATTACAATCATAATAATCACTTTCATTTGTATAATGCTTTCTATTTTCCAAAACCCTTTTCATATACATTATTTAATGTGAACTCATAACAAGCCTGGATCTACAATAATCAACATAAATAGTATCCACTTGGCAAGATAAATTGATTATATTTATTTATACAGATAAGATTAAAATAAGCTAACATTATGAAAAACTAAAAAAGCAAAGAACACATTTGCTTGTTATTTTATCTATGGTGAGCATTAATCCAAATCATTTATGTTGACTTTGATCAAGCTACATCTGTTTGTAAAAGTGCTTTGATCTGCTTTACAAAGCAAGTTGCCCCTGGGGTATTAATAGACTAAGAAGAGGGTAAATTATTTTTTCCTTTCATATTTTGAATTAGACAGCATTGCTTAGCCAAAATGTCTCAAGGCTGGGGATATTACCATTCTCAATTTAATTTATAAATGTGTTCATAAGTCTTTTTATCCTCCTTCCCAACCCATTTGTAATATTGCTTACTGCACTCCAGGTCTAAAATGTTTCTATGCTCAATCATGTTAAAGTGTAAAATTGTCTCTCAATTTGAAGATCACTAAGATGGACTGAGTTCTTTTTGTTCTAATGTTCAACAGAGATCCTCATTTCTCAATGTATGTTTCCCATGTGTCACATTACTATGTGGAAAGGAGGTCACAGGAAGAACAGTATTGACTTTTAAGGTCTAGTATTCAAAAATGCTGTTGCAGTGAAATAGCATGTTCTCCAAGCAATGATATCTAAAAGGTCATTGTAGGGACAACCACAACCACATAATAATGATGGCAAAAGTTCAAGAAATCTTTGAAGTGGTAGAAAAACTTTTCAACTGAATAATGTACTATTATAAAACCTGGAGAATATATTTATGTATGCATGGTAACCTTCAAACAGCCCAATCTGCTTAAATACTGTAATTGATACAACTATGATGACTATTAAGATTTTAATGTAGAGACTATGTTGACTATGTTTTCAGCAATATAAGTGAGGCTATTGAACAATACAGGCAGATCAATTCATGAGGATCTGTCTAAATAGAAAGGTGTTGCAACCAGGGATAAACTTTGACATACACAATTTTAAATTACAGGTGAAAGAAATGTTAAAAGATATGAAGGAACAAGGGAAAAATGGGAAGGAAGGGAGGGAAGGAGGTAAAAGGAAGGAGTTGAAAACCCTAACTGGTATATATTTTATCAAAATACCAAAATACCAATCAAAGCAATATATGTTATCTAAAATATGTTTACTTTGGTGAAAAGTAAAATTTTCTAACTTTACTAGTTGGCTTCTACTTTTTTTAAAACAAAAAATCAGCTTTATAGAGGTATAATTTACATACAATAAAATCTACCAGTTTAGTATATAATTCAATGAAATCATACATGTACATATTTGGGCATCCACCACCTTTACCAGGATGTAGAACACTTCCAGAAGGTTCCCCCGTGCTTCTTTGCAATCAATCATCCCTTGCCCATCTACAGATGACAACCAATCTGCTGCCTGTTGCAACAGTTTCGATTTTCAGGTTTTAGAAACCCACACCAGTGGAGCCACATGCCATATGAACATTTTTGGGTCTGCCTTCTTTTGCTCAGCATGGTAGTAATGAGTTTCAGGAGACAGTGTGTATCTATATTCTGTTCCTTTAACTGTAATCATACACTAGATTGTTTATCATTCATGAGTTGATGAGCAGTGAGCTGTTCCAGTTCCTGCTGCTAAGAACTTTCTTTGAGTCTTTTTTGGGTATGGGTTACCCTTTCCCTTAGGTAAATAACGGGGAATGGAATGACTGCTTTGTATATTAACAGTGTATTAAATTTATAACAAATCACCTAGTTATTCCAAAGTAGTTGTACAATTTTACATGACCCCCATCAAAGTGTGAGAATGCCATATCTGTATCCTTGCCAGTATTAGGTAATGCCCATCTTTATTTTTTATTAAGGTATATTTGATTTACAATATTATATTAGTTTCAGGTATACAACAAAGTGATTCAAATTTTTTAAAGGTTATACTCTATTTATAGTTATTATAAAATATTGGCTATATTCCCTGTGCTGTACAATACATACAATAAATGTAGCTTGTTCCTTTTATACTTAGTAGTTTGTACCTCTTAGTACACTACCCTTATCTTACCCCTCTCTGCTTTCCTCTCCCTTTTGGTAACCACTAGTTTGTTCTCTATACCTGTGACTCTGTATTTGCTTTGTTATATTCATTCATTTGTTTTATTTTTTAGATTCCCCATATAACTTATAACATCCATTCTCTTTCTGTCTTCCATTCCAGGTACGAGACAATTCGTGGCTAGTGCTTTGGGTTGGAAGTTCTAGGATTTAGACTGCAGAGAAATACATGGTGTTAGCAAGTTCTTTTTACTGTAGAGATAAAGATATGCTCTGCAATCAGCTTTATCAGTATTAAAGCTGACATGCTGAATTCTATTTGCCTCCTAGAAATTGCTACTTAAATAGTTCTAAATTCAGAACAGAAAAAAAAGAGTGTATTAGTGTTCTAAAACCATACCAACTTGGTCTTTCTCTACGACCTTGAGAAATACACAGACTGGCACTTGGTGACCAAAATAACAAATAGACATCAAAGTTTATGGTAGGCGACAGTCAGCTCTACCACCACCAGTCCCTCCCATCAGGAAACCTACACAAGCCTCTTAGATAGCCTCATCCACCAGAGGGCAGACAGCAGAAGCAAGAAGAGCTACAATCCTGCAGCCTGTGGAACAAAAACCACATTCACAGGAAAACAGACAAGATAAAAAGGCAGAGGGCTATGTACCACATGAAGGAAAAAGATAAAACCCCAGAAAAACAATTAAATGAAGGGGAGATAGGCAACCTTCCAGAAAAAGAATTCAGAATAATGATAGTGAAGATGATCAAGGACCTCGGAAAAAGAATAGAGGCAAAGATCAAGAAGATGCAAGAAATGTTTAACAAAGGCCTAGAAGAATTAAAGAACAAACAAAAGAGATGAACAATACAATAACTGAAATGAAAACTACACTAGAAGGAATCAATAGCCGAATAACTGAGACAGAAGAACGGATAAGTGACCTGGAAGACAGAATGGTAGAATTCACTGCTGAAGAAGCAGGATAAAGAAAAAAGAATGAAAAGAAATGAAGACAGCCTAAGAGACCCCTGGGACAACATTAAATGCAACAACATTTGCATTATAGGGGTCCCAGAAGGAGAAGAGAGAGAGAAAGGACCCAAGAAAATATTTGAAGAGATTATAGTCAAAAACTTCCCTAACATGGGAAAGGAAATAGCCACCCAAGTCCAGGAAGTGCAGTGAGTCCCATACAGGATAAACCCAAGGAGAAACACGCCAAGACACATAGTAATCAAACTGGCAAAAATTAAAGACAAAGAAAAATTATTGAAAGCAGCAAGGGAAAAACGACAAATAACATACAAGGGAACTCCCATAAGGTTAACAGCTGATTTCTCAGCAGAAACTCTACAAGCCAGAAGGGAGTGGCATGATATACTTAAAGTGATGAAAGGGAAGAACCTACAACCAAGATACTCTACCCAGCAAGGATCTCATTCATATTCGATGGAGAAATCAAAAGCTTTACAGACAAGCAAAAGCTAAGAGAATTCATCACCACCAAATCAACTCTACAACAAATGCTAAAGGAACTTCTCTAAGTGGGAAACACAAGAGAAGAAAAGGACCTACAAAAAGAAACCCAAAACAATTAAGAAAATGGTCATAAGAACATACATATCGATAATTACCTTAAATGTGAAAGGATTAAATGCTCCAACCAAAAGACACAGGCTTGCTGAATGGAAAAAGACCCATATATATGCTGTCTACAAGAGACCCACTTCAGACCTAGGGACACATACAGACTGAAAGTGAGAGGATGGAAAAAGATATTCCATGCAAATGGAAATCAAAAGAAAGCTGGAGTAGCAATACTCATATCAGATAAAATAGACTTTAAAATAAAGAATGTTACAAGAGACAAGGAAGGACACTACATAATGATCAAGGGATCAATCCAAGAAGAAGATATAACAATTATAAATATATATGCACCCAACATAGGAGCACCTCAATACATAAGGCAAACGCTAACAGCTGTAAAAGAGGAAATTGACAGTAACACAATAATAGTGGGGGACTTCAACACCTCACTTACACCAATAGACAGATCATCCAAAATGAAAATAAATAAGGAAACAGAAGCTTTAAATGACACAATTGACCAGATAGATTTAATTGATATTTATAGGACATTCCATCCCAAAACAGCAGATTACACTTTCTTCTCAACTGGGCATGGAACATTCTCCAGGATAGATCACATCTTGGGTCACAAATCAAGCCACAGAAAATTTAAGAAAATTGAAGTCATATCAAGCATCTTTTCTGACCACAACACTATGAGATTAGAAATGAATTAGAGGGGAAAAAAACGTAAAAAGCACAAACACATGGAGGCTAAACAATATGTTACTAAATAACCAAGAGATCACTGAAGAAATCAAAGAGGAAATGAAAAAGTACCTAGAGACAAATGACAATGAACACACGACGATCCAAAACCTATGGGATGCAGCAAAAGCAGTTCTAAGAGGGAAGTTTATAGCTATAGAAGTCTACCTCAAGAAACAAAAAAAAACTCAAGTAAACAATCTAACCTTACTCCTAAAGGAACTAGAGAAAGAAATAAAAACAAAACTGGAAGTTAGCAGAAGGAAAGAAATCATAAAGATCAGAGCAGAAATAAATGAAATAGAAATAAGAAAAACAATAGCAAAGATCAATAAAACTAAACGCTGTTTCTTTGAGAAGATAAACAAAATTGATAAACCATTAGCCAGACTCATCAAGAAAAAGAGGGAGAGGACTCAAATCAATAAAATTAGAAATGAAAAAGGAGAAGTTACAACAGACACTGCAGAAATACAAAGCATCCTAAGAGACTACTAGAAGCAACTCTATGCCAATAAAATGGACAACCTGGAAGAAATGGACAAATTCTTAGAAAGGTATAACCTTCCAAGACTGAACCAGGAAGAAACAGAAAATATGAACGGACCAATCACAAGTAATGAAATTGAAACTGTGATTAAAAATCTTCCAACAAACAAAAGTTCAGGACCAGATGGCTTCACAGGTGAATTTTATCAAACATTTAAGGAATAGCTAACACCCATCCTTCTCAAACTCTTCCAAAAAATTGCAGAGGAAGGAACACTCCCAAACTCATTCTAGAGGCCACCATCACCCTGATACCAAATAAGTGATGCTGGGAAAACTGGACAGCTACATGTAAAAGAATGAAATTAGAACACTCCCTAACACCATACACAAAAATAAACTCAAAATGGATTAGAGACCAAAATGTAAGACTGGACACTACAAAACTCTTCGAGGAAAACATAGGAAGAACACTCTTTGACATAAATCACAGCAAGATCTGTTTTGATCCACCTCCTAGAGTAATGGAAATAAAAACAAAAATAAACAAATGGGACCTAATGAAACTTCAAATCTTTTGCATAGCAAAGGAAACCATAAACAAGACAAAAAGACAACCCTCAGAATGGGAGAAAATATTTGCAAATGAATCAACGGACAATGGATTAATCTACAAAATATATAAACAGCTCATGCAGCTCAATATTAAAAAAAAAACAACCCAATCCAAAAATGGGCAGAAGACATAAATAGACATTTCTCCAAAGAAGACATACAGACGGACAAGAAGCACATGAAAAGCTGCTCAACATCACTAATTATTAGAGAAATGCAAATCAAAACTGAAATGAGGTATCACCTTACACCAGTTAGAATGGGCATCATCTGAAAATCTACAAACAACAAATGCTGGAGAGGGTGTGGAGAAAAGGGAACCCTCTTGCACTGTTGGTGGGAATGTAAATTGACACAGCCACTATGGAGAACAGTATGGAGGTTCCTTAAAAAACTATAAATAGAATTACCATATGATCTAGTAATCCCACTACTGGGCATATACCCAGAGAAAACCATAATTCAAAAAGACACATGCACCCCAATGTTCACTGCAGCACTATTTACAATAGCCAGGGCATGGAAGCAACCTAAATGCTCATCGACAGATGAATGGATAAAGAAGATGTGGTACATATATACAATGGAATATCACTCAGCCATGAAAATGAACGAAATTGGGTCATTTGCAGAGACGTGGATGGACCTAGAGACTGTCATACAGAGTGAAGTAAGTCAGAAAGAGAAAAACAAACATCGTATATTAACGCATGCATGTGGAAACTAGAAAAATGGTACAGATGAACCGGTTTGCAGGGCAGAAGTTGAGACACCGATGTAGAGAAGAAATGTAGGGTCACCAAGGGGAGAAAGCGGCGGGGGGGGGGGGGGGATGGTGGTGTGATGAATTGGGTGGTTGGGATTGACATGTATACACTGATGTGTATACAATTGATGACTAATAAGAACCTGCTGTATAAAAAAATAAATAAAATAAAATTCAAAAATTAAAAAAAAACAAATAACAAAACAAAAAACTAATACTAAACTTTCTTTGGGTTATTTGTATGGAAATATGTTAATATAAATGTTTCAGACATTACATGAAATTCCTAAAAATCTTATATGTTCTGGTATAATGTTATAAGTCATAATTCTAGTTATTATTTTAAAAGGTATATCTCAGAAGTAACTAAATTTCCTTGTCACCTGTATTATTATGAACTTTCATCAAATCTTTCACCGTGGTCATTTTTAAGTCTTTTGTCATTTACAGACAGTTCTGGGTGTACTCTGATGCTTTTGCAAAAATGTTCCTGTACAAGGGTTTCATCTTCAAGAAATTCATGGAAAAGACTGACAAGTACTGGTTTCTGGTAACTCAGTATACTGCTGAACTGAATGAATAAGCATTTTCAGAACTCTAATGGAAAACTGATGAATTCATAAAAGTGCTAACAAAAGATCAAGATGAAAAAAAATTAATTACATGGGACTGAGTGAACTGATGAGGATGATTATAAGTTTTGTGACTTTGAATTAAAAAAAAAACAAAAAAAAATTGTCTATGTTTTTCAAGAGAATTACTATAAGACCACATGAAAGAAAAGCATACATTTTTGTATGCACTTCTTTGAAGTGAAAGTATCTTTCCAAATTTCTATGAGTGAATTTCTTGCCTGACTCCACTAAACAAAGATGAAATGTAAAGGGTATTTAAATGTGTTGTATTTAAAACACTATTAAATACAGTTTGGCAAAAGTGATGGCTTAGTAAATGTCCTTCTCAATCCCTTCTGTTTAGACAATTACTTATGAAACTAGTCATTATAAAAAAAAAATAGTTTACGGCAGGCATGTGGGTTGCTTTATTTAGGTTTTCACCTAAATTAGTTCAGTTAACATGGGATTGTCCACAGTGGGTTAATGCAGTTTATGGGCACTCAGAGTGGAGTTCACATACCCCATTATGAAGACCTGATATGGAGAATACAGTACTTGGTCTTCTTTGAGGAAGGAAATAGCTTAATGAAGTTATTGTACACTAAAACATGAATAAAGCAATTACATAGACCTGTTTTGGAAACCTCAGTTTCTATCAAACAGATTTGCTTAGGTATTCAAATGGTAACTGGATTGGTTTTAAACATACATATTGGAACAACTCTTAGGCCAGGAGTGATGTGAGAATAGTAAAAATATCACAGGAAAGAAGATTAAGAAGAGATTTTTTTAAAAGAAAGGTCATAATCTTAAAGGACAAGGCTGAAATAAATAAGAAATACTAAAGATGTTCCTGGGTCTAAGTGCTAGTAAAGATGCGATAAAACAGGGGGTAGCTGTTTTAGTTATTACTATGAATGAAAAAAATGAATGGGGAGCAAAGTTATGAAAGAGAAAGAAAAGGCAAGATCTCAAAGAGGAGACTGAAATGACCAAGTACCAGACACAGAGCCAGTTTAACAACCAGTGTAGATTGATCACCTACCAATTAGAACAGGACATTACTAATTAGAATGGACAATGGTCATCAAACAGTATATGTGAATATTCAGGTTTCTACTATCTGTGTAGCACTAGGAATTACTATTATTGACTTAGACTAGTGGTTCTTAAATTATATTCTCTTCAGCACCTTTTTGGGAACTAGTTAAAAATGGAAGTTCTCAGTCCCCACTTCTGATGAACTGAATTAGGAAACACTGAGGGTAGGACCCAGCAATCTGTATCTTAGCAAGTTCCCCTGGTGAATCCAATGCATGCTAAAGTTTGAAAATAACGGGTTTAGCCCAATCATCAACCCTAATCTGAAACACACAGTCAACACATAAATACCTGAATTAGATATTTATTATAGCCAAGTATTATAAAGCTAGAACTAATGTTCCAAAAAAAAGGAAGAAACAGAGGGAGCAGATAATGGATAGGAAACCAACAGTGCTCCTGCCATATCTACTCTATCCTTTTAATCTTAAAAAAATTCTCTCTCTCTCTCTCTCTCTCCCCTTAACATACTATGATCTACATTGTATCATGCATTTAAATATCCAGAAGAGTTGTAGACAGTGGTCAGGTAAATTAAAGTATAAAATTGATGCTACGTTATAGTTAATTATATTGTATTTGCTTTAAAAAAAACTTGTAGTGAAAACAATCATTATCATGGTTCTTTTTCTTGTGATTATTATGATAAGCTAGAATATGCTAGAGATAATTTCAAACAGAAGTGAGTTAATAAATTATCTAATTATATAAATTATCTAATTATACAAATAATTACTGAGCATCTATTACATTCTGGCTCCATGGTGTATACTGATTATCTTGTATTTCTACTTAAACCAATTTAAAAGATGTTTTCACTGTATATTAGTAGGAGGGCAGTCTTATGGTGAGGGAGTCTCTTAGGTCCAAAATTATTTGATTCTTAGGTCTCAAGGCTTCTTCTTTGAAGAGAGTCATTGCCTCGTCACTGATTTGTTATGGAATAAAACAACATTGATAGTCTAGGTATAGAATGATTCAATGTTGAACACATATACAGATAGCAAATAATATTTTACTAATCTATAATCCCTTCTGTGGTTTCTGTCCCCTTTTATGAACTCTGTGGAGGGAATCACTTATGACAAAATGCTTTACGGGTAAAAAAACATTTTCAGAAGTTCAGATTTGCACTTCACTGACACTTTCCCTACAGCGATAGGAGGATCACAGTTATTTTCTTTAAAAGAGATGTAAGTTAAAGAAAAAGGCAAACTTTAAAGCTTTCAGGACATCAAATAGAATAATCAGATATTTTATAAAATATATATCTTGATATGTCAGCCAATATGTGTTTTCAACAGAAGAAAAAAGTTGTAAAAACCCTCAAACAACAATGATTTTTGTGCACATAAACATAAATGTTAGCTTTGGGCTTATTTTAATTCTACTGAAGTATTTAAACTAGTTTTTTCATATTGCTTCTTATTTTCTAACCCGTCTGACAAATAGACTTTACACAAAAAGTGAGACATTTGCAAGCTGATGAATCATTATCAATTCATGAGGTATGAATATGCAGTGAAATTTTTCAACTAAAAGATATTAATAACTTGCGATTTTGCAATGATTTATTAAATTTCTTGCACCCAGCAGGTAACAGTGCTTTGAACATTTTAGATTCATTATATATTATAGAAACTTACCAGAATAAAACCAAAAATTCTGTATATTCGTTTAAAATATCATATTTACTTATACATTTCCCCCTCATGTAGTCTTATTCCCACAACCAATTTTTTTTAAATAAATTTATTTATTTATTTTTGGCTGTGTTGGGTCTTCATTGCTGTGCGCAGGCTTTCTCTAGTTGCGGTGAGCGGGGGCTACTCTTTCATTGCAGTGCGCAGGCTTCTCATTGCAATGGCTTCTCATGTTGTGAAGCATGGGCTATAGGCATGCGGGCTTCAGTAGTTGTGGCACGTGGGCTCAGCAGTTGTGGATCACGGGCTCTAGAGCACAGGCTCAGTAGTGGTGGCGCACTGGCTTAGTTACTCTGCGGCATGTGGGATCTTCCCAGACCAGGGCTCGAACCCGTGTTCCCTGCACTGGCAGGCGGATTCTTAACCACTGCACCACCAGGGAAGCCCCCCACATTCAAGTTTAAGAATTATGTTTTGATTCAATTTTATGTTTTTCTCTTAAATTTATCTAATGTAAAAATGTAAGAGTCTTTCTGAATTTTTAGCTAGCACATGTGAATAATACACAATTATTCTGTTTGAAAAAATATAAGAAATTAGACCTGTAGAGTTGTTAACAGTGGACTCTACACTCTCCAAGCAAATTTTAGAGACTACACTTGAGTGAAAACTTCGCTCCTAACTGTAGAGGCTAAATATATCAAGGCTGCTCACCAGATACAGCAACTCTGCTAACTCTGAGAGGATGCATTCTTATCTTATATAGTGCTGAAAAACGGGGGAAAAAAAATCTGAGATTAAAGTTGTAAACTGATATTGATTGGAAGACACATCCTGATTTTGGAGACATTTCAATACTTAAATAAGTGGGTCTTAGACTGAAAAGATAAACTACATCATAGATGTTTTCCTTCCTCTTGGCATTATTTCCAGAAGTGAGAGAGGCTTATACAAATTAAAGAGTCCACTGCTACTAGAAAGTGCATTATATCTTTTGAAAACTTTTTATTAGAACAAATATCAAACTCTACAATTCAGATTTCTGAGTTTAATTCATTACTTTACTTTGGTTAAAACCAATACTAACTACTAAAAAGAATTATCTTAATGTTCAGATCTGAAAATACCACAATAGTTTATCCACAATTGGAATCTGGGACTAAGACACAGATCTAAATAAGGAAGAACTTGATTAATGCTTGTCAATCGCTCTCCATTGCTTACAGAAGAAAGTGCAAACCTGCAGCGTGACCCACAGGCAGGCTGGAGCCAAGCCTCTACCTCCCCTATAGCATCTCACTTAGGTCTTCCCTTTTAACCCTATATCACCTCCGTACACAATGCAGTAAAGTTCAATGTCCTCAAGCTGATTCCTACTTTTGTGGTTTCACAGATGCTCTTCCCATTGTAGACTCCAGGGAATATTCCTCCTCATCCTTCAAGCTCTTCTCAAAGTGGTTCTTCTTCTCTGAAGACTTTTCTAACCTACTTATTAAAAAGCTTGCATTTAGTCACCATTGTTTCTAGCACCTATTTTACAGGATTATAGTGTGTTAGTGTGCGTGTGTGTTTGTGTGTATGTGTACATTTCTTAAGGAGAAGGATCATATCCTTTATCTCTGTTTCCGAAACAATCACAGTGCTATGCACATAACCGTCATTCAATAAAGCTTTGTTGAATCAATAATTATTTAATTAAATGGAATATACGGAAACATTTACACTTTGGTCAAACATATTAAAGTTCCTTATTAGAATTTTTTTTTCATTTTTCATTGTCTTTATTGTGAAAATGATGAAACAAGAGCTTTCTTTTATTTCTATACAGGAAGGGACACTGGTGATCGTTTTCTATAGGAAGAGTGAGACCCTTGCTTAGGACTTCATTTTTGAAAGGAAAGTTACCATATTTTGTTCCTGAATTTTCTATTTTTATTTAGATAGTATATAGGGGATGGTAAAGAAATAATTTGTTTTTAGCAGGATTTTTAAGAGAAGGGACAGAAAGCTCTAAGGAATGTCTTAACAAATATTCTTTCTTTAAGACCTTAATTAGAATAGCTTCCCAAGATTTCTGAGTGAATATGAATTAGAATTAGAATTTTATTTTCTCCCCCTTTTTTAATAGAAATGCAGATAACACAGGAAGTCAGGTAGGACCCTCCATTCAATACAAACGTCACCCATTCATACTTGCTATAACTACTAACAGATTTGGCTTGATTGCTTTCCAATGGTGATTATATTTCTTTAACTAGCACTCCTGACAAAATATACATCTTCAGCCACTGTATAAAAACCACCAACAATTTATCCATACCAACTCTCCCCTTACACTCTTTTCTTCCCGTAGAAAAAAATAAGAAAATAAGACTTTGAAAATACTTCTACTTCCTCACATCCCTACAAAGAGAGGAAACTATGTGAAGTACTTTACTTCCTCTTCCACTCCATCCCCATTCAGCAGGTTTTGCTGTAATTGTTTTGTACTTTTACTTCCTTTACAGCAGTTTGTATCTTCTCCTTTAAGAAACTATAACTAGGACTGATTATATATAATTAGTTACCACCCTTACCCACCACTCACTAGTATATTGCTTCTCCTCTTCCTTGCACTGAGATCACTGATCTATTTGTTTGCTAAGAATTTTTGCTTGAATATTAAATACGAGGCTAATATAGTTTATGAAGTCAAATATTTTCCAATATTTCATTGCCAACTGAAAGCTATCTTACCTGGGAAGAAGATTCTTGGATTTGTCTGTTTCTTTCAAGAATCAATACTATATTCTCTTGTAATATCTGGTGTCACTGATGAAAAATTATAGTTTTTTTGTATACAACTTCAGCCTTCTGTATGGCAGACAAGAGGATTTTTCTTTAACCTTGAGAGTTCAGGATTTTTGCCAGGATATACCCAGGTCTGTGTTCCACCAATCCTGCCTGGAATTCATTGAACAATTTTAATTTGCAGACTTAAGTGTTTCTTCACACCAGGGAAATTTTCTTCTTTATTTGTTTAATTACTGTCTCTCCTCCATCTTTTTTCTCCTTCTGAAACCTCTATTATTCATATGTTATGTCTTCTGTATCTATTCTTCTTGCTTCTTTTCTTCCACTTCATGATTTTTGTCTCTTTATATTTTTGCTCTGTGTTTTGAGACGTTCTTCTACTTGATTTCCCAGACTAATTCAAATCTCAACCAACAGTGATAATCTTTCCTTTTTATTCATTCTCTGAATTTTTGGTTGAAAGCATGCCCTTTTACTTCTAGTAAGTTATTATCTGTTCTGTGTTGACTTTTCAGTCATAGATAGGTAGATAAATAATACACAGATATAGATAGAAATATAAATATAGATATAAATGTATGACACTGGAAGCATAATGTGCATTTATTATCTGGATCTTGCCATAGTGTCGTATATGCTTTTAAAATGTCCCTTTAATAGTTGCCTTGTAGTTTACTGTTTGGCTACATCAAATTTAACTACACATTTAGTAAACATTACTGAAATTTTGGGGTATTATAAGTGTTGTGGGGTTTTAAATATTGCTGTGGTATTCTTCCTAAGCATGCATATTTTAACAGTCAATATACATATGTGTTAAGATTGATGGGTTGGGTGAGATTATGAGTGGTTTTTTTAATTTGCTTCATTGTCTACCTTATGAGAAATTTCGAAATTAAATGCATATTACTTTTACAATAGAAAAAAATGTATTTAAAAGTTAATTGAAAAACTTAAAGGAAACAAGTCTGTTTACAGTAAAAATTTAACTATTTCAGTGTTTCCATATTTCTCAGCTCACTTTCTGACCATCCATTCCTTCCTCTTCTTTGATTACTTCAATTATAATTGTATTATTTGTATATAATTACATAATATCTTTAGAATAATGAAAATTTCAAGGGAAGAAGTGTTTTATTCATTTACACTCATCTCACAATGTTAAAACAAGCCGTTGAAAAATGCTGATAAACAAAATATGATAAATTAATAGATAAAAGGCATTTATTTAAGTTCCATTGCTAATATTGTGTTCAATTTCCGTGCAAAATTTTGTCACTGAACATAGATGAAATTCAATGCTTACACACTTCTTTTACCTGAATGGACTAGGAAAATACATTCATATATTCATTCTTTTTTTTTCCATTCCTCATTTATTCATTCCTTTATCTAATGTTTATTTCATGTTTTGTTCCAGATCCTCAGCTTAGGGCTAAGTATTCTCCGTTCTTTTAAAATGAGAAATGGCTTTCTTCCTCTCCCTTCTACACCTCACTTGACTGGTTTAAAAGGCAATAATATTATTGATAGCTTCTGCATCTGCATCCCATTCTTCTCATTTAATCCATCTTTCAGTTAGGAAATCTCCCACCTCTCTTGTTGAGATACCATTCTATCATCTATTGCATATGCTGATACAACTATTTTGTTTATCAAAGAAAGGATTATTTAAACTGCTACATATGATGCCTGGCCTTTATTAAGTTAGGGGGAAAAAAAAACCAAACACAATTTATTGTTTATTTAGTCCTGCCTTCACCAAACCTCTAAAAAAAGATTGATGCTTTGGGGTAATATTAACTGTTAATGAAGTTAGCATGAAGTTTTGAAAAAAGGTATTTAGCATTAGAGTTAGAGATTCTATTCAATTTGGATGGACTGCATAGGTGTACAAAATGGAAAACAGCCTAATTCCTGTCATCAGTTGTGAGCTGCAATACTATTCCTGTGTGCAGATGGGCTGTGAATAGCCTTAAGCATTATAACAGTAATGCCAACTAATGAGAAGCAAATGTTGCCATGAGATTATGAGTGAGCAAAACCATACAGATAACTATATTTTAATAATCAAAAGTGTTTTGCCATTTGCAAGAATATTGCTTTGCATTCTACTTTATATACAGACTTCTCCTGATTAAGAAACAATGAATCAGGCCTAGGGACAAAATTCTCCTCTAGGACTAGCAAGACATCAGTTTGAACTATTTGATTTTAGTACTCTCATGGATTCTTAAAATTGAAAGCAGAAAAGGTTTACATATGTAATATGAGACAACTAACTAGATAGGAATAAACTCTAATAAAGGCTGCTCTGTAAGAATACATTTTGGAATATCTGCCTTTCTAGGATCGTTTAAAGGGAAACTATGTGTCATTTATCTTACATGTATTTGAAAAGAACAAAAAAACCCCAAAAAAGCCTCATACATAAAACACCAAAATAATTCTGTGAGAAAGACTATATTCTTACAATAGAATATCAACCATGCAGTTAACTTGAGTCAATTTCATGGAAATCTGCTAATTCTATGCAGTGTGATTATGTCTCACTAAGGAATAAGTGAAATTCTTAGCAAAACTATAGAATCATTTCTTTCTAATGACTCAGCTTAGATTATCTCCTTGATTAGCTCAACGTCTCATATTCTCCTAGAATCAGTGGGTTGTCTGTTGGAATGGTAGGTTGTACATTATACCAGTGCATTACACTAAGTGAAAATAATTTCCAGACTCTGGGTTTGCAGCCGTTCAGAATTCAGATTCTAAATAACTCCAGTTAGATATAATAACTCCAGTTAGATATAATAAGGTCCCTTGCTTTCTGTTCACTCTGCAGAATGTTAACCACCTTTAAAACTTTGGAACTGTCTCTTTGTGCATCATTTCAGTCCTCAGGTGTGTCTCTATGGGCAGGTACTGAATTACCTCTATGTTCCACTCATACCTGCAGAAGAGGAAAAGATCTGAAGCCCCTTGCTTTGTGATTCAGACTAAAAAGTTTTCCAAATTAAACAGAAGTTATTACAATATTAATATAAGAGTAACTCTATTAAATTATCTTCCTTTGACTTTGAAATTTACTTCCCCCCCACCGCCCCCCGCCCCCCACCCCCTATCTTACATCCCTGGCTGCATGTCTGGGTTAAAGTTCTTTGGTTTGCAAGTAACAGAAAACTACTTAAGTTAGCTTTAAAAAAAAAAAAAGTGTGATGAAACTAAAGCTGTAGCTCATGGACCTCAGGTGAAGGTCACCTTGGAGGGGAGAGAACTAAAAAGATATCAGAAATTAAGGCAATTCCTCTGCAGTCCCTCTGGTCCTTCTCATTCATTTTATCCCCCTCTTCCTCTCCTTCCTACCTCACTGTTTAGGATCAGAGTCTTTCAAATCTGATTCATTCTGAGTATCTTAAATTCCACTGTCTCTACCTGAAGTCTTTTCCTGCTCCTCTTTCATATGGGGAAAATGTTTACCCAGCACGTTTGTAATTTGCAAGTTTCTGTTTAGAAAAGACCCCAAATTGACTAGTATCTTTGAATTCTTAATCCAAAATTTCTGTTCCATCCAGGTATCTAAACCAATTGCAGATAGCTACGTCCAGGAAAATGAAGTCACCCAGGACAGTCACAGCTGCCAGGACCCCCACTGGGAGTATGGCAGACAGTCTAAAAGATCTCTATTACACTATCTAAAAACAAATAAACAAAAATTTTTTTTCTACAATGTATCCAAAATAAACACTCCTAGGTCATGAAGAAAAAAAGAAGAAAAAGAAATAGCTTTTAGAACTACTATAGTCAAAAAGTATATCAATGCAAGTCATTTTTCACACATTGAATTTATACAAAGAGGATAGGTTTGTAGCTTCTTCAGAAAAATTCATAATTAAGCAGTCTAATGAAATAGAGGGCTAACATGTAAAGATTAAAGATCTCATTGTTCCCATAAATAGATGCAGAAATAGTGCAGGAAAAACAGACAATAGCTTCTTCCTTTTAAAAGTTCTTACAATCTACGTAGAGTGTGACACATTTGATATATGCAGAGAATCATATCAGCCAGTTTAAAGTCAAGTGTCAAGTAGCATGATATGAATTATTAGGGCTACTAGAAATCAGAGAAATCAGTTATTGATGGAGGTGGTAAGAGTGAAAAAAGTTTCATGGTGAAGACTAGACTTTATCTTGGCCTTTTGTTTAAGTGTAGGATTGGCAATACAAGAAGGGAGGAGGGGTGGGGATAAGGGTGGGAATGAGAATTGTTTGGAAAATGACTAAAAGATAGTGTCATTGTCAGAGAAAGTGTTGATAGAGCAAGGCTGTTGTCAGATATACCGATTACACAAGCAGATGTTTAACTTGTTTCCTCCCTAAACCGATCAGAAAAAAATACATTTTTCTTATCAGATTAATGTGAAAACTAGTATTTGACATCAAAGTGTCAAAACGTCATACATAAAATGTTACCAATATTATTTCAGTAATTACCGACAGAAGTCTGAGAACGGCTACATACTTTCACAATTTTCAGAATGGGAAAGTGATATATTAAAGTAATCAAAATAAATTTTGTTTGTTATTATAATTCCCAGAAAAACTGTAGATGAATTTACTTATCAAACACAGTAGGCAAGCACTTAGAAAAGAATGTAGTTCTCATGGAGCAAACCAAGTTAACCTCATGTTTAATAAGATTACTGGATAGAAAGACAAGAAAAGTGCCATGATATAATACAACTTGATCACAGCATAACATCCTTCAGATGAGTTTATCAGTCTTAGTTGTAAACAGAATCAAATTCTGGCTGATTAAGAAATAAAAGCAAAGACATACTATAAAGGTTATCCTAAAAAATAGCTGATTAAAACGAAACCAATTTTTCCAAGAGGCTAAAGCATAAATCACAATTTGGGAGGAATGGAGAATCAGACTTGAAGATCTGGTGCCAGGCATCTAGCCCAAAGCTACAGCACAGATCTAGTCTTCCAAGGAAATCACTCTTGCCAGCAGTACCTATCTGAGACCACTGATCATGTGATAAAGTCCTCAGTATTTTAGTTTAGGAACGCAATATTGTCTAGTGGACATGAAAGAGTTCAGGCTTTCAATCAACCTCCTTTGTAGTTAAATAACTTTGGGAAGCACTGGTTTCCCTGTCTGTGTCACATGAATAAAAATAACTCAACTAACATGGTTGTTATATAAATATGTCAAACTGCTCTATGTAGTACCTGACACATAATAACTGAGAAGAAGTAGCAGTATAGTTGTTAATTTACCCAATTCTGACCAGCAGAGGGGCTGGAGGGCAATGACTTTAGCACTAATATGTATCCATAGTCCATAGAAAAGAGAAGAGTGCTGTTACCCATTGCATTTGTTAGGTGATACAGAACACTGTGTTCAGTTCTGGGTGTTATTTTTTAGAAAGAATTTTTAAATCTGGAAATTTAATATTTGATATTTGGAGGAATATCATGTAGAAACAGAATACAACAATCTGTATAGTTCCATAGATGAAAGTGGGAACCAATGAGTTGGAATTACAGGGAGATGAAGTTCAGTTGAACATAAGAAAAAACTCCCTAATGATTATGGAAATAAGGCATTCTTTCATATTCAAAGAGGAATATAACGACTTTCTTTGAAGAATTGAGAACCACAGACATCTTCAAGCAAGAGTTAAATGAGCATTTTTGGATATATTATGGAAGTTCCTATATTTTATGGGATTTTAAAAGGCCCTAAGATCATTTCCCATGATGAGTGAATTGGTTTAAGATTATTCACCTACACCTGTGAAATATATTATACAAGTTAACTTTGAAAAAAATGAGATCAGTGCAGCAAATTACCAATACCCCATACAATATACTTACATTTTAAAAAGCACTTTGTAACACATCAAATACCCCTTCTCTTACTTAGAAATTTCTACTAATGCTTCAGGAAAAATAATGACAGAATAAAGTTATCCTAAAAATATTTTTGCTTAGGTGGCCAGTTTTGGAGTTTTTCTGTTAAGAGGAGTGAAAGACAAATGTTTACACAAAGACAAAGATCAGTGATTCTTTCAAATGCTTCATAAAAACATGAAATGGTATCAGAAATTTAATGAAAATAATTGAGGCTTTCAAAAGTTTGGAACAATTTATAAAAGTTGATATTCATAGTAAATTTTACTATTTTCAAATAGCAGCACAGCTTAAGAAAAATAAATAAAGGAATTTTATTTCTTTTTAAAAATTTTTTTTCCTTATTTCTTTGATTTTAGTGATCTTTTAAAATATGACTTTTTTTTCTGTCATATGAAAAATAATTCTGGTTTCAGAAAAGTGCTATAAAGACTGGTTTCTAATCAAATGCCAAGGCAAACTATGAGTAGTATAAAATTAGCATCCCACTGATTTTCAAACAAGGTCCCTTTCATGTGGAGAAAGCATACATGATGTTGTTTTAGTGTACAAGAAATAAACATGAAAGTATTATTCTACCAATCTAGTAATCCAGAGGATGTTACCGCTCTACCAAACAGAATCAAAGACTACGAAGTCCAAGGAACAAGGAAGTTATGCAGTATAGGGGAAAAAAAGCTTAATAAAGTATGGAGTTTGTCTTGAATTCTCTACTCAAAAACCCTGTGACTTTGAATAATTTGCTTTTTTCTCCATTTTTTTTCTCTGAAAACTGTAGATATATCTTCTGATTACATTATACCACTGTAAAGACGTTGGCATACGGTGAATCACTATGCAAGAATAAGAGTATTATTACTTTTTATTATAATTACAGAAATGAAGTCTCAGAGCTACATACTGGTTTAGTGGAGCAATTTTCTGAAACTGCTTTCCATGTAAGGAACTCAAATGCTCAGAATTTTAGACAAACGAAAAATTTAAAGTGAAAAAAAATTTACCAAACTTGCCAATGTTAAATTCAAAACCTAGCATGAACACTTTTCTGATGTTATTTTAGTGCATCAAGTATATATTGAGAAAATGAAAAAATAAGCATAAGCATTAAAATAAGCATCTGGCCTTCATCGGAAATGTCACACTACTGTCATTTATCTCACCTCTTCTGATCAATAACTATCTATAGGAAATCATAAAAATAAACAGAAGAACAATTTCAATCTTACAACAGTCTTTATACGCATTGTTTCTAGAACATCAGCAACGTTAAAGTACGGTACTATTGTGTTCATTTTGGGAAGGAAGAAACAGGGTCACAGTAGCTGCGACTTGCCTTAAGAGAATACAGTCAGTAAGGAAAAGAAATGAGTTTTATTTCAGGCCTCTGTTACTTTAAAATCTAGGTTTGCATTACTCCAAGTTTTTTTCAAGATTCTATGGTATGTCCGTATCTAGCATATGGATCCTCATCTCATGATTATATAAAAACTGGTATGGAAAAGATAATTTACTTCTCTGGTCCGTTATGCTCCATGTCGTTCTATTCCTGAAGGCATCCTTGATCATATTCATCCCTGGACAGAGCTGCCTGTTTTTCACTTAGTCTTCTAATTGCCCATCAGAAAGTATAATAGAATGACTAATTCTTATTCTAAGACAACATCTACAGTTCCAAATGTTGAGACACAAAATGCTTTAGTTCCAAAGATATGTACTCAACATTAAAAATGTCTGTGGATGTGCCTGTCAAGGCATAAGGAAAATAAATCTGAAAAGTAAAGGAAAATAATCATAGAACACAGTCACGAGAAGACAGACAGATATAAAGAGGATATAGACAGGCTGCCTAAGAGAAAGGCAGTCTTGGTATGCAGACCAAAAAAAAAGGTGGAGGAGAAAAAATAGGGGCATATAGCAGGAGAGTACTATTAAAGATTTGCTCTTGTGCGAAAAATGACAGCATAGATTGCCACTCTGCACTGGAGTACAATGATGATTATATGTAAGGATAACTGCTTTGGTGTATATTGTATTATATTCTCCAATCAGAAGAGGAAGCTCTTTCTGAACTTAAAATTGATTATTATTTCTAACATATAACAATTGAAATAGTTTTTGTACATGAGCTATACATCTATCTATTGATCAATCAGTCTATACCTATAACTGATAAGTTTAATTTGATCACAGAATCAAAACAATGTTTTAAATTATTAACTTTAAAAGTTAAAAAAATATATTAGTTACTGACAAAGGTCAGATGCATGAGCAGGGTAATATTTTGTTTTGTTTAAAAAATACGTACCTCTTTTCTATAATAAACAAATATCACTCAGCTCAAGTTAAGTCAGTTTTCTTTCAATCATCACATAAGTTACAAAGACAACCAGACACATTTTTCTTTTCTATATTTGGTGTCATCAAGATGCTCCAATTGACTGAATATATTATGTTAGCACCAAATCTTGTTGGCAAGAGCTTTATCTGACAACCTCTACATTCCTAACCCAACCATCTGTTTTTCTTGGTACTTAGTCATAAGGAAAAAAAACTCTAATTTTTTGCAACACCAATATCAAGCTAAACTAATAACTGATTCCCACTGACTTCAGAGAATACTCAGCACTTGGATTCTTACCCATGGTGTGTGAAGAAAGATGTGAAAATGATTCAGAGAACTTTAAAAATGAAGTATCATCATCTCTGGGAGCAGATACAGATGCCTTCAGTTTTCTACACTCTGGATTACAGTAAACTGAGACCAAACAGTCTCAAGTACTGAAACACATTGCAAAATAAGGTATTTTTCAGAACAGATTAGATGTACGATGATGTTCTCTATTAAATATGTTTTCACATATCATCCAGTTGATTTGACAGTACACGCATACTGCAAATCAAGTTTGCCCTTGTAAACCTATCAATTAAAATTATTACTGGCCTATATATCCATGATTTAATTACAATCAACACACTGGCCTTTATTCGCACCTAACAGCTTCTTTCTGCTAACTTTTTATAACATTTTCCTTCTCTAAAGATATCATCAATTTGCATATATTCAACATTTATGAGCACAAGCCATACAACAAAAGTAATAATTTCTCATATGGGATTTATAATTATTTTAGGTTCATTCAGTCACCAGCAAGTTAATGAAGACCTTCTATGTCCTCCAGCTGTGCTTAGGCTAAGATATAGTCTTGGTACGTAAGGAACTTCCACCTCCTTGAATAGGGATTACATAAGCCTGTACATTTTTCTCTTCAAACGAACTGTAAAGGCCTCAAACATTAGCAGTTGTTTATTCTGTATCTCAATAGTTTGTTTAGAAACTCAGGCACAATCCCTATGCTGATAGTGAAAAGCATAAACGACCATGGGAATGGCTATATCTGGAAACTCTTTCCGCCATGTTGTGCTCTTACTGCGAGTTCTCTCCATATTTGAAGTAATTTGAGGATAGACACAAATTCCATTTATTTCCCTCCAGGATTCAGCACAGTGCTTGGCACAAGTAAGCCTCTAAATGGCTGCTCCTTAATCATCTATACTCTATATTAAATCAGTTTGTGATTCTGTCATATTTCTATGTGCATTACATTATTCTACATAGTAACAGCATTCCTTTTGTTGTTTTTTCTCTTGAGTAGAGGCATTTGATCAAAAGATCTACAATTACAAACAAATATTTATCTTCCTGACAAAAGAACATTACTATTCCATTCAGACAGCAGCCCTTATAACTGAGAGTTACAATAAAGTTCTGCAAAAATATTCCACATCAGTTCCAGTCAAGGCATTTGTGGATTTATCGGAAACACTTTCAAAATGGCTCCACTAGTATATGGGATAGTGACAATTGTTAGACTAAGCATTTATGGTTTTCTGCAATCTCAACCACTTTAGAGAACTTAGTAATCATCCAAAGTTACTCCTTATGAATGATTGCAGCTTTCTTTCAGGCATTCAGTGCAAGCCTCATTGATTCTCTTCATGTTTTATTAAGCCAGGGCACTTTTTTGGTTAAGTAACAGAATTCAGATTTCACTGTAATATCTTTTGTAATGGTATTTCAAAAGCTTTATGGAAGAATATGAAGATGTATATTGCCTAAATTAAGTGTGTACTTATTCAAACAAATGTGACGTGTTTTAAAACAATTTCAAAACTGCTCATAGCTGATGCTTGCATCAGAAATAGAATTATTTGACTTTAGAGTATGATTAAAACATTTGTACAAATGTATTGCATATATGGTATGTATTATTTTAACTAGGGCTTGGTTGGAAAGAGGATGGTCCTGTCAATAATACCAAGACCTGGGAATCAGGTGGGTTAGAGTATTTGAGAAAGACCACAGAAGTTAGGCACTTGGACTTCAACAGGATACCATTTAAGGAGTTTGCTAGGCAACTGGCCTTAGAGGTGTCTGAAAGCCAGCAGTGAAGACTCTACCATGAAGAAGAGGAACAAGAAAGGAAATATATCTCTGGAAGGATGGAGAACAGGAGAACAAAGGATTTTGGCTCAGTAGAACTAGAATATTCCTTAAAGAACTAAGGAACAACCCAATTGTTTACTGACACAGCAGAGTAGCAATCATCAGAAATATATAAAGTAAGCTCCTGGTCATAGCCAATGAAAAGCCCTGCTACGAGGCCTGGTGTATAACATCAATGTTAAGACCAAAATCCTGTCTGACTTGATCTTAAAGAAAATAAATAATAGCCCAGAGATTTCTTTTTAACCTACCCAAGGGTTTCAAATTCTGTGAAGAGCTCCATTTACATAGGAACTTAAATGACTCCAACATCAAGGGTCAGAGGGCTGCAGAAGCTGAAAGCCTGGCATAATCTGTAGTCACTGCCTTTACTGCTTCCATGAAGATTATGGAAACCTAAGGGCATTTAAAACAGAGGAGAAAGACTGTAGTGGCTGTCTAGAATTTTCTGTGTGAAAGTGTACAAAAGGAATACACCTTTACTTTGCTGATATGTCTTGCTTTTTTAGAAAAAAAACAGTGGAATCAGGAATTTTTTGACCTTTCCAACAAGATAGAATGTTGGCTGGAGGAAAGATTTATATCTGAGGTAGAACAATGATGGAAAAGGTGGAAAATTTTGGCATTTTCTCTGTTCTTAAGTTATCAAGGGATTTAACTCACTGCCTAGAGAAAGGAGAGAAAGAGGGACAGAGAAAGAGAGAGAGGGACCCTTGTGGGCTTTTCCCTCCTTTGAATACACATCATTATTTATCTTGATTACTCTATCACGGTATGTCACTCTTTAATTTACTGTGACTTTTTTCTTTTAAAATGCCATTGTCTTTGGAATGGAGGAAAACATAAGAAAGCAGAAAATAATACTTTGAAAAGAGCATCAATAGCTTTATTAGCAAAATTACTCCTCTTTTTTTCCTTCATTTTTCCCCACCTCCATCAACGGTTTAAACCTGAAAAATCAATCCACAACTGCACACTGGTCCTTTTCCCCCTAGATATGAAGGAGTCAGTGTGTGGTATGAGCGCATAATTCAGAAATAAGATTTCTGAATGAGATAACTGCTTCTATGAAAAGGTTAATGAAAGTAGGGCCTGCTGTGAGGAGAACATTATTTTATGAACAACAGACGTAGGGAGTCTCCATAATAAATTATAATTAGCCTTTTCATAATACATTTCACAAATACCATTGATTTAGATAACCACTTTCTTTGAGAAACTCAATATGCTTCACAACTCAAAATATCTAAAACATATAAACAAATCTGAATAAATCTGAACTGACCATTAGATCTAGGCTCTGCAAAAAACTGTATGTAGAATTAGTAGGGGCAGAACCAAAGACAGGGGACTTCTGAAATTTTTGTGAGTTTATAAACATTTTATAAGCTAATTAATTTGCTTGCCCTTCTTGCCAGCTCTCATGAGTTTTCTCTCTTCTCTCTTCTCTGTAGCCTCATTTTGGATGCAAAAAGATGAATCCAGGTCACTAAATAATTTACATCCTTCTGAACTCTGTGGGAAGAAACTCGATTCCTTGCTTAGGTTTCTGACGTCACTATACGATCCTTAAGCCAGTGTCTTAAATTGCCGGAGTCTATTTTATCATTTGTAAAAGTAGAAGCAACAAAACTATTTTACTGTTCTTATGGATGTGTCAGCAAACAACAAGAGTGTACACTAGGGCTTCCCTGGTGGCACAGTGGTTAAGAACCTGCCTGCCAACGCAGGCGACACGGATTCGAGCCCTGGTCCAGGAAGATCCCACATGCTGCAGAGCAACTAAGCCCGTGCACCACAACTACTGAGCCTCCACTCTAGAGCCTGCGTGCCAGAATTACTGAAGCCCGCGCGCCTAGAGCCCGTGCTCCGCAACAAGAGAAGCCACCACAATGAGAAGCCCGCTCACCGCAACATGCTGCAACTGGAGAAAAGCGCACATGCAGCTACCAAGACCCAACACAGCCAAAAATAAATAAATAAATTTATTAAAAAAAAAAAAAAGGAGTGTACACTATACAGTTAGATTAGATTAAAATTTTATTAAAATACAAGATATTGGGATTAATTCTGGCATTCTAAATCACTTAGTTCTCTAATGCTGAGGCCATTTGAGTCTACTCTTGAAAATTATCAGAGCACTCTGAGGGTATGAATTGCCACTGCCAGCCTGGAAAAGGATATTAATTAAACCCTAAAAATGCATTCATTACTCATTCAATAAATATTTATTGAACACCTATTATTATGTACCAGGCATTGTATTAGTTGCTGTGTACAACAGTAGATGAAATAGACATAATCATTACCCTGATGGAGGTTACATCTAATGGTGAAGCAAACTATTTTACAAGAATTTTGCTTAAGTGACTCTTCTTGTGAGAAATAAGTTTTCCTATGAAAAGCCATTACATTTTAAATTTAAGCCTATTATAAACAATTTTATCATTAAATTATAAACAATTTTATCATTTTATCATTCAATTCTCTTCTTTGGATTAGATTTTTGATTCCTGGTATGTAGAAGAATAAAATAGGAGAAATCACAATGTTAAAATATATATATATATATATATATATATATATATACACAGGCACATATACATCAACAATTTACTCTTTTTCTCTGCTTTCTTTAACTTATACTTGGAAAAAATTTCTCAGCTAACTTGTTTCTATACCAAGACAGATTAAGGGGAAAAAAGACATCAAGACTGATTTATAGCTTATCAAAATCACTCCACTAGTAGAGATTCATTAAGATCAACTGAGTAATGGTCAGACCAAGTTAGTGAAGTCAACATAGTGCTGACACAGCACATCTTAAACTCAAGAATGATAGCTTTGAACTGGTGGCTAAGAGAATGGATGCTACATTTGCCTCAGTAAAATCTCAGTTCATCAGAAGTTAAAAGAAAGAAGGCTATGTACATATTCATTTGTCTGATTGACAAAACACTAAACAGAAAATTTTTCTAGCAGGAATTTTTCCATCTTTCTTTCTTAGTAAATGTACAGATGATTGAACTTTTTGTGATTCAGGTTCTTGTGCTTCAAGTTCCTTAATTTGTCTGTGAAGAGCCATTGAAGAAGCCATTTTACATTAAAGACAAAAATAATATTCAGAAGTATTTTATACCTCGTGAAAAATACGGTTGATAATTTTGAAATAAAAGATGTGAAAGGCAACATAATGTAGTAATTAAGCAGGTACTACAGAGCTAGACTTCCTGAGTTCAATCTAATTCCCTAAATTCTTAGGTGTGTAATATTGGACAACGCTTCAGTTTCTTTACCGACAAAATTAACATTATTGTGTTAACTACCTCATGAGGTTGTTACAGGAATTAAGTTAGTAAACAACTAGAAAGGACACTGCCTAGGACAATGTCTCCATCATATTTAGCATACGTAAGTGTTTCTTAAAAAATAATATGCACAGAGACAAATAATTTTCTTATGTGACTCATAAATGGGTTTCTGAAGCTGCATGAAAACAAAACAAACAAAAAGCTTTAAAAATATTTTGAACAATAACAGTGTCATTAGGATAAATAAATGGCTCTTCCAAAGGTGACTGATTAGAAGAAAATATTAATTTGAATGTATAAGCAGAAACATGCTTTTTAAAAGCTATTTCATTTCTCTTGAATCACACTTTATATGATAGCCTAGATCTGTCTGCTAATCACATCAAAGATTTTTGTTGTTTACTTCATCTGGAACAAAAAGGAAGCCCTGAAGTCAGATGACAGAAGTGAGACCTAGTATATTAGACAAAATAAAAGATTCTTCTTTTTTCAACCTAATAAATTGTCATTAGCTTTATAGGTAAAATCAAAAATAAAAAAGATAAAGTACAATTATTAGGGATCAGAGCTGGAATTCATGAAAAATATACAAAAATATAGGAGGATTAGATTTACTTAGCTGTTGAGGGTATGTGTGTTAAAATTTCCCAGAGGGCTTTCCTTTTAAAAACAACATTTAAATCACAATTCATATAAATTCAAAAATATTAGAACTTTTGGTGTCAACCCCAAAGAATAAACATTTTGGAAGCTTAACGCTAACAATGAATTGTGAAAAACTGGCTAATTTAGAAATATTTTGTATTTAAATTTCTTGGAATCTATTTGCCCATGGCCAGAAAAGCAACGGGGAAAATGGAAATTTATTGAAATAATTGTGTTGTGGGGAGGACTTTTATTTTGTTTATTCACACAACGCCAATGCTAAGTAAACAATCAACTTTATTTTGCTTAATTTTAATTTAATTTTATTTGACATGTTAGTTGTGGTTTTATCATTCTCAGAGCCAGATTTAATTGGTGAAGTTTTAAATGTAGAAATAATACATGCACTTTATCATATAAAAATATCAAGCATGAAAACTATTCTAAAGGAAGAAACAATATAGAACTCAGGAAATGGAAACTGTAAGTGGATTTAATGGTTGTCAATTTGCCTAATGATCCACCCACCATCCTACAGATAAAAATCTCCGGACTATGAGTCAAAGCTAACAATGATGACATCATATTCTATTGTTCTCTTCCCTCACTCCCTCTGCCCCAGTCACTCTTGCTCGCCTCATTGCTATTTCTTGAATTCACCAAAAATCCTGCTGTTTTAGTCAGGGTTCTCCAGGAAAACAAACCATTATATATGCTCCCAGATGTGTGTGTGTGTGTGTGCGCGCGTGCACGTATACACACACACACATATACACATATGTATTTACACATAAATATACATGGAGGTGGAGGAGAAAGAGAAAGAGAGAGATACTTTAAGGAACTGGCTCATACAGTTGTAGAGATGCAAGTCCAAAATCTTCAGGGTGGACCAGCAAGCAGATTGGAGCCCCAGGGAAGGGCGGCAGTTTAAGTCCAAAGTCAGTCTGCTGGCAGAATTCCTTCTTGCTGAAGGAGGTCACTCTTTGTTCTCTTAAGGCTTTCAACTGATTGGCTAAGGCCCATTCACATTATGGAGGGAATCTGCCCACTGATTTAAATGTTAATCTCATCCAAGAAAACAGATTCACAGGTGTATCCAGAATAACATTTGAACAAATATCTGGGCACTATGACCTAGCTAAGTTGATACATACAATTAACCAACACATCTGTCATATCTCACTCAAGGCCTTTGCACCATCCCCTATAACAGGAATATACCTTCCCCAGCCATCTATGCAATACCCTCCCTCCGTCCTCTTCTAGTCTTCTCTATCCCCATTATTTGCTCCATGGTACTTATAGCTACTTCACTAGTAATAGAGACACCTGTTTTTGTTTCTTTGTATGTTGTTTTTTGTGTAGTGTCCCTCTTCCTCTACTAAAATGAAACCAGAGATACTGTCTGTTTTGTTCACTTCTGCAGACTCCCCACATATAAGCAGTCAAATAGTCATTTAAAAATAATAATGATAAACTAATGCATGGACCATATTATCTTCAATCAACTCAGTTATTACAGGGAAACACATAATCTCTTCAACAAGTTGAACAGTTGTATTTCATATGAACGTTGAGGAATAAATCAGACAACTCTCTTCAATACACCACACTGTCACTCTGCCACTAGGTCCATAGTTTAAGCTATGCAAAGTGTCCCTCAAGGGGCACACTACTGGAAGATCTGTACTTTCCTGACAACTCTCTACTTTATCTCAAATACATCGTTATCAGTTAGAATTTATATATATATATAAAACAACAAGTTACAGCTATTTAAAAATTACTGGATCCAGGAGCACAAACAACATGGTTAAGAATTAACCTCACACTGCAAAACTCAGCTCATGTTTTCATTTGGTCCTAAAATAGGTTTTGCTCTTGTGATGGCAAGATGTCTCTAGGCCTACAATGCTCACAGCTCAAAGTCTGGTAGAAAAGAGGAAAAAATATCTTTTTTTAGTCCTACCAGAAAACACTTCAGGATTTGCTCTGATTGAAATGATATGGATTATATGTCCATCTGTGAAACAATCTCTGTTTCTTTGTGTAGGAGGCAATGCTCAACTGAGCCAGGCCTGCTTCACATTTCCACTACTGGGGCTGGGCACTGAGCCAGCTCTACCAAAGCGGCATCATCTTAGAATGAACAAGTGGATTTTTTTAAAATAAACTTTTTATTTTAGAACACTTTTAGATTTACAGAAAAACTGCAAAGATAGTAAAGAGAGTTCCCATATACCCTGTACCCAGTTTCCCCTATTATTGCCATCTTATATTAGTTTGGTGATTTGTTACAGTTAATGAACTAATATTGATACATTATTATTAACTAGAGCCCATACTTTATTCAGATTCTTAAGTTTTATTTAATGTCCCTTGTTCATGCCAGGATCCCATTCAAGATACTGCATTATATTTAGTCATCATGTCTCCTTAGGTTACTCTTGACTGAGACAGTTTTTCAGATTTTTCTTGTTTTAAATCACCCTGACAGAGTACTGGTAGGCTGTTTTGTAGAATATCTCTCAACTGGGGTTTATCTGATATTTTCTCATGATTAGAATGGGGATATGAGTTATTGGGAGGAAGACCACAAGGTAAATTGCCGTTTCAATGCATCACATCAACAGTATATACTATCAATATAACATCACTATTGATGTTCACCTTTGTCACCTGGCTGAGGTACTGTTTGTCAGATTTCTCCACTGTAAAGTTGCTCTTTTCTCCCCCCAATTCCACACTGTGTTCTTCAGAAGGAAGTCACTATATTCAATCCAGACTTAAGGAGTAGGTAGTTATGCTCTATCTCTTTGATGGCAGTATCTACATAAATTATTTGCTATTCTTCTGCATGAAATATTTGTTTATTTATTAAACCATTTATTTATATCATATAAATTCATGGATATTTTATACTTTAGGTTATAATCCATTAGTAAATTATTTATCTTGTTGCTCAGATTGCTCTAGCTGTGGCCTTTGTGTGCTCTTTCACCTGACTCCTGTGTCCCTTCGTCATAACTCCAACATTGTGGGACTTATTTTTTTAGTACTTTCTTATCTTATGACACTACAAGATGTTCTAGAGGTGGAATTTTAAGGACAATACGGGAGGAATGATCAGAAGAATTACAAATGCATATATGCAAAAACAACTGAGGCCAACTACATGTATCAAATTCCTTATATAGTATTATATCAAGAGAATTTCTGTGAGCCGAGCTCACATTCTGTTCTATGATGTATAATGTTTTGTTTTTATTTTTTCTACTAGAAAACTCTGAGATTTTGAGCTTACACATATCACTGACTGTTACACAAAAATAGTTTGTTTAAGAAATGTCTACATAATTAGGCATTGAGGGTAACATTCCAACTCAAATGCTAAGGTCTATATTGATTGGACTTCTTTCAGCTCACATATCCACATTCAGTATTTAACACAGAAGATGTTAAATAGAAGCTTGATTGTCTAAAGCAGTGGGAAAACAATTCTTTCTTATTCATCTTTAAGTTTTCATATAATTCAAAGCATTCATTTTCTAGAAAATATTTTATTTCATAACAGATCCAAAAATCATGGATTAGCATGGTTAGACAGTAAACCACTCATTTTTATTGCATCAATCCTGATAAAATAGTTTCAGTTCTGAATCCTGTTGTGTAAATGCTTATTATAACACACAAAGATAAGGCAGAAAAAGAAAAACTTACTGTGCTAAGACTATTTCTGTGAAAAATATGAACCTGGTCTTTATTATTCTCTAGAACCCAGTCTACTGTTGTGTTTCTCCACCCAGTCATGCTCTGATTCCTACAATGATTCAGGCTTTAATATGACTATTTATCCTACCTGCAATCCCTCAGTCTAAAGCCACTTTCTCTCAAGAGCCTATATTTAGTCTCTTAGCCAAAGACTATTGTCTCTTAGAAAACTATCATCTACAAACAAAATGCTTTATGGCTTAGTGTTATTTGAATGTATATTTTCTGTAGTAAAATTGTTATTGCTTGTTATAATTTCCTAGTGGTTTCAGAAAAGTCTTAACATTATTTATTACTTTGGAGCCAGTTGAAAGAGAAAAGAAGGTACGTCTCTGGATTCCTGGCCAGTGAGATTGTTTAGAAATCTATAAGCTTGTAGAAGGTTGTGAAGCTCTGTGCATGTAGTATTCTCACAACTCCATGACTCTCCAAGATCATGTTTTCTCGGTATCAACAAGTATAGGCTTGTTACTGAGTCCAAGCTCGCTCTGCTCACCGCACGACAGGCCAATGAATCAGAGACGAAGTGCTGAGGCAAGGAATACAACTTTATTTGCAAAGCCAGCAGACGGAGAAGATGGCAGGCTATTGTCTCCGGTAAAATATCTTATTGGGGTTTGGATGCCGCTTTCTTTTATAGCACAGAGAGGGGGAGGAAATGAGGAAGTAAAGTAAAAAGGCCATTAATTTTGCAAGCATCCCCTGGAATGGCCAGCCTCAGTGAAGGGGATGTGCTAATTTCTCCTTTCTTGCAGCCATCCACAGATGGGCAGGGTCAGGCTGTCTCCCAGTGAGCTGAACAGAGGCACTTTAGTTTTTAATATTCAGGCAGAGGGGCAGGGTTCCCTGAGGCAGGCCATTATGTATGATTATAATAACAAAAGCAACAAAAAGCAAAGGTTAAAGTCAAAGAAAGAGATAGAACATGGAGTCCGATTTAGGTCTTCCCTGTTACAGACTTATAGCCACATCAAAAAATTCACACCCTGTGTCTTTCCTCTTTTCTATGTTTCTCTGAGTATCGTCACATAAATTCTTGGTTGAGGCCTTACAGCTCTCCATTTCCTCTGTGTGGTATCTGTTGACAATGTCCCCTGGATGACTGACCTTAAGTGCTCTTATCATCTATAGCCAACAGGAAAGGGCAAAGCAGTTAAAAAAAAAGGGATCAAAGATTAGAGTGTGTGTTTGTGTGTGTAATTGATACTTTCAACATAACGTTATCAAAATATGGGATCAGAAAAAATTGTATTACTGTTTCACTTTAAAGCGGATCTAACAGCAATAATATTGGGGGTGGAGAGTGGGACGGTTACATTTCCTACACCTGTGAATAAAGAATCCGAACAGCCCATGATTTCTCCCATCACCTAAAAGTGTCCACAGACACGTAATATCACAAACACAATTTCAAATAAGTAATTTAAATTATAAAGCCCCATGTAACAATCAAATCTTCAAAATTTACTCCAGTGAATAGCTAGCTGTGGGGTGAGGGCAGTGGTCAGCAAACTCTTCATCCCTATTAGAAATATTCTCCCTGAAGGTTAGTAAATAGCTTTGATTTATAAAAAGTTAAAGCAAGTGATAAAATTTGAAACACCAATTAAATCATTTTATCATATCTCCCTCATCAAGCTTAAAACCCTTCAGCGACTCCTTAATGTCAAGAAAATTATGGTCAGTTTGCCTATTAAGTTATACAGGATATGGTATGATTTGTCTCTTGAATTCCTCCTTAGCTTCACTTCTCACCAAAACTTTCCTTGTATTCTCTTGCCTTGCACAACTGTTTGCACTTCTAAAAATTCACCATGTTATTTCAAAGCTGTCATTTTCTATCATGTTTACTTGGGCTGTATCACTTCTAATAAAGCGATTAAAATCTCAACTTACTGCTGGATATTTAGAGGCTTGACTCTCCCATCATGTTCTATTTTTTTTGTATATTATTGTAAGGCCAACTGGCCCGAGGCAGGGGAACACAATCAGATTCACAGGTTGCATCAGACCGAAATTCTCCGGACCACCCAGTTCCAGGAACTGACGTGGGGACTTTGAACCCAGCCCAGCCTTCCCGTCTTTCGAGGGGTGGGACTAACGGTCCCCCAGGATACCCGAAAAGACCACCAAGTAAGAAATACCCTGCGCCCTCCCAGATTCACCACACCCCTTTCCCTTCTTCCCCTGTAAAATCTTGCCCAACCCTCACCCGGGCGCGACTTCTCTGGCCCCTTTCTCTCGGACCAGTGAACCTCGCCCGGGAGCGCTCCCTGATAAAGCTCACTTGAAGCTTTCCTCTGTTTCGCGGTGCCCTTTGTTAAGATCCGACCTTACAGTTATGTTTTATTCCTTGTTATATTCAAAGTGTCTAGCAAAGTGCATAACACATATAGGCATATGAATATAGGACAGAGAATTACAATAAAATAAAATAACAAAGACACTATGGCACATGTAATAATATGCATACTTAGCTACTGATATAAATGGCAACAATTTATGTATACATATATATGTGTAATATATTGTGTATACAATACATATATAAAATAAATGTAGTAGGTTGAGTAGTGTCCCCCCAAAATCTATACCCATTTGGAACCTCAGAATGTGATTATATTTGGAAATAGGGTCTTTGCAGATTGGATTATTTAAAATGCGGTCGTATTGCATTAGGATGGGCCCTAAATCCAATGTGTAGTGCCCTTATAATAGGACAGGAGATAGAGACATATTAGGAAGAAGGCCATGTGAAGAAGGGGGCAAATTCGTTATGAGCCAGACATTCCAGATCCTCTTCCTAACAGCCACAATTCCTGAATCCAATGCCTAATCACACCCATTACTAATGCCTAGGGTAGAGATCCCTTATATTTCTCCCTACAGATCATCAATCAATTCCCTCTTGGGTGTGTCCATATGGAAAGTCTTTATATATATTTACACACACACACACACACACACACATATATATATATATAACTGAAACTAATACAACATTGTAAATCAACTTTATTTCAAAAAAATTAATAAAAATGTGTATCAGCTGTAATTCTGTGAGATAGCCTACTATTCAAACATCTTTCTTTTTCCAAGGTTACTCATTCCTTTTCCTTCCTCCTGCAAATGGCCTTGTAGTAAAAACAATTGCATTACCTTTTAACCAGTAATACTGTGCTGTTCAACATGTGAAAGGCTGAAGGTAGCCAATGAAAGAAGTAGAAAATAACACAGGAGGAAGAAAAAGGCGACAGGGTTGGAAACTGAAGAGGACTGCTCTCTTTATCAACACTATATGACACAAACGACAAGAATGGATGTATTGAGGGTCTTGTTGGTGGTCAAATATCAAAGCTCAGAGCAAGTAAGTGTGGGGAGGCGTTTAAAGGAAGGCTCACTAATGGCAGAAGCGGACTTCAACTCTGCTAATGGGGAATTTGATATTTGGACCAACCCTTCTGCTTAGGAACTCTAAAATGGTAAGACAAAATAGAAAGATGATCAGACAAACATTAAATAGCTAATAAAGTAGTAAGGAATTAGACATCTGAAGCTCAAACAGGCAAAAATCACAGAAGTGAACCCAACATTTAGGGCTGCTTACGGCTAATTTGCTGCTTTGTAAGAAACTGCAGAGGTTGGTCTTTATTATTATTAGTCCAAATCTTGGAGCTGCCACCTTTTCTTAGACAGTTTGCTTCCAATATACACAAAAGACTATGGAAAACATAACGCTGAGCAGAGGTCTTTTCTATGAACTTGGATGTGGCAACAATTTAGCCTTAACTCTAAAAACTGTTTATGACCCCATGGAAGAAGGACACATTTTTTTTTTTTTTTAATATACGAGGGTAGGAAAAACATCTGAAAATAAAATAAAAATTAATAACAGACTATATTAAAATTTCCTGTCTCATTATTAACTCAATTTATAGAAAGGTTAAATTATGCCCAGTGTCTCCAGTTACAGGAAAGTATAGGAATGTGAAATTTACTTCTATAAAACCACTCCTACCAAAATGTACTGAATAAATCAAGCAATACTGTACAGCACCTGCCTTTTTATATCCAAGCACAACAACAGCCTTATAACTCCTACCAAATAAATATTTATTGAGTAGAAAGAAACTGTGTTAATGTTTGTACTAATGATTTCATAAACTACCAAAAGATGGCATCAAAATCATCAATTGCGAAGTCCAAGGATCCTGGGCCTTTTCACAGAGCCACTAGAGGAACCCCAGTTGGAGCACTGTGATGACTTACACTATTTTTAAAAAGAACATGGATTCATCAGGAATCCAATTTGTTGGAGGTTAATAACATTTAGCATTTGACTGCAGAGGTCTGTTAGCATAGAATTTAGAAAATGTATGGATAATTTAGACACTGATGAAAGGGAAGCTAAAGAATGCCAAATTCAGGTGTTGCTTTCTCAGTGAGCAATGTCTGTTAAAAGACTATAAGGAGACTCGACTGAGTATAATTATTAGGTAAAGGATGAGGCCCTAGAAGTACCATACTTTCCCAAACTGAGAAATAGACTTGGCATGTTATTAACATTTTCACATTTTGAAATGGGATTTTTATTTATTTCCTGACATTCTGTTGAGACAAGGTTAGGTCTTCAATTTTCTCCCCTGTATTACAAACAAAAGAGTGCTCTTAAATGCAAAATAGGAGTTGAAACTGATAAGATTCAGGATTTGTATCTTTAACATGTTAAAAATTAGCTAGAGACATCAATAGTAATGAGGAAATCTGTAAAGAGAATCTATATCATTTTAAATTGTTTCTAAACAAAATGAACATTCGAAAGTAAAGAATTTATTTTAATATCAAGCTTGAAATCCACAAAAAAACTTAATTGCAATTATGCACTGATATTGAAAAAATAATACTAATGTTGTACTCTGTTATTAAAGAATATTGATGTTTACAAGTTAACACAGAAAGAGATACAGTTTGACACAGCAACTGATTTCAGTTATTATTCAACACACTGACCAAGCACTACCAAAATTTTGCTAAGTAAATCTTATTGAATAGCTGTCTTAAAAATGTTTAAATCAATAAGAAAGAAAGTTTATTTGACTTGTAGTCAGATCTAATTCTACTTTCACTTTTTCTACAGGCTAAATAATTACAATTCACCACTGATTAATGTTGTAGTTAGTGGGAAATTAAAGCATTCTTCAACTTTCTCCCCAAACTGAAAACAACATTTAGCTAAAATATATTTCATTGTTGACAGGGAAAACAGAATAGTGAGCAAATATTTTTTAAAGTTAAATGCTAATTTCAATCTTTTTCTTTTAATACCAAAATATATTTTAAGCCCTTAGTATTTTCTATGCAGAAGTACCTTTTAATTTTTTTATTCTAAAAAGAAAGTGATTAGATGGATTTTGAATCATTCAAGACACTATTTTTTTCAAATAAAAATCCATTATAATCAAAACAAAATCTTTGAAGAAGCTAATGTAATCTTTAAAATAATATATTTACCTTCTATCCCATTTTCTTTCTTCAACAACGAATTTAGTTGCATTGTTTTGCTTAACTACAACACCATTTTAGCTGGTATAAAGTTGAAAGAGAAAATGTGGGAGATTTCGAACATCAAGTTCATCTACAAAAGCAACAATTTTAATTATCACAAGAAAATGTTTAGTGATGGCTTAGTTGGAGAAAGATCATGATCTTAAGGTAGTTTCTTCGTTGTAATCTTTATAAACTTTGACTGAGTTAACTGTTTGCCATGCAGATTTATTATCTAATTTCAGTGACAGGGTTAGATGAACCGATAGTTTACAAACAGCATTATTTAGCACCAAGTTCTCTTGTCACTGTTAATTCCACTATACCACCTATCTTAACAAAGGTCCAATTTAGTATGGGGGGTGGGAGAGTTAAAAACAACCTGAAAGATTAAACTGATCACTTATTCTTCGAGGTGAGCAAGGATGAGGAATGGTGTTATACTTTTAATCTTTCATACTCACATTTATTTAGCAATTTCAGGAGCTTATCCAGTCCAATGCTGGGCAAGTTTTGACATGGGAACGACTGGAATTTGATGTCCTTTCACATTCTTATGCCATCTTTATTTTCTGTGGTTCATTCTTGTATCAAGTGTCTGAGACCTTCATTCTGCTCACTCATACCCAGAATTACCCATCATAACACCTAAGTAGCATTTCCTCTGAAAATAGAGCTATGCTTTTCCTGTGCTTTTTGGAAACTACCTACTTTACAATTATTCTTACAGAGGATAAAATTTGAGTCTCAGAGATATTAAATATCTTACCAGAGATCACCGTAGAGAGATACTTTTCATGGATTATAAGATCCTACACTCTATTTCTTATTGAAATAGATATATTCAGTAAGAGTATTTGAGGTAGTTTGAGTTTTATCAAAACCCAGAATTCAAAAATCTATTATAGCTAACAGTATGTAGTTCCATAATTGCAAAGGACCTGGACTTAACAATATGAGCTAAATAGAGAGAAGGAAGGAAAATAAACAGTTTTCTTTATTTACCTTGTTGCCTTTTCCTCTGTTACAGGGAAAGCTGAAAAGCAGATAATCAAAAGTGCTTTGTTTTTTCTAACATATCATTATATAAGATGCATAAAATGTATTTATCTTATTTATTGCCTGTCTCACACATTAAAATGTAAGCTTCATGAGGGTAGGGATTTTTGCCATTTTATGTTTTTAGCATCTTTAACTGTACCTGACACAAAGTAAATGCTAAATAAATCTTTGTTGAATGACGAATTCCTTGACTTTGAACTTCTAAGGGCCAACATCCTAGAGATTTAAGGGTGGTCTAAGGGATTTACAGTTTATGTGACCATGTGTTATTCTTTATTTTATTCTCTGTCTTTAGAATCTAATCCCTACATAAGCTGAGGCACCGTCATTTTGAATGAACGTTTTATATAAAATTTGTACATGTGCTCAAATTATACATTTATAGCACAACACATGGTAAGCATTCACAATACATAATCATTTGGCAGCATATGTGTGGAGTATAAAGGAAAAATACCAACAAATAGGAGCTACAGTCTAATATATTAGAAATATCAAAAAAGAAAGACTAGTATTATATTTAAATTTTTTAAATACATTAACATCTAGACCCAATACTTTTGAATTCTAAATATTTTTGTGGCTTCACTAAGATTTTTAGTATTAGATGGATTCCATGAAGCCCAGAGGTATCTCATTATGGGCGATACTCTTAAAATCATATCCAAAATGTATAGATTTTCAAATAGAGATTGCTTATTTACATTTTGCCAGGGAACAAATCCATAGATTTTGTCAAATTTCAAAAAAAATAAAGTTAAGGACTATTGATGAATGAGATTTTTAAGTTTTTTTTTTTTTAATGCATACTCAGTCATTTTCGTTTATTTGACAAACACATATATATGCTAGGAGTATATAAAAGGTACATGCTATGTGCTCCAGCTAGACTCTCAGGATACAACAGTAAGTAGAGGCTCCTTTAGTTAAAGTCTAGTGGCTAACATCTGTAACTTAAAAATTATCTAGTTTTGGACCAAAAAGTCCTCATCCTTTCTGATTTTACCTTACTAAAATTTAAATAAAATAATATTTCAATGAATTCAAAATTTATTACCAGAGAGATAAGAATCACTCTATTTCACATTTATGAAAATGTATTTAAAGAACATGAAATCATACATTTCTTGTTATGTGGTGTAGTATCATAAATTATTGACAGTCAGCTTTCCATTTACTTGTTAAAATATGCAGCATTTGGTTCTGATATTTTAAGTGTTTTACACATTTACAAAAATAAAATAGTCAGCACTTTAGAGTTGTTATGATCCCAACCTTATCCTAATGGAAATGTATACGTTTCTTTCTTGTAAATTAATAAGAAAAACACATTTTTAAAAAAGCTAATTTGAAGACTCTCTTATTCTCTTTAACTATTCCTAGTGCTTCTTTATACTTTCTTAAATTGTTCAGAAGTACTAGATCTCTTCATGTGGTACTTAATCTGTTAGGCTTCCTCTTCTTCTGTTTACAGAATATTAGTCTTCTGACATAAGACAATATTACTCTTGTGGACACTTAAAATGTCATCACTGTTTTTCTGATGTATGAATAATCAGGTCAAAGATCTGTCTAAAGTCCTTGTGAGATAATTGCTGTTAGCTTCATTTTTTTCTCCTTTCCACATTTCTTAATTCCACAAAACATGATGGGGATATGAGCAAATTGTGATTCCATTCCTTTTCCATTTTTTCGGTAATCTCTCTATGTAGTTGGCATTTATGCCTCCTCTGGTAATAGTAAAAAACGAGGCTTTATTTTAATGGGGAGAGAGATCTTTTTGGGCTTTTTCCATGGACTCATGCAACTCTTTCTTTTTTTTTTCATGATAAACTAATATTCAAGTAAGTGTTGATTTAAGGCCACTTTTACCTATTGAAAACCAACATTATCTGTAGAACCCTGCATTGAATTTATCATCAAATTCCTACTGTTTTGTTCTCAGACTAAAGGATTTAATCAGCGGACCTCCAACTAAATGATTTCCATTAAATATGCACTTTGTTATTTTAGGTGCTGCCTGGAACCTACCTTTTAAGCACTGTTTATATTTTTCTGCACATTTACTCTCCTCCTGCACTACACACGCACTTTAGCATGCTTTAATTCCTTTAACTGGCTTAAAAAATATTTTATACATCTTAACATTATATCCTGCAATAATGTTATAATTGCTACCAGCAATTTAAATTTATTCCCAGATTCAAACTCTTTGCTTTTTTTTTCTTGTTTCATCTCCAAGATTCCACATGGAATTTTTTTTTTTTTTTTCCTACCTGAGGTTCTTATATTTTCCTTTGGGTTTGTCTGCTGGAGGCAAATTCTTACTCTTTGATGCAAATGCATTTATGTTACCTTTATTCTTAAAAATATTATCTATGGTGGAAAATTAGGCTCAATAATTCTGCCCTTTAGCATCTTGAAGACACTTCATGCTTCTGTGGCCTCTAACGTTGTTCAGTAGTCACTCAATCATTCCTTTGAGGTTTAATCTTCGGGTACTCTCAATACTTTTATGCTTTGTTTCCTTCATCAATTATGGGAAATTCTCAACCATTATCTCATGAAAAATTTCTCTGGGGCCCATTTTTGCTCTTTTTTTTTTTTTTTTTTTTTTTTGCCGTACGCAGGCCTCTCACTGTTGTGGCCTCTCCCGTTGCGGAGCACAGGCTCTGGAGGCGCAGGTTCAGCGGCCATGGCTTACGGGCCCAGCCGCTCCATGGCATGTGGGATCTTCCCAGACTGGGGCACAAACCCGTGTCCCCTGCATCGGCAGGCGGACTCCCAACCACTGCACCACCAGGGAAGCCCTGCCCTTCTTTTATTTTCTAAAATTTTAGTTAAAAAGATATTAGACCTTTTTCAGCGTATCCTCTCTTACCCCTTCATCTTTAATTCTGTATTTGTCTCTTCTTGTTCTTTCTAGCTGAGCTGTGTGTAACTGGCTATTAAAATTGTTATGTTGTGTACTTGGTTTAAGTTATACTTTTCAATTCCAAAATTTTAGTTGATTTTTATTCATATATGCTATATTGCTTTTTATAGTTTCCAGTTCTTTACTCTAAATTTTAAATGTATTTAGGGACTTCCCTGGCGGTCCAGTGGTTATGCAAGAGGTGCTATTTCGATCCCTGGTCCCTGGTCGGGAAGTGAGATCCCACATGCCCACATGCCACGTGGCACAGCCAAAAAAATCCCTGTATTTTTATTCTCCTGAACATGGTAAATCATTGTTTTACAATTTACATCTAATAATTCCCCTAACCAGACTTCCTCTCAACCAACTTCTGTTGAATATTGTTCTATTGATTTTAGCTTGTGCATTTTTATTCTGCTATTTGTGTTATTTATCTTAGATTGTTTCTTAGAACAATTAATTTCAGAAATAATTTGAGTCCTAAGATGTTTCTATACTCTTTAGAAGATGACTTTTGTTTCCTTCTGCCAAGCAGAAGTATGTGCTAGATGACCAAGACCAAAACTTAAGAACTGTTTGTGTTATCTACATGGCCTGCCAGAGTCTAGTCCATACCCTGCCTCCTGAAGGCAGTTTCTTCAGGTTCCTGCTCTGAGCAAGGGATTTCCACGAGGGTTTCTACTTTTAGTGATCACTTAAATTTAACTTTCATCTTTTGAACTCAGTGCGTCTCCTGACTGATAGGTTTTCTTTCAGATGTGTCCTGGGCATTGGCAGAAGTTCCCAGTACAAAGGTGGCAGTGTAGCCCTAGCAATCAGAGAAGGTCCCTGCTCCTGGAGGTCCAGGGCTCTGTCACCTGTTGTCTGCTGCCTCTCAGCTGTCTGCTATGATTGAAAATGCCCCTAATAAAGAAGTGGTTAATTCTCTCCCTTGTTATTTTATGAGGACCTCAGCATATGTACTGTCATAATATGCTCAGCATATATAACAGCTTAGTGTATTAGTATATTTTTTAGGTCCAGCTTTTTAGGTGCCTTTGGCAGGAAGTGCTTTGAATCACCTAGGTGACCACTTATTGGAAATGGATTTCTCTCAAATGTTAGTTTTTCACAGACTTTATCCACAGTCACGTTATATTTGGGAGAAGTTAACATTTTGTAAATCTGTGTTGGAGATCTTAAAAATATTAGTAACTCCTGCCTTGATGATTTCACTCTGGCAGTGTATTTGAAGAAAAGAGACCAAAGGGAAAAAACACGAAAAACTATGGGAACACTTTATACAAAAAAATATTAATTATAACATTTTTTAAACTCCAATAAAAAAATGAAAACAAATGACATATCAAATTAAATGGAATAGATGTGCTAACTATGATTTATCCATACAATGGATTAGTATTTAGTAATTAAAAATAATATTTTTCTATAAGCATGCTACCTAAAATCAGAATATAAAATTTCATAGACTATGTGATTAAAATTATATAAATAAAAGAAACAGGACTATAAATCAGAAACACATGGAGACAAATCACTAAAAATCTGCAGATTATTATGAATGCTGACTTATATATTTATTTATATTTTATATATTTTTCTAATTATAAAATAAAACCATACTAATTTTAAAATTAGAAAAATATTATTCTAAATGCACCTAAAAGTAAACATAGCAAAATATAATCAGTAATTTTATTTGGGTAGTGGGAATTTAAGTTTCCACCCTTCTTTCAATTTCTTTGTATTTCACAAATTCTCTAAGATTAGCATGCAGCCATTTTTTATGATCATAAAATACACTCTTTTTAAGCTAAATTTAAAAAAATCCACCTTTATTCCTGCCTGAAAATAATATTACATAGACTCTTGTTTATATATATTACATAAAACTGTCCCTAAAAATAAGGTTAAAATCATTCAATCATGTAAAGTTCTGCAAAGTATGTTCTAGGCAGCATGGCTACCTGTCAATGTTTACAATAATAGTTCACAAAGATCATCATCAACATGAATTGGCAGGAATTTTTTTTTCAAATTCTTGTTTTTAAAACAATTTGGCTTTTTAAAAAATGCACTGTTTAAATAAGGCCTGAATTAAAGGAGAATTTCATCTGGCATTAACTTTTCAGTCATGTCCTCAATGTAAAATATAGCTTAATAAGGGAAAGCAGTCTTTAAAGGCTTTATATTAGGAGTAAAATACCATATGCTATTAAAAAAGCAAACTTTCTAGAGTATATCTTTTGTGTAATAAAGACCATAACATGAAAGGGTAATATAAAATAACTGCATAAAATAATTGCATAAATGTACAGCCTTCTGACCCATGTAATGTGTTCCTTTCTCTTTCAGCATTGAATGCTTTCTGCAAAGGATCCTTAAGTACTTTATCTCATTTTAAATGGTGAAAGAAAAAGGATTTCTAATTCTTCCCATTTTCATCTTGGTGTCCAAATCTAATGTTCTCCTAATCAATCACCTCCCATTAATTCTAGCTTTGTTTCCTTAGTCACTCTTAGCAACACCCACAATTCTGTTTCTGATGCTGTGATAGCTGTTATGTAATATTCATCTAGCATAGTATTTATGAAGTATAATATTGTTCACAACAATCTTTAGTTTTAGAAATAAAACAAATTAAACAAAAATACATTATGCCCTTGAGTTGTTTCTTGCCTGCTCAATAGGTTAACTGTGACCTCACCATAAGGAAAGAATAGCTAACTAGGTTGAAATTAGGTTACAAAGGTGGTCTGACTTGTTTAGAAAACAGAGTGTTGCTCTTTGCAAACTAATCCTGTAAAATTGTAATTTTTACTTTCTTCACAAATCAAGGACTTTCAAATACACATTTGGTTATTCCTGATATTTGGATAAGCAAATCAGGAAATGTTTTTATATTCCAAATTTGTCAAGATTTTTCATCTTGTTTTCCTCACCAAATTTGTTAACCAGATAGTCTTATGGCAAACTTAAATATGAAAGTTTTAAACTCAAATGCCTTTTTTTGGTGACTTAAGATACTTTATAAAATCAGTCTTTTTTTATATCCATTCATTCATTTGTACCTCACCTTGTCTGAAAGGTTTTAAGATATTAAGAGTGTGTGTATGCATGTAATGAGATAAAATACTAATAAAATTAATGAGTGAGGAAAGTAGGACAAAGAGAAAATGACAAAATGAAAGGTAAGGTGAAACGAACATGACATTAATACAGGAAAAGCTCACCAAGGGTTTTTACATATCTGTTGGCTGCAGAATACAAATCTGACCCTAAATTAATTAATGAATATGAAATTCATTTGAGTAATTAGTATGAATTTAGAAATATTATGACATAATTCAGTAAGAAGAAACAAAGAGTTGTATAAGAGAAGTATCACACTCCCTGATACTAAGGCCAGAGAGAAATTACTTCTGTGAATTCTCATGAAAAGGATGCTATATTATTCAAACTAATTTTTTTATAGTAAACAAATCAACTTATTCAGTGGTGCTGTTTCCTACCTAATAGGCTCATTCTGGGTGAATAGGAAAAGACCGTCATTCAACTCAGGAAAAACAGCTAGGTAAGGGGACATGAGATGAGGCCAAGTGTATAGTTCTCTTCCAGTCTATTTAAAGCTCCTTCAAGATTGTTTTCTATGAATAAAAATTCTCTTTACTGAGACTTTCATTTGTATTAAACAACACTGATTCCAAGATTTTAACCCTTGACCAGTAGCTATGTTTCAAGTTAAGCAAAGAACCAAAAAGCAACATCAGTCAGTTGAGCTAGCATATGTGTGACCTCTTGGGGACGGAACATCCTAGCAAGGAGCTACCAAAAGAGAAGGCAACTGTCCCCTCTTCCCAGAAATGAAGGAATACTCATGGGCTGGATGAAGTATCTCTTAGAAGTAGTTGTGAGTATTGTCACAACAGGTGCCACAACTTAGAGCTATGTAGGTGGTGCTCTGCATAATGTTCTCATCAGTATGTCATCTAAAGGGTTACATCTATGGGGGTTTGAGAGCACCTTTTTCTAATTCACATAAAGGATCTCTAAAGCTTAGCTTTGGCCAGGTTAAGATGCATTAATAGATTAAGTACAAGCGGTCCCTGCTTTTGCATGATTCTGAATGCACAACTTTCAGTAACAATGATTTAGTTAGGTAACCCCAGTCCCCCAATGACACAGTTTAAATTTTGCTTATCATGGTATGAGTTGTGAGGAATTACATACTGATACAAACTTCACTACTAGCTCTTCAGTCCACAAATCACTAAGTAAATAACAGACCTGCATCACCATCAATGACCCAATTGTGTCACTTGTTTCAAAGTCTGTCAGTGATTGATTTCTGAGCATCTGTTAACAAGTCCACACACAGACATCAAGGTATGGAATTGTGTTGCCTTCTCGTCTCCCAGTGGTAAATCTATGTGACATTTTACAAAAATGGATAATTGAAAGACAAAGAGAGGTATGGTCAACAAAGATGAACGTGCAGGGGGAAAAAGGAGGAAGGCAAGGAAGAGGAAAAAGAAGGGAAGGAAGAAAAGGCGGAGGGGGAAAAAGAAAAGTGGTGATGCTAGAAGTGAAATTCAAATCAAATGTAAGTAGAGTTACAGTACAAATAGCTGAGTGTAGGAATGTTGACAATGGCACCATTCAAGAGACTCTAAACATGTGCCATAGTAAGTTAGTGAGGGTAAACTTGTTAACATAAATGAGTAAAGTAGTTGTGATAGAAAGGAAAGAGATGTCTCAGAGGAAGTGATGCCAGCAAAAACTTCACACTGAAGGAACTCTCAGAGATATTTCAAAACATTGAAAGCACAAAGGGTAAACGTTGGAACCTGCTCCAAGTGTTGAAAGGTGTAAGGAAATTCTCCAGAGCATAAGAAAAAAAATGCTCACTTCACATTTTAAATTATATCAAGAGAAGAAAAGGGAAATGCTATTCAAACTACTCTCTTGATAAGCTATTTTACAAATAAATAAAACACTTTAATTTTCAACATCTCCAATGTTTCAGTGCACTAAATGTTTTACTAATTTTTCATATACATACCTCTATAACCAACAGAAAGAAAATTCTTAATGTTTTGACAACAAATTTTAAAAGTCACAGAACAATCATAATTTTCCCATTGATTATTAAAGTTGCTTTCATGTTTTTAGTTTGTATGATTATTTTTACAGTCCCAAACTACTGTGCAAAGAGAGGACTTCTTGTACTAAACAATATGAGTAGGTAAATATGTAAGTAAGATAGATTACAGTACTGGTAAAACAAAAATAAATGCTATGTATGAAAAAGCCTTTTGATGTATTATAAGAAAGGAAGAAAACATAAAAAAAATTTATTCATTTAATAATATTGATAACTTCTTCAAAACTGGCATAAGCAAAATTAAAAGACAACATATTAGAAATATATATTTATAATGTGTATGGAATAAAAAAATAATTAAAGAGTTCAAACCAAAAAAATTAGCAAGTATCCCAAGAGATAATGGAATAGCTGGGAAGAAAATAAACTCTAGAAAAGATTTGGTTACAAGGAACTAAAATACACTTTAGCTTGCATGAAATAAAAGGAAATAAATGAAAAGCAAGAATTTCATTTAGTCTTCATAGGGACTGAAGCTTGGAGATAGAAAGTCAGGAACGGAAGCTGTTTTATTTTTCTCCTCATGGATTCTCTAACTTTCTCTCTGCTTTAAAGCCAGTCTAGATTTGCTCATGCAGCTTCTTCATAGCTGCAAAATGGCCACCTAAAGCAAAATCTCATCACCTTTTGGTTCAACAGCTACTGTAGCTGACTTTATTTTCTGAGATTTGTTTGTCTGGTTCTCAATAAAGATTTGGTCTCAGGGCAGACTTCTTATCAGAAGATGATGCAATTTGTTGGCTATTTCCAGCAACTTTGGGCAGGTCAGATGCATTTACTGACATACGCAATTCACTTAATTAACAAAAGAAGAAATTAAAAAGTCTAATGAACATTTGAAGATATTTTAAATTGCAGTCAAATAACTGATCCATAAAATAGTGAAACATTATTTATAATAAAATATGAATAATCAAGAAAAAGCAGACAAGAAAGAAAATTGACACACCCATGAGCACTGCTTGAGAGATTACAAATTAGTACAATTATTTTAGAGAGAAATTTGTCAGTGCACAACAAAAGCCTCAAAAATCTGGATTTCCAGTGATTTAATTTCACTTTTAGAAATTTATCTTCAAGGAATAATTATGGGGACTTCCCTGCTGGCACAGTGGTTAAGAATCTGCCTGCCAATGCAGGGGACATGGGTTCAACCCCTGGTCCAGGAAGATCCCACATGCCGTGGAGCAACTAAGCCCGTGCTCCACAACTACTGAGGCTGCGCTCTAAAGCCCATGAGCCACAACTATGGAGCCCGCACGCCTAGAGCCCGTGCTCTGCAACAAGAGAAGCCATGAAGCACATGCACCACAACAAAGAGTAGCCCCTGCTCGCCTCAACTAGAGAAAGCCCGCGTGCTGCAACAAAGACCCAATGCAGCCAAAAATAAAATAAATAAAAAAAAAAGAAATAATCATGACTTCATAAAACAGTTTATGTACAGGGATGTTCATTTTTATATTATGTAAAATAGAGAATGAAATGAATAACTTCAATATTCAATAAGAAAGAATGACTAGTTGGTCATGTTTTCAAATAATGAAATATTATTCACTCATTACAATTCATAGAAGTCCCCATATTCATGTTTGCAGACATCAATATTCACATGCAATAACATGGAGAAAAGTGTAGGTTCTGTACACTCTGAGAGAATATTTTAAAGTATTTGGAAGAATTTGATAAAAATCACTTAAGACAAAGAATAATTGTAGACCAGTGTTTCTCAAACTATATGTGGTAAAAGACCAGTGTTGTTGTTGTTGTTATTCCTTCTAATCCTAATTCACTGGAGACTAATACGTTAAAAAAAAAAAAGCAATAATAAAATAAATCAATACAAAAATAAAATGACATTCAATATATATATGTGTTTTTATTAGATTCAATAGACAAAATATGTCATTTTGTTATATATGTTTCTAAACACTTTCAGTTTCTATACTTATCACAGACTGGTAACCAATTTGCAGACCAACGAATTGTGAAACACAACTTGAATAGCACTGTAATCTATCTTCATTATACTGTCTCCTAAAGAGTGTTGGTTTTATTAACAGCAAAGCTTTTGATTCACTAAATGATATGCAGATTTATTATTAAAATTACTAATTATTTTAACTAACATATATGGAAGGCTTTCTACGCCTGTCACTGTTTTCTATACAAAAAAAAAAAAAAATCAAACCTAAAAATAACCATGAAAGATAAGTAAAATTACTCCATTCATTTTAGAGACATACGGAAGAAATTTTCCCAGGGATACACAGCCAGTCAGTAGCAGACCTGGGATTTGAACTGGGGCAATGTGACTTTAAAGCCCGTGTTCTAATGTGCTATGCTATAGCCTCTCATAGCACACTGCCTTGTGACCTGAAGCTGAACTGCTTAGAACCATGGAATAGAGGTTGAGCACTAAATCCAGACTCTGTAAAGATGGGGCTCTTCTGGTGACAGAAAAGAACTCACAGACATACTTTAAAAGGAGAATTAACAGAGTTTAATGCTAGATGTGTTCCAGGAACTCCTTTGTCTATTCTAGGACATCTTTGGTAAATTTGGGTATTCCAATTCCCCCAAAATATTGAGTATAACTGGATATTTAAAATATAAAATGGGCTGAGGTGTGTTTCAATGTCCTAGTTGTCACTACCCTCATCAATTGTGCCATAGATAACACACCAAAGTTAACTATGTTAAAAGGTTGCATTTTTTAGATTAGGAGCTTATTGTTTTCTTTTATTTATTTCCTTTTTATTTGATTTTCTGGACCTCAGAAGCAAAGTGTTGTATTAACCATATGCCTCAGTTAGTAACTCACATCGATCTGAGCAAAACTCCTCTTTTATTTTAATTTTGATTCTCTTTTGGCCCAGTTCCCTACTCTCATTTCTCTATCTACCAAAAAAGGCACACATTTTAATATGTTATAGATAGGTAGATAGGTAGGTAGGTAAGCAGATTAGATAGATAGATAGACCTATAGTAGCAGCTTTTTTTTTAAAAAATTATCTTTTATTTGTATATATTCTTATAAAACATATTTTTGTAGTATTTATTTTCTCTCAATACAATGTTTCTAAGATTTACCTACAGCGCTGGGGGCATATCTCCCTCATTTTCTCTGAGTATACCACAGTGTGCCTTCAGTATGCATTTTTTAAAATTAATTAATTTATGAATTTATTTATTTTCGGCTGCATTGGGTCTTTGTTGCTGCGCGCAGGCTTTTCTCTAGTTGCAGAGATCGGGGGCTGCTCCTCGTTGCGGCGGGCGGGCTTCTCATTGTGGTGGCCTCTCCCATCGAGAAGCACAGATTCTAGGCGCACGGGCCTCGGTAGTTGTGGTTCGCAGGCCCAGCGGTTGTGGCTCCCCGGCTCCAGAGCGTAGGCTCAGTAGCTGCGGAACACGGGCTTAGTTTCTCCGCAGCATGCAGGATCTTCCTGGAGCAGGGCTCGAACCTGTGTCTCCTGCATTGGCAGGCAGACTCCCAACCACTGTGCCACCAGGGAAGCCCCCTTCAGTATGCATTTTAGCTTCAAGGGCTCTTTTCTGGAAGCCCTGGAACAAAATAATTATAATCCACTCATCTAAAATAATTCAACATAACAAAAGGGATCTTGTTATGTAAAATTAAGTAAACAAAGCTCTTTTTGTGGTTTTTAGCTTAACTATATGACATGCTAAAATAAAAACTGAAAGTTAAGGTTTATTCGGTTCTGGTGAATTAAAATAACTTTTAAGTGGTTTTACTTTTTAGAACCCAGGTTTATAGGCCATTACTTTCCTATTTGCAAAGTTCTGGGAGCAAAAGGTCATTACATGTATAATTTTATGGATGTTCATGGCATTTCTAGAGTATTACTTTGAGAATTAAGCATCCTAGTTATGACCCAACTAAACCCCAAATATGCTTAGGATTCTGGATAAACAAGATTAAAAAAAAAAAAATAGATGCTTTAAATTCACCAAATTTTGACCATCAGGCCTGGCTGGAAAAAAACTTGGATGATTAAATCCACCCTGTACATGCGTAATATAGAAATGGAAGACCCATTAAATTAGTCAAAATTTAAAGCAATTTAAAAGAGATTCAGGACTTCCCTGGTGGGGCAGTGGTTAAGAATCCGCCTGGGGCTTCCCTGGTGGGGCAGTGGTTGAGAGTCCGCCTGCCGATGCAGGGGACATGGGTTCGTGCCCTGGTCCGGGAAGATCCCACATGCCGCGGCGCGGCTGGGCCCGTGAGCCATGGCGGCTGAGCCTGCGCATCCGGAGCCTGTGCTCTGCAATGGGAGAGGCCACAGCAGTGAGAGGTCCGCGTACCGCAAAAAAAAAAATCCGCCTGCCAATGCAGGGTACACGGGTTCGAGCCCTGATCCGGGAAGATCCCCCATGCCACGGAGCAACTGCGTGCCACAACTACTGAAGCTCGCGCGCCACAATACTGAAGCCCAGACGCCTAGAGCTCGCGTTCCGCAACAAGAGAAGCCACCGCAATGATAAGCCCGCGCGCCGCAATGAGGAGTAGCCCCCGCTCGCCGCAACTAGAGAAAGTCCGCGCACCGCAACAAAGACCTAACGCAGCCAAAGATAAATTTAAAAATAAATAAATTAATAAAAAAATAAAAGGTATTCAAATTTCATTTGTATTTAGATGATTAGTGTTCAACATTCTTTTATGATTTTAATAATATCTCAAATAACATATGGCTAGGAATACATTTTTTGTTTCTTTTCTATTATAAAAAGAAACAACTCTTTAATGACATTGAGAAACTGACTGTGGATAAATTAAAAATTAACAGTAGTGCCAGGATTAAATGTTATTGAGACCACTAGACCCTGGGTTCCCAAGAGGATATTAGATACTTACCTTTGTTCACCCAGCATCTAGGATCTGGTGGGGTGCACTGCACACACAGTGAGGTTTGATAATTGGAAGGTAATTTAGCCTAGTTAGTAATATTGTCCATGGGACTTCCCAGATTTTAGGGAAGAGTAAAAAATGTTCAGAACCTTAGGAAAGGAAGTAGGTAAGCTTTGGGGATGTAATGTTTAATGGTGGAGATAAACTAACATACAGTCAAAATAAGTCTTAGGAGGTGAAACTTAATTTAACATACACATGCACAGAGTGCTATATATGGTGCTTTAAGTTAAAAGTATAGTATTAAAGCTAGTACCAAATTAGAGGTGTGCAATTCATTACATATATGCTATCCCATCATGAATAAGATATAGCTATAATAAGCTTACAAGTGCTAATTTTGTATGTAAAGATGACATTCCAGGCCTCACAATTTTCAGGTTTATTTTTTTTTCTACGAAGAGTGAGGTAATGTGAGCCTATCCACATACTTTTTTTGTCTCTATTGTAAATGTATTTATTACTTTTTTCTGGTGAGATATAGTTTGAAAGAATTTTGAAACCAGTAATTACATATAAGCATGTGACCACATGGGGATCAAACCCCATGAATTCATAACATTTGTTTCCTACTTTGGTGAAGTCTTTCCAGCTACTGACATATGCTCAGAAATTAATTTTCTCATTCCACCAGTGTGTACTCTGTGCCTATCAGTTCCAGGCGTTATGATCGGGGCCACAGAAAAAACATAGAGGTTGACTTTTATTACAGTACTTAAAATCTGAGAGAAAAAGCCAGTATGTAAATATAATAAGATAAGAAAATATGAAATAAAGAGCAAAGGTAATTTAGGAAAGTGAGAGATCACATCTGGCTACACTGATAAAAGAGGATTTCTTGGAAGAGCTCATATTTAAGTCTGTATTGAGAGTTTTATGTCACGGAACATGTGTATAATAGAATATATTAAGATCTCAGTCATCTCCATAAGAGAGAGAGGGTCCAAAGGTCTGCAGACTAGGAAATTTGAAGTATGTGGGTAGCAAGTTAACTTAGGCAAATAAATCATCTTAATTGAGATTTCTCAACTAGGGTTCCACAGCTGAACCACAGAACACAGAAAATGTCTAAGTGATTATTTTACTTGTCTCAATGAGTACCATTTGAATGCATAGGTGAAAAGATAATTCATAACCTTCAAAAATGCCTTAGTGGAATAGGACTTAATTCTCTCATGATGTTCCAGTTGAGAAAGACCTAGTGTCTGATATTTATGTTTATTGATGGATATATCTATATTTACCTATATATTCTATATCCATATCTATATATTTATATATCTATATCCATCTATGTACCTATATATTTGTATATAGCTATTCATCTATTCTTTTTTCTTTCTAGAGAGAGAAGTTATCTATTAATAATGAGAAATATGACTACTAAATTTACCAGATACTGAGCAGCATTTTCAATCCCTGAAGGTGGGCCTACATAGAAGACCAATTATTATTAGAAAGATTTTTCTTGGAGTATAAAATAATAGTACCATTGAGTCATAAGGACTTGATTTATTTTTCTCCTCAAAGAGATAGCCTCCATGTGAAGACTGGATGATTACTTGCGGCCCAGAGCATATTCCCTTTCCCCTGAGCCTTAGACATGGTGCCACTGTTTGCTTCTCTCCCTTTTTTTACTCCTTTCCTGAAAACCTCTCTTCCAATTGAATCATTCTCTCTTTGATATCTCTCATATATATTATGCTAAAAATGTGTTTGACTTAATAACTTTCGAAGACATATGGCTTGCATGTTTTAAAGAAGGGGATGCTCTTCACAGGAGCTTAAAATATTATAAAATCTCTAAGTGCATATCACATTTTAGATGTGATCTCTGATGATATATTTCAAGCATTTCATACATTTCCTACTTTGATCTTTCCCTTCATAATTGAACACACAGTTGACAGGATTAGGTCTAATGAGCATCCACTTGAGTCAAAATAGTCTCTACTTTCAACTTTCCTAATGAGTTTCAACTGTTACCTCAAGTGTATCAAGGTTAGGAGAACTGAATCTCTCATCTTTAGAACTAGCACCTTCATTTTCTGTTTTTTCACTCATTCAATATAATGAGTAAGAAAAAAAATGCAATGCAATAAAACAGTGGTTTTAAATGTTCATAAGCAGAATGGTCCATTATTCACATGACATGTAAAAGGAAAACGAGTATGCCTGAAGTGTAGTGAGTGTCAGGAGGCCCACTTGCTTGCTCCCTCCTTTCCTTCAGCCTTCACTATTTCTAAGGTACATTTGTGGTGCCATGCTGCAAGGCTTTATAAACCACTGAAAAGACATGATAGATACAGATATTTAGATCAATAGATAAGTAGTCATCCGGTCTGTAGTGTAGAACATTTGTTTCCTTTTGCTGCTGTTAACAAAATGCAACAAACTTAGAAGCTTAAACAATACAAATTTAGTATTTTACTGTTCTGTAGGCTAGAAGTACAACACAAAACTCACTGAGCTAAAATCAAGGTGGCGGCAAGACTTCATTTCTTTCCAGAGGCTCTAGGGTTTTGAAAACCTTTCCTGGATCATTTGGGTCTTGGCACAATTCAATTCCTTGCAGCTGCAGGAGTAAGATCCCAATTTTCTTACTGACTGTCAGCTGAGAGCCGTTTCCAGCTTCTAGATGCCTTGGCTGATGGCCCCCTTTTTCCATCCTCAAAGGCATCAGCAGAGGTTCCACCTCTTTTATGCTTCAAATCTGTCCTACTTCTTTCCTCTTCATCTTTCTAACTCAGCCAGGATAGGTTCTCCACCTTTAAGAATTCGTGTGATGAGGTCGGGCCAACAATATAATACAGGATAATCTCCACATCTCAGGATAATCTCAAGGTCTGTACTCATGATCATATCTTAAAGTAATGTCTGTCATATAACATCCACAGGTTCCAGGGATTAGAGTGTGGACAGCTTTGTAAGGGGAGAGGTCATTATTCCACTTATCACAAGCAGTGTTTGTGTAGTTATTTGCATTTTCTTCTAAAGAGGAAGTCTTGACCAACAGGCAAGGCTACTAAGAAATATTTTGATAAGTTATTTTGTATTTAAATGACATTTAATCAGTTTTTAAGTCATGAATATCGTTCTTAACTTCAAGGCTTTGCATACCACAGTTTGGTTAATTATACCTTGCTTTTCAGTTAATTTCTGGAGAAGAATCTCACATCTCTATTTCCAATATTTTAATTGAACATACGTGGGAGAATCTCACAAAGAACCATTAACATAATAAAGGGGGTTTTATTTTAGATTATGGGTTGTCAATCAATAATAATTTATGTTTATAATAATAATAATTTATGATTTCAATTTGCCAGCAATTTAGCTATAAAACACACACACACACACACACATACACAACATAGAGACTTACTGAAGTGAAAGAACTGACCCATAGCCAGGCTGACCACAGTTTTGAATACACTGAAGGACTAAATTTTGACATGCTTATTTGAATCTAATTGGAAATTCAGATCTCTATACAGCCATTTATCCTTGAGTTATCCATTGCATTTCATCTGTTATTTATGACCTCATTTAGATTTCAGAAAAAATCCAATATTTCATGACACATCTTAACTTATGCTTTACCTTTAAGATCTGGCTACTCTTTGAGCCAAGAGCACAATGCTTATTCATGTGCATGGGAGTTATGAACCACCACCAAAGCTCAATGAATGCAGTCATATAATGAAGATAGAGTTTTTGGTCCTCCTTGGTGTCTGACTGGTGATTTGATTAGTGATAAAAATGATACTACTCTTTCTGATAGTTCCAAGGCAGAATCTTCCTGTGGGATCATGGTTTATGGCCAGCCACTTCCCAAAGCACCAAGAGTAGCAGAGGAAGGTGGGGATCCTTATAGCCATCCTGGTGTTGCTTTTGCTAGCTCTAGTCACTGGGGGCTGATGTGATTGCTAGCCAAGATAGAACTTCTATAAAACCCAGCAGCAAAATGCTACACATAACTAACGTGTTAGTAAGACAGAGAAAAACTTCAACTTTCTTTTCTCTCTCACTTGGGATTCTAAAGGGCAACTGGGCAGCTACCAGCAAAAAGTCCAGAGGCACAAATCTACCAACACAGAATTCAAAAGGTACATTTCACAAATGGTAGACACAAGATGTGTTTTCTTTGCATACTCTAGTGTCAGGCTATTTCTCAAATGCCAATTCCCATCACAACTGGCACCTTTGGCATTTATGAAATGGTTGGTGTTTTGCATTCAGCTAAGGAATTTGTGTTCAGGGAACAGACAACGCAAGTGTCCTGGTCAGCTAATGCCAATCACCGTTCCCCACTCCACAGGGATTTACTCAAAGAAGAATACAGCTTTCAGTCACCCTTTAGGGAAGTTTCTCTCTCATGCCAGAGTATGTCCAAGTAGATTCTTGACTGTGTTTCTAAATTCTTGACAAGCAATATGGGGAAAAAAAGAATAGCACATTTCTGAAAATGGAAAATGTGTATAAATAGTAACTTTATATAAGGTTAAATCACAGAACTTACTGAATATAAAGCAATAACACTACATGTGTTTGGAAATACCGCAGTTCAAAGGCATTCTGTGCCTGATTTTAATGGATCTCACAAATACAATGAGTACATTAGTGAATGCATCATTATGTTCAAAGAGTCTGATCCATTTCCGAATAACAAGAATGGCAAACAACCTCCCAGTCCCAAAGGGTCAAATTCAGGGGCATGTTACAAAACCTTTTACAGATTCACCTCTTGACAAATGCATTTTAGGAATGATTAAATCGAAGTTTCACAATACAAAAAGGAAAAGAACAAGCTCCCTGGTAAACCTGCCACAGCTGAGGGAAGAATAGGCTATGGGATGATCTTAGAAACTACAACAATTTTAATGCATTATGGAGTCTACCGTTAGTACAAGATGAGAATGAAGCAGTAATTATCAAAATCCAACCACCTATTATTTTCCATTCAATAGGCAAAAATATTTCTCATATTCTGATGTGAGAAAGCACAAGGATTTGTTTTTTAAAGATTAGGTTATGCTAGAGAATTATAAACAGCAGGCACCGTCAGCACTTAAGATTAGTGGACTTTTTTTCTTCAAGAAATGTAACTGAGCACTAGCTACACCACCATCAAGCAGGTACCTGGAGGTGAGTGTAGAAATATCAAACAACTTCATGAACAGTTGGAAGGTCTGAAATTACTATGCCCTTTGTATTTGCTAGCTGACATAATTGCTTACTTCAATGCACAGCTGTAGGAAAGAAATAAGACTCTTTTCACTTGTGCTAACTTACACTGACATATTTGTGAAAGCCCAAACTATCCCATACTGAAAGTTTTGGAATACTCTTATATCTATGGAAAATCTATTTGGCTTGCAAAATTCATATGAGCCTCACATACAAATTCTGTATATTTTCATTGCTTCCCTAACCTTTTCCTCTTCTCCCATTACATTATAGGTTAAGAGGACATAAGTATGTGCTGGCAGTAAATACTTTCAGCATAATATGTGTTAGCATTTCCTCACAAATAAATATTCCCCTGAAGAACCAAAGAGTAGAAAGGACAGGCAGAATGCATTATTACTTATGTAGCTTCACTGCATCATTTTATTTAGGGCCCCAAGCTGATCCCCTTAGTGTAGCTATAATTTCTTTTGGTCTTACACAGTATACATTGGGTTAATGAGGTCAACTTGATCTCTATATGGTACCCTAAACCCATGCCACCTCTTAATATAGCATAATTCTATGGTGACAAGAAGGAAATAGAGAACAGATTTACATCAACCAAATTGAGATCTGGAAGCATTTTAGATTCTTACCTTTCCTCCTGCTCCATGTATATTTGATAATAAAAATTTATCTCAGGTTGTCTTCTTTTGCTGCATCTCCTACTGCCCCAGCTTTAATTCAGGCTATCCTTATTTCTAACCTGGATTATGGCAGTAATCCAGAAGACCCCTCTGCCTCCAGTCTGTCTCTGAATTTACTCTATCATCTACACTGATACCACTGTGTCTAAAGCACAGATTGGATTTTTTTTCTATCTTGTTTAAATCTTTCGACGGCCTGGCTAATTCACTACATGTTCACAAAGACAGTATCGTCATTAATGGTATCAAATGTCCTTTGGGGAAGCAACATCTGAGCATCTAACAGGAAGGAGTCAAGCCACACCCCCTGATCTATGGGGATTTAGAACCCTCAAGAGAAAGAACTTGAAAATGGTCCACAGTAGGAGTCCAGATCTATACAGACATGTCTAATGAATAGGAAGACCATATAGTAATCTGATTTTAAGAAGTACCAACTGTGGCCCTGAGAAAAAAATCCCAAGGAGAAGAATGAATTTATAAAGGTGGACCATATCCAACAACAGGGACAAGATTTTGCTAACAACTACTGGCAATTTTTTGAGATGCATGCTGAAGCCAAACTTGAGTGCACTAAATTCAGCTGTGTGCCTCACCCTCAAACCATCTGTGCAGTCTATGAGGATGAGTGCCATGTAGTAAAACCCCATATATTTATGTCAATATGAATCTCAAAATATCTAAAGCTGGACATCTTCCTTTCTTACTTAAGCACTTAAAGAAAGAAGCTCTTTGTATACTGTAAGCCTGAGAGAATTATACAGTTGAGATGAGAAGAAGAGATGGGAAGGAAATCTGCAGATGGAAACTGAGAGAATACATATATATGTGGTATTTTGAAGGCATATATGGGTTTCAGAGCATTCATAGATTCATTGCGAGATAGATGTATAGCATCATTGGCAGACACATTAAGTGCCCTGGGGATCCAGAGATAAAAAAAGGTGAGACCAAAAGTCATAGATAGTCACTCTGGAAACATGTTTAAGTCACTCCTGGCCATTTCTGAAAATGTCTAAAGAGACATAATGAAAAGGATGAGATTCTGGTAGAAGTTTTTGAGTCAGCAATCCTATTTTACAACTTTCAGGGAGGGGGAAATTTCCCCCTCTACCCTTCTTGAGTTCTTGTGGCTTGACTAATAAAATTGACACAAGACAGATTAGAGAAACAAGCTTAATTGGTACGCACAGAAGTCTCATAGAAATGAGACCTAACAAGTGATGAAAGAAGGCAGCTTTTATACATTTTAGACAAAGAAACAATAAATTTGAGAGGAATTAATGGGGCAAAGAAACTGAAGTTTGGGTGCTTAAATAGTAAGAGAATTTAAGCAAAGTTAGAGCTTGAGTAGTAAATTAGTAAAGAAGTAACAAGGTTTGTTTGTACAAGTTTCTCAGCCCTGAATTCCTTATCTCTGGTAATAAGGATGTCTTTCTACCTCCCAGTACAGGGAAGGTACCTTTCACATAGGAGATTTATTTCCTGCTTTCAGGCAGACAGAGAGGAGTGTTCCTCTTGCATCTACTGTTTCTTAAGTAATTTTAATTCAAAATAATCAATATGACATTAGGGCATATTTTAGAGCTTCCATGCCCACTCCAGGCACAACACTCTCTGGGAATCTCCACGTGTTCACCATCTTGGAAGTTCTCCCAACCCTGACCTTTTGGGGTTTTGATGGAAGCATGGTTGATTAAATCATTGGCATTTGGTGATTTTCTTAAAAATAAACATTTATGTACAGTTGTGTTTTTTTCTAAATTTATTTGTTTATATTTTATTTTTGGCTGTTTTGGGTCTTTGTTGCTGCACGGGGCCTCTAGTTGCGGCGAGCAGGGGCTACTCTTTGTTGCGGTGTGCGGGCTCCTCAGTACGGTGGCTTCTCTTGTTGTGGAGCACAGGCTCTAGGCCACGAGGGCTTCAGTAGTTGCAGCACATGGGGTCAACAGTTGTGGCTCTCAGGCTCCAGAATGCAGGCTCAGCAGTTGTGGTGCAAGGACTTAGTTGCTCCGCGGCATGTGGGATCTTCCCAGACCAGGGCTCAAACCTGTGTCCCCTGCATTGGCAGGCGGGTTCTTAACCACTGTGCCACCAGGGAAATCCGGCATTTGGTGATTGATTCAACCTCCATCCCCTTTCCCCTCTCCAGAAGTCTGGGGGTGCGACTAAATTTTCCCCAATTTGCTTTCTTCACCTGGCTAAATAGTTTGGGCAGCCTTCTCTAATCTCAACTCTTCAAACCCCATCATGTGTTAGGTGCCCTTTTTGAGTCCAACAACTCTATAATTATAAATTACACTGCAATATAATTATTTCTGTACTTTTTTACCTCCTCCATTAAATAGTGAATTCTTAAATGACAAGGGTATTCTAAATATTACATGGTCGATACAGTGTCTGATAAAGAGTAAATGCATAGCAAAACTGTATTTAATAGATTAATTCCTTCACCCAATATTCTGTATTTTTCATACAGGTCTATCCATCTATATAGAATGTGGCCCCCACCATCCAAATAATGTAAAAAGTAGAGTCCAATTCCCCCCGTTATATCAATTACCTGAAATTATTTGCTTTACACTTGCTTTTTACTCTACCTGTTTTTCTTTCTTAATCTTATTCTGTGCCTTTTGTTTTAAAATTCTGTTCTAGTGGTATCAGGAATATGTTAAGTAAAATTTTACATATTTTATATATATTCTATAATATTTTGTAAAAATTAATAAATAAATCTTAACCTTAAAGGAGCTTAGAATCTACTAGGAGATGTAAGACATTTGCACCATAGAAATCTAACACATGATTGAAAGTGAGAAGTTCTATAATAGAGAAACATATAAAGTGGTATGACAGCTCAAAAGAAATTCCAGATAGGTTATCAATGAAGTTGTAGCAGACACTATTACTTGCTCACTTGGTGTTGGCAGGATTTGGCTCTTTGCTGGCTGGTGGACTGACAGTCTCAGTTCCTTGATGACTGTTCCCTGCATGTCTCCCTCAGTCCCTTATTCTGTGACCCTCTGCCTATACCAGCTCAAAACATAGCAGCTAACTTCCATTAGAAGGAGCAATGGAGAGATGAAGAAAAGGCCAACAAGATGGAAACCATAGACTTTTGGTAAATCTAATATTGGAAGTGACATCCCATCATTTTCACTGTATTCTATTTGTTAGAAGAAAGACATTAGGTATGGCCTACATTCAAGGGGAAGGCATTTCACAAGTGAGTAAATACCAAGAGGCAGAGATCAATGGGGGTCATCTAGAGGCTGCCAATCACATATATACCTCATGCAACTTTCATTACAAATGACAAAACAGCAAAAACAACAAAAAAAGTTAGCACAGACACTCCTTGAAGCAATTCAAATGTATGTTTCTTAGAAGACCCTCTGGAAGGAAAGACAAATACTTAAAAGGAATGGTGAGCAAGAAAATTGCAAATGTGAGCAAATCTAAATGCATTGACACATATAAAACAGTAATAGTAGTTTGATGACTAATATAGCATGTAATTAGAAAACGGGCAAACTTATTAAAAAAGAAAAAAGAAAAACATCAATAGTATGTAGAAGAACAGAGGCAAGTGAAAACAGATGATTCTAAGGTTCTTCTATTGTTTCAGAGCTTACTAAATCCAAGTATGCATATTATATTTTAAGGGTAACCACTAAAAACAGACATAGATTATGCTGTTTCCAGACTAGTAGAATGAGTGTATGGGTATATGTTTGGGGGAAAAGGCAGTGGGAATATAAATAAAATTCAATGAGTACAAAAGAACACAGGAAATATGGATACTGGGAGGCATGGAAAAAGCAAGGTGAAATCACAAAATAGTAGAAAGTAAAATGTTTGAAAATAATGAAATCACAAAATGGAAGATCTAACCAATGAACCAGAATACACAGATGATAGCAACTGGTTAGATATGGGGCCCAAGGAAAGAGAAAATTAAAGATCTGCCATTTTTCACTAAAGTGATTAGAAAGTTGATTGTGATATAAAGAAAATCAGGGAGTATACAACAGGTTACTGTTCAGTGAAATCACATGACAAAGTCAATTTTGAAAATTTTATTTAGATTTCAGCAGCTTTTCCAGAATTTCTAAGTAACATGCCCTTATGGTTGGCAATCAGGATAGATGGAGTTACCAAAGCTATGTTTTATAGCATTTTGCATAAGATTGGGAAAATATCACTTGTCCATATGAAAAAATATGTGTGTGAGTGTGCATGGGGAGGGGAACAGAATGGATCTAAAGTTCCTTCAGGAAGCCCTTTGCCCCTATCAGTTGAGTCTGAGTTGCCTATGAGACATCCAAATAGAGCTGTTCATTCAAGTAGAGTAAAGAGGCATGGATGTTTATTGTAATATCAGACAGACTGGATTAAATCACACCTTTTCCATTTACTAGCTATGTGATTTGGACAGTTACTTAGTGTTTGTAATCTTAGTTTCTTCAACTTCATAATGGTCACAAGAGCATCACTGTTGCAAGAATTCATTCAATTACATAAGATAATGAATATAAAATGTGTAGAACAGTGCCTGAAACCCAGTGTGTGATTATTGACAGCTTTATTTACAAGTCAATTTCTATTCCCCTTAATATCCATTATTTAAACATCTCATAAATAACATATCTTTTGTTCAAATTTTAGCATAAAATGAAATCACATCTTGAATTTCATTTTCCTTAAAACAAATCTACTAAAAGACTAACATGTCATATGGTTTCTACTGAAGTATCCCAACATGCGGGTCACATTTGTTAACATTTCTATTACAGTGTTGTCATTGAGTCGTACAATTCCTTGCCATCAGTACCAAATTTCTCCTCGGAGTTCAGAAACATATTTTCAGATTTGATGGTAACAGATGAGCTTGCCATGAGATCAGCACTATAAAAATTTACTGCAAATTCTTACCATTCATTTAAATAAATCATATAGAATACATAAAGCCAGAATATTTATACTATTCTTATCTTGTACATGAGGGAGTTGATAACGTAAAAAACTTTAATTTGTATACAGATACATGTTCCTTCAGTGAAAATATAGGGAGAACATAGCCTGAGACAAAGTAAGTAATCTAATGTAAGAAAAGGAACCTAATTAAATTTAAAAAAAAAGGAAAGGAAGGAGCTATTTCACAAGAATGCATTATTCTAGCAAGAATACTGGGTAGTCTCTGACATTCAATACCTATGACACCATGGAAAAATTACCAACACTAAGCCCCATGTATTTCTCTTTTAAAAATGTTTGGAAATAATTTTGAACTAGTAATGTATTAAAGAGACATCCTTATGTAATTATAGTACAATTATAAAACTCAGTGTGTTTTTCATCTCAAACATTTTTCTACAAACTTGATTTGGGTCATTTTTATATCTATCAGATTCCTATTTAACTTTTTAAACATATAAAATATGGTTAAAATACTTTTTAATGACCTTTGTTGCTGCTAATTCTAACATATATGTCAGTTATGGGTCAGATTTTTAAATAAACTTTTTACTTTGAAAGAATTTAAGATTCACAAGTTGCAAAAATAGTGCAGAGATTTCCCATGTCCTCTTCCCCTAACTTTCCCCAATGATAATATCTTACATAACCATAGTACACTGTCAACGTAAGGAAACTGACATTGGGACAATATTATTAACTCAGTTACAGACCTTTACTGAAATTTCTCAAGTTTTGCATGTACTCTTGTGTGTGTGTGTGAGTAAGAAGTATGGTTATGTGAAAATTTGTCACATATATAGATTTGAGTACAAACACCACAATCAGGACACAGACTTTTCCATTAGACAAACACACACACACACCCTCCTTACTATTACCATATTATTCCTTAATAACTATACCCTTTTTCCACCTCTAACCTCTGGTACTCACTGATGTGTTTTCTTTGTCACTTCAAGGTTGTTACATAAATGAAATCATATAAGTCATAAGTCTTTGGGTTGGATACACACACACACACACACACACACACACAGCGATAGAAATAGTTTCTATATCTATCGATCATCTATATCTATATAAAACCTATTTTTTAAAAATCACTTAGCTGAAGAATGGCATTGCCTCTCCTAATAGATTTGGAAAATATCATTATATTACTGCCTATTTATTTTCTTATTTATTATTCTAGATGACTGTATATGCAGTGGCTATTTTTGTCTCTGTTTTGTACTAGGTGTTGGTTGGTTGGCTGGTTGGTTCGTTGGTCTTGAAGAAGATTGAGGTTTGAACTAAAGATAATTTGGTACCAGTCTCAAGAATTTCTCTTAATTACTGTCCAAAGACAATCACTGAATTGCATTTCAATAAGATCTATCAACTCTGAAAGAGAAGACTGTATTATTTTCTGAAGTGACAGCAAAAAGCCAAAATAGTTTCTATCCAGCAGGAAAAACCTGCTGCATACTATCAAATAATTGGCACAAGACTGGTAAATTCTTTCATAGATATTATTTATTATAATATTTTATAATTCACAAAATTTAAATAAAGTTAAACTATTATATTTGTAATAGTTTATATTTGTAGTAATCAAACCACTGTGAACACATTTGGGGGCATTAAGTAGTTAAAGTATTGCATTTGAAAGAGTGGTAATCAAACTGCTAAACTTTTTGAGACTCTTTTTACTTCTCATTAACTAGTAATAATTATAAGAAGATGATCTGCAGCCAAGGTAGCAAGGAGCAGAAATGAATAGGGTAATCATAAGAAACTCTGCCCTATCTGACTGTTTACCACAACGCACTGTGTTCATTGTGCTCCTGTGGGCACCAGAATGTAAACATGCTCTGACCTTCTTTTCTTTACCTTGCTGGGAAAGGTAATTTTAATAGAATATTTAAATTCTCCAAAAGCAGTTTTCACAAATAGAGTTGTAACTTATGTTTCTATGACTATGGTCAGTCAAATAGTCTATAATTTCTGACATGTCTCTGGACATTCACTTTAAAGCAAAGTAAAACATAGACTTGATCTCAAGAGAGGAGAAACTACGAAAACATTATTTTTGTAGGGTTCCAAGTCTCTACTGAATCTATTGTGTTAATAACATTTATGTGCTACAGGCATTGTTTTTAATGTTTGTACAGAAACTGTATGCAGATACTACTATTAATTCATTTTTAAATGTACAATACTGGTTTATAAGTGAACCGATGATGTACTCAAATTGCTTCTATTATTACAGAATTATTTTCTAGCAAATTAGACATATAACTTTAAGTTCTTCTGGCACTATGGATTCTAATGTGTATACCATTCTGTATTTCTAAGGGTAAAACTTCCCAAAGTAAATCTCTTTGCTCAACTATATATGGCACAACAATATTGGGAAATAATAACATATTTGGTTTCCTTTCCATAGTTTTTTTTCTTGCCATCTTGATCTCCTCTAATTAGCTTAGTGGCATCTTTTGCCTGGCAGGTGGGATTTGGGTAGTGGGAGTACAAGTAAAAGCGAAGTAACTAGCTAGATTTCTTAAAGAGATTATTTTTAAAACTCATAGCTCATACTATAGTCTTAAACCAAGGCACCTTTGAACTTGAATAGCTGGACTGTTTGAAAGACATTTTAATGTTTTATCATGGTTTTCTATTTTTTTTTCAAAAATCAAAGCATATAGTTTATATCATAAACAATAAGTGAAAAAATAGATAATGATAGAAGGGTAACTTCTTGTTCCAAGCTAGATAAAGATATATGGTTTGAAGTGAGAGAACTTTGAAAGAAAATTTAAAATTAGATAACTAATTATCTAAGACCACAAAGGCCTTCAAACCCTTTCCCACTGGTCTTCACTCCCCAAGCTGTCTACTAGGGTTAGGAGTGAACAACAAGCAACCAATGGTTTAAAAGGAACCTAACTGCACAAAAATTGATGTCTCACTTTCTTATATTGGAGCTTATAAGGAGAGTTCCAAGAATGAATGTCATGGCATGAATTGGCAGAAAGAGACCTCAACTGCCTCTAAATTTTTCTTGCATTCAGAGAATCACAAGAGTTTTAATGTTCCTTCACTTTCATCCCAAGAGGAGCACAGAGACTGCTAAGGGCTATATATTTGGGATGAAGAGGGAACAGAAAGTCCACATTTTCACAGTGATAAAGGCCACAGAACCCAAAACTTGAGTAAATCGAAGCCCATGACTGAAAATCAGTGGGAATTACACACCACAGTAGAAGCCAGGAAGATGCTTGTTGACACAAAGATGAGACATTTCCGCTCTATTTGAGAATAATGTTTGAGCCCTTGACTGATATTCCTTATTTATCTCTCCAGAGCTATTCTTCTCTGCCCTGTTTTGGACCTAGAGGCTCACTTATACGGACTACCTCACTTGGGCAGGTTCTGTTGCCATCTGGATGATGGTTGGGTTTGGACAATAAGAAGCATTGGAAGGAGATGAGAGAAGAGAAACAGGTCAAGATATTTACTTATATGCCCCACCTACTCTCTCCATACCTCACCCCATTCCATCTGTTTCCTGCCAAGACAAATTTTGGCAGTGGCTGCCTTCCTCTTTATAACCTGCGACTGTTTATTTTCAATGGGTTCCTTTGTTGCCTCTCCTGTTGCCTCTTTAGGTATAGGGGTAGTAACAATGTTCTCCTCTTTTGAATCCCTAAGTGACTCTCCATCCCTTATTGATATTTCTTAACCTTGCCTATACCTTTATAAATAATCTTGTCTTCATACTCTCTTCCTTTATTCCTTTGAGTGTTCCATTTGTCACCTGATCTTGAGTTTTACCTTCTAGCAAAAATAGAAGGAAAAGGTAGAGGTAGAAATTACTGAACTGATTAAATATTTACCCCAAAAACATTAGAAGCTATGAGTTTCCTTAGAACCAGTAGATAATTTTTTCCATCAGTAGAGAAAATGCTATACAAAAACTAAGTAAAATTCTATTAGACACATAAAAAAATTCTGATTTTGTACACTTGAAATTGTGGTCTTTAAAATTCAACCAACTATATACAAAGACACTGTCCATTTTTTTTCTGAAAGCAATTTCAAAAAATAAATTTCTATTCATTCCAAAATATATCATTTTTAAAGGAATTCTCTAGATTATTTTTAAAGTCTCATAATCGAAAATTAGTCTCAAATCAAATACTTGCAGGCTAATTTTCTTAACCTCTCTATAACTTACTTGTAAAATTGATATCAGAGTTTAACCATACATTTAAGGAGTCATTTTTAATCTAGAAGCATTACAGATGTAATTATTATTTTCAGCTTGAACAAGTTTACATTTATAAGCCATTAATTTACTAGGCTTTATTCAATTCTATGACTTACAGAGATTGAAATTTTAACCCTAATTGTCTTTAAACGCAATATCCTCTGGCTGTGTCCATTCTTTTAAAAGAGATCATGCATGTGTCTATGTGTTTATTTCTCTGTATGTAGCTGTGTGGGGCAAATCCCAAATAGGATAAACCCAAAGAAATCCATGACAAGACACATCATAATCTAACTTCTGAAAACTAAAAAACAAGAAAAAAATCTCAAAAGCAGCAGAGAGAAATAAGGCATTGCTTATTTGAGAACAGCAATTCGAATGACAGAGGATTTCTCATCTGAAACCATAAAGGCCAGGAAAAAGTGGCACACCATGTTTCAAGTGCTGAACAAAAATAACCACAAATTCTACATCTGATGGAAATATCCTTCAGGACAAAGACATTCTAAGATGAAGGAAAACTGAGATAATTTGTCACTAGCAACTGTATCATTAAGAAATGATAAAGGAAATTCTATAAACAGTAAGGAAATGATCACAGAAGAAGTTTTAGAACTTGAGAAAAAAAAAGAACATTGAAATGGGTGAAAAGAAGGGTAAATACAATAGACTATCTTTTTTTCTCATGAGTCTTAAGACATATTTGATGATTGAAGAACAAATTAGAACACCACGTGATGTGGTGCTCAGTGCATGCAGAAGAAATACCTAAGGCTGTTATATTTTAAAAGTAGAGAGGGTAGGGCTTCCCTGGTGGCGCAGTGGTTGAGAGTTCACCTGGCGATGCAGGGGACACGGGTTCGTGCCCCGTTCTGGGAAGATCCCACATGCCGCGGAGCGGCTGGGCCTGTGAGCCATGGTCACTGAGCTTGTGCGTCCGGATCCTGTGCTCCGCAACGGGAGAGGCCACAACAGTGAGAGGCCCGCGTACCAAAAAAAAAAAAAAAAAAAAAAGTAGAGAGGGTAAAGGAATCTAAATGAAAGTAAAATTTCTACACTTCACCTGAAAGGTTACAACATCAATACCAGTAGTTTCTAAGTTATATAAGTATACTATAACACTTTGAATGGCCACTGAGAAAACTATACACAGATTTTATATATATAATGTATATATATAAAACATATGTATATATTTTAAGCACGTTTTTAAAAATACATGAGGATGAGCCTTTTTTCTCTTTTAAGTGTTAAAATACACCAATCAAGTGTTGTAAGGGTAGAGGTATCTAAATGTTTCTTTTACAGACCATGGATACAGTGGCTGAGATGCCCTAACTAAGTAGCTGACCATGGGTTTAGGGTCATACTTGGCCTCCATAAGGCCAAATTCAAGACGGAAGGAGGTTCCCACCAGGGAGCACATTGGGTAACATGGAGTCACAATTATGTTATTAAAATCAATTATGAAAATTCAGTAAATAAAAGACAGTCCGACAAAAAAACGTCAAAATGCCGAAGTCAGCAGAAAGTTCCAAGTCAAGCCAAATGAGACCAGAGCGAGAGGAGGTCTACCGGAGTTACAGAAATTAGGGAAGAAAAAGGCTGGTTCATGGCTTGCTGCTATGGGCTGACAATTGTGTGATGTGTTATGCTGAAGGTATCTGACTCATGTGAAGTACAGGGGACAGGAAGTACAATGTAGGGAACACATAATAGCAACTTGGTTTCTATATCTTCAAGCATCTTTTCCTATATCATCTTATTTAATCTGCTGTGTGACAAGATATTTTAGCCACACAAGCCTGTGTGACAAGATATTTTAGCCTCATTTTACAAAAGACATAATTGAGACTTAGAGAATTTAACACCTTGGATAAAATTATTTAGCCAAATATGACTCAACCAAGATAGGCATCTGGTCTAACTTTTACAGATCTTTCTCATTAGAAGGATTCTAAGCTGGACTGAGCAAAGGATCTAGGTTGGTAAGAATGGAATAATCTCTCTACCACCTCCTCCAATATTATGCAGCATGGACTTGTTTAGTCCACAATTAAGAAACCTTTTTCTTACCTTTTATTTTTTAATTATAAGAGTGGAAAAATTCTTAAAATAAAGCAGGACTTGGTGACTGAGAGCATAAGGAGATTTTTTAAATGAAATAAATGCTAAAGGTTAAAAAAAAAGGATTATGCAATAGAACCAATTTTTGTTAAAATGTTAGTGTTTGTTGTTTGTCTTTATTACTTTTTTAAAATAAATTTATTTTTTATTTATTTTTGGCTGTGTTGGGTCTTTGTTGCTGCACGCTTTCTCTAGTTGTGGCAAGTGGGGGCTACTCTTCATTACGTTGCATGGGTTTCTCATTGCAGTGGCTTCTCTTGTTGTGGAGTATGGGCTCTTAGGTGCACGGGCTTCAGTAGGGCTCAGCAGTTGTGGCTTGCGGGCTCTAGAGCGCAGGCTCAGTAGTTGTGGTGCACAGGCTTAATTGCTTCACTGCATGTGGGATCTTCCCGAACCAGGGCTCGAACATGTATCCCCTGAATTGGCAGACAGATTCTTAACCACTGCGCCACCAGGGAAGTCCCTGCCTTTATTACTTTTTAAATGATGAATCTTGTAAAAAAGTGATGCATGTCCACTATTCATATTTTTTCTGAGAAATCATTTTGCCCAGTGTTTAAGAATATAGGCTCAAAGTCAACTGACATGGATGAATCCATAATCTGCTACTTCTTAACTGTGCAACCTTGGGAATTATATTTAAGCTATCTAGAATTTAGTATCTTCATTTGTAAATTGGGGATAATCATTGGAGCACTTGGAGATTAAATCAATGATACATATAAAATAGTCCGGTAACTTCTTGGCAAAGTATTTCTTGGAAAGAAATCAACTTTTTAAATGAATATCTGGCAAACAACGTTTGTTTAAAAACATTGATAGAAGATAATATTGACAAGGTCATAGTTATGACCTCTCATTGGAAATTTACCTCTACATCTATCTACTCTTTGAACCCTGAACAACAACAACAATTACAACAACAAAAAACTGCAAATAACTCATTATAGTCATTTGGGATCTGGGTGAAAGGGCATAGCAGGATCAAAGAAAATGCAGGCTTGCTTTGGAAAGAGTATTTCAAAGTCTATCCCCTACCTAACCTGAGTCAAGGCTATCATATGAAACATAGAACTGCACATTGATAATGTGTATGTTTTATAACCTTTAAAGAAAACCAATGTAGCAAGACATAAAAGAGTCTGAAAAAAATACAGTAGAAATATAATACTCAGTTTTAGAAAGATGAAGAAAAAGTCTTATTTGGAAGGAAATGATTGAAAAGACAAACAAGCTGCAGCTTTTCTTACAGCTAAAGACCACGGAATAAAAGATGAAAACTAAGCCTCTTAGGTGGAATGCTATGAATTCCAGCTCTGTATAGTGGAGGAGTTGACAGAAGACTAATTTCTCAAGAAGAAAATGCTTTAAAAATTAAGCACTCAAATCAATATATCGTTCTGGTTTAAAGGAGAAGAAGTGACATCTGGGAAGTGCGTTTTTATTTTTTAATCAACTGTAAATATAAAAACAAAGATCCTTTACAACTTTAAGCGATCAATGTTACCATGAGTAATTGCTATAATTTCATTTATGTAAGGCACATAATTGATTAAAAAATTAACTCGTTTCTGGTAGTCATTTATCAACAATATATTATTTTTATAAAGTATTCTAAAATGATAGAATCATATGTCATTGTAGAAAAATCCTATGCATTTCCAACAATTTACAAAGTATCAACTCCATAACAAGGGCCTAAATTTTTTAGAACTCATTTAAAAAATTAAAACTTCAGAATTAAGATTTCCATTTTATTACACAATATATGTCGGGTTAATTAATCATTCTTGTCGATTCTCCAATATTCAACTACTAGTGAAGTGTGAATGGGTGAATCATATTCACTAATTCACGTCCTAGGGAAACTACTTTTGTCAAATAAGGTAATGTAATAAAAATTTTAAAAAGGTTTCCTCAAATTTGACTGCTACTTTGTCCTTTCCAAGACTTTTAGTACAATATATTTTTCTTTTATTTAACATCAAGTTATTTCAAAATTGTGAGATGCATGTGATAATTCTTAAAGTCACTTGGATAAGTTTCTCCTTAATATTTTTCAATTTTTTTCTACTGGAAATCTTAGTATGTGTTCTCTTTCCTTGCATTAAATTTCATATATAAGAGAATGAATTTTCTATAAGAACTTCTGAAGCCAAATCTAAAATGAATTTTATCCTGAAGAACTGTCAGTTACTATTGTATTTGCTTAGAAACATAATGGCTATGTTTTAATGTTAGTACTAAACAGAAGCAGAAATAAAATTTAGACAACACTACTCTCTCTGTATCTCTTTCCATAGGACAGAGATTAATGTCATGCTCTGGATTTGATCTGGGATATTATTTTTCAATTTTAAGAAACCTTCAGTTGCATCTATAACCAGAGAAGCCCCAAGTTCTCTAGCTACTGAAATTACTATCTTCTTTAATGTCTAAATAAAATGACCCAAGATGGATCCTATGTGGTTGCAGAAATTAGAGTCCTGCTTTGAAAATTCAGAAGGATGGGCTAGGGGAGGGAATGTGAACAGTTGCTTTCTTATACCTCTCACTGCCAACTTCTCTTTCCAATAATGCTTTGATCATCTCTAACAATGCTATATCAGCTTACTCCAGTTTTCGGTAAACACAAAACATGAAAATAGTATGTCTCGTTCTCCAAGGCAGAGCAATGACAAGGCTAAAAACAAATTTATAAGTTAATAAAACTCTTTTTTTTTTTAAAGGTTTGGGAGATGTGGTGGGAAGTTGGTGAGGGCAACCACAGTATGAAATAGAAAATAACCAAAAAGTAGATGGTACATAAAACATAATGAACTCTGAACATATACAAACCACAGAGATGAACCTCAAGTGCCTTATATTAAGGAAAAGAAAGCCAGACTCGAACAGCATGATCCAATTTATATTATGGGCAAAGCTCTACAGGGACAGAGATTATAGGTACAGAAACAGATCAGTGGTTGCCAGGAGCAGAAGAAAGGAATAGACTACAAAGGGGCATGAAGAAAATTTATGGAGTGAAGGAACTGTCAAACACGGGTTGTGATGGTGTTTACCTGACCATATTCAATTATCAAAATTCATAGAAATATACATGTAAAAAGGAAAAATTTACTATATGTAAATTATACCTCATAAATTTCACTTCATAAAAATGGATGTTGTGCAATAATATTCTTCATATCCCTTATATAATCTTGAATGGATTTTCTTAGAAGTTCTCTTTCCACATGGCCCTCACTTCCTGATTTACTCTAAAAGCAGAAATTCTAGCTCCTCTTAATCCTGTTTCCCATTTGCAGGATCCCCAAACTCCTGTTTTCCTAATCCCTCAAAAATAATTCACAAATCTCTTAAAACTGAATGAGTCAATTCACTAAGATAATAATTAGCAGGCAGAGAGATTTTTGCTACCTACTCATTGATTTGAACCAAATCATAAATTTTTCTTGACCATAATCAACATTTTTTTCTTTCCTATTTTCTTTTAACACAAATAGAAGAACCATCTCTCAAAGAGTGATTTGCTGTCCATCTTTGGCATCTCAATGGCCTGTGGTTACATTTAGAGTCGTGCTTCCACTCTCCCAGTTCCAGATGTACTTTTCAACAAAGACCCTGCTTCCAAGTAGCAGGGTTTTCCTTCCTGCTCAGCAGTTACCAAAAAAGGAAAGGATTAAGTACTAGAAAATTCATCTCCTATTTGAAATTTCTTTTCAAATTGTAATTTTTGGTTACCTAATCTCTCTTCAGTCACCAGGCATATTAACTGTTCAAAGGATAAAAGAACATACTGTATTATCAATTTATTTGCTCACTTTCCTCATAGATTACTATTTAGACAATATTTATATTCAGAACTGATTCTATATTAAGAGAAGAAAAAATGGTGTTAATCCACAGATGAAAAATTTAAAAACTGCTTTGCATAGCTGCCTTTATAAGTGTTATAGTAGTCTCAAGCTTATGGATACAAATGAGATCACACTAATATCCCCAGCCTCTCCCGCCCAATAAACCATAACTCAGCCAGTCCCCAGGGGTGTCATTCCTTTTGGGAGACAATTCTCCATGGTCTCTAATATTTCTGCATGCCTTTTGAGAGAAGGCATTGACAGCTGTGCTCCCAAATATCTTATCAAGGATGTTAGTACATAAAGGGCCTTGGAAGATAAAGATAGTGTCTCTCTCTAGGGCAGTAAGCAGATTTCTTTCCTTGGAAGATAAAAATAATATCTTCCTGCAGGATAAAAAAAGTTGGGCAGATTGACTAATAGCCCCTTGAAAAGAGTAGGGTTTCTAAGCTAGGAGTACTCAGCTGTGATACAAACCTACTGCCTAGACCTCATCACATGGGCCATCCTGCTTAACCCTGTGGGATTTAGGGTGTGAGCAGAATAGAAGTGATCATGAAGCTCATGACTGTTGTTCCATCAGTAATAAGGTCTTTTGTTTCTGACCCAGGAGTTTCATGTCTTCTGCCAGCACTCATGAAACTGTGGCAACCTAACTTATTAACTGACAAGAAATGTAAAATCTCAGACCCTTCATGGTTCTTGACAACACCACATTCATGAATCAATCCAATTTACATCTATGTTCCTCTCAGTGGGCTGGTACCACCTGCAAGCTTCTGGGTTGGTGCCTACAGTGCTGCATCTAGATCACAGCCCTACAGATCTCACCAGAAAACTGCCCAAACCACCACCATGTTACTGCACCAGAACTGCTGGAAATAGCTGCCCTCAAGAAGTTGCTCTTTTTGTTGTGCTTCCCTAGGGCATTCTCTTTTTGATTTTTGAAGACTGCTACACAAACCACTGACGTCATTACCAACGACTGCCATATTCAGGCCTTTCTGAGATGTTCTATTGCAAAATGGTAGGGAGACAACTTCTCTTTCCCCCTTGTGGGCTCTTCTGTACATGCTTCACAGCAGGGTTGCTTGGCCCTATTACAGTTCCATTTGGCTTTAAAAATACATTGGCCTCTGTGTCCAGGATAAACACCCAGCGCTATCTGGTAGCTGGCTGAGGTGGGTTCAAGTAAAACCAACATAATGTAACCAGGATGATCTAGCCTCTCCAACTCTTAAATCCTATTGTTGAGTCAAGCCACATTTGATGCACACTCTCTTCTCTTATTAGCATATATTCTCTACAGAGAGCCTACAATAACTGCTAAATTGGAATAATTTGGATACTGTTATGAACTGAATCATGACTCCCCCCCATATTCATATTGAAACTCTAACCTTTACTGTGGTTGTATTTGGAGATGGGGCTTTTAATGAGGTAATTAAGGTTAAATCAAGTCATAAGGGTAGGACCTTAATCCCATAGGACAGATGACCTTATAAGAAGAAGGGGCACAGAAATCTCTCTCTTTCCACATGTATACAGAGGAAAGGCTGTATGAGGGCACTGAGAGTAGGCTTCTGTCTACAAACCAAGAAGAGAGCCCTCAAAAGACCAATTCTGATGGCACCTTTTTCTTGGAATTCTAGCCTCCAGAACTGTAAGAAAAAAAATTTCTTTTGTTTATACCATCCAGCTTGTGGTATTTTATCATGGCAGCTTGAGCTGACTAACACAGAAACTCCTGCGTCATGGCTTCCCACCACCTCCTCCACAGTTCTACTACCAGGGCAAACCTTGAGTTAAAATAATTACTCATCAAGTGACTCTGGTTTTGGGGAATGCTTCATGTCAAACCCTGGACTACTGTGGGCTTCTATTTGCCCAATGTGGGACATATAAAGTTTACTGATTTTTATTCTCTTTTAATAAAGCCTTTTATGCCTTCAAGATGGAGACATTTGAGATAGTGGGCTGGGCTATTCAAGGCAAAGATTTCACAAGCTGCTAACAAGATGCTGATATTAATATTATAAGAATCATGATACTTAGGATTCAGCTTTGACATACAGGTCAAAGACAGTCTGAAACAGTAGTTTAAATATTTGCAAATAAAAAATAAATATGTCTTTCTATGAGTACACATGATCAGAGGAGCCAGCACGCTCTGTTGCAAGATATGGCATGAGCCACTGCCATGTTGCAAAACACCTGTGGGTTAACCGTATACTTCTCTTTCAAGGGCAGGCAGGCCTCATAAGAAGAATGGAGCAGCATGTTTATTGCTTGTTAGTCCTTCCTTTGGGGGCTAGAACTTGCTCTCCCTGCTCCATCTCCTTGCAAAGAGGGGACATAAAGAAATATAATATCACCATTCTATTTTTATAACTAAAAATATTTTTCCCCAAACCTACACTATTTCAAGTACTACAAAACCATATCAAATATTTGATCCCAATTAGGAAACATAAAATGCTATGATAGTAATCTTTATAATTATTATTCATTTTTATTCTATCATATAATTTTTGTTTTTATATTTTACACCAAAATTGTATTATTTATACAGTCATAATATTTTATATATTTTTATAGAACTATGATATTAACAACACATATTTCATCTGGTTAGCTGTAAAATCATGGTCCAAAGTTCCCTAAGCATAAATCTGTATGACTCAATGGGCTATGTTACAACCTGTCACTAGGGCAAGAGGCTTGATGACCATTGCCTACAGACTAGCACTGACACATCCAAAGTTTAAGGATAACATTGGTGACAATTTCCCCAAATGTAAAAATGTCCTTAAATTTATTAGCTCCTCTTTAAGAACTAATTAGGATTAAACTTATAATCCTCTTTTAGTATGTTTTCCTAGCACTTTGTTCTGATGGTGAAAATTTTTTAAGCATTATATATTTCAGTGAATTGAGTCTTTAACCAACACTAAGCTTTGTCATTGAGAAAGAAAAACATTTTTGCAATAAGTTATAAGAATGAAGCATAATGCATATGAGAAAATTTATGATTTCTTTTTCCTCAGTAAAGGCAGTCTATAGATACTAGGTTAAGTGTGGAAATAAACTACAAAACTAATTTGGTATGTGGGTATTTAAAATCAATTTATTTAACTGCAGAATATTGTAAAAGATAAGTACATTCAATATCCATAGGTGAGAAAACTGAGTTGTAGAGAAGTTAAATAACTTACCCAGTATATAAAACTAGGAGGTAACAAAGTTAAGATTTAAATCTAATGTTTGAATCTACATTTCAAGATTTTCACTACTATAATATCCTAAAACAAATCCATATGAGCAAAAATTCATAGTTTCTCAAAATGAAACTATGGTAAAACAATAAATAGAAAACTAGAGATAAAATGTGATGTCTAAGGGAAATAAAATATTTTAGATGCCTCAAATATGAAACATATAAGCATCCAGTTCCAGAAACTTTTGGCAGATACAAAATTAGAAACTGTATGACCTATTTAATGAATATAAGCATCGAGGTGCAACAGTTACATTGAATAACCCATGATCAGAAACTGTGTTGATTATTTTTGCTATAAAGATAAATCTCCAGTAAAACGCCCAATAAGGTTACCATTTAAATGGTAATGCTAATAATTACATTCTGTGTTCACATTTCATTGAATGTCATAATTTGTTTACTACACATTTGCCCTGTGGATAAAAGAAAATGCTTTTGTTCCTGTGAAAGTTCTTGATTATCATTTTTGAAACCTTGTTTAATAACCAGTTTGAATGGAACAACCCACAACATTTTTATGGAGGGGGTTTCTGAAACAAAAAATATATTTTCTATTTATTATGCAGATATCTATCCTGGGAAACAAAGCATCTCCTAAGTAATACAATCAGCCAAAATCTTACAATTCTCAGGAAAAAAAAAATGGCTGCCATGTGTAACTGTAAGGTATTCTTTCATATGTGGCTAGAATTCAGTACTACAATCTTTAACCTCTGAGGTAAATAACTAACTTTTATGTAAAATTGTATTTGTTTTAGTTTAACACGTTAAGTGTAGAGACCAGAATACATTTGTCTTTGGCAGATGTCAAGAGATTACACATTTTATATTTCATAACTGAGACATGCATATGTATTTTGTTCGTCAGAAGAATGGGAAGATGCACAAACTCAACCTTTTATTTTATCTCTTAATATTCAAGATAAAGAAGATGACTTTGTACAGCTCCAGAAGAAATGCCTCAAAAGCAGAGAGGAACACCAGTTGCTTAGATAAGCATTGCCATTGGCATGTGCTAGTTTGGGATATTTTTGTTTTGTTTTCAAAACAAAATTTTTGTCAGTAATTTAACATTATTACAAAGAAGAGCTTGTGAACACTATGATCTATAAGTTTTTGATGTTTACTAGACTTTGATTTCCTTAACAACCCATTTCTCTCAACCTTCTTGTTAAGAAAGAAAGAAGAAGAGAGAGGACGGAAGAAGGAAGGGAAGGAAGTAAATGATGGAAAAAGAAAGGAGAAAAAAAGGAGGAAACAACAAATAAAACAACAAAATAAAAAGACATTCTTCCCCAAAACCAATACTCTTTCTTCCCTACTTTCCCATTTAGTGTCATCATTTTCTTAAGCGGTTGCTAACAGAGTGAAGAACACGACTAAGGAAGGGTATGTTAGGCTTGGTTAGTTGTCCATGGTTCATAGAACACCACTGCCTTCTTTCAGTGTCAGAAGCAATTCTGGTTCAAATAAAAGTGTGGCCTCTCAGGGCTGTCAGCACTGCCACTTACTCAGTCAAAGACACAGTATGCTTCCCTTTTACTTACTTTGAGTCTTGCTGAACTTACATGCATTGGGAACACACCAGAATTCTGTGTTCTCAGGGCATCACCTATCAATGGGGAGGCAAGGAATGGCAGTGAACATATTTCACGAATTTCCTCTACTATTATGTATGTTCCATTCTCCTATGGGACTTCATTTACAAAACACAAGTTCAAAGATACAATTATGAAGAATTTCAAGATGGTGACAGAAGAACATTAAACTAAACATAGGTCCTTTTAAACCTGGGACCCTTTGAGACTACACAGGTTGCACATACAGGAAGCCAGCGCCGATTTCATAGGCAGATAAGTAGGTAGATAGATAGAGGGAGATCTTAGAGAAGGCTTCTTTAAAAGGTAAAAGAAACCTCAAGAGAATAAAAGTTATGAGAAGTGATCAAAATATGAATATTGATTTAAAAGAAAAAAGAAATCAAAAGAAATTGAAGGTCTGGGGCCTGAGAAACTAAAAAGATGGAGTTATTATTTAATCAAACAGGGACTACTCCAGGAGAAGGTGGTTTGAGAGATGAGAGATAACAGAAGTTCAATTTTGGATGAATTAAGTTTAAGTGCCTGCTATGCATCCAAGTGTAAAACTCAATTAGGCAGTTGGATATGTGAGTATGTGGAGTAGAGAAGATATCTGAGCTGGAGATTTAATTTGAGAGGAGTCAGCACAGTGGTGACATGATATTTAAAGCCACGAGTGGTGAGAAAAGCTGATGTAAGAAGTACAGATGGAGAAGAGAGAGGGTTAAAGACTCAGATTTGGCACACTCCAATATTTATATATCAAAGAAATGACATATGACCTACAATGGAAACTTGAAAACTAGTTTTGGCAAATGACAATCTCTCCAAAGTTACTCATCTGTAAAATAAGGGTGCTAATACTTCTTAAGATTGCTAGGGAATGAAAGATAAAAAATAGTATCTTAACTGTCTAAAGTATCAACAACATTGCCTCCTTACTCCAACTACAGTGTCTCCCTCCTCTTGTTCATTTCCTATGTTTTCCCCATAGAACTCAATAAACAACCACAACAAAAATTCTAAATCTATTCATATATTCATTTGTATTACCACTGTTTGCTTTCCTAATACCTTCGATTACTGTTCAATTGTCCAGGACAGGAAACATGTCTTATTCATCTTTGTAACTCTACAATAAACATATTGCCTGGAAATGAAAGACACTAATATTAAAGAAAAAAAAAAAAAGAATGTATTCTCATCAAACAAGGTCATTCCATGGCCATAGAGAAGACTTTTACACTAATGATAACTTATATAATTGTCTCAAAGGACTAGATGCTGAATGTAGGAGAATATGGCATCTACTCTTGTTCAAAGTTGCTAAGATTTGAATTGTATATAGCTAAGTGAATATATATATTCAATAAATATATATGGCGAAACTAAAAGTTAAAAATTGACCCTAATATTTCTTTCAAATGATCTTTGATTCAAGTACGTATCCTTTGATTAAGGGGAGATCAGATGCCGATGACATCTAGGAATACTGGCCACCCTAGAGATAGGGCCAGGACACAACTGGGAGTAAAAAAGAAACCACTCTGAATATATAAACAACAGGGATTGAAATGCAAAGAAGTGGCTAGACAAATAGTGAAGAAACAACAACAACAATCAGCAAACAGGAGACCAAAAGGGAATCCAGACACTCCCAACAAAAGGAACCCCTTACAGTCCCCACCATCAGACTGAAGGAACAAAGGGAAGAGGTGGTTTTACTAGGGCCAAGGGACCAGCATCATCTGGTAGAAGCCAAGGATTTGTTCATAGTAACTGGTCAGCACATTCTTTCTACATAAGACAGTGTTCCTCAAATTTTGTGTGCATAAAAGTTACATGGGCAGTTGCATAAAATGAAGACTCCTAGGAATCACCATCAAAGATTCTGATTCAGTAGAATCTGATTCAGTGGTATCAGGCCTAAGAATATGTATGTTTGACAAATATTATTGGTGATTTCAATGTAAGTGGTCCATGAGCCACATCTGTAAATGTACTGTTAAGGAGACATTTCATGGAAGATCAAATTAGAACAAAACTGCTTGTTGAGAAAGAAATCAGTCCAATGTTGCATGGGGAGTGATGGGGTAGAGTATGTTTAGAATGGATTAATTTCATACTTCCTTTAAAGCCTGGTTCCTCCATTTCCTTTTCTTACACCCTGTGTTGATCACATTCCACTTATCTCAAATAAACCATTCGTACATAAAGGTATATATTTACTACACTAAATTTCAAGTGATAGAGACAGACACAGATCACCTCAGTATTTCATATCAAGTGACTCAGGAGGGTAAGGAGCAAAGGAAACTATTTTAACAGTTGCACAACTGCTCCTGTAAAATTTAAAATTTAAATCATTATTTAGGACATCATGTCTAACATCAACCGTGGTGATCCAATTAAAGGTCTAGTGACCTAGTCTTTTTCATATTCTCAGATAGAGGGGTTTGCACCTCTATTTCCTTAGCCATTCTCATGACTCAACTGCTCTTATTACCTCCCTCTTTCCATGTCTGTTTTATCTTTTCTCCACGTCTGCATCTTCCTCAAATGATACATTCATTGCTAACTCTGATCTAAAGTTATCTATAGTTTCCAAGCTCCCCTAAAATGTTGCAATCAAGTAAATTAGGTAACATTCTTCATGGAGCCTATAATAAGCAGAGGTCTCAGATTTGTTTAGACTCTTCAGTAAGAATCACATTCCAGTCCTGCTTTTATTAAGACTGAACAGCCCCATGTTTCTTCATATAATATTAATGGACAGTCACTCTTGTAATTTCAGCAAATAACTAATTTTATCAATTTCATTTTGATTTTTTTTTCAAATTCCCTCAGAATTATGGACACTCCACTGTTAAACCCATGTGTTAACCAACCATTCTCTACACACAATGAATTAGCTGCTACTCAAATGTTTCACATAAAGGTGTTCTCACTATGTAATCTGTCTGCCTTTTCTATCATTGCAGATCATTCATTATCTGAAGGATTTTCCTTATAAGTAGCAACTGCTTCATTAAAACTTTAATACATACAAGTGATGTCTGAAAGATTTATAGAATACATAGAATCTATTTTTTTCTCCAACAGAATAGCTACACAAATATTTAAAAGCATCTACTGTGGCTCTCCTAAATCTTTTTATCTCCAGACTAAAATCCCCCACTTCCTTTCATCTTTCCTCATGTGTCAGAGTTTTCAGATTCCTCACTGTTCTGGACACTGTTCTGCCAATATTTCTTTTACATTGTGATGTATAGCATTAGAGAAATTATTCCAAGTGTGAACTGCATAGTAGACGGAATGAATAACCTTCTTATCTGGACATGAGACATTGATAAACACAGTGTAATACCATATCATGATAATATTTTCAGTGGTATGATCAGAGTGTTGACGCACGCTGAGCTTGTCATAATCAACAAAAACACAAGAATTTTCTATTCAAAGGTGCTATCATATCAGTTTTCCCCAGTCTTTACCTACATCATTTATTATTTTATTTTAACTAGTAAAGGTGGATACTGGCATTTGTTCCTTTTAAATTTCATAATATTGATTTAATTCTCTTATTTGTTTTTATAACAATGATTTGAAATGTTACAATCATTGAATGTTAGAACGGAAAAACAATTTAGTTTTATCTGTATAATCAAAATAAAGCAGAATGGGGCTTCCCTGGTGGTGCAGTGGTTGAGAGTCCGCCTGCCTACGCAGGGGACATGGGTTCGTGCCCTGGTCCGGGAGGATCCCACATGCCGCGGTGCGGCTGGGCCCGTGAGCCATGGCGACTGAGCCTGTGCGTCCAGAGCCTGTGCTCCGCAACGGGAGAGGCCACAACAGTGAGAGGCCCGCGTACCGCAAAAATAAATAAATAAATAAATAAATAAATAAATAAATAAAAAATAATAAAGCAGAATGGACAAGATAATCTCTATAGTCCAGGGTTGACTGACCTTCCCTATACATCAATTCTGTGATTCCTTAATCCTATATTCTAGCCATGCATGTGCCATATGAATATTTGATAACTACAATCAGTGAACCTAATTTGCTTCCCAGTTATTCAAAACTTGAAAAAAAATAATATTGCCTCTGATGTTTAGAGCATCTCTGAGGCAGACAGCTGAAATCATTATTCACGTTCTAAGAGTCACTGATGTCAAAGGTTTGCTTAAGAAATTAAAGGTAGTATAATACACAGCAAGAAACAGAACAGAACTAATCTAGACAAACAAAAAGTAGTCCTAGGAAGGGAGGAAAGGATTATAACGGCGCATGAGGAACCTTTTAGGATGATGGATATATTTATTATCTTGATTGTGGTTGTGGATTCACAGGTGTATTCTTATGTCAAATTTATCAAATTAAACTATATTAATATTTGCTGATTATTGTACACCAGTAATATCTCCAAAAGCAATTAAAATATATTAGTGAGGGATCCAAAGGTCTTTGTTCATGTTAATTATATCTACCAATATTACTGAATAGGTGATTAAAATTGAGAAAGTTTAAAATATTTTTAGTTATTCATTTAAAAATTTTATAATAATTTCATTACATGCTAACATTTAAAATAAATAAACTGTTTTCCAAAATAAAAAGTTAGTGAAAATAGGGATAATATTTTACATTTTTGCAAATCTCTTATTACATCTAACAATAGAAAGGAACTGGATTTCATACACTTTGACTTTCAATATATTGCTAAATGTTGTATCAATTGATGTGTCTCAAGAAATTACAGCCTCACACAGATTCATAGCTGGAAATGAGAGGCGCATTTTAATAGACTTTTCAGATAATTCTGAATATTCTTTGATGCTGCACCAAAACTCAACAAGTGATCGCTTCTTAAAGGTGCACTGAAATGTGAAAATTCAAATTATATCAATAAACTTTATATGCTCTGTTACTTTAAAATCCATTGGATTCATTGTACATTAAATAGATTTTACCCATGCATGAATGTGTGTCATGCACTGTAAATGTGAAAAAATACTGATTCTCTGAGACCTTCAGTTCTTTCCAAATTATGACCCATTTTATTTTACAATAGCAAAATGACAAATTCCAGTTTCATCTTGAGAACGGAGACTATTTCCTCTCTGTTTCACTATTGCTTTCTTGGTCCTGGAGGTGATATTCTGATTCAGTAAGGTAAAATATGTAAGCAAATCTTTAACTTATGGTGTGGTTATCTATCCTTTTATTGATAGAGACTGTTTCAATACAAAACGTACACTTATAACAGCTTGCTATGGAATATGAGGCTTTCAACATCTGCTTCCTTATGTATATCTGCAGCCTTTTTACCATCTTATTTACTACATTCAAAGATTCCTGACTTCAACTTGTTTGTGCACATTTCCTTGACTTTCGACATATGTAAGCATCTTATTCCTTTTGACCAGAGAACTCTAACTGTCTGAAAGGATGAGATTGTTAGCCATTATTTGAGATAAGCCTCTTTAACCACGCAGAATGAGGTAAGGGTTTATTTTATGTGTGTATACCAGCTGATCCTACCACTTTCTTAGTCTTTCCATAAAGTTAAGGAAAGGCACTCCTTCCAGCAGGATGCAGGCAAGCACAGGGCTTGGCAAGCCGATAGTACCTTATGCAATAAGAAACAGGCATATCTTCCTCTCATTGGATACAACCTCCGAAAGGCACAGGGCTGAGAGGAAGAACTGGCTTGGATTTTAACCGCACAATTTGTAAAATATACAAAATTCTTTCTGGATGTCCTGAACCTTTCTGGATGTCCTGAACCTTTCATAGCACTTTTCATTTGCACCCTACAAAGTCATGTCTCCGGATAAACTCTAAGCACCCTGAGTAAAGGCTTTCTGCTTTATTTACATCCCCAAGATGCGGCACAACAACTGACACACTAGAAGCGCTCACCAAATGGGTACTGAATGAGTGAGCATTTGGTAAAACATGTCAAGATGGAAATCTACATACAAGAAGAAATGACACTCATCAGGAACTTCTTTTTGAAAGAAGTCTTTTTATGTCATGGTATATACGTATTTTCCCTCCACTGCCAAATTCATCACACCATCAACCTTCATAGGATAGATTTGTGTGGAAAGATAATGCATTAAAATGAAACTATTCAAGGGAAAGCATTTTTTTCTTTTCAAAATGACCATGTAAAACATGAAAAAACAGATAAATAAATATATTTAAAATATTAATTTGGCTAGTGATGGAATGAGAGAAAAACAGCAATTTTCAAATCTGCTCTGGATTAACAAGGTTCAGAGGAAGTGAGACACCATGAAAAGAACATAGACTGTCACCCTTGACAAGTGTGTTTAGGAGTCCAGCCTCAGTTACTTTCTGACCACGTGAACTACAGCAGATTGCCTAACCAATCTGATCCCAGTTTGTCATTTGTAAAACAAATGTATATTTACCTCCATAGTAGGGTTGCAGCAGTGATTCAAAAAACAAATGATACATGTAAAATAACTAAAACAGTATTCAGCACATTATAGATACTAAATATTTGGTAGTTCTTCATAATTACTTATATTTTCCTCATACTATTAAAGGTAAAAACTCCATGGGAAGAGAAAATAAATTTTAGATATGAAATTCAAAAGCTGAAATTCTTGATTATGTTTATGTGTCATTTGTCTTGAACATTTCCTCAAATTACATTTTCATATCAGTGACAAACGCATGAAAAGGTGTACATTTTAAAAATACATCTAAATCAATATAGTGTTTAAAAATGCATATTATATTTTATTTGGTAGTGCATTTGCCTTCAAATAACCAAAAGCAATAACAAATAGCAACTTGAAAAATTACAGTTTGTTTCATATAACATGAAGTTTTGAGAAGAGGCAGGCTAGAGCTGGTGAAGAAGCTCAACATGGAAAGAGGAACACAATACCTTTCTCTCTTTCTTCTCCACCCATCGCTTGCTTTGTGGCAATCATCAGTGAAAAGTGTGTTAGGAAGATCTCTTGACTGAGACCAACTATAATGTATACTACAGCAAGTAATCATACTACATTTACATGTTTTCATATAAATGTTTGAGACTAAATTTAAACACATTTACCAATATTCTATAGTGTACTTCTTGCTCAACTTGCTTTTGTACTTTAACACTGAAAAATGTCAATTGCAAAAAATATACCCATTATGTCAACAAATATGCAATTAGAATACTGTGGATTTAACAAGTATTGAAATGGATATCAGCTTTATTTTGGTAGATCTAGTCATTCAAAATTGATTTTAGTCTACATGAATTATTGTCATTTCAAATGGTTTACAGAACTTACAAAATATCTTAGATTTAAACACTAAATATTTTTAAAACAAATCACGTAAATTTTTATTAACTGTTAACTTGTGAGTAATATGTAGATAATCATCAATATTTTATAACAACATGATAGTCCTTAAAATAGTTGCAGATGAGAGTAGGGAATATATACAGTGAGAATAAATTAGGTTTACTGTAAAATCTGATGCCACTAGGGATGGAATAGATTTCTGACTAAATTTCTGAAAGAGTTATCAGTAGATCAGAGAGCTTTATAAGTGGGTGTACTTTTGTATTAACATCAAATCTTCTGATAACAATTTATAATATTTATAATTTGTTTACCATGTGCTTACAAAAGTGATTTTTGATCATGTTGTTACTTGTCAAAAGCTAATATATTCTATGCATATTACAATAAAAGGAGACAGCCAGATTTGAAATATGACATAACTTTAAAAACTTTCAACAGTGTCATATCCTTTATTTAATCAGTCAGCCTTTTTTCTTCCTCTCTAATATCCCTAGTATTTTCCTCTTCATCACCCATTAATTTAATCCTTATTTAAGTAGGAGTCATTATGAAACTATCATAATAGCTTTACTTTCTTTGATTTTAGAAGAAAACCAAATATTTCAAATAGTTCAATTTACCACATAATTTCTTAAAAGCATGTTACATTCACATTATTTCCCTTGTTATTTTTTTTCTTTTTTCTTCTATGCTACATTTTGAGACTTTTTAAGTCTTTCATTTGCTTTTATTAATTGATAAATTATCCTGTTCCTGAGAATTTTTTGTATTCTGGGGGGAAAAAAAAACATGAAATTGTATGTATAGAAAAGTAGTTTTAGAGGTAAAATTGTCAATATATGCAGATGACATGATACTATATATAGAAAACCTTAAATAAAATCCACACAAAAACTATCAGAACTGATAAATGAACTCAGCAAGGTAGCAGGATACAAGATTAACATGCAGAAATTGGTTGCCTTTCTTTACACTAACAATGAAATATCAGAAAGGAAATGTAAAAAAACAATGCCTTTTAAAACTGCACCAAAAATAAAATAAAATACTTAGGAATGAACCTGATCAAGGAGGTAAAAAGACTTATATGTTGAGAATTTTAAAACATTAATAAAGGACATTGAAAATGATTCAAAGAAATGGAAAGATAGCCCATGATCTTGGACTGGAAAAATTAATACTGTTGAAATGGCCATACTACCCAAAGCAATCTACAGATTTAATGCAATCCTTATCAAATTACCCATGACATTTTTCACAGAACTAGAACATAGAATCCTAAAATTTATATGGAACCATAAAAGATCCAGAATTGCCAAAGCAATCCTGAGGAAAAAGAACAAAAGAGGAGGCATAATCCTCCCAAACTTCAGACAATACTACAAAGCTACAGTAATCAAAACAGGGTGGTATTGGCACAAAAACAAACATATGGATCAATGAAACAGAATAGAGAGCCCCGAAATAAACCCACGTACTTACAGTCAATTAATCTTCAACAAAGGAGGCAAGAATATACGATGGGGAAAAGACAGTCTGTTGAGCAAGTGGTGTAGGGAAAGTTGAACAGCTCATGTAAATCAATGAAGTTAGAACACACCTTCACACCACACATCAAAATAAACTCAAAATGGTTTAAGACCTAAATATAAGACATGACACCATAAAACTCCTAGAAGAGAACATAGGTAAATCATTCTCTGACATATTTTGTACCAATTTTCTTAGGTCAGTCTCCCAAGGCAATAGAAATAAAAGGAAAAATAAACAAATGGAACCTAATTAAACTTATAAGCTTCTGCACAGCAAAGGAAACTATAAACAAAATGAAAAGACAACCTACGTACTGGGAGAAAATATTTGTACATGATGCAACCAACAACGGCTTAATTTCCAAAACATACAAACAGCTCATATAGCTCAATAACAAAAAAAAAACTAACAACCCAATCAAAAAACAGGCAGAAGACCTAAATAGACATATCTCCAAAGAAGACATACAGATGGTCAATAGGTATATGAAAAGATGCTCAACATCACTAAGTATCAGAGAAATGCAAATCAAAACTACAATGAGGTATCACCTCACACTTGTCAGAATGGCCATCATAAAAAAGTCTACAAATAATCAATACTGGAAAGGGTGTGGAGAAAAGGGAACCCTCTGCACTGTTGGTGGGAATATAAATGGGTGCAGCCACTATGGAAAACAGTATGGAGGTTCCTCAAAAAACTGGAAATAGAGTTGCCATACGATCCAGCAATCCCATTCCTGGGCCTATATCTGGTCAAAACTATAATTTGAAAAGATACATGCACCCCTATATTCATTGCAGCACTATTCACAATAGCCCAGACATGGAAACAACCTAAATGTCCATCATCAGATGAATGGATAAAGAAGATGTTGTACATATGTACAAAGGAATACTGCTCAGCCATAAAAAAAGAATGAAATAATGCCATTTGCAGCAACATGGATGGATCTACAGACTATCACACTAAGTGAAGTAAGTCAGAAAGAGAAAGATATATACCATATGATATCCCTTATATGTGGAATCTAAAATATGACACAAATAAACTTGTCTATGAAACAGAAACAGACTCACAGATATAGAGAACAGACGTGGTTGCCAAGGGGTAGAGGGGTGGGGGAGGGATGGTTTGGGAGTTTGGGATTAATAGTGCAAACTATTATATATAGAGTGGATAAACAACAAGGTCCTACTGTATAACACAGGGAACTATATTCAATATCCTGTAATAAACGATAATGGAAAAGAATATGAAAAAGTATATAAATGTATATACATGAATAACTGAATCATTTGCTGTATAGCAGAAATTAACACAATATTGTAAATCAACTATAATAAAATACCATTTTTTTAAAGAAGTTGTTTTGTATAGATGCTAGCTGGTGGCATTGATGGGGGTCATGGAAGCTAAAGAGATGGTACAGAGAAGTAGAAGGACAGAAAAATACATTGGCTTATGAGGAAGTATCAAACCAGGTAAGCTAATATGTAGAGATATAAGACTAAGTGATTTATATGTAAATTTTTTCAGCTTTATTGAGGTATAATTGACAAATAAGATATTTAAAGCGTACATGATGACGATTTGATATATGTCTACATTGTGAAAGGATTCTTCCCATTTAATTAAATATCCATCACTTCAAATATTTATTTTATTTACTTGCTTTGTTCAGAATATTTAAGCTCTGCTCTCTTAGCAAATTTCAATTATACAATACACAATGCAAAATTGGTCAGTGATGAGAAAGAAGGAAATCCTGTTGTTTGTGACATGGATGGACCTTGTGGTCATCATGTTAAGTTAAATAAGTCAAACAGAGAAAGACAATACTGCATGGTATGAATAGAGTAGGGTGGGGCCCAAGGACAGCCTCTTCATGCATAGGCATTAGGCAGAAGGCAAAGCCACCTCCTTGTTTTGCATTTAATGAGGGCATGACACATAGGGGAATCGCATTTAAAACAGAAACTTTGTAGCATCTTAACAAGAAACCCTGACCATGAGAATTGTGAAGCACGTGCAATAAAACTGCACAGGTTGCTGATGACCCGGTACCACCTTCCACATGTGGTGCGGAAGGGAAACATTTAAGGGAAACAGCTCTTAGAGCATATGTACGGTGGCTGTAGGAGAAAAAAGCTCAAGACCCGGAGCTGATGTAGCCTGGTGCAGTCCAGGTCACACCACAACCTTCCCCTCAATGAATATTCCAACTGTAATCAAAAAGACCCCCACTCGGGCTTCCCTGGTGGCGCAGTGGTTGAGAGTCTGCCTGCCGATGCAGGGGACACGGGTTTGTGCCCCGGTCCGGGAAGATCCCACATGCCGCGGAGCGGCTGGGCCCGTTGAGCCGTGGCCACAGGGCCTGCGCGTCCAGAGCCTGTGCTCCGCAACGGGAGAGGCCACAGCGGTAACAGGCCCGCGTACCGCAAAAAAAAGACCCCCACCCATTCAAAAGGCTAAAAATAAGATAAAAGGGGGATCAAAAAACCCTCACTCTGACATGCCCATACTCTTCTCCTCTGAGTGTGTAACTTTAGCTTCTGCCCTGAATAAACCGCTTCTTTGTACTCTTTGCTCCCCAGCCTGTCTTTATTTTTCCTTAGTGTTTTGTGTTCCTTGCTCAAATTCTTTTTGAATGAGTTGAACAAGAGCCTCAACTTTTGATAACGCTTTTCTAGTATCACTATCACTTATATATGGAATCTAAAAAATAATTCAAACTCATATAATTTTTGGGAATAAAACCATACATGGTCATTCCAGTGATGTCACTATTTTTTTTAAGCTATCATTCACATGGAAGGTGAAATTCTGAGAGAAAATTAGAAATGAAATTTAATTATATTGAAGTCTTCTTCAGGAAATCATTAACATATTACACTTCACAAATATGTAAAGCTTTACTAGCTATCATAAAAGAATATTTGTATGGCTTCCAATAAATATAACTCATTCAATTTATATGACTTCTGTTTTTTACTCCTCATATACAAGCCATTGAAAAATGAAGTGAAACATAATATATGCTTTTTTCAAAGCTTTCTCAAAGTTATAGCACATCACACTACATTTTTTTCTTCAAACTGTGCAATTTGAGTGAGCTTTTTAACCTCTGAAAGGTAATGGTCAGAAGTTTACTTGATTATTCAGAGCAAAATGTTTTTCCTAATATTGGTTTCACTGAATGAATATACAATTAACTGTATCAAACTGAGACAGGTTCCAAACTCACAGACGGCAGAAAATATTAGCAAAAGAAGTCAGAAGAACAATTAATGAAATATTTTAAGAGATAAAATACTTTTTGAATGTCTTTAACAAAATTAATATTTTAAATAAATGTAACATTGTCATTATATCCATTATTTTGCTTTTTCTTTACCTTTTTAACAGCTTTATTGAGATAACTCATATATCAAAAAATATGACTCCTTCCAAGTGTACAAATAGCTTTTTGTATAGTCACAGTTGTGATCCTTTAGCACAACCTAATTTTAGAACATTTTCATTACCTGAAAAGAAAACTTGTACCCACCAGTTGTAGCTTCCCATTCAACAACTCCTCCCAACCTCACTACCCCACAACACACATAGATAGCCCTACCTTCTGTTTCTATAGTTTTGTCTATTCTGGATATATTAAATAAATGGAAATCATACAATTCCCCTGTATAGAACTATATAAACGAAAGCTTATGCTTTGAAGTTTCATCTGTATCATAGCATGTACCAGCACTTCATTTCTTCTAATAGCTGAATAATATTCCATTGTGTGGATACACCACATCTTTTTTTTTTAACATCTTTATTGGAGTATAATTGCTTTACATTGTTGTGTTAGTTGCTGCTGTATAACAAAGTGAATCAGCTATACGTATACATGTATCCCCATATCCCCTCCCTCTTGTGTCTCCCTCCTACCCTCCCTATCCCACCCCTCTAGGTGGTCACAAAGCACCAAGCTGATCTCCCCATGCTATGCAGCTGCTTCCCACTAGCTATCTATTTTACATTTGGTACTGCATATATGTCCATGCCACTCTCTCACTTCGTCTCAGCTTACCCTTCCCCCTCCCCATGTCCTCAAGTCCATTCTCTATGTCTGTGTCTTTATTCCTGTCCTGCCCCTAGGTTCTTCAGAAACATTTTTTTTTTTACCACATCTTTTAAAATATATTCCTCAGTTGATGAACATGCAGCTTGCTTCTTGTTATTATGAATAATGCTGATATGGACATTTGTGTACAAGTTTTTTGTTTGAGCACCTATTTTCAATTCTCTTGGGTATATACCTAGGAGTGGAATTGCTGAGTCATATAGTAACTTTACATTTAACATCTCAATGAATAGCTAAACTGTTTTCCAAATTGGTTGTACCATTTTAAAATCCAACCAGCAATAGATGAGTATTCCAATTTCTCCACATCCTTTCCAACACTTATTTGTCTTATATCAGCCATCTTAGTGGTTGTGAAGAGGTATCTCATCGTAGTTTTGATTTTATTCTCCTAATGACTAATGGTGTTGAGCATCTTTCATTTGCTTATCTTTCATTTGTTTATATTCTTTGGAGAAATATCTACTCAATTATATTGCTTATTTTTAAAACTGGGACCTAGCACAGTATTACAAATAGTAGATGCTCAATAAATATATGTAGAATAAATGGGAATGGCTTTGCTATTTATAATTATTATGGCTAATTAATGGATATTAAGTTACAAATATAATTCCTTTAAAAGTTCGATTAAACATCAGAATAAACATTTTGAATGATAGGATGCTTATTAATTTTGCAGCTCACGTTGCATATAAAAACAAGTCAGTAAATAATGCCTCATAACATCCCAAATATGATGAAAAACATAAATCCACAGAAGCTTAACAAACCATAAGCAGAGTAAAGAGAAATAAAATCATATCTAGGCAAATCATACTCAAACTGCTGACCAAAGATAAAGTTAAAGCCTGAAATCAGCAAGAATGATTAACCCAGATAAAATTAAGATGGGGAAAAAGAGAAAAACACACAGTAAATTTATACATTTAAACCCAAATTTATCAGAATTGCATTGAATGTTAAGTGGTCCAAATACTCCAAAAACCGGGTATCAATCTGAATAGAAAACAAGCACAAAATATAACATTGTATGTCAAGTATACTTCAATGAAAAAACAAAATAAGCACACAAACCTAATTCTATGTTGCTTAAGAGAGATAAAGACACAAAGATTGAATATAAAAAGGTGTAAGTAGATATAACAGAGGACATTAGCCAAAAGTAAGCTGGTAGTTATATTAATATCATAGAAATTAGATTTTAAATCAAGAAGCATTATTAGAGAAAAAGAGAGATGCCATAACGAAAACAAATCAGGGGAAAATAGAACAGTTCTAAATCACTGCATGTGTAATCACAAATCCATAAAACAAGAGAAGAAAGAAAAAAATCCACAAGCATAGTAGCATAATTTATCAAGCTTCTCTGTCAACAACAGAACAAGACCAAAAATCTCTAAGTATATAGAACATTTAAAATCTATGATCAAAAACTTGGTCTAATTTATATATATATGTATACATATATATGTAATATCCCCACAGTATCCTCAGATTTAAATGAAATCTCAAAGTCCCAGCAAGTTAAGATATAAACAAGTTGATTTGAAAATTCATATAGAATTAGGAAGAGCCATAAATAGCCAAAATAATCTTGAAAAAGAAACAAAATATTGGACTTATACCACCACAAATCAAAAAACATTATAAAGTTACAATAACTAAGAGAATGTAACAGGATCGGTAAATAGACCAATGGAATAGAATAGGGTCAAGAAAAACACCCACACATACATACTTATAAAAGTATTACTGCAATTCACTTACAAAATGTGCACTTTCCAAAATACTGCTATATTATTAAAAAAAAAAAAACAGGGCTTCCCTGGTGGCGCAGTGGTTGAGAGTCCGCCTGCTGATGCAGGGGACATGGGTTCGTGCCCCGGTCCGTGAAGATCCCACGTGCCGCGGAGTGGCTGGACCCGTGAGCCATGGCTGCTGAGCCTGCGCATCCAGAGCCTGTGCTCCACAACAGGAGAGGCCACAACAGTGAGAGGCCCGCATACCGCAAAAAAATGGAAAAAACCCAGAAACTAAAAAACAGACAAAATAGATTATTGTTGATCTAACAGTGAAATTTTAAAATTAATAATAAACTGTGCTATGCAACACAGTAACCACTAGTCCCATGAGGCTATTTAACTTTGAATTAAAAATTCAGTTTATCAGTAGTAATAGCCACTTTTCAAGATATTGATATATACATGTGGTTAGTGACTGCTGTATTAACAGATTTAGAACATTTCCATCATCATGAAAATTTCTGCTGGTTAGCTTGGTTCTAGAAGAAAACAATGAAGACTACCTTTATGGCTTGGGATAGCAAAGATTTCTTAAATAGAAAAGAGAAATGCTAACTACAAAGGCAATTACAATGATAAATTAAAATGTCTTAAAATTAATAACTTTTGTTGATCAATAGATGTCGTTAAGAGAGTGAAAAGGCAACTCAGCAAGCATCAGAAGATATTTTAATTACATGTATCTGACAATTAAGTTGTATTTAAAGAGCATGTATTTTAAAGGATTCTTATAAATCAATAAGAAAAAGACAGTAAACCTAATAGAAAAATAAGGAAAAGACCTAACGGGCACTTCACAGAAAAGATACCAAATGTCCAACCAACAAAAAGTATGTTCAACATCATTAATCATCAAGGAAATTAAAAATTAGATCCATAGATCTACTACATGCACACACATATTCTCTCTCTCTCTCTCTGTCTCGTACACACACACACACACACACACACACACCGAAATAACTAAAAATTGAAAGACTGACAATATCAATCATTGAAGAGGACCTACAGTAATTACAACTCTTATAGTCGGCTAGTAGGAGGTAAATTCATACAACCACTACAAAAAAACTAGCAGTATCTAATAAAACAGAATGTATATCTATTTTATGACCAAACAGTTCCATATGTACATATTTTTTTCAATAGAAATGTTTGCATGTGTGTTATGAAGGACATGTACTCAAATGTTCATGGCAGCATTATTCATAATAGCTCCTAACTTGAAACTGTTTAAATGTATGTTAATAGTAAAATAAACAAATACATTGTACTATATTCATATAATGAAATGTTAATTATTAATGAAAATTAATGAACCATGCTACATGTAAGTACACGGATAAATCTTACAAACATACACTGAAGGAAATACATGAGAACAAAATGATACTATATAAATCTAGTTATATAAATTTTTAAAACAGGAAAAACTAATCCATGCTGTTAGAAGTCAGGGAAGGTAGTTTCCTTTCAACACTATAATGACTGGGAAGTAACACAAGGTGGCCTTCTTTAGTCTGGCTATATGGTTATGTCTTTTTTTTTTTTTTGGTGGTGGTTAAATGAATTGGTAGCATTGTGGTATTTATTTATTTAGCTGTGTACTTAATGTTTGGGTAATTTTCTGTGTGTATATTATACAACAGTAAATTATTTGTAAAGCTACATCATGTAATTGGGTATTAGCTCCATGTAGAAAATATTTTGCAAAAGAAGCTTCACTTGAAGCAAATCTTCAGAGTAACACACAACTAAGTTATAATGAACATCACCAAACTCCCTAACTACATAACCTGTAAGAAGCTAAGAAAGCTCTGTTGGTAGAAATTTGGAAGTATTATTTTAATGATAACTGGCAAAGTAAATGTTCCTACAGACCATGATGATTAGATGGATAGACAGAAAGACAGATTAAATATAGGTGGCTTACATGATATTAAATATATGACACTATAATATATATATATATAACATTATGATATATGTGGCATTATAGATATATATGGTGTTATATATGTATAATACTAAATTTATTATAGTAGATATAACACATATATACATTAATACTAATGATTCTTAAGATCATCCAAGAGATTACTGAAAACCACTGAATGATTTTTTAAAAATCAATTTTGTTTTAATGAGCATTAAAGCACAAAGTTCAATTTCTAAACAAGCAAAACGTTTACAATGACCAGTAAGTCTCCCTTCTACATTTTCCTCCTAGATCCCTCCTGGGAAATAACTGCTACGAACACTTTCTTGTTTATCCTACTCTTTCTATATACTTTCCCACACACACTATTCTACACTTTATTTCCCCCCAAATAAATAAATCTAGTGCATTTTTATACATACAGATCTGTTTCATTCATTTTAATGGCTATGTAAATTCTATCGTATTAATATACCACAATTCATTTAACTAGTTCTTTGCTGATAGATATTCAGCTTTCCCAAATCTCTTCTATCATTGATGTGCAATGTGTATCCTTACACATTCAACATTTTGCATGGGTGAATACAGCTATAAGATAAACTCCTAAAAGTGACATTGCTCATTTAAGTGATATGTGGATTTTAAGTTTTGACTGATATTGCCACAAAGTTGCTCATTAAGGTAGAAGCAATTTACATTCTCATCAAGTATATATGATTTTAAGCATTTGTGTTTTAGAAAAATGATTCTGTGTGAAACTTGGAAGATGGACCATGGCAGAGAACAGTGATATGCGGGTTGCTAATTTGGAAGCTAATATAATAATAGTCTATGCAAGTATTCAAGCAAGGGCAATAAGAAGTGAGAGGAACTAACGATTTCAAGAACTATTACAGTAGGAGAGTTGAGAGGATTGAGATAATGACACCTTTGAGTGCTCTATCCATAATGGCCTTAAATATATCTTTTACTAAGTCATCCAAACTGAAGTCCCAATAATTCAAGAGACATCCAGTCCATTACCACCTCAACCTTTGACTTGTCAGCCTCTCAGTTTCTTTTGCCAAATTCTCACTTCATTAAAGTGCTACTAAAATGAATTACCTTTGTCAGATGTCTCCATTAAGCCATTAACATGGGCTCTTCTCTCTCAAAACCTTTGGTCTTAAAGGTTAGCAAACTGGAAGTTCAAGTATTTGGCCTTTATCATTAAAAGGTTAAGGAAAAGCTATTCTTAAATCTGCCTCCATGTTTAGCCTCTAAATTATATCCGGTCCAGCATTAACAACTATATTTCCCAGAGGAGAGTTGTCCTTGTAATTTACATGTGAGGAAACATTTGAATTTCTTTTAGAGAAACTAAAGTTTATCAGGAAATACAAGCAGGAACTCTTGATCATTTGCATAAATTCTTCACCATAGACAACCAGTTTCCAAAATCCTTTTTATATGCAAAAAATGGACTTTCTTCCTGATATGAGAAAATCATAATCCCTCTGTCACTCTTCCAAATGTCATCAGTCTATCAATTTGGAAGATGGTAACTAAAGCTAAAATTGTGAAGCAGTTTCTCCTATTGAAGAACAGTAAGACAAACACTGGTTTTTGTGAAAAATTTTACTTAACAGTTTTGCTTAACAGTTTTGCAGGCCTAGATGAAAACTTCATGCTAATATCTTTGAAATCTAAAGCTGGCATAAGCAAAGCTGAGAGCATGGTGGAACAAACAAATAAAAGCTAAACTAAACAAACCTGATCTTTTAAAGCAGTCAGGATGTTTTCTGCTTTCCAATTGTTAGAGACTTGTATTCTACTTTCATTGAGGCTGTTTTATTGTTCCAGGAAAACCATGCACTGAAAATGTGCTTTTTAATTTTGAAGATGTAAAGCAGAGATGTGACTCCAAGGGATGCAATTGCTCTGTCAGATAATACAAAGAGGTTGGCTATGCTGCAAGTAGAGTTGAGTATCTGCAGATTGTGCTCCCCTTAGAGGAATTTTTTTTTTCCAAGTATGGCTTTAGAACGTGCTGTCTGAAAATTATAGCAAGTCCTTGGGGGAAATTCTTGTGAAAATAATGTCCACAAGACATAAGCAATTAAGACCTCTTAAGACTTAAAGAAAGATGAGAAAGCCCAATTAACTTGAGCTAGACGAGAAACTATACATTGGAAATAAATTGGGTTTGGCTAAACATTGGACTATTGCATCAAACTGCTGATATCCCACACTATTATTATTTAAGACAAATAAATTGTCAGGTAAGGGGCTGATGCATGACTACTGTATTCCAAGAATATTGTTCTTTTGAAGACAATGGGCCAGACTGCACCTCTGTGGTTGGAGGTGGAATCTTCCTTAAAATAAGTAGAACTGCTCATGACAACCATCTCTGTGAAGAGGTCAAACTGGGGACAGGAAATGAATTCGGTAGGTCTCAGATTCGAAGAAAAGAAAGACATTGTCTGTCCTCCTGTGGGTAGTAGGATTGTGAAGCTCAAGAACACTCTTTTAAGTGTGTGGCAAGCAGAGGAATTAGGAGGGAAGAAAATTGGCCATTACCACACAGATACAGACAGGAAGCTAAACAGGAGCCATCCTGTTAGAAATGTCTTAACAGTAAGTTTAGTTTAGGTGGCACCTTTGAGCTGACCTGTCCAGTACCAATTATAAATTACACCCAGGGTTTTGTTTCTTTTCTATTATATTTTAATTTTCAGTGTCTTCAGTGGGAGATGAGGGGAAAGTTCATGCCCATGCTTGAGAGACAGAGCAAGAGAGAAAAACACATTCAAAGACAACCTACTCATTTGTTCATTCTGTAAATGTTCATCACACCTTCTCTATACCAGGCACTATTCTGTATGTGGGGAATAGATGGGTGAGCAAAACAGTCTTGATGAGTAAGACAATGTCTCTCATAAAGCTAACATTTTAATATGAAGAGATCAAAGAAACAGAATTAGCAATTTAAAAAGCAACAAAGAAAATAATGCAAAGAATATCAGATGCTTATTAGAATAATAAAAAATTGTTAATAAATAATAAATTACTGCATGATGGGGACATCATTTAGATAGACTGGTCAAGGACAGCCTCTCTTAGAAATGACTTTTAAACAGAGACCTGAAACGATGAGCTACCAGCCTCCTGAAGAGCTGGGTAAAACATATTCTGGGCAGAGGGATACCAAGTTCCACAGTCTTCAGGAAAAGCAGAGCAGTAATGTCCAATGGGTGGGCAGAGCAAGAATCATAGACCAGAACCAGATGTGGAGGTAAAATAAAAAATGAAAACCAGGAGTGCTCTCTAGAATATGTAAGTGTACTCTAAAACTTTTCTGATATTCTGCAGAAGAGGAATTCATTGAAAAATATATTTTTATTAATAAAATCAGACTTGCCATTATTGGAATGTAATTTTGAGGGAAAACATGAGCTAATTTGATACTCAGGGACTCATTGATACCCTGGCCATACCATTCACACTTGCATCTTTTAAAAAAATAAAAGGACTAACTTATTGTGAATAGACATTAATGTTTGAAGCTGATATATATATAGGATATCTCTCTCTATATTGAGAGAGAGATATATATATAGATAGATATGTAGATATCCTTTTCTACTTAAAAAGTTGACCTCAACCTTCATAACAGGCCCTGATTTCTATTTGGGGATCTATGTTGTCCCAAACAACCCAACTATCCCCACAATGCCAGGGGCAGAACACGTGACCTAAGTTAAGGCAGTCAGTACCTTTTCACTACAGGGATTGGACTGGGGACAGGCACTTGCCCCAAGATGATCCAATCAAATTGAATCCCTAGAGTTTTTCAAGGATTTCTGAGGCTAAGATGAAGGAAGAATGCAGTCCTCTGAGCTGCTGGATACCATCTTCATATCATGAAGGGAGAAAGTCTTAGGATGACCCCAATAGCATTAAAGGCAAAGTGGAAAGCGAGAAAGAAACCTCATCCTTAAGAACATCACTGAGTCTCAAAATCAAGCATTACTGAGGACACTGCTCCATCAGGTCTAGGTACGTAAGTCAGAAACTTCCTTTTACTATTTAAGCCAATTTTTGTCATGTTTACTTATTGTTACTCCCAATAACAAAAACAAAACACTGTACCCACAAATTTGCACATAAAATGGAGACTAGCTTGTAGTTCACTAGAGTGCAGTAACTGGAAATGTCTGTTAAATGTTGTGGAATTCTTATGGGAAACTGACAAAAATCGTCAGATCAGAAGTATACAGAGTTTAATATTACAGTACTTTAACAGCATCACATCTTTTATGCCACAATTAATGCTTAACTATTCTCATAGTACCAAAAGTGTATATTTGTGGAGTTTTGTTTTGTTATTTTTTTTTCCCCAAGAACCTTAGAAGTCCTTGTTAAGTAACTCATCAACCCTCCTCAGAATCTCTCTCTAAGGTAGTCAGGTTATAAGCAGTATTATTCATATTTTACATAAGGCAAGAGCAATTTAAAATTCTCATAATCTCAGTTATCTTAAAGGATAAAACTATTTACCTTAAACCGAAGTAAATATAACTTGGCAGTGAGATATGTGGGTCCTGAGTTGCTTTAAAGTTTAATTCATAAGGCAACTAAATGCTTTAGATCTTTAGGTTTTTGGGGTTTTTTTTTGTTTGTTTGTTTTAATTTGGAGCAGGAAAAGCTGGTAAGGAAAAAACCACCAATTTAACAAAATCTTTCTTATGTGGTAATGTATTTATATTTATGTATTCTAGTTACATTGTTTTGAAACAATATTGTCATCATTTTAAGACTAAATTAATATCTCATTTTATATGCAGAAAAATGACAACTAATATGATGTCATCAAATAGAAAAAAGTTTTGAGACACTATTTTAATTACGATATTAATTATACTGAATAATAAATTTAATATTGATTAATTTAAGTTCATCCATCCTACCCTCAGTATGTCTTTGGATTAATAATGCATATTTTGAAAGACCAATTGTCAGAATTAGAAACACAGTACGTGGCAAGAAATTATCTATGTTAACCAACTGAGACAATTCATTAATTAACAGACTGGCAATCACTGCTTTGCTAATAGTGAGCAGATAATTATCATGATTTCCCACAGTAATCTGTGAGTTTTAGACTCATTTTATAACATTAAACATTGTTCATACTTTGGGATTACAGTTAGTAAACTAATTTGAGGCACATTATCATTATTGAATGAATATATCTTGCCTGCACAGACTGCCACAAAATCTGGTGCTATCAGTTAATGAGCTTAATTTGCAACTATTACATGATTGCTGCCCAAACAGTAAAGTGTTCTTTAAATATCTTTCTAACATAAATGAGAAACGGTGGAGCTTTCATAGGCTATTTAAGAAACTAAATACATTTTTAATTTACTCTTCATAAAATCCCATTAAAATGAAGTAATCATGAATTTTCGTAAAAGTAAATTCTAACACAACGTTACTGGAAAATGAATCAACTTTAACTCTTAAATCCTTTCTAGATTAATATATGTTACTAGGAAATTCACTGTAGTGTGCACATCTGTCACTTTAAACTACTAATTGAAATGTCCTGGCCACAAAAACTCACCTTAGATTCTGCAGCGACATGACTCAAAAAGTTAAATACAAGTTCCAGAAAATTTTACTCCTGAAATTAATAAAGTCTCAGTAATTAGAAGTTTCTGTAATTCAGATAAAAATTATATTCAATTAAGAATGGTTTTAACAAAAAGTAAAAAATTGATATATCTGTTTTAAAAAAATTATAAGCTGGTTTTAAAATTGAAATTTTCCAATATACACCAGTTTCCTTCTAAAATTGCTAAAAATGTTAAGGCGATGATTTACACAGTAGCTTTTCTGGCAAAAGGGATACATTAAATGGTATAAAGATCTAATTTCAGAAATTAGGCAATGTAGAAAAATGAGCAAATATTGAAAAGAACAATATTTTCCCAATCTTGTTGACACCTGGTTAGTGAATTATCTAAAAACTACAATGCCTCTACATTTTAATTAATACCGTTAGAAGCATTCATCCTCAAGACAACAAAGGATTTTAAACTTGAACTTGTCAGTGCTGACAACACTATGTAAGTAAACACACAAAGTAAATTGTTTAACATACAGTTCAATTGAAACATTCCTAAAGTTCACTTCATAAAGGAATTTTACTGTCATCTAGTTCCTGCCCCATATGTGATATGCAGGGGGGGCACACACACACGCACACAAATATAAATACAAACACAGCAATGTGATCTTCATGCTAGAGTTCCTCATGTTTTTTATCATGATGTATAGTGCTGAAATGAGATTCAGGTTTGGGTAAGGAACTAAGTAAATAGTTGAGTAGCAGATATAAGGTAAGACTCAGGTATAGAGTGATTTCAAGATGAAGTGGGAGATGAGGCAGTTTCAATAAAATAATTAACAGTAAATTATGCTATTTAACAAAGTAAATTGATAAAAAAAATTTAAGCTCAAATAAAGTTACATATTTTAAACCCAGTCATCTCATTCTTGAGAATTGATTCTTAAAGAAAATACGTAAAATCCATAAGGAGTGGGAGATCAATTGTATAAATAAAGATGCTCCTTGTAGTGACAACATTTATAGTGGCAGATGTTGGAAACAATCTAAAATTCCAATAATATGCAAATAGCTTGCTTATTTTAGATACAACCACTTGATAATTTTTTTTGCATCAATTTATTCATTTAGCAAGCATTTACTGAGTGCCTTTTCTGTTACAGGAAATGTCCTAAGTGTTGGAGATAGAATGGTGAAAAGTTATTCATGGTTCCTGTCTTATTGGAATTAACTACAAATCAGTCATCATCAATTATGATACTCTTGAAGGCTGTACAAGTGCACGAAACAATGGCCATGAATTTTTCAACTACTGACTTAAAAAATCTATTTGCAAAGAAGTTGCAGGGCTTCCCTGGTGGCACAGTGGTTGGGAATCCGCCTGCTGATGCGGGGGACATGGGTTCGAGCCCTGGTCCGGGAGGATCCCACATGCTGCGGAGCAACTAGGCCCGTGCGCCACAACTGCTGAGCCTGCGCTCTGGAGCCCACGAGCCACAACTACTGAAGCCTGTGTGCCTGGGGCCTGTGCTCTGCAACAGGAGAGGCCACCGCAATGAGAAGCCTGCGTACCGCAACAGAGAGTGGCCCCCACTTGCTGCAACTGGAGAGAGCCTGCACGCAGCAACAAGGACCCAACACAGCCATAAATAAATAAATAAATAAATAAATAAAAAGAAGTTGCAAACATGATGCAGAGCATTCTCATGCATCCTTCACCCAGCTGCCCCTAAAGATAAAATTTTACATAACCAAAGTACAATTGTCAAAGCCAGGAAACTGATTAAAATACCTAGGAATACATTTAACCAAGGAGGTGAAAGACTTGCACACTGAAAACCATAAGACACTGATGAAAGAAACTGTAGAAGATACAAATAAGGCTATTATTAAAATGACAAGAAATAAGAAGAGTTTGGAAGGATATGAAGAAAAAGCAACCCTTGTGCACTGTTGGTGGGAATGTAAATTGGTGCAGCCACTGTGGAAAACAGTATGGAGTTTCCTCAAAAAAGTTAAAAACAGAATTACCATATGATCCAGCAATTCCACTTCTGCGTATTTAACTGAAGAAAACACCAACTCAAAAATATATATGCATCCCCGTAATCATCACAGCATTGTTTACAATAGCCAAGATATGGAAACAACCTAAGTGTCATCAGTGGATAAATGGATAAAGAAATTGTGGCATATATGCAATGGAATATTATTCTGCCATAAAAGTAATAATGAGATCTTGCTATTTGCAACAACATAGATGGACTTGAGGGCATTATGCTAAGTGAAACAAGTCAGACAGAGAAAGACAAATACCATATGATCTCTCTTACATGTGGAATATAAAAGCCAAAACAAAATAAAACAAGCTCATAGATACAGAGAACAGATTGGTGATTGTCAGAGGCAGATGGGGCAGGGGGCAAAATGGGTGAAAGGGGTCAAAAGGTACAAACTTCAGTTATAAAATAAATGTTATAGGGATATAATGTACAGCATGGTGAAGATAGTTAATGATAGTATATTATATATTTGAAAGTTGCTAAGAGAGTAGATTTTAAAAGTTCTCATTATAAGAAAAATAAATTTTTTACTATGTATGGTGATAGATGTTAACTAGACTTACTGTGGTGATCATTTTGCAATATATACAAATATCGAATCACTATGTAGAACATCTGGAACTAACACAATGTTATGTGACAATTATACCACAATTTAAAAAAAATAGGAAAATGACATTGGCATGATATTATAAACTACACTACACACCTTATTTAGATTTCTCTAGGCTTTATAGTCATTCATTGTGTGGGTGTATAAATCTATACAATTTTATCACATGTATAGATCCATAATCAGGACACAGTAATATTCCCTCACTCCAAACAAAATTCCTCTCACTACACTTTGTCACATCTTCCCCACAACACTAACCCTTGACCACCACTGATCCGTTTCTCATCACTACAATTTTATGATTTCCAGAATGAGCAGAATCATACAGTATGTGACCTTTTGAAATTGGCTTTTTTCATTCAGCACAATGCCCTCAAGATCTATCCAAGATGTTGCATGTCCCAATAGTTTGCTTTTTCTTATTGCTGAGCAGTATTCTCTTGCATAGGTGTATCACAATTTGTTTACACATTTACCCATAGAAGAATATTTAATAATAGATTTGTGGTAATATTAAAGTGACATGAGTTATGTGTATGTATTTTAAAAGTATAAGAGTACATGTGTTCTCTTAAAGTCTCAGCTCCTAGGCAGATGACTAGACCCATGTGGAGATTAATAAATATTTATTGGTTGCATCAATTCCAGAAAAGAAATATGGAAAAATTATATCAATTTTTTGAAATGATGTATATTAATGGTTGTTATAATTTGGTTTATAGAGGTCTATTTTGAAAAGAGCATGGGAGGTGGAACATAATTAAACTTACATCTCTATCTCTTATTAGCTATAATACTTTGACATTCTATTAATAATTATCTCCACACTCTAGGTTATATTACCTCATTTAATCATCACAATAAAAAAGTTCATGAATTATTATTCTACCCATGTTCCAGGTAAGAAAACTGAGGCTCAGCAAATAATGAAGAATGCATACAAATTAATTTTAAAAAGAGACAAATTCCCTGACAGAAAAATGAAGAAAGAACATTAAAGTAATACCTAATAATTATTTTAAAATATTTAACTATCTTAGTTATCAAATACATACTTATTGAAAGATCAATATTATTTTTAACTACCAAATTACCAAGGAGTTTTTTAAAGGATAAATACCAAGAACTTGTATCTAACTACTTATGGGAGCAAAAGTTAGCACAAAGTTATACAGGGCAATTGACTGTAAATATTTTCACTAAGATTACTTAATGAATCCACTTCATGTATTTTCTTAAAGAAATAATTACATGTATGTGTGTGCATACACATGTATATATGCATCCACAAACACACATATACACACATATACATATATACTTGTTTACAAAGGTATTTATGCTGATGACAAAAAGTTACATGTAATTTACACATACAAGAAAAGTGATTACATAAAAAATGAATAGCAATATCTATAGAATTTATAGATTTTTTCATATAATTAGTGATCTCTCTAATTTTTACGTTTCCTAAAGTTTTACAGTATATTGCAATATTTATATATACTATGATTATATTTTAAAACAAAAAATATGTATGTAAAAATATATAATTTATTAAGCCACTTTCTATGCCTAAAAATCACATCTCACTTATGTCTCACATGACTTTCACAATAACCATTTAAGAATGTCATTATTGTTCCTATTTCGCTGACAGAAAACTGAGACCTAAATTGATGAAGAGATCTGCCAATATCTCACAGAATAGTGAATGTAAAATTTACTTCTAACAATAGTGTTTTCTTTCTCAAAGTGCAGTATTCTTTGTACTACATCTTGCTGACAGCATATGAAGAATTACAGTTCATTGGTAATAAAAACATTTCATCAAATTTAGGAGCTTTAAAACTTACATTTGCATGAGTAGTAGTTTTAAGTACACAGGCTTAAAATGGTTATAGCAATTTTTACATCATTCAGTACTTGACAAATCCATTTCCTATCAAAAGAAAGATTTTCAAATAACTAAACATTGAAGGGAACACTGCCATTGAGATTTCCAATATTTGGTTGCTGTGAGGGACACTGAATTTCACTGTAATACAAGCATAGACCAGGGGTGCTATATTTAAAACTACATCGGCATTTCTATTAAAATTTAAGCTTTTCAAGGGTTTATGCCAAAGCCATAAAAATTCTATTTGATAGACAGAATTGAAAGCCTCTGTGGAGATTGTTTTCTTCCCTTTTCATATAAAACCAGCCTACCTACTTGTTTTCTTCATGGAATCCAAACACTTTAGCAGAACATGAATCTTGGATAACTATTAAGCAGTTAAGGTATATCAGCACTCTACCAACCTGAGAAAATGTGAGCGGGCCATACTGTCTGAAGGCTTGCCTATTCCAAATTCTGTTCTTATAAACCTATAAAAAATTTTTTGGTAATACTAATGGACTTGAAACCCAGAATATTTTGAGTCATTGTGCCAACAGTTGATACTGAACAGAGAAATGATATGTTGGTTTTTCCATGTTGTTGAGAAAACCCTATGATTTCTATTTTATTTTTAGAAGGATGACACAATCCTGTCAGTTATCACTCAGAGGCATATGAATTTTAAAACTCTTTATAATTCTTTTTCTGTTATTCAATTAAATATACTTTTACTGAGCCCTAGAATTCTCTGCTTAGAATCATGTTATTACTGCAGGAGGTAAGGGGAATTACCAGAGATGGTTCTTTCCTTAAAGGGCTAACAAGTTCATTGGGGAGATAAGATAAAGCTATGAAGCATCATGGTTCAAATACATAGTTGTAATCATTGTGAAACATCTGCTAAGAACAGAAAAGAAAAATTTTGTGCTGTTGAATACAACTCAATTATTGCTTCACTTCTTAAGGACCTTACGACTGAAAACAATATGACACAACTATGTTCATAAGGAACATTAGGAAACTGGTAGAGTTATTGATCAAACTGAGTCTCATTTTTCTTAACTATAAAGTGAAACTTCAGTGTTTTTTAAACTTAAAAGGGACTATTTCACCTCCTTTAGTGGACATGAAATGAATTAAATGGGTCACAACCAGCATTCTTTATAAAATTAAGTAGTACAGAGTAGATGAAATAGAAAATATCAAAGTGCATCCCATAGTGTGGGTAAGTGTTGTTTCATGAAACTTTTTTTAACTTGCATGTGTGTGTCTGCATATGTAATCCATCATAACATATATTTCCTTTGGTGGGTCATAATATGTAAAGTTTAGATTAGATGGACTAGTATCATTCCATCTATTAAGGTCTATAGTTTTGTAAACTGTCTCAGATTTCATTAGGCTATAGAAACACTACATCACATTAAATATTAATCTCCACTGGCTTTAAATATTCATCAGTTTAAATAGAAATTTATCTCATAAAATCCCTGTTCTTCCGATCTGTTTTTGTAGAGAATATGAAAGTGGGTAGTATCTCATGTGTCATGACTTTTCTAGTATAATTTTTCTACCTTGACGTTCTTTTCTAGGCATTGGACACATCTGTCCTGAGACACATTGCCAGTCCTTGAAATATTTGCAAGTGCTGTATTTCATGCAGAGTATCATGCTGACCTTGAAACACCAAGGATCATTCCTGGGATCTCATAGCACAGCTCATAAACTGAATTCTCTTAACTCTTTTTTTTTTTGGAATAAACAAAACAGAATTTATTGATTCACTCAACTCTTGAATCTGCTTTTTTTTTTTTAACCAAAGCTCAGACCCTGTCCAACTGGCTGGTAGGGCAACAGATGCTATCATTTTCATATTTTGTCACTTCTCTTGCCTTGAGTACTCCTGAAAAATCCCTTAGTCTTCCTCTAGCCAAAAGAGAATAGTCCTTTGTGTAGATCATTTGTCTATTTGCTTTTTGCATCCCAAACTCCACCTTTCCTGGCTCTGCTATATAGTTCAGGAGTCTTGGAGCCAGAACATTTTATTTCCCAAAGCCCTTTTGACAGCTGAATTTTTGATGATTTCTTATCATTAGGAGGTCAAACAGGCAGTCAGAGAGTGGGAGGAAGAAAGAAGCTTCCAGCTTCTCGCTCCCACGATTCGGTAGTTGTTGAAAATTGCTAGAGATGCAGCAAGCGGATATGATATTGGGCTTAAGCAACCTGAAAAAGGCAGTTACCTTTTCAGAGTCAGTCTTGGTTGAGCTGAACTTCTCTGGTGGATAAAGCAGCAACTACAATGGTTTCCAATAGCTTACCAGCAGCATAAGCTCACAGACTCCAGCACAAGGACTTTTGCAGCTTTTGATCTTTATATATCACATCTTTTTTTCTTTTTATTTCTCTATGTAACACTACCTTTTTTCCTTTTTACTCTTCATACCCTTCCAACACTTGTACAACCAATTCTCCAGATAAATTACTAGAGTTGATCTGTATTTCCTAACTCAACCCTGACTGATACAGCCCTATACATGTTAAATCCTTCATTGCAATTGGGAATGGGAGACGTACCACTGAACAACACTTCACAGAAGAATCTCAGTTACAGCTCTGGTTTAGTCTATGAACTAACCAAGGGGAACGTTTGCCTTGGGTTTATTAGTCATTTTAGTAACTCATTTTTTTGCCGAAAGTACTTGAAGTAGATTGGAGTATTTTTCAACAAAAATTCATTTCTCTCTAACCTCCTCATAGGGAGTATATTTCTCTGCTCCACAGAAGTTTTGTATGGCCATGTGATTTCTTCTGACCCACGGGATGTGACATGAGTAGCAGCAGTAAAGTAATGAGCTTAGCCCTTATGGAGCAGCCACATATTTCTGCCAGTTCCCTTGGGGAACTTCTGACAGTTGCCAGAAGAAAATCACAACCACTTGGCTTTTGCCCCTCTAGCCTAGGAGCTCAGCATAAACATGCATGGAACAGAACCAACCCAACACACATGTGGGACCTGCAGCATGAAACTGAGTGAGTTGCCAAACACAGTCCCATGAGCATGTCATTTGCCATTGAGATTTCTGCAATCGGTTGATTATGTGTACAAAGCTACTAATGCCATAGATTTGTACCATATTTTTTCCTATCTTGTTGATGTAATTGCTGACATAGATAATCTCTGCAATCAATATCTGTGTAACTCTGACCTGGCCATTCTGATCTGTTGTAACCTGCTACATAACATCTAGTGATTTCACTTAGAACCCTGAGAAAATGAAAATGTGATTAATATTTCAGGAACTGCATAACACTGAAAGCAATTAACAGGCATAGTCAACACTTTTAAGAAATAATATTTCTCAAAAAAAGATATTGTACCCTGCTTAAACTAAAATGTTATCCTTCATTCATTCATTCATTCATCACTGTTTCAGTTATGGGGAATACAGCAGCAAACCAAATGAAGTTCTCTGTTCTCATTCTAGAGGCGAAGACAGACTCCAAAATATAAACACATAAACACATAAATCTTTATACTGCCACTAGCTGTTTTAGGCAGGTTAATCAGAGAAGACCTCTGGTCTTCTGCCAGAGTTGCAGTAAACACTAGCAGAGCTTATGTTTATGTTATTGTACATATATAATAAATTAGTTTATAAGGTTAGTCCAAAAATATGAATGTTCTTCTGTTTCATTCAGCAATAATTTTGTTAAATTCCTAAGCCTTGCAGAATACCAGATGATTAAAAAAAGTTGGCCTTTATTATAAAGTTACAAAGGGCATCTTTCAGAACCCAACAGTAAAAACTGCAACCAGACAATCAAGTGTTTAGAACGAAAAATTAGAAAATTTCTGAGCTGATTTTTCCATTCCTCTTTTTACTGAAGCTATATTTTTTTTGTTTCTGCTTTGCTCTTTGCTTGATGTATATCTGATTTATTCCTTTCTCTGCAAAATAACTTTCCCTAATTGCACATGACTCAACCTGGCCACTTCAGCCCCAAACTCACAGATTTTACACAAAGATAACTGGTAACATTACCCAATTCTAAATTCTAACTAAAGGGAATCTTATTATCCTTGCCCAAGCTTGGAACTTCTCTACATCAATGATTAGCAGTGTGATCCCTGGACCAGTAACAGCAGCATCACCTGTGAATGTGTTAAAGACGCAAATTCTCAGACCCAGGCCCAGATTTATTAAATTAGAAGAAGCTCTGGGGTGAGGATTAGAAATCTGTGTCTTTACAAGCCTTTCATGTGATCTTGATGCATACTAAACTTTGAGAACCACTGCTCTATGCTGTTGTCTGTAGCACTGATGAAATTAGCTCTAGGTAGATTGCTTAGGTCATAAAATAAAATGTCTTCATTTTCATGACCCATTGCGTGGGGTGGGGAATGAGTGTTAAAGGAGAAATTTCTTTAAAATAGAAAAATAAAATATGGAATATAGAAGAAACGATTAACTTCCTTCATACATTTCCTAGGATCATTCTTATCTATTGTTCCATTTTTGGAAATTGATTATTCATAGGTTTCTCTCCACCTAAGAATTAGGCTGTTTCTATTAATAGAAGTTGCTTCTATTAAATATAAAAATTTTGTTTCAGGTATTTAAGTAAGTTATAAGTTGGAACACACAAGAAACGTGCTTTTAATTTTTTTTCATATGGATGAAAAAGACACAGAAAATAGCTTTATTTATATGGCTCCTCATAAAAAGTAGAGTATTTGAATTTCTCCTATATTGACTTTGGGATTTTAAACTAGTATAAATATTCTTTTTAGGGCAGTTTGATGGCTAAATAACTCCATGGGAATCCTAACACAATACAGTTCATAAATACTGGATAAAGCTATTTGACATTCATGAAGTCTTTTCTCTGACATCCTTACATGCTATGTTAGTATTAAATTCATAAAGACAGCAATGAGATTTAAAAGCATGACTTGTTCAGAATTCAGAATATTTTCCAGTAGAAGTATGAATAGAGGTCTTGATATTTGAGTACATGACAGTAGAAGGAGAGGAGAAAATTCTGGTGACTTAATAACCACCATTTACCCTGACAAAGTAGAAATTAAAGAAAATCCTCACCACCATAATGCTGTCACAGGCACTGAACAAAGAAAACTACAAGACATACCCTTTGTCCTTCAAGAGATTACTATCTGAGAACATTTATTTTGCTTTAAAGAAACAGACTTAAGTGACCCAAGGCAGAACAGAAGTCATACATACAGTTCTCAGGCAGTTAATATGTTGATAAAACAGAAATGGGAGAGACAGGACTAATTTTATACTTATGGAAATGCAAGCCTTCTAAGGGTAGGAAGAATCGATCTTTTCTCCTGTGTTAAATACTCATAAGGCACAAAATAACTTACTTGATTTCTGTTCAAAATCTTTTCACTGCAGTTCACTACCTTTGCTTCTGTTTTCTCTCTCAACTGTCAACTGCTAAATGAATCATAGGAAGTAAGACAAAAAAATATTTGTTCTGGGGGGGCTTCCCTGGTGGCACAGTGGTTGAGAGTCCACCTGCCAATGCAGGGGACGCGGGTTCGTGCCCCGCTCCGTGAGCCATGGCCGCTGAGCCTGCACGTCCAGAGCCTGTGCTCCGCAATGGGAGAGGCCACAACAGTGAGAGGCCCGCGTACCGCAGCAAAAAAAAAAAAAAAAATTTGTTCTGGGAATAATAGAGGTAAGTAAAACCGTACTGAGACCAGTTTCATGCAGAAGGCAACAGAGAGAGAAGAATGTTCTCATGGCAGAGACAGGGAGAAAAATAAAACAAGGCATGGACATTATCTTAATGATGGCATCAAGGTGCACAAAGAAAACAGTGAGAATTAAATGGTGCTTGAAAAACCGAAAACTGAAATGGAAAAAGAATGTGAAGACAGTGAGTTGTTTTCTTAAATACTATGTAATATTTAATACATACAGAAAACCACACATACATTAAAAAACCACCCCTGAGCCCGTCAATAATATAGTAACAGTAACATTTCACACCTGTGTGCTTCTACTTGACTTTATCATTATTTTGATTTTTTTGTCATCATTTATTTCATTATAAAATGGATTTTATCACATATGCATGTGTCAAAAGAAAAGACTGATAAATATGACAGCAAAACTTATGCTTTGATAAAAAAGTAGGAAAAATAATCTTAAAAGATATACTGTAAGTGATGTAACTTATTACCTATATGAATAATTGATAAAATATGAGAATAAAAGTAAAATGAAAAATTAACAAAACATATGAATAAGCAGTATTTAAAAGCAGAAACTCAAATGACCTATACATATATGAAAATTGACTACTTATCAGTAGTAATCATAGGCATTTAAATTTATAGAAGTCATGTATTACTTTATCATTCATCAGATCAGAAAATATGAAAAAATAATATTAATATGCTAAGAATGCCTTGGCAGATTGTGAGGAAATAGTGTTTTCTTTCATTCTTGATGGGAGAATACAGCAGTAGAGCAAATTTGATGAAGAATTTGACAATATACGTTAACACTAAAAATGCACATATGCTGTTATTCAGCAATTCTCATATTAAGTACCTAAGATAGAAAAAGCAAATTCACATATGCAAATGGAGACATTCTAAGGTGCTTAATGAAGCCCTGCTTACCAAAATTAAAAACTAAAACAACCACAGTTTAAAAACAGTTAAATCTAGTTTGTTCTTTTGATGGAATAATATATAGCATCTATAAGGAATCAAGTATATGAGTTAGCATAGACAGACTGAAAACATATTTGAGTGAAAAAAAAGCAAGCTACAAAATGATATGTACACTATGGTATTATTTTTATAAAAATAAAAATCTGCACTAAATTTTTTATATACTTTCTATCCATGTATTTTGATATATAAACAGTATTTTTAGTTTCTACTAGAAAGATACATATTGCATTCTGACAAGGATGAGGAGAAAGGAGCATGGTGATCAGAAAGGACTTAAGCTTTAAATGTAACACTCTTATTTTTTAAAACCAATGCAATAATACATTACTTGTGTTATTAATTTTTTAAAGTAAATACAATATTAAATAAGATCAATGAGGTACTTTCCGGGAAGTGGAAGCTTGAATCACACACTCAATCTGAACTCTAAATGTCATATATATTGTATCTTCATGGAAATGGATGCCTCAGATAATCATAACATGGAACATGCAAATAATTGTTATCCCTTTGAAGTATATGTTCATCTAGCATCTTATAGTTTTGACATCTATCAAGGAAAGAATATGCTAAGCTTAACAAAATAAATTCATTTGTTCAGCAAGTACTGTATGCTTACCATGCAAAAGTCACTGTTCTGCATTGTGGGACTATAACTGAACAAAACTGGCCATGATTCTTGCCCTGTGGAGCTTATATTGTAGTGCAATATATAAAGATGTTAGGTAGGAGTAAATGATATGGAAAAAATAAAACAAAAAGGAGGACACAAAATTTGAGGAGGGAGTAGTTGGGAATGAAAGCTGGGCACAAGGATCATTAGATTGTTGTAAGTTATTCTCAAGATTTTGAATCTTACTCTAAGTTAGATGAGAAGAAGTTGGTGGGTTTTAAGCGGAGGAGACTTTATTAGGATCTCTTTGGGGGTTGTGCTGAGAATACACTAAAAAAGAGCAAGGTGGAAATAAGACTCTTTAATAAGTTACTACAGTAATCCAGGCAAGAGAACATGGTGGTTTGGACAAGTGTGATAACAAGGGGATGGTATGAAATGTTCTAATGTGTTTTTAATGTAGAGTCCACAGGATTTGCTGTAGGATGATTGTAAAGGTTTAGAGAAACACGGAAGTCAAAAATGAGTTCAAGGTTTTTGTTTTATGTTATAAGGATCCACTGACAACTGAAATGGGTAACACTAAAGCAGGAGAAGATTTGGGTATTTGATTGGGTGTTGAACATATTAAAACTGAGTTCAATATCCCTTAATATATGACTGCTCTAATTCTCACTGTAAATTAATAATAGAAATTCTGGTTAACATATCATTGTATTAAATGTGATTTAAAAAATAACACAGCGCCACTCTCAATGCACAGGTATGATCATGAATTTAAACTATAAAGAGGAAATGACTGGATTTTTTGGAGAGTCTCAGCAGTCGGCCAGCCAATCTGCCATGTGACATTTTCTAGGGACATCTAGGCTTCAGAATCTACCTGCTTTCAAACTTTAGACTATGGTGAAAGTAACATGTAACTGAGACTTGATAAATGCTTATCTACCATCAACTTAGAAAAGGAAGGAGAACAAGGGCATGGGCTCCATTTCCCAAAGGTATTTATTCAGTAAGATGTACTGAGCAGGAAGGAACAAAGAGCAAATGAGGAACTATGCTATGAACTTGGATTTGGCTGTGGTTGACTGCCTTTCACACACATCTTCCTGAGGGTTGAAGCACAAGGAAGCAGTCTTAACAAATTCAGTTGAATTTCCTTCAGTTGAATTTCCATATACCCTAGAACACTTCTTTATCTTCTTTGCTGCTTCAAAAGCTCTAGCAAAGAAAAAGCTTAAACAAAGCTTCTTTTGCCAACTAAGTTCATCCCAGATTAAAATGTAGTTACAACAGTTGCTACTGAGGATTTTGTTTACTAAAACTTTCACAGATCTTTTTTTTAAAAAAGGCAAAAAAAGGAAGCTTGGGAAGAAGCAGATTTTTCTCCAGAGAATGCAAGGTATATCAGGATAAATTAGTAATTTTTATATTTTAGGAATGGGCATCAAGAAAGGTCTATGTTAATTTAACTTGTGGAACAACAACAAAATATGCTTACTATATTGCTCTGTTTCATAATCACAAGACACTGATTTTTTTTTTTGCATTTTTACTCTGCATTTAATCTTTGCAATGGATGTGTATTGAGATCAATAATGTTTCCAAACAGCAGTCAGCCAATTAGCAATTGTGGCATAATTGCCATTGCCGGTGTATGGGCAACCATCAAAATGCCAGATCAAAACTCACAGAAAGGATAGCAGTGGCCTGTAGAAAGGCCCAGGGATAATTCTGGAATATTCTTTTAAACTCTTAGACACCATCAGTAAATACATTGAATTAGATAGTACTTAGCAAAATTTCTGAAATGGTATTTAAAAGTAAGCTAGATCTTTATAACCTCAAAGTTGTCTTAGGGCCTATTACTAAAAGGTTTTAATTCTCTTGTGTAAGATTTTAAGAAATGCTGTATCACCAATGTTCTTGAGGATATTAATGACTGAATTAAAAAATTTCTAGAAAACTTTTGTCTGAATGTATAAAATTTTCAGGAACAACTCAACCAATTTACTCTGATTATACTTTGCTTATATGCATGTATAAGATTGATAAAAGATAAAACCCTATGTCTAATTAAGCCTAGAAGAGTTCTTTCAATATAAAAGTATAGAATATGAATCTAAGTCACAATAAGCACTGAATTATAGTTTAATTGGAAGCATCTTTTTTAGAGGTAACAGTGCATCTTAGAAGCAATGGTAACTTAAAGTCAATGAAATACAGTATATGCTTTAAAGTGATGGCTTTTTATCAGAAGATCAAGTTATCTTTAGAAAATGTGATATGCCAGGAAAAGCACTGGGTGGTGATCAAGAGGTCTAGCTGTGACACTAATTTGCTGGGAGACATTAAGTAGCAATGAAATTTTGCTTTATTTTACTGGTCACTTATGCAAAAATGGAAACAATTCGTTAGGTATCTGGCAGAAGTAATTGTGCAAATTCACTTAGTGTTCCAAACATTTTCATGGCTCCTTACATACAAAACAATAATCCACATGGCACATTATGTTACAGCAGTCCTTTTACCGAAGATATGACAGTGCATTTCAAAATAGCAACTTTAGAATTAAGTATCTATAAACGCTCAAATATAGCATCAACTCTTAAGTCAGTGAAGCTATCTCTTCAGGGACCAGAGATAATATGATCCTTTTGGAAAATCTACAGAAAAAAAATCTGTCCATTTGTTTCTGTGATGATAAGAAAAATAAAAATTATTAAAATCAAATAGAAATGTGAATCCTGCCATTTCTTTGTCTACCACATATGAAGTAGAATCCTAGACACTCTTTGTTACCTGCTTCTGCCTTACTGTAGTTATAGCATGTATTATATTTGCACTTTATATTATTTCTTTATTAATTATGGCCCTTCTCTCTCTCAAGAACATAATGAGAGCAAAAGATTGGTCAGGACCTTTGTCTCCTAGGGAGTGTCTGATATATAAGGCATTTTCAATAAAAAACTGTGTGTAATGGTTTGATAAATTAGGTATTTGGGAAAATCTTTAAGCAAAAATATTGCTTTAAGCACTATATAAATGCAATATTTTGTGAGAATGAGACAAAGGACAGCATGAACCTTACCCTATATTTTCAAAGGCACATATGTATAGGGTATATTTATTTGCTTGGGGGCAAGTCCACTTATCTGTGATGCCCAGCAGAGATGTTTTCAATCGAAAAGATAAGGCAAGGGTTAAGAAAATCAAACTTGATCTTTCTTCTATTCTCTGGCTTCTCTTGTTTTCCATTCCATTCTGACATAGTTTAAGAGAAATTTTAATGTCATATATTTTATGACATGGAACAATTTAGTGATGGCTTTAAGAAGAATCTTGAGAGTAATTTTTATATCATAGTTACTGAAACTTAAATTACTCTTTTCTTTTAAATTGCTATGGTTATGTATTTGTTATAAACTCTCAAAAAGAGCTTTTTACTGCTTTGTAGTTCTCTCTTGCTTAAATCTGGAATATATGTTTTAGTTATCAGTGAAATTACTAATCTATTTTCTAAACAATTTAATTTGAACAAGTTGCTGTTTCACCTTTTTCTTTAGATTTAGATCTTTGATCATCTATATATATATAATTATTAATAATTTTATATATCTTTGTGTTTGTAGTACATGCTTGACCTTAAGCTAAACAATTTTGCAAAAAGCAGGTAATGAATAAATAATGTGTACATATGGACATTTAGAGAAAATTAATCTTTGAGGTTTTTTTTTGTTTTTTCTTTTGTTTGCAATAAATGGTACTTCGCTTCTAGATATGTATCTAATCACAATTATAGAATTGCTCAAATTTTTAAATTGTCAGACAACCATTTTTCATGTTTTCTCTCCTGATTATGCAAACTAATAAAGAGGGAACATTAAAGAAGGTCTCTGTCAGTTAATCTTCAGAATTTTTAAAATTTAACCTCATCTCCAGGTCTCAAATTACTTCCACTGAGGTAAACATTAATACACTAAGCATATTCTACAAGGATTTAACAAAAGTTGAATGCTCTCCTTCCTGTCTCTCATCAAAAGTCTAAACTATTCAGGCCATAAAAATAGTACTAACAACAACTAGTATTTTTACGTCCTAACTACTTGTCACTAAGCACTAACACAACTGTGTATAACTAAAGCATGCAGTACTGTATACATATTCCTTCATTTAATCTGAAAACAACCCTATGAGGTAGATAATATCTTAGAGTCTAGGTAAAGCAGTATGAAGAGGTATATTGAAAAAAACCTACAGATTTCCTCCTGTGTGTTTCTCCTTTACTTTTTTTTTCTTTCAGTTTTATTGAGATATAATTGACATACACTACTTTGCTTATACACAGAACACTATTACTGACACTTCTGGTCACCAAATGTGTGTGGGTTTTTTCCCAACACCAAAGCAATTCATGACACCAACTGGGTATCCTACAATTTAACTCAGTTCTGGAAATGGGTGAGACACCATAGGTTAAGAGCTCAGTCCCACAAGAATGTTCCCATGACACTTTAGATACCAACTGAAAGTAGTAGGTCCCCAGAGTACCCACAACTTCTGTCTGACTTGGCTACAAAATGGAGGTTTTCACAATTCCCTCCTCGGGTTCTATTAATTTGCTAGAGCAGCTCACAGAGCTCAGAGAAACACTTATTTACATTTACCAGTTTATTGAAGAATACGATAAAAGAATACAGATGAACAGCCAGATGAAGTAATACATAGGCTGGGAGGGTCCCAAGCCTGGGAGATTATGTCCCTGTGAAGTTGGGATGTGTCACCCTGCACATGAATGTGTTCATCAACCTGGAAGTTCCCAGAACCCCCTACTCTTGGAATTTTATGGAGGCTTCTTCACGTAAGCATAATCAAATATTAACTCCATTTTTAGCCCCACTCCTTTCTTTGGAGGATGGGGGCAGAGCTGAAAATACCAAGCATCTAATCATGTCTTTCTGGTGACTAATCCCCATCCAAGAACCAACCAGGAGCCCACTCAGAGTCGCCTCAGTAGAACAAGATGTGTTCCTAGTGTTTTATTACTTAAGAAATCACAAGGGTTTTAGGAACTCGGTGTCAAGAACTGGGAACACAAACCCATATTCCATTACCTCATGAGAGGTAATGAGACTTACCTTAAAGAGTTTTCAACACAGGTCTTTCCAACTCTAGATCTCAGATCTTGACATCAGTGCTATAAAGAAATGCCATGAAATAATTAATTATCTTACAAAATACAACCTTGTCAATTACACAATTTTACTACAATGAAATATAGCTAGTTAAAACTACTACTATAGTTATTCCTAATAGTTCTATGTCTCAAACACCACACTTGAGAGGACTTAAACTGATGTATATTTGAGAAAATTCTAAGGTATACTAGTTAGTATGATGAGCAGATCTTTAATTTGAATAAGGAGACCTCCAATGTATCTTCTGTTATTCTTAAAAAAAAAAACCAAAAACCCACATTGTACCTTCAACACATTGTAATTTGGCTCAAAAATTTTACTACAGATGACTCCTTTGACCCATGTGTTTTTTAATTATTATTTATATGCTTTACAATTTGTCACATTATCTAGATATATTTCAATGTAAGTTCATTCAAAGTAAACTGCAGAACATACTCATATTATTTTATAGATCATAACATTTGCCATGTTATATTAATTTAATACTTATAATTAAACAGGAATAATAAAAAAAGGAATAATAACATAAGTATCAGAAAATAATTATTCAGAAAAAGTAGAGATATGGTATATGGGCCTAAGAAATATCTACTTGTTAGCTCTGCAGTTGTCCTAAAATGAATTTGGCATGTGTGGTAAACTGAATAACCGCCCTCAAAGATGTCCTTGTCTTAATCTCTGGAACCTGTAAATATGTTGCCTTACATGATAAAAGGAACTCTGTAGACGTGATTAAGTTTAGGATCTTGCGATAGAGAGATTATGCTAAATTATCTGGGTGTGCCCAAAGTAATCACAAAAGTCCTGTAAGAGGGAGGCAGCAGGATCAAAGTCATGAAAAGGAGTTGTGAAGATGGTAACTGAGGCTAGAGTGATGTACTTTGAAGACGGAGGAAGGGACCATGAGTCAAGAAAAGCAGGGAGCCTCTAGGAAAGGAAAATTAAAGGAAATGGATTCTCTTCTAAAGCCTCCAGAAGGTCCTGCCAACACCTTGATTTTAGACCTCTAGAACTATAAGAAAATAAATTCATGTTCTTTTAAGCTACTAAGTTTATAACAATTTGATTGAGCAGCATTTGAAAACTAATAAATTACGGTTGTTAAATAGAACTTCTCACACTTTTACCTCTGGCCAAGATTTACCAAAAGTTTGTTTTAAGCAAAAACAAGCAAACCAACATATTGAATACAAAAACAAAAACAAAACAAAACCCAAACTACCAAAAAAAAAAAAAAACTGTATGTGAAAAGTAGTTTTCAAAACCACGGATATCATGCAATGAATGTTAGTCATCCCTGACAGGCACGAAACAAATAAAAGCAGTCCAACAAGTTTTCTAGTTTAATGCTTTAAGAGACTCTTCAGGCCATGGCACAGGGAGGAGGAAACTAGCCGTAACCTGGAGAATGCACTGAGCTGAGGAGACAAGCAGAGTCTGAGGAGAACCTGGCAGCAAGATTCCACAGAACAGAGTCCCTGAAGAGAAGGGGCCGCTGAAGAGACCTAGAGCTCTGGAGATCTGCTAGTGAGGAAACCACCTGAGGCTGAAGGAATGCCAACCATAAGAATTAGAGTGAATGGGGCCTGGAACACAGACATGGCGCGAATCGTGTCTGACTCCTCCAGGCGGCCTGTGTAAACTCCTAATTCACTTGACAGAGTGCTAAGAAAATGTTTACCTCAGTAGTGGGGTATAATTATCCATAAACTGAGCACTGTTCCAGGCACATATAACAAATTAAAAAAAACAAAAAAACAAAACACCTGAAAGGACCAAACTTCTTTCCAAGTAACTTCTCTGAGTTCCCAAAGCTTAATATTTATATAAATGCAACAAAATACGCACGAGGGGCTGCGTGGCACATCCTGCAGGCGGTGGCGGGCAGGCGGCCGGGCGCAAGATGAGGAAATTTCGGTTCCTTATGCAGAGCTTCCACCCGCCGCACGAGAAGCTAGAGCAGGAGCTCTTCGCCTTCCCCAAGACCGAGGAGCATGGCTTCCCCAACCAGCCCAGCCAGCGCCCTGGCCTTCGACCCTGAGCTTCGCGTCATGGCCTGCTACACCAGGTCTGGGGCCGTCAAGATCTATGGTGCCCCCTGGTGTGGAGTTCACGCGCCTGCACCGAGACATGGCCCCCATCACCCAGATGCACCTCCAGCCCGGCCAGGGCCACCTCCTGACCCTGCTGGATGACAGCAACCTCCATCTTTGGGAGATCTTACACCACAATGGCTGCGCCCACCGGGAGGGAGCCCTCAGCTTCCAGCTGCCTAGGCGCCTGGACTTTGACAGTGCCACTGGCCTGCTCAGCCTCTCGCATATCACAGTGGTCCGTCTGGTGGCTTCTGGTGACAGGGCAGCCCTGGGCACTGAGGGTGGTAGCATCGTCTTCCTGGATGTTCCCACCGTGATGGTGCACGAGGAGGGCAGACCCTTGCCGCTGAAGAAGTTCCGTGAAGGTGAGGCCATCAGGCTTCCCAGCATCCTCTTTGACGGGCAATCAGCTACCCGCTCACACCGCCCCCCCACCCCGCTCCCGTCATGCTCCCTCTGGGGGGATATACTATACATATATATATATATAGTACATGCACATATATATACTATATATATATATATATATATATATATATAGTACATGCACATGCACATGTGGGCACCCACACACACAAGGGATAAATTTCAAAATGAATGGTATCTAATCAGATTGCCAGGCACGAAAGAAGTAGAAAAATAAAACCCGCAATGAGAAGAGTAACCTATCAATTGAAACCAGATCAAAATTTGCACTGATATTAGAAATATCAGAGAAGAATTTTAAAACCATTATAACTCTGCTGTATATGCTGAAAATGCTAAGTAAAGACCCGGAAAACATTTTTTAAAGACTCAAATCAAATTTCAAGAAATACAAACTACAATGCATATAATGAAAAATATACAACATGAGTTTAATGCAGATTAGAAATTACAAAAGAAAAGATTAGTGAACTTGAAAGACAGTCATAGAATTATCCAAATTATGTTATCTAATGGAATAATCCAAAGTGAAACACACAAAGAAAAAAAGGATTAAGAAAATGAAAAGAGCATAGGAGACCTGTGGAACAATTCAAATTATCTAATATGCATGTAACTGATATTTCTTAATGAGATGAGAGTGGGGAGACAGAAAATTTTTGAAGAAAAAGTTCTACATTTGATTAAAACTATAAAACTACAATTCCAACAAACATAATGTATTGTAAATACAAGAAACTTGAAGAAAGCTACACCCATACAGAATATAATCAAATAGATCAAAACTAGACAAGGAAAAAACTTAAAAACAGCCAGAGGCAAATGATGCATTACATACAGAGAAACAAAAATATTGATGATGGCAGAGCTCTTATCAGACATAACACAAGGTGAGAAAACACTGCATCAATGTCTTTAAAATACTGAATTAAAAAGAAAATCAACCTGGAATTCTGTTCTGAGTAAAAATATATTTCATAAACGAGGTGAAATAAAGGTGATTTCAGACATTCAAAGCTGAAATAATTCTTCACTAACAGACCTGTTCTATAAGAAATGGTTGGGACTTCCCTGGTGGCTCAGTGGTTAAGAATCCACCTGCCAATGCAGGGGATAGGGGTACGAGCCCTGGTCCAGGAAGATCTCACATGCTGCGGAGCAACTAAACCCGTGTGCCACAGCTACTGAGCCTGCACTCTAAAGCCCGCGAGCCACAACTACTGAGCCCGTGTGCCACAACTACTGAAGCCTGTGCACCTGGAGCCCATGCTCCACAACAAGAGAAGCCACCACGATGAGAAACCCGCGTACCTCAAAGAAGAGTGGCCCCTGCTCGCCACAACTAGAGAAAGCCCACGCAGCAAAGAAGACCCAACGCAGCCAAAAATAAATAATTTTTTTTAAAAAAGGATTACTATTGTTTTTAAAAAAAAGAAAGAAATGGTAAAGGACATCCTCAAGCAGAAGAAAAATAATAACAGCTGGAACACTGAATCTATACAAAGGTAGGGGAAAAGAAATATAAATTACAACTAAATGGGTAAATATATGATTTTTTCTTAATATTTAAATCTCAAAAAATCACCACAAACTTCCACATCTAGAAAGATGAAATAAATGTAAATTTTTCTATTCCTCCATTAAATATAGTTATGCATTCTGTACATTATATATAAAACAAATATAAAAAGTTTCTGAAAGAGAGAAGGCAAAATAGCTAGAGAACTCAAGATTTAAGAAATGTGCTCAAAAAAAAAAAAATGAAGTTCTTAGGAAGTAAATCCAATAAAACATGTTCAGTTTTGTATGCTGAAAATTATAAAATGGTGATGAAAATAGTCAACAAAGATCTAAATAATTGGAGAGATATAGTGTGTTTATGGATTGGAGGACTCAACATAGCAAAAATATCAATTCTCCCCAAATTGATATATAAGTAATATACAATTTTTATCAAAATTCAAGAATTTGTAGAAATAGACTAAAACTATTATAAAATTTGCATAGGAAAAGGAAGAAACTTGAATAGCTTAAAAATGTTTTGAAAAAGAACAAAGTGGGAAGAATCAGTCTACCCAATTTCAGTTACTAGATAGCTACAGTAATCGAGACTATGTGATACTGCCAGATAGACAAACACAAATCATGGAATAGAACAGAAAACCCAAAAACAGACCCAGCAAATATGCCCAAACTGACATTTTTTTAAGGTGCAAAACTAATTCAATGGAGTAAAGATAGATTTTTCAACAAGTAGTGCTTGAAGAATTGGACATCCATAGATTAAAAAAAAAAAAAAAAAGAACACAACCAGTTTCACATCTCATAAAAATATTAACTCAAAATGGATTGTGGATTTAAATGTAAAACTATAAAATACTTAGGGAAAAAAAAAACTAAGGGAAAATTTTTGATATCTAGGGCTAGGCAAAATGTTCTTGGACTTGATGCCAAAAATACATTTTATAAAATAAAAATAGATAACTTATACCATATCAAAACTTAAAACTCTGGCTCTGCTAAATACCCTGATAAAAGAATGAAAATATACGCTGCAAAGTGGGAGAAAATATTTGCAAACCATTTGTCTGTCAAAGGACCAATACCTATAGTACATAAAGAACTTTCAAAACTCAACAGTAAAAAACAAATAATGCAATTAGAAAATGGGCAAAAAACATGAAGAGATATTTTATTGAAAAGAATATATAGCTGACAAATAAGCACTTGAAAAGATGTTAAACATCACTAAAAATTAGAGAAATGCAAATTAAGACCACAATGAGATATCATCTCACATCCATCAGAATATCTAAAATAAAAATAGTGTCAACATCAAATGCTGGTAAAGATACAGATGTGAAAGGGCCAGATGGGAAAGCCAGCCTCTTGCTCCCTCCTACTGCAAGTCTTTCAGCTGAAGCCGATCTCAGCCTGGGATGGTAGAAAAATCTTATGTTAAATAAACTCAAAATTTTGATTATTAAATATAATTGGGCTATTTTCTAAACTGAGATGGTTTTAATTCAAAGTGGCCCACAAACTACTTATATTATACAGAAATGTATTGGAACTGAACAAAGTCTGAGACTGAAGATCTAGCCTCTATTGAATCTATATTGGGAAGAGTGGAAGACAGTTTCTTTATGATATATCATTAATTGTAACTTGTAAAATATTGTGATTCATGTAATAAACAAGAGATTGCTGAGAAATCATGCAAAACAGTTAAAATACTTACTTTTGACAAAGAATTTCAGAAATAGGAATATGAATAAGGTCCAGTATTACACAATTAATGAATCCCATTTTTTAAAACAGTCCCTGTAAAAGAGGTATCCAAATATTCTCTGGAACATGAAGTCACTGATGGTAGTGCTCCTGGTGATAATGGACCTGTTAATGCATTTTTGTATTTAACCAAGAACCATGTATTAGAATACCCTTAAATATTAAGAATATTTATAATAGGAAATGTCATACCCTTTTGTAAGTATAATTGAAAGGACTTTATTCCTTTTCATCTGCAAATAAACACCACATCTCTACTGGCATCTTTATTAGTATTGCTTAAACTGATGTTTTCACAACTGCCCCTCATGAGAACCCTGCACTGGGAGTCAGCAACTCTGGATTCTTTTTTCACCCTGTTGCTGGCTTAACACATTACTCTAGAAATACTACGTAACCTCTCCCTCCTCTCTTTCCACATTTTTTAAAAGACATGTATTATAGCTACTCCAAATACGCCAGAAAATCATTTTCAAGTGCCAAGCATGTATTTATGGCGTGGTTTCCCAATATCTGGAAGAATGCTTTACCTTGTGCTTAAAGGAAACTTACTGAAAGATTTAAAGTTGCCTAGAAACAAGCTGAAACTGAAGTTTAAAAAATGGGGTTGGAAGGTGCTAGAATAACCAAGTATTCATATGGGGAAAAAACATTCCCTTCTATTTCACCCAATACATAAAAAAATATTTAATGGGCAAATTCATAGAGACAGAAAGCACAACTGTGTCTACCAGGAATTTAAGGGGAGAGGGGAATGGGGAGTTACTGTTTAATGGATACAGAGTTTCAGTTTGGGATGGTGAAAAAATTCTGGAGATGGATAGTAGTGATGGTCACTCAGCAGTTTGAATGTACATAATGCCAGTAAGTTATACACTTAAAATGGTTAAAATCATCAATTTTATGTTATATATATTTTACCAAAAAATACAACTGAAAAGAGAAAAGGAATTGAGTCTTTGGAAAGCAGGGCGGCCCTCATAGCAACCTCTGGTCCTAACTAATGTGTGGCTTATCAAGTAGGATGGGATAAAACCACTGCCTCACTTAAAGGCTGGGGTTAAAAGACTGAATAAAATAATGCTTCAAGACTTTAAAGTATACATCAAACTGGTGGAATAAAAAATGCATAGCAAGTATATGTTACAAATGTGTGCTTAGAACTATAAAAAAAAGTGAAATAGCATAATTTCCATTAGACTGAGACATCAGACTCCCTTGAGATGCCATACATGGCGTCCTATGTGATATGTGCAGTTTAATGTATGCCAATTATACCTCAATAATTAACTGTTAAGAAATTTTTTCTTAATTCAAAGTGAATGATAGAAAGAAATTTAAAAGCTAAAAATATAAAACTTCTAGAATAAAAGAGAAAAATATCTTCATGATGTTAAGATAGACGAAGGTTTCTACAGAACACAAAGAGCCCTAACAATAAGAGAAAAAATTGGTAAATAACACTTCAACAGCAACAAGATGTGTGCTCATCAGAAGGAATAATTAAGAAAATAAAAACATAAATCACAGACCTGGATATTAATATCTGCAATGCCTATATGTGATAAAGAACTTGTATCTAGAATATACATGTATGCATATATATATATATATATTTTTTTAATCCCTAAAACTCAATAATAAAAAGACAAACACAATACAAATGGGCAAACAACTTAACAGACACTTCCCCAAGAACATACAACTGGCCAGTAAACACATAAAAGGTGTTCAATATTATTACTCATCATAGAAATGCAAGTAAAAACCACATCACTAGAATTGCTAAAATTAAAAAGAATCACAAAATCAATTGTTAGTAGTAGACATGTGGAGCCACTGGAACTCCCATATTTTGCTGGTGAAAGAGAAACTGGTACCATCACTTGGAAAACCACTTGGCAGTTCACTATAAAGTTAAAACATACCTACCCCGTGATTGAGAAAATTCACCTCAAAATACTTTTCTGGAGGAAAATAAAAACTTCTGTCCCAAAAATCCTCGTATAAGAATGTTTATTACAGTTTTATTTATAATACTAAAAACCAGAAACAAATTAAAATGTGAATGAGTAAACAAATTGTAGATATTTATACAAGGGGATACTAGCTAGAAATATAAATAAAAGTACAATCAAGGCACACAACAGCATGGATGAATTCCACAGAAATCATTTTGGGCAAATGAAGCCAGGTATTTAAAATTCCATTTACATACAGCTGTAAAACAGGAAAAACTAGTAATAGAAATTAAATCAATTGTTGCCTTGTATTTCAGGAGAAACTGAATGTAAGAGATTGAATGTGAAGGTGCATGAGGAAACATTCTGAGGTGATGGAAATGTTTTTGATTATAGTGTGGTCACATAGGAATATATATTTGTCAAAACTCATTCCACTGAAAACTTAATACCTATGCATTTTATTCAAATTATACTTTGTGATGGTTAATTTTATGTGTTAACTTGGAAGGTATTTGTGGATGAGATTAACAGTTAAATTGGCGGTTTGAGTAAAGCTCTCCATAATATGGGTAGGCCTCATTCAACCAGCTGAAGGCCTGAATAAAGCAAAAAAGACTGGCCTCCCTAGCAAGAGGACTGCCTTCCTCCTGACTACCTTTAGACTTCATCTGCACTGTTGGCTCTCTGGCCTGCCACCCTACCCTGCCAATTTTGGACTTGCTAGTCTCCATATTTGTGTGAGCTAATTTCTTACAGCAAATCTCTCTCTCTACCTCTCATATATACATATACACAAACACACATCCTATTTTTTCTCTGGCAAACAATGGTTAATATGTACCTCAAATCCAGAAAATAGTATAAAGCAAATTCTCCAGAAAAAATATGCTAATTCAAGGAAATCCTTCCAAGACAGTAGATTCCATTCCAAGGCAGATTCAGAGTCCACATCTCAGAGGTAGCCAAAAATACTGTTTATTTTTCTTTATGAATCTTGCATAATGCTACTACTGGGAAAATCAAGTTTGAGCTTTCATTCTATCAACTTTCTCTTTCCTGAAGGTTCTGAGTCACTATCTGCCATGTAATCTATTTCTTAGCAGCTATTTCAATTTGCCCCTACTCTAGGACCAGAGTCATTATGGCTATACTCCTACAACAGAATCTTACTGCTCTTCATGACCTTTCTGGGTCATGGCTGGAAGCACTTGGAATCAAACAAGGCCCCTCCAACCTGTCAGGGTCTGAATAAAGTGTCTGCCTTCCCTGCACTGTGTACCTGAAATTCCTGCTCACCTGTTTGGCTGTTAGCCACTGTTTTCTACCAGGTTTCTTGAAATCTTGCTCTACACAGGCATAGCTGAAGAATAAGCCAACTACTTGAGAGAAAATTTGCATACAGATTATTGTATCCACTTGGCTGAAGTTCATCTTGCCAAGATGTTTCTCCCTCAAGTCCCATCCATTTTCTCAGTTCAAAGTTCACTTTTGTAAAATAGGCCATTTTCTGCCTTGGCTCTATTCCTAGGAACTGAAAACCAAAAAATATCTTCAGACGAAACAGCCAAAATATTTGAGTAACATCATTTTCCTTCCTTTCTCTTAAAGAAAGGAGCCATATACCCAGCCTGTCTCAGTTGCTCTCCAGGGCTTTCCAAAAGTTGCTTTGTGTAGTTTGTCCATATTTAGTAATTATTTTCAGGGACATCCACAGATAGAACCAAGGTTAGCAGAGCACATCTTTAAAAACATAAATTTTATCAAGTCACCCCCACTCTCCAACCTTAAAATCCTTCAATGGCTTCCAACTACACTTTGAACGAATTCAGATACTTAGCCTTGACCTAAAAGGACTGAATAATCTGACCCTGCCTATCTCTTCTGGTTCACCTAGAGCCACTGCTGCATTATGTTCAGAGTTACTTAGCCACATGTCCCTTCTTGCAACTCTTGAAACATAACACTACCATATATAAAATAAACAACAAGGACATACTGTATAGCACAGGGAACTATGTCCAATATCTTGTAATAACCTATAATGGAAAAGAACTGAAAAAAATGAACGCAGACATAAGCATATATATATATATATTATATATAACCAAATCACTTTTCTGTACACCTGAAACTAACACAATATTGTAAATCAACTATACTTCAATTAAAAACAAAAGACAGAACTAACATAACAAGCCTCTTGGTGGCTCAGGGCCTTTATTTTGGCTACCCCCTCACCTCTGCTTGAAACACTCTTCTCTCTTTTATTAGCTTACTTCTTCTCATGATTGACCGTGATTGATCCCAATGCAACCTTTTCAGAGAGGCCCTCCTTAATCACATTATGTAATCTCATACTCCCTTGTTATTCACTATTTCTGTACACTCTTTTTCACTTTACTCTTTCAGTGCGCATCACAATATAAAAAGTTATATAGCAAAATCATACCCAAAGAAATGGAGAAAGTGAAGAAGAAATAAGTAGGATTTAGCTAAGCAGAGAAAGAGAATACAATTACAACATCTGCAAAGTCACTTATATGCAGAGATTAGTAATAATATTCAAGTCCGAGGAAGGGAGATGATAAAAGGGAAGTGAATATGTAAGGCTTTTACCTAAAAAGTCAAGTCACTTTTTGTATACTGTTGCAAGATTTGATTGACTTGTGAAATGAACAATTAACAAACATGAAATTATTTTATTTTTATCAATACTTAGGCCAAATTTGCTTTGTGTGTCCTCATCTCTTTCTATGCAAGTGAAGAAAATTAACATTAGTGGTGTCTTTTGTTCTCAACTCACTCATACAGTTAATGGGATTTTTGTTTTCTACTAAAAACTGTCTTCAAAGTATTTTATGTATTCATCTTGCAGTAAGATTAGTAAATCTTTATTAAATCTGTTGCACATATTTTAAAAGTTCTTGACATTTATTGTAATTTTTTTGCCATACCAAAGTTCGAATTTTTGCAGTTAAATCTGTCTTTTTCTTTATCACTCCTCTTGATGTGTCACACTTAGAAGGTACTTCCCTACCCTAAGATGCATTCAAGTTTTTAAGTCATCTTAAAATTTTATTGTTAGTATGTATTAAATACATTAGAATTTCTTTTGATTTATGTTGTAAATAGGGAATCTAAATTATCATTTCCTAAATGTCAATCATCACTATATACTATATGATAATATTTTCCCCATAGCTTTAAGATGTCAATAATAAAATACTTAATATTTACAATTATATGAATACATGTGAATTCAGTACATACACACATACACCCCTGTATCTAGGTATTTTGCTCTGCTTAATTGATACATCCATTAACCTTTATAATAGTGCTTCTTAATGACTATTTGTTAAATAAATAGAATTAAATTACATATTAATTAGTCATTAAATTTTTACTTAATATTTATTTAGTAACCAAATTAAATATAGCATCTCGACTTTACATGTATATTTTAATATGTTCTAAAACAAAGCACTATTTTTTACTCTTGTTTTCAAAAGTTATTGAATATTTTACTTTGTTTATTCTTAAAGTAACAATATGAAATGATCATCTCAGAACACATTAGAAAAACATGTCACATTTGATGCAAAAAAGAGTCATCTAGAGACTGGTATAAATATACTGAGAGAAATGTTTTCTACAGAGCTGGGATAAAACTAGATTTCAAAGATTTGCTCAACCTTATTTTGATTCATCCAGTGCCTTACTGAGTACATAGAAACCTTTCAGTAAATATTTATTGACTGAAAAACATATTTGAAGGCGTTTCAAATGTGAGCTATTTGTCCAAGCTGTACAAATAAAATTACACAGATAAAAAAATTCCCCTTTATAATTTTATTAGACATGAGTTTTCAAACAGCTTGAATTAACAATTAATACATGTTTATTGGCTGCTTGTAGAAGTCTCAATTGTTTTTACGGTATATACAAAGAAGTAGAAGATGTAATGAGTCTCTTGTTTCAAATAGTTGGCAATAAAATGGGGAAATGTAATGTGTATTTAACCACTAGGAGGAGATTAAGAATTTTTAGGGGAAGGAAGTTTGTAAGGTCTGGAATCTCATAGGTTCCCTTATAGAAGGCTAAAGAAGGATGGATGGCCTTTCACCTTAGATACATAACAATAGGCAGGGAAAATGTGAACACAGCAGAGATCCTCCCCTCTAGTACCAGGAATCTTGGTGTGAGAGCTTTGATGAACTATTCCCATGAAGCAAGTAGACTTCATGAGTCCTATGCCAATTATTTTAGGTGGAATTCTTTTTGAAAATATATTTAACTGGAAAAAAGTAAAATATGATTTTTTTACTCTTTACACAGTGTGCATTTTCCTTTCTTTTTTATTTTTTACTTTCTTTTTTCAAATTCCATTTTCAGGCAAAAGGCTTGGGTTCTTGGCAGAAGGTATTGATGTAAGTATTCATTTCTGTATTCTCCAGTTCCTAGTACTACACAGACATTTAGGTTATCTGTTTTCTACATATTTATTTTCATTAATTGCATATACAAAAAACAAAGGAAATAAGGGAAAAAAGGATTAAATATATTTAAGCCCACTGTGTGTTGTGCCTGTAGACATGATGTTAGGAATCCACATGAAAATACAAAGATTAAGCCCTTCAACAGGTTTGATTTTTGGTGCATTGGGCCAAGACACATGCAAGAAAAAAGCAGAGCAGTTAATGAGCTAGTGAAAAAATTTATTAAGATTAGAACCTACATAATTAGATGATACTTGCTGATGTTTTTCTTAGTGTGTATATATCATATATCCTTAAAATATCTGTAATATTTTGTTTGCTTGGAGAAATAAATTCAAAACAAAAAGCGTCACAACAGATATGTCAACGTAAGGATCACATTTCATATTTTATCCTGGAATGTTTATGAAATCTCTGCTCCATTAAGTCTTCACCCCAATAACCTTAGAAAGCCCATTGATATTACAGTTTAGTTCTTGTTGGTTGATATTTATATCTTTCAGCAATAAATGCTTTTATTTTGAAATTGCTTATGAAAAGGTTAAACTAGCTCACCATATGCAGAAAATAAACACGTATTTTCCCTCGGATAAAATGCCAAGAATATGAAAATAAACAGGTGGATTTATGGATGTATACCAAAACATCACTACAGCTTAGTTGATTCTGCTTACAAAGCCACCTTAATATTCAGTGGAGATCACTGCCAGATCCATTCGACAATAGTGACTGATGTAAATAAGTAAAGACAGAATCATTCCCCCAATTATATTGCGTCCTCGCTCAGCTGTTCAGGCTAGGCAGCCATGGTTCCAGATACTGAACTTTCTCTCTCACTCTCCCCTTCGTTAGTTCTCTTTTATCTTCAAACATTTTATAGAAAATAGCCCACTTTTGACCCTAGAGGGGTTTTTTGTTTGTTTGTTTGGTTTGGGGTTTGATTTTGGCCGTACCACAGGGCATGCCGGATCTTAGTTCCCCAACCAGGGATCGAACCCATGTCGCCTCCAGTGGAAGTGTGGAGTCCCAACCACTGGACGGCCAGGGAAGTCCCAACACAAGAGTTTTAATATAAAAGTAAAAAGGTCTCTCTCTCTCTCTCACTCCTAGACCTAGGTCAAGACGGGAAGGGGCATAGGGAGACTCAAGTGTCCTCAGTAACTTTACTTTGGTTTTGATATGTAGTAATGACTGAAAATGGAGTAACCAAGGCATTTAGCTCCCAACTATCTATTCTTATACTCAGGGTGAATTGATCAGCAAGGTTCATGCTCTGCAGGAAAGCCCTGTGAGCAAACAGATAACAATTTATGCTCCTGCAAATCCTTTCATAAATTGCACCCTTGCTGTTAGTGTTCTTCTTAGCAAAGAAGCTCCTGGGAGAATGGGAGCTATAGAGTGTCCAATAAGTAAGACAAAGTCCTTTGGATTTCTCAACTTTTTGGAAAAATATTCTAATCCTAGTAGATAGCTCACAACACTTAGATTTTAATAGAAGTTTTTCCAGTTTTCTGTTCTAGTCTAACCTTGCCTATAAGCTGTTTCAAAGGGGCCCTCAATAAATAGGACTTCTACAACAAGTGTGATGGTTTTCATCAGTTAATGAGAATCAACTTGGATGTGTATATCAGTTACTGTCAACATTATGATGACTCTGAACCACAGTCAGAGTGGCAGTCTCTTGTTTAATGTTTTTTTCCTTCTCCGTTCAATGTGGTCATGACTCACATGTTAAGAATAGTACTACTTCATAGTGTAAAAAATTAATAAACAGAAGCCTCAATTAAACAGAGCTGCAAGATCAGAAAGGGGAATTCTCATACCCCGTGACGGTAGCAGAGCCCGACGGTAGAAAAACTCCTCTTCTTTCCTGGCAAGGATTCAGTCAATAAAAAGCCATAGACTCTTTGTTTACTAAAGAACTACCAACTTCCTTTTCCTCTTTATAAAAGCTTTCTCCTTCCCTTGTGGGGTGGGAACTTGCATGTGGCCACCATTGTTGCAGACTCCAAATTGTAATTCTCTGCTGATTCCAAATAAACCTATCTTTGCTGGAGAAATACAGGGCAGTCTGCTTATTTCAGGTCAACAATAGTATTGGGAGAATTAAATGAATTGATACATTATAGCATTTAGAACAAAGTAAGCATTCAATGAGCATTAATAATTTGACCGTTTTGCTTCTTGCTGTGGCTGTTGTCTCTATAATTACCAGTACTGAATGCCAGCCTGCATGACTGCCTCACCCTCCCATTCCCTCTCCAGCCCCCATATCCTCTGGACCATTGCAGATATGAACCAGAAAGCAGATGGGAGTCAGGGCATGATGGTAGGGAAGGAACAGCCCTCCACTTTAACTTTTGACATAGGGACTTAAAATAGGTCCTCCCCAAAAACTCTCTCAGCAGGATTGTGACTAAATTGCAACTTTACAAAAGATTTAACTGAAAGTTCATGGTTAACAGAGGGGTACACAATCAGCAGTTATTTTCAAGTGCCAATCCATGTGGTTCATTTCAGAGCACTCTAGCCCAAGATTACCCACATGGATTTCCTAACAGTCTGGCACTCTAGATGACAACTTGCCTACAAGCAGTAAGGTCAGTTTAGCTTTCATTATCAAAAAGGCAGTGGAGCATTCTGTTCTACATTTAATAATTATGATACCCAGAGAAAGAAATTCTCCCATTACCCCAAATGAAGACTTGTTTCTCAATTTTCTAATTTCTTCAGATTCTGGTTTATCCCAGAATCTGCTGTTTCCTCTGAATCATTTTCAACAAAAACTCTCATCTCTACAATATAACAATACAGTTTAATGTAGTGTAATCCATTCTAAGTCTTCTAAAGAGAAGAAGCATTTCTACCATCTGTTTCCTCCAGCCTTCTCATCCAGGCAAATACAGCAACGAAGTCAACAGGGACAGAAACTCTCCCTCAGCCAAATGTACACAATTTTATATTGCAAAGTTGAATATTTAGCTTCTTCATCTAAATCATCTGCATTTCGGTAAAGGGACACGTCAGTTCTTCCCACAGAACAACAGTTGGGTACATTATGGGATACCATGAACAATTACAGATGCACTCATTAATTTATTTCAAAAATTGCTTTAATTGCTAATGATATGCCTGGCACTGGAAAATAAAAACAATTAAGAAAAAAATTTTGAAACATGAGCCTATCTTCTGAAGCTAAAAATCTAGTGTTAGAGAAATAATAAATAAGTTAAAAACCAAAATATTATTATAGAGTGCTGTAAGTTTCATGAAGGAAACAGGGATCTGTGCAAAACAATGGCAGATGGCATTAGTGATGATATGGCATCCTTTCAGTCACTGTGTGCTTTGTTCAGCAATAGTATGTTTTCTGGGTATGATCTTATTTTTGAAAATATCATTGTCTATGTTATGTCTAAAAAGTACAGAAGCTGGGTTAATAGTTGAAAATATTACAAAAAAGTGTTACAAAAAAGCGTTTCACTATAGTGAAACTAAAAGTGGTAGCAATAAAAATAATTAAATATGTAAAGAAAATGGCAAATTTGGCATGTCAGGGATCTATCTTTTGAAAATAATATAGATTCTGAGGAACAAGTAGCAAAGCATACATTATATGCAGAAGTCCATAACCAGCAAGAGTGGTCTGCTATCTTCCCTCATCCCCCATCTGCTCTGTTATTCCAGAGTTTTATCAAGCATCCAACAATCCTATATATGTTTCTTATATACCAGGTTTATTGCTCATTTATTCCCATAAACTGTAAATTCCACAAGATCAGGGTTTTCTTGTGTGATGAATTTCAAGCACCGTGAATAGTACTTTACGCATAGCAGGGTTAAATAAATATTTGTTAAATCAAGAAATATGTAAGTAAATGAGTATACAAATGAACCAACAAAGAATCTAATAATTTCAAAATGAATAATATTGGATGAATTCTAAAATTAACTTGCATTTTTGTCTTTTAAAGCTCTCTGAAGTAGACCCATTTAATCTTCCCTATTTTTCCTTTCTCCTATAGAAAGCTGGTATAATTTCTACATATAAGTAATTTTCATGACATTTTTTATTGAAGTATAGTTGAATTACAATGTTGCGTTAATTACTGCTGTACAGCAAAGTGACTCGGTTATGCATATATGTACATTCTTTTTCATATTCTTTTCCATTATGGTTTATCACAGGATATTGAATATAGTTCCCTGTGCTATACAGTAGGACCTTGTTGTTTATCCATTCTATATATACCAGTTTGCATCTGCTAATCCCAAACTCCCAATCCAACCCTCTCCCTCACCCCTCCCTCTTGGCAACCACCAGTCTATTCTCTATGTCCCTGATTCTATTTCTGATTCACAGATAGGTTCATTTCTGTCATATTTTAGAGTCCACATATTAAGTGATATCATGTGGTATTTGTCTTTCTCTTTCTGACTTACTTCACTTAGTATGATAATCTCTAGTTGCATCTATATTGCTGCAAATGGCATTATTTCATTTTTTTTTATGGCTGAGTAGTATTTCTAATTTTGATTACTTATATGTTTTATTAAAATATAAGAAAATAATGTGAAAAACACTGGGGTAATAATTCATATGAGCAAATATAGGGATTTTAAAAATATTCTAATATGATGGTCAATATATTCATTCATTAGTTCAACAGATATGTTTTGAGCATCTGCTATGTGTCAGGGGGTATAGCTTTGAAAAAGGAGGACAATATTACTGAACTCATGGAAACACATGCAAAGAAGTAAACACACTGAGTTATTTCAGAGAGTGCTAAATGCAGTGAAAACTTAAAATGGAGAAGGGATGAGGATCTTGCTTTTGGTCAAGGTAATCAGGGAGTCTCCATCAGAGGTGACTTTTGAATTGAGACCAGAATGGAGAGACTGCACACCCTATGGGAACGTGGAAGAACAGAGTTTTCTAGGCAGAGAGAACAAGTATGTGAGATTAGAGGGAGGCAACATGAGCACAGGTACAGAAAGGAATGAAGTCCAGTACGGCTGGAGGCCACTGAGAACAGAAGAATATGATGTGTGTTGAAGTCAGAAAGGTCTCAGGGACCTAAATCACTCTGGGCCTTGTTGACACGGACAGTGTTTGGCCTTTATTTCTTGTTCACTTGTACTTCGCTGGAAGGTTTCATCTTTCAAGTAACAAAATTTGATTTATTTCAGTTTTAAAAATATCCCTAGCTGTGTATAGAAAATGACCAGCACTGCTGGGGGAAAATATCTTCCTCATGTGTAATTTTCTTTTTCCTATGAAATCTCTCGGTGAGGAAAGATAGTATATTGAATTACTATTACAATTCTACGCGTCTTGCCTTTTATGCTTTAAAAGTCACAGTTCTGAAATTTTATTGATGTGCACCACAAATACAATTTTTTTAAATTGATCATTAATTTTTGTCTAAAAGGTGTCTACTTCTTTAGAACTAACTTAAGTTCTCCACAATGTGGAGGAAAAAAATTACTGACAGTTACTCCAGTCCAAGGATATTACTTTTGATAGAAGTATCCCTAAATCTTGGTTTACTTCAGTCCTTTTCAGTGAAATTGCACATTAACGTTGGCAGACTGCAATGGGTAAAAATCATCAATATTCCACTTCTTATTCCTCCTAACAAACTAAAGCCTGATGGGCTAAAGTAAATTTAAAATCTAAACCACAATGTTGTATTAAATTCAGTTTTGGCAGTTAGTAGATATTTTTTATCCTACAACAACAGATGTGACTAAAAGAATTGATCTTGTTGACATCGCTACCCTTGTATGGATAGAAATCAATATTAACAATATAATTTACCATTGCATATTTTGGCAAGGAAATTTTAACCATTCATAAAGTCAGGCTGAGCTTGTTCTCCATTGCAGTGTCACAGCCTACTTCTGATAGAAAACATTTTTATCTGCAATTGGCTAAGTCATTTATCTTAGTGAGACATCACAGGCAGTAGATGGCATCAGCAAGTAGATATAGGAAAACCGCCATCATTAATTATAGTGAAGGCTGGAATTGGGGTCGCTGAGCTTCCAGTGACAGACTCACAAAGGAGGTAATACAACTTGTGATTCAAGTACAATTAAGTGTAATATATTAATGTCTTTTTAGTCACCTCTTTAAGTGCAGGATTAACTCTAAATCTTCATTATAATGAATAGTGTCCAACAAAATTTGGGAGTGTTTGATCTAGATTTAGTACTGTCTTTGCATTTGAGCTTCCTGACAAGATTCATGACAATCACCCATGTGTTATGGGTAACTTTAGCCAGTATCTACACACAAAAAATAAAGTGGAAGACTGAAACAATACTCCAGATAGTTTTTCCCACATTTTGATTGTCTGCATGATTACAATTTCAAGAGTAATTTGCAGAGAAACAAGTTTTCATTTTCTGAAAAGTTTTCTGTAAAGGTTATTTAGCATACAGTTATGTAAGAGCATAATCATTTTGACAAATAGGACATACTTTCAGAACATAAAATGGAATAAATAAGATTATATGAAAAATGTGCAGTACATTTTGTCCCTAGCAAAAGGTATTCAAATCTGGCTGACCCTAATAACTATTAATCAATATTAATTTGGTTACTTATGCATTTAGCTATTGTGTTTTATATTTTCTGTCTTAAAATTTGCAGTTTTTAAATACATTTCTACCTTTGTTCTTCCATATTTATTGTAGTTTGTTTCTCTCTAGCCTCTGGTTCTTCTATTTGATGCCTTCTGTGGCATTTTTCTATGCTATTCCTTCCATTTATACTCATTCAACTCTTTAATATTTTGAGTGTATTTAGCACTGAACTTTAATTTTGGTCTGACTGTCTACTTTTTTCTTTAAAATTACTGCAGTATGTCTATTAAAGTTTATCAGAACTTTTATATACTGGTTCATCCATTTTTACCTTTCTTAAATTAGGGGAGAAAAACACCTTATACAGTAAAATTCACCACCCATTCAGAGAATTCCTTGATTACATAAATCAATGATAAAAAATGCACATACCTGTTACAAATGCTGTTTTTTAACTCGATTAAATTTAAAATATTTTGCTATATGTAAGGCTGGTTTTGTTAGAAATCCTAAGTTTACATTCAAAAAGACAAAATTTATAAATCACTCAGAGATGTGTATGGTTCTTAGAAACACTATTTACCTGTCACCTATCAGTATGCATATTTATAAGTTTGTGTGTGTGTGTGTGTGTGTATATTAAGTGATAGTGGATTTGGAGGAATCTGTTGGTTTGGCATGATCACAGGAAAGCCATGTTTCACCAAACACTGAGAAAAATAATGAAAAGTTGTACACGTATCTTTTGTTTCTATTTGTTCCCTCACTTTGCTATGGACTTATATAGACTAGTGTTGGGGTGGTAGCATAGCAGTTTCCTGTCTCAAGGTGGCTTCATACTATTAAAAGCAAAACAGCACACTCCCTTTGGTTCAAAGGAGACTACAGTAAATAATTGTGAAGGTGAGCTCTTTCCAGATACAACCCTTCTCTATCCAGACTGATGTTTCTAATCTTCCGTATCCATTAAGAGATGGATGGGATATGGGAGAAAAAAATAATCCCCGAGGAGGTTATTATGTGCATGCTGCTCCTGGGCCATGACTCATCTAGTGAGCCTCCTGTAGGAATATTCTTACGTGAATATTATCTCATGGAATCCTCACAGCAGTTCTGTGAGGAAGGGAGACATGATATATTATTACAGATAAGGAACCTGAGACTCACAGAGGCTGCCTTTTGCAAAGGCTACATACTAGAAAGGGGCAGTTTCTCACTAAGAATTCTGTGTGTTCTGACTTTAAAGTCCACATTCTGTCCACATCATGTAGCCCCTAAAGCAGATCTCAGCACAGCTGGCAATGCCCGCAAAGCACAATGAACTACTGGGTTCTGTTATTCTGCTCTCTAAGAACTTTTTGGCCCGGTTATACAGCACCAGTTCTTGCTTTGCAAGAAAAGAAAAAAAAAAAAGGAAAGAAGAAAGGTAGAAAACAGTAAGAGTCAGTCTTGTGCCCATTACAGTAAATGGTAATGTATATAATTTTTCGATTAAAAAAATTTCAAAAGTTTCCATATATTCTCCTGTGGCCTGCCCCTGACAGCTTCGAATTCCACCAATCTTACTCTATTAACTCATGTTAGGCATTTTCTTCTCATGCTTCAAGTTGCAAATATCTCTGGAACAAGTGGGGCACTGAAATTAGTGTCACATATTTAATTTTCTTAAGTAATTGGAAAGGCAAGCAGTATGGGAGCACTGGAGAAACTGAAGTGGGAGAAAGAGGAGAATGAAGGAGGATACCTATAAAAAGCCCTCTCCATTTCACTATTTCTTTATATTTGATCTTGCTCATAAATCAAGTTGTACGAGTTAGAGACATAAATATCATCATAAATGTCTTTAAAAAGGCACTGATGACAGTTCCATACAGGCTTTCAAGGAAACAGTGGTGTTTTGGGAGCTCTTTTTTAACATTCAGGTAAGCATCATGTACAACCACATCTCCCCATGGCAATTCTTTATTGCCTTAGTAAGTGGCAGGATTCTGATAGGGACAGTGCCCAACTGACTCAGAGTAACAAATATCATACTTTTGGCTCATATGCATGGCCCCTGATTACTTGATGTCATCTTCAGAGAAATAAATCATCATAAAGTTGACTGAGTGTGTCCTATGTACATGTGCTTGACTGTATTTGATATAATTGACAACAATAAAAAGACATTAGAGAAGAGAGGCATCAGTGTTGTCAAGTGAGTGTCACCTGACCCACGACTTCCAAAGAATAGTCAGGATATGGATGGGCTGAGAGGAAAGAAGAAGCCATCCAACAAGACTAGGGATAGATAGTACAGAAATAGTGTAACCACATGACATCTGTGTCTGTGTCTGGAGGGGGCTGCATGTGGTGGAAGAAAAAGGAGAGGTATTTTGCAAAGTTAAAAGGTTAGTCTGATTAAAATAGTTCATGGTACTAACAGGAGATCATTTTAAAACTGTAGAATTCAGTGAAATTATTGAATACCATAATTTGGGTTTATTTTTATATCACATTTGACATCTCAGCACAGTAGCACTTATAGCACATGGAGAAAAAATAATTATGTTTAAGGGAGCATTCTGTATAGGCTGTGGCTTTTGTACTTCTTCATCCTCTGTATATCAGAATATAACAGAAATATAGTATACCTAACAGAAAGTCAGTGTACAGCCAGACCAGGATGCTCCATCTATAGCAAAATTTTGAGGTGTTCTTGGAAGGACTGTATAAAGAGAAAGAAAGAATATGTAGAAAATAGGTGAACGCATATCTGTTATGAGAGTCAAGTATATGTTACTGTAAATACTTATATGCAATGAACTCTAACATCCACCCAGGGGTTTTTGTTTTAATGTTTAGTTGCTCATGTTAAAGAAATCATGTAAACAATTAGCCAGTTTTTCTGATGCTCTGTTTAGATTTACTGCCATCTCTCTCCTGCTTAAGGATTGTTGTTACTCATCAGATAAGCTGAGTTCTTAGCATTTTCTTGTTAATTCCTTCAATCATTTTTGAAGCTTTAGTTCTGCTTTTCTAACTTCAGTGACTTGTGTGTGTGGTCTTGCCCTTTGGGTAGCAGTGTTCTAAAATGAGAGAGAGAGGATTTTTAAAAAACTTTTCCTGGAGGATCTTGTGACTAGAGTCAATCTAAAAAGAAAAAAAAGAAGTGTATATGCCACTTATACATGTTGAGTTCCTACCTTTGAATTATCCCAATCTTAGAAAATTGTTATACTTTAAACTCTGTCTTATAAGTAAATGGTCAGGGCAAAGTACTTAATCACTGTAGGGTAGCAGACTATGCCACCCCCAAAATATGCCACTTTAGCATAGGGGTTATTTTGATCTGAAGTTAATTGAGAGGAATTAGATACAAAAAAGTTCTCTGCCCTCCTCCTATTTCTCTAAAAGTAGAACATAAATTTAGGAAGGTGTCTCTCCTCCCCTCTCCAACAGGAAGGACAAAAGTTAATCACTGAACATTAGTTTGCATCTCTGAATCCCATACCCCTAACTTGCACCCTCCCTTAATAGATAAGCAACGAGGATATATTGTACAGCACAGGGAATTAACCATTATCTTGTAATAATTTTTGATAGATAATCTGTTAAAACTCTGAATCACTATGCTCTATACCTGAAATTAATATCATATTGTAAATCAACTGTACTTCAATTAAAAAAAAAGTTAATTACTGAAGAAAATTTTAGATCCTAACAGCCTGGAGACAGCATCAGAGGAATCTACATAATGAGATTTACTAATGAGGCTTTATCTACCATTAGTTTCTCATATGTTTACCTTTCCACATTTTCCTGCCCCTAGAGACTCAGGACCTTTCCACTTCTCTAAAAATGTATTATTTCTTTGTTAAGATGCTGTATAAGTCCAAGTTCTAACCAAATCTTTGAGTCACTGCCATATGTATGATGTACATGTTAATAAACTTCTGTTTCAGTTTTCTCTTGTTGACTTGTTTTTGGCCAGTCTAATTTATAGGGCCCCAGCTGGAGAACCTAAGGTGGGTAAAAGAGATTTTTCTTCCCCTACATCACTTAATTCCAAAATTCTGTGAGTTTCTCTGCAAATTTTTATGGCTATATAATTTCATTCCATGCCTAGGCATAATATTCAATACGAGAACCTTGAGTGCTAGCCATACAGTGCTGGGCAAATCCTTTGCACACCCAGTCTCACCATATGGTATAGCTCTAAAGATAGATAAGAGCAATGAAACTAGTGAGCTCCTGGGCAGGGAGTGAAATGGGAATGACAGATAGCATGACAGAAGAAACAACCAATTTAATCAGTCAACATGGATATATGGTGTTCCTACTATAGAGTCCATGCCTGGCATTAAAGGAAGAGATAACATGGGCCTTGCCTTACAAGATCTGATTTAGAGATCCCATATTCATTCAAATATTTCCAAATATTTATTCCAATGTTCCAAAATTCCAATATTTATTAAATAATTAAACTTGTAAGAGCCAATGGTGACATTAAAAATAGTTAAATATTAATGTTACATGGAACCGTTAGGACTGAAATTTTCAGGGAAAGATTTTTTTTGGGTAGGACTTTGTAGCAGGGTTTAAGATGAGGGAGTTTCAGAAACAAATATGTAAGTATCATAAGAAGTGGGAACAAATGAAGCAGAGAAAGCGAGGAAAGGCTAAAGGTGGAATATTCTGGAAATAGTGAGATTTCACTCAAGAGAAGCTTTCATCAAGACAGAGTCAGGAATAACAAGAACACCAGCTCTTAAGCAGTTGGAAATGTCATGAATCACTCAGCATAGGCAAAGGGGCCACAATTCAAGGGACAAAGTGCAAAAGGTATTGAAAAAAGGTTCAGCAATTAAAACAGCTTTAAAATCATGTTTCTTACTGATGGTCTGTTGACATTCTGCACATAAGAGGTGTCCAAATAATACCAGAGAATTATTGTCTGGGCAGAATGAAATATGTCGCTTTAAAAGTCAAATTGAGGCTTTTCTCCCCTGAATATGTTCTGACTTTGGAGATTTATAATGATCAATTTCTATCACTGGTAGAGAGCTATACACTGAATACTGAATTTAAGATCTATCGTTTGCTTGAGCTACATTATAATAGTTTAATTTTTAAAACAATACAGCTGAAATAGTTTTCATACAGGAACTAGATAATAGACTGTAATACAGATTAGAAGAAAGTACAGTACATTTCTTCAGGGTACAAAGCAGGTGCCTTCAATGTTCGTGTATTTTAAATGGAAATTGATTTCTTTTAAGAGAAAATATTATATAGAATATTGATACAAAGGGATTATATATTTTTGTTTTATTTTCCTGAGTTGCAAAACTAATTTTCTTCCTCTAATGAGAGTTCCGTGAAATATTCCATGAAGTCTGTAACAAATCTGGCCTATAAGGAAATGGATTTATATAAACTATAGCTGGGATTTTTCTGTATCTCAATGCAATTTCTTTCTTTGTAACATTTTATGCAGGCTTATTATGATTTTATCTACAGAGGCATTTAGGTATTTTTTAAATGGTAAGGAAAAAATCAAAATTTGAAATTGAAAAAAAGAATTCAAAGTGAGTTACCAGGACAAAGAGTTCTTGAATAATGAATTTTAGAAGTAAGATCACATTCTTACTATATAGAGTGCATATCTGAACAATTTCCAATTGTGACCTAGTAATCAAGACTTCTCTATAACACTGCCTATGATTACCATCATTAAGAATGGTATGGATATTATATATAAAAAGCACTGGAGAGGCCTCCTTTGAAATTGATGGCCAATATAACTATAACTCAGAGGCATTTACACGAACAACTTTGTAATAAAGAATAAGCCCAATGGTGTAAGAACAAGTTGATTTCAATCACAGTTTTAAGTTAAAGCTTGTGGGGGCCACAGTGAGTGTCTGTAATTATAGGAATGTGCTGTAGGATGGTGTGGGGTTTTTTTCTGAAGCTATTCCTGAAGAAGATAAATGAGGCATGATGGTGGTACTTTTTCATTGGTTATGTTTTCAATAGATCTTTTGTAATGAATGTAAAGTGGCTTAGGAGAAGAAAAACTGATAAATCTGAAAATATAGATACTAGAATGATCTCTCTATGCAATGATGAGCAAAAGAAGTAGTTGAATTCATCAGTGTAATATATCCATGGTAAATGGACAGACCACGTATTGTTATTGTTAGAAAAAGAGCTGGAGCTCCACAAACATCAAGTAAAAATGTAATAACCAAAAGAAATTCTGGAAAAATGATTCCTCAATAGATGTTCTGACCATCCAACCCTCTCAATTCCAGTATCCTCAACTACTGCTTTTATATGAAGCACTACTGAATAGATCATAAAAGTCTTAGGCTTTGTTGGGTATTGAGGCAATGAGGAAATAATTAAGCATACCACTATCTAAACTCTAAGTTCAGGATAGTTCTATTACTGTTCAAAACTGGTCTGAAGTGTAGAGGCAGTGGGCTCCTACCTCTCTGCACTGCATCAAATCTATTCCCCCAGTAAAAACATAGGCCTTTGCCCTTTTTGAGCTCAATCCTGTCCTGATAAACTGACTACATGGGTGAGCCATACAAAATGCAACTTTTCCACAGATGACCAGTTCTAAAATACAGAAGACTCAGACGTGGTTGGAGCAAAACAGTAACTCAAGCTGAAGCTTCTCCACATGAAAGCTTGAGGCCAGAAAAACAGAACTCCTGCCCTCAAACCCAAACCCGAACTTGGATCTCGAAAGAAAGAGAAGCTATACGCAGAAAGTTTATCTTCTTTTAGCCAGAAGGATGCCTGGAGACAGAGGGTAGACAGTCTTGTGATGAGAATTACATTCTGAGGTTCTTGGAGAAAACTCAATCTGTAGAAATCCATAGATATTGGTATTTGAACAAGTGTGTAGTGCTAAGAGCATTCAAGCCTTGGAAGAAATGCTGGAGCATCATACCATTGGACACACTTTAACCTAAATCTCATAAAATAGCAATTTTTTCAGTGAAAGAGACTGTGAAGTATAAAGTGTTACTGATGGAGCCTCAACAGAGGGCAGACGGATTGTGGGTGGTACATCATCAATGCCCAGTTGTAAATACTGTAGAACCTCCCACCACTTGTATCCCTCATGATAGCTCAATAGCTTGATCTGAGTCATAAAGGCAAATAAAGCCAAGAGTAAATATATACTTAAGAAAATTTAGCACAGAACACAGAACACCCAAAGAAAACAATCCAAACAAGTAGGTTCTTCTAGTGAATTTGAATCTGGAATTTGAATTTGAATCTCACCTTGAATCTGGAGGAAACAGATGAAACTGTTAGAGAAATAAAAAGGAACACTGAGATTAATTCAATGATCATAATAAGGCTTTCAGGTACGGAAACATAATTTTTAAATTTAAAAAATATTAGAAATACTGAAAAAGTAGATGGTGATTGTTAAAAATAAGGCAGTATCATGAAATCTTGAAATGATAAAAATGCAAAGAGACTGACAAGGAACTTGTAAGACATATCCAGGAAGTCTAACAGCTGAAACATAGGAGTTAAAGAAAAAGGGAACAAAGAGGTTGGGGAGAGACAATTCCTATAGAAATGATAGCGAAGAATTTTCCCATGCATATGCACATACGAGCATGCTCACGCGCACACCCACGAAGAAATTTTTGGGCCAAACTTCTGAATTCTAAAAATAGATTAAAAATTCTAACAAGATTCCACACAAAAGAAAAAAGTTGTTTTTTTGTATTTTTGTTTTTTATAAAGGAAAACCAATTAGACTGGCATTGAGCTTTTCCCTTATAATACCAAAGGAAGAAGTGTATGGAATAACATCTATAGGCTATTGAAAGAAAAGGATTGGAACCTAAGTATCTACACCCAGCTTAGAATCATTCACCTGAAAAAAAAGAAACATATTTGTTGATAGGCAAATATTCAAAACCATATTATTCTATATCCATCAAAGGAAATACTCGAGAATGGATTTAAAACCAAAAAACAAATAAGTGGAACAGTATCCTTATATATCATTATGAAGGATGATGGGCAAGAGAGTTCCTTCAAACAAGAAAAGTGAGTTTTGTTATCCCTGTCCTGTAGTATTTGTGTATGTTTTATATCAAGGGCATATTGCTCTCATTTCACTGACATTTCTTTATAATAGTTTTCCTCCACTGCTTTAAAGTGGGAATGGGTATCTGGGTTCATTTTTATTATTAGTCATGAATGCCAGAATAATGAGAAACCATATTTATAAAGAACAAGAATATCCTAAGTTTCCTAACAACACGTATCCTAAAGTTCCTGTTTTTAGAGGGAAACTTTAATTTGGATGAAGTTTGGATTGTCTCTCTTTAGAAATAGGGTAACTGTGTTTCAGGTGCATATGGAATTGCTGAATTGGGTCCATGGGCACAGGTTTAGAATTATGTATCTGGGGGAAAAGATTGGGGTTGCCAGAAGTGAAATTGTAGTGAATTTCACTACCATATAGTAGGTATATAGTTTGGTCAGCTTACGTCAGGGAGCAGCCGAAGTCCTGCTCTATAATAATTCTCTATTCAACTGTGTTCAGCCTAGGGTTATTATAGCTATGGATTTTTGTGTGTCTATCTTTTTATCACCAAGATTCCAATTGATATTTCTTTTATATTCATATCTTCTTGTTTTGGTTTTCATGTTTTTTTAAATAATTGAAAACATACTTATTCCTATTATAATTGTATGCAGAGTGAGTTTATCATGAGTATTTAATCACTGAGTATGTCTTTCTTAATACTATACTACTTAATATAGTATGCAGACTTATATTGAAAAAGAGAATGTCATGTGATTATTTACACTCTCTCTCCCCCACTTTAACTGCCTTATCAGAATCATGCCAGCCCACTCACCCCTCTCTCTTTTTCTAAGGCAGCAGTCATAGTTCTGTTAGCTCAACCTGTAATTGGCACTTTTGTTTCCTACAGCAGCCAAATATGTAGCCTTTCTTTTTTTCACCCAGATCCACAGCCTTGCAGGACCATAACTTCAGCCCTACTCACTGCTTTGGTTTTATGTTTTGTTTTGTTTTTCTATTTCTTATTCACAGAAATATTTGCCTTTTTATTTATTTTTTGATCCCAGCTACAATTGTTTTGCTTTTCTCTTTTACTATAGTATCTACTAGTGTGGATTTGGGGGTCTATATTGCATGGAATATTCCCTTCTTCTCTCTCTCTCTCTCTCTCTCTCTCTCTCTCTCACACACACACACACACACACACACACGCACACACACACACATTTTATTTCCTCTGACGCATTTCCTCCTCTGTAAAGTAAAACAGTAATAGTACCTATAACTCTTTTTTTCTTTCCTCTAAAGATTAAGGGAGATAATACAAATGAAACCCTAGTACAATACTTGACACTTAGATAGGATTAAATATATACTAGTTATTTATTAATCTAGTTTCAAATTGAACTGACACTTTTGTGGGACTTAGATACACATATAAAATGAGATTTAAATTTAATTTTAGTCTAAATTGAAATTGAATAATTTGTTCTGTCCTATATTTACTCCCTCACCAAAGTCTCTGAGAACGTACAGTATGGTGAAAAATGGAGGAGGATGTAGCTGGGAAATCAGCAGCCATAACTCTGCTCTTGAACTCACATTAGCCTGGCACTCCTGCCTGTGTGGGAAGCAGACCCTGCCCTTAAAGCTGACCTGCCTTTGTGCAGCAAGCACCTGACCTGCTAATGATGGAGGAACTCTCATCTTTTCATTTGGGCCAAATATATCTATTGAATCCATATATTTATGGACATATATTATGGACAAACTGCAAAACTTTCATCACCATTACTCTTGCCTCTAGTGCATGATTTATCACCCAACATGTCAAACCATTTTGAGAAAGGTATCAGGAAACACAAAGTCAAAGTTGTATCTGATTTCTTTACTGAAGAACAAACTTAGAAAGGAAAGAAAAAACAGCACTGCCAATGTCATGATAGAAAATGGAATCATTCTTAAATTCATGAGGCAAAATATGTTTTCCAAAATCTGTATTATAGATATTGGCAAACAGAGATAGGTACGAAAAACAGTGGGGCAAGTAGAATGTTCTTATAAGTGCATGGAGTTTTCTCTTAGTAGAAACTTTTCCATTTAGTTACTAAACAAATTCTCTAAACATTGAAAATATTTTAGAACTTCTCAGGAAATGATCATTAAAGTAAATTGCTAGTGTTTGATAAATTCTCACTCCAGTGTCCATCCGTGGCTCCTTCAACCAATACCTCTGTTCTCGGCCAGATTCTTTACTAGCAAGGAGTTTGGGGAGCATTTTATATTCACTTGTCTATGTCAGGTTTGTCTAAGATGCTCAGCCTAGGTTGGTAAAAACATTCCATCCCTTTTAAAATTAGTTTCTGGAGTACTCTGTTAAGAAGATGAAAGACCGGACTTCCCTGGTGGTGCAGTGGTTAAGAATCCACCTGCCAATTCAGGGGACACGGGTTCGATCCCTGGTCTGAGAAGACCCCACATGCCGCGGAGCAACTAACCTGTGCATCACAACTACTGAGCCTGCGCTCTAGAGCCCGCGAGCCACAACTACTGAAGCCCACGTGCCTAGAGCCCGTGCTCTGCAACAAAGAGAAGCCACTGCAATGAGAAGCCCGTGCACCGCAACGAACAGTAGCCCCCGCTCGCCGCAACTAGAGAAAGCCTGTGCACAGTAATAAAAACCCAACATAGCCAAAAATAAATAAATAAAATTAAAAAAAAAAAAAAAGAACATGAAAGACCACATCTAGGCACAGAGGAAAAGAGTACAGTGTGAGCTCCATTAACAGGGACTGCCACAGGCAAGGAAGAAAGGAGTAGCTTCAGGTAAGTGTAGACACTTCTTTGGAATACTCTGACTTCCCCAAGCAGAAACATCATTGCTTCTTCCCAATTCCATGGGGATGTATTTTCAGGATACTTTGAATAATTAAATTCTAATTATGTTCTCTGGAGATTTAATAGATCAAATGTAAATATGAAATAACTAATATTCTTGGAAGTTTTTGGATCAGCTATTCACCTTTATTACATTAATCAATAAATTCAATTAATTAATCAAGTGGATTACCATGTACAAATCATGTATTTAAGGACTGTGCATATGCTAGGGCTATCTAAACTGAGTTAACCCTCTTATGTAATTCAACGAGCAATATATGTGTTTTCTTATGGTGTTTGGATTATTAAGAAGGTATTGTACACTGTTCTGTAAACTCTGTGTTAATGGACCCAAGTTTCACAATCATAGTAAGAGGTGTTTTTTTTAATTGTGTAGTTATACTGTAATCAAGATGTAACGTACAAGAAGCAATAGTAATAAACGCACTAGTCATATCTTATAAATCATGAATAGGACTCTTTTAATAAGCAAAGACCTTGGGTCAACTCAGGCTAAGAGGCAGAGTTGCAAAAAATAAGCTTTTCATAAAATCTCTTTAGCTGAAAATGTAAGCACAATCATTTTTGTGGTTAAACAAGGGAAAGGATTAATTCTAACTCTGTGGATATGTGTGTATATATTTCCCCAACCAAACTTACAATGGCTCATAATAGAGGCAACTTCATTTTTGAAAGGGTTGGCTGTGAGGTTGTGATAATGAAGAAAGAAGCTCTGATAAAGCATATTTTTTCTAGTGCTTCTACAGCTAGTTTTAGTACGTGTTGGGTATTTTTATTAAGCTGATGGCTTCTCAAAGAATATGTTTGTTTTATTGGTGGGTCTTTCCTATATTTTAATTAAAATTGCATACCTCTTGGGCCTCCCTGGTGGCGCAGTGGTTGAGAGTCCACCTGCCGATGCAGGGGACACGGGTTCGTGCCCCGGTCCGGGAGGATTCCACATGCCGCAGAGCAGCTGGGCCCGTGAGCCATGGCCGCTGAGCCTGCACGTCCGGAGCCTGTGTTCCGCAATGGGAGAGGCCACAACAGTGAGAGGCCTGCGTACTGAAAAAAAAAAAAAAAAAAATTGCATACCTCTACCATGTTTTATTTATAATTTTTATGACAATGATATATACATTAAAATAGTTTTTACAGAGCATTGACCAAAAATTGGTAGTATTTCAACATACTTTTCTATCTGAAGACCAAAAGTAGATCTCTGAATATCAGAAAAACCTTAAAAATTAACATTTTAAAAATAAATATAACTTTCACCTTTATCAACTTGATTTGTGCCTGCTTAAGACCTCATGTTCAATTCTGATAATGCTGGGTCTATGTGGTAAACAGGTCCCCAGACTTATGGTCCAGAGTTTTGTTTTGTTTTTAGATTCATATTCCATTGCCATAATGCTTTTTCCTTTTGTTCTCGTCACTATTAATGATATTTTAATATATTTAATTTATCAGTTTAACTGGTTAATAATAGATCCTGGTGAATAAAAACAATGCAGAGGCAATCTAACTAATAAAATAATTTAACAACTTGAATTCAGGAAACATTTTATTATCTACTATGCAAAAGGAAGTAAAGAAAGATAAAACTTCATGCTCAAGTAACAAGTACCCTAGAAAGGAAGAAAACTGTGCATACAGATATATTAAGAACTCAGCCTATGCTAAGGGCTATTAACAGCAGTACAGAAAGTGCTACAGGTACAAAAATGAATGCATGTATTTTTATTAGCAAGAGAGGGAAAAACTGTAGAATGAGACTGGAAAAGAAGAAGAGACAAAGGAGAATGAGAAAAAAGATTAAACTGAGATTTGCACTCTAAAAGAACTGATAGGAACAAGAGCTTTCAATGTAGAGGCTGTCAGCAGAGAAGGCAGTTTGAATTTGCCAATTAGGAAATCATTAGAACTGTACTAGAGAAGAGGTTCAGTAATACAGTAGAAGTGGAAGTAAGATTTAAGGGGAGTTTGCAGTTAAGAAGGCACTTTAAAGGCATTTCTACTCTGTTCTTCTCTTTGAAGCCAAGAGAAAACAAAAGAAAACTTCTTAGAAAATGGAGAAGAAAACTCTCTCTTTAATAAAATGGGTAATGGCTATAATTGCAAATGACAAATTATGAAGAATAGCTGCTGAATACAATAAAGACCTAACATGTCTGGGTGCAAAGAGTGCATTCACATCTCACATGGTGAGCCCTGGAGTTCTCCCAAAGCAGGTGGCATGGTCCTACGGGAAACTGTAAAGAATATCTTATCCAAAAAAGTAATTCTGGAAAATAGGACAGGCTAGAGAACAATCTCTAAACTCCATTCCACTCTGAATATAGAAAAGAGACATAAGAGTGGAGGAAAGTACACAGATCAGCCGCCATCATAAGAAACTGCAGTCATTATGGTAGTGGGAGGAAAGAGCAGGAGCAATTCACTTTACCCACAATGACAAGAGTTAGCTAAGTCATCTCACAACAGAAAAACCTGTGTCACCTGGGTCTAAATGCTAAGCCATGCTGATTTACTGCTGCAGCAACAACAAAAAAGAATTGGACCATACTGGGTAGATAAATCCCCTCACACCTCCTGGATACCTCAGTCATGCTTCTGACTTTAACTCTGTCAAAGCATAATCACTCAGTTAAATAAAATATCATAAGCAGCATTATAAAACAGACAATAAACTCTGACTGGAATATAAAGAAAATCCTGAGCTAAGTGAAAACTTAAGTTCATTTTTGGAAGAGGGCAATCAAGAGAGAAAAGAACATTTCAACCAGAGGGAAGTAACAACATAGGGAAAAACAGAAGTGGATGGAGAGTTTGGGCATCAAATTCTCATAGTGAGTTTAGCATGGCTGGATTATAGCATCCATGGGGAAGAAGGGCCCAAAATGAGGCTCCAAAGGTAGGCACAGTCCAAATCATATAATACTTTCTATGTCATGTCAATAACTACATCCTTCCTGGATACAATTTTAAAAGTCCTGTAAGTAGCATTTAACACATGACTTGAAAGATTAGTCTGTGAATGACATGGAATTTAGATTACAGGGGAAATATAGAGACAGGGAAGCAAGTTAAGAGACTGTCCAAAAGAAGTCAAAAGGAAGTCATAAAGTGATGACATGTTAGACTCGGACAAGCAGTGAGTATAGAAAGGGGCGGAAGGAATGACTAAACAGTACTTGGGCAAATTGAAGACTCCATGTTTTCTGTAAAGTACCTACAGGATGATGATTCTGTGATCTCATAAAGAGTCACAGATAAAAGGAAATTAAGAACAATTCCTCTTGCACATCTTTTTCCTATTGGTGATATTTTTGTTTTCTATTAGTTTTCTTTTATAAATTTAAATTTCAGATTGTCCTACTTGCCTACTAATTGCTCTTAGTAAAACATTAACCTCCTATTTCATCTGTACTGGATTAGGGCAGTGAGTCCAAAAGTCCACTCTTGTAGGCACAATAAAGTTACAGGAGCCTCTTGTGAGTGTAATAGTTACAAGGAATTCCTTAGGAATAATTATAAAGAACAAGGAACAAAGATAACTGAAAAGTTAGAAGTCAGAGGATTTATAAACTGCCCTGTTGAAAGTAGGTCCTAAGTAAACTGCATAGGAGATATAGCTAGTTACTGACCACTCTACAGCTACTTCCTGGCTTGGACACCACAACAAACATCCAGACCATAAAGGCTCCTTGTCTCATAGAATAGCCTAGGGATGCTCTGATCCAACAGGGAAGGCTATGGAGATCTGACCCTGCATTCTGAAGGCTTCCTCAGAGGAAGGACCATGAGGGTGAATATTTTATATGGATTCTCTAGAGCATATAATACTAAATCAACAGGTAAGGAGTAACTGGATTATTGAGGAGCAATTAGGGACCAGTCAAAGTGAGAGAGGGTAAATTTGTATGGGAGTAATAATCACCTTCTTATTTAATTACTTATTTGTCTATTATCATTTAACCAGGGTGGTGAATTTATATTATCAATTAAAAGGCCACATGTAGGTTGAAAAATAAATAAACATACTGATCCCATAGAAAGACTATTGTACAGTAAATACAACAGGAAATTAGAACTCAGTGATGTAAATGAAAAGTCTCACTAAAGGTAGTGCAAAAAGTTGATTTTAACCTCCCTAGCAGCCAAAGCAAAGAGTAGCACAATTCTTCATGGTTTTTCAAAAACTAAGACCTGAATGATATTTCTCCTATAATTTTTCAAAGCAAAATCATGTTTTGAGGTAAAATATATATAAAGTGAAATGCATGATTCTGCTCCTTTTACTCCTCTCAAGTCACACTGAAGCAGAAAGTCAAATTGGAGTTCTATAAGATCCAAATTCATTAAGAGCCAAAAGCAATAAGGTTCAACTGTGCAGCCTGAGGTAAAGTCTGAAGATCCTCAAAAGTCATCCAGTTGTCACGGATTTCACCATGTTCCCTTAAATGCTAATGATACCTGAGGATATTCATCCTCAGAATGCCTTCCCTTGCTCCAAGGATATGTGTGGTGAGGGGGAGAATATACTTTTCATCACCTCTTTCCTGCATTCCTACTTGAACAAATTTATTTCATTTTGTAGACTATCTCAGTCCATTAAAGGTTGTCTCTTTACCAAATCATAATGTATTGAACACCAACACTATTTTTTTATTTCCATCAAGAATAAGACACAAGGCTTTTGGCTGGAAATTTATGTAGAAAAAGGTTTACATTGCAGGACAGTAACATGAACAATCACTAAGGTTCTTTGTCTTTTTCTCATCTCCTTGTCCATCACAAACTCTTCCTGCTTGGGCCACCCAGATTAAATGGTTTTCTATATACCATAGAAAAATAACTTATTTTTTAATATTTTAATTTTATTGGAGTATAGTTGATTTACAATGTTGTGTTAGTTTCAGGTGTACAGCAAAGTGATCCAGTTATACATATACATATATTCATTCTTTTTTAGATTATTTTCTCATATAGGTTATCACAGGTAGAGTTCCCTGTGCTATACAGTAGGTCCCCATCGGTCATGTATATTATATATGGTACTGTGCGTGTGTTCATCCCAAGCTCCTGATTTATCCCTCCTGCCATGTTTCCCCTTTGGAAACCATAAATTTGTTTTTGATATCTATAAGTCTGCTTGTGTTTTGTAAATAAGTTTGTTTGTATCATTTTTAAATTAGATTCCACATATGATGATATCATATGATATTTGTCTTTCTCTGACTTTCTTCACTTAGTATGATAATCTCTAGGTCCATCCATGTTGCTGCAAATGGCATTATTTCATTCTTTTTATGGCTGAGTAATATTCCATTGTATATGTGTATACCACAACTTCTTTATACATTTTTCTGTCAGTGGACATTTAGTTGGCTTCCATGTCTTGGCTATTGTAAGTAGTGCTGCAATGAACACTGGAGTGCATGTATCCTTTTGAATTATGGTTTTCTCTGGATATATGCCCAGGAGTGGGATTGCTGGATCATACGGTGGTTCTATTTTAAGTTTTTTAAGGAACCTCCATACTGTACTCCATAGTGGCTGTACCAGTTCACATTCCCACCAACACTGTAGGAGGGTTCCTTTTTCTCCACACCCTCTCTAGCTCTTATTGCTCATAGGAAAATAACTTATAAAATTAAAAGCAATTATAATTGTTAATAGTGAATATTTGAAATAAATGGGAAAGAATTAAAGAATTATGAAATAAAACCAATGAAATAAAATGAAAGAACAGAATACAAACAAATAAGTTGAGTAAAAATAAATAATAATAAACAATAAATAATAAAATAAATTAAAATGGCATAACAAGCAATAATAAAGGTCCATCTGTGTAAAGAAAATAATTTAAAATAACAGATTAAAATAAATAAAATAAAAATTGAAAATGTAAAAGTGAGTTATGAAATAAAGCAGGGAAAGAGATTTTAAAAAGTAAAAAAGAGTTAAAATTGTAAAAGAATCAATATTGGAGTAATAAGTAATAAGAAGGAAACACAAGGATCAGATTGGACAAAAGTGAAAAGTTAAGGCAAGAAATTTGATTGGAAAAATTAATATTAAAAATAAGTTGAGAAGGAAGTATTATATGGGAATTCTCTGTACTTTCTGCTTACTTTTGATGTGAATCTAAAGCTGCTCTAAAATGCAAAGCTTATATAAGAAAATAAAAAAGAAAAACTAGATAAATAAGCTGAAGAAGAAAAAAAAACAGTTGAAAGCCATGTAAAGAAGAACAAAATATGTTAAAACAATGCAGTGGAAAATAGCTATAATTTATTTTAAACAGAATTAATATATCATGAATAAAGATAAATGATTCTAATGAAAACAGTTAAGCAACATGATTCTTTATCAACACTATTTTTTTTTTTAATGAAAACAGACTTTTGTACCTTAGACTCCTACATTATCAAGTTTGGAATTGAGATTAGAAAAACTTCAGAAAATAAACAGGAAAGCTCATTTTTCCCCCAGTGGTCTGGAATAGTTTGAATAATATGGGAATCTCCTATTCTTTTAAGCTGAACTATAATTTAACAATAGTTGTACAAAAGTATTCAAACTTCATATTGTCTTCTGTATGACAGCTCTTTAAACTCATTTCTAACCTCTTCTGAAAGAATTGTTCTTTTCAAGTATTCCTCCAGTTCAGTCAATTTTGAAAATGCGTATCGTGTTAAAAAATAATCTCTTTTTTCCAGAGTATAGAAATATTTCTATAAAGCAGGATATTATTCTCATATATAAATGCAAGTTAAATTTCAAGTTTATGAATGTTATTTTCTACTTCTTACTAACTCTTCTCTAATACAATGTACTTTCCTTTTCTAAAGAAGAGCCCCTTAGAAGCATTTCCTGTTGGCCCTTAGGAACTTACTGTAACATTCTTTGGATTCTAACTAATAAAATCTCTCCCATGTTCAGTGTGGGATTTAGGAAATTGCTATATTTTGGTGGATGTGTACTGTAAAAGCTGTGGGAAGTAAATGAGTAGGAACCAGCAAAGCTGGTGTCTAGATAATGGACACATGCACAATGAGAATTTTTACAGCATTTGTTAGTGGTGCTAGAAACCATTTTGCCAGAGAATCACAGGAAGAAAAGTCAAATGCTAGAGGAGGATCTTGAAGAGTCACCTATGAACATCCACCCTTCATTGCCTCTCTTGATAGTCACTTTTAATATTTTAAAAATGTTTTAAGGAGAAGTGAGTTATTAAAGTAAAAGGAGGGCACTTGTATTTGTACTTGTACTGTGAAAAAAATTCTAGTGTATAAATCTTTGCCTTTTAATGGAAATTTTGCACGAATGACATCAGCATCATGGCAGAAGACACTTTCTTTGTCTCACCCCTTCAATCTACACACACACTACAACCAATGAAACAGCCGTAACTCAACAAAAGTGTTCTCTTAGCTTCATGGACTTGTATATCCAGTTCTTTCCTTAGGTTTGTAAATTTCTTAGCTATTATTTCTTTAAATAAACTCTCTACTCCCTTCTCCCTTTCTTCTTCTGGAATACCCATTATCTTTATACTGCCTTCTCTTTTGGAGTCAGATAGTCCTCATAGAGTTTATTCATTTAAAAAACAAACAAAAAAACTTAGTTCTTGCTCCTCTTCTCCCCGAATCATTTCTAGCTTTCTGTCTTTGAGCTTAATAATTCTCTTCCTTATGGTCTGCTCTATTTGCAATGCTCCATCTCATTTACTGAGTTTTTCAGCTCCAGAATTTCTGTTTGGTTCATTTTTAGAGTCTCAGTCTCTTTGGTAAAGTATTCCTTCTGATCATTAATTTTATTCCTGACCTCATTGAACTGCCTTTCTGAGTTTTCTTGTAGCTCATTGAGTTTCTTCATGACAGCTATTTTTAACTCTCTCTCAGTTAGATTCTGTGACTTTAAGTTTGTTTTCTGGAGAATTGTCAAAAGTCAATGAAAAAGAATTTTAAAGGAAGCCAGGAAAAAAAAAGGATAGTAAACTACAAAGGAACCCCCATCAGGCTATCAACAGATTCCTCAGCAGAAACTGCCATGATCAAGTGGGATTTATTCCAGGATGCATGGATGGTTCAACATCATAAATCAATAAACATAATTCAATACATTAACAACATGAAGGATAAAAATTACATGTTCATCTCAATACATGCAGAAAAACTATTTGACAAGACAAAAACTCTCAATAAAATGGGTATAGAAGAAATACACCTCATCATAATAATAGCCATATATGATGAACTCACAGCTATCATACTCAATGGTAACAAACTGAAAGCTACCGCTTAATATCAGGAACAAGACAAGGATGCCCACTCTCACCACTCTTATTCAATGTAATACTGGAAGTCCTAGACAGAGCAACTAGGCAAGGAAAAGAAATAAAACACATTCAGACTGGAAGAGAAGAAGTAAAACTGGATGACATGATTTGTGGATGACGTGATTATATATATTTGTGGATGACATGATTATATATAGAGAAAACTCTGAAGATACCACCAAAAAATCCATTAGAAATAATAAACCAATACAGTAAGCTTGCAGAGCACAAAATCAATATAGAAAAATCTGTTGTGTTTTTGTACACTAACAACGAGCTAACAGAAAGAGAAATTAAGAAAACAATCTCATTTACAATCACAACAAAGAGAATAAAATACCTAGGAATAAATTTAACCAAACAGGTAAAAGACCTATATACTGAAAACTACAAGACATTGTTTAAAGAAATTGAAGAAGACATAAATAAATGGAAAGATATTTCATGCTCATGGATTGGAAGAATTAACATTGTTAAAGGTGTCCATATTACCTAAAGCAATCTACAGATTCAATGCAATCCCTATCATTATTCACAGAAATAGGACAAAAAACTCCTAAAATTTATATGGGACCACCAGAGACCCCAAAGAGCCAAAGCAATCCTGAGAAAAAAGAACAAAGCTGAAGATATCATACTCCTGATTTCAAACTATATCATAAAGCTACTGTAATCAGAACAGCATGATATTAGCAGAAAAACAGACACATAGGTCAATGGAACATAATTGAGAGCCCAGAAATAGAACCACACGTATATGGACAATTAATTTATGACAAAGAAGCAAAGAACTATACAAGGGAGAAAGGATCGTCTCTTCAATAACTGGTGTAGGGAACACTGGACAGCCAGATGCACAAGAATGCAACTAGACCACTATCTCACACCATACACAAAAATCAAAATGGATTGAAATTGAATGTAAGACCCTACACCATAAAACTACTATTTAGACAGTATGCTCTTTGATGGCAGTCTTAGTAATGTCTTTCTGGATATGTCTCCTCAGGCAAGGAAAAAAACAAAAAAACAAAAATAAACAAATGGGATTACATCAAACTAAAAAGCTTCTGCACAGCAAAATGTATTGTCAATAAAATGAAAAGATAACCTACTGAATGGGGCATTTACAAATCATACATCTGATAAGGGGTTATATCCAAATATGTAAAAGATTCATTCAACTCAACAACAACTAAAAAACAAACAGCCCAATTAAAAAATGGCTAGCGGACCTGAAGAGACATTTTTCCAAGGAAAACTTACAGTTGGCCAATAGACACATGAAAAGTTGTTTAACATCACTAATTATTAGGGAAATGCAAATCAAACCCACAAATATCACCTTATGCCCATTAGAATGACTATGATCAAAAAGGCAAGAAATAACAAGTGTTGGAGAGAATGTGGAGAAATGGGAACCCTTGTGTAGTGCTGGTGGGAATGTAAACTGGTGCAGTCACTATGGAAAACAATATGGAGATTACAAAAAAAATTAAGAATAGAACTACCATACGATTCAGCTAATTCGCTTCCAGGTATTTTTCTGAAGAAAACAAAAACACTATTTCAAAAAGATATAGGCACCCCTATGTTCATCGCAGCATTGTTTACAATAGCCAAGATATGGAAACAACCTAAGTGCCCATTTATGGAATGAATGGAAAAGACGTGGTATATATATATATATATATATATATATATATATATATACATACACACACACAAAGCCATAAAAAAAGTAATATTGCCATTTTCAACAACACGGGTGGACCTAAAAGGTATTATGCTAAGTGAAGTAAGTCAGATGGAGAAAGACAAATAACATATGATTTCACTCATATGTGGCATATAAAAAACAAAACCTCAGAAAACCTCTCCTTGTCAAGAGGATAATAGCAGTAACATGACTTTGAGAAAGTCAGTTATTAAATAAACAAACAGTAAAGGCATAACTACTACTACAAAATGGTTTATTTGAAAGCAAGCCCTTGCTCTAAAGTGGGAGTTTTAAAATCCTTAATGGTCATTTTCTAATTCATTAAAGTTCCCTCTATTCAGATGTGATGACTCATTGAAATAGGGCCAGCAATATTAAAAGCATTTGCCTATTTCAAAACTGTTTTGAAACTCTTTGTAGCTCAGTTCTGATTCTTTTATCTGCTTACTATTTGAATACAGAGGAAAAAATACATAATTTTGTTAATTCCAGTTCTTCATATACACAATCAGATATTTGGGCAAATCGATACGCAAACATATCTAACAGAGAATATTCAACTTCCCCTGCTAGAGCACAACATATAGATTGACTTGAATGCCTCTGAATTTAACACTGAGGGGGAAAATTTGATCTAGGAAAAAGTGCGTGGGTTATAGGAATTTTAGTCTACAAATGAATTCTTTTAATATTTAATTAATTAATTAATTTGGTTGTGTTGGGTCTTAGCTGCGGCAGCCAAGCTTCTTAATTGCCGCTCACCTGCTCCTTAGTTGAGGCTCTCTGGCTCCTTAGTTGTGGCATGCATGTAGGGTCTAGTTCCCTGACCAGGGATCGAACCTGGGCCCCCTGCATTGGGAGCCTGGAGTCTTAACCACTGAGCCACCAGGGAAGTCCCTACAAATGAATTTTAAGTACCAACTGGCAAAATGTCATTTGCTTATAATAAACCCTTGTATTTTTTCTCAAAAAAAAAAAAAAACTAAAAAAACTAAAACACTGCATATAGAGGATAGGAAAGCCCGTGCTCATTACTGGGGAATTTTTCTAATAACCAGAATATATATCTCATAGGAAAGAGAGAACAGATTATCTATTTAGCCTAGTGATTTACTATTATTTGCTTTCCCTGTTAGATGTGACGGAGAGGGAGAAGAGGGAAGAGAGGAGGGGAAAAGAGTGGAGGAGAAGGAGAGGAAGGGCGAGAAGGGGTGAGGACAGGAGGGAGGTAATGGAGAAGAAAGAAGAAAAGGGAGAGGGGCAAGAGAGAGAGAAAAGGCAGGGGAGGAGGATTAAGGAGAGTAGAGGAAGAGGGGGGAGGGGAGGGAGTAAGAAGGGGGAAGGATAAAAAGGGAAGGCAAGAGAAGAAGGCAGGGAAGGAGAGGAAAGGAGGGAGAAAAGGAAAGGGGAGGGGGAAGAACAGAGGAGAGAGAATTTGGGGGGGGGTGTTCTGTTCTTGATATTGTTCCAATATTTTCCCCTACCCATGAAAGATTTGGCATTCCTTGGCTTCAGAATGAAATTGCTTGACAAGAACCCCCTGACCTGGCTTTTGAGAGAACTTATGTTATGTTGGTTAACCCTAAGAGGAAGGGGAAAGAGTGTTGGCAGTGCAGAGTGATGAGGCTGGGAAAGGAGAGGCAGAAGGGAAGAGAGAGAAGGAAGCTACTAGGCTGGCCCCAGAGTATTTTGCTATGTGTAAAATGTCTGGGGTATTTCCAACATCCCCTTGGAAGAAGAAGGAAGGAGAGTCCTAATAATGACTCAGATTAAATTTCCCTCCACAGAAGTGAGAAGCGAGTTCCTACATGTTTTTACTTAATTAGAAAAAATAGATCTATGTGAAAGTTCCTATATACTGTAGGGGAGGAAAAATAATTTTCCCTCTACCCTTCTGAGTTCTTAGCTGAGATCCCTGTAATAAAAGACAGATTAACAAGAGAAAAAAAAAAAACACGTAAGTTTATTAACATGAATACCTCATGTATACATAGGAAATATCCAGGAGAAAATGAATAACTCTCAGAGCTGGCTTAGAATTCAGGCTAAATTCCCATCTTAATAGGGAAGGGAAGAGGAATGTATGCCACTTCGTGGAGAATAAACGATTTTTAGGAAAGATCAATGGGCCCTTAGAAGAAAGGATGAGAGATAGAAATAGTTTGTGACAAGGTCTGTCTGTGTGTGGTGTGGACTTCTAGTCTCTTCTGTGATAAGACTCAATCTCCCCTGGTTAATGAAACTTCTGAGGAGGGCATTTATGAAAATTGGGTTCCTTTCGGATCTATCTTTAGGCAGATAAAGGGAGTTTAGAGACATCCTCTCCCTGCATTTGCTGTTTTTCAAGTGCCTACAGCTCATAATAGTCAATATGCCACAGTGGCATATTTTGTGGTGACATGTCCTGAACTACTACAGCTCTATTTTGGGGTGGCATATTATGCTACCCTTCAACACCCAAGTTTGAGACTGCAGCTTTTTATCAGTCTGTCCTCACTGGCCCCCAAGGTTCTCTTTTACTTCTACAGAACACTTTTAATAGTTGGACCTGAACTGGCCACCAACCAGCATCTTTGCCTTAGTCACATACTCGTTTTTACTTACTGAACATTTAGCATTAGAGCGTCATAGTTGGATCTGTAGCCTTGGATTCTTACAGAAACAGTTTGCTACACTGAATTTAATTTGATTAATAATACTGTGAGCCCCGACTGAAGTCTACTACTTTATGCCACACACTGGTCCAGCCTTAGGGAATAAGCCTTGAAGAGTAAATATAAAATTCACTGTTTAAGAATCAGTTTTTGAGAGAACAGACTTTCCTTCATATCCCCAATCAGCAATTTTGATGGAAGGAAATGAATCATCTTCTGAAAAAAAACCAACCTAATTCAACAGATATTTTCTTAGTTCTATTCATGGGCAAACTCTGAAGAGGATAAAATCAAATTTTCTGCCTTTCAGAGACATATCATGTTACAGGCCAGATGACATACATGGAAATTAAAAGACAACTCTGAATTGGTGCATTTATCCTGGCAACATGTTTCCTCTTTCTGTTTCCAAAAAAGAAATTGAAGCTCACTCTGTTCTTTCTTTTCCCGCCACAGCTGGCCTTGCAGGGGATCTTTCTTTCACCACTCCTGTCACGACTTATCTCACAATCCTTTATATTTTTAGGGGCTTATGTGAGTATTATAAAGATTTTATAATGGAAAACCATTATATCCCCAGGAACAAAGAATATTCTTAATACTTTTTAAAAAATGAATGAAGGTAACAGATTAAAAAAGACAGATATACAAAATATAAGAACTAGAATGACAGCTTAGACCTCCACGCAAGTTCTTTAAAAGTGGCTATGTTAAACAATAGTTTTAAAGACAATATTTTTATGGCATGGTCTTTAACATTATCAAAAGACTTTAGAAGAAGTAGTGTGAAAGCAAGACACTTTATCTCTACTTCTATATGTACCTATATCTGTCTCCTGTAGTTAAAGGAGTATAACTCTCCTACCAAAAATGACACAGACTTCATCCTCAGGCTCACTTCCTGGATATTAGAACTGGACAAATTGTCTAACACTCTTACAGCATAAGGAATAAGCAAAATAGAAAAAAACCCACAAAATTTGAGATACTCTGGATTCAAAGTTTTACTCTTCCAACTTAATAAAATTAAGACACTCTACTTACTCTATAGTATTATTGTAATGATAAGGTTCATGAGATGAAATACATTTTCTTTTCACTGTTCAATTACTTGTATGAAAGTGACTTCATGTCTTTTATCCCCATCTCTCATACACTGGAGGGTAATGCTTTTGGTCTGGTTAACTAAAAAAAAATAGGGACATGTTACTTATTAACTTATGTGTCTTGGTACACTGGCTCTCTAGGTACATTGTTTTATATCTCAGTAATCTAGATGGAAAGGTACTTTTATGTCTCCATCTGATAGATGACATATGAGACTCACCACAGGTGAGGTAAATTGTCCAGAGTTACACAGCAAACATATGGTAGAGATGATTGAATCAAATAATGCTATACCTGGTATGGTGTGGGGCTCAACAACGGATGGATGTACAAGTGAGTTAATTATTCAGGCCCAGTCTCTATCTTTGGTCTTCATTCTGAAACATTTTGCTCTTGGTTTTTGATACCTAAAAGGATATTCACTAAAAGACCCAAGCTCAGGAATAAGCTAAAGAGATAATGAAGGTAGAACAATAGATAGCCCACAGGCTTAAAGGAATAATTTCCATTTATGAAGTTTCCTAGGCTAGTTTCCACTTGATCTTCAAACTCTCTTTCTTCCTTGATTGTTTTGTTAACTGTTAATTAAGGACTTTCTAAAATCCACCTATTGGGCAATAAAGTATATTCTAGAATTGAGGGCCAATATTAAACTTTCGACTAAAATGTTAATTCATTAAATATCAAACTCTACCTTCGGACTAGAAACTTACAGTGCTTTTGACAGTGGGGTACTGCCTCAAAATCTAAGTTTTCCTTATCTCCCAGAGTTGGGAAAGAACTTTTCTCCAGTCCTTAGTGTATTCCATAGCCCAAAGCAAGGAAGGATTGCAAATTTGGGGATTTAGTTCCTGGACAAACTCATTGGTTCATTTCACACAAAAATGAGGATAATCTATTTACTCTATAGGATTATTATAGGATATAGCTCACATTCTCAAAGGTCTTAGTTGGAGGACAAAGAAGTGTTTATCTAAGTGTAAAGGTCAGAGCCCCTTATGGAGCTGCCCTAAGCAGAGCCCCTAGTGTTTGAAATAGAGAGCAGAAGCAGCATTTTGTTTAGATGTTTGTCAGTGATTGGAGATTTACAATCAGCATACAGAGTGGGAAGAACTAAAGTTAGCTCACAGATTCCCCGGAGGGTGGAGTCTGAGCAGAAGTGCTTTCAATTTCTCACCCAGAAGTCTGGCCTATAAATTTGTAAGGAACTCTTGAGAGGTTTTTTTTTTGTTGAAGCAGAAATACTGGGAGCTGTGGACCCCACTGAAATCCTAGCCGGTAAGCCCTGAGACACTGATATATATACTCTGTACACAAATATACATTCAGTGATTTTTCTAAAGGAATATTCTGCTAGAATTCTTGTCATAATGCTTTAGAGGTTTCTTCTGCCAGTTTCTTCTCTTTTTCTCCTCCAAATTATTTTCATAAAAACAGTGCAACACCCTAAAAGTGTTCTCACCTTTAAAATTGCGAGTTAAATGAAGAGATTTTTACCAATATAGTAAAAAAAGAATTGATGTCAATAGTATACTGCAATTCATCTACTAAAAGATAGTTATAGTTGAATAAGTTAATCTTGGTACTTGAGTTTAAATGATAAGATTTGATCAAAATTCAAATTATTAAATAAACTTTAGGTCTTTTGTTTTCTGGTAACTCTAGTTGTCTTTAGTGCTGTTAGTCATACTCAATTTTTGTTTAGAGAAGTGAAAGTGTCGATTTCTTGAGTGAGGTTTCTTCCCCTTTCACTCTGTGAAATGTTTGCCTAAGAATGGAAAGTTGATACACATTTTTTCTATATAGCTAAAAGAGTTTCTTTTTTCTTTCCTGCTTTTACTTTGAGGACGGAGGGGTGTTTTTTAGGTAGTAATATTGGAGCAAATGCATTGAACTTATTAATGTGAAACTCAGCATATAATTCATATAAGCTTAGATATGAAGTATGCAGCTATGTCAGTGATGTCACTCATTCCTCAAACAATGATATATTTAAAGAACACTGTTCTATGCACATATATTAAGTAATACTTTCTTTCTCAATGAAAAGCTACACACTTTCTTCATAATTTGCTTTACCAGGTTCTAATCTTTGGACTCAAGTGAATAATTTGCTCATTTCAGGCATGAAACCTGAAACTGTGTAAAGATTAACTACTGGGTACTCATTTTCATTTACTTAACTATTTAACCTTAGACCTGTGGGTAACTAGGAGATCCTGAATTCCATAATTCCATAAAAAATTTTTTATGATTATAAGAGTTTCAGCTTTAAAGTTTTAGCTGTCTAAATAAAATTGAAAACACAATTTACAAAATTTCAAAAGCTAAATTGACAGTAAAATGGCAATTTCCATCACAAGGTACTAATATGAAAATATATTATGAGACTATCTTTTATCTCTTTAGAAAGGAATTTACTTAAATAATTTTATTTGATCCTAACCATGATCTTCTGAAGTAGAATTTAAGATAGTTTTACATAACATTGCAGCAGAGAAATGTTAGGAGACTCGCCTAAGACCATATATGTACATGTCCACTTTTAAAATAAAATTAACACTAAATACATGAAGTATAAAATTTGGAATTTTTTTTTTTTTGCGGTACGCGGCCCTCTCACTGCTGTGGCCTCTCCTGTTGCGGAGCACAGGCTCTGGACGTGCAGGCTCAGCGGCCATGGCTCACGGGCCCAGCCGCTCTGCGGCATGTGGGATCTTCCCAGACTGGGGCACGAACCCGTGTCCCCTGCATCGGCAGGCAGACTCTCAACCACTGCGCCACCAGGGAAGCCCCCAAACTGTACTTTTGAACTAAGATTTAGATTTTGATTTGGGAGAATATAGCAAAAAAAAATAAAGTATATTAGGAAGAAAAGTGTAATAAAGCTTTCTGCTTCTGTTTAGTTTTCTAAAGTGTTTACTTTAGTCTTCTCTGTTATAACAAAATCACAGCGCCACCAGGGAAGCCCTACTTCTGTTCTGTCGGAAGCTGTGCCTGTTGGCAGAGTGGTACCCAGTTTGCTCTTCTGGAAAGACTATTTCACCAGCAGGTATCTTACTGTCAGTGCAGGTGAGGTTTTGACACCTGGGCTATGACAGGCCCAGAAGTAGGACCAGCACTTTAACCTTTGCCTGGCTGGCACTGAAAGGATTAAAAAGAGTAATAGCCTGTGGTGCTTTGCAGACTGAGTACAGGGCTGAAAAAAGAAATAAAGGGAGAGAAAGGGAATGAACCAAAGAAACATCGAAAGGAAAATCAAGAAACAAGATTGAAAGAAAAAGAAGTGAGAGGTTCAAGTCTTGGGTCAGGAATTCTTCTCTGCACATTCCACCCACATGCCCTGTCAAAGACAAGCACAATTTGACTCAGCTCCTCAGGCAAGTGCAGTCCCAAATTGTGAGCTCTATTATCCTTCTCTTTCATTTTTGTTTCTACTCTATTGATTCCAGAGTTTGGTCTCAAAATAGGGGAAAATGACACTGATCCCTCAGAATTGTTAAAGGGATTAAATAAGAAACAAATATAAAGAGGCTAATGAGTTAATACAAATATTTTTTTTAAATGAAGTTGAATTTTATTGCTAATATGATGGTAGAAAATTAATTTGTGTATTGATTTAGATAACCCAGTTAGAGTTTAGAGTCAACCCTGATGAACTCTGAAAGTGCTGACTCTCCAAAGGAAGTCTCAAATACAAGGCAAGCTCTCTTGATTCTGAATCCCATTGAAAATGTTCCTTTAATTATTTCCTCTGTGGTTGGAATGAGGAGGGTATTCCTCTAGTAACAGTCATTAATCCTGTCAAATAATTCACCAAGCTATTTTGTGAATCTTATTCAATTGCCATTTCGGGGGGAACACTCTATCTGAAAGGCACTGCTCAGGAATGGGTTGACTACAAAGATAAATTAAACAAGATTCAGGCGCCCAGGTAGAATACAGTTCAATAGTAACTCAATCAAGCTACCATAAGTAATGGGTTTATAGTAAAGACACACTTGATAGACAGAAAAGCTCCAGGTTTTGATTCCCTCCAGACTGTGGGTCACCACACGGGCAAGAGGGTGTCAAGGCTAGATTGTGTCCTAGCCTCTTCTACTCACTTCAGTGTGGTTTTCCCCTCGTTCTCCTGATGTGTAGTTGATGCTCAGCCAGCCTTTAGGTTTTTTCAGAGGAAACTGCTTCATATGTAGTTGTAGACTCATTGTGTCTGTGGGGTCAAGTGAGTTCAGTATCTTCCTGCACTGCCATCTTAAACAGGAAGCCTCTCCTATTCTTGCTCAATTTCAAAAAACTAAAACTTTGGGAAATAAAATACAAATATAAAAACTAATTACAAAATAAATATAAATATAAAACTCCATTGTCATTTATCCCTTTCCAAAATTTAAGTTTTCTTTCCAAAAGGGTGGGAAGTGTTAAATGATGACTAAAGGAAGCAGGATGTGGTTTCAAGAAAGGGTCCTGCTTTGTTCAAAAATGCTCTGGGGGCTTCCCTGGTGGCGCAGTGGTTGAGAGTCCATCTGCCGATGCAGGGGACACGGGTTCGTGCCCCGGTCCGGGAAGATCCCACATGCTGTGGAGCGGCTGGGCCCGTGAGCCATAGCCGCTGAGCCTGCGTGTCTGGAGCCTGTGCTCCGCAACAGGAGAGGCCACAACAGTGAGAGGCCTGCGTACCGCAAAAAAAAAAAAAAAAAAAAAAAGATGCTGTGTATGACTGTGAAAGAGAAGTCTCTCATTAGCAGCAGCAGGTAGATCTCTTTGGTCTTCATATGGCAAAAATTACTAACATTATTTAAGGTGTTTAAATACTTTTTCATCGATATTGTTTTTATTCACAATAAAGAATTTGTTAAGGTTCTATTGTATATATGTTCATATTTTTAAAACTATGATCCAAGAATCATTGGGGAGGAGAGAGTGGAGGTGGGCTAGAGAGAAGGAGGATAAGCTAGTTGGGGCACTGCTCTTCTATACTTTTCACAAAAGCATCTTTACTGTTACCTCCTAGTAAGACACCTAAAGGAAAAAGTGCTGACATTATATATGTTTGAACATTAATTTGGACCACTTCTCAGAAAATAAAAATGGAAAGAGCTAACACTTATTGAGAGCTTACTTTGTCTTGAGCACCATTACCTAATTCAGTCCTTTCAGCATCCCTAAGTCACTATTATTTTCATTATTATGTGCATGAGAAAAACTCAGGCATGGGGTTTAATGCTGATTGTTAATTATATTATTCGTGAGGTTGGGAAGATGAGAAGCTTAGTTAAAACAAAAGGTGTTTTAACTAAAAGCTAATTTTCTACCAAAAAAAAATGATGGTGGCTAGATTATTTTTAATTTTTTTCAAATTAATTTTTAGAGGAGAAGTTATAATGGAACCTTCACCTCTTGAGTTACCAGCTAACACAGTCCGACGCATCGCATCTGAACTTAGATGTCACCCAACAGATGAGAGGGTTGCCCTCCGCCTCGATGAGGAAGATAAGCTGAGGCACTTCAGAGAGTGTTTTTATATTCCCAAAATGCAGGATCTGCCTCCAAGTAAGAATACTGGAAAGGGTTTTACTTTTCTTAATTAATTTATTAACATATTTGCTACTGCATGTGTTCATCATAAATCTTTGAAAATCATTGTTCTGTTACATAATAGAGCCATTGCAATTGTGTCCACAAAACAGCAGGCTCCTGGTGGTATTAATCCAACTTGTCAGCCTACCTTAGTCTCAGATTCTATGTGTTTCCTCTCCTCTTCTGAAGAAAATACTTACAGGGTTCTTATACTGTCATCTAGTTCTCTGAACAATAGAGTTACTGATTGAAAATTGTAGCAGATGCATTTACTTGTTCTCTTAAGCACTCAGATCTCAAAACAATTCTTTTTCAATACAGTACTAGAATACCTCTTGTTTTGTGGCACCTAGTTCATGATAATATATTTGTCTAAGAGAAAATATTATTTTGGAACTTGGACATATTAGGGAGGATGTTACATAAGTAGCCATCTTTGTGTGTTGAGGCATGTATGACTTACAAAAAATAATTAAATAAATAAAATCAATGCCTAAGAAATGCATATTGCATTTCAAAAAATTAATACAGTAAACTGACTTTGTTCTTGTTTTGGAGGATGTTCTGTTTAAAAAAAACTAGGTAGCACAGGTAAAAAAAATGAAACAATTTTTCATATTTGGCTTAGCTCCATTTTCCATCGATGAAAAAGTTTACAAGTTGAATAGAATTGATCCACCAAAATGGGTTTCACATACTTAATAATTCAGTCTAATTTCCTTTTTTCTTCAGATTAACTGTGGCGGGTACAATTTTGGATAGTCATAATCCAAGAGCATTAGCTAATATGATTTTAAGATGAGATTGGGTCACATAACTGTCATATTTGGTTTATATTTTATTATGTAACACAGGATGGCACTTTGTAAAATTATGGAAGTGTAAAATAAAAGGAAGCCTAGTATCCAATTTAAAGTTGCTTACTTTCTGCCCTGCAAACCGGTTCATCTGTACCATTTTTCTAGGTTCCACATATATGCGTTAATATACGATATCTGTTTTTCTCTTTCTGACTTGCTTCACTCTGTTTGACAGTCTCTACATTCATCCACATCTCTACAAATGACACAATTTTTTTCCTTTTTACGGCTGAGTAATATTCCATTGCATATATGTACCACAACTTCTTTATCCATCTGTCCGTTGATGGGCATTTAGGTTGCTTCCATGACCTGGCTATTGTAAATACCACAGCAATGAACATTGGGGTGCATGTGTCTTTTTGAATTATGGTTTTCTCCGGGTATATGCCCAGTAGTGGGATTGCTGGGTCATATGGTAATTCTATTTTTAGTTTTGTTTTTTTTTTTTACGGTACGCGGGCATCTCACTGCCATGGCCTCTCCCGTTGCGGAGCACAGGCTCCGTACGCACAGGCCCAGCGGCCATGGCTCACGGGCCCAGCTGCTCCGCGGCACATGGGATCCTCCAGGACCGGGGCACGAACCCACGTCCCCTGCATCGGCAGGCAGACTCTCAACCACTGCGCCACCAGGGAAGCCCTATTTTTAGTTTTTTAAGGAACCTCCATACTGTTCTCCATAGTGGCTGTATCAATTTACATTCCCACCAACAGTGCAAGAGGGTTCCCTTTTCTCCACACCCTCTCCAGCATTTGTTGTTTGTAGATTTTCTAATGATGCCAATTCTAACTGGTGTGAGGTAATACCTCATTGTAGTTTTGATTTGCATTTCTCTAATAATTAGTGATGTTGAGCAGCTTTTCAAGTGCCTCTTGGCCATCTGTATGTCCTCTTTGGAGAAATGTCTGTTTTGGTCTTCTGCCCATTTTTGGATTAGATTGTTTGTTTTCTTAATATTGAGCTGCATGAGCTGTTTATATATTTTGGAGATTAATCCTTTGTCCATTGATTCATTTGTAAATATTTTCTCCCACTCTGAGGGTTGTTTTTTCATCCTGTTTATAGTTTCCTTTGCTTTGCAAAAGCTCTTAAGTTTCATCAGGTCCCATTTGTTTATATTTGTTTTTATTTCCATTATTGTAGGAGGTGGGCCAAAAAAGATCTTGCTGTGATTTATGTCAAAAAGTGTTCTTCCTATGTTTTCCTCTAAGAGTTTTATAGTGTCCGGTCTTATATTTAGGTCTCTAATCCATTTTGACTTTATTTTTGTGTATGGTGTTAGGGAATGTTCTAATTTCATTCTTTTACATGATGCTGTCCAGTTTTACCAGCACCACTTATTGAAGAGACTGTCTTTTCTCCATTGTACATCCTAGCCTCCTTTGTCATAGATTAGTTGACCATAGGGGCCTGGGTTTATCTCTGGGCTTTCTATCCTGTTCCATTGATCTATATTTCTGTCTTTCTGCCAGTACCATATTGTCTTGATTACTGTAGTTTTGTAGTATAGTCTGAAGTCAGGGAGTCTGATTCCTCTAGCTCCACGGTTTTCCCTCAAGACTGCTTTAGCTATTTGGGGTCTTTTGTGTCTCCATACAAATTTTATGATTCTTTGTTCTAGTCCTGTAAAAAATGCTATTGGTAATTTGATAGGGATTGCACTGAATCTGTAGATTGTTTTGGGTAGTATGGTCATTTTCACAATATTGATTCTTCCAATCCAAGAACATGGTATATCTCTCCATCTGTTGGTATCATCTTTAATTTCCTTCATCAGTGTCTTATAGTTTTCTGCATACAGGTCTTTTGTCTCTCTAGGTAGGTTTATTCCTAGGTATTTTATTCTTTTTGTTGCAATGGTAAATGGGAGTGTTTCCTTAATTTCTCTATCAGATTTTTCATCATTAGTGTATAGGAATGCAAGAGATTTCTGTACATTAATTTTGTATCCTGCAACTTTACCAAATTCACTGATTAGCTCTAGTAGTTTTCTGGTGGCATTTTTAGGATTTTCTATGCATAGTATCATGTTATCTGCAAACTGACAGTTTTATTTCTTCTTTTCCAATTTGTATTCCTTTTATTTCTTTTTCTTCCCTGATTACCATGGCTAGGACTTACAAAACTATGTTGAATAATAGTGGTAAGAGTGCACATCCTAGGCTCATTCCTGATCTTAGAGGAAATGCTTTCAGTTTTTCAGCATTGAGAATGATGTTTCCTGTGGGTTTGTTGTACATGGCCTTTATTGTGTTGAGGTAGGTTCCCTCTATGCCCACTTTCTGGAGAGTTTTTATAATAAATGGGTATTGAATTTTGTCAAAAGCTTTTTCTGCATCTATTGAGATGATCATATGGTTTTTATTCTTCAATTTGTTAATATGGTTTATCACATTGACTGATATATGTATATTGAAGAATCCTTGCATCCCTGGAATAACTCCCACTTGATCATGGTGTATGATCCTTTTAATGTGTTGTTGGATTCTGTTTGCTAGTATTTTGTTTAGGATTTTTGCATCTATATTCATCAGTGATCTTGGTCTGTATTTTCCTTTTCTGTAGTATCTTTGTCTGGTTTTGGTATCAGGGTGATGGTGGCCTCATAGAATGAAGTTGGGAGTGTTCCTTCCTCTGAAAATTTTTGGAAGAGTTTGAGAAGTATGGGTGATAGCTTTTCTCTAAATGTTTGATAGAATTCACCTTTGTAGCCGTCTGGTCCTGAACTTTCGTTTGTTGGAAGATTTTTAATCACAGTTTCAATTTCATTACTTGTGATTGGTCTGTTCATATTTTCTGTTTCTTCCTGGTTCAGTCTTGGAAGGTTATACCTTTCTAAGAATTTTTCCATTTCTTCCAGGTTGTCCATTTTATTGGCATAGAGTTAGTTGTAGTAGTTTCTTAGAATGCTTTGTATTTCTGCAGTGTCAGTTGTGATTTCTCCTTTTTCAATTCTAATTTTATTGATTTGAGTCTTCTCCCTCTTTTTCTTGATGAGTCTGGCTAATAGTTTATAAATTTTGTTTATCTTCTCAAAGAACCAGCTTTTAGTTTTATTGATCTTTGTTATTGTTTTCTTTGTTTCTACTTCATTGATTTCTGCTCTGATCTTTATGATTTCTTTCCTTCTGCTAACTATGGGTTTTGTCTGTTCTTTTTTCTCTAGTTCCTTTAGGTGTAATGTTAGATTGTTTATTTGAGATTTTTCTTGTTTCTTGAGGTAGGCTTGCATAGCTATAAACTTCCTTCTTAGAACTGCTTTTGCTGCATCACATAGGTTTTGGGTCATCATGTTTTCATTGTCATTTGTCTCTACGTATTTTTTGATTTCTTCAGTGATCTCTTGGTTATTAAGTAACGTATTGTTGAGCCTCCATGTGTTTGTGCTTTTTACATTTTTTTCCCCTCTAATACATTTCTAATCTCATAGCGCTGTGGTCAGAAAAAATGCTTGATATGATTTAAATTTTCTTAAATTTACTGTGGCTTGATTTGTGACCCAAGATGTGATCTATCCTGGAGAATGTTCTGTGTGCACTTGAAAAGAAAGTGTAATCTGCTGTTTTTGGATGGAATGTCCTATAAATATCAATTAAATCTATCTGGTCTATTGTGTCATTTAAAGCTTGTGTTTACTTATTAATTTTCTGTCTGGATGATCTGTCCATTGGTGTAAGTGAGGTGTTAAAGTCCCCCACTATTATTGTGTTACTGTCAATTTCCTGTTTTACAGCTGTTAGCAGTTGCCTTATGTATTGAGGTGCTCCTATGTTGGGTGCATATATATTTATAATTGTTATATCTTCTTCTTGGATTGATCCCTTGATCATTATGTAGTGTCCTTCTTTGTCTCTTGTAATATTCTTTATTTTAAAGTCTATTTTATCTGATATGAGTATTGCTACTCCAGCTTTCTTTTGATTTCCATTTGCATGGAATACCTTTTTCCATCCCCTCACTTTCAGTGTGTATGTGTCCCTAGGTCTGAAGTGGGTCTCTTGTAGACAGCATATACATGTGTCTTGTTTTTGTATCCATTCAGCAAGCCTGTGTCTTTTGGTTGGAACATTGAATCCATTCACTTTTAAGGTAGTTATCGATATGTATGTTCTTATTACCATTTTCTTAATTGTTTTGGGTTTGTTTTTGTAGGTCCTTTTCTTCTCTTCTGTTTCCCACTTAGAGAAGTTCCTTTAGCATTTGTTGTGGAGCTGGTTTGGTGGTTCTTTATTCTCTTAGCTTTTGCTTGTCTGTAAAGCTTTTGATTTCTCCATCGAATCTGAACGAGATCCTAATCTTGGTTGTAGGTTCTTCCCTTTCATCACTTTAAGTATATCTTGCCACTCCCTTCTGGCTTGTAGACTTTCTGCTGAGAAATCAGCTGTTAACCTTATGGGAGTTCCCTTGTATGTTATTTGTCGTTTTTCCCTTGCTGCTTTCAATAATTTTTCTTTGTCTTTAATTTTTGCCAATTTGATTATTATGTGTCTTGATGTGTTTCTCCTTGGGTTTATCCTGTATGGGACTCTCTGCACTTCCTGGACTTGGGTGGCTATTTCCTTTCCCATGTAAGGGAAGTTTTCAACTATAATCTCTTCAAATATTTTCTCGGTCCTTTCTCTCTCTCTTCTCCTTCTGGGACCCCTATAACGTGAATGCTGTTGTGCTTATTGTTGTTCCAGTGGTCTCTTAGGCCTTCTTCATTCCTTTTCATTCTTTTTTCTTTATTCTGTTCCACAGCAGTGAATTCTACCATTCTTTCTTCCAGGTCACTTATCCGTTCTTCTGCCTCAGTTATTCTGCTATTGATTCCTTCTAGTGTAGTCTTCATTTCAGTTATTGTGTTGTTCATCTCTGTTTCTTTGTTCTTTAATTCTTATAGGTGTTCGTTAAACATTTCTTGCATCTTCTCAATCTTTGCCTCCATTCTTTTTCCGAGGTCCTGGATCATCTTCACTCTCGTTATTCTGAATTCTTTTTCTGGAAGGTTGTTGCCTATCTCCACTTCATTTAGTTGTTTCTCTGGGGTTTTATCTTGTTCCTTCATCTGGTACATAGCCCTCTGCCTTTTCATCTTGTCTGTCTTTCTGTGAATGTGGTTTTTGTTCCACAGGCTGCAGGATTGTAGTCCTTCTTGCTTCTGCTGTCTGCCCTCTGGTGGATGAGGCTATCTAAGTGGCTTGTGCAAGTTTCTTGATGGGAGGGACTGATGCTGGGTAGAGCTGGCTGTTCCTTTGGTGGGCAGAGCTCAGTAAAACTTTAATCCACTTGTCTGCTGCTGGGTGGGGCTGGGTTCCCTCCCTGTTGGTTGTTTGGCCTGAGGCGACCCAACACTGGAGCCTACCCAGGCTCTTTGGTGGGGGTAATGGAAGGCTCTGGGGGGGCTCACGCCAAGGATTACTTCCCAGAACTTCTGCTGCCAGTGTCCTTGTCCACACAGTGACACACAGCCACCCCCTGCCTCTGCAGGGGAGCCTCCAACACTAGCAGGTAGGTCTGGTTCAGTCTCCTATGGGGTCACTGCTCCTTCCCCTGGGTCCCGATGTGCACACTACTTTGTGTGTGCCCTCCAAGAGTGGAGTCTCTGTTTCCCCCAGTCCTGTCAAAGTCCTGCAATCAAATCCCACTAGCCTTCAATGTCTGATTCTCTAGGAATTCCTCCTCCCGTTCCCAGGCCCCCAGATTGGGAAGCCTGAAGTGGGGCTCAGAATGTTCACTCCAGTGGGTGGATATCGGTGGTATAAGTGTTCTCCAGTTTGTGAGTCACCCACCCAGCAGTTATGGGATTTGACTTTATCGTGATTGTGCCCCTCCTACCATCTCATTGTGGCTTCTCCTTTGTCTTTGGATGTGGGGTATCTTTTTTGGTGAGTTCCTGTGTCTTCCTGTCAATGATTGTTCAGCAGTTAGTTGTGATTCTGGTGTTCTTGTAAGAGGGAGTGAGAGCACGTCTTTCTACTCCACCATCTTGAACCAATCTCCATAATTTCTTCATTACATTTTTGATCCCCTTCTCTCTCTGTCTTCTAAAATCCCTATAATGTGAATATTGGCATGCTTAATGTTATCGTAGACATCTCTTAAATTGCTTTCAGTTTTTAAAAAATTTACTTTTCTGTCTGCTGTTCCAACTGGGTGATTTCCATAATTGTATCTTTCAGATCACTTTTGCATTCTTCTGTATCACTTAGTCTGTTATTCATTCCTTCTAATGTGTTTATTTTAGCTACTGAATTATTTAGTTTTGATTGGGTCTTTTTTATATTTTCTAGTTCCTTGTTAAAATATCAGTGTTTAGATCAATTATTTTTTCCTAATTCAGTCAACATTTTTATTATCAATGTTTTGAATTCTTTGGTAAATTATTTATGTTTTATTACTTTTTTCAACGGCTTCCTCTTGTTCTTTCAATTGTGGGTAGTTCTTCTGACTTTTCAGTTCACTTAACTTTGCCTCTATGAATTTACATGAAACAGTTACCTACTGTGGTCTTGAAGGGATGTTCTTAGGTTGGAGCATCCCTGTGCAGACTGCGTGTGCCCAATGCTTTTGGTGGGAGAGCTGGATTTGATATGGATACTAGTCACATCTTCTTCCAGGGTGTGCTGGCAGCTATCTTATGATGTGAGTATCTCATGACTTGGTTAGGTGAAGGTCAGAAAGTTCTTCCTACACTAGCCATTTCTCAAATTCCTTCAGCTTAAAACATCCAATATGCCAAGGTGCTGTATTTTTTTAAATACTTTTTAAAAAATTAGTTTATTTATTTTTGGCTGCTTTGGGTCTTTGTTGCTGTGTGCAGGCTTTCTCTAATTGCGGTGAGCAGGGGCTACTCTTCATTGCGGTGCACAGGCTTCTCATTGTGGTGGCTTCTCGTTTCAGAGCACGGGCTCTAGGTGCAAGGGCTTCAGTAATTGTGGCACACAGGCTCACTAGTTGTGGCTCGTGGGCTCTAGAGCACAGGCTCAGTAGTTGTGGCACACGGGCTTAATTACTCAGCGGCATGTGGGATCTTCCCGGACCAAGGTCCGTGTCCCCTGCATTGGCAGGAAGATTCTTAACCACTGTGCCACCAGAGAAGTCCAAGGTGCCATATTTTGAGGTAGCATGTCCTGAACCCCATGACTGCCAAGAGTACCAACTTTTAATAAGAAATTTTCTTATCATTCTTCAGAGAAGAGAAGCCTAGGCCCCCACAGCTTAAAGTCCTGTTTGTCTTTCATGTTGTAAAGATCTGATGGCATTAGGTTGGAGAGTGGTGTGTTATCTCTTCATTCTTGTGGGTAATTACCAAAGCACTTTCTTGATACTCTATTCTACCTATTTACATAATGCCAACTGAATGCTCACATGGTGACATTTGATGTGCTTTGAGACAAAAAACAAACAAACAAAAAAAAACAAAACTCAACCAAGTAAAAGGAAAATAGTTTAGGATGGGGAACCACACTTTGGGGAGGCATGAGATGAGATAATTCAGCTTACAATTCCGCTTTTTTTTCACACTGAACACATTTTAAAAATGACTTTCTAAGTAAAAGTAACCCAATACCTATTTATCTGTAAAATCGTCACCAATGAAAGAACAAGACAAAAAAAAAAAAAAAATGGGAGCAGAGATCTGGGTGGTTGCCTCCTCTTCCTGGGTAGTTGATAAGGCTGACACACACAGAACATGTTTAGTCTTTAAACTACTTATTTGAATGCTTAGTTGAAATTTGAGCCATGGTACACCAATTAAAATCTCTGGATTCTAAAAAAAATCCTTCAGTATTTGTTCTCTAGATCGACAAAGAACTGTTAATTAATCAAATTTAAATGTGTGAACAGTATTTACACTTCTTTGATTGGGTCTGACTTAAGAAATGCCAATGAAAAAGTGACACAGGATCTATAAAAGTAGGTTGAATTAGATGGTATGCTTTTAAAAAGCCTGCAAAGATTTAAGTAGTCTAAATAAAGACAAGTATACTACCAAATGATTCAAATTTCAGCAAGAAGCTTAATCTTTCTTCCCATAGAATCAATATAAAACTTAGTAGAACACAATTATAAACTTGTGCATTTCTAGAAAATACTTGAAGCATATAGATTGGTTTGCTAATGAAATTGCATTTACTGCAATCAAGGAAAAATTATAAAACAAATCACTAAAGTTCTGATTTATTTGAGTAAAAAGTAGATATAGAGAATAATCTTTGCCTACATATGTATTAATATTATATGCATACAAAGAACAAAAATCTATAAATTCAATATATCTACTTCAGATATATAAATAATCATTTAGATTTTTTTAATTTGCCTGATCTACAACACCAGGATTATTACTTGTCTAAATCCTGGTAACCTTCTGCTATGACTAGATAGGCTGATATAATTTCTGTAAAAATTCTGGTTTTAACTCTTTTCTATTGGCTATTTATGATTGGGAGTAGCTGTTAATCTAGATTTTCTCGTGGAGCATGATAAATATGACAGACCTGAACAAAAGCATCTCTCTGTTTAAACTGTATTTTAAAATATAAATGTAAAAGATTATTTTTCAGAGAACCTGATGTTATCCTTGGGAGGAATTTTAAGATATGTGTCATCTTTCTTGGAGTTAATTACATTCATTGTTTGTAGTGGATTAACAATGCCAAATGGAAGAATGTTAATTAATTGAATAAGTATATTTTCCCTTTTCTTCTATTTCAGTTGATTTATCTTTAGTGAATAAGGATGAAGAAGCCATCTATTTCTTGGGAAATTCTCTTGGGCTTCAACCAAAAATGGTTAAAACATATCTGGAAGAAGAACTAGATAAGTGGGCCAAAATGTAAGTATTATTTCAAAAGCTATCATTCAACATCTCATATAAGAATTTTAAAAATCACACCAGGTTGTCTAATATTTGGAAAGGTGTATAGTAGATTCTTAGAATTTTAGAGCACAGGGAACCCGAGGAATTGTGTCATTCAACACTGGATGAAATAACTGAGGATCAGTAAATAAGGTATTATGGCAAGTTAGTTGCAGAATCAATAGTAAAACTTTTGAAATATTTAAAATTTTAAGTTCCTCCCTTGAACTGACACATCTACATCATATGCAATTATTTTATTTTCTAAATGATTAACAAAGCAGTTAATATTTAGGATTCAATTTAGTGTTTTCATGATTAGTTCTTGGCTAAACTCTACCACACTAATTTTTATAAATAAGAAAATAAAAATTGTTGAGGTGGGGAGAGGAGGTTGAGTGGAACAGAAGGTGCTTCCCTCCCCAAATTGAACATGATTATTGAGAAGATGCTCCATTTGGGCTTAGCTAACCATGCAGGAATCTTAAATTAGGATTCATCTTTTTCTCCTTCTTTTATGTTCTGCTTTTACTCTTCTGCTTATGAAACCCTTCATACTCTCTGCTTACCTCAATGCTTACCCTCTTTAATATCAACCTTCTCAACCACTGATTAGCCCTCCCTGAATGTCTATTGCATTAATAATCAGTGCTCTACAATAGGCAGTTTAGAGGTGTCTACTTTCATTAGTTTCATATTCTTAGCTATATTGTAAATCCCTTAAGGAAAATAACCTAATCTTATGTACTTCTTATCCTTCCCCAGTGATTACTGATAAAGCTGGAACTGAAAATATTTTAAAATATTTTTAACTATTTAAACATTTTATATTTAAAATATTAAAAATAGTACAACTATTTTAAAAATATTTTTTGACTCTTAGAATCTGAAAAATAGATATGAAGGGGAAGCTAAACCTGAAGGACAGGAAAAAAAAAATTCAGGAAGGAAGATGAAAAATTCAGGAAGGAAGATGAAACTAAACCAGATAAGAATTCTGAGCAAGATATTTGGTTCTTATAGAAACTCAGAATGTCTTTTCCAGCTTTCTATATTCTTCAGGTCAGTGGTCTTTTACATTGAGACCAAAACCTCTTCTATAAAGTTTAGTTTACACTGACTATGCCAATGATTACTACCATGGCTGTTAGATAACATTGCAAAGTTTCTTAATTTAAGTGGTTAAGAATGTAAGTTCACAACTCAATGCAAGAATAATAGAGTTTTGTATAGTTTATTAGGCATATTATAACTTTACCTGCATAACATTTATGCATAAATTGAAAAATAAATATCACCACATTTGGAAGCATTTTGCACTAGCAAGCTTTAGTATTTAAAAAATGAGGGTCATAGTTAATAAAAATGGTTAATATTCATTTTTGGCCTTAACGTAAAAGATAGCAAAGAATTAGATTGAATTTGAACTTTGGAGAGTGTCCTTGACTCTTGGATATTCATTCAGCAAGACTGTGTATTTTTATCCTTCAGGTATTTTAAAAAGATGCTGCTCTTCTATCCTATTCATATTCTTATGATTATCCTACTTTATTAAAAGAATGGTTGATTATTCTCAAGACATGTATTCCAGTTATGTTCCAGGAAAGTGCCTCTCTGTTATAATGCTCTTCTATTGTTGTTACCTTTCAATTTTATATTTTACCTTGTGACAACAGAAAATTACATAATCTTAAACCCTCTACCTATTTTTCATCAGACAGACGATTTAGCAAGGAGGTGCACTGTAATGCTTCAAGCAATGTAAAGTAAATTTTAAAAAGACTTCTTCTGAGAAAAAGATTAGGTAGCTAGTTTGTTTTATTTAGTCTTTTTGCTGTAAACTGTGGTGGCCCAGTCAACATCATAGCCCTGCCAGCTCAATGTCAGTGGTGTTTTTGGTGCATGATCGCAATCCTGTTTTCCCCTATCCCACCCTTGATCTTTCATCTCAAATGGGTTTGTTCATTACTTTTTGCTCCTAAATATTTAGCTTAAAATTCCACTCTGGCCTTTTCCAGCTAAGGTTGTGTTGGGAGGAAAACTTTTCCTCTACCAACTTACATTCTAGTGGTTGGGGGCATGAGAATTAATTGACAACAGACAGATTAGCAGGAGAAAAGTTTATTTCACATGTGTGCAGAAGCACTCTACAAACAGTGATTCACTGATCAGCCAGAGTAAAGGTTTAAAACCAACTTAACAAAAGGGGCGAGTTTTAGGGCTTCAGTAGGAAAGTATGGAAGGTTCTGTTGGGCTTTTCCATCCTGATGATAATGGGCAGTATTTTTCCAGGCTGGAAGCCCCCCAAGAGGAAGATGGAGGGGAAGTAAATTTGTAACTCCTAGTGCTAAGCGTCATTTTTCTCTGACGGTGGGTCAATGGCAATGGCATTTTCAGGAGGCTTTCCTTAAGTCTAGATAATGTTTCTTTCTTAGGCTGCTGTTTGTCCACATGCTTTTAGTTTAAAGTAATCTTCATGCTACTCTGGTGGCCTGTTGGTTACTTCAATTCCCTTTCTGGCTATTGCTTTTGTTTTAAATCTCCCCTGCATATATTTGATTTGCCTCTAGATCCAGGGCCTCCCATTACTGTGGTGAGTTTTATCCGATTATCTGTTCCTCTTCATCTCCTCCAACCCCACTTCTGCCCTACTTCTTAGCTGATACCCAAGCCAGGCCAGTGCCTCCCCCTCTTCTAGATCACTGAGAGATTTTGAGAAGAACTGAGTCAAAGAGAGCTACACAGTCACTAAACACTCTAATGCACATTGAAATTAGTTGGAAAAAAAATAATATTAAAAATTTATAATCTTAACAGTAACATAGAAATTTGAGTGCTCTAAGCAAGATATTACTCTGGGATATTGATGTCAAGTCTCTGGCCATCCATGACCTATAATGTAGGAAATGACATTTGGCTCGTGGTTTTCATCTTCTATGTCATCATCTTTTATGGCCTATTGTAGACATACTACCTACTTATCTACAAAATAAACCATCACTGGTCACAATGCCATCCAATCTTATAATTCATATGGCTACCATATTTGATTATTTATACTAAAGAAAAGTCAAGGATACAGGCATACTTAGAAATATTTTAGGACCCAAATGATTTCTTCTAAAACTTCAAGTTCCTTAAGGCAAAACTATGAAAATAAAATACTTACCTCTGTGATTTTTATAAATGATTATCATTATTTTCCAAAGTCATTTTCAACTGTATGTGATTTCTAAAGTAGGTTAATGACACTTTACTTTGGAGAATATATTATTTGTTTGGTGAAATGATAATATTTAGATAATTTTAATATTCTGAAATAGAAAACTTTTAGGGTAATTTCATTCTTTGATATATAATAATTAGTTATCAGCAAGAAGCTACCATAAACAATAAGAAGCAACAATATCATATGCTTGTTCACTGTGGGTCTGGTAGGATGGATAGGCAATAAACTTAAATAATTTTTGAGGACATTTAAAATTATATATTTTACCAATGGCCCAGATTATTTAAAGGAGAATAACATGGGTTAATATTCATAGCGGTAAAGTTCGGCTAGAAGGGAAAGATATGTCAGTCCTAAAGAGCACACTGTAAGTTGAGAAATGTATATTGTGTCCCTAAGATATAATCACTATATCTTAGGTCTTCTGGGTTGTCTTATCTGCTAGATAAATAAATTTCTTTCTTTTTCATAAGAGCAAAAACTTGCCACATTTGTGTTTTTATAGGCATTCTTCTAAGAATTGAGACATATTAGGTAGAATTATTTAAAGAGAAAAATAGCCCACTGAATTACATATTAGGAACAAAAGGCCTGGTTTGCAGACAGTGACTTAACTTACATGGCAATGTGTGTGCAGAAAAGGTACTGGTAAAGCACATGGGAGAGGTCTGCTCCTGCAGACCTGCAGTGGTTCAATTTATGGGTTTCTTTCTTTAAAAAAAAAAAAAAAAGTGTATTGTAAGGGAGGAAAGACTGTCCCCCTACTCTCCTAGATCCATTAGCTGGGTCTATGAAATAAACACAACAGGCAGATTAACAAGAGAGAAGGCATAAAAGTACATTTTTAACATTACGTGCATGAGGGCATCACAGGAAAAAGAAAAAAGTGAATATCCAAAAAAGCAATGAGATTTGAGAGCTTACGTACTGTCTTAATAGGGACAGAGGAGGGGTATATAGTCTACTCTGGGGAAAGTAAACGATTTTTAGGAAGGATGAATGGAACTTTAGAAGAATAGATGGGAAGTGTGATAGCTTGTGACAAAGTTTGTCTGGCTGTGGTGCTGACTTCTAGTCTCCTCTCTTGTGACAAGAGTAAATCTCCTCTGGTTGATGAAACTCCTGAGGAGGGAATTTATGACAACTGAGTCCTTTTTGGAGGATCTGTCTTCAGGCAGATAAGGGGAGTTCAGAGATATCTTCCCCATGTATTTGCTGTTTTGCAAGTGCATTCCTTTTTATTAATTTATTTATTTAATTTATTTATTTTTGGCTGTGTTGGGTCTTTGTTGCTGTGCGCGGGCTTTCTCTAGTTGCGGCGAGAGCAGGCTGCACTTTGTTGCGGTACGTGGGCTTCTCATGTGGTGGCTTCTCTTGTTGTGGAGCACGGGCTCTAGGCACGCCGTCTTCAGTAGCTGCAGCATCTGAGCTGAATAGTTGTGGCCCGTGGGCTCTAGAGCACAGGCTCAATAGTTGTGGCACATGGGCTTAATTGCTCCATGGCATATGGGATCTTCCCAGACCAGGGCTTGAACCCATGTTCCCTGCATTGGCAGGCGGATTCTCAACCACTGCACCACTAGGGACCTCAAGTGCATTCTTTGTGCTTTGTGCAAAATAATCCTTATGCCAAAGAGGCCAGTTTTAGTGTGGCATATTCTGCCACCTTTCAGTATGAATAAGAAAATACGTGGTATGACATGTGACATAGCTTTTCCTGACATCTCTGTTGGCTAATCAACAATTGGGTCACAGAAAAAAACTTGTGATATCATTAAGGAAGACTGTGAAGTCTTATTTATTCGCTTATTGGGGGGAGCTTTTAAAAGCAGGGCCACTTCTCATTTTGTAGGATGGCTAAAGCACAGTCATATTTCAAAGAGGATCCACATTTCTATTAACTTCCTAATTAGATTTTATATTCTGAAATTTAATTTTCTGAGCAAATACTGCTTTGTAGACTTCTCTGAGAACAGCTCACTCAGGCAATGATTGATGCTATGGTAGTGAGTGAATGCTTTCCTATGCTCTCTTTTCCTTTCCAGCATTTGTAAAAGAAGATTGCAGCTACACTGCAACTATTTTAAGCAGTTTTGAATGAGAACAACATAATCTTTCTCTTAACTTGAATATGTACGTTATGAATGCAGTGTGATCCACATCAGCTCTTTCTAATGACAGGCCACTTTACTTTGAGTTTATTTGGGTAACACTTTCTAAATACATTTCACTATCTCAGGCTAGGAGACTGACAAAATGAAGAAGCTGACTCTGCGTGTGATATTTTAAAGGGAGGAAGATGACAAAAGCATTCCAAGAAGAAAGTATCCTTAAAGATTATTATCATGGTGTCTACCAGAGTGAGAAGTAGGTGGCATCATACTCTGAGATATAAATTCTCTGAGGCAGAACATAGACTTTTACTACCTAAATGTAATAAGATGTATTGTGCTATCAGCAAGGCCATGGAGCTCTATATGATTAAAATAAAAATGTATCCAAGTATCTGCCTTTAAATACTATTTAATGATAATGATTTTTGTCTTTAGTATTTATAATGGAAGTCAAGAAAGAGGCAAGCTGCAGGCTATCTAATAATAATATGAATAATATGCACTAACAGTTGCCCTTCTTTTCCTCCTTAGTTCTTATAGTCTATGTTTATTCTCAAAGAAAGTCTTCTTCCTTCATCTCAGTTTATATGGTAATTGAAATATTAGCTTAAAAGTTGTGTTTTACACCTCATGCTGGTGAAGTGAGTTTTAACATTAGATTTTCATTAGGAAAGAAGACTCAGAAAAGGGGTACCATGTACCAATCTTTTTCACATGTTACTTGTTTTTCATAGCTATCCTTTAAGTTATATATTGTAACCCACTTACTTTTATAAAAGTGGAAAATTAGGCCCTATACACCTCTGATAAATGTAGCCTCGGGCCCAGTATTGCCCTGGACCTGTCTCATCCCAGGTGATGGAGCCAATTGCTAAATATTCAAGATTTTTGTTGATACCAAATTGGCCATGTGAATGGGGGTAGTCATACCGCAAAAAACAGCAAGGGCTAAAAAACAGGGCTCCTCCCTTCCAGTTCCCCACTGCTCTGTAGAGGAGAAAAAATATTTTCCTTTACCCTACTGAGTTTTTACCTGAGAGCTTGTAATAAAAGATTAACAAGAGAAGAACAAACGGAAGTGTATTGACATGAATACCTCATGTATACATAGGAAACACCCAGGGAAAAATGAGTAACTCCCAAAAGTGGCTTAGAATTCAAACTTAAATCCCTTGTTAAAATGGAAAGAGGAGGAGAGACGAAGGCCTCTTAGAGGAGAGTAAAGGATTTCTATGAAAGATGGTCCTTGAAGAATAGATAAGAGGTATAGTTTGTGACAAAGTTTATCTGGGTGTCACTGACTTCTAATCTCTTCTGTGCTAAGAATCAATTTTCCCTGGTTGATGAAACTCCTGAGGAGGGGATTTATGACAACTGAATTCCCTTTGAAGGATCTGTCTTTAGGCAGATAGGGAAGTTCAGAGAAAGCTTCTCCATGCATTTTCTGTTTTTCAAGTGCCTACAGCTCAAGATGATCAATATACCACTATGCTACATTTTAGTGTGGTGTGTTCTGCTACCCTTCACCTCTGAGAGTAGGTTTACCAGCTCACCACTGCCAGCTTACTTAATTTCAGAGTATGTATTCATCACAATTAGCACTATACATAGAGCACATGCTCATTCTTTTCTTCCAAGTTTAAATAGTCTTTGGATTCCAAAAGAATTAAAAACAATCTAATTCAAAGCTTCCTAAGATATGTTTGTAACAGTACACAAAGTCACTCCCTTCTTAATCCTTTGTTTTAATTTCTTCTCCTATATTTTTCAAATATTTTGCCTCCTCATTTGATAGAAACTACCAGAGAGTTGAAGTTCTCTTATGTATTTTGTGTTTTTTCCATTATGCCTACTGGGATACTTACTGGAATAATAAAATTGAGCTAGAATATGATAGATGAAATTGCTGGAAAATAGGTCAAGAAATAGTGTTGGCTTTGATTATTGCCACGTTTTACTATCTACTTAAAATGTTACCATGAGTATAGTCACATTTTATACACTTCTATTTAATTTACAGATTGTAATTATATTTTAATGTTTAATTAATAATCATTTTAATCTCTAGCCTCAAATAACAGTTAATATGTTTTAGTATAGGTACAACTATATGGTATGGTATACAAGTAAGGTACTCAAATAGTCTTGAAATTTTCAAAAGAAAAGAGAAACAAATAACATCTTAGACTCCAAAATAGAGAAAAATAATGAAATATACGGGTAATCGCCCCTACGCTCCCCAACAGAAAGGAAATCAAAGAAATTTTTTTAAATGACAAGTTAAAAAGCAGAGTTCTCAAGTATTACTTTTGGTTTTCAAAAAAGCATGCTTTTTCTTAAAACACTACGAAGACTCATTTAGAAATGTCCAGTTGCTAATGCTGATATCTGAAAACTCTCACACGCACACTCACACAGATACACACAGACACACACATAAACTAAGATTGTTCATCTCCCTTTTCAATTTCAGGGGAGCCTATGGTCATGATGTAGGGAAACGTCCTTGGATTATAGGAGATGAGACTATTTTAGGACTTATGACTGACATTGTAGGTAAGTATAAAATGAATTTTTTCCAAAAGAATCATAAAGATATAATCATTTAGTTATACACATAGGTTATACGGTAAAAATTTTATTGAAGAATGTCCTGATTTTCTATTTTAATCCATAACACTAAGGCGTAAGCATGCCTTTAATTAAGACTTATTGCTAATGTTATTTTTTATTGTATATTCTAGGACTAGTATTTGCTCACCAATGAGAAACACACATATTTATAATTAAATAAGTTTCATAAAAATCAACTTAAAAGAATTTTCTAGGGTTTTATTATATGGTAAAATAAACATTAACCGTAACATGCTAAAGGTCTAAAACACCAATATGTTTTGGTTCATTTCAACTTAACTCATGGTGATCTTTTAAAATTAGGCTGAGTGCTGTTGAAAATAATATAGTTGATGCTGTTTTTTGGTATATAATGTATTCCTTAAAGTGAATTCTATCTACTCTTGGTAAAACTATTCAAGATAGTTTTAGATGGTAAATGTGTTAACATTTCAAAAAAAGTTATCTGTTTAATTGGATTGATTATTCAGCATTGCCTAAAATCTTATATGAAATTTAAGGTATTAAACAAACAAAAAATATAGCTCTGGTGACCAGAGACGAGTGTGCTTCTGGGCCCCATAGTAAGTTTCCTACATACAGCCTCTTCTTTAAGATCAGGAAATGTAACAAACTTCCCTAAAACATACAAATAAACATAGAGAATTAGGCAAAGTGAGGTGACAGAGGAATATGTTCCAAACAAATAACAACATGAAACTGAAGAACTAAGTGAAGTGTTGATAAGTAATCTACTCGATAAAAAAATCAAGGTAGTGATTATAAAAATGCTCAATGAATTAGGGAGAATGGATGAAAACAGTGAGGAGTTAAACAAAGAGTTAGAAAATATAAAGAAGAACCAAACAGACCTGAAGAATACAATAACTGAAATAAAAATACACTAGATGGAATCAACAGTAAATTAGATGATACAGAGGAACGTGTCAGTGAACTGGAAGACAGAGTAGTGTAAATCACTCCAGCTAAGCAGAGAAAAGAATAAAGAATTGAAAAATAAGGACAGTTTAAGAGACCCCTGGGACAATATCAAGTGTACTATCATTCACATTATAGGGGTCCCAGAAGGAGAAGACAGAAAGGGGCAGAGAAGTTATTTGAAGTGATAATAGCTGAAAACTTCCCTAACCTGGGAAAGGAAACAGACATCCAGGTCCAGAAATCACAGAGATAAGATCAAACCAAAGAGGTCCACACCAAGACACATTGTAATTAAAATGTCAAAAAATAAAGAGAAAATCTTAAAAGCAGCAAGGGAAAAGCAAGTAATTACATACAAGAGAACTCCCATAAAACAGTCAGCTGACTTTTCAGCAGGAACTCTGCAAGGCCAGAAGGGAATGTCATCACATATTTAAAGTGGTAAAGAAAAAAAAAAACCTACGAACAAGAATACTCTACCTGGCAAGATTATCATTCAAATTTGAAGGAGAGATGAAGAGTTTCACAAATAAGCAAAAGCTAGAAGAGTTCAGCACCACTAAATCTGCTTTACAAGAAATGTGAAAGAAACTTCTGTAAGTGGAAAAGAAAAGGCCACAACTAGAAATCTCTCTCTGTTTTAATGTTCTTACACAGTATTCATTTGTTCTGTAACAATTCACATTTTAAATAGTGCTTCCTGACAACATGCCAGCTGGCTCTTCTTGAACAGGGGCAATAAGGATAGCAATTCACATTCAAGGTGGTGATATTACCAGACCACACTAGAAGGGTAAGCAGAGATTCTCTGGGGGAGGGTGTATGTGGTGGGGAGGATGTTGTCTAGGGTAGAGGGTTTGTAAGGGAAGGAAAGAGGAGAGGTTGGGAGAAGGAACACCCTTGAATTTGCAGAAGTCATTACTCTATCTAAGTAGTGGTTGTATTGGCTTTGCTGGTAACCCCATGTAGGGAGAAGAGGAAGAAAGGAGCACTTCCTATCTTAGATGTTTGGTTGGGGGCTTGCCTGCGAGGAGAAGGAAGTTTAGGGACACATTTGACAAGAGACCAGCACCCACACCAATCAGGTGAAGCTTACTCAGTCTTCAGCCACCATTTACATCCTCTGTACTGGCTGCAAGAGGGAGAGGAAACCTCAAGCTTTTGTACTATGTTTAACAAGGAGAAATTCAAAGTTATTATAGTCAAAACAATCTAAGGCAGTTTGCAAACACACCACAAAGAATTTAGGGACATTGTTTTTCTAGCTTCTTCTGGGAGTCACCCCAGCATAAATATAGTCTTCTGCCCCAATCAACCCCCACAAACCAGATCCTCAGTAAACAACTTTGCATTTTACTCCTGCCCAAAGTGGCTGGCTTCCCAGAAAGCCTCAACATGGTAGAGAACGAGGCCTAGATGGCCCAGCCCAGGTTGCAGGACTACTGCCCAAGTTTAGGTATTCAGTCAACTAAAAATTAGTCCTTAGAATTCTCTATTAGACTAAAATCTCACTGGTAAAGGCAAGGAGGACACAGTTCAGTCCATAACATATTCCCTGTGAAAACAGAGTTAAATAAATGTTTATCCACCTCTACGCTAACTTAGCTCCCAGTATCTAGGCAGGAGACTGGAAAAGTCTTCTCTGCGATATTTGGGCAGCCTGAAGGTTCTGACATGGGTTTTCATAGCACGACAAACCCCACCACATGCACAGCGGGGAACACAGTGGGTGCTTAACACACCCCAAACTACCAGACTTTAAGGAAAACCTGTTTTTAGTTTATGAACTATATGAATGTGTAACCTGTTCCATTCAGCAAGTTAAAAAAAACCAACACTCCATCGAAGAGTTGCAAGCAAAAGCAACAAGCTCGGTTTGCTGCTAGTTATTACTGAGTAATTATTACACTACACACATTTCTGTTTTATGTGGTTATATTATAGGATCAGAAGATTGGCTTCTAGTTTAAGATAACACATTAAGTACAAACTGAAAATGCTCCCTTCTATTCCAAAAACAGAGAAATGATAGAAAAAAATTTAGATTAACAAACATATAGCAACACTAAAAAAAATTAAATAGAAATCCCTACTGACCAGAAATATAGCAATTGCTGAGAAAGAAGCAGTTGAAAGCTGGAAGCACAATATCTGGGGGGTAGTGCATGGAGCCAGGAGTGTGTAGGGCCTGAGTGCAGGACTCTCACAAGCCCCAGGGCGAATCTGCAGAGCCCTGGATGCTTGGGGCTCAAACTCAAGGCCAGAACCTTGTCAGCCAGGGTGGGTAAAGGTGAAAACATAGCATCTCCTGCCAAACCAGTCAGGATCTTGGGAGCACAGAGCATTTGATCAGACTGCCAGCATTATCCAGAGGAGTGTATATTCTCATGGAGGGAATTCCCACCTGAACAATCCTGGACTACATTTACGGGTGTATTAATTAGTTGTTTGACAATGCTTTCATTTATGCTCATTTTTTAGACGCCTATTATATTCATTCAAATGCCTAACATGTAAATTTAAAAAAAAACTGAAAAAAATCCTGCATTAATTTGACCTGAGCATATATGTTTTCCTTAGATGTGGACTGTCTCTTTCTTTGCTAGATTTGCTTTCAGAACATAAATTGCATTCTAATCCTATTATTTTGTGATTAGTATTTATCATCCTTTAAAGAGGAGTTCAGATGTTTATATACAGGTCAGGGAAGTGGTAAGGCTATCATTTAGTGAGATTTATTTATGAAGCCCATAAAACCTGCAAAAAGATTTCCTTTGATCGTTTAAAAGTTTATAGCTCTATTGCAACTTATTAAATGTGCATGTGTTTTGTTGCCCAGCAAATACACATATGTCAGAATGATCAATGAAATTTAAACCAGCCCACCTCTCATGATGATTACTAAGGAAATTAAAAAACAACAACAACAACTAAATACTCAGATTTATTTAGATAAGTAAGAAGATTGAGCTTACTAAAAATGTTTAAAGAATATTTATCAGTTCTAGCTTTAGGGATTTTTGTGTGTCTTTGAAATACCATACAAAGCTGTAATGTATGGGACAAACTTCATTATGTTTTCTGTGATTTTTGTCCTTGAATGTTGTATAAATTAAATTACAGTCATTTGATCCTAATTATACAGGATATAAAAATAACAATTATGTCTTGAAATGGGCAAAGTCACATTTGTACATATGACAGTATATGTATTGTTTATTTTATATATATATATAGTATATATATATTCTCAAAGTTTCAAGCCTTAATATGACAAATGCATTGTCATATTTTATTTGAAATATTGTCAGTGCATTAAACTAAATATTTAGTTTAATGATTAGTTTATTAAATGTTTATTTTGTTCTCTACAATTTATGTTGTATCAGGAGAAATATTTCTACTATTTTTGTTGTTGACAGTATCTTCAAAAGTATATTATGAGCAATATTTTAAAAGCTTGTTTTTCTTTTTAATTTCAGTAGCTATCATCTATCCCCAAATTTCTTTACTTTTAAAACTGTATATATTAGTCCAAGAAACGGTTCTTAACTTAAGTTGAAAAATGAATGAGTTCACTTTGTTCGATTTAGTAGGAACTGATTCTTTTAGAAGGTATTGTGTGTCTGTTCATGTTTATTTTCTTTGCTGCAAATCCTATGCAGGTTCCCTTTTGCCTTGGTTGATAGTAAGTTCTGAGAAAATTTGGTGGAGTTCGAAGTAGCAAAAATATTTAGTTAAAAAATATATATATATTTAATAGCTCCTAATTTGTTTCTCATCCACATATATAGTACTCTGTTGCAATTTTTTAAAATCATTCTTTCTCACATGTAATGCAAGAAACCTAAAATCCTCTTTGGAAGTAGATATTGTATAAATCACAAAATAAATGTTAAAATTATGTGGTAACTACGGAAGAGAGCAGCAGAAGTCAAATTGATTTTTGCTACTTGTGGGCTGTCTAAATGTGTCATGAACAGATAAGTTGTATATTTTGGACTATGACTGAATCTTCCAGGTTCTTAAAACCACAACCTGTATTTTGCCATAAAATTTCTCAAAAAGAAGTAACAAGAGTATAATAAAAATTATTATTTGTACAAATTGATAGAGTGGATAGAGAAGCGGAAGACACAGTGAGCAACCCTATATTTCTATGTCCACAGACATAGAAAAGAATTTCCATTTCAAATGAGAAGAAAAACCATTAATAAAACATTTTATATGGAGCTAACAATTCTGCAAAACATGGAATAACTTTCCCTTAGAGTTAATATCATATTATCAAGATGCTAGAAATAGAATTGCTGAAGAATATTGTTAGTATTATTATTAAGCCTACTTCTCCCTGGGTACATAAACATCACAAAGGGCTAGATACATACATTTCGGCTTATAAAAATGTTGTAAAGTGAACATAAATTTGCTTTATGAAACTTGTGGTTGACCCTCAGAGAAGCAATAATCCCTGGGAGCTCTCTCCAAAGTCATAAATCCTCAACCACACACTAGCCACCTCCAAGGCCATAGGAATTTGCTATTTGAAAAACAGAGTGGAAAGTTCTCGGACTTAGCCGAACTACAAACCTTATAACAAAATCCACAATTAACATTTGCATCTGCTTAATAAAATATACAGAACATGGTATGGCAGTTATGAGATCCATCATTAACCTTCTTATCAAACACTAAGCAGCCTGGAACCCTGCTGACCTCACTTTGCAAAATATTTGAAATTAAATGAAGATTAGAAAGGTGCAGAGGGATGTTAGTAATGAACATGGGCTTCCTATATTTGACTTACAGGGAGTGGATAATGTAGACAACACTTCCAAATGTTACCTTGAACAAAGATTTTAATTAATATTTTTTTCTATAAGATTTTGTCTCCTACTTCCTATCTGTGAGACCTTAAGCGAGTTAGTTCATTTCTGTGCACATCAGTTTCCTCATTGATAAATATGGAAATCAAAGTAGATACCTTATCAAGTTACTGTGAAGTGTTGGCACATAATAAGGGCTCAATAAACGTTAGCATGCCAGGCATTGAGATAAGAAGGCAGTGCTTGTACATAACTTTCACCTTCTGGTAAACAAAAAGTTATGTTCAATAAATAAGCAAGCAAGAAAGCACTCTTCAAATGAGAACCCTGGCTCACACCCATCTCAGATGAAGTAATTCAAATTTTTACATTTACTGCAGTGAGTTTTATATGATCTTCTAAAATAAAGACTCTTTCAAATCCTGATAAGTTTTCATGAAGTTTTTAAAAAAAACCTTGGCCTCCAATAAATTTGCCCTCAATACTTGTGGCTCTTTCTTTTATTTTTTTTTGAATTTTAGTCAGATGAATGGATAAAGAAGATGTGGTGTATACATATACAATGGAATATTACTCAGCCATAAAGAAGAATGAAATAATGCCATTTGCAGGGGCGTGGATGGACCTAGAGCATATTATGCTTAGTGAAAGAAGTCGCACAGAGAAAGACAAATACTGTATGATATCACCTATGTGGAATCTAAAAAATAATACAAAAGAAGGTATATGCAAAACAGAAACAGAGTTATGGATGTAGGAAACAAACAAGTGGTTGCCAAAGGGAAGAGGGAAGAGGGAGGAGCCAAATAGGGGAGTTACAAACTACTATGTATAAAATAGATAAGCAACAAGGATATATTGTATAGCACAGGGAATTACAGCTCATACTTATAGTTATTGATGTTTCAACATTATTTCACAAAAAGTTCTTGGGAGAAGGAAAAGGTACAAAGAAAAGCAACTTGAAATAATTTCAGCTTGCTTAAAAAAAATTTTGTCTTATGGAATGCTGATAATATTGAAATATCTTAAAACAACAAATGTTGATTTCAGAAATACATATTGGACCAAAAGAGATAGGTCAATTAGATATATTTCCTTTGGAAAATAGGCTAAAAATCAGTCTGACTGGTGGCCCTTTCATGTTAACAATGCTTGTTTCTTTAGTGCCTTTAGGTCATATTTGGAATAAACATTACTGTTAATGTTCTGCAGCATTAATATTTGCACCATCCTTAGATATACATAGGTACGCACGCACGTGTTAAGTACACCGAACCTCTCCTTGACAAAGTTCGTTAGCAGGTGAGGAGGGCATTTTGTGAAGAGCTTGATTGAATTTAAAGTGTGCCAAGGCGGGATAATTTTTGCGGGCAAATTATTCAACTCAGTGAGGGATTATTTACAAAGAATTGATCCAATGTTAGCATGCCATTGAGAGTGAGGGGAGGAAACGCCACGTGTATGTCTAGATTAATTCAGCCTAGCACTTGTGGTTCATCACATTCCATGCAAGAAAAATTTTAGGTGATCCAAAATGAACACTATTATTTGAAGGACTAACATTCCTGAGGAATGAATAATTATTTTAATCAGAAGGTAATCACTAAGCAAAAATGGAATGCCTGACCTTGTACAGAAAGTCTCACTCCCTGCCTCTTCTATTTCTTTGTTTTCATTTTGTGATAAAATTTATGAACTTTCTCCTCTTTTGTTTTCTTCCCACCACATTCTTTCAAATGCTTTTCTTTCTACTAATTCTGCTTTCTCAGTATGTTTGGGGCGTGGTTCCCCCATGGATACCAAAATAGGAGGATGCTCAAGTCCCTAATATAAAGTGAGTCGTGCCATGAATAAAGTCCGTCCTCCATATCCGCAGGTTTCATATCCACAGATAAGGAGGGCCAAATGTATTATTTTTCCTTCCTTTTCTCCTTCCACGCTCCCTGCCAGAATATTTTTTATTAAAATGAATAGTGTTCAGAAAAGATGTGTGTAAAGAGCTAACAGGGAGTTAAGGGTTATATAAGATTAATATAATAGATAATGTTTTGTTTTAGAAATAACAGTAAAAATTCATACCATAATGCAAAGAAACAAATAAAATAAAGCTTGCAGCATTTCTTTCACCATATTTCTAAAAGACTTTTATACCGTAGGAGAAGACATATGCCCCTGTATACAAATTAAGCTTTCTAGTATGTTTGAGACATTTTATTTAGTGCTAGGAAGGCAGAATGAGGTTGTCGTTATTGTCCCTTGACTTGAGACACTATTCACATTACAATGACCAGAGATACATCTCTTAACAGCCACCATTTATTTACCAACCTTGCATTCAAATGGGGAAATCCATCAATCAAATGCAACAAAAAGTTTTTCTTGACTAAATGAAGACACAGGCCTTTCCTTAAATGGCTATGCTGAAATATAAATTCCTAAATTATACACTTATTTCCAGTGGCCTTCCCTCAAGTGAACTTAACCTAAAATCCATCTATTAATTAGATTAATTATTCTACTTACTGTCTATTCTTTTAGTAAAAATGGGACTCTATCAGAAGTATTTCATTGGATACAAAGTGCAAGACTTGTATGATGCATTTTCTCTAACACCTAGTACAGCCTTACAAACATTAAAGCTCACAGCCCATTTTTCTCAGTGATAGTAAAGAGAAATCATTCCTATTAAACAGGTCTAATTGCCTTTAAGAGACATCATAAGAACTAAAAATAGGGAAAGTATTATTATCTTTGTTATTGCGCTCTGAGTTCTTAAGTATTCAATGTATGCTTTGTCTCTGGGTCTGTTTCCAGTGGCAAAACCCTTGTTAACAGGAATTATATCAGATTATGATTGTGTAGTGGATATCTTAATTTTGTGTGTTTTCTTCATCAGACAATACATATCTATATTAATTATCTTATATCAGTGTGTATAAATAAACTCCAGAGCTATTTAGCTCTTTGTACTTTGCTCCTAGCTCTTTTGTCTTATGAACTACAGTATTGTATATCTCACTGTAATAACAGTGAATTATGTTTAGCAACATTGCCTTCTTTTATTAAAGGTGCATTTTAATTTGATGTTACAAACAACCAGCTTTAAAAATGTGATGGGCTTTCATTTCTTATTAGATTCCTTTTGGAGATACACTTACCACAAAAATGTCCTCTGTGGGAATTTGGCAACGTAGCTGATAGGATAAATCATTTTTAGTTTAGCAAATGCTTCACTATTATGTTATTATTATTTACTATGTCAAAAAGGAAATATAATTTTTAGCTAGCTATATGCATATGAGTCCAGCTATTGTTTGATAAAATGAGTCAAGTGGGAAAACTTCCATTTCTTTGTGATGACACATCAAATGTGTCCTTATCTCTAAAAACATTAAGGATGATGGAGTGATAGTTTGTTTTTCCAGGTACTCTTAGAACTAATAGAACAATCTAAATTATGATATATTTATTTTGCAGGAGCCAATGAGAAAGAAATAGCCCTAATGAATGGTTTGACTGTTAATTTACATCTTCTATTGGTAAGCTTCCTATTCCACCAATGTTTAGTATACACTGTTTACAGAATCTGACATTTTTCAATCTTTAATTCATGAGCATTTGGAGGTTTACTTATTTAAAAATAAGTTGTGAGGTTGTTTTCATTTCTACCAGGAAATGCTGGACCATGACAGAATGGCTTCTTCGTAACCATGGGAGAGTTGACTCTTGCAAAGAGCTTTAGAATAATGAATAGCTCTTATCTCAGAACATAAGGAATAAGAGTCACAGTGGGTAAAAAGCAAAACTGCTGCACACACACAAAACAATGATGTACGAATGGTAACAAACAGTGAGCTTTTCAGAAAGACAGTTTTCCAATATGCTGGGCTTTAGCAGGATGGGACTATGGATTAGTATGTCTTTGTAGGCTAATTTTGGGGGAGTAGATTAAAAAAGAATTAGAAAATAAAACTAAATTGGAGAAAAAGGACCTAGTACCTTAAATGAGTCACTGTGTTTAGGTGTTTCTTATATCCTAAGAACTTAATAATGTGTATGCCTTAGAATGTCAAATATATTATTGATTTGAAATATGGTACCTATAGTAATTGTTTGATGCTATGAAAAATTTGTATTTCATTTTTAAGTGAGATTTTGAAAACATGTCTACAAGACAAAGATGCACAATTAAGATATTGATATTTTATTTTGATAAAATATAGACATGATTATTAAATATGCCTGAAGGAAAGTACTTGTGGAGTATGTTAACTATGATGGTAAACAGCATAGTTTTCAGTTCAGACACCTCTGGTTTGGCTCCCAGCTAGGCTACTTAATACCTGTTTGACTTTGGACAAGGGTTTTGGCATCTCTAAATCTTAATTTTTTCCTCTGTAAAAATGAGGATAATACCTACCTCGTACATATGAAACAAGATAATATGTGAAAATTGCTTTAGCACCCTGGCCAATGGTCAACATCCAATTAACAGTAGTAATCATCCTCATTGTTATTATTGTCAGTCAGTATTGCTTCTCCAGGAACTGTGTGGAGAAATGAAAAGGCCCCACTGAACACATGAGCTACTTCTCTCTGGTGTCTCTAGAAATGCCAAATGTTTCATTAGGGCAAAGGTACTTCTAGTTGAACCTAAAATTAGATTTCATAATATCATAAAACTGTAGAAATCTTATGTACTAGAAACCAAATCTGCAGTGCTAGATAAATCAATATAAATAAAATATACACAGAACATGATATTTGTCTCATAATAGAGAAATTGCCATTAAACGCATTGGGAAGTTAATTTTTCAATTAACATTTAAGTAAAGTTTGAGAATGTGTTTTTATCTGATTCACATTTTCTCCCAAATTTGCTTTCCTATTGATAAATATAATGAGCAAGTATCTTCTTCCGTTTTAGAATTTACTGGAAACAAGGCTAATCAGAGAAGGTACCTTTGACAGACATCTAGCTGTGTAATTAATTAATGCCTTTAAAATGCTGGAGATTATAAAATGAAAGTGTGGTATATATAAAACGAACAAATGTCTAAGTTGTGCATTAACGCATTTCTCAATAAATCCATTTCATTGCAGTTATCGTTTTTCAAGCCTACACCCAAACGGTATAAAATTCTCCTAGAAGCTAAAGCCTTCCCTTCAGATCATGTAAGGATTCTTCAAATTATATTTATATTCTTTCTGCTCTTCCTAAAGGAGCATATCAGTTGCCTGACTTGAATGTTTATTCACTAGTCTTTTCCAAGTAACCTTATAATAAAAAAGATCTGTCAAATGCTTTTGATTTATGCATTTTTTATAGATTGTAGCTTTATTTCTTTGGTTCAAGTAAAACGTGTTAAAGAAGGAAAGAATTGAATGGGAACATTGATTTATTAGTCTTTTTAAAGACATTGAGCAAACTGCTGGTCTAAATCAAGTGCAGTTATAAACGTTTTATTAATTCTTGTTGCTGTTTTATTTTATGAAATTAAATCGATACATATACCAGTACTTAACCTTTTAGGTACATAAAGTAGGAATATAAACATTTGTTTGTCCATTTGTTTTCATAGCACACTAACATAATTATTGATGCTTTATAATTAAAAAAATGTATTAAGGACTAAAAGAATTTCTTGTGGTTCAAGAAAAAAAATCATGCTACTTTTTCAGGAATCACAGTTGGTAAGAAATATGATTGTTCCAGACACAGACAGACACAGATTAAAGTATATTGCAGTTTCAGTGCTGTATTTCAGTTTTAGTGTTGGAGAAACTTGATTTCTGTCTTTTCTAAGTATTCTAGCCTACACCTTGTAATTTTAAGGCACTTAATTAATGCAAATTAATAACCATGATCTTACTAAAAAGGATCAAACCCCTATTTTGAAAAACTTCAGGGTTTCTAAAATTTCTTGTTCCCATTTATATCTTGGGCTCTCAATGAAGGGAACTTCTTGATGCCCTTTTCTTTTACTAGCTTACTCTTTCTAGGACAAGCCACTTCTGTACTCTCTGTTGTAGCCTAGCAAATCCCCACCTGCTCACTTTGGTTATTTTGTAAATTCTGTTTTGACTTGCATTAGATGATTTAATATCTTATTCTAAAAATCTCTTGTACTCCTAAAGTCTAGATGACCCCCACATTTCCATCCATTTCTAATATTTTGTGTTTCAAAGAATGTTCAGACTGTTGCATGTAAATTATGCTAAGCAATTCTTCTCTGATATATTCTGTTTAGTCACTTTTAACCTTGACCTTGAATTTAATATAATAATATGCTTTTATTGGTATTTTATTTTTTTTCTGAGTTATTTCAATATACTTCTGTACACTGGACTTGATTTAATAAATCATCTTTCTTTTCCAGTATGCTATTGAGTCACAGCTTCAACTTCATGGACTTAACATTGAGAAAAGTATGCGGCTTATAAAACCAAGAGAGGTATATGAGAAAGATAAATAAATATCATTCTTCTATTTAGTATTGATTTTTTTTCTTCATTTTCTTCAAAAGTTTATTATCTTCATTACTTTAATGGAAGTTTCAAGAAAGTATAAAAGGCCTATACTCTGTTACTGTTAGATCATTTTGCTTAAAATAGAGAATTAACTCAGAAGTGTATTTTTTTTAATTTTTCAAGGGCTATTACAAGCAAACTATTTTCCTATTAATACCACTGGAGTCTGCCATATTCTTCAATGGGATGGGAGGAGATGACAAATTGCATACATCATTTTCAATTTTAAATGCCATTGCTTGTGGATGCCATTGAAATCATGTTAAAAATTAGTGATACTTGTTGAAATTGAATGATGCCTATCTTTTATGCCCCTCTTAATCTAAGGATCAAATATTTTCCTCTGAGCTTGGCCTGGGGAATAGAAAGGGATGTGGTGTAGCAGAAAAAAACTAGGCTTAGAACTTCGCTATTACTCCCCAGGGAAATCCCAGACCCACCACTGGGTATGTGACTTTCTGATAGTTACTTTATCTCTGAGATTCCTTTATATTTAAACAGACAACAAAGGAAATACCTAGTCAGGCTTGACCATATGTTCAAGGTCTAAAATACTGTGCACTTTACATTAATAAAGATATAAGGCTAAGTTGTACAGGTTTTGACCTATAAACCCTGCATCTTGTGTAATTTTGGCACCAAGAGATCCACACAGAATAAATCTTAGGTTTCACATATGTACGATGCTCCCAGGCTGTTAAACCAGTGTTTGAACATTTATTTCTTTCAACCCAGAACTAATTTGAGAAATTAACGGTCTACTCTATTCACTTCTATTTGCCAACATGCAATAAATTAATGGAACAGAAAGTTCTCACAGCTTTGGAACAACATCTGTTTCATATGTTGTATATAAATTGCTTATTTCCAGCAAAAATGAGCATAGCCACTAATATATCACAAGTTTTTACTTTAAAAGTGACAAGTGGGGACTTCCCTGGTGGTCCAGTGGTTTAGAATCTGCTTTCCAATGCAAGGGACACAGGCTCGCTCCCTGGTCAGGGAACTAGGATCCCACATGATGCAGGGCAACTAAGCTCGCCCGCCACTAACTAGAGAGAAGCCCGCGCTCCATAACGATAGATCCTTCATGCCACAACGAGGATCCCGCGTGCCGCAACCAGGACCCGATGCAGCCAAATAAATAAATAAATAAATAAATAAATAAATAAAATGAAATAGGGAACAAACTTACAGTTACCAATGGGGAAAGGCAGGGGGACAGGGTGGAGGGGAGGGATAAATTAGGAGTTTGGGGTTAACACACACACTACTGTATATAAGGTAGATAACCAACAAGACCTACTGTATAGCACAGGGAAATATACTCAATATTTAAAAAATAAAAAAATAAAAAAGTAATAAAAGTGACAAGTGTTGTAGAGCTGTATGAGTTAATCATAATTTGGGGACCACTCTTTAGCATTACTGGATTAGGGCACATCAACATGAGAGAGAACCATATCTATCATTGAAAAATATATTTCTTATTTGCTTAATACTGATTCTTTAAAGAAATAAAGTATTAGTAGATATAACACTTTCCTTACTTTTTTTTGAAATGATGGTGGACAAACTGTATTAGCTTCCTCTAAGGGAAAAAAAGAGTTTGGGGTTATGATATTATTAATTTTACTCTGAATTTTTTCTTAGAATCACTGAAATCCTTCTCTTTATGTATAAAGTATGCATCACTTAATAATTCAAAGATTTCATTGTCAATCCTATTTTTATAGATTATCATTTTGTAAACAAGTCTCAGACTATTAGCAGAAATTAGAGTATTATTATATTTGTGATACATATTATATATGCCTAATGTGGGATACAGTAACTGGCAAATAGTAAGTTACCAAAAATTAAAAATAATTGACGGAAAATTCATTAATGCCTTAATGAGTTTTCCCCACATATTAATGTAGTTAATGATGCTTTGACTTCATAATCATGTCAGATTTAGCACTGTAGAAAATACATGAAGACTTCATAAATAGGTGAGAATTATCAGGATACAAATAGACCATATGTATCTAGGTGAGTTATTTTCACTCAAGTTGTTTATAAGACCAAATCTAAATTCATTCACAATGTTCAGAAAGTCACTGATCACTAGTCTTAGGTGGGGAGTTGTGGGGGAAAAGTAACTTTGATAATATTGAGTTTTATTGATATTTTCTTCATGTTGGGATCTTGATCTTTAGATTGGTGTGGAGGAGATTTTACTCTTAAACTAATAGAAAATATTGGTTAAGTTACACTCAGATGAATGATGTATACGTGCCTCTTTTTTCTGGAAAAAAATATTAGATTGATAAGTAAAATACTAATTTCCAAGAAATTTGCCTTGACATTTAAATTTTATGGACATCCTGTACTTTCTGGTATTTTATTTGATGGGAATAAGAAGGAAACAATCTATAAGTATGTAAATAGTAAAGATTAAGTGAAAAACTGAAGAATAAAATCAAGCAGTAGGGTTTTGCAAAGATACTTTATAAACCTCTCTTTTACTATTTTATTATCATTTCTTAATAACAAAAAGATATTCAAATACATGCTCTTGCCCGATTTTTGAAGATTATTAATTTGAAAAAAATTATCTTTGATTTTTCTTATGGTAGGAAAGATCTCAAGGTGAATTTTAGATTGGGAAATGTAAAGGGACAAATTTATTATTGTGGATATAATGTAACTTGTGCCTAACGTGACTTTAGGGGGAAGAAACACTGAGATTAGAGGATATCCTTGAAGTAATTGAGAATGAAGGTGACTCTATTGCAGTGATCCTGTTCAGTGGTCTGCATTTTTATACTGGCCAGCTCTTTAATATGCCTGCCATCACAAAAGCCGGACAAGCAAAGGTATGTACGTCATTTCCTCCTTTGCCCCTTGTCCAGAACATCACTCTATAGGAGTATTCAACTGTACTTCTAGTAAAATACCTTTGTTTGTGTCTGTGTAAAATTATTTAAAGAGTTTAAAAAAAGAGTAAGATATATATCATATATATGATATATGACATATATATGATATATGACATATAAATAATAAATATATCTGAAAAAAATATATATATTTTGCTTTAGGCATCTCTATTTAAACCTCTTTTTGTCACTTCTGTGGTCTTACCTCCTTATTAGCATCTGCTCTCCCAATGTGTACCTCTAATCAGCAGTATAGGTGAGCTTCCTGTAAGTGATGTCATTGGTACAGAGCTGCTCAGTCAGCAGGAAGCAGACAATACTTAGGATAGTAACTATATACTAGGACTGTTAGAAGCTCAACTCTGGTGCTTTGTCATATTATAACTCATTCTATATATAATTCATGCTCATTAACACTATGTACCTGAAAAAGGGGAGACGGAGAATAAAAGTTTATCAGTAGATGGAGTTTTACCCAGTTTACTTTAGGAAGCCATTATACTGCCTATAACGAGCAATTTTCCCTCAATACTACTGAATGACACTTACATAGTTTACTATTGTGAAAGAGTAGCTCTTTATATATAAGTGCTTGTAAGAAAGTGTTTTTAGTATTTGTTTGCCTGAAAAAAAAAATCAGAGGAACAACATTAAACAGTTACAATTTGTATTTAAAATCTTTAAATAACAGTTCTATTTGATTCAGCAATCAAATCATGTATTTAAAAAGGTAACAACTGAATTATACTCTGAACATTAATAAGTTATGTGATTAATATATGTGTGATATCTAGTTAATATACTCAGTTATTGAAGCTAATGAATGGAACTAATGAAAAAAAATTTAGCACTGTTATCAGCAGTCTCTAGGAGTTTCCAACCAAGACTTCCAAATGGTTTGATGAATAACCGTGAAAGTGGTGCATTATGAAAGATATAAAGATGTCTTCTTAATTTAGATATTAAATGTTAAGCACCAAAATAAAGGGAGGCCAATAAAATATCATATTTTAAAATGTTATGCAAGTAATCAGAAGTCCCTGATTGCCTTAGTATACACGCATGTCTCATTAAACTTCATAGAAATGAGGCAGGATGGTAAAGAAGAAAGATCATGGGTTTTGGAATCACTCAGTCTGAAATTCATATCTTGGCTAGGTCATTTAATTCTTACATGATCTCAAGCAAGCTAGTTACTTGACTTTTCTGAATTTCTGTTTTCAAAACTGTTAATTTGGGATAACAGGACCCACTTCATAAATGCAGTGTTGATTATGAAGAATATAAAATATGCCTTGGATTGTACACATTCTACTGTTAAATGGTGGTTCCCTCCCTCCTTCCACTGTCCTCAACAAATATGAAGTTATAGAAAGTGGCTTAAATATAAATTTTCTTTCATTTCCCATTAAAAAGCAAAATAAACTTGTTTAGTAGATGTTATATGTAATTCTTATTCTTAACTACCTTGCTTACTAAAACCATTCTCTCAGTATTTTGCACGCTTTCTTTTATGTAAAAAATATGGTAAGTGCCTACCAGGTAAAACTCTCATTGGGTTTTCAGTCAAAGAAAGGAAGGTAGGAATGAGCAGTTCCATATAAATGTAACTGCACAGGAGTGATGGACACTATGGGAGTGAAATGGCGATCTAGCAGACTTCAATTTATCCATTATCAAAATTATTTTAACAGACATTTATACTCTTGCTAGACAATCCCCTCCATTCTCAATGGAGATTTAGAAAAATTCTTTATAATGTAGACTTAAATAGCTCTCTTGGGTGGTCTATGAAGATAAAGCTGAAGAGAGAGACAAAGAGAAAATTAAAGGTGTCAATCAAGAAAGAGTTGGGAAATTCGAGGGGAAAAAAAGCCATAAAAGAGCCACTGTTAGGAACGGCTAAGTGACATAAAAAAGACGAAAGTTTCCAGAAGTATGGTTGGAACCAAAAATGATGGATTAATAAAAGTCAACAAGAGTAGATTCTGAAGTAGAATCTTCATATGAAAGGGAAGTGGGGATAGGAATTTTGAAAAATATATTATTAAAGAAATACATGTATACCAAAAAAAGCAGAAATCATAAGTGGCTTGATGAATTATTTTGAACCCTTAGAGCCATCACCCACATCAAGAAACTTCTAGAACATTTATAACACTCAGAATCCTCCTTCTCCCAAATACTGCCTATTACCTCCTCTCCTGACTTCTAACCATATATAAATATATATATATATAAAATATATACATATATAAAATATATATAAGCTTTGCCCATCTTTGAACTGTATATGAATGGATTAACATATATTCTTTTGTGTCTTGCTTATTTGCTATTATATTTGTGGGGTTCATCCATATTGTATGTAGCAGTTTTGCCTGTTTTTCTTTCCACTTCACTATATTATTATAGTGTATGAAATAGATCACAATTTATTTTTTTCCATTCTAATCAGAATAGATATTTGAGTTTCATTTCCATTTGAGGGCCATTACAATAAATTCTACTGTGAACATTCTTATAAATTTCTTTGGGTATGCCTTCATACCCATTTCTGTTAAATACATACCTAGAATTAGAATCCTTGGAACATAAAGTATGTATATGTTAAATCCTAATCAACAATGCCAACTTTCCAAAGGTTTGTATCAATTTGTCATATACTCCCACTAGCATGTATGAGTTTCTGTTGCTCTTCATTCTCACCAATAGCAAATCTGATTAGTTTGTAATAATAATTCATTATAGTTTTAATGTGTACTTCTCTGACTATTGATGAGGTTGAAGATCTTTCAAATGTGTACTAGCTGTCTCAGAATCTTCTTTTATGAAATGCTTATTCAAGTGTCTTTCCCAATTTTGTATTTGGTTATCTGACTTTTTGTTGTAAGTGGTACAGAAATTGACTCTGATGGAAAGAGAAAATATAAGATTTCTAGTGATCATCTAAAGGGAAAAATAAATAAATTAATAAAAGAACAGTTGGTAGGATGGCTTTGACTCACATAATGAATTTAGAGAATGCTGAGACTTTTTTTAACTGAGGAGAAGCCCTGGGATGGTGACAAATGTGAGAGGCCAAGGAAAATTAAGCATAAGATCAGGCTAGAGAGCCATATTATAAGGGAAGGCCAGCATGTGAAAAGAGACATCAGTTTGAAGACACTTTCATATTTTGTCTTAGAAGCCATCTACTTAATTTTATATTATTGGCCAACCTACCATCTTGGAGCTCTGCCTTACTTCTATATTTATATTTTTTTCATATACTATTACTTATTTCTACTAATAATTTATTTTTGTCTACATTCACTGAATGCTCCCCATTGTCCTTTGAATTACTATCCCTAAAGATTTTTAACCACTGCCACGACTCAGCTATCACTGTCAAGTAAAAGCTACAGGCTACTCACACACTTGAAAATTGTTATTTATGAGCATCTGCCTATTACACATGGAAGTCCTATATGCACCTTGAGATCAGTATGTTCCAGACTTGTCTCCCTCCAGAATATCCCTACTGTTTGTTTCATGCCACCATCGTTATAGACCTTTAGACTCAACTCTGACATTTTCCTGTTCTTTACCTTTTCAACCAATCACTTCTTAATTCTACCCTCAGGGTTAGTCTTTCCTTTAATATTCCTGAATCACTTATGAAGGTTTTCAGCTGCAAGAAACAAAATCCCAGAGAAAAATTAGCCAAAGATTAGGGATTTATTTTTCTCACCACAGAAGACTTGAGGCAGGAGGCTGCTAGGATGCACTCAGCAACTGAGTAGTGTTTGTGTGACATCTCCAGGGCTTTCTTATATTTTCTTCAGTCTTTTCATGTCATGGTCACAGGGAGAGTTGTCCCAAATCCAGATATCACAATTCTATTTACAGCAGAGAGAAAGACGAAGGGAGAAGTAGCAGTACAGCTTTATCTGTCCCTTTCATCCAAAGTGCAAAGTCTTTCCCAGAAAAACTTAGCAGTTTCCTGTTTATGATTCATTGCCTTCTGAAGTAGTAGTTTCAAAGAAGCATGAGTAAAGGAGTTTTTAGCTTTTATGGCCCTATATTAGAGAGAGGCTGAGAAGAGGGGTTGGGGTTAATTTACCGACAGTACTTCTTGCATTTCCCAATTACACCCCCGTGGAGCATCATTGTTTCTAATCTGTTTCCCTCTTTCCTCTTCTAGCCCTCTTTAATTTTTTTCCTTTTTTTCCCCCTTCGTTCCTTCCTCCCTCCCTCCCTCCCTGCTTTTTTTCTTTCTTCTATTTTCTTCTTTGCCTCATTTCACAAAACATTTGAAAAAAATTCATGGAAAATTGATTAGGCTCCATAATGAAATATAAAGAGAGCAAAATAAAGAGAAAATCTATATCATCTGGTGAAATGAATAGGCTCCCCACAAATTATAATTTCTCAAGTTGAATTATGATAAGAAATAGGTAATTAGAAATTACTGTCAATGGAAACTCTTGGTGTATAAGGTAGACTAAGTCTTGGTAACAATTAAATAGAGCCATAAATGGCTTCACTGTGATAGATGTTTTTGTGTTGCTCACGCAGCAGTCAGGGATCAGCTTTCTCCAGTGCAATGATTCAGGTTACCAGCGGTTCAGGGTTGTATCCTATGGCTTTCATACCCTAGAGCTTCTGTCACTATTCAGCCAAAGAAATGGGATAAAGGGATTTAAAGGGGAATACTAACATCTTAAAAACATTAGCTTAACAATGAAAAAATTTATTTCCACTTATATTCCCTCGACTAACACATGGTCATTTTTGGGAAATTAAGTATATTTGTGTGCTTAAGAGGAACAGTTATTAGCCTTGCCACACCTGGAATTCAGGCGTTTTTGGTTGCTGATAGAGTAGGATACTTATTCTGAAATGCAGTATAGCATTTGCATTAATGAAATGTTTAGATAGTAGAGACAGAGACACACCTGGCCTTGAACCCACATCTTTCCATTAGTTTCTAGAATAGTTTAAATGGCTTAATTCATTTACCAATATGACTTCATTTCTCCACTTAACAAATGGGGAAGGTAATAGTGCCTACTTCATTGATTTGTTCTACTGAGAAACAAGGAACTATCCCTAAAACACTTAGTACTTAGTGCATTGTAAGTAATCAGTAAACGTTATCAATATATAAAAATATCACATTGGCATATCCAACCTACAAAAAATAATGAATCCTTAGAAAGTGAAATATTAAGAACTTTAAACTAAAGACTCTCATTAGACACTTCTACTCTAGATTATAAAAGAAAACAATAATCTAAGCAGTATGGTTAGGACTCAATAGACTGGACTGAAAACTTTAAAGTCTGGGTAATGGACTGATAAAAATTTTAATAATCTTATCCCTAAAAAAACTCAGTGCCAACTGCTTGCTTTCTACCTTCCCTCTCCAGTGCCACATAAAATGGCCTACAGCACTCTGGAATTCATGGTGCCTGGCAGACAGTGGTGCCAAATAAATATTTTTGAGTGAATGAATGATTGATTCTCTTATTTATCACATCTTTTATACTATCTTACTCTACCTTATATGGATGCTGGCATGTTAGTTTTCTTTTAGCCTACTGAAAATTGAAATGCAAATGACAGCCAAAAAGACTGAATTTTGCAAACCTCTGCTTTGCTTTATTAGCTTCTACCTTGTTATGTGTCACTCTCTACTGGGTATGAGTACAAACATCTCTTAGACCTAACTATAAGTTGCCTAAATTATTAATAAGTAATAATCACAATTACAGCCCAAACAATTTAAAAACAAAATGAATTAATTCTGGATCTAGAACATTAGACGAAAGCAGAAATATGGATAAAGACATCATTATAAAAAAGAAAGATATATTTTAGCTTTAATATCATTTAATAAAAACTGAGGTATCTAAATAACACTCATATATAAATGGTTACCTCACTGATCCATCCATTTATCTTCAGGGAAAGTTTAAATTATTGTTAAAAATGTTTTCAGACTTTTGTAGGAGACAAATGATTGATCAAGCCTCAAAATTCAACATCATCTTGGCTGAGCTGCTTCTAGTACTGAAGATTGGGAGTCAAGTCTCATGGACTATTACAACAGAATAATATCAGTAATACTTGCATGAGATATCAGGATTTGAGCAATCAATCAGTTAGGAAAAATCAGTACCTGATGCTTTTGTATATAACTATAATATAAACTGGCATGTTGTATGAAATTTTTATGCATAATAAATTAACCTTTTCCAAAAAGGTTTAACATTGAGATGTTCAATATTAAGTAATCTTTACTAGAAATCATACTAATACAGCCATTCTTTCATTAAAGTCACTGCCAGTTCACCAAATAGGATCTTATCATTAGCGCATAAAAAGAATCTTATCTCTATATTCTCTATAGCAGAGCGATATGCATTTTAATTTTTTATACATTCTTTCTATCAGTAAATATTTGAGTAGTAAATTATAATAACGGAATTCTAAATAAGAATGCCTAATTTAGCCTGGAGTGTCAGCCTGACCTTCTCAGGGAAGATGAGACAAGAGCCAATTCTAACATTATGAGTAGGAGTTAACTAGGTAAAATCCCCTCCAGGGTGCGGACAGTATGGTGGGGCCATTCTAGATAGTGTTAAAAAATGACAGAATTACAAGGAAGCAAATATTTCAGTATAATTTGATTGTAGAAAAGATTGTATAATTTCATAGTTAGAAAAGATATGACAAGAAATGAGTTTATAAAGCAGACAGAGGCTGAGTAAAGAAGGGCCCACTAAGCCATATTATACATCTTGAGCTTCTCTTTAGTGCCACAGGTAGCCATTAAAAGCTTTTAGACAATGAAAGAACTAGGTTTTGTTTTAATTTTAAAAAGATTTTCCCTGGCTACAGGAATGGGTAGGAATTAGATGAGTAGGCAAAAGTAAAGAGTCAGTTGCAGTCTCTATGCAAGAATTTTAAAACTCGCTATCATGATACAGTTCAAAAGATAGGGGTACCAGAGAGCAGATCCATTTCATACTACATGAAATATTTTTCTGATCTCCTAAGAGATTGTTCTTATTTAATCTTATCATCCTATTGTTATTAAAGACAGATTTTGTATAACCATCAGAAATGAAGGATCTATACTGAGCTCTTGCTGTCCCACCCAGATTTAGTTCTAGCCACAGAATCCAAGGATTAAGTATATATATATATATATATATATATATATATATATATATATAGAGAGAGAGAGAGAGAGAGAGAGAGAGAGAGAGAACAGAGACAGAGACAGACAGAAACAGAGACAAAGAGACAGAGAGAGAGAAGAGAAAAATGACCTAAAGTTTAGATGGAATGTCCCATTAACTATACATCATTTACTCTGGGAATAGTGAAGGATTATTCTGTTTAGAAATATAAAGTAAACTATCCTGTTTATCCAAGCAGGAGCCCGGAGTCTCTAAGTCAAAATATGTTGGTAAGGATCAGTGCCCAAGAATCTAAAAATTTTGAGCTGTTTCTAAGAAGTTTTCATCAGATGTTTTAATTTAAGCTTTTCATTAAATGGACCATGTGAGAAAGACTGAGTAGTTCTCAACAGAAGAGAAATTTGCACTCAAGATGCTTCAGAATTACAGATTTGAGAAAAGCAAGACTCTCAGTTGTCAATCAGGATTGTTGCTTTGGCAACCACTCTCATCAAAGCCATGGTGGACAATTATTTCTCCAGATCTAGCCTCATCTAAACCCAGGGTCCCCCAAGTGAAATATTATATTTATGTTTTTTTTTAGAGGATATGCATTTTATAAAATACTTAAGTTGTCTTAGACCCAGGCTAAAACCCGTATTTTTCATGCCACTTGACCAACAAAAGGCTGATTTAAGTCTTTGTTAAGCTGAAAAATGAAAGTGTTACAACATGAAATGTGCACACCCGTTTTAATTTATTCACTAATCACCATAAGAATGGAAAGGAAAAAGTGTGTCTCATGGCAATCAAGGTAGGTGGAATTTCAGAAGACCCCAGGAAAAAAAATCCCCAATAAAATGTGAGAGATTTCTCTTAATGTCCTTCTTCATGATCCCCTTCTTTAAGAAATGTTTTATTAAATTAATTAATTTATTTTTGGCTGCGTTGGGTCTTCGTTGCTATGTGCAGGCTTTCTCTAGTTGCGGCGAGTGGGGGCTACTCTTCATTGTGGTGCACGGGCTTCTTACTGCGGCGGCTTCTCTTGTTGTGGAACACGGGCTCTAGGTACGCGGGCTTCAGTAGTTGTGGCTCGTGGGCTGTAGAGCGCAGGCTCAGTAGCCGTGGCGCACGGGCTTAGTTGCTCCGCGGCATGTGGGATCTTCCCAGACCAGGGCTCAAACCCGTGTCCCCTGCATTGACAGGTGGATTCTTAACCACTGTGCCACCAGGGACTTCCCCCCTTCTTTAATCAGTTAAATTATTTATGCAAACAAGATTAGGGGTATCAAAGTTTAGTTCAGTTGAAGAGACAATGTTCACTTTCCTAGCAAATTAAGTAAGGTGGTAAACAAAGAAGATAACTATCACATTGTCTATAAAAAGTAGCTTTAAGGGAAGAAATTTAAGAGTGACATCTTCAGAAACTATCCCATAAGCTTCTTTGCAAGATTATCAAGTTCAGTATGTAAGTAAAACTTAATAATATAAGCAAATTTGGTTGAGAAATTGACCATTTAGATTGGCATAGTAATCACTAGTAAAATATCTTATGGAAGAGTGTACTTTCATTTCCCATCTAAATGGGGCTCTCTTTGATATACAGTATCATTCTCGTGTGATGGATAAATTAAATAGTTGCTTTAACGCCACTTTATAACAAGACAGGTAGATAAAAGTAGAAATGTAAAGGTTAAAAGTCACCACCCATCCAAAAAGTAACTGCCCATTGTTGGAAAGGTTGTGATTAGGCCCATGTATCCCATATTTGATCCCTTGCTTCATATCTTTCCCAAATTATGACCATCATGCTTCTACCATTTGTAGAATAGAGTCAAAACCACTTCAGGGCTTCCCTGGTGGCGCAGTGGTTGAGAGTCCGCCTGCCAATGCAGGGGACACGGGTTCGTGCCCCGGTCCGAGAAGATCCCACATGCCGCGGAGCGGCTGGGCCCGTGAGCCATGGCCGCTGAGTCTGCGCGTCCGGAGCCTGTGCTCCGCAACGGGAGAGGCCACATCAGTGACAGGCCCGCGTACCGCAAAAAAGAAACAAAAAACACTTCAGTCTTTTATGATTATGCATATACCTAAGTTATCGGTATCGTATTTTCCTCTGCTCTCCTTCACATACTAATAGTTAAACTAAACCAAATGTGTTGAATGTTTTCTGTCCAGATGTCATACTTTCAGTCTCCAGGCCTTTTTTCTTAGCTTTCCCTCCTCCTAGAATTCCCACATATGAAGATTCTGTTCCTCCAGCTTAGCTCAACCACTACCTGCTTCACAGGTTATGATCTGTCCTAGAGATTTGCTTTGTTTAACCCTCTTTGTATATGCAAACATCGTACATTAAACATTTTTTTAATCACATGCCAATAATGACAGATCAAGAGATTTCATATAAAAACTCCTAGTTGCAAATTACAGGTTTGGCAACACTAGACCATCTTTCTTGTACGATAACAAGTGGCAAGCCTGAATCATAGCTCTGCCCATTAGATGGGACTTCGGTTCTTCAACACAACTCCCATGTCTACCTACTGACCTCAGCACTGAAGCAGAATAACAGCTGGTGTATATATTTCTGCTTACATTGCAGCATTCTTACCAAAAACAGTAAAGTGGAGTATTTCTTATAGGCCCAACTCATATATTTCTTAACTAACTCCTGTAGAAACATGAGGGGGTGATCCTTCACCTTCATCATAAAATTTCTCTTGCTCCTCTGTGTCAGGCTAAATCTGTCTTCCTGCTGTATTTCCATAGCATGACAGAAAATTTATTATTGGTCCTCTTTTGCAGTATCTTGTAATTATTTCTATGCCTATCTTCACTATGAAATTTAGGAAGCTTTTGTCAATAGTGTGTTCAATGACTGATTGAGGGTGGACCCTACAAACTTCACAGGCTTATACTAGTGCTTTACACATACATAGTCATTTATCATTAAGTGCATACCTGTTTGGCCAGTGAATGGATAAATGTGTGTTATCAGCAAGAATGGATTAGGCTGATTTTATGGATCACACATTGCATAAAAGACATAACTATGCTCCCATTTAATTAGAATCAGAAAATTCTGAAGAATTACTTATAATGGTCAATTGCTCTAAAAATCAAAATACTTGTAAAATTTGAGTTCTTTTTCAAACTCCATTTCTACTCTTTGACACATTTAGGGCATGCAGACTGCTCCATTAAGTTATTAAATGTTAAATGAACTAAATTAAGCTTGAAAAATTGCCTTGAGCTATTTTTCCCATCTTGAGTATCTGAAATAAATCAAACAAACTATATTTTGTGTGAGATCCTTGCCAGCTGGAGAAAGACTCCAGAAGAGAACAGTGTTACTTGATTTGTTTTATTTTTCTTCTTTGGTTTTGTACTTACTTCTGACCATAAACAGAGGAGACAATTGCTGTTTTTTCCTGGTAAAAGAAATAGCTAAAATTTACTCTTGAAAGCACACTCTATTAGATAGTAAGACATTTCTACCTGTAAATTACACAACACTTTAGGGTCTCAAGGTTTTTTTTTTTTTTTTTTTTTTGCTTTTCCTCTCAAATCCTTTACTCTTTCTCCCCATGTAGCTGTTAGCTCTTAGCTCTGTCTCAAACCTTCTTAACTGATACCTCCCTCCTTAAATTTCATTAGCAAAATGCTCCTAACACTCCCCACTTTCTACTTCTCATCTCTGGATTTGCCAGTCTCATCAATATTTACTTTTAAAAAGCCAGGCTAAAAGGATGAATCTAGTTTCTGCAATAGTGCTTTGTACAAATGTGAATAATACTAGGTGCTGATGATGACCTACTGTGCTTCAGGCACTTGGCATGTAGTATTTACAATATTCTCAGCTACCCTAATAGGGAGCTTTTCCCATGGCTCAGTTGAGGAAACAGTCCAAGAGAAGTTAAGCAGTTGCTCAAGCTGACTTAGCCAGCCAGTAAAGGTTAGACTTGGAGTCTGGTGCCGATACCATACCTCTCTTTCCACTATATTTTCTCCTTTTATATTTGTAAACTGATTGTCTAAGGGCAAAGAGGTCTCAACATTTGGAAAGTCAAAGAAAATACGTATAGCCCTCTTTCTTGGTTATTTTTCTCCATGGGAGCCTGAAACCTTTGTCTTTATGGTTGATATAACTGTCTCTTCAGTTTAGAGAATATTGAAAACCACAATTTTTACTTTGCCCCTAGATGTCAAGTATAAGGAACAGAATTATTGCTGAATAAGATTCTATTCAGTGCCAGCATTCAATAGTGGCCCAACTCGGAACCTCTAACCCACTCTTCCCAACCGCTCTTTTTAAGAGATGCCCCAAGACACTGGTGGGTCTCCTTCTGATGGTTCTCTTAGGTAGTTCTATTGGCAATAGCTCCCACCAATGATTGCCCCATTGTCATTCCTGTTAGCAGCTCTTCAGGACCTTTAGATGTATTTGCAGGTGCCCCCCCTCTAATTAAGAGTTTACAAACTCCTATATGACTGGGAAGCTAATCTACATGACAATAGGGAGAATTTCAACAGGAAGTCCACTGAACCTTCTAATGGTAGCTGAGTTGCAGAGTAGTCTCAAGAAATTTCATTGTTTCACAGGTATATTGACCCCTCACTTAATATCAGTTTCCAGGATTTAAGAGGGGGAGAGAGGGAGAGACAGAGAGAGCGAGGGAGACAGAGAGAGAATAGATTAAGAAAAACCCCACTGTGTCTGCCTTTAAAGAATCATATGGGACATAGAGACATATATATAGAAAACTGCTTTAGAGTGTATTAATGCTCGACAAGGGTAAAAACAAATCCATGAAAATGTCTTAGAAAATCAATCCAGTCTAATACCACAAAAAACAGTTATACATGCTCCAATTCATTCTACCTTACGATTGGGTCAAAACCACATATTGCAAATTGACTCAAGAGGAAGTCAGATAGTGTGGGGAAAATTTCCCACTCAAGTTCGGAAGCTATCATTTTCCTCCAGGCATCTGTTCACAGAACTAGGGGACATAGCTATTAGGACATAGCTAGTATTCCAGACTCTGGTTGCCAGTGTTCCCCATGGGCTACGTGGCCTGCTGTGTAAGTTCCACAGCTAAAACACTTCTGGAATTTAAACAAAGGGCACCTTGAGTTATATATTAATTTCAAAAAACATTCAGGTTCCATTTCCTGTGACATAAATAGAGCCCAGAAAGGCCTCCAAAAATGCACTAGGTTGGCCATCTTCAGCACCTGAGTAGAGTTCTACCACCCCATTCAGGTCTCCAAGGTTTCCATCCAAAGACAAGCTCCTTAGTTTTCCTGTGTCCATCATCTTCTTCCCAAATTTCCACCCCCTGTCACTTTACTTTTCGAACAGGACACTTCCTTCATATTTTCTTTTGGGTAACTATAAGTTACTATACTTTCTGAAAATATGGAAGTATGGCTTGATATAAGTGGGTAATAAAATCCTAATACTGTATGAGTCTAATTTGCACAGGTTGACAAATAAATGAATATTTCAGAATTGATTCTACTTTCACTTTTTAGCTTACCCTTGAATCCAAACCAGAGTTTTTAAGTCACCGAGTGAAAGCATTCATTCTGATTTCATTTTGATTTCAAGTTAAAGGTACTCGTTTTTAATTTAATTAATTCCCTGATATCTATGCACAACCTTTGTCATGAAAGACTCTTTCTTGATTCAAAACTCTCTCTTATTCGATATCTTATCTTTTTCCAAATTAAGCTCTCTGGAAACCGAGAAGTATAGTCATGGCTCTCCAAATCCCTAGCAATAGCCCACATGAGAGGCACAGAACAATGTTCACTTTATCAGGGCTTGTTGTCTCTGCTGTATACACATTTTGGCATAAATACCATCAATCAATAGCTCTAGGACAATGGGGGAGCTTTCTTACTCAAATTATCATGTAGACTAAGGGTTATGTGTGATACCATCCTTCTCTGTACACTTGCATTTTAAAATGATATTTTGATAGAAGATACATTTGAAATTATTAGACCTTAACCTTGGAGTAATTCATCATATGTCTAGGGTAGAATCTTGTCTACCCTCCCAATTTTTCCTCTTTCTGTTCCTGTTTGCTGCTGAACTTAATATGAACATTTAGAATTATCAAGTCACTAGCTTCCTGGATGGAATACTGTGTGTATTTTTTTCTCCTGCAGTACATATGCTGATTACTTATGTTTTTCTGGTATCATATATTATCTATAAGAGCCTCAGGACTAAAATAACTTTGAGTAGCATTCAGGTTCTGCCTTACAGAAAATTTTAAGTTTTGGTTCTAGTTGCCAAGCTACTTGATTTCTAAAATATTCCCTGCAGTTCCACTTGGAAGATTGTGTTTTGTCCCTTTTAACTTGTGAAAGTTCATTCTCATTTTGTATTGCTTTATGTTTTAATAGTGAGGAAGAGTTACTCCCATCAAACTATTGATATAAATAAGTGAAGGCTTAATATAGTAGTTAAAAAAACAGTAGACAGCTGTATTAAATAATTTGGGGAAGGAAACTGTAATACAAATTACATATTGACTTTAAGTGCAGAGTAAACACAGTATTAAGAAATAATGCATAGTTCCTGCTTATAACCAGAGTTGGATGAAAAGAAAAAAAAAAAGTGAGAAGGATATTTGAAGATCACAATAAATTTTAGGATGAAAGGAAAGACTTTCATAATAAAAATTCACTCTGAAATGATATACTATGTTTACAGAGATGGTAGAGGCCCCTCTTACAGAGATCTTTACTAGGTATTACTTTTTTTTCTTTTAACTTAGCATCTGTGGATTTTTTTGAATCATAGCACTTGAATGAATTTTACAAATTTTAGTGCTTCAAGACTATGGCAAGAAACCCTACCACCTTTCATGTGCTTCTTGTTCATTTTCACCCTCCCCAGTACAAGTCAACACCTCCCTAAGTATGAGCTTCCTTGGGAAATCCCAGGATCAAAGCTAACTAGCCAACCTGTTGTTATTAATTCACCATCTGTCCATATCATCTATGTAGAGTTGAACAACAACACACACATACACACACACTCATATCATTTTTAAAAATTTTTGTTCACTGTCCTCAAATTTTCCCATCGGTTTTTCTATTTAAGGTAATATTGTTCAAATTTATAGAATGTACTTCTTCAGTTGTCTCCTGTGACTTTATATCAAAACAGGAGTGATATTTAGAATACATAAAGATCTCTTTAGTATGGTGTGGAAACTGTAGTTCCCATAAACAGCCACGAGAGAAGTCACACTCCTATTACTAGTATCCAATTACTAGCCTTGAAGGGACTTGTAGGCCCCTGTAATTTACCCACCACGATGCTAATGCCACTGCCAAGGGCATCCACTGAAGTCTGGACATGTACCCAGCTGGTATGTATGAATGACCACAGGCTGTGTGACAGGCATCTCTTGCAGGTACCTCCTAAGTAACCTGGGCGCTTACTCAACTGGCTCAAAGACAAAGGCTACTTACCTATCTTAAGTATTTTATTATTTTAACAATTATTTGAACATACAAATGCATACAAGCTGACTTTCAGTTCTGTGTATAGCTACAAGTATATAATTAACCCTTTTCCCACCAAATTTGCTACTTATTGATGGTCTTCATAATTTATAGGATTTTTTTTTTTTTGGTGAAGAAAGAACAAACTAATAATATCTGTCTAAAGCCAATCTGTTATAGAATAAATCAATAAAGTTATCAGGACTTTAATGCTACAAGGGATAAAATTAAACTGTACTATTCCATATTTCATTTTAATTAATAAACAAATAATAAACTAAATTTGAGAGACAGTGATCTAGCTCCTTACCTGGAAATCTCAGCACAGACCCTGTGTATTATTCCACTGGTTAGAAAAATTTTTAGTATTGTGCTAGTAAAGATGGCAAAGACAAAAAGCCATGATATTCCTTGTTTTATTGAAAGGGATTTTAAATATATTTTAAACTACTTTTGACTGTCCAAGAAACTTCATTTTAAAATATGCCAAGCCTGAATAAATGGTTTATGCAATAAAATTGAAACAGAAATAAAGGATATCAAATAATATTTTAACATTTAGCTTCAGTTTACAGAATATTTATTGACAATTGTATGACTTTTTTTTTTACTTATTTATTCAACAATTGAATTATTTGAGTTCATATTATATAAAAATAGAAGACAGTTTAAGATTGGAAAATTGCTACAAGAGATTTATGCAACCAGGGCTGTAAGATGAGAGAAGCGAGAGGGTTTGGCAAAGGTATCTTCCTATGGAAGTTATCTTGTGATCAAAATTTGAGCTACCCAGGCAAATGAGGAGGGAAAGAATACCCCAGAGACAGAGAACAGTTTATGTGAATAAATGAAAGTAGGTGTACGGCACCCGGGACAGGAAAGCTGGAAAGAACCAGATCATAAAGGTCTTTAAAAGCCATACCAAGGAAAATGAGTTACATTCTCAAGTTAATGGGGAGATCTTTGAAGGGACACAGGAAGTCTTATAACCAAATGTATGATTTAGAAAGTTCATTGGAAGAAGGCAGGCTGGAAGTAGTCCGAATGGTTAGAAGACTACTGCCATAGTTTGGGGACTGACTGTAAAGCCAGGTGACACGGTGGCTGAACACCGCTGCTGTCCTTGTATCAATGAGAGTCTGAGCAATTGTGGGTAATTTTAATAAAAATCTGTTGAAAAATATTTGATTTCTATTTTTAAAATTACATAAAGTATGCACTCAAGGGTGAGGTCTGTTTTCACACATTCATATTGTTTTACCTACTCTTATTCGTAAAATAATGAAAATGTTAACTGCATGGCTATACAGAGGTTTTGGAGAACTATTAGTTTTTTCTTTATTTTTAAGATGCTGCCATCTAGTGAAACTTTTGTAAAATCGCTTTGTGATGATCTCATGCAAGTTTGTATCTTACGGTCATTTCCTAAAAACAGTCACATTTTAATAATTTATGTTCTCTGCCACCCATGGGGAAAGAATTGTACATGCATTAAAACATACTGTAGGAGCCACAAGTGATTATTTTACATTGTGCCACAGATGTGACCACAGAGCTTTTAATAACAGGATACGGTAGGTGAAGTTTCATGGTTTCTTCATTGTGCCATTCTTTATAAATAATTGATAATAAAATAAAAGTGCTGCCTTTTTATTCCTTGAGTTTTCTAAGAAAAGCTGTGTTGTAAAAACTTGTCTAAGAGAAGTTAAGTTGTAAAAATTTCTTCATAAAAAAAAGCACTTTAATTGGATGTGTTGGTGAGAAAAAAGAGAATTTTAAATTCAGAACTTTTTTCCCCCAAATTTAATTTCAATATTAAAAGTGTATCTTAAAATACAAACTAATTGCACATATGTATGTCTCTGTATATATATCTATTGAACCTAGTCTGCAAACCTCAGTTTTGATGACCTCTAAATCTTGATGGAGATTAACTGTATTTCTTTTCTATTGCTTCAAAAATTTGTGTTAGCATGAAGCATCTGTCATATTTTTATGACATGTATTGCTCATTTTTTGTGTTTTAGAAACAAAATACCTGTAAGAACTTTTTCTTTTATGATGTTCTAGTTCTGGCCACATTACAGTAAGGTTTCTAATTAACTGACTCCCCAATATATTGAGTTTCTCTATGGAAACCAATGCTATAGGGCAGGGGTCAGCAAATCTTTTCTGTAATGGGCAAAATAGCCAATGTTTCAGACTTTTTCGTTCATATGGTCTCTGTTGCAGTGATTCATTTGTGCTTGCAAAAGCAGCCATAGACAATATCTAAACAAATGAGATTGTTGTGCTCAAATACAACTTTATTCATTAAGAACAGGTCATGAAAAAAAAAAAGAACAGGTCATGGTTTGCATCCCTCTGTTCTGGGGAAAGTACCTGTAATAGCAGTTTGGGGTTATTTATTCTTAAGAGGTGTTAGAACAATCTAAAATTGGTACCTCTGCAATTATTTACTTCAAAAACTTCAATCCATAGATGTGTTTCTTCGAAGTTGCAGGAAATCTACAAGTTTTAAGAAGGTAATTATTATGTTTGCTCTTAGTAAGCTAACAACAGAAGAACTCAGAGGTTAGACACATTTGCAAAGTGAACTATCATCCCCATTTAACTATCAGCTTTTTAAAAAAATTCATGTCATTAACTGAGACAGAATAGAGTCAGATAGTAAGAGACTGTTAGGGTCTCAAGTCAATGTACAGGGAGAACACAGTATAGAGTCAAAAACAGCATCATTTTTATGGGTCACCTTTGTGTCAACTGATCTAGACAGGACTTAGTCGCAGGGATCCTGCTAATCTCAGCTGAGGTCACTCATGCATCTCTGGCCAACTAAGAGAATGTGGGAGAGTAGAATCCAGGCTGAGCCCAGGGGAGGATGACTCTGATCCACAATTTTTTCATCTTCCATCTGGGCCAGTAGGTTGGCCGAAGCAAGTCCTTCTCATATAGGTGGCAGAGGGCAAGAGAGAGCAAGCCTCATCACTCAAGTGATTAGGACATTCTCTTTGTATTATATGTGCTGATGTTCCTTTGCTCAAAACAAGTCACCTGACTGATCCCAGTGGCGGAGAATTGCACCCTGTTCTCAGTGAAGGAACTGAAAAGTTACGTGGCAAGGGACATGGATACAGGAAGGGACATAGAATCGGAACCACTAAGGCAATTTACTACAGCATGCATAGACTTGATCAAATTAAATGACATGATGTGGGGTTAAGTGATAAACTGAAAAATTTATTAACTCCTTCAGGTTAACAGGATATACTAAAGCAGCAGTTCTCAAACTTTTTAGTAATGCAAACCTTTTATATTCTTAAAAATCACTGATCACCTCAAAGAGGTTTTAATATTGTTTATATCTATCTATATTTACTGTATTTCTAATTAAAACAGAATTTTAAAATACATTTACTTATTTATTTTAGGACAAAAGTGGCAAACCCATTACATATTGACATAAATAATATATTGTTAGGGAAGCAAAACTGTAGTTTCTAAAAGAAACAATAAAAGGAATGTTTTATATTTGGCAGATATTTTATATAGATAGAGATCTTTACTGTTTGGCTTCATAGCAGGCAACTGGTTTTATATATCTTCTGCATTCAATCTCTTGATTTTTTTTTTCCTTTGTGAACCACAGGAATGAAATTGGACCTTGTACAGATATATATTTAGAAAAAGCAAAAGTAGTTTAATAGCTTTTTCAGTTAATTGTGAATAATCTTTGATACTACACCAGAATTTGACAAGTGAGAACTTCTTGGGAGTTGTGGTATGAAATGTGAAACCAAATCACTGATCTTTCTATGCTTTGTTACATTAAACTCCATTGGCTGATTTTTCATTTTGAATAGATCTTTTATCCATGCATGATATGTAACAATAAGCGTTGGTCATTTGGAAAATATTGGTTCATTATTATGCATATCTTACAAATATTGATATTTACATATTTCAGTATATGTTCTTTTAAAAATTATATATTACTTCTAAACTCATCAGAAATATCTTTAAATACTGGGAAATGGTCATATTCATAAAAGTGGATACAAGTTTTCCAAAATTCTATTTTATCTTGGTAACTACTTTTTTTCCTTGGCAACAAATCCTGTGAGTTATTTTCCTTAAATTGACAGACTCATTTAATTTTCCAAAATATGTCTGTCAAATACCTAAGTATGGCCTACTATTGTTTGTATATAAGTTGCTCTTTCATGCAAAAACGGTTTTCCAGTAAGCTAAAGTGGCTAATTCAGCTTGCAACTCAAATAATTGCATAAGTGCATTACTTTGAGACAACTATCCTACTTCAGGATATGGTCAAGTGTCTTATGCATAATTCCCACATTAAATCTTAAAAATAGGAAAATTAAGATATTGAGATTTAATATAAATGTATTAGTTTTATACTTTTATCAAGGAGATATATAAGTGAAATTAACTTTTTTATGCTGTAACTGAATGGCTTTGACACACAATGACAGTACAAGCTTCCACTACCTTGATTTGTGCTGAGGTGACAGCAATTTCACCCATCATTGCTTTTGCATTATCATTGCAAATGTCAACACAGTGAAGAAGGCAAAGAATGTCTTCTTCATGGTATGAAAATTGTTTTGACCTGAAAGGGTCTTGGGAATGCCCAGGATTTTGTGACTCACACTTTGTGGGTCACTGTACCAAAGGATGATGAGCTATATTTATGGTACAGCAGTGTGTCAAAGATTTTCTTAAGTATACTGTCTTTACTATTTCAAATCATTAAGTGAATTCAAAATTTATTATGTTCTTCCACAGGGTTGTTTGGTTGGCTTTGATCTGGCACATGCAGTTGGAAATGTTGAACTCCACTTACATGAGTGGGGAGTTGATTTTGCCTGCTGGTGCTCCTACAAGGTATCAACAAACTAGTTAATATATTTTTATTCTTTTATTCCATATTGACATTAATCTAAATGTAAAACTGGATCAGTGGCCAATTTTAAGTATTTGAATTACTTACCTCCATTTCTTTCATTACTGTATTTTCTGACTCTAGTTAACTGTAGAGCACATGATAGAATAGTATAGGTTATTAAATTTTGCTATTTCCATCCTCTATAGAATACTATTCCTTCAATTCCCTGGCTGCTCTGTAAAAGTCAGGAGGTTCTGGAAAAAAAGGTCCACACTTAGAACTTAATTCAAATTGATCTGAGTTTTTTGTTGATATGTTGTGAAATTTCTACATAAGTAAAGATAATTCTTATGGAAACAACTTTGTACTGACATTTGAAGACAAGTTAATTGACAGGGGGCATGGATATAAAACCAATTTTATTTAAATTTACGTGTTTTAAAAATATAATCTTTTATTATTATTTAAATAGTTTGTGACAAAATAATTGAAATGAATGAGCTCTGAAATGAGATAAATGTCACTGGAACTATTATCTACTAGTTGGGGCAAAATTTGGCTAAAAAAGTAATAGCTATTTATTCTCGATTAATAATGCTATGTTTCATTTTTTTTTCTTTAAACAAGGTAACTCTAAATTCTGTTTTATTATAAAAGTTCAAATAGTCACACATTCTGATCTTGTCAAAAGTTGGTTTCATAACAAAAAAGTCCAATTATTACATTGTTTACTTTTGTCATACATATTTAGGTAAACCCATACAGTTTAATTTATTCTCAATCCAGTATTTTTTTTTTTAATCCAGTATTTAAATGCAGGAGCAGGAGGTCTTGCTGGTGCCTTTGTCCATGAAAAGCATGCCTATACAATTAAACCTGCGTGAGTACTATCTTTAGATTCTTCTTTGGTGATGAATAAATGAACTTGCATTAGTAATATGCTAAATTTACATGAGCTCTTTAAGATGCTATCCAATAAGAATCTGGACTGATTATAATTATTTTACTACTCTATGAACAATGATATGCTTTATCGGAAATAAATGGTTTCCAAAGAGTTCTCTTGGTTGAACAAGAAATTTAATCACAAAAGAGAAGCTTCAAGGCTAAAAATGAGTCCCTGTAATCATGCAGAGCAGATGGTTTAATGCGAAGAGACTACTTAACTTTTTTTCAAAAATTAGACTTTAGAAAATTTCAGGTTTCTCACATTGATGAATAAATCAAAGGCAACTAGAGCTGTGCCTAATAGAGCTTCAAAGTGGTATGTGATTATTAAAATTACATCTACCTTTAAAGCTGGAAGCTTGTAAAATGGTCTTGTAAGGAGTATCTTCTGTCCTAAAAAATTTTATAATCCATGAAAACTGAAGAAGCTGAACACTGAACAACAGACTGACTACATAAAAAGAAATACTTTTCAATTTTTATATAGCACTCCATTTTTTTAGAGCAAGTATAAATGCAAATGTGATACACCAACAAATTTACACATTTTTATTTGACTGGGGAACTCTTAAGTGTTTCTATTTTTTTAATCTGGTATGGAGATAAAGAAATAATATCCTGTAAAAAAAATCCTTTCAAAGTTGTATCAGAATGTAGGTGATGAGGAGACTGTCTAGACTCCTAATAGGTAATATAATAACATTTGATTATTTTTCTGAATCTTCTCAGTCACTGGTTGAGTGGTATAATCGTTATAAGAATTGAAAGTGAATTAGTAATAAAGCTTGGAGCACCTCACATTTTTGAGATTCTGTGCATATAAATCTTACAAATTTAAGATGATTTTCTATAGCTAATTTAATTATGTCTAAAATTTCCACAAGATTTTAAAGTTTTAAAATTAAGTAGAGCATTTTTTAGGCAAGTATTTTGTTAGGCAGACATCTTCCTTGAGTATTTTGTCAGTACATTAGATTTCTCCCCTTGTCCCAAATTCTCTGAAAAGAATATAAAGCGTATATTATATTATAGGAATACGATACATATTTTAAAAGGTCTCTTTTTCATTTTTAGCAAACCACAATGATAACATTTTACCTAGCATAAGTGTTTTCCATATAGACAGTATATAAGGTATTGCTTGCTTTTGTGTGAAGACTCACTACCTTGAGCATCTCCAACTCTCCACTTACTTAAATTGCAATAGAGGAATCAGCAAAGGGAAGCGAGGGTAAGTAATCTACACAAATTCTAGAGAATGCAAGTGTTAGCAGTTTAACTGATTTTACAGCATCTCTATTGCACTTCAGATTTCTTTCACCGTTATTTGCCTTTCATGGATGAGGAACTGGAGAGGGTGGAGGGGTTGTAGTGTGTTCGCATGTGCCTCATCTTGTAGAATCCCAACATCCTCTAGACCCAGTAAGCAATTGTTAAGTCTATGCTCCCAGGAGAAAGACCATGCAGACAGACCAGATTTACATTCCAGCTTGATCACTCACTTGCTGGTCCATAACCTGAAGAATGTCCTTGACTTCAGTGTTCTAGCCTCTATATAAAGATAACATCAGCATCCACCTCATAGGCAATTACTGTGAGATTAAAATGGGATGATGCATGGAAAGCACTTAGCATAGCCACTGAAGCATGACAGGTGATCCATACATGTAGGCTAAGTATTTTGTTGCCTCAGTGTGAAGCTGCATGTTAACTTGTAGAATTTTGCCTAGTAGAGACCATTTCTCTCAAGCAGGAAACATAGCCTCAAAGATTACAGCTTGTGACCTTTGGGACATTAAACCGTTTTGTACCTATTGCCAAGCTCAGACTGACCCTGTAAGTCTCTATTCCTTGAATTCTCTCTCGTACTGGCCTCACCATCTTAATTGGCTCCCTTGCTAATTAATGAGTTGATTGAGATCTTTATATGTGTTCATTTTATATTTGTATGAGAGCCATGCTGTTAACTTTTTTGAAAATTATACATTATTAACTATAGTTGCATTTTAACTATCTGGCTTTGGAGACTGACGACTCAATTCAGTCTGACTCATGTAGCCCTTCTTACAGGAAAGCCTGTTTGTTGTTTCTTCGTTTGTCTGTTAAAGCTTCTTTTTATGTGATATCAGAGGGACTAATTCCGATGGTAACAACTTCTACCCTATAGTGGAACATAACTACTGTTGATGTTGTAAACTTTGTCGCTTAAAAAAGGGTGACATCTAGTGGCTAAACACATTATTTCAAATAAAGAGTACATATAACTTTTCCTGGTCCATTCATCCTTTTATCAAGTATTTTTTAAGTATATATATTTAAATCATTTTTTATTTTATATCATTTGACCCCATATTTATAGTGCAATTATTGTGTAGTCAAAGCCTTCGATAAAGAGGCAGGACAGGACGAAGGTGGAAGTTAGTGAGGGGCATTCTAGGTGCATGGTTCAACATAACGCATAAATGTCTATCAAGGCTGAGAAGAAGGGCATTATGGGAGTGGCTGGCAGTTGGCCTACCTGCTATAGTGAGTGGATCCCGGAACATGTAATCCTGCATTCTAAAAGTTTAATATTCATTATATAATTTCGAAGTATCTTTTATATGATGTCCCCATTAGCAACTGGTAAATTATATCTGTACCAAGAAATTTCACTTCCTTCTTTAGTTTAAATAGGCATTTTGGCCATTGTTCAAACCTGATGATGACCTAAGACTTTTTCCAAGAACCTTTGCCAATAAAAAGAATGAGTAGAGGCCAGAGTCAGTCCACTGCATTAAGCATTATAACTCAAGCTATTATTCTCAACTAGAATTTGACCTTTTCCTAGTTTATCATCACTTTTTCTCATTCCAGTGTCATATTCTGAACGTTGTCTGTAGCTAAGAATTATACAAAGTTAGAACTGGTTGTGAGTAAATGTTATCTGTGTCTTCTTCCTTCAGGGCTGACTTCAATTTAGTCTACACAGTTAATTATTGCTCTGAAATATGAAGGAAAATATTTTAATTATAAGAATCTGACAATCAGAAATGTATCACTTTAAAAAATATACTTCAAAATCTTGAATTTTTCTTTTTAACTTTATAAGTGTTGACCTTTCTGATAGACTTCAGATCAATATTTAACCTTTTGGTTTTAGGGGATTCAAGCATATCTGAGGACCATAAAAAGATTCTTCTGTGAGAACCTATAGACTGCAATTCAAGACACCACCACCCACCTCTTCTTTTTTTTTAGAGAGACTCTAGCATGAAAACAGGAGTGGATTATGTGAGCTATTAAGATTCCTTCTATGGCTTACTTTTTTACCCTGTCCAATGAAATAACACATACAAGAAAACTGCTGTTCCTCACTTTCCATGCTGGCATAAAAAACCTCCAAATGGTCTCATATATCTCTTGAAATGCTAGTTTCTCCTACAATTTTTTTTTTTTTAAGTTTTCTGAGTGGCCAAGAATGGGGCCAACTGATAATTTTTTTTAAATGCCGGAATTTCAAATCATGCCAACACATTTCCATAAACAGCTAGAAGCATTTGATTGAAGACTTTAAGTAGAGATAACATTTTCAAAGCTTTATTGAGAACTTGGGTCATCCCCTTTATTATAATAAGTAATTTGCAGGTTAAAAAGAACCAATAGAAGAGGCTGGCTGACATCAGTGCATGGTTAAGGCATATTTTAGAACTCAGAAATGTAGATTATTATTATTATTAGGGAACTTAAAAAAAGAGGAACAATATAAGAAAACAACATTGTTTCCTATAAAACAATATAGGGAAGTCTAAGAAAGGATAATTATAAGCATCAAGAAAATTTAGAAAAAAAGACTTAAAAAATTATAAGCATGTACCATGCTTGACCCAACTGTACAATTAATGTTATATGGAGAGAGCATCTAATGCACATTTGTTCTGGGAAGTGCTGACTTGAAATATTTGATTCTACATACTTCTCCAGGCAATACTGGAGAATACCATAGCCCAAAACTCATCTATAATTTAAACCTTGTTTTGGTTTCTGTGATTCTTTCTGACTTACTACTTATCACATCCTTGTCTACTATCTGCATAAGGTCTTGTTAAACGCTGAGAGAACAAGGAAGTGTAGGTGTGTGAATTCACAAGACTCCAAATGCTTTCAAATGGAACAGGCCAGTATCAATAGATTTCTCAGTGAGAGTTTTCACAGAATTCCTAGTTGATCTATGACCTAGACCTCCCAGGGCATCTGTTCTACCTATTTAGCATGTTTCTGGAGTTAGATGTTCAGTATGAATTAACATGGATGACTTCTCAGCCACAACTTCCTGCCCTATCAGACAGCCATATTAAATGTACTTGGCCATCCCCTTTGTCCTTAATGTGTACCTCCCACAGCCCTAATCTTCTAGTGTACCACTTTCCCTTGCTTCTGCTCCAATGTATGTGATTATTCTTCTATATTTTATAAGGTTTTCTCTTTCACTTTTTCATTGATTCTCTCAATGCCTCAACCATTGGTCCTCTTGCCCAGGAGTTTCTCATCCACAGTCATTATGTCAACAACAGACATTTGTAGAAGACACCAACTTGCATTTCCAGCTTTACCACTTGCTTACTTTCTAGCCCTTACTTTCATCTGATTGCAAATTGCAAGAGTTCCTGATTACCAAAGCATTATTCCAGTCCCCAAAGATATATGACAATGTAGGGAAGCAAAAACTGTCATAGTAGGAAATTTTCACTAATGAACTACCCATTTATAAAATTAGCCTTTTCTAAATACCCTTTCCCAATTAGTATTAGCATTTATCTCTATGTTATTATAAAAAAGTTTAGACTCTTGCTGATTATAGAATGTTATAAGCATAACACAATAAAAACTTAATGCAAATGGATTGTAAAGTAACATTTTTCAAGAGATTCAGGATTTCATGATGCAAGTGATACTGAAGAACTGCTGAATCACAAAATCATGGACAATGAGAATATGTCAGAGTCAGAACCATTAACAGATGAAGTAGACGAAATTAGACACGGTACTTCAAAAGCAAATGACTAGAATATCAGGGATTAAAAGGAAATGATGAATGCTTCAAAAATTTTGTGGAAATGATCATCTTTATGCTCATGTTAAAAAAGTTAAATATAATACAAAAAAGATTGTAGTTTGCTATCACATTTGTTAAAATACACACAAAAACCCCACAATTTATTATTCTTTTTAATAATTAGCATATTATAATTTTAATGTAAGTTTTGTCAAATTATATTTACTTTACAATTTAAAATTTTATTTTCAAGAGCATCTCAATCAAATCTTTTATTCTTTTTTCCTCCATTATTTACTTCAAAAAGTATGGTTTACTGTTTTAAAATAGATGTATTTTAAATGGCCTTTTCCCAGTATTCCATTTGTAATCAAATAATGAGGACTTCCAATATATTCATACATCTTTCCAATCTTAGGAATTAAACATGATGAACCTTCCATTTTATCCTACTCCAAAACGAGTATCCTTTCTAAGGTGCTCACTGCTTTACCAAGTAAAGAGAATGTTCCTGAGTCAATTGAGGAGGCATGAGCAAATATAAACAACATAGATTTTTGTACAAGAAACTTTAATAGATAGAAATAAATATAGGATATTTCATATGATTTTTAAATCATACAATCTATTTGGAGAGATGCCATTTCAATAGCTGAATAAACAATTTAAATAACAGGTAACACAGGGATAGAATATGTGCCACAAGGCAGTTTCTTAATAATTGCTGGGTGAATTTTCAGATATTGCCATAGGAACAGTGAAGGAATAGATAACTTTAACTCAGAGCTGCTTTGGAAAAGCTTGAAGAAGTTGGTGGTGAAACTTACAGATACAATTCCTCTGCAAAATGGAATGCTATGTTAACTAAGTGAGTAAATTTTCTCTCTGTTACTTTGAAAGCTGAAATTGTTGCCTATGAGGGAGATTTCACTTGATTGGTTTCATAAATTTAAGGAAGTATAAAGAAGAAAGAGTTACTTAAATGACATTTCTTTAAGGGATATGTCAGGTGATCTTTATCTTTTTATACTCTTTACTAGAATTTTTATGGAATCTGAGTTATTGACTTAACATTTAAAAGTCTGCCGATTATCATAAAATTGCTCTTTATCTCTATTCTACAATATTTTAGAAATTATAAACAGTGGTAAAATCAAGTATGCTTCATACACTTAGTTCCAGAGCCATGCTCAGGAGTGGGTTATACCTATTGCAAATCCTAGTCCCCAAAGCCTCATTGTAAGGGATCTAAAAGAAGACAATTTGATTGAAGAAAACTCATTTATGGATTCATGGCATATAACCTATACCTGTCTTCATTCAGAAACCATTTTAGATCAATAACTCTAAAAGGATCCCTCATCTTCTTGGCTTGACACTTTTTTACTGTGCACAATCATCTAGACAATTTTCCCGTGTGAATTTAAGCTGGGATCATAAAAATAACGTTTATGCACTGAGGCATGATCAGAGTTAAAAATAATTTCAGTAAATAATCTGATTTTCTCAATTTAAGAGATAAAGGAATCCTGGCTCTTAAAAGAAAACCAAAATAGTAATCATCAGTATAAAAGGATACATTAAAGACATTGTTGCTCGCAAATCACTATTCTCAGATAATGATGACATAAAGATTAATTTGAGAAAACTGAAGTCCTTTGAAACCTCAAAATTTATTTTCTCTTTGAAAATTGCAGACTTGTGTCCCTGGAGATATATGAGGTCAGTGAACCTTTTAAACACAAAAAGTAAAACTTGTCAAAGAACTTCTGCTCTTGTTTTAATTACTTCAAGTTTTGTCCCTAAAGTACCTTCAGAATCTGCAAGGGTTTTTAATATAAACTATGAAGAGCTACTGCTAAACTTTTATTTGTTCTTGTTGAGAAAACACATGTATCCATCTGACTTTTTATGACTGTCAAAACAGCCACGGTGCAATGATTCTGTTGTGCGGGGCAGCTTGGGAAACTGCTCATCGCACACAGACCCACTGGGTCCTGGTGCTTCCAAGACTGAGCTGTGCCAACTTCACAGGCCACAGGAATACTTGGAATGCATTACTCAGAAGAGAGGTCTGAATTCCTATGATCCATCTTCTCTTTGGTCACTTGTTTTTAACTCTACCCCAGAGGAGAGGGTTTGATTGAGTGGGAGTTATCATTTTCTCTAGAATGGAGGTTTGTCCCCATCATGGTAACGTCCTGTAGAGATAGCTTGCCTTCATTCTCTTATAAATCCTTGCTCCAATCAGATGTAGTCAGAGTCTCAGAAGATTTGGCACAGGCATGGAAACCTAGGCAGAAAATGCCCATTTGATTCTTTTTTTTTTTTTTAAGGGGGCCTGTGATCCTTGTGAGAATTCATCTTAGTATGTCCAATGTGATTGTTTGAAAAATTGACTAAATTAATTCTAAATGTTTAAGTACAAGGACATTGTCCTTTTGATTTTCCTTTACTTTCATAATCCACAAGGCCCAAGAAAATATTTTTAAAATTTTGTTGTTGGATATATGGCTCTTTCTTTACTCTCAGCATAACAGACAAACCATCTTCTAGCATATGGAAGCATTTCTACTTTGCAAGGTATTCTGAAGTGGGTATGATTTGCAAAATACTGTCAAATTAAATATGCATTTCCATATGCTTCTACAAAGACCAAATATATCCATGAAAACCAGCTATATACAACTTCAAAAGTCCTTCATGAGTATTTTAATCAACATTGTAAATAGTTCTTTCTAAAGTCCTAAATTCAGACATCTTCTTGATGTGTTTTGTGCTTTTAGCACCAATGTTACCACAGATTATAAACCAATATTTTATAGTAATAATACATTTCAATGAATCATATGCAGAAATTTTTTCTTAATGAAGCTTTCACACTAAGAAAATATTGATTTAGCTCTTGTAAGGACAGCATATTATTCTGAATCTTCAGGAAACAATTTTCATTAACCAAAACTTACAATAACAGGAAGTACTTTCTTATAACTATGCTTATCATACTGTTAGCTCACTGAACATATTTTAACAAGCCTCCTTTTGAGTAAGATTTGAAGATGTAATTGAATATGTAACAGAACCAAGTAAAGCGCTCTATCTTAATGATATTTACATTATGATTGGGCAAATGAGTGGAGGAAAAGGAATTGAACCCCCATACATCCACAACCCCTTTCCAAAGCAGTGTTAAATCAGCTGACTTAGAACAGAGCAGAGCAATTGTGAATAGATGAATTTTTTTAGAAAATAGGAACTGATAAAGATCTTCTTTACTAAGAGTGAGTTGGTAATATTTTACCTGTCTAATGTCATGGCCATATTGAGCCTTATAATGGTCATGCTTAGGGACTAGTTGCTGACATCAAGGGATGAATGCACAATTCACGGGCTGAAACATCCTGTTTTGTCAAGATTTTTGTTGTCACTAGCACCTTTGAATCTGCTTCTATCACTTAGCCGTAAGTTTACTTTTCCTTCAAATATGCTGTTCACCAACTGCCTGGATTTAGGTTTTCCTTGCTCCTTCTCTCATTTTTAGTTGAGCTTTTGTTTTTGTTTTTTTGCCTTTTGTTATAGTTTATATCTGTTTTCTCTGATCCTTATTCCTATGCTGTAGCTCCACCTTTCCTATATGTGCCTGAACTACTGTTATTTTTGAATTTCAATATCAACTTGAACTTTAACAATTGTGCTCCTGTTTCCCAAGCCTACTCTGCATGGTAGTTTAGCAATATTAATGCCTCATTGTGAGAAATGGCCTAAAAACTTTCTGGGATACTTTTGTACCCACGCAACCATGCCCATATCCTACCCAACTGATATTACTTCCCTGAAGGCAGTGTTTTAGTATGCTCAAACTCACGCTTGTTTGCATTTGGTCATCCTATTGGATGGCTTGCTTAGAAAAGACTGTCAGTGGAGGCTTGAAAAAACACCTTGGCTGATTATAGATGAATAGAGCTTGGACAAACCAAAAAGAAAGAGGAAAAAAGTATACAATTGTTCATGAAAAGAAGTTAATATTGTCAGTGAACATTGTGGAAGAATTTTGACTTATAATCTTTTAAGGCACAGCTGCATAATGTCCTTGTACCACATTTGCATTCATTAAAGAAATATTTATAGAGCATCTACTATATTCCAGGCATTTTTTTTAAGTGTCTGGGATATATGGACAAATAAAGCAAAGATTCCTCCCCTTATAGAGCTTACATTCCAGTAAAGAAAGATAGATTATACACATAATAAAGAGCAAATTGTATGATATGTTTGAAGTTGATAAGTCCTATAGACAACTGGAAAAACAGGACATTAAAAGGAGGTATAAGAATACTCTGTGGGGCTTCCCTGGTGGCGCAGTGGTTAAGAATCTGCCTGCCAATGCAGGGGACACGGATTTTCGCCCTGGTCCGGGAAGATCCCACATGCCGCACAGCAACTAAGTCCATGAGCCACAACTACTGAGCCTGCGCTCTACAGCCCGCAAGCCACAACTACTGAGCCCACGTGCCACAACTACTGAAGCCCGCATGCCTAGAGCCCGTGCTCCACAACAGGAGAGGCCACCACGATGAGAAGCCCGTGTACTGTAACAAAGAGTAGCCCCCGCTCAATGCAACTAGAGAAAGCCCACGCACGGAAATGAAGACCCAATGCAGACAAAAGAAAAAAAGAAAAAGAATACTCTGTGGAATCCTTGGCATTGCACAGTATTAAAAAGGCATTCAGGAAAGCTCACCATTGGGAAAATATGATGTGGATGAAGAGGTGAATGAGGTGGAGACTGGACCAAATAATTATTTGGTGAAGAGGGCTCCAGGCAGTGGGAGTATTTTATCAAAAGCTCAAAGACAAGAGTGTGTTGAGAAAGCCAGCATGGCTGGAATAGAATGAATAAGTTGGAGATGAGTGAGACAAAGTGGTCCAGAAAATGCAGGCCCTTGTAAGGCAATGTAAAGACTTGGGATACATTGCCCATTTTGCTGAAAAGTGACATGACAGCAAATTTAAAATGATCATTCTGGTGGCTTTCTTGGGAATAGGTTGTAGGAGGGTAAGGGTAGACTTTGGGAGACCTGCTGGGGAACCATTAAGGAATGCAGACAAGAGGTGACAACAATTCAAAGCAGGGGAGCAGCAAAGGAGGTGATGAGAAGTTGTAGGCTTCTAGATCTATTACAAAAGATAGGTGGCAGCACTCTGAAGGAGGTCAGAAACAGAAATGTGGATGTCAGTTAAGGGATGTTTGCAATCACACAGAAGTGAGCCACTCATTATCTAAAATATAGTAATGGCAAGAGGGATAAAGAAAGCAGGACAGAGTTAAAAGTTATTAGGAAATTAGAGGACATAGAGAAAAGTTTGGCTAAAGGGACAAGAATGAGGGGAGAATCAGACTGATGTCTGTCTAAATGATACTAAAATACTCAAATGTCATACAGTTATTTCAACTATCAACTAAAAAATACTTCTTGAGCATCTACTACAGGCAAAGCAGTATGCAAACCCTGGGGATACAGACAAGAATAAGCCTGTTTTCTTGGGATTTATCATTCTGTGTGACAGGGAAAAGGAAGAGAGACGTTGGAGGAAGCCTCCTAACTCTTAGTCAGACTGAAAGGGAACAGGCAGTGGTGGGGTGTTCCAGGCAGGATCATCGAGGTCCTTGTGTTTCAAGTTAAGGAGTTTTGATTTTTATCTTAAAAACAAAGGGGTGCCATTGACTGCTCATATGGAACAAGACTGCAAATTCAAGTCTCATCACCTCTCCAGGTATTGGTTTGATTATGGGAAAAATAAATAATTAGGCTGGGGCATCTTTAAGATTCCCTTCCAGTTTTCAAACTCTCTGATTCTTCAGTAATAAACATGAAGCTTTGGAATAAGGTAAACTGCTGATAGGGATAACTCAGAAATTAAAACCAATTTAATGGAAATCTGTGCATCATCGGTTATATTAATGAGTTTGATGACCCTCTTCCCTTCTGTTTTTTTGTAATAGGTGGATACAGTAATGCCCAGTAAGTTCAGAGAAATTTATAACAAACTTTACTGTAACTTTCTCATCTTTTTCATTTTCTCAAGTATGAAAGAGTACCATGTTCACATTTCCTAAGTTCAGCTACCAAATTTTTTATTATGAAAATTAAGACTATATAAAAGCTATTTGAATGAATATATTTCTCATTACATCCTCAATAAAACAACCTTTGTGGAACTTTTGATTCTGTGAAACCTGATTATTTGATGAGGATTTTAAGTAATATACTTTCACTTGAGGTTCGGTTATGGAGGATATTAGGATATGAGATAACAGACAAACTTATTCACAATTGCTATTACAGATTTTGTTTAAAAATAAACAGTTATGCTGTACCCCAAATGTTCCATTTTTTTTGTAATGCTATAACAGTTTTGTTGATTCAACACATTTTCTGAAACCATGAAAGCAGTAGACAATTGTATTTAGTTCTAAGTTGTGCCCGAGAGAGAGAGAGAGAAATAAGAGAAGAGGGGTGGGGAGGGGAGGGAAGAAGAAAGGAAAGAGGAAGAGGGAAAAGAAGAGGAAAAGGAAAAGAAAAAAAAAAGAAACTTACTCCCAGTCAGGTTTATATTCCTAAGCACAGACTTAAATTATTAAATGTGTGGTGATAAATTGCCAAATTAAAGGACAGCATGAAAGCAGTTTTTAATGCAAATGTACTTCCTTAGAAAAGATTGTGATCTATTTCTTTATATGTGGGATTTTGCTCCAATGAATAATTGCACTTTTAACATAAGCTAAGAAAACCGGGATAAGTTGTTTTGTTTAGTTTTGGTGAGGTATGGGGTGAGGAGAGGTAAGGGGTTTGCAGAATAAGTTAAATTAATTCAGTGCATGAAATATTTAGGGATTCATACTGGAGATTCTGCCATTAAAGCCTTGCTAAGGAGATCAAGGAGCATTTTGATATTTCATTTCATAACTCTTAGCATCCAAAATCATATTGATTGGATCCCTAGTGGCTTCCTCTTACTGAATCTGAATATCATGGCTCAAAGATGCCTTTATTGTAAGTGATGCTTTCCATTTGATAATACTTATTTGAAACTCCTTTTAGGAAATTTATGATGTTCAAAGAACAAAAAGCATATTAAAATCTTTACTTTTTATTATTTATTGGATCTCTCCCAACACCTTCTCTCAAAATTCTGTTAACATCCTCATTTTAAGTAAATTTACTCACTGCTTGATTTTTAATTTTTGATGGCAAAAGATTCAAATTTCTATCCTAGTATGATGAGATTGTGTCTTAATTGTTATTGTTCACATTCAATTTGTAGATATGATTTATGAGCTTGTGATAATAGCTACTTATAAGCTAATTTAATGGTTTTTAATTTTACTGCATTAGCTTTAGAACCTTTGTCTTTAGAATTCATGCCATGATTTCATTTATATTACATTTCTTTTGTATTTTGATTTTCCCTTTCCTGCATTCCAAGTGGTGGAGTCTTAAAATGAATTTAATTTTCCCCTAGGTTCTTAGAAATGTATTTTGAGTTTGAATAAATATTCTTTGAAATAATCATTTCTTTATTTGACTTTAAACAGCCCCCATTCCATCTGTCAAGACTTCAAGGTGTAATATATGATCGATACACATACTCAGATTCATTAAATTAGATACCTAGGTCCATGCATTTTGAAGAAAAGAAACTGACTACAGTGATTATGAAAGGACAGAGTCAAAAAACCTTTTTTTTTGAGGAAGGAAAAACATTGTGTATAAAAAAATGTGGCTGTCATCTAGCCTGCCATTTTGCCAGGTCAGAACCTTAAGCACAGTATTTAAGTAATCTAAGGAATATTGGGTTTTTTTTAGACTCTTTGATGAATTTAAAAAAAAAAAAAAAAGACTGCCCAGGCGATTTTGCGTGTGTTTGTGAATATACTTGGTCATGATGGTCTAGACCGGTATTTGGGCTTCAAGGACTAATAACTGTATTATCTTCAACTAATTTTTTTTTAATTAATTTTTTTGGCCACCAACGTGAGGCATGTGGGATCTTAGTTCCCCGACCAGGGATGGAACACACGCCCCTGACAGTTGAAGCAGAGTCTTAACCGCTGGACTGCCAGAGAATTCCCCTATCTTTGACTATTTATCCAGCACCTTGGAACCTCAATTTTCTCATCTGTTTAATGAGGATGATGATAGTATCTACATCACAGGATTCTTTTGAAGATTGATTGTTTAGAACAATGTCTGATTCATAATGAAATCTCAATTAACATTTGTTTTTGTTGCTCTCAAAACTAATAAAACAACTACAAGAACCTAAATCAGGACGAACCCACAAAATCAAATCAAATTCTCTTGAGTATTTTTACAAGATCTTTGCTTGATGTTTGAGGAGTCAGTCACCTGGTTTCACATTGTTCACTTTCCAGCACTGGAAAATAAACGGGGAAAAGACTTCATCTTTCGAACATACTATTTTAATAAACAGAATTCTTTTTCCTTTTCTTATTTTCAAGTAATTGCTTTGGTAACAGAGTTCAGTGATGTCACTGTCACATCTAGATATTAGACTTTACTGCCATATATATTATCCTCCTGCTCTGGAGAACTCTCACCCAATTTACTACTAATCGTTAGGGAATTATGGTATAAATAGCCTCTATGAAGAGCCATGTTTTCTTTCTTCTGTTTCTCCTACTCTACTTTCCTTCTCTTAATGAGTTCAATATTCACATTGATGAAACTGAAACTTCTTACCTTTTGAGTCTCTAATTTCATTTCTTTCAGGGTTTCAATCCACTCAATGTCTCACTCCTAACAGAATCTGTCAGCAACTCTGTCTTCCTTAGCTCTTGTTTAACATCAGACATCTAGGTTTGAGTCCATTTTCCCTCTCTCAATTCTTTCTACTTTGCTATGTCACCTGAATCCATTCTTCTTGAGGAAGAGACACAGGTCCCACCCACAATTCTTAATTGTGAGCCACATAAAGGCATGAACACCAGGGGTCAGAGATGGGGGGCTACCCACCCACCCTTTGTTGAATTAATATTTGCTTAATTAGTTTCTACCCCGAGTCACACCCACACCCAACAGACTTTAAGCTCTTTGTGGGCAGGAACCATTTCTAGTACAGCTCACTGTACCATTTCTATCTCTTGCTTCTATCAAGGTGTCTCAACTATTTTTGAAGAATTATGGAGTGAAATATAGGAAAACTCTAATAAGCTTGATAAAAGAAAGGTAATTTAATTAGTCACATAAATGATAGAAATAGAGTCCCTTATAACAAGCATCAACTTTACTCTAACTTCACACTAATTTCCATTAAACTATTTTATTTTACCTGAGTCTACTTTTAGCATCTGCTATTCTACTCAGCTTCCAGGGACTGACCATCTCAGCTTCTATTTGCTTATTGGTTTGTTAAGATACTTGCTTTGAACCCCCTCCTTCAACTTCCTTCTGATGACGCTATATCAACCACAGCTTCTCACTGTGGGTCAGTGTTTCTGCTCACTTACTGGGCAGGATGTGGGCTTAACTAGCTACATTCCTTTAGATGATCACTCAAACTCTGTAAGTCTTACTTTTCTCAAATATAAAATGATGGAAACAATACCAACCTCAGAATGTTGTTGCAAAGATTAATAAGTAAGATGACGTGAAACGATCTTGCCCATTTTCCAGCAAACATATCTTTGTTTCTGTCCTTTATTTCCCTGAGCAGTTCACTATGCAAAAGCTTTGTCCAACCATGCCTTTTGAATACGATTTCCTGTTAGCATAAGAACAAGCAATTTGATTTGATAGATCACTCCGAAATGTTCTATAGGATTATATAATTTCCATCCAGAAGTGACATAGATGTGGTGGCTAGGGGTGATGGATAGCAAACAATTAGAATCTCCAATGCGGCTGGCCCAGAGGTTAGTCTCCCAGTATCTTTTGTACGAAGCCATTGGATAGAAAAATATAATCTCTTTAGTGAATAAATTCAAAAGAAGCATATTATCATCAAATAATGAGGCAACTCAGAAAAAATTACAATATCATATTTGTACTTTTTCAGATAAAAAGTTAAAGTACTTTTATGGACTCAGTAAATAAAGCATAAAAAATGATGCCTTGACCTCAGTTATAGACTCAGGTCCAAGTATTTTTTCCTCTAAAGAAGAAAACTTTTTCCCTCCGTGTATTTACTTGTTCCTTTTATATTTGGGCTATGAACGTGCCATCAGTACTTTTAAGCATGAACTATAATTTCTTTCTATGATACCACATTCATATCTAGGTCTTTGATGGTATCTTTGGATACCATGTATCTAGGTCTTTGATGTTTCTGTCAGATATGCCCAGCAATCATAACTCATACTCCTGAATTTTTAATAGCACTCCATAAACAGAAATGATAAATACCTAGTCTTTTTAATGAACACACAAAAATGAAGGAAAAGTTGCTAAATAAGAAAAAAAGTATTGAAGTACTCTCCCAATTTTTATTTTAAACCTGTTGAAAAAAAATGGGAAAAAAAAATTCCAGTTTTCCATTACCCTGTCTCATAGCCACTGTATTTGCCTCAGATTTTTAAAAAAGAAAATGCCAAGAGGAAAATTTTGAATCCGTTTCCAAAGAAAGCATTACGTGCAAAATTATTATTTTTTGATTTGTAACTATAGAAGAAATCATTCTCTTTAACAAATTGTAGTATTTTTCTTCTCTTTCAAAAGATAGAAATAACATAAAAAAATAGTCAATGCCTCTGTATTAAATGATAGTGAATGAATCTAATTCACTCAGGCTAGAACTCCTTTCTTTATTCCTCTTTTTTTATGCAAACATAATCTTAGCCTCAATAGAAAAGGTGATACTGAGTTCCCCTCAGTGCCCAGCACAGTTCTATGCCTGCTCAAAGAATGGGTTTTCAATAAATATACACCATGATAAATATAAGTACCTCAAATAAACAATTACATTGTACACTGATTTGTTTTCCCACTCAATTTAACTCATCCATATAGCTCAGTTATGTGTTCAGATTAACTAAAGAAAGGTTCTGATTCTGGATATTTAATACAAAAACATATGAGAACTTTGATAAACATACTTTTCATTTTAAAATTGATTTCAGTTGTCATCAGAAATTTAATAATTTTTTAGTAAGTTACATATGTAAATGTCACCAGACCATAAACTTAGGTGGACAAATAATTTTATTTTCTTTATTTTCATCTCTCAACTCATTTGATTCAGGAAATTCAGTCTTATAACTTTGAGGTATACTTAGTGACTTTTCTCAGTAAATTCAGAATTTAAGCTCTGTCAGTTCAGAGTTCTTTTCTTGTCTTTCTCTCCTTAGGATGGCATCTAAGGTTGCACGATGGGTGACGTATAGAGTGCCCAGACATAGATAAAGGAGAGGCATCTTGTCTACAGCCATCTCCTGGAATCCATTAAAATGTACCTGGCACTCCCTTGGTCATCTGCTCCCATTACTGCTACATCCTCCAAGATGTCTGTGGAGCTACCATGACCCTATGCCCTTTATCTCAAGCTCCAATGGGGATGCTGACTTTCTCAGTCACTTCGATTTCCTTCTCTGGGGAAACAGGAATTTCAGGATACTCTCTTGGGTCTCTTGGGTTAGTATGATCCTAGATTATAAATGGAGGTGCTATCACAGGCCCTTCTGCTAACCTTTTTTGTATGAAGATTATGGCACCAACCTGGCATGGAGGGATTCTTACAAACCCTTTGGATTGCCACGTAGGACTGAGGGAACATGGCTCAGGAATTTCGTATCATTAGATCCTCCCAAACATATCTGGAATTCCCACTGACCTCTCAAGCATCCCAACTCCCATCCCCTAGAACTTAACTGGGGGTAGGGAGTGCAGCCCAGCTCTGTATTAGGAATATGAAACCAGTCTTTCTATTTTCCTTTCTGAAGCTTCCCATTCCTCAGCACTCACAAGGTCATTTGATTCATGGGTTAGATTTATTATTCTCTTTTCTTTTTGCTGCTTACAGCATAAACTTTATGCTAGGCTATTATATGAGACACTTGATAATTAGAATTCCAAAATGTCTATCTACTGCAAGTCAAAAGCCTTGGCGTTTAAAGACTATTGACTCTGCTATAAGTTTCAATAGCTTGTTTTGAACTCAAAGCTAAAAGGAGTATACATCTTTTGGTGCTTTCCACTTAACAAATGACCCTGAAGCAATAAAATTTATTGATTCATTGTGGAGAAGAAAGTTTTAGAAAATTATTTGCAAATGATGAGAAAATTTTTAATTAATACCTTCAAAGTTTTTTTTTACCACCCCAAACATTTTTTTCCAAACAATATTATGTCAGTAGTTGTCCCTGAAGCCATAGATTTTTCAAGTCAAGAGAAACTGGCAATTAATATGTGACTAAAGATATCATACATAGCAGGAGCAGAACCCAAACTGGATCATCAGTTTTCTAATAAGTTTTAGAGCTTTATTCTGGAAAAATCATTTGAAAACAATTCTGAAGTTGAATATTAAGTCTACACCTAGAAATTTAGTAAACTCAATAAAAAAATCAGCAGAATTCATTTAAAGTCAAACAGTATAACACACACAAAAAAATAAAAGTTGAAAAGGGAGGTGGTGTGAAATTTGCCCTCATAATCTTCATATGTGCTGGGCCTTTGAATATGCTATTTGACTATCTGGAACACTTTTTCCTTCCTCTTTTGCTGAAATATACTCATTCTTCTGCTCAGCTTCCTCGTCAAAGCCTCCCCTGACCATCACCACACTAGTCAGTTGCCCAAACTCATGCTTCTCCTAACAATCTTTTACCATTCGTCACACATCCACATTACAAACACTCTTCTACAAACACTAGGAGACAAGTCCCTGATCTCATGAGCTTACATTCTAGCTGGGGGAGAAAAATGAAGATAAGCAAGATAATTATCAAGTTCATAAAAGATACTACATGTTCTATTGTATATCTTTATTTTTTGGTTTCTTATCTCTTGCAATCATTCCCTTTCAGGACCCAGAACTCATTCTCATTCACTTTTGAAATAATGACTGTGATATTTTATAATATAAATTTAGCATAATTTATAAAACTAGTCTTTTATTGAAGGAAGTTTAGGTTATTTTCAATCTTGGACTATTACTAAAAGGGAGGCAATGGCTATATTTATACATAATTCACTTCATGCTTGTACAAGTTCTACTGGAGAAAAAACTCCCAGAATTGAATTTGCCAGGTCAAAGAATACATGTATTCGTAAATTTTATAGCTGTTACTCTTTTGTTTTCTAGAGGGGTGCATCAATAATACATATTCCCACAATAATACATGAGCGTTACTTATAAAACATGTTAATACTAAAAGAGTCCTTAATAAAACTTTGGAATTTTTTCTAATCTAAGAGGACAGCAAATGTATCTCAATGTAGCTTTCATTTGTATTTTTCTTATCATTAGTTAAGTGGAGAGTTTTGTTTTTTTTTGCTGTACGCGGGCCTCTCACTGTTGTGGCCTCTCCCGTTGCGGAGCACAGGCTCCGGACGCACAAGCTCAGTGACCATGGCTCACGGGCCCAGCCGCTCCGCAGCATGTGGGATCTTCCCAGAACGGGGCACGAACCCGCGTCCCCTGCATCGGCAGGCGGACTCTCAACCACTGAGCCACCAGGGAAGCCCTATCTCTAGATATTTTTATACTACAAAGATTAACCTCTTGTGACATAAGTTGCAAATATCACTTGATAGAACTTTCTCTTATGACTCATTGGTCTATGGAGATGATTCTATAACTTTCTCTTCAGCTTTTTTAATATGATGAATGGTATATTAATTGATTTGTTAACACAGTTCCACATTGTTTTCATTTTGAATTTTTATAATATAGTAATATTTTGTCATAGCTGTTATGTCATAGCTGTTATGTCATAGCTGTTATGTTGTAGCTGTTATGTCAATGTCATAGCTGTAATTTTTTAGGGATTTTTTAATATTATTTGTTTTTCCATATGGCATTAGAATCAGCTTGCAAGTACCAAATGAAAATAAAATCTGTATATTTTACTGGGGTTATATAAATTTATACATCAATTTGAGGAGAACTGACTTTTTCTTTTTTAATAAATTTATTTATTTGTTTATTTTTGGCTGCGTTGGGTCTTCTTTGCTGCGCACAAGGCTTTCTCTAGTTGGGGGGCGATGGGGGGCTACTCTTCGTTGCGGTGCGTGGGCTTCTCATTGCAGTGGCTTATCTTGTTGTGGAGCACGGGTTCTAGGCACACAGGCTTCAGTAGTTGTGGCTCACAGGCTCAACAGTTGTAGCACATGGGCTTAGTTGCTCCGCAGCACGTGGGATCTTCCTGGACCAGAGCTCAAACCCATGTCTCCTGCATTGGCAGGCAGATTTTTAACCAATGCACCACCAGGGAAGTCCTGTTGTTTTTCCTGATGCTGAAAATTATTCAAGTCTTTTTGCTCTTGTTGTTCAGATTCAGAAGTATTTAAACTTTTTTATGTAGGTCTGGAATATTTCTTATTATTATATCAGCTTGTTGAAATTGTAAACTTCAGATATTTAGTTCTCATATTAATTTTGTACCAGATTACCATACTAAATTATCTTTTTGTTCATACCAGCTACAAAATTGTATAATTTGAAAGTAGTGACAATTTACTACCTTTTTTTTCAATTATTATAACTGTAAAATCTTAGTACTAATGAAAGTACATTTGGTGTTTCTCCATTTCATCTAAGTTTGACTTGGATGTGAATAAAGAAAAAATTAAAAATTTTAACATTTTGGCCATAATTACATATAAATGCATGCAATATATTTTATCCTAAAATTGGAAACATAGTTTAAATATTGTTATCTCCATTTTATTCTTTTTGAATATACATTCTTTCAAATATGATTTTTATAATGGCTACATAATATTCCATCATATAAAAGTTGTATAATTTATTTTATTGTTTCTCTGTTACAAGATATTGGGGTTGCTGTGACACTGTAAATAGTATTGTGTTCATTGTCCTAGCACACACATCTTAGCGTACTACAAATAGTGTAATCCGAATAGTCCTTTGGATAAACTGGAACAAGTAAAAGTACTGGGACAGAAAACTATACAATATTTAATTTATATTTTCAAACTGTACACCATAAAGGCTTTATTACTTATATATTCATTATTAGACAAAGAGCTTATTTCCTTTTTACTAAATCCTTGATGCAAATAGACATATAAATTTTAAATGACTTTGCCAATTTGATAGGTGAAGCATGGTCTGATCTTCTTGTTTTTTCATATTTTTAATTATTACTGAGATTGAGGGGTTTTTTCCCCCCCAGAATTCATGGGGCATATGCATTTCTCCTTTTATAAATGCCTTGTCCATTCTTCGTGGCTGTGTGGTTTTGGGGGCACTGCCCGTTCTCTGATGAAAAAACTCTTGGTGAAAACTCTTTTAAATGTGGCAAACAGCTTCCTTCTCCCCATCATTGGTTTTTCTTTTGGTTTTTCTTTGTAATACAGAATTTGCAATGTGTCTGAATATATAGATATGTTCCTTTATATTTTCTTTGGTTTTCATAGTTAGAAAATTTTCTTTTAAGAATCATATAAATATAGGAACATATTTTCTTCATCTCTGCATTTTTTGGAATGTTACAATTATCACTTATTAAATTGTTGTATGATCCGAGGACTGTTTTTTATATTTTCTGCCATGTTCCATTTGTCTCCCTGATGCTTCTTTTAATAGTATTGTGCTCATTCATTTAACGAATTTTGTAATATGCTATATAATAAAGAGCATATTCACCTTTATACTCTTCTATTTCAAAATTTATTATTTTCACTCATATATTCTATATAAACTTAACAACATTTTGCCAAATCCAAAAACAACATACTTGGAATTTTTAATTTTGGCAGTATTAAAACTAGCAATTTATTTAGGAAGAATTGATTATCAGGAATATTGTATTTCTCTTTCTCAAATTTTATATTTTTCTTTAGATATTTTGTATTTTTTTTATCTAATAAGCACACACGCATACATATGATTTTTCCTATATATACTGTATTTTATATCTGGCTAATTAACATTCTTATTAAAATCTGAAAGTAACAATTTCTTTAGAAAATTATTTAAAAATTTTCAAAAATTATATAGGTTATTTTTATGCCATTTCTCCTTAGAGAGCTTACTGCAAGAAAAATACATTATTGTATTAATCACTTTTTTTTGGAGCTTTCTTTTCACCTTTGTTTTAAAATCTAAAAAAAACAACATTTTTGTTCATTTTATTTAATTTTAAATAAGAACAAGGTCATTAAGTACAGGTCTCCAGATGATTTAACTTTGCAAAGGTAATACAACTAATAACAAGAATAAATTGATTTTATACTCAATCTCAAGAAGGTTATAAATATTAATTGCCTTATGATATCATATAGTATTTATATGCTTAAGTATCTGATGACTCGTATCACAAATGATTTTAAAATGCAGGCCCTAGAGTCCTATATTAATTGTGACTATTTTTATAGACCAAAATATCAAATGTTATTATTTATGTTTCAGGTTAGTGGGATGGTTTGGCCATGAATTAAGCACCAGATTTAAGATGGATAACAGTAAGTGTATTCAATTTTACTTCACAAGTCACTTTGTCTTAACTTTATTTCAATTTTCGTCTTTGTATGATATGTAATATACATGCCTCATGGAGAGTGCACTTTGAAAATGCCACTGAGAATTCTTAAAATAAGAAATGACATTTCTTCAGTGTAAGACTAAGTGTTCATAGATTTTAGCATGATTTTGAGCCTATCCTTTTGTAGGGAAATAAGAAGAAGTGAAATCTAAAGTACTCAGATCTCATCAATATGGAGTACCTAAAACATCAGGCAGGGAAAACAGGAAGGAATTGTTGGCTTGGAGTCAGACCCAGAGAGACTTAGGTATCAAACCCACTTTGCTGCTTAATAGTTTTGTGATGTTGCACATATTTATCATTTTGGATTTTTTGGGTTTTTTCTTCACATATCTAATGTGAATAATAATAACTATTTCAGGGTTTCGTTTGAGGGCAGGACACATTCTAAGCTATAAACCAAGTAGCATACTATTTAATAAATGTTCATTTTTATCCCTCTATTTACCCAAATATTCCTTCTTTTGTGGCTTTCACCACATACCAAATAGTAACCCCAATGGGTAGAAGTGAAAGTACACCATGCGCAGGGAGTTATCAAATTGCACTATTTCTTTTTCCTGAGTGACTTTATTCTTCCATCACATGGGATACAGAGAACTTCCTAAATGTGAGAATTAAACTTAAATTTGATCCTTCAGACTGCTTCCAACCCTGAGATAGGATTTTAAATATATTCACATTTACACCAACCAAGATGCAAAGAATAAAGATGGGCTCTTCAGTCATATCAGGAAAGCTGTGTTTTATCTTGGCTGCTGAAATAATGAACTCTGTTAATATGCCAGTTATTTAAATTGTTTGTAGTGGGTTTTCTTACCTGTAAATGAGGGAGCTGGATTAGATCAGGGGTGGACAAAAGTTTTCTGTGAAGGGTCAGATTGGAGATATGCTAAGTTTTTGGGGCTATGCTGTTTCTGTGGTAAATACACAACTCTGCCATTGTGGTGCTAAAGCAGCCACAGAAATACATAAATGAATGAATGTGGCTACGTTCCAATAAAACTTTATTTACAAAAACAAGTGGTGGGCCAGATTTGACCCACAGGATATAGTTTGACTAGCCTTAATTAGATGCACCTCTAAAGACCCAGAAAATTCTCACTCTTAGTCAGTATTAGTTTTTAACTTTATCTCTAACTAGCAGTTTTAACTCTTGGATTTAACTTGCAAATATTCAATCTAATTAATTATAATTAGGATAATGTCTGATATTAATTTACCTTTTTAATATATCATACTTAGGCAGATCATTTATTTTAAAGCCTTTGTTTTTCTTCTTTCCCAAGAGAAGCTACTTGACCTAGTAATCCTAATGTTAAAAGTCACCTTCCTAGGTCATTTCATTTATATTTCTGCCTTTGGGTGACATTACAATTACAAGCCATTCGAATATTGATATCTTCCCCTTGTTGACCTGGTTTCATAATAGAAAGGCAAAGCATGGAGCAGAACAAGGAATGTTGACTTGGGGATGGGAGGGCAGAGGATGGGGTGCCGAAAATCTTCTAGATGACATTATGTTTGTCTTGTGTCTAAGGGCTCTAATTTTTGGTAGGCTGCTATGAAGGTGGGGGCAGAGGAGATGGAAGTTGTAGGTGAAGGAGAAATATGCCGGTATTTTAGGTCCATGGCGTTTCTCTTAAATATCTCAGAAATCTCAGGAAGAAAAGTTTTTAAGTCTTATATTTTTCCTCTCTACTTTACTGTCATAAAAAAATCCATAAAGGATACCTTTTTAGGCACATTCTATAAAAGTGACACGATATTAATTTTTCAGAACTGCAGCTAATCCCTGGGGTCAATGGATTCCGAATTTCAAATCCTCCCATTCTATTGGTCTGTTCCTTACATGCTAGTTTAGAGGTAAGTGATCTATGCTTCAGCCTTCCCACATCTTTACCTTTCTCTTTACCTGAGACATGTTGTTTATCTGCTAATCAGCTAGATTAATATGCAATGTGCATAAACAATGGAGGAAGGGCAGGGTTCTCCATTAGGACAGTGACTGTGTGCTAATGTCACTTTTTATTTATATATTCAGCCCCCAACCCAAGGCTTGGCACACTTAATAAATGATCAATGAAACTTACATGGGGTGACATATTTTTAGTTCCACTTAGAATTTGTGTGAACCTGAATAAGTTATTTAATCTTCTACTGGTCTCTCTCTATACAAAAGAAACATGCAATATTTAAGTCTTGATTAATTCACTCATTCAAAAACTTACTTATTAAGAAATTATTGTGTGCTGGACGATGCTGTGATTACTGGGGACTCTGTTTCTTCTAGTTCCGTGAGTCAATGAACTGACAAACTGCCATGTGACAAAACTATAGGAAGACTTTGGGGGTTGGGGAGAGTATGAATAGTCAGAGTAGACCAAAGATGAGAAAGGTTGTCCCATGAGGTAGGGCGGATTTTCTTTTTCCTCATTGGGGTTTCTATAACATTATATCCATGTTTAATTTCTACTATTATTGGCTCAATATTTTTCTTTAAGTTCATTCATGCTTCTACTTAAAATTAGTCTCACCCTAAATAATAGGGTACTTACCTATATCTATTCATTTTTACGCACATATAATGCATATATATGTCTCCTAACTAATTATTTGGAATATTGAATATTCATTAATTTCAGATTAAGACTAAATTTATCTAAGTAAGTATATATTGTTAATAATTATATCTATATAATAATAGTATTAATACATATATTAAGGCAATATATATTTTATATACATACATTTAAGTAAAATATATTTTAAGTAAATATACATGTTTCCAATAGAGATTTTAAATATATAGATATTCAAATAAAATTTTGATTTTCTGTTTTTTTTTAAATTGAAAGCCTCCTAAAATCATCTAGGTTTAGGAAATTCTACTGTGGCGTATTCTGGCATGAGTGACCGGATAAAGACTTCCAAAATCTCTTCCAAACTTAAAATTCTAGAATTCTGTGAACATTCACAGCAGCTTCTCATTTTGGCCACTGGACAGCAGCGTCAAGTTCCGCTGTTTTTATACAGCTTCACCACTAGATAGTAGTAATCAACTCGTTTCATTTCATCCCAATTTAAAGAGCACATACTCGGTATGACCACTAGATGGAGCTTGTGCTGTTTTCACTTTTGGGCAGGTTTTTTTTTTTTTTTTAAGTTGAAATAGACCCAGTAACAAGATTTCACAGGCAGTGATACATATTTAAAAAAATCTTTTTAAGGGGGGTGATGAAATCTACTCGGCAAATCAAATAATGATATTTGATTTGCTTTCCAAATATCCAACCTGAGGAACACTTCCGTTAAACATTTTTATTTTATTTTATTTTATTCTATTCTATTTTATTTTATTTTTTTGGCTGCATTGGGTGTTTGTTGCTGCGAACCGACTTTTCTCTAGTTGCGGCGAGCCAGGGCTACTCTTTGATGCAGCGCGCGGGCTTCTCATTGCGGTGGCTTCCCTGGTTGCGGAACACAGGCCCTAGGCATGCAGGCTTCAGTAGTCGCAGCATGCGGGCTCAGTTGTTGCAGTGCATGGGTTCAGTAGTTGTGGCGCAAGGGCTCAGTAGTTGTGGCTTGTGGGCTCTAGAGTGCAGGCTCAGTAGGTGTGGCACACAGGCTTAGCTGCTCTGCAGCATGTGGGATCTTCCCGGACCAGGGATCGAACCCGTTTCCCTTGCATTGGCAGGCGGATTCTTAACCACTGAGCACCAGGGATGTCCCCCATTAAACATTTTAAAAGAAGATAATGTTTTGCTTATTTTGAAAGTTTATATCAGGGAGAAGATGAATTATAGTAAGAAAAAACAAGGCACCAAGGAATACCTTAGGAAAAACTAGTACTTAAAGTTTCCTCTGATTTTATCTTTGCAAATGACTTCCTAGCCGTATCTAGAAAATGTCTTTTAGACACTATCACTTTGGTATTCTCTGCAGTGGACTGACTGTTCTTCAGTATTCACCTCTTCTGCCACAGGAAGTCTTATTCCTATTTTCCCTACCAATAGTTTTCTTCCACACTGTATTATAGTCACCTAGACATGGTTTCTATTCTCAGCTGGAATCTGAAGACTGATTTATCTTCTCCTTTAATATCTAAACTTAAACCTGAGAAAAAGACTCTAAATGCCACAGAAGAGGTATGTACACTGCTCTGGAGCTTCTTATCACTTAAGTGTTTCTCTGCATCCTCTTGGAGATATCTTATTAAATCATTCACTGTCGAGGCTATGTTCTAACCAAAATTATCTTTAAGTAATCAAACCTTGTGTTAAAGAAGGTGTTTTCGAAATTCTTGCTTCCTATTATAAATTACAAAATTCTGAAATTACAAAATAATACGTTTCATTGTTTCCCATTCTCTACTTAACTGTTAAAACACTGTACCTTCTAGATGTTTCTGAGTTTGCCATGTGTCAGTGAATTAACCTATTCAGTACTTACCTAATTTATTTAAAAGTTACGCATATAGGAGACACGTAGCTGAAGTTTGAGTAAATGAAAGAAATAAATACATGAATCAAGCTACCTTTCTTTGTTATCTCTACTTCCCTTTCAAAAAATATTCTTACACAGTCAAATGCCAACCGAAGAAGAGATTCTATACTTAAGAATCAATGTACATGGATATGATTTCGGATTTGCAATACAGAGAATTTTTAAAAAAGATTAATTATGGCTTTGTTCACAATTAATGTGTATTTGATTGATTGATGGATACCATGAAAAACAGCACCTTATAATTAGTTTCAAACTGTTTCTTCATAGTGCTGCCTATTTAATCTTTTGTACAATAATTTAAAAAATATTGTGGATCAAGAGAAAGAGCAATAAGGTAGGAAGCAGGAGGCAAATAGTCTATCCCTCACTGGGACACTAAGTGTGACCTTCAACAAGTGACAACTACTCTTGAATTCATTTGCCTCAATTTTTTAATGAAGATGTTTGGACCAGATTACTTCGGAGGTCACCTCAACCTTCTAATTACTAACTTGAAATTAAACAATACTTATATTGTATTTTGAAGGGTCATATTTCTATGTAGTGATAGGTAGACAATTTTAGACTTTTTCAGTACATAAATATATAATTAAATAAATAGCTTAAATATATAAAATTAGAGCATTCAATTAAAATACAGGGCAAGTCAGAAGAAATGTACTGTCTTTCCTCAGAGTTATTAGGGAGCCAATTTTAAGAATTTAAGAATTGAAAACATCATGCTATACTTATTTTTCCTATTTAAACATATCTAACTTTTCTAGCTTTGCATTTATTTTAGTTAGCAAGAAAACTCACCCAAATAGTGGAAACTCTGCCAAGAATTGTTATAAGCTGAATATTTTCAAACTACACTTCTCATTTTTCCTAATTAAAAAAAAAATATTTCACAGTACTTAAAGCATGAAAATAATGAGAAGCAAAAAAAAAAAAAAAAGGAACATTTATTCTACTTCACTGTTAACTCCTATTATCCCCTCTTGATATTTTTATCTGAGGCCTCAGTAGAGACTTTTACACTCTGAGAAGAATTTACGACCGCCTCAGAATGCAGCTTCTCTTGTTGTGGTTGTAATGTGGAAATTAGTTTTACATTTAAAAGTTATTTTATTACTAACAAAGAGTCATGATATGTTAAAATTGACACATTTGTCATGAAAAGAAATTGGTTGCTTGTTATCAAATCTGCAAGAGCAAAAAACTTCATTAAAAAAAACTCCTATAAACTTAATATTCCCCAAAGTCTTACTAACCTATGAATACAAATGAAATACCATTAAAAGTACTACTTTACACATTGTCCCCATCTGCATCTTATGGGTCCCAAAGCAGATCCAGAAAGTGTACTAGAATTATTTAAATAATTAAAATGTCCTCAAATTATTATTAATCTCCAAAGAGAAGCTTGTAAAGATTCCTGTCACAATTTTTTTTTTTTTAAATTCCAAACATGATAGCCAAACCACTGGTGGGCTACACCTTACCTGTCCCTGCTCCTGCCCTCTGTACAAATATTGATTCTTGGATCAGGCTCTCTTGATCCAAATCTTGGAGGTGTTCCCTTGAGTCTTCATTGTGCCAAATCTATGGACATTTTGTTTTACACAGGAAATGAAGAGATGCCTCTTACCAAAGTCCATGTAACTGGCCTAAAGTAGCATTTTTTTGCACTGAATATGTCAGATGCCTTTTGACATGGACCTCAAAGACCTCAGCTTCTATTTGCAGCTGAACTCTTCCCAGGCTGCAGACACAGTCCACGAGGTCTGGTTGGGAAGAGAGGCAGATAGCTTTCTATCCTCTGATTTTCCTCTCTTCCTTCAAGACATTACCTTACATACAACTCCCATCCTCTCCTTCAGCCACATCCATAGCTTCCATGCAATAGGTCAAGAAAATCTATGCCTGAATGGTTGAGTTCTAGTAGAATGCCTGCCCACACATGCCATGTGTATATAGAGAAAAAACTATTTTCATAGACTTCATAAAGTATAGATATCACCAAATGACCCTATGTTTGCTCAGTGGCATAACATGATACAGAATAGGGACATTAAGTGGCTTGCCAGTGCATCATTCTCTGTTTGCAGTTATTTCAGTTCTTATATGTAGAATATATTTTTAAACTCTACTTGACCTTAAGAGATAAGCTAGAAAAGCATGTCTGTTCTGACCCCTAATGTTCCAATACCAGTTATTTTGTGCCCTTTTGTCACTCATCTTAATATAAGACACCCCACGCAGCAACTGGCAGTATTTTCACACCAGTGTTAGAGTTTAGCAGGGGAGAAAATGATGAAAGAAGAAAAAAAGAAAGACCAAATGCTTCAGTAATAAAACATGCATTATCTAACATTATTTGCTTTTCTGACCAAACTTAGCATCACTATTTAACTACTTGTTTTCTTGCTGTTAAACTGAAGGAGATTTAGGAATTGGTAAAACGAATATAAATAATATTGGTAACATTGCCTTCCACATAAGCGTTTAGCTCTTACTGCACCGTTCTGTGGATTAAACAAACTTTATATGGGAATAGAAAAAAATCTTGATTATGATTGTATAAAATGTTTGGAGGAAAATTTTTGACATTTATAACAGTTAAATGCATTTATTAAGGTATGTTTTACTTGTACTAATTATATGAAGCTAATTTAAAATAACTCTGAAGGAACATTATGTTCACTTATATTTTTCTGCTTTTGCAAGTATTGTTTAAATGACATTTGTACAGTTTCTCTGTCATGGACACTTTGTGTTTAATTTTTAATGGCAAAGCACTTAAAAGAGGACATGTTTTCACAAAAAGATTATCTAAAACGGATGTTTTATTGGAAAGGTCAAAAGTGGGCATTTCCCTTGTTTTATGTGTGATTTACAGTTAAATTTTGCTTCTTTATAAATCAACAAGAAACTGTGAACCTGATTGTTTCTCATTCTGCAGATCTTTAGGCAAGCAACTATGAAAGCACTGAGGAGAAAATCTATTTTGCTAACTGGTTATCTGGAATACATGATCAAGCATCACTTCAGCCAGGATAAAGCAGAAACCAAGAAAACAGTTGTGAACATAATTACTCCATCCCATATAGAGGATCGCGGCTGCCAGCTAACCCTAACATTTTCTATTCCAATTAAATATATTTTCCAAGAACTAGAAAAAAGAGGAGTGGTTGTACGTATATCTCTTGCTCTGCTACCAGGTTTTTCTCTATGGGTTGCATGTTGAGGATAAAATTTGGATTTTTTTGTTTATTCATTTTTCCATTTTATTTCACATCAGTCAGTGAGGATAAATTAAATGCCAACTAAGTATTCAGCACTGTGCTAACTGAAGGGCACAGAGATCTGTCATTTCTGATAAAAGGGAAGAAACCACAAATTTTGGTTGCAGGAAAGAGTTTTATGTAATTTATCCATTATTTTCATTATAGTTTGGGCAGAAAAAAATTTAGTGAAAACCCTAATATATTATATATTTATTGAATAAGTGGAATTAAAGAACATACAATATAGTAGAGGGAGAAAAAGGAAATCAGTCTTACTTAGTTGTTTGATTGAACTAAATTATTTTCAACGTTTTCACTTCAGTCAAGAAAGATATGTAGACACATCTTAAGAGTGTTAATGTTGTATGGAATTTTTTTTTTAACTGTTGGGCCTAAGTAGCCCTCTTAGTCTCTTGAAGAGAACTAATAAGTATTTAATGAGTAATTTCAGGAAAAATGGTGATAACATATCTATTTCCAGATTTAGAAACTGCTGCACTCAGTCTTCCAAACCTTTAGGAGAGGTATCCCCAGATTCTGAAGACACAAATCAGAATATCAGCATTTCAAATCACACTCTACCATTTACAAGCCATGTGCTCCTGGGAAAGTTAGTAAACAACTATTGACTTCAGATCCTTCATCTGTATTTTTGCTGCAAAAATACTTACCTCAAAAGTTGTTATGGAATAAAATGTGCCAGCACACATAAACCATTTATTATATTGTCTAGCCCATAGGGCGTGTTTCTTAAAGATAGTCATAGTGATCTTCAGACTATGCTGAATTATCTGAGCCCAATTCATGAGATTAGGGATTACTGAATTTAATGGAAATATAACTAAAACTATCCAGATCTCAGTGAGGTTCTCAATCATTGAAATGTGTGCAAGGGTTCCAGTCTCTCCAGGGTCTCTCCACAGATAAACCGTATACTCGATCCATTGGTTGCTTAAAAAGGATCATTGCTGACTGGACTTCAGGAAAGTACTTAGGATATTCATGTACCAACCCATTAATATTTTAATTATTATTAAGAGGGGAGTTTCAAATAACATAGAAACACTATGCTTTACTTAAAGTGAAAAAAATTGCTTATATATTAAGTTTTAGGGAAATCAGTATGAATGTTTTATGTAAGTTTCTCTTAAATGTGGATTTCCATTATATGAATGATGCCAACATTATTGTGGTTTTACTTTTTGTTTCCCCTACAGTGTGACAAACGGGATCCAAATGGGATTCGAGTGGCTCCAGTTCCTCTCTACAATTCTTTCCATGATGTTTATAAATTTATCAATCTGCTCATTTCTGCACTTGACTCTGCAGAAACAAAAATAGCCAAGTTTTCCATAGCAACTTAAGCAAATAATGTGGAAAGCCTGTGGTTATTTTATTACTATTATTCAAGTTTTAATTATTTCAAAACTGATTACACATAACTGGCAATGAATTGTATACTTTACAGAAAAACAAGACAATTTTTTAAGGGTCTGTGGCCTTGAGATATCTGCATGGCTGTCCAATTTCTTGGTGTTTGGTGGATCAAAGTCTTTACTGGTGCAAGTATTATGTACACAGTCTTGATTAGCTGTCATATTTCATTGTTAATGAAATGTTTTTTGTTGGTTTAATTTATAATTTGACTGACAACTTCACAATGTACGTGGAAATTTTTGTGTCAATTTTAGAAATATTACTTTAATTTTAATTTACCAAAGAGTTTCTTATAGGCACTGTAGTTGAACAGTCTGATGTATGTATGCTTTTTACAATGTTCCATCTAACTCCAATCTGAGGAACAGAAAATGCATTGTCTAGGGCAGTGGCTTTCAAATATTTTGGTCACAATCCACACTAAGGAATACATTTAATATCAGAGTTTAATTTGTGTACAAGCCTTATTTCATTGATTCTAATACACAATTTTTTTAATCATATGTTAACATCTGGTAAAGAAGAAATGTCTTTCAGTTTTCATTCCACAGCTTCTTACAATTGCCATTGGCCATTCTTTCATGTTACCATCCCTGACATTACCATGATTTTCATAGTGAGTAGATATCATCCTAGATCTGGTTTTAAAAATGGTATATATAGTAAAAACAAAAGTTGCATAAATTATTTGCTTGTGCTTTCATATTTATTATTTTATCTCATTACAACTAATGGTGGTTGAAGCTCATTAAGTTGATTTCTTTACTCACTCTAGGGTCCTAATCCATTTTTCAAGGATGTCCCCTTATTTAATGTTATCATAATCTCTTGGTTTTGTTTAATGGGAATTTCTCCTGATAAAAGACTTCAGATGCTACTATGTTTCTAAAATAGTGAAATAAATCACTCTAAGATACTTGTGATTGAGGATTAAAGTTAGGAAATAAGTGCTTCACCACTCAACCTCTATCCCAAATCTATGGACCTTTGTTAATCACTATGAAAACACAACAGTTACATTCAGCCCTGTAAGATTCCCCTAGTTCTCAGCTGTTGATTCCATAACCACTATTCATGAATTGGCAAAATATTCTACATTTGTATACATAAGCAGCAAGAGTGACTATGATGGTATTAGCTTAGCCAACCACTTTGAGTGGTAGAGTTAAATAAAAAGTTGCAGAGCTCCGACACCAGCATCAGCAACTACTGATATTTATCGAGTACTTCCCATGTACCATGTATTGTGCTATTCTATTTACATGTTATCTCACTTAATTGAGTGGTTGCATAATTGCTTTAGAAAAATTTCCCGCCTCCACTTTTGGTAAAACTCATCTTTCATAGATGGAAAAATTCTCAAAACCTTAAAATCTGACCATACATGACTTCATCTAGAAGAAACTGTTTTTGAACATCACAGTGGTAAACAAAAAAGACATAATTTCAGCTCTCAGGGGACAGGTAGCTTAGTGGGGAAACAGATAGTAAACCTATAAACATCCAAGTAAATATATAATTACAAACTGTAAGTTCTTCTATTAAAGATAAACGGTGATACTATGAGAGAAAAATCTTAAGGGTATTAACTAGACAGTTGAGTAAGGAAAGGTATATGAAGGTGCCTATCAGGTAAAGTTCTAAAATATTTGATGTTAATCACATTAAAATTACATCAAATTATGTAAACAAACCATTCAAAGCATCATCAGCACTCTGTCCTCATCACCCAGGTGAAGAAAGAGCATTAAAAACTCGCTTTCTCACAGACTCTGGGAGGGCTCATGCCAAGGAGTACTTGCCAGAACTTCTGCTGCCAGTGTCCTTGTCCCACCATGAGCCACAGCCACCCCCCGCCTCTACAGGAGACCCTCCAACACTAGCAGATTCACAGAAAGGTAGACAGGATGAAAAGGCAGAGGGCTATGTACCAGATGAAGGAACAAGATAAAACCCCAGAAAAACAACTAAATGAAGTGGAGATAGGCAACCTTCCAGAAAAAGAATTCAGAATAATGATAGTGAAGATGACCCAGGACCTCAGAAAAAGAATAGAGGCAAAGATCGAGAAAATGCAAGAAATGTTTAACAAAGACCTAGAAGAATTAAAGAACAAACAAACAGAGATGAACAATACAATAACTGAAATGAAAACTACACTAGAAGGAATCAATAGCAGAATAACTGAGGCAGAAGAACGGATAAGTGACCTTGAAGACAGAATGGTGGAATTCACTGCTGCGGAACAGAATAAAGAAAAAAGGATGAAAAGAAATGAAGACAGCCTAAGAGACCTCTGGGACAACATTAAACGCAACAACATTCACATCATAGGGGTCCCAGAAGAAGAGAGAGAGAAAGGACCCGAGAAAATATTTGAAGAGATTATAGTCAAAAACTTCCCTAACATGGGAAAGGAAATAGCCACCCAAGTCCAGGAAGGGCAGAGTCCCATACAGGATAAACCCAAAAAGAAACACGCAGAGACACATAGTAAATCAAACTGGCAAAAATTAAAGACAAATAAAAATTATTGAAAGCAGCAAGGGAAAAATGACAAATAACATACAAGGGAACTCCGATAAGGTTAACAGCTGATTTCTCAGCAGAAACTCTACAAGCCAGAAGGTAGAGGCATGATATACTGAGAGTGATGAAAGGGAAGAACCTACAACCAAGATTACTCTACCCAGCAAGGATCTCATTCAGAATCAATGGAGAAATCAAAACCTTTACAGGCAAGCAAAAGCTAAGAGAATTCAGCACCACCAAACCAGCTCTACAACAAACGCTAAAGGAACTTCTCTAAGTGGGAAACAGAAGAGAAGAAAAGGACCTACAAAAACAAACCCAAAACAATTAAGAAAATGGTAATAGGAACATACTTATCGATAATCACCTTAAATGTGAATGGATTAAATGCTCCTACTAAATAACACAGGCTCCTTGAATGGATACGAAAAAATCACACATATATATGCTGTCTACAAGAGACCCACTTCAGACCTAGGGACACATACACACTGAAAGTGAGGGGATGGAAAAAGATATTCCATGCAAATGGAAATCAAAAGAAAGCTGGAGTAGCAATACTCATATCAGATAAAATAGATTTTAAAATAAAGAATGTTACAAGAGACAAGGAAGGACACTACATAATGATCAAGGGATCAATCCAAGAAGAAGATATAACAATTATAAATATATATGCACCCAACATAGGAGCACCTCAATACGTAAGGCAACTGCTAACAGCTATAAAAGAGGAAATCGACAGTAACACAATAATAGTGGGGGACTTTAACACCTCACTTACACCAATGGACAGATCATCCAGACAGAAAATTCATAAGGAAACACAAGCTTTAAATGACACAATAGACCCGATAGATTTAATTGATATTTATAGGACATTCCATCCAAAAACAGCAGATTACACTTTCTTCTCAAGTGCGCATGGAACATTCTCCAGGATAGATCATATCTTGGGTCACAAACCAAGCCACAGTAAATTTAAGAAAATTGAAATCATATCAAGCATCTTTTCTGACCACAACACTGTGAGATTAGAAATGAATTACAGGGAAAAAAAACATATAAAACACAAACACATGGAGGTTAAATAACACGTTACTAAATAACCAAGAGATCACTGAAGAAATCAAAGAGGAAATCAAAAAATACCTAGAGACAAATGACAATGAAAACACGATGATCCAAAACCTATGGGATGCAGCAAAAGCAGTTCTAAGAGGGAAGTTTATAGCTACATAAGCCTACCTCAAGAAACAAGAAAAAACTCAAATAAACAATCTAAGCTTACACCTAACAGAACTAGAGAAAGAAGAACAAACAAAACCCAAAGTTAGCAGAAGGAAAGAAATCATAAAAATTAGAGCAGAAATAAATGAAATAGAAACAAAGAAAACAATAGCAAAGATCAATAAAACTAAAAGCTGGTTCTTTGAGAAGATAAAACAAAATTGGTAAACCATTAGCCAGACTCATCAAGAAAAAGAGGGAGAGGATTCAAGTCAGTAAAATTAGAAATGAAAAAGGAGAAGTTACAACAGACACCGCAGAAATACAAAGCATTCTAATAGACTACTACAAGCAACTCTATGCAAATAAAATGGACAACCTGAAAGAAATGGACAAATTCTTAGAAAGGTATAACCTTCCAAGACTGAACCAGGAAGAAACAGAAAATATGAACAGACCAATCACAAGTAATGAAATTGAAACTGTGATTAAAAATCTTCCAACAAATAAAAGTCCAGGACCAGATGGCTTCACGGGTGAATTCTATCAAACACTTAGAGAAAAGCTAACACCCATCCTTCTCAAACTCTTCCAGAACATTTCAGAGGAAGGAACACTCCCAAACTCATTCTATGAGGCCACCATCACCATGATAACAAAACCAGACAAAGATACTATAAAGAAAGAAAATTACAGACCAATATCAGTAATGAATATAGATGCAAAAATCCTAAACAAAATACTAGCAAACAGAATCCAACAACATATTAAAAGGATCATACACCATGATCAAGTGGGATTTATCCCAGGGATGCAAGGATTCTTCAATATACGTAAATCAGTCAATGTGATAAACCATATTAACAAATTGAAGAATAAAAACCATATGATCATCTCAATAGATGCAGAAAAAGCTTTTGACAAAATTCAACACCCATTTATGATAAAAACTCTCCAGAAAGTGGGCATAGAGGGAACCTACCTCAACATAATAAAGGCCATATATGACACACCCACAGCAAATATCATTCTCAATGGTGAAAAACTGAAAGCATTTCCTCTAAGATCAGGATGTCCACACTCACCACTGTTATTCAACATAGTTTTGGAAATCCTAGCCATGGCAATCAGAGAAGAAAAAGAAATAAAAGGAATACAAATTGGAAAAGAAGAAGTAAAACTGTCACTGTTTGCAGGTGACATGATACTATATATAGAGAATCCTAACTACTAATCCAGAAAACTACTAGAGTTAATTAATGAATTTGGTAAAGTTGCAGGATACAAAATTAATGCACAGAAATCTCTTGCATTCCTACACACTAATGATGAAATATCTGAAAGAGAAATAAAGGAAACACTCCCATTTACCATTGTAACAAAAAGAATCAAATACCTAGGAATAAATCTGCCTAGGGAGACAAAAGACCTGTATGCAGAAAACTATAAGACACTGATGAAAGAAAATAAAGATGAAACCAACAGATGGAGAGATATACCATGTTCTTGGATCGGAAGAATCAGTACTGTGAAAATGACTATACTACCCAAAGCAATCTACAGATTCAATGCAATCCCTATCAAATTATCAGTGGCATTTTTTATGGAACTAGAACAAAATATCTTAAAATTTGTATGGAGACCCAAAAGACCCTGAATAGCCAAAGCAGTCTTGAGGGAAAAAAACGGAGTGGGAGGAATCAGACTCCCTGACTGCAGACTATACTACAAAGCTACAATAATCAAGACAATATGGTACTGGCACAAAAACAGAAACATAGAGCAATGGAACAAGATAGAAAGCCCCGAGATAAAACCATGCACCTATGGTTAACTAATCTATGACAAAGGAGGCAAGGATATACAATGGAGAAAAGACAGTCTCTTCAATAAGTGGTGCTGGGAAAACTGGACAGCTACATGTAAAAGAATGAAATTAGAACACTCCCTAACACCATACAGAAAATAAACTCAAAATGGATTAGAGACCTAAATATAAGACCAGACACTATAAAACTCTTAGAGGAAAACATAGGAAAAACACTCTTTGACATAAATCACAGCAAGATCTGTTTTGATCCACCTCCTAGAGTAATGGAAATAAAAACAAAAATAAACAAATGGGACCTAATGAAACTTAAAACCTTTTGCACAGAAAGGAAACCATAAAAAAGACCAAAAGACAACCCTCAGAATGGGAAAAAATATTTGCAAACGAATCAACAAAGAATTCATCTCCAAAATTTATAAACAGCTCATGCAGTTTAATATTAAAAAGACAAACAACCCAGTTCAAAAATGGGCAGAAGACCTAAATAGACACTTCTCCAAAGAAGACATACAGATGACCAAGAAGCACATGAAAAGCTGCTCAGCATCACTAATTATTAGAGAAATGCAAATCAAAACTACAATGAGGTAACACCTCACACCAGTTAGAATGGCATCATCAGAATATCTACAAACAACAAATGCTGTAGAGGGTGTGGAGAAAAGGGAACCCTCTTGCACTGTTGGTGGGAATGTAAATTGATACAGCCACTATGGAGAACAGTGTGGAGGTTCCTTAATAAACTAAAAATAGAATTACTATATGATCCAGCAATCCCACTACTGGGCGTACACCCAGAGAAAACCATAATTCAAAAAGACACATGTACCCCAATTTTCATTGCAGCAATATTTACAATAGCCAGGTAATGGAAACAACCTAAATGCCCATTGCCAGATGAATGGATACAGAAGATGTGGTACATATATACAATGGAATATTACTCAGCCATAAAAAGGAACGAAATTGGGTCATTTGCAGAGATGTGGATGGATCTAGAGACTGTCATACAGAGTGAAGCAAGTCAGAAAGAGAAAAACAGATATCGTATATTAACGCATATATGTGGAACCTAGAAAAATGGTACAGATGAACCGGTTTGCAGGGCAGAAATTGAGACACAGTTGTAGAGAAGAAACATATGGACACCAAGGGGGGAAGCGGCAGGGGGGTGGTGGTGGTGGTGTGATGAATTGGGCGATTGGGATTGACATGTATACACTTATGTCTATAAAATTGATGACTAATAAGGACCTGCTGTATAAAAAAATAAGTAAAATAAAAATTAAAAAAAAAAAAGAAACTTGCTTTCTCCTACTTGCACCCCCTCCTCCCCCAAACCCAGAGATAATCATTGAACTAAATTTTGTGTTAATCATTCCCTTACTTTCTTTAAAATTTTATAACTATGCATGTACCCATAAAAATATATTAGCTAAATTTGCCTGTGTGTGAACTTTATATAAATGTAATCATACTGTATATATTCTTCTACTTCTTTTGCTCAGCATCCTGCTTTTTGAGATTCATTCATGTGTTACACATAGCTTTCCATTCATTTTCATTGCTGCTCAGTATTCTATTGTATAATTAGAATTATAATTCATTCTACTACTGATGAAGATGTGAGTTGTTCCAAATATTTGTAATATTGCAACAATACTGCTATTAACATTCTTAGTGCACACGTCAAAAGTTTGTCCAGGACCTATAATTGTGGAAGTGCTTGGTCATAGGCCACACACATGGTCGACTTCACTATGTACTGTCCAACTTTTCTAAAGTGGTTGTACCGGTTTCCACGCCAAACCAGTAGGACATGAGGGTTCCCTTGCTCCTTATCCTTGCCAGTAGTATACATATAAAAATAGACAAGGTGGGGCTTCCCTGGTGGCGCAGTGGTTGAGAGTCCGCCTGCCGATGCAGGGGACACGGGTTCGTGCCCCGGTCCGGGAGTATCCCACATGCCGCGGAGCGGCTGGGCCCGTGAGCCATGGCCGCTGAGCCTGCGCGTCTGGAGCCTCTGCTCCGCAACGGGAGAGGCCACAGCAGTGAGAGGGCCCGCGTACCACAAAAAAAAAAATAGCCAAGGTGATTATTAAAATAACAGAGAATAAATGTTTAACTTCCACACAAGAAGAAAGGGAAAAAAGAATTAAGACACACACACACACACACACACACACAAACACATCAGTTTATGCTTTGGACACCATCCTTAATTTGTGGATTAAGCCAAAACTAGATTTTTACTTGAATTTTACACTTGATCAGCCTCTTTTCCTTTCTATCCTCTCCTTCACAGGCTTTTTGTATAATTCCTTCAGTAAAACATATTTATCCAAATTCCTGTCTCAAGTTCCTAGGGAACCAAATCTAAGACACCATTTCCTTACTAGTCTTAATAATCATAAGTATTTTATATTCTATATCTAATATATGATGAATTTACAGTTCTGTTTCTGTTGCTTTTCACATATAATGCTAGTTTCCTTGTATATATTGTAATTCTTAACTTTAAAGTGCTCGTTCTTTGAGAACTGGGTTAAAGTGTGTTATTTGAAAGGTATTCACATTTGCTTCTGCCAGTTGCCGAGGATCACTTCTGAGTTGTTTTCAGGTTTTTCAAATCACATGAACAGCATGTAACTAGATATATTAATCCATGTGAGGACCAATTAATAGTTACAAATCTTCACAAGTTATTAATTTTTCTTGCTGATCCTTTATGCCAGGCTCTCCTATCAGCTTACTTACCTTGGCCAATCCTAGGCTTGTCTCATGTCCTATTTAGTTATCAACACTGAAGCTCAGTGACTCTGGGATTCAGCAGAAACTCTGAGGATGAAAGCCATGCCTTGATCCTAAGCTTACTTTGATCTTTTCTTGCTTCCCAGTTTCCTGCTTTTATTTCATTTTGGGGTTCTGAGAATTTCTCACTTCTGTGCCATCTCATTTTAAAAGGCTTTTTTGTTGTCGTTTTTCTTTTTTTTTTTTCTTTCTGGTATCTAATCCCCTACAACATGCTAAACTGTCAAGAAATGGATTATGACTGAAAACAAAACAAAACAAAAAATATATATATATATACTTCCTGTTTTCTTAAGTAGAATGTGTGAAAAATGAATTGCACTTTCTCCATAACTCATGCACATCTATATAAATATCAATTCTTTTATAGCGATGCCCTTGGGTGCTACTGTAATACATAGGTCTGTTTGTGTAACGTGAAATTATTATACAAAGCTTACTGGAGAAAAAGCTGGATGTGAAGTCAATAACTTATTTTCAAATTAAAGAAATAAACTTTTTCTACAGCTAGTTTCTGCGCAATAACTTTCTACTTATTCTTGAGTTCAAAACTATACGGGTTTACATTCAAATTTTGTTATGTCTTTGTTTCACAAACTGAAGTTGCTAGAGCATTGGTTTTTAAGTAAATGGATTTTGGCATAATCTTAAGAAAGAAACTTGCAAACACCCTGAAAGCACACCATAAAGCACAACATGGTAATCACTGGATTAGGGCACCCTATTACTGAGATGATGGATTTGATGCTTGTGTGGGCCATTAGCATCTGCACTATGTGTTTGAGAAAGGTACAGGATATGTACCCAGCCCTCTAGTAGTAGTATTTTTAATCTCGGCAAGATGTACTCTCAAAGAACAAAATGATAAAGAGGATCATTATAATGGATTTAAACATTTCTGATGTGGTTTTGGCTTATTGCAATTATTCTTTTTATTAATGATCTAGTATTCCGATTTTTGACTCTTTAAAGTGGCTCCTGAGTCCTTTTGACATTACCTCAGCTATTTTTTGATAGCTTCATTGCTTTTGGTCTGACAAAATGTAGGCTTACTTTGTATATTTCCTACCTCAAACTTGATATCACTCATTTCTTTAAGAATATTCAATTTCTTTTGGAGAAAAGTGGCATTTAGAAACTATAATCTTAACAGTACAAGTGCTCATTATAATTAGGTTGATCATTATGTCCATGATTTTCAGTAAAAGCATTAGGAAATATATATTTTTATGAGAAATTATATCTTTATTTCATATTCATTCCATTTAATTTAGGATAACAGAGTTTTTATTTAACTTAATCTATTTTATATCTCTTGTGCTGAAAATCTTTGTTCTAGTAATATTATCATGTATAATATACACTATCATATATATGCATATATATTATATATATAGTTTTAGAATTAGTAATACTAAAGCTATCATAAACAATATGATGAAAACAGTTTAAGATCTTTTGGAAACTTCTTTTTGGCCTTAGAATACATCTGACTAGGAATAGTAAGTCAGATTACTGTGTTTTAAAGGCACTTGTAATAACTCTTCTCTGTATGGTTCCATCACCAATTGTATACATATTTAGGGTCAGTACTTTGGAATTATCTTTTCAATCTTTATAAACTTCATTTTAAATATAAAAATTATTTCAGAATTGTGTCATATAATTGGACAATTTCAACTTCAAATCTGCAAGCCAGGTACACTCAGAAAACTCTAGATTCTGTCCCTATTCCCTTCACCCTATTTCCTCCCAGTATTTATACATTTTTTTTCATGCTTTGGTTTATCCTTTCTTTTACTTTACATATAGATATAGATATAAATATAGGTAAATATATATATATATATATCTCCTTCCTTATATAATATATAATAAATATAGTAGCATGTTACAAATACTTGCTTCCACTTTGGAAAAACATTCCTTTATAGAAAATTATAGTTAATACTTAAGGAATAATAGAATTAGAAAATAATTCATTTTCAATTCTTATTAGAATAATTGGTTCAGGCAAAGATCAAACATTATAGGAAAAGTTGATGAGAAAGTACATAGTGGGGGCATTGGATTGTTACCACCTAAACTCACTGATCATCACTAATACCAGTAAAAATGGAGCAACCTGTAACTATGTGCCTGTGATGAAGGCTGTTTACTAAGGATATAATAAACCTGAATCCAGTAAAACTTTAGGGCTATTTTCTAGTTTATAACAACATGAAGAATGGAGCAACAAGCTAAATGACCCCACAGGCCCCACAGAGAAGCAAATATGGGCCATTCTACATGGCAACTGGCTGGGTTTCTTCAACAAGTCAATAGCATGAATAAGGTAGGGAAGAGGTGAGGGAGAAGGAACTATTCTGGATTATGAGACTGAAGAGACGGCAAGCAAATGCAATGTGTAGACTTAGTTTGGATCTTGATTCAAAGACCAACTATAAAAATATATTGCTGAGAGAACTGAGGACATCTGAATGAGAAAATAATTTTTATTCAATTTGTTAGCTGTGATAGCTACTGTGGATGTAAGAAGATGTTAGTATATCTAGGTATATATACCAAGTACATAGGAATAAAATGATGAAGTCTGGAATTTGCTTTAAAATTCCTTTGTTCTCTCCCTCTCCCCCCCAAAAAAATAGAAAGAGTTTCTTATTGTATCATGTATATAATATTTCCTACCACATATTCTTATGATGGAAACAATCCCTTCTGCCTCCACGTGTCAAAGAATTGTTTCCATAATTTCCTTATGATGGATTTTGAAAGGAACAATATATCGCACACTTATTTGCATATTTGTCTTTTCTTCCTACTTTAATATCCTCAATCAAATGAGAATAGTGTTTTAAAGCATGACTTCCCATGAAAAACAAAGAAACTAACTAACATTGGATTCCTGGGCCTCAGTTGCAATTTCAATCACATATACTCATAATATTATTTTAGGTGAAAAGAACTGCATTTGGGTGCCAATATTTACTAAACAGAGGTCTTAATTTACTCTTTCCCAGTATGTGGGAGCTTCATTTCATGCAGCTCTCCTTGCACTCTATTGTGCTAAAACAGCAAGCTTGTCAAGAATGGAGACATTGCAATGATATATGCAGAGTCTATGGGAGACATTTTCTCTATGGGTTAAAGTAAGTAGTTGGATCAAAGTCAGGACGTAGATGCTACAGCTGGTCTGGGAAAAAACGGCAATTAAGAGGAAAAAAAAGAACAGAAAGAGAGAATCACAGACAGTCTTTTTTTAGGTGGCAACAACAGAACCAGACTGTTTGAAACTGGTAACTGACTCCAAATGTCACATTTTTCACTGAATTCTAAGTAATATTGCTATTTCATAACTGTTATTTGGTTGTATTGATGGCCATATTAACTTACTTTGTAACAAACTTGTTACATATATTTTTACATACTATATTTGTTATCTTTCTCTTTCTTATGTATCTTTCTCTCAACAATACTTAGGAGGATTGAAGAAAAGCATATTAAAGCTTACAGAACACTTCCTTTGAATGACTTTCAATCCAGCCAGACCTGGTACGTTTATTGTGGTCAACTCATGCACTTCTGTGCAGTTCAATATCCAGTACCTGTGTGATTACCTATCCATCAGAAATTTTCATCTTCCTTAAATATTTCAATGTGTATTTGTGTCAGAAACATAAGAATAAAATAAGACTAAAAGAAAACTAAATGTTTTAAATTAATTTCTCTGGGAAAGTTGACAATCATTTTACGGGAGCAAATTTACTGTATACTAATCTATATTTCCAGGTAATATTAGTCATCTATCTCACAAAAAATGATAGTAAATGAATAAATGTGGCATAAACATAGAAATATCCCCAAAATGACAAGAGTCAAGAGTGCACGGAAGATGTCAATACACTTTCAAAACTGGAAAGTAAACTGACTTATCAGGACAAAGAAAACTGAAATATAACTGCCAACATGAGAGGGGAAGCTATCAAAGAGTATTAATCTAATTCAGGTCAAAGCCATTGAAATGTTTAGGAATTGGAGGTACCTGTTATTTCTGAAGATCAGGATACACAGTGGGATGGGAAATAAATGGTTGAAAGTCTATATAATTCGCAGCTGGACCACAGATTCTTTCCTCAGCCTGTGCAACTGGAATGTTACACCTTCCCCACATCCACAAAGACAAGAGTTCACTTTCTAGAAAGGATGAACTTGTGTAGTTCTAGACGTGGGGGCATGAGGACAGCTGAGGAGATGGATGAGCCATTTGACTAAATGATGAATGATTTAGCAAAATTTTGCATTTTAAGTGGTGAAAGCCCTTACTCCTTTCCCCTACTTGTCTCCCAAGAAATTATGCATGTGCCTAGGGCCATGTCCACCTCCCCTCCAGCCCACCCCAGGAATATGATTATAGAGTTCTCTCTGGGAAAACTGTCTAGTCCAATTGATACGAATTACAAATCTTTACATGGGTGTCATTGTGGTATAGTGCCACCCACCAGTCAAAAAGTTCCACCCCTGCACAAAATACTCGCACTTGATTTTTACAGTTCCAAGTTTAAAATGAATAGACATGGAGTATCACCATATGTTGAACAATAACATTTAAAGTGCAGGATATAATCCAAAAGAACAAACAGGAAATAAGTAATACAATGAAAAAGGAAGAAAAAGAGGAGAAAAAGGAAAAAAAAAAGCTACAGCTAAAAATCTTCCAAGAGAAAAGAAAAATCTTGGAACAAGAATACTATACAATTAAACAGGGTTCAGAGAACAAGAAAAAGCTCTTGAAAATGAAAACAAATGTGATATCAGAAATAATTCAAAGGAAAATTTGGAATATAAAATTGAAGAACTGTCTCAAAAGGAGAACAAATAGATTAGATAATTAGAAGGTTAATTCTAGAGGTCAACACCCATCTAACAGTGGCTGCAAAATAAAAGAGCAGAGAAAATATTGGGTTGGCCAAAAAGTTCGTTTGGGTTTTTCCATGTTACATTTTGGCCAACCCAATAGAAAAATTATCAAAAAAGAAAACTCCTCCCAAGAACTTTTCCCAAAACAAAGATGTGCTTTCAGAAGAAAGAGGCTTAGTAAGTACTAAACATGATCAACTTGTTTTGTTTTTTAAAATATAAATCACATTATGGGAAAAAATGTAAGACACTGGGGATATAAAGAAGATTCTAAAAACTTTTATAGAAAAAATTGTTACATTAAAATCAGCAACTATAATGATGCAGAAATTCTTACTACAAAATCTGAAAGACAGAGAACAATGGAGGATACTTTCGTTATTCAGATGGGAAATTATCTCCATTTAAGACTTTGACTTCAAGTCAAACTATCAATTAAATGTGAAGATAAAGATGTTTTCAGGTGAGCAAGGTTTTAGAATGTTTACTTTCCATGTACTACTTCTCAGAAGCTACTGGAAAAGACTGAGGCAATAGGATTCCCAAAGAGGGCATGAAGAGAGGTCTCATGCCGACAGCCCTAGAGCAGAATCACTCCAGACTGGAATAAATCCTCAGAGGGCTGCAAGAGGTGGATATTTACTTCCTCTCTCTGTCCTTCCACCACACACACAAACTGATGAAATACCTAATGCCTCATATTTTTCATTATTCTGATAAGAGTTTTAAATTCTGTCAGAGCTAATTTGAGAATTCAAATTAGTAAACAGACAACAATACTGAGCAAATGTAAAAGAAGGCAATTATTAACTCTAAGACATAAGATTGTACAATAAAAGAAACATTATTAGAGTAAAACGTGCGATGTAGAAGACATACCCTCTATTTCTCAGTTTAATATTACAAAAATGCTATGTTCTCAATATATTTTAACATATGTCCTGATTCTTTCATATGCACACAACACCAGCTGTAAATAATATTTATGTGGTTATAAACATGCAAACAATGAGTATTGAGGCAATCTAAATAATGATTTCACTATACGTGGAGGATAGGGGAAGAGAATATGTATTTGTTTGTATGTATGTGTCTGTGGTCCATGGGGGAGAGGGAGACCTATGATAACTAAATCCTCAATTTTCACAGTAGGAAAAAATAATGTTGCGAATTTGAAGATGAAGAAATAGCTATAAATTCATATTATTTAAAAATATGGGGCTAAATATAGATAGAAATAGCTAAAATAGTTGAGAGCTGTCGCCTTTTGGTTAGCAGGAATTAAAGGTAGGTGTCGGGTGGGTCAGAGGACTACTGTTTTGGGCGTAAAAGTTGAAACATGCAGAGAAGTATGCTGTATAAGAGTTACGTTCACAGACTCTGAAACCAAGACACAGGGCTCAAATATTGGGTCTACCACCTGCTAGTTATATGATCTTGTGACATAGATGCTCAGTGCCTCCATTTCCCTTTTTTAAAATTAAATAATAATGGCGTTACCTCACAGGGTTGTCTTACAGATTAAGTAGTTTAATAAACAAAATCATTTAAATAGTATGTGGCACACATTACTAGTGCTGGCAGTTCTAGGTAACTGTTAAGTATTTACATGAGTTACTTTGGTTAAAAAAAAATTAAAAAGAAAACACAACACTTTGTGCAATACATAGAAATTAGTCAAGAAATAAGAATCATTATATTTAAAAACTAAAAATTGATGAATTGCCATCAATGGAATAAAGCTATCTTAAACTACTAAAGTATGTTTCTTACTGTTTAATATCTAAACAAGAGCATTTCATTAATTATGCTTCATACGAAAGATTAATTTGTGTCTATTGTAACTATCAGTATATGAACATATTGCATAAGATATGAATTGAAATTGGCTTCTAAAAATCAGAAGCTCATTCACTGAAAGAAATGAAGACAGTAAAATTGATAATAACATTCATTGGACTTACCTGGTGATGCAGTGGTTAAGAATCTGCCTGCCAATGCAGGGGACATGGGTTTGATCCCTGGTCAGGGAAGATCCCACATGTCACAGAGCAACTAAGCCCCCAAGCCACAACTACTGAGCCCATGTGCCGCAACTACTGAAGCCTGCGCACCTAGAGCCTGTGCTCTACAGCAAGAGAAGCCCCCACTCCCTGCAACTAGAGAAAGCCCGTGAGTAGCAACGAAGACCCAATGCAGCCAAAAAGTAAAATAAAGTAAATAAAATAAAATAAAATAAAAACTTGTCAGAAGACTAATTAATACTTATGCGAATATTTCTTCTTTTTGGCTGAACACTGGTCCTATATCTGCTTTGATATTTTCACATAATATCAGGTATGCCCTCTATGCTTCAACTTAATATTCAGAAAATCCTAAATTCTCAATATATCTTAAGGTATGTCGCTACTCTTTCATATACACTTAGTGAGTCCAAAATTTCAACAAAACTGATACTGATTTTTCTTTTTCTCCTCAGTAGAGATTAAGGACACATTTTTTTTTTTTCAAAAATGAACTGTGTTTAAAGAGATGCTATTAAGTGGGGAAACGACAGGTAATGTGTTGAGTGTGGTGGTTTTATTAATTGTAACATATAGTAAACCATGTTTTTGTTTTTATTTATATTTTCAACATGCGATGTAAATTAGAATACCTCCAGATATTCTTTTGGCAAGCACAAAAGCTGTTTATCCCATAGATGATATAGACAATAATGTATGGCTCATAATTTGGAAGAAAGCTGTAACTTAAGAAGTTCCGATGACATTCAAACAGTTTGTGTGTAACTAAACTAAGGCTGTTAGTGAATGGCAGCTTTAAAACATTTTAAACATGTGGACAAAAAATTGAATTTTTATTATTGTAAACGAAAAAGGAAGGTTTCTGGAGAAGCTAGACAACATACTGTAATCCAAGCTTGAGCAAGTTGAGGAGGTATGGTGTCGTATAAATAGAAACCTACTCTTCCCTTTATGTGTTTAACATACATAATCTGAAAAAGAGGAGAGATATGGAATGATAATGTACAATATCATACATCTTAGCACAGGAATAGAAATTTTTTATTCTGAATATCAGAAACTCAAGGAAGAATCACAGTGAGACATATTTATCTCTGCAAATCAAGGTACATCCTGAAAATTTTGAATAATATACATTTTATGAAAAAGATTAAATTGAGTGAGTTTGTATATAAGTGTATGTGATGACTGAAAGAGAGAACTGACTGAAGGACAAAACTTAATCCAGTCATTGCTATCAAACATATGACAACATTTAATGACATTTCTACTAAGGCAAGTTTGAGTACAGGAAAACTGAATGATAAAAAAAATCTTTATAGCCTTCTGTTCATTCAACTCATAGTGTATTTAGTTAGTTATAGCTTAGGAAATACTTTAAAATCATATTCATAGTTTTATTACATAGAGAAAATGAAGAAAGAAAAGAATAATATAGGAAAAAAGAAAGGAAGATGGATTAAAAGGACTGAGAAAGTAAACTGCTTCTTTTCTTTTGAAACATTTGTCATAAAGAAAGTTGAATTCATTTTACTTAGAATTTTTAGGAATTTAGTAGAGAACCATTTCTTAATATAGAATCCTGCATCCTGTAGGTATTTTTATAATATCCACTATATATTGAATACCTAAGCTGTGTAACCTATGTTAATGCAAAAATATGTACAAAATGGCTAAAATTTAAAAAATAGAGATAATATCAACTGCTGGAGAGGCTGCAGAGAAACTTAATCACCTGTACATTGCTGGTTAAGATGTAAAATGATATATCTACTTCTGCAAAATTGTTTAGCAGTTTCTTCTAAAACTGAAAATGTGCTTACAATACAACCCAGGAATGGTACTTTGGGAAATTTATACCAGAGAAATTAGAACCTATGTTACTGCAAAGACATGTACAAAAATATTTATAACAACTTTATTTATAGTAGAGAAAAACTGAAAACAACTCAAATGTCTTTCAATGGATGAATGGTTAAACAAACTGTGGTATATCCATACCTTGGAATACTGCTCTTTTACCTTTATCTCTTTAGTTAATTTCAATTCACTTTCACCAATCAATAGAGACTTTATTTTGCCTGGAAGATTCTCCTTCTAGGCCAAGTTGAGTATCTTCTACAATATAGTCATTCACTTGGGAATGATAACACAGAGCTTAAATACTGAATGAATGAATGAATGAATCACAGTAGGACAAATGATCAATCTCTGAGATATGGAGACTATCTGAAAAAATGAGAATTCCATTAGTGAAAATAAACTCTTGTCCAACCAAGGATTACTTTTGTTTCTTTCTTATTCATTTCGGTTGAGTTCTGAGAAGTTAAAAACTTCCAGTTATTTTAGGTTTACCTATGATAATAGGTTTCCTTATTTAGTCTAATAGGTATCTAATGGATATCATGATAAATAATAGTTCAATAAAGGCTAGAGTTAATTGTTCTCTTAACGTATGCCAGATTTTTGTCTTAACACTTTATATTTAATCCCTATCCCAACCCTATGAGATAAATACTATTATTTTGTTCATATTCTAGATAAAGCAGGAAAGGATAAGTATTGTGTCAAGATCAAACAACTAGAAAGTGGTAGAGTTGGGACCCAAATCTGGCAGTCTGTATCTAGGGCTCACGTACTTAACCAACATGCAATATTTCCTCTCTTGAAGCACACTGATAATTTGGTTTATTTTAATTGCTCACAGCTTTCTCACCTTTCATAACATGCATGGTAAACTCATAAAATACTAACTTTGTAAGCCCATTTCCTTAGATGTAAACCAAGATAAAATAACTACTTACTCCATTCACTTCTCAAAAAAATAAACAAGGAAGTATTTTGTAAACTTTGAAGTTCTATCATAAAGCTTTTGTCACAGGCAGTGATATCCACTGGTTTCTTTTCTGTATTAAAGTCATCTTGTCATGTCCCTGCCTTATACCTTTTCAACTGTCATCTTTTTATTTCTTAATGTAGTCCTAATTATATTGTTTCCAGACTTCACCTCCCTAAAAAGGTGTACTTCAATCAAAGACAATATGATTTGGTCTGATTCACATACTCATCCTTCAGAGGTACAGGCATACCTTGTTAAATTGTGCTTTGCTTTATTGTGCTTTGCAAATATTGCAATTTTTTACAAATTGAAATTTCGTGGCAACCCTACATCGAGCAAGTCTATCAATGCCATTTTCCCAACAGTTTTTGCTCACTTTGTGTCTGATTACATGTTGTTAATCCTCACAATCTTTTGGACCTTTTCATTGTTATCATATTTATTATGGTGATCTGTGATCAGTGATCCTCGATGTTACTACTATGATTCACTGAAGGTTCAGATGATGGTTAGCATTTTTTTAGCAATAAAATATTTTAAAATTAAAATATGTACTTTTTAAAAGACATAATGCTATTGCACACTGAATAGGCTACACTATAGTGTAAACATAACTTTTATATGCACTGGGAAACCAAAAAATTCATGTGACTCACTTTATTGCAATATTTACTTTATTGCACTGGTCTGGAACTGAACCCACAATATCTCCAAGGTATGCCTCTGTTAACTGAGCCCTGACTACAGACATTTCCTCATGCTAGGTTCAGAGATTAGAAAAAGGGCAATCATCCCAGCCAAGGGAGCTCAGAGTCTGGGGAGATAGCTACCATAATGTAGACATACTCCAGATAGTAAAGGAGTAGAGTTCTGGTAAGGGTTGTAAAGAAAAAGGACAGAGTGTACAATGGAAGACTGACCAAGGGAAAATTTTCACCTATAGGTTTGTCAGGGAAGGCTTCCATTGAGGAAGTGATTAAAATGAGACCTGGAGGATGAGAAACAGGGAACGCAGGGCGGAGAAAGAGTATTCTAAACAAAGTCCGTGAGGTTAGAAAGGACTTCATGTAGAAACGAGCTTCAGTCTTTTGAGGAACATATTTAATAGGCAAGATTTCCTATTTAAAAGTTCAAAAACTTTTTCTAAGTTTTTAAAGATTTTTTCCAGTTTTCTTATTATATAGTTTGATGAAACAATGAAAAAACACATTAATTTGTGAATGTATTTTTAAAAATGAGTTTGAGTGTTCCTGTGGCTAACCCAGTGACTATAAAATAACCTACAGGGCAACATCAATCTGAGGTGAGTAGTAATTATTTTGAACCAAAACATCTATTGGATCTTTGAATGTTCCTTTTATTTAATCAGTTCTCACCCCAAAGGGAAAGAAGTGTTTCTCTATTTTGTCCTACACTGACAATTCAACTACAAGTCATATACCAGGGTCAGCAAACTATGGTCCATGGGCCAAATCCCATCCAACATCTCTTTTTGTTCAGTGTGTGAGCTAAGAATGGTTTTTATATTTAAGTAGATAAAAAAAATTTAAAGAATAATATTTCAAAACATACGATAATTACATAAAATTCAAATTTCATTGCCAACTATTTTTTGTTTGAGTGGGGGAGAACTCAGTCATGCACATTTGTTCATGTATTATCTATGGCTTCTTTTACTCTCTAAGGTCAGAGTTGTGTAGTTGGGACAGAGACCTTATCATCCACAAAACCATTTAGACCATCCTCCACAAATATTTACTCACTGGTCCTTTAAAGAAAAAGTTTACTGACCTCTGCATTAAAACATTAGTTTGTTGAGGTGTTATTGGTAACACATTCATGCCACTAATCGTCAGTTCAGTTGTGTGCCCATGGCTTTATCGTAAGCTTTAAATGTATGTGAGCTGCTTTTTCTACCTTTAATTTTCTGAACAGTATCTCATTAACAAACTAGACAATCAAATGATTTTATTTTGAAAAACTATATGATTTTTTGTTTAATCTTAATTTTTGGTAGCTTTCTAAATTCTATTTTAGGATATTGAAATTTTTTCTGACATTATAATACATAAAGTTAACATTAGGTGTCAGTATTTTACATATTATTTAGTAAGTGTGTGTATATGAAAAAGTATTGGATTATTACAGACAGCATTTTCACTGGAAAACTTCAACTTTGTTATAATGCTTGCTCTATTGTTTTTGGGTTTTTTTGGTTTCTGTATTATGGAAATATTCTTTATGATATCTACTAAGAAATCTCTTTAAAATGTGGCCCATCTACACCAGTCCATTTGCCAGCTGAATATAACTGTACCCTCAATTGAAGCCACAAAGAATAGAAGCTCTACCAAATTCCGGACCAAAACATTCATGAGGTGTATTAATTTTAGCCTCTAAATTTTGAGGTGATTTGTTAAACACCAAGAGATAATTAGAACAATTGGGACAATCCTCAATGTTGTAGACAACAGATGCGGTAGAGTGAAAGAGTAAGAATTTAAACGTTATTACTCAATCGAGCAAAAAAAATATAACACTCTTAGCCCCCACTCCCAAAAAGTCTATTGCTCGAAAGCCCTATGAAGCAACTGGGAGTAGGTTTGGGAGGGGACTCAAGCCTGCTAATTAAGGGTATTAACTTATTTGATGGCAAAACCTGATCTGGTCCAAACTCATTTGATCAGCATTTACATAAGACCATATATTGCTTTTATTTATTACACTTAGTGTGAATATTCATATATTTGGTTACAGTTATATTAATGCCCTTAAGTGATACTGTCCTAGACCCCACTGGAAGTATTATGTATTATATGATGTATATATTATATTACTTTATAAACTCAGAAAAATTCTAAATTCTAAATCATAAGTGGACCCAAAAGTTTCAAATAAAGTTTTGAGAGCCTGTATTATGTGGCAGTTGAACATGCCATTTTTAGGAGTCATAGTATTGGGTTCAATTTTCAACTCTGTACACAATCATGGGAAAGTTACTTGGTCTCTCTGCACCTTAATTTCCCCACAATCAAATGCAGATGTGTTCACAAAACATATCTTCAGGAAAGCTTATCCAAATATTATTTATAAAGATAGAAAAACAGAATCAACTTAAATGAAGAACTATAAGGGACTAATTTAATTAGGCCATCGTTAAAAATTCTGTTTTAGAATTTTTAAATATTTTAATATGCAGTACATTCAACACTGTAAATAGATATTGAAATAGTGAAAACATTATTGTTATTCCAGAAAAGTAAAAACCAGAAATAGAAATTAATATGATTAAATCTAAGCCAGAAAGAGCTAAACAGAAGTGCATTTACTGTACCAAGTTTTATGAAAGTGAAGAGGAAGGAGAGTTTTAATCCCACCTAAGGGGAATAAATGAAGACTTCCTCTCTTTTATAGTAGCTTGAAATTCTCCAAAAGTCCCAACGTCATGGATTATCATTAATGGAAGGAGCAAGTAAGTCAGGGAGGAAACAGTGTCATGTAAGTACAGTGGCGCTGCATATACTAGGGTTCACTTTCAAAAACTCAACTAAATTATGCTCAATCAAAAAAGATTAAACATAAAAAACAGTCTAAATTGTTTGGGTGACTGATACAGCACTACAGAATGAGCTGAGGACGCAGATAGAATGTGACAAGGTTGACAGCAATTCCTCCTCACTTTCTAGACGCCTCTCAGGACATAAGCATGACCCACACCAGATGTGATTCTAGTGTTGAAGACTAGATGAAGTCTATTTTTAATAAATATTTCCAAGTATTTATTTTTCCAAAACATAAGCCATAAACTTTATCTAGAAATCAACCAAAGCATCTCATTTTCCAATAATGGAGGAAAAACTATTCACACTGGACTTACTTAAAGAATATAGGTCTCCAAGATGTTGCCTTCTTTGAAGATCTGCAGTTTGCTTAGGGGTCACTTACATCCATCCTACATACCCAAATCTTACAGATGTAGAAACTCAGGACCAGCACAGTCAAGCACTAGAACCCTGAAGTTTTCACTCTATGCATGTTATTTTTTCCTCCTTTTTCTATACTATTTCTGTGAGGATTCCACAATTCTCAGTTGCTACACAACCCTCTCCGTGGGGATAACAAATGGGGCTTGCTGATGATTCTGTTTGCTGCTTAAGTGTCCCCATAAACCTGCTTCTCTACTGTTGGAAAACAGAATAGCACCTCAGAGGATTCTCTGGCTTCAGTTACTACACACATTTCAAATATGGGAGATTCAGCATGGACAGCAAGATCTATCCATTGATTTGTAGGCAGTGCAGGAGCAACCCTTTCCATACACGAACCTCCATCTCAGCCAGGAAGGGGTGTACCACCAGCCGGAGTCCTTGTTTTTTCTCTCCCATACCTGTTTCCACTGCTCTCACACTAACTTGGAGGAGAAGTAAACAATAATTCTAACATTTTGCCATTGAAAATACTAGATACTAACTTAGTCCCACCTCCTGAAACCTATGGAGAAGGGGAGACATTCTCTGAGTACCAGTACCCCCTTGTACCTTAGTTCTCCAGGTCAAAACCCCTCAACCCTTAGGAAAACACTGAGCAGTTTTTTCTTGTAGCCCACCAAGTTTTGAATGAATGTAAAGAGAGGAAGTTAGGGGAAACAGAGTAATCACACTCTACCCACCAACTTTCATCTAATCTATAATAAATTATTAATCTAATTAATATTAGATGTTCAAAAAACAATGCCTTCTCCCATAACCATTACCTGACATTCTCACAGGAGTAACTTGTCTAATTTATCCCAAATAGTACTTCCTTCTCAATAGATACATACTTTCTAGATTTCATAATTAACAAAACTAAAAGTAACTTTTAAAAAGGGTCATCTATATGGTAATAAGATAGTGGTCCAGTTTCATTCTTTCAAATGTGGCTGTCCAATTTTCCCAATACCGTTTATTGAAGAGACTCTTTTTCCATTGTATATCCTTGGCTCCTTTGTTGTAAATTAATTGATACATATGCATGTGTTTATGTCTGGGATCTCTATTCTGATCCACTATTTGATGTGTCTGTTTTTATGCCAATACCATTCTGATTACCATAGCTTTGTAATATAGTTTAAAATCAGGGAGCATGATGCTCACAGCTTTGTTCTTCTTTCTCAAGATTACTTTAGTTATCTGAGATCTTTTGTGGTTCCATACAAATTTTAGGATTGTTTGTTCTATTTCTGTGAAAAATGCCATTGTAATTTTGATAGGGATTACATTGAATCCATATATTGCTTTGAGTAGTAAGGACATTTGAACATTAGTTCTTCCAAATATGAGCACAAAATATCTTTCCATTTACTTGTGTCTTCTTCAATTTCTTTCGTATATTTCTTTCTTAAATTTATTATATTTTGTAGTTTTCAATATACAGGTCTTCCACATCCTTGGCTAAATTATTCCTAGGTATTTTATTCGTTTTGATGCAATTGCAAATGGGATTTTTTTTTAAGCTTCTCTTTCTGACAGTTCATTATTAGTGTATAGAAAAGCAACAGATTTTTGTGTATTAATTTTGCATCCTGCACAGTCCCTTTGTCATGTAAGGCACCGTATTTATAGTTCATGGGGATTAGGGCATGAACATCTTTAAGGGTTATTATATTGCTCACCACCCTTGGTTTCTGAGCATTTCTCTTTCTCTCCTACTTTGGCTTTGCTCCCATGTAGAATCCCTGAAGGCTTTTTACCCTAAAATGCTTTGCCTCCATCTTCTACAACCTTTCAGTAACCAAAGGCAGATATTTCCTTGGATGGTAGGCTTCTAGAGCATTCCTCTATGTTCTCTTTGAAGTTGTTAGTTGCAGGAAGCAAACTCAGATGGAGATTTATGTGCAGGAGTTTTACTGGAAATGCTCTTGGGATGAACATGTGTATGTGGGGATGGGCTTGGGGGACAGCGAAGGAAGCAGGACTGTGCTGATGGGAGAAAATGAACTTTAATACAGTTACAACAAAGTTCTCAACCAATCCCACAGGGAGTCTGGACCAAGATGACCCTTGAGAATTGCCCTCCAATTGAGGTCCCTTGCATGGGGCTCCAACATCATTGTCATAGATGCAAGAAACTAGGGCATGGAGAAGTGAAGGAGGGGCAGGCATGACCTCAGGCTAGGCACAGAAATTCACCGAGAGAGGTCTGTCCCCAACAATCCCAGTAATAATTGTTTTGAGGAATGAGTGTTTTGCAGCTAAAGAGTAAGAAATTGGCCTTGAAGTAGGAGAACAAAGATGACACTTGGGTCAGGAAAATAAGATCAAAGATTTGGGATCAAATGGAGGTGGGATAGTCTAGTATTTTCTATACCAATCACTTCTACTTCTTGTAGCTTGTATGCACAGGTGTATGGGAGGTGTGGGGCTCAGCTATCAGGAAAAGAAAAGGGGTAATGATCTCATTCCTGCCACCTGCCACATTGATCCCCACTCTCCCTGAATGGTTCCTGATCTTTTATCTTTAAACTAATAAGCCTGGGTACATGTTTATATATGTGCATTTTATGATAAGCCATCAAAACTTCACATTTAATGTAGAAATGTTATCAAATATAAATGAACCATTTTTATGTGTGTACATATGCATATATATGTATTTACACATATGTGTGAGTATATACATATATATACACAGGTATACACACACATGGAAACACACATACATTCAGAAATCTGTGTAAACAGCTAACCTTGCTTGAGAAATGTGTATGGTTTTTTGGCGTGTGGAGTGTCCTTGAAGGTGGTTTTGGGGTAACTAGAAGTCAAATCTGAAGTTGCTTTTGTTTAAAAAAAAGAAAAAAACCCAGTTCTTTTGTAACTACTAGAATCAGCTCACAAAGTTTATTTTTTATCTGTGTCCATAAAATTTAATAATTTAAAAGATTTATAAAGGGAAAATTGTCCCTAACATGGTCTGGGACAGAGTTTTTAATTCACAACCTTCTTCTGGGAAGAAATTAGCATTCTTGATAAACTGCTAAAGCAATTTTCAGATAAACTTTTGATGGTATTAAGACCTCTTCTGGGAAGCCAGTTGTCATCCCACTCAGCCAAATGATAGTCGAAGAGTTCAATGATCTTTCACCAGACATCTTTTTTCCCTTTTTGTGTATGACACCTTACCACTCTTTCATATATGTTTGTGTGTGTGTATGTGCGTGTGCGTGTATGCACGTGTATGTGTGTGTATGAAGAGAGAAAGCTTAAAGTTGTCCAATTTAGAATTTGTAATAATTTAAAAATAAAACTTGATTAGCACACATAACTAAATTTTCTGGGAAAAAAAGTTTCAAACAGGAAGTATTTCATTAATATTTGGTCCCATTTAGAAATGTAAGAGCCCCTAAACATTTTAAACTACAGTTGTGAATTTAATACTTGATTTCATTTTTTAAATATTTACATTTAAATACCTTTAAATATTTACATTGTCCAAAAAAATTTTAAGTACTTACATAATTCTGTAAAATTTACTAAATTAAATTTCAAAATAGAATAAACCTGTGCCAACAGGCATTCTAATACTGTATATGAACTTACTGAGATCTTAAGATCTCAAGTTGAAATTGATTTCACAATTGCATATTTTAAACTGGAGTCCCAAGTCTGACCCATTCTAATATACTAAATTCTCCACAACATTTCAGATATTTAAAATACCAAATGTGCACAATTTACTTAACAAAGATGGCTAAATAATATCATAGATGTGATTTTCTAAAACATTTTAATACTAATTTTAAACCTTCTCAAGTTTAAAAAAATGCTGCACATCATGAAACAACTATGTCACCCAACCCATTTTTGGTGGTTACCTTCCCATGAAATTTTTGGAATTGCTTTCATTTTCCTGGTTCTTAGACACCAGAATATATTGACCAAAAAGCAATGGATCCTTATCTGGGATTCTGATGGATTTCCCATGTATATAAAGAGGATCCAACAGTCTTCCTAACTTAAAACGTGTAGACGTTTGGACCATTTTCTTAGACTTAAGTCTCATCATTACCAAATTTTCAAATGAAACAAGGTCTGTAATCCACACCAAGAAATTAAATTTGACTTTGCATTTCTTTCTATGGAAACGTGTCTCCATTCAAGGTCTAAAGACCCATGAGCTTGAAGGATTTCACATTATCTTAGTACTCTATAACCTTAGGAGATATGAAAATTATATCAAACTAATTCCATATGTCTCTCCTTGCTGTGTGTTATTATTCAACCGTAATTTCCAAGGTCATTCTGTGAATGCTATCCTTTCCCCTAAGCTCTTCAACTTCTTGCTTCCCTTCTCTGAGAACAATTTCATCAAACCTTATTTTCCTCACTACAAAATAAGAATAATAATATACAACTCACAAGTTTGTTGTGAACACTAAATTAGATAATATATGCAAAATTTCTTTGTAATAAAATTAGTGTTGCTGTGAAATTTTTTTTTTTTTTTTTTTTTTTTTACCACAACTACTAATACCTCGTATTGAGTTTTCACTATAGGGCAGATCCCACAAGAGGGATTTTTTTTTTTTTTTCCACAAGAGGGATTTAACATTATCTATCTAAACCTCTAAATAATGCTAGGTGATGACTAATAGTAATCTCCACTTCAGAACCAGGGCTTCAAGACCACAAGTTATTACTTAGTTATATAACATATTGCTAAATTATGCCCATAGTTATGTTGCTAATGTTTGTGGAACTAGAATTTAAAGCCAGATATGATGGACTACAAGGGTGGTTTTTTTTAACCTCTGTTCTAAATACTCTAGGCAACCAAGAAAGAGGTGATCAGTGTAAAGTGTACGATCCAGATCTTGTTACACAGGTGGTCCACTATTTCTTTCACCATTCTTTTTTTATCTCCACCAATGACCTTTTATTTCTATTTTACTATTTCATCTTTGCAGAGTTTATATTACCAAGTATACAATAAGCTGTTCCAAGCACCGTTTGGAGTTCCTTGGTGAATGCCACATCACTCCTTATATATGGAAGGTGCTACAAAAATAGTTGTTGAATGAATGGGGCAAAGCGTTGAAAAAAAAAAAGGAACACATTTGTTATTTACTATAATACTTAGAAGAGATATTTTCTTGGCGGGAAGAAGAAAATGAACCCTTTAGAAATGTATATTTTTTAGTTCTTCTATGCACTAGGCATTAGTTCTCTAATACACTAGAAATAAAGTAACACATACTTTATTTCATTCAAGCTTTTCAATAACATGCCAAGATTTGTTGCACTACCGCTATCTATGACTATGGTTGTGGAGACACTAAAGAAGTTAAGGAACTTGTCAAAGGATAAAGATCAAGTGTTAGGACCGGACTTTGGAGCCTAGTGGGTCTGATTTCAGTAATAAAAGGAAAGAGCCTTTCTTTTGATCATAAAGTGAGTACTGAAAGCTGCTTATTGTTGAAATTATTTCCTATCAAAATGCTGAGCATTCTTAGAAGAACCTTTTAAACAAATGTCCTGTATTCTTCAACTAAATTGATTTAAAGGTAATACTCCTCATATTGGGCCAGTCATTTAAGAAAATGTAAACAAATGCCAAATTGATCTCCATGTCCTCCCACCCCACTTATTAAAATATTTTTATTGAAGTGTAGTTGATTAACAATGTTGTGCCAATCTCTGCTGTACAGCAAAGTGACTCAGTTATACACATATAGACATTCATCTTTTAATATTCTTTTCCATGATGGTTTATCCCAGGAGATTGGATATAGTCCCCTGTGCTGTACAGTAGGACCTTGTTGTTTATCCATACTAAATGTAATAGTTTGCATCTACTAACCCCAAACTCCCAGTCCATCCCTCTCCCTCCTTTCCTTCCCTTTGGCAACCACAAGTCTGTTCTCTGTGTCTGTGAGTCTGTTTCTGTTTTGTAGATAAGTTCATTTGTGCCATATTTTAGATTCCACATATAAGTGATATCATATGATATTTGCCTTTCTCTGTCTGACTTACTTCACTTAGTATGATAATCTCTGGTTGCATCCATGTTGTAGAAAATGGTATTATTTCATTCTTTTTTGTGGTTGATTAGTATTTCATTGTGTATATGTACCATATCTTCTTTATCCATTCCTCTGTCAATGGACATTTAGGTTTCCACCCCACTTTTTTATACACCCCTTACCCTCCAAACACCTAAGGGCTTTTTATCACCCAGTGCATCCTCACAACTTTCCTGTGCTACCTCTCCTATCCTTACACAAGTCTACAGTGAAACTCTGACATCTCGTTCTCAACATGGTTGAAATTAAGTTTACTGTCTTTCCAACTGCCCCAAATAAACATTGTCTCTGCTCTCTCTCTTTTGTCCTCTATGTCATATAATAGCATTACCAGCTATTCATTTGACTGTTCCTGAAGCCTCAAGTTCCCACATCTAATCAATCACCAAATTTTACTGATACTGTCTCCTACTACCTCTAGAATTCTTTTTTCATTTTATTCCACTTCCACTGTCAGAAGCATAGTTTAGTAGATATCTTTTTTTTTGCCTTGGATTCATGAAAACGAACCTCTTATATATTTCCCCGTCTTGAGGCATATCCTACCTTTTTGAGTTCTCTACACTATAGACAAAAATATAACAGGCAAATAGATTCTATTTAGATCCCTTTTTAAAACGTCACTATTTCCAGGAATTTGGGGACAGAATACATATCTGGTTCTGAAACCCTTTCAGGCCTCATATTCCTTTTTTTTTTTTTTGCAGTACGCGGGCCTCTCACTGTTGTGGCCTCTTCCGTTGCGGAGCACAGGCTCTGGACGCGCAGGCTCAGTGGCCATGACTCACGGGCCCAGCCGCTCCGCAGCATGTGGGATCTTTCCGGACCGGGGCACGAACCCGTGTCCCCTACATCGGCAGGTGGACTCTCAACCACTGCGCCACCAGGGAAGCCCATGGCCTCATATTTCATCATTCATTTGTTCCTCCAAACTGCTCTTCCAGAATTAACTGTGCTTTCTCTTGATTTGTGCTATCTGCCATTCTATGCTTAGAAGACATTCCTTATGCCTTGTCCCCTGATTACATTCTACTCTTCCTTCAAGTCTCGGCTGAGTCTTACTTAACTTGCTAGTGAAATTGTTGCCGATGGGTATCATCCTTACATCCCATAGCAGGGAAACATGAGCTATCTAAATATTCTCATAGCAAAATTAAGTTCTTCTTTATCTGTGTTTCCATTGCAGTTTTGTACTTCCCTGTTTTCATCCCTATCTATTGTATTGGTCCTCATGTACTAAGTATTGGACAGAGATCTGGAACATAGTAGGCATTCACAGAACCCTTGTTCACTTGAAATATTAGATATACTCAAAATATTTATTATTAATTTAGTGTAGGAAACTTCATATAACTTAGCCACAAATTTTTAATGGGTTCTTCCTATCTTAGAAATTATATATGTAAAGCAAAAATAAGAAAATAAATCATGCTAACTAAAAGTAGAACGTTGTACTTACATAAGATGAATGTGGAAATGTTTTTAATAAAAGTGTGCTAAATTAATGGAAGAATATTTAATAAAACATATTTATAACATTCTTATATGACATAATGCTATACATTTTAGTTTTCTTCTATTTTGAGCTCTTTTTAGAACACAGCTGAGCATTCTATTGGATTCTATTGGGTCAATTTTATTAATTTAATTAAGTGGTACTGAAATTTAGATTAAAGAGGAAATATTAAAGTTAACGATAACAGAGACAGAGTTATAAAACAATGAAGTTTGTACAAGTGAGGGAACATAAAATGCTCAGTCAGATTAAAAAAATAAAAAGTTCAATTTTTTGATATTGTGGCATGTGTCTTTCACTGAATTTAACATCTTTTCTAAGAAAACAAAAGTCACATAAGTTCACTGAATTTGTATTGACTGGTTGGGATACATTTGATAAAAAACATAAATATTCTTCAAGACTTCTGGTGGGTAACATAGGTTTAGGTACTGTTTTGACCAGTTAAGTAATAAGAGGGGTTTTTGGGGTTTTTTGCTTTTGTTTTGTTTTTATCATGCACCAAATTTTCACTCAATATTGGTGACACATTTTATTTACATGCCCCACAATCTGCACAAATGACTCAGTTATAGATCAGTAATTCATGTTTTTTTATTCTTCAATTTTATTACCTAAACTTACTCTTCTAAGCATCGTTTTTTGTTTCTAGTTAAATATAAGTGAAAATTGATTGGAGTATTTCTCAATGGAATTTTATCTTTATTTCATCATAATTGCTTCATATTTGAATAATGACAGATGAACTGCCTCATTCAATTGCAGCTTTAAGTCTTTGAAGTCACAATAACAGCATACGATTTAAATCCTCAAGCCATTATTATATCAGAAAAGACATTGTTGAAAATGAAAACTTATGATGCTATAATTTGATGGGAAAAAGGACTCTAATAATTAAAACATATTATTTCCTGGACAATTTCTAACCTAAGACATTATGACACAAGAGTGAACTGGACAGTTACACGGTGGTACCACCTTCCTAAATTACTTCTAGAGCAATATTTTATAATTATTGAGCAAAAATTCACATAGCAAGTAAACGACACTAAAATTATTTTTCTTTAGAATGAAACATTATCTCAGTGGCATTTATAATTCTATTCAGCAACAATTCAGTATTTCACCAATAGAGAGTTCATCAGATCTTTTTCTTTTTTTCTCTGACATTTACATCAAGAGCTGAGTACTTGTTAATACTCCAAGGTATGCATTTCAAAGTTCTCTTTGGCTTTGTATTCAGTTTTAAGTAAAGAATCAAATACTATGCAAAGGCTAAAAGTAAAAAAAAAAAAGAGATCCTGCACTTAAAATTTTATTAAATATGGCTAATATGTTTTGCAGTGGCTGATTTATACATGCAACACTTTCATTTTTTGACTAAGACACTATATTTCTACCAACGCGGCATCAAAAGATTTTCAGGACCTCAGTAAGCAAAGTAAAAAGAATAAAACCTATGTAACACATACTTAACATAATTCAGAGTACATAAAATTACACACATAAGAGGGAATATTTGTAAATGATTACAGTGAATAACATGAACATGAAAATGGCTCCCATTTGAAATTATAGAAAGACACCATTTTACTGGGGATTTTCTTCAGCCATTTATCAAAGCAAGTTGATACTCCTAGTAAGTCAATACCTTTCTTTAAGAATGAAATTACATAGAATAAAATTAATTATGTGTTATAAAAATTATATTTTATACTAACACTAAATTTTGTGAAGTTACAAAACCCAGTAAATATCAGCTTCTTGTCCAATAGGAAGAACATCATTAGATATTTCTTCTATAAAAGACCATAGAATACTATGAATGAAGCACCTCAGAGTCAGGCAAAACCCTGCTATTTCTCTAATTGCATAGATGTTTTCCATGCTAGTAGAATCTGTTTAAATTCTAAAACTCTGCTTGTTTACATTTTAACACTGTTTAACTACTGGGATGTCCTATGTCATTTGAGCTCTAGGGGAAAAGTGAGATTGAATGTTCTATCTATGCACCCAAATTCTCCTTATGTTGCAGGTTATTAAATAGATCACCAAGGACTTTTGGATCTTGAGGATGAGTCTACAATTTAAGAAAGATATTTTATAGCACACCATGACAAAACCTATATGCATAAAATCTTCACTGACTACTAGTTATTTTCAGAAAATACTTTTACAGTTCATTTCATCCTTTCCCTTCCTGTCCCTGTTCAATAGTTTTAGATTCCTGCCTGCCTTGAGGAGAGCTTATTTTGGTACATTATCTTTGAATTGAGTTTGATCTAGCTTCTTCAAATTGATCAATTAATTCTAATCACCTATCTCGATTTACTGTGATTCAAATCTCCATGTGCCAACTTATCTGAGTTTCTTTCTTTAAAAAAGATCAGGCATTTAGGAGTAAATGTTGGCAGCAAATGTTGGGGTCTAGAGATGGCAAGAGGGAAGATGAAGAATTGTATGGAAACATACGAAAGCTCATTTGCCTCTCTGTGCCTTAATGCACACGAGAATCTGGTTTCACAGACCTAGGAAAATGTTATAAAGGAAACTATTCCCGGGACTTCCTTGGTGGCGCAGTGGTTAAGAATCTGCCTGCCAATGCAGGGAACATGGGTTCGAGCCCTGGTCCGAGAAGATCCCACATGTCGCAGAGCAACTAAGCTCGTGTGCCACAACTACTGAGCCTGCGCTCTAGAGCCCGCAAGCCACAACTACTGAGCCTACGTGCCACAACTAATGAATCCTGCGTGCCTAGAGCCCATGCTCCGCAAAAAGAGAAGCCCCCTCTCTCTGTGACTGGAGGAAGCCTGCGTGCAGCAACAAAGACCCAAAGCAGCCATAAATAAATAAATACATTTATTTTTAAAAAAAAAAACAAGAAAACTATCCCCACGGCACATTCACAACTTACTTTCTGAACCCAGGTCAGATTCTGGACACTTTATCTCCTGTCTTTCAACCCTGGTGCATATGCCTTTATATTTCTAAAACCCTTCACTGAAAAACCTCCTTAACCACAGCGCTCCAGAACTAAAATAATACTCCTTTTCCCCACTCCCTCCTAGATCTGCCCCTAACATTTGCAGAACCCAGGGCAGGATGACAAATGGCAACTAAATATTTCAAAGTTGCGAAATATATTGTTAATAAGCTGTGAAATAAAACCAAGTTCGATCTTTCTACCTTGACATATATTCCCTTATAATGTCCTGGAAAACCAGATTCGAAGTTAGAATTCTTGTGCTCCTTAGCGTTCCCCCTGAAATGAGGGTGCAAGGAAGCCAACCCCCTGCCCTTAGTCATCAGTTTGAGCCCTGTTCTCCCTTTCCACCCTGGGCTCCAGTCTGAAGCTGAAGGAATTTTACTCCCATGCATGTGTGGCTTCATCTAAACCCTCCCCCAAAACAGCTCTTCCTTAGCCAAGCCTGAGGGTTAGTGGTGCACACAACTGGCCGTGTGGCCTATTCTTGGATAAATGGAAGCAGGGAAGAGGCTTTCATAAGGTCTGGAAGCAGGCTCAGAGCTCTTTGGGCAGGAAATTCCCCGATTTTTGGTATCTGTAGATATCTAGGGGTTCAGAGACACTGATTCAAACTGGGTACATGCCTCTGGTCCTATGGATTTCCTCACTCGTGGGGAGGAACTGCTGGAAGAGAACCAGAGTGGGGCCTCTGAAATGTGGATCTCATCTCAAGGCAGGGGCTCTCTCGTCTCAGTCACATGTTAGAGAAGAAGCAAACTAAGGTCATTCATATTATTATGAGAATGGTCAATGATACTAATCTTTAAGTAAGGCTGAAATGGCCCCCTAATTCTGAAACCAATGAGGTCACCAACTTTGAATTTTAAAGATCCATTTGCAATGTGGTTGTTTGAAACTTGGAGTTCTGTTGTCAGATGGGTCAGCCAAAGCCTACTTAGATTACAATATAGTTAAATGCTATTGAAAAAAAATGAGAGATAACACTATATCTTGCAACACTGGTCAATTAAATTACATAGAAAAACATAAAACAAAGGAAAATAAACCCCAAAGTCTTTGTTTCCTATAATTCTTCATACAATTTGAAATCTCTCAGTAGTAACTTTTTATCGTATCTGTAGTTGCCAATATCCTGGGACCATTTATATCAGGGTCTCCTAAACTCAGCTAACATTGAGATTCAAGGAGAGAACTTAAAGAGCACAGTGTTGGCCTTATATTGTTCTGTCAGTTTGAACCTGGAGCACTGCCTTTGGTTATGGCTGGCATCCAGCCAGTACGGATGTAAGGCTATATCTGATATTTATGGCAATAGTCATCTAGTCAGTGTCTATGCCTTACTACTGTTTAAATATTTTATATATTATCCTTGTTTTTTGGATCTGTTCCTTGTCTTTGGGGCAAATTAAGTAAATAAGTTACCTGAAATGTAATCTCAAACAAGCTGTATGCCAGAAATTAAGAAATGTATTTTAAACACAGTAAAACCTTGCAATAAATCAGAATCAGATATAATAAGAATGCTATTGGCCCTCCATTATTCAACGTTTCATTAGAAAGTGAGCTTTTTTTTCATCTTTTAAGGAGAGTAGGCAGAGAGCACACAGAGGCAGCCCTGACTCAGGAGACAAGATGTATTCTACATTTCCAGTAATTTTTCTGCCCAAATCTTACGAGATTTGTCTGACTGAATTAAAGCAGTCTCCAACTAACTATAGAACCATGTGACTGTGAGATTTCTGAATTTACTGTTTCCATACAAAAGTCCCAGGCAGCCACAAAACTCAGAATGGTCCTCAGCTATATTTAAAGTAAACAGGTGCCACAAGGTGGCACCAAACCATGGATGAAACCAATACCAATCAGCTGGCTGGATGACAGGCTAGCCCCTGTCATTTAATTAACCTCATAACAATACAATCCTAGGTTTTACATGATTTATTATTCCTTGGATTTTTTTTATTACTGTTTGGATCCCATTTATCTTGACTTAAAGGGATTTTACTCTACAGGTAAATAAAACAAAGAGAAGAGATAGAGACATCAGTCAATCTGTAAAGACAAACAGGAAAGTCTTCCATAATAAGAGTTGCGAGAGACATAGGAACTTTGAGTTTGGATAGCAGAATGTCTACCAACTGTGAAGGATGCCTATATGCAATTCTACAAACTGGAGAAGGACTCAGTTACATCTTCCCACATCGGCAGCATTTTCTTACTGTGTGACATTGTCCTGTATCAGCCAGTATCCCAAGAAGTATTTCCCTGAATTAATTGGCATAATAAAAGTAACTACTATCTATTCACCAGAATGTTTGTCAGTACAGTTTGTATAACAAACCTTTGATGGCTCCCCTCTTATTTAAGAATACAGGATGAGCAAACTGGACCCTGGCCTTCCTTTGATTCCTTGATATGTGTATGTGTGTGTCTACACACACACACACACACACACACACACACATACACTCTAGCTAGACCCACAGAACTATTTTTCATTAATTTTGTAGTATATACTTGTTTATAGCTGAAGACAGAGTATCTTGTTAGATTTTGTATCTTGCTAAATTTTGTGACCTGTATAGTAAAAAATAAAAGCAATCATATTAATCATTTAAAACACACCTTAGCTAAACTCTGATTTTAAAGACTAGAAACAATTATTTATACAATGACCATTTTCCCTTTCTTCCTAATAAACAGAACACTAATTTTCTTTTAGGCTATCATGTGTCCAGCTAAAAGATTACATTTGTAAACTTTTTTTTTTTTTTCCAGCCAGTAGTGGCCAAAGAGCTATAAGCAAAATTGTCGGGGGAACATTCGGAGAGTGCTTTCTTGCTCATGGAACTCAGACATGAAGGCAGGAGCTAATAAGACAGCCATCTTAAGACTATAAGGGCAAAGCTAAAAGTGTCACAGGTTTCTAGACCTTGATCATCTGAAGCCACTGAATCAGGGCTAGCAACTGCCTATTTCTAGATTTCTCATTATGTGAGAAATTAACTGTTCTGTGTCCAAGCCACTGCCATCTTTTTTTAATATGTAACTGAATCTAATCCCAACTGATATAGCGGGTAAATAGCAATCATCTTCTACCTGTCTTGAACATACAGGTGCTCTAAAACTCAACGTGAAGCCCATATTCAATAATAATAATAATAATAAATGTTTATTGAAATGTATCAAACTAACATTCTGCATAGCTTTTACTATTTATAAACTGAGTTTACAAGCACTATCTTATTTGACCATTGCAAAACTTCAAGTAATTCAGTCATTATTTATTAGGCATTTACCATATGCCAGGCACTGAACCAGGTGCTGGAGGTACATATTGTAAGCAACACAAAAACCTTATTTGAACAAATAGAGCTCATATTCTTGAAGAAGGTAAAATGAATAAATAGAAAAAAATTTTAAATTCAGTACAATAAAAAGAAATAGGGGCCCAAGATAAAAATATGGAACAGAATGGGGTGCTTCATAGATAGGTCAACAGAGAGATGGCATTTTAAGCTGACATCTGTAGAAACTGGCTATGGGAACAATGGGAGGTGGGCATGAGGAGTGGGTGCAGAGCCTCTGAGGCAGAACAGGCAGATAGAATGAAGGTCATCAAAAAGAAAGAACTTGGCACATTCAAGGAACTGGAAGATTAGTGGGGATAAAGTAATGCACAAAAGAGAAGTGCCTAACATGTCATAAATTCTTAAGAAATAGTTGTTGAAAACTACAGTGAAGTAATTCTATGAATACATTAATTGTAACTAGGACTGAACTAAAATATAAAAAAAAACTTATGCTAAAATAGCTCAATTTTTAAACCTGAATCTGTAACTTATGGTTTACCAACAATACTCTCCTTATTATAAACTAAAACATAATAAATAGATAACAGTAGAAGAGCTCATTGATAACACTGATATATTCTTAAACTTGCAATGTTTTTTCGTAGTTCAATTCACTTTTCGAGTATTCTTAATATTAATTCATTTATTAGAGTGTCCATAAAACTTATTAGAATCAATAAATGAGATTGAAAGGCATTAGAGTAATGGAAGTAATCAAGTTAACTTTCAACATTTTCTTCACTTTGCACTATGCTCTATGTATGGTCATGCCCCATCAGATACTGAAAAGGTTTTAGTAAAGTTTGTTGAAGAGGGTAGGGGAACTTTCTTGCGAAATAAAGATGTCAACTGCCTTCATTCTGAAAGTATCTACTTCTATTTGATCAGGACATATAGAGAGTAAAATTTCTAAATACTTGATATTAAAATGAACAGAATCTTTCATCTAAAACAGAGTTACTCCTTATATGTCATTTTGGTGATTATTTTAACTTACAGGTTTTAGATTATCCTAATATTTTTAATTTACCCAAGATATACATGAACTTGAAAACATAGTCACAACTACATCTTTACTTTGCCCAGTTTTTACAACTGTATGTTTATAACCAAATTTTAATGAGGTTGTTAATTCTTCATCTTCTGAGTATTACTGAGCTATAGTTTATTTAATAATGTCTGCAGGTTTTTTTTTTTTTTTTTTTGCGGTACGCGGGCCTCTCACTGCTGTGGCCTCTCCCGTTGCGGAGCACAGGCTCCGGACGCGTAGGCTCAGTGGCCATGGCTCACGGGCCTAGCCACTCCACAGCATGTGGGATCTTCCCGGACCGGGGCCCGAACCCGCGTACCCTGCATCGGCAGGCGGACTCTCAACCACTGCGCCACCAGGGAAGCCCCTATTTTTGAATGTATAAGAAAGCTATTATAGCTCAAGCATGATAATGAGTATTACTATATTGAATGAATCTGAGTATGCTGAGATAAAATTGCATGTCCTAGGATTTTTTTAGTGAAGATTTTCCGTACCCCATGTCTAGAAACTATGATTAAGTAAGTCATTGGATAAACATTGAAATATTTATTTTAAAAAATCCTAATCATTATGGTGCAGAAGCTTTGACCAGCTTTGGGGGAAAATAAACAAGCAAGCAAGCATGCCCTCAATCTTCTAGTTAGCCAGTAAAGGTTTTCCGAAGAGTTAACCAGAGGAAGAAGACAGTATTGTTTCCCAAGAGCAATAGTACAGGTTTTGTCCATTGTGTGGACAAATAAATATATATTTTTATTTTAAATAACTGAGTATATCCTGAGAGTGAAAATGTAACCTAGCTGAAGAGTCATTTTAGGATTGTTTTTTAAACTGGAAACTTTTCCCCCCTAGCTGTCTGCGGAAATAAATTATTTCTCCTAATTTCCTGATTTAGTTATAGTCATAGTGTACATAAAAACAGATTTGATTTTCTTGGAATCAAACATAAAATGAAAGCCAAGGCCTTATCACTGAAACAAGACAGCAGTTTTGCAGAGCTGTGTACATCCTTTGAACTCAGATGACATTGTCTCAGAGGAAAAGATGTTTGATGAGTTTTTTACACTTTAAAGCTCTTTCTAAGGAAAATGAGCTGGGGATCTCTTTTGGTAGAATTGAAGGGGGTGGATCATTTCGTCTTCAAAAGATGAGGGAAAAAGTGTCATTTTCTATTTCCCTTAAGTATCATTCTTTCAAATGCTTGTGTGACAAGAGGTTCAACAGGCTTAGATTTGGGGTTTTAGTTTTCCAGAAATGCATGTAGGACTTAAATGGCCCTGCACATCAAAAGGAAGAGAGAGAGAGAGAAAAAAAAATCCCCTAGAAAAAAGAAAATAGTGCAGAAAACTCTTGAAAAATATAGTTCATAAAACTGCTACAATCTATTCAATATCCTACAATTTAAAGGGAAATTAACAACTGAAACTCAAAACTGAATTAAGTAACATTTTGTACATCTAATTCAAGTTGTCAAATGATAAACCAAGTGAGAAATGGTGTTTAGAGATAGAAACTCATAAAAGCATTGGTTCATTTAACAAATATATATCATGAGCCAAGTTCTGTGCTAGGTGCTATTTTCATATACAGAGGATGAGGTTAGGTTGAGTAAACAACGAATAATGAGAAATAAGGGGATATAGAGTGGAATGAGGGATGAAAGTATGAAATGAACGGAGACTGAAATGATGAACAGTGCAAGGAAGAAAAGCCAAAACTGGAAATATTGATGTGTTGAGAATTGTGAAGGGTCTGAGATTTTGTACTACCTACAAGCTCACAAATCAGTCTGCTGCAGTTTCATAGATGGTAAAAGACAGAAGATTCCTGGGTCAAAGACAAAGAACTTTTACTCACTGCACAGCAAGCAGCCTGTGCTTCATGTCCACATCAGCTTCCCTTGCTCTGCATATCCCCTGAAGACAATATGCAGAGAGGCTCAGGTGGATAAAGTACACACAGTGGGTTTGCATCACAGCTAAGGGAACTTAAAATTTAAAACTCTGAGTAATATAAAGGCAAACCTACTAGTGAACGTTTGCCCCAAAGTGAGATATAATCTTCATTATCCTGAGCAATGAACAAAACTCCGCTACTCCAGAGGAAGATATTACACCTTCCAAATCTGTGTGCTATACAAAATTCTTGAACAGAGCCATTAGTGCCTCTAGTTTATAGATGGCCAGAAACACAAGAGATCCATAGAAAATTGTCTCCCAAGAGGATGCAGAAAGTACAGGAGTTTCAACTAGCATTCTGTAACATTGGGCCATCATTGTGCCATATGATCTTTTAAAACTCTACTCAGCTGAGTCAGTCCTGAACAAAGCAACCGTAAATGTCTTGCTCACTTATAACACATACAGATGTATACGGCCCATGACAAACTTATAAAGACATAGTTTTCAGCTATTTTTACCATACATGTTTTAAAAGTGATTTTAAAGGATCCTAATTAAATATTGTTATTTATTCTTAATTTTTAAAATATTTCTATTTATTTATTTATTTATTTACGTATTTGGCTGTGTTGGGTCTTCAATGCTGTGCACAGGCTTTCTCTAGTTGCAGTGAGCGGGGGCTACTCTTCATTACGGTGTGCGGGCTTCTCTTGTTTCAGAGCATGGACTCTAAGCACGTAGGCTCAGTAGTTGTGGAGCATGGGCTTAGTTGCTCCGTGGCATGTGGGATCTTCCTGGACCAGGGACTGAACCTGTGTCCCCTGCATTAACAGGCAGATTCTTAACCACTGCGCTACCAGGGAAGTCCTGTTGTCACTGCTTTTAGAGTAAAATCTATCGTTGTGGTGTTTGCCAAGTCTAGCAGCTTTAAGCTGTTTTGTTGTTGTTGTTTTTTCGCGGTACGCGGGCCTCTCACTGTTGTGGCCTCTCCCGTTGCGGAGCACAGGCTCCGGATGCGCAGGTGCAGCGGCCATGGCTCACGGGCCCAGCCGCTCCGCGGCACGTGGGACCTTCCTGGACCGGGGCACGAACCCGTGTCCCCTGCATCGGCAGGCGGACTCTCAACCACTGCGCCACCAGGGGAGCCCTAAGCTGTTTTTTATAATTTTCTCCGTGTCCTAATCATGCTCATTTCTGGCCGTGAACAAAAACAAGGCACTTCAGCCTCATTATTGTGTTCTTTCACAGAGGCAATAACAGTACATTTGAACCTAACAAGACAGAAATGCTTTTATTGTGTTTCAGCATGGATCACAGTAGTGCTTTATTGTAATCTAAAATCTTGAAATAGTAACCTAAACTCTGTCTCTGACAATTTATTTAACCTGGAGAGAGAGGTGACCAAGATGGCCGAGTGGGGAGAAACTGAACTCACTTCCTCCTGTTGACACACCAAAATTACAACTACTTACAGAGCAACTATCTATTAGAATGACCCGAAGGTTAGCAGAAAGAATTTTCCACAACTAAAGACATAAAGAAAGAACCACAGCAAGATAAGTATAAGGGGCAAAGATGTAGTATAGTCAGGACCCACAACCCTGGTTGGCAACCCACAAACAAAAGAAATATCACAATCATACAGGTCCTCCCCGAGGATTGAGGGGTCTGAGTCCCATATTGGGTTACCCAGCCCAAAGGTGCTGCACCAGGAAGATGAGCCTCCAGAACATCTGGCTTTGAAAACCAGTGAGGCTTATGTTCAGGAGAGCTGGAGGACTATATAGAACAGAGACTCCATTCTTAAAGGGTGTATGAAAATCTCATAAGCTCTGAGTCCCAGTGCATGGACAGCAGTTAGAAAGGGGTCTCCACCTGACGATCTCAGAGAGCCTCCTGGAGAGGCAGGAGGCAACTGGGACTCCCTGTAAGGACAGAGACACTGGTAGCAGCCTTTTTTAGGAGATCATTCTACCATAATAACACCTGCACTGATAAGTGCCATTTTGGAATCCTCCCTCTAGCCTACTATACTGCCTGGGATACAGCCATACCTTGCAGCAGGCTGGCACTAGGCCTGTGTCCCCCCACTGGCCACACAGACAGCCCTGCAGGGACCAGCTCCCATCCTCCAGTGGGCCAGCACCAGTCCTGCAACCTCCCTGGACCACACAGACAGCTGGCTGGTACTAGCCCCGAGCCACCCCAGGCTATGCAGTCAATTGGAAGGGAAACCTAGCCCACCTTCCAGCAGCCCAGAGCCACCACACAAGGCATGGTCTCACAGCCAACTGGACTGGGGGCCAGCCCACCTACTAGTATGCCCGCAGTAGTCGACCCTGCCACAGCAAGAGCACATGCAGCCCACACAGGGCATAGCCCTAGAACATAGAGCTCTGGCAATCAGAGGGGTGTGTGCTGCTGAGCCCCATGATCTAGAAGACAAAGTAGTGGAAATCACCTAATCTGTGCAGAAAAAAGAAAAAAAAAAGAATTTTAAAATATGAGGATAATTTAAAAGACCACTGGACAACATCAAGCTTACTAACATTTGTATTATAAGGGTCCCAGAAGGAGAAGAGGGAAAGAAAGGAGCAGAGAACTTATTTGAAGAAATAATAGATTAACACCTTCTTAAGCTGCAGAAAGAAACAGACATCCAAATCCAGGAAGCACAGCATCCCAAACAAGATGAACCCAAAGAGATCCACACAAAAACACTTTATAACTAAAATGTCAAAAATTAAAGATAAAGAGAAAACTTTAAAAGCAGAAAGAGAAAAGCAAAGAAGCTATATACAAAGGAACTCCCATAAGACTACCAGCTGACTTTTTAGCAGAAATTTTGCAGGCCAGAAGGGAGTGGCACAATATATTTAAAGTGATAAAAGTAAAAAAAAACAACAACCCTATAACCAATAATACTCCACCCAGCAAGGCTATCATCCAGATCTGAAGAAGAGATAAAGAGTTTCACAGACAAGCAAAAGTAAAAAGAGTTCAGCACTAGAAAACTGACTTTAGAAAAAATGTTTAGAAGACATACATGTAGGATCTGAAAACATACGCAGTCTGCTTTTTGACATCAGTGCTAGCAATATATATATATGTATATATATAAATATATATATATATTTTTTTAAATCTGTTTCTTCAGGCAAGGGAAGCAAAAGCAAAAGTAAACAAACTGGGACTACTAAATCAAATTGAAAAGCTTCTGCACAGCAAAGGAAAGATCAAGAAAATGAAAAGGCAACCTACTGAATGGCAGAAATATTTGCAAATGATATATCTGATAAAGAGTTAATAAGGCCAACAGACACAGGAAAAGAAGCTCAACATCACAAATCATCAGGGAAATGCAAATCAATACCACAGTGAGATACCATCTCATGCCTGTCAAAAGGGCTATCATCAAAAAGACAACAAATACAAGTGTTGGTGAGGATGTGGAGATTGCTGCACTTACCCTGTTGGTGGGATTGTAAATTGCTTTAGTCATTATGGAAAGCTGCATGGAGTTTCTTCAAAAAAAAAAAAAGGCCTACCATATGATTCAGCAATTTCACTTCAGGTTATTTATCTGAAGAAAATGAAAACAATAATTAGGAAAGAGATGCGGCCCTATGTTCATTGCAGCATTATTTACAATAGCCAAGATATGGAAGCAACCTAAGTGGTCATCAATAGATGAATGGATAAAGAAGTGGTATACATACACAACGGAATATTACTCAGCCATAAAGAAAAATGAAACCTTGCCATTTGTGACAACATGATGGATCTAAAGCATATAATGTTAAGTGAAATAAGTCAAACTGAGAAAGATAAATACTGTATGTTATCACATATGCGGAATCTAAAAAAACTAAACAAGCAAAATGAAATGAAAACAGATTTATAGATGCAGAGCACAAAGGGGTGGCTACCAAAGGTGAGGGTGTAGGGGTTTGAAACAGATGAAGGGGATTAAGAGGTACAAACCTCCAGTTATAAAATAAATAAGCTATGGGAATGTAATATACAGCATAAAGAATATGGTCAATAATACAGTAATAACTTTGCATGGGGACAGATGTTTACTAGATTTATTGTGACAATCATTTCATAATGTATGCAAATGTCAAATTATTATGTAGTACACCTTTAACATAATAGTGTATGTCTACTATATTTCAATTTTTTAAAAAAACAATAATTTGAGAAGATAGATGCAGCCCATGTTCATTGCAGGATAGCTTCAATCATATGTGATAAATTATTTAATAACCAATTCTGAAAACTTTAGGCCCAAGTTATAGCAATTGCCAATTTCTGTGGTAAATACCTCTATTATGGCCAATTTAAAATTATCAACGTGATGTCACTGAACACAGGGTTGAGAAGATAGGTCATATTTGAACCTTGTAAGGTGGCTTAAGCCTGCTCCAGCACACTAGTGGATAGCTCCATCTATCACTTATACTTTCCATTTGTAATGTAGCTCACTGGAAAATTGGAAGGCTACCATTCAATTTGTAGTTGGCAAAATAAAATTTATACTCAGGTATGATAAGGGACAAGTCATCACAGAGAGATTAGAGTCCTCTCCTACTTGTGAATATGGAATTTATACATTACCTTATTTACCAAAATAGAGAACACAGCTTCATCAGCCAATAGCTTTCTCCACCTGCACACATGCTCATCTTGATAACTCACCAGCATGTTTCTTCAAAATTCAGCTCTGAAAAATCTCAGCTCATGCAAGTCATACCTGAACCTACCTCTCATCACAATCCACCATCCTCTATTCTGCATTTCCATTACATCCTCAAGTCTTTTTGTCAAGTCAAGGAAATTCTCAGGCTTTATCTCATTATATTTTGCTCTCCCCTATTTTCTGTATTCCCTTCCTCTGGTACTCCTTTGAGATGCATTCTGTCCTTATACCTTTTATTTATTCTTTCATATTTTACATCTTTTCAGTACACTTGCCACATGCTAGGATTTTCTTCAAGTCTATCTTCAAGTTTACTATTTTTTTCTGCACCTGTCATTTATTTTAATATGCCTTTTGAGTTTTTAATCTTACTTTTTTCGTCTTAGTACCAAATTTTTCTTGAGAAACAGAGAGTGGAAAACTACAGTTTTTGGCTGAGAGTTCAAGATAATTGGTATTTATTACAACACAATTGGCATAAAGTGATAAAGTGGAATTGTCAGACATTTTACATCTGCATTATTTTTAGAAATTAAAAGAAAAAGCTTACCACCTACAATGCTATCAAAGTTTCAGTATTTGCCATCTATCCCTTAGAAAGTAGATATATATTTTAAGGTTATTTCAGTTTTAAAGATGCGAAATACAAGTTGCTGATATATTCCATGAGATACAATTTTTGTCCATATGCAGTTTTTACACAGAAGTCATTTTTAGTTTCTAGTTCAATTCTATAGAAAGGAAATAAAGAAAAACAATAAAAATTATAATCTCACTAATTCACAGAATTGCTTATTTTTCAGCTAGAAAAAACGAAGTACATTCTATCTATGATGATGTAAATGATCCTTCTATTATATTTTAAGACTGACAAATTTATTTGAAGTAAATTATTTTTAGGTTATATTGTTTCTTAACTCAAGAATATTGCTTGGTCAAATCTACTTTCCAAGAGTTACATCTGAAAAATAATTATGTAAATGGTTCAACCCTTGATTTATAATGATACATATTTATCAAGGAAAATCATATAATGGTGGAATATTTCAGTTTGAAGGCATCATAATATAGAACTTCCATTCTCATTCATGATGCAATATGGGTATACTCACTATGACTATAACAGGGTCATCTTTCTACTGCTAGAAAAATTCTCTGGTAATCAAGAACATATTATGATTGTCCTTAATATGTATTTTTTAAAATTTATATTTGGTTCTTATGAAAACATGTCAGTCATTTTTTAATGGAGCTCTGTTTTTTCTGGTGGAATCTATTTCATTTCTAATCTTTGTATTCAACTGAAATATACTCATTTCGTAGATTTTTTTCAGATTGCCTATAATCTCAAATTCTGAGGAATCTCGTTTTTTGTGATGACTTTTGCGAATGGTTGATGACTTTTTGATATGCAGTGTCATTTTCATTGTGAAAGCACCTTACATAGATAGATGTGCATGTACTCTGGCTTGAGGAAGTATTTGCTACATAATAGTTTTGCATTTGCTCCTTCCATAGGCCACCTGGTTTCACTGGTCTAAAGGCAATTTTACATGAATTGTAGACTTGGAGTTTCCAGTATCTGAAAAGATATTATGCATCTGGATCCTCAACATAAGTCAGTTTTTAATTTCTCACAAAAGACTTTTCTTTGTTAAACCAAGGACCCAGTATTGACAAGCTTTCTAGTTTTTATCTACTTTAGTTCCTCTTTTGTGGTGGTGATAGCCATTCTAGGGTCCTATCTTTAAGGCAGGAATCAGTTCTAACTGCTGGCTTTGTGCAAGCGCAGTGCCATCTTTTCATTTCCTTGGTGACCGTGAAAATCTCTGACCCCAGGGACTACCTGCCTCCTCAACCTGCCATAGCAGCAGTCTGCAAGCTTACTCCTTTAGCTTCAGATTTCCTTTTTAATCCTGTCTTTCAGTGAGTTTCACTTGCTTTTCTGGGATGCTTAGCTATGTGTTTAATATTTTGTTAATCCATAGTTTTTCCTGCATTTTTAAGCGTTTGCAGTGATATGGCAGATCCATATTAGCTCAATAGGCAATGTTGCTAGAATAGGAAGTCTCTCCATTTTGCACATACTGTTACGGCATGAGCTTCATGTTTTGTAACTAGCTTGTTTCCTTTCCTCTTTCTCTCACTGGAGTAATATACTCTGGGGCTTTCAAATAGGGCTGGAGGCCAGGACTTGGGACCTGGCTATGTACAGATACCCAGAATCTTAAGGCTCCAAAAGTACATTCCTGATCCAGGAGCCTTGAGACATCTCCTTCTGGCTACTTAAGTCAATAAAAGGAAGATAGACCTTACCCCTGTTACAATATCCAAACATGTAACACGAAAAGAATGAGCCAATATGTGATGACAGTGCCTTGATAGAGGTTAAGGGGACGGAAGGGAGGTGAAGAATTCTGTCTCTAAAGTCTCACTTCTTAGCAAAATGACTTTTGCACAATGTGTATAAAAACTATTTTTCTTATTTGGCATTCAGTGCCCTACAAAATCTTGCCCTCACTGCCTGCTTTCTAGGCACACATGTCTCATTGCTATTCTTCAAATTGCCAATCCTGCTCTAACTTGGCATTTACTCTTTCTTCTGCTTGGACCACTGTTCTCCATATATACCAGGTTCCCCCTTGACTATTTTCATGTCTTGTGCCAAAAGTCACGTCAGAAATGTCACTCCTGAAAACCCTATATCTAACCACCTTCATCTAGATGCTCTCCTTTTTCTCCTGTTTCTATGAATTACCTATGACTTGATGCCAAGGCTAATTTCTCCCATTTCACTTACTCAGGGTCATTGTTTCAGGGAGCATCCTTTTTATGTTATAACAACAAATTTTCCCTCTCTACTACATCATTTCAAAATCAGCATAGAATCAAGCTATTATTATTCTCTGAGCTGAAAAACAAACATTTTCTCACCTGCTTCCCCCTCAAGGTACTGCATATCTAACACATATATAACTTCCTTTTAGATTATGATTTCTTGGAAGAGTTGTGTATACTTGCTATTTGCTGATCTTGCTTTACTTTCTCCATAGCTCTTACTACTCTTGAACATTATTAATGTGTTTTTATTCTTATTTATTGTCTCTGTTACCTCCACCAAATTACATTAAAAAATCTCCAAGAAATTGCATCCTTGGAGCTTGGTGTTGTGTCTAGAATGAAGTAAATACCCCGAATATATTTGCTGAATGAGTGAGTGATTGAGTGCACACGTTGTTTTCCTACAACAGTATAATACTTGGTTGTAAGAAATGTCACATTTATTTCTCTTTTTATAAATAATCTAAGTCAGGTCTTATTCTCACCTACTTTCTCTAGTTAGAATTAAATTTCCATCATGCTTGGCCCACCCTCCTCCATTCTACATCCAACTTTCAGCTCTTGAAACTATACCAGATTCCCCGCTGCTTCCATAGTCCTCAGGGAAGCTCCTCCGGTCATTATGAATGTCACTGAAATACGTCTTGTCTAAGTTCAGGGGCATAACGTGAAACGGGCGGTTCTGATGCTCCTGGCAAACTGTGGGGTGTGGAGATGTGTCCACACTCCACCCCAGAAATCTCACAATGTTGGACTGTTTCACATTTTATTCTCTCTTAAAAACTCTAACTCTTCACCCCATTTTCACCCATTCTAATTCTCATTCCCATCTTTCTCCTTAACTGATAGAATTGTTGTAATCAGAAGAGAACTTCCACTGACCTCAAATACTGTACCCAGCTGCAAATTTGTGCCTTGCCTATGTGCTCTGGCTTCATTTCTGAATGAAATGCTTGCTTTCAGCCAAGGCTTAGGCCATAAAGCTACTTGTGCCTGAGATTCTATTCCCACTCCTCTGCTTCAGGACTGCATCCCATAACACTTTCCTTTCTATCTGGTATAATCAGTTTTTCCTTCTATAGGATCATCTTTACTTTTTCTACTTCTATTCTTTCCTGTAGAGTAAAACTCCAAAAAGATATCTGTATTTGCTGTCTTCAATCTATTAAAATAAGATTTTCTCACTCATATGCTACTAAAACTTTTATCATGGTCACAACGACCTGTATGTTGCTGTATCTAAAGGTAATTTTGCCACTTTCATTTTACCTGAGTTTTCAGTGGCATTTGACAATTTATGAATCTCTCATCCCTGAAAAATATTTTCACTTGGTTTCCAGGACATCAAATTCATCTGTTCTTTCCTCCTTCCTTCCAGACTACCCTTTTTACATCTCCTTTGTGAATTTTTCCTCTCTCCCAATCTTAAATTAAGCATAGATCCTTTCCTTGAAACTTTTCTCTTTTCTATATACACTCTGTATCTATATTATCCAGTCTCATAGTATTAAACGCCATTTTTATGCTGATGAGTTCCAAATTTATATCTAACCTGGACTCCCTTCTTGACCTCCAGACCTTCATATCTAACTGCAAAAGAGTCAACTCCACTGAGATGACAAATAAGCATCTCAAAGTTATCATGTACTACAAACCAACATGCCCCAATGTACCAGCTCTTCTGAAGTCTTTTTTGTCTCGGTTAATAGCAACTCCATTCTTCAGCTGTTCAGGTTGCTCAAAAGGAAATGGTTGTTGGATCCATTTTCAGAACACATACAGAATTTGATCATTTCTCCCTTATACTTGCTATCATCACTTTGGTCCAAGTCCCAATCATCTCTGCCATGGATTATTGCAGTAGCTTACTAATTGGTGTCCTGGGTTCTATTCCCATTCTTTTGGTCAATCCTTCATACAACAGACAGAATGCTCTTGTAAAATTGTGAGTCAAATTATTTTAATGTTTCCCCTTCTCACTCAGATTTTTCAAAAAGAGCAGGAGAGTCCACGTGGTCTAGGCCTTATTACTTCTCTGATACTATACTCTATACTCCTCTCTCTCACTCATCTATAGTCACACTGACCCCCATGCAGCTTTTCAATGATCCCAGGCACAATCTTCATCCAGAGTTCCTGCACTTCTATTTCCTCTCCATGGAATACCCACCTCCCACCTCTAAATCCACATGGCTAGATCCATCACTTTCTTTAAATATTTACTTTCCTTGGTAAGACCTCTCTTCTCATCTGACCTCAAGTCTTATATCTTCTGAACATTTTATGTGCCACTTCACTGCTTTTGTATTTCTTTCTTTATCAATAAATTAGTTTAATTTATCTTTTTTCTAACTAATATTCAGTATATCTAAAGCTTGCTATATTGCCTGGTACACAGTAAGTGTTCAAGAGATGAACAGATGTTGCCTCCAGATTAAAGTGTTTGCCAACAAGGGGCAGCTTCTTGGGAGTGGCAAGCTCTCCTCCAGTAAGGGAAACCCATCTCTCTCTCTCATTCCTATCACAGGAAATCGAAATCTTTCCCAATCTAGGTCAAGCCTTTCTTCTCTTTTCTACTCTCCTTTAGTGTCTAACTCATAACATCTGCTCAGAGGGCCTATAAACTTCTGTTTTTGTTTTCCCTAATCATACACAAACACACAGACACAACACTAGTTAATATTACCTGAGACACAAGAACCAAGACCTAAATCAGTTAACTAGTTGTGATACAGGAGGGAAAACAAGGCTTTGTGAGGGATTTATCTGAACCTATATTTATAACAGAATTGGGTGGCTGGAACATAGTGCATGAATATATTTTATTTTGCTATATTTTTTTTGCCAGATTGCTTGTCAGAATGGCTTCAGTTTATAGTTCCACCATCAATATATGACAGTTCCTCTCTATAAATTCTCATCCAGATTTTTGCCATTTCAATAGGAGCTAATTTAACTTGTTTTTACAGTGACTACTGGGGAGGTGTACGTCTCTTTACTTACTGATGGATACTAGTTCAGTCCTTTTCATGAATTGTTTATTCAAATTACTTTCTTATTTCCCACTTAGGTTTCCTACTGACTTACACAAATCTTTTGTGAATCTATGTATGCTCTACTAGTCTGTTATTTTTCTGTAACTTTGTTTTATAATTAACAGAATTCTTTAATTATTGTATAGTTAAGTCCATATATTTTTGCTCTTTTCCTTTTAATTTAGGGATACTATTTATGAAAGTTGCATTTTGCAAAAATATATTTCTTTATATTTTGTATCAGCAAAAGGATTTACTTTTCAAATGTAGATTTATTCCATCTAGGATCCATCTTTGCTTGTGGTCTAATGTAGGGGCCCAACTCTATTTTCTTTGATTTAGTGAGTGTGTCTTGCCAGAATCATCTACTAATCAATCTGTTCCTTTTTGTTTACCGTATGATGCCATCTTTGTCATATATCAAGTTCTCAAATAAATATGGTCTGCTATTGGACCGGTACTCTAATGTTTTTTTTAATACTGTGGCCTGGACTATGTTAATATCTGACTAGTAAGTCATCAGTCTTTGCCGTTCTGTTTCAAAATAAACTTAGGTACTTTGGGACATTTGTTCTTCTATGGAAATTCCTGGAATAGCCTGTTGTGTTTCTTAAAAATTCATCTGCAATATATTGAGATTTTATTGAATCTATTTGTTGATTGACTTGGACAAACTGACACATTTTCACTGTTACTTTTCTTATCTATGCACGTAGTGTATTTCCATTTATCAATTCTTTTAATCTCTTCAATATAAATTTAAACGTAGAGAACTTTGGGGAGATTTGATTTTAGTATGAGTCTAATGCTAAGTCTATCATTCCTGTCAGTGAAGAAGCAAAAAGAAACACCAGGGGTGAAACTTGTCCTCGGCATTACTTTGAGTTATGCTGAATAAAACATGGTTAGGAGATAGCATAGTGATTTAAAACAATCACTGTGGGATCAGGGCCCTTGGCTGGACTCCTGGCTCTACTCCTTACTAAATTGGGCAATTATATAATCTCAGTTTCCTCATAAGAAAGAAAAAAAGAAAGTATAATAACATTGGTTAGCTCATAAGGTTGTTGGAAGGATTAAACGAAAGAAAAAATGTAAAGGCATTGGTCCAATTCTTGGCTTATAGCAAGTATTCAATAAATATTAGATACATATTGAGTGGCAAGTGTCAAAGCCTAAGCTAGATCCTTAATCGTAATCATGGTAAATACATTTCCTCTAGCCACCAAACCCAGGTATATCACTGCCTGAGTTGCTCCCTTCCCATCTTGTACAAAGAAAATGTGCTTTGTCTTTATTTAATGTCTACTTGTTCATGATCAAAAATAAACACTGCAAATTTATACCTTCAAGTAGGTGTTTGTGTTTATTTATTTCCCATAAGGGTACATTGGTGTTTTATATTTTTTCTATTCCAATATCTGTTATCAGTACCTATGTAAAAGGAAAAGCCTATTTCCCTTGTTCTAGATTTATGAGCCTGACTTGGACTTACAAAGGCTTAAATCGAGTAGGATGTACTAAATTTATCTGATGTTTCTTGGGAGGCATCATCATTTCCTAGCTCATGCTCATGTATAAGTCTGCAATTCTTCATTATTTACAACATATTTAAATCTATTTACTTATTTTTGTTGGAGGAGGTAATTGGGAGAATGTGACCTCCAGTTGAGCTGCAAACTGGACCCAGGCAATCGGTGGCTCCTCACCTCCTACCCTGACCCTGGAATGTATGTTCTGCCCACCATTCCCACAGCAGGAGCCATTTTCAAGGACGCAGCCTTGAGGGAGCAATGTGTTATTGAGATGGTCTGGACTGTATGCATGACTGAACCCAGTTAAGTCCTCTATCTAAACTTAAGATTCTGGTGGGCAGGCGCAAAGATCTACTTGTCTTGCGGCCACCCAAGACAATCTTTGTAGGTAAGTTCCTTTGCTTTTTAAACCTGCCACCTACCAATCTCGAGTGGTCTGCCTCTTTCTTTGGTCTCTTCTTGCCCTCATCATATGGGGGTCAGTTTCAGATTTCACTGGGGGAGCTGTTGAGTGTAACAACCAACAAATTTATTCTGGTAGATGGATATTTTTTATATGTATGTTTCCATTATATAGATAAATAACCTTAATTTCAGAGAACTTAAGTGACTTGGCCAAGGTTAAATAAACAGTAGTGTCAGAACTGAAGCCTGAAATCTGGTTTCCTCACTTTCATTATCATGTCCTTTCTATTTTCTCTTCAATGTTAAGGAGGAACATTGAGTACAAACCTTCAGGGCTCTAAAAACTTAAAAAGGTGTATGCTGGAATGACAATTGACAGTGAGTTCTAGGGTGAATCTGAAATATGATTTTAGAAAGAAGAGTCCTAGAGAAATTAATTTGCAGGGACATGCCATGCATATCTTGGGCCATATACACCACATATATTTTTAAAGTTTTTCTTTATGTGTGCCAAACATTCCACACCACTGAGAACTACTACATAGATTTCTAGTCTGATGGGTTTGTATGACAAGAGATTGTGATTTAACTTTCTCACATATTTGGAAGGGAAGATTTTCCTTTTGTGAATCTCCTGCAGTCTCACAAAACCAGCCAAGCTTGCACGCCCAGGAGCTCACTTCTTGGATCCCATGGCTCAGTAGAGAGGCAAACCCTAGGGCTATTTTGAGTCCCCACCCCACCCCAAACGTGTCTTGGACGGGTGGAAGTTTGACACAGAAGGGCACAGAGCAGCATGCCAAAAATGACACCCCTTGGAGCCTTTATTTTCCTTCTTAAGTCAGGCCACACAGAGAATCATTTAGCCACAGCAAAAGCTCTTCAGCACATATCAGAACTCCTTAGGCAACTGCGAGAGAGGACACACAAATGTGAGAGCCACCTAGAGCAAATGTCACAGTATGTGCTGGATGAGCACATTCCATTCCCCCACGTGGCAGCGGGGCCCTGGGCTGTGTTCTCTGAAGTTCTAATGCAAGCTGTCCAAAGCCTCATGAACTTAGTAATGGAGCACCTCTTTGTGGGGCCCTCTGTGAGTTAAAAGCACCAGCTCTGTGAATGGAGATGGTCTCTTGGCTTCCCAAGCCAATAAGCAGAGCCTCCTGAGGGCATATGGACATGCTCTAGCTGACTGAGGAGAGCAGGCTTTAGGCTTAAAGCCCTTGCTAGAAGGCAGAGAAAGAGGAAGTGTCCCCGGTGCTTAGCAGGCTGCCCCTCTCCCTGCTAAATTTTTAACCATACATTTTGCCCCATTAAATCAGAATTGATGAAACCTTTACAAATGTGCAGTGTCTGAAAACTGAAAATCACACTGAAAAATAACAATCTCGTTGACTATAGAAGGCAAGTTTTTCAAATCGAGTAATGATGTGATGTGTGTGGTTAACCGTATCTACGCAGGAAGTGGTTTATTTAAAAGTTTTTGTGCTCACTCCACACCCACCCCACCCCACCCCACCCCGCCTTTTTTTTCATCCAGTACTGAAATTAAGCAGCATCCAACCTAGGCCTACTTTTACGACATGTGACTTGACTTTACTGTTTTCCGTTTTTGCTAAAAGAGTCATTAACAGAAGTTGATGGCAGTTTCAATAACAAGTCAGCACTGAGGAAAGGTAAGTGAGCTCATACTGAACGTGCAATTTAACCTTGAAAATATCTGACAGAGTATCCTATGCTTCAGTGGGAATGTATAAACTTTTCCTACAAAATTGTGATGTTTTCATTTGTGATTGAAACATCAGTTTGTTTCCTTTGGTGTAGAGAAGAATATTGTTTTTAAATTGCAACAGTTAAATTCTAAAGTACTTTAAAAGATCATATACTAAGATTTTATATGAAAATATTAAAAACAGAATAAGGTATAGTTTTAGTTTGAAAGTGCTTTTAAAAATTGGGACTTTGTATCTTTAACTGACTGCTTTATAAAAATATGCACTCTTCATGATCCAGATAATAAAGAGAAAAAGGCATTTTGTAACAATTAGAAATAACATCTGAATTGCATGCAGTGTGAAAGATACCCACTGTAAAGTGTTGTAGTAAAGTCAGCATTAGAAACCCTTAAAAGGTGTAGTTTATTAAATTTACAGCTTATTAAATAGCTATTAAAAAGCAGGAAATTTTCAAAATGCCAAAGAAATTTCTCTATCATGACATCTGATTTTTTCCCTAAATTTTATTTAAGATATAGTGTGAAATGAGGGCAAGTTTCTATTTCATAAGCAAAACTGTACGTTTAAAGGAGAAGTCACAGATGACTTCACAGGGGGTTACTTCTGGGAAAAGAGGCAAATTAGAAATATACTTCTGTTATTTAGGTAATTATATAATTTTCCTTCTTTGAGATTTCTAAAACAATAACCTCAGAAATTAAAAGGATTTGTTAATCATTAACTGACAAGAACTTTTCTTGTATAGTGACTTCTTGCTTTTATAGAATGTCTTTGTGTGCTGTAACATATGTACGAAAAATATAAAAGTATTGCTCATCTCAGAGACAAATACCTAAAATAAATCTGACTGTAGATTTTTGAAGGAATTTTAATAAAAGCTCCAGATACGATCCACCCTTCCGTAATATTATTTTTATTGTGCTGTTGGATGGGGGACATGAGGGCCCCACAACACCTATTTTTTTGTATTATTAAAAAACGGTTACAGGGTTGATAAATGGCAACAATTTTCTTTTCTTTTATTGTCTTCTATTGAAACACTCATATAAATGTTTTTTGATGCGGTCAATTTGGTAGGAAATTATTAGTTATACTAGTACACTCCATTTTAAGACCTCTTCAATTGTCAATACTGAAGCTAGCTACTTGTTGACTATTCAAATGATCATGAAAAAACAGAGATTAGGACTTGATATTCAATACATTTTTTATTGTTAGAGTGTAAGAGAACCTTGGTAATATGTATTTGCTTTGATATTCTGATTAGCTTTTCAATTTGCTGCATTTTCTCACAATGGAAAGCATTATTTAAATCTGTCTTCAATACTGTGGTTCTGAACCTCTGCATCTACAGAAGCTTAATAATTCAGATAGTTTTGGTTGATATGTTATTACTTTATTTCATTTTATTATAAAAGAATATCACATGAATGAACATATGTAGTACTTACATATTAGCAAGAATGAATATCCACATAAGCCTTTGGTATTGAAAAAAGTCCACTACAGTTTTTTAAATAATTTAATATTTTTATAAGCCAAATCTTTGTAAAATGATTGTTTCCTGCAGAAACTGTTAAATTAAAAGACAAATATTTTATGGAGTATGTATAAAATTAAGAATTAATTAAACATACTTAATATGGATTTATAAAGAGAAATAAGTAGAGATGATATTCATGTAACCTAAGATGCTCTCAGAATTGTTTGTAAAAACTACTAATGCATTATCTCTGGGATGTAAAGACCAAATCTTAAGAGGGTAAATTACAAATGAGTTATTATAGGTAGGTTACTATATCTTTATGTATTTTAAGCGAATAAGAAACAAATTTTGATGAAATAAAAACAATGCAGAGAATCTCATTTGGAAAGTCTTTAAAAAAAAAAATAGGGGGCTTCCCTGGTGACGCAGTGGTTGAGAGTCCGCCTGCCGATGCAGGGGATACGGGTTCGTTCCCCGGTCAGGGAAGATCCCACATGCCGCGGAGCGGCTGGGCCCGTGAGCCATGGCTGCTGAGCCTGAGCGTCCGGAGCCTGTGCTCCGCAACGGGAGAGGCCACAACAGTGAGAGGCCCGCGTACCGCAAAAAAAAAAAAAAAAAAAAAGCTTTTCTACTTGGGGCCAGGATTCAGCAAAATTCAGAAAGGAGACATTTCCCCGCCTTGATATTCCTTCTCTTGTTCTTTTTAAGTGTTCTGTCCCAGAGTGGCCTACTCTGTCCCCAACTTAAGGTGTGCCAGCCTTGGTCCTAGAGAAATACACCCTACACTTTTCCTTCCATCACACTCCCATTGTTCTTAAAATGTACTCATCCTATTTTCCAGAAGTTAGGGCATCTGATAAAAATAATCCATGCTCACAAGAGAGGGCTCCAGAGCTTTGTTTCTTGTAACCTGTAATTCAGGCCTCCCTTCCTCCTCCCAGTAGAATTTTAATAAATTCTCTCAGCAGACAGGATCCAAGGGAACGGCTAACTGTTGAGGACCTCAGTCTCAAGTGAGGAGACTGATGCCATTACAAACAGTTTGGGGAAAATATTTTGGGGGAGAAAGAGTGTTTTGTTAACCATTCGTCTTGTCTATGGCATTTAAACAAAATTTCTGAGTATGTTTTATGTGAAGGGTCCATCACAGAGATGTGTCCATTTCTCTAAGATATTCCTTAAGAAATATACATCTTTCTTGTAGTGGATGAAAATTAACTGCACTACATCTTCAGACTATTTTGGTATTCCCATACACTTAGAAACTATCTAACATAATCAAAAGTTTTACTTATGTATTTTAAAAATCATTTAATATCCTGAATTTAGCACTTTGGGTACCATATTTTTTGTACTGCAAGATAAATGTTATATAACTAAACTATAAAATGTACTTATAAGTATTCTAAATTTTAGCTTACGGTAGACAAAACTCCTTTGCTTGCAAATGATAGAAAATAAGCTAAAGTTAGCCTAGGCAATAGAGATAGGCACTGATTTGTATAACTGAAATTCCAAGGAAAGAAAAGTCAGGCTGGATCCAGCAGCTCACACAGATTTACCAAGATCATTTTCTTCATCCCTTAGCTCTTTTTTTTCACTCCACTATAAACAGTCTCTGGTAGAAGCTCACACTAAGTTGACCAGAAGGCTTCAGGTTTACCTCTGACCCTTTCAGCAAACTTTGTACAAAAGAATGCCTTTCCCCCATCACCACAGCAAAGGTACCTCAGATTGAGATCTGATTGGACTGAAGTGGGTCACGTAACCATACTGAACCAATCACTGCCTCTGAGACACAGACACCCTGCGTGACCAGGCCTAAGGTCACTGGCCCACTCTTGCATTGATGAGCCACCTGCCCCTGCAACACCTGGACTCTCCGCTGAAAAGAGGGGTCCCTACACTGAGGAACTAAAATTCTTCCCCCAGAAGAAAAGTGACTTTATGTCTTAGAGGTAATACAGCCATAGAAAACTACCACACGGCCACATCGGGTCACATTTAAAACCAGTACTTAAATTTTCCAACCTCTGTAATCAGACAGAAAGACGGCGTCAGTTAGCACAGGTCTGAATGAAGCAAGTGTTTCAATTAAACTGAATTTTAAAGTATTTTTCAACAGCTACTCCATGTACAAACCCCTGCCCCACAATACTTGTCTTCTAAAAGCTTATAATCCAGTAAAAGTACAAGATTAATAATTATAATGCCAACAACTTTTTATCAAGTACCATAAAAAGATATAAGAAATATTCTATTAGGATTCAGAATTTCATCAAACATTTTTGTCTTCCTGTTATATGGCGGGCAATAAACTAGAAAATTTTGCAGGTGTTGTATCATTTATCATATCCAGTCAGAGAAATCAGGGCAGTTTTGGAAGAAATATTTGTACAGTAGTTCCCCCTTCTCCAGGGTTTTGCTTTCCGCGGTTCCAGTTACTTGCAGTCAACCACCGTCCGAAAATGTTGAAGGGAAAATTCCAGAAATAATCCATGAGATTTAAATGACTCACCTTTCTGAGGTAGTGTGAGGAAGTCTCGCTGCCGTGCTCCGGGCCGGCATCTTCGCGTCCAGCGTTTCCCCCGTGAGGCACTAAGCTGCCTTCCCGCTTATCAGATCGTCGCTCTCGCGAGTGTGAGGTATGAGGTATCGCGGTGCTGGCGTTTGCGTCCCCTTTAATTCGCTTAATAGTGGCTCCAACGCGCGAGTAGTGCTTCCGGCCAATCGGACATGCCAAGGCATATCCTTGCAGTGCTTCCTCTAAGCGATAGGGTGCCAGAAAAAAAATTCGTAGTCCGAGGTTGCCCAGATGTACTGTACGGACGGACCTGAATTTTCTAGCCGTGAAATTGTGAAGAAGGAAAAATAAATCTCTGTCCATTTTGTTGTGGCACCTCCAACTGCAAAAGTTATGGCTGCAGTGTGTGGTAAGTGTTTAATTAAGATGAAAACGGCATTGAATTTGTACAATAAGATATTGTGTGTGTGAGAGAGAGACAACATTCACATAACTTTTATTTTTTTAATTTTTTATTGCTGTACGCGGGCCTCTCACTGTTGTGGCCTCTCCCGTTGCGGAGCACAGGCTCCGGACGCGCAGGCTCAGCAGCCATGGCTCACGGGCCCAGCCGCTCCGCGGCATGTGGGATCTTCCCTGACCGGGGCACGGACCCGTGTCCCTTGCATCGGCAGGCGGACTCTTAACCACTGCGCCACCAGGGAAGCCCCACATAACTTTTATTACGGTATATTGTTATAGTTGTTCTATTTCTTTATTAGTTGTTGTTAATCTTTTACTGTGCCTAATTTATAAATTAAACTTTACCATAGGTATGTATGTATAGGGAAAAACATAGTCTATATAGGAGTCGGTGCTATCGTTTCAATATCCATCGTGGCTCTTGGAATGTGTCCCCGTAGATAAGGAGTGGGGGGTGGACTACTGTGATAGTATCCAGAGAAAGCTAGAACTGGGGAGATGAGAAACATTCCAAAAGACAGGAAGGGAATGTGTCAGGGGACAAACATGGAGTATCAGAGAATTTCCAAGGCGGAGTGAGTTGTCTCCTGTTGTTAGCTGTAAGTATACTAGCAGGAGGTCAGGGCAGACGGTTTGAGATTCTAATAGGGTGAACCTGCTGAGCAGATCATGACTAAGGGCTGTAAGTACCAACAGGGTTGTTGAGCAGGGGAAATCCATCGCTGGATGGCCACGTTTTGCATCTGGGTGGGCTATCTTAGCATCAGGATTTATTTACTTCTTGTATATATGTCACTATTGGTGACATACTCTTTAGGGTGATTTGGAGAAATGGTGGTCGTCTATGAAGGGAGGTATTCCTTTAAGACAAGTCCCCAGGTGCCTCGAGGTTCTTATATAGGCTGTGGTTATAATGATTTTTTTTCATATTGCAGAGCTTTGTTGTGTTGTTTTTAATTTGAGAATAAGTGACACAGTGAAATGGTTTGAAAACAAACAAAACCTAAATATAAATATTTTAGTGAAAGTCTTTCTAACATTCCTGTTTCTGTATACCTCTGTTTACTCCCACCTTAACCCAGCAGGCAACCACTTTTCAGTTTTTTTTTTAAATCCTTCATTGTTTCTTTATGCAAAAGCATGTATGTATATACGCACGTGTGTGTATATATTTATTATATTAAAGGGAGTTCACTATATACACCTCTGCACTTTTTTTTTCTTTCAGTAATATCTTAGAGATATTTTAATTATAAAAATAAGAAACTGTCTAATTCTCTCTCTCTTTGTTTATAGTTGTACAGTGATCCACTGTGTGGATATAGCATACTTAATCAAACCAGTCTAAAAAAGTCATGGGTGTTTTCAATTTTTTGCTAATACAAAGAACGTTTAATATAATTGTGTACATTTGAAAATATATCTATGGAATGAAATCCCAGAAATTTCATTTATTAAAACTATTTATTTATTAGCCAAGAGATAAAATAATTTTGATAGTTATTGCCAAACTATCCTTCACGTTAGTTGTAACTTTTTGAATTTCCATCAGCACTTAACGAGAGGGCTGGTGGAAGCTCCATAGCTTTTCTAACAGATTGTGTTACCAAACATTCCAGGTTTTGACAGTCTGTAGAAAAATGTATCCTGATATAGTTTTATGTAATATTTCTGTTATTATGACTGAGGTTGGGCTTGTTGTTAAAAGAGTAAAGGTCTATTTGTTTTTCCTAATAACAGAATGTACCCTTTCTCAACTGCATAATTAAGGACCAAAAGCATTAGTTAAGTTCAAGCCTAGAATGAGATGTTAAAGGAAATAAGGAATCGGGGCTAGCATATGTAAAATACTCTTTTTATAAAACTTGAAATAAGCAGTAGCTAAAAGAGGATGAAACATGAACAGTGAAGTGAAGGAAAAGAGAAAAGGAATGAAAAATAAAAATAAAAAAAAAAAAGAAAATATATCCAGACATCCAACAATGTCTCAGAGGATACGAGGACAGATGGGTGTAATCACTAGCTCAAGTAGATAAATTAACCTGAAACAGAAGTAAGAGCACTTTAATGAGTGTGCATGTAGATGAACTGGATGCAGATAAGATGAAGTGAGGAGAGGAAGGTGAGGACTATTTGCTTCATGGATTCTATCTTCTTTGAAATGGTAGGAAAGTCCATTTGATGAGAGGGAGTATTTAGAGGATGCCAAAGAATATGCAGACTATCTTATTTTAAAAATTGGCCTCGTCAAAAACATATAGTACAACTGTGAATTTTAAAGTTGATTTTTCACTTTCAATGGGCATCAACCCTATTCAATTCCATAAATTCCATATTTAGTATTCCATAAATAATTTTGAGCTCCAACTAAGTACACTGTGTTATGCTAAGAATTATTGGGGATACAGAGACTCAGTGTGCTAACTAGCCAGTGAAACCATCTTAGGTAGCTTAGTGCACAAATACAAGAATTTAAATATAAATTTATAAGTATAAATGCAAGGCCTTAGAAATATTAGAGAACATGCTATGTCAGAGTCCCAGTGGTTTCATTTTACCAAATCCAATGGCTATTTATGCATCTTCATATTATCCATATCTGAGTTGCATTTGATGCAACTGAACATTCCTTCTCTCTTGAAACTCCCTCTTCACTAAACTTCTATATTTCATTCTCCCAGTTTTTCTCCAAACTATTTCAATGCTCCTTCTCTGTCTCTTTGCTAACTCTTCCTCATTATCTAACCCTCTAAATGTTAAAATGTCCTGTACTCAATCTTCAGATTTCTACCTTTCTGGTCCTAGCTATCGTCTTAGTTTATTCCTAGGTGCTATTATTTAGTGCCATGATTTTAAATACTATCTATATTCTTTTTTAAAAAATTCTTTTCATTTATTTTTGGCTGTGCTGGGTCTTCTTGTGGTGCGCGGGCTTCTCATTTCGGTGGCTTCTCTTGTTGTGGAGCACGGACTCTAGGCGTGCGGGCTTCAGTAGCTGTGGCTCACAGGCTCTAGAGCACAGGCTCAGTAGTTGTGGAGCACGGGCTTAGTTGCTCCGCGGCATGTGGGATCTCCTCGGACCAGGGATCAAACCTGTGTCCCCTGCATTGGCAGGCGGATTCTTAACCACTATCTATATTCTATTTAGACCTCAAGACCAAAACTTTTTGTTTTTTAACACTAAAACTGTAAATGCAGTTGCCTACCTATCATCTCCAGTTGAATGTTTCAAGAGACATCAAAATGAGTATGTTCAAAACTAAGCTCTTATTTACTCCCCACTTACCCACCCCAACCTGCTTCTCTCCTATTTTCATTTATCTCATTTAATGGCACCATCATTCATATCTCTGTTCAAGTTAATAAATTAAGAATTACCCCCAATTCCACTCTTTCTCTCATACTCCCTACACCAAACCACATCCAATTAATCAGCAATAAGCAGAGCCTGCAAAATTGACTTACCTCCCATAATCCTGTTTACTTTTCTAAATGATGGCTCTTGAAAAGTTATATCTTTTTTTTTATACTAATGACTCTTTTTATTTTTTGTTTCTTGGTATAATGAATTTTCCTCAAAAAACCTGCTAAATGAATACACTACAATATATGACATTTAGATGACATCACAATTTTAGATAAACCACGCTTACTAATTCACTTTCTAGTTTCAAGTTAGAGAAGAATCATACAAAATATATGGAGCAATGTTGATTTGAAAATTTTTGAATGAACTCAAGAAGGTTGAAGAAGTAGCAACTTGTAGAACATTCCAGTTGGTTTGTTGGCCCTAAATATTTTTTTTTGCTGTAATTTATCATTAAGTATGCTCTGACAGCAAGAAAACTGTAAGTTTCATAAACATTGAAAATATTGGTGACATAAAAGATACAGAAAAAAAGGAAATTTAATAAATATACTTTTTATATTTTATGTACTTTTTTTTCAAATTGTTGTTACATAACCCCATTTTTAAAATCTATTCATGCATTTTTATATATGTTGATTGGGTATCTTGAGCTTTTATTTAACTGATTTTCTCTTAGCAAGAATGAATTAGACATTAAGCAAGGGGTAAATGTGTATCAAAATATCCCAAATTTAATCACTTTTTACCACCTCTACTGCTGTTACTGCAGAGTCCTCTAACTCATCTCCCTGATTCTAATTTTTACATGATAGTCATTCTCCAAAGAGTAGCCAGAGTGACTTTCTTAAGACTTAAATCATACAATTCTCCAACTAAAACATTCCAAATGATTTTCTATTATACTTTAAATTAATTCAGTCTTTTTCCATGATTTGTCAGGCCCTCTATCTAATTACTCTGCTTTTGTTTGCTTAAATAGCATTTTGGATATGAGGAATCATTATTACATTGTTTAGTGGCTATCTTTACCCTGAACTGAATGGTCCATGAAAGTACTGACCTTGTTTGCCTTTTTACTATTGAATACCTAGAACCTAGAACAATGGTAGACATATAATAAACACTCAATAAATATTTGGTTAGTGAAAGAACAAATAATATAAAAGCTGACTGTGGGCTGTAGAGTCAGGGAAGGCTTTCTGGAGATTTGTGACTTCTCTTGGATCTAAAAAATAAGGTAAGTTTAGGGGAAGAGAAGCTAGAAACGTATTTCAAACAAATGACACTTTATGGGTTCATTTTGAGCAACCTGGCAGTGATGAAAGGTTGGAATGGAATGCTGGATCCGTTATATACTGTGGCACTTTTTTGAAACTCAAAACAAATAAGCATCTGAAAACGTATTGCATAAATTGGTAGAGAACACCAGCTACTTCTAAGCATTTAAATTTTAAGCTGTTTTTCTAAAACTAGGGTATTAAAATTGAATAATTTTGTTTACTTTAGATTCATTTCCTAAACACTTAGAGAACTTTTTGTTTTAGTCTCTGCTGATGTAATGACAAGCTTAGAGTCAAAATGAGATTTCTTTTTAAAATAGAATGCTCAGGAAATTAAGTGCTAAGTCGGGGGAAATTTTTTTTAATTTATCTTTCCACTTCAGTTAATTTCATATTAGAATTTTAAGGGATAGAAACTGAGCAATGAAGTCCATATTCATCTTATTCGGGAAATCAAGTAGTCTTAGCCTCTGTTTATACCTTGATGATTCTCCTAAAGGAAGTAGAATGTAGGATGAAAAATGAGTGTTGATTACCCAAGTGGTGCCTCCAACACTGTGGTAGGTACCGTGGTGTTACCCCAAGCAAACAATATCCCCTTCTTGTCTAGATGCTTACAGTAGCATGAGACATTCATTAATATGAATTATTAGAGTGGCATTATTAATAATAATCATCAGATCTATGATTTATTCAATATGTATTATGTATCAGGTGTTTTGCATACCTAATAGTATTTGAATCCCACAAAAATCATGTAAGAGAGTTAGTATCTCCATTTTAAAGATAAGGAAGCTTAGGTTAAGTGGGTAAGTGCCGAAATTTATAATGCTGTTTGGTTGGTGGGTTATGATTTGTAGGCAGATTTGGGTAATGCAAAATCTGTGTTATTTTCACTATGCCATGCTATAATTTCTAATCCTGTTAGGTGTCAGCAGTTAAGTGATACTGGACTTCATTCATGAGGCCCTGTAGTCTGAAAGGGTCTAGAAGGATCCTGCTTTGTTTGATATCTAAAACTATGCCATCTGTGGAAAACCTGTTGCTTTTTCACTATATACATATATCCTTATGTAGAGATGTTATAAAATATGTGAGGAAGAAAACATTTTTGCCTTAGTTTTTGTCATACTGTAGGTACTTTTTCTATTTCACTTCTTCTGTCTTCTCTGGACCCTATGTCTCCCTTCTGCCCCTAGATTCCCGATTCCTTCTTAGAATCATGCTGTCCGTTATGGTAGAAACTAGCTACAGATGGTTATTTAGCACTTGAAATGTGGCTAGTTTAAACTGAGTGTAAAGTAAACACCAGTTTTTGAAGACAGTACAAATAAAAAAGTTATAAAATATCTCCTTAATATTTTTACATTGATTATATGCTAAAATTATAAAATTTTGACATAGTGGGATAAATAACATACATTATTAAAATACATTATTTTAATATAATCACTTATTTCATTTTACTCATCTAGTATGGCTACCAGAAAATTTTAAATTATTTGTGTGGAAAATTATTTCTAGTGGATGGCACAGCTTTAAGCCATCTCCTCTTCTCACAAGACTACTTTGACATTCTTATCCACTCTTATGATTTAGATTTAATCAATATGGTCCTTAATTTTTTATCTTTGGCTTTGGTCTCTCTCCCAATATTGTTCCTTCTTCCAATTGTCACTTGATAACCTCTTCCATGATGTCCCATCAGAAGTTCAAACTGAATATGTCTCATGTTAAACCTATAATCTCCCCACAGAATCCCCATTCTCTTTCCAACTTCAGTTAAGCTATCTCTGTTCTTCAAATCACTTAAGTAAGTGAGCTTGGTATCTCCAAGGGCTCCTGTCCATACATCCAATCAACTGTCACTGTTAGGGGCATCCATTTCCTTCTTTCTGTGTTCACTTATTGTCATAGTTACTCATTTGGATATCCATTAAGTCTTGTCTAGACTATGGCAAAGGGGTCTTATTTACTTTCATACTCATTTCTCTTACCTCTTTAGTTTGCATATTTAATATTTATTTTATGTCTTCATGGTGATGGTTGGGTTCAAGTTAATTAATACAAGTAAGAATTTTTATGACCTAGTTATATTCTATTTAGAGTTTTAAAAGTGATTTTGCATAATTATTTTATGTGATTATTCTAGCAAGCTAGTGGTAAAAGCAGAAGGTTTAGAAGACAAGGAAGCTTGGAGAAATAGAAGTGTTTGAGGACATGCTGAGAACATATTTCTCCCAAATTCTGGTCTAGAAGTTTTTTATTTCTTGTGGAGATAGTGATTTTTTTTTTAATTTGGAGTATAGTTGCTTTACAATGTTGTATTAGTTTCTGCTGTACAGCAAAGTGAATCAATTATACATATACATATATCCACTCTTTTTTAGATTTCCTTCCCATTTAGGTCACCACAGATCACTGAGTAGAGTTCCCTGTGCTATACAGTATGTTCTCATTAGTTGTCTATTATACGTAGTAGTGTATATATGTCAATCCCAATCTCCCAATTTGTCCCACCCCTCCCTTTCTCCTTTGGTAACCATAAGTTTGTTCTCTACATCTGTGACTTTATTTCTCCTTTGCAAATAAGTTCATCTGTACCATTTTTCTAGATTCCACATATAAGCAATATTATACGATATTTGTTTTTTCTCCTTCTGACTTACTTCATTCTATATGACAGTCTCTAGGTCATCCATGTCTCTGTAAATGTCACAATTTCGTTCCTTTTTATGGCTGAGTAATATTCCATTGTGTATATGTACCACATCTCCTTTATCCATTCCTCTTTGATGGACATTTAGGTTGCTTCCATGTCCTGGCTATTGTAAATAGTGCTGCAGTGAACATCAAAACAGGTGCATGCATCCTTCTGCATTATGGTTTTCTCTGGATATATGCCCAGGAGTGGGATTGCTGGGTCATATGGTAGCTCTATTTTTAGTTTTTTAAGGACCCTCCATACTGTTCTCCATAGTGACTGTAGCAATTTACATCCCCACCAACAGTGTAGAAGGGTTCCCTTTTCTCCACACTCTCTCCAGTATTTATTGTTTGTAGATTTTTTGATGGCCATTCTGACCGGTGTGAGAGATAGTAAAGATATTAAGAGCACTGCCTGGGAAGTCAGAAAAAACAAAGTTCAATCTTGGGCTCCACCACTTGCTAGGTATTGTATATGTTATATTGTACAAGTTACTTAATCTCTCTGAGCCCAAGTTTCCTTATCTATAAAATGAGGAGTTTCCTCACAAGATAAAAAAAGAATGCATATAAAGAACTTTGCCTAGTTTGTGTCTCACAATATTGTTTTAGAAGGGTTAAATGTAGCGTGAATAGTAGTTATAGTAGTAATTGTTTTATCAGGTTGTCTTGAATCAAATGATGACCATTCTCCCCTTCATTATGATATAAAAATCATGCCAGGATAATTTTGATTTACTTCAATTCTAAGTATTATGATAGGATTTGGAACTCATCAAAAGCAATTTCTTGCTATTAGTTTCATTTCCTCAATACAGCTGTGTGGAGGAGAAGGAAGAAGACTCACTCTTTTCTTGTTTGTTTACCAGTTTTTGGTTGATATGGAAATTTTCCTCTGAGCAGCTCAAGATGTGTCCTAACCAAAAATACCCTTTAATTTTGAAGAATTCATATTCATCACACAGAGCAGTTTAAAAAGTGAAAGGCAGCCATTGACTCTTGGACTTAAAATTAAAATGAAGCAAAGAAGAACTACAGAAATGAGGAGAGAGAAAAAAAAAGTAGAATTCTTTTCACCCACTTTTATATTATACCTAATTTTTGCCTAGGGTTATAAAGTATTAATGCAGATTGTTCATGAGGCATGGGGGTCCTAGCAAAATGATTCTGAGGAAAAAAATAAGATGTTGGGATGTCCAAGGTGCTTATCCAGTTAGCAAAGTCTTTTTCTGTTTTTATTCTGTTTTGTTCTCCCCCTGAGGAAACCTGCTCAGGATTCCATGTATGGAGGTTGACTGAATACACCAATCTCAGTCCTAATCCTGAAAGCACTTGGTATTAGGATATCCATTAAATGACAGCAAGGTGTGGCAGTGGGAAGTGACTGACAGAATGCTAGGGAGATAAGTGGCTGTGGTGCTGTCCCTGGAGAATTAGCTGCATCCTACAGGCCAGAGGGCTTTAGGTTAGAAGTTTGGCTCTAAGAAAGTGGATTAACAAGTGGGCCATAGTTTCAGGGTGGGAAATCAGCTTGAAAGGAAAACCAGAGACTAGTCAGTATGGCAGATGGTTAGGGAGTATGTCTTGAGTCAGGGATGGGAGCAAGTTGAGATGCAGTGGATGTTCTGACTTCCCCTAACCATCATGCACTGTATCCCAGGTCCATTTGGCAGCTTTTGATGTGGAGAAGCAGGAAAGAAGCATGAGAATCCAGTAACACTTGGGACTGAGAATCAGGACCATTCTAATATGGTGGCAAACCTGAACTTGTTGGAAATGCTCATAGTACTGGCAGAATTAGAGGCAGAGGATTTCAGTCAGGCACCAAATATCTGTAATGTTCTTGGTACGATGCAGAGCAACAACACTGAAAAAATACAGCGTCTGACTTTAAGGACCCTACAATTTGGCAGAAGGGACATGCAACTCAAATAGATAACAGAGAACAAAAGAAGTCAGGATATGATTATCTGCCAAAATATAATAGAAACAGTAAAGGAGGTCAGAGCAGAGAGGGGGAAATGGGAACTTGCTTAGCAATAGCAAAGAGCACAGCACAATATCCTACTCTTGGTAATTTCAGATCATGTTGAAAAAATTGTACAAATAAATGAAATAATGTTAATCTCCAGTGAACCTCTTTCTAAAGCAGAAGTACAAATTCAGTCTCAGTTTTGTTCTCCATTTTCAATCCTACCAGCTTGGATTTTAAAATAATAAGATATTGAAAATGATATTAATTTAATATGCAGCAGAAACTCTGCTCAACCCTCAAATCAGAGGAGCAAAACTTCTAGAGGTGATTGACATCTGGGGTCACAGTCACGGATATTCCCAGATCAGTCAAGTTTTCTATGCAAATCAAGGGGGAAGGGAGAGAGTCTGAATCAGAGAGAACTTGTCCTATTTACAAGATGTTGAAGCTGCCCACCTCCACCTGACAGTTACCATGCATACCTTGAGCAGTTTTTCACATCTCATCATTTTTCGAGAGAAGACACACAGATATACATTTTTTTTAAAAAGTAAAAATTCTCATGTTTCAATTGGAAACTGATTCAAAACACTCCAAAACATTGTTCAGGCCCAACAACATATGTCTGTGGGTTGAATTTGGTTGGCAGTCTGCCGGTTTTCCACCTCTTCTTGAATTTATAGCTGTTCCTAAGAAAACAGGAGCAGGGTGTAATGATTAGAGAGAACTAGAATCCTCCGACTAACTTCTGTACACACAATAAATCGTAATAAGTGTTTAGAGACTGACTAGCACATTGCTTTATGAAAAACCTCCATTTATCTGCAACTTTTTCATTTAGGTCCTTGTTTTGTTTGTCTGCCTTTCACAACTAGGCTCAGTTTCCTTACTTGGAAGAACAAACTCTTCTGCTACCAACCCTCTTCAAAGCATTTTTTTAAACATTAAGATATGTCTCCAAAAGGTTAACTTTTCTAAATAATAGCAAGTATAGTAATCCTTAGTTTCCCTGATTTTCACAAAATCACAAGATATTGGATTCCGACCAGAACATCTACACTTTTAAAGGATGAATTGTTGTAGGGGAAATAAAAGAGAGTTTAGTATGTCTTAAATGGTGATAATAATAGTAACAACAATTTAAACATATGTGCACACATGCATACACACACGTGTGAAATTCACAGTGCATAGAATGAGGAAATGTAGCCCAAGTGTGGTTGTATAACCCATTTTATCATATGTGTTATCTATTAATAGATGATTATAAGTTCCAGAAGTGGTCATGACAATGGATATAAATGATGTGGGAGGACAGACAGAAAAAGAATTACTGTTCAATAATTTTTTAATTAAAAAGGTAATCCTGATAGACATTTAAAAACTCTAACATTTATGAATTCCTTTTTTACTTCAATGTGTCCAAGCCAAAATCCTATAGTTTGCTTTATGAGGAGCCTAAATTAAGATAGAAATTTAGCTACATTACTTCAAATTACAGTAACACTCAATTAACTGGAACCTAGTTCGATAATGCATATAACCATCTCTACCTCCTACCTCCTGGGGAGAGGCCTCTGAACTCTATTTTGAGGAAAGAGAAGCAAAACAGGACTTATTTAAGTGGGAAAATATCCCCCAAACAAACCCTGGGTTGAGGTTCCTAATAATACAGCTGAAGCTCTTCAAGAGACTATAGCATCATAAGAGCCTTTAGTTAACCAGTCTAGAAAGGACACAATTTAAGATGTATAATATACAGAACATATTGAAGTATCTTCAAAGACTAGGATTGGAAAAACTCAGTCAGAAACTTTTAATTTAAATAATGTGGACTGCTAAATATTTTTTTTTTGCTATTTTGACATTCTTGGCTTCATGAAAGAAAGCCTCACTTGCACAAAATTTCAGATTAAATTCGAAAACAGCAATATTTTGTGGAATCTGTTTTGTTCTCACACTAAACACCCTTTGATATTTAACAAGCAAGAAAACAGTTTTCCAAGTGTTCAAATTGACATTGTTTTACTCACACTTACTATGTTCATGATATAAACATTAAAAAAACAAACAAACCAAAAAAAACAACTTGCTGAAAGTTCTGCAATAGACCTAGATCGTTTGTGGTATGATACTACTGGGTTTTTCATTTATGTAAAATAATTCATTTTGCAGCAATAGTTAGGACTGGATGTATGTTCTGGATAGCTAAACATCATATTTTAATTAATCTCAAATAGGATACTCATAGTATTACTTTCACGTACCTATGTGTCTGTGTGTCAATTTTTATACTACCTACTTAGCTACCTGCTCACTTCTCTCCTCACTGTTCTCAACTGCGATCCACACCACTCCCCCAAACCACCAACATATTCCAAAGTGAGGTTTACTTCCAGAAAACTTAATTAGAGCAAAAATATTAACAAATATGAACCTAGTATCAATGGGCTTTAAAAATAAGACACTGTAGTAATTGGTAACATTTTTAGGACAATGCAGATATGAAATAAAAAGTAACTTTATATAATTCTATAGACTTGTTTCTCATCAAAGTTCAGTGTGCATTTGAATCACCAAGGGTGATGGCCAAACATGTCCTTTCTCAGGCTCCTCCTCAGTCTTGTTGAATGGAAATATCTTGGGAAGGTGCAGTTAAATCTGCATGTTTATGAAGCTACTCACACTGACCCTTGAGAATCATTGCTCTATAGCTGTATTCTTCCTCACTTCTAGAGATACCTTTTCATTTTCAACTGAAGTTGAGTTATTTGTGACCCTAACTCCCAGGAGAAATCTTAGCTTAATGCAGGTGATTTTTAACTAATTCCAGTGAAATGGAGTTCTGTGAGTTCAATAATAAATTATAACAAGTGATTATGGCTTTTAGTCTGCACTTGTGATACACAAATCAAGTGTGTTGCCCCCTTATTTACAAGTCCCAGTGCCTCAGCGAGTCCTTCCTCATTAGGCATTTGTTTTGTCCCTGACCACAGCTTCCTCTATTGGAAACCTGGTCATTCATTGCCTCATTCTCTTGCTAGGATGAAAGTCCTACCTCTCTACTGAAAGTCTCCCATGTGGGTAACTGAGCTAGCTCTGAACAAATACCCAGTGTTCAGAACTCTGACAGTAACAAGCCTCCTGGTTGATAACAATCTGCAAATCTGAACTTCTGAGTATCGCTCCTCTCAGAATGGTTGTTTCTTCCCACCTGTTAGATAAATCTTTCTATTCAACTTGGATACCCAGTTGCCAGTATTTACCAAGACTGTAACCAGATATTTATGTAATTATTAGACAAAGCTGCACCTATTGTCAATATTTGTGGATAGGAAAGCTCTCCAGTATCTGTTCACTCCAGATGGAGGGCCAGATCCTGGTCCTTTTTCACCTAGATAAATCACGAGAGATGACAAGTCCTTCTAATTAAAAAAAATACACACACACACACACACACACATATGAATTATTTATATAGAAAGAACGTTATCCTGCCTTACACCAAACACAATTATTTCCAGAAGGATCACAGTTCTAGAAAAAAGTTTAGGGACTTCCCTGATGGCACAGTGGTTAAGAATCTGCCTGCCAATGCAGGGGACACGGGTTCGAGCCCTGGTCTGGGAAGATCCCACATGCCACGTAGTAACTAAGCCCGTGCACCACAACTACTGAGCCTGCTTTCTAGAGCCCGCAAGCCACATTGAGCCCACACGCTACATTGAGCCCACACGCTGCACCTACTGAATCCTGCGCACCTAGAGCCCGTGCTCCGCAACAAGAGAAGCCACCGCAATGAGAAGCCTGCGCACTGCAGCGAAGAGTAGCCCCCGCTTGCCACAACTAGAGAAAGCCCACGCACAGCAACAAAGACCCAATGCAGCCAAAAATAAATATAAAATAAATAAATAAATCTTTTCTAAAAAAGTTTAAATAACAAAACTCTTTAGAGGAAAATATATGAATAGTCTTTGTAGCTTTGGATTAGGCAAGAATTTCTTAATAGGACAAAAAAAGCACTAATCGTAAAAGGAGATAAATGATAAATTGGATATATTAAAGCTAAGAACCTCTACTAATGAACATATTACAGTAAGAGAGTAAAAAGCAACCTACAAATGAAAAAAAGGATCATTATTGCAACATATATATTAAAAGGAAACTTGTATCCAGAATATAAAAACAACTCCTACAAATCAGTAAGAAAAGCACAAACACCCTAATAGAAGAATTAGCAAAAGTTTTGCACAGGTGCTTCCAAAGAATATCACACAGCAATCAGCTACACAAGTGAAAATTTGAGTGAAATAAGCCCAGCAATTAAAAAGTATATACTCTAAGTTTCCTTTTATATAAAGATCAAAAGTAGGCAAAACTAAGAATACAGAATGTTGATTATCCTTGGTGGGGTGAGGTGGGTAGTGACCGGAAGGGAGCTTCAGAGGGCTTCTGGAGTGCTGATGATGTTGAGTTTCTTGATTTGGGTGTGGTTACAGGAGCGTGCATTCAGTTTGTGACAATTCATTGAACTTATATGCAAACACAATCGTATACATACACACACATAAACACAAAAACTATTTAAAATGTATTTTATGCATATATAATTGAGCAAGAGAGAAACCAATTTTTAAATGCATTTTAAAAGATATGCTGAAGTGTTTTATCTTAATGGTGCTGTCATTGTCACAACAGTGGACTATATTACTGTCCCATTCTCAGACAGGTCCCTTTGGCACTGAAATACAATTCAGTCAATTCAGAGTTTGAAGACATGAGCATTAGGGAAAGACTAATTGGATACAATAACAAATTTGCTAAATAAAACAAATGTCATCCCCATTTTCCTACTGTCAATTACTGACTCCCGTTAATTACTGTCAAACACTACGCAATATGCAGCTTCCTCATATTTTAACTTGGGCAGGCCAAGATGGAGATGGAGGGAACCTGGTGTATTGCAATCAATGTGTGATTAGATTTAATCTGCTTGGTAAAAGGGCTTTGCAACTGAGTCATGTACTTTAGGAAATAAATACTATAGAACATGAAATTGGAGGAAACAAGCAATCGCAAGTTGAAATGTATATTTGTGCACTTGATACTCTTCCAACAAAGATCAGAGAATGAGCCCCGTCCCAGAGGGTGAGACTGCTTGTTTTGCCAGTGTTTTTTAATTCTGTGGCTGCCGAACAACTTCTTCTACAGCTGATGTTTTCTCCTTAAGTGACATTTCATCATCCAGTGCCCTAAGATAGTCACCCTGTTTTCCCTTAATTGATACTTGTATGCAAGAGGCGGAAAATGGCTCAGCATTTCTTGCTAGATTAGTTCAAAACTGACAGAGGAAACAGAGAAGAGATTGCACTACTTATGCCCCTTATGGTTCTCCTGTGTATCTAAGGAGATTGCCATTTCATAAAATTTCTTATGCTGCCTGAACATAATTACAATAATGCAGGCATTTTGTTCCTATTTGCTTTTCTATTTTTTACTGCTTACCTGATCACCAGAGGGAAATTCAGAAGAAGTTTCACTAATCTTAACTTTATTTTCTTTTATGCCCTTAATAAGATGTAATTGTACCCTTAGACCTCCCTTCCGTAAATGCTTCATTTTGTCATTCCGGTGAAGCCTTTACCTTTCTCTTTATTTGACTGGTAACAAGAAGCATTAAACATGTACCTGGAAGTTCAAAGTGAGGTTCCTGAAGTTTTTCCCCCAGGTCATGGGGTGCTCTTTTCATAAGATTAGTGTTTACAAATAGATGCTGTGATATTTATTCTAATTTAAAGTTAATTAAGAAGCATCCCATGAGAATGCTCCTGTTCATTGTGCAGCCTCAGTGGCTGGAGATCCATTCTTCTGGGTCCTTTCCACCAAGTCTTTTGGGAAGGGATTATGCCTTAAACAAAGTCATCAACATTTCCAGGGATCTATAAGAGCCCTTTTTTTTTTTTTAAGATTTTATTTTAGAATTTATTTTATTTTATTTTTTATTTTTTGGCTGCGTTGGGTCTTTCTTGCTGCACATGGGCTTTCTCTAGTTGCGGTGAGCGGGGGCTGCTCTTCGTGTAGTGCGCAGGCTTCTCATTGCGGTGGCTTGTTGAGGAGCACAGGCTCTAGGCACGCGGGCTTCAGTAGTTGCAGCATGTGGGCTCAGTAGTTGCAGCATACGGGCCGTAGAGCACAGGCTCAGTAGCTGTTGCTCATGGGCTCTAGAGCGCAGGCTCAGTAGTTGTGGAGCACGGGCTTAGTTGCTCCACGGCATGTGGGATCTCCCCGGACCAGGGATCAAACCCATGTCCCCTGCACTGGCAGGCAGATTCTCAACCACTGTGCCACCCAAGAGCCCACTTTTTTTAATAGAGCTGCAAGTTTCTCCTAATCCGGCCCTAATCAACTATCTCTCCCTAGGTTTCCCAACTAGACACCCCCACTCTGTCATTTGTTGTGGATGTTCACTTTGCTTTTCCTGAAATCTTGTGATCTCAGCTTGCACTGCCCTTGATATCCCTTCTCTGCCTTTTGGATCCTATTTATCATACAACATCAAGTTCAATGTCACCTTCACCTGGAAATTGCCCTCAGTCCCATTCTCCATTGCACTCTTATCAGACTTCATTGTAAGCAAGCATGCTTATGTCTAACTCTACCCCAGAATTCTTAACAATTTTTGTAGAAACTGTGGGACCTAGCAAGTCAGTTTCTCAGGGTAGAGGCTCAATAATTATTTGAAATATAAAACCAGTTGCTTTGCTCCCAGTAAGTTGGAGACTAATGGGCTAAGGTGCTCAGGGGATGAGAGGTAGCAACAAGATACCAAGGTGGCCTACCACACAGTTTTGGTCAGTACTTATTCTACTTCAAACATATTTTATATTTTACTTGTCATTTTTACCATTTAGGATACCCATATGCAATGACAATAACTGTATTACAATTTATCCATGCAGATGATCTGCCAGACTTTGTCAGTAAATGCAGTCTATCACCCAGATTTCCTGATATATGTTAACTAAATGCAAAGCCTTATTATCACATTTCCTATTATAATACCTGCCAAAGTCAAAGACAGTGTTACCCAATGGGGTGGCTATGGTCAAATTCCTTTACTGTGATCTTCCTTTCTCATTATATTTGACATTTTTGAAACTGAATTTTATTGTACTCTCTCCGCTTCTGAAACTGGTCTGGGAAATTAGACTTAATAGAGATGTAGAAGCCACAGGGAAAAAAGAAAAGGAGAGTGAACCGGGAAGAAAGTGAAATTAAAATGTTATTTTGGTAAATGGATGCTCTGGTGGAGACGGCAAACAATTGCAATGCAAGTTAATTACTGACCTGTCAGGCAAGTGTAGCACAGAGGTTGTGCCACACGTTGCTGGAGCTACCACTGCCACAAGTCATTTCCACAGGGGAACAAACAGACCGTGCTCTACCACAGATGAGTAGAAGACCTTTCCAGGGGACAGAAATGAGTTTCTGATATCATATTCATCTGTGGAGTTTCCACACACTCTTACTAGACCTGGAGAAGCAACTCATCTTACACATTCCGGAAAGGGAATGGGGTCATATTGCCACAGAGGGTTCCTGTGTGTTAAGGCAAAGAGGACCTTGGTGGTGACGAGACAGCTCACTGCCACACAGTGAAAACCCAGGCTAAGACCCATGGAATGGGAAAACACTGGGGCACACTCAGTGCTTATCTCTGAGACAGTTCTCCTCACAAAGTCTTTAGTGAGAATCCATGTCAGGCAAGAGAGTCCTTCTATTCAGAGAAAAAAATGTTAAGCACCTGAAGAAAGCTGAAACTCCAGGGAGATGTTCTCTATTGTTAGAACACAGAGCCCTGCTAGATTGCAAGGTGGTCAAAAATGCGGTCATTTTTTAAAAATAAGAAATAAAGAAAAGGGTTATCTGAAATGGAAATATGGTATTGTTCATATTTTTTAAAATTTTATATGATTTTCCAAGTATACTTTAATGTTGGCCTCAAAAGGTATGAAAAGCATTGCTTCTTTGCAGCCTCTAACTTATGAAATATCCATCGTTCATTGGCCCTTAGAACCACTGGGCAGAGCAAGTTATACATATTCTTTTTAAAATAGGAACTAAATTAGGTCAAAGACATTCCTACTGATAATGCTTTCCTAAGCTATGTACTCTGGCATTACCTAGGTTCTATATTTGTTTTCCATTTCTATATTCTGCAAATATTTATTCAGTCTTTATTGTTTTGTCAGAAAGCACAGGGACATTTATAAATGATTAGATAGAAAGACTTACATGATCTATACTTAATATGGATGCACTTTGATCATTTTATCTACCTGATCTCTGTCAGATTTCCTTTGGAATTCTTGTTACCTTGTTTTTCCAGACACAGTTGCCACTTGACTTGGCGGTCTATGACTAAAGCAAGGATGTTTGGAGATGCAGGCCTTGAGCTCTGTCCTGGGACTACTTTGAACAGGTTGTGGCACCTTGGGGAACAGTCTGTATCCTTGAACTTCAATTTTCTCTGCTCTGTAGCATGTAGATAATATCATAGTGCCTATTCAGTTTCTACTAACTCAATTAATTCTTAATATATTTTTATTTTAATGTTGCTGATGGGAAAAAGATGTCAAAAATACACTTTCTACCTCAAAAGGGCAAGCTGCTGAGCCTTAGTGTAATTAACAGAGTGCAACAAATAATTGACAGAGCAGCTTTGAAATTTATGATTAGATGAAATATCACATTCATTCCTATTTGGGTATTTGCAGTGTGAGTGGGAGAATCAGGCCCAGAATATCACTGAGCCAAGTCTGTTGAGCAGAGCCAAAGTTTGTGTGGCTCTTGTGAAGTGCATTCTCATCACTGTTTCCTGTTTTTAAAACAGTATTGAAAGTGGAACTAGTGTAACATCACAAGCTATTCTTGCTGTTCTCTTGGTACATACAAAATCAGGAAGTCTACAGAAATTGTGAAGCCAGTCTTAAGTGATTTACATTTCAACTTCTAACTCAGGGATATTTATTTGGAGAGTTTTGTAAAAATCAAATGGATATTTTAAACACATGCAAAATGAACGAATGTGTTGTCATTAGTCATTCACCATGCTTCTGTGTGCCTCCTGTAAGAATATAAATGCATATGTCATCAATGTTTTTTCTAATAGAATTTGGTAACAATGATGATGATGATGATTAGATGATATGTTATGAAAGAACAAGAGAAATACGGAATAAGCATGTAGATCACATGAAACTTAAACTTAATATGGCTTATAGTTAACAAAATGTTTCATGTTACGAAGTTGCATAGAAATAAGCATACAAAAGTATTATTTATTTTACAAGTCCTCTACCAAATCTAGAAAGTTAAGGGTCAGTGAGAAATGAAAATACAGGTGGAACAACAGAATATGATTTCAAAACCCTGTGTATATTCTTGGAATAATAACTCAGAAAGACTCACAGATTAGAACTCTTCATTGCCTTTCTGAGTATATTCTGAAATTGATACCTAGGTTCCTGGAATTATATTCACTCCCTGATGCTGGGAGCAAGTTATGATGGACCCTGGGGTTTGAGGGTTTCTCTCTTTTTAAGAAAAATATTTATTTATTTATTTAGCTGCCCGGGTCTTAGTTGCGGCATGGGAGATCTTTTAGTTGCAGCATTCAGGATCTTTAGTTGAGGCGTACAAACTCTTAGTTGTGGCATGTGGGATCTAGTTCCCTGACCAGGGATCGAACCCAGGCCCCCTGTGTTGGGTGCGCAGAAACCCTTGAGGGTTTCTTTTGACTCAGGGTTGGGAAGACTTTATATTGGAGTTTATTCCCCTAGAACCTTCTTTCATAAAGACTCAAAAACTAGAGCACCCTGGCAGGGCCATCACGTCCCACAACTCCAAGAGGCACCCTTTACTAGAATGCAATGCTAATATCCTATCCCTAGTCACAAATGCTACCTGCCTCTACTTTTACTTAAGATCACACACAAAGTAGAGTAACCAAAGGTTTTCTACTGTAAGATGTTTTCCTACATAGCCGGAGGAGTTTCCAGTATGAGATTCAGGTAAATGATTCCCTGAGAGTTCATGGGAAGTCTGACTAATCATTTATGACAGTGTGTTAATTAGTTTAATCATTCCTCTCCCATATATACATCTAAGTGATTCACTGAGCAGATGGATGTAAGTAAAAAGATGTAAGTAAGGAAGAATGGATGATGGAATTTCAGATATGTTGACCCTGTAGCTGAGATGGGGCCTAAGTAGGTGCTGCAGTGGGGGGCTTTGGCAGCCAAAACGTGAAAAGGATCATAGTGTGCACTGTAGAAGAAAACATGAGTATTAGGATGCAGGTGAGGAGAAAATGGGAAAGTTGGAGTGTAAAGAGATGAACTGTAAGTGGGGTCCAAATACAACTTGCAAAATTGGCCTAAAACAGCCTTATCCACCAGCTCTGAGAGGTTTCTAACAGGATGAATAAGAATAAATCATCTCTGAACCCACAAGTACGGCAGTTAGAAGTTTCACAGCCACCAACACAGCTGTCATTTCTGGCCATTAGATTTCCTTCCTCCTCTGTCCTCCCTCCTTCCTCAGTTCCTGCTTGGGGTGAGGGGGTCCTGCTTCCTTCTGTTTTGCACTCAACTCATCCATACAAGACATTTGTGTATTATGCCAAGGAAAGCCCTCTTCCCAAATTCTCCCCCTCAGAGTGTCTAGAATACCAGCCTCTTACAGCACTGGTGGGCTTAGAAGGGATCAGGCTCTCAGTTAACCCTTCAGCCCGATAAGAGGATACAAAGATGATCAAATTCACCCACACTGAGGCTAAATGCCATTTTCTTCATGAAACCCAATGCTTACCTTTTCCTTGAATTTCCTTGGTACTATAGTTTTTCTTCATGACATATTTCTGTATCTACTCTATAATATCACAGTTATTTGCATACCTCTGCACTGCTGAGCCCTTTGCCCGAAATGCCCAACCTGCCCTGACTTAGCTCCAACGTCAGCTGATCTTTTGTGGACTTTCTCTCTCCACACCTCCCAGTTCTACTGTGGTCTGATGTCATTGCTTCTCTCCCCACCTGGCACCATTCTAGTCTCATTTAATTATTGATTTGTTTCTTTATCACACTCACCAAACGACTGTAAAACAGTTGGTTGAAACAAACAAACAAAAACCAAAAACACAAAAAAGAGTTATCTCCAGCCTCTAATGTAGTGCCTTGCCACTCAGGAAAGTCTCAGTAAACGTTAAACAGATAATTTATTTTCTGTGGGTAGAAAGAGGTTTGTGTCATTTTCTGTATTCTCCTCAGAGCAACGTGGTGCTCTGCAAAATCAGAAACCACCAAATATTTGCAAACATGAGAATAACTATGAATAGTATCAAGTGAATGCCATTGATAGAACAAAATACAAAAAAAGCTGAATAAAGAGAAACAATTGAGTGCAATAAATAGAGTATCGATAAAAAGTGAAGATGAGGTCAGTTGGGAAAAGAAGTGATGGCTAGAGGAGTGAGAAAAGAGAAATAACATTAACATTGGTAGGGGAAGAGATCAGCTTAAAAGAAAGATCTGAAGGAGGAAGATTTTGAAATTCTTTTCTGTAGACTGTCCTTGAGAAAACAGATGGGAAAGCCAGATAAGAGGCTTTTAAAATTAATCCAGCCTTTTGACAGTAACCCATCACCAGGCAAATTATGGGTTAATTGTCAAATCAATACAAGAATGCAAATGTTGATTTGACGCTGAAATTTGTTCAGAGTTTGAGAAACAACATGCCGTATAAACGGCACCTGGTGGGGCTGTGTAAATACAGTGGCTTTATGCTCTTGGTCAGAAGAGAGTGGCTTTAGCCCGAGTATTTCTCTTACCAGTATTACAAACACACCACCTTAGAGTTTTGAATCTAATGAATAATTTGGAAGATCAAGACTTCAATGTACTCCAAGGAGAACCCAAATTTTTTAGAAAAGATTTATATGTTTAATCATAGATCCCCTCAACCCTCACTCAAATCCTTGGGCATCAGATCATACCAAAGCATTTACATTGTTGCTAAAACTACTGAGCTCTGTAAATATGCAGTAATACTTCTTGAGCTCCCAGACTTTTACACAACGGTATCAGAAGTGAAAAGGAGCCTACAGATCATAGCAATCCTTTTAGTTGCCCATGCCCCCCACTATCAATTTTTTCCAGTGATGAAACAGAGGTCCATGGACTTGTTCAAGATCACAAAGGTGGCCATTAGAAACAGTGCTGCACTAGAAGTCATCATAGGCTCTTTTTATGCAACCAGCCTGATTATAATGAATCCAAGGCCTCCATTACAATCACGGTACCTAGATTCTCATTCTTTCATTCATCCTTACTTCATCCACTGAAATATACTCTGAAAAAAACTCATGCTTTTATTAGTAGCATCTTTATAAATATAAAAAATCCAGAGATTTGCTTTATTTTGAAATAATGTCTCTTGGCTAAGAAAAATTGAAGGCCTCAATAATAAATAATACACAGAATAAAACCAAAAATGTTTATCCTGTACTGGGGTACGTGGAGAAATAACTATTTATATCATCTGCATGTGATTGCATTTACTTTTTTTTTTTTTTTTTTTGCGGTACGCGGGCCTCTCACTGTTGTGGCCTCTCCCGTTGCGGAGCACAGGCTCCGGACGCACAGGCTCTGTGACCATGGCTCATGGGCCCAGATGCTCCGCAGCATGTGGGATCTTCCTGGACCGGGGCACGAACCCGTGTCCCTTGCATCGGCAGGCGGACTCTCAACCACTGGGCCATCAGGGAAGCCCGATTGCATTTACTTTTCAAAACACATTTATATATAAAAAACCCTATCTTATTCTAGTTAGATATAGAGGTAAGATCCCTTATGCATACATTAGTGGTCAGATTTGATACATTTTAAAGTCCTTCTTATTAATGTAGCTGTCATCATATTGCCGTGGAATAGCGGGGATAAGATTTCTTTCTTTTATTCAAATTTTTATTTCAAATGTTGTCAAAAGAGCTCTCTTATTCTCAATTAGATAAGTTTTTAAAATATATCACTCATGTATGATTATGAAAATGAATATATTCAAAATAAATTAAAATAAAATAAGTAGCAAAATAAATTGGTTAAGGAATTCTTAATAAAACTGTCCTGTAAACAGCTTTGTTAGATATAACTGAAGTACAATAAAGTGCAAGTGTTTAAAGTGTACAATTTGATCATTTTTAATATATGTATACTGCTATTAAACCATCACCACAATCAAGATAACAAACATCCATCACCCCCAAAAGCTTCCTTGTATCCAGAGTCCACACTGTCCCTAGGCAATCACTAATCTGTTTTCTCTCATTTTATGTTAGTTTGCATTTTCAAAAATATTATGTAAGTGAAATCGTAAGTACTCAATGAGTACTTTTTTGGTGGGGGTCTTGATTTCTTTTACTCTGCACAATGAATTTACAATTCATCCATATGGTTGCATGCGTTAGTAATCCATTCATTTTTATTGTTGAGCAATATTTCATTGTGTAGATAAACTAGAATTTGTCTATTTATCTGTTGATGGACATCTGGGTCGGCGGTGGGGGGGGGGTGGATAAAATAAATACTCCTTCACTTCTTGCTGCCCAGTGTCCTTAAGAAAATTGTTAGTCACTCTGATCCTCATTTTTCTCCACTATAAAAATATGAGTTTAATGTCAATATCATAGGAACTTTGTAAGGATTAAACCAGCTCATTGCCTGGCACATAGTAAATACTCAATAAATATTAACTTCTTTTCTCACTCAATATCACTCAATTGCCTAACTGGTTTCAATTATGAGGAAACACTTTTCCTCCCGTTAAAATGCTTTTATTCTTTTCTAATCCTTTTAGTGTCCACTCAACTTGAACATTACCGTGATTCTAGCCCCGTTGTCCGACCAATCAGGTAGAGGTACCAAAACAGTTGGCTTCTTAAAATATAATCCTTCTTTTGGATTATATTGGCTTCTATAACTGACTGGTGACATTTTTTTCTAATGTTGTACCCACGTGCCTAGGTTAGCTATGAAATGTCTATATGGGTGAGACATAGAGAGGACACTCAGGCTAGAAGAGGGTCTGTTTCTAGAAGCTTTGAAGCTATATTTGCATTGCAAATATCCTGTTTAAAAAGAGTAGATGTATTCATTTGAGGAACTCGTGGGGAGGAGCAGCTGAAAAGGATTATGGATTTGGGAAGCAACTAAAAGCCCTCCTGGTCCACCCACCCAATTTATTTCCTTTGTTTTCTTTTTCTGAATTATTGTTTTCTCACAGCCGCTCCTTTAAAATTTGCCCACACTGGATTTTCCTACCTGAATCAGACTCCTTCCATTAAAATAAATATAAATAAATAAATAGTGTCGATGTGCTGATTTTCTGTTTCTTCATAGTCTTCATAAATATTATATCCAACTAAGCTACTAAATCTAGTTCAGTTGGCAGATGGCAGTGGACAAAGGAATTTTAATTTTTCCCTGTGGATATTGCAAGTGGGGGTGGTGACTGGGACTCTGCACCATGCTAATGAGGCCAAGCCGACATATTTGATAGTCAATGGGACCAGCTTGCTTTCCTCCAATTTTACACACTTAAATTTGACCTTATTCACAGGGGTATTTTGTTCACCAAAAAGGGCTGCTGGTGGTAGTATCTGGAGGTGGGTTGGGATGGGGTGGGTGATAGATCAAAGACGTTGTAAATGAAAAGAGCATATACCCGGAAGATGCAATATCATTTCTATATAAGGGAGACCATATCATATTGCCATTAGGAGTTCCTTAATCGAATTAAGAAACTACACAGAATTTGAGTGTGCTATCTATGAATTGAAATCCTCTGGCACGTATACAGTACTGTCAGAATACAGAGGTCCAATTGATAAAAGCACTACAAAGTAACTACCTTCTTCTTCACCACTCAAAGAGGCGGAGACTTTATTTCATTTTTGTACTTTAATGATGTATAAGGATATGCACTCCACCAGGAGTTTTTCATGGAAAAGCATATACTTAGAATAATATAATGCTTTTATATTTCATCAGGATAACATTGTAATATGCAGAAGTCTACAAATTCTGATACCTCTGTGGAAACACTGAATCCCACCCGCCAAGGCACTGGAGCTGTGCAAATGAGAATCAAAAATGCCAACAGCCACCACAGCAGGCTGAGCCAAAGTAAATCCATGATCCTCACCGATGTTGGGAAGGTCACTGAACCTGTAAGTCAAATACCACAAGTTCCCTGATATATAGAATTTTGTAAAAGAAGGGGGGAAAAAAAAGCTAATTAGCCTTGTTTTATTTGTTTTCCTAATGTGCATGAGAAAACTGTTTTTGTAATGCATTTTATCTTGCCTACTTATAGTCATAATTATATCCCCAGTTGCAAGAGAAGAGCTGGGCTTAATCCAGAGTGATAAAGTGGATTTGGAGCTAGACTGAAGAGCACCTTTGACTCATTTTAAGGGCCTCCACTATCATGCTTCAGTGTCGTAAAAATAATGAGGTTATGCTAGCATGTGGTGTTTGTACTTCCAAATACAGTACATCACTTTGAAAAGCCAGAGGCTAAAATTAGCTAAGAATAAACTGAGAAAAAAATCTTTTAAAAAAGTGAAAATCTCTTCCTTAAAATCTCCCAACAATATATGATATTGGAAATTACAATCTGATTTGGAATGAGCTTGAACAGTTGAAATGGTGTGGAGATTTAAGGTTTGGAGAGGAAGCCATTTTGTCTCCATAATGTGTCATTAGGAAGATTTGAAATAAAATAGTTAGAGATGAACTCTACTGCCAGTTGTGTCCCTGCCCCTGCACGCATCCTGAGCCACTAAACACACTGATTGCAATGAGTCTCCTCTGGTTAATTTTCTTCCATAATGGTGGTAACTTGCAGCTGAGGCCATAGGATGTTACAAAATTATTTATGCAATGTTAGCCACTCTTTTGGACCCCGGATCTATTTTGTTTCTCACAGTGAGAGCAAGAGCAAGAAATAGGTTAGCTGGGGACAGGCTGTGAGTCCCAGTCACCCTGCAGTAACATGTGAGCTATTAATTGAGTGTTCTGTTAATATCATAGGGGCCTATGAAATATTCAGCTCCCTAACTGAGTTATTAAATGAGATCAACTTGCTGAGTAGCATGTTACCGATTATATTTATTTGCTGTTTTTCACTCGAATTTCAAGTGCAAAATTAACCCACAACGATCTCAGGAGCCTGAGAAATGTATGGTTTTAATCATCCTTTCTTCAGGTATTATAGACAAATTTAGCATGAGGAAGCCAGTGATTATATTTTGAAAGTGAAAAACATATCCCTAGTTAAGGTACTGAGAGATGCATTTTTTTTCTTTATTTTCTCATTTAAAAGTATTATCTGCTGGGAGGCACAACACGGCCAGCCTGACTTGGCGTTGAAACCTGCTAAAACGTTCCTCAACCATGAACTTGAGACAATGGTTAGAGTAAATTATTGGAATCTCTATAATGTATTATCAGTAAGAACTGTACCTTTGGAAAAGTTTAAAAGTTAAGTATATTTAATGATGCCTAACATATTTTATTGGCTGTGTTTAACAAAAGGCACTATGCCGCAGTTGTTTTTGACAAGCATGAAAACATCACAGCATGAGACTGCAAAAGGAATTATGGAGAGAAATTACAAGTGATCCATCTCTCAATGAATTATCCACCTCAATAGCCCGCAGAACTCAGCTACCAATTAACACCTACTTTATTACATGTTGGGATGTACTTAATAACTTTCATGTGTTTATGCACTATTACCTTGACTGATGCCTCTTGTACAATTAGGCATAATTGGCATATCAATATGCAAAAGTTAAAAGGATTAACCCTCTTAAAACTAATGAGCATTTCTGTATCCAGCTGCTAAATGAGACAAAATTAGCATTTTTCACTTTTGGGCAGGATTTTATCATGCAGTTTCTCATTGTTGATATTACCTTGTTACATAACTTTAGTTTGGGCGGTTATATGCTGGACTGCTGGAGAATCAGAGTTTTCCAAAGTTAAATTAGCTATAATTATCCCAGCTTTTGTTTCCGCATTCTTAGCCTCGGCAATATGTATTCCTCGATAAGGAACAAAAATAAAAGTTACTTTTGGTTATGTGTGCTCGGTGCATAATTATATAAAAGGGGTATTTTAGTGAGGATATGTCATTTCACCGAGAAAACTTGGCTCAGAGATACTGTATTGAAAGCTTGCCATGGCACTAATTTTCTTTCTGTCTCAGTTCTTTTCATCTCTTTTTTTCCATGCACAATTTTCTGACTAGATACTGACAGAATGTAAAGTATTTTGGCATATTTATTCAAACAAGCCTGTTAAAGATATCTGCTCAAGCTAAACTAAGAACTTGATTTTTCAGAAGTTGGAGGTTGGGGTAAGGTCAAAGGGGGAGATTTTGAACTTAGGAGAAGTGGGAGGAAATGCACACTAAAAATGTGTGCACAAGTTCACATGTGGTATGGCTTGCTGTAACAGAGATACATTTAATCTGTACAGAAAAAAATTGAGTACTTAGAGACTATATATGTATTATGCATCCTATTTAATATATATGGCATATATATACTACTTGTCACTTGCATATCAATTCTACAAATCTAATATGGACTTATCAGAGTATATAATAACACAAAAATCTGGTATTACACATTTCCATGATTTCACTTATTACAAAAACATGATACAAATATTCTAGGGTCAAATCAATTGTATAATTTTGTCATTAATTCATAAAGTCCTCTTAAAATTTTGCTTAATTAAAAATATGTTAATATGACTGTGAACTCAGAACACAATATAAAATTCTCCTATACATGTCATAAGAGCCTGTATTCTTGGTATCTTAAATCGAGGAGTATTTTGAAATGCCAATATAAACATTTATTCTACCCTAAGCTGTGCAAACACAGGTGAATTTACTTGTTGAATTAAAAGTTTTGATTGCCTAAGTGCTGCAGGGAAGCATTCCAGTAAAACAGGTATCAATACTCCATTAGTATTTTATTGGTGGCATGCATCATTTTCTTTAAACACCAAACAATCATTTTTATGTGGTTCATAAGATCAATGCCTTTTCAAAATTCAGAGGCCACTTTGCTTTCTAAGAAATGTTGGAGAGGTGGGAAATTTGGACATCTAATGACATGGTTAGTAAGAAAATTGCGTATCTGTGAGAGCCATCTGGAGACCTTCATTTGGTGGGGAGGGAGCGCGGAGCGCTCTTTGGTCTCAGTGATTTGTTGTCTCACCCTGAGCATTGGAGTGAGACCTCTTAAAGGTGGACTGATGATTTACCTGAATGTGCTAAACACAGAAGCAGAAGGCTTAGTGAACGTAAATGGGGGCAAGTAAAGTGTGCCTCTTTAAGGGCTAAAAAGGCTAATGTGCAATCCAGCAAATAGCTAATGCAAAAGGTTTAATGTGGCTTTGATGTTATTTATAAGAGAGATGCCCAGCCTACTAGACAGTTTGAAAATAGGTATTAATGAAGAGTTTAAATAGCCCAAGTCAGGAAACTGCAGACCTAGGATTTGCAGGCAGGAGTAGTTCCGGCATTTAATACTGGTGTCTTAAGCAGCAACATGTATGAATATTCGCCATTTCCATCTTGTAAACCCTGCAGAAGTGCATCACTCCATTCATAGCCATCATGGACAGGGAAATATTTTTTTTAATTAGTGTTCAGATAAAGACTTAGGTCAAGCCATTCCTAAACATTAACATACAAGACTCCTTGTGCTTCTCTTAACATACAGCATTCCTTCATTTTTCTTTTTAATATATTATAAGGAAAAAGAGGAAACAATTTTCCTTTGTTTCTTACTTCTGTGATTTTAGGATACTTGCCAAAGTTGTGGCTAGCTAAAAAGGCAGACATAAAAATTGCTACTAAAAATATAAGCCTTCTGTTTAGCAGAGATTTTGAGAAATATTATGAGGCTGTAGGACTTGTCCATGTTTACTTCAAATCAAGCTTATAGATAGGTTTGAGGCTTTGTTTGTATAAATTGTCCTGAAGTGGATCCTGATATTTAATTAAAATGACACTAAATCACATTGAATTGATAAGACTTGGCATCTCAAACAAAGGTAATTGCCTGTATTGGTTTTATACAAAAATAGCGCTGCTTGGAAAATGTGCAGCCAACACAGACTGTCAACTCCATTTATAGATCAATATGTGAAAATCATTGATCAGGCAGGCATGTATAACAGTAACACTTTGCATTTATTTGTTGTTTTTATACCACATTAAGGCTTACAGGATTATAGGCTTCCTAAATATTTTGACTTCCTCATAAATATATGATCTGTTGAATGTTAATTAAATGAGAGTCTGCAGCCATCTCTAAAATTGTTTTTAGTTTGATGATTTCCTTTTATTGCTGTGGATCGTATGATCTGAAAATGGATTAGTTTCCTTCTGCATAAAGATTATTAAAGCCTTAATGTGTCCTATTTAGTGTAAGATGTGGCTGCCTTTTTGCTTTGAAAAATATAGATACAGACAATTATTTTTCTCTTAGTGAGTGGCTGATCTCTTTTTATTAACTGGGCATTCTCAGAGCTCAGGGTGGAATTATTTCCTGACATAGTTTGCACACTGTAGATAACGGGTCTTCTTGATTTTTCCTGATAGAATTTGTTTTCTTTCTTTTCTTTTTATCTAGCTCTGTAGTACAGGCATCTGATCAAACATTATGTAGAAAATAAACTCATCACCTCAATTAAATTCTAGACACACACATATAATTTGAATTCTATTTTTCTGATTCAAGAACAAGCCTTATGAACTGTTCTTATACACTGCATTCTACAGTTAAATCTTTCTTATCTCATCAGTGTAAGGACAGTGTTTTGTTCCTAATCTTTATTGGACTATTGTGGATGACATTTGTAAGCCATTTTGGTTTATAAGGAAAAGCTGGAGGACAGTGGAGTCAGACTCTCCATAGATCCAAACCTCAGATATGACTACGAAATAATGTGTCTTCCACTGCAATTTTCTCTGCCACTGAGAGGTCAATTTTGTTGAGAAATCTTTTTATATCCTCTATATACATTAGGAGTACTGCTTTCAAGACAATACTTGGTTTTATATATGATATTAAAACAATAATAAAAGAAACAAGATTTCAGAAATAGGAAAAAAAAAATCATGAAATTCAAGGGTTAGCTAAGGTAACCAGTCTGCTGTGAAGCAGAAGAAAATGTTTATTTAGCTAGATTTTTGACTTTTAAATAAAATGCCCTGGGGTGGGAGGGAGGAAAGAAGAATAAAAGAACACTAGAGATTTCTTTCCTTGTCCTTGCAGTCCCATGTCATCTCATGCTGTGAAAATCTTTAACTCTGTTTACCAAGCACAAATTGGACTTGCCAAATGTTCAGGAAGTTTTCATTGACAGTGTAGAGTCTGTACTTCAAAGAATGAGCTGGGGCTCTTGAGTTCACGTTCGTGGTTGCATCGTTTCCATTTTAACTTGAGCATAGCTAAATTTGTTTATAATCTCCTACTGATTGAACATGGCGGTGAACGTACATGAGATACATTTTTTTTACTTTAGTCCTCTGATTACTAATTTGAATCCAAAACTCTAACCTTGTTAGCATCTGGACTTATTTCCATAATAACAACCCCTTCAGAACCTACAAAGTAATGAATAATTGACAACAAATGAAATGTTTTGATAGTTGTCGGCACAAAGCATGTTTAATGTTTTGTGTTGCTTCCTAGCTAATTATGTAGATGACACATTTGTCAGACCTTGACTGCCATTAGAAACGTGTTTCCAGAGGGGAGAAAAACAGGCTATTCATAGAGTAATTAACTAGAATGCTCAATGACCTGTGAGAGATTCAAATCGCTGCCAGTTCAGACATTGTTTTGTTACAGAAGCAGAGGGGTAATTAAAATTCCAAATTACAGTCCTATGATGGAGCATTTGTTTGTTGACAGTATACTCTTACTCTAGTTTGTTAATTCTTTTTAAAATTGCTTCTAATCCATTTTATAGCTTTAGGAGTTCCCTCTTTGAATTTACTGACAACTAATATTATGGTAAATTGTACTTCAATGGAGTACTGCCTTCCTCACAGTTTCAAGGGAGCACAAGGTGGGTGGGATAAAAATAGCTCCTTCCCTAAAATGACATATCAGGTGCTGTCAGTGGGAATGCCACTAAAGTGTAACGTCTTGTTAAATACTGTGTTTCCTTTTCTGTATTAGGGGAAAATGTCCTGGCAGAAAATACAGAGATTAAAAAGGAAGGCAACCATGAACATCTAAAAAGGAGGAAAAAAACTCATCTCCCAACAAGAAATGATTGATTAAGGTGTTCTGTTAAACAAGGAGGAAGGGAGAGGAGTTAGGGCTGAGGATGATTTGGGGAATGTGTTGAGTTCAATGCAGAAGATGCAGCAGTCTGTAGGAAGGCTCTCATGGATCAGTCAAAAAAGGGCGTTTTTGCAGCAGTACCTTCCATATCAGGTCAATAACAAACTGTAGGATAACAGGTATCATGCATGAATTTTTTCAAGGCATTATTGGCATAGTTTACAAATCTGGAAGGCCAACATAGTCTAAAAAATTCAGCTCAAGAGAAATATTTATTCAGGTTGCTGAAAGTGAGAACATAGTTTTATTAAAAAGATCTGACAGAAGTCACACGGTATTTGATGCAGGCGAGCTGACAGAGGCATCCAGTGAGCGTTGATTATCCCGAAGTCACTGTCAGCTAGGATTGATTTTCACTTTCTCCGTTTATGTAACAGTTCCTGTAATACAGCTGACCCCGAATCATGTTACCTTGTCATTTCTCTGCATGGATCAAGAAGAGATGAGCTGAAAATAGCTAGACACTGACCTTGAACTTGCCAGAAAAGTGAGAAGTGACAGTGGGGTTTTTCTGTAGTAGTGTACAAAGATTAAGGCGAACTGTTCCTCTGTTGAGTTCACTGTAGCAGCACAAGGGGGCAGAGCAGTACTAGAGATTACAGGTAAAATAGATTCTGCACCAGCATGTAAAGGCTCTGAAATACCGAGTTGAGCCAGAGGTCTCATTTTTACGTCTTAGTGTAGACATAAAGGAGAATTACTGATGAATCAAAATCTTGGGTCCCCTGATGTTCATAATCAGTAATCTAAAAGTGTACATTCTAATTAAAAAGAGGTTACCTAATACTCTGTGTGGCAGCAGCTATGCTTTTCCACTAAGTTATTTGCAGCATCTCTTATTTAATTCATATAATACTCTTCACCCTTAAAATAAGTTAGTCACTTAGAACCATAGTCACTATTATGAGGGTTTTATGGCAAATTCCTAAGGTAATATGTGTCATTTAAGGTACAATTGTATCAGAAGCTGGGAACAGTCTTTTTATACTATTAACTATCAAAACCCCCAAATTAAAATTGGGCAGTGTTATATGTTGATGTACATGCACAGAAAGGTAAAATGCAAGCTGGTAAATAATATTTGCCATTTGATTTACGTTTTTCTATACCTTGTACATTTTCCCACCTTAATACTTGCCTCAGTTTTCAAACATTTCCTTTAATAAATCATCACTATAACCTTGATTAATCTAAAACACAGTATGTTGAACATTGTCCTTTGATTGCTAGCACTTAGTTAAGCTAAGTCATTGTTTTACTGATGCAGAATGTTTCTTATAAATGACACTCAAAGAACTTGCCAAGTGAAGCAGAGAACTGAAGCAGGTTGAGAAACAAGAAGAAACACTGACTTGATTATCCCCTAGGCTGTAAGTGCCTTATGAAATGGCAAAATAGCATCTTTGCATGTGTGATGGCACAATAACATTGCAAACCTCTACAGAAACAAGATCCTTTCTTGCATATAGTGGATTCTTTCTGTGTGTGTGTGTGTGTGTGTGTGTAAATAAACACACGTATCTATTATACATATATAAAAATACAGTAAATATATATATACACACAAATGCATATATACATCTTTCACTTCAGAGTGAGAGAGATATGTATATAATATATATTTGAGATTATTTTTATATTCTATAAAAAATAGCCACCTACATATAGTTACGAGCTGAAATATCAAGATTGCTTCAATACTCTTCTTCCCATAGATTTAATTCAGGACAGACAATGTTAAGATCTGAGAAATAAGTGGAATTCCAGTATGTTTCAAGGATGGAATAAGTAGGAGATCATTTGGTTCCTAGAAATGAGGTTGAAAATATTCAGAATAACTATGTCATCACAGAAATCTATGGTACCTAGTTTTTGGCCTCACATGGAAGAAGATAGCTTGTGCTGTTGGAGCATAAGACCCCCAGTGTAGGTTGTGATGTGTGTGTGTGTGTGTGTGTGTGTGTGTGTGTGTAGGAGGGATGGGGATAGGGTAAATTTATAGTTACAAAATTGGTGTGTCTAAAGCTGGTGTCTTTGAAGGCAATCCTGAGGGACAGCCGCTTTCCTTTAGAGTCACACATCTACTTTGCATTCCTGCTGCTCAGGCTGTGTAGAAGACCTCTTGTGTGCCCTCTCCCAGGTGGTAGGAAACTCATCCCTAAATGGTTGATTAGCTTCTGCTTCTGAGGTCAAGGCAGACATAAAGGTGTTGGCTGCTAAAACACATCCCCAGAGTTGTCATTCCCCCTCCCTTTGGTGTGTAAGGCTTTTAATAAGGGACTTTAGTCCCTCATATGTTCAGATTCAGTTTATTGTTACCATCTGTTTAATTACCCTCTCAGGTTCGTGTTGGGAAGCATGAAACTATTTTATTCAGCCTTTGAATCTCTGTGTTCCTAAAGAGATGTGGGTAAAGTACATATCAGTTTTCAAAGAGCATATTAAAAACTGATAAGCAGAACCATCTCTAAACAATACCATGTAACAAAAAGGCATTTTTTTATACGTTAATGCATGTTGCAAGTAATTAGCAAATGTACAGCGATGTGGCACTTTCTCCCAGAAATGATGCCATCTTCTTTATGCACAATCTCACATGCTTCTCCTTTCAGGTGATGGATTTTTGATTCCCATTCACTTCCAATGCACTGGCAGTATGTTTATTGAGGAAGAGATACGGGATTTGAGTTGTAACAGAATGTATGGTTGTCATATGTCAAGCAAGTTTAAGGATATGCTAAAATGAGAGATAAATCATATGCTCCAAAAATGAGGATAGACTCTTTGGGGAAGGTGAGAAACCCAGAGGAAGTTCAGTTACTTTATTCTTTCTCCTCTTCCTCCTCTACCTCATTTTTATTATTTCATTCCATTCTTTTTTTTTTTTTTTTTTCTGGAGAGGCACCAGCATGTTGTTTCTGGTGGCCACTGTAGTCACCATGATATGATGCATTTTTCCACATGTAAATTCCTTTGATAAAATTAAACTGGCTGACACAGACCTCTCACTCATTTATATCCAAATTATTTTATATACCAGCATTTGGGTGACATAAAACGTAACATAAAGTGAAACAAAGCCAAATTGTGGTGTTTAAGTATCAAAATGTTGTAGAGGTCTGGCTTTGAAAACCAAAAGGAAATAAATCAGGTGATTATGCTTACTAAATAAAAAAGAAAATGCCAAATGTTTACTAATGTTTCATATTTACTTATCCCTGAGGAGGTGATTTCAATAAGTGATTTTTTTCCTGAGATTCCAAGATATCCGATTAATAATGTGTTTGAAAATGTCCAGAAGTGGTAGTCTTGTTTTTATGTGAGTGCCCTTCCACAATACCATAAACACAAATGACCATGGTACTGTTTTTTTTTTTTTAATCCCTTCATGAAGAAACCAGTGCTGTTCTTGCCTCATAATCTTATATTATTTCTATGGAGAAGGAGGAATAGTGATGACACTAACTTTCCTCCACTACTTTTGGACACCTGACCTGCTTTCTTTGCCACAGGGTAAAAGGAAGCTGCAGTCTTCGTATTCCCAATGAGAAGGGACATGTGTCTCCTTGCATTGAATTGTCTTAGATCATATCATGTAGCACAAAGTGACCCAACATAGGAAGACAGGAAAACAAAGTGACAGTTTTGTTTGCTCAAATATAAACACCAACATCAAAACATGGGGGCAAATCCTAGAGTCCCACTGCCAGATCACAGGAATTAAATAACGAGCTGATATTCTGTACTTAGATAAAATGAGTAGTCTATAATCAAGGAGTAGTCTATAGTCAGCAGGGAAAGGATAATGAATAAATAAGCTTAGCTCAGGTTAGACAAAGTGAGTGTAACTACTACTCTTAAAATCCATGAGAAAGTTAATCTGGCTGATACTTGATAATATATCACCCACTGTGGTCTTACCTATTGATCATAGCCTGACAGTGGGTAACATTTCATGGCAACTTCCTCTTTTACCATGAATTATTGACAGTATTAATGCCAATAACACATGATCAAATAGACAGGAAAGAAGTTTACATTCCTGGATGTGCTATCTTTAACCTCCATGCTTTTAATATCATCGTTTAAAAAAAAAGAAAAAGAAAAGAAAGAGAGAAAGAAAGACATTTTCTTTCTTGTCTTGAAATTACCAATGAATAAGATTTTGCTGTCACACAGATTATTAATTTGATATCTTTATAATTCTCATCTACAATACATTTTGGATAATAAAGCCCTAAATATAAGGGAACATTATAATTGTTATTTTTATCCTGGCATCCTCAGTCTTATGTAACAAAAATCCTAGAGAATGTTACTCTAATAGTGTGTCCTGAGGTCCCTGCATTAATAATTTCCAGCTCACGGAGTTGTCATCCTCCCAACTCATTAAGAGTCCCCAGACTGAAAAGTGGGTGAGCAGGTCAACTACTTTCATCCATTCATTCATTAGTCCATTCTTTTATTCATTTGGAAGACATTTACTAGCACCTACTGTATGTCAGAGACTGCGCTGAAACCTGGGTACGCAAAACAGAAAGGTTCTCTGTCCTCTTGGAGTTTACATTCTGGTGAGGTAGAATCATTATCATGGGGTCGCCCAGGCTCAGCCTGTTTGCTTCCTAGATGTCATCATGGTCACCACCAGCTCCTTCTCATTCTCAGTACTGGTACTAGCATCATGTACCTTACATTTTGTCAGAAACATTATACACAGTGTTTAAAATTGACCTGTGAAATAAGAGGCCTTCACTGTCTCTTCCTGTAGACGCATTTCTGTGGGTTGTAAATCTCAAACAAGACTTTTTTTAAAATTTGAAATTGTGGAACTCCCACCTGATTTTAGCCTACTTTAAACTCTCTGTAGCACACTTTAGCAGACCTATTTCCTATGTCTTTTTTCCTTTGGCAAACACAAGTTATTAGAGTACTTTTTTTTGGTAATAAATCAAGATGCAAGTATTCTCAACTGGTTAAATTTATAATGCCATTTTTGTTCATTACCCATTCTTATTCCCTCTTCCTTAATCTTCAAAAACTTATCATAAATATTTAACTGGAGTAGTTGAAATAATAATTTTTATGAATACAAATTAAAATGTTAGTGTGTATACTTGACATCTAGGGCTGTTTATGCTTTCAATAGGAAAATTGAATACAGACCCAATTTAGACTTTTACAGAGCATTCAAAATTTTCACCAAGTTCTTGACTTTTAAACATTTTTTATTATGATCTTTGCTGCTTATCTGGCTGAACGTTGTCCTCCAAGTACCCATGATTTGTGAAATTTTGGGGGGTTGATCATGGAAGGAATGATTTAATTTACACACCCACCTAAGTAGTCCCTATCATTAGTGTTATCCTCATCTATTTAAGAGGAGCATGCTATCATAGTCCTTAAGACACATTGCCGACTATGACACTAATACGCTCCTACACAGAAGCAAAGATCAGAGAGCATAGGCTCAGTTGGCAGTATGAGCTATTTTGAGCTTTATTCTATTCAGGAAAAAAAAGAAAGAAAAAAATGTTTTGAAGAATAATTTCTTCAAATTGCATAGACGAACTAGGGTCAAAATACAGTAATATCCAGGTTTTGAAATAAGCCAATCAGTTGACCAGTTTAAAGACTTAGCTCTACCTAAAGCAAGGCGATTCTTAGGTATTTCCGAATAGAGGCATATCTCCCTTTATTGCACTTCATTTTATTTCACTTCACAGATATTGCACTTTTTTTTTTTTTTTTTTAACAAATTGAAAGTTTGTGGCAACATTGAGTTCAGCAAATTGGTGCAGTTTTACCAAGAGCATTCACTCATTTCGTGTCTGTCACCTTTTGGTAATTCTCATGATATTTCAGAATTTTTCATTATAATTATATTTGTTATGGTGATCTGTGATCAGTGATCTTTGATGTTACTATTGTAATTATTTTGGCATTTTTTAGAAATAAAGTATTTTTTAATTAAGATATGTACTTCTTTAGACATAATGCTATTGCACACATAATAGACTACAGTATAGTGTAAACATAACTTTTATATGCACTGGAAACCAAAACATTTGTGTGACTAGCTTTATTGTGATATTAGCTTTTTTGCAGTGGTCTGGAACCGTACCTGCAATGTCTCCAAAGTATGCCTGCACTTGATCATGCACAAAATAGTTTCTATCGAGACTTCATAGTTTCTTATTTCTCTAATGTGTGCATAATTGGACAGCAGTCTTGCTATGAGAATGGACAAGGAAACCCAGACTAGATCCTGGATGCATTAAAGAGAACTGTTTTACACCTTTTGACTGTCAATCTGAGCTTCTCTCCACTCATGTTGACCTTTACAGTTCTGAGATCCCCACCTGCTGCCTGACTGCTTAGCTGAAACCAATCTTGAAAGATCTATGCTTTCCAAGATCACAAACATGTACCTAGAACTCTTATAGCTTCCTTTTACCTATGCTTCAAGGATTTGTTTAGGGACAATATTGATTTCATATATACTAGTGACAAGAGGCTAATAGTCTAAAGCAGAGGTCACAAACAAGTGGATGACCCAATTTTGCCCATAGGTATTTTTTATTTGGGATGGTGTTTTTAAAATTTTGACTTTGAAAGCCTTTAGTTGGAGTAGCGGTGTCTTCATCAACTTATGCTACCTGCTTGGCCCTGAAGATATTTCAGCTTGTAATCTTAGAGTTATTTCAGTGACTGACTATTTAGAATTGAGAACATAATGTGGCAAGTGAGAAGATGACAACTGTTAGTTATCAATTTGAGAATTTAGAAGATGACAATTGTTAGTCATACATTTGGAAATGTAGTCTCTACCACATTTCACTGAGAGTGTGAAAACATTCTGTTATATAGCTAAATATGAATTTTCTTATTCAGATTTTTTCACTTGCGATTAATTTCAATTTTAAACTCTTACATTATTATAAATTAACAAACAACTTGCTACCTTTTAGACAACACTAAAAGATAACTGTGATTATCTATGCAGATAGTGTTTTCTTGTCACTAAGTTATAAATATTCTGTTTATTCTGATTTATCTATGATTTAACTTTTGTGGGTTTTGTTAAATATTTCTAAAAGCTTGATGATAAACTGCCTTGTATTTAAGTGAAGCAGTGCACTTCTCAATATTATAAAAAAGAATCACACCAGGCCCTTAGAAATGAGAAATGATGCTATCTGACAGTTCACAATATTATGCAAAATTTAAATCAATTCAGATTTGACTAGTCATCTTATCTTTTACTTTATCTTATCTTTTACATCGTATCATTTACTTTACATTTTTACTAATTAAAGTTAATTTGAAGACTATTAAACTTCGTTAGAATTTTTATATCTTTTTCAATTGACATGTAACATCCCATAAAAAATGAAACACACAAAAAAATGAATTCCACAAACAGTCTCAACACAGCTCCTTATAGCCAAAATTTCTTTTTCTGGAGCATTGGCTTTACCAAGTCAGAAGCTGTGTGCCTTTGTGGAGAGAAGATAGGGTCATATAAGGAAGAGAAAAACTCCTTTAAAACAAAGATCAAAGGGCTCTCAGAGATCTCTAGACTTGCATCTTGCATGCTGAATCCAACCTAAAGATGTGTTTTGCCTGGTCCAGTTTCCTTCTTGTTTTTTAATTGAGCTGACATTTTAACATTGTGACCTTTCACAAGAATTTGTATATGTGACACATCTCAAAATATCAGAAATTCTGGCATCAAAGGGCTGGCTCCCCAAAGAGCAGGCAATAACCAGCTAAAGGTAAATAGATGTTGCCCTGTCTAGATGGGGCAAGTGACCTCTAGTTCACAGCATTCAAACCAGTTCCCCTTCACTGGACCCTGTTACTTACCTGACATTTGAGTTGGCAATGTCAGCTTTAGCATATCTATTCCAACCTTCTTTAAATGCCCACTAAGGTTCAAAAAGAAGCTGTGTTATCATTCAAGTAACTGCAAAACTCATGTTTCCGTTGAATGTAACTTTTCTAAGTTGCCTCTTCTAGGTGGGAATAAGGTTTGGAAATAGGAAGAAAGAGTTCATTTATGTACTGTGGTGGTTATTTACATAAATGAAACTTTGGAAAACATGATCCTCTGCTGATTCCCAGAGACACTAATTAGTGCCCCTGTGGCACACAAATCTCCAATGACAAATCAAAGATTCAATCATGGGGAGATGTGGCAAGTCTCTGTCCCTGAAGTGGTCCCTCCAGGTTCAGTCAGAACTGTCAGGGCAAGTGTCATACAGAGGTTGTAATGTTCTCATTTGTTTAGTTATGAGTTTGGTACATGTTCAGTATTTTGACCAGTAACATTTGACTCTAGCCAGGATTAGAATTATTTTAGGCAGTGTAAATCAAGTGTAAATCATCCCCTCAAGCACATCTGCATGATGGTTACCTTCAAAGTGCTTTGCCACTTCATGGAAGCAAATAGGAGTGTGGTGATTATAAACATGAGCTAGTGCTGAGCAGACCTGGGAGAAAACCCTGGCTCTGTCACTTACTTACTGTGTTACTCTGGGCAAATTTCTTTTATATTTATTTATTTATTTATTTATTTATTTATCTTCTCTTCATTTTTTTGGCTGTGTCGGGTCTAAGTTGAGGCACACGGGATCTTCATTGAGGCGTGTGAGATCTTTCATTGTGGCACGGGCTTCTCTCTAATTGTGGCATGCAGGTTTTCTCTCTCTAATTGTGGCACATGGGCTACAGGGTGCATGGGCTCAGCAGTTGTGGCATGCGGGCTTAGTTGCCCTGCGACATGTGGGATTTTAGTTCCCCGACCAGGGATCGAACCCGTGTCCCCTGCATTGGAAGGCAGATTCTTTACCAGTGGACCACCAGGGAAGTCCCCTGGGCAGATTTCTTGATGGTTTGGGGGCTTCCTATCCACAATTTTAAATGAAAATAAAAATATCAGTTACCTATAGACTGATGAGAATTAAAGAAGATAATGTATATAAAGTGCTAAGTATGATACCTGGGTACATAAGAAGTATTCAAAAATTGTAGAAAATCACTGTTATAATCATGCCACTCATTTGAATAAGGTTCTACAGACCTGGCTCTGTAGCTTTGAACTTCCCTGTGGGCCCCTCTGCCATTTGACCAACACCTTTCAGCAAAGTTGTTCCAATACTCACCTGTATTCTGAAACATTTTGATTCAACTATCTTGAACTCTTACTCAACCTATTCTTGATTTCTTTAAGCTTTTAATTCTTAGACAAATATTTTCTGATATCTGATACTGTTTTTACAATACGTTAATGCCTGCCAGCTTCCATCCTCAGCTAAGACCAGAGTTAGCTCTTAAGTTACAGTAATACAAATGTTTTCCATTTGGGGGCGTCCACTATGTACATGGCACTGTGCTAAGTGCTGTCACAAAGAAGACTTGATTAAAGCCTCACACCAAAAAATAAGTGATGGAACTGAGACTTGACTCCAAGGATGACTGATACCAAAGCCCAAGCTCTGGCTATTCTGAGCCACAGTCAGTATTATAGCTCCTAAGCCCTGAAACCCTGCCCTGCTATAGACTCCATGGTGACACTCTGCTATGTTCAACCTGGCCCACAGAAACAGTGGGAAGCAGTTATACATTCTCTTTTTATGCCAATTAAAATTCTGTTCAACTTTAAAGAATGAATTAAAGCTCAATCTCCTACACAACAGTTTCTCAACTGGCTTTTCCCTCATCTGAACTCCAATAGCAATTATTCATTTGATGAATTATATAACTTTTTATTATGCACAGCTTTAGTGTATTTCTCTATGTTTTATTTTGAAAATTTATTACCCTTAATTATTATTGTTCAATTTTTTGTATTTTCCTATTATATATCCCCTACTAATGTGAAAACTCCTAAAAGTCAGATATCATGCCAAACCTCAACTGAACCTGACTGAAAGTGAGCATTTAGTATTTTTTTAAAAATTTAAAGTACTTTTAAGAAGTTTAAAATAGTATATGGCTAGTAACATCTAACGATATCTCTTCTATTTTCTGACTAGAACATCTCTGTAACAAAAATGTATAATTTTTATCTGTACAACAAGAATAAGAAAAAATTAGAATCTAGATATCTCATACTATAAAAATAAAGAAGCTGAATTGAGAGCAGGAAAACCCCAACAGTCCATCTATGTTTCTAATCATGGACAGTGAATTCATCATTCCATCCACTGAGTCCGAAATAGGTAGCTTATCTCTTTGACTGCCTGCCTTGTAATTCAGAAATGATGGCATGTGTGCCAACCACAAACTAGGCAAGAATCCCTGTACTGAGCAGGTGTTGTTTTATGAAACAACCAGAATTCTGTTGCTCTTTATCCTTTCCCCACCTTTTTATATCCACTCAGAGATTAAAACTCCCAGAAAACACCATTGTAGAGATAGTAGGGGACTGGCAGTGGGATAAGGCGTCGTTGGAATTATAGTAACCACTATATTGCTAAAGGTAGTGCTAGAATTACCATGAGCACCAGTAGAAGGGTGGGCTGGGATTTAATTTTATATATACATATATATGTAAAATTATATTTAATTATGTATATATACATAATTAGTATATAATTATACACTACATATAATAATATATTATTAGTATATAGTATATAATTATATATAATTAGTATTTAATTATATACAAATATAATTAAATAATATATATAATTAGTCCAATACATCAGAGAACAAGGCAGGGAAAGCTAAAGATGTTCCCACCTGTATCTAGCAGCACTATACTAGGCAGTCTTGTTGACTAAAACTGTGATGGAGAGTGGTGGTTACCAAACTGCTCTCAAGCTGTATCTAACTTCAAGAAAGGAATTCAGCCACCCATCTGGATAATGAATTCAGTCCAGAAATAGTCACATGACCTTCATAGCCATTACAGATTGCATTTGGTCACATGGGACAGAAAAATGGACATACTGGCTTAAATAACTAATGGGCTTATTTTTGTGTGTTACAACAAGGCAGAGGTAGTAACTACCAGGCAGTTGTAGTGCTTGGCTAAGAAAAATGTCAGACTCAGGTTTCTTCCAGTCACCCTCTTTAGAATGCAGTTTATTTCCTATTGCTGATCTTCTCATGGCCAGCAGATGGCTGCTTTACCTTTAGCATTTCAAGTGCATTCCAAGCAGGAAAGAAGACTAGCTAAGGGCAAAAGACCTGTGCAAGCTGAACCTGCTGTCTTTTAAATAGCTTCCACAGAAGGTCCATTCAATGATTCTACTTATATCTTGTTTAAAACTGTATTACATTTTCACATTTAGCTTCAAGGAAGAATGTGTTATGTAATTTTTGATCAGGAGACTTCCCTGCTGCAAACAAAATAATATCAGATAGAGATAAGGCTAATAAAAGATCAGAGTTAAAGGACAGAGTGGATTAAGAGTGAGGTGGGAGTGGGAACATTCCTTAGATCATGCAGGGCTTTGTAGTCTACTAAAATGAGTTTAGATTTTATTGTTTGATGCACAGAGGACACTGAAATATTTTAAGCAGATGAGTCTCCCTGCTTGGTGGAGAATAGGTTAAGAGAGGAAGAAAGAAAATGGGAGTGCTATTGAGTTCAAACTATTCTTGACCCAATAAATCATGGTAACTTGTACTAGATTGGTTGAGTGGAGATAGATGGAAGAAAACAATTAACATTTTAAGCATAGAATTGAAAAGACTTGCAGACAATTGAATGTAGGTGGAAAGGAAGTGGGGAGGTTTCCAGGTATTTAGATAGAGAAAGTGGATTGATAATAGTGCCAATCACTGAGATGGGAAGAACAGAGAATGGACAGATTTGACAATGTGAGTTATCAAGTGGTCAGATTTGGTTACGGATAGTTTGAGATTTCCAATGACACATCAAAGTCAAGTGTCCAGGTGACAATGAATTATGTGGGTTTGGAGCTCAGAGAGTAGGCATGACCAGGAGATATAATTTTGATGCCAAGAACCAGCAGATGATATTTAATGCCACATATATAACCAAGAGTCCATCGGAATAAAGCGTAGGCACAAAGGAGTGTTTAAACCTGCAGCGTAAGCCTGCAAAGAAGTTGAAGGAGTGCCTGGAAAAGTGGGCGTGAACCAAGAGATGTCCATGAGTTTCAAGAAATAAATGGTGCCTGAGAATATTCAAATAAAAAAATATATATTTCACTTAAGTACCTGTAGATTCAGTTTCTTTGAGTGAAAAATTACTTCATAGGAATTGGAAATGAGGCAAAACTAGTGACTCTGTGTTGGTATTATGATCTAAAGATACAATTAAAAACAGAGATGTTGTTTGTTTCATGTATAAGTATTTTAGACATCGTTTATAGTCATATATGAATATGCATGCATATATAAGTACTATGTATCTATATACATTTGAATGTATGCTCTGATAAAATCTAAGCAATATTAGGTATCTTTATATGTTTCAAATATTATTTTTCTTTTCCTGGTAGAGGAAAACTCATAATTTATTTTGCACTTTTAACTTTCCCGTAAAAGAATATTATCTTGGTTCTTCCAACATCACAAGGAATAGGAAAAAGTCAAAATGTCTGGAAAATAACTGGTTTCAACATGTAAAACAAATGTTCAAAGATAGAATCAAAGGGCAAACATCAAGGTAAAGATAAAGAAATAAACTACACAGAGATAATAAAGATAATCCACAAAACTAAAAAAAACCCTGCAACTCTAATTTTATCTTGAGTAAATTGAATGGATATTTTTGAGCTTTGTTTTTCATTTACAGTTTGCCCCAGGATAAAATGATAAGCTCTATTAATCAGAAAAGGTTAATGGTGTATTTTTTCTCTGGTAGATTGATAACAGTTTCTGGACCAAGTTGTTTGTAACTTCTGTCCAAGTGGACTGTTGTACCCAGCAGCAAATCATATGAAAATGTCAACCATGTGTTTGATTTTACCCACTTACAGAAAAAAATCCCTCAAGGAACATTATAAGATAATAGAATGTGTAAAATTAATCGTTTTTCAAGGGGTCTCTTCCAATTTTATTCTTGGTTGAATTCCCTTCCCAATTTGGCCCTCAGATATGCATTTTCTTATTGGAAGATGTGTTTGCGGCAAGGGTACTAGAGCCCACTTTGAGTCAACTTACATTTATCAAACAATTCCCTCTCACCCAAAAATTCCCAGAGTAGTCACTACTAGCAATTCTCCTTTATTTGTACTCTCCGTTTGTACCTGGTGGATTCTATATTATATTAATTCGTAAAACCAGCTCTGCCAGACTCCCTATGGTTACAGTTATTAAGGCTGGAACTGAAATGGTATCTCTCATATTGATCTTCAACCAGAAGTTCTTGTCCCGAAGCTTTTGTTTCCCATTAAGACGCTAATGATCGCCTCCACCAAATGAGCAGCTTAATAATCACAAAAAGCTGAATGAAAAGACTTTGATCATCACCTTTGAGAGCTCTATATTTCAATATCTCTCCTGTCCATACTGGCAAACACTAACAGAGCTTTCAATTAAAAAACAAACAAACAAAATGCTTTAAAGAAACTTTTTTTTTGTTTTTTAACAAAAAACATCTCCTTTTTTTGTTTGTTTTTGCCAAGTAGTTTTAGCTCTACAGGCTCTGTTTGCTTTCCAGGTCATACAAAGACTGTTTGCCTATGGATTATTTTTAATATTCTAATTTTTAACAATGTTTCATTTTCTTTCTATAAGAACTGAGATGTAAATCCAGTTAAAATGATAGAAATTAGGAAGCACTTTAGAGTGTCTATTTGATTTATTTATTAAGAGAATTGGTACAGATTAGTCACTGTAGTCTCTCCCATATCTGGAGGGACAGAGGAACTACTTGATGGTTCTTTCATATTCACATCTCCTCCTGGAAAAAGTAGAATAATGACTCTATAATGAAGCTCTTATACAAACATAGTGTATCCTGAAAAAATATTAATGATATTTTTGTAATTGATCAAATGGAAAAAAATCTCTTTAGGTATTAATTAGACATATTAACGTTATTCACTCCACTGCTAAAAAATAACAACACTATGGAGAGTTTTCATATCCAAGTTTTAAATCAATCTCATATTGTAGACTTTTAATTTTCCCTAGGAACCTGCAGATGCATAATTTAAAAATGTACACTCTGTAGTGGTGGACTTATGCATACATAGAAAGAAAACTAGAGAGGGTTAAAAAACATCAAGCCTGAAATTTTATGGGTCATTAGCTCTTCAGTGCATCTCATGGGCTCCTAAACCAATGAACCGAAAGCCTTGGGAAGCCTAGCCTGACCCGAGTGGAAGAAATGAGGAAGAACACAAGTATTAACAGTGCTCAATGCTATTAAAATATTCACAGAAGACTAATTTGAAAATGAATTAACCACATAGTAAGTTAAGGCCCATCACAGATCAAAAGCTAAGTTTTGGGACAGGAAACAATTGTTGAAAGTAATTGGCTGATACTGAGAGGAAAGACTGGAGGAGAGAAGGCTGGGATGGAAAATGACCTGATAGCCTTTTAAGACCTGTGGATGGTAGAGGTCCCTGTGATAAGGATCTGCTTCCCTTGGTATTCCTTCCTTTAGGAGACACATGCCTGAAACGTGGAAGCTCTGATGTCTCCATGGATATGGAGCAGGCTTGTGCATGGACAGAAGGAAAAAAATTATCCCCACCATTTTTATTGTCAACCACAGATCTTGGGGTGAATAATGATTTCTAAAGTCATCTTCAGAAGCCACTATAATTCTTTTACTCCTCAGCCTTCTTTTTTTTTTTTTAACATCTTTATTGGGGTATAATTGCTTTACAATGGTGTGTTAGTTTCTGCTTTATAACAAAGTGAATCAGTTATACATATACATATGTTCCCATATCTCTTCCCTCTTGCATCTCCCTCAGCCTTCTTCCTTGAACTTAGAAATTAGTACAATATTTTCAGGGAGGCCTCTCTAACTACTGCAAACCTCCAGTATCTCCAGTGCTATGAAAAATGGTCATCTTGAAAACCCAACCTAATAGCAGATGTAGTTTCAATAAAAGAAGAAAAAGTCAAATTCAAGTCATAGAATCATATCTATTTGAATAATAATAATATGTGTACAATACCTTAATGAAATTATTATTTTATAATACATTAAAAATAAAATACATGTTACTATCTAGAGGGAACTTTTTTTATTGTTGGCAAATTTCAAGGGAATCACTACACTGTCAAGCTTGAGCACAACTGAGTTCCTATATTTTGAAAGGTTCTTCTATATTACCAACCGATCATGCGAGAAAGCGAGATGACCTCATTCCTTAACCAAAATACTTCAGGATGCTTTTGTCACACAATTATAAAGATTCACAAAGATTATTTTATATTGATGGAAAATAAGCAAACAATGATGTAGGAAACTTTACTATTATTCATCTATACAATAATACATTTTCTCAAAGTTTTATTTGCAACTTTCAAAAACAATTATGGAAATTAGTAAGAAAATAAATCTACTGCTTTGTTAATTTATCTGTTTCACGTCATTCAAGAGTAGAATGGAATTGATATTTATATGCAGAAGCCAAGCAATTAATAAATTAATCATTATATATCCAAAATGACCATGGGCTTTGGGCAGCTGGTTAAAATTATTAGATAATAGCAGAGGAAATCACTTAATATTAAATAGTGAAAAGCAACTAACAAATCGGAGAATCTATGTAAAAATCATCTTGTACTGGTCAATTCTTTTGTTTTCAAATGTAGAAACCCAATTTAAATTAGTTTAACTAGAAAAAAATGTATTGGTTCTCATAGCATGTATTAGTTATCTATCATTGCGTTATTTACCATCCCCAAATGTTTATGTAACTTATAAATCTTCAATATGGTCAGGACTCACTAGGGACTGCTCATTGCATTGGCTGGGGCAGCTCAACTCAGGTCTGGAGGACTTACTTCCAAGATGGCTCACTCACATGGCTGGAAAATCAATGCTACTGTCTCCTAGAAGCCTAACTAGAGCTGAGGATTGGGGGGTAAGGAGACTCTATTTCCTTCCACATGGGCCTTCCATGGCCTGTTTCAGCTTCTGTGTGGCACATGACTAGTTTCTAAGTGTTAGTGTCTCAAGAGAACCAGATGGAAGTTGTATGACTTTTTATGTACTGATTTTAGAAGTCATTATAGTGTCACTTTTGTGGTAGTAACAGACCCCCTAATTTAAGAGAAACCAATATACAGATTCTTAATGGAAGGAGTGTCAATGTAATGTTGTAAGAAGAACATGTGGCATGGCAGATCTTGTGGACACCTTGGAAAACAAAATCTGCCACATAATCAAAATTTAGAAAGATTCTATCTTCTACCTCTGCCCCTTGCCCCTCTAAATACTAGCTTCTTTTCCCCCTGTGACAGATAATCTTTTCTCAAGAAAGTGGGTAAGATGAGAGCTAGCAGTCCACATGCATAGGGAGGTCTCTTGCAGAAGAAAAAGTCCTTCCCCATCAGTTTGAGCAAGAAGAATCCCAGGCAAAGACTTGGCTTTGTTTTGGTTATGGAGCCATTCTTAGACCAATGACTGGTCACCTTGGATGGGAACTTAAAAGACAAGAACTGAAAGGCAAGCTTATAATTTGGATAGTACCCACCAGGATGATTTCATTGGATTAGGAAAGGCTGTCCCCACTCTCACCAAAGAGGGAGTGCAGTCAAGACAGATAACATAAAGAATATTCACTATAAGATTTGATAACAGGAAGAGACTTTGCATTTTTCTACCTTTTACTTTCAATTGTATATTCATTTGCTCATTCATTCATATATATGTGCATGTAGATCTGACAGGCAGTGTTCTACATCAGTGATTGTCAAAGGGTGATCTAGAGATTCCTGTGGGTTCCTCGCCTTTCAGGAGATCCCAGAGGTCAAATCCATTTTCATAATAATTCTAAAATATTATTTATATTTACAAAAAAAAATTGAATTCCTCTCTCTCACTGCATTTTTCTTTGTTTTGGAAAACAGTTATTTTCATAAATATATGGGATTTATGTTAATAAGCAAAGGATTTATTATTCCTATGTATAAATTGATTACTACATAAATATTTTTAAAAATTACTCAGTTTAAGTTCCTAATGTGATAAATATTGTTAGATATGTCCCACATTGACAAAGTCTTTAAAGAACTTAAAATTTTTTAAGAGTGTAAAGTCCTCTGAAAAATGTTGAGAACCTCTATCTAAGTCGAGAATCTGGCATCCAAGAAAGCAGACTAAGCCTCTGCTCCAGAGCATGGTAGAGATACTAACCCACTTTGAGTAGGATTCCAAGATTTATCATGCTGCAGTGTACCTGTCTATCTAATTGTCAGTCTCCTCCCTAAGACTAAAAGTTCTTAGGGGATAAGGATTTTGTATTGTTTTCAGAAAAGAAATATGATAAAAAATGAATGCTAGCTATTGTTTTTACAAAGAGAACTACAAATCAGCCCTCAGTTTTATGCATTTATGAACCCCATTAAGGGATGAAATCTCTCTTTCATACTGATTTACTCTAAAGGTGGCAAAAAAATGAAATTGAGAAGTTACCAATTAGTTTGAAAGTTCTCATTAAAATTTTCAATTTATCACAAACGGATATTGCCTAAATATTGTCTAAAGTGACTAATAAGTGTTCATGACGACTGGACTGTAGAATTCATTACACTCAGAAAAATAGCATTATGTCAGCACATTTTAGTAATTTGGAATCGTTATACACCTAAAAACAAAATGTTTTGACTGTTATTTTTCTCTGACATTGTGTTGAGTTTTGTTGTTGTTGGGGGTATATTATATATCCTTCATAAATCTTACGCTTTATTATCTGAAATGAGATGCAGAATGTAACATAGAAACACAATTTAGAATTGCTTGAGCCTTTGGAGATCATTGGCTCCAATCTCCTCATTTCACAGATAGGTTAAGTCATTGAGCAGCTAACTAGCTTAAGTTGTGGCCAGCTGGCCTATGGCCAAGAAATTCCCCTGAAATTTCCACCAAATATTATTTGTTGGATTAAAAATGTGGGCAGACAAACTAGGTTCAGATCCTGGTTTAACAACTCACTAACGGGGGGACATTTTACATGTTCCATAACCTCTTTGTGTCTCAGTTTCCTCACTAAAAATTGCAATGATAACAGTAATTTCTCCCAAAGGATTGTTTTGAGAATGAAATGATGACCTAATACACATAAAGCACAAAGCAACTGTCACATGTGAAACTCCAATAACTGTTACCTTCTCTTACTTGCAAGCCATTGCTCTCTGTTATTGTCATGGTTTATGATCACAAAAAATTTATGTGAGAGTTCTTTGGATTGCTAGAGGATTTAATAACGATAACAATAACATGATTTAAATCTTGGAAGGACTCTTGGGCTGGTGTGCAGAACTTCTAACTTCTGGTATCAGTCCTGTACAGACTCTGGGTATCATTTTTCACAAGTTTAAAACTGGATATTTGGACTAGATGATGTTACATTAGGTTCTAAATTTTGTATGGTTATATTAAAATGGGTTTGGACACTGAGCAAAGTAGATTTGACAGCCTTAAATTAGCTGGAAATTCACTGAGTCTGAGCAGACCAAGTTGAGCAGAAGCAACCCCCAAGACAGCATCAGTGCTTTAAACACATAGTCTCACTTAATCTCTATACCTACAAGATAGGTGTTAGTAATATGGTAACTAACACACTTACAGAGCAAAGATATGGCCCTAAATAAGGATGCAAATCCCAGGGTGTAAATGGCACTGTCATTCAGGTGTTTTTCCTGCCTTTTTAGCAATTTGAGGTTTATCTTCACTTATAGCCAACTAAGTAGGTGCATTGGATTCATCAGCTTTAGTTTAATCTCACTGGTATAAGGAGTAGTCCCTTTATTTGGTTGGCATTACAAGTCGCTTTTCTGGATATTCCAGGATTATCTTCATACCCTTTCATCTTTAACATTTTTATGGGCAAGCCAAGTCTAGACATCCATTTAGGACCTAGAACAGGATAGATCTCTTTTCCTGGCTTTTGTTCTTTCATTTTGGAAAATGCTTTCCAGTTATTCAGCACTGCCTTCATTCACAACTTGAGATTACTAGTTTATTTCTTTGACGATGATTTCGAAGTCACCAGACACTAAAACCAAAATCCTAGAAGTAGGGTCTTAGGCTCACTTGGAATAGGAAATGCTCTTCTGCTACCACACTAGGATACATTCTGTTATGTAGGGTACTCAGGGAAATTATCACCTTTCTCTATTTCAGTGATTACAAAATGTGGCTGATCATAAGAATCACTGGCAGAGCTTTTTAAAAATACAGATTCCTGAACTTAACCTAGATCTTAGGAATTAGAATCCAGCTTGTACTATTCACTGGGTGCCAAACTTTTCAGGCTCCAAAGTTAAATAAGCAAACAAAAACTAAGAGTACTCTCTATTGGCCAACCTCTGCTTTGAAACTGAGCCTATGAAACCAATAGCACTACACTACAAAGTCAGCTAGCATTTAGAAGCCAGAAATGTTCACCCACTACTCTGCATGTAAGGTTCCAGTTCCCTCTATGTTTTAGAAAATCTAGACATATTTCATCTATGTCTTAGATAATCTATATTTTTTATTCTTTCTCTACCAAACCTTTCCCTAAGGAGTGTGTGTGTGTGTGTGTGTGTATGTGTGTGTGTTTTAGAGAGACAGAGAGGAACTTGGAGAAAGACGAGAGAATATTGAGTTAGTGCAGAGCCAACATAGCATCATCTGTACGGCTTCATAAACCTTGTAGGGGCTTCTCTTCTCTCTTGCTGCCATTCACCAGAAAAACTCAACCTCTACTAGGGTGGGAATTAATACATTAGTAAGGACTGTCTCCGGTAAGGCAAATGTTTGATGCTGAAAGAAACTCAGAGATATTTTAGGCAATCATGTTTACCAGCTAGTTCAAGTGCTTGGCAGGAACAAGGTCACAAAGAATTTAAATGACATGGTATTCTGTAATAAGGGATCTGTCTATATGTTGCAGGGCCCCCACTAGGCAGCAGGGATACTAAGCATATAATCTAGTCCCAGGAAATAGTATGAGCAGGATCTCAGGGGAGGCAGCCCTTCAGCAACCAACCATGGTTCAGGACAGGCCCTCTCTCTCACTGGAGAAGATCAGGGTACCAAAGGCTAGCTGTCAAGGATGGGAGATCAGTCTTATAGCTGAAGTCAATACTAGAGGCAGGCAAAGAAGATATGGAAGGGCCACAGGAGTTCTCAAATTTGGACCTAACATTCAGGCTTGACTGGCATCAGAAATTTAGGGTGGTTGTTCACCAACTTGGAGCCTTGAGAGGCTCACTGACTATTCATCTTCTTAAGGTAGTGGGTCAGAGAAGGCTGACATATTCTTGCTCCTGTTAGGACTGGTTCTGGAGCTATACTAAGCCCCTTAGAAGAGCTAGTCTTCAGAATCTAGGACAAAGCAAAGGTAGGAGAAGGTCAGCAGGACTGTTGGGTGTTGTCAAGTATTGTAATTTATTCATAACCAGTGATTAATTATTATCAGCTTCAAGGGGTCTATGTTATTGGAATTTTAGAGATTTAAATTCTCTTTCAAATTTAAGGCATGTTTCTTCTGTGTAAAGGAAACAATGATCAATGAGGAAAATGGAAATGACTTCAGGGGACACCATCAAAGACTACCATTTTTCTTTGTACTGGTATAAACATATCTTTGAAAAAATAATCAAGTATATTAAAGTATCAAAAATAGGATCAGATAAGAAACAGGAGCACACAAAGGGGAAATAAAAGTATATAGCAACTGAAAGAGTCACACAGTTCCAATATGAGTATGAGAATAGGACCCTAGGTAAAACACTCTGTAGATTTCTCTGTATTGGATTGTCTTTTTCTAAAGCTAAAGATAAAATGCTGTCAGGTTATAAGTTTGTTTACTGTAAGCAAAATTGACCAAAAGAAATAGACACTGTCCTTAAATTGAAGTTTAAAGTTGGAACCACATAAAAAGGTAATCTTTATAAATCATCAAGTTGGCACAGCAGGATAAAAGACAGGCATGTAATATTAGGCAAGCCAAAAGTTTCTCCTTTGTGATTGCCCTTGCTCTTCAGAGCTCTTTCCTTCTCTTTGACTAGTAGCCCATGGCAGTCTAAGGAGGTCAGCATTCCAGCAGCCCAAGTCTCGTGAAGAAAGGACAGAAACATGTAACCTGAAATGACACAGCCGCTGATGCAGCTTGTTGCTCAGTTAGCTTATATTTTGAAGTATATCATGTGAGCTGAATTGCAAAGAATAGCATTCGACAGGGTGAAGGATTCCATATACTAAAGAGAAGGCAAGATTCCTGGGGAGGCAAAAGTCTGAAGGACAAGTGCCTTTAGCACCAGCTGAAAGTCTATCTGTATAAATGTGACCTCAAAAAATTGGACAGCACTGATAGCAAACTGGACAAACTTACTTAGTTTTGTTGCTTACTTAGGAATACTCTTTGATGACTTTGATTTGAATAAAGCAGAACTACTTTCTTTATTCATATTTCCATCTATATTTGGGATGGCATGTTCCAATGGAAAGACAGCTGCAGATTCTATTTCATGTGGCCTCAAGGAAACATTGTGGACAGGTATAGGATCTGATCTAATATCTAGCTACTTAATATCTCTGAACCTCAGTTTAGAAATCAGTGATACCAATTTAAGAGGCTGATTTTTGTAGATCAAATGACATTTGGGACGTAAGTAAAAAATAAATATTATTTATTATCATAGTAATCCTACCTGGTCTATGCTCATAGAATTAACCCAAGAAATACCCATTTAAACTGTAGCCTAATTTCCTTATCTTCCAAAAAGATGTAATAATTTCCTGTATATTGTACAATACCATTTTTTAATAAAATGGGCTAATTGTATGAAATCATTTTGAGAAATAAAGTGAAATATTTTTATTGATATTTTAATATTCAACTTAACAACATTCATTCCATGCCTGCCATATACCAAGTACTGTGCTGGTCTTTGGGATTACTAGCGTGAACTGCATATAGTCACTACCTTAAAATAAAAATATGTTTATTCTCTTTTTAATTTATCCTACTGAAACTTTCTTTGCCCCATTGCTTTTAACTACTAACACGGATTTAAGCTCATATACTTTGAACATTTTCTATATTTTTCCTGACTTTAAACTTTTGGGTCTCTCATTGATTTTTTTTTTTTTTCCAGTACGCGGGCCTCACTGTTGCGGCCTCTCCCGTTGCGGAGCACAGGCTCCGGACGCGCAGGCTCAGCGGCCATGGCTCACGGGCCCAGCCGCTCTGCGGCATGTGGGATCTTCCCGGACTGGTGCACAAACCCGTGTCCCCTGCATCGGCAGGCGGACTCTCAACCACTGCGCCACCAGGGAAGCCCTCTCATTGATTTTTAATCTAGGATCAGGGTAGGAGCAGGTTTTTTCAAATTGCAGTCTTCTCTAAGATTCTGTAATATGAGACTCTGCAATGTCTGCTAGGAGTGCTCCCCGACGCCTATAATCACTGCAATAGTAAGAGTTGCTACTTACAAGTGTGTTTCCTTCAGGTATGTTGGAGGTCCAAAAAGAGTTGAGATCCTTTCTCTAGAAATGTCTTTGTTTTTTGGTTAGGATGAATTTTACCTTCTTCACCAGGCACTGTAGATTCCCATATTAATTGCTATTGTAGGAAATCTATTTATCCTTTGTCAGTATCATCGGAAGGGCTTCATAAATCATATGAAAGTGATTTCTCCTAAGCAGAAATTTTAAGTTATGTTTCATAAAATGAAAAGAAAAAGTATTCTATCTTAAGTTTACAAGAAAAGCATGAAATATATATTTAAAATAATTCCAACCCCAAATTCATTAGCTTTACCAAACCTTCCGACCCCCAATCTTATTCCTTTTCTTCTTTAAATGAGACCCCAAATTAACTTCCTGTAGCTGTGTGCAATATGTCCTGTTCTCTGTGAAAAACCCCACCAAACTCTTGTAAAGGCTATTTAATAAATACGCTTTACATTCCTTCAGGAAACTTTGCCATTAAGCTACTGTCGAACTTGTGGCCAAAATTTCAAAAATAATCATCAGCTCTTTCTTTTTTATTGCTGCTGATTTGGGTGTGTCTTTCACTGTGGCTGGATGAGGAAAATCAAATCAGCAGTAAAGCCACAAATAACCAGGGAAATTTGAGCATATGAAATAGGAACAAAAACATTTTTCTTTGTTTATGGTTAAAAGTTAGCAATCTTTATTTAAATTATTTCTACTTACAAAGAGCAAGAATTTGACATTTGCACTATGAAAACATTTATTTTGAAAAGTTAATAAGTTAAAGTTTTCTGTTTTAAAGTTTAGCTGTATATAGTTTTCATTTTAAGAGTTTATATGACAAAATTCATTTATTATAAAAATTTCCTTTTAGTATATGACCTAAAACATTGTTTCCTAGGTTTGTTTTGCACCTGTTTTCTATACCGTGGTTTAAGGTTCTTCTCCCTCATTTTTGAACTGCCACTGATTTCAAATCCCTGTCCCCAAACCAATATAATGACCATTCTATGTCCCTTTATCTTCAAAACATTCCCACTTGGTCCTGTACTTTATTAGCCTTCACATTTCCCTTAAAATATCTCCTAAATGAACCACAGAGGATTCTCCCCTAAATTCTCAGGATCACAGTTTGGGAACAATTACTCCATGTGACTGATTTCTCCCCAAACAAACACTTTGATCAGTTAAAAATGATGGCCCTTGCCGAGAGCACTAATGAGCTGACTTGTGCATTGTGGTGGGTACACAATGGAGGAGAAAAAATGGGCTCAGAATTAGACTCCCTCTTTATTTATCCAAGGGGAGCATTAGTGAGAGAGTTATTTTTTAAAAATTAATACAATTTTGGCAGCTTCCCTTGATTTGAAAATGAAAAGGTTTTAAGTAGGTGACTAGTGAAGAGGCTTTCTTTTTTCTTTGTAGATGTCTGTAAAAAACAGAAACTTGAAAATCTTTCTGTGGACATCACAGAACCAGGGATCTAATGGCACCTTACCTGCTAATAACAAGCAAGGGATTATTTCCCAGCCTCTCCCACTTAATGTCCAGAAAGATAAACATCTGGTTAAATAATAGCATGCATGCTTTTTGGGGATATGGTGCTAAATACAAATGTAACCATTTCACTCCTTGGATATTTGTTTTGTGAAGGCTCATTTGTCTGTGTGAAATGCTTTCACTGGAGAAGAGAAAGTGAGGCCAGGGAGAATAGGAGAGGGGGCACTTCCCCTTGTCTTCTCCTTTGACCCTGCCTCTCCCTGCCCTTAGAAGGTACATTTAGGGAGTGAGTCTTCAGCTGGGAACTCTAGGAAGATGAAATGTCTAAGGAAGCCACTATTTTAGGAGGACTCTCTTAGGGTTCAGAATTCAGGAGTTCTTTTGATAATAATAGCTAACGTGTATACAGCACTTATTACATACCAGGTGCTCTCGTATGTACTTTGAAAGTATTAATCTGTTTAATCATCCTATAACTCTATTGGTGTAAGCTGTTTTATTCTCTATTTTGTAGATGAGGAAACTGAGATACTGAGAGGTTAAATAACTTGCCCCAAATCATGCAGATTAGTGGTGAATGCAGGGCTTGAATCCACTAGTTGCTCTGTGGGTGTGATTTTGTTAAGTTATTCCAGTTGTTCTCTGCTGACTCAGACTTAAAATTCTTTTTGTATTCAACTCTGATAGGCAATTGGAACTTTTTCATGATAGAGATTGATTACCAAGACTCCTGGTGTGAGAATTGCCTGCTTTCTTTCTCTCTCTTTCAAGACTATTTGGAGAAAATTTTAATTTTTTTATGATAAGTTACACTTAACTTGTAGTCAGTTTTATTATTTTTTTATCAAAGTTATACATGAAGTTAAGACATTAGTCTAGAAAGCTTTTAATTAAACATAGCATTCCTCTGGCTTCTCCATCTGTCTACTCATCAATCTCACTTGCTAGCGGCTACCACCTTCAACAGCTTTAGTTTTTTGGTATTGTTGTTTCTTATTTCCATTAACCTTCATGTTTTTCAACACTATATGCCATCGGACTTTTCCTGATTTATCTATTTTAGGCATTATATATTAACTTTCTGTTATGATACTTTAATATTAGCACTCTTACACTCACACCTTCCCTTCCCTCACTCTTTTCATTATAGCTCTGTCACAATTTTTGTTTCAGTCACTAGTTGACATTATTGTGATTTTCTAAATATTTCTAGTTGAGACAAGAATTATTATATAATTATCATTCCTTTTGTATTCAACCTTTTTTCATGGACTTAACAATTGTCTTAGTTTAATTTACTTATATTTTGTCATATCTATAGCTAATTTACCCAAAGATGCCAGCAAATCTCTCAAACTCCTACCAGTCTTTTCCTCAAACACAGAAACATTAAATATTGTCTATCCGCATTTAAAATTTTGTTTTCTTTCTGTTGATTTCCATCACCTTACTTCAATTTGGACTGAAGACTGTTGGCCTGACACACATCGGTGAACATGGGCTCCTCTTCGCCATATTTTTTTATGTCTCCAGGCCTTATTTACAATGCCTTCTTATCCTTGGTCAAATCCTTCATTTTGCTAATTTTCCTCAGGAGTTTCCCAATACGAATGTAGTGGAGACAAATGCTTTGAGTCCTTTTTTATCTGGAGATGTCTGTATTCAATTCTGTCTTTTGATTGATAGTTTAACAAGCTACATAATTCTAGGTTGACAGTATTTTCTCCTTAAATTGTGGAAGCATTTTTCTAGCCTCCAGTCAGTTTTAGAAAAGCCTAACACCATTCTGATTCCCATCCTTTTGTATGTGATCTTTCTCTCTCTCTCTCTATTTCCAGTGTTCTATAATTGCATGACCTACCTATTAATTTATTACACCAGACACTTGATAGTCTCTTTCAACCAGAAGGCTCATATTATAAACTTCTGGGATATTTGCTTGTACTTTATTTTAAAATTTCTTCACACGCATTTAAAAATTAATTTTTGTCCTTTGGGATTTTCCTATAAGGCAGATGTTGAACTTCTCAGATTATTTTTTTTATTTATTCTTTTTTATAATCCAGCTCTTTGTTTTTCTATTTCCTGACATATTTATTATTCTTATCCTCCAAGAATTATGTTGAATTAATATATTTACATTTTTAATTTACAAATGCCTCTCTTTATTATTATTGTTCCTGTTTTTATGAATCCTATGTATTTTCTTATCTCTTGATAATATTAACAATAGTTGTTTTTTAAATTTTCTTTTTTGTGTATTATTTCTGCTTATTTTGGGTTCCTTTTTAGATTTGCTTGTTTTGATATTCCTCTTCCATTTTGGGACTTTCCCCAAAGACTTTAACTTCATTAAAGCAGAGGTTATTTTACTCATCACTTTGAACATGTACGTATTTGATGCTCAATAAATAAATATATAATATAGTGATTATAATTTATTATACGTATAATGTAATTATACTCATATATAAGTGTTATATAATATATGACCTATAAGTATAATATATAAATATTATATATTATATAGTATTATATATCATATATTAATTAATTTCTTTTAACTCATTCCTGCATGCTCATATTTTAAAAAGAGGCACTAAAATGCCTCTTGGAGTTGGCATGTTGGGCTTGTTGACTGCCAGGCTTTTTTGTAGAACATGTTGATGCAAGCTTTTCATTGAGGGTATCTGAGTTTCAGTATCTGAAGGACTTTAGAACCATTCATCCTTCTAGAGTAGACTCCTTAAGTCTTCTGGGTGAAGGGATACATTTTTTGCCACTGGCATTTCTGGGAGAAAAGTTGAGAATGGGTGCTGAGGGTTCCATTGCTTGGTACATAGGATTTAATCCCCTAGTTCACAGTACTGCACTCTTCTCTTCCCTCTGCAATTCCGGGTGATCCTAAGTCAAGACTCTGGAAACTGCCTGATTTAATGTCTGTCTCATGCATGTCTGGGAGCGGTCTCCTGGCTATGAATAAATGAGTGCAATGAATGACTGAGCCTGGGAGTCCGGCTTTTCCGATAATGGCTGTTGCAGGCAGTTTTGACCTTACCTCTTATCGTACCTTGTGCTTCCAAGTGATGAGCCTCTTGAACATTCTGTGGGGAGGGAAGGACTTATTAACTTTTTTGTCATTAATATCCTCATCTTCCACTGCTGCAAACACTGAGGTTGTAGATTTTTCATTTTACGAAGTAATATACAATGCTTTCATAACTTTTTATCTTCCAAAAGTTTTTTGAGATGTATTATCCACTTTTGTGCACATTTTCATTCTCTATGAATATGTTTTTATCCTTTTACTCTGATTTTAGTACACAGGGGGGATTAAGGTATATGTTCAATCCACAAGTTTCAACTAAAAGTCCACTTTGGCAACTTTACCTCAGCTGGTATAATATCTAGAACAGATAGATAGTCATTTTCCAATTCCAGGATATGCCAAATACAAATCTGTAGCACTATTTTTGAGTGAATACTATAGTAAAGTATATGCACCATTAGTTTATTTGTCTTCCTGATTTCCAAAACATTGCTATCATTATTTCATTTAGATAATGTTCAAGACGATTATAAAAATTTCTTATTTGAAATATGATGAAAATAGAATAGGCACTTAGGTGTAAGAAGATAGCTCAGTACAAGTTGATAAACACTAGTCTATATTTTGATCTACAAACAGTGTGATATGATGGACAGGCAACAAGCAGTTGTTGAATATTCACTTTTTTTTTTTTTTTTTTTTTTTGCGGTACGCGGGCCTCTCACTGTTGTGGCCTCTCCCGTTGTGGAGCACAGGCTCCGGATGCGCAAGCTCAGCGGCCATTTCTCACGGGTCCAGCCACTCCGTGGCATGTGGGATCTTCCCAGACCGGGGCACGAACCCGTGTCCCCTGCATCGGCAGGCGGACTCTCAACCACTGTGCCACCAGGGAAGCCCTGAATATTCACTTTGAGAGGCAGTAGATTCAGCATTTAAAAGCTTTGGAGTCAGCATACACGCGGTTTTGAATTGAATGAATCTGGGTTAACCAACAGCCTCTGACACTTGCTAACTTTCAATCTTATTTCTCTTGCCTTAGATTTATCATCTATGCAATGAGGGCAATAATCATAACTACTTCATGGATAGTACACATTATTAAAGTTGTTAAACACCACTGGCTATAGAATCAAGTTACTTGTGTTTGAATCCTGCCTCTGTTACTTAATAGTTGATCTCAGTCTAGCTCAACTTCTTTCAAAACTGAATTTAGGTGACTAGATTTTGGTCTTTGAGCTGGTGAGATAATGAGATTTAGATTTGTATGATGCGATTTTGGTCTTTGAGTGGATGCTATAATAAAACAAGACTCTTTGGAATTGTGGGAGAGGATGATGTATTTTGCTTGTGGGAGGGACATGATTTGTTGAGGGCCAGAGGTGGGATTGTGGTAGGCAAAATTCTAAAACCCCAGGATTCCCACCTCCTTGTGTGCATATCCAGTATAACTCCACTTCTTGAGTATTTAAAGATTTTTCTATTAAAATGCTTTCAGAGTATCCTAGAAGAAATAGTTGGAGTTTCTTAAAGAAATAACTCATTTAAAAAGAGTTTTTAAAAGCATCAAACACTTTAAAAGAACATTGACTGAATGTTAATTATCCATGCACTAAAATATATTTACTCATTTACTAGAAGGACTGTTGAAAGAGGAATTATATAATTGGTATAGCAGAGACTATACTAATGAGTACTTACCATGTGGTTGAAGCTGTATATGTTTTAATTTACTTATTTCTAATGGAATCCTATGAGGAATGACAACTATACCTTGCATATTTCACAACTGAGGAAATAGAGGCACCAAGAGGTAAAACAATTTTCCCAGTGGGTAAGTGATAATAGAATATAGAACTGTTCAAAATAATAATCTACATAATTGTGTAATGCTACTTAAAACCGTTATTACAGAAATATATCTACCTAAATCTATATCCATATCTATACCTATCTATATCTATTTATCTTCTCAGATTTTTCCTCTGGAAGAGGAGTGTAAGCCCCAAGCATTGGGTATACTACATAGATCAGGGAACTATAATATTATCCAACTAGTGTCAGTTATTTCAACTGTAGACTAATGGAGGGATCATTTTGAAAGTTCAACCTTATTTCAGTAAGGATAGATGGCAAATCTCCTATGAGAAACTATGGAACTTCGTCTGGAAATGACTACTGACTTAGTCCATATTTTGGAAAGAATGATGAATATGTTTATAACAGGGTATCACAGGGCAAGGCATTATAAGCTTTTGAAGGTCTTGGTAAATTCAATGAAAAATAGGTCACATGTATAAGATGATGCAATATGAAGTTTGAAGTGACCAATTCCATAATATGTATTTCTCACTATACTAAGTTCAGTTGATTTAAAGATGAGTAAAACATGGTCCTTACCCTCAAGAGTCTCTAGATAGGACATCTGCTTTTTTTCACTTTCAAAAAGTTAGTAGTATATAACTCTTACTGTAAAATACTCAAGGTGTGGTAAGTCATGAGGAAAATGATTTATTCTGGGAGCTCACTCTGACAGTTATAGAATAAAAACCAGATTGAAGAGTTTTGGATGACTATACCCATTCTTTGTCTATTTTCACCAGCAGCTCCCAAATAATTCCAAATTCAGTTTCTCATAAATACTTTTTCAAACTATTCAAACTTATCTCTTCTTTGACTAGTTTTCATTTAAGTATACATCTAAGCATGGTGCTAACTTGAAGGTCAATAAGGAAAACAGGATGAGGGATCTGTCTTTTATGAAAATGTGCTGCTTTTGAGAACTTTTTTTTTTGATAGGAAAAAATGGCAGATTTTCTCTTGTAAACCGTATGTTCTTGCATTTCTGATATCTGGAATCAGTAGCTTGCCAGAAACGTTCCCAATCAAAATTCAGACTAACCCATGAAGGTGTCCAAAGAAGTCTGTTCTGATTACTAAAGATGTTGAACTAGTCCTGACTTCAAACAGTAGATATTTCCACACTTTAGTGGTATATGACAGCTCTATTCATTCCACAATGTCACATTCTTTGGTTTTGGCCATTGGGTATTTACGCATTTCTGGCTAGGGAAGCAGAGAAACCTAATTTGATTCTCAAGCCAAAAGTTTTTAGGCCCTGTTCCTTTGGAACTTGGACTGGAGGATTTTGGCACTGTATAAAGACGAGGACAGAGCAAGTAGTCACACATAACTAACTGACTCAACAGAACATATTCAGGGAGAAAGATCATGCCTACACATTGGATAACCATTCTCCAAGGCAGACTGACAACACCCTGAATTCAATCACCCTTAAATAAACACACAAGGAAAGCAAAGCTTTAACATACCTTCCGGCACTGCTTTCCAAAGCAGCCTGATTGGTTTGAGTGCCATAGGCCAGGCTGCAGATGCAACCATTACTGTTGTTCTTACTTATGTCTGTCTGCTAACAAGCATTCATATGCTTTGGATCATTAAAGTCACAACCTCCTATGCCAATCTATTCCTCTTCCACGGATTTCCTGTAGATTGGAAAGAGAGATGCTATTTTCTGTTTCTTTTTTCTCTCTATTAGGACCTCCAGTAAGGGTTATTTCTGAGGTCTGAATATTGTAGCTTGTACCCTTGCTCCCATTGAGCATATAAATTGTGTTCCCATTAAGCTTGTTCTTTTTGCCTGATTTATTTCGTTTTCTGTTGTACGTGCCTTTTCAATGCAAGGCAAGTGATTTGTGCTGGAGCTGCGACAGACAAAAAGTGTTGTAACTTAAGCTATTTCCTGGTGCCATTGCTATCTGTGAGAGATCTGCTGTACTTACACCCTTGCTAAATTTCTTCTGACAGACTCCAGGTGGTCGGGATTTTCACAATCCATCCCATTTCTGAATTAGAACTTGTCATTTGGGGCTCTGTGGATTCTTCCTTATCATCTTACTGTTGGTAGCAGGTTGAGTGTATTTGTATATCTACCTGTAAAAGGCCACATGTGTCCACAGGTATAAGCAGAGGTAGAGAAACATAAGTGCCTCTTTCAGAGAAGGCACAGAAGACAGATACTGGAGAGAGAGAGAGAAAGAAAAAAATTGTCACTTGTAGTATTATGCAGGCTGCCCATCTAAACCCATCATTGCCTGGCACCTACACACTAAGGGCAAGGATCCAGCCAACTTGTGAGTGGGCACCATGCCATTTGAGCAGATGGGCATGGAAGTCGGCAGCCAGTAGACCATGTATGTGCATCAGCAGTGGGTGTTGAGGGCACGATTCCCAGAGGAGAATGTCCTAACAGCTGTCTGGCCTGAGCCAACGTACTTACGACCAAGGAAAAGTGCCATCCTTCAATCCTGCTGAGTTGGATTAACCTTCAGAACTAATCTGCGTTTTTGTCAGTAGAAGGTGAGTTTGGGGTCTATGAAAACCTCAAAAAATAACTGAAGAAAGGAAACTGGAAAGATACGATTATTAGACATTCACTAAAGATGCCAACAACATTTGTATGCATGTTTTAAATATTTGACCAAAAGTCCATTAATTCTTGAAAGAACGTCATGGTTATTAAAAGCTTTGCCTCCCACAATGCTTTTAGAAGTGACCTTTCGACACAGGGAGAGCATTTTCAGTGAGTTACATAGTACATTTCCATCTTTGCGCTAAGAAAAAATGTGCAAGGAAAGGTGTCAAAAGACTATAGAAATCTGACTGTGGGTAAATGTCTTTGTCAAACTTTACATATCATAGATCAAACTTGATATATCGTGGATTACAGCTTTCCAAAGAAGAGAATTTCTTCTTTACTGATTGAACATACACCTGAAAAAGTAAGAAGTAAATTTGATATTTCAACTTAAGCCCTTCTGGACAATGAAAGAGACTGAAAATAAAGCCTGTTTCTAATCTGATGAGTATTTCCAGACAGTTACACATCATGAAATTAGATATAGTTTGTTTCTGCCCAACATAGCCAAATGGTGATTTGACAACGATTTGTTTCATTTAGCTAAAAATAGGTAGACCATTTCAATAATTTAGACCCTCAATAACTGTTTGTTTTCTGTTTTCCTTTGTTTTGAGTTTTTGTGAGATAGTTTTCTTGGTATTGTTTTCCACTGCCTTGAATCTTTTTATTTAAAAAATAACATATGACTTGCCATTGTGGAGAAAATATCTGTTTGGCCTAAGTGTTCTAGATACCCATCTATATTTTCTTAATCTATCTAAACTCTTTCCTTTTGTTTACAGAGTAAAATATCTCTGTATGGAGAGTAAAAGAGATGAATACGTTATTTTATCTGCTAATGGTAGTAACTTTAGCTCTGGCTCTAATGAATTATCTAATGTGTTAGATCTAATACCATTAGTAGTATTATGAGTGAAATAAGATGTTTCTGTGTCTATTTGGCCCTTATTTTCTCATATCAATTTGGAAATTCATGGCTAAATATATATGAACCTATAAAGAAAAAAAGTAAGCTAAAAATTAAGACAATACATAAATGCACTTTACATGAAGAAAATGTAAAAAATTGTATTACTCAGATATCTCTGTGTTTCTTGATTCTGGTAGTTTTTATCTTACAAGCGCATTTGAAGGCTAAAATTGTGGAGCGTCCAAGTTCCATATGAATGATACCTCTCAGTCTGAGAAGATTCTTGGAGAGAAACATTTTACTGAAAGTATGCAAAAAAAAAATGAGAAAACTAAAACAGTATTTAGCAATAAACAAGGAAGTGTGCGCTGTATATAGTTCATTTTTATTTAAACAGGAAAGTAAGAGGCAGTTTGATTTTCTTCTTGGAGGAACACACGTGTTTGTGACTAAACAAAGGAGGGAAAATATAAAGGAGTTAGAATCATTCCAGCAAGCACTTACCTTTGGCTATCTGGGATAAGAATATGTGGTTGAAGCTGAATTTCACTCAACTAGACTTATCCCAGGATTGAAAGGCTGGTGAGAGCTTCAGGTGACCCAGATGCTGACTAAAGAATACTCAAGAAACTTAAAAAAAAAAAAAAAAAAAAAGCTGATAAACTTTAGTATACCCATCAAAAGGTTTCTGAATCTTTCATTTTCTGCAGGGGATAAAAGAGATGAGAGTGTCAGATTTCTGACTGACAATGTACAACCAAAAAAGGTTTATGGAAAAAAATTTTTAAAAAGACATTTGCTTATGCCCAATATGGCAATTGAATGATATTGTGGGCAGATGGAGGAAGAGAATACAAATGTTAAACAGTATACTGTGGTACATTAATAAGGAGTAAAACAAGATTTGGGTTTTCCATGGTTTATGTCATTACCTCTCGTTAGGACTAGGAAGGATACATTTAGTTAGTGGTAGAATAATTATGAGGCATGCGTAAATTTTATATGTGCCTACAAATATGTAAAGTTAGAACATTAAATGCATGATAAGGTAATGTCCTTATGTGTTCTTATCTTCCTTTTTTTTTTCAAAATCAGTTACCTACCACATACACATGATTGAAAAAATAGAGCCATCACTTAGGTTGATGTTTATTATTTCTAAACAACTAAATTGTTGTGAGTTTAAGAAATACTGGCCACCTCTCCACATTCCAAAAAAAAAAAGCTTCACTAACTTTCCTTAATTTCTGATTGTAGTAGCTTTAAGAAAAAGAACTTGCAAAACAAATGAAGATTTGAACATAAGACTTGGGATACACCAAAAACAAACAAGCAAACAAACAAAAACTCTTGAGAAACTGAAGATAAAAACTAAACTTAACCAAAAATTTATTTCTGTTTTTCATCCAAGTATCCAGGGAGGTTGCTAACGGGAGGTATGCCTCAGAAAATGTACATGTCTGTGAAAATGTTGGAACTAATGCTTTTATTCAAGTGATTTTATTTCAGTTCTAAGCCACGAGATATAAACTTTCATCAAAAATGGTAATCTATTTAAAATCAGAGCTATGTGGAATGTTTCATGTTTATGCATAACTCTCATAGTAGATGCTCCTAAACAAGGAAAATAATATGCTCAAATTCTGTTATTTTTACAGTTTGTAATATATCAAGTACTATACCCACCCATCAGTTTCATATTTTTTAAATAGTTAAAAGAAAAAAGGAATGGAAGAAAAAAATAGAGACACTTTGAAAAAGGGACTTTTAATTCCTTTTTTTGGAGGAAAAGGTATCTGAAAAACTTAATTATGATGCTTATTCTAATAAGAACAAAAAGGAATTTAAAGGAAAATATGCATTACACATCTTGAATACTTCATTTTCCACTTTGCTTTGCACAATTAGAAAGCTAGAGTACCTGGGGAGGGCAGAGGAGTGGAAGCAGGGAGCATAGTGGGCAGTGATAAAGGAGGAAACTCATAGATTTGATCTAAAAAATTTGCAGTGTTATATAATATTAACCTAATTTTGAGTTCAAAAAAATCCAAGTCAAAAGGTATTTGTATTTCTATTTTTTCAATGGTAGCTACAGATGATTTCTATTTACTGGAAAAATAAATCAATAGGAAGATGGCATCACTGAAAAAAAGATAAGGTCTGACATTTTTTTTTTTTCTCCTCAAAGGAAGGGTTGCCATCAACTCATGTATTTATTATGAAAGCTCAGTTGCTTAAGATGCAGAATACTGTGAGAGAAAAAACAGTTTAAGACATAACCATGTCACCTCAAAAGAAACTGTTAAGTAACATTCTTAATAAATAGGCTGGAGAAGTGTGGAATTGTTAAGGCCTCTTTCTGCTAAAATGCTGCAAGTAAATTGACAGGTAGCAATTCATAAAATTCTCAGATGGGAATTGTAAAATGATATTGAAACCAATATTTCATAATTTAAGAGTAAAAGAACTAGCAAAAAAAAAAATCAGGCTATAAACACTTAAATATGTGGTGGGTATACATGTTCACTTATATTTAGAGGGAAGATCTGTATACTATTTCAGATTATTTGGAGACATAAAAAGAAATCATACATACATATAAATCATATTTTCAGGCTTCCTCAGAAGAAATACTTCTGTACTTCACAGAGAAAATAATGTATTAAAATTTTTATATCAAGCTACTGCTAATGTTTTGACTGTTATTTTAGGTTTTCAAATTCAATGATTAATTAACAGTTCCTGCAAAAGTGCAAAGGATCTAAGATTAAACAATGGAACCCAGCCTTGCCAGCGTTCTGAAACTTATCCAGAAGCAATTTATAGAACAAGATGTAGGTTTTTTGATGTCAGGTACATTTAAAAGTTCTGATATCAAGAACTTCATCCAAAATGAAGGATTATCCAAAATGAAGTATGTGCTCTCTTTGCAATACTAGTATTAGAGATATTTTATAATGTCAACAAACAGGTACATTTTAAGCACCTACTATTAGAAATTACTGGCATATGAGTGTAACTAAACATGAAATGTTTACTGGCTAAAATGAATGGTTCATAAAAAATCTATGGAAAAGAATATAAAAAAGAATGTATATATATGTATATGTATATATACAAAAAAAACTGAATCACTTTGCTGTACAGCAGAAATAAATACAACATTGTAAATCAACTGCACTTCAAAAAAAAACCAAACTGATGTCTTAAGTGGGACTGTTTCTCAGGAGAATATCCCATAAAAATTTGCAAAATTATCAGATACTGCCAATAAGCTATTGATAAATAATTATATAAGCTGTAAGATTTTCTCTGTTTATACTGTGGCTTAGGAGAATCCTTTTTTCCCTTCAAACTTAACCTCATGAGACTGTGATTGACCTCAAATTTTCTTTACAATTATTATTTCAATTAAGTATGTCACAGAAGCACAGCTCTTTTGAAACATCCTAAGTTTTTCAGATATCCATGCAAGACAATTGAGCAACTTTGGTTCCAGAATGTCCTAAATGATAAGTCTCAGTCAGCATAATCTGATTTGGCATAACATATTTCTGTACCTAATGCTTAACTGAGAAAGACATTAAAGCAAAAGACAGGTGATGAAAGTTTTCTTTTCTTCCGTATCTTCATAACTTGATTGAACATGATAGATTAGCTAGCTTATTGATTTAGGAATGATCAGCAATATTACTTCCCCTAAAGGAATAGTAAGATGATTCATAACAGATTTGAAATCTGATTTCTAACTTCCTGCATCAATGTGTACAAATGTGTAAGCTTGGCTCTCTTCAAATTTCTACCTTAGGAATATCCACTTATGCACGCAGGGGATCTCTGTAGTTCCCCAAGAATTTAGTGACTGTCTTTATACATAGACATTTATATTTCTGGAAAAACAATAAAGTGCAATAGCTGAGGGCTTAGATCCACGTTAAAACATCACCCATGCTTTCACTAGCTATGGACTTTCAAAGTTACTTTAAAGGTGTGTGTCTGTGTTTCTACCTTTATGAAATATATGTCATTGATCTCTTAATGTTTGGGTGATAATTAAATATTTCAGTACATGCAAAACACTTAGAACAGTGCCTGGCAACTAATAGGCACTCAGTAAATGTTAGCAGGCAGTATTATTGTTGTATCATTTCTCAAGTTGAATTCTTGTTTATACCATGGAACCAATGGTTTCCTTCAGGGGTGGTATGCACTTAGTAACTGGTCATTTCTAATTCCATTTCTTCCCATTAAAATTTGTTTCCCAAACTTCAGTCATTCACTTATTGTGTTTGTTCTTTTTTTCCCCCACATTTCATTTACTTAAATAACTTTATATTAATGGAAAATGTATTCATATCACTAATAAATGGCTCTGATATGATAAATTTTTCTACTAAACCTTAAAATTATGTAAATAATAATTAAAATTGAAACATTCATCAGCTAAAATCATCTCTTGTACCCCTGGCAGTATGTATACAACACATTTTGAAGCATTGCCTTATAAGAAAGCTTTCTATAGGTGACTAGAAGGGAATATTTAGAGGCTTGTGGACCACTATGCCCATTAAAATCCAGTAGTGGTAGGACAAAAGATGGCATGGACTTGGCCATAGAAGAAATGGTAAAACTGACACAAGTGAATGCCCAGGTGCCTATTCATTGGTATCATATTGTGGAGACATTTACATACTACTGCTTTCTCTAACATTTAAAGCTTGAGGTACTTTACATGCCAAAAGAATGACTTTTACGCCAAGACTATAAATCCAGCAAGAAAATGGAACAAGAAAACTCCCTCTATCCCAGAATTCTCCGACCTTTGTAAGCTGAATATGACATGTATACTAAATTTTCACTGAAGATTATAAATCTTAGTATAATGAGTAATAGTTGAGAGTAGTAAATTCTAAATGCATAGCAATATAAAACAAATTCTAGTTCCTTAAGAGGCTTAAATACCAAATATATGTATATTCTCCCCCTGCTGAGAAGCTGAAATATCAATGAATAACAGGTATGAGGTTTTGGTTGCTAGGATTTCTCTCATTAACTATTATTCTGTTCACAGTTTTCTTATTTAAAAGACCTTTCATTTCAACATTGATTGAGTGTCAACTATGGTTATCTTAATTAGGGTAATGTTAACACCTATAAAATTCTCTAAAATACATGATGGCTCCACAAAATAGAAGTTTATTTCTCGCTATATACAAGTTCGAAGGAATTTTTCTACCTGAATTCTCTGTCCTCGCTGCAACTTTTCTCTAAGTATAAAATTATTCCAAAATAAAAAGTTTACTAAATAAAACAAAGTGAATTTTCCTGGCCTGTGCTTGGCTTTTCTTGACATGGTGATTCAGGGCCCCCAACTTGCATCTTTATCCTCCCATAAGGCCTCGGTTAATGTTTACTCCCAGCCAGTATACTAGGAAAGAGAACATTGTGGGGGGAGCACTCACTGGTTAATAGCCTTGGAGGGGGAGTGGTTCTCATTATTTCTGCTCATTTGCCTTTGGTCTGAACTAGTCACGTGGCCACTCTTAACTGTAAGGCAGGCTGAGAGTGCAGTCTGGAGATGTGCTCAGGAAAGAGAGCACAGAATTTGGTGAGTGACCACCAGGCTCTTCCTCCCTCCCATATATCAATTTGCACCTGTATTCCAAGACTTAGAAATACACCCATACACCTCCTCAAAGGAGACAACCAAAAGTCCCATCCAGTTACTGCCTCAAGCTCCAGTTCCAGAATCTCTGGTGATAAGTAGCTTTCTTCATCAGGCCCAAATTTTCTCCAGGGTGTTAAGAATTTAGAACTTGAAAAATAAGCTCTCTGTCCTGCCCTCCCCATCATATCCAATAGAAAATGGTGGGGCAAGAACTTAATACCTGGAAATAAACAAACAAACAAAGATCGTCTCGTTTGTAAAGGAAAGAATGGTAAATGACCAACAGTCTCTGGACCAAAGTGATGATTGTAATCCTGCTGGGCAGGTCCTCTGAGACCCTGCCCTGGCAGTAGAGACAGTTTCTGGCTCTTCTTTCTGGGAGAATTTCCCATATCCATTGTTCTCCCAGGTTTCTGGCTCTGCTTTCTGGAGTCTCTTCCTTCCCCATTATCCTTCTTGGGCCACATCTGAAGTGGGAATTGAAGAAAATGGCTTCCTTGAATGTTGTACTTCCTTCATAATTCAGTTTTTGTGGAGCAAATATGGGATTCAGGGATTGAATAGAATCACAGGGTTTTTAGGCCAGGCTTTTGGTTTCTTTGGGAATACAGTTCCCTCAAAATCTTAGTAGACATTGATCTAATTCCCTCAGTCTGTTGCATGTGCTGGTAAGCAGAGTCAAAGACATCCAAAGTTCCTTTCTAGACATGGTACTTGAGCCTGCTTTATTTAAAGATTCCTTGCACTCATGCCTTTCTCTCTCTTTGTCTCTCTCAGTCTCTGCCTCTGTCTCTTCCTTTTTCTTCCTAGTGCTTTGTCCCAACCCTTTCCACTCTCTCCTTCATTCAAAGTACTGGAAAATTCCTGTTTAGTGAAATAGTACTCTTGATGAGAGCTTCTACTTAAATTTTCAAGATAATGATTTTTAATTATAAATTCCTCACTTTTTTTTTTAAATTATAGAATCTGTCTACGATGCTTCTTCAGGAGAAAGAACAATAAGGCATTTAAAACAAACTTGTTCCAAAAGCACTTGTTGTATGATTATTATATATTTATATATATATGGATAATAGTAGAAGACAGGGAAATTAATAGCACATTAACTCCGAAAAAGCTGAGTTCATAACATAACATAAACACAAAGTGTTTCAATATTAAATATTTTGTTCCAGTTATTACTACAGCGTTGCAGATCACACTGAAACATAGAGGTATAAAGCAATGATTTTTTTATGCTTATGGAATCTGGTCAAAAATTCAGATAAGGCACAACAGGAACGGCTTATTTCTCCTACAGTGTTTGAGGTCTCTGCTGGGAAGACTTGAAAGCTGGGGGTGGTTCAATGGCTGGAAGAAGGAATCATCAGGATATCTTTATACTCACGTGATTGGTGGTTGATACTGGCTGTCTGCTGGAACCTCAGCTAGTCTGTCATCTAGAAGACTTACGAGGTCTCTCCCAGTGGTCTCTCTGTATGGGATGATTTGGTGACTTTTTTTTTTTTTTTTTTTTTTTTTTACAATCCATAGCAAATATATTACTCAATAACCAGTGCCACATCATAGCATCACCCAGAGCCCTCACCTTCCCTCCCCACCTGTCCCCAAGGGTACAGCCATAATGGAAAAAACAAAAGTAAACTCAGATCTCTGCTTTTCCTCTGGAAAAAGGGATCTTGGCCCCGGAAGCCCCTTTCCACAGGTCTCAGCAGGCAAGGGAGTGGACACCTCCTGTGCCCAGAGAGCAGGGCTCCAGGCTCCAACAACAGAGAGAACATGCAGGCAGGAGCCAGAGCCCCGTGTCTGCGGAAGAAGATGAGCTGGGAGTATTCCAAGAGAACAAGGGGGTAGTGAGTGATATTTTTATGCTCTAATATTTGGAGTCCATATAGTATTACTTCTGCCATATGTTTTGGTTAAAGCAGGTATAAAGGTCTGCCCAAGTTTGAAATGAAAGAACATAGACCTCACCATTTGATAGAAGGGGTGTCAAGGTCACACAGTAAGAAGACCACATGCAATATGAGATTGTTGCAGCCAGCCGTCTTTGAGTACACATCTTACTCAAATTAATGTCCAAAACATTTACTTCCCATTTAAATGTACTTTATTCGCCTTTTTGAATGAATCTGAATATGGTTATTTTCATGTGCACTTTTACTAAATTACGCTCTTTTAAATCATTTAAAGTTTTTTTTTTTAAGAAAAATAATATAATAGTATCAAATGTCACTATTTTTTCAGGTATCCCGGCACAGAAGGAATCATTCACAGCATGTCTTGAAAGATGTCATTCCTCCACTGGAACAACTGGTAAGTGATTATTTCACTTCAATACTGTATTATTTATCTACTGCTACAAAATAAATTACCTCAGAACTCAGCAACTTGGAACAGCACATATTATTATCTCATGTTTCTGTGGGTAAGGAATCTGGGCATAACCTAGCAGGGTCCTGTGGCTCAGAGCCTTTCAAAAGTTTGCACTCAAGGTTTAAGCCAAAATTGGGGTCACATCTGAAGGCTTGACTGGGGAAAGATCTGTTTTCAAGTTCAGGTACGTGGTTGCTGGCAGGATTTAGTTCCTTCAGGGCTTTTGGCCAGAGGCTGCTCTTACTTCCTTGCCACTTGGGCTTTTCCAGCATGGTGGCTTGCTCCTTCAAAGCATGCAAACTGAGAAGACAAGAGTCTGGCTTATTCTGCTCCTGCCAAAATGACCTCCTTACTTTTTCCACAGGGCCGTTTCTCCTCTTCTTTCCTCTGCCTGATACAAAATACTTCATTTGGCGCCCAGAAATTTTTAGGGCTTATTCGTTCCTTTTCTTTGCATCTCTGTTCAAATATCACCTTTTAAGATAGCTCTTCTCTAGTGTCCCCTAAACACAAATGAGCAAATTTAAAAACCCACCATTTCTGTCCACACTTCTTTTCTCTTACCCTAATTTAATTTTCTGCATAGAACTTACCACCATGTGGTATACTCCGCAGTTTCTTTTTATTTGTTTGTCATCTCCTTAGAAAGTTCTGTGAGAGCAGAGTTATTGTCTCCTATGTTTATAACTATTCCCATGATTATAACAATTACTAGAACATAGTAAAATCTCAGTAAATGTGTGTTAAATGAGTGCACAAATGAAATAGTTAATGACTTTTTTTTTAATTTCCAAGCTCATAGTACACAGATCTATACTTGTGTACTTTCTCTTCATTATCTCATCATATATCTTGAAGTGCTACTTAGTCATTTGTTCTTAGCGCATCTTGCTGTCATCCTTAAAATGAAATATCCCAAGTTGAACACACCATCACCATCTTCCCAAATTGATTCCTATTTCCATTGAACCCCATCTCTATTTTTTTAATAGCTGTTAAAAACAAAACGTTAGCTCTTTTTAATAGAGACTTGTTTTAAAATTTTATTTATTTCTTTAAATTTTTATTTTATATTGGAGTATAGTTGATTAACAATGTGTTAGTTTCAGGTGTACAGCAAAGTGATTCAATTATACATATACATGTATCTATTCTTTTTCAAATTATTTTCCCATTTAGGCTATTACAGAATATTGAGCAGAGTTCCCTCTGCTATACAGTAGGTCCTTGTTGGTTATCTATTTTAAATATAGTAGTGTGTACATGTTAGTCCCAAACTCCCAATCTATCCCATTTCTATTAGTAGCAAATGTTTATCTAGGCTGAGAACACATTTTCTTTGGATCCTTTATTTTCTCTATGACCCTTCACATGTCAACATTTTCTGAGGTGGTTTCTCCACAGTGGATGTGGTGGCCTCATCTTTTTCTCCATGTGTACAGGCACACCCTTTCTGAGGCCTTCACATGCTTTTGGTCTCACCCCGCTGTATCCCACCATGCCTCTCCCACTGATCCTGTGCTACTGTACAACCTTCCACACCAACCTTGTTTAAACAGTACCTTCATTATTTCATTCTCCTTGTCAGAACTTTCAACAGCTTCCTATTTTCTATAGCACCAAGTCTATAGACTTCTCTCACGGCTCTGATTTACCTTATTTATTATCTACTGCCAAATACACAACCTCAAGCCAGCAGTAGTAACATGATTAAGACATGGTTCTCACCCTGAAGGAGTTTGGATTTTCTGTAACAATTATAGTTCCTTCATCTCAGCACTCTTTTGTGTTGTTCTCTCTTATTTCATGGGTAATAGACTTGTTCCATGGCTAGACTATAAATGCTTTGAAGTTAGGGGTCATGACTTGTATTTTCTTTATTATATCATACTTCCCCTTACATTGCTTCTGGGACTAGTGTTTGTTCAGAAAAGACATGTTTGTCAATTGATTTAATGATAAGATATTAAAGATTTATTAAAACAATATTATTGATTTTGGAGATTAATAAATATATGACCTCTATTCATAGTGAAAGACATTTTAAAATTTAGTTAGATATAACAATATCTTGTTTTCAAAATTAATCACTTAGGTTTCAACTTAGAGACCATTTTCCCTGGAAAGTATTTCTTTGCTTCCTCAACTTTGCATCAGGTAGCCCTTCTTTATTCTACCTTCCTATAGCAGCTTGGCCTTGCCTCTGTCTCTAAATTGCCTCTATCTCTAATCACACTAAAATTGCCTGTTTCCTTTTACTTGTCTCTTACTGCACTATAAGTATTTGAGGGGAGAGCTATGCTTCACTTACTGTTTTATTATTAAAACTTCATAGAAGGCCTGGCATAGTATAGCTGTACAGTGAATAGAAAATAATTGTGTTTCTTTTCTATAAATTTGCCTTACAGAACATATAAAGTGCTCTTTTTTAAATATAGCACGTGCAAATGTTTCTCTGAAGTGTTTGATGAAACATGGCAAAAGTTAGACTGAAAATGAAGCTATATGAACATGTGTGTACGTCATATAAATATATATGCAATTATATATAATTTTACAAGTACAAATATATATGGATTGTATTTGAAAAATGCCTTAAAGTGTCTCAAAATTTTTACATGAAATATATATTAATTATGAATTTTAAAAATTAAAATTATGGTCATTACTTAAATTTAATCAATAACTAATGGTATATTTGTGCTATGCCTATACATCAAGCATAGACTAATATTAAAAAAATTAGAATATTCAGAAATAGTTTTGTCAGTTTAATAACTTCCTACCTTTAAGGTTATTTGTTGGTTTGCTGGCCTATAGTTATGTGTTTTGACTCTGCAGCCTCAATTCTCAATAAATGAAACTCATTTTAAATATCTCAAATTATGGATAGTTTAACTAAAAGAAAATATATCTAAGTGCTCAATATTCTATTCTAGGTCAGATAACCTTGTAAAAGTGACATTGGGAAGTACTGCTGATAGAAGGAAAAAAAGACAGTAATTTGTTGACCTCTTCAGTTTGCAGTCTCTCTGAATCTCTTTCTCTGCATCTCTCTCTCTCTCTGTTACTCTCTCTGTCTACACAAGCACACACACTCTCCCTCTCTCTCTCTCTCTCTGAACTCTACTGGAACTACCAACCAATTTACTTCCTATTCCTGAGTTGGGTTTCCCTGGACCCTCTCTTTGACTACTTGTTTATCTTGCTCTATCTTGTGAACAGAGGTTATGTTCAACTTTTATTCATCAATCTCTACTTGAATTAAATTGCTTATTTAATGTTACTTTAAAGACAAATGATTATCTTTCCCCCACACGTCTTACTTATGAATTACTTCATTATGGTAGACGATTCCAAAATAACCACCAATTCCCTCAAACAACAAATTCTGATTAGTATTTTTTTTTAATTTCATTTACTTATTAATTTATTTTTGGCTGCGTTGGGTCTTCGTTGCTGCGTGCGGGCTTTCACTAGTTGCAGCGAGCGGGGGCTACTCTTCGTTGCAGTGCATGGGCTTCTCATTGCGGTGGCTTCTCTTGTTGCAGAGCACGGGCTCTAGGAGCGCAAGCTTCAGTAGTTGTGGCACGCAGGCTCAGTAGTTGTGGCCCCCAGGCTTAGTTGCTCCGCGGCATGTGGGATCTTCCTGGACCAGGGCTTGAACCCATGTTCCCTGCATTGGCAGGCGGATTCTTAACCACTGCGCCACCAGGGAAGTCCCTCTGATTAATTTTTAATTATCCGTTACTGTTTACATCAAGACTTGAATTATTTTCTAGAACCTATAAAGCTGTCTTTATATTTGACTAATATAACTGTATAATTATTTTTAACCTAGATTCACATATTTTTTATGCAAATCTGATGTGTTCCTTCCTTCATCTCTGCATTTCTTTTTCTTTCCCTCATGCCTGCCTCAGTGTTGCTTCTGGAATCATCCAATAGGTTCTTGCAGTAGTTTCCCTTGCCAGTACCTACCAGGATCAACTACCATATATAAAATGATATACACCAAAACACTGTAGAAAATAGTAAAATCCTTTAAGTTGATGTTATTACTCATTATTTTTACTATATGGATCTTTGAGCTTATTTATATCCCACATTTTCTGCTATAAATCCCATTTCCTTTATCTCCTATATTTAGAACTTCCTTGAACAGTATCCAGCAATCATGGGAGGCTTTGGCTTTAAGCACAACCGGCAAAAGTATCCTATTTGATGCACTCCCTTCGGAGAAAAGTAATTCACTTTATGACAGTGGAGTCTGCCATGGTGGATGCTCCCATAGATGCTATCACCCTTTGGTAACCATGCTTTACCTCTCAACTTCCCCTTTAATAAAGTAGGTTGTGATCAACACAGTTAAACAGAAACATAATGCATTTCTTTTGAATACTAACAAAAATATATTCCTATTTGGAGTCTGAAATCTTAGGGCAGAAACTACCCAGTTCACTGACAGCTGAAGTCATTTATGCCACTTGGTGTGCAAATCCATATGCTATCAATGCATGAGACTATATTATTTTCTGAGAAGCCGTGTTGTTGCTTAACCAGTTCTGTAATGCGGCAAAGATTTTAAACATGAAATGTCAAATATACTAATATGTGTTTGTTTCCTGATCTTGTATATTTCATATTATAACTCTTCGTGAGACCTAATTATTTTCCAGGCATTTTCCCTTTTCCCCCTAAAGAAATGTTCAAGAAAAATAACCCTGTTTATAGCATGTTAAATCTTTATCATCTTTATGTTTATCAAAAGAGTATAAGACATCTCTACAGATAACCCTGCAGGAGTCAAAAGCCTGTGGCAGGTTTTAGAGAATCATCTGCTACCTCCTGAGCTAGAAGGACTTGGAGGCCAGAGCTCAGGAAGTTACCATGGCTTGGGGGCAAAGCAGGCTTTTGCAGATAAACCTTAAGTCACAGATTCTACCTTTTGGAGCCAGATATCATTTTGTGGATTAATTAATACTTGTGAGGGCTTTAAGGATGAAAGACACTGTGAGCACACAGTGTTTTCTTATTTTAAAACAAAGGACGGCCCCTGTGGGTGAATAATTCTATTGATCAGGCTGTGCTTTCCTCAAATTGCAAAAAATTTTCAAAAGCTCTTCAGTCTTTCAAAATTCTACTTTGTTAAGATAGAATTAGGTTTTCTGAAAAAAACTTCTTCCCAGATCTTCAAGCTGGCAGTATGTTAATAATGTTATATAATTTAATAACAGTAATACAAACCATCTCCAAGTTTTCATTGCTTTATGTACCCTTCCTTTACTCAAACAGCAGGAGTGTGTTTTTTATTTAAAAAAAAATTTTATTGGAGTATAGTTTTTACAGTGTTTTGTAGGAGTGTGTTAATTCCAATGTTTGTTGAGGCCATCCCTGTGCTGGGCACCGGGCTGGGTTTAGGGTATGCAATGATATGCTAAATAGTCATGTCCTTTTTTGGAGGGGCTGTCAGTCTAGGGGTGAAGAAAAGTATTAAACGAGTAAAGAAAGGCATAATTCTCTGAATGCAAATTACACAACATGCTATGACAGCAGACAAACAAGTTTCTATGAAAGAGGGAGAGCCTACCTTGGATTAAGTAGTCATAAGATCACTCTTTGAAAGGGCCATTTAAATTGAGATTTGTAGGGTGACTAGAGTTTGTCAAGCAAATTACTGGAAGAATGATGCAAACTGAAGGAACATCAAGTGCAAAGGTCTGGAAGTCAGAACAAAGTGGTTACATTGGAAAAACTGCAAGAATGCCACACTGGCTAGAACAGGGAAATAAGTCTGGAAGTGTGGGCAGATTGAGGCAGTGCTCAGATGTTGATGGGCCTTGAGGTGATGATACGGAGTTCAGAAGCCATTAAAACACAGAAACAGGTTACCATGACTTCTCCCATCCAGGCCTACATTTGAAATTCATTTAACTGTAGAGTAGAGAAGAAGAACAAACACAACAACAAAAAAGGTTGTTAACATTGAGCAATCCTTTCTTCCCTACTGCCTTGACCAAAATTAGGTTATAACAAAACGATTGAATTAGGCTAATAAGTTGCCCAGGCAGTGACCAGGAAGGCGATTCTCACTGAATTCCAATGACGGGCAAGGAAACAAAGAAGTCAGGGAAGAAGAGAGAAATAAAGGAGGAGAAAGGAGATGTGATCCACAGGAAAAGCCTCCAGAAGACTGAAATTCTTAAGACAAAAAGAGGTTCCCTCATCAGCCTGTTTCCCAATTAGAACCTGGATATTTTGGTGGTGACCAAATGAAACACACTGGTTACAAGATAAAAGGCTCAGGAAAAGGCTATGGGGGTTCTTAAACATCAAAATGTAGCTTATTCAAGATGATATTTTGATGAGTTAAGGGTAAATAAATCAGAGACATGTGGGTAAAATTTCTCTTGAAATACACAGGGGTTTAAAATGATGGGGAAATTCACTTGGCAAAACATTATATGTACTTTGCCAAACCCAACATTTGAAAAACAGTTTAAGACATTCAGCAGAACCCCAAAGCACAACATATTCTCTTATCCTGAGAGTAAGAGAGGGAGAATACCCATGAAAGCATTGTGCAACATACACACTGCAGGGTATAAATAATTTACAATGAGCAAACCATGCCTAACTTTGAGACCTGAAGTCAAGACCGGCTTCTCCAGAACTTCTTTGAGAATGCTTTATTACTCCTTTACAGGCATCACTCATGTATGACACAGCATCGGTTTTCTTTGCTTTTCTTCTATCCTCCTTTTTGTGTAATTATTGTATCCAACTTGAGAATTTTGGTTTACCACTTTTTTAAAGTATGCACACAGTAAATTATGTATCTACATTAGGCAGAAATATTATATTTCACCCCTCTAAATGCATCATAGTTCATTCTCCAGCTATATGTAAGATAGTCCTATAATTAAGCATTTACAGTTTTTATGTACTTAGTACTTTATAAGATGTACAGATAAGCTGCATTTTGAAGGTGATATTTTTTCCTTGTTTTTGTTTCTGTTCTACTGCAAGTCCACACACATGGTCAGCAGATCTGATATAGCAAGAAAGCTAGAGCCAGTACAGAAATAATTGGAAACGGAGAAGAAAAATGTAAGCAATGAATCCCAAACAGGGAAGTGGGGCAAGAGAAGGAAAGCCAATGGAGTTATGTAGGATGACTAAGTTCTAGAGATCAACTATACAGCATGGTGATTATATTGGTTAATAAGACTGTTGTACACTGGAAATTTGCTACAAGAGTAGACCTCACATGCTCTCACCACAAAAAAAAGACTTAAATTTTGGGGCTTCCCAGGTGGCACAGTGGTTAAGAATCTGCCTGCCAATGCAGGGAACACGGGTTTGAGCCCTGGTCCAGGAAGATCCCACATGCCGTGGAGCAATTAAGCCCGTGCACCACAATTACTGAGCCTGCGCTCTACAGCCCGCGAGCCACAACTATTGAGCCTGCGTGCCACAACTACTGAAGCCTGTGCCTAGAGCCCATGCTCCACAACAAGAGAGGCCACCACAATGAGAAGCCCGCGCACCACAGCAAAGAGTAGCCCCAGCTCGGCGCAACTAGAGAAAGCCTGCACGCAGCAATGAAGACCGAACGCAGCCAAAAATAAATAAATTTATTAAATAAATAAAAAGATAACTATATGAGGAAATGTATATATTAAGTAGCTTGACTATAGTATCATTTCACTATGTATATGTAGGTGAAAACATCATATTGTACACCGTAAATATATACAATTTTTATTTTCAAAATAGAAACTTAAAAAATAATTTTTAAAAAGCCAATGGAAAGAAGACACAGAAATTTCTATTTCTGTGGGTGGTGGAAGAGTTAAGAAGAGATTTAAGAAGGAAGAGAAGCCCCATTTGGGGGTAAAATGATGTAACTAGATATGTCCTCCTTCTGTGCTTTGTAATAGAAATTATCAAAACAAACAGATTATCAGCAAAGTACTGTGATCTATTAAAAGTTCAGAAAAAAATATAGCAAGTGCCTAATTATTAAATAGGAAAATAATTAAATGCAAAATAATAGTAGCGCATGTTTGTAGTTATATAGAATTGATACAAAATTCTCCTAGGAGGCCAGTCAGTCATACAGAAACTTTCACAGGGTGGTGCTACTTCGGAGGGCTCTCTCCAGTTCAGGTCTGGGGCCTGTCTCTGTTTTGTGGATCTTGAAAAATTATATGTAACAATTACAGAGATGATGATCCCTAGGATTACCTCACAGTAACCAAATTTGTAAGAGTCAGCTGTATAAATTATAATTCTTATTTATTAATTTATAATGGCAAATATACTGATGCTATTTGTCACCCACATTCTGACTATTTGTGAGAGGACTGAGGAAGCTAAATTAGGAGTCAGAGGATTGCCAGTGAAAACAGGAATCAGAACAAAGGAGAAAAGAGCAACCACTTACATACATCAGCAGCCCAAAGGGTCTGTCGTTCTGCTATTAAAAGCCAATACCCTCTCATGAAAATCTGGTGAAAGTTTTAGATTCAGTTTATTTCCATTTATAAACATGTATTTTGACAGAATTCTTTTGGTGGACTGGTGTAGATGAAAACCTATTGTTTTCAATTCAAGTCTTTTATCTGAGAGAACTACTTGAAGCCTTCATATAAAAAAAAAGTTGCAGTGTCTGTACTTAATGGTTACAGGCTGGTCCTTCTGCCATGACTGTTAGCATTAATCAAAGGTTGTCATCTGCTCTCTTGCCTTGCCTCTCGCTTCCAACTTAGGATGATAAACAGGTGCTATCTGGATATCCCACTGCCATTCATCCTTTTCATCTGTATCTCAGCACAGTTGTGTCTGCCGAGTGCTTCCTCAATGCTAGCAGACTGGCTGGCATCCAATCTGGACAAATTGCTGATCTTTCCTGCCACTTAACATTAAATAGGGCTTCTAAGGAATATTGGACAAATAGCTCAAGAAGCCAGATTCAGCATCTAAAGATTGGTTGGCAATTCTTAAGTATACTTTGTTTAGGGAGTGCTGCTACTTTAAAGAACTTCAAGTTGGCCTGGAACTTGGTGTATAGTATCCTAAACATAGGCCTAAAGCTATACAGAGTTTTGTAAATTACTAGCGGCAAGACCATCTAGGTCCTAGATGACCAGTATACTCAACTGTAATTTATAGATTACTGTCCCTTCAAACCATGTGATTAACATAAAAGAGGAATAAGTAATTAGAATAATTACTATGGTACCATATATAAACCCACATACAAAATACATAGCAATCTTCTGCTTACCCTAATACTTCTTTCTGCTCCTATGAGCCTCCTGGAATAACTGATTCCTCGTACCTGGAACATGGTGAGGTATTTCAAAGTATGACGACAAGGAATAATAAAGTAATTAAATGTACCTCATGGAAACTTTGCTTCCCAGCATGGGACTTAAAATAATGCAGTGCTTTCAGTGTAGGAAGCCTGATTGGAGTTTTCTATTCCAGGGCAAAAGTTGGCCTTAGTCTCTAAGATAACTGGAGGGGAGTATGGTATCCAGTCCCCCCAAAAGAGGAACAGGAGTATCTTGAAATGTGAGCTCACAAGGATATAAGCCTCAGTAAGATTAAGGTTGTCCTGTTAGTCTTTGCAGTCCCATTGTGAGCAGAGCAGCTGGTATTTAGGGGAAGAGGATGTTACCATTTTAAAATGTGTTGAAAGAATGAATGGTTGTGCAGCAAGTATGAAAGAAACAACGGAGAGAAGTGAACACCTGATCACAAAAGTGGGAATAGTGCATGATGGTTGCACATGTATATAATTACATTTAGAAATGTGTATGCCGATACATAGATAAGTAAAAATATGCACTGTAGAAATAAATATAATAGGTAAAAGTACACAGTAGAAGAATTATTAGCTTCTTCAAATGACCAGGAAGGCAACTTGGACTTTGAAAGATAATATAAAAGAAGATACCTAACCTGCCATTTATCTCTTCCTCTTTCCTTTTTCTGGACCTCTGTGTGGACATGCCTGGAAACTCTGTTGCGTTGACCAAAGGCCGTGAAAATTGGTTCAGCCTGTTTGATGGCAATGATGTCCATTTATAGAATCCTAACATGAGAAATCCAGCCCCTGGCCTCAATCTCAGGTATCCTGAAAAGATCCAGCATATAGAGAAACTTTACTTATACATTCAAGGAGAGAGAATTTTAAGGTATATAATTCAAGCCAGCTTATGTTGATTTCCCTTGCAAGAGTGTTAGGTTTCTTTCACATTTCTCTTCTCTTTTTAAAGAAATGGTCATCAATAATACATCTCTGGGTACTAAATATCCACCTAGTGGTCTTTTAGTGAATATTTTTATGGGGAAAAAGGCAATATTATTAGCTGAGAAAGTATGCATCAGTTTTTATCATGGGTTGAGAGATTTTGTAGCTGTTTGGTAGATAGAGTCAGGCTTTTGGTAACTTATTTTATTTTCATCATAAGAAAGCTTAAATGGTAAATTTTATCTGTGGTTACACAACAAAATTTCTCAATATACATTCCTAAAAGGGACCTCCTCTGTGATGCTAATTGCTCTTAACAACATTTTTCTTCCAAACATTTGTAGAAACTAGTGATGCCCAGATTTAAATACTAAATGTATTATATGGATTTTAGGGGGTAGACAAATAAGACTTCCTGGAAGTAAGAAGAAGAGACGGCATACATTAGGACAAAAGGTGGGAAAAGCAAATGAATAGATGTATCTAAGTACAGAAGAGGCATCACTGAACATCATGATTCTAAAAGTTATCTAAGAGAGCTTCCTCAGATTCTTCTAGGCTTGTGGAGAACATGCTGAAAGAAAAGAAATTCTCTGGAAATGTAGCTATGTGAAAAATACTATGCTATGATTATCATAAGTCATCATTATCTTCATCATTATTTATTAAGAGATGTCTTCATCTAATGTATTTTTTTATTTCTATTTTAAATTTTATTTTATTTTATTTTATTTTTCTACTTTATTGGAGTATAATTGCTTTGCAATGATGTGTTAGTTTCTGCTTTATAACAAAGTGAATCAGTTATACATATGTTCCCATATCTCTTCCCTCTTGTGTCTCCCTCCCTCCCACCCTCCCTATCCCACCCCTCTAGGTGGTCACAAAGCACTGAGCTGATCTCGCTGTGCTATGCAGCTGCTTCCCACTAGCTATCTATTTCACATTTGGTAGTGTATATATGTCCATGCCACTCTCTCGCTTTGTCACAGCTTACCCTTCCCCCTCCCCATATCCTCAAGTCCATTCTCTAGCAGGTCTGTGTCTTTATTCCTGTCTTACCCCTAGGTTCTTCATGACTTTTTTTTTTTTCTTAAATTCCATATATATGTGTTAGCATACAGTATTTGTCTTTCTCTTTCTGACTTGCTTCACTCTGTATGACAGACTCTAGGTCCATCCACCTCGTTACAAATAGCTCAATTTCGTTTCTTTTAAGGCTGAGCAATATTCCTTTCTACATATGTGCCACACCTTCTTTATCCATTCATCCAATGATGGACACTTAGGTTGTTTCCGTCTCCTGGCTATTGTAAATAGAGCTGCAATGAACATTTTGGTACATGACTCTTTTTTTTTTTTTTGTGGTGTGCGGGCCTCTCACTGCTGTGGCCTCCCCCGTTGCGGAGCACAGGCTCCGGACGCACTGGCCCAGCGGCCATGGCCCACGGGCCCAGCCGCTCTGTGGCATGCGGGATCCTCCCGGACAGGGGCACAAACGCACGTCCCCTGCATCGGCAGGCGGACTCCCAACCACTGCACCAACAGGGAAGCCCCACATGACTGTTTTTGAATTATGGTTTTCTCAGGGTATATGCCCAGTAGTGGGATTGCTGGGGCATATGGTAGTTCTGTTTGTAGTTTTTTAAGGAACCTCCATACTGTTCTCCATAGTGGCTGAACCAATTCACATTCCCACCAGCAGTGCAAGAGTGTTCCCTTTTCTCCACACCCTCTCCAGCATTTATTGTTCCTAGATTTTTTGATGAGGACCATTCTGACTGGTGTGAGATGATATCTGATTGTAGTTTTGATTTGCATTTCTCTAATGATTAATGATGTTGAGCATTCTTTCATGTGTTTGTTGGCAGTCTGTATATCTTCTTTGGAGAAATGTTTATTTAAGTCTTCTGCCCATTTTTGGATTGGGTCTTTTGTTTTTTTGTTATTGAGCTGCATGAGCTGCTTGTAAATTTTGGAGATTAATCCTTTGTCATTGACTCATTTGCAAACACTTTCTCCCATTCTGAGGGTTGTCTTTTGGTCTTGTTTATGGTTTCCTTTGTTGTGCAAAAGCTTTGAAGTTTCATTAGGTCCCATTTGTTTATTTTTGTTTTTATTTCCATTTCTCTAGGAGGTGGGTCAAAAAGGATCTTGTGTGATTTATGTCATAGAGTGTTCCGCCTGTGTTTTCCTCTAAGACTTTGATAGTTTCTGGCCTTACATTTAGGTCTTTATTCCATTTTGAGCTTATTTTTGTGTATGGTGTTAGGGAGTGTTCTAATCTCATACTTTTACATGTACCTGTCCAGTTTTCCCAGCACCACTTATTGAAGAGGCTGTCCTTTCTCCACTGTACATTCCTGCCTCCTTTATGAAAGATAAGATGACCATATGTGCGTGGGTTTATCTCTGGACTTTCTATCCTGTTCCATTGATCTATCTTTCTGTTTTTGTGCCAGTACCATACTGTCTTGATTACTGTAGCTTTGTAGTATAGTCTGAAGTCAGGGAGCCTGATTCCTCCAGCTCCATTTTTCGTTCTCAAGATTGCTTTGACTATTCGGGGTCTTTTGTGTTTCCATACAAATTGTGAAATTTTTTGTTCTAGTTCTGTGAAAAATGCCAGTGGTAGTTTGATAGGGATTGCATTGAATCTGTAGATTGCTTTGGGTAGTAGAGTCATTTTCACAGTGTTGATTCTTCCAATCCAAGAACATGGTATATCTCTCCATCTATTTGTATCATGTTTAATTTCTTTCATCAGTGTCTTATAATTTTCTGCATACAGGTCTTTCGTCTCCTTAGGTAGATTTATTCCTAGATATTTTATTCTTTTTGTTGCAATGGTAAATGGGAGTGTTTTCTTGATTTCACTTTCAGATTTTTCATCATTAGTGTATAGGAATGCCAGAGATTTCTGTGCATTAATTTTGTATCCTGCTACTTTACCAAATTCATTGATTAGCTCTAGTAGTTTTCTGGTAACATCTTTAGATTTCTCTATGTATAGTATCATGTCATCTGTAAACAGTGACAGCTTTTCTTCTTTTCTGATTTGGATTCCTTTTATTTCCTTTTCTTCTCTGATTGCTGTGGCTAAAACTTCCAAAACTATGTTGAATAAGAGTGGTGAGAGTGGGCAACCTTGTCTTGTTCCTGATCTTAGTGGAAATGCTTTCAGTTTTTCACCATTGAGGACGATGTTGGCTGTGGGTTTGTCATATATGGCCTTTATTATGTTGAGGAAAGTTCCCTCTATGCCTACTTTCTGCAGGGTTTTTTATCATAAATGGGTGTTGAATTTTGTCAAAAGCTTTCTCTGCATCTATTGAGATGATCATATGGTTTTCCTCCTTCAATTTGTTAATATGGTGTATCATGTTGATTGATTTGCATACATTGAAGAATCCTTGCATTCCTGGAATAAACCCCACTTGATCATGGTGTATGATCCTTTTAATGTGCTGTTGGATTCTGTTTGCTGGTATTTTGTTGAGGATTTTTGCATCTATGTTCATCAGTGATATTGGCCTGTAGTTTTCTTTCTTTGTGAAATCCTTGTCTGGTTTTGGTATCAGGGTGATGGTGGCTTCGTAGAATGAGTTTGGGAGTGTTCCTCCCTCTGCTATATTTTGGAAGAGTTTGAGAAGGATAGGTGTTAGCTCTTCTCTAAATATTTGATAGAATTCGCCTGAGAAGCCCTCTGGTCCTGGGCTTTTGTTTGTTGGAAGATTTTTAATCACAGTTTCAATTTCAGTGCTTGTGATTGGTCTGTTCATATTTTCTGTTTCTTCCTGGTTCAGTCTTGGAAGGTTGTGCATTTCTCAGAATTTGTCCATTTCTTCCAGGTTGTCCATTTTATTGGCATAGAGTTGCTTGTAGTAATCTCTCATGATCCTTTGTATTTCTGCAGTGTCAGTTGTTACTTCTCCTTCCTCATTTCTATTTCTATTGATTTGAGTCTTCTCCCTTTTTTTCTTGATGAGTCTGGCTAATGGTTTATCAATTTTGTTTATCTTCTCAGAGAAGCAGCTTTTAGTTTTATTGATCTTTGCTATCATTTCCTTCATTTCTTTTTCATTTATTTCTGATCTGATTTTTATGATTTCTTTCCTTCTGCTAACTTTGGGGGTTTTTTGTTCTTCTTTCTCTAATTGCTTTAGGTGCAAGGTTAGGTTGTTTATTCGAGATCTTTCCTGTTTCTTAAGGTAGGATTGTATTCCTATAAACTTCCCTCCTATAACTGCTTTTGCTGCATCCCATAGGTTTTGGGTCGTCATGTCTCCATTGTCATTTGTTTCTAGGTGTTTTTTGATTTCCTCTTTGATTTCTTCAGTGATCACTTCGTTATTACGTAGTGTATTGTTTAGCCTCCATGTGTTTGTATTTTTTACAGATCTTTTCCTGTAATTGACATCTAGTCTCATAGCATTATGTTCAGAAAAGATACTTGATACAACTTCAATTTTCTTAAATTTACCAAGGCTTGATTTGTGACCCAAGATATGATCTATCCTGGAGAATGTTCCATGAGCACTTGAGAAAAATGTGTATTCTGTTGTTTTTGGATGGAATTTCCTATAAATGTCAATTAAGTCCATCTTGTTAATATATCATTTAAAGCTTGTGTTTCTTTATTTATTTTCATTTTGGATGATCTGTCCATTGGTGAAAGTGGGGTGTTAAAGTCTCCTACTATGAATGTGTTAGTCGATTTCCCCTTTTATGGCTGTTAGTATTTGCCTTATGTATTGAGGTGCTCCTGTGTTGGGTGCATAAATATTTACAGTTGTTTTATCTTCTTCTTGGATCAATCCCTTGATCATTATGTAGTGTCCTTCTTTGTCTCTTCTAATAGTCTTTATTTTAAAGTCTGTTTTGTCTGACATGAGAATTGCTACTCTAGCTTTCTTTTGGTTTCCATTTTCATGGAATATCTTTTTCCATCCCCTTACTTTCAGTCTGTATGTGTCTCTAGGTCTGAAGTGGGTCTCTTGTAGACAGCATATAAATGGGTCTTATTTTTGTATCCATTCAGCCAGTCTGTGTCTTTTGGTGGGAGCATTTAATCCATTTACATTTAAGGTAATTATCGATATGTATGTTCCTATTCCCATTTTCTTAATTGTTTTGGGTTTGTTATTGTAGGTCTTTTCCTTCTCTTGTGTTTCTTGCCTAGAGAAGTTCCTTTAGCATTTGTTGTGAAGCTGGTTTGGTGGTGCTGAACTCTCTCAGCTTTTGCTTGTCTGTAAAGGTTTTAATTTCTCCATCAAATCTGAATGAGATCCTTGCTGGGTAATCTTGGTTGCAGGTTTTTCTCCTTCATCACTTTAAATATGTCCTGCCAGTCCCTTCTGGCTTGCAGAGTTTCTGCTGAAAGATCAGCTGTTAACCTTATGGGGATTCCCTTGTGTGTTATTTGTTGTTTTTCCCTTGCTGCTTTTAATAGGTTTTCTTTGTATTTAATTTTTGACAGTTTGATTAATATGTGTCTTGGTGTGTTTCTCCTTGGATTTATCCTGTATGGGACTCTCTGTGCTTCCTGGACTTGATTAACTATTTCCTTTCCCATATTAGGGAAGTTTTCAACTATAATCTCTTCAAATATTTTCTCAGTCCCTTTCTTTTTCTCTTCTTCTTCTGGAACCCCTATAATTCAAATGTTGGTGCGTTTAATGTTGTCCCAGAGGTCTCTGAGACTGTCCTCAGTTCTTTTCATTCTTTTTTCTTTATTCTGCTGTGCATTAGTTATTTCCACTATTCTATCTTCCAGGTCACTTATCCGTTCTTCCGTCTCAGTTATTCTGCTAATGATCCCTTCTAGAGTATTTTTAATTTCATTTATTGTGTTGTTCATCATTGCTTGTTTCATCTTTAGTTCTTCTAGGTCCTTGTTAAATGTTTCTTGCATTTTCTATATTCTATTTCCAAGATTTTGGATCATCTTTACTATCAATATTCTGAATTCTTTTTCAGGTAGACTACCTATTTCCTCTTCATTTGTTAGGTCTGGTGGGTTTTTATCTTGCTCCTTCATCTGCTGTGTGTTCTTCTGTCTTCTCATTTTGCTTACCTTACTGTGTTTGGGGTCTCCTTTTTGCAGGCTCCAGGTTCGTAGTTCCTGTTGTTTTTGGTGTCTGTCCCCAGTGGCTAAAGTTGGTTCAGTGGGTTGTGTAGGCTTCCTGGTAGAGGGGACTAGTGCCTGTGTTCTGGTGGGTGAGGCTGGATCTTGTCTTTCTGGTGGGCAGGTCCACATCTGGTGGTGTGTTTTGGGGTGTCTGTGGACTTTTTATGATTTTCGGCAGCCTCTCTGCCAATGGGTGGGGTTGTGTTCCTGTCTTGCTAGTTGTTTGGCATAGGGTGTCCAACACTGTAGCTTGCTGGTGGTTGAGTGAAGCTGGGTGCTGGTGTTGAGATGGAGATCTCTGCGAGATTTTCGCCGTTTGATATTATGTGGAGCTGGGAGGTCACTTGTGGACCAGTGTCCTGAAGTTGGCTCTCCCACCTCAGAGGCACAGCACTGACTCCTGGCTGCAGCACCAAGAGCCTTTCATCCACACGGCTCAGAATAAAAGGGAGAAAAAGTAAAACAAAAGAAAGAAAATAGGAAGGAAGGAAAGAAAGAAAGAAAGAAGATAAAATAAAGTAAGATAAAATAAAGTTATTAAAATAAAAAAATAATCATTAAGAAAAAAAATTTTTTTAAAGAAAAAAAAAGGACAGACGGCTAGAACCCTAGTACAAATGGTGAAAGCAAAGCTATACGGACAAAATCTCACACAGAAGCATTCACATACACACTCACAAAAAGAGAAAAAGGGGAAAAAATAATATATCTTGCTCTCAAAGTCCACCTCCTCAATTTGGGATGATTCGTTGTCTATTCAGGTATTCCACAGATGCAGGGTACATCAAGTTGATTGTGGAGCTTTAATCCGCTGCTCCTGAGGCTGCTGGGAAAGATTTCCCTTTCTCTTCTTTGTTCGCACAGCTCCCGGGGCTCAGCTTTGGATTTGGCCCTGCCTCTGTGTGTAGGTCGCTACAGGGCGTCTGTTCTTCGCTCAGACAGGACGGGGTTAAAGGAGCAGCTGATTCGTGGGCTCTGGCTCACTCAGGCCGAGGGGAGGGAGGGCTATGGATGCGGGGTGAGCCCGCGGTGGCAGAGGCCAGCAGGACGTTGCACCAGCCTGAGGCGTGCCGTGCGTTCTCCCGGGGAAGTTGTCCCTGGATCCCGGGACCCTGGCAGTGGCGGGCTGCACAGGCTCCCGGGAGGGGCGGTGTGGATAGTGACCTGTGCTTGCACACAGGGTTCTTCGTGGCGGCGGCAGCAGCCTTAGCATCTCATGCCCGTCTCTGGGGTCCGTGCTGTGTTAGCCGCGGCTTGCGCCCATCTCTGGAGCTCCTTTAAGCAGCGCTCTTAATCCCCTCTCCTCGGGCACCAGGAAACAAAGAGGGAAGAAAAAGTCTCTTGCCTCTTCGGCAGCTCCAGACTTTTCCTCAGACTCCCTCCCGGCTAGCCGTGGTGCACTAACCCCTTTCAGGCTGTGTTCGCGCCGCCAACCCCAGTCCTCTCCCTGCGCTCTGATCGAAGCCGAGTCTCAGCTCCCAGCCCCACCCGCTCCGGCGGGTGAGTGCCGGTCGGCACCGATCCTTTGTGCGGGAATCTCTCCGCTTTGCCCTCTGCACCCCTGTGGCTGCGCTCTCCTCCGTGGCTCCGAAACTTCCCCCCTCTGCCACCTGCAGTCTTCGCCCACGAAGGGGCTTCCTAGTGTGTGGAAACTTTTCCTCCTTCACAGCTCCCTCCCACTGGTGCAGGTCCCGTCCCTATTCTTTTGTCTCTGTTTATTCTTTTTTTCTTTTGCCCTACCCAGGTATGTGGGGAGTTTCTTGCCTTTTGGGAAGTCTGAGGTCTTCTGCCAGTGTTCAGTAGGTGTTCTGTAGGAGTTGTTCCACGTGTAGATGTATTTCTGGTGTATCTATGGGGAGGAAGGTGATCTCCGCGTTTTACTCTTCTGCCATCCTCCTGGTTCCTCCATCCAGTGTATTTTGAAAGCTAAGTATTGTGCTGTGTATTAAGAATATAATAATAAAAAAATCAGAAAAGATCTCACCTATATCAGAGTGAGTCTTGTAAATAGCCAATTCTTTAACTGATGAAATTTTGGTGGTTTGGAACAACTCACACCTAAATATCTCTTCCTTTAACCTGTCATAATGTAGACAGATTATTTTTGCTTGTCCAGTTTCCTATAAAAATTTAAATAAACATTTAAATAGCCATTCATTCACTCATTTGTTCAAAGAATATTTATTATTGTGATCATTGGTGCCAGCAAGTACTCTCTGTGCTGGGAACACAGGTGTGAAAGGAAGAGTCACAGCACAGGTGCAGGTACAACCAAATAAGCCCTATGATAGTGGTAATGGCAGAATGAAAATGAAGATTCAGGACAGGGCATCTAAAAAGAGATTGCAGAGGAAACATGGAAGAACTCTCTAACAATAGAGAGAAATATTACATTTTAAAGTAGATTTAATATATCTGGGAATTGATGAGATGAAGATATGGTGGAAGTGAAATATTACAGTCAGGAGGAAGGCATATATGGTGGCACTGAGGGAGTGTGGTCATTTGATACTAGGTAGGTGACTCCTTAAAGCTTTCAGCATATAGCATGGGGGTGCGGGTGAAGGTTGTTGGCAATTTACCAAGATCGAAAAGATGGAACATAGGTAAGATCTAGGGATGGGAGGGGTGCAGGACTGACAGGGGAAGGTAGAAATAGGGCACTAAGAAATTAAAACATCTATTATAGACTTTGCTGGGAGTCACCACATCACAATTTGCATTGTGTATTTGTTTACCCTAGAACTCCACAAAATCCTCTGTGGAATGATAAGGAATGGTTGAATCTCCTTTAAGGAATGTGCAGCTATATTAGCAATGAAAGCCAATAAATACAAATAGGAAAGGAAGCAAACCCACATCATGGAGGAAGATAATGAGATAATGCTGCTACAGCATCTCTTGGCAACTAACTGAACGAAATGCATGGAATGTCAGTGTTTTAAATGCCCTTCCAGTTTAACCAGCCCAGTTACCTGCTGCTGTTGACTTTTTCTCACTCACTGGCATCAGCAGGTACATGAGGAAGTGGAAATGAGGAGTGAAAAGGAAGAACTTTTCCAAGGATGATTGGTAAAATTAAGGAAGGCATTAATTTTGTTTTACCATTTTTAATCAATTTTGTAAGCAAGTGACTTCAATGCCCAGAAGGAAAAGTAAGTAAAGGTGTATCACTATCTAACGAATCATTCACATTACTCTTTGTTATCTTTCTTTTGGATATTTAACAGCTTGTAATGACTGATCTTGAAGGCATTTCCCATAAGCTATATATGCATTGTTGATGAAGTTCTATGACTGGAAACTTCCATCACTGCAATGACTGTTGGAAAGCACAGGTTCATTCAAACTAATAATGCATAGGAGTTTGTCACAGTTTTAATATATGTATTCTTCTTGCAGATGGTTGAAAAAGAAGGTTATCTTCAAAAAGCTAAAATTGCAGATGGAGGAAAGAAACTAAGGTAATAAAAGTTTTTTTAATTCACTTTTATATAACTATGCCAGTTCCCCATCTCCTCAATTGTGTCACTGGTATTGTTTGGAAAGGTAGGCCCTATGGTACATGACTAGAATATTCCTTTCTGCTATCACTAAGATCAACAGTATTTTTAATATAATTATAGTTTTCCAACAAAGCACTACATTTTATTTTGTTGCACAGAATATATAAATGAAGTGCTTCATGACCTTCTAAGACTTGAAATCTTAAAAGGTATGTGAAGAAATAAGATAATGGGTCTTGATTTCTGGGATTAATAGATTAGGGGATGAAAGGACTCATTTTGCAGTATATAAAAATCTCCCTACAGTACATTGGGATCATAATTTTTTGAAGGATGGAGGATTTGAAATACGTTTGTTGCTCAAATAAAAATCATTTGAGAAAAAAATAAAAGGAAAATAATCTGTCAGATAAAAAGTTGGAAGTTGCTGCACTTGGAGATGAGGTCAACACAGAGAAGGTGAGAGAAATTAGAAAATGTAATAAGGATTCCCTACGCAACAACAAGAAAAAACTTGGAGAAAAATATAAGGTTGATAGGAGGGTAGACAAACACACTACATGTTTTTTATGTATGGGATATTTAGAAATAATCATCTCCATTTTAGAATTTTCCCTATTTCTCATGTAGGTCTTATAATATACTTAGCTTTGTGCTAGGTTATATGCAAGCTGCAAAGGTATGTAGAAAGTGCTTACAATGGGAGAAAAGGCATTTATTCATGACTATATTATTAACAGTTAAAATCATACAGGATAAATTCACTAATTAGCTATACAATGGGACACTTATTAATTGTATAATACAATTCATTACTAGAATGGAACTCTGGCCAACACTAGAGAATGAAGTATGCTATTGTTTGTTTGCTATAGTGGAGTAAGTATATATTTATTTAAAAGAAGTAAAATTGGGGAAAACTATCATCCATAATTCCACTACTTAAAATAACGATTTCAATTTTAAAGAACAAACTCTATTTTCTGCCCATATTATGTTTTATTCTCGGATAGCAAACAGGGCCTTGAACCCTCTCCTAGACTGTTCCTCTGCAGTAACCCTGCAGCCACCCTCCTTTGAAGGGTCCAGGAGGGAGATGCACAGGAGACAAGATCAAATGCAATGCTGCTTTCAAAGACTCATCTAGTCCTGGCCCCAGTGGAGAACCTGACTTAATGTGTTGGGTTCTGAAAGGACCCAGGAGGGATTCTTTGAGTAACCCAATCTAGTGCCAACTTTCCCCTAGACTTTTCTCCCGGTTATATCAGCTCGTGAAAGGTGCAAGGATAAATCTTCCCAAGATAAGTCAAAACCCTTTCTTACTTTACCAGCGATGTGGACAAAAAATCCATAGAGGGACAGAAAAGGACTTGTCTAAGTTATCACTTCACCTTTCACTGGGGCTTGGCAGGAAAGAGGAGTGATAGCTTTGGTCAGTCTTAGCCTCCAGACTCATGCAAGCAAGAGGAGGAGATGCTAAAAGGAACTCCAAGGAAACAAGATGATGCGCCACCACAGTGATCTTGTACAATGTCCTTGCCCATAAGCTATCCATAAACCATCCCTATAAAATGTTTTCCTAGAAAGTGGTGTCAAGAAAAAGTAGAGGAGCACAACCAGGCCTTTTCCCTAACAGACTCACATGAATACATTTTTAGGTAATTTCAACCAGTGTGTATACCATTTTGTATTTGTTGTTACTTTAATCAGCTTACAAACCATTTCTGTGTTCTAGTTTAAATTCATATAAACATTATTTTATACTATGTTTTATTGTTATTTTAATCAGCTTGCATGCAATTATGTATTCCTTCAGCTTTTTCATTTAAAGTTATATAAATTTTAGTTTTCCTTTTTTGTTTTTGTTTTTGTCTTTGCTTTTAACCTCAGGTGTACAAATTGAGTTGATTTTCCTCTTCAGTGTGTGGCCTTGTATTATCATCATTCTGGACAAGACCCTTAGTTGGTTTTATTTTATTCATCTCCATTCCTCACTTCAGTCCTCTGTAGAATGTATGTTCATCAAATCCTCTCTCCATACATTTATTTGGCTATATGTATGGCATTCTAGGAAACAGTGTGTAAGTGAATGTGTTCTAAATTGCATAAGCCTTTGGTTATAAGCCTCATTCTGGTCCGTACTACTTTCATTCAATGTTAGTCAATGTTAGGATATCTATCTATATCTATATATTTAAAACAAGTTAATTTCTTCCAACTGCTGCCCATTTTGCCGTTGTGAACACACATCAAATTTTACTTACTCAGTCTTCCAGGAGTGGATACCTAAATTGTCCCTAACTCCTTCCATCCCAAACAACATTGCAACAAACCACACCGATATGTCTCCTTACAGACCTGTGAGGAATTCTCTCTAGGGCATACCCCCAGGAGTAAAGGATTGCTTGGTGGTAAGGTACACACGGTTATAAATGATTTGGGTACTACATGCCAAACTTTCTCCAGAATGAATGCATCGGTTCACACTCTCTCCACAGTGCAGAAGGGATCGCCTCGCTCCATGATCTCATCAGCATGCAGCATTATCAAACTTTCAGTTTTGCAAGTTGATGGCTATAGGACATTACTTTAGTGTTGCATTTATTTTTATTCTTCTGACTGGTGTTTCATTTAAGCATCATGTCACCTATTTAGAGTCAGTCAGGCTATGCATTCCAAGAATCGCCTGTGCATAAACTATCTTCTACTGAGTTTCTCCCTTTTTTTTTTTTTTTTGAGAGAACTCCTGATATACACCAGGTAGTAATACATTGTCAACTTTAGGCTTGGCAGATATCTCCTCCAAGTCTCTCACTATCTATTTACCTTGCTGATGAAAGTCCTTAGTGACCAGATATCTTTAAATTTGATCCATATTGTTCCATAATTTCATTCTTTATTGTTTGTGAGATTTGCTTTCTTTTTAAAAAAATTTTAATTGAAGTATGGTTGATTTATGATATCATGCAAGTTTCAGGTTTACAGCACAACGATTCAGTTCTATATATATATATATATATTCTTGTTCAGATTCTTTTCCCTTATAGGTTATTACATAATATTGAGTATAGTTTCCTGTGCTATACAGTAGGTTCTTGTTGGTTATCTATTTTATACACAGTAGTGTATAAAATCCCAGCCTCATATTTCATCCCTCCCATCTGTCCCCCTTTCCCCTTTGGTAACCATAAGTTTGTTTTCTGTATCTGTGAGTCTCTTTCTGTTTTGGAAATAAGCTCATTTGTGTCTTTTCTTTTCTTTTCTTTTCTTTTCTTTTTTTAGATTCCACATATAAGCGATATCACATGATATTTGTCTTTCTCTGTCTGGCTTACTTCACTTAGTATGACAATCTCTCAGTCCACCCATTTGCAACAGCAGCAAATGGCATTATTTCATTCATTTTTATGGCTGAGTAATATTCCACTGTGTGTGTGTGTGTGTGTGTGTGTATGTATGTATGTATATATGTATATGTATGTGTAGGGGTGTGTGTGTGTATAGATATACATATATATATGTATATATATACGCCACATGTTCTTTATACATTCATCTGTTGATGGACATTTAGGTTGCTTTCTTGTCTTGGCTTTTGTAAATAGTGCTGCAGTGAACATTGGGGTGCATGTATCTTTTCAAATTATGGTTTTCTCTGGATATATGCCCAGGGGTGAGATTTCAGGATCATATGGTAGCTCTATTTTTAGTTATTTTAAGGATTGCTTTAGTTTTTATTATAAACACATTACAGATTGAAAATTGTAGTATATATAGTCAGCATGTTTAATAACATATAATACACCACAATGTTGATGGGACTGTAATACACCAAGCCATTTCTACGTTCCTCTTTTATTAGATTTTTAAGTTGATTCCAGTTTTATACTAAAATAGTTATAAATGCAGTAAACCTACTATTGCTTGTCAATTTTTCTTTTATATCTTCTTAAGAGAATTTCTAAGCCTAGATGACTTAATTAAATCACAAGACCATTTTTTAAATGACTGTTATGTATTGACATACCGCTTGCCCAAGGAGTCTGTATGTTTTTTGTAACTAATAACAAAATGGTCAGTTTAATCATAACTTTGAAAAATTGTGTAGTTTTTATATCATTGGTAATTTAGTAACTATTAAATAGTATACCATAGTTGCTATAATTTGTATTTCTTATGTAAAATTTCTTTCCATAGCCTTTTCCCCATTTATCAGGGAACTTTATATCTTTTTATAAATTATAATGAGTTACTGCAATAGTAACAGATGCTTATGCTGTCAAGTACTTGGATAATTGCTTTACCAGTAATTCTGAAATAATACTCTAAAATAGGCTATATTACTGCTTTCAATCTTACAAGTGGAGAAACTTGGTCACTTGTATCAGCCTCTCCTTCTCTCAATCTTATTGCATGTATAGTTGGTATCAGATTTTTAGTCCTGTCCTCTGTTTAAAGTAGGTTGGATTTTTCCCTCTTGCTAGAAGATGTTTGAGGCCAGGAAGCAAAAATTGTTTGTTTATTTCATACCATCAACAGTACAAAGGGCTTCAATTGTCACTTAATACTATTTTATTAATCCCAAAGTTTTCTACCCATGAATACATGACAGGTCATCCACATTATATCTTGTGTTCTTATTTTTCTTTCTTTCCCTCCTCCTGTTCCTTTTTCTTTAGCTTCCTTTCCTCTTTCATATATTTTTTCTTTCTAAGACAAGTTTGACCTATCTCTGAATACAACAAGAGTAGGTGGAAGGAAGGAGAACTCCTTGGCTATACCTTACATTTGTAAAGGGCCATAAATTTAACTTTATTTTGAAATGAAGTTCTAGAAATCTCCCCAGACAGACAGACGGGGTTGAAAGCCGAAGACATTCAGCATTCAACTTTAGTTTTTCTTTGTGAACATTGAAAGTATGCTTTTTCTGATAAAGTTTAGAAATTCCTGCATTTTGGTACATCTATCCCCAAAAGTTAAGTAGCCCAGGTTTCTCTGAAGCTCTCGGAGACCTTAGCAAAGAGTTGTTTTCAATTCTTTAATTGAAAACAACTTTAATTTATAAAAGCCCCCGACAGCATGTAAGCTATTTCCGTACCCTTATCTCTCCCTCTATACCTTTCAAGCCTGCCCCTTCGTCATCTCATTTGTGGCTCTGTACATCTTATCATGGCTTTTCACTCTGCTCTGCTTTTCAGAGGGACCTGGGAAGAAGTACTTGAGGGTGAAAATATGGACAGAGAGGTATTTGGGAAGAAATCAAGTAAAGGTAGTGCAGCGTTATGTCTACTAGTGTGTATTTTCATCCTAGAGCCCATGGCTGTTAGACCTTAGTTTTTATTTGTTTTTTCTTCTTTTTAAACAATTGTTTCTCAGAATAGACTCTGTAGAACATGATACCAAAGTACCCTCCTAATGTAAACTTTTCTTTTTAGCATTTTCTGCTCAAGATCCCAATAACTTCTTCCAGGCTTCATCTGTCTTTCTCTTTTTTTAATGTTCCATAATGAGGACTGGAGGGAAGGTTTGGAGAGTATGGAATACTGAAGTTAATTTGTAAAAGGTTGCTTGAGTTTCATGATTTCCAACACATGCTCTGTTATAATTTCCAACTTCTAGTAACCCTTTGAATATATAAAGCTTTTACATTTCTTGCAATAGTGGCAGAGATGTATATATTTATACATCAGTGTCTCTTTGACCCTTTTTTTTAAAGCAGAGGCAAATTACAAGAAGCTTAAGAGAGAAGCAGTAAGTTCTTCACCTACCAGTTTGAGAACTAGTCAGAACACTTAAACAGTGTCCAAGTGATTTTTCAGTAAATCAGTCAAGGACACTAGAGTAAATCACATTTACCCCCACCAGAGGTACAGAATCAAGTCAAATCCAGTGTGCCCAAGTCAGATAACAGAGGCAGGTGGCCCAGAGTGAGTCTGAAATTTACAAAGTAACCTCACATATATTTTCCTCTGACTTTTTCGTTTGCCGCCGTGTCATTACCAAAGGAGGCATAGGAGAGGTGAGTGTAAGATATAAAGCTTTGATGTTAGAGCAGATGAATATGTTAAACCTGAGTTCAAGCTAACAGATTCTTATGACGATAACGAATATCTTAAGGGCCATTTTCCATCAAGCGTTCTTCAGATAAGCTGTTACCAAGCTGCTGTTATTATGTGCTGCCATCCGGTGTCCGTTTTGTAGAATGCAGAGTTTTTGGTCAAGCTGATGCCTGTGTTGAATTTTCTTTGGTTTTGGGGTTGTTTTGTTTTGTTTTGTTTTTACTTTCTACCTTTACAATTCAGGATTTGTTTTAGGGAAGCTCTCTGAAGTGTCTCACTTGGAGAAATTGTCCCACCAATTGCATTAATTGTAACTAATTGTCCTTATTAGAATTTAGTTCTTCCTCCTTCCTAATTACATTAAGGATCTTTTTCTCCCTTAGATGTGATGTCTTGTGACAAAAAATATTAAAATAAATAGCCTGCATTTATTCTCCCAGGATCTATTTCCTGTACTGAATCACTAGTGTCAATATCAATCCCTTACCTAATTGTTACTTGTAAATTCATGCGGAGACTCTCTCACCTATTCCTGGGACCTCTGACTTACTGAAGTTGGACATTTCCTGACCTATGTATCTTGTTTAACGCTCAAGTCTATCCAACAGCTTGGTTTTTATCTCTCTGTGTGGAAAAATAAAAAAGAACTCCCTCAAAGTTAAGATGATGAAGTGTTGATGCATTAATTGGCTCCCATCAATGGATGAAGTTACTTGCTGGCCTTCTTGGGAAGGTAGAGATGAAAGGGCTTCCAGGTCAGCATTGCAGAACAGCCCAGGTCAGGCTAAGAAGTGCCCTTGTTCCAAGGAGAAAGATGTTCAAGTAACTCTTTGACAGCAGTTGGGTGTCTTCCTCTCTCAGAGTCTATCATGAGGCTCTGCATAGACGTGCCCAATATGACTAAGGGAGAATTGCATGCCACCTGCTCTAGAGACAACTGATACAGCAGAATGAGCATGGCCTTCTAAGTCCAGAAGACTTGGTCTGAATCCCATATTTATGACTTTGATGCCCTTGGGTAGGATGCACCCTCACTAAGCCTCAATTTTTTTATCTGAATGTGGAGGATTTGTTTCTGTGTTTACTGCCTGTCTCCCCTGACATAAATGCCTTGAGGTCTCTGCTATTTGCCTTTATATATTCAGTCCTTGGAATTGTATCTGTCCTGTGGTAGATGCTCAGTAGATACTTGTGACTGTCTTGGGGATTAAATTACTTGACACAAAATACCAGGTGCCATACCTAGCACAGAGTGAGAACCAATGCATGCACTACAGCTTATCTTATTGAAACACATCTGAGACGTCCGGAAGCCCTGTAGAGAAAGCTCAGGTATTGCCACTAGAATTATAAATTAGAAAAAGATATACTAAACCAGGAATGTTAGATACTTTTAAAACAGTACTATGAAAGACTTACCAAAACACTTGGGAACTAAGGAATAAATAAGGGAAATGCAAGAAGTAGGTGCTTTTGTAGTCCTTGTTAGTAAATAACAACAAACAGGGCAGGAGTAATCTAGATGAGTGACCCTCCTGAAATTTGAGAACCCATATATTCTTTTACTCAAAAAGCTTTGATAAGCACTCACTAAATGTCAGATATTGTGCCCAGGAGTGGAAAAGCTCTAGGAAGTCATGGTGTTCCCCTCTTTGGGGGTACTAGGAAAGTAGAGGGATTTTCTTTCCATTCTGAAAATCGCTTCATCCTCAAAAGGTCTATTTTTAAAGTCCTGCCTAAGCCCCCTAAACTTGAAGGAGTTACTCGCTCTCTGAGTTGAATCTCAATACACCGAAAAACTGTCACCTATAAGGATTTGGTTGCATGCAGAAAGCATTAAAGGTACAAGTCAAGGCAAAACCTTGCCAGTTGACCCTATTCATACTCCCTCCAGAGCTGACAGTGCCATCAAAAGGCTTGCTGTGTTAGAGTAACTGGTGAGAAAGCTTTTCTGCTGATATCCTGAGAATTACAGGCAGCACAATGGGCCAAACACATCAAATGGGGAATGGACTTGAAAGATATTGTGAAGAAAATAGCCAAGTCTCTAGACTACTTCATTCAGAGAGGAAGGTTCTGACCTAAGTCATAGGTTAAAAGGTATTCCCATTAGGTGAATTCTTAGCCGCTCCTAGACTAGAGGCTTTTGAAACACTTTCTGGTTTTAGACTCCCTACTGAGTGCAGGTGAGCCTACTCATCACAAACCAGAATAATCCCCTAGCAGGAAAGAGAAAGAGGTGGTGTCATAGCTAGAAGCACATCCCTGCTTCCGGCTTCTTATGAGGAGTTGAAAGACTCATCATGTGACTCCTTTAAATCAGTTCAATTCCCAAGAGAAAAATAGAGCTTGAGAGTGGTGGGCCTTTGACCAATCCTTCTAATTAACGTTAGGTAAAACAGTTAATTTGGCAGTCCAGATGGCTTATACCTTGTCACAGGCTCTGCACTCTAGCTTTTATAATTTGAGACTTAGGACCCAAACTATGGTGAAATCTGACATCGACAATCTCCTTAACCAAGAAAATAGTATATTGCTGGTTTGGTTCCAGAACACCTCAATAAAGAGAATAAGGCAACAAAGAGAGTCACATGATTTTTTTTGGTTTCCCCTTGCATATAAATTTATGTTTACACTCTACCGTAGTCTATTAAATGTGCAATAACATTATGTCTAACAAAACAATGTACATACCTTAATTCAAAAATACTGTATTGCTAAAACATGCTAACTATCATCTGAGCCTTCAGTGAGCCATAATCTTTTTGCTGGTGGAGTGTCTTGCCTTGATGTTGATGACTGCCGACTGCTCAGGGTGGTGAATACTACAGGTTGGGGTGGCTGGGCAGTTTCTGAAAATAAGAAAATAATAAAGTTTACCACATCAATTGACTCTTTCTTTCACAAACGATTTCTCTGTAGCATGCAGTGCTGTTTGAAAGCATTTTACTCACAGTAGAACTTCTTTCAAATTGGAGTCAGTCCTCTCAAACCCTGCCCCTGTTCTATCAACTAAATTTATGTAATATTCGAAATCCTTTGGTATCATTTCAACAGTCTTCACAGCAACTTCACCAGGAATAGATTCCATCAGAAGAAACGACTTTCTTTGCTCATCCATAAGAAGCAATTCTTCATTCTTTAAAGTTTTATCATGAGATTGTGGCAATTTAGTCACATCCTCAGGCTCCACTTCTAATTCTAGCTCTCTTGCTATCTCCATCACTTCTGCAGTCACTTCCTCCACTGATGCATTGAACCCCTCAAAGTCATTCATGAGGGTTGGAATCAACTAATTCAGACTCCTGTTAATGTTGATATTTTGACCTCTTCCCATGAATCAGGAATGTTCTTAATGGCATCAAAAATATTGAATACTTTCCAAAAGGTTTTCAATTTACTTTTCCCATACCCATCAGAGGAATCATGACCTATAGCAGCTATAATGTATTTCTTACATGATAGAACTCCTTGATCCATGGGCTGCAGAATGGATGTTACGGTAGTAGGCATAAAAACAACATTAATTTCATTGTATATCTTCATCAGAGCTCTTGAGTAACCAGGTAATTTGTCAACGAACACTAATATTTTGAAAGGAATCTTTTTTTCTGAGCAGCAAGTCTCAAAAGTGGACTTAAAGTATTCAATAAACCATGTTGCCAAGAGATGTGCTTTCACCCAGGCTTTGTCATCCCATTTATAGAGCACAGGCAGAGTAGATTTAGCGTAATTCTTAAGGATCCTAGGACTTTCAGAATGGTAAAGGAGCTTTGGCTTCAACTTAAAGTCACCAGCTGCATTAACCCCTAACAAGACAGTCTGTCTGTGCTTTGAGGCTTTTGAAGTTGGGCATTGACTTCTCTTCTCTAGCTATGAAAGTCCTAGATGGCATCTTCTTCCAATAGAAGACTATTTTGTCTACATGGAAAATCTCTTGTTTAGCTGTAGTCACCTTCATTAATTATCTTAGCTAGAGCTTCTGGACAACTTGCTGCAGCTTCTACATCAGGATTTGCTGCTTCACCTTGTACTTTGATGTTACTGAGACAGCTTCTTTCCTTAAACCTCATGAACCAACCTCTGCTTGCTTCAGACTTTTCCTCTGCAGCTTCCTCATCTCTCTCAGCCTTCACAGAATTGAAGAGCGTTAAAATCTTGCTCTGGATTAGGCTTTGGCTTAAGGGAATGTTGCGTCTGGTTTGATTTCTATCCAAACCACTAAAAGTTTCTCCATATCAGCATTAAGACTGTTTTGCTTTTCTATCATTCATGTGTTCACTGGAGTAGCACTTTTATTTTTATTATTTTTTTTTTTTTAACATCTTTATTGGGGTATAATTGCTTTACAATGGTGTGTTAGTTTCTGCTTTATAACAAAGTGAATCAGTTATACATATACATATGTTCCCATATGTCTTCCCTCTTGCATCTCCCTCCCTCCCACTTTCCCTATCCCACCCCTCCAGGCTGTCACAAAGCACCGACCTAATATCCCTGTGCCATGCGGCTGCTTCCCACTAGCTATCTACCTTACTACGTTTGTTAGTGTGTGTATGTCCATGACTCTCTCTCGCCCTGTCAAAGCTCACCCTTCCCCCTCCCCATATCCTCAAGTCCGTTCTCCAGTAGGTCTGCGTCTTTATTCCTGTCTTGCCCCTAGGTTCTTCATGACATTTTTTTTTTCTTAAATTCCATATATATGTGTTAGCATACGGTATTTGTCTTTTTCTTTCTGACTTACTTCACTCTGTATGACAGACTCTAGGTCTATCCATCTCATTACAAATAGCTCAATTTCGTTTCTTTTTAAGGCTGAGTAATATTTCATTGTATATATGTGCCACATCTTCTTTATCCATTCATCCGATGATGGACACTTAGGTTGTTTCCATCTCCGGGCTATTGTAAATAGAGCTGCAATGAACATTTTGGTACATGACTCTTTTTGAATTTTGGTTTTCTCAGGGTATATGCCCAGTAGTGGGATTGCTGGGGCATATGGTAGTTCTGTTTGTAGTTTTTTAAGGAACCTCCATACTATTCTCCATAGTGGCTGAACCAATTCACATTCCCACCAGCAGTGCAAGAGTGTTCCCTTTTCTCCACACCCTCTCCAGCATTTATTGTTCTAGATTTTTTGTTGATGGCCATTCTGACTGGTGTGAGATGATATCTTATTGTAGTTTTGATTTGCATTTCTCTAATGATTAATGATGTTGAGCATTCTTTCATGTGTTTGTTGGCAGTCTGTATATCTTCTTTGGAGAAATGTCTATTTAGGTCTTCTGCCCATTTTTGGATTGGGTTGTTTGTTTTTTTGTTATTGAGCTGCATGAGCTGCTTGTAAATTTTGGAGATTAATCCTTTGTCATTGACTCATTTGCAAACACTTTCTCCCATTCTGAGGGTTGTCTTTTGGTCTTGTTTATGGTTTCCTTTGCTGTGCAAAAGCTTTGAAGTTTCATTAGGTCCCATTTGTTTATTTTTGTTTTTATTTCCATTTCTCTAGGAGGTGGGTCAAAAAGGATCTTGTGTGATTTATGTCATAGAGTGTTCCGCCTGTGTTTTCCTCTAAGACTTTGATAGTTTCTGGCCTTACATTTAGGTCTTTATTCCATTTTGAGCTTATTTTTGTGTATGGTGTTAGGGAGTGTTCTAATCTCATACTTGTACTGTCCAGTTTTCCCAGCACCACTTATTGAAGAGGCTGTCCTTTCTCCACTGTACATTCCTGCCTCCTTTATGAAAGATAAGATGACCATATGTGCGTGGGTTTATCTCTGGACTTTCTATCCTGTTCCATTGATCTATCTTTCTGTTTTTGTGCCAGTACCATACTGTCTTGATTACTGTAGCTTTGTAGTATAGTCTGAAGTCAGGGAGCCTGATTCCTCCAGCTCCATTTTTCGTTCTCAAGATTGCTTTGACTATTCGGGGTCTTTTGTGTTTCCATACAAATTGTGAAATTTTTTGTTCTAGTTCTGTGAAAAATGCCAGTGGTAGTTTGATAGGGATTGCATTGAATCTGTAGATTGCTTTGGGTAGTAGAGTCATTTTCACAGTGTTGATTCTTCCAATCCAAGAACATGGTATATCTCTCCATCTATTTGTATCATGTTTAATTTCTTTCATCAGTGTCTTATAATTTTCTGCATACAGGTCTTTCGTCTCCTTAGGTAGGTTTATTCCTAGATATTTTATTCTTTTTGTTGCAATGGTAAATGGGAGTGTTTTCTTGATTTCACTTTCAGATATTTCATCATTAGTGTATAGGAATGCCAGAGATTTCTGTGCATTAATTTTGTATCCTGCTACTTTACCAAATTCATTGATTAGCTCTAGTAGTTTTCTGGTAACATCTTTAGGATTCTCTATGTATAGTATCATGTCATCTGCAAACAGTGACAGCTTTACTTCTTCTTTTCCGATTTGGATTCCTTTTATTTCCTTTTCTTCTCTGATTGCTGTGGCTAAAACTTCCAAAACTATGTTGAATAAGAGTGGTGAGAGTGGGCAACCTTGTCTTGTTCCTGATCTTAGTGGAAATGCTTTCAGTTTTCACCATTGAGGATGATGTTTGCTGTGGGCTTGTCATATATGGCCTTTATTATGTTGAGGAAAGTTCCCTCTATGCCTACTTTTTGCAGGGTTTTTATCATAAATGGATGTTGAATTTTGTCGAAAGCTTTCTCTGCATCTATTGAGATAATCATATGGTTTTTCTCCTTCTATTTGTTAATATGGTTTATCACATTGATAGATTTGCGTATATTGAAGAATCCTTGCATTTCTGGAATAAACCCCACTTGATCATGGTGTATGATCCTTTTAATGTGCTGTTGGATTTGGAGTAGCACTTTTAATTTCCTTCGAGAACTTTTCCTTTGCATTCACTTGGCTAACTGCTTGGCACAAGAGGCCTAGCTGTCAGCCTGTTTTGGTTTTTGACCTGCCTTCCTCGCTAAACTTAATCATGACTAGCTTTCAATTTAAAGTGAGAGAGATGCAACTCTTCCTTTCACTTGAACACCTAGAGGCCATTGTAGAGCTACTAATTGGCCTAATTTCAATATTGCTCTGTCTCAGGGAATAGGGAGGCCTGAGGAGAGGAAGAGAGATGGGGAAAGGCCAGTCGTTGGAGCAGTCAGAACACACATAACACTTATGGATTAAGTTAGCTGTCTTATATGGGCATGGTTCACGGTGCCCCAAAACAATTACAATAGTGACATCAAAGATCACTGATCACAGATCACCATAACAAATATAATAATAATGTAAAAGTTTTAAATACTGCGAGAATTACCAATATATGACACAGAGACATGAAGTGAACAAACACTGTTGGAAAAATTGCGCCAGTAGACTTGAAAGCAAGGTTCAGTTTGTAAAAAAACACAATATCTGTGAAGCACAATAAAATGATGTATGCCTATACTCTTTAATCTTTAAAAAAAAAACCATAACATAAATTAGTGAACAGATTTTAGGCTTCAGAATCGGAGAAACTGAGTTTGACTCTAAGTGTATGGCCTTAAGTAAGTTACCTAAACACTCTGAACTTTGTTTTCCATATTAGTAAATGGACAGATTAGTACCTTCACTTTTTTTGCAAAGCTAAATCTCCAGTAGACAAGCAAACTTATACTAGGTACTCAAAATAATTTATGCTAATTATTATTTTAAAAGAGATCATGAAAAACTGAATTAAAAATGGAGCCTCTAAAACGTTGAAAAACAGCATTCTATTTTTCTTTTTGAAATGAAATTATCTTAAATTGGAAAAATCTTCACTTGTATTCATAAAGACATTGTTTGTAGTTTATAAGATCAAAAAGAAATTTACTGTATGTAAAGTGCCAGAACAATTCATATTACTAAGGTTCCAATACCTGCAGTTCTTACCCTATTCAGCTTGTTCATCAGATTCACCTAAGAGGGAACATTTCACAGCAGTTCAAAGTTCTAACTGTGAACCATGAGGTAATCGAATTTCATGCAACTTCAGTTCTAACCAGTTCCAGTTCCAAGTTTAAGAAAGGGAAGAGTAATGCCAACACATTCTATAAACGATCAACATCTGAAAAAGATCAAATCAGAACCATTTACCCAGGGCTTGCTATAGACAGGAAGCAAATAAGGTATAGAGTATCTCTTGCCAGGAGATGAAAAATATAATGGGAAATACAACAGGCAGGTTAAATATAGGTTCTGTCATGCCTGGGGGTGTCCCATTCTCCTTGGTTACATATGGTCAAAGTAAGGGGTGGAGATAAAAAAGATGCCCAGTCTAGAACAGCAGTCCCGCCAATGTTTACTCTATCTCGGGCCATCTAATATTATGACCTGCATAAGAAGAAAGCTACAGGTGTTGCAATTCATCTTGCTGCTACTGTTACCTAAAACGAGAAATGGGAACTAAGGCAAGGGAAGAAAAGGGTCTATGTGGTTTTCATTTTTCCTCCATCTTTTTCATCATTTGATTGAAAAAGTGACTATTTGAAGACAAGTGGGTCCAAGAACATAGTGTTCATATTTGCATGTTGGAAAATACACATTGTGTTTGTTTTGTTTCTGTTTATCCAGTTTTTTTCTTTTTAACACAGTGATGTATCATTAGGAAAGCTTCAGGGATGTAAGAGCAGCCTAATCTTGTAAATATTAACTTTACTGAATCACAGCTGTCCTTTAAATCAAGCCCCTAGAGACTATGAGGCAAGTGGAACTAAATTACACAAAGATCTTAAATGGTCATTTAAAATGTATCTTTGTGTAGTTTTCTATGGATCAGAGTAGTCTTTTTGTAAACTTTTTTAAAAAATCACTTTTGTAAAATGAATTCAGCTATTCTGAACTGAGTGTTAAACCAAAGCAAACTGCAGCAATATGATGTAATAGAAACTTATGTATACTAATCTCCTTAATCTTTTACCATCTAAAACATTTGTCTTTCTTTATGACACAAATATATACACATATGCGTATTGAAGTAATACATGTTCAATGAAAAGGAAAATCAAAAGCTATGGCTTCACTCTCTGATTTAACTATTGTTATAACTAGCTTTTTATTTTTTACCCCCATGCCTAAGTTTAATCATTGACTCAACAAATACATATTTATTGCCTACTCTGTCCAAGGCACTGTTGCTTGTCACTGGGGGTATCTCTGTAAGGACGAAATGTTTTCTGTCGATGTGGGGCTTTTTATTTAATGGGGGAGAGAGAGAAGTGAAATTTACAAAAAAAAATTTTTTTTAATTTATCCTAAGTTCTATGTGAGGAAGTCATGGAAGACATATTTGAGGACATAATATTTGAACTTCGATGAATGGGAATTGATAATCAGAAGGGGCTGGGATGAGTGAGGACAATCATAGGTAAATAGCAAAGCATGGTCTTATGAACTACATATTATATTATGGTCTGCATTAAAATCTTCCCATATCAGGATTCTGCTAAGCACAGGGTTCATTAGTCCATTGTATGACTCCATTATATGCAATTTACATAACCTGTCTCATTTTTTGATATTTTAGATGCAGAATTAAGAAATGGTGCACTTCATTCTTATGTACAGAGCCTTAACTTATGAGATGATTTCTTTAGGATAAATTTAACTTCATAGTAATGGGCTTGTTCAATCAAAAGATATACACATTTTAAAATATTTTTTAAAAACATATTGCCAAATTCACTCCTGAAAAGTTGTTTCCACTCCCACCAAAACTGTGTGGGAGAATCCATTTCTCCATACTCTCAGTAAACCTCGGTATTATTCCTTCTAATTCTTGCCAATTTGATTGGCAAAAAAGTAAAAAGCATTTGACTCCCTTTATTTGCATTGAGTTTCAACATTGAAAAATATTGTGAACTAGGCAGGCAAATTAGCTGATTAGTTTTGCAGACTCTGATGTATACTAAACCAATGAAGAGATATAACAATGAAGGACAAGGTTCTGATTTCTATTTTTAGTTTGCTGTTTTTGGTTTGCTGCAGAAGCATAGACTTTTTATGGAGTGGAAGACATGGATACACGAGGTTGGATTTTTGATAGCTGAAAAAGATTTGGGGAAGATCTACAAATGATGAAACTTTTACTATAAATGCCATGACATATAAAAATTACAGAATATTTTTATTATTTTTTTAATCTAAATTCCATGCCACCTGTAGATTTTAGTAAAGAAAAGATTTTTAGGAATTCTGGTTAAAAATATAGTCTCTACTTATTCCAAATGTTGCTCATACAATACCTGTGAATGATTTCTTCAAGTGATAGTGCTTTTTTGCTTTTTTCTCTCCTAAGGAAAAACTGGTCTACTTCCTGGATTGTTCTTTCTAGTCGAAAAATTGAATTTTACAAAGAATCCAAGCAGCAGGCTCTGTCTAATATGGTGGGTAGTTCTCTGTTTCTACTATTATCATGTTTACAGAAATATTGTTGAATTAAAAGTTTGGTTTCAACAGAAATCACACTAAAGCCTCCAAGCTATCAACATCTGAAAGCAGATGGAGGAAAATGACTCAATAAACTTTTAATCAGAGGAAGGGAAAATAGAACTTAGTGTTTGTTTTATTAAGTGGTGCATTTGGAGAATAATCACAAAATGAGATGAATGGCAAGCAGCTCTCTAGTAATGGGAAGGTAACACTTTAAGGTGCCATTTATAAATGCTTTATTCTTATTTATGAAACGATCACTAAATGCAGCTACTTGCTCAAATAATGTAGTATAAAGTATGTTATAAAATGCATTAGTAATAAATACTTAACGGATGAGACTATGGAAAGCTGTTTTAAAGAATATCATAAGGCGTAAATCGTATTAAACCATGTATGTGCATCTTTAATACATGAATTTAAGTTGTTATCTAGCATGCTATAAAGTGCTTCACACATTAATAAATAATAATAAACTGTTTATAAATGGCATCTTAATATAGGGTGTTACCAATGAGGAAACACTCTAAGTTAACAGTGATTTTTTTATCTTAGTCTAACTGTGACATTCACTACATCCAGCTAACCTTTCTGAACAGTTCTATGACTCCATCTAATGGAACTAATACAATTTCTGTATCCAATAGTTATTACAAAGTGAAATTTGTAGGGCTTCTTGATTTGTACCTGGAGGAGGGCCTCATATATGCCCACAGAGATTTGACAGTGATAGTAGGAGCAATTCTGAGCTAGTTACTGGGGCAATTCAAGCTCAAAACCTTGCTGCCCGAACACCAGAGCTGTCACACGATGTTGGAGACAGTGGGCAAGCAGCATATCTGACAGCCTCCTGAGTAGGAAGGACTCTGGGCAGGAACCAACCTGCCATACCCCAACGGCCTGATAGGCAGCAGGGAAAAGGGGTCTCCTGGCAGGAATTAACCACAATGAACTAATTTGTATTTGGCAGGTAATAAAACGATGGAAGGTTTTTTGCTTTCCAGCCACTAGTCGTGTTTGCTATGTAATCCTCTTTAAATAGGAAATAGAAAATCATTTGCTAGGAGATTTTTTTTTTTTTAAAGGAGAAGATTTTAGTAAGAACAAAAGGTAGCATTTGGCTTGCTCCTGATAATTGCAATAGCCTTTATCCCCAAGTAGCTTGCTGATTTTGGAGTCTCGGTGCAGTCCAATCTGTAAACTAATTATGAATAAATTAAAAATATATCTCAGTCCTTTGTATTTTTAATTTAAACTGCCTCAGAAATTTCTTTTAGGGTTTTGTTTTGTTTTTATTTTTTGGCTACAGTAATGTTGAGATAACCTTTTTAAGAAAAATAAGGTACCCCTAAAGGCTAGGTACAAAACAACTCCCATCCACCCACGGGTCCTTTGTCTTCCCTTTGAATGAGTTCTAAAGTGGAAATCAGGAAGGGAGGAAAGTCACTTGCCTTGCTGAATTTGGCTGCTGAGAAGATGATCTTCATCCTGCTGGGTGAGAAGAATTCCATTGGAGCAGAGTTTATGTGAATGTGCTGGGATAATGGGAGAGATTAGATTCCAAGTTAAAGCATTTGGTTTATTTTTATTTTATTATTTTAGTCTCCTCATACCAAGAGATAGTTATCAGATGCTTAATTTTGTACAGGTGGAAGAAAACTCCCCCTTACTGTAGGCAAACTTTGCAAGTCAGCTCACTAATTGCATGCCTCTAGTTCAAGCTTCAGAACTGTTGTAAATTGACAATAGATTTTACTTTTAGAGGAAATTTGTTAACCCCCTTTTTTTTTTTTTTTTTTTTTGGCAGTCCCTATTTATTACTTCTAGTCCCATTTTCAGTGCTCTTATGGTTTCTCCCAGACACTCATTGTCTTCAAAGCAAATTCTGGGCAGGAACTAACTGTGTTTTGTGGTAATAGGGGAAAGAATTGCAGATTCCTGTTTGTACTGCATGACTTATCTTGCTAGTCAAGTTCTTGGATACATTTCTAACCAAATATTAAAGGCCTGGTGGGATAGCCCACATTTACCAATTCCAGTCTCAGAGAAATGATATGATGATTACCAGGCCTTGATGAAAGATACTGTGGTTTTATTTTGAAAGAGATTTATGCTCAAGTTTCTGAATTTCTCTTGTGCCCCCTTACACATGTCCTGGTATTACTGTTCATTGTACTTTTGGGAAAGTCTGTCCTTTTCTCCAAGGGGGTCTGTAGAAGCTGCCTAAGTGAGTGCAAAATGTGGCTTAAAAGAGTAAATGGCATTTTAATCTGTACAGGAATGATCTTTGAATGTTAATGCAGTGGTGAGACAAAGCAGCAGAGTAGCTAGGAGAAGGGCTTTGAAGTTCAACCATAGGGAGCTTTATTCTAGTTTTGCCACTTAGGAGCTGACAAACTTATTCAACTCCTTTGAGCTTCAGAATCCTCACCTGTAAAGTGGAGATAGTAATATTTACCAAGAGAATTAGTAAGGAATAAAATTAGTTAATAAAATAAAAATATGCATAGTAGCCATAAAATAATTATTATATTCTAATATACTCCATTAAAATATAAATATACTGTATTCTATAGTACATAATATAGGGTATAATATAATTATAACTTATCATTATACTATCTTAGTTTTGCACTTGAATTGATTCACACGTGTGTAGAAGAAAAGGTATATTAATTCAAGGAATACCAGTGTGTACTGTCTCCAAAAAAAGAAATATGTATCCATAGGCAGCATAAAATATTGTGTCTGAGCACTGAATAATTCTGAAAATGAAGCCATTTCTCCATTTGGGGTTCTAGATGTAATATCCTGCTTATCCATATATATTTTCCTGGGGCCCTCACCTTCCTCCATTGTCTCTTAACCTTACTGCTTTCACATTTAATACAGAATGTCACACAGTGTTATGCCTGATCCCACATTCCATGTTTGGCTATATTTCTTTCTCACTGAAATTCTTTCAGTTCATAACCAAGTCACATTTTTATCAAAAGCAGCCTCCCCCTGAAAAGAAACACAGTCACTTTGCTGGTGTGTGTAAATCAGAGATTCATAGGCTCTGGGTCCTCAGTGACCTATTCAAGGAAAAGGAGGACTGACCTATTCTGTTTTTCTTTTTTAATGACATTAAAGAGTAAAGTACTGCCTACTACTACTGTCACTTTCTAACAGAAAGGACATTGTATAATACCCCAGTCCTAAATCTAGGTGGGATAAAACCTCAAAATTAAAGACAGTCTTTACCAAGAGAGGAAACCATCTCCCTCCTACATCTACATACATTGTCTCTGTTTTGTTCACTTCACCTCAGACCAGAGAAAGTTTGGTCCAGACTGGCTGGCCCTCCTGTGAAAAGGAGCATTGGAAAACCACTGGTGTCCTTAGTTCCGGATTTTCTGGATTATAAAGGAAAGGACAGTGTTCTTATTCTGTATTCTGATTTGTAACTCACTTTAAAATCTTGAAATATTGTCACTGGAAAATAACGCAGAAACCATTTTTAGTAAAATGTATAAAACATGTATGTATATTTTAACAGTTATAATCAAACTTCTACATAACCACCGCCCAGGGCAAGATGCACACCCTGCCAGCCCTCCAGAAGCCCCACCCCTGCCTATTGTCTGTATGTCATCACAGCCTCTTCCCTTGCCACAGACTTAAATGGCATTTTAGTCATTATTTTATCACCCTTTATTATTTTCCCACCTATATCTGTAGACCTTAAAAATATAGTATACTTTGTCTGCTTTTGAACTTATAAAATGGAATCACAGCATGTGTTTCTTTTGTTTCTTGCTTCTTTCTCTAAATATCAATATGTCCTGCTTTTTCCTTCCTTTCATTTTGTTTTAATCATTTCATATTTTTCTTCACTGTTTTAGGAGTGATACACTTGGTGTTCTGTTAGTGACTTGCCTAGAATTATAACTTATTGAAGACTAAAGCTATTCAGATATTACTTTAGAATAGTTTTAATTCACTTATCACCTTCCCAATGTATATGCTATTTCTGTCTGTATTTTAATTCTTTTTTAACACCACTAGACATTATTTATTCCCTTTTATAGAATCAATATTGATTTTTATTTGCCCAATATTTGCCATGTTCCTTGTTATTTATATATTCCTGTATCTTAGACCTTCCCTCTAGGATTATTTTTTCTTCTATTTGAAGTACATTCTGAGAAATTCCTGTAGTAAGGGTCTTGTCGTGACAGTCTGTCTCAGCATCTGCTTGTTTCAAATGTCTCTATTTCTCCATCATTTTGGAAATATATATTCTCTCTGGATATAGAATTTTGAGTTGGCAGTAATACTCTTTTGGCACATCAAATATATCATTCCACTGTTTTCTGTCATCCATTATTGTTATCAAGAAGTTACCTGTTAATCTAACCACTGTTCTTTGGTCCCTCATAATATTTTCTCATTACCTTTGTGTTTCCACTGTTTCACTGTGATGCATCCAGGTGTCAATATCTTTTTATTTTCCCTGCCTGGATTGTTGGGCCTCTTGAAATTGATTATAACTGTCATTAATGTATTTTACAAATTTCCAAGCTATTATCTTCTCAAATGTAGCTTCTTTTACATTTTCTCTCTTATTTTCTTCTAAGCCCCTAGTTAAACCTATGTTAAATTTTCTCACTCTATCCTCCACATGTTTTATATTCTTCTTTCTTTCTGTCTTTCTGAACTGCATTCCAAATAACTTATCTTGATTTATCTTCTAATTTAACTCAGTCTCCCTTTGTGATAAACATTATTTTTATTTCAATTGTTATAATTTTTATTTCTAGAAGTTTGTTTCTTTTTTAAATTTACTATGTCATTTGTTGTAGGTTTTTTTCCTGAATGTTAAAGACTCTCTCTTGTTTTGTGAAAATTAGAAGGCATCGTTTTTTTATATTCTGTGTCTTGTGATTCTAGCATCTGAAGTCTACATCAGGCTGCTTCTACTGGTTCTCACTCATGTTGCTTTGTTTCCTTGTGTGTCTGCTTATCTTTGACTGTGTGCTAATCATTGTTATTGAAATATCATGGGAGGTTCTCTGAGGCCTGGAATAAATGTGTCCTACTCCAGAGTGTTTTGTATTTTTCTAAATTGTCTGGGGGCACTTCCAGTGATTGATTAGATCAATTTGAGTTAACAGTTTAAAATTTTTGAGTTATGTGTACATAAAAGGAGGGCTACAGCTGTGCTACACTTTATCAGGGACAGAATTATTGTTCACTCCTTCTTCTCAACATTGTTCACCTACAAAGGCAGTCTTCTTTATAATCCCTTGGGATTGGAGAAAGGGAACAAGTTGAATATTGGTTCTCCTTTATCCTTTTATAATGCCCTCAGGAAAGGTGCAGTTATTTTGATTTGATATTCTGCTTTTCTCTATGGGTTCTGATTCTCACCTCCAAAAAATATTTACCCTGGATGTTCCCACTATCTTTTCAGCCTTTCAATTCTTTTAAGGTTAATTTTAAAAAGAAATATTTTATCCAGCATTTTTTATTGTTTGCAGTGGGAGAGTTGATCCAAATAGCATAGTTTCTCATTACAATCTACCTCACTTTCATTTAAATATGCATTTGGTTAATCAAGTTAGTGCTATTTATATAAGCCTTGGTGGGAAAAGACTTCATAAGAATATGTATTGAAATCCTACAATGAACAGCTTGCTCGTTAGGGCTACATATAAGGCATAGAGATATAATCAAGATATAGTCTTTGCTTTATAGCATCTCTGCCAAAAAATAGGATGAGATGAAATAAGAAACATAGGAGAGTGTTTTTTTTGTTTTGTTTTTTTTGTTTTGTTTTTTTTTAACATTTAAAGGAGGGACAGCTCACATCTGTGAAAGATTTGAATTAGGCCTTGAAGGATGGTTATAATTTCAATATGTGGAGATTTGTGGGCAGGGAAAATTCCAGTGGAGTGAAAAAATATGAACAATGGCATGAAACTGAAAATGGGCAAGGTCTGTGTGCTAAAAAGAGAAATGAATTTTTTAGTTCGGTTGGAAAATAGGATAAAAGAAAAGGATTGAGAAGAATGCCATGGGCTGAGATTTGCTACCAGGGGCAACTCTTTAATAAGGTGTGTCAGTATTCTCCAGACATCTTCACCCTAGAATAATCTCTCGTGGCTCTTCTTTTAACAACTACATGCTGAACAGCAGTATGACCCAGGTGTTGCTTGTCTTAAAAAGACCAGTACTATCACAGGAAAAAGGCAAGAGAGGAGATGGTTCTTCTAACTTCAACTCATTTAGTCCAAGAGCAAAAACTTTTGCCTCAAAAGCAGCTACAGTATTATTTGATTCATCTAGTGGCAGAGAAGTCCTAAGGAAACAAGAGTTGTCAGTTTGATTTATCCTGAGGCCTTGAATCATACCCCTTTCATTTTTCAGGTATACTTACCTATTTCAGTACCAGCATAGTATTTCAATTGGCTCCAGCAATTCACTTGCAACTTTTCTCCTGTGTATGGGCTATACTTTGTAATTTTAGAGCATCTGCTTGTTATGGAGTAGACCCTGGACTATAGCTATGGGATGTGGCAAATATGCACTCCTGGTTAAAAAAAACAAAATTGATGGATTGCCTCATGGGGAAGAAGCTGTGTAATTTAGAGAACCCATTCATTTATTGATTTTATGAACTATTAACAACTCCTAACAGGTGTCACACAATGTGTTGTTAAACCGTAGAGATATCCAGATGAATAATATATGATCCCTGCTGTCAAGGTGCTTATAGTCCGGTAGGGGAAACAGAATCATATGTAGGTTTATTATAATAGAACATGACTAACATGATAAAGATACATAAGAAAACATGCTGGGGAACCATAGGTTTAGCTACAGGTAGCTCTTTCCCAAGGAAATTGTTGTTGCAAGTAATGGTCAGCTTATGTATTTCTCCATTAGTTCATTCTGGAAATATCACTTAGGGTTCTTGATATTAAGCCACTGTGCTAGGTATTAGGAAAGACACAAAAAATGAAACAAACTCAGATCTTTCACTTGAGGGTCTAGAAACAAATAGAAAGCATGCCCATAAATCAAGTAATTGTAGTGAAAAGGTAGACATTGATAGTTACTCCAAAATGGCATGAACAGAGACATGGGTTAGTTTCATGGTAACTAAGAGGAGAGAGATATGGCTCCCAGCTGGAAAGGATTCTAAATATATCCATTAGAGGAAGTGACATTTGAGGAAGTTTTTGAAGGCTGAATAGGATTTCATTGCAGAAATGTGGGAGGGGGGGAATACACTTTACATGGAAAGAAGGGAGTAAGCAATGATAAAATGTGGGAAATTAATCCCTTAATTTGTTTATTTTCCAGATATTATCAATCGCTTGCCTTGCTCCACATACTGTGCTAGTCATTGCTCTTAAAAATGTTTCTTGGTGGTTCCCTGAGTCCTAGGGTATATATGCCCCAATCCAGACTATTTTGTGTTTCTTCTGTAAGTTGTCTGGATGCACTGCCAGTGAGGGATTGCCTCAAAAAAAGTTGAGGAACATTGTTGTAGGACAGCAAGCGCTCTAACTTGGTTAGAAAGTCAGTGTGGAATCAGCTCATGAAAGACCTTGAACAGGATTGTGGGAGGAGATGATTTCTTTCTGTAGGCATTGTGGAGCCCTTTATAGTTTATACTGCATATGCTCAAATTAAGAGAGATTCAGAGTTTTCAGAGACAGTTTGGGGAGTTAAGATATATTTTTCCTACAGTTAAAAAAATGAAGGTAGGACTTGTTAAATTATCTGAAAAACCTATTCTAAAAATATATGGAAATAGATGAGAGTAATAACGCCTGTGCTCTTATTGACAAAGATAATAGCAAAACGGCTAAGTCTGTCATCATTATGGTCCCAAGCATTTAGTAAATCACAGGGCATCTTCTTACTCAGAATATATATTAATATTTTCCTATGACCTGATCTTTTAGCAGCATGGTCATTGCTAAAGAAGTCCTAGTGCAAAGAAAGCAAGCAGGGTAATTCATCTAGGAAGAACTAAAAAATATGCAGTGCCCAAAACATGGGTGTATCAGCACATCAGTGAGCACGAGTAGCAACCTGGAGGTGTTTTCATGTGATTCCAGAATATATGTTCAGTGTGGTACCCTACTGAGATAAATGCATCATGCAAAGTCTATTTCTGATTAGGAAATTTCTTGTCTCCACAGCCACCAAAAATCAGACCAAGTGGACCTTACTTCCTTTTATATTTATCTCATGGTACTCAGAAAACTTAGTGTCACTTTTGACATAAATTCAGAAGTATTATAAACATTTTACGGACTATTTCTCCCCTCAAACTGTATAGTTCTAAAGCCAGAATGTTTTATATGGAGCCAACATGTTGATTGTGTATGTAACTGGGATTTTTGGGGCTACTTTTATGTTTTTTACTTTACGTTGTACTAATACTTCTAATCAGAGGCAAACACTGGCAAATTTTACTTCTAATGACAGAAAACTCTTCCAAGGCATTTAATAAACTATTAACTTTTTTAGACCACTCATTCAGCCATAACCTTGAAAGCAAAAAAAGAGTAATATAAAAGACTTCATTAAAATAATTTGTTTACTTTTTCTTAATATTGTTTACTTCCAGTGCAAATAATGAGCACAAGCATTAATTAAATAATGCAGTATATTTAATGTTCATTCACTGTAGCATGACTTTAATAAAAAAATTGACTTATTTATGGGAGTAAAATGATGTGATTTAGCAAAAAAAGATGAAAATAGTTTCAATCAGCAAGCTATTCATGAATTATTGAGTAATCTGTATAAAATGAATATGGAATGATTTTATCTGTGTAAAGTGAGTGTTCAAAAAGATCATAAAAATGGAGGTGCTCAAAAAGATCAAAAAGATCATAAAAATGGAGGTGCAAACAATAGATCTACCAACCTTAGCCTAACGAAGGCATTTTAAATTCTCACAATAATAGTGCTCTGGTGAAGTCAGCATGGTTAACATTAGGGCAGGTTATTAGTACAGCCATAGATTGCACGATCATACGGTCTCAACATACATTTAAAAATTAAAAGAAAAAACAGTCCAAAACCTGGAGAATGACAGGTGGAGATCAAAGAAATAAAGGAAAAATGAATTCTAGTGTTTTATTAACACAAACTTTGTAAGGAAAAAAATGAAATCAAGTGATCGATATTAATATAAATGAAGCCATGTTCTCTGGTTATAATTTTCTCAAGATTTGGCCATTAACCACAATAAATTCTGTATCGTACATAATTTTTAATAACCACAAAAATCTATGAAATTGATAGGATGCCTTATAAATGGGTAATAGCTTACTGTCCAATAAACCTCACCTTAGGCTCTTCAGAAAAGTATTTTAATTATGAAGCTTGATTCTCTGTGGTTTATCATTTTGGTCAATGTAATACATCTGATTTAGAGCTTACATTTCTCTAAGATAAAACGGACTTTTACTCCACGGTGCATTTTTAAATTTACTGAATATATGTATTTATTCTTCCTTTAAAAGTCACTACTAAATTGAAATGCTCTGGGAAGCAGTATACCATATTAGGTAGAAATAGGGGCTTCTAAGTCACACAACCTGGGTTAGGAATCCCAGGTTCACATTTTATTTGTTGCTACAATTCTTTGATGTCTCAGCTGCAGTATGGGGTTAATAAGAGTACCTACCTCATAGAGCTATTGTGAGATTGTGTGAGAAAATTGATGTAGCAAGCACACACAGCAAAGATAATAAATATTAGTTATATTTATTATTGGTATTATTGTTATTATTATTACATGAAGCAATTGAGTATAGTGGTTAAGAGAACAGACTTTGGAATCAGAATTGGATTCAAATGCACAAACTCACTTAATGACAGTATACTTCAAAATCCTTGTCTTAGTTTTCTTAACAATAATATCAAGATTTTTCAGGTAAAGAAACACTACCTGCTGTCCAAATACAATTCAAAATGTCTTCAGAACCTCATTTCTTACTCATACCATAGGCCAAAACAGATATTCCTGGTCAGCTTTCTGCTACATTGTGCTTCTCCCATCTTTTGGTTCTGTCATCCCCTAGTGGCAGATGAAGGAAACGTTAAGAGAGCATAGGAAAATCTGCATGCTCTTTAAAAGCTGTGAGCACAGAGGTGTCTCACATTGTTCTTGTTCACATTCCAGTGATGAGAATGGGTAATGTGGCCACAGGTTGGTGTAAAGGGGGATAGAAAAAAATGGAGCCTTTGGCTGGTGAGCTATTGGGATGGCCAAAAAGTTCTTTAGGGTTTTCCTGTAACATCTTATGGAAAAACCAGAATGAACTTTTTGGCCAACCCAATACTTTCCAATGACAACTCTAGACTCCTGAAGAGAGAGCCCTGCACACATTTCAGTGGAGAGCTATGCCTCCCTGACACAGGAGAGTAACATCAATTGTCTCAGTCCGGATTCCCTAGAAAACAAAGCCCAAATTAAGCATCCATGCTTTATTTGGGAGGCATGAGCCCAGGACACAGAGAGTGAAGTAAAAAGGAAGTGAGGCAGGAGATGATGCAAAATAGAAGAGAGGATGTGTTATCATGCTGGCTACTACTCTACAGTGAGCCTCAGAGACACAGAGAACCACTGGGCAGGTGTACCACTTGACTTGCAAAAAAGCTGCAAATAAACTGGAGAAAGCATGAAGCAGTCTGTAGGAGGAAGGGATGGAGGTAGGAGAAGGAATATATCGACCTGTTTCTTCCCATTTCTTGCTTCCTTTTGGTTAAAATTTATTGCCTGGAGTATTTTCTCCCTGTATTATGTGGATCCTGGGCACACCCTTGGATGGCTATGCAGAAGGTCAGATCCTACACCCTGTAAAATAGTATTTTATCCAAATCTGGATGTGGTAGGGATCTAAAAGCCAGTCTGCACCTTGGCAACCAGGAGGGCCTTGCATTCCAAGAAGGTGTCTGGTCATCCACAGGAAGTGGGACCATATGGGCCCAAGCATCACTGGTCATCTACAGGGACAACTGAGGCAGACTGAAAGAATGAGGGTCTAAGGAGGGAATCTGAGGAGGTGCCTGAGTCATCAAAAATGTGCCCAAATTGCTCACATTGCAGAATTAAATAGTTTTTACATAGTGTAAATTTAAGGCAATATAAGCATACAACAAACATAGATTAAATAGAAGCTATTATATTTATTCTAGCAAGATTTTGATTCAGGAATAAATGCAATAAATTCTTAAAAGAGGGAGAATACTTTCTCCTCAACAAACAAACAAACAAACACATAACATTCTAGTGCCCCAAATCACTAACAAGGCTTTGCTTTTCTGAAAATCTGGTTTGATTTGGTCTTGTAATATACTGAGAAATTTCACTGGAGAAACAATTTCAGTTATTATTAACACCATTTATATTCATATACATAAAACCCACATCTTAACAATCAAAGTATCCTCTTCTATGTTGACAGCGGCCATACTTTAGACATTAATAAGATCAGGTATCCATTCAGCACTCTTTCCTAAATCATTTTGCCCAAATGAGAATTTATAAGTGAGTTTTATCCTCCTCCATGACTGATTTTCCAGAATCAAAACCAGTTATGTGATAAAACTTAATTCCTCTAAACAGATTTTGTGTTTCATGTTTCAGACTGATAAGGACAATCTGAGTCTATATTCTGGAATAGCAATTAATCCAAAATAAAAAATGGTAGCTAATAAACTGTTTCATAAAATCTGAGCCTTGACTTTTTTTCAACCACATCTAGTAATAAGGGTATGAGAATGAGTGGCCCAGTGATTTGTTGCCCACACACATGGCCAATCTTCATCATGGAAAATGCCATCAAGCAAAAGAGCATCTGGCCTTTGATATTTTCTTAATATACATTAAAAGCCCCCAAATATCCCATAAAGAAAAATGGGAAACTTAATCCCAAAGGTATAATCTAAGTCAGAGAAAAATATATTATGGAGAGACAACCCTGCCAGCTATTATTGAGAAATGGTAAAGATGGACTAAGAGAATAATAAAAATCAGAAGTGGACAAGACCTAAGATCAATTTTTAATGACTTCACATTTCTCCAACAAAGAGGCTTTTATGTTTTATTGTCCAGAAGCAGTAACTTTTAAATAATTCTATTTAAATATTTAAAAATCATTTATATTTTAAGTTTACCCAGAATAGATATATGTCTACTCTTAGGCTTAAGTTTATATTTAGTCAATTTTTAAAAGTACATTTTTATAATGATGTACAATGTGATACATTGGCATCATATAGTTCAGCAGACTTTTTCATGTGTTTTATAGCTGTAGAATCAGAAATACGTTTTCTATTAAAGGATTCTTTAATTTCAGATGGAATAAAATCTTGACTGTCTTCCAAGTAAATTCTACAACTTTTCTGAACTACTTATTCCAATATTTAACAACACTTAAACACTGATAATTTTCCCTTCTAATAAAGCCTAGTCCCTAAAGTTGTTCTTCAAGCCTAGGTCTTTCTGCTTTAACTTTGTAAAAATAAACAATTGATTAGGATCATTTTTATATAGTCCTTCATTTACTTATCTTAGTTTTCTTTTCTTGAGGCTAATATTTTTATTTGCTTGACTTTTACCAAAATCACTTTAGCTTTTTCTGGCATACTTTTAAATTCACCCCAAATCTCTATTATTTGCTTCAATTTTGCCATAAGATCAGTTCCTATTAAAGGTCAGTATAAATGGGAATGTAGTGATTTTTATGTCCTAAATATTTCTCATTTTGTAAACTATAATTCTGAGCTGTATTCTTAATTTTATTAATTCATTGGAATGAATCTGGAAATTTTCTGTTGCAATTTTCCATCCAGTTCATAAATTCATTCAAAGGTTAACAAACTTCTGTTGAGTGCTTACTTTGGGCCACTTTGCTAAATTTGGGGAAAATGAAGACCGATAAGACAAACCCAGCTTGTTCTCTGATTGTATAGCTGGGGGAAAGAGACACATCAAAAAGTAGTTGCAATGTGTGAATAACAAAACAAATTGTAAAAAAAAAAAAAAAAAATGTTTTTCAGAGTAGGGGAAATGGTAAGAAGGAAAGAGTGACTGTGCCTGCAGAGGTGAAGGAGAGCCTCGTGGAAATTATTTTGGAGTTACATCATGAAAATGAGCAGGATTGGGGCAGATGGCAGGCAAAGAGAGTAGATGAAAAGAGAAATAACTGTGTTCCAGATGAAAAGGGTACATGCATACTCACTTCCCCAAAATATAGAGTTGTGAAAGCATGTAGCATTTTGGAAACTGCCTGGAATTCAGCATTGCTGATGTATAGAAAAAAGGAGGGATGAATGGAACTGAAAAGGTGGTTGTGGGATGATGAAAAGAAGCCTGTATACTCTACTAAGGGATTTGTACATTATCTTGTAGATAACAAGTTTTCTAGGAGAAATATTGTGAGATTTGTATTTTAGGAAAAAAATTCAAAATGTGGAGAATGAATTGAAATGGTTTTTACTGAGTTCAGAGGAAATGGGAAGGAGAGAAATTCAGATGAGAGAAAATAAGAACTTAAAAGAGATTGTGATCTCGTTCTGGAATTTGGGCTTTGTACCTTTTGGTTGTGGCTATTGATGGAAAGAGGAGAACTAAGAAAGTGAAGAGAGTGAAGGAGATAAATGATTAGCCAAGACAAGCAATAGAAAAAAGGGGACAAGTCTGAGAAGAAGACAGTGATTTCAAGGAGATGTCTGTGCTATATCCTAATGATAGTTAGAAAATAGAGTTTGGACACATAAGAGGGAGCTGGGGACCAGAGGAATCATGGGGAGTTAACATAAATAAGTGATGGATCAGGCCACAGGCAAAATCAAAACTCACGGAATCATGTAAACTATGAGAAATAATGAAAGCCTAGAACCATAAACCAGGGATTACTAACGTTTAAGAAGTTAAGAAGTTGGTTGAGGAAGAGAAGTCAGTGAGGGGAAAAAAAAAAAAAAAAACAGAGAAGGAAAAGTATAAAAGGTGAAAGAATTTGGAGAGAAAATGTCTCCTTAGCTGAAGGACAGAGTGTTTAAGAAGGGCCAGCAGAATCTCATAGTACTACAGAGTTCAACCAGAATGTGGATGGGAGAGAAAGCATCAGACTGTTCCTGTTGACCTTAATGGTTAAGACGAATTAGATTAACCAAGGAAGGGGATAAAAGACTGCAGTGGGTTGAGAAGAGAATAGAACAGGAGCAGAGAATGTGACTGCAGGAAACTCTGAAGAATCCTGGTAATCATGAAAGGAAATAGGTGAGATTGAGAAAACGTGAAGTTGTGGCATTGGTGCTTGCTTTCTTCTATTTTTTATTTTTTTATAATCACTTCAGTGTGATTATAGTCTAAAGGATATAATCTACTTTAGGGAAAATAAGGAATGAGATTGGATAGAATTAGGAACTATAGAGGAAAAACCTTGGGCTGAAGAAGGAGCATCTCTTACTCTGAGGCAAAACAAGACATGCCTTGTGAGTTCATGCAGTATATGGCACTGATAGGCCAGGTAATTTTGATGCTCATAGATGACACTGTCGTGCCCAGACATGCGAGTTCATTGGACAGGTGGACCAGAGTCACAGACCCAGGTCCAGAATTTTGGGAAACAGATGCAAAAGTGGGAAATGATGACACTTACAAGGAAGAAATAGAAAGTGTTAATTCTTACTTTGGGACCTGAAAAAGGCATTATGTGACCTAGCAGGAGGAAAGGATAGGTATGGAGGGGAGGCAGTATATTGTGTTGTGATAAGGACTTGGGACTTGGAGTCAGATAAAAATGAATTTGTATCTCAGCTGAGGTCCTTATTAAGTGCATGAGCTTATGTAAGGCACTTAACCACTCCCTGCTTGAGTTTTCTTCACATGTCAGTTAAAGGCAATGGTATTAACTTCACAAATTTGTTGTAAGGAATAAATGAGAAGTTGATATAAAGCTTTCAGAGGGCAAGACATATAGAAATTTATTAAAGTTTCTGTTTGTTCATTTGCATTACACAGACTAACTATGAAAGAGGGAAGAATGGCGAATGTTCTAGCACCAGGGCTCTATGATCTCTCTGAATTATGAGTAAGCCATTTGGTGGGCTTGAAAAAGGTAAAGCTTTGGGAGAGAGGTACCATGAGGAAGAGTAGAAACTGACTAGGAGCGCATAAAAAGTTTGCAAAGTATTCATGACATTGGTCTTGGTAATGATTTCATGGATACGTTGTGTCCTTATCACAGTAACAATAGTATTGCTAAGTAGAATCAAAAGCCCAGCTGAAGTAGGTGGCCATTATTTGTAATGTTACTACATTGAGTAGTCAAGTTATTTCTCTAGAATTGAGGAATATGAGGAAGATTGTAGAAGAAGAAAAAGTGGATGAGAGAGTGGAGTGGATCATCCAATGAGGAGGGAGGGAGAGAGAGAAAGAAAGAGAGAGAGAGAGGCTGAATTGACTGCAGAATCAGAGGCACAGGTCTGGACATGAAAGGAAGTGAAATCAAGGACTTGAGAGGCTGGGACAACACACAAAGGTGTGCAGATTTCAATAACCTCGAAAATCAAACATAACAAGATGGGAGTAAGGCAGATTCAGAAAATGGGATTTGTTAGGCAGAAAGCACAATGAAGATTGCTAATGTGGAGAGGAGGTAAAGCAGTGAGCTCATGAAGAATGTAAGAGACGGGTCAAAGTCACATGAATGAGCACTAGGAGGTGACTAAGTGTAATGGGCAGTGTTTGGACTGAGATAAACCCAAGCCAGGTGCCAAAGCCATCGGATTTAGCATATGACGCTGATGAGGACAGCTAGAAGCTGGCAGAACTAGATGGTAAGCACACTGGCAAAGCTTAGATTGCTTTTTACCCATAAGTCTCCTCTAGCTCTCTCTCTTTCTCTAGAGAGTCTATAGATAATTATACAGAGTCTGAGGCTAGGATACGATTCTTAAAGGAAGAGTCAAGATATAGGCCAACACAGTAGCTAACACACCCACACTTAGTATATATACAGTAAGTGTTTATTGCATGATTCTGTGAAATCCTATGTTCAATCCACATATGAGTCCATTAAACTGTTTACATTTTGCCAAATCACAAAGCAAAGACTACTTAACCATTAGACCAGATACAAATCTTGCTTGTTATAAAGTTAGGAATTTTAAGACGCCCAAACCTTCCTTCCAAAGCACAAATGCTAGTTGCATTTTGGTATTTTCCTTCATGCACAAATTTAGCAAATATTCATTGAACAACAACTATGTACCAGCACTGTTCCATACATTGGAAAAATAGTGGAGGAAAAGGCAAACAAGGTCACAGCTCAGGGAGTTAAATTCCAGTGGGAGAAAAACAGTCAGCATATAAAACTATATATATATATATATATATATATATATATATATATATATGTGTGTGTGTGTGTGTGTGTGTGTGTATATATATATATATTAATTTCGGTTAGGAGGAAGGCCGTGGTGAAATTAAAATAAATAGGTAGAGAGTAATCAGGAGTCCTGGAATGCCATGATTTTATATAAGACAGTCAGAGAGAAGACCTCTGACAAGGTGACATTCAGCTGAGACATGATGGAGAAGAAGGAGTCAGCCATGTGAAGATTGGGAGGTATTCCAGGTAAACAGGTGGTGTAAAGGCCCAATGGGAAGATCAAGTTCAACAGAGAAGGACGGAAACAAGATCAATATGTCTGTACTAGTCTAGTAAGAAAAGCATATCTTTTCCCAAAATGTTTCATGTTTTAGCATGAATATGATCATAGTGTATATTCAATTTTTAAGGACTACATAGTGGTTAAAAACAGACTCTGGAGGGACTGCTAGCATTTAAATCCTGGCACCTCCTTTTCTACCTATGTTACCTTGGGAAAGCTTACCTAACCATTCTGGCATATTCTCTTACCTGTAACATGGTAATAATAATAATAATACCTACTGGGCTTCCGTGGTAGCGCAGTGGTTAAGAATCCACCTGCCAGTGCAGGGGACATGGGTTCGAGCCCTGGTCCAGGAAGATCCCACATGCAGCGGGGCAACTAAGCCCGTGCCCCACAACTACTGAGCCTGCACTCTAGAGCCTGTGAGCCACAATTACTGAGCCCACATGCCACAACTACTGAAGCCCATGCCCCTAGAGCCTGTGCTCCGCAACAAGAGAAGCCACTGCCATGAGAAGCCCACACACCGCAACAAAGAATAGCCCCTGCTCACCACAACTAGAGAAAGCCCACACACAGCAACAAAGACCCAACGCAGCCAAAAATATATAAATAAATTTATTTTAAAAAATAATAATACTTCATACAGGTATTATAAGAATTAAAAGAATTGATAGCCATAAAACACATAAGAAGTGTTTGGCCCATAAAAAGTTCTTCTTATATAAAATCATATTCCATCTTTTTTTTCCTGACTGCATTACGTGGGAGAGATAATCTTTTTTGTTATATATGTTTATTGGTTCTGAGCGTCCCATAATTCAATTAACTGTAGAAGCAGGTTTTCTTAATTTTTCTATGTCATAAATCACTCAACAATGAACATTATTATTGTGCCTTGAGATTTTCCACAGCCGTGATGACCTGGGTGGCAGATTATGGGAAAATAGTAAAAATATTTCAGTATCTGAAGCATCCATAAGAGTCATGCTCATCTTGATTAGTTTTTCCTGAGATTACTACCAAATGACAAAGGAAAGCTATGCTATCAATTGTCATCTTGCCAGCCGAATTTATCCTGAAGGAAAGTTATGCTTGGCCTGTATAATGTTTCCAAAAAAATTTTTATTGAGTTGCCAAAGATCAAAAAATCTCACAATTTACTATTAAAAAACCCCATATTTCTGGCTTCTTCTGAAAAATAATTTATTTCTTTTAAACCGATAGAACATAGTGGCTATGAGGCAACAATTGTGGACAGATTTCTTATAAAATTTTTGCCATTTTTCCATAATTTTATGCTTTAACCTAAAGTTCATACTGTTAACATTGTCTAAATATATTATAAGCTTTTTACACTAAAATTTTAAAGTATTCTATTGAAAATGGCTTGAGGAAACTGAATTTCTCTATAGGAAAACCTAGAGTAGCTCAGAACATATGAAAATAGTTGGAGTCTTTGAAATGTGGCTTAACTTTCTTTAAAAATAGTAAAAAAATCTCCCAAACAGGCAAGTTTTTGTTTAATGTTTGGAGTTTTGCAAATTTAAAGTTATGTAAGTGTGATTCACTTGAACTAAATAAAAATATGAAGAGGCAAATACAGAGGATATTCCTATTAACTATTATGAATTACTGAAGTAAAAACAGCTTTTCACTAACATACACATTGTATTGTGTGAAAGGAGGCACACACCATAATCTATTTGATCTAAATTAAATTTACTAAATACAAATACACATTATACTTATGTGTATAGACTTAAAGTCTGAAAAATGAATTTCTAAAAGGCATACAGTTGGCACTTAATATTTATTAAATATTTTTTTCTTTTTTTAAGCTCTATTGAGATATAATTGACAATAATGTGTAAGTTTAAGGCATGAAATGTGGTGATTTGATATACAGATATACTGTGAAATGATTACCACACTAAGGTTAGTTAGTAACATTCATCACCTCACATAGTTACCTTTTTGTGTGTGTGTATGTGTGGTTCTAACATTTAAGATCTACTCTCTTAGCATTTTTCAAGTATACAGTAAAGTGTTAACTATAGTCACCATGCTGTATATTCGATCCCCAGAACTTATTCATCTTAAAACTGAAAGTCTGTACCCTTTGACAAATATCTTCCAGTTACCCCGGTGCCTGGTAACCAACCTGTTTCTATGAATTAAACTTTAGATTCCACATAAAAGTGAAATCATGCAGAATTTGTCTCCTGTCTAACTTACGTGTGTGTGTGTATGTATATATATATAATATATATACATACACACACACACATAATATAAAACATTATATTATATAAAACATTTTGTTTATCCATTCATCCATTGATGGATTGATGGACACAGGTCATTTCCATGTTTTGGCTATTGTACATAATGCTGCAATGAACATGACGGTGAGGATATCTATTTGAAACTGGAAAAAAGATAAGAAAGTCTTTATACCATAAATATATAGCTGCTAAGTCAATAAAGCTTTATTTTTTCTGACATGCATCTCCAGTGTTGTATGCTTTTTATTCTTATTGCATTTTCGTTTGCAGAAAACTGGGCACAAACCAGAAAGTGTGGATTTGTGTGGGGCATATATTGAATGGGCCAAAGAAAAATCAAGCAGAAAGAATGTCTTTCAGGTAAGAATGCTACATAGATTCAAATTATTCCTATTCCTTCTAAATCTGAGCTCTCTTGGGTAATCAAAACAAGACTACCTTGTTACGATGTTTTCATGTGCATGAACTAGTTGTGTAGAGGTCATTGTGAAAAACCTGGCTTCTCTTCCTTGTTGAATTTTGGTTGTTTTGTTGTTTTTCCCTGGTGACTGCTTGCTATCTAAATACAAAATATATGTTCTGTGGTGATTAATTATATACCCGAAAGTCATTAAATTTTGCAGTGTATTTGATAGCTGTTTGTGGTTCAAACCTAGAATGCTTGACTTAAATAGATTTAATGTAGGACTTTCAGACGTAAACAAAGTAAGATTTGCTAATTATGATAAACTATTTGCATTCATTGCCATTCCTGCTTTCCAGTCATAAATTATATTTACCAATGTAACTTGGGGGATGGAGAGAGCTGAACATTTATAAAAATTGGATTTTTCATATTGTATAATTTTTTGGAAAAAAATAACTGTGATTAATAATTTCAATCATGTTCCTTTGAATGGAAAGCACCAGATGAAATCCTTGAAAGAAAGGAAATGGGAAAACTTAATATTTCACATATGATATTACTGAAATCCCTTTGGCAATTAATAACTTCAGATTATGGAAGTTGATCTTTTTCTATATTTACATGACATTTAATTTACTTTTATATCTCCAAAGTAACCAATAACTTTATAGGTATATTTTAGAATTTATATCATTTAGTAGGAACTAGATTATCATAATTATTGTATCAAATGTCTTCTGAGACCATTTTAACACTTGAAGAAAAGTCAATTCTGTTCTTAAATGTATCACTAAAATTAATGTATTCGGTCTTATAGAAGTATAGGTAGGTGACATTTCTTATCTGAACTCTCACTGGGAAGAAAAATCTGATCTTCAGTTTGTTTTTGCATTTTCCAGATGCTCAATGAGTTCTAGCCAAATAATTTGGACTTATGTTAATTAAAAAAACAAAACAAAACAACATGAATAAACACTTTTAACATATTATGGAATAACTTATTTTTCTGATTATAGTTGAATTCTATTTAGGTATTCATTTTTATATGGTAGAGGCTTTTTTGTTTTCCTTTTTCTTTTTAACCAAAAATGAGGAAGAAGGAAAGAAAGGAAGGAAAGAAGAAAAACAAAAAAAAGAAATAAAGAAAACTAAATATACTTGCCAAGAAATCAAAGGACTAAAGCCCAAAGTGATTAGAAGGTGATTACAGAATCAAGAAGTAAAATTAAATTTTTTTTTAAAGTGAGGAATTGTAGATCAGTGATATACTCTGTCTCCCAATCTCTTGCTTTTTTTTTTTTTTATTCTGCTATAAATAAGAAAATTTAGGGGCTATAATCCTAGCCTCTGTGACAACCTAGATAATCAGTATGGCTAGTTCTGAGCAGGGTAGGGTGAGCTAAGTGGTTTAGTTTTATTATGTATTGTGAGTTTAGCATCCTAATCATCAATGTTATAAAATAAAGACATTATAAAAAACAAAACAAAACAAAAATAAAGACATTAAAATTTGACACTGACATAATTCTTGAATAGTAGAAACCCTCGGAGTTGAACTAAGGAAGACTTTTTCAGTTCCTTCTGTTAACCTTATGAAGAGTTAAGTTAGATCACAAATGAGGATGATAATCAAACATGTATGATGTGTACAGGGCTGCGAATATGGAAGAAAGTATTTAAGTATAATTTTACATAGCTGTGAATATAATATTCATAGATGTATATTTAAACCAATACATTGATAATATGTTATCATCCTAACCTTTTCGGGGTGTGACTACCTCTGTTATAATATTTTACTCATTTTTCTTATTTCTTAATGTAGGTACTTCCAAAGATATTAAAACTATTCTCACTTTTGGTAGCTTTTTGGAGGTGAAAATCTTGCCAGTTAGCTTTGTTTGTAAGATACCTAAGCAGTTCATGGGACTTCAGTTTTCTTACATCCAGTTTATCTTTTTTTGTCTTGTACCCTTTAGTTTAGAGAAACAAGAGGTGATGATAAGGATGTTGCAAATAATAAAACTAAAGAAAGTTTCAGGTTTAATTTCCTGCTTCATTCTTTTTGGGGTGAATCATGTGGTTTTCTTGTCATGCTGAAATCTTTTCATCATCTAAACATATGAGCTTAGGTAAAATTGACTAATACGTATCCATAGTGAAAGTAAGCATTTCAAGAGGAACAATATAGATAGCTTTTATAGTTCTGTTAACAAAAAAGCATCGGGAAGGATTTGTCAGAGAGCTAGCTCTAGATGACTTGCATCAATATTTGATTAGGTACATTAGATGGAATAACTCTCAAATGATCAGAATAAACATGATTATATCTCAAAAACATGGTATTAAGGCATTGTTGGGGTATCTGAGTGTGTGTGTTCAAGGGTTTCATTACCTACAGGATAATGAAGTATTTCTTCCTCCGTGAAAAAGACCATCACAGTTTTAGCCGATGTGCTACATCAGAAGTAGCTTTAGAATACCAAGTTTGAATTAGGCATGGTGTTCAATCTCAGTCTATGAATTATAGATTACAGATAGCAAATGACTATTGAGATTTTTGGTTCAAGAAAAATCAAGGAAAAGCAAAATTAGAAATAATTTAAAATTTGAAATCTGTCTTTAAAAAGTTGATGGATTAGCAGTTATATGCCACATAATTACAATGTCTCTAGAGAAGTTGAACTTAAAATGAAGAGGAAAACAAACAAACATGTGCCTGAGATATGCTTGAAAGACTCAGAAGCAAACATTTGTGACACAAAAAAATGGAAGGATTTCATTTGTTTCCTTTGTATATGTCATTTGGACATTTGAGTTCATTTTCTTTTTGCATTAAAAGTCAAATTTTCTTTATAGTCAAAGTCTTATTAAACTCTTGATGTAGATTCAGTCTTATTTGATTGGTACATAGTAACATAACTGTGCCAGCATTAACTAATTAGGTTTTGTATTCAACTATTCTCAGTAATTCAGAATGATGCTCACTGGCTGAGTTCAAGAACATCTGCCTATTTTAGAGCAGTTTTTGACATAAGTAGCTTTAATAATAAATAATATATTAAAGATATTTAGCAACTTCTATAATATATATATGTAAAGTAGACATAGACAAGTCATAATATGTGTTTAAAGTATAAATGTACATACATGTATGCATATATGATGTATGTGTCAATGTATATACCCACATGTAATAGCTTGACGTTAAGAAATAGAATGGTCCTTTCCACAGACATACACTACCAACACTGAAAGACATATTGTATTTATTATAAAGGTCATACACACTCTAAGTTAAACTAGTAAATGTTCATTGCTGCTAACTTTTGTTCAATTCTGCATTTAGCGTAATTGTCAAGAACCATCACAAGTTTGATGTAGCTTGAGAAAGCATTTAGCAACCGAGTAAATTGTAATGAAATGTGGTACGAGTTTTCTTAGTTAAGAGCAACCCTAGGTCTTCATCAGGGAAAGAGTGAATAAAAAGATTTATGTTCAAATCACATGTTTTAAGCATTTCTGCTAAGTGCTAGTTTGCTCTTTGGTGTTTAGCCTGAAATTTAAAGCACTGAGGATTAAAAGGATTACAACATAATCTTAAATAATCCTAAATGTCATTTACAGAGAGATACTTGTAATAACTAAATAAAACCATGTGAAAGGATGGCAGTATTGTCAGGCAGCATCTGTAACATAAGCAGTGCTTCTGTCACCTTCTCTTTCCTCATGGATACGTCAGGCATTTACAAAGCTTTTCAATAGAAGTTCAGTTGAGAAAATGGTTGTAAAATAATTTATAACAATCAGTAATTTTTAAACATCTACTATCTTTTTGTTTCAAAGTTGAAGGAAAAGTTTCACTCAGGTTTCCTTCCTTCCTTTGAACATAAGGCTCTCTGAGCTAAACATTTTTGAAAGTCTGGGGAAAAGGAGTTCATGATATGGCTATCAAATAAATAGATGACACACCTCTAAAACATTCCCAGCTTCCAAGAAGCTGCCCTCTTATTAAATATATGATGGTCCCAAGCACTGTAATTAATTCCATGCCTTTTAATTTAGCACTAAAATATTCTTTACTCCTGTCATGTAAATTAGTTTTGCCTCCTCAAAGAATATACGAAGATAGAGACTATATCCCATACTGCATTTTTAAACCAGAAGACTGGAAACCTTTTAACCAATTCAGTGGTTACTGCTAAGGCTAAAATTGCATTGCTTCAGTTAAAAAAAAAAAAAAAAAAGAGAAGAAATTCATTGTCATAAAAAAATTTTAAGAAATTGTGTCCACAATATAGGCTCTGTATTCCAAGATGATTTCTGGAGTGTCATCTCTAGTCACTTTTTAAAATGGGGGTTAAGAATAAGAAAAATACTATCTGTTTTCTTGGTCATTTTCATTACAACAGTAGTTGATTACTCATTTGAAATAATTAAACCTTTTCTCAGAGCCAGATGGTGACTAGGCCTCAGTTTTTCTGAGTTTCCTTTCAAATAAAATTTTCAAAAAATTTCACCCATGAACATGCAGCAGGCTCATCTACAGATTACGTGATTTAAATAAGATAATTCTACTATTAATGAATTATGGTTGATTAGAACTGTATCAATTGCCTGCCTTAAAGGCAGAAAAAAATTAAATGACTCAAGAAGATGAAAGTCTATTTTTTTTCCTCTCACCACCAATTTATAACCTCAACAAAAACCATGGCCAAATTTCTTGGATTTGAGATTCTTTTTTTTGCATTACACGGGCTCATTTTTAACGTATAAAAATATCTCAAGGAAGCCAATTCTGTCCCTAAAAGTAAATCTCGGAATAGATTTATCATTAGTTGTATTTCTTTTCTGACTTTGGATGGAGTCTTCTGACTATGATGTATATTAAACATATTCATGTAATATTTTCCATGGATATGCTTTACATTTAAACATAATTTGATAGCTCTTCCTGATCTGAATATGTCTTAGCTTAAAATCTTTAAGTACTACTTAAATTTATTAATGCGAAGATAATTTAATAACATCTTGGAAAATGTCATTTTAAGCCAAAAGGAAAACTACTGGTATTTTGCTTTTATCCATTTCCTTCTGTTAAAAGTGATGGTTTAAAATAAATCTGAGCTTTTATCAATTTTCCCTTTCATTTTTCAATGCTTGTAGTTAGACTAAATGCAAAAGGATGATTCTTCACATTCATATATGCATTAGATTTCGAGTAAAGCTGGTTTCACTTTGGAGAATTACTCACAGTATCTTAAAAGGCATGGCATTAAAAATAAACCAGAATAAGAGCAGCATTAATGTCTAATACAGTTGGTTTTTTAGTTTTTTCTTGTCCCCAATCATTTTATCTACTTATTAGATATTCATCCATCATTCAGAAGGTTCAGTGGAGAGAGCGCAAGAGTCTGGGGACGTGTGTTCCAGTTTTGGCGATGTCAGTTGTAACTTTATGTAGAACCCAGGGTAGGATCCCTCCTCCAGCTTACAGTTTTTCACAGCAAAGAAATAAGAGAGAAGCCTTTAACTCACCTGCCTCCCATCTGTGTTAAGGTTAAAGTGAAACAGCCCTGTATTTGAAAGCAACTCCAAAGGACTGATTTTTAACATAAATAAGATGGGGTTGTATTCATCTTCTAACCACATCATCTCACAGTACTTTGAGAACAATTCCAGATGTGGATTTTGGAAGAAAATGGGTAGGAGAGGTATGCCTCTGTGAAATGCAATTCAGGGTCTCTGTACTCTCTGTACTACCTTATGAACTTAACCAAGAGACTAAGATTAAATATACCATTGAAAATCTGTTCATTCATTGTCTAAGGATATATGTCCTCAAACATTACTGAAATTATTTTTAATATCCTAGCCTATAAGTAAATAGTATAATTAATGTAATATCTAATCAATACAAGTTATTTAATTAATGTCATATCCCAGTAAACACTTTAAGAAAAGCATTTTGCCCTGAAAGCCTCTACCAAGCTATTGAGAGCATCTTGCAAAGGGGAACTTAGAGACAAGTGCAGCTACTATGCCCCCAAATGAGAGACAACAGTAACTCTTTTTATTCCCCTACTTAGATATCAGGACAACACTTTTTTTCTGATTGAAGGGGAAGGGATATTATTTTGATGATTTTGGCTTCATTTTTTACCAGTGGGATTTCACAGAAGAATTTTGATGAATGGAATGGTATAATTTTTTATAATTGGGGATTTCATTTAGGAATATTAACGTTAAGGGTGTATATAAGACTTACTGCAAAGGAGAGAGCCTGGAGGCAGGAAATAAAATTGATTGCAGAAATCTAAGGTGAGACCCAAAGAGCATGTTAGCTTGACTGATGAAAAGAGAAACAGAAACAAGTCCTTGGATGGCAAGTACACCCCTCAAATGAAGAACATGCCTGTTTGTTCAGACCATGTTACTTGGAAACCACTGTCTTTTTTCTGGTTCAACTTTTGAGAAGTAATAAAGATCTCTGTAAAAAACAGGTATAATCTCAAGTATAGAATTAAGATACTGATACCTTGGGTGTATTATCAAATAAAACAATAGCAAGCTTATGTTGCCTGGTGATTCCATGAAGCATGGAAGTCTGTGAGGATATGGTCTCATTTGCACAGCTTCTTTATTATACTAACTACCAAAGGACACAATGCTACCTCACTGTCTTCTACCTTACTGTCTTCATTTGTTTTTAAACTCTCATCAAAGCAGAATGCTACTGGATGACAGTAAAGATTGACAATAGCCATACTAGTACCTTTTAGTCCCAAATTAGCCAAGAGAACCAAGATTTTAAGGTTCCAAAATAAAATAAAATTAATCAAAATTAAAAATATAAAGAAAAAAAAGAGAAAATGTCAACTTGTCTTCTTATACTTCTAATATTTTAGCAGAAGAATGGATGTGAGTTACCTAATGGGCTTATGTCACTGGTTAGCTCACTTCACATTGCCTTCTGGAATAGCTGGCTCTGTGTGCTCAAAGATAAGAGTTGTCCATTTGGAATAAATTCTGGATTTTAGTTTGACACCAGGCTAAATGCAACATGCCATTCTTCATTTATTGACATCATGATGTAAATCCTCTCCTCTTATGGAACACACTCTGTTTCTTGATGTTTTGGTAGAGCTGGTGTGTTGGTCACTGAGCCATACATGGGCTAACAGTGCATTTCCCCATGTCTGCAGAACCAGAGTGAGGCTAGCTGAGTTATGTGGGGTCAAACCTGGGCCTTCATAACACCCACCTGAGCAAAAGCCACCACTGCCAATGGGGGATTTCATGGCATCAAAGTAGAATCATCAAGTGTTATGGTTTTTCCATTTGTAATTTTCCTTTTGTAAAGTACAAAAGATATTACACTGATGCTAGCAAGACAACATTCAAACCAATTTATTCCTTTTTCATATCTGTTTCAAAATTCTTATTTTAAAGGAGAACAACTGTGTTTATTTCATGATGAATATGATTTCTTTTAATAGTAAATAGGCTTTTTCCAGAAAAAGGAACGATTTAATCCCTAAAGCTGGTAAATAATAGATGGGGCCAATAAATGGTATGACATTTTATAGCTTGTCCATGAGGGTGACACAGGGTGAAATAAAATTGAGTGGTTTTGGATAATGTAGGATCACTGGCAGAGATATAGTTGATGCCATTCAGTTTTTAGAAACATAAGGTAATGAGGCTGGACCTGAAAGCAAGAGAAAAAAATATATATTCACAGCATTTATATGCCACAAGTCACTGAGCAGGGAAAAATCTGGGCAGTGGTGAGCAAAACTCTCAAACCTCAAAGCAGTGTTTAAAGCAGTATAAGAAAATAACAAAGCAAGCATCCATAACAAAGGTGTGAAATTTACACAAGAAAAAAATAAGTTTAAAATTAAAGGAAAATGCCAGCATTCATACAGAACTGGAGAGGCCACTTGTAGAATCTATGCAGCCTCTCAATATATTGAGTTAAATATGTTACTAAAAATTTAGTAGAAAATAAATATTCAAGAGCAAGGCTGTAAACACTGCAGGACAGTTAAGGATTCTCGGTGTTTGAAAAGGAGAGGAGGCTGTTTTTTTATCTTGACAGAATGTTGAGAAATGATCTAAGAGAAACGATGAAATGAAATGCCTGATGGTGGGGAAGGATCAGGAAGGAAGCTGTTAAACTCTTTTCAGATAACAGATCAGTATGAGGTGATTTGACCAAGGGAGGCACATTCACTTGGAGGCTTTAGATGAATTTCTTTTTAGTGGAGAGCTATTAGATCCTTGGCCTTCATCCCACCACTTTGCCTAACATTTTATTTCCAGCACTGGGAGAAATTCTAAGTCTGACTTCCTTGGTGAACATGTGCAAACCAAAAAAAATTTACAGTGGAGAAGTTAACAAATGCTGCAAACAGCCCCAAAAGGGAAAGAAACATTGATATTGAGGATTCCCTTCCTGAGTAATATAGACCTTGATAGTTTTTAGGGATTTTTTTTAAAACTTGAATTTAAACAGTGCTTCATTTTTCACAATTCTCACACCCATGATCAAGTAGAGGAGAAGCTTCTGATATTTGAGATCTGTGATAGATTTGAAATCAATTCGTGGGAAGGGAGGTTATGAACACACTCTTTTGATGTGTAGGATGACTGATGAGGGTGGCAGGAAATTATGTGAAACCCTTCTCTTTTGACAGCTACACTGGAACATTTACAACCGCAGATGTTATTTGTCCATCAGAAAGGAAAATATTTGTTTCAAGCCACAGGCATTTTCTACCACGATATCAAAATGAAATTCAACAACAATTTAATGTTTAATGTGTAAGAAAATAAATATTTTGGGGGGGCCCAAATTCTAGAAAGCAAATAGATCCCACAAAATATAACTAGTGACATGAAAAAAATGGCTGGCCTCATTACGAACAAATCTGTCCTTTTGCTAAAGTAAGGATTGTTCTATTATTAACATAGGAAATCTTAGATGGACTGCACATAATGCCACATTATTCATAAAAGCATTGCTGCCATCTGGTGGCTAGTTGGCATTTCAACACTGACTTTGCTGATTTGATTTGGCTGGGTGCTTTGGAGAGGTATTCAAAAGAGGTCTCTATTTATGTTGTTAAGCTTAAACCTGAAATCCCATGGCCCTAGATGTTATTCATCTGATGGCAGTCCTTTCTCTCTGTCCTGTCATAGAATGGAGGATTCAGGGGAGGCAATGACACACTTGTGTAATTTTTGTCATGAACATGAAAGTATATTTTCCATGACTTATCTAAGGAAGTTATTCTTGGCTGTTATTGACTGATGAATTTTATCAACACTCATTTCTGTTAGAAAATAAATATGTAGTCAAATATTAGGAAGATTTATTGAATCTAAAGATATACTATATTGCTTAAATAAGAATATATGTGAGATGTTGTAATCCCTCTTTTGGATCTAAGCATGAATTTTTTTTAAGTTACCACTTACTGAGCTTGATTTTGGAAATAACATAATTTACAGCGTCAAAAGAGAGAAATGTGTAGGGCTTCATAAAATACAAGATTTCTTCCCAGTCATTCAATTGTTATATTGAAGAAATCTGATTAATTGGTAATGACTCAGAGACTTACGAAGTCATCTTTCTTCATGGATTTACAAGTTAAATGACAAATATTCAGCTCATGCTGTACTTTTTATCAAAAATATAATAGTTAAAATGTAATTTAAGGAATTTTGATGGTTCTTAAGCATCAGTGAATTAACACATTCTTAATCAGAAGCAGTAGGGTTATCTTGGCAACTTCAGTGTATGTTTTGTTTCTAATAACTGTAGAATGTCTCATTGTATGTAATGAAAATCCTGATCCTTAAAGTGTATGCTTATATAGATCACAAGTCTTTAAAGATTATAGGAGATAATGAGTTAAAATTACCCCAGGAGGAAAGTTGAAGTTCAGTCCTGAATTCTCAGGGATGATATTTAATAGTCAATACTCAGTTTCTGCCAGCTATTTGCCTACATCTTTAAACCACCTTATAATTTAGTAAAAGTCAGATAACAAAAGGCCATTGCACTAACTTGGGAGAATCATAATATCAAATGCATATTATCTTTGCAAAAAAATTTGTAAATGCCTGTTTTTAAAGTAAGGCTGTGGGTTTTATTTTTAAATTCTTGGTTAAGATTTTCACTCCGTGAATGCATACTTGATAATACCCTCGATAACTACCTACTTTTGCCACTTAAAATGTTTTCTCCCTCAAAATATTTAATTTGACTCATGGAAGAACATTGCTAGTTTTCCCTGGGAAGATCGCTTAATCCCCTACCCCTACCCCTGTCTCTATTTAGGAAGAGGATATGAAAAACAACAATAAAACCTTAGAAAGAAAGTAAAATCTATAATGATTATGCCCCAGTCTCTTTCACCTATAAGTATAAAATTTCAAGTAAATTATTCTCCTATTCAACTTGGATACAACCCTATAGTGGCTTCTAATGGCTCCGTAATAGAGATGGTAGCTATGGTCAGGACGCTCCAGGCTGTAGTCATAAGTTGCTAATGTTTGTTTCAATAACATTTGCTTTTTGGCAGCTTTTACAGCTACTTAACACTAAATTCCCATTTAGCCAGGAGAATCATTCACATACAATAATGAATGATGTCACCTTAAATCCTTTAGTATGTAATTGCTGGATGTTACATTTTATAGCAGGGCATTTAATGGTGTATTTGTTTATGCTAAATTTTATGACAGTGACAGCTGTATCTCAGTGGAGGAATGATCCATTCCTTTCATAGGAAGCTAGGTTTGAATTCTCTTTAAACAAACAGTTTTGCCATATATGCCCTCTGGTTTAGGCAGGGTTCCCCCTCAAACCAAAGTTAGAGACTAGGAATTTTGTAGCAAGTAATTTATTTGCGAGGTGTCCCAGAAAGCAAGAATTCAGAACTAGAAAGAGTGAAACAGAGGAGAAAAAGGCACTACAAGGAACGTTATTGAGTGGGTCAAAGTGGTTAGGATGCTTGTCAGAATTTTCACCCAAGGATTAACAGAATGAAGCATTTGTTCATCAGCTTCTCATCCCTTTGGTTTAGGGTCACCTCGGATGGGATAATATCTTTAAATCTTCTTGACTTTTAGGCTGCACATGTGTGTGTATGTGTGTGTCTGTGTGTGCACCAAGAAGGCTCTTTCAGGTGTCCTCCTCCTTAGACTAGAGAATATCAGTGACAGAAAGTGAAAGATACCTGGTGCATGCTTGAGGCAAGATGAAGTCAGGACAAAGGAATGTGAAGCCCTCACAGAAATGTTTACACCAGCTACAGCTAGAGTCACAGGTAAAGCCAAGAGGATGTGAGGCAGGACACAAGAAGTATGTGATGCAATTCACTCCTTGCTATACTCAAATTGACTTGGACCTCATGTTAACCTTAATCCATTTCTGAATATTCCAAGATGGTGGCTGGCCTCAGTTTCTTCAAAAGAGGTAGTAAAAAAGTTGTGGTGGTATAAGTTACACTCCTTTACTGCCACTGTGTCTGAGGTCATATTTGCTATTAATCATCTACTTCTTGTACCACTCATTCTAGATTTTCCTCACCCTCAGTCAGGACTGCAACTAGTCTGTTGTGTTTGCCTTATGAGGTGAATCAGACTTTCATACCTGACGGATTTGAGCCCTTAATTTTTTGACAGTGCCAGCCTCTGTTTGCTGCAGTTGACAGTTCACTGCTCTCACCAGGCACAGAAACAACAAGACACATGTCAGTGAATTCCCCGAGTTCCTGAATCATTTCTCCAACTCCCATTGTACAGAAGCAACTTCACCTTCTCATTATAATAGGGCCAGTTATCCTCATGATTATAGCAGGTATTTTATTTGTCTGTTGGTCCACTGCTTGAGTATCCATAGTTACATAGCAGTGATTATAACTTTAAGTTCAGTGATTCCATTACTAATCCTTGCCAGAAGCAAACTTCTCCCCCATCCCAAGAACAAGAATTTTTAATCTAGCAGAGCCAAAGCTGCAAAAGTCAAAAGTATCAATGCTGCAAATGGGTTACTACAGGAGCTACTCCTGCTTCTACCTCTTGGTCCTTAGACTCATATAATCTAGCTGTTGGGGACACTGTAACATATATCAGATAATGATTCAGTATATATATTGCATCTTGCAATACAGCACCCTAACCAAACAGGGTCTAATCCCTAAGCTATCACCTTAACTGAGACTTTAAGAAGTCATTCCATTATTCTATTAGGTTGATTGCTACCAAATAATATGTTATTTAGTAAGAACAGTGGATCCCGGGATCCACTTTCAAAGGAAGGGCTCTGATACAGTGAATTTGCTATCAGGCACCTGGTTAGTCTCTTAAGGACTCAGTTGTGCTTCTGCTGCTGGAAGACTGAGCAATCAGCAGTGGTAGGAGTTATATCATCCTTGGTTAGAGGGAGCCATGGTTTGGCATCTGTGCATAGTTTCCATCTTTGCTACTAGGGCCACTCCATTCATGAGTGTATTATACAAGTTCCAAGTGGCTAAAGACAAAGGTTAGAGGACTTCAACTGATTAAGTCATCTGGTGTACTTACTCTCTGGTAGACATTAACACATGAAGATGAAACACAATGATTTGCATGTCCTGTGCCTACTCCCATGAGTCCACTGACTCCTTTATCTCCAGCCTTCCAGACTGTTTCCTTCCAGGCCTCTGACCAACAAGCAGAGTCATTCTCCACTTTCCAGAAATCAGTCTATATGCTTACCTCAGGCTGCCCTGCTCTCTACAGAGTGAACAAGTCAAGTTTATTTCTTATATTTCTCCCCATGGGAATATTTCTCCTCACCACTTTCCTGCAGGCTCACCCCAGGGTCGGCCTATGGTGCAGCTGCAGTTCATATTTTTGGTGTTCACCAACATACTGAGCTGACCCATTCATGAATCAGGCTTGAGTTTTTTCATCCTTCATCAGTTGGCTTTTAGGAACTTCCATGAGGCCATAGGTGCAAGCTCAGGGAGAAGCACTACTCCAATAGTGACAGATATAATGGGGCTTTGAGCCATGTGTTCATGTAACTTACTTAGGCCCTCTGGACCTGCTTGGGCCAAATTCTAAATATAGCATTTCCATTCATGGATTGTTGTCCAATATTATTATTCAATGGATTTGACAATGCCTGGCTCATCATGGGAGCTGAAGTCACATAGTCACTTGACATCTTGTGATCAGGTGCTCAGTCTGTTCTAACCCAGTAATAGGCCAGGAGCTATGTTTTAGGTGGTGAGGATTTCTTTACTGAAGGAAGCAAAGCCTTCCTCCACAACCCTGGGGGTCTTCATTGTGAGGATCTTTTTATAAACTGCCACAAACTCCACAGCAGCATTATACTGTAATTCCTCATTGAATTTTCTGAGTCATATGACTCAAGAGTCAAAGAGCTTACACCATAGCCTGAGCTTGCTGCAGGCATTGCTAAGTTATGGATAGCCAGGCTGATGTGTGAATGACATCCAGAAATACTCCTGCTGCCTAGTGTACTGACTCACCTGTCATGGAGGTCCAGGACTTGTGATAATATCACTGTTCAAGAATATCTAAGAGCAACCCAGATTCTTGATTGTAAACAAATACAAGATTATTGTTTTAAACCACTAAATTCGGGGCTAGTTTGTTACAGAGCAACAGCTAATTGATACAAGTAATATGCCTACAAAGAAAATTCAATGGCTTGATTTTTAGAAGAAAAAAATAACATATTTGAAAGTAAAATCCAGCCAGTATAAAAGGCCTTTGTAAAGGTTGTGGAAACCCAGTTCATGGTGTCAGCTTCTAATAATTAACTACCAAGCACTAGTTCCTTACAGGGTTGTAGAGAAAATGCAGGTAGTAGCATTTCATCTCATCATGTGTCTTTTCTATTACTCAGTTTGTTTATAGAAATAGCCGCCTAACAAAGTTAACTTCCAGGAAAGATGCCAGGTTACACAGAACCATACCAGAGCCTCAGAATCACTTTGGGCTTTCACCCAAAGTTTTTGCAACATTAGGTGGAGGCAACATAATTTGGCTTGAAAAGTTACAAGAGAAAAAATCACAGCAAATGCTCATGGAACAGTATGTTCAGAGTCTTCAAGATAGTATCTTTCTTGGCCTCTTAAAAATCAGAGACTATTGTATATTTATGCTATTTTTTTAAATGGTCTGGATCAACAGGACCCAGGGTTGTCACAGGTCATTGTTAGGCCAGCAACTATAGAGGTTCTAACCCAAAATTTGAGCCGTAAGACATAAGACCAGATAGAGCTACAGTTGGAAAATCTAAATATAGCTGAAAAGTTTTGGCACTTCAAGAGTTTCTGGGAGAAAGAAAAGAAATTTGATTTCTGTGCTGCTGATGGAAAAGCTTGCAGATGACCTAAGAAAATTATATTTGTCATATTTTCATTGCAAATGGTATTTTTTATTTGTTCCTAAAGGTTGAAAATGACCTTCATGTTAAAAACCATTAGTTAGGAAAAAGCATGAAGTCCATGTTGCTTTGCATTTTGGAGTTAAATATTCTAGCAATTCCTTTAATTTTGAAAAATATACACATAGAGAATGCTATTATTTGTCCTCAGAATTTTCACAGGATATTTCAGGTCAGAAGGTGTTTATTTGTGCAAGGTTAACATGTGATTCCCAGACCTACCTTCATCGATTTAATTTTTAGTTTCTTTTTTTCTTCCTAAAATATGTAAATAAGATGGTTTAATTCATTTATTTCTTTCTGTTTTTTTTTACATAATTAAACCCAAAGATAAGCATGGTATAGTCTATGTTAAAGTTGCATGATACTAAGAATACTCTGCTTTGGATTAAAAATTTATTTGAATTCCTTAATTAAATTAAATTTTCAATTTTCAAGAGTTTATTATTTCTAAATCTGTGTTAGGTTAACTTCAGGAACAAAAACTGATGAAAAACAGGGAATAAAGTTATTCAGTTACATCAAAGTCTAGGTTTTAAATAATTTTTTGGTAGTTATTTTAGAAATTGTGTGTTCAGTTACTACTTTTTCACAGTACTGAGTAGAACTCCAGAATCTTGGAAAAAGTCAGTTTTCAAAAATGTCTAATTTATGTTTAAGAAATTGAATAACACTCAACTATTTCCCATTTATTCCTATTACATCCGTTGTTTCACAGTTTATTTTAAATAATTTTTCCACTCCATATAAAATGCCATTTTGATAACACATGTTACTTTATCTTCTAAAGTCAAACAAAATTATTTTTTTTCAGTGTAACACAAATCAAATCATGGTGCAAATTTCAGTAACTGGAGAAAGTAGCTGAGCTATTTTTCAAATGCAAGCTCTAAGAAAGTTAACTAATACTTGGGTTATGTAGAGTACTTATTTGCTATTGGTGACTAAGTAGCAATTCTACTAATTTTGCTGGAACTCCAAACAGGGTGAACTAAAGGTAGTCAGGAGTTGTCATTGTAAGTAATTAGATTGCTTTTACCAAAGACATGATTTATATATGACATTATTTACCAAAGAAATGATGTATGTCTGTGATTACTAATTCATATTTATTATTTATTTTTTTCACTTAGCATATGAATCTGCTAAATTTACTTATTAAAGGTGAAATATTTCTGAATTGTCTACTTTGATGAGTCCAATCTGACTCAGGGGCAGAGAGATGTAAGAGGGATCACTTCTTAAGTTACTTTGTGTAGGATTTCCATTGTATCAACAAAATCCTTACACTTACTTTTCTCCCATAAACTTTGCTTAGTATTCACTCATGTTTCCAAATAAATAAAAGATCTATAATGACTTAATGAAGTAAACATTAACAGAATGATACAAAGGACCAAATGGCATCAGGGTTTTGATTTACCATACTTCAATTTATGGTCCCTGTATCATCCAGGATAGACTTTAGGAACAGATTTCTGTTGCTCAGCTCTGTACTGTCTTCATTCTGGGTCACAGGTTGAAGGAATAGCCTCTGTCTGGAACAGATATGACAAGCTACATGCTAGCCTTTAAGCTCCTGTCTGAAAGTGGCATATGTCAGGTCTGTCTTCATTTCATGGGACCAAGGAAGTCACACAGCCAGGAGACTACACACTATAATCCTCCCATGTGCAGGGCCACTGCAGGGAGATGCACTGTTATAAATGGTAACTAATAATAGAGTCTACCACAATCCCTACACAACTACATATTCAACTCACTTGACATAACCTGCCCGATCTAAAGGGTTGTTGTTGTTCTTTAAATGGAGTAACATTTCATCAAGCCATTCTAGAGATAAAAAACATTTAACATAATTGATTGCATACTTGTAATTGATGGTGACATAGTGACTTATTTAAAAGAACCATTCAGCTTCTTTGATAAAGACTGTTGAGTATGAAACTAGAGTTCAAGTTATTCAACAGCACATGACAACCTGCATACTAATTCATATCTATTTTAAATTAGTTCAAAAGTGTTGAGAATATAGAAAATGTGCATCAATAATTATTTAAGTCCAAGTCAAATGCATGAATTATAGGAGCTAAAGGTCAAAGAATTCAGAGTGAAATAAATACTTTATGAGGGTGTCAAAAATGAGGTGAGGGTTGGAAAGTTCATTCAATAATTGAACCATGTTAATAGGCTTACACCTTTTTTCAATGGTAAATGAATATACGTCTCGTATTATCAAATAAGGCTGTCTTCTGGTCATAGATATTTATATACCATCTTTAAAGATATTGAATACATACATACTGTGCCTGATTTTGTTGGTCTCTCAGGAAATGCTTTGCTGAAAAAATAAACTGTAGAGCACTTTTGTTGTTGAAATAACAGTTTTCTGGAATACAAATATTTGGCATAAGAAATCATGATTCTTTTCTATTGAGTTTTATGAATTTTATCCTTCTGAGGTGTATTCTAGAGAGATAATATTAGATGGGATGGAAGACGAAATGAGGGTGCTCAGTGTAAATTGTTCAATAGCAAAGGAACACATTTTGCTTCATAAGCCTCATTTTTAATACTATAGATTTGTTACAACAAGTAAAAACTACTTTAATTTTAGTGAAAGTACCAACTAGTGTCAGTGAAAAATGATTGCAATTCAACTTTATGTATGTAGCTATCACGGCAAAGTAATTTTACAGAGTGTAGGTTTTTTGTTTTGTTTTGTTTTTGCTTGGAAGTCATTGGTTTTAAGTCCTATGTTTCGAATGTACAGTATATTGGTATAACACAAACAAAAAGGCCCTCAAACAAAAGACCCAGTAAACCAAGTTGCAATTAGCTTCGACTCCTGGGAAATATTCTAGCATATGTTGCTGGCACTTGAAAAATTTACACCTTATGAAGAAAGGCAAGAAAATTAAACTGATTGGAATTCCCAAGAATGTGAAAAAACAAAATGAGTCCTGTGTTAGAAAAGAATGGAAAATAGTTGTGTATACGGCTGTAAACAGAAAGAGTAAAAGATTTTTGTGCCTTGTGTAAATCAGTATTTTTTTTCTTTATAACAAATGTAATGCAAGTCAGGTAAAAACTTTTAGTACTGATTTATTCTTTTAAAAACTACACATTCTAGACTTGAAAATGTGTTTAATTAAATAACCTCTAGAATAGCAATAGAGTGGCACATTTGGTATTAATATTTTTGGATAAATTAGATGCTTATTAAATCTTTGGATAAGCATACATTTGACAACTAAGTTGGTAAAGATAAAATATGGGTATGTTACCATCAAATAATATAGAATATACCAAGAAGAGAGCAAATAATTCAGATTAAGAGTAAAACAGAAGTTGGCATTTAAAAGATTAAACTAGGATAATATTCATTGAAAGAAAGTTATCCAACAAAATGAAAAGGGAAGACCCTGCTGTATGCTGCCCTTCCTAAGTAAATATACTTCAAAGAGTTGTAAGAAAAAAAATTAGAATACCTTAGGTTTTCAAGGAAATAAAATAAGCTTTCTGATCTAGAAGGCTATGTTCGGTAGATTTCTTTAAGAAAGAGAAAATACTATGGTTTACCCGTTTCCTATTCTAAATATTCCTGTGCCAACATGGGTTTATTATATTCACATGCTTTCATCTATATAGAAATTATAGGAGGTGATGGATAAGTTTATGACATTGATTGGTATGATGGTTTCAATGTTTTATACTTATCTCCAAACACATCAAGTTGTATTTATTAAACACCTGTAGCTTTTTGTGTCTCAAAAAGATGAAAATGAATGAATCATAACTACTTTAAAAGGATCTGTACTTAGTGAATATATAATATCCCATGCAGTTGATAAATGCAGTATTATTATTTTAAAAAAGAAATGGTAAGTTAATTAAAGTAATGCTTCTCCAGTCTCATAGCACAGGGAGATCAGCTTGGTGCTTTGTGACCAGCTAGAAGGGTGAGATGGGGGGGTGGGAGGGAGGGAGGGAGACGCAAGAGGGAAGAGATATGGGGCTATATGTATATGTATAACTGATTCACTTTGTTATAAAGCAGAACCTAACACACCATTGTAAAGCACTTATACTCCAATAAAAACGTTAAAAAAATAAAAAAAATAAAGTAATGCTTCTCAAGCTTTTCTATTAATAAATCCTAAAGAGGGAATAAAAACTCTGAAAGCTAGGGAGGAATCAGAGATAAAGATACAGACTTAGGGAACTTCAGGATTTAGATGGTGTCTAGCTAAACATGAGGTTTAGCACATACAGCTACTTGCCATTAAAGCTATAATTTTCATCACATATAAAAGAAGTGAGTCTCATACAGGTCGTGATCCTTACAATCAACTTGCTCATCCAATTCTTAAATTTCACTGCCACAGTGATTTTTGTTCCAATTTTTAAGAGTGTTCCTTTACAGCTGATGGTTGTAGACTCTGGACCTTTGAATTAACATGTGATTAATGAGTCATTTTTTATTAATAAGGTAAAAAAATGAATTTCCATTTACCTAGTCAAATTGTGATCATTTTCTATGAAGATAAATAACAAAATAACCCAGAAGTTAAAAACTTTGACTTAGTTAAGTATATACCTTCCAGTTGAAAAAAGTATTCCAGGTCATTTCCTATGAATTATAAATTTGGTTAAAAACTTTTTAAAAAGCCAAGCTATTTTTAAACTATTTATCATTTTTACTACTCTATTGATCACACTGAAAGTAAATCATGAGCAAAATTACTCAAAACAAAATTATTCCCATTGAATGATATAGTGGCTGCAAGTGTGTTCAGAGTGTGTGCTAGCAGCCCTGCAGGGCTGCCTGTTATATCGATGTGTGTACAAGTCCCATTAGGTGCAAGTATCAATACCTTTTAAAAAAAACTGTCGGGCTTCCCTGGTGGTGCAGTGGTTGAGAGTCCGCCTGCCGATGCAGGGGACACGGGTTCATGCCCCGGTCCGGGAAGATTCCCCATGCCGCGGAGCAGCTAGGCCCGTGAGTCATGGCCTCTGGGCCTGCGCGTCCGGAGCCTGTGCCCCGCAACGAGAGAGGCCACAACAGTGAGAGGCCCGCGTACCACAAAAAAAAAACAAAAAACAAAACACTGTCCACAAAGAGGCGCAGATGTTATGTCCATAATTTACAAATATGTCTGTAGTAAAATATTAATCATCTTACATATTCTTCACCAACTACAAACCTTTATTTGATTTTCATTTTGCTCAAGATGTTACTACTCAGAAGTTTTCACCTTTGTGTAGACATTTCTGGTTTGCTTTGGATGTGATTTCCTTTACATTTATGCGTTAAAATACAATCCTTAACCACACTGAGATCAGCACCTTTTCATTTGTATTGCCCATTTCTGAAAGGATTTCAGTATTTTTTAACATTTAGCTAGTGGTGATATTTAGTTTGTTCATAATTTATTTTGGTGTGTAGTGTAACATGACTCAAGTACTCAAACATTCAATAATATTTTGTGAATAATGTATCATTCTCTATGGTTTTATGATGCTTATATTTTTATTATATATTATCTTCTCTTTTTAATACGTGCATTTCAGATATCAATTTAATTTCTTTGACATTGCACCCAGTATTACTGTCATCACTATTGTAACCATATAATTTATTCTAATTACTGGCAGATCAAATCTCCTGGTCAGCTTTTCTTTTTTTAAACTATCTTTATATTGCTCTATTATCTACAGGCTGTTAGTATAATATGAAAGCAATCTAATTTTGTTCTTTGCAAGTAACCTGGTTTACCTGCCTGTTTATATCTTTATTCTCGAAATTTTTTTAAAAAATCTTATTTATTTTTCTACTAATTTACTAGTCACATTCAATATTTTAATGCATATTCAAGCTTAAGGTTATTTTTTAAAAAGTTCATGTCAGTGATGATCACTTCACGTTGTTTTTTTTCATCTTCAGTGCATCTAACTTTCTGTAAAATTGCACCTCCCTATCTGTTTTTCATATATATCATGTTTATCTCAAAATTTCTCCCTCTTGGTCTCTTTCCTCTATATTAGAAATGGCAGAATTTTCCCTTTCCATTGTTGATACTTGGTTTTTGTTTGTTTTTGTGTTGTTTTTTTGCCGTGTAAATTCAGCTCTTTTCTGCCTCTAATAAATATTTCTGCCTCTAATAAATATTTTAATAAATAATTCTGATCTAATGCACAGAGTTGCCCTGCCTTGTTTTCTTACCTTTTCCAGCCATGTGCACATCTCACTCTATGTAAGCCTTTAAAAAAATCAAATCTTCTTTTTCTGGCCATATACATTCCAAGTTTTCTTTTGTTGCAACACAGGTATGTTCCTACAGGTTCTGGTTTCTATAATAAATCTGTTTTCCCCCCACAGATTTTTCTCTGTATCTTTTTTTTTCATAAGTTAATGGTCATCTTTTTTTTTAATTCATTTTATTGAAGTATACCTGATTTACAGTGCTGTGTTAATTTCTACTGTACAGCAAAGTGATTCAGTTATACATATATATATATATATGTATACCTTCTTTTTCATCATGGGTTATCACAGGATATTGAATATTGTTCCTTATGCTATACAGTAGGACCTTGTTGTTTACCTTTTCCGTATATAATAGTTTGCATCTGCTAATCCCAAACTCCCACTCCATCCCTCCCCCACACCCCTCCTCCCCCTTGGCAACCACAAGTCTGTCCTCTATGTCTGTGAGTCTGTTTCTGTTTGGTAGATAATTTCATTTGTGTCATATTTTAGATTCCACATATAAGTGATATCATATGATATTTGTCTTTCTCTGGCTTACTTCACTTAGTATGAAAATCTTGAGGCCCATCTATGTTGCTGCAAATGACATTATTTCATTCTTTTTATGACTGAGTAATATTCCATTTTATATATATATACCACATCTTTATCCATTCATCTGTCAATGGACATTTAGGTTGTTCCCATGTCTTAGCTATTGTGAATAGTGCTGCTATGAACATTGGGGTGCATGTGTCTTTTTGAATTAATAGTTTTTTCCAGATATATGCCCAGGAATGGGATTGCTGGATCATATGGCAACTCTATCTTTAGTTTTTTAACGAACCACCATGCTGTTTTCCATAGTGGCTGCACCAATTTACATTCCCACCAACAGTGTAGGAGGGTTAACAGGCATCTTTTGATTCAACATTATTTGCAAAAATAGACAGCCGGTCAGCAGGCTGTAGTTTTCTGACCCTTGTCTCTTGTTCAAGAGACACTCTCTGAAAAACACAAACCAGTCAAAAAATAGGCAAGATCTGAACAGGCACTATGTAGAAGATATTGTGCCATTAGCCAGTAAGTATACAAACAGCTCAATCTCTCAAGTCACCAGTGAGTTTGTGATCAAACTCCCTCCCTGACAGCCCAGGAGGCCTTCAGGTACTTCTCCAAACAGGGCAGGAGGCCGCCATGCAAATGACATCAGTGATGAGAGCATCTTGGGGCAGCTCTCCCTACCCAGAACGAGGGGGCCTTCTCTGTCTAATCTTCACTTACATTGAGAGTATTCAGGACCCTCCTTGGAGCCCTCAGATACACGTAAAAGCTGTATATCCTGCTGTTTAGGAAGTAAGGGAGGCAAGACCGCATCTGGTGAAATCACTGATATGATGCAGAAAAAATTTCCAGACCATCCTTCCTGAAGGTTAAATTCTTTCTTCATGAGAGGAGGACTGGACAATGGGATCGCAGAGCAGAGGCAGACATTTCCAAAGTCCTTTCTGCTTGGTCAGCTGTAATATGCTTCCTCTGAACATTGCTGATCTCAAACATTGTATTTATTTATTTTTTTAAATAGATCTTTATTGGAGTATAATTGCTTCACAATACTGTGCTAGCTTCAGTTGTACACCAAAGTGAATCAGCCATATGCATACACGTGCCCCCATATCCCCTCCTCTTGAGCCTCCCTCCCACCCTCCCTCTAGGTGGACACAAAGCACCGAGCTGATCTCCCTGTGCTATGCTGCTGCTTCCCACCAGCCAACTATTTTACATTCGGTATTGTATGTACATCAATGTTACTCTCACTTCGCCCCAGCTTCCCCCTCCTACCCCATGTCCTCAAGTCCATTCTCTTTGTCTACGCATTTATTCCTGCCCTGCCACTAGGTTCATCAGTACCATTTTTTTTTTTTTTAGATTCCATATATATGTGATAGAATACGGTATTTCTTTTTCTCCTGACTTACTTCACTCTGTATGACAGACTCTAGGCCCATCCACCTCACTACAAATAACTCAATTTCGTTTCTCATTGTATATATGGGCCACATCTTCTTTATCCATTCATCTGTTGATGGACATTTAGGTTGTTTCCATGTCCTGGCTATTGTAAATAGTGCTGCAATGAATATTGTGGTACATGACTCTTTTTGAATTATGGTATTCTCAGGGTGTATGCCCAGTAGTGGGATTGCTGGGGCATATGGTAGTTCTATTTTTAGTTTTTTAAGGAACCGCCATACTGTTTTCCATAGTGGTTGTATCAATTTACATTCCCACCAAAAGTGCAGGAGGGTTCCCATTTCACCACACCCTTTCCAGCATTTATTGTTTCTAGATTTTTTGATAAAAGCCATTCTGACCAGCATGAGGTGATACCTCATTGTAGTATTGATTTGCATTTCTCTAATAATTAGTGATGTTGAGCATGTTTTCATGTGCCTCTTGGCCATCTGTATGTCTTCCTTGGTCAAATGTCTATTTAGGTCTTCCACCCATTTTTTAATTGGACTGTTTGGTTTTTCGATATTGAGTTCCATGAGTTGTTTGTATATTTTGGAGATTAATCCTTTGTCTGTTGTTTCATTTGCAAATATTTTCTCCCATTCTGAGGGTTGTCGTTTTGTCTTGTTTATGGTTTCCTTTGCTGTGCAAAAGCTTTTAATTAAGTCCCATTTGTTTATTTTTGTATTTATTTCCATTACTCTAGGAGGGGGCGTCAAAAAAGATCTTGCTGGGTTTATGTCAAAGAGTGTTTTTCCTATGTTTTCCTCTAAGAGTTTTATAGTGTCCGGTCTTACACTTAGGTCTTTAATCCATTTGGAGTTTATTTTTGTGTATGGTGTTAGGCAGTGTTCTAATTTCATTCTTTTACATGTAGCTGTCCAGTTTTCCCAGCACCACTTATTGAAGAGGCTATCCTTTCTCCATTGTACGTTCTTGCCTCCCTTGTCATAAATTAGGTGACCATATGTGCATGGGTTTATCTCTGGGTAGTCTATCCTGTACCATTGATCTATATTTCTGTCTTTGTGCCAGTACTATACTGTCTTGATTACTGTAGCTTTGTGGTATAGTTTGAAGTCAGGGAGCCTGATTCCTCCAACTCTGTTTTTCTTTCTCAAGATTGCTTTGGTTATTCGAGGCCTTTTGTGTTTCCATACAGATTGTGAAATTTTTTGTTCTAGTTGTGTGAAAAATGCCACTGGCAGTTTGATAGGGATTGAGTTGAATTTGTAGATTGCTTTGGGTAGTATAGTCATTTTCACAATATTGATACTTCCAATCCAAGAACATGGTATATTTCTCCATCTGTTTATGTCATCTTTGGTTTCTTTCATCTGTGTTTTATAGTCTTCTGAGTACAAGTCTTTCACCTCCTTACACAGGTTTATTCCTAGGTATTTTATTCTTTTTGTTGTGATGGTAAATGGGAGTGTTTCCTTAATTTCTCTTTCTGATTTTTCATTGTTGCTGTATAGGAATGCCAGAGAGTTCTGTGCATTAATTTTGTATCCTGCAACCTTACTAAATTCACTGATTAGTTCTAGTAGTTTTCTGGTGGCATCTTTAGGATTTTCTGTATATAGTATATGTCATCCACAAACAGTGACAGTTTTACTTCTTCTTTTCCAATTTGTATTCCTTTTATTTCTTTTTCTTCTCTGATTGCCATGGCTAGGACTTGCAAAACTATGTTGAATAAGAGTGGCGAGAGTGGACATCCCTTGTCTTGTTCCTGACCTTAGTGGAAATGCTTTCAGTTTTTCACCATTGAGTATGATGCTTGCTGTGGGTTTGTCATATATGGCCTTTATTATGTTGAGGTAGGTTCCCTCTATGCCCATTTTCTGGAGAGTGGGTGTTGAATTTTGTCAAAAGCTTTTTCTGCATCTATTGAGATGATCATATGGTTTTTATTCCTTAATTTGTTAATGTGGGGTATCACATTGATTGATTTGCATATGTTGAAGAATCCTTGCATCCCTGGGATAAATCCCACTTGATCATGGTGTATGATCCTTTTAATACGTTGTTGGATTCTGTTTGTGAGTATTTCGTTCAGGATTTTTGCATCTATGTTCATCAGTGATATTGGTCTTTAATTTTCTTTTTTTGTGATATCTTTTTCTGGTTTTGGTATCAGGGTGATGGTGGCTTTGTAGAATGAATTTGGAAGTGTTTCTCCCTCTGCAAATTTTTGGAACAGTTTGAAAAGGATGCGTGTTAGCTCTTCTCTAAATGTTTGATAGAATTCACCTGTGAAGCCATCTGGTCCTGGACTTTTATTTGTTGGAAGATTTTTAATTACAGTTTCAACTTCATTACTTGTGATAGGTCTGTTTATATTTTCTAATTCTTCCTGGCTCAGTCTTGGAAAATTGTACCTTTCCAAGAATTTTCCCATTTCTTCATGGCTGTCCATTTTATAAGCATATAGTTGTTTGTAGTAGTCTCTTATAATCCTTTGTATTTCTGCAGTGTCAGTTGTTACTTCTCCTTTTTCATTTCTAATTCTGATTTGAGTCTTCTCCCTTTTTTTCTTGATGAGTCTGGCTAAGGGTTTATCAATTTTGTTTATCTTCTCAAAGAACCAGCTTTTAGTTTTATTGATCTTTGCTATTGTTTTCTTCGTTTCCTTTCCTTCTTTGTCTCTTGTCTTTATTTTAAAGTCTATTTTACCAGATACCAGTATTGCTACTCTAGCTTTCTTTTGATTTCCATTTGCATGAAATATCTTTTTCTGTCCCTTCATCTTCAGTCTGTATGTGTCCCTAGGTCTGAAGTGGGTCTCTTTTAGACAGCATATATATGGGTCTTGTTTTTGTATCCATTCAACCAGTCTGCGTCTTTTGGTTGGGGCATTTAATCCATTTACATTCAAGGTTATTATCGATATGTATGTTCCTATTACCATTTTCTTAATTGTTTTGGGTTTGTTTTTGTGGGTCTTTTTCTTCTCTTGTTTTTCCCGCCTAGAGAAGTTTTTTTTAGCATTTGTTGTAAAGTTGGTTTGGTGGTGCTGAATTCTCTGAGCTTTTGCTTGTCTGAAAAGCTTTTGATTTCTCCATTGAATCTGAATGAGATCCTTGCTGGGTAGAGTAATCTTGGTTGTAGGTTTTTCTCTTTCATCACTTTAAGTATATCCTGCCACTCCCTTCTGGCCTGCAGAGTTTCTGCTGAAAACTCAGCTGATAACCTTATGGGGATTCCTTTATATGTTATTTTTTGTTTTTCCCTTGCTGCTTTTAATACTTTTTCTTTGAATTTAATTTTTGTTAGTTTGATTAATATGTGTCTTGGTGTGTTTTACCTAGGGTTTATCCTGTATGGGACTCTCTGTGCTTCCTGGACTTTAGTGACTATTTCCTTTCCCATGTTAGGGAAGTTTTTGACTATAATCTCTTCAAATACTTTCTCAGACCCTTTCTTTTTTTCTTCTTCTTCTGAGCCCCTATAATTTGGATGTTGGTGCATTTAGTGTTATCCCAGAGGTCTCTGAGATTGTCTTCAATTCTTTTCATTTTTTTTTTTTTATTCTGCTCCTTGACAGTTATTTCCACCATTCTGTCTGACAGCTCACTTATTCTGCCTCAGTTATTCTGTTATTGATTCCTTCTAGTGTATTTTTAATTTCAGTTATTGTTTTGTTCATCTCTGTTTGTTTGTTCTTTAGTTCTTCTAGATCTTTGTTAAACATTTCTTGTATTTTCTCAATCCATGCCAGCATTCTATTTACGAGATTCTGAGTCATCTTTACTATCATTACACTGAATTCTTTTTCAGGTAGATTGCCTATTTCCTCTTCATTTATTTTGTCTTGTAGGTTTTTACCTTGCTCCATCACCTGTGACATATTTTTTTGCCATCTCATTTTTTTTAAATGAGTGGGGCTGTGTTCCTGTCTTATTGGTTGTTTGGCCTGAGGCTTCCAACAATGGAGTTTGTAGGCTGTTGGGTAGAGCTGGGTCTTGGTGCTGAGATGAGGCCCTCCATGAGATCTCACTCCAACGAATAGTCCCTGGGGTCTGAGATTCTCTGTTAGTCCAGTGGTTCCGACAAAGCTCCCACCGCAGGAGCTTCAGCCCGACCCCTGGCTCATGAGCCAAGATCCCGCAAGGTGCATGAGGTGGCAAAAAAAGAGAGAGAACAATAACAAAGTAAAAATTAAAATTAGACTAGGAAACTAACAGATATGTTAGAAAGAATATAAGAATATAGATGAATCAACAACCAGAAGATACAACAGTACCACAGTAGTAAAAAAGAGGAGGGAAAAGAGAAAAAGAAAAAAAGAAAGAAAAAGAAAAAAAAAGGGGAAAAAGCCTTGACTGTGGAGGGCGGGGCCTAAGCAAGGGCAAGGGTTGGGTGGTGGGCAGGACCTATGCTCAGGACCCACAGGGCTCGAAAAGGGCCTGGGGGCTTTGGGGGGTGGGGCTTAGGCTCAAGGAACAGGAAGGGCCTAGGTTTGCCCCCACCCCTGGTCTCAGAGGCAGGGGACCTCACCTGGGAGCCCAGCAGGCTTCCTGGGCTTGAGTGGACGAGGCAAAAGCTCTCAGTTCTTCTCCGGCTCCTCCCGGAGGGCCACTCCCACCTGCCTCTCCTGATCTCCCGGGCCTCCCTCCCTTGCCCCCAAGGACCCATGCGGCCTGGAGGGGGTTTTGGAGGAGGGGTACTGGCTTGGGAGCTCAGCAGGCTCCCCGGGCTGGGTGGGCCAGGCGATCGCCCTCTGCTCCTCTCCTGCTCCTCCCAGAGGCCCCTCTCGCCTACCTCTCCTGATCTCCCCAGGCTTAGGGGTGCCGATCCTGTCTGGCTTCCACTTCTCCTCCCCCCTCTGTCCCGCCATGTCCTACTGGTTCACTTGGGGGTTCCTCCCATCTCCTTGGGCATCAGGGTCCCCCCTTTGTATTTTTTAAGCATTGCACTCTTCTAGGTTGTAGACTCTTTTTACAGAACCCAAGTTTTCATACATTTTTCTTATAGTTTTTTACAACTTCAGCTCCACTTGAGTGCTGACAGACTCTCTTGCCTTAAAGTTGAGGAAACTTAGATATGTCAAACATTCTTTGCTATTGTATGTTCTGCTAATTATAAGGAGATGGATTTATTCATGAGAATTTCAAAAATGTTTTTAGTTCTTCTTTTACTCGAACGTGGGCATGCATCTGTAATTCTCTGGAAGAATGAACCATTTCTTGGGTTCCTTTTAATCAGTAATTACTGTTAATTTTGCTCATCAAGTAAAATTTCTCCTCTTCTTGTGCTGGACCCATTGCCTCCTTACAAACTGATGGTGTCAGGAGGAGGCAATGGGGTGGGAACAGGATGTGAATAGTCCTGGTCGCCTCATCAAACGGCTCTCTTCCAGCAGACACAAGGCTGTGATCACAAGTCTGCATGGGCAGTGCAGGCCAAACCATATTAGGAAAAAAGAGTTAATAGATTTTTTTAATAACCATCCTTTTTTTTCTTTCTGTATTATTCAGCTTAAAAAGTATAGCAGTGCATTCACTGCTAATCTCAATCCAGATGATCTGTAAAGTATTCAGGGAATATTATTACCAATCTGTGAGATCACTAGTTTATATTCTCAATTTCCAATACTGCTAGAACTCACTGGTATTTTCATGAATGTTTCAGTAGAAAAGTATTAATCATATATGTATTTAACCACCTGATCAGTCCAGATTCTGCCTTTTAATAGGCTGCACTTTTAAAATATAAATTCGACCATATTAAATGGAATTTTTTTTCTTGTTTTTGGCAATGTGATTTTAAAGTTTGACAGTGTTGTTGATGTCGTTTTTATTTCACGTGTTCAAGTACTTTCTCTACATTTTTAGCTGTGTATTACTTCATTGTTTTCGTGTGTCTTTTTAATTGGATATTTTTAAGTTAAAGATTTGGTTAAAGAAATGATTTACATTGCTTTGTCTACATAATCACTCTGTTTCTACTTGTCAACCTGTGTTATTTTCTTAAATTTCCACTTAAAATATTGCAACACTGATATCTTTGTCTTTAAGTTATTGATATCCAGAAATGAAGGTAATTAGGTTTGGATACCTTTGTTCAGTAAAACAAATGATAAAATAGGTAAAAATAAGACAATACATCCTAATAGAATCTAATACATATTTCTGAATAATTTGATGATGATATTCGGTAGTAATTACTAATAACTGCTTTATTTTATAGTATGTTTGCCATAACTCCTGTTCTTAATAATAACATATTAAAAAGCCACTTTTTAATTAGATGAAATATATTACAAATAAAAAATCATGACCCATATTCTTAAGCAGCATGTTGTATGACATTTTTCAAAAGATTAAATATTTTAAAATGTAGGTTAGTATTTTACTTGTGTAATTTTTTAAGATTTTATAAATCTCTCCTAATCTTAGTTACTTTTAAAATTACTATTTAATTTATTTTAACTGCTAGTCATTTCCAAATACTTCACTTCCATATTTTATACTTATAAATTTCATCATTAGTAATTTCCTCTCATTTATTGCTAATTTATTTCCTGGTAATTCCAAGGAGCCTAGAACAAAGTCTGGATCATAGTCAGAGTACAAATGTTTTTAAAGAATAAATATATTTTGTACTTTTTTCTAGAATTTCAACAACCCTTATAATACATGTTACTGAGAAACAACCTTTAACACAAATGAGCTTTCTGGAAAAGTATTGTTTTTTTTTTCTATTCACTAGCTATTTTATTATGGTCACTCTTCAACCTTTAATTTCAGATTTTAAGTAAAATGTTCTGTGCATCTTCTGTTACTTTATGTCAGTTGGATAGACACTTAACATCATTAAGTACTCTGTTGTTTGAAAATAAATAAATTCTGTAACACACAACTTTGCAACCTAGATGAAAAGTTGCCAAGGTATCTCTCTACCCCTTGTTATCTGTAACTAAGTAAGTTATCTAACTCCTGTCTGGCTTCAAAGTCCACAATGTTAGGCATATAAAGCTGTTTTTAATAACTAGTTTGTTCCCATAGAGAAGAAAAAAGTCCAAAATACAACATTAATTTTCACTGTTGCATTAGAACTAGCTTTTCTCTGGTCTTCTCATCTGTACTTCATTAAGTCACATTATGTGGTATAATGCTGCAAGTTTGAAAATGCAGAAACAGTTCAAGAAATTGATTCTATTTGTTCTTTCTGTTCAATAGACCTTTGATCTGAAATGTTCAATGGTGCCTGGCTGTTCCACGCAAGCCTCTTTTAAACCATTGTTCGCATTGTAATAGCCTTGTTATCAGGTTGTATGAATTAATTCCATCACATTAGCAGGAGGAAGTTATACTCGCACAACACAGTCTAATAACTGTTTCATGTTACTGGCCAATTGACTGGGTAACAAGACGACATACCACGTTTATAATTAAGTTGTTTTGCAAGGTGGTCCTAATTCAGAATTTCAAAATGACAATAATAATTTTTTATTTCCCCAGGACACCTTGCCTAACTGGCTTTGGGAACCTAACAATGTATAATTAAAAAATGTCACAATGAAGCGGGTCACCACTCTCAGTAAAATTCCTGAATCAAGAGAAAACACAGAAACCACCCCCCACCCAAAAAAAAACCCTTTGGCACAATGAAACAACCACCCACAAAAAAAGAACAAAAGCAGACATCACCCACACACTAAAAGGCTGAAGGTCTGGGGGCAGACAGGTAAACTAGGAGAAATATCAGAGTTCTTCAGACAGCTACTGTCCAACTTTGGGCTGACTTCAACTGCTAGAGAAAGGGGAGGAGATCCCAGGGACACCCCCTGCCCGCGCCCCTCCAGGCTGACTTCACCATCACTGAACTATTGATGATATAATCAGCAAGGGAATGGAGTAACATATAATGTTGATGTTTCCATCACAAAGGGTTTACCCTGGTGATGGTGAGATGCAGTTAGACAATTTGAAAACAGTAATTTTGAAACTGTTCAAATCTACATATTAACAAAATAATTACTGGACAAGTAGATTTCATTTCTCTGCTTGATTAGGTTTGTGTATGTGAAAACAGGCCCATTTATTTATTTATTTACTTGCCTACTTACTTCAGAAGATCCAGTGAGCACATTTTCCCTAAGCTTCCATCTCTTCAACCCCAGAGAGGTGACCAAGTCAGTTCCCCGATTCATTTGTGTAAGGCACCTTCCAAGTCTACGCTTCTCTGATGCACAATTTCTTGGACACAGCAGTCCTCTAACAAACCAAATTGCTTGTGCCCATACTCTTTTGGTGATAATGCATGACTTCTTTAAATGATTGATAGGCTCTTTAACATCATTGTGTATTTGCTGAACCATTTCCCTTCCTGACATGCCATTACATTGCCTCTCTTCCAACCCAGCTCTTGCACATCCTTTACAATAAGTTCTTCCATGAATTCTTCCAAGTCTCATAGCTAGAATGGACTTTTCCCACTTCTAAACTTTTAAAGTAAGGATGTCGTTATATGAGTTGATGTGATAATTAAATGAGATAACTTAGGCAGAATGGTTCCCACAGAAAAAGCAAAATAAACATCAGCTATATTTATGAATACCATTTACTTAGCCAACTATTACTAATTTTATTATTACCCTTTACCAAGTACTCTAGTGACGGCTCAGCACTCTGTTGAACACTCCACATGTATCTTTCTACTTCTCACAGCCAACTCACCAAGTCTATAGTTTGCTTTGTTTTCTAGTTAAAAATGAGAAAAAGGATTTACAGAAGGGTTCGTTAACTTGCCTTATTTTGTGCAGCTCTTATGGCAAAGGTGAGGTTTAAACCACAGGCAGGTTGTCTCTAATCCCTATGCCGCTAACACTTACTGAATCTTGCCTCTGAATGACAGTGTTGCTGTCTTTGTGCATATTATTATTGGTAATCTTTTTGTTAGACACTTTGCTTACTACTTGGCATTTATGCATGTTTTCATATGTCTATGCATTCTCTCTAACTACATTTTACATCTTTGGAAAGCAGGGGCCACAGCTACCCTCCCTCCCTCCCTCCCTCCCTCCCTCTCTTCCTTCCTTCCTTCCTTCCTTCCTTCTTTTTTAAATTTCTTTCCATGTCTGACGTAGTATCTTGCATAGTGATGCTCAAAGTTGTTTATTCTTTCCTTGTTATAATTTGGTATTTTACTAAGACATTGGCTCAGAATTAGGCACACTATCAAAACAAGCAAAAACTCGCAAAGTTGTAGAAATCCCGTCACTGGAAGCTTAACCACACCATCTTTTCATTCTTCTACTCACTCGGATGCCTTGTATTTCTGAGTGTTCTTCGTAGTTTTTTGGCTTATTTGTGTTGTTTTTATTGTTATTGTGGCTTGTACTTTGATACTGGGGTTTATTGAAATACTGCCTTAGACCCTTCTGAACTTCCAGTATGCCCAGGGAACCTAAGAGTGGAAATGAATTCATTCTTAGCCGTTTGCTTTTCAAATAACAAGAAATGAAGTAGTTTATTTTTCATTTGTTGCACACTCCTCAGTAAGAAAAAAATGAACTGTTTCATTACGTATCATTTGCTGCTTGTTTGTTCAGTGTAACTGGCAGACATAGCTTGTTTACTTTTGAAAAATGAATATGAGGTAGATAGATTCAGGAAGTCACACCAGGATTCAGAATGTACCTCCTATGCCTGAGAATTATGTATGCTCTTACCACATGGATAGACCGTCTGTCTGGGTATTTGGACAGATAGAGCTTTTAAATCTTAAGCTACTAGCCATCTTTGGGCACCTTTCTTAGAGAACTTTCAAGCAGCAAGACAATAAGACAAATCCATAGGCTTTGTTTATTAAATTCATAGGCAAACCTTGAAATCAGCTCTATAGACCTACATGGTGCTTTGTGGACATAGCATTTATTTTTATCAACTAGGTAATCATTGGACTATTCTTCTGTAGATCCAGGGTAAAATGGGCCATAATTTCTTCAAACTCTCTGCCTCTGCATCCCAGTTTTTCTATTCCATTATCACCAGCTTCTGTAGGTGTAGCTTCTGCCCGTTCTTTCCCTGTGGTTTATTTAGGGGAAAGTCCATAGAACATTTCTTTCTAATCTGTGAGGAAATTTGTGAGTATGCATCTCAGGGATCTCTCAAACGTTGGGCTCATTATCTCAGTATTTTTACACTGGTGGATAGCAGCAGGTCTGAGATGCCATCAGAAGTAATGACATAGAAATAATTCTGAAAACAATGCCTTCCAGGTTGTATTAGTGACAACTCATCTGTGTAGAAAACCTGACATTTCTATCCTAAATGATACCGAAATTTTAACTCATGTAGAAAGAGAGTGCCAAGATAAAACGGTACCAGGGGTGGCTAATTCAGTAGCTCAATGACATTACCAAAGGCATAGAGTCATTCCTTCTTCTTGTCCTGTCATCCCCTTGGTGTACTTGTCTCACTCATGGCCACATGTTTGCTGTTGCTGGTCCAGATAGCCCACAAAGACCTGACGTGTATAACATGCAAGAGAAATGGGGACAAGAGTTGATTGACAAGGGAGGGCGGCTGACAGACCCCCCCCCCAAGCTGGGGTTCTACCAGCAAAGAAGAAAATGACTTTTGCATAGGTAACAGTGCCTGCTAAATTAGTCTCCTGTTTTTGACTCTCTCTTTGGACTTTTTCTATTGTCCTTCATGTTTCCTACCCTGAGGGTCTAATTACCTGGTCCAAATGCAGATTTCCTTCCAATCCCTAAGGTGGAGTTCCACAGCCCCTCAGATAGTTCTATTCTGATACTTAAGATGAACATTTAACTGTTTCAATAATACTAAATTGACTAGTACAGCAATTTAAAAATATAAGAAATCTTCTTATTTATAGTTTAATAAAAATAACCTCTAGCCTCTTGGCCCAGAAGCCACTGCTAAATTTACAATTACATTTTGAGGTATTTTCTTCTTTGTACCAATCAATGCTGAAGACTTTTTTGGCCAGACTACACGTAGGATGGATTAAAAAAAGGAAGATTTAATATACATTGTAGATGCTCTTTTTACTCAAATAGCAGGGAATTTAGAACCCACTTATTTAAGTGCAAATGCCACCTCCTACCTAAGTCACTTAATCAGGAGACTTTAATTTCTACAATGGCTAAATTCAGATAATAATAGCTGCCCCCTATCTACCTCTCTGGGAAGCTGGGCGGATTAATTAGATAAAGTATTTAAAGCCCCTCAGAAGTGTCATATGTAAAAGATGTTATTATTTCTAGGGAAGAATGAAGCAGTGTCTCTTTTATGGACAGTCCATGCTTCTAGAATTTTCCCCTCTTATTCATTCAGCTGAAGTGCCAATTTGGTGGATTTTAATTCACCATGTGAGACCCTTCTCATTCTCAAGTAGCTGCACTTAAAGAAAAGATTTTCAAGTATTGCTTTCGATGATAGGAACCGCGTGTGATTCCTGAGTTTCTCTGAATATTTCATAGCATGGCCTTGCAAATTGGTATACATGCTAGAATCTGTTTGCATTTGTAAAAACAAGCAATGACTACATTGAAGACTGTGACCTGGGCCCTTTTTGAGGTCACACTCAATCCTGGTTTCTTCCATGAAGCGTCAGCCTATGATAGCAGTCCTTACTGCTGTCCTTCCCTGAGAGCTTATATGGCCAGAAGAGCCTTCACTGCTCAGTATAGAGCTGGTTCTCAAACATAGGACATCTGACTTCAAACTGAGACGTGTTTTGAATACACCAAGTTATTCAGAGGTTATTCGGCTTTGTACAGAAGGAAAGAAATCTCATCCACCCATTTACATAGAAATGGGCCGAGTCAGATCATTTTGGACATAGAAAGAAGACAGATTGAGAGCATAATCTTTATTTATTCCCAGAGGCACTTTGTGAAATAGTTTACTTTTAAATATCTTTTTTAAGCAGTAAGTTTTCCTATTTAGGTCACAGATCCCTACCATTTTCTTCTAGAATCCTCAGTTTTAGTTATACATTTAAATTTCTCCACTCTTTTCACCTCTAACTGCATTTTATGGAGGTTTAGCTATGCTTGACCTTGAAGGTATTTTAGTGGACATTGAGCACCTCTGTTAACTCTTAAGTTGATGGTTTGCTAATTGAGAAATTCGTTTAGCAAGTCCTCATGTGTTCTAATGACTGCAGCTGTGGTTTGCTGTTAAAAAATCTGTGTTCTGTTTGGGGATGTGGAAGCTCATTATCGATGCAGCCGGGCCTGTTTCCCCACAGCAGGTTTTGAAGCAAGTGAGCAACTGTGTCTGCTACTGAGCTTGGGAAGTGACTTGCTGGGGACATCAGTGTTAGCTTTTCCCCAAGCACTTTAGGACAGCTTTTGACAACCTTATATCACTCTTCCTAGAAATAAATTCAACCTATCATTCTTCACAAATCAAAACAGATAACTTCCTTCAAAGCAAAAGTGTACCCATAGAACTTTATCTGAATCTTGATTTCATATGTATGGGCTCTTAAAAAAAAAAGTCTTATTTTCCTCATACTTCTAGTTCTAAAGGAAAAGGATAGAAATGAGCATTGGATTTTACTCAGTAACTACATAATTCCAAACTTGCTTAGGCAGCCAGCCTTCCTTGCCTGGCAGTTCAGTATGAGAAGCAGCAAGAGAGGACATGGTGAGATTCTATCAACAGGGGAAAAGACTATGCTCTTTTACTTTTCCAGAAGCATAGAGTAGAAAAGAAGGTCAAGGGTTAAGTCATGTCTAGGTCCACTTACCACATGGAGAAACAATCGAGGGTACAAGAGAAAAAGAAACAAGAGAGAAAAAAAAGAGGGGAGGGTGCTCTTAAGACTTGGTAACACCATCCATTGATCCAAGTCATGTATTGGGTGCTGACCCTTCTGATCATAAACTCCTCCCCCTCTTGGTAGAAGCTGGAAATGAGAATGGGTGGAGATGGACCTGGCATGGGAGAAGGCAGACATGTTTCTTTCCCAATGTTGCTAACATGACTGGCCCTAGCAATGTCAAAGTTATTCATCCCCAAAGAATTGTATGTCTATAGTGTCTTCTTTTGAAGCATTCATAGCCAAGGGGGATGCCAAGACTAACCTAAAAAGCTAAGTTTTAAGGATTTGATTAAGGGTTTGTTGAGCGGTTTTGAGAAGGAAGAATCATGGTTTTGATATTCAAATATGTCCTTAGTAACTTGCCCCATCAAAAGGTAGATATTGGCCAACTATTTATAAGAAGGAACCCACACTTCAGTTTTGATAGAAAGAAATGGCAGGTATAAAAAGAGTACCCTCATTATTTGCTTAAAGATAGAATATTAGTAAGATATACTTGCAATAAAAATGTAGTAGACAGGAATTCCCTGGTAGTCCAGTGGTTAGGACTTGGCAGTTTCACTACTGGGGCCTGGGTTCAAAAGCTGTGTGGCGTGGCCAAAAAAAAAAAAAAAAAGATGTAGTAGAGTTACTGTATGTTGTACTTGCTATACACTAGACTCTAAGGAGTTTATTTAATTTTACTGATTTAATCCTTACAATATCTGTGAAACAATTGTTATACCCATTTTACAGATCAAGAAAAGTAAGGCTCAGAGAGTTTAGATCACTTGCCAGAGGTCATATAATTAACAAGCAGTAAAAGCCACGTTTAGAACTAGGGTGCTCCTGCTATAGGGTTCTTGATGTCGACTACTCTGCTATATATATAGTGAAGAAAATTTTAAATGTAGAAAACATTAAGTACTAATTACAGACATTCAAAATACATCAAATATACACATAGGAAGAATAGTAATCATGAGACATCATTAGCCTATGTTAATATAAAAGATCTAGAGCTGAAATAAAGTCTCTTATATGGAAAGTCTTAAGCAGTGAGTCAAAATCAAGAAGATTAGACTATAACAGCAGGAAGACAATAATTGTTAGGATTTTTTGCAATTAAAACATTTGCTTAAAAATAGAGACATGTTTCATGAGGTTCTTTTTTTTTATTATTATTTATTTATTTATTTGGCTGCGCCAGGTCATAGTTCAGGCACGTGGGATATTTGTTGCCTCGTGCGGGATCTTTTTTAGCTGCAGCATTCGGGATCTTAGTTGCGGCATGTGGGATCTAGTTCCCTGACCAGGGATCAAACCTGGGCACCTTGCATTGGGAGCGCGGAGTCTTAACCACTGAATTACCAGGGAAGTCCCTCATGAGGTTCTGAGACAGTTCATGTAGGAAGCAGAGCCAAATAGAAGTGAAACTAAAGAAGAGAGAGCCCTGCAAATTGTGACTCTCCCATAGAAAACATGAGCCAACTGGAAATGGGCCTGAGAACCCATTTCTTGAACATTGTAGTGAAGCTGCAGGTTCCCTTCATGATGACCAACTATGAATGAGGTGCTTTATTATGATAATAAAATGGCCAGTAGTGCATCATGGACTAATGCATTTTATTAAAGTGTACCTGTGCTTCAAGCACAATTTTCATTAGCAGTTAATTAATGGACTCCAAAATATTCTAGTTTCTATTTTTAAAAATCCTGCTATTAAGATAAAGAAAAGAGAAAAACTTCTTACTTTATTCATTTTTTTAATGCTTTTGGTAGCTGAACCTTGTGAAAGTGTTACCTAGCCAAAAATATTTTCAAAGTTGTTTATGAATCCAGTATTCATAAGCGTATGTAATCCTTTACTCTCAGACTAAATGAAATTGTGATAGATGGAATCCAATAAGGTTACCATCTACTACATAAAAGACTTCTTTATTTTAGTAATTCTTAGTTTTAGCAACTTTTCTTAAAGTCATCTCTTCAGTATCATGTTTCCAGTCCACTTGTACTTGTAAATAAAATTTTGAATTCACAAGTTACATTATTTACTATGTAAATTTTTATTTCTCAAGGAAAAGTATATAGATTTGCAATATGTCCTCCTACCGACACACCTTTATTGCTTTAATAATAATGATTTTCATAATGATAAACTAATAATAGAAATACCATTTATAATGCATGCATCAGCTTGTCATTATTCAACATTGTTATCAGGTAAATACTAATTCTCTCACTTTACATGCGAGAAAACTGGGATTCAGAGAGGCTATGTAACCTACCAGATTTCACATAACTAATAAATGACAGAACCAAAATCTGGACCCAGATTTGTCTGTCTTCAAAGCCTGTGCTCTTTCTACCCTGGCCCACTGCTTAGAAGTTTGGTCCTTTCCTGGTTCCTCCTCCTCCTTTACTTTACCTGTCATTCAGTGCTGCCTCCTGCTGATCTCCCCTGGTATTACACCATAGCCTGCCCTTCAATACAATCCAGTGAAACCAATCAGTTCTTGTTGGGAGCAGATCATTTAGGAGTATTGATTCTAAATTTGTCATTGTTTTCCGTGAAAGCTAAGCATAGAGTATAAATTGCCACTCACCACATAAAGTTGATGACTTTCTATGCCCAAATGATTGGACAATTTGTGATTTCACCCCCAGGAGTTATTTTGCTAACATTTTTCAAGGTAAAATGTTCAATCCCTGTCTAAAATGATCAAATTTTGCCCTGCAGCAAACTTGTAAATTTTTGCAAGGACTTGTGAAACTTCACAAGGCAAGAGATCAATAATTTCACATCGTTCTGTTCTCACTGCTTTCCTCAATGTACAGTATTTAGTTTGAAACTGCCAAGATGAGAAAGTAGAAATTTAAGGGACAAGTAAGAAACTCCTTCCCTATCTTGTATAAATATAACTGCTATATTTATAATAAAGATGATCAATCTGTAGCCAAAAATTAAAGAAAGGCAAAAAATTCAATTCAGATACAGGCATATCTCATTTTATTGCCCTTTGCTTTATTGCGATTCACAGATTTGGTGTTTTTTACAAATAGAAAGTTTGTGACTACCCTGTATCAAGCATCTCTTATCAGCACCTTTTATTTTTCCAACAGCATTTGCTCTCCTCTCACAATATTTCAAACTTTTTCATTATTATTATATTTGTTACGGTGATCTGTGATCAGTGATCTTTGACATTACTACTGCAAAAAGATTACTACTCACTGAAGGCTCAGATCATAATTAACATTTTTTAACAATAATGTATTTTTAAATTAAGGTATATACATTGTTTTTTAGACATAAGGCTATTGCACACTTAATAGACTATAGTATAGTGTAAACATAACTTTCATATGCACTGGGAAACCGAAATATTTGTGTGACTCCCTTTATTGTGATATTCACTTAATTGCAGTGCTTTTGGAACCAAACCCACAATATCTCCAAGTTATGTCCATATTTTTAAAAATGCATTTTACCAAAAAAATGGCAAAATTACATGTTTCTACTCTTGTAATATCCTATTATATATATTCACATAAAAATATTTTTGGTTTTCTGCCTATTGTGTCCAGCACTCTCAGCCTATGTTGCAAATCAGGGTTTCAGCAAAGGTCCTGCTTGAGCTTTGTGCTGTTGTTATGCCGAGGCACCACGACGTTTTGTTCCTCCCTGGAACAATATTAAACCTTTCATTATTCACCATTAATTTTATGCATACCTATCTCTTTCCATGTTGAAAAACACCAATAAATTCAAGCCAGGAAAAAAGGTAGATTTTGTCACCCTCTTCAAAACTTCCGTGTATCTATCCAGATCCTTTTTCTCTGCCTGCATGATAATTGTGAATATTTCCCTAAGTTCAGCTCTTTCTCATTCATTCTTCTTGCTGTCTAATTTCTCGTTCAAAGAACTCATCCATTTTCATGGCTTCAGCTCTGCCTTTACTCACATGATTCCGAAATCTCTATGGCCAATCTTTTCCTCTTGTGTCGGCACTAGCCATTTATTTCCAAATGTTCACTGGACATTTTCTACTTTGATGATTCACCCCTTCTTCCAAATAAATATGCATTCCACCCCCAAACAACCTTCTCCTTATTTTCTTTTTATTTTTGAGAATAGAAACATGTTTCCAATCACCCACACTTGAAACTTTGGACCAGGGCTCAAAAATGGCAAAACTTACATACATACAAGGGACAGGAGTTCATTTACAGCAATATAGTAGGGCCAGTGATGCTGGTTGAACTGGGAGCCCTGCCCCTTGTAACTCAGCGCCACCTAATGGTCACTATAGAGAAGGACAGGCCCAGTTTTTTCAGTCCTATTTTTCAAAGGAAAACATAAATGTAGATTTTGTTGTGAAATCTATCAAATATATTTAAATGCCGGCAACTATTAAACAAGATTAAACCCTTTGGAAGCACTGGAAATATGTATATGAGCATGCCTATCCCAAGGGCTGCCTGTCTGTGACCATTTTACAGGTACTGAGCTAAAAGGCAATTAGAAAAAATATATAAATAAGTGAAAGGTAACAAGTAGATAAATACTCTTGGTTATGGTAATGGTATAGAGCAAACAGAGCCAGTCCAACAGAGTGGAGGCCCAAGACCTTGGGCCACTTAGCACAGTGTTCCAGAAAAATGGGCTTAATTAATTTAACCAGTGAGATAACTGACATTGAGCTAAAACCCATAAACCTGAAATAAAAAATCATACATTCTAAATCAGTGAGAAAATAATACAAGAAGCCAGGAACTACACAAGGTGATCCTGATTCTCCAAAAATAAGCCACAGGTTATATTTCTTTCCTTCAAGGTTCTCCTAAGCATGAAAAACAAATTTCCAGCCTAAGACTGGTAGATTTCAGTGAACATGCATCCCATGTCTTTAATTCTTACTTTGTTCTTTTAATCTTTTAGAGATAATGTACATTTTGTTCTATCATAACAAAGTTATTTTAATAAACTTTTGAAAATAAATATTATAGACTTATCAAATTAGACTTTTGGAGACTGACTCAAAGATATATACTATACTGACAATATGCAGTATGCAATAACATAATGCAGTCTTTGACAGGATCTCTTAAGACATCAAAAAGACATGTGCAGGCCTGTGAGCCATGGCCGCTGAGCCTGCGCGTCCTGAGCCTGTGCTCCACAACGGGAGAGGCCACAACAGTGAGAGGCCTGCGTACCGCAAAAAAAAAAAAAAAAAAAAAGTGTGCAGATGAAATTAAGTACATATAAATTCAACTAATAGTTCCTTACAAAAATTAAAAATTTGATTTAATACCTCTACATTTGGGGCTTTTACTTGTAAACCCAATACTGACTGAGAAAATTAAAGAACTGTGGAAACTTAATTAATTCAATATTTTTTCAATATAGTGTAAAGGGTATTTTTTAAACATAAAAGAAATGAAAAGTATAAGCATACAAAACACCTGGTTAAAATTATACACTTAAACGCTCAAACTACCAGTGCAAAATTCATGTTAAGTATAAATTAGCTGAGTGACTGAATAAATAATACCAAACTTCTATTTTGTGTGTGTGTCCTTTGGAAATAGACTTTTAGCTTCAAATAACTTTTTTACCCAGATCAGGTGACAAATTGGTTTGATAAGAAATATCTTAAGAATGAGAATGGAAAATACATTATATGAAATACTGTGGTATAGGGGCTTTCGAATCTTTTCTGAGTTGTCGTTGATCTGTATGCATTTACTTTTTAAATTAGAAAACATCTAATATTTTGTGAGAAGGTACTTAATTTTTTAAACTGAGAACATAAATTACCAAGTTAATATAGCATCAGTTTATTGTACTTCAAATTTCCAAAGCACAAGCATTTCAGAACACTGAAAGGCTATATTTAGAGTGAAATCTACATATTCCATACAGATGGAATAAGTCTATGAATATGTGTTGGTATCATTCTTGCCAGTCCTAATAAAACTCTGTCTTTAGTGTGTTTGAACAAGACTTAAGTTATACATAAAAACTGAAACATCAAACCATTATATACCCTTTAAGTGTAGATAAAATAATTTTACATCCATACAATATTTTTAAATGTTGACTTTAGCAAAATCTTAAAAATCCCCTAAAATTTGAAATGAAAATTCATGATGCACAAAATTATGAAAGAAAAAACTGTCTTCTCTAAATATTCCATAACTTTTTTGAACAAAATCTCAGTGTTATGATTTAATCTTTCTCATTTACATTTGTCAAGTGTATCTGAGTTTACAAAGTGTTTTCACGTAGAATACAACATTTAACCTGCAGAGTGGCCTTTGTGAAAAGAGGGGTTATTATAATTTTAATGATGAGATAAGAGTCTCATAGAAGTGAATGACCATCCTCATCATCACACATCTAGAAAAAATGGCAGAACTAAAGAGTAAAGCCCCGGTTTTCTGAATCCCAACCCAGAGCTCTCTTTCTAATAGACCGTGATCTGCTCTGACAACTTCTGATCAGATTTCTGTTTTCCTCCATTCAATTTACACCATGTAATATATGAGGGCAATGTAAGTGTAACCCTTTAAAACTTTTGAATTTCTCTTTTTTAATTGGGCCCTTGTTGTATTGCCAGCTTTGTCTGAGCATAACCGGAATGTGAAATCATGTACATATTTGTGTGTGTATGCACGTGAGTACACACATACATATGTATACATGTAATGAATTCCTATAGAAGTAAATTTACTGCTTCCTTTTATTTTCTCTGACAGAAAGATTGCTATAGTTCTGAGAAAAGAATGTGGGGAAGAGGGGAATCTCAATAGCTATGTAGGACTGAAACACTTTAGTAAAATGGAAATAGGCAGGAAGACATTAGTTTATTGCAATGATTGTTCTTTTTAATATATAGTCAGGTGTGTAGAGCCCATTCTGCACTGTAAATGCATAATTCTTAGGAGTCTGAAGTTCTAGAAGTGGAATGGCATGACCATGACCGGAATTTTTGAGAATGAAACACTACAGTGAACAAATGTATAATTCTGTTACCTAAACTGGCATAAACCTACTACATATTAATGTAATTGCCTGGCCATATATTTTACATAGCTTACTTTTATCTAATGTCAATATAAAATTTGTCCAAAAATATAAATTATATTAGTCGTTAGGAGGGAAGTCTGATTTTGACTTCAATGGAAAATGCGCTTAAAAAGATATTGGAAGAGGTCAGTCTTAATCTAATTATCTGGCCGTGTGCTTACTTATGACAAGTGCTTTCTTTCTTTCTCAAAATCCACCCTGTCTTCTGCCTGGCTTCACTGTAGCCTTAAAATCACACTTTAGGACATCAGCTTGTCACCCTGAAAGGAACTGATATCCCCGATGTGTCATTGAAAGTTTGCTTCCAGAACAAAGAGGAAAATAGGATGGGCTCTCATGGGCTAGTTTAAAGAATCATCTGAGACTTTTGCTCTGTGTGCCTCTTCAGGGAAGGCTAACCCCCCAATTTAGCTCACTTCTTGGAGTCTGCCTTCTGTGCCGAGGGAAGGATGCTTAGTGTGCCATTTCTGCAAATTGACTTTCTGATTTTTCAAACTTTGGGAGACTGTATCAAAGTCATGATTTGAAAAATTATCTCCTCAAACCTCTGGCACTCCCTAATGGTTCTATAACACATTCACCCTTGCACACAGTGCTCTCTGCATTGATGAGGGACACAAAGAACCAAGCCCAGTGTGAACCCACGTGGGAAAAAGTGCCACATGATTCAATAGTACATGAATCTGCCTCAGATGGTAATAAAAGGTGTCATGCGAGGCCACAGGCCATAGGGAGAGCGCCAACCATGTGTATGCACATTCAGTTAAGTCTTGTGCACATCCTGTTTCTCTTAACTGCAGACCAACCGTTTCTCCTTTGGAGTCACGTACACAATATGCAGAATGGTTATGCAGGAGAAATCCATGGCAACAGCACATACAGAGCTTGTTGATTTATTTGGAAAAATAAGTTTACCTAATTTTTTTTTATTTTTAACCTTTTAAAAGGATATATTTCTTTAGATTTACTTGATTCAAACTTGGAAAAAAAGAACAGTGCTGTACAATTTTTTTAGCCATAGCTTATCTTGGCCTTTATGAATAGCTAAAGGCTATTCACTCTTCCCTTTAGAAAATTTGGAGGTATTTTTCTGTGCTGTGTACATTTTCATCCACAAGAATATTTTCTTCTCATTCTCCTAGATACCTTGGGACAATTATTTTTTCTCTGCAGATACCTTAAAGAACTATTTAAGACCCTATCCATTCCATCTACTCTTAGCCTTACCTGAAGGGCAAAATCCCTAAGACCTTGACACAAATACTGATAAATACATGGAATTATTAAAGGTGCAATCTCAGCAGAAAAGGATTGCTGCTGCCTTTATTCTCAGGGGAATACATATTTCACCCAGTAGCAAGACACCCAACCGCGGCTACGATCAGAAATCTCTGAAATGCCTTTAAGCTAATCATCTTTGAACATAAGTCTTTGTTGTTCAATCAGGGACCTTCTAGATGCAAGGCAAAGAAACCTTGCTTCATTTATTTTTTTTTTTTCTTCACCTTGCACAAAACAGCATCAAGCCTGTCACTATTCCAGTAAGGTGCAGTGATCTGTCAACATTCACCCCTGATGAAGACAGTGAGAGAAATCCGGAGCTCCAAGAGTTCAGGAGAGAACCAAACAGAGTGTTTGCAAAAGAGCATTTTTATATGTTTTCCTGTGACAGCACTAGTTTAACAGAAAATAGTTGGAGTGTGCCAAAAAAGGGGGAAAAAAATGAAAGACAGTAGTAGTAAGTTAGGCTAGCATGACATGATGGATCTGGGCTATGACAAACCGAATTGGAAAAAAGCTTCCCTGGGGACCAACTATACCAGGTTTGCTGAATTGTATTTCTTGATTTCTTACTGTGCAACAGTGCTTTTTACTGTTAGATTGACTAGGCTTCAGAATATTTTTAAAATTGTACAAATCAAAATCCATGTAGCTTAAAAATGAAGGATGTAAAAGGTTTAGGAGTTTGATGTATTGAAAGACATTCTGTATTCCCTCATGTGAGTGTTAAATATACACTTTGTCTGTTTGATGAATTTTAAATCTTTGTGGAAGGCAGTACACTTGATAACCGTTTACAGGGCTGAAAACCCTGGTTGGAAAGAAGGATACAGGCTGCAGAGATTCAAAGCTTCTTCCCTCTTATCCCACCCAGATGTGCCCAGGAATTACAACACGCAGCCTCTGTAGGTTCTCATTTGTTCTGAGTTGTTTATACAAAGGACAAGTAAAGAAACCTTAAATCTGGGGTCCTCTTAACAAAAGTATGATGCCTTGTTCTTATCACGTATCCTTTCAATTCATACATAGTGACTTTCACACACCCTAAGGTGAGGTCGAAAGAAAAATAAGAAGAGGGAGAAGAATTATTTCACAGCTGATAAATTTGTCAAATCTTCATATACTGCATGATATCACATGCAGTCTGATCCTTTAAATAGCCACACCTAAAAAGCTTTGAATGAATATACCTAAATGAATGGACTATATTAGCTACTCAGACAACTTTAGGTACTTGAGCTGCAGAGGCATAAACAATTTGGGTCCTGTTTTCAAGGAGTTTGCAACTGATTTGAATAATTCATGTAATGGTCAGAGTGCAAAGTGATAATGTACCAAGTGACACTGGAACTCAAAGAAGATAGCAAACTATCTATTGGGCTCAGGCAAAACAACTCCATAATTTTCCCCATCAGCTGTTCACATCGAGGAGAAGGTGTTGAGAAAGTGGTTGGTGAAAGTGAGTTTTGGTTGAGGATTAGAATATATAGACAGAAGATCTAAGCACTGAGTAATGAGAGCTAAATGATAAGACGTAGGTTCAGAAAATATTCAAGTAGGAACCACATACTGAAATGCTTATGACTGGTAAAGTAAAGACATAAAATGGTATGGTTTAAGTGCTGAGGAAAATGTGACAGTTATACACTGGAGTTTGCTTGTCCTATCTGAAAAACAAAAACAAAAACAGCTGCTTTTCAGCTGTAGATCATTGATGCATGCAAAAATATGAAACAAAATTGCCAAATCTTCTGCATTTTTACATGAATCTCTTGATTTTAAATATTAACAACTTATTTTTTAAAATTTACACATTATATGGATCAAATAAAATGTACCTGAGACTTGTGTTTCAGCCCATATACTTTCAGTTTGTAACCTCTATTCGTATAAAGACTCAGCTTGAATTGTGAATACACGATGTAGCAAGTCTTTGAGTTTGAGAGTGTGATGGGTGAACTAATTATGACTCAAATAGTTTTAGGAGTAGATATGTGGAGTGGGTAGGACTGAAGAAATAAAAGGGATTTGGAAGTCAGGCAAACAAAGAGATTATTGGAGAGATGATTAAAGTAGCTGGGATGGTAGCAGGTGACAAGGTAGAGAAGAACAGCATCGGCCAGGTGTTGACATCAAGGAATATGAAAGATTTGTCAGAGAGAAGGAAGCACACAACGTGTTATAAAGTTGCCAATGATATTAACAGTGAGGGAGAAGCATTACTGTTCTGTGGCCTGACATTGAGCAGGTCACAACGAACGCCCAAAGTCTAAGCAAAAAAAGGTGAGAATTACTAACAAGAGCAACAAAGAAAGCCTTAGTGAATTTGACTTGGTTTGATAATTTCTATCAAAAATATATCCAATCAGTTGGTTAACTGAATTCAATTTATTTGCAAAAATATACTAAAGAATACATTTTCTAAGATATTGGATTAAATATTTTGGAAGGGATACTGGGGGCAACAGTGAATATAAAGATGTATAAGACACTCTACCTGTCCTCAAGGTGTTTAAATCTATATGGAAAGCAGCAGATACACACATATACACACACACACACACACACACACATCCCTATGTGTTTTACTTTGTTTTGTTAATGCTAAGTGCTATGACAGAAAGGCAAAGCATTCTTGTATAGTAGTTCAAATTCAAATGATTGTTTTTGAAGGATTGTTTGAATTGATGTTTTCTGATATCTACATATAGATATCATGTGTCAGAGCTCTCCAGAGAACCAGTGATATGTGTGTGTGTGTATGTGTATACATATCAGCTACAAATACACATATATATGGAGATTTATTATGAAGAATTAGTTTCACATAATTATGAAGACTGAGAAATCCCTTGTTCTGCCATCTACAACTGGGAGACCCAGGAAAGCCTGTGGTGTATTTTAGTTCAAGTCCAAAGACCTGAGAACCAGGGAGCCAATAAATCCCAGTCCCAGAGAAGATGAGATGTCGCACCCCAATCAGTAAGGCAAGAAAATAGGGAACAATTCTCCTTCCTCTATCTTTTGTTCTACTCATGCCCTCAACAGATTAGATGATGCCCACTCACACTGGGGAGGACAATCTACTTTAGAGTCCACCCATTCCAATGCTAGCCTCATTTGGAAACACTCTCACAGGTACACTTAGAAATAATGTTTAATCTGGGCACCTTTTACCGGTCAAGTTGACACAGAAAATTAAACATCACACCATGTAACAGTGTTTCTGCCTGTTCTGAAGAACTACAATGCATTATTATCTGGTGGGTTGTCTTCTGAAAATCCCAATAGCGAGCCAGAGTGGGTGCTCTGGGAGGGGTCTTCTTGCCTCTTTTGTTAAGACCTGACTCAGGTTAGCACTCAGCAGATGTAGTTTTAACTAGGATGAATTGAGTTGAATTCCAGTTGACTCAGTTTGAACCTTTGCCCTCCATATCTACCCATTTTATTATTGCCCTGCTTGGGTCAAAGCCCACCTCCCTTCTCTCCATCAAGGTTGGAGCTGAGACTATCACTAAAAAGCATATTCTATTGTAAAGGTCTCCAATATCCTTAGGAGTTGTACTTGGATACTGGGAAAAATCAACTAGAAATTCATTTAGATAGATAGACACGGCATGTTTTAAAATTTGAGAATAAAAATACTTTAGAAACTGGAAAGTTTCAAAATACTTTTAGAAAGCTGTGGCTGCTTCTCAAAGAAATGTCCATTTCTCAGTGGTGCTATTTGACAGTCGTAACCAAGCGCCCCCCAATTAATAACAGTGAGTACAAATAACATTTGGCTTTTCTATCCTATAAGCACATACTATTCTTATTTTGAAATTCAGTTGCTTGGGCTTTGCAATGATTTACCAGTTTCATCAGACATTTGGGGTAACTTTAGCTTCCAGCCCATAACTTAGAATATTGTAAAAGGAGAAAGTTAAGATAAACCTAATAGTTTCCATGTAAGTATTTTTGCTGTCTTTAAAGTTAAATTAGTTACTTTTTAATGCACTTTTTCAATTTATAATGCAGGAAAATGCCAATATTACTCAATTATTTTGATCCATTTACATCTTAAACTATGGAAATAATTGTTATGCCACCCCTACTATTCATTTACTCTTAGATTGGTATCCTCTTTGGTTTGGTTTTATTTATGTGTAAATATGCAGAGTTCAAAACTTGTTAGTCGCAACACTAATAATGTTATTTATATACTTCACCTTGTCCATTTAAAATGGATTGTTCTATTTATAGAGTAACAGCCTGTAAAATTGAATTTAAAATTTTAATAGAAAAGACAGTCCTTTTAAAAATTATTATGATAGAAAGATGGGTAATTTTTGTTCATAAATTACTCACAGAGCAACTTTTTAAAAAATCTTGTTTTTAGTTCCAAAACTTTAAAATAGTCTTATTGATTTTTAAAAATAATTATTTATGTAAATAATTCCTAGCAGAGTTTTCAGTATTTGAAATATAAATTCTTATAATAGGAATTTTACAAGACCATTAATTTTAGCAGGGCTGGGAAACACAACTATAATTTAGGAGCTATTGTTGATTGTTTCTAGAAATAGATATTGACCCCATTAGTTTTAAGTGATAACATTACTAAGCCAAGTATTAATCCAACAATACCAGAATTACTGATTTTAATCAGCATTTGTATTCAAAACCTTCCTTTAGCACTTAAATTTCACTTAGCTTATCATACATAAATATAAGTGTAAAATATATAAGTGTAAATAAATTATCTTAGAATTCTCATTTTTAAAGTTATTACATTTTTAAAGTTATTACAAAATTAATGCCTGCAGAAGCCCCAGTGCCTAAAGTCTTTTGTTTGTTACTGTCACTTTAGTATGCATTTTGGCTCTGGTGGAAAAGATGCCACCCTCTCAGACATTGTTTCATTAATCAAGAGGGTATCCTTGGGGTCCAGAGAAGCCTCGTGGTGCAATAATCAATCCCTGAGTCATTTAGTTGTTATGAAATTCTCTCAAGGAGAGGAAGTCATCATCATCAACAATAGCAACAACAAGAATAGCAGCTAACATTTACTGGGTCCTCACTCTGTGCCAGGTATGGTTCCTTGACATGTGTCAACATATTTAGTCCTCACAACCAATGAAATGGTTTGGAAAATGATGTTGTGAAGTTTGTTAACTGCATTTACAACTGTTAAATATTTTCACATACAGCATGTATGTCTCCATTTGTATTCTTGTTTTGAGACCCATAGATGCTAGGGCAGGGGGTGCTTAATGAAGTCTACTCACAAACAAATCTGCTGTCACCAACAAGAGTATAATTTGTGTTCATTTTGGAGAGGTTAGATTAACACTAATCTTGGAGTTTAAAACCACCTCAGTCCATCAGAGATGTCAGGCTTTGTTGACGATGCATAATTCCACAAGCACCTGATGAAAGACACAAAGTATCTCAGAGATGGGTCTTAAGGCTGGGTGTCTGGGAGGTAACTAAAAGTGTCTATGTGTTGCAAATAGTAAGTGGTAAAAGAATAATGTGACGATGGGCTGTTCATATTCAAATCTGAATTTAGCTATTGTTTGGCAACAAATACTTAACCGCCGCCCCAAGAAGAGCCCAAAGAAAAACCTTCCCTTTTTTGCTTATTCAGTTTTTTAATTCTACACTTAAAAGTAGAGACAACAGCAAAATCAATGATATTTTGGGGGTTACTATATAAAACCATTTAAGTTCATTTGACGAACATTCATTAAAGCTCTGGAAACTTAACTCAATGGTAAACTGGTCTTGCTCAACTATTTACTTAAAACTCCTTTGGTGTTTGTCTTGATGATAAACGATTGTCTCCATCTAAGCCTTCTCTTCCCTTATACCTGAATCTTAATAAGCACCTTTAAAGATCCTAAGACAGTCTTTGCTGTAACTATTGCATATTTTGGAACCCAGAACATTTAAATGTATGGATGAGTTGAGAAGCACTTGTGAACTATTCAGTATTTTGCAATTTTAACACAAATTTCTCAGAATAGAAGCACTAAGTTAGCAGGATAATATTACCAGATGTATTTACTTGGTGCTTCTGAGACTTTGGTATTTTATGGGTTAATAATTAACTTTTGGTAGATGAATGGGCTTCTTTCCAATTTACTGATGGACAACCTGTTAGGATAACTGCTACCTGCTGTAACAAACAAACTCCACCCTAGATAATTGATCAAATAGAATAGAATGTTACTTTTCACTCTTACAAGGTCCAGCATGGGCATTGCTGATTGCAGGCAGCTTTCCTGTGGGCAGTCAATCAGGGACCCCCAGAGTCTTCCCAGAGGATGGACCCAGCATCTTTAACATGTGGCTTCTAAGGTCTCTGGGTACATCTGCATCAAGCCAGTGAAAGGAGCATGAAGAAGAGGAGGGGCATAATTGGACTGGAAGTGACACACATCACTTCTGCTTATGTTTTATTGGCAAGAATGTGATTCACCATTTAAAAGCAAGGGGAGAGGGCTGGGAAGTGTAGAATCTAAGGGACAGCACTTCTGAGCGATAAATGTGTACTGTGGAAGGGAAACCACACATATTTGGTATGGTTTTCATCATCTGCTGAAGGCAATCCAGAAATATCAGTGATTACCCCCAAAGAACCCTGGGCTGGTGCACTGACCAGTGACTGAAGAGTCAACTCCCCTAACATCCAGCCTAAGGCTCTAGGTACTACATCGCTGGTCTCCAGCCAGTGGGACTCTACATTTAAACACGAGGCCTCTACTTAGAAACCAGAGGGAAATTTAATCGAATACTAAGCTAATGAGAAGGAATTTAATCATAACAAAAGAATAGCCCACATTTATTAGCATTCACTATGTTTTGGGCATTGTTCTAAGCACTTTACATATGTTAGTTTAATTAATACTCCAGATGACGCTAAAGGCAATTATTCTTATTTGGCCCAGTTTACAGTTGGGAGACTGAGGCACAGGGAAGTGAGTAAATTCCCCAAAGCTATATGGTAAACATCAATTAGAATCTAAATTCAAATCTAGACAATCTAATTCTATTAGACTATCTTATCTCCCATGAAAGATAGAAAAACACCATTTGAAAAGAAAGGGGAAAATGGGGAAGAACAGTTTCTTCCTGAAAGAAACTTCCTCTAATTAGACTTTGCTTAGGTTACACCTTAAAATTTTGTACAATTCACTCCCAGCCTGCAGACTTCTGTCCTTTTCTCCACAGGATGTTTTCTACCTTGTGCCTGTCATGTGGGTTTAGCAAAGGACTGAATTTTAAAATGACCTCTAACCTCAAGGAATTTGGATTCTGTTGAGGAGGAAAGAGATTCTAAAATAATAGAAAAGGACAGTCAATATTAAAGGACAAATAAAAGGCAGGCAATAGGATTTCCAGGAAGGGTGGGAATTTTCAAGAAAGAGTTTATGAAGGATGAAGATTTTAACTGGTCCTTAATAAATGGGCAGAATTTCATGAATAGAAAAGTACAGAAGACTTCAAAGGAGAAGGATGATGGGAACAAAGATTTGGGTGGATAAAGGCAGTATTTGTAGCAGCATGGCTGTAATAGAAGGCAATTTTGGGAATTAGTGAGAGTTATATCTTTATCCACTTTTACTTTAGAACTTATTTTTGCATATATTTTTAATTCAATGTAACCATCTGGTAAGACCTGGCACTCGATGATTTGTTGCAGTAGTAGTGTTTATCTAAGGAGCTACGTATGTAGGCACAGGAAAATGAATACTGGGTTCTGGGAACAAAGACTGGTGAGGGATTTCCAAACAAATGCCACCTTCTACTCATTTCAACAAGTGTGAGAGTTAAGGAATGTGCTTCACTGCCATTACATTTCTGGGTCCCCAGAGCTTCTTACAGAGAACCTAACCAAGACCTTGGGGTATTCAGCCTGTCCTGCTTCTAAGGACTTTTAGAGTAACTGACCATTCTTATGTACCTGTGTCACTTCTCAACTCTGCTTTCTCATGCAGCGAACACTTCATTCCTCCTTCAAATCAAGGGATGAGCCCCTGGAGGACACTAAGCAAGTTCTGAATTCTCTGAGGAGCCACCTCTGACTATGACTGTTCTTCTTTGTCAATCACAGAGCACTTCCAGTGCCATCATTGCTGTTTTCAGTATTATGTTGTTGCTGTAGGCAACATGAAACTGACAAGGGATGGCACGGAGAAGAGCTGAAAGGGCACTTCTGTTTTTTTGATGCATCTGACACCTGTAGTTACAAGAAAGAAAACAGCTTTCTTAAGCATATTGCTGGGTGACGTAGAAGGTGAAAGATGATTTAGAAATAGCTTTTCAATGCAACAGCACAATAGAATCTAAACTGCTTCTGTGTACTTCCATCCTGAGAGTATCTTCCTGAGTAGAAGCAATATGGTCAGGTAGTTTCCTAGGAGTCTCTAGATAGAGTTAGGCTTCAGTGAAGACCCAGTCTAACCCTTAGAATTTAAGTATGTACTAGTAAAACTGTCTTACCAGTACATACTTTTATATATCAGGCTCATTATGATGAGTGCAAGAGGCATGGTGAGAAAAGCTTATCATCAGTCTTACTCACAAGCACTGGAGGAGAAAGAAAGAGAAAATCCTCCTTGTAACCTTTTGCATGTCTCCTAAACCATGGCAAGAAAGAAAAACTATGATTGTTGAAATAGAGGCTTACATCCCAGACTAGGACAAATATTCAGCATAGAGCCTCAACATTTCATATATATGCATTTAAGTAATAATAATAAATACAAAAAAAGTCCACAACACATAGGACTATAATTGAGGACTAATTAGGTGCCAATTTCTAGACCATATGTTTTGCAATGCAGTATCTCATCTAATTTTAGTGACAAAGGTACTATGCACAATTGTTATCTCCCCTTTACAATTGAGAAAATTAAGGCATAGAGAAATTAAGTAACTATCCAAAGTTGGGCAACTAATGACACAGGACTTTTTATTCTTCCCCACAGGAGCCCTGCATTTTAGATAGATTTCTCTTTGCATTGTCTCACATAGAATGCATCTTATTTCTACCTTTTACTCTACCACTCCTGTACATTCTTATATAGCTTTGTAGATTACCATTTTTATTCTTAAATTATTGCACTGTGTTCACAGGTATAATTAACTCCAATTGGAGGGGAGTCTCCCATATTCCCTGGCAGATATCTGGTTATTAATTGCTTAAAAATAGATAACTAGGGCTTCCCTGGTGGTGCAGTGGTTGAGAGTCCACCTGCCGATGCAGGGGACACAGGTTCGTGCCCCGGTCCGGGAAGATCCCACATGCCGTGGAGCGGCTGGGCCCGTGAGCCATGGCCGCTGAGCCTGCGCGTCCGGAGCCTGTGCTCCGCAACGGGAGAGGCCACAACACTGAGAGGCCCACGTACCGCAAAAAAAACAAAAAACAAACAAACAAAAAAATAGATAACTGGAGTTGATTTGTTCTCTATCACTTCTGGCTATAGATCGTACCATCCACATGTATATTATTATACAGGTATTGGTACTTTAGTCTCAGCTATGAATTTCCATGTGGAAGGATTAGTAAAAAGGTAATATTAGGATTCCACCTCAAATGGATGTAATCCCTAGTTAGCATCTTAAAATACGGAAACTCCTTATTATCCCCTTAGCACACCATGGTATTGACAGAACCTCGTTTTACCTTATCATCATAACATCATCTCTGAGAATTTCCACTTGTATCATTACAAGATGATTATGACAGCTTCACTAAGCCTCATTCATGTGAATGGAAAATTAGTGCCATGAAGAAAATTTCTAATAATTATTTTCCAAGACATATTGGTACTTTTCAAACTTAAACTCATTAAACTGATTTGAATCTCATTTCAGCAAATCCATATCAAGTGTTATTAAGTTATTCTCATACTACTTTTAGGTAAAGATTTAATCAGAAAATATGTTACTAAAATCCATATGCATAACCTTAATATCAACACATATGTGGCAATGGTATATGTGGATCTCAATACTTCCAAAATAAGTCTCAAAATAATTATATAGTAAATTAAATTATCAAAATAATCAACAAGTAAATAGTACCCCAGATACTGTGCTAGTTGTTCTACATTCATTATCTTATTTAACTTGCACAACCTCCCCATGAGAATTTTGTCCCCATTTTACAGATGTGGTAATTGAATGCCAAAGATGTTAAGAGACATGTTCAGAGTCACACATACAGTGTGTGGCAAGAACCATTTTGGGATATGCTTCAAGATTCTAAAGTTCTTACTCTTGTAACTTTCACATGTTAATTCACATTTCTAGTACTGGGTCCTCCTTCCATTGTTTTTTTAACATAAGAAAAAGAAAGAAAGCAGCTAATGATGAGTCTTATATAATAAAAAAGAAGTTCTGAGTTTTCATAAGTTCTAGTTCAAGATCTAAAAATTAATAATTTAGGAATAATTAGATTTATTTCCTCAACTTACTCATTATAAGAAATATTTGAACAAATACATATGCAGTAACTAAAATCAATATGCAAAATGCTTTATGCAAGTCTACATAGAGAGGCACAGAGAGAGTAAAATCTCACCGCTCTGAAAAATTTGGAGGGGTAGCTATATGTTCCCAGGGAGAAATCAATCTAGAAAGTCTTCTTTTTTCTCCATCCTATACAATAAAAGCCTATAGAAACCCTTGCAAAGGCAGCAGCAAAGTACTTCCTATCATACACAATTTTATTTAATAGCATTTGATAAGTTAAATATCTTGGATTATAAAGGGAAAATGATTGAATTCTGTGTAGACAAATCAGAAAGCTTATTCTTAAGGGAACAGATGTTGAGCACTTTGGGGCAGAAAATCTGGGAACTTTCTACAGGAGTGTTATTAGCTCAGTACTTAACGTTAGAATAAGCCAGACCTGCTTGTGCCAGTGTGGCACGTGGAAGCCCATCATTCAGTTTGGCCAATAGATTAAGCATATTGAAAGATTAAAATCAAGTAGAATGGGATCAGATGTGGCCATAGGGAGGCAAAATTAATAGGTAACACTCTATCCTATGTAACCATAAGTTTTCCACACATAGTAACACTAAATACATTGGATATACTTCATTTTATATATGGGTTCAAATTATGTCTAAGTATTCACTTTGTTACCTGTATAATATTCTCGATGTATAAGTTGGTGTCTCCCTAACTGGTATAACAAATAGACCCAACATGTGTAATGACTCAACCAAAACAGACAATCTGATGATGAACTAGAACATAATTACAAACATTCTGAGTTGGGGGTTCTTGAACAGGCAGCTCTCCCCCATCTCCCGTTGGATAGGCAGTGATTCGGGGACCCTAGCCCCTTGCATCTTGTGGTTCTGCTTGCTCATGAGCCTCATTATTGTTGTCCAGAAGGAGAGAGTATAGTTAGGGCACAACAGCTGCTTAAAAGCCTTGTCCCAGAAACTGGACACATCTTATCCTCTTATAGTCCAATGACTAGCACCAATACATGGTCACAACAACTGCAGAGGAGGCTGGGAGATGGAGTACAGTTGTGTACAAGTTGGAAGAGGAGAACACAGCTTTCTCAACTGCATTGTATATTAAATTATTACAGGATCTATATCTGACAGGGAATTACCAAACCAACAAGTGTAGCAACTGCATCATTGTATTGATAGAGTTACTATGTTGATAAACACTTTAAAATATGTACTGAAAGTCTTCTAACACTTGTGCTAATGAGTCAAGCCTCAACATGAACTCTAAGACAACGCCTTTGTTTTTTTACTGTCATTTTTGTTTTCCCCAATTACTTATTTTTGGCTAAATTCTAAATGGGTGAATTTGATGAGGTAAATTTATTTGTTTGTTTGTTTGTTTATTAGATCTTAGATCCTCAAAGGAGAGCTGTTAAATGTTTCCAAAATAATAGGTTCTGAAGATAAAATAACAAAGTCCATTTATCAGCTTTGTCAATTTATCATTTTCCTAAAGATGACAAAAGAGCACTAATTAAAAAAAAAAAAAGCAACAGTCAATACGTTATGAACACTATCTCCACAGGTAACTATGATGACCTTATAATGGATAAGATATGCATATCAATGCTGTTATCTCCTTATAGTATCTTCATTCTTAGAGTTTGACATGGGATATTTTTAAATGCAAAATTGTTTGATAATGAAATTGCTTATGCTAATTCAGCACCACTTGTGGGTTGAAAATAGTTACAATATTACAATAAATGTGTGAGTTGTTTATGTATACACATGTATGGATATATATACAAATGGAGATAGATAAATAGATAAGTTGATAAATATGAAGTATGAAGTATGATAAGTATGAAGTTGCTATTTCATACATACATAGATAGATAGATAGAGTGTTCTTTAAAGGTTTTAAATAGTGAATATGGTCCCACTTGGTTTATCCAATCAAGTAGTGACCAAGGTGATTATATATGAAAAATTAGGAGGTTGAGTTTCTAAAATCCAGCCATGTTTACTTTTAGACTCAGTTACTTACTATAAGCATGACCTTGAGTGAATTTTAATCTCACTTATCTTAGTTTCTTCACCTGCTAAATAGACCTAATAACCTCTCCTACATAGGCATGTTGAAATTGTCACAAGAGATAATGAATGCCAAGTGCTTATACTGTGCATCCTTTGTGTTCCACATCCATTAGTCTCATCCTCATTCCTTTTTAGTGATTCTACATTTAAAATATCACCACCACTGCAATCAGTACCACCACCTTTGCTCTCACAAGACATTGCTAAAGAGCACCTTTAATGCAACTGACAATCAGATTTTACTTTTATCCCCGCAAGTTAAAATCTTGTTAAACTTTCACATTAAAAAAACCATAGCAAGGTATAAATAATACTTCTTGCTCTGACTAAAAATAATTCTGACACTTTATATTCTTTTGGAAAATTTCAGTCCAATGTGGTGTGAAATTCTGGGCTGAAAATCTGCATTTCTGGTGAAAATACTTATTTAACTTAGTGGCACAGATAATACGGAAGATGGGAAGAAATTCTGTTTTATGACAAAAGTTCCTTTGGAGAAGAAGGAGATCAGGCATTCTCCAGTACACAGATGACTCTAAAATTTCCCAGGTAGTGAAATACCAACTCTTTCCCAGGTGATAGCTGAATTAGCATGTTATAAAAGCATATGTATTCGTATCATTTTAACTCAGGAGGAATAGTTCTGCCCTTTCACATAAATGACCCTTTTATCAAAGAGAAAATTCTCAGCTGAATAAATCATAAGCTTGACCACAAATAAACTCCTGTGGTTTTGTAATCTAACCGTTATTTTGTAATTTGTGAGGCTAAACAAAATGGTTTATATCCTTGAGGATAAACATAATAAAACTGCTCCTTTCTAAATAAGTATAACATCACAGGGTAAATATGTATATTCACAGGATGGTAAAGTCACTTTCTTATTTCTGGCTTATCCATTTAACCTTTTAAAGCAGATTGAACTAAAAGTATGGTCAGTCTTACAGCAATGCTCACTGAGTTTTATGGATACTTCAGAATCATTATTTAAGTCTTGCTTTAAGCTGTATGAAGTTGCTATTTTTGTAGGTCAAAGATGGTCAAATCTTGATCCTTCTACATCTTTTAAAATGGTATTTCCAAAATCAAAATTGAGTATAATGGTGATGAAATTGTAAAATCCAAATAGTTTAGACATATCAAACTTGAGACACAACCAGTATATTTTTTTTAAATGCTGTTTCAATTGTCAGTGAACATTTAGGCAAAAACAGATCTTTAATGTGAAACTGGTAGTAGAATATCAGTGCTTTAGGGAAAACTGGTCCTTCTATACAAATGGAATTTGAGCAACTGTTGTAAACAAATTAAGGGTAATTTAAAATATATAAATATCATTCAGTGCCAAAACTATGTCAATCAAATAAATTCTAGTTGATACTATATTCTTTAAGATATTTTCTAAATAAGTGTATTGTGTATCTTATAAATAATTTATTTCATTATAAAAACAGTTTGTGGAATAGTCTTAGATTAAATTTTTAACCAAGTTTTTTTTTTCAACTTGAAAAAATATTTTTTGCAAACACCTGTTCCCCATCTCTACATTAAGAACAATTGGAACAATCTCAGTAACATTATTGGGCATACTGTGAATTTCTTATATAAAGATGTGCCACTTTTATTAAAATTAAAATGCTACATTAAGGTAAGAAAATGCCTTGATATACTGACCAAAAATGTGAGAAAGACATAGAAAATCTTTCTAAGATTTATGGGCAAAGATTGAAGAGAATGGTGCTTACTGCAGTTCTCAGATTGGTAGAGATAGAGAGGGGCAAGTCCCTGTATGGAGGAGAGAAAACTACAGAAGTATTCAGATCATGGGGTTATTGGTTAGATCTGTGTTTAATTCTTGGCCCTGCCATTTACTAGCCATTTGATGATTGGCACATTATTTAACCTATATGTATCATCAAGTATATCATCTGATAAATAGGGCTGATAATAATACATAATTACTTATCTCAGGGTGGTTATGGGGATCAAAATAGATAATGCGTGTGAATTGTCTTGGACAGTGTCTAGCACCTAGGAAATACTAAAACATATTTGTCCTCATTAGTATTATTTAGGAGAGGGCTTTTAGGGCAAGTGTGACTGATCTGGAGACAAGGAGAAGTGTGCTTGGGTAAAACAAACTCTAGGTCCTGATTCCAGGCCTCCTTGTAATTCACCCACATCTTAGGAGGAGCTTTTATTTTCCTGAGTGGGAGTAAGCCCTGAATAGTCTTTTTCTTCCCACTCTCTCCACCTGTTTTGCTAATATCTCACCAACCTGCTGATCCCTCCTTTAGTTGTCTCTTGCTATTTAGCAAAGTACCACAAACTTGGCAGCTTAAAAAACACACACTTATTATCAGAGTTTCCATAGGTCAGGATCCTGGGCACAGCCTAGCTGGGTCCTCAGGGTATTCATAAGGCTACTATTGAGATATCTTTTTGCAGTGACCATTGGGGCTGCAATGTCACCTGAGGCTACACTGGCAGAATTCAGTTCCTTCCTAGGTAACTCATAACATTGCTGTTTGCTTCTTCAAGAGCAGTAGGAGAATATCTTTACTGCTTCCAGTCTTTTTTTTTCAGGGGAAGGGCTGATCATCTTATAAAGGTAGATTTGATTAGGTCAAGCCCACCCAGTATAATCAGCCTTTGATTAACTCAAATTCAATGGATTTGTGGCCTTAAATACATCTGCAAAATCCTTTCACCTTTGCCATCTGACAAAACCTAACCACAGGAGTGGTATCCCATCACATTCATAGGTCCTGCCCACATTTAAGAGTGGATTATACTGGGCGTTCATACCAGGAGGCTGGAATCTTGGGAACCATATTCGAGTTTTGCCTATCCTACCTCTAAACTATTTTAAATAAATAAAAGGCCTTTCATTTTGTGATTGTGGATGAGATTTAAATGCTAAGGCTCAAGGAAGGTAGCAATATAATATGATCAAGACGCAATTGAAGTATAGTCGGTCAACACATTCTGATCAGAATCTCCTGTTTGATGTTACAAACTGCATGAAGAGGAAAAGGATCCTGGAAGCATCTGAAGGATATTGTCAGTCTGAAAGGAGAGAAAGGAAAACTTTGCCTCTCATCCAAAGACAAATTTTCAGTACTTACTACAAATGTGTTTTGAGTCTATCCAGTTTACCTTCCAATGACTTGGGGCAGAGAGAGCGAGCATGGTGGCATCCTGATCAGGCAGCTAGTGAACAGTCAGATTTACATCACATAATTATAAATATTTTCTTGTTTTTCATGATATAGTAATTCTTATAGTATAATTAGTTCAGATTAAATGAAGCATCACTACATTTATTTATGGTTTCTTTTATTTGTTGAAATGCCTTAATCAGTTTTAGTCTTTCACAAGCATGAAAGTAGCTACACAGTTTTATAATGTTCTTGATGAAAACAGTGTAAGTCAACACCTTTCCTCAAACAAGTACACTTAAGTAACCTTTAAGAAATGACAGTCAATTAAAATATACACACTACTATATATAAAATAGATAACCAACCAAGAACCTACTGTATAGCACTGGGAACCATACTCAATATCTTGTAAAGACCTATTATGAAAGACAATGTAAAAAACTAACATACATATATATATATATATATATATATATATGTATAACTGAATCACTTTACTGTATACCTGAAACTAAAACAACATTGTAAATCAACTATTTCAATAAAAATTAAAAAATAAAAGAATAAATGAAAAAATCTTCCCCTTAAAAAAAAACAATATGTAAACTTTGGACCATGGATAAGACTTTTTATACTATTTTAAATTCTTCAGATGATACGATACACTATACTGTTAGGTCTGTGGTATAGCTGTGGGATAAGGGAGACTTGAGTAAGAAACAGAATGGGGATGAAGTAAATTATCACTAAGTAGATTCAATAAAAAGTCATACCAGAAATTGAATTAAATCATACCTAAACTTCTACCTTAGAAATTTATTTCATACTCTATTAAAATTTTTCCATTTTTTTAATGCATTAAGTGGACTGACATACAAGTGAAAATAAGCAAGGACTTTGCAGTCAGATCTACAGTGGGATTCTAGTTCTGCCACTAGCTCACTGGATAGTATTAGGCAAGTTACTGACCCGCTCCAAGCTTCCAGTTCTTCACCTGTAAAACAAGAATAATTGTATCCAGTTTGCAGGATTGAGTTAATGGTAGAAAAAAGAACACAAAAAAGTATGCAACAGAATGCCCAGCAGTAGAAGAGCTATGGTTAAGTATTACAGTTACAAGTCTTTATTACTGCCGTTGACAGGCGAGGTTGTTTTACTTAACAATATGCTAGAAATGGCATTCCTGGAAACCTTTCATGAAATTCTAGGGAACGCAATAGATTCAAAATCATTGAGTAAATCATAGGAGAAGAAAGTGCATGTTAATTATTCAGTTTTAAAACCATTTATAATATTATTATTCTATGACACTATTTAAGTAAACTTCCAGCTTCCCTGGTGGCGCAGTGGTTGAGAGTCCGCCTGCTGATGCAGGGGACACGGGTTCGTGCCCTGATCCAGGAAGATCCCATATGCCGCGGAGCGGCTGGGCCCGTGAGCCATGGCCGCGTAGCCTGTGCGTCCGGAGCCTGTGCTTCGCAACGGGAGAGGCCACAACAGTGAGAGGCCCACGTACCGCAAAAAAAAAAAAAAAAAGCGTTAAGTAAATTTTCTAGGAAAACAGAGAGTGTATCTACTTAATTAAATAATTTATTCATACTTCCTAACATCTTAAAAAAAAAGAAACTAAATCAGGGTAATGGAAAAGATAAAGAAACAGAGAACATACAAACTAGTATTTTTGCTGCTAGTGAAATTCATATCTGGCTCTGACTTTCTTGGTGGCCAGGGCAAAAAAGAAGAAAATGATACTTTTTAAGAAGTAAAAACTTTCGCTGATCTTTAATTCTGAAAATATTTTCTCATACTATTCTTTAAATATGTTACAGCATTGCCAGAAGAATTTTTATTTTTGTAGTTTCTATTAAAGGTCCTTAGTAGAAAATTAAAATATAATATTAAATATGACTCAAGGAAGATTTGCTTAGCTAATGAGATCTAATAAAAGTATCCCTGTGGAATCAACCTTATTCCTTCATGTTCTATCTATATATCTTAAAATGTAATAGCAAATAGCCTATTCAAAGCAGTCAAAGCAAGTTGGAATTTTAGCCAATATATGGGAAAATATTGCATAATGCAAATCAGCATTGTACAATTACCATTCCCAGTTGTTGACTGCTGAGAGCAGAGGTTTCAGTGTACAAAAGATTGTTCTGGAATCTCAGAGTTAAGAAAACTCAATTCAAACCCAGCCAGGCCAAGGTAAGTATAGGCAAGTCAATTTACTTACTAGGACAATTATTCACCAAACCTTAAGTGAAGGAATTGGACTAGACAAGTGCCAACTTGTTCTAGAACTATGCCCACAACAAGGCCTGACACAGAGTATGCACTCCATAAATTAAAGTTAAGAATGAATCCTGTTCCTCTGTTACAGTAATGATCTGATTTTACCAGTCTGGTGGCTAACAAAGGTTAATTGATGTACGTACTTGGCATTTCTCAATTAAAAGAGGGCAGATGTTAGCAACAAAAACTACAGGTATATCTCAAGGTTTCTCAAACTAGGTACAATAATATTTTGGACTGGATACTTCTTTGTTGTGGGAGGTTGTCCTGTTCACTGTAGAATATTTAGCAGCATCCCTGGCTTCTGCGCACTAGGTATAAGTAGCCCTGTTCCTCAAGTCGTGGCAACTAAACTGTCTGGAGACATTTAGACCTCATTTGAGAAAAATTGGCATATATGAACAGGTGTATGCATGTGTGTGTGTGTGTGTGTGCAGATAGATAGTGTTGTCTGTCAGATATTATTTACTTTTAATGTACCTTGAATATATGAGATCAATCATTTTCAATTATTAATTTTATGTACTCCAATGACATAATAAATAATTAACACAATTAGCCCAATGGTCTCTTCTTATTTTGAATATAGCATGACTGGAGTCTAAAAGAATCAAGTGTTTTCCAAAATTAAAGCTAATGTACTTCATTCCATTGCTTATGGTTCTTGATGAAATCATGCAAACACAAGCAGTCTGATGTTATTTTTTTGTTTACAGTATTACTGTGTTGTTTTGGTTAACAGAATGAAAAACAGCACTGTAATACTACAAGTAAAAATGTTTTATTCTTAGTTTGTTTCATCAATAAAAGCTGACATTTTTGCAAGAAAGATGTTATACTATTGAAATTAACTCTTAGTCAATTGTAAATAATTGTATTATATCGGTATGTTATCATGAAGATTAGAAATCATTTCCTACAGAATCATGTTTTTGCTTCCTCAGCACTGTTTCAATTGAAAGGAAATTGAATGAAGTGCATCTCATTACTAACATAAAGTAGATGGAGCTTGAATAATTTTTATATTTATTTTCCATGGATGGCTATTACATTTCTTATCCTATCTATCCAAATTTTATAAAATAAATTGTTTTAATCCATTCTTTGGAGAGGAGCAATGAATTTATTTTTGCAAAAGCTCTGCATCTGAATATATTGTAATATGCATAAAGCTTTGTTAACACAGTTATTTATATAAAAAGTGTAGCTGCCTTACCTTTTATTTAATTTACATATTTTATTTACTTTCTGACAGGTTCTTCTCCTTGCATTTTTATTTACATACCAAAAATGTCTTTTCAGATAAGTCAACTAAAACTTTAATGTACTGTATAATTTAAAACTCCATAAAATGTTTTATGCATTGTATAGTTTCATATGAATTTTTAACTTGATAGTATAGAATTTTGGAAATATTTCATCAATTCCTCTACAACACCACCATATTTCTTAAATAGGATGGGAAATAGAGTATTGTCTTTTGTCTGAGATCACGTTTAGAAAGAATTATAAAACTTACGCTAAGTCTGTGTGCTTCAAATAGGAAAGAAATCACCAGATAGTTTAAAGGAGTGTAATTTTTTCTTAAAATATTATTATGAATCTCATATAATATGGGCATCTCACATCCTTAAAGAATTTGGTTCTTTTGTTCTAAGCTATACAAAAGGTCATTATTTTTACATTTAAATGTTGGAAACAATACATTTCCCTTATGTGTTTCATCAGCTGAAACAGTGAAGTAATAATGCCAGTGTGTCAAATCAAAGTCCAGCTTTAGAAATATAAACTTAACCCTCACCCTCCCTTCTTCATATTTATCTTTTGTAAGCGTGGTTTGTGTTTGCATAACCCACCATTCATGTTCTTGTGAGCTCATGATATAAATAATTTGAAAAATTTCATTCAGTTCCCCAAATTATTCTAGTCATTATGGATGATTCATGAGAGGATTAATCTCTTGGATGTGACATAAAACTAGAGAGGAAAGACACTACCTATCATATCATTTGCAGTTAAGAACATGCTGCATATCTTTAAGCTTTACTTAAAGTGCTTATAGTAATTGGGTGTGCATGCCTTCACTCGGTTAAAACCCAAACAGCAATATGGGAGAGTGTGGTTTGTTTTTTAAATGTGCAAGGAAGGAAAATTAGTGAAATCTGTTTAAGTCACAAAACTGCCTCATTCAGGACCCAATTCAGCAGCATGGAAAAAGTAACTCAAGTTAACTGTACTCTTAGCATATGTCTAAGCTCAGAAATTTCAATTCACTTCAGGTTCCTTTCTTTTCCCAAGGATCTGCTTGCAAAGAAAAGAGATCCAAAGATTGTAAACAGGTTCAATAGTTCAGTAGCTCTAAGCTCTCTCAAGGTTTTCAGAAAAAAAATATGTCCAGTTAAAGAACAAGTTCCTCGTATTTTGGAACGGGGATACCCATACAAATTGTTTTCTATTTTATTATGGGCCTTTCCTCTTTTCCTGCTCCCTACCCACTACTGCTACCACCAGCACACACAAATACACACATGCATATGGAGTTAAAGGTATAATGTATTTTGATTTTATCCATGCAAGGAAAATTTGGGGGAAGGAGTGAAACTAAGCTAACGAAGAATAGATTTAGGTATTATACAGAGATTGTGGTTTAGTGACCTAAATTGCACCATAATCTTTTAAAGGATTACAGTATTTAGGGAGAAAAAATGATCTCTCTTTCTATAATGGCATCTCTGTATAAGAGGATATTATAGGATATGAGCTGTGTGGTAGCAGCAGATATTTTCTCTATATCTTTCAGCAATTCAAAGTAGTTCTCAGATACATCTGAGAAGTAGCACTGAAGAATTAGTCTTCATTTATAATCAAACATTCTTGAATAACATTTTCTTCCAATTTTTGTTTTAAAGGTCTAACATTTGATCGTATGTTTTCTTTAGTTAACTTTCTATATTATATGGCAATCTCTGCAGTTATTTTTTTCAAAGATAAAAAAGAAAAAAAGCATGCTCAAAATGTAGAAGTTATTTTTGCAGTAACGTATGTCATGATTTTTAAACATTCAGGCCTTTAAACTTTTTTTTATAGTGTATGTTCTTGCCAATCCCAGCACAGTTCTACAAAGTAAAATATTTGGCAGTGAATTCATATTAACAGATGGAACAAGAAATTAACACGTTTTTGCTTCGCTAATTCACAGTTCTTTTAATACGCTAATTCTAAATCACCTGTTCTGACTTTGACAGGCTACAGACACCTGTTTGGGGTAATATTCCACAGCTAATTATTACATGAGAAATTCAGTTTCCAACAAAAGGGTTTCTGTGTGAAATTGTCATAGTTAAAAAATTAGTAATACCCAATATATACAAATATATTTCTGATGTCTTAAATACAGTTAATCTACTACTTATCTTTAACTAAAGGATGGTGTATGAAAACTAGAGACTGTCCTCTTAGTGTTTGAATTCTGTCTATCACACTTTACACCATGGTTGCACTGATCAAGTCAGGATGTTCTTCCTAGTAGCAGTGATTTACTGTAATACTGTATTTTAAATGGCAGGAAAAGAGTATAGAATTTTCAAGTGGCTGGAAAAATTCCTAACTGTATGTTAAAAATGACTCAGGAGAGTTAAAAAAAATACTGACAAATGAAAGAGAAAAAAAGAAAAACTTAGCCTGGGTGGTATAGTATATGGAAGACAGACAATAAATAAATAGGAAGTTCACTGAATTACAGTTTGAAGTATGACTGACTCACATGAAGCACCCAGAGGACCATTGACTGTTTGTCAAAGAAAAGCAAGGTAACAATGCCAGGAATTTTATGGATATAAAGTCAAGTGCCTCCCACCTCTTGTATCTCAACCTCTTAATGGACAAACTACTTCTGTTTTCCACTAAACCTTGATTTTCTTTATTTCTCATACTGTTCTTCATTGTTCCAACAGGGTCATTTCCCTTCTCTCACCTCAGATGATATCCTTTCACAGTAACTCTTTTCATTTCAATTTCCTACAAAACCCTGCTACAGGGGAATGTGGAGGCAAAGAATGTGTATGTGTGGCAGGGTAGGTTGGTGGAACAAGAAGCAAAAATCGGAAACGTAAGGTTTTTTCGATGTTTGTAACATAACGACAGATGCTGAGGTAGAGTCTATCTTTAGGTTTGCCAAAGGTTCCATTTTGTGTGTCTGTTTTTTGATTCTCTCTAATTGCTGTTCAGCTTTGTATATGGCTTTGCTAATGTGTCTTCCTTAGCCACATTTGGGAAATGGAGAACTTGTTTCTTTAGTTAACCTTTATATCCTAGTACCGTGAGAGCAGAGTTCACCAAGCAGGCGCTCTTGGAACTTTTAAGGTTCATGTGGTTATACTCTGATTTTGAAAAGGTATTGTATAAAGCATATTTTTTAAATGCAATTTTATTTTGCAAGACTCCAGGTGGATGAGGAGAAAGCTCGCTTTTTACTTTTAGCCTCCTTATAATTTTGTTGTTTTTCTCCCAATTGCTACTCTAGAAAGCACATGGTCTTTCTCTAAAATCATGCTTTATGACATTGCTATTTGCAGAAATTTAACTGGCAGCCCACCCCAGGAAGATAAAATCCTGTTTCATCCAAGTTTGGTTCCCCTCCTACACCCACACCTGAAACCGTATTTCTGCCAGAGCCTACATTCTGCTAAGGAGGAAACCAATCTTTTATAATACTTTAACATACGTGAATTTTATTTTATTTTTAATTAAAAAATTACATTTCTCATCCAAAAAATGCTAGATGACATTTTAAGCTAGAAAAGAGTTTCCAAATAACTCACCTTTACAATTAACTCTTATCAGAACTAGACAGTTATTTCACTGCACAGAGCATAAGCAAATGGCTGTGACGTACCTTTGAAGTGGAAAGGCCTCCATCACTACTCAAGCTCTTGGCAAAGTTCAGAAGCACATTATCCTACAGGGAGTTGGTCAGGTCTCAAAGTTTGGAAGAGAGTTACTGGTACAGAATTGGAATAAAATCTTTTTTTTTTTCAGCTAATAAGATGCCTCAAGAATAAACCAAACTTCCTGGTCTTTAAGAGAGGGGAAAAAAGATTCTCAGAAGCTTCTCTATAAATCTCTTAAGTTTCCCTGAAAATAGTTACAGAAATACATTGCTACCTCTAAAACAACTTGAATGAATTAGACCTAGATCTTAATGCAAAATATTCAACATTGGGGCTTCCCTGGTGGCACAGTGGTTGAGAGTCAGCCTGCTGACGCAGGGGACACGGGTTCGTGCCCCGGTCCGGGAAGATCCCACATGCCGCAGAGCAGCTGGGCCCGTGAGCCATGGCGGCTGAGCCTGCGCGTCCGGAGCCTGTGCTCCTCAACAGGAGAGGCCACAACAGTGAGAGGCCCGCGTACCGCAAAAAAAAAAAAAAAAAAAAAAAATTCAACATTTAACATTTAAAGGATAATGACCTTGAAAAATGTGTTTGGGATTTAGATTCAATGTGAAATTCTTAAGAAAATTGTTCAAGGTGATGAATGACATTGCAATGCAGTTCCATTCATCTGTCCTTAGTTAAAACACTTTGACAAGTCAATTAATATGAAAAACTGATATCTCTGATATGTCCTACTTTAACATACACGTGCAATGGGTAAAATAACTATGTCATTTTGCCATGGACTAATACATATGTATATAATTTTATTTGTATGCATGTATATATTTGTGTACACACACATACACACATGTACATACACCTACATTTTAGGGAGCTTGTTTAATCCTTCAGAGAGGATTGCAGATTAGAACAGATTAAAGAGTTATTACAGCAACAATTATATTTCACTTAATCACTTTTCTAAGCAAGTAAATGTTCAACATATCAGATACTTAAAGGGAAAACTTTAAGTAACTAACAGATGCCATTAATTTATAGTCACCATTTATGTCCTTATACATATTTTAAATAGTTGCTTATATATATATATATATACACACACACACACACACATATCTCAAGGTATTATATTTACTATCTTATTTATAGAATATATTTTAGAAAGAGGTAACCTTCATTTAAAATTTAATTATATTAATATAATTCATCCTAAGTCATTCTATTTATGTCATCTATCTTAGAAGCATGATATTATTATTATAACAATAGCTTGTCATTTACTGAGCACCTAATGAGCACCAAATACTCTCCATAAATTATTGCTAATCCTAGGCTTATTGTTCCATTTCACAGAATAGGTAGCTGGAATCTAAAGAGGTAAATAACTTCTCCTCTAGTCTCAGAGCAGTGGCCAAAATAAAATCCCAACCTTGAACTCTGTAATTGCAAACCCATTTTTTTTCTCACCACTTGATACTGGTGATCAACATTTGAGTAGCTAGATATGTAGAGTTCAGGTTTAGCAGCAACTGTCATCAAAAACCAAAAAGGTACACAGACTGTGATAGAGTCAAATGAACTGTCTAAATAAGAACTTAAAACTAATCTGCATAAAATACCAAATGAGCAAATCACTTTGCCTTAGTAATCTGCAGGGATGTTTATTTATTCCTGGAAATATTGAAGTCTACCAGATCATGATGTCAACTATCTTATATTTTAAAAATTCAGTTTCCATGCTGTTTACAAACTATTCACTGACATTGCCTCTGCCTTCAAGGAGTATACAATTTAGTAAATTACAAAGTTCATAACTTGATTTTTTTAGCTTTACAATGCTGCTTTATATCTCTGTAAAATAATACATTTTTATCAGCAAATTTTCTTTAGATGTGTTGCCAATTTAAAGGGTTTTCTTTTAATTTTTATTCTAAAATATATTTGGCAAATATATTATACTGGCCTGTTTAATTATGACCCATGAATAGATCGTAATATTCCTGTGTCAAAGACCACATAAGTCTTATTTTCTAGACTTTATCACAGTCATAGGTATTATAGTGAAAGTTTAATAACTCAGTGTTAAATGATTAAATGGATGGATGGATGGAAACTGTATTCATGTAAATTCTGGCAGATAATTGTATGGCAGTGAAAGTGAGGAGAAAAAGAATACACACATAGAAACACACATAGTTGTAATCCAGATGAGAAAAACTGAAGAGCTGAATGACTTCATTTAGCAAACCTTTATTGAATATCATGCACTGAGTTAAACATGAAGATATGATGTTGATGGAAATTAATAGTAGCTAGCCACATGGAGTTTGCTTGCCAATGGGAAAGGTACAAAAATACATTAATAAATGAACATAGTCAATAAGATAATTGCTTAATCTGATTATTGCTATAAAGGTAAAATATGCATGATGACACAAACTCACTCAGGGGATCTCTTTAGAAAGCAGAGACAGGGAAAACTCAGAGGAAGACTTTTGAGTTGGGATTAAGCAATGTGAAAGAGGAGGAAAAGAGCAGTCTCCTGAGAGTAGGTGGAAAATTCCTGATTGTTAGCAATGAGGACCAAGAGAAGGGAGTCATGCGTCCTTTAACAGAGTCAGTAGCTGCTCATCATGACACACTCTTTGTCTTCCTTACTTAAATATACATGTGGCTCCGAAACACAGCTAAACATAAGAATTTCTGGGGTAATTTTAAAAAATCTAGATACCAGGACACTTACTGTATTGTCAAGTGGTAGGACACACTTTCTGTATATTATAAAAGCTTCCCAGGTGCTTCTGTACAGGATAGAAAACAACAGCAGCAACACTACGCTCATCTTGTGGTTTCTACTAACTACAAACCACGGTTACAGAATAATACTAACAAACATTAGAGAAATAAACACCAAAAAGGACCACTGAAATCTATTCTGTTCACTACTTGTAACCCAGAAAATGACCACAGTCATGTTATACATACCTGCATCACCTTAATCCCCTAAGAAATAAATATATATTAAACATTTGTTTGTATGTATCAAGTAATTTTCAACTCAAATTGACCCAAATAGGGTATGATTTAATGAAAATTCTAACCAGTAGCCTTTCTTCCTAATTTAGTTAGTCAATCAATTAACCAATAAATCCATTCAACAATCATCTGATAAATGTGGTCCTCAAACAGGCAGCATTGGGGTGTGCCAGAACTTGTTACAAACACAGAATTCCAGGCCACCCCACGCCTAATCAATCAGAGTCTATATTCTGACAAGTTTCTCAGGTGATTTGAATGCACAATAAAATTTGGGAGCTTCTTGAACACTAGTTGTATGCCCAATCCCAAAATATGTGCTAGAGTACACAGAGGCAGTACAAGTTTACCAGGAGTTAACTTTTTCCAGCAGAATCTAACTAGTTGAAACTGGGAAGAAAATACCAGTTTTTGGCAACATTGATTTGAATATGCATTTGAGTCAAATTCCTAAGTAAGTTACTGACCCTGATCCATGACATGAGATTCTCTGATCAGTTCTGTTTCTAAATATGTAAACTCGCTGTACATATAATACAATCAGTCCATCAACCTTCAATATACAGTACAAATTCCACCATTATTTTCAGTCTAGATTATAGTAAATCACTTCCCGATTGTGTCCCTGCTTCCTATATTCCTATTATAGTGTATTTTCCAATAAGTTGTTAAACTCAGTGACTTTTTAAAGACCTTGGGTTTATTGTTCTCCTCCCAAATTGATCTTACATAATTACAGCGTATATACTTCCCATGTCTGCTCATATGGTAACACCTCAAGTAAAATTTTCCTAAACACTTCAGTTAAACTAGACTCCTCATCTCTCTCTTTCTCTCAATCTCTCTCTGTCTCTGTCTCTGGCTTTGTCTCTCTCTCTCTCCCCCACCCCTGACTCTATCTTACATTTTTCTTTATTGTCCTTATAACTCTCTGTAAGCACATTATATCATATTATTATATCATATTATCAACTAGTGTCTTCACACCAAAGTACAAGATCCAGAAGGCAGGGACTTTGTCTTTCTCTTCCACCAGTGCCTGGAAGAGTACCATATAAATAACAGAGGCTGAAGAAATAATTCTTGAGTGAATGTTGAATGAAATTAACATTCGAGGATGTCCACAGTGTGTGAGGCTATATAATTATCAGAAATACTTATTGAGCACCTAATATTTGTCACTGTGGTAGACTCTAGAGAATGGCATGCAAAAATATATGCCTTCTGAAGACATAATGCAATTGAGTAATGAATGAAAATAGGGAGGCCTGTAGTACACAAAATAAGTGTTTCATGAGTTAAAAGGTGAGCTCAGTGGTGGAATGTGGAAGAAAGAAGACCATTTTGATAAGCAGGTAATATGGTGATGGCATTTTCAGAAGCATAAATGGCAAGCTTTAGAGTTAAGATATGTATGGAACATTATTCATGAAACTGTGAAAGTACCTGTGGAACCCACAGCTAGTTACAAAGATAACCAGTGACCAGCTAATGGTGGCTTTATCTCTGAAAGTAAGGAATTTGTACTTTATTCTATAGACAGGTTTTTTGAGAAAATAGTCATGTGTTCAGAATGATGGTTTGGGAATATTCATGCAAAGGCAGTGTGCAGGATGAACTGGATTGGGAAGAGGCTGTACAGAGATACGGTTGGCTAAGAGATTCCCAATTGTACATGGAAAGTAGCCTAGGTTAAGAGGTGACATTGTTAATACAATGTATTAAATGAGCTAATAATACATAAATGTTAGAAGAGCACATAGCAAGGAAAAATACTATATGAGCAATTGCTATCATCTTGTTCATCACTATTATGGCACATAAAAACACCAAAGAACTTTCGCACAATAGGAGCTATGAGGGTACTAATATAAGCTGTGTAGAAAAAAATTCTTCCAGAGATAAGGATATTATCATTTTCTAGTGATTTAAGACTCAAATCATTGGGCTACATTTTAGTGCAGCAGTTCTTACCATTACAAATCTTAAAAAAGGAATTTACTCTCATCTTCTCAGAAAAAACCATAGCCTTGCTTCTTTCAAATAGTCAACACAAGAGACAAGAGTTTTTCCTCGATTCCAAAGTGCCTTTTATTTGTTTGCCAAATGGGAAACCCCTCATACACACAAATCTTTTGTATTTCATTGTTTCTACTTTCTAAACAACAGTTTTCTTAACCAAAAATGAGAATATTAAAATTGACCTGAAAGATTGTGATGAGGGTGTAAATGACAAAGTATAAGTTAAGACTCAGTCTTCATGCCGGAGTGGGACCTTGATATAAATATCTGTTGTCCTTTCTTTCCCACCAGAATCAAGTAGAGTGCCTTGACAATGTTAATGCTCAATGGTTGCTTATCAAATCAGTGAGTGTTGCTTAATTTGCGCTTACTAAGCACTTCACTTTTAAATCATTGACCAATACACTTTCAAATGTTCATGTTCAGAAAACCTGCATAGAAATATCTTTTAGTGTTGAACCTCAGCTGTAAACTTGACTTTTCTCTCAGTCTCTTCTAATCCACAACTTTCTCTTTCTTTATATGTGTATGGTTACCTGTTCTCCCCACAGTATGTATCCTAATACTATATCTCATATCCTGGCCCAATATTTGTTTATTTGCCATGATATATTTTTGATACTTTTAGATTGATTTCTTTTATTTCCATTTTTGTCCCTTTCACTCCCTTCTTGTGTTTCCCAGTGTATTTTTTAAATCAGGTCCCATTTTGTTTTAAAATTATATTTTAAAAATATATTTATAAAAATATAAATTCCTGTCCCCCTATTCTGTGTATCCTAAACCATTACTCTCTTCTATATATACTTCTTTCCTCCCTCTTTTATGAAACTTTTTCCCAGTCTGGAAACTTATTTCCATCTCTTTGCACATTTTGTCTGTTGCCCAAGGTATTATATTCCTAATTGGATTAGAAAACTCATCCTTATAGGACCTTTTATGTGTTCTGTGCACTCACGGCTTTCTGTAAACAAAAATAATAAATAACAGGTGGGTAGCTAAATATATAACCCACTGGGAATCAAGTATTTCAAAGAGGAAGGAAAAGGCTATGTCAGAAACACTTTACATAGGTTATACTGAGTTCAGTAGAAAAGTAAATGGTGTTCAGCTGTCACTTTTAATAGACTAAATCCTGCTATGGATTAGCCAATAAAAAGTAAACATTTTAAACTTATCTCAATTTTTTTTCAGAAATGTATTGTAATAAATGTTATTATAAATGTGTGTTTTTATAGCACCAAACATGAAATCTCTCTTCTGTCTCATCTTTACCCCTTCTTAGTAGCTAGAGAGACAGATGGACCCAGTGAAGGATAATTAAAACTGTGTGGGCAATAACCAAAACTTAGATGTTTCTAATATAAAATACAAAACCTGGTTAGGATTCTTTAACTTTAGCAATTCCCTCTTCCCATATACTACCTCCTACCAGAAAAAAGGAGGGGCCAGGATGCTGGTGGACTGGAGCTGGCTGCAGAGCTGACCATGTACAGCTCTTCCCAACTCTGCATTCTGAGATATCACTTTGTTAGCTTGAAATGGGCAGTGGGAGTATTCCCACTAGGAAAATCAGTGAATGCTACAAATAAAGACTTTTCCCCAGAGCCTTCGATATACATTTTTTTTTGACCCCGCCACTCCACTTGTGGGATCTTAGTTCCCCGACCAGAGATTGAACCCATGCCCTCAGCAGTGAAAGCACGGAGTCCTAACCACTGGAACGCCAGGGAATCCCCTATGATAAACATATACTAGCACAGCACTGGGGAAGGGCCTGAAAATCTGTAGCAAAGATATGCTGGAAGTCACTTGACTTCCAGCATAGAAGGTAATCCCTGAGAGGGAGCAATAGGAAGTAAGGAAGACCGTAGAATCTGACTGGGCTGAGCGGAAGCAGGGGATTCAGAGATGAATCAACAAGATGCTATTCTGGGAGAAAATATCAGAGCAAAGAGTTAAAGGGGAGACTAGGCAAGGAAAACTGGGGACTATCTCTGAGCAAAAAAAAAAGAGTTGTGCATACTTTGTATTGGACAGTTGCAGTCTTTTGGGGGGAATGGGGAGTTGGGCACTAAAGTGAATGGAATGAGACTTTAAACAGAAAGGGATTTCTGGAGTCATAATACAACAGAGGAAGCAAACTCCTGACAAGTAACAGATTTACCTGGTGAGAGGAGCTTGCTGTATGTGGGTGCAGCACCAGCTCCCATATAAGACCTTTGCACGGGGCTCAATAGCCTCCACTCCCTGTAGGAGGAAGCCACAGCCAGAAACTTGGATGACAATGGATAGCCTGGGTTGCTGGATGCCTCGCTTGGCTCTGGGGGGCCCATTACCATTTTCCTGGAGAAGGACAAAGTCTCAGAAGGAAGATCTTGTGTACTTAGATAAGAGGGAAAAAAGCCTCGAAGTATCCAAACCAGGATGCTCAGGTTTATGCAAAATGTATAAATGCATGTTTAGTTTAAGTGCCTCAGTCCAACATTAATTCATGGGAAGTATAGATAGGGCCCTTTAGGTTGCAAGTGACAAAAACTCAACTCAAACTTGTGTAAGCAAAGAAGAAATGGACTGCTTTGTCCCTCTCCTCTTTTGTTGTCTGTGGGTTTTTATTTCTAAACAGGTTTTCTCTTATAGAGGGTTCACACTGATGTGCACCTCAGCACACAGGCAATTAGCATAGGAGAGATTGCCTGTTTCCCCTAACTTCTGGCATAAAAGTCCTGAGAAGACTTCTCAGTGGCCTGGCTGTGTCATGATGTGCCTTTCCCTGAACCACTAACTATAGGCAGAGAAATGAAATTTTCTGCTGACCTGGGCTCGGTGCCCATATATGGAAAAGGGCTTGGATCCCATGGGCTGAGAGGGGGAAGGGTATTTTCCCCAAAGGAAGAGGTGTATTTTGGACATAGAGAGACATGCACTATAGTTGTCTTCTTATTAGGGTTACAGTGAACTTACTGGTATCTTCTAAAAGCAGGTAGAAACTTAATCACTCTATTTAGGACATTGTTTCTTTTCTAGCTAAGATTTATATGCTCATTTTCAATTTCCCTAAACTCTACACCTTCTAAAATTTCGTTCTCCTGCATGTGTGCACTGCACTTTATTTCTACCGTGTTATTGGTCTAATCCCAAAAGGCTGCTCCACCCTCTGTGCCATGCCCCCCCCTCCTTTTGGCTTCCAGATCTGTACCAGGGTTGGGCTCTCTCTGATGGTTGGTCTCCTACGCAATTTTTTTTTTTCTGTCAGACTGAGTGAGGCACTTAGGAGAGGCTATGTTGCTTCAGCCAAGAAAATCCATTGTTCAAGTGACAAGGGACTGCTTTATTAGCAGAGAGAAGCTAATAAATTAACTACCTAAGATATTATTTTTATTCATAAATTTGATCAATCAAAGATGAGGTTATGTGCTCTGTAACTCTCCATAGCCCACTCTTGTAACTTGTAAAATGAATAGTGCAGAATTGATGGAATAGTGATTTAATCTAAAAATGCAGTTATGAACTTCCTACTAAACAACACAATAATACAATAATATGATAGTAATATTATTACTATTATTGAATAATAGTAAATAATTACAAAAGTAAATATTTTCATTTAGAATTTTGAAGATCAAAAACGTTTTGCAACTTTCCCATTTTAAACTTAAAGTTACCTAATGGGAAAAACGGAAGGTCAGTATTACTATGGACAGAATAACCCAAGGCCTAAACTAATTATTGCTGTCACTGAATTTTTTGTTTACTTTCTGTCTGTGCTTCCCAATGCTTGTATGTGGTACTGGAATAGAGGAGAAGGAGGAATTCATTTGTGAAATGTTTGTTCTGATAACTGGAAGAATGGCTAAGGAGAAGGTTTTATGTCATTATAAGTAAACAACATATTTCCATTCGCAATTATATGAATTTAATTCCTTATCTTTTAATGTTTATACCTGTAGTTATTAGTCAACTTAATCTCTCTTAGACTAATGGAAATCAGTTGACTTTGGAAATAATATTTGCTGCCATACGAGTAAAGGATGGTACCCACCTGCTCTTCCCCTGACTGTGCCTCCTAGTTTGCCTGGGGCTCTCCTGGTTGATGCTTGTTTTTTCAGTATATTTTTAATTGTGCCTCCTTGCATGCTATAGAAGTATTTTAGTTCAAAGAATGTAGATAGGCTAAGTTTGTGTTACACATGAGAATTATTTTTGCTTTGAAATGACAGGCTGTTCACCAGAAGCACTGGAATTGGTTAATGAAGGGGTCATAAAAACAGCTTTCTTCAGAAATCTTTAACATTGATGAAGTTAGATATGTGCATCACCCTGAGACAGCTAAGGAAGAGTCTATGAATGTAGGAATTGACTAGTATTTGATGATGGCTCTTGCTCAGCATGCAAACCTGCAAACATCTTAGAAAGGAATGAAATGTCCATGAGTGTGAGAAAATCTATATTAAGATTGGAAATCAGTCTTATCTCAGAAATGAGTCACTATTTTCATTCTGTTTTATTATAAATTTTATAGTTTAAAAAATTCAGGATCGGCAGATGATGTATCATAGATCAATAAATTTCAAGTCTTAGGATTTCCTTAAAAGGTTTTATAATTTCCTTTGGAAAGACTGTATGAAGAGATATAAGCATGGAGGAGAGGCCAAGGCCATGTGTTATGTCATCACATGCACCTGGGGTTCAAATCACAGCTCTACCGCTTATTAGTTTGGTCTGTGGTTCTTTGCTTTTAAATTGCATTATTAACACCATGTATGCAAAAACACACCCACACATAAAATTACAGGGAGAACACAGATTAGCATTTGATCACTGCTTTCCTTAGTTATAACATCTACTAACGCTAATATTTGTCTTGTATTTTGTTTTCCTAGCATATTTTTTTCTTTCTTGGAATTATAACACAACCTGCATGGACTGGAAAAATAGTCTGTGGCTTTCTTTCAGTGTTTACATACTTAATTCCAGAGGTGAATTACCTGCGAAAATGATTTATGTTTGTCCTTGATGGACTGCCACCAATGTAGAAAGTCTGAGGTACTCTTCATGGCAGAAATACTACTTTGTAACCTAATACTTACTTGTTTTGCTTTTTAATGAGGAAATGCAGGGAGAGTAAAACTGTTAGTTCAGGTTTAAACATTCACTTGTGCTTTCTTTTCTGTACTGTACAAGCTTAGCTGGGAAAAACCTATACATTTTGGTTTCGAAACGATAATCTTACATTCAGTATGTATGCTGGTCCATTGTGTAAAAATGAATTTTTAAGCAATTTAGCATTTCATCAAAGTAACAGGGCACTTGATTTTCATTCATCCATATGAAAACAATTAGAAAAAAGTGCCACTTATCTTAAATAGTATTTGTCAGATTTTCTTCATCAAACTTGGTAAATACAGATCTCTTGACATTTTGATGAATTTTCATCACTCTGTGGTAAACCTAAGTGACTAGGCTGTGGCCCGTGAACAGCTTTTGTTTCTATGTGACATTAAAATGTATTTTTTTTAAAAACATGATTATAATGAATATTCAAAATTAGATTCATTCTCCAGCATGTGCACAATAGGTTAGAAGTCGTGGCTGAAGAACACTTACTAGTCAATCTCAAGGCTTTATTATTTCTTATGAATCTCATCTTTTCACATTGTTCAGAGATATGACTATCAAAGAGGAAAGCCAGCTAAATATATACCAGTTTCAGTTTACCTAGACAACTTTGAAAATTCATTTCACATGTAGTTAAGTGAAAAGTTGGTGTATCTCCCTAGCTGTATATTGTCTCGACTCAAAATTTCTTGGACCGTATGTTCAAGACAGCTTGAAACAGACATTATAAATGAAGAATAATCAGTTACAATAGTTCAGAGCATTTTCTTCAAATACTCTTCAATTTCTGGTTCCAGCAGAATTTTATTTACTCAAATATAAATCTTTTTTTTAATACTCTAGAGCCTCATCCTCAACAAAACACCTCATTTTAGTACAATTGTTTTATATCCTGTCACAGGGTGATGATGATAAATGGAAAATGATTAAGTATATTGTTTGTCAGATTTCTTCTTTCACAATTCAATAAATATTCCCAGAGTCCTCCCATGTCACCTTACTTACATGATTATGAAGTAGAAGATATGTTTGAAATCCAAGGTTGAAATCTAGTTTTTTATTTTGGTTGTTCTTCTTTACCAAAAATATATAATATGAATTAAAACTTTGGATGCTTACAAGCCAAGTTAATCACTTAGAGACATTAAATCCTTTATTTGGAGACCTTGAGCTGTGTATACTTACATAAGAAAAAAGCACTTTGAGTTTCTAATTCAGTGGGAGGCATAGCTGTAATACAGTGCTTTCTTTCATTTTAGACACGCTTTTAATATTTAAATCACTGGTTTCCAAATACAGTGCACTTATTCAATAAAATTTATTACATCTAATGTTACTTAAACATCAAAAACAATCACTAACAAGAATGGTGACAAATGAAAAAGAAAACAAAAGCAAATCCCTTTCCTAAATTTCATCCATACTGACCTTCATGTTTCCTGAAATTTCCACCTTTTTTTTTTTTTTTACTTTCATGGTATTAAATTATAAAAGTTGTCAGTCAAAAAGCTAATTTTATTATTTATTTGTTTATTTCTAACTTCCTTGTTTCAGAATGGTCTTGAAGTTGCTTATACATTTATTATATCAAATACAGTAAGGCAATAAATCAGAGATATTTAACTAATGAGAGAACATCACTGGGGAACTTATGACATGAGTGGCCTACATTTTTTTGGCACTTTACAGTTTTTAAAGTCCTTTTCTCTTTTAATATTTTTTGTTTCTATATTCTTTCTGTGATCCTATGAGTAAGCAATCCAGATATTTGATTTTCTCTTCTCTAACACCTATGAAGTAAGCATTTTTACTTCTATTTTTATAAGTGAGGGAAATGGAAGTTCAGAGAGTTCAAATACCTTACCCAAAGCCACACAGCTATGCATTGACAGACTAGAATTCAAACTCTTATCTGCCTGGCTTTACACTACACTGTTAAGAAAGAATGTTAAACAGCTGTATAAACTGAACCTCTCTTCTCTGTCTGTTCACCCAGACCTTTCTTATCTTTTAGAATCCAGCCTAAATCTCTTCTTTAGTGGGGCTCTAATCAATTTCCTGAGTTATTGTACATGCCATTCATTTTGACTTTTAATCATAGATTATTTTCCAATATTATTCATGAGTGTATGCATTCCTGACTTCTCTCCCCTATAGTATTTAAATGAAAGCAACTTATCAATGTGTTTTGTACAATTATTTGCTCTGAATTTGCCCATGATTGCTGAATAATACAAACTTGTCCTCACCAATGTTTAAGCAGTAGCTTTACCATGCTCAGTAAGGTATGATAGGCCGATTCAAAGAGGGCCCCATGATCTTTGCCACTGATATCACACCCATGATAGGTTACATTATAGGGCAAAGATGATGATGTCACTACCTCGATTTGGTTATGTTTTATGGTAATGGTGAACAGATTGTGCAGATATAATTAAGGTCTTGAAGCAGTTGACTTTAAATTAATCAAAAGGAGATTATCCTGGGTGGACCTCATTTAATGAGGTGAGCCCTCTAAAAGAGGTTTTACATGTCAGTGATAATCTCCAACTAGCCTTGCAGAAGCACACAGCCATGTGGTGAATTGTGTATGGGGAGGAGCCGTCTCTAGGAGCTAGGGGCCTTAGCCCAACAGCCATAAGAAAGTGAATTCTGCCAACCACAACATGAGCCTTGAAAGAGGACTCCTTAGCCTCAGAAGAGATAGCAACCCCATCTGACACCTAGATTAGAACCTGTGCAGTCCTGAAGAGATGACTCAGCCAGCTTGTGTCTGAACTCCTGACCCATGGGAACTGTGAAATAAGAAATGTATATTGTTTTGAACTGCTAAGTTGGTGCCAGTTTGTTACGCTGTCATAGAAAATAAACACATTTTTACTAAAATAAGTACTAATACTAATACATAAAGTAATGTCTAGTATACTATAAAACTTGTCAATTATATATGTTATGTATATCCACACATATATATCTTACACTGATTATTTATTTACACATGCACACAACACATGCCTAATTTAGCAGCAGCATCTCTATCTTAAAGTTTTAATGACAGAACTTTCACCAAAGTTGTGGAACCACTCTACAAAATTATGAGAGAACATATTTTAAAGGAAACTGCTTGGTGTTTAAGAATGATTCCAGGAGGAAAAAAAAGAAAGTTGACATTAAACTTTGAAGTTGAGTGTCTGTTTGTCAACAGTAAAAGAGAAGAGTTTAAGTAAAATTTGGCCTACAAGATCTATAAAGTATAAATAATGTAATGCAATGTTAATATTTCAATGCCCCTGCCTAAGAGATTTTTATAGATATATTTTTCTTCTATGCTACCATTTCCCATCAAATTTTAGCATATAAATAAATTTGCATAATAGAAATAAACTCTCAAGTAGCACTGTATAAGACAAATATATGACATATCCATGGTCATATGTGTGTTAAATTTATGAGTATTTCATAAGTAGCCATGTATGATTCCTAAGTCTCTATCACTTTAGTTGAATAAAGTTTCTTTTTTGGGATCTTGGTGATATTGTATGAGGGCAAAGAAACCTAGTGATTCAGGCCTTCAGAGTTTTGAAGTAGCATATGCACAATATTGCTACACTGTTTATGCAATTTCAACATATTACTCAAATAGAATTATGTTTTTTTCTAATTTCAGTTTGTCCTCAAGGTTTCATTTCTCCATCAGTGATATATTGGAAAACTCCTCTAGGCAATAAATAAACACAGGATGAGTTGTAATTTTCTATTTCTAAATTAATATGTTTGGTAACTGTCAATGTCCCCAGATCAATTTGGATGTCCATAGAGAAAGTATTTATTTTGCACATTAAAGATAAGTAGCCTAAGTTGTATACATACTCTTTTAAGTTTTTTTATGAGGATGTTCAAGTAACTATTGCTAACCTATGTCACTTTCTCCCTAAAAATATCATTTCTTTGGTTTGAGTTGAATTTGATGTCCTCATTCTGTCCTTAATTAGATATGGATCTTTGAGTTTATCATTTATTCATTTATTTCTGCTCAATAAGGACAGAAATTATATCTGTAGGAGAGGCTGCTAGGAGGATCAGATGTATATGAAGTTTTGCTAACTATGAACCCAGTCATAAGCCAGAGTTGTTTGTCTTTTACATGATTCCAGTACATAACAAACATATTTTTCCCCTGATAATTACATGTTAGCAATATGTTTTTTCATTATGTTCTATTTTTTTTTAATGCAGAAGGCTTTTTAAAAATATTTTATTTATTTATTTATTTATTTACTTGGCTGTGCCGGGTCTTAGTTGTAGTACGCAGGATCTCCATTATGGCAAGCGGGATCTACTTCCCTGGCCAGGGATAGAACCCGGGCCCCCTGCATTGGGAGCATGGAATCTTAACCACTGGACCCTCAGGGAAGTCCCCATTATGTTCTATTTTTGTAACTATTGTGCACTGATTACCTTTAAGATCCCTTGGTAAAAGCTCCTCCCCTCCCGCCCCCACCCCCCTTTTCTTCCCAACCTTCCTCTTTTGTAAAAGGAACCATACTTTCTTGAGGCCACTAGGGTACCATGGGCCTATTTATCTCTTTTCTGGAACTTAACTATAAATATCTCTTTGCGTGTCTCCTCTGCTAGACTGTCAACTCCTCAGAACAGGAACAGTGTCTTGTGCGTTATTTGTTTTGTCAAAATCAAGCAGAGTACGTAATGCATAGTAATCACTTAATAAAATGGTTTTGATTTTTCCTTTAATAAAATAATATATGAAAAAATGAAGAAATAGTGAAAGTCTAAGCAAGGATTACATAGACTAGTCTCCCTTCAGTCATCAAGCTAAACTTTCTGAGAGGAATACTGTTGATACCAAAACAACAACAACAAATACCCTTAAGAAGTACATGAGGAAAGAGCTTGAAATGTGTAGCCACTTTAGAAAGGCTAAGACCATCTTTTGGAGTAAAAAGGGAGATGACTGGGTATCTTGACAGTAGAGGAAGGGTTAATATCATTTCTTAAATCTAACCTCAAGTTTAAATTGTGATTCTAATGTTAATCATTATATGACATAAGCTTCACATCTCATAAATTCAGTCAGCCTGTTTCCATTATCGAGAGCCATGTTAAATAAAGAACAGTTTCACAAAGCATACATTTCTAGAAAGTCCTTTCTGTACTTTTTCCAAATTATGTTTCTTGTCGTACAAGCTACCTTTCATGAGCTGTCTGCCACGAAGCCCTAAGAATAATAATGCCGATGTTTGAGTCAATAAATGGTCCACTTCTCTTTCAGACAACCTAGTGTATAAATAGAAAATACCCCTCCCCTTCCTTTATATATACCATGCGTAGATCACAATATCAATTCAAACAAAGAAATGGATGTTCTAGGAACTGGGCGTACAAATACATTATTTCTTCTCTTTGAAATGAGTGAAGGAAAGGGAACTAATAATAATGTGACATTGTTGTCTACTCACTAACGACAGCCTGGAATAAATAAAAAAATCTTCCTTTGGTTGTCCTGATGGTGAGATATAACTGCCTTTCATAATGCTAGAGGTACAAATGTCCTCATATTTTAAAAATGTTTGATAAGATCCTTATCTGTCATATATTTCAGTTGAGGCATTTTATGCTTTGTATTGTATCTAATAGGCCTATTCACAAATGAAGAGTATATGAGGGAAAAGATGAACATCACTTCATAACAAGACATTGTGATAAACTCTCCTAAATTATGAAAGCTTCCAAATGCATATGGCCTTTTTATTCATGGCTTTTTCTATTCACATATCAAAGTGCTTCAAGTGGCTTTGATGACATACTTATGAATTCATAAAAGTGTTTTTCATAATGTGCTCACCTTTGGTGCTGAGAGGTTATGCAGATTGCTTTTATTTGCTTGGCTGGAAAAGAGGAGCTAAGAGTGTGTTGCAGATACATCACACTTTAGAACAATTTCTTACATTGTCCTTAGCTACTTTTCACAAACTTGCCGGAACTCTCTACCCAAACTTCAGGCAATGATAAGAATAAATGTCAAATATTATTAGTTCTGGAGTATAACTACTAATTTTGGTTTCGACTGCACAGTACATAGAAAAACCTTGGAACATTTCCAGTTATCTTCACGATCATTTAGTCCTTAAAACCCTGAACAGACATTTAAAATGAAAAAAAGAAAAAAGTACACCATCGTATTGAGGCGGCAGATGCAAGTTAGCATTATCAGAAGATGAATACTTGCAGCCTTCGCTGGCAACCTGATCAGATATATTCTGTATAATTAAATAAGGGAGCAGTTTAAAAAATAAAATTATAACATCTTGGGCAATGCTTTGTAAATAATGGAGTAAGCAGCAGAGGGGACAGCAAAAAGAGCCCAAATGTGATTAGCAGTTGCTCTTCATGAGAAATTTTCTCCACCTCTAATTTGACTTTTCTGAAAAGCTTTAATGAACACTTTCCTCAGTGATACTGTTTGTTGTTTTAAATATCATCATGTAATCTTTGCGGTGTTATTACTGTATGAAGATGACATACTGACGAACTTTGTAAAATACCAAGTGGCTCTTGGCAGGACGTGTCTATACTAACTCATTTCAGCCCGTCGTGTCCCTGTTACCGAGCTCTTTTGCACAAATGTTAAGGTTATCACAATTCCAGAAAGAAACTGGACTTTATGAAGCCTTGCTTTCTGAAGAAAAGGACTTGGAAGAAAGCAGGAAATATTAGTACATCGAGCAAAGTGAAAGACAAGGTAGTTTAACTTGTTAGTTTGTTTACTGATCTCAAAAGTAAATATACTGCAGCTGAAAGTGTTCCATTTTTATCCGCCTGCTGCAGTAATGGTTGTGTTACTTCAGGGCTTCTACTTCAATAATTGATCAGGGTTTGTATAGCACCGGCTAAGAGCAAAAATAAGAGTGTTGCTTTGAACAAACTGCGGCAATGTTATAGCATTAGGCACAGAAACAAGATTCGGGAAATATAGAAGAAACAGGAAAAAGATGGATACGTTGGGTGGTAAATACTGCTTCGGGCTAGAAAGTAATGAGAATTTTTCCGTAGAGAGTTTTGACCTGCTATTCAAAAATTGTTTCTTGTCTTAATAAATCCTAAAAGTGTAATTTACTTGCAAAAGGGAAAGAACAAAGGCACCAAAATTCTTTTGATAACACTTGTTAAGGTTGATAAGTTGGGTTTCAAATGTGTGAAGAAAAATGTGTGACAGTTTGTTTTAAGGTGACAACCTAAGTGTTCAGATACTTCCATCTTTTGCTACTTATCAAGCAGTAGCCAAGTTGTAACTTCCACTTGTACATTTGCAGCATAGACCATACCGAAGTAATATCAGTTGAATTCATGGAGAAAATATACTCGTATTTTTTGGTAAATTGACAACCACAGATCTCTATAATTTTTCTTAAGGTGGTAAGAAAGGTGGTAAGACTTTTTTCTTTGGTTTTAATTTGTTTTGCATTACAAATAAGGAAACACCAGTCCTTTCAGAAAATAATTTTTTTCTGAACATAGAGTTTTCCAAAGATGATAGTTACATATTTTCTGCTTTTTCTGAATTGAATCTCACATAACTCACAGGGGTCTCAACTGTTAGATGCCAACTACTGCATACATACGTGTCCATTCAGCAAAAATTTGCGTTTGTCTTATAAGCTATTTATGAATTTTTAGTTTAGCCTTCTTTTTTTTAATAATTTTCTTTCTTTGTTTTTTTTGGGGGGCTGCGTTGGATCTTCATTGCTGCGCACGGGCTTTCTCTAGTTGCGGCGAGCAGGGTCTACTCTTCATTGAGGTGTGAGGGCTTCTCATTGCAGTGGCTTCTCTTGTTGCAGAGCACGGGCTCTAGGCATGTGGGTTTCAGTAGTTGTGGTATGTGGGCTCAGTAGTTGTGGTGCACAGGCTTAGTTGCTCCACAGCATGTGGGATCTTCCCGGACCAGGGCTTGAACCCGTGTCCCCTGCATTGGTAGGCGGATTCTTAACCACTGCGCCACCAGGGAAGTCCCTAGTTTAGCCTTCTGGATTGTGTGTGTGTGTGTATAGGTCTGTGTGTGCACACACACGAAAATCAACTTGAAGATTAGGAAACATGAGGTGGTAAATTCTAAGTTTAACTTACGATTCATGCTATTAAAATAACTACTGTAACCTGCTGCTCTGGTGTGGTAATAGTGATAAGATGTAAAGCAAGATTACCAAATTTTAATAACAGTGTAGGAAAGACACTATGCTGTTAATAATAATGTGATTTATTCCATTATGAAACACATTGCCAAGGAGTGATTATTTATTTTATGCCTAATTACCATGGAGAAAAAAAATTAAACAGTTATATATTTCATACCAAAGAATAAGCAAAAAAGGATCTAAAATTATTTGTTCTCAAATATATAGACCCTTCATGGTAAAAATGATGTACCAAATAATTGCTTCAGTTCTCTACTTTGCATGTACATGTACCACTGTAATTAAAAGGCATGCACTGGGTTGAGAATGTGAAGATCAAGTTTAGCTTTTTCCACACTGAGTACCTAAAATGTCCGTAGAGCTCCACAAGCCAATGAGTTTGGATATGTTGAGCTAAATAAAGATAAATAGGCTTTTTTTACTGAAGAATTTCTCAGGGCTTTAAGGATTCTAGTGTACACTACAAACCTCCATGCAGGACCAGGAATGCAGTGTTCCCAAGCAGATCTCATGATGAACATTTTTGTTCAGAACCTCAAGGGACTGGTGAGTCTTGGAACATACTTTGAGAAATACTGATCTTGACCTATACCAGCACCAACCCTGATTCGCTGTGCAGTGAGAAAATCACTTTCCTTGTTCTTCAACTTTCTAAATTAAAAAAAGTCCACAGAATTCTCTGTATATTTCACAAGAATTGAAAACCCTCTTGATAATTGTTGTCATAATAAAATATTATTTAAAATAAAAATGACAAAATGGTTAGATGCCAAATCAGAGCAGTTGACTGGACTCTCTAACCAGTTAAACGGTACATGTGGGCAGTAGGCACCGTGCATGCATGATTTTGTTTGGGATTCAGCTAATTTCTCTGTGGTACACACTTTGGGGAATCTCACAATGAGTTGAAACCATAAATATTAAAGGTTTAAATGCCAAGGAACTGTTCAAAATGATTGGAACGTTTCTTCTACTCATTCAGGGTACATTTAGTATGTCAAGCAGTAACCTAGGAAGTAGGAACAGAGCTGAGAAATGCAGAATCTGTATTTAAGGAGATACCTAGGCAGGGAAGACAGACCCGAAAGTAAACAAGAACCATACTTGTTATCAAACAATGTGTTAAGGCCTATGGTGAGGTGGAAACCATAGAGTCCTATGGGTGCATGTGGTAGGGGTTTGGGTAAATTATCCAGACTGGGAGAAGCAAATGGTAATATTTGAGCTAGTTCATGAAGCAATTGAACAAATTATTCAGGCGGAGAAAATACATTCCAGAAAGACAGGATGGCAAGTACACAGGCATAGGAAAAATTATGATATGTTTCATGATTCATATATAAAGCTCAAGGGGAGGGGAGGGAAGCAGGAATGGTAAGTGAAAATAATGATCGAGTTTTTAAATGTTATGCCATAGACTTGGATGTTTTCCTCTGGGTATTAGAGGAACCACTAAAGGACCTACGTTTATGAGGGGAAAGATAGATGATAGGGACAGCCACAAATAGATGATGATATCTGTGTTTTCTGACATATATGAATGTATGAGAGCATGACTTAGATTGGGAATAGAGTTTGGATAGTTGAAAAATTATGTAACCTAACAAAGTTTACCCAGGACAGCTTGCCCTTGTTATGATATTTAAAAATAAAATAATTGATCATTATATGATTCTATCCTATATCACTGATTTTCAAATTATTTCTATCCTCTCAATCCTTCACTCATGCATTGTGCAATAAAGAAAATGCAGTAAAAAAAATACCAAGAGAGGATGGCTTTGTTTGGTTGGTGGGGACATTGGTATCGGAGGCCCCAGGGAACAACCCAAGTAGGCCCCTGGGAATTTAGAATAAAACTGTGGAACACAGTGAGGCAGAGTTTTAAAAGTACTCTTTTTTTAATATAAATTTTATTTATTTTTTGGCTGCGTTGGGTCTTTGTTGCTGCAGGCAGGCTTTCTCTAGTTGTGGCAAGTGGGGGCTACACTTCGTCGCGGTGCTCATGCTTCTCATTGTGGTGGCTTCTCTTGTTGTGGAGCACAGGCTCTAGGCACGTAGGCTTCAGTAGTTGTGGCGTGCGGGCTCAGTAGTTGTGACTCGCGGGCTCTAAAGCTCAGGTTCACTAGTTGTGGCGCATGGCCTTAGTTGCTCTGTGGCATGTGGGATCTTCCCGGACCAGGGATCAAACCCGTGTCCCCTGCATTGGCAGGCAGATTCGTAACCACTGTGACACCAGGGAAGTCCCAAAAGTATTCTTCTAAGTATTAGAAAATAACATGTGTGACATTCTAACAGCTTATTTTGTATTTAAAGAAGACTTTTTGCTTTCTCTTTCAAATTCTTTTAAAATTTTGGTTTTCTTTCTTCATTGCACAATATTTATTGAGAACTTAATACTGGCCCTAGGCTGGATGCTGGAAAAATGGTGGTGAACCTAGAAAACATCCCTACGACCGAGACAAATAAATCATTCGCTAAGTATCTATGAAGCTGCCACTCTGCAAAATGTTATGGGAGAGACCTCCAGAGCACCATTCAGGACTGTGCAAGTGTTGATCTGGTGAGCAAGGCCAGAGGAGGCTCCCTGATGGGCTGAAGGTGGAGCTCTGTGGAGTAGGAGAGGCTGGAAGTGAACCTCAGGCTGAGCTAAGTGTGTGCAGAAGTGCTGTGAAACAGTGAGCATGGCACATTTGTGAGGCTGTCTGCAGGCCAGTCTGGCTATGGGGGCGGGAGGAGGTGTTGGGAGTGAAGGGGGGACAGGATAAGAAGCTGGGGAGGTGAGAGGAAGGCGTCAGACTTCGGAAGGTTTTGTAGGCTGAGTTAAAGATTTGATATTTATCCGTAGAGCAATGGGAAGGCATTAAATAAATCAAAGCAATGTAGCAAAATGTTTCTCGAGGCTGCGTGTGGCATTGCTTCTGTAGGCTCTAGGTGGCGAATATGTCAAATTTTGCATTACATTAAGGATTCGGGGATTTTGCCTTAGTAGGTTTCTGACTGCCATTGACCTAAGAGTCAGGGATTTTTAGGAATGTAACCTAATGTAAATAACCCCTTCTGGAGTTCTCTCTTAGGCTTTCATACTTGAGGATCACAGGATTTATTTTCAAAATAACTCCAGGTCAACTAAATTTAGCAATGACTGGCAAAATATCAAAAATTTAAAAAAAGAATGGAAGGTGTTCTGCTTATAATATAGCAAAATTCTACCCAAACACTCGAAGGTAGAATGCCACTGACCTATGATAATTAACTTGAAGAGGAAAACACAGCATTAAATTAATTGCTCAGCTGGAAATCATTTAGTAATTCTCTGAGTTTTAAGTCCCAAGGGTTTACTTCTTGATATAATATTGTTAGACAACTTAAAATCATCTTAAAACGTACATTTTGGGGCTTCCCTGGTGGCGCAGTGGTTGAGAGTCCACCTGCCAATGCAGGGGACACGGGTTCGTGCCCTGGTCCGGGAAGATCCCACATGCCGCGGAGCGGCTGGGCCCGTGAGCCATGGCCGCTGAGCCTGCGTGTCCAGAGCCTGTGCTCCACAACGGGAGAGGCCACAACAGTGAGAGGCCTGCGTACCGCAAAAAAAAAAAAAAAAAAAAGTACATTTTGGAAGGCATTACTTTCCTTCACTTTTAGTTTGCAAGTGTTCATTTATGTGTCTAATAATAAACATTTCTTGATGGCTCCATATCTTGAGTGTAAACACTAAATCTGAGCATTTTAAATGATATATCTCATTGTACCCTCACAATTACCTACATAAAGTAGGGGCATTTTTACTCTTATTTACAGACAGGAAACACACTTTAGAAGGGATAGCTACCCAAGGATGTACCAGCTGGTAAGTGGTTGAGTGGAGGTTTGAACCCAGGAAGTCCAATAGAGAACCCATTGATTAATTGCTGCAGTGTCCTGCCTCAAAACTCAATAAAAATAAAGAGTTGTACATTTCGTAGTATTCAATAAATTTCTGACATGTGGAGAAAAGTACTATCAGTTCATGGTTAATGTGGATGGGATTCAGTGGCCCTTTGTATTTTAAGGAAGATAATTGACAAGGAGAAAAACAACATAAGTCAGCGATTAGAATTTATTAATGCAAGACTCTGACATTGAAATACTGTCAACAAAAGGCATCCATAATCTCTCCAACCAGTAGAATCGGGACCTGTATTTGGTTACTTGACAGGAAGTAGGAGGTGAAAAGAAGACTGTAGAATTATCTAGTGACAGACTGGTAAGTAATGGGAGTAGAGAGAGCTTCGGAGTAACGATTTTATATATTCCATTTCAGTGGCTTCTTGCTAACCTACTTGACTCCTTTGAGGCAAATAAACCAAATGAAAACCTCACTTTAGGGCGTGACTTTGACTCAGGTTTCCATCAAGGAAAAGAAAGTACACAAAGCTGTGCAGGAACATCATGAAGTCAGGCTGCCGGGTTCAAATTCTGCTTCAGGACTCACTTGCTGAGTGACCCTTTAGAACCTGTTCAACCTCTCTAAATCTCAGTTGGTTCATCTATAAAATTAGAATAATAGTACTTCCCTCACTGCACTGGTGATGAAAACCCTAGATTTACGGATCTTCAAAGTCTGTATTCCTTTCCCTGTGTCATGCTAGATGATAGAAAACAAGACAGATCATAACAGGGAATGAATATGAGGTGTGTGCTCTGGGTTGGGGTGAGCTATCCATTTTTTCATAAATATTGACTGATTGAGTGGACATTATATGCCCGACTAGCTTCTATTGGACATGCACCAGTGTCATGCAGACTTCTAATTCCTAAAGTAGGAGAGGGCTGTTGCTGTTGTTGCTGAGTTGCCGAGTAGGAGTGTAGTGTGAAGTAAAGAGATGACTGAACTAGGACTAGTGACTTCAGGTGCAGGCCCAGCCTTCCCAGGTGGGTGCCCTTGATCAAGTCTCTTTATTCGTGGGCCCTTCGTCTCTAAAGGAAAGAACTGGGTGAAATATTGGACCAGATATTGCTCACAAATTTATGGTTGGATTCACAAAATTTTTAATAGTCAGATACAGGAGTTAAGCAAAGAGATGTAATGGGATAGCAACGATGAATTACATAAAGAGTAGGCGATACTGCTTATTGGTGACATCAAGCAAACCTACCAGGTGTCAGAGGGCTGTGGCTGGGAAGACAGAGTGGATTATGTTCCTGAGAATCGTGAATTCCCAGAAAGAAACCTCGAATTATTCCATTAGGCAACAGGGCCACCAAAGAAAGGCAGTTCCAGAGTATATCAGTCATGTCATGAAACCGGAAACTGAGATCTGGAAGCTTTCTATTTAAATTATCTTAGATTCCTTCTTGCTTTTCTTTGGTATCTATGGTCTATCTACTAAGGCTCTTTCGCTAAAATTCTCAAGTTATACTTATACGTATGATCACATAAAATACCGTAATATACTTTAAAACGTAACTGGCAATAGTATTCAGCAGCATTATTGTAATTTGAATTTGGATCGTTTTAGCTACCTTGTGTCTCACTGTATGAAACTCTCTATGTAGAGAGTATTTTGGTTTTCTCGCACACCACTTTCATAGGGTCCATAAATCAACAGGGATTTTCTTTCAGTTGAATCATTTTTCCTTTCTGAGTTCTAAATGCCTCAGAGTCACATACCCAAAGTTAGTTCTTTCCTTCTCTTTGAAAACTACAATCAGTATGTTTAAAACACACAGCTCTCAAATACAGAAACAATACACGTGTAGCAGAGACAAAAAAGCATGAGCATTCAATACCTTGCATCCAAAAAAGAGCATTTTTTTATTGGGGCAGATACCTACCAGGTTGGGCTTTCTACACTTGTAATTTGCTGATTGGAATACGGGTGAAGCTGCAGAATGAAAGAGAACCAAGACAGATTGGAAACCATTCAGGGTGAAAGTGACCAAGGATAAACCAGGCAAAGGAAGAAGAGAGAGGCTTAAAAAAAAGAAGGGTGGGCAAATGCTGAGTTTTAAGTGAGAGTTTTGAGAAGTTTTGTTGGAGAGAGTTGGTTGATTTTGAGGTATACTCCACTGTGTGAGATATTGGACTAGAACTGGGAAAAGATTTTTAAGATTTTTGTGTCTTCCTAATGTATATTCTATTTGTTGTCTACTGAGAATTAAAATGTTTTCCCCCAAATTTTTACTAGTGGACATGTTTCTCTTTTTATAAGTTTAAAAGAAATCAATATTTTTATGGGGAAAGGAGCATACTGGGATGGAGCAGTACGCAGCAGCATTGTTCACGTTGATTATAAACCACATATCTGGTAACCTCTAAGGTGGAGAACTCATGGTAGCAGAGGTTCCCAGGATGTTTACTCTCATTTCTCTGATGAAAGTCCATGCTGGTGGGAATGATTTGCTACTCAGACCATAAAAGTCTAGTTCAAGTGGCCATAGTTGAGAGTGGGAAGCATAATGAAGAAGAGAATTATTGAAAAAATATTTTCCTTTTCCTGTTTTCTTGACATTTGACTTGACAGTGATAAAAAAAAATGGTAAAATAAAAACTACAAATATAAAAAGCATAGAAACTGATCTAATAAGAAATACTGAAATTTTTAAACAATGTGAATTAACTAATGTAAGACAGCTTTATGTTTTCACACTTTGAGGGACATCTATTCTTTCATTGGACTTAATTCTGTCCATTGACAATTTGTTTTCCATAATATGTAGGAAAAACCTCTCTTCTCTGTGAACACTTGCGGGTCCTGCCTTTGCAGTTCTGTCATTTTGTCCTTTATTGTATTAATTTACCTCTCTGGCTTCCCTTTTTCTGGGGAATTCATTAGAGGAGGAACTAAGTCATATTTTTCTTTCATCTTCATTATCTTAGAAAAACCCCTGTATAGTAGCTACTTATTAAATGCCTGAAGAATAATTTTTGAATACACTATTACATTTGAATTGAGATCTTTACATTATTCTCTACTGTTACAAAAATATAAGGAAATATTTCATCTACATGACAATTTTACAGATAAAACTAACAGACTCTTCAGAAGTCTCTGGCAGCCAATACATGAGACTCTAGTATAAATAACTCTCATAAACACGCTGACTAATATATTTTGGGATATTATTTTGAAATAATATATAATCAATCTGTTTAGTTCCACCCTCAGATCCCTCATGTTCTCCTGTTTTCCTTCTTTGTTGTGGCCATGCTTGGTCTGGAGCAGCAAGTGCATGTGTTGCACTTGTTGGAACACAAGGAATGGAGCATAAAGTCCCTGTACATCAGATTCTGTCTCACCAGAGTCATTCTATTTTCCCTTGCATGTAAGCTTCTAAAATTTCTCACTCTGCGTATACTCTGTGTTAATGCTAAATAACGACATATAGAATGTCTCTCCCAGATTTCCAACCAAAAGGATAATAATTATTGTTTCTCCCTTCCGCTTATTTACTAAATTCAGTGTATACAAATTGCCCTGACTAGTGTAACAAGAAGCAGTATTAAATTTACACAAAATTTAGAATTTAACAAAATCATGGTTCTTCTTAATTCTTGACCATCCTACTTCTTAAGTATCTTAAAATGTAAGTTGCTTCCAGTTTGGTGACATGAAAAATTACATTGTTTTGAACTTTAGGAAATAGTTTTAATCATTAAAATAAATACAAATCCTATTTTATATTTGACCTATCCAAAAACTTTCACACTGCACATGTATTATGGCATAATTGGAGACAACTCTGAATTTATGTTTCCAAATGCCACAGGACTTACTGTGAGCTATATGTTCATTTAAGAGCAGAATTTTAGCCATTGTACATAACGACATCATAGACGATTGTGATGATTTGGATATTTGTGAAAATTGCAAGCTATATCCCACATATCAATAGATGCTTTCTGGGCCTTTCATCAAAATCATGGGTATTGCTAGTGTTTTGTGGGAAAAAATGTGCTCACATATGGCAAGTTTGTATGTCCAAGAAATGCAGGACAGGACAGACTTCAGAAGGAAATAATACTCAGCAGTATAATATTTCATAAGGAAAAGAAGTGCCTGGAACTGGAAAGTTGATTTATTTTTCATGCTATTAATAAAGTCTTAATAAAGGGATTTTTAATGTGAATATGCCATGATCATTCTCTCCTGTATGGCAATAGAGTAATATGCCTACTTAGAGGGTATTCTTCCAGACATGATGATTCTTCAGTGTTATTGTGTAAGTAATTGCATTTTAAAGGCTATAAGCCTCACAAGGTCTATGTCTCGCACTAAAGTTCCAAGAGGCAGAAATAAATCATAGCATTCCACCCATCGCTCTGACAACCTTTAAGTTTGCATAGAATTATTTCTTCCTAAGTCCCAGACTCCATGTATTCACTTATTCCTGTGTGCCAAAAACTATGCTGAGTTCTAGGTGAGGCAAAAAGGTGAAAAAACCTCTGAAGAATAAGTTTGAAAACTATTGGGTAAGATGCATTGTAAATAAATGATTGCTAAGTATCTTTACTCAAAATCTCTTGATGGTGAGTCCTTCCCTGGCCACAACTATCAACATTAATCACCCCCTCTAATACCACACATCTTCTTTCCTTTAATCTTAGAACTCAACACTATCTAACCAAAAAAGTATGTAATATAATATTATATAATACATGATATAAAAATTGTCTCACTTTTTTCTGTGATTGACTTGAAAGTAAATTCTATGAGATTAGAAATTTTATCTATTTTGTTCAGTGATATGTCCTCAGTACCTAGTACATAATGGAAGCTTGATAAGTTGTTGCTGAGTGAATGAAGATGGTAGTATGATTGGTAGCATAGCATACTTCTTTCTACAGTGATATGGAAGCACAAATGGGAAGCCTGCATACAGAGAAAAAATTTTATATAGGGACAAATGATATTTCATCTGGGTTTTGATGGATGAGAAGGAGTTCACCTTGCAGGCAAGGAACTGTGCAGAGAGGCTAATTCAGGAAGATTGAACAGTACCTATGAAGCATGGAGATGTGTGTTGACAAAGAGCTGTCAATTCTGGGATAGAGTATAAGTCAACAAGTGTTGAGGGGAATTTAGCAGGAACTAGCATGATCAGGAAAGGTCAGAGAAGAAGATTGGTGAAAGAGGATCAGAAAACAGAGATTGGACAATTAAGAATCTTACATACCAGGGTCAGAAGTTTGAATTTCATTCTTAAGGCCATGAGTAATCTTTGAAGGATTTTCTGGATAGATCAGATAGATCTGGATAGATCAGATAGATCAGAAGGATAGATCAGATTTGTCCTTGAAAGACCATTCTGGTGGCAGTGTGGTGAATGGATAGGTACTCAATATTTGTTGAGTTAATGAAGGATTTCTCAGCATTACTATAGACCTTACAATTTGGTAATTCTTCAAACTTCACTATATATATTGACAGATTGAGAGGATAAATATCTTGGAATGATGGAGCAGTTCTATTGAGGAAGACAAGATTGCACCCAATTTTTCAGAATGTTAAAAATGGAGAACTTTCCCTAAGCCTCTCACCGGTTTCATAACTAATCCTGTCATTACACTAATCTTGGTTACTCCTATCAATGATCTCTTTTCTCTGAAAATCTTCAACTGTCTTAAACAGAAGCTTTCTACTTTAGAGACAAAATCAACTTTTTGACTTTTTCCTGTCTGCCAAAATTGATTTGCTACAAATCAAGTTTAGTTATGTACTTCTTATTCATTATGGAAAGTAGTTAATGCAGATTTAAAAATCAACGCTCCCTACCACAGATAAAAACAAACTTACGTAAAAAACAGATTGCCAGGCAGGCTTTGAGAAGTCTCTGATGTACACACATTCAGAACGATTACTCATTCCGAATTGCTTTCAATAACATACCTCTCACTCTCTCACCTACCCCAGTACTGTGGGAATTGCATCTTAAATGAAAAATCATTTTTTTTCAGATGGTTGTTTGAAAGTAGTTAGCATCTTTAACCTTGCCTGGAAAAGTAGATACCAAAGTAGATACCTAGAAAAGTAATATAGGTAATTTGGTATTCCATCTTTCAAAGCCTAATATGGTTGATATCTTTATCAAAAACTGAAATTACAGGTAGTCTCACAATTGCTATTTGTATCTAAATGTCAACAAGTTTTTTAGGTTGTATATATTGGCTTAATTAAAGAAGTCTTTTTAGCTAAGCTTTCAATTCTGAAATTATTTGAAAAGTTTAGGTATAGTTAATATTAAGGAAGTGCTAAGCTAATTTTTCTTAAAATCTCTCTGTCTGGACTGTATAAAACAGAATTAGCACCATATGAAAGTATTCATTTGTCATTAATGAAATGGTATTTTGTCTAAAACTTGACATAAAGTGATTACAAATTTATACCAGGCCAGTAAGTTCTGACTGTCCTAAGGAAAAGTTGAGAATATCATGCAGACCATGGCTCATGAAGGACATTGAGTGAGTCACATTTATCCATTCATCTTACACATGTGTTACTGAGTGTCTCGTAGGTGTCAGGCAGATAGGAATGAAGATCCATAAGACCCCTTCTATGAAGGAACTCACACTTCAGTAAAAAGGGGGGAGAAAGATAATGAACAAATAAAGAAGTAAGTGATGAGAAATATCAAGTAATTGTAAGGCTTTGATGAAAATAAAACTAAGGAAGAAGGCTGCAAGGCTATTCTGCCATGCAGGGCTATTAAGTGATCAGAAAAGTCTTGTCTTTAAGTAGATCCCTGATTTTCTCAGAAAGCCTGTCTTACTTCAGCCATGTGTAATTCGACAACAGCCATGAATCACCCCAAGCAGCTCAGTGCTCTGGGTTAATCATTTACCATACTTTTTACCCTACCATGATGACATTTGAAAGTTACCTGGCTTTATTAGCAAATATATTTATTTTCAATCTGATTTTCTATTAATGGATTTAAACTACCTCAAAAAATGCAAATTATGCTTTCAATAGTTAAGATTATCTTATGGGCTTGGAGCATATAAAATCCGAGAGAAGAACTACAATTAGCCTAAGCCAGTATCAGTTCCAGCTTCCCCCACATGATTTTACTAATGCCCTTCAAATTCTGACTTCTACCGTTCCAGCCATATGTCTCTTTAAGCAGACCCACTCTGTGGTGCCGAAGTGTGTCAAGGACAGTGCTAGGTTACCAAAAACATTTTTTTATGTGCAACTTTTTATAATATTCTAAAGCACTCTTCCACCTGAACCCCACCCCACCCCTAAAATATAATTTTAATAACACACATTAAAATGTCATGCTGATAATAAACCCAGAGATATATGACAGGGAATCTGTCTGCATTTTTTTTAACACCTTGTGGCACTAACATAATGGCGTAAGCACATGGACTCACACACATTGCCTAATGTCTTTTCTTTCTTTCTTTTTTGCAGGTTTTGGGTACAAAAGTAGTGCAAAAATTTATAGTGATGTTATTCAGTGCATAAATGTCAATTTAAGAAAGAGCTAGGAGGGTAGGAATATAAATTTGTTTGAGAGATGTACTAAGAGAGTAGAACTGTATGTGTATGGGATGTGGCTTTTTAGTTTCTGATCGCAGTTTTATAATCATATTATCCTATGTTGCTGCTGGGGAAAGCAACAAACAGTGGCTTCTGCCAATCTCGGTGAACAGAGATCTCTGAAAATTGCACCTGTTCATTATTATGTGAGAAAGCCTTCTGTGGGCAGAGAGGAGGAATTCAGTTTTATTCTCAGACTGTTGCCTAATTCTTATAGCTTGTGCATATTTTTTGAGTGGTGATTGTACAATCTGCTACACATTTTGGGATAAAAACATTATTGAAATTGAGCATACTAACTTTAACCAAGCTGCATTTTTTGTGAATCGGGTTGTAAAGTTGATTGCCACAATACAGCCATGTCCTGTAAAAATTAGCATACATACACACACTCACCAAGCCCCCCACACACATGCACACATTGATGCACACACATACTCTCTCACAAACACACCAGGGAGGACATAATTTAACACTTGGAAGCTCATTACTCTTCTAAAATAAAGAGTTAATTTTTTTTCCCCTACTGCTCTTCCCATCTTTGAAACACCATGAGTCACGGTGTTTCCCATTTAACAAACACCACAGATTCTTTATTGTCTGTGAGGCTTCCATGTACTGCAGTAAATTTGAATTGGATATGTTATGTCCCAATTGACAGTAGTGATTAAGCCAAAATAAGTGCATTCTCCTTTAAATGTTAGCTGCATCATCAAGTAACATCCTCTACATTATGCTATACTCAGACAAGTCAGTCTGCACAGACCAACATGTTGATGGATATACAGATCAAAAAGAGGAGAGTCATTTTGAAGTGCTCGCTATCTGTCTGAGACGATAGGCTTCTGCATTTGTACCTCTCTGCAAAAGAGACCACATTATTTTGTCAGTTTGTTTCAATTTGAGAGGTGTTGAAATTGGTATTCATTTTTTGATATAACCCTTAAATTGTACAATTTACAAAAACTGACTGAAAGAGATAAATTAAATGGGTAGAAATATTTTCAAATCAAAGACCAACTGACATATATAAAAATGATGTATGTTTCCTACATGGTCCACAGGGAGAATTCTGTAGGCTTGCTATGATCTCTACAATTTGCTTCAGGGCAAACTAGATTCTGGGATATTCTATTATCCCTTTGGTCTGTTTATCATGGAAACTGATGTACAAATTGAGAGTTCTTTTTGGTCTCTTTCTTTGTATATGGTTGGAACTGGTAAGAATTCACTTATCTCATGTCCTCACCTTCGGTAAAGTGCTACAGAAGAGTTCAGTGACCAGTAATCAATTATTATTGAGAAGCAATCAATTGCTAATTTCCATAATTATGCACATCTAAACACTATGAACAAGAAAGAGAAACAAAGCTGCACTCCAAGCATTGCCTTGTTAGCAGTATTTTGTTAACACAGGCTCTAAAAAAAGCTGCCGCAGCTGGTACCACAAATGTGTTTCCAGTATTCAGGCCATCAACGTGATTCGTCGCTAAATGTATAGAATCAGCTTCTTGCTAAAAACTACAATTACAGGTGATATACAGATTGAAATCACAGGGCTGGTTTGTCGAAGAAAATTGTCCTAATGATGGGTTTTCGGATGGGGAATGCAGCTCTTTTCTTTCTCTGTGATGGGTTGTGAAGGCAGCTGCACCTGCCTCTATGCTGTATTCTGCCGCACTTAATGATATCTGATGATATCATTAGGCAAAGTGTTCATAAACAGATGTTGAGCCTGTGCCTAAATGCTGTCAGATGAGCGGTTGCTGGCCTGAAACAGTATTATTTATATAGAACATTTACGTTTGTTATGTTAATAACCCCACTATTAGCTCTCTGGATGTTACGTTAGGAATGTAAATGTAGTTAATATGAATAACAACCTCTTTACTCTTTGTGCTGCAGTTGAGTATAACTTTTAGGCTTTGGGAGAGAAACAAAGATACCCCCACCAAGTCCTTTTGACTTCTTTTTTTGGGGGCACCATTCGAAATTTTGATCAAAAGAGAAATGGTAAGAATTCGTAGGACAGATGTTAAATATTAGGATTTGATTTTCCTAACAGTTAATAATTTCAGGAGATTCTGATATCTATGGGTGTTCTTCTGTGAGCCCAGTCCATGACCTTAATGTACGTAGAGTGGTCATCATGGACACCAAATTGACAAGTATCCATTTCAACTGGAAAGTCCCAAACAAACTGTTGGATATGGACCCATTTTGTTCCAGCTCTTTTTCTGACACTACCACATTCCATGCAACACATTGGGACACTAAAGTTATGTGTCATAATAATTTTTTTCACATTTGTGTTAGTGATTTAGGCTTTACCTTGATGTCATAGTTGCAGTGCCTAAAAATGTCACATGACAATTATTTTCTCTGTGTGTATTTAAGCCAAAACTGAATTTTATACCTCATAGTTAATTCATGCGGAGTAAGTTATGTAAATTCTGACAGTCATCAAATGTGCAATATTTTTCTGAAATACTATTCTACTGTGATAGCCACATTATTTTTTGAAAGTGCCTTTGTCATTTTTTATGGCATTTTTAACTCTTCCAGGAGTTTTCAATACTGAAAAATTGTACTCGTCTCTTTTTAAGATCAGAAAAACTGTTATTTGGAATGTTTAATGAAGAAAAGAACAAACAGTGTTAAACAGGTTTAACATATAACCATAATTAGAGGTTAGAGTGATTTTTGACATGTCATTCTCATCTCAATTATGAAATCATTCATATTACTAAAACTGATAAAGATGTCCTTGTATGTTTGTTTCTGACTATAGGTGTGAACAATGTACTAGAGATATGTGTTTACATATGTAACTTCTTTCATTTCATCTTATTTCTAAGGATAATCTGAATTATCTGTGATTTTAAGTAATCGTAATGGAATCTCAAGGATGGCATTTTTTTTTAAATTATTTAATTATTTAATTATTTATTTATGGCTGTGTTGGGTCTTCGTTTCTGTGCGAGGGCTTTCTCTAGTTGCGGCAAGTGGGGGCCACTCCTCATCGCGGTGCGCGGGCCTCTCACTATTGCGGCCTCTCTTGCTGCAGAGCACAGGCTCCAGACGCGCAGGCTCAGTAATTGTGGCTCACGGAGCTAGTTGCTCCACGGCATGTGGGATCTTCCCAGACCAGGGCTTGAACCCATGTCCCCTGCATTGGCAGGCAGATTTTCAACCACTGTGCCACCAGGGAAGCCCAAGGATGGCATTTTTTTTCTATGCTTCTACTACCTGTCATTTCAATTCTGATCTTCTGGGAAATGCAAGAAACTCCAGATTTTTTTGATATGGAGATTTACCAACATCTTCCAAATAAGGCAATGGGAAAAAGTAAATCAAATCAGAGGATATACTGTTCCATACAAATTGCTTCCTGACTATGATGTTTACATGGATAGTGTTTTTAATTGTAACTTCTCCTAAAATTGGAACCCTTAAAACATCATTTCTTAAAACGTAGCTTCAGGTAGTAAAACTATCAAAACTTTGCTTGTAAGAGAAATTTGGGTACTGGAAGGAATGAGCTAACTCTCAACATATTCTGAACAACACATGCAAATATAAAATGTCAGAGGACTCTGAGGACCTGTTGAGTTATTTAGACTTTTCAGCATGTCCAGTATGCCTTTTATAAGAGGAAATCGAAGGAAGGGAGTGGGGAGCTTCAACTACCGTGGCTTTGTACTTTGATTTGCTTGATACTGCCTGAAGTTGTTCAGAAGAAACTTGAGGATTGCCTTTGTATTTGCTCATCCAGTCAACACTTTGGAAAGCTAACCCATGAAAATATTCATTCTGAACTCCTCAGAAATTTAGATCGATTTGAGTGAGAGGATAAAGGAACTGCTGAAAGCATCAACTATTGTCGAAATAAGATCAATTCATCAAAGTCTATTTAAGAGGTATGGAAGTCCACCACCCTCTCCAAGAAGTCTTCATTTCCTGTCTTCTCTTCAGTAGCAGTAATTCTGACCAGTTCCTTAGGATGAATGCATGTGTGTGGCATATATTAATTTCTCTTCATTCTTAAGGATGGAAATGATGCAATCATCTGGCTTGTAATTTTCCAAAATGTTTTAGTTTGTTAGGTTGAAATGAGGTGATGGTCACTTTGAAGATGAAAATATCTGCTGAGGCCAATTCGTGCATTCTACTTTTTAAAACACTTCTGCTTACCTAAAGAACTAGATTTTTATATAAATCTCTTGATGAATAATAAATATTGTTTTATTGGTCTGATGACATAATTATCCTAATGTGCAAAGATCGTTGCTTTTCTATGTCTTTCTTTCTATGTCCTATGTCTTATAAAAGAACTCCAGAGTTCAAGAGTAAGGCAATAAGTACATCAGGAATCAAGCAATGTGTATTCTAGTGTTGGCTTAACAAATGCATAGCAAGTGTATGATTGCATACAAATGTTTAGCAAATGCATTACCTTTCTAGGCCTCAATTTATCTGCTGTAATATATTTATGGCTTCTTATTCTTCTGCTTCTTGGAAAGATACCTGTATACATGATAAAATATTAAGATTTGTAGAACTATAATGTATGAGTCCAATTTTAACTGAAACTTAAAAAACCTAGTGGCAGTATTGTTTTATTAAAATATGGCCAAAATATGGCCATTTGAGGAAATACATTAAAATAAATACTTATTAGAGAAAATCTCCTTGTGATGACAGCAATAATAATCTTGTCATTAGTTTTGTTAGCTTTTTGTTATGATTTTTGTAAATTTTTCTTTAGATCCCCAAAATGGAGAGGAGATATGCAAAAATATTTTTTACCGACATGAATAATACATATTTATTTATTGTCAGAATATTCCCCCTTTAGTGAACCCCACTTAAAATGAATCTGTTCATATTTATAATTAGCTTAATTTTCAACATATTTTTATAAAACATATCCTGATTCACTGATATGGCATTTTATGTCTCCTGTGTGTGTTCTCACTGGAACAACTAGGGACTTTTATCAGTTGCCTGAGTTTCAGCATCTGTAATATTTAGGACATCTCATGTAGAATTTCTTTAATGAATATAAAAAAAAAGTTTGCCTTTTAAAAGTAAAGCTATATCTTCAGAGATGGGTCATAACTGGTTTTATATCAAAGACAAGTTAGAATCACTTAGGAGATAGTAATCAATATTTTATTTTATCATTTCTTTTTTTAATTTATGAAACTATATTTTTTGTTATTAGATGGACCTCAAGGAGCAAATAGGAAATATAAAACATTTAGTTACTTGTCCCTGCTCTTTTTATGTATCTTACTGGGCTTTCTTAAAATATTCATTATGTGATAGTACGTGCGTAGAGCCTATTTGAAAGTATGTGGCTTATATTGTGCCCAGAAGGTCATCAGGGTCTCTGTGAGAGGAAATTTGGAGACATCAGGTTACTCATGCCATAGTTATTAAAGTTAACAGTTTAAGAATAGATTAAGTATGCAGAGACTGCTTCTGCTAGTAAAAGGTAAGAAGTATGTGTGTTGATGTGAATTCTTACTTGTTACTTAGCATTTATAAAAACTATTGGTCTATTCCTGCAGTTTGGTGTTGGTGCCTCAGTATACAGTGGCCATAAGCAATCAATTAATAAGAAAAATATTTTAAAGGATCTTTATGATACGTTTCTGATAAGACATATCCTTCCACTGGGTGCTTTAATATCATCAGGGAATTGTCCAACAAATAACTGGTACCTCAGAGCTGCTTTTCACCTTGAAAGGAGGGGAAAGAAGAGGGGGGGGGGAAAGGTAGAAGGAGAAAGCAAGACTACTGAATTTCTGGATACCAAATTCTTCCCTCATTAAGCAAAATGCTTAAATTGACAAAATATGTTTGCCATGATGAACAGAACTTGCTTCAGGTGGTCAGAATAAGCAGTTACTTGGGTCCATTTCTTCTGCAAGAAAAGGTTTTGTTACCTGGGAAGATACGTGATGCGATGACTGTGATGGTGGCCCAGATTTGAGCACTTGCCGTTACTTTTGATTAAGAAACAGACTTGTGGTGGGAAGGTTAATATCAGAAGATTCCCCATTTTTTCAGTTTTGTGTCTGAATCAATAAGATTGAACTAATTGCTAATTGGCGTTTAGAAAATGAACTACTTTGGTACCTTGGAGCTTCGCTGTAATATGGCATGGAATTAGGACTATGATATTTTTATCTTAGATAACAGAGAATGGTATTTATTCCTAGAAGTAACATAGAGTCTCATTATAATATTTTTATCTATAATATGGCCAAATATATGGACAATCAGAAGTTCATTATTTATAGCATACATTTATTCAAAAGATGTGGGTTTCCTAGAATTCATTACCTTAAACAGAACTGTTAGGTCCTGACATCACTCATCAAGAATTAAGACAAAGCTTCACCCTAAATAACCCTGTTTGTCCCCACCTTCCAACCATCATTACAACAATTCTTTGTGTTTTTGATTCATGTTGTGTTGTAGAATTTCAAATTTTTTTTCTCCATTGCCTTTGGCATAGAATATCCTAACATATTTGGTGATTTTAAGGTTCTTTTGGTATATTTTCCAAAGAAATTTATAGTTTGGGAAACATTTATACAGAAAGCTTTCTTTATGAACTACCACCAACTTCTCAAGAAGTTACTGCTAGAAAATTACATTTTTAGGATTCATTTAATATACCTTTAATAGACTTGCCTTTTCTTACCTTCTAGAGTCATTGAAATAAAATAATGATTTTAAAATGTGGTTATCTTCAAAGTACTTAAGTATTTGGGGTTAATTTCAATCATCTATGATTAGCTTTTTTTTTTTTTTTTCGGTACGCGGGCCTCTCACTGTTGTGGCCTCTCCCGTTGCGGAGCACAGGCTGCGGACACGCAGGCTCAGCAGCCATGGCTCACGGGCCCAGCCTCTCCGTGGCATGTGGGATCTTCCTGGACTGGGGCACGAACCCGTGTCCCCTGCGTCGGCAGGCAGACTCTCAACCACTGCACCACCAGGGAAGCCCAGATTATTTTTTTTTTGAGTAGTGTTTTCTAAAATGTGGCTCGTGGTCTTCCTGATACTCTATAGAAAAATCCATAACCAAATAAGTCTGAGAAAATTTGGGCACACCATTACCCTCATAGAGAATCATAATACATATTAACGTTAAAAAAGAATAAAAGAAGTCCTGCATAAAAATATTTATTTGCCTAACTCAGCATTTTAAAAATTTATATAATTATGGAATCCCTCTTTCTCTTTGTATATACTGCAGACTTGCTGTTCAACCCAATTCCCTTCAAAAAACATTGTTTCAATAACCATTTCTCATGAAAGGGGTAGGTAGATCACTTACTTATAAATAATCTGAATCATCTTGAAAATTCTAATTTTTTCCACATTCTCTGAACCTGCTAATTGACTATCTAAAACATGTTACCCAGTTGGTTATAAACCTTTCTTAAGGAGTGGACAATCTCTGAAAGTTTCATTACCTCAATATTAACATCAAAACCATCATGTTCAAATTTTACTTTAATAAATACTATGAATTTTCAAGTTTAGTATTTCTCGTACTATTAAAATGACACATAACATTGAATCAGAACAAAACTTTATGAAATAATTTAAAGAAACATTGTTTTTTAAAAAAGGAATAGCTATGCTCATACATTTAAAAAAATTAGAAGGTGAATGAACAAGAAATGATTGACATTAAGGCAAGGCCAAGATGAAGTTGGACCCTTAAGAGAAACTTGTTGAGATCCAGAGAGTTTCACTGCTTTTTCAGCAAACTTGGAAAGTGCAACAGTGTATTGGTACACCATCAGATAAACATCCTACTGGTCTCCACACCCTGGATTTAGGCTAAATTTATGGTGTAAAGGTGGTTTTGCATTTATAAAAATCCTTCTATTTTTTGAGAATCTCAGAGTGGTTACTCATTCAGTTATATAAATGAATAACCTGAGTAGGAATTCTGTGACATGGGAGAGATATACAGAAATACTGCCCATGAGTCTTCAATTTAAACCAATGATCAAAAGCTTCTTTCCATTTCCAAGGATCTAAAGTTATAAAATGGGTGCAACCTAATTTCGCTATTTCCTTTTATTTGTTGATTGATTACAAAACTAAGGAAATAAAACTTAGAAACTGTTTCAAAAAGCACTGAACTTATTCTGAAGTATCTTAGTAATTGATTCTTGTTGCTAAATAAATATTTCCTTGGAACGTCAGTCATTCTTTTTCTTTTTTTTAATTGTAAAATGCGCTTTAAAAAATTGTTAGAGATCCTGTTTTGTTTAAATTAGGAAACTAAAAAACAAGGTAAATTTGGACAGAGCACAAATTTGAATCTGTAGCAGAAGAAACACATGTATTCGTAGCCCCAAGGTAAATGATGGAAATGGACAGATATCAAAAGAAAAATATTGAGTCTGTTTATGATTGACTAGTGAGGAATTTGTTTTGTTTTCCTAAAGATGAAGATTTTAGTTAGTGGCTCCTAGAAGTTGGGGCTGAGGTTGCATGTGAAAGTAAAGCAGAGAGACTTAGAAAACAAATTGATGACCCCCTTTTTCAGCAGGCAGCTATTTCGATCATACGGAAAGAATAATGCACTTCAGAACCAATGTATCTGGAAAGGAAGAGCATTCTACTGTGTCACTTAAATGTATTATAGAGATTAGAACAATATTAATCCCCCTAGTATACTTAAAATGATATTAAGTGCCCAAATAGCAAAAGTTCAAATACCTGGAGCTACTGTGAACTTTGAGCTCAATTCAAGAATGTCAATAACCAAATCATCATTGAAGTCTGGAGCCCCAAAGACGTAATGATGGAGCAAGCATTTAAGGCTCTAAAATGATATTCCTCACAGTGTGATTTCATCTGCTTTGTTATTATTTTTCTTAAAATAAGAACCCTCCATTTGCATTGGCTTCTGTAAAATATAAACTACTTCCTGATGAATGAATTCCTAATGGGAATGAAAATTATCCCACATTCATAGATTAAAACAAGAAGTTCCTGTCATCTCCAAGTGTCTTCACACTTACATTAAAAAAAATGGTGAGCTGTGAGGTTCAGTACAGGAGGCAGAGTTTGGAAACTGCAGCTCCTCCTTCCAAAGAACTGTGCTTACCTCAGAGTGAAAATGTAGGAATCTATGACACAATGATAGTGGCAGCATTTGTGTAAGCAAGTGTCTCATTGAAAGCAAAGAAGCATGTTGCTTGAAAGGATCCCTTAGAACCTTGAAATAGAAGTATGGCTGCCTAAGAACACACTCATACACAGAGTAGTATTTCAGCTCTGCTGGCTTAGCTAGCGAACAAAATGTGGTTCAAATGGCTTAACAATCCTAGAAACGGAAGGCACCAGTTTAATGAGGTCTCTTCGGCTTGAAATTAAAGTAGGAGTTTTACAGAGAACAGTATTCAATAACAAAATATTAAATGATAAACACAGATTGCTTAAAATCAGACGGGCCATTTTAAGAAAAGCATTTTAGCTCATCATGATATGTAGCACCTTATTTAAATTAGGAGGTGTTAATTCGTAGCTTGAATAATATATTAATATAATATGTAAAGTGAATGGCATTGTTAATCACAGTCGCGCCTGGAACGACTTTGCTTCTGTGCACTGAATGTTAATTTTGCAAAACATTAATTTCAAAGATTTTGCAGCAGTGCTTTTGTAATTAAATATTAATGTCACATGTTATTGCAGTAGCATGTTTATGAAAGCCGGCAACACTTCAAGTCAACTCATTTGTTTTTATATTTATTCTTGTACATCTGCAATCCCTTCCATTTCACAATTTCAAAGTGAAGGCCATTTTGAATAGTCAATATGTGAACATTTTTCATTGTAAGCGTTTTTTAACATCCAACAGGGTAAATATTTAATGTTGTGTTTTTAGCTGGTATAATTTTTCAGAAAATTGGCTATAACTTTTAACAACTCAAAGGTACCTAAACTGTCTCCAGTTTTGGCGTAAGTGATCTGAAAATAAAGTAGCAATAAATGTGATGAAGCTGTGTAAAAATATTTAGGAATTAGAAGGCTTTATATGAAAGTTTGAAATTAGAACTGCAATTCTGTGCATGGGATATCTCAGCGGTTACTTATTTTCATGTATTTTCATTATGACACTCTATTATCTCAAGAAAATTTAAAGGATGGAACTGACTTTCGGTTAAGTTTGCTCAAGTTGCATAATGAGACAAAGAATAGAAAAATATCAGTTTGCAATGATGTGTATCACCCTTAATATGTGTTTTGAAGTTATACATTTCCTTTAAAAGAGAACCATTTTGTTTTATGCTCCAAGTACCAGTTTACTCCAAGTATACACAATATATATTTCATTATATTGGTTTACCCATGACTATTTTGGCTAAATTGCTGCATCTAGTGATCTTGCCCATGATACTTCCAATCTGCTAATTACATTTAGCCTAAAAATTAAGTCACTTCCATTTTTGAATCTTGACAAGAAGTAACATTAGAGGGATTATAATTTAAAGCTATTATTTTAGCCATCTAGTAAAGTCATCTTTTAGAATCAAATCCCTTAGATAAATGTTTTTGAATTATGGAATGAGTTCCCCATACTACAAAGAAAAAAACAAAAAACAAAAACAAAAAAAAACAACCAGGAAAAATCAAGATACATTATGTTTGGTTATGGGCACATTTAACAGTTAAAAATTATATCTGCACCTGATGTTGCATGTTAACAGCTAATGCCATTTGACAGTGATGAAATTAAAGGATGAAGAAGAGATACAAACTACATTTTACAAGCATGATGGGTCTCCAACAATGCCATTTAAATATTATTTGTCACTATTTAAAATGAACCTTTCCCCTTTAAGCTATGCCATTACGCTCATTTGTCCTGTCACTGCTGACAGGCTATATGACTCACACACAAAAATGGTCATTAGGTACTGCATCTTCATCTTATTTAAAAAAAAAAAAAAAGAAAGAAAGAAAGCATTCTGATGCCTCTAAAAGCCTGTAATTATTTTCATCCAAAGAGATAGTGTTGCTCGGAAGGTAATTTAATAACCTTTTGCATGTACCTGGGGAATGCCTCTCCAGGGGACCAAGGTGCCGACATGCCATTCAGTCGTCAAAACATGACCTTTAATGGTTGCTTGGAGAGAAGTTAGCATGGAATGTTGTACACAGTGCAATGCTAATTCTGCTTTCTAATATATGCAAAATTTAGTTCTTGAGCAACGATCTTTGTAAGATGAATTAACACAGGTACTGCTCCAGGAAACAAAAGAAATTGCCACGTGAAAGCCTCCTTCCACCCATGATCTTTTATACTTCAGTTTGAAGTAGCTAACAACTTGCACAATCTGTATAAAAAATAGTGTGAAACACTCCAGAAGTCGTTTGCTTCTTTTCCCCCTTTAAGTTTGTTGATGAATTCTATTCTATATACTATGGAAATGTAAAACAGGATTAAAGGGATTTCTTTGATAAGTTTATTTCCCAAAATAAGGCACTGGCCCCCAACTCTGTGAAAAAGAAAAAGAAAGGCTTACCTTTAATATACCCTCTCTTTTATATCACCATCTATGTGGCTCACTGAAATTACTAATGCAGTTACTGAGTTAATTAAAAAAAGAAATCCTTCATGGATTTTCCTGTTAAAATATGATATTTTGAACACTTGCATATACAATAAGATGCACAGGCTGTTTTCTGTGACAACCAGGTTCAGAAACTCCTTATTTTGGTAGTCTGATATTAGATCCCGCCTTAGTTAGAAATGCTTGGATTTCAACTCCTACCCCTGACACGCCATCCGTCAATTTATTAGCACGCTGGTGCAGTAAGCCACTGAACAGGCTATATCAATTCGTTTAGTTTTTTTCTTTAAAATGTCTGTAATCCTCAGCTCTGCTCTCTCAACCGATCAGCATTAAAGATTTATGTTGCACTTTTTTTCATTGCCACACCTGAATATGGATTACTTAAATGGGCTGTAAATAATTCATATCTGGGAATAAGTTTCCATTACTGACCAATGTTGTAATTTAATATACTGTATTATGGGTTATACAATTTTAGATTGTTTTCTGTGTGCATTCAGCAGTCAGGCAGACAACAGTTTAAGTTAAAAGGGTGAGATGTTTGTTCAGCTTATTTTCATGTTCACTCTGTGTGCTCAAATCAGCAACAAGGCTAAAGGAAGCAGAAGGCTACTTTCAATTGCATGTTTTTTCTGCTATTTATGAAAATCTTTTAAAAAGACAAAAAAACACTTGACCTGAAACAAAATACAAAAATGTGTAATAGCATATTATTGATAAAACTCAAGAAAGAAATAAAATGTGTTAATGTAGGTGGCTAGAAATCTCTTAATTCTTGAGAATTGAAAAATAATCTTGATTCTTGAGCACAAAGGTTAACTTCCCTGTTCAATGCTTGATTATTCTATGCATAAAATGCCCATGATAAAATTATAATTTCTTTGACAGTTAAGTTTGAATGAGGCTACTGGATCAAATACACAAAGTGTTAAAGTATAAGCTATCTTTAAAACATAAGCAAGTGTTTACTCTTAAAAGAGCTTTAAACAATTTAAGATTAAGTTGAGTATAGTAAAAATTAATAATAGATTAATACATGAAAATCTGTGAAGACACATAAGATAATGATTTAAAAAGGAATAATTTAAAAAGATGAATTAAAAAGTCGAATCAGAAAAGAAGGCCAGCATAAACTAGGGAAAAACATGCTGTGAATAAAGTCTGTTAGATCTTGAAATAGGAGAACTGCTAAATAATGCATAGTTTTATTTTTCTATAATTTGCATAAACCTTAAGAGAGTATTTATTTGTGTAAAACTTGATATATCGAGTAAGGAGAATGAAAAAATGGCATTCATTTTGTTTTCATTTTGGTATTTAGGAAAAATATTCTGTTACATATGGACTACTTAGACCTAATCATCTGACTGAATGTGATGTGTGTCTTGAGCCAGGTTGGAAAGGGGCTGGCTGGAGAACAGTGCCCTGGTCTTGCTGCAGGCGATGCAGGTTGGCCCGTACTCTGCTGGGGAGCAGATGGTGAGCCAATGCTTGTAGTCACACTTACCTTCCTTGCTAAATCCATAATCCCTCACTGGACACGGAGCCAAGGCAGGCTTTGGAGGCAGAAAGGAGGTTACAATCTGGACTTGGGTAGTGACTGCCAGAACTGAGAAAACAGCTCAGAAATTTCAAATGCTTAACAAGTTATCTGTCTTGTCCCTAAGCCAGTGCAGCATTTTTAAAAGTAATTAAGACATGATTGAAAATGTGTATGCCATCTAAATACAAAAATCTTTAAAAATCATCAAAACCAATAATGAAAAGCCACATTTAATATGACATTATGCAAAAATACATTTAAAATGAATTATATTTTTGAGATTGAGAGGAAATATACATAGTAAAAAAAAAAAACAGGAAAGAGGGAAGCATTTTTTTTATAGGAAAAAGCATTTTTTTCTTTACAAACCTGGACCTTATAGAAGAAAAATATTTCATACATGCCTATAAATATGCGGCATGCATGAAATATTTACCTTCTATAAGGAAATGCATAGCTATGCAACATCTATATCTATACTAACATATGCTCTTCTCTATAAGTTATTCTTTCAGAATATTAAATGATTATAGTTAATTTTTTCTATATATAATGATACTTATTCATGTAAATATATGTTTTTATATGTGTGAATGGAGTTCATCATCAACACAGACATTAAAACTTAGAAAGACAAAATAAAAATATTGAGTGGGTAGCCAAATTCTAATCATTTATAATAAAAGGGATAGTAAGTGCCATCTGTTAAATGTAAAAAAAAAAATGAATTTTATCATGCATTTTAGCATACATATCTAGTAAATTGAAACCATAGCATAGTTCATATGAAACAAAATATATATAAGATATCAACATATTTTAAGATATCAACATATTTTATTAGGGTGGGATTGACTTAAACATGTACTACTTATATAATAATTATATAAGAATAAGCAAAATCTGATTATTTTTGGTGTAATAACACCAATATATATTTTTAACATCTTTATTGGAGTATAATTGCTTTACAATGGTATGTTAGTTTCTGCTTTATAACAAAGTGAATCAGTTATACATATACATATGTTCCCATATCTCTTCCCTCTTGCGTCTCCCTCCCTCCCACCCTCCCTATCCCACCCCTCTAGGTGGTCACAAAGCACTGAGCTGATCTCCCTGTGCTATGCGGCTGCTTCCCACTAGCTATCTATTTTACGTTTGGTAGTGTATATATGTCCATGCCACTCTCTCACTTTGTCACAGCTTACCCTTACCCCTCCCCAAATCCTCAAGTCCATTCTCTAGTAGGTCTGTGTCTTTATTCCCGTCTTACCCCTAGGTTCTTCATGACATTTTTTTTTCTTAGATTCCAGATATATGTGTTAGCATGCGGTATTTGTTTTTCTCTTTCTGACCTACTTCACTCTGTATGACAGACTCTAGGTTCGTCCACCTCACTACAAATATCTCAATTTCATTTCTTTTTATAGTTGAGTAATATTCCATTGTATATATGTGCCCCATATTCTTTATCCATTTATCCGATGATGGACACTTAGGTTGCTTCCATGTCCTGGCTATTGTAAACAGAGCTGCAATGAACACTGTGGTACATGTCTCTTTTTGAATTATGGTTTTCTCAGGGTATATGCACAGTAGTGGGATTGCTGGGTCATATGGTAGTTCTAATTTTAGTTTTTTAAGGAATCTCCATACTGTTCTCCATAGTGGCTGTATCAATTTATATTGCCACCAGCAGTGCAAGAGGGTTCCCTTTTCTCCACACCCTCTCCAGCATTTATTGTTTGCAGATTTTCTGATGATGGCCATTCTGACGGGTGTGAGGTGATACCTCATTGTAGTTTTGATTTGCATTTCTCTAATGATTAGTGATGTTGAGCACTCTTTCATGTGTTTGTTGTCAATCTGTATATCTTCTTTGGAGAAATGTCTATTTAGGTCTTCTGCCCATTTTTGGATTGGGTTGTTTTTTTGTTATTGAGCTGCATGAGCTGCTTGTAAACCTTGGAGATTAATCCTTCGTCAGTTGCTTCATTTGCAAATATTTTCTCCCATTCTGAGAGTTGTCTTTTGGTCTTGTTTATGGTTTCCTTTGCTGTGCAAAAGCTTTGAAGTTTCATTAGGTCCCATTTGTTTATTTTTGTTTTTATTTCCATTTCTCTAGGAGGTGGATCAAAAAGGATCTTGCTGTGATTTATGTCATAGAGTGTTCTGCCTATGTTTTCCTCTAAGAGTTTGATAGTGTCTGGCCTTATATTTAGGTCTTTAATCCATTTTGAGTTTATTTTTGTGTATGGTGTTAGGGAGTGTTCTAATTTCATACTTCTACATGTACCTGTCCAGTTTTCCCAGCACCACTTATTGAAGAGGCTGTCCTTTCTCCACTGTATATTCTTGCCTCACCACCAATATTTTTTTTTAAATATGTAGTCTACTTAGTGGGTGTAACAAAATTCCTCAGTTTTCTCCACTGGATTTTCATTGGCTCTCATTCTCTTAGGCAGTACTTCTCCTTGCAAATCATTCTTATGCATACTTGCATTGAAGTTCATTCATTTGAGCAAATTTCTTATAGCTTCATTAGTCCATTGTATTACCTACATTTCCCATTGGTAGCTGATAAAATGGTACAAATACTTTACTCATATATGAATAACTTGAGCTCTCCACTTTGGGACCATCATCAACTCCTTTCATTAATTTCTTTTGCTCCCCTTTTCATTGCCTCTCTTTTGGAAAGTGTTTAGCATTCTTATCTATACTTAGTAAATGTCTTAATTCTTCTCTTTGTGAATCTTCTTCAGAATTCATTTCTTGACAATGCCCTCCATCCCTCAATATGTCCTTTCCTAATAATGCTGTTTTCTTCAAGAAAATGGATATAAAACAGTAAACAAAGAAAAATGTAGAAGCACCTTTCTTTGTCTCACCTTAGAATTTAAGAAATTTGCCTTGATACGTAATGTGTGCAGGTCAGTATTTACAAAAGGAGATGTAAGAGCAAAAATATTCAATAGTAATAACTTTTATAAATATTATATGTAGTCTTTATCCCCATAAAAATATGCATGTTATTTTTAACTTTTATCTTAGTCTACATTGGAAAACTAAATTCCAAAATATAATGATATTTATGACAAACAAATTTTTCATGATTTTGATAGAAAAGTTTTACTATAAAATGGCATCACAGAATAGTTCACTTCACCCTCAAACCTAAAATGAAGACATATCTTATGATATTTACATTCACCTATTTTTTTTTGGAGGGAGGGATAATTTCATAGACTTTCAAACAGACCTGAAGAGATGGATTTAATATGATTTCTGCTATCAGATAAGAACAGAAAGAAACAAAACATTAAAGTTCGCTTTCAACAATACAAGTTTTCTATAAAATCACATTTCTGTTAATATCAAAGATTAATCTAGAACATTGTAGACAACAACAGTTTAAAAACTAGCAAAACAACAAAAGATGTAAGATAATTTACTAAGAGGTAAAGGCAATGCAAAGAAGTAGAAGACATAGTCTCTCCCTTCAAGAGTTTTAAACAAAGATATTGGACTTGAAAACAGGAGACCTGGGTTTGCATTACAGCTCTGCCACTTGCGCACTACAGAAATATAAGAAGTACCTACATTTCTGGATCTCAATTTCCTCATCCATACAATTATAGCATTTGCCTAATGATTTCTAGCATGTTGACTACCTATAAAACATTTTACGACTATGTGAAGCTGGAGAGACAAACTGAAGAGGTAAATAAGGAAGAGTTAAGTACCAGTGATAACACAGTAAAGATGATGTCTCTGGGAAGAAAATACATGATTAATGACCAAGTAAGTGGTTCAGGCTATGCTTTAAGCCAGTTAACAGGAAAAGTATTTATATGGGTTCCTAATGTTTTATATTTAAAATTTTTCATTGCATAATTTTTGATATATAATTTGAAACACATTTTGGCCAAATTACATTGAGATGTTAACAATGGAAAATGTTTCAAATATAGACCTCCAAGCAAAATTTTGTAACATGCTCCATGTCTCAGGACAATGCCGCGAGAAATTCCATTGCCATGTACCATGCATGAGTCCCACATTTTTGGGAACTCTAAGGTCCCAGAATTGCAGAGAGAGGAGCTATATCCATAGACACCAAGGAGAAAATGAGTAGCAAAAGTGAGCTACACAAGCAAAAAATGTACTGCAGATTGAATTAGAAATCCAATTTATCAAAATCCAGAGGCGGCTTCTAAACTCTAGCTGAATCTTCAGCATTTTGATATGTCACCTGTTAAACTGCAGAGAGACATATGCCAATTCTTATGTGGTATACAAAGCCTCCAAATAACTATTATATTATCCATCATCATTATCACAAACATTATTATGAGAGACCTGTTTATTTCCTTAAAAGGGAATAGTACTCTTATGGAAAATGACCGATTATAGAATTGGAAATGGCTACGTTGTAAGAATTTGCACCTCTTGGATGAAGCATAAAGCACACATCTTGATTTTAATGGTCATGGAAGATTCTGTGTTGACATCTGTCTGGAATTATTTACCAGTTCTTGCTGACCAAATTCCAAATTAAGGGGCTCCATTTACTGGCTCAAACTTACCCTCTATCTTAATTATGAATAGTGTCCACCTTTACTATTTATGATCTATTATAAGATATGTGAACTTTGATGGACTTAGGTAAGTTTTTTTTTTTTAATTCTACTTCCTCTTCTTTTGTTCAGGTACTCATCTTTTCTTGATAGAATTTCTACCACAAGTCCCTAAACAATATTCACAGCAGCCTTCTTTACTCACTTTAAGCCATACTCCTGGGGCTGGCTGCCAGAGAAATCATTCTAAAATTCAAATTGGTTTCCTAGTTGTCCACTTTTTATAATTCCTCCATGACTCCCCATAACCTTTAGAAAAAAAACGTCAAAATCTTTACTATAACTTTCAGAGCTCTCCACGATCTGGCCCCTGCTTATGTTGTTAGCCTCAGGTCTCATGCTGCATCTAAGCTCTGTGGATCCTGGAAACATACCTACAGGTATCAGACTCTGCACTCCCTCCTTTTGTTGGCTTTTCAGAAACTATTCTGTTTACCAGGAATGCTCTATATGTAGCCACATCTCCTAATTTTTCTTCCATCAAACTCATACCTTCCCTGTAGATGACCTGTCCTCCAAAAGACCATTCCTAATTGCTCTCCTCAAAATCTTGGTGGACATGTCCTTCTTTTGTGCTCTCATAATACCCCGAACTATCACAATTATACACTGAGGGAAGTTGTCTGTCTGTTTCTCTGCTTACCCAATTAAGTTCAGTAATTAGGTTATATTCCTCTTTGTACTTCCAAGGCCTAGGCTATTGTGTAGCAAAAAGCAGTATTTGTCACAGTTGACCTCTCTGTCCTTGAAATATCTTCTCTTCATTTATTTGGCATCATACTCTCAAAGGACAACCTTTTGTCTTAGTTTTCTGCCCTCCTCCTCACCATTTCTTACTTGTGCAGTGACTCAGGATGCAGTCTTTGATCCCTTTAATATCTGCAATTGTCTAGTTGGTTTTATTCAGGATCATGGTTTGAAATTATTCTCTCCATGCCACATGCACTCAAATCTCTACATCTAGCCTTGACCACAGCTCTCCAGACTTGTACATCCAGCTGCCTCCTTGATGTCTCCATTTGGATGTTTAATGTGTATCCTAAACCATTCAAACAAAACAAGAATACTTGTTTTCTTCATCAAAATCTGTTCTCTCTTGGAATGTCCCATCGTTATAAACAAACCACTCCAACCACTTAGTTGTTCATGGTAAAAATCTAGGATTCATTCTTGTTTCCTATTTAAACCCAACCCAGTGAAATCATCATTATGACCTCTTGGCCCTACATCAAAGCAACCTGGATACATCTGCCTTTTTGTATCTCCATTAAACCACCCTGGTCAAAGTCACTGTCATCATTCTCTGAATACTGTAATAATCTTTTAGTTGGTTATGTAAACCATGTCAATGAAATTATGTCAATGAAATCACACCATTTATCTGTTCAAAGCTTTACAATAATGTTCATTCTATTTAGAATAAAATGTTGATATCTCATTTTGGCTTAATGCACCTGCACGGTTCAACCCCTTCCAAATGCACTGGTCCTATCTCATCACATACCCCTCTTTCTACTTTTGCTTCAGCCATACTGTTCTTCTTTTACTTTCTTGGACGTGTTAACTCAGTTTTGCCCTATAGGTTATGCCCCTGTTGTTTCCTCTATCTAGAAGATTCTTGCTCTTTATCTTCATATAGTTTTCTTCTCTGTCATTCAAATTTCACCTGCTTGCCAAGGCTTTTTCTAACTGCCATTTCTAAAAGTAGCCACTTAGTCATTTGCTGTCACATTGCACTATTTTAACACTCTGCAAAACACCTGTCATTACTGTATGTTTCTGTTTGTTAATCAATATTTTGTATATCTTCTTTAAACTCATCAAAATTCTAACTTCATCAGAGCATAGAACTTGCCTATCTTCTTCACTGCAGTGTCTCCAGCACCTAGAACTGGATATCAAACAGTAGAAACTTAATGAATACATGTTAGACAAATGAATAGCGATCCCAAAGAAAATCCAGTTTGAATGAGTGGAACTTAGAACATCATGAATTTGAGGGTTGCTACTAATATATGAGGAATAGAAGTTACCATGTTTTGTTTCAAATTTTAAAGAGACTGGTGGTATCAATGAGCAAGCATTAAAAAAATAGATTGCTAGCGTAGTTAAGGACCTTACAGAGTATCTGTTGTCCTCCTAAGAAGTGCTGACGAAGCCAAATCTTCTGTTCCAACTACTTTTTTCCAGAGAAAAAAAGCCAGAGAATTAGAAGTCAGAGAGGAAACAATAGCATAAATGACAAAAAATTCAACTGTCCATTACATACGCTAACAGACTTCTGAATAATGTTCTCTCTAATCTCAGAAATCCTAATGAGCAGTTCCTAGTGAACATGAGCCTATGATAAGATTACTTGGTTTATTTTAGACACAGATCCACCTTAAACTTCATGTTTTCCTTCCCTGAACTTTCACTTGGAAATTATTTTATTCTCCCACAGAAGGGGTTTAGGTCAAAACCTTGCCATTTCACCATTTATTTATTCAGGAAATATTTATTAAGAACTTTTTATGAAACTTGAAGTATAATAAAAGATGTAAAACATGAGTATAATGTTTATCATATGGGCAGAGCAATTGTATAGAGGGTGTTATAAGTACCAAATAAATGCTAAGAAGCTTCAGAAGGGGGAGGAATTATGCCCTAATGATGGATCAGTAAGTATCATGTATTGTAATATCAAGAAAGCTGGGATTTGAAGTATGCCCAGAAATTTACCGTGCGCATAGAGCAGCAGAAGAAGAAGTAGGAGGGGGAGGAGGAGGAGGGGGGAAAGGGGGAAAGAAAGTAAGGAAGGAAGAGAGGGAGAAAGGAAGGAAGAGAGGGAGAAGGCATTTTGAGAAGAAAGAGCAATTTGAGCAAGGTATAAAAAAGGATTATCATGGGGTATGTGCAGTATGTTAAATTAGTAGTTTCATTCCAATGAGGCACTGCGGGGCAAGAGGGGAGTAGGAAGTAAGGATAGGAAGGTATTCTTTGGGCCTTCTATCACCCTTATTCTTTCTGTATATACCAGCAAGAAATTGATAGAGCCTGGATTATGAAGATAAACTTTCCTAGAATGTATCTTGGCTCCTCATTTAAGACTTCAAGGATCTTGGGTGATTTTTGCAAACACCTCTAGTTCTAAGTTGCCTTATATATAAAGTGGGAATAACCATGCTCACCTTTTAAAGAATTTATCCGTGGAGTCACAATCACAACTATTTTTTGGCTTAAATAGACAAATGTTCTAAGGATCAATGACAGAATCTGTAAAACATCAGGAACACACTAGGCACTTAATAGCTGTTAGCTCCCTTAGCACATCCTTGTGTGGATTTCCTGATTCCTTCTGGAAAATTCCTTATTCCACATTTCCATGGGTTTTTCTTTTACCCATCTTTCAATATTCTGAAATATTTTTTGAATGACCAATTGAATGAAAGACTGATTGTCACAAATCTGTCTTTCTTTTTAAATTCCCTAGGCATTTTATCTGAGCCTCTTTTATGGTGGGTTTCACTCTCTACCTTGATTACAGCAGCACAAATTTTGCCCTTATTTTGTGTTAAGTTCCAATTCTTATTGTGTATCCTCACAGCACCTAATGCAGTATTTTTCAAGCAACAGATCCTGTATATATACATGTTGAATCAGTTTTTCTGAATAGTTCTTTTCTTATGTAAAACTACTGAAAAATCATTTAGATTGTGGAAAATCTATACAATTATGTCTAGAACTTTACCTAATAAAGTATATATTTTGCTAAGTCAACTAGATAGTACAGTAAAAAGATATGAATGTTCTTAATTTCTAGTTAACAAATTTATATCATTCAAACTACCTGAAATCTATTACCTTTTTATAACTATTAGAGAATATACATGAAAAATTTCATACATATATAAAAATTGGATCTCAGAAATTTCATATACATATGAAATTTAGATCTCAGTTCAGTTTCTATTACACCCACATAATAGAAATCAAGATCACAAATCCATTATAACAATAATTTTCATATCTAATAAATGTTTCAAAAGAAAAATAATCTCTACCTTAAGGTCCAAGTTATAGTGTTGATAATAAAACATCAAAAATTATGCATTTCAGGATCATGTTGTTTTTTTCCTTGTGAATTTTCTTTAGCAAATATGATTAATGGTTATTAGAATAATGCTATAAAAGTGAAATCTTTATATTTTAGTTTATCATTTGAAGATTTTTCAAATAGGCTTATAGAAATTCAAACTTAAAACAAATTTTAAATCTTTATTAAAAAACACCAACTGAAAAAATTCTTGTCAGATAATTATTTATTCTTTCTGAAAATTAAAATAAAATACATAAAGCATGACCAAGATATTTCTCTGTCTTCAGCAACTTCTTTTAACTCTATCTGCAGTCCTAGTGTTTACTGGATTTCTCTAAAAGATATTTTTTAAAGTGTTATTTATGTTCTTCACATAATAGGCAAGTTCATGGTACTTGTAATCAACTCCAAAAATGCTTATTGTAACCAAGATACAGTATTAATATTGTTTAATTATACCTTTTGTTTTCAAATAGAATGAAACGTTGAAGAAAAAAAAAACACTTCAATTGATTAGACATTCCATAGCAATCTTAATTTCCTTTAACATTTCTTTTCTATCTCATAGGAAATGTATGTCTGTGTTTGCCACGTTAGCCTCTCCACTATTCGTGGACACTGAGGCAGAAAAAAAAATTAATTTTGTTTTATCAGCTCCTCTACCTTTGCTGTCAATAAGTTATCTCTTCTATCTCTTCCAGGGTCTGACCTCTTGCCCTTTCTACAGTTGAAAAATATCATTGTATTTATCTTTATCATCGTCACAATTTTACTTTTATTTGCCACCTTTCCTTTCTTATCATGTTGTACTCCCTTCACTGCATATTCCTCTTCTTTATTCCTGATTATTTTTGCATTTTCTTGTTCATACTAATTGGCTCTATTTTTATTTCCAGTATATTTATTGCTAAATGGCATTCATTGCCTTTGGGCATATATTAATTTATCTTTCAGGACTTTCCATTTGCTCCCTATGTCTTTTCTTTATATATTTCTTCTTGCAACCTCCATTTCACTTTACTTTTCTCGTATGTGTTGGTGTATTATTTTTATTGTTGCTTTTTTAATATGCCTTCATATCTCTAATTCATGCTTCATATTATTAGGAAGGTTTATAAAATAAAACACTATGTTTTTCACAAACAGCAATAATTTGGATCATCTTAAAATAGTTTTGGGTTCACTGTACTGCAATTTGTCAGCCACCTTTTTTACAGCCATATTATAGGATTTAACTGAATAAATAATTAGAAGCTAATTTTGCAAATTAAAAGGAATATATATATATATAGATATAGATATAGATATATACTGACCTGAGGTCAGAGAAGGGGAGTTTATTGAAAGGTGAACAAAACAATGTAAAACTTATGATTTATTTAAAGAGAGATATGTTTAGACCTTTTGAGGTATTTAACTGACAAAGTTACATATGTATATATATAATATATAATTAATCTTCATACTTCTCTATGCTTTTATGCACATAATAAGGTAATACGGTAACATTTAAATCCAGATACACCTTCTCTAGGAAGACCCTTGAAAAGCAGAATATCTAATGAGGCAAGTAAAAATGTACCAAATAAATTACAGCGCCATGTGATAAATACTGTAAGATTAAATAGAATTATACTTGGCCTGTAATGGAAGCAAAGCAATACAAAGAGTGTCTTAGAAGACTCCCTGGAGTAAATGATGTCTCAGCTGAGTATCAAAGAATCACACATGCCTTGCCACCTGGAGATGAGGGGAAGGGAGTCTTTAGAGAACATATTCCACGCTGTAACTGAAAAATGAGCTTCAGTAGAAAGAATGGCAGGAAATGAAGTGAAAACTAAGCATATGTTTACTAAAAATTTTTGGAATTTTCCTGTAGTTCAGTGGGAGGCATTGGACATTTTAAGCAGAGAAGAGGCATGGTCGGATTTGATTTTAGAGTGAAAATTCTAGTACAGATGAAGAAACTGTGGGCTTGGAGGCACCAAGACCACTTTGGATAATAAAATAATAACATTGATGAAAGAGAATGAGGCCCCAAAGTAAAGCAGAAACTGAAAGGAATAGTCAGAAAATATATAAGTCAGTTAAAAGGTTCAGTCAAGAGAACATGGGAACACCTGGGCACAGGTGCAGGCAAAAGTAAGGGAGACAACATTTTTCCGTAGAATTGAGGACCATCCACCTAATTTAAATTAGAAAAATAAAGCTTTGAACTGTCTGTCCATTAAGTCCAATTTCATCCAGACAGATTCTCCAATTTCCATTGACTATTTAGTTCACTGCTACCTCTTGACAGTAGTTAATGAATTACGATTAACAATTGATTGAATTAAAATATGGTCAACCAGGAAAATAAAAATAGCTAAATATTGGATTAATACTTTATTGCATAAATGGTGACACAACCAGACTTCCTAACACTCAGCAAGGGAGACCCCCCCCCAAAAAACAATAAAAAGCATTGCACATACATTCATGCAAAATGAACACTGATACTAGTAAATTCTAAAAATGGCAGAATTTGGTTCTAAATCAAATGCAATTTCCACATTTGCATACTATGTTAGAAAGCATCTTATAACTATGTTCATAGTATATTGTTCAGTTCATTTCCATAATCTAATTCAGTGATACTTATGCTCTTCAAATAGTATTCACTGATCATATTTTATCTCTTCTTTTTCCTAAACTGTGGTTCTGTGAACTATAGACCACATCAGAGTAAGATTGTAAATATCATAAATATTATGCCAATTTCCTTAAAATGGCAAATTATATAAAATTTATTTTCTGCTTTTTCTTAGAAGAACCAAAAGCAGGTAGACCTTTGAGCTTAAAAGTGGATTTTAATATCTTTTCAATACATAGCACAAATTTTTAAAATCCTTTAATTTGTTAAAAAATAATCATTTTGACAAGGTAATCATGTAATATAGACCTATTGATTTTAAACAGACTTCAGTTTGGTCAACTTTCTCATCCAAACTTGCAAAATTTCCAATATAATTGCTAGTTGAATTTGTAGTAAGTAAGGCAGGTATTTGTTCCAAAGATATAATCCAGTATTTATTCATGCTGTGTTAATTTATTATCAGTAAAATGATGATTGTGATATACTGAGACCATATTAGGAGGAAAGTACTCTACCAGGCACTTCACAAAGTATGTGTGATATACTATGTAATATTTCTATGTAATACAACAGTCTTTCAGAGAGCGCACACTTATTATTATTGTCATTTGTCCTATTGTTGTTACATTTTATTTCTTTATTTCACAGAAATTGAATGTAAGGGAGGTTATGTAATTTGCCCAATATTTATCTGCTTGTAATGTAAATCCTGGATTGGAGTCCACATCAGTCTTTTTTTAAAGTCCATGCTTATTTCCTCTGGATTATCCTGTCATAATGTGACATTAGCACTCTCATTTGTGAAGCAGTAATAGATAACTAGGGAGCGGGCCTTAAACAAAACATTTCTTATTTGGTGCAAAAGAACTACATTATTTTATGCACCAAAAAGATGAACTATATGAACCCCAAGAAATAATAACACAAGTGTCGAACAACAAATAGGACTTGTGCAAAGATATCAATTTCCCCCAGTTATGTTTAACCTATGTTTTTTCTTTAATATCAAATCTTAAAAAAGAGAATTTCATAAATTAATTACTTAAGACTCAAATATTTATACCTTGTTTTTTTACTTCTTCAGCCCACTTCAAAAAGCCTGTTGTATCAAAAGCCATACTGACTAATTGTAAATACTTGCAGCTGTTTTAATTATTTGACTTAGCTCTGATGTCTTATGGAATATCCTAAGAAATTTAGTGTGGCATACAATTATTTATGAAGAAATCACATAATTAGCAGACAGCATCTTATATGTCATTTCTAAGATTATTTGATTATATTTACTTAGCCATAGTTGGAATTCTTAACTCTGACAAGTATCTGCAAACTGGGCCTTGAGTCTGTTCTAGTTATGTCCACATTTCAGAGTTACCCACAGTGACTTCAGGTTTCTTTCCCCAGTGATTCCTTTCATTTATTCTTTTATCTTCTATGGCATCATGTAAACCCATGTGAAAAGTTTAAAGTTTAGCTTTTTCATGTTTCAAAAGATTATGCAAGTTAAGAAGGCTTGTCTCCTTAATCATTACTTTTTTCCTCCTTTGAATGTCTTGGCCCAAAGTGCCTATCAGGATATTTGCATAATGTACCTAATTTGAGAGAACAGGTCGTTGCTGGGGGCGGGGGAGTGGTTTTCATTTGTTGTCTGGTGGTTGTAGAGGTGGTGGTGGTGTTTGGCACTATAGAAACCCGTGCTGGGTCTGCTTTTGACAAAGAATGCTTTTGAATGTAGAAAGTAATTCAGATATCATAGATCCGATAGATTCTGAAAGACGTGTCACAGTAAGGATCAGTTGGTGAGGATCTCTTCTCCAACAGTGAAGAAAGAGTTCTGCATATTATTCAGTGATCTCTAGAGTATCTGTGTGAGATTCCAAGCTTGCATTTTTTCTTTCCCTCTCTGTCTCTGTTTCTTCGCACACACACACACACACACACACAGACACACACACACACACACACACAAATCCAAGAGAAATTGCTACATTCAGAATAGATACAGATTCTGTTTGGTTTGGTTTGGTTTGGTTTGTTAGCAATTCAGGCACTGAGCCAAGTATTATATTCTTCTTTGGTTTTGGTTTTATCAAGCTAGCTTAAAACGAGTACAAGGATCAGTGTAGTCTCAATCTTAATTTTGGAATCCTGACTGTTAGGTCTATGAAAGGTAGGGCTTCAAACCACTGTTTTGAGAAATTTCTCCTTGATGGAAACATTTTATTATCCTGATGATCCACTCTTAAGCAATCATTTATCTGTGCTACCAGTGCTGAAGACATCAATGAAAGCTTTCAATTTGTGTATCCCATTACTATGAATGTGTTCAGAAATGACTTAATGGTTTATTCTTTAACTCAAACAGTTTATTTTATTTCTTTGATTTTCATAAAAATGTCATTAGTCTCTCAAAAATAAAAACCAAGTATCCTGTTTCACTAATACCACCACAGCTTTTAGCTAACTCATATATGTGTATGTGTGTATAAATTCAAACTTCAAAAATTATTTGTAGATAAATTAAGATGAAAGAAAGAAATAATGAAGACACCACATTACCTTGGGTTTTTGGGTAAATTCTTATATAAACTTCAGGTTATACATTCCAAATGGACTTGGAAAATTTTTAATTGTTGTAAAAGTTAGAAGGTTATTTCTTTACTATTTTTGTTACATAATTTTATTAAAAATTTGGTGAGTGATAGGAGTACTTGCCTCAGAAAAAATTGCACATGAGCAGTTTCAAAGTACGGAATTTTTGAAGATCATTCATGGGGTTCCTTAGAGTCTTTGATTCCAGTGTTATATCAGTCAACATTTATTAAACTCCTACCATATTAAACAATTTTTAAGAGACTCCAAAATGTGTGATGCACAAAAACAAATGACATGTTCTCAGGATTAAATAAAGGCTATGCTATTGAGGAAGATTCACACATGAGAGAACAATTATATTAAATAGATAAGATAGGACTGATAGATAAAAATAGCACATACACGGTATTTGCTGTATGCCAGACAATTTTATTATTCCTTTTATATATTTACTCATCTCATTCGACAATTTTATTATTCCTTTTATATATTTACTCATCTCATCCTCAGGACCTTATTAGTTAGGTACTGCTATTTTATCTGCTTTATAGATGAGGAAATTGAGGCACAGAATGGTGATGAAACTTGCCTAAGATAACACAAGTACTGAGAGGGCAAACCAGGATTCAAAACTAGGTAGTGTGTTTCAAGAATCCATGCTCTTAGCCATTACATTTGCCGTCTCTCATAAAAATATAACAGAATTATTAGAGCGACGTGGGATGACAAGATGAAAGAGCAATCAATTTTGTTGATAGTCTAGGAAAAGTCTCAGAGAAGCACATCAAATTTGAGTTGAGCATTGAAGGAGTAGAAGATATATAGCAGGTAGTTTTGGGTGATTTCTCCTTAAATAAAAATATGATTCACCATGCTTAGTTTCATATTAACAAAGTTCCTTGTTTTCTAATGAAAAAGTAAAACATAATAATAATTGAGTTACTCATGAACAAGATATCCCAGATAGATGAAACATTCTTTGGACCTAGCAAAGCTGCAAATCCATTTTACTAAGGTTAAACTGTTATTAGAATCATGGTTAGCTCTTAAAAATAGGTGCATAACAACAAATCCCAAATGTTGTATATCTATGAGGTAAAATTATCCTGTTAATCACATCTAGCTGGATTTGTAATTTTGTTACTTCTCAAACAATTGGCAAAGGGCACTGCAAATTAAGTTGTTGAAAGCCATTATAATGGATGAAATAAAAGCCAGTGGGTAAGAAAGAACATATTTCCTAAAAGGGAACATATTGCTTATTTCTTACTTTTAAAAAATAGGATATAAAAATATTGTAAGTGGATTATGGGATGTTGTTACTGGAATGTGCCTCTTTCACGTAGCGCCACTATTTGCCATCATTAGTATATCCCTACTGTTGCCAACCTCCCACCCCACTTCTTCCTCACTGTGCTCCACCCTGCCTGACTGTCTACAATGATGATTCGTTCTTTGATTCGTCGTTGGGCTGCAATGGTAGCTTTCACGTGCCCCAACTGGAGAGTCTGCCCTGTGGCCACAATGGCTACTCATTGAAAGAGCTGTTTTCCCGAAGCAGACTAATGACTTCTCTAGGGCAAGTACAATGCTTTTTCCATTTGCATAATCTCAGAATTTAACACTGTTAATAACGTGTGCCAAAACAATTGATCAATAAAAGGAAGAGAAAAATGAATAGACGAAGGCCATCACAGCTTCACTACAAGAAAGAATCACTAGAGGGGTCTAAATTTGTAAAATAAAGCAATGAACAAACAACAGGTTGGACAGAAAGGAAACTGGGCTAGGTGTTTTGATTAGGATGTGGACCTTAAAATGTATTCTAAGTTAATTTTCTGATAAGACAGGTAGTGATATATGACATAATTTATATTTTTTTAAAAACCAAATGCTTTTTTAGCTTAAAGGCAAACATTCAGAATGGTTACACTAAAATGTGTGTTACTACTAATAATTGTATTATTAACACGATGCCAGAATCAGAACTCTCTACCTACTGGTCTTTGGAAATGTCATTGGCTTCTCTCCCTCTCTTCACCTCCCATCCTGCCATTTCTCCCTAGGGCCCTACTAAGTATAAGTTTCCCAAATTCTTTTTTGTGACTTTTAGTGGTCTGAAAGTAAGTAATCTGATTGGTGATGAAAATTCAGAACAACATAGCCCAAATACCCTGGGAATCAGAGTTCTGCCAAGCACTTATGAACTAAGAAAAATATACTCTCTTGCACATGTGGAATGTTGTGGAGGAAACCCTGCAGCTCACTGGGTGTTAGGACAACAGTGCAAGAGTGTCCAGTGGTGACACGCATAAAGACATGACCTCCCTGGGAGCTCCAGTGATTTAGAAATGAAATCTTAGACTGCTCTGTGAAAGTTGAAGATGCTGTTTTTTTAGCAAAGCATGGAAATTGTATAGGTTTAAGGTAAAGACAGCAAACTCACCGATAACACTGCCATGGTTAAGTGTTCCTACTGAAAACTTCTATCAACACTCAGGCTCTAAAGAGTTCATTCTGGAAGCCAAGAACAGTGAAATGCCAACTAAGAGCCCAACTTCTCCAAACATTCATTAAATGGATTTTATTTTTCTTGTTGATGGTTGCTTGGAGCGAGGAGTGCTTTAGCAAAGACCAAACCCTGCTCTAAAGAAAATGTGTTGACAAATAACAACAGAACAAGTTCACATTTTTAAATGCATTATGCAAAGAGAAAAACAAACACATATCTACTATGGCCTACAGTGCGTATGCATTCATTCTCATCTCTAATATCTTCAACGTCTACATTTTCCATTCGGTACAATGAGAACTGATTTTTAGAATCGTGACTGGGTACAGTAAGTTTCTTACCATTACAGATACATTCCATTGTGCAACCCTTCAGAATGCTAAAAGTAGAGAGAGGAACTAAAACATTTTAAAGATAAATTTAAATTATAAGACAGAAAGTAGAGAACTTTTCATTAACAGTGAGCTAATCAGGAAAATCAGTTAACCAAAATTCCTCATTGCCAGAACACTCCATATAAATTTGTAAATTTCGATTTTACTTAACTTGGATTGTTTGTAGCCTGTCGATGATGTTTCCTGAAGTGTTCAAGTCTATCAATCATCACTGATAGAATTCACTCATTGACACCTACTCTGTCTGGCAGGGGTGAGGTATGTGTGGGGAACAAAACTTCTAAAATCATGATCATGACCATGAGGAGGGCTTTCTAGGCTATGGGCTAAGGGGAATTATTTTGATTAACTTCAGGTGTCTATATGGTAAGCCTTAGAAAACATAGAATAAAATTCAGGACTTAATATGTGGCATGGAGGCTGACACTAAGCATTAGAAAATCTGATCTTCACTAGATTGCTTTTAAAGGGTGTTCCATAGGATATCTATCACTAATATTATAATATTTTAACATTCTAATTTAATTTAATAAAAATTAGAACTTCCCATTTTCTTCTAGCTACAACTTTCTCATTTTATATTTCTTTTTGAGCTTATAAGAAAGATAAAACTGATCTACGTGCCAATTGAATATTTTGAAATGTTGAATATTTAATTTGATCAAACATACTTGCCCACTCTTCAAAAGCATTCTTTCTTTGCTTTTTAGATTACACATATATGCATAAAGGTCAGATTGTCAACCCCCAATACTGTTTTATATTGTTGGTAGTGGTAAATATTTTCTTGTAATCTCTTTTAAATATTTTGCTCTGGAAGTAATAAACTGAAGAATATCAATCCATTTGCCTGGAATTAAAATGAAGCTATACTCCCTTATTGAGGAAGTACAAGCTTTGGATTCTGTTTACAAATGGCATATATGGACTACTTTCCCCAACATCTAATAAAATTTTCAAAAACAGAATAATTTTAATAAACCATGTCTCAAAACATTTGGGTAAAATTATAATCCTATAAAGAGTAAATACATTTTTTAATGTATAGTCAATATTTACCTAATGAAGTTATATACAGTACAATAGAATTTTAATGTAGGAAGAAATGTCAGTGATCATTTATTCTAGTTTCTTGTTCCAATTAACATATTTTTTAAAAAACCTCCTTCTAGAATATTGAGGAACAAAGGATTTTTAGCACATTTTCAGTAATTTTATTTTCATGATTAAGAAAAATATTATTTCATAATGTGATTACTTTAGAAAAATTGGAGAAAAAATACAATTAACTATTTCCAAAGTATTTATTATTAAATATATTACAAAATAGAGTTATGTATTTCCTTTCTATATTTATTTTTCTTTACGTACATATTTTTATTTTATAAATTGGGATCCTATAGATAATTTTGTTTTCTGATTTTCTTTTATTAAATTTAGAGTGGGAAAGTTCCAAGTCACTAAATATTTTTTGAAAAGTAATGGCTACATAGTTTTATGATAATTAATATTACTAATGCCATGTAAAAGAGGTTTGAATTGGAATTTTTTCTATTAAGGTTAAAGCAATAAATTAGAAGGGTGTTAGTAGTAAAAAAAAAATATTATAGAACATATGAATTTGCTTTAGAACTTTTCCATTCATGATTTTAGGACACTGACATTTCAGTCTTCTGAGAGAAGATTTTCTTGAAGACTGCTTCCTTGAATGATGCTCATAAATAGCCTTTTTAATACATAGTCTAAATCTCTCCCTGGTACCTTTCCCTTTACAGCAAACATACCGAAATATTATCTTCAGTTAAACATTAATAATTAATTTAATATACTTAATATGTCATAATACTTAATAAGTAGATAATTCTAGCTTTAGAAATAGCCTTTGGAGAGAAATGCAGAAAGGAAAACAAGCAAACAAACATTATGCTTACTGAGATTTATTAAAGTGTTGAAGTTTACCCTGAAATTTGGATTTGTATGTGTGGCTTTGGGGTTTCAACTCAGCAAAGCAGGTGATCTGATAATAGTAACTAACATGATTAGCATATGTGAAAATGAGATCATAAAGCACAATTTCTAAGATCTTTTAGAAATAACTTGTGGGTGATTGGAAGTTCAAAGCCATTCTTGAGCCTGGAGATACTAAACAGTTTATTAAACAGATATTAAAGTATTTCTAAAATTTTAAGAAATTAAGATATTTTTCTATAAATCTGGTCTGGTATTAAGGCTGATATTATCCATGTTACCTCTTGGCATATTGAGGTCAATTCTCAGTTATCTATCCAACATGACACAGTGAATCAAACTCATTATCCTTCCTATTCTGAACTCCTTCATTGATAACAGGGATAGTTTATAAAAGAGCCATAGTCACCCTTAGCACCTTAGAGAAAAGGATATAATCAAAATCAGTGAAAACCTCAGATACTCAAAAGTATCATTTTAGCTAGCTTTTTCAGCATCTTCCTATACACCATCCTCTAGCAGTTCTGCTAAAACATTGATTGATGTGTTTTATCTTCTTCACTCTCCATTGCCACCCTCTAGCAGAGATTCTAGGGAGGGAGGAAATGCCCTAGAGACAGGTTGTTTGAGGGAAATGGAAAAGTCAAGGACTTGAATTATATCCACAGACTGGATAATCAATCTCGGAAGTATTAAAAGTTGACTGTACAGGAGAAGTACACTAGATAAACTATAAAGGGTAACTGTTTGTAATTTGGAGAATTAAAAATATTGAAGAGAATAGGCACACTATTTGGTGGTACATGTAATGAACCTTGGAACCATGAAGTTGTTGATTTATTTATTTATTTTTAATGAAATGGAGATTCAAAAATTACCAAGTTAGGGTACCTTCAGTGAATTGTCTCGGAAGTTTAAATTTCCAAATATATGTAGATTAAAAGCAAAGAAGATTGTGTTATATGCATACAGGTCTTCTAGGTACCTGTATAAAGGATAAATTGAAGCGAGGGTTGAGAACTCAGTCTGTGTACAACACCACAAGTAAATTATCCTCCAGGCATACAGCTTGCCTGTTGGTGCTGATCATTGCTACAGTTGAATTCATAGTGAAATGATCCACACTGACCATTAAAAAAGCCATTTCCAGACATTGCAGTTTCAATGCGGCAGTTTACAAAATTATCTTTTTTAGCTTCCTCAAAACCCATCTGAATTTCCTAGTTTGGATCTTCATTGCTTTTGTCTTCTGCAAAGACAATATTGTCAACTTTAGAGAGGGGTGAGCAACCAAAAATTGTTATGAAAATTCTATTGAAAATCAAGTTTAAATGACAAGACTTGCCTCTTTGTAATAAATACATGCACTTCAAAATGCTTTAGTAGGAAAAAAGAATGGCCTTTTTTATTTTTTTTCAAAGAAGTGAAGATACAATACAGATAGATTTTAAAGAGGGTTCTTATTCCACATCCATTAAACAGATATTTTTCGTGCCAGGAACTGGATGCTCATTTGCAATTCTCAAAATATGTAGTGGAATAGAACAAGAAGAACAAAATTGCCCATTTTCGTAAATACCTACTTTATGCACATTACACTAGGCACTTTGCAAAGAAAAGGGTAAAGGAAGGAATGAGGATAAATACATCAGACCTCTGGTTATAGTCTTTGAGCAGATCTAATCTAATTGGAGACTTGAATATGCATGTGAGCATAGGCAAAACAGATTAAGTAGATTAATAAGGAGTACTAATATATTATAATGATATGTTAGTACTCTGCTTCTTATTAGTCTCCTACTTAATCTACTCTGTTTAAAGTAACAATGTAGTATAGTGGAAAGAATGTTACTTTGTGTTTTCCATTCCTGGCTCTATTGCAAACATTTGGGCTGACTATGGGCCAATCACTTAATAACAAGAATAATACTTACCATTGATTTGATTGCTTGGGTGCTTAACATACATTGTTTCATTCAGTCCTCATATCTACCCTATGATGTCTATATCACTCTCACAATACAAGTGACTATAAGTCTAGTTTGTCAGAAATAGCCCTGCTTTATCCCCACTGTTCCAGCATACTTATCATCAGTGTCCTCCTTTCCCCTTCAAGAGTGTCCCTGTTTGGATGATATATTAAATTGCCCCCATGTAATGAGAAATTTGATAGTCACAATCGAACAAGTAGTGGAGCCAGATTTGATCCAAGGCTGTTGATAGCCAAAGCCCATATACATAACTCTCTGTGTTCCCTCTGGTTAAATAGTTCCACTCGTTCTTTGTGTATAAATAAAATTAAGCCATTAAAGTAAATGATCTCCAGGATTCCTTCCATCGCCAAACTCTAAAATGCTAACTACAAAGAGACAAAATATGTGGGCTCATTATACTGGGATTCAGACTTTACACCAGGGTTAGCAAACAGAATTGAGAAACAGTGAAGGAAAGAAGGGGAAAGAGAATGGAAGATTTAACACATTGCCTGGTTCAGAATATAAGTGTAGTTCTGAATGATTAAAAAGCTAGCCTCTCTTACTAATTGTGCATGGCAAACAGATGACCCTTGACATAAATTAGGGGGAGCTGTATCTTTTCATATCTTTCTATTAAGAGCATGGAATGATGTGTTATCTTGGTCCTTATATTTTTAAAGTACTTGCATTATTGTTTTAGGTAGCTCTTTCACTTACTTAAGTCCAATTCTAGTTTATAATATTATGAGATCTTCATTGAAATTCTTTATTTCACAGAATACGATATTGCCTACAAAGAATTGTTTGGCATTCTCCCCAGATAATTATATTTTCCTGGGAAAAGTTGATGCATTCCTGACAGCTTTGACTTCTCATATTCCCTTCTTTATTCTCATCTTATTGGATGCTTGCCATCAATACTAAATTGTCTTAATCCCAATTTTTCCACCTATTGCTGCTTTTGCAGTTGGCACTGATTCTTATGCCCCTTGAAAGGTACTTGTGTGGCAAAAGATTGAAAAAAAATTGGCAGTTGCTGTCAGGGTTAATGTAGAAAAATAAATCTCTTATATTGCCAGTTTGGATTTACTTTTCATTTTTAATGGCCCCAACAGATGTTAGAGGAATCCTCTACTTCCTGCACTCTTCCATTTTTACAGCTGGTACTGCTTGACTGGTTCTTGACTTTGGGGGAGCAGTTCCTGGGTGTTTACACAGTGATTTACAGACACCCGCTCACTACAGACTCTGACCAACCTCTAGCTTTCTTTCACCATTTTCCCTGAAACTGACTGATATCACCATTACTCAGTTTCTCACCAGGTTTCCCCATCTCAGTGTTTCCTAGCAATTGCTTCTTTCCCCATTGTGCCACATTTTGAAATGTTTGGACTGTTAGGTAAAAGGCATAAAGAGGAAAAAGTACAAATAAGAGGAGACTTTTCAACTTAACAAATGAGGCATTCCATCTTTTTTGGTACCTCTTTGGTATCTTTTCCTCATTTTTTACAAAAGTGCTTCTGACAATTTGCATTTGGATAGTTCACTCCTTTAGGACTTTCCCCTTTCCTTTCCTTTTCTTTTTCTATAATTTTCTTTTCTGAAATATTAGCCTCAGTGGCACTAGTTTCACCAACTGTATTCATTTGCTAGGGCTGCCGTTACAACGTACCACAAACTGATGGCTTAAAACAACAGCAACTTAATGTCTCACAGTTCTGGGGGCTAGAAGTCTGAAATCATGGTGTCATCAGGACCATGGTCACTGTGAAACCTGAAGGAATCCTTCTTTGCCTCTGGTGGATTGCTAGCAATCTTTGACATTTTTTGACTCGTAGTGGCATAACTCAAATCTCTGCCTTCATTGTCACCTGACATTCTCCCTGTGTTTCTTTACATAGTCTTCCCTCTATGTGTTTGTCTCTGTGTCTAAATTTCTCCTTTTTATAAGGACACCAGTCATATTGGATCAGGACCCACCCTCATGACCTCATTTTAACTTGATTATCTCTGTAAAGACCCTATTTTCAAATAAGGTCATGTTCTGAGGTACTGGGGTTACGACGTCAACATATCTTATTGGGGCGACCTGATTCAACTCACAACACCAACCAAGAACAGAATTCTCCCCCACGCTTGCTTCCAAAGGAAATGTTGACAGCTTTTAGCAATTGGTAGGATCCTGCAAGGCTGAAAGTACCGTTCAGGGCTACTCTCTTGTCTATGACTTCTTTGCACTGTTCCCTTGCTCTCTTGGTTTGAGGGTTTCCATGGAAAAGGCAGAATCAGATACAAAACACTGATGAAAAAGCATTGCATAACCTTTCCATTCTTTTAATAATCTTTATAAGTAGCCCTTTTATGTAGTATATAAAGTTTGTTTGGTAATCATCCTGACTTGAGAAAAGAAAAGCTAAGCTACACAGCATCGTGGGAAAGAAAATTATCAAGTATCAGTAACACCAGCCATGGTTTTATTTTCCTTCACAAATTTTATTACTTAGATATGTATCAAGATTGCTGAGGATTCCAAAGAAGCTTATCAACCCACAGTTTTAATGCCTTGTTCCAGTAATCAATGAAACCATTTTAAATACTTTTGAATTATGCTAGGGAGAGAAAAAGGAGAGAACACATTTAAAATACATAAAGCCATTTCAAACCCAAACTACTGGAGTATTTGCCTAAAAATCCTTCGAAGTTTTCTTCTGATGATAAAAATTTGTGACTGTCATTGTGGCCTCTATTAACTTTTTAATTTTCTTCTGGAAAATTGAAGAAAATAAAATATTTTACTCAAGCAGGTATCTTGGCTCATTTAAATAACAGTAATGTGGCAATGCTTTTCTTTGAATGTATCTTTAATTAAAATTATGGATAGCTATCAATGAATAAAGTATTCTTGAGGTTAGTAATAAAATTAAAATATTTAATGTCAAAAAAGAATTATATTTGCAAATTCCCTATTGCTAATAATACAGCTATAACCCTATAGCAGATCCAAACCTGCTCTCTTGGAAGTGCTTTTTAAAAAGTAATTATGACAGACATGGAAAGTATAGAAAATAATTTGTCACATATTCCATATTCAGCCAAATTCTTGCAGTTCTCAAGCAATTCTCCACTGTGTTCATTTGATTAAAAAAAAAAAGTTGATTCAGGAAACTGTAGAGAAAAAAAATAGTTAAGCCAGTTGTTCAGACAAAACCAGTAATTATGTGTCTAAATTATTTTGCCTCCTAATTCATTTGCTTTGACATCACACAGACCTAGTCTTATTCACATATGGTAGCTGGTGCAAGACCACCGGGGTATTATGCAGTGAGTTACTAAACAAGTTACATTGAGCAAATCTGATGAAATCAGGATTCTAGGGGCAGGTCTTACGAGACTGTGTCTTGGAGCGAATGATGAAATTTTTACAGCAGCATTAAAGAAAGGGAAAGGTATTGATTGGAGAGGAAACTAAAATTGACAGCCACCTGCATGCTCTTCTGGGGCCACCCTGTAAAGTCCTTGTCATCCTCATGAGGCAGAGAAAAGTCATCATTAGGCTTCCTGGGGTAATTCAACCTTGCAGATGACTATGCTTTCACTTGGAAATAGTTTCACAGTATGTAAGTGAAAAATACAAATTTTATTTTAGAATTTTATTTTAAAATTTTCAGAACATTTAAACACACGGGTTTTGATTTATTTTTTCTGTTCGTTGATTTTTCATGGAGTTGATGGAGATAAAAAGATCAGCTTGGCAGCTTGCTGGCATGGAGCTGGAGTGTTTAGGGTTTGTTTTGCCTCTTTGCAAGATTGGTCCACAAGAACTTTAAAAGGAGAAAAAGACGATGCAAATTAAGTACGTTAGAAACGTATGTCCCATCTGTTTTTATTTCATTTTTAGAATAAGGTTTTCATACCTTCTTTTATTTTTATATTCTATGATACCACACTATAATGTTGGCCACCTCAGAGACAAACTAAATTAGCTATCCTGACCATATGGAAAGGAAAAGCTTTACCAGCTAAAGAAACAAATTTAACTCAGGCAAAAAGGCCTATGTGTTTTAGAGTTTTAAAAAAAATACTGTTAAGTGCATAGTAGGGGAATGTAACCCACCTGCATAAGTAAAATTTGAAAAAAAGTTTGGGTATTCCAAAATAGCTTTCTCTTTTCCTGGCGTCATTCAGGAATCACCCATATTTGAAGCATATTTCTGTTTATTTGTATCTGGATTTATTTGTAAGTAAACGTAATCAAAGGCATGAAGGCCCCTTGAAAGGCCATCCACTCCTTCTTTCTGCCTCCAAGTTTAATTAAATCTAACCTGCCTAAGTATACCTTATCCCACTATGAAGAAAAGCTTCAAAACTCTCCAGAGAACAAAACTTTTCCCCTACTGTCTATTCTTTGGAAAATTGAAGAAGGCGTGCCTTTATAGAAAAAGAGATTTTATTTCATTCTACAAATGCCCATAGTGTAAAACATTTGATAGAAGCCCTAGGCTACCATTTTATTTACCTGGAGAGAAGCTTCTCATAAATTCACTATGTTAAATTGATGGCTGCTTCAGAAATCTCTCAATTTTAGGTTTTTATATAGACCACAGTGAAGGAATGGAACTCACAGAGGTCAAGCATGTGTTTTCTAACCACACAGAGCAGAGGAGTGTCAGCCTGATCCAGGAAGACTTCATATTGACATGTGCAGTTATTTACAGTGATTGAGAACATCAGGTTTTATGCACAACCCATGAAGACAAGATAAATAGATTGGTAGAGAAGCTTCGTCTAAAAGAGGGTCAACTGAAGTGTTTGCTGTCACCTGACTGTAACTCTCGGCACGACCAAGCTAGGGCCACTCGACTTCTAGAGAACTGAAGTTAAAATTCACTTTATTTCATCAAAATAATAGCTAAACTTATAAGTGAAGGCATATGTTTTGAGAGTTTTTCTGTAGACATTGGAATGGCTTTTTTTCTGGACATTCCTACCAGCAGGCATTTCACCAAATGCACACTGATTACTAAAATTACCTGAATGTATTCAAGATGTGTCTCAGTACTTTTTCAGTACTAAAGGGGGTGGAATTACAGTAATAGTTCCCTTTCTCAAATCATGGGGCAGTCAGTGTAACCATTAGCTAGCCTGCAAGATAACTTTCCAACTCAGACACTAAACTAGTACAAGATTTCTGAAGTGCCCTGTAGTTGTCCTAAAGTTATTAATTTGCACCAGACGAAATGGACTAATCAAGCAAAAGTAATTTTGGTTTAGAAAATGTGAAGTCTACATATTGATCTAGCTATTTTGGGTTTTCCAATTAATACTTGTATTAATGTTGATATCAGAAGAGACAGATAAGCAACAGAAAAAGGGCCATCTCAGGCCCAGCATTGATCTTTGACAGTGGAACGTAGTGTTAATGCTCTGAGCTACATAAATAAATACTTCCTCTCTTTTGTTTCCTGGGACTTCTATTAAGAAGTCATACTCAACTACTCATACTCAACTAGTATTGTCTAGTTTATGGCCAAGCATAAAAAAAAATAAATGGTTTCCTTGAAACATCCATGATGTAATGCACATTATCAATGAAGAGAGGAAATTCAGATGAATTCCGCTTGAGGTATATTACAACCTGAAACCACTCAGCCCCCAACATAGTGTTGATAGATCATCTGAGTATTGTCAGGTGTGATATTACTAAGCAGACAAAAAATGGCCATGGGTTTTTCCAAAGAAGAGGATTGTTAAAAATCTATATAGGCTGAATGTGTTAGGTGTATCACTCTGATCTAGAAAAATGACCTGGGGCTTCCCTGGTGGCGCAGTGGTTGAGAGTCCGCCTGCCGATGCAGGGAACATGGGTTCGTGCCCTGGTCTGGGAAGATCCCACATGCCGCGGAGCGGCTGGGCCCGTGAGCCATGGCCGCTGAGCCTGCGCGTCCGGAGCCTGTGCTCCGCAACGGGAGAGGCCAGAACAGTGAGAGGCCTGCGTACCGAAAAAAAAAAAAAAAGACTTATGTATCAAAAAAGTTTTTCTTTGTTTTTACTTAGAGCTTGTTTTGCAGTTAAGGAATGAAGTTTTTGCAAAGCCCACTGAAAAGAAAAAAAAAAAAGAAAGTACGACTTTTCCTGGATTAAAAGGAGGGGGGGAAAAAATCAATGCTTACTGAAGACAATTGTTCAAGAAGTTCTCTTATAAATACACAGTAAAACTGGTCTTCAGGTAACATGAAAGGAAAATATGTGGAAGGAATAGACAGGGTCGGGTCCTTTGTATATTTATTTTTTTCCATGTGTCCAAAAAAGACTATCAGAAAAAAAATTCTGGAAAGATGTTTTGTGTAGGCATTTATTTTTGTTCAAAATGGCCAAGTTGGCTTTTAATTTTGCATAGAGAGTATCTGTTTCAGAGCACAAGTCCATACAAAGCAGCCTATTTTGCCATATAATGTTTCATTGAAAATAGTTTAAAAACGTTAATCAATAGGAAAAAACATGATGAAAAGTAGTAACATAGGAACTATACATTTTTATAATCGTGGAATTTTTCCAGTTTAACTAAGGGAATTTAGGAATATCAATTAATGTTGAATGAATGTGATTTTTACGTAAATGTTCTTCACACACACTAACAGTGGGCAACAGTTTTGAACAATTAAACAGAATTCAAGAGTCCCCACTCTGGGTTTTCTTTCCCATTTTTCACTAGATCTTATTTTTGGTAAGTGAATACTTAAAAGAGACTAATGATTAGATGGCAATAATATTGATAATGTAATATTACCTTACATTATTGATAATTATACCAATTACTGACACCCACTATGAGCCAGGTCTTATTCTCTGCTCTTTATACATTTATTAATCCACGGAATTCATAAAATAACTTGACATTTTATTATCATTGACATTTTACAGATGAAGACGCTGACACACAGAACTTGCCTGAGCTCATAAAGCTGGTACACTGCTAATCACCATGCACTGTGCTGGGCCATGGGGATAAAAAAGAATAAAATGCAGTACTGAATCTTTCCAAAATAGGGGAAACAAACAAACAAAAAACCCTACTAATTCTTATTATAAAAAGTGGGAAAAAATTGTTGAGTTCTTAACTGCCACGCCATTCCCTTGCCTCTACCCTTACCATGGGGTGTGAGAATATACATACACAAATACACACACAATGATAAATACATATTCATAAGATATTTTAAACAGTCTCACTTAAGTGCCTCAATGATTAGCTAACATTTTTCCTATTCTTTCTGAAATGTACTGATGTCAACACCATGCCAAATGCTCACAGGTAATATTCCACTTTTGGTATGCCTGTACTATTTTGTGCCTAACAGTTGAGTAGGGTGCTTTTGGAGAATACTTTTCATTTTTTTCCAAAACGATTTACATCAGTTTTATGTATAGAAATACATAACTTAATTCAATATTATGTGAACTGATGACATAAAAATGTTCAAAGAAAGGAAGCTATTGTTTTTATGAAACCAAAGATGAATGCTTTGGAAAGACTTGATAAGTGAATTGTTAAAAGAAATTGTTCCAAATCAGGTATAGACAAGACAACTGCAAAAAGTTGACAAAAATTCCGGAAAGATTCTGAACTTAGCTTATTTTGCATGTATCACTGAATTTGCACTCTACATCAAAGAAACAAAAAATTGACATTCTATGTGTATTACAGACAGGTTTATGGAAGAGAGCATGAAACCCAAACTTTGACACTCAAATGAAGAAAAACTTTGACCCTATATAAAATATATATTTGTTTTAAATTTAATTAATTGGTTTAGGTAGGTATAGTATATAATTCTATAATAGTTCCTCACTTAACTTTTTAAATTACTCATTAAGTATTGGGCCAGATTGCTTCAGATAAGAATATTTCTATGATTACTAGATCTAAATTCTTTACTTTTTCTGTTAATTTGTAATTTAATGTATGTTATATTCAATGTAGAGTAAGAACAATCAGATTTTTCACAAAAGCCTCTGCCATTTAGAGAACTTTTTTAAAGGTTTAATTTGATTATGTTATAATGAAATTAAGGCATCTGTATGGATACTATTAAACCTCTAGTTTATTTTATGACATGCCAAATGAAGAATTTACCTTTCTAAAAAAAAAATTGGTAAACTAGTAGTTTAGAGGGCTTCAGGCTAGGTAATCCTATAAAAGTATCTAAGTAGACTGAGATATTTTCCCATATGCCTCACTAGTTTCAGTTTTTTAAAAGAACATCTTGAAATATGTATTTTCCTGCTTTTTTAAAAAACTAAGGCATTACTTATTTTTGCAAACTGTGTTCAGTATGTTTTTGAAACACAAACAAGATTTTGTATCTGGTGCATTTACTAATAAGCCCAGGTCTGCACCAGATGGGCAGGTGAAAATGTGATTATGAGGTGTGTGGAGATAGTTCCATTTCTAGGATACATGACTCTCCAGATTATTTGTGCGTCTGTTATGTTTATCAATTCACTTTACGATTATCCTTAGGTGTACTTAAAGAGGCAATCTTACACCACGAAAGGTCTCTAGAAGAGGAAACGTTCCTTCTTTTAACACAATTACAATAAATGATTCTCCTTGTTTCATAACAATCAAATAAATAGAAAGATGTCAGCATTTTTCCCTGGCAGGTTTAGAAGTTTGTTGCTGAAATATTGGATAGTGCATGTGGAACATGACTAAAGTGAGCTTGCTCTTTAGTAGATAGATGCAAATTGAGTCATAGGGTATACTTTGCTGCATCATGGCTTTGGGAATAACACATAGGGCAGACAAAGACAAACCCCATCCAGGTGGTTGAACTCCCCACATATTCATTTGGACTGAAACTTTCAAATGTCAGGTGCCTGGAGAGCTCATTTAATGAAAGGGTTATCTCTGCCAACCAGTCAGTAGTTGATTTTTTTTTCACCAGAAGTTGTGAAATATTATTTATGTATGTAGTAGACAGGTGCTTCCTGCCGTTGTTGTTTACTTATGGGTTTGGGCAAATTTCGTCTTTTCCAAAAAGCAAGTTTTCCATAAAAGCAATTTTGCAACAGCCTTGCTCCTTTTGTTTGGTACCCCAGGCAAAGAGCTTTTCATGGCACTGAAATCATTCTCATTTAAAAATGGGAGCTCAGATGAACCAGTTCTTTATTGAAAATACAAAAAAAAAAAAAAAAAAAGGCAGTAAGGTATCCTTGGTTAACTTTTTAGTTATTTAAAAGTAGCTTGTTGAAGACTGAATATTTCTATGTTTCACTAGAGCCTTTAAATATAAAAGAGATATGAGACTATATCTGACACCATCAGGCATATTATATTAAAATTTATGAACAACTTCATCAAAAACCACTTTCCCTCTCCTGCATAGAGACAGATTTGTTCTGACATAAACGTTACATGGCTGGTTGCAGCCTCAGATTAATGCGAAGACCCTGGCGATTCCTTTTAGACGTTATTTTATGAAATAATACCTGTCAGCTGCTGCCTGATCCTAGAAAAGGGGGCAGGTTTTCCAGGTCATCTTGCCATCTGTCAGCTAAAGCTCATCTGTCCCTCCACATTACCACCTGATCTGTGCTAACAGGCCTCACAGGGAGGCCTGCTTCATTGGCCCAGTGGGAACCTGGGAAAGAGACTGTGTGAGGACATCACCTGTGATGCTGAGATTTAATTATCGCTGAAGTGATGAAGATGTGCAGGCAGATTGCAATGCTTTTGAATAAATTCATGGAGCGGGATGTGCTGTGCCCCTCTCCCTGCTTCCCCCTCCCTTCACTTCCCCCACTTTACCCCCGACCCTCAGCCTGGTGTGCTCACCGGTTCCAGCAGAAGCTTTCAGATTCACCCTTAGATACTTGCAAGTACACCCTTGAAAAACACACACACACTCCAGCACAGGCACATGGGCACAAACACGCAAACACAACTAAATATGACCGCTGAAGTATCAACCTGAAATGAAAGAACAAACCATGTAGTTGGGAGAAAATTTGCCTCAGCTTTTTACAGCAAACCTGATTATTTTCTGCCAAAGTTCCTTGTTATCAAATTTTAAAGCCGTATTGATTGTTGCTGACTTGAAAATCAGATTTCATTGTGGTGCCGGGCTTTTACCTACGGTTTTACTCAGTCTGTGGTAACACCAGCCCAGAGTTACCTGGGGTCTCCTGTGGAGACTTAATGTGAGGGTTCACAGTGGAGGGGGGAGTGTGGTAGAATACAAAGGGTAAAGAAGGCCATACAAATCCCCCCTACACCCTGGGACGGTGGACTCCCTCATGATTTCTGAATCAATACCCTGCACAAAAGTTATTACACGTCCAGGCCTTTTTGCCTTCAAAGCTGCTTAGGCCATATGTGGCATTAATTCCCTCCTGTACAAAAATGTAGTTGATAATCACCTGGCTGAGGAAAGGATTTAGGGCTAGAACAGAAGATTTCCTCACAGATTACGGAATAAAACCTAGTTTCTTGGGATAAATCGGGATAATTGTAGTGAAATACGTTACCCCCGTGGATTCATGCCCATGTGATACCTTTGTTAGACATCACCAAAGAGAAACATTTATGCCATTATGTGCGGTAAGATCTGATTTCCACTCTGTTCTAAGACATGCTATGCTGCACAATACACATATTTATTTTCTTGATTTGGGGAGCCTGCCTTCAGTCCAGAGGCCAGTTATTAAGCAAGCACTTAACTCAATTGACTCCTAATTATAAAGTTACAAAAGAAAATGATATGCTACTACTAGGCCTCTTTCTTGTCACCTTGTGAGCACAGTCATGGCCCTGAACTGCACTTGACCACATGGCTGTCAGAGGCTACAGAATTTCCTTCCCAACATACACCTCTCCCTGAGAAGGAAGATTTGGAACAGCCAAAGAAGACCCAAGGGTTTTTTCCAGCACAACAGCAGACTGAAATTGTATATTATCCTTTTCTTTTTTAAGGGAAATCGTGAGCAAACATTGCCTTAATTCACATTTCAAAAATAATTACTACAGATTCAAGACATTTATCATGTTGTCATTGGAACCTGGGAAAGGTTATTCTCGTGGTACTTCAGGTCACAAACAGGAACGTATTATTAGAAACTAACACACAGGCTATCCAAGAGATTCCTGGGGGAAAAATAGAGGTCCATCGGCTTCGAAAAAAGGTGGCAGGAATGAATTAGGTAACAGGGGCCCAGAGAAACTTATCAGGCTCTGAGTGGGTCAGTTTCCAAAGTAACTCCTATCCGTTACATTATGTAGCTCTTGTGAGAACATGCTGGGAAAGTACCAAGAGTCACTATTATATTTTTCCAAATACTACTTTTATTCTCTGAAATGGTATGGCTTTTTATGAAGCTGCCATTTTCCAATAACTCCGAAGAAAATGTAAACATGAATAAACATATAATATAAATATAGAAATTTAAAAACAGAAATATTATTCTCCCAAGTCTTTTGACAGTGGGCCCACATCTTTAACCTTTTTCTATTTTCAAAAGTATATTGAAATCATGTTTTCTGGAAGAATTATTTGTATATTTTGTCCACAGATGTAGTATTGATCAATTTTAAAACGTTAAACATTCTATTCAGTGTTAAATTCTGCCTTGATTATGTGAACATGCATTTAGAAATGCGACTTCAAGCGAGTATATCCCCACAATATGTACCCTTTAGCGCACAGTAACACTGGCACATACACTCTACTTATAAAAGACAAATGAGATTGGGTTTGGATCGCTTTGGATGAGTGTGGTTGTTTCAGCAGCTTGAAGTGATGCTATGAAATCAGCAAGTGAGGTAGATGGATGAGGTTTGAAAGAAGCATAAATAGAAAATAACGAACATGCTGAGAGGTTTTTGTTGTTTTGGCTTTTGGGGCATTTAGGAAAAATTCTGTACAACATATATGGCTCCTTGATATGATTTTGACCTCTGGATGTCTGATTAGCTTTCAACAAAAGTCATTGTCATTTGAGTATTGTTCAGTAATCAGTAAGAAAATGTCATATTCTTAAGCTAACTCAATGTAGACGCATATCCCAAGATAAAAATCTTGACAAAAAAATGTTCTAAAAGGCCCATAGTCAAGCTTAAAAATATAGGGAATTTGTCAATATATTCATCATATATGTATGAAAATATATAAGATGAATAAGAAAAAAAATGATTTTTCTCCACATACATCTTAGCTTTTTTCTCCTTTTTTTACAAAACAAATTACAATCTGTACTTACTTCCAGAAAGATTATTTAAAATATCTTTCATTGTAAAGGTCTCTGTTTCTGTTTTCAGTTTTGGATTTGTTAATTAAAAAACCGATTGAACCTAGATATCCCAAAAGATCTAGACAGCCAAAGTTAGCCTTCTTTATGCTTTGCCTAGATTGTAAGATTTAGAATTATGTAAATTTTATAATCTAGGAACTGATGTTTTCGATGTGGCAATATGTGCACCAAGAGCTAGGACTTGTATCACCAATAGTAATTTATCCATTAGGCAGACATCATTATTAATATTACTAAGAATAATGCACCCTATCCATAACTTATCTTCTGAAAAAGACACTTCAGATAATTTATGAGAAAACTGGCATTATTACTTAATTGGTACTTAAGAAATGCAAAGTGAAATTAGGGGGTAGACCATTAAAAGAGGTGTCTTTCACAGGACTGTTTTTCCAGTTGGAATGTAACTGAAACAGAAAGAAATACTTAAATTGTTGTTACTGTAAAGCCAGTCTGTCTCTAGGGAAGGCAATCCATTGAATATGTCCATGGAACAAGCATTACTTCTCAGTACCCTTTGTCAGCATTGGCCTTCTTATGTGCCAGAGGACGGGACACTCCAGGATCACGTCCAACTTGCTTCTGTGGTTTAGGACACAGCAAAAATTTACAAGAATTTTTCTAAAAACTCCACCCTTTTCTAAAATAAGGGTTTAATTGTTGATGAATATGCACAGTGATCACTAAATAAGCACACAGAACATACTATGACAACTTAATTAGAGCTTTTCAAATAGACTTCTTTGCTCATCCAATATGACAAACACTTAACAACTTCCCTACAACTTTAAGCTACAACCTCATTATCATTCTGTATAAACTAATAGACTCTTAGGCATCAACATAGCCATAAATATACTAGTTTGTGAAGAATATGGAAATGTCCAGGGTGACTCAAGAGCTAGTGACGGCCAAGACTAGAACACAAGTGATTCTCTTCCTTGTTGGCAAGTTAGAAAAAATAATTAAAACTGTAAAACACAAATCCTACACTAAACTTGTGAGCACATGGAAATGTAATGAAAACCATGGCCAGAATGCCTGCTCACAGTGCAAGGGTGCTTCTCCAGGGGCCCAGACTAAACATTATAGATATGTTACACACTCTGTGCAACTTTAGCTTCACTTTTAATAGTGAGAGTGATAAATGGAATGTCTTCCAATCTCCCATATCCCAACTGATAACCTTTGATGACTGGTACTGTCTTCTACCTACTGAAAACAGTAGAAATGAAAATATGAAAGGAAACTCCCAGAAAATGGCATGTTTCAGGAGTAGGCATCTTTTCATCTTAGTTAAGGACTTCTGAAGTACAAAGAATCATCCGATATACTTCAATAGGACTATTGTTTACCACTTTGAAATGATTGTTATTATACTTAGAACTAAAGAGATGAGTAAAGTCTCAGAACATGGTAAAATGTATTTTCTAACAAAAAGAAATGAGGCAACTTAATGATCAGCAGAAGTTTTTCCTTGCTACACATAGGCAGAACACTCTATGACATAAATCACAGCAAGATCCTTTCTGACCCACCTCCTAGAGTAATGGAAATAAAAACAAAAATAAACAAATGGGACCTAATGAAACTTCAAAGCTTTTGCACAACAAAGGAAACCATAAACAAGACCAAAAGGCAACCCTCAGAATGGGAGAAAGTATTTGCAAATGAAGCAACTGACAAAGGATTGATCTCCAAAATTTACAAGCAGCTCATGCAGCTCAATAACAAAAAAACAAACAACCCAATCCAAAAATGGGCAGAAGACCTAAATAGACATTTCTCCAAAGAAGATATACAGACTGCCAACAAACACATGAAAGAATGCTCAACATCATTAATCATTAGAGAAATGCAAATCAAAACTACAATAAGACATCATCTCACACCAGTCAGAATAGCCATCATCAAAAAATCTAGAAACAATAAATGCTGGAGAGGGTGTGGAGAAAAGGGAACACTCTTGCACTGCTGGTGGGAATGTGAATTGGTTCAGCCACTATGGAGAACAGTATGGAGGTTCCTTAAAAAACTACAAATAGAACTACCATATGACCCAGCAATCCCACTACTGGGCATATACTCTGAGAAAACCAAAATTCAAAAAGAGTCATGTGCCAAAATGTTCATTGCAGCTCTATTTACAATAGCCCAGAGATAGAAACAACCTAAGTGCCCATCATCGGATGAATGGATAAAGAAGATGGGGCACATATATACAATGGAATATTACTCAGCCATAAAAAGAAATGAAATTGAGCTATTTGTAATGAGGTGAATAGACCTAGAGTCTGTCATACAGAGTGAAGTAAGTCAGAAAGAAAAAGACAAATACCGTACGCTAACACATATATATGGAATTTAAGAAGAAAAAAAAAATGTCATGAAGAACCTAGGGGTAAGACAGGAATAAAGACACAGACCTACTGGAGAACGGACTTGAGGATATGGGTAGGGGGAAGGGTGAACTGTGACAGGGCGAAAGAGAGTCATGGACATATACACACTAACAAACGTAAGGTAGATAGCTAGTGGGAAGCAGCCGCATGGCACAGGGATATTAGGTCGGTGCTTTGTGACAGCCTGGAGGGGTGGGATAGGGAGGGTGGGAGGGAGGGAGATGCAAGAGGGAAGAGATATGGGAACATATGTATATGTATAACTGATTCACTTCGTTATAAAGCAGAAACTAACACACCATTGTAAAGCAATTGTACCCCAATAAAGATGTTAAAAAAAAAAAAAAAAGATTATAAGACTCCATTCTGTATCGTATCTTCAAGCAAAAATTAGTGTGAAAATGGTCAAAAATTGCCATTCATGGAGGATAGGGCAAAGAAGGAAGGGAGGAATTGAGGGTAAGAGAGAAAGATTATTGTACCTTGCCTGAAAGACACTGTATATCTGGATCACCTACCACCACAGTGTAACAAGAAAACCACACATGAATAGTAAAAGCTCAAAGCACCTGGAGTATATAATGTGAAGAATACAATAATTTTTAAAGTGCCTAGTTGTTAACATTAAATGAGCTTGAAATTTATTGAGGAACAGTCATTATTGTACAATAATATCAAAGAGAGATTAAATCAGACTACAGAAAGGAAAGGCCAATAAAGAGATGGCATTTCAGCTGGACCTTCAAGAATTTAGTAAATATTCAATAGGCAAGGAGTTTAAGGGGATTGCAAGTGAGAATGAGGGACCACTCAGTCAATAATTTTTGAGCCACTCTTACAATCTAACATTGACCTAGAACAAAGAATTCACTAGTGAACAAAACGTAGTCTATGTCCTCATGATGTTTATAGTCTAAATGGAAAGATATAAAGCAAATATTTAAATATTCACACACATGCAGAGTGCAGTTCAAGAAAAGTACAAAGTACAACGAGAGCACACCGGTAGTTATCTCCAGAAGATCTCCTTCCTATATAAAAAGTAAAAGACATTATTAGTGTTAAAGACTATTTTTAGCTGTATCTAGTCTAACATGTCAAGAAAGACTCTCCTGGGGAAGAGATCTTTAAATTAGGAGCAGGAGAATGAGTGAGCATACACAGGTGAAAAGAGAGGCTAAGAGAATTACACACACAAGGAGCATCTTGTTCAAAGATGCTATGATAAGAGAGAGCATGGCATGTTTGAAGAACCAAAACATTCTGGAAAGAATGCAATGAGAAAGATAGAGCATGGAAAGGCGTAAAGCCATGGGGCAGGCAGAAACAGATAATGCAAGTCCCCCCTTTTTTTTTTTTGGCAGTTTTTTGTAGTGATTTTATTACTTTTGTTCAGCCTTGCTAGTTTTTAGTCTCTTGTATAAATATCACAAAACTGATAGTGAATTATTTTCTTTTCCAAATGATGTCACTTCTCAAAGAGTATGGAAATTCTTCTAAGGACAGTAAATTAATGCCAGTGTCTTGAACTATGTCAATATCTAGAAGCACATGCTTTCAAATGACACCAAGAGACTGGGAGGAAAGGGGTCTAGTGTTCCAGTACTCCAGTGGCTTGTTAGAGACTCCTATTCCTGCATTTATAAAACTCATTTATAAAACTTGTATGCAAGTTTAGCATACAACTATGCTAAACATGTTTCACTTTTATCTGAGAGCAATGAGATGCCACTGGTGGTTTTAGGAAGCAGAAACAAGGTAACTTTGTCCTCGAGTACAAGGCACATAGTGGGGCATGGAGGAGGATGAGTGCTAATCAGAATCTGAACCAGAACACAGAAATTCTAGGGAACGCTAGCACTTCGTTCCTATTGTATTCATTGATGGTGTAAAACTAGTCTTCACCACTTCACCAGAGATGCTGTCAGCTTCTGTGTACATTTTACTCCCCTAAAATTTCATCATAAATCAAAGATGCTTTACTAAAGGTCTCATTCAAAAGGAGGTGAAATAATGCTGCATATTAATATTCTGATTTGCTGAGTCCGTTTTATTCAGCTGTGTTTAAGGGCAACAGAAATAACCCAAACATTTATATTGTCATTGCCACTGTGCTTCCATAAAATTCTTCCATTTAAACAGATTAAAAAACATTATCAGAAATATCACCAGATGTTCATGAACCAAATCATAGGATCTTCTCTGCGCCATGACTGCATTTTCAGTAATATACCAAGGAATGTAGACTGATGGCTAACGTGAATCAGGAACACGGCATCACCTGCTATGGGTTTTCACAAGCAGTGAGGCCCCCATTCAAGTGGTCCCTAGTGACTAGAGTAACATATAATTTAATGATGCTATGACAGACCATGTAAAGGATCTGATTCAATCAAAGGAGCCGATTGTTTCTTAGAGTGAGCTCCATGTAAATATTCTAAAGAAAAAGTGATTCAAATTATTTTCTTTTTAATCAAAGATGGTGTTTTCAGCTTTCTGAATGATTTCATGAGCCTTTCCTAAGGAAATAAAAATATCCTAGAGCACAACCCATCTGTTGAGATTAGTTGTCACTCTGCTAGATGTACATCAAAGCCTAAATGGTTACAGCACATTCAGTCAAGAAGATGAAGCATTCCAATACCCAATATCCCAAGAACACCCTGAACTGCAGTACCAATTGTGATTATAGTAGTTTCTCTCTTGGATATAGTTCTTTGAAGTTTGTAATGAATATTTATATGAATTATCTCATGATTTCTCACATTTAACAATAGACACAGGGAGATGTAGTATGACTTCATGACATACCCAAAGTTAGAGATGGAGGAGGTGGGAGAATTACTGAAATATTCTTGACATTTCCTTAGATTGAGTTCTTGTCATCCATGTTATTTTCTCACTTTCCAATGCTGCAAAGAGTAAAAAGCCAAGGAAACTACTTTTTGCTAGCTCAAGTACAACCTGTAGACGGAGGAAAGTAGATACAGTCTCTTGGCAAGAGACTATGGCTAGGGGTCAAAGACAAAAGCCCTAAACATAGTATGGACAATTATTCCATCACAGTGAATAAAGTATATTCACTGATTTATCAGTACATTACTGATTTATGCAGAAAATAATAATAAATAATGATAAATAAGAATGATGATAAAGATAAATATGAACAATAACAATAAATAAGAGTGATGTATATTTTCAACTTTAGTTTTATATAATGAATGTGTGAATAGTGTTTAGGTTTCTGGTCATTTTTCATGGGTGGTACATTTTTAATATAGTTTTTAATTGCTTATTAAAAATTGCTGAATTCCACAGATTCTCAACAGAAGATAAAGTTGGCATACTAGAGATACTTCTATGAAAGTAACTAATATCTTAAAGATATAGGAATCATAACTTTACTGATAATTAGCTAAAAATAAAGAAAAAATACAGTATAATCCTAGAACATTTTACTCATGGAATTTTCATTTTTTGCTTATTTTTTTCTTCATGGATAGTAAGTTGTAACAAAATTAAGAATGCTACAAATTCTAACACTTTAAGTAAAACTGGGGTCTACAATGCATTATACCTGGTGTGGTGCTGGATGCCACTATGGTCATGAATTTCCACTAATTTGAAACTTCCCTAACATGTAAGTCTATCTCACCATGCTTCATCTTCATTTGGAATGTTTAGAGTATTCCTCTGAAATTATTTGGAATGTGTACAGATAGATTCATACCTTCAATAAATTGATTATAAAAATCTCAAAAAAGAAAAAAAAGGAAAGCAATAAATTATTTTTCTGAGTAGCTCAATGAAAGTTAAAAGCTGAGTGTAGACAATCATCATTAACTCCTTTCAACCTTGAAATGTCTGCTTTCTGCCTTGAGTGGTAATTTCTCAAATAATCTGCCTTTAAAAAGGTTCAAATTGTATGGGAAGTCCCACATGTATGAGTCATCTTTATTACATCCTTCCATATTGGAGACATAAGAGCAAGAATAAGATTTCATACTTCTCAGCCTGAGCAGTTAGACTCCAGCAAGAGATGCTGGTTAGGTTGATACTGTTTTATAATTTACACAAAGTTAATGTTCCCTTCAGTGATGGGTTAAAAGTCATTCACCAAAACTCTAAGAGAAGTGGATTCCCTGGAATTTTACTGCCTCTACCGTTGCTTAAACTAAGCAGCCTAGCTGGGGTTTAGGAAGCTTTCAGTTCTGAGCTTTTGTAGTTGCTAACTTGGCTTGTCGTAAATGCATCCAACCTGCAGTGTTGTTGATTTTCTCCAGAAAATACTGAGGCACACTCGGTTTATAGGCACAGATGACTGGGTTAAGGGCTTCCTCCAAGCATAATGCCATATATGATTGAATGTAAACGACCAACTCTGATCATCACCCACACAGTGGAATGGAAATAGAGTTGCTGAATGATCCTGAATTTTCTGGTTCATAAACAAATAGAAAATAACAAGCCTAATATATTGAGTTTTATGTGCAGTTTGGCCACGAGACAAACTTTTTTCCCCTTGCAATGTTTAATGAGAAGCATCCCTCTCGTTGCTCTTCCAATTTAGATTTAAACTTCCCTATCTCAGATAATCAATTGCTTATAATACATGGAAAAATCCTTAATTTTTTTGAAATGGTTTCTGGCATCTAATTACACAGAATTTTTGACCTGGCTAGACAGATAATGTTAACACAGCTTCAATACTAAACAAGTCTGAACATGTGTGCTCTTGACTTTTATTAAACTCCTACTGAAGAAACAGATTAATTGGAGGCTGATTCACTGGTGAACAGGCGTTAAAGACAGAAGGACCTTCTCACATTTTGTTCTGTTATCCAGGCTTATGCCATCTCAGGTTGGCAAGGAGATCCCAACTGTAGTGTTTTGAAATATAACTGAAAGAAATTGTAGAATACCAGGTGCAAAAATAAATAAATAAAAATGCAAACCACTTATAAAATGTTGATCTGATTTCTTCCTTTTTCTCTTGCCAAATGGCCACCTGACACTTAATGGACTCAGGTACTGCCCAGACAGCATTTCATATAAGAATATTATGTGGAAATTGATTATGGAGGCTAGCAGCTATCATAATTATTCCTTACACCATTATTACTTTTCTCTTCCTTTTAGAAAAATTTTTTGGAAGAACATGGGTACAAGCTGTGAGGAAACCATTTCAGATAGCCTCAAAGAACACTGAGGTGAAAGAAACTGCCCTTCTTGGCAGCTTTGCTTCTATCTATAAAAGCTGGAATTTTATCCCCTGATGTTTCCTTTGCTGTTTAATGGTTTATATCCTGTAAGATAAGGCATAAATAAATAAATAAATAAAGACACTAGGAACTAAGTTGCTGGTGAACTGGAGAAAGGCCCTGTAATGTATTTGCAGATGTAATGTATTATAGTTTACAGGGCTTTCCCATGTATTATCTCATTCATAATATCTCTGTGAAATACGTGTCACCAGATTTTTACAGCTGGGAAAATCGCCTCTTAAAAAAGTTAAGAGACTTCCTAAAGTAACTCATGGAGTAAGTTGGGCAATAATGACTCCAGCCCAAACCTTTTGACCCCAGGTCTGCTTGGGGCTTTCTTAGGAATGTGCCCCCTGGAAAGTCCCTGAATACTTCTGGGTCTAAATCTTTTCCTCTGTCAAAAAAGGACATTGGTGGAAAGATGATCTTTAAGTCTCCTTCCAGTTTCAAAATGTGATCTTGAGATTTGATTATAAAACTCTAGAATCATAGAAATAAGCAACAAATTTCAAGAAATAGTCAACAAATATCTGGTACAACTTGACTCTAGGAAGGTGTGACCTGTGCAGACCCTCAAGGTCACCTGGAGCACACCCTCAGGTCTAGTTCACACCACAAGGAGGTTCTGTTAACTGTTTCTTTTTGACAAAGTTCCATTAGCACCATCAGTTTCCTCTGTGTAAATACTTCTGTGCAAGCCAGGAACATAAATGTGGGGATGAGTGTAAGGGTTTCAGTGTTATATGTTTAAAGTCCCAACTGTTAGAAATTAAACATTACTATGGAAATTTGGAAAGATTACATTTCATCACATTTCAGGGAGTTTAAGTTTCAGCAAAAGGAAAGAAGTAGTCAATTGGTTGAAAGTGAAGGATGGGAAGTTAAGATAGTGGCTCTCCATAAGGAGCTTGCTCCTCACATTCTATTTGTAAATAAATTTTTATTTACATTTATTTCACAGAGGCCAAAGCAATGATTAGTTATTTACTTGTTTGTTTATCTATACCCTGTGTCCTTTCCACCAAAGTTTTGAGACAGCCCATAACACTACTTTTAAATATTTGATTAAATGCCCTAAAACTCCTGAATATTAGCTATCACATTAAAAAATTCAAGTGCCATGCACATCATTATATTAATTCACTTCAAGCTAAGGTGGACATCCATGCAGTTGAAATGAAACCACAGTAGATACAGGAATAATAAAATACAAAGTGAAGCACTTACTTTCAGTGAATATTTAAAAAATATTATGATGGACTATACTTTTTATTTTTAATGTATGGACTGATTGCTCAGCTCTTATTTAGGTTCTGTCCTGGATAACAAATAGTTAACATGAAATACAGTAGAACTGTGGGACGTTTTCTAGTCTCAATTACTAATAGAAGAGTGTAGTAGAATTTTCTATGTGTGTTGTGCAACAGCTGATTGGAGGCTTTCTGATTTTTTACTACATTTCAGTTTCAATGTAGAATGAAAGTCCAAGAACTGAGTGAACTTTTTCATATCTAAACATGCAAGCCTGGTAAAACCGTTCCGCTTGCTAAAATATGTTATAAATATCGAGATTAGTTTCTTCTAAAATTACCAGTGCCAGGTGCATTCCATTTCTTATGTCATATAATATTCTGTTACCAGTGTTCACAGTTTTAAAGAATGTTTAAAGAATGTGTAGACAAAAGAAAAATGAGTAAAGACATTTAAATGTGACAACTGTATCTACACAACCTACATGGTAAGTGCTGAAGAGTAGGATTATTTTTTTTAGTGTTGTCTTTGTTTTGCTTAGGTGGAATAACATGATGGGGATATGTATGTACAGTTCTGAATTAGCTATTGTCTCCATCATAAATAAGTATAACAGTTTGAATATATAAATCAGTTGCAAAACCAATGTTACTATATTTTGTTTGTTGTACTTCCCATGCATAAAATCTCAGCACTCAAGATGTCCCCGTAAAATCCTTCACTAAACCTTTGTTTTAAAGTATTTGAAAGGACATCATTCCATGTGGGAATATTACGTACAGCCACTGATTCAACAGTAACTGAGAACTTATGTACAAAACATTCTTTACATATTGACAAATATTTCTAAAAAATGAATTGGTATTTTTTGTTGTTGAGTGTTTCATGAATGACCTTTACCTCTGTAGACATATGCAGTTTTCAGTTTTTTGGGTGAGACTTTCAAAATATTTTTTTAGAGTGTTCAATGTTAGCAGTGACATTTTTACAGTGATTTCAGAGCCTTGTAGTTTAGAATATTCTATTTGCTTTATTTCTAATTACTTATACCACCCTCGTTTTAAATACTGTGCAGATGTAATTGACAGTGATGATACACAATATGTATTAAATGAGCTTTTCTCTATCAGTGATGTGTGTCATGCAAGATTCCATTGCAATATTTACAGTTAAACTAAACTTTTTAGAAGGAGCAAAATTGCATTTGTTTTGCAGATTTGCTCATCATTAAATGTGAAACATTTCACATTTGTCTTTTTGAGTAATTGGCTTTTTAAAATGATAAGGTGCTCTGAACACTTGTTATGTGGATAGGTCTGACGTTGTATCCCAGAAATCCATATGCCATACAGACAGAACAGAAGAAAGATATTCACAAGCATGTCACAGATTGGACTAAAGCAAGCCAAAAACCCAAGTGCCATGGCATTAACAATAGCACCAGATTTACTGTCACGATCACAATCTGTGCTGCATCACAGACAGAAGGAGAACTTTTGATAGGTAACACCTCAGTGTTTTTTTTTGTTTTTTTGGCAAATTATCATTTATCATTATATTTTTGCCTGCTGTATAATATTATTATAACGATATAAAAAATACAGGATAAGTTTACTAGTCCCCAACAAAAAGACAAACTTATTTGCCAGGCTAGGTAGGATTAGAGGCAGGGCAGGGGGAAGAAGGGAGAGAGAAAGAGGCAGATACTCTGTTGTTTTATTACAGACAAAACTGAAGTTGGAAAAATAGAAAACAGCTAAGGTACTAGTGAGGATTTTAGCTTCTTCAAATTCGCAAAAGGAAATGGCTTATTAATGACAGGGAAAACAAAAGAATTACTCCTCTTGAGAACTTGAAAACTCTGATGTTTCCAAAATATGTGGTTTCCCAGGATAAAAACTCACAGCTGATTTTATTTTCCAAATTGGAAGGGGGTTGGGTGGGGATATTTTGAGATGTGAAATTGTCCAATCCTTTCTGTTCTGTGCATATTTCCCCATGATGCAGATATGAAGCGACCACAATTCACAGGATGCCCCAATAGGTACTAAAAAAATGATTTACAAAATCACAGCTTGCAGCACAATCTCATGTTGGGCTGATTGAAGGAAAAACTCTAGAAACACTGCACAGAGCTTCCTAGCATCAAATAGAGACACATCAGTCAATTGCTTTTCTTAATTGAGGGACACTTTGGGACCTCACTGAAAAGAATGTTTCCACCTTTTAGCTGTCTACTTGGCTAGAAGACATTTTGGAGAACGGCCTCAATGAGAATTTTGTTTTCTTACAGAAGAATGTATCCGAAAGTTATCTAGTTTTGTTAATATAATTAAAAATATTAAAGCTAGCTTCTCAAAGATATAAAAGGAATCTTAAGGAAAACTTGAAAGGATTAATTAGCAAAATGCTAAGCTGTTCACGTATAGCTATGTAGACACAAAAGGATATTAATCTGTAAATTAATTTGAAATTGAGTTGGCTGAAATTGAGAAATGTCTTTAAAGTATATATGATTTATTTTAAAGTAAATAAACATGTTTCCATCCTTTTCAAGCCATGATTTTCACGAAAATTAGAATAAATTTTTGTATTCCTTATCCTTGAGACCAGTGAGCATTTGGTTTCTAGTCTTGTGTCAGTTTGTAGACCTGGGCACAGTATTTTCTCTCAACATTCCACTTGCCAATGTCAGTCTTTCTTAAAGCCTTGAGGATTATTTACTGTTGTCCACATCCAGTTCACATGCCTCACTTTCGCGGGACTTAATATATGTCTTCTAATTTTCAAACTCTGTCAACTCAATTTTTACCTTATTAATCATTACCCCAGAGATAGACTAAGTATTGTGAGGGTTACAAAGAAGCACAAAATAGTTACTACTTTCAAAACAGATATGTTGTTACTAGGGAGCAAACAAGAAGAAGACCACCCAAGATAAAATACAACAAACTGCTTAAATTGCTTTTAAAAATGTATAATACATAATAGTGGTGAAGTTATGCTCAGAAATCAAAGAAATCTATGAGCGAGATACCTAGAGAGACCAGAGAAGGAAAACTTCAGTTTTACGAGCTATTAGGGGAAGAGACAGAGAAAGAGATGCAATTTTTATCAAGATTTATAAAACAAAGTGTTCTACAAATCACTCATTTGCTTTCATTGTTGCGTTTCTACTATAAGTATTTAAAGACAATATGAATGAGACAAACTTTTCGCCAGAGACATAGAACAACCATTCATACAAGGTATATGAGAGCAACACAGGAAACATCCTGAGAGTGATACTGGTATATGAAGGTTGTAAGAAAAGGAAAAGACAGTGGGAGCCTTATTACTCAAAGCTTATTCTGGTGACAGTATACTGAATATTTTCCAATTTAAGTAGAGAATTCTTGTAATGTTAATTCTTTAAGGTTTTGGAGTTGGTGAGATATATGATATAAAGAGGGCATTGAAAGGAAGGGGTCCAGAGGTGGCATGTCAGGAGCAAATAGAGTGTGGAATAGACTGACAATTCTGAACATTCAAGGATGAAGGAGACATTATAAATGATCGTCTACTGGGGACAAAGGAGATGCAAGAAATAAAAGTAATAGAGTTGTAGAACAAGAATTGATGAAGTGGATGATGGTGTGCACTGGTAGAATTGTGAACATCTAAGGAAAAAATTTTTATTGAAGAAGCAAAATTTGATAGAGGCCCTATGACATATGTAGAATGAGTGAATGTGTTAACAAAAAGATATGGAAATCAAATTATAGACTAAAAATTTTGATGGGTGTCTCTTAAGTTAATCCCATAGAAAAATTTATATTATTTTCAGGAACATGTTTGTCTCCTAAAGCATGGTATACTTGTAATTTTCAAAAAAGTATCTGCTACTGCATATATGGTTTCCATTAGTTTTGCATTAGTTTATTAATATTTCATTTAAATTGTCTTTGTTCAGTGTAAATAAGATGTAAACTCTAAAGTCATGATTTATGTATTCAAAAGTCAGCAAACACGTATGAGTTCCTACCATGTGGGCACAAGCTAGGGATAGTTCTTAGAGAGCCTCTAGCACAAAGCAACCAAATAAGATGTTACCCTTTGGGCAACAGGGTTAATGAAAATTGGTGAAATGAATTGAGTTTATAAAATTTGAAAAGGTAAATTAGGGGACTCATGGTTATGCTCTTAAAATAAATTAAAAATTTATTATTATTTGGGTTGTGTTAAGAACTTATGCCTTATGTTCTCACATCTTAAGTTTTTAGTTCTTTAGTTCTCTCAAGTTCTTAAGTGACCAGTTCTGTCTCTTAGAGACCACGTGAAGTTTCTCTAAGATTACCTGAGATGAAACTCATGTTACAAAATGTACAACTTCTACTTCAAAATAATGCATAGTTTAGATTTTTCTCTCATTGCAGTGACTACAAACTATGAAGATAATTTCTGGGAAGCCAAGGTAAATTTTAGAAAAACAGAAATATTTCTAGTTAAATAATTTGATATACAAACATGTCCTTTCAATGAATTTTATACCAATTTAATGTGTGATGGGAGAACACATTTTAGGAAGTGTGTTTAGTAAGTTTGATGGTATAAGATAGACTTCCCTATAACAAAACAAATAAATGAGTGCCCATGAGCAAGTTCTCTTTGATTTTTGTTTGTTCTGCGTTGTGGTCTTCATCAAATTTTGTTTATCATTTTGTGTTTTTTATTTCTGCCATTATGGGAATTAGTTACTCTTGCAATTATCCTTATAAATGTAATACTTGCTTCATCAACTTAAACAGCATTGACTTCCGTTATGAAAAATGAGAAATGTGTGCACTTATACTTCTTCCCACTTTGTCATAGTCGATAGATTTTTAGTTATATTTTTATATTTTCAGGTTTACAATATTTATATTTTTCTGTCATCCTAATTTTCAGAGAGTTTTAGCTTAATTAAGGATTTTATCTCATTTTATACAACCACTTCCTCAAAAATATTTTTTTAGCTTTTGATATTTGGTTGCTTTTGGTTGTTTGGAACCAATTATATTATGAAACTCATATTGCCCAAGGAAGTCTTCTGGTGCCTTTGTATGTGAACATAAACTTGACTGGGTACAAAGTACTTGATTAACACTTTCATTTTACCAAGACCTTTAGGCTTTCTCCACTATTTTCTGTATATAAGCCTTGATATGGAGAAGTCTGAAGCAATCCTGTTTTTGCTCTAATAAGTGACTTCATGTTTATGAAGGTCTATAGGACTTTTTTCTTTATCCATAAAGCCTGATAATTTAGCAAAGATATCTCTTAGTATTTAAATTCTATAGCAAAATTCTCTAGAACACAGTCATCTTATCCACATAAATTCAGATTTCTCTCTATGTTACTGAGATTTTTGTTTGTCACATATTTGGATATTTTGTTTTATTTTATTAAAATGTTCTTTTTTGGGGTTCACCAATGATGAGGATATGACATCTCCTATGTTGTGTTCTCATATTTATTCTTCTACAAATGAGTGTACCTCAGTTAATAAATTTTCTGATTATTTAGTATTTTTATCACATCCTCACAGGTTTTATAATATAAGGTTCATATTTAAAATTTTGTTATTCTAGTTTTAATGTCCTTTTTAATCCAAATATTTTCAGGAGAGTATTTTCTATTTGCTTATATGTTATTACGGAGAGTATTTTCTATTTGTTTATATGTTATTACTTTCAAGGAAAGATATTCTTTTCAGCTATTCTGTTTGCTTTTAATTTCTAATTATACGACATCATGGTTTAGAGGTATGGCTATTAAAGTTTAAAAATAGAACTACCATATGGTTCAGCAGTCCCACTTCTGTGTATATTTATGAAAGTAATGAAATCACTATTTGCAGAGATATCTGCACTCACATGTTCATTGCAGCATTATTCACAATAGGCAAGACAGGGAAACTAACTCTCCATCAGTGGATGAATGGTTAAAGAAAATGTGATATATCTATATAGATATAATGGAATATTATTCAGCCAGAAAAATATTCATGTCATTTGTGACAACGTGTATGAACCTTGAGGGAATTTCGGTAGATGAAATAAGACAGAGAAAGAGAAATACATTACAATCTTACTCATATGCACAATCTAAAAAAGTCAAACTTGTAGGCTCAGAGAGTAGACTGGTGGTTTCCGGAGCTCAGGGGCGGGGGAAATAGATGTTAGTCAAAGGATGCAAACTTTTAGTTAGATGATAAATAAGCTCTGGGGATGTAATGTACAGCATGGTGACTATAGTTAACAGTAATGTACTGATACTGGAAAAAGTTGTTGAGATAGTAAATCTTAAATATTCTCACCAGACACAAAAAATGATAACTATGTGGAATGATGGATATGTTAACTCACCTTGTGGTAATCATTTCCCCATATATATATATATATATATATATATATATATATATATATATATATATATATATATACACACACATCAAAACATCATGTTGTACGCCGTAAACTTACGCAACGTTATTTGTCAATTCTGCTCAATGTTATGTGGCAGCCTGGATGGGAGGGGAGTCTGGGGGAGAATGGATACACGTATATGTATGGCTGAGTCGCTTTGCTGTGCACCTGAAACTATCACAACATTGTTAATCAGCTATAGTCCAATATAAGATAAAAAGTTAAAGAAAAATCTCAATAAAGCTAGGTGAAAAAAAATCTGGAAAAGAGGCCAGGAGTACACATTTAAAAAAAAAGAAAGAAAGAAAAGAAAGTGCCACACGTGCCACACACATTTTGGTAATATTAATATGAACTTGCATTCTTATTTCCAACCTCATTGTTCCCTTAGTTTTGTATCTTGTAAATTGTCTATTGATGTATTTCTGTTTTAAAAACTCAAACTAATAACCTCCATTCATTAATAGGAAAAGATAACCCATTCATATTTTTTCAGGTTAGTAAGGTATTTGATATTTCTGTGATTTTTATGTTATTATTTTTGGTGTTGGCTTTTGAGGGTTTGTTCGTTTTACCTGCAGGTTATTTCTTTTTCTTCAATTTGTTTTATCTCTAGGAAATTAAATTACTCTTTTTTGTTTATTTTTATCCATTTGGTGGAGTCAAGACCCTTAACATGCTTTTTCTCTCCCTACTGGAAAAGAACAAAAACCAAAAAAGCAAAACCCTGGTATATTCTTCATATAGATATTGGTTTTTGTTGCTTTGATGGGAATAAGCCAGGAAAGCAGAATTAATGCTTGTATTCAGTCTACCATCTTTATTAAATCTATCAAATATTCTCCCCAATAACTTTGATCTCGTCGTTCTTTTTTCATTCGTGTGTTTTCCTTCAGTATATCATTATACCTGTTCTACTTTTTGCTACTTTACTGTGGTTTAATTTCTCTAATAATTCTCACTGTAACACACAATTCTTTTTATAAACCCTAAAAATTCTTACTTTATATTTTTGCTTGCTCATCTTTTCTTTGACCATGTATGTTTATTCTTGTGTTATTCTTTCAATAGGTGCACGGTCCCATATCTTTTCCCTGAAGGTGTAGAATATTATGTGTGACATTTTCTCCTATTTCCTGGAATAGTTTTTCTTCTGATGTGGGTTTTTACTATGACTTCTGTTTATTTTTTATCTTTTTCCCCCCACTCTTTTCTGAGGAGGTGAGAACAAGAGTTGCAGTGTCTGTGCACTAGTTCCATATGGCATGCTCTCTGCTTATTAATCTTCTTGGTATGGAAATTATTGCATTTAAACCCAAAGTATTTAATCTGAAGAAAGCTGCACATTTCTTCCTGGGCAATCTCTCTCTTTCTCTTTCATTTTTAATCCACATGCTGACTTTTTGCCCTTTCTTCTTTCTGTGTTCCTATTTCTTCCTTATGGAGAACTCTGGACAGGACTGGTAAAGTCTCTTCCAGCTTTAGGCTACATGTATCAGTTTGTGGCTATTTTTGAGAACATATTATTATGTTTTAGGAATTATTTAATTCCATCTAAAAGATGAGATTGGGTAAAGGATTGTCCAATACCTAATTTGCTAGAGCACTTCTCCCCTCAATTATGCTAATAGTCCTCAAATCTTTTTGCCAAAGATAATTTTGAATACAGTAAAAACTCTGCAGACAATACATAGGCTTTTTAAATACATCAATATAACGTGTGTATTTAAGTGTCTCCATTGTGTAGATTGCTGGAAAGAAAAAGAAATGGCCTCTTTAAATACAAACGGTATTTGCACTATTTGAATAGAATTTGTATACAGGTATAAAAAAATCATATGTTAATTTTTATACGTTTGAAAACAGAAGACTTGATTACTGTAATAATGAAATAATGTTTCAGCCCTACAGAAAAAACATTTTTCATGCTGTTTGGGGAGGAAGAGTGGTGGCTTGAATCAATCATCGTTGTGAGATTTTTGTTTTAGTTGGGACTGTGGATAAAGGAGGAAGATACGTTTTTTCTTTTAAATCTTGGTTTGAAATATGTATTACATAAATATAAGATATTCTGATAATGACACTGTTTGATTATGAGGATTTGATACAAAAGACACTTGTCTCTGACACTTTCATTTTTTCAGAATAAAGTATTACTTGCTTATAAAAACCATTCAGGTGCCACCAACTTCTAGAAATTGCTTACTGTAAAGCGACTTAAGCTTCAGAGAATAGCTAACCTATGTAAAGCATGTTCTTTGAAGGTACAAGTCTAACACGTTGACACATATATCACACCCCCACACCTACCAATAGAAAAACAACAACAACAACAACCTCATTAAATTTAATGAGGCAAATGGTGCTACTTTTGATGGGACACTAATGAGAGAATCTTTTTTTCTTAACCAAATAGAGTCTTATTAATTTATGTCAGAAACAGAAGTGGAGACACAGTCATATTAGAAGTGTTAATTCCACAAGGGAATATCTCCAGTGGTCCTTTAACTGGGCTTAACCACTTATTTAATCAAACTTACTGAGCTTCATTTTAGTGTTCCATGATTTAAGATCATTGCTGTATCACAGTATGTTTCTCAAAGACAAGAAATATATTTGTTCACCTGTATATCCCCTATTACAGAGAATGGTACTTCAGACATTACAAAGGCACCCTTTCTTCTTTTCTAGATCAAGAAATTCACTTTATTTTACTTTTATAGTTTTCACATGTAGAAAATAAATGAAACTGAGATACTGATTTTTTCAAATCCAACCAAAAATCATCCTGAAACTACTATTGCCATGCATATTTTTAGAAAGTAGTGTATAAAGTCTGAAAATCCATAGAATTTTAATTTAAATGCATTATAGAAACTTGCCATTTAAATTAAAAGTCATGGTGAATTCTCTTAAAATGGAATATTCTTTGTAACATGAAAATTTTCTACTTTATTATTTGTTTTGGTAAGTCTGAAGACACATTTGCTATTTCATCAATTACAGAATGGACACATGCACATAGACAAAAATTCATCTTTGGGACTAATGTAAAAATGTATTCATTGATCAATAGCAGTCTACATGATTGTCTATTATAATATGTCCTCTTCTATGTCAGCATTTTCTGATGTTCTGAATAGGTTACTAGTATTCTATCCTGGAGAGGGAAAACATGTGAAATGTGTGATTGAAGATTCAAAGAAGATTCAGTCTTCTTTGTGCCTAGTTATGGTGTGTGTGTGTGTATATATATATATGCCAAACATTAGGATGGGTACTGCTCTACAGCAGTTAACAAACAGAAAAATATTCCACTCTCGTGGAGTTAGCATTCTAGTTTGATGAGGCTAGAAATAGGCAAAACATTAAGATAAAACAAAATATATAGTATATTGATGTTGCTATGGCAACTAGAAAATTAAGGCAGAGAGAATAATTTAGAAATTTAAATAGCATGGCCAGAGAATGCCATAGTAAAGTGATTATGTGAGTCAAGTCTGAAGGAAGTAAGGGTTAATTAAGGTTAGGGTTAGGTTCTGTTGATGACTGATTTATATGATCATGATAGCTTCAGTCACAGTGATAATGAAAAGGAGAATATAGTAGGAAAGGCTATATTAATTGAAAACATTTTAAAATGTATATTTTAAAGACCATGGCATAATTCATATTTTAAGAACCACAGCCTTTATTTCTGTATTTATTAAAATTAAAAGATAAGTATCTAGGACAATTATTAACTAGCTGTGTGAAGATGATAAATTAATCAATTTATTTTCTACCAAAAGCAAACAAAAAAAACCACCAAGACTTCACATCACTGTATATGGACATTGTCTCCCTATTATAGTTATCACATTGATTACTTTATCTGTTTATCTCCTATTATCCTATGAATTTATTGAATATAAAGATACAGATTTATTGAATATATTGAACTTACTGAATTCATCTTTTCTTTGCACAAAGGCAGAGCAATGCATGGCACTCACTCATTATAATTGTTGAATACATTGATTGATCAAACAAATATTTATTGAGATACTATTTTAAAAACTGGAGATACACTGGTGACTAAGAAGAAAAATTTTCTGGAATCATGGAGTTTACATGTTAGTAAAAAGTAGTCAATAATCGAGTAAGTAAAAATATATAGTATGCCAATTAAAATATATCATGAGAAAAATAAAGTGGGAAAAGGGGATAGAGGGTGATAGAGAGTAATAGGGTGTACTGTTTTGGGAAGGGTGATTAAGGAAAACTTCTGTGAGGTAGTGATATCGTAGCAGAACCAGGAGTGAAGGGCAGCATCTGAATAAAGAGCATTCTGGGAAGAGGGAATGAAAAGTCCAAAGGCTCAGTAGCAGCAACAGCTAGAAAGCTAATGCAGCTGAATCAGAGTAGGAGGTGAAATGTGGGAGGAGAGACGGTCAACACGATAGATGATGCTCAGATCACATAAACCTTGGAGACTGTGACAGAGTTTCAGCTTCAGTCATTAGGGTATTTTAAGCAGAGAAGTGATATGATCCTATTAGCAGTTTTTTGTTAATTACTCTGTCAGCTGTGTAATGAAATTGAGTGTAGAGGGTTAAGACTGGAAGCAAGGAGGCCACTTAGGAGGCTCTTGTCATATAGATAAGAGGTAGCTCCTGTTTTGGTCTAGAGTGACCAGAGGTGATTAGAGATGAAATAGAAATGGGTTAAATATGATAGTACAAAGGGAAATTCTTTGAAAACAACTTGTTGGACTTTTCAACACATGGTTTTAAGTAACTGTAATGATATTAAAAAGTGGCAGTATTTGAATTTTATCACTGACATGTTTGGTAAAAATTCCAGATACTGAAACAAAATATTAACTGGAATTTACTTCAAGGAATGGCTAATGTGGATGAATACTATCTTTTCATAAGTCTTTTATGGGCTTATGGGAATTCATTTTACCTAATAATATTAACTGGTGATTTATTACTGCTCCTTTAAATTCACATTGCTTTTTTTTCTGGGTGCTTCTGAGAATTTTCTCTTTCCTCTTTAGATTGCAGCTGTATAATTATGATATAGTAAGGGTGATTTTCTTTACATTTATCCTGCTCAGGGTTTGTAGTGATTCTTGGATCTGTGGCTTGATGTATTTAAGCAGCTTTGGAAAATTCTCAGTCATTAGCTTTATTTATGTGTTCGTTTATTTATTTAAGTATAGTTTACTTGCAATAGTATATTAGTCTCAGGTGTACAACATAGTGATTCAATATTTGTATAGGTTATACTCCATTTAAAGTTATTATAACATATTGGCTATATTCCCTATGCTGTATAATATATCCTTGTATCTTATTTATTTTATACATAGTATTTTATACCCCTTTATCTCTTACTCCTATATTGCCCCTCTCCCTTCCCTCTTCCCAGTGGTAACCACTACTTGGTTCTCCATAACTGTGGGTCTGTTTCTGTTTTGTTATATTCATTTGTTTGTTTTATCTTTTAGATTCCACATATGTGATAACATACAGTATTTGTCCTTCTCTGTCTGACTTATTTCACTAAGCATAATACCCTCCAGGTCCATCCATGTTGTCGCAAATGGCAAAATTTTATTCTTTTTGACTCATTGTCTTTAAATATAGCTTCTTCCTATTCAATTTCTCCTCTCTTTTTGGATTCCAAGTATATATCTCTAGGACCTTATGTCTTTTTTTTATGATCTTTTCAGTATTTTCCATTATTTTGCTTTCTGTGCTTCAGTGTGCATATTTTATTCTGACTTAATATCAGTTCATTTTTCTCTGTATATTTTATCTGCTGGTAATCTATCTTAATTTCTTATTTTTATATCTTAATATATCTTAATTATGTTTTCAGTTCTAAAATTCATATCATTCTATTGATCATTTCCAGGTTTCTGCTAAGACTTTTAGTTTGTAAATTATTTTTGAATATATTATATAATGTCATAGAACTGGATTATCTAAATTTATTGTAGGTCTATTTTCATCACTTTTTCTGTTTGTTGTAAATCATTTATCTATAGCAAACCTGCTTTTTAAATCAGGCGCATGACATTGTTTGAAAAATTGTAGAGATAATTTAAGCATCTAGATGATGCCATTTTCTTTCACAGGGAATTTATTTTTTATTTATGGCAGGAGCTTTAGGCTAGGAGATCACCTTAATCCAAGCAGGGATTAAATTAACTCAATATTGGCTTTCTACATTTGTGAAGGCTGGTAGATTCCAAGTTCATTTTAATGCTTAAGGCACAATCCTTCAGGGTCCCGATTGAAAGCCTCAGGTCCTTTCCATTCTGGTAGAACTTAAACTCTACTTTTGTTTCTCAAGCCCTGTGAGACTACCATAAACTCTGATGAGCTTCTCAACCTATCACCCATAGCTTTAATTGGAGAATGTCTGAGGGGAAGAAGCAAGATTCTGAGCTCACTTCTCTGGGCTTCTATTCTTTTCAAGATCTTAGTTTATAAGTTTTCTGTGCCTTGTTGGCTCTTCTATGTCTTCAAAGAGAAGTGTTATTTGTGTGTGTGTGTCTGGTTCTCTGGTAAATGTTGATCTGAAGCCAGTCAGCCTTTGTCTGAAACTTGTTTAATGAAAAAAAAATAATGGTAGAATACAAAGCAGTTTTTTTAGGGGAATATTTATTATCCTAATGCATATATTTAGAAATAAAAATAAAAGTAAATAATAAAACAAAATTTAAAAAGATTAAAGTTATAAAAAATCAAAATAACCCCAAAGAAAATGTAATTTAGAACTTAATTAAGATTAAAAACAAAAAGTAATGATGGAATAAACCACAAATAAAACATACTTTATCAATAAAACTAAAAGCTGATCCCTTAAAAAGACACAACAATAAATTTGAACAATAAAAGACAATTATAAGCAAAAAAGAGAAAAGACATTATGTTAGAAATAAGAAAATGACTACAAATGAGAAGTGATTTACAAGAAAATTTCCATAAAACTTGGTTAATACTCTGAAAACCTGGATGAAATGGATTATTTTTTAGGAAAATTTAAACCTACAAGCTTAACTCAAGAAATGGAAAAGCTGAATAGAAAAATTATCCTAGAAAAATTTTTAGAAGTAATAAAATATCTACATCTGAAAAGGCATCAGGAACAAACACTTTTTATAGATGCATTTCACTAAAATTTCACAGATCAAGCAATCCCCATGTTACATAAACTTTTTCACATAGAAATATGGAAAGCTTCCCAATTTATGAGACTGGCATAACCTGAAAATAAAATCAAACAGGCAGAGCTCCAAAAAAGAAACTAACTGAAGGACAATCATAATGATTAATAAGATGCTAAGACCTCTAAATATAATATCTATATATAATATTAGCAAACAAATCTTAGTAACCAAATGAAACACTTATCCCAAGAGTGAATATCTCCAACATGAGGAATTCTGTTTTTGTACATTCTTACTGTAACTTACTAAAAAGAAAAAACTATATAATATCTCCAATATTAAAAAAATCCTTTTGATAAAATTCAGTACCTGCCTAAAAAAATGGTGTGCCAGCAATAGAAATAAATTTCTTTGGCAAAAAAACAAGACTGACATATATGAACATATAAAATTAAAACCTCTGTGGGAATAAAGATACTATGAGTAAAGTAAAAAAAAATATGACAGATAAAAAATATTTTTGCAAGGACAAATATAGAGAGAACACCTCTAAATGAATAAGAAATAAAGAAACATGCCAACAGATAGCTGAGAAGAAAAATTGTAAAAAAAAAAAAAAAAAAGCAATTAATTAAAAATTTTTAATAAGCTTATGGAAAACAATGTTTAACTTCACCGAGCATCAGAGAATTGCAGCCTTTAATGGGATACCATTTTCACTCATCAGATTGATAAATATTTAAAAGATTGATAATGTTTAGTTTTGAAAGAATGTTGGGAAAAGCATTCTCATTCACTGTTGGTGTAATTGCAATTTTAGAGAAGAAATGGGCAGAATTTATTAAAATGAAATGTGTAGGGCTTCCCTGGTGGCGCAGTGGTTGAGAGTCCGCCTGCCGATGCAGGGGACGCGGGTTCGTGCCCCAGTCCGGGAGGATCCCACGTGCCGCGGAGCGGCTGGGCCCGTGAGCTGTGGCTGCTGGGCCTGTGCGTCCGGAGCCTGTGCTCCGCAACGGGAGAGGCCACAACAGTGATAGGCCCGCGTACTGCAAAAAAAAAAAAAAAAAAATTAACATGTCTATTACTTTTGATCCTGCTCTTCCACTTTTAAGAATCTATCAAACATTTACACGTACATAATTAGTATATGTACAAGGGGTTGGTTGTAACCTTGGCTTTTTGTAATAGAGAATAATTTTATTAAATATCCCTTTATAGGAAGGTATTAAATAAATTCAGGTACACTGGGAAAGGTGTATGGGAAAACTAGGCAGTGGTTAGAAAGAATGGTATGCTAATGTGGGAATCACTCTTTATCTGTTCGTATCAGGAAAAGAAATGGCAGGAATGGCTAGAGTGAGAGAAGAATTTGGCTCAAGAGGGAACATTTCAATGTTGTTTAGGGGAGTAGCAAAGCAGACTGAGAAGGAGTCAAAGAATTAGAAGAAAGCCAGGAAAAGAGATTATTCATGATAGAGGGTTAACTTGCTTATAGCTTCTGAGATATCAAATATGAGGGAGATAAAAAAAAATATGAGGGAGATAATTGTAATGGGGTCAAAAATCACTTTCTATAAAGCAAATATTCTTTAAAAGAATATTATACTCGATAATTTAATTCTTAATTCATTTTGATCCAGATCCCCCATTTCCTTGGGGGGGTTGTGGGTTGTTAATTAAAACAAAACAACAAAAACAAAAGTACTTACACTTGACAATTTCAGTCAACTTAGTCTTCTGAGATATAATGCCTTCCTTAGTCTGCCCTCCCAGGTCTCCTTCCCAAGATGGTATCTGGGTAAAATGAGAAGTTTACTGGCCTCACGGCAAATGGCAAATAAGAGAACGGTCTCTAGATTCATTGTTTTTCATATATTCATTCAATAAATACTTATTGAGTATCTATTACGTGCCAAGCTTTATTCGACATCCTGGGGACACTGCAGTGAATAAAGAGGCAAAAATCCCTGCCCTCATGGAGTTTACATCCTAAGGAGAGGCCTTTCTGGTCTCCACTTTGTGGTTGGTCTAGTCTGTGCCCTGCTGTTCTCTGTCCTCTGCTCTTCCGTTACACCTGCCTGGTTTTTGTTCTTACCTGTTTATTTGCTTTGTTTTGTGGCTGGCGTCAAGCTGCCCCACCCACCAATTTTGTGATTTTTACTGTTTGCTTCAACTCTGAGATCCCTTCTTTCTTCAGCCTCTTTGTCCTGGCCTCAGGATGGAGATTTTAGCACATCTGTGTCTGCCCTCAGGGGCACAGGGATACAAGGGGTCTCTTCAAAGCTGTGTATAAACTGTGAGGATGAGGTGTTGCTCCTGGGCCTGGTCACGAACACTGCTCCTGCCCTGCAGCCCTGCCTGCCACTTCTCCCCCAAGCCCCAGCCACCACACACTGGAAACCTATCCCCAGACAAGGGTTTTCCCTCCACATATCTGCCCCCCTCTAACCCATCTATAGACGGCGGTCCGAACACACTCATTCCCTTCTCAGGAGCCCCGAAGTCAAATTCACCCTAATTGTGATTCTGCAAAGTCTCCATAGTTGAGGCGTTCCTTTTATTGTTTGCTTGTTTGAAACTGCTGTTGTGGTGACACTGCCTTTGAAAAATTTAGGATAAGTGGTAGTGGAAGAGTGTGGTACCTGAGTAAGCAAAAGAAATAGAGACTGGGACTCCAGAGTCTTCAGTCAGGTGTCTTTATAACTTCTTATACAGGAATTGATTCCTGCAGCCCACAGGGTTATGATCATTAATTCTGTCATATTCTTCAGTTGCAGTTTAGAAATTATCAGTTCACAGTCCTCCTACAGGGGACACACAGTTTTGAGGGCATTAGCTCACTGTGGCCCCCTTTGCCTGGGAAAGCAATAAAGCTATTCTCTTCTACTTCACACCTCCCTCCCCCTGCCAAAAAAATCCTCATACATGTGGATTGTGGAGGTACTCCACACATGTTTATGCATATATGTAAATAGATATGCAAAGTTTCCCCTTTTTCCTCCCCATTTATTTGAAATGAACTTGCCCTCTTTCACAAAATAGGCTAGGAACATTTAGGGGAGGGGAGATAGGGTAGTGGTTACAAAGATATCTTGTTCTTTACTTGTTTGTACATATCATGGGTAATTGTATTAATAGTTAAGACTCTTTGCCAGGCACTTTGTCATGGGATTTTCATGGATTACACTTAATTGTCACCACAGTCCTATGAAGTAGCTCCTCTTTTTATCCCCATTTTAAAGGTGAGACTGAAGCACAGTGTGGTGAAGTGACATGGGCAGGACTCAAGCCTGTGTGAGGCAAGCCTAGATCTGCCCAGAGTGGTATCTGTAAAGCTCACGTGTTTGAAGTTGAGCTATACTGTCTCAAGCTATCTTTCATGTCCCGCACATTTGTACTCAAAATTATAGGCTCTCATTTTGTTAGATATTATGAAGATGTGAAAGAAATTAAAGCCATACTCTAAGTTTTTGAAAACGGAATATGATATATCCAAATGATAAAATATTACACAATTACCAAAAGGTTGCATCTGAAGAATTTACAGTAACTTGGGAAATCGATTTTTGGAAAATTGTAAAGATGTGGGTCTAAAATTAGATGAATGTTTTTGCAGCTGCTGATGTGGAGGGGTTTTAACTGCCTTGATCAAGAAAAGGAAACTCAGACCACTAGAAATAGTACATTTTGGGTATCAGTAATTCTATTTTTTATTATCATAAAATGAGCATGGATTAGATTACTCTAGTAGCACCTGTTAGCTTACAGTCATTTATAGGGACAATGTCCTGTGGGAAATGCTTACACAAGCCAGATGATAAGAACCAGGGGAATGAATGTTCTGGGCTTCTTGGGGTCATTACCACAAAGATCGCTGACCTTGTGCTAAACACTGCTGTAGAAAAAGCACTCCCCATCTATTTATTCTGAGCCTCTTCTTTCTTTGGAGTCATAGTTATGTTTGCCCTCAAGTTTCTCTCTATTCTTCCATCAAAATTCTTTTCAAATACCGAGAACTGAGTGTGTTTATATGAGTAAAACAAAAAATCCGTTAAGAGATACAAACAAAATCTTAAGATAGACATACTTTGTTTCTGAGGAGGAAGTCTTACCATTTGCAAATTTTTCATTTTGCAAATTAATATACAACCCTATCAAAATCCCAATGGGAGATTCTGTGACAAGAAAAAATTTTTTTAATTTGTTTAAAAGGTTTAGAGTCAAGATGGTTCCAAGAAAATCATAAAAGGAATAACAGAGGGGAAACATGCCATGTGAAGTACAGGAAAAAATCTAAAATAATAATTAGAGGTTGAAATAGCATGAATCCAGAGAGAAGTCACACAACTGTGTAGACAGCCCACAAAAAGACCATGGCATCTATACAATAACAGGAGAATCGCAAACCAATAGGGAGAGGAAAGATTAATCAATAAATGGTGCTAGATAATACATTATTTGGAATAAAGTTTTAATAGTAGATTCTCATATACCCATAAAACAAATCTAAGAGGAATTAAGTATACACAAGTTTTACAAAATCATAAAAAATAGTGGAAAATATATGAGTCAAAAAACTGACATCTGGATGAGTAAGTGATTTCTAAGAATTAAAATATTAATTAGAAAAATCACCAAGGAACAATATACAACTTTTATAATGTAAAATTAAAACTTACACTTTTATATGTAAATAATTTAATTAGAAGTACCATTCAAAATAAATTAGGGAGAGTATTTGTAGCAATTATGGCCAAGCTTTAACAAACTTTAATTCAAGTTCTCTTTCAAATAAATCTTTAAAGTCCTATAATTGAAAAATGTAAAAGGATAATAGCAACAAATTTTTAAGAAACGACTACTGATAAGAGAAATGCAAACTTAACAAAAAATATATTTTTGTATTTACGAAATTTGCTAACCATACAATAATAAGATAAAGTATGAATTGAAATGGTCCCACTTCTAAATTTTAGTGAGATAATACAACTTAGAATAATGTTTCTAGAAAGTAATTAGGAATGTATTTCAGCAGCCTTCCAAAATTATATTATTTGATGTAGCAAATCTCTCTCTAGGAGTCTCTTCTAAGAAAAACAAACCAGAAATTAAAAAAAAAAAAAACATGTTTATGCAACATGGCCTCATTTGTCGTGACAAAAAATGGAAACAACTAAATTATGGAAAAACAGGAAAACTTAAATATATTATGATAAATCTCTATGACAGAATGCTATGACGTCATTAAACCAATGCCCTCAAAGAATGTCACAGAAAAACCCTTATAATATAATGTTAAAAACTTAAGATATAATACTGTATATTTAATTCAACCTATTCTATATACATATTGTATATATATATATGCATTAAAAAATCTGAAAAGAAATACATTAAGTATTAAGAGGGCTGTCTTTGAGTAGTGTGATTAGAGGTGGGTTTTAATTTTCATTTTACTTATTTCTGATTTTGCTTGTTTTTAAAGTGTTTATATGCTATATTTATAATCATAAATCATTTGTTTTAACATATTTTCTCAGGAAAGGTAATATACTGATATCTGAACAATTATATAAAAAGATAATCTCTCCATTTAATTGTTTAAAAAGCTTCATCTAAAGTAATAACGTGATCATTAATATTCCAATCCTGATACAGCAGGTTTAGGGAATTTGTCATCCAAAGAGGCTTCTTCTTAACACTCCTGGAATCACACTACATGGCAATTGACAATACTGCCAATATAAGTTTTAAGGTCAGGTCAGCATATGGATACTGAAGTCTCATGTATGGGAAATGCAGTTCATCAACTTGTAAGGAGATTGCCAAACTTTCTCAAATGTAGTGGCAGTTTAAAAATATAGTCATGATAATGAGTTACATAGAAGAAAGTTTGCTCAGTTTTTGAGCTTGAGAATTTTGGAAAAGAATGTCATGGGGAGAGAATGGAACACAGAAAAAGGAAAAGTGTGGTCTCAGAGCAGCAATCACTTGGAGTTACAGTCTTGTTAGAGATGGCATAGAGCAATCAGTATACCTGGGGGAAGATTTACTGGCTATCTGAGATATAACCAGCTCCATTTTGTCAGCCTTCTGCTGTCGTATTGTCTGGCTTACATTACAAGAACACTCGGAGCCTAAGTCTCTGGTAATTTTGGTGCATAAGGGATGAGTACGTTTCACTACATTTAGTTATCATAGCGGCAAGTGTTCTCTGAAAACCTTGATGTAGTCCGAGCCTCTGCCGAAATTTACCAAAAAATCTTTGGAGTTTGCTTTCAAATCTTACCATCGTGGGCCCTTTGAGAGCACTGACTTTCTGTGATTTTCCTCAAGATAGCATATCAGGTATCTGCCTGACATCATGGGAGCATAAGGGCATCTGTTGATGGCAAGGAGAAGACCATGGAGTCATATTATCTGATAATGTTTATTCCACATCTGTGATTTGTGTCCTACAAGGCTCTTGGGGCTTAAACCACATGTGCTGTATTTGCATTAATGGGAACTTGAGAAGGAGAGTCCATAACACTATTAAAATGTTTAGCTTTCACTCTCCCATCACACAGACACATGCTAATAACTACTCCCAGACCTTGTATCATGGTGCTGCAGGATGAACGTGGAGTGCGCTCATTGTTTCGATACAAGGGCCTTAAAAACAAATAGCTACCATCTCTGCCTCTGATAGCTTGCCAGGCTTTTAACTTCTTTGGTTTTTCCCTCTTCAGATCATGGTGAGGTATCTCAAATGTATTCCAAACAGCGCATTACCGTCAAGTCTTTGTTTCTTCTTTTATGAAGAAACTAGTGCTTTAAGGTATATTTAGAAAAGACAGGGTTTAAGCCAAATTCCAAAGAGCCACGTCCTAATTCTACTTTCAAAAGGCAGGAAATGATTTATCAGAGCAGAATCCCCCCTGCAGGGTTATTGATCAACCAGGCCTAATTGTCAAAAATGTGACAAATATTCTGGAGTCTTTCTGTAGGGTTAAATATCCAACTGTTAAATTATATTTGGAAACATTTTGAAGCATCTTATAAACCAGAAGAAAGAGAGAGAAAGCCAAGAAGCAGGACTTGAAGACTGGATTCTTCATTACTCCCTAAGCCAGTGTTTTTCAAATAGCATTCAAGACCCTTTAGTGGATCACGAAATCAATTTAGTGAGTTGGGACTATATTTTTTAACGAAATCAATTAAAGAAAGAATAGGGCAGAATAAAAATATCACACTACATTACATATAGTAAGGGTAACTATTATTTTATGAAACTTCTGTTTCAATTATATAAGCTGTGCATATATTCACAAACATATACACAAACATATGTACACAGTATATAGAATATTATATACAGAAAATGGATGGCTAGATAGATAGGTAGAATTGTGTGTGTGCATCTAAGAAAGAGAAAAAGAGAGAGAGTGAGTGAAGGAAGAGGTACCAGTTGCCAATGTAAAATATATATCTTACCATGGATCATGGCCAGAAAAGTTTGAAAGCCATGACCAGACTATACCTCCTGGGCAGTGGCTTCTTTTAACTTTGGAATAAAATCTCCCCCTCAATGCCTCCCTCATCAGCTTTCAGATGGATTCACAAGCTACTTATAAATGTAAATCTCCAACATTTTTAGAAAACTTTGTGGATGAAACTCAGTAAGATGCGGATCTAATGCCATGAGCCATTCATCAAGAGTAGCAAATTACAAGCCAGATAGATACTGGTTCCAATGATGGGAAAGTGTTCTTAATGTCCCACTCCTCAGGATCCTAGAAAATGATAAATCTCACAATAGTTCTTAGTGAGCCACAAAAATTGAGGGAGGAACTCACTGTATTGATGATAATTACTTATAATATCATTCAGGGATAGGGACTGTTTCTTAGGTTTAGGAGTAATCTGGTTGATGGCAATAGAACCATCTTGATGAAGCCAGCAAAAAACTATAGTTGAGACAGGTGCTAGGGAAAAGTTTGAGATGATAATATTGGAAGGAAGTGTGTCTGCTGGACATAATACAGAACCAAAAACTAAGATAACAGAATACAGTCCAAGCTGTTAGAGTCAGAGTGTGAGTTCCAACTTGAAATAACAAGAATATTTAAAAGGCCAATTGGATAATCAATGAATACCCGGAAATGGCTCATTTTTGGGTACTCATATGACCATCTGCCTTGGATGCAAGTAAGGATTATTGTTTGATTACACGTCTAGTAATTTAGGTGGATGAGACAGATGGAAGGTGGAGTTAAGGAAGGGGGTGGGCAGTGAGGATCAAGGAGATGCTCAGCAGAGCCCCAGTTCCTGAAAGGGATACTAGCAAAAAGCACTCCTGCCATCTGAGAGGATCTGGTGCACAATGTAAGCCATCAGAATAGGGAATCAGAAGCCAAGAAACAAGATAAGGGTAAAGCTACAGAACTGAGTTTCAGCAAAGACAGGATATTGAGAACTGGGTGCATTCTAAACTATCAGGGTCTGAGATCATGTCAAGCCACCTAGGAGTGAGCTCAAGGTCTGAATTCAATGCCAAGCATCTCAAAAGCCTAGCGTCTAAAATCACAGGCAGAGAAACAGACTAATTGAGCTCTTTGGAAAGGAGGGACAAAAGACTGAAAACCAACAAGAGCCTTGGAAAGTCCAGGATACCATGGAAGAGGCACTGTACACCTTTCAGAAGAGCTACATTGTCACAAACGTAGAAGGCAGTGCCATGCTAATAGGGAAGTTGCAATACAGATCCAGCTTTAAGATGCCCCCACTCCTCTGACACTATGGTATGGCTCTACTGATATATCTGCTCAGGAATCTAGTGCTGTTTTCCTCTTGCCTAACATATCAAATCAAACTTACGTTTTCTAAATTTTAAGGCCTTTTGTTATCTGAATATCACTACTCTACAGGAGTAACCTAACTCAACTGAGCCATCATTCATTCCATAACCCTTCTGAGGGCCCATGGTGCTCGGCTGTCTGCTCGGGACACATGGTCTTTGTCATCAGTGAGTTTAAAGTGTAGCAAGGGTGGAACAAGAAATTAGATACTTACAGTAGTGAGATGAACTCAATGGTGGAGTAAATACAGGCTACTGAAGGGACACTTCCGTTTTGACCTCCATAGGTTAGAAGAGCCTTTCCTAAATAGGTGATGTCTGAGTAGTTTCCTGAATAAAGAGGAGGAGTTTGCAAAAATCCAAGAGACAATCAATGACTCAGTCAATCAAATAATAACAACCACAATAGTTTCAAGGACTTACTATGTGACAGATACTATGCTAAATTATTTTCCTGAATTATATTTTATATACTCTGCACACTGGTCCTGTGAGGTAAGTATTATTATTTTCCTCAGCTTATAGGTGAGGATATGGAAACACAAAGATTCTACTATAAGTAACTTCCTCAAAGTTATGCAGTTAACATACAGAGGACTTGAAGAGAAAGGTTAGAGACAGAAAGAGAAATCATGAAGTGCTTGGTAATCCATATTAAAGAATTTGGGTTTTATCTTGAGGACAATATGGATCCAGTCAGTGACTCTTAAATGACAGGTGACCGACATGGGTTTGGATGGATCATCTGTCTATAGTCTGGAGTGGCAGACGCCAACACAGAGTAACTTCCAAACCATGTGTGGAACTCGGTAAACAAAGAGATTCCTAATCCCTACTCCAAGGGTCTGATCCTTAGGTCCCTGTGAGCATGAGAATCAATACTTCTTATAAAGACCTTGAAGGACAATTCTCATATCAGCCAAATTAGGAATTCGCTAATGAGTAGATGTAGAGATTGGATTGTAGCAACACAAATCAGCAGTAGGGAGATCAGACAGGGAATAACAGTGGCTTGAATTAAAATAGATATCAAGAAAGATGTCTGAAATAGAGATAGTAATTAAGGATTCATTAGTTTATAATTCTGATTTAAACAAATAACAAAGTGGGTAATGTCATTCAGGAGTATGTCCCTAATTGAGAAGAATCATGGCTTATGAGAGAATGCTGATAAACACCTCCATTTAAAGGATGAGTGAAGGGAAAATAGCCCACAAAGAGGACTTAGAAATAGACTCTTAATGTCTTCTAGAGATGCCATCTTCTATCCTGCCTCTAAGCCATTATACATTCTGCTCCTGTCACCTGTGTTATTCTCTTCCCCCTCCTTTTCTTTTACGAAATCTCATCTGTCCTTGTAAGGACCTTCTCCAACATTCTTCCCTGAAATGCAAGTTTACCCTTAGAGAAACTTTGGTTTGTTCCTTAAAAGTTAGTACATATGTCCCATCTTGGATCATGATTAATTATTGCTTTCTAGTTGTTTTTCCGTGTCACCCTAGATTATAAGCTTGTTAAGAGCAAGGGTCACTGTTAACTTTTTTGGGGGATACCTCATCATTCCTAAAATTGAACGCTAATAGGTGTTCACTAGGCATCTAACGATCAGTGGTTGCTGAATGGCTCTCCAGTGTTGTATGTGATGAATAGTGATCTATATGTCCCAATATACACAAAGTACATGGACCTGTTGTCCTGGTGCAATTACTAGTAGTGCTTCTTTTGCCTTCAAAATTGTCACAGTTTAGGCAATAAATTATATGGTCACTCTACTGATAATGCAATCAATATATTTTTTAAAAAATCTAGCATTTTAAAATGGTGCTATTTCTAACATAAATATAGTTTTGTTTTGGAAATTAAGGAGTGTTAAAGTTTTTCTGCACACATGTAGCATAAGTAATGTGTCATTCCAGATGTCAGATGTCCCCATTACTGGCCTGTTTTTCAGTTGACAGATGTCATTGTCTATTATAAAGTCATGAGTGGTTTATTTTTTAAAAAGTGACATCAAATGATATATCTACTATTGTATTATATACACATTATGCCACTAAATTATAGTTTTAGAAATGTCAGATACTTCTACTTGTTTGTTTAAAGAGGACACTTTTGAATAAACAGTGATTTTCTCCCAAAAGCAGAATTATCACTTTTGCTCATTTTCAGGGAAAGTTTCATCATTTTCAACTTATTTAAACCTATAATTCATGGGGAAAGAAAAATTTCTTCTCATTCATGAACTTCCTAATTACACATATGCTTAGTCTGTTATCCTTAGTGAATAATGATGCTGTTTTATAAAGGCCAAAATCTAGATTGTCAAGCTCTTGGTTAAATACAATTTCAAAATTTTCAGAAACGAAAAGCAAGGTTTTGCTATAGTATTAACTTTACTTCTTGGATTAGGAAGTTTCGATTCCAGACAATAAAAATTCACTAGTTGATCCCCAAATCCTCACTGAGTATTTGTTATTCTGCCCAGACCATGTAGTGTGACATCAGAGAAGGAAATAGATACCCTTCGTTCTTGTGATCTACACATTCTCCCAGAGTAATTCTCAGTTCCCTCATTTCCCAGGTTGAAGTGGCATTAATTCTGTGAGAATAGTTCATCTGTGCCTGGGTAATCGGTGTTTACTAGAACAGCACAGAGGCGCTCTGTTTATGTCTGACAAAGTAGTTATAAATCACATTTCTTCAGATCATAAATACACATTTATCTTTAGAATATATCACCAACTGAGTCATTCTGATGTAAATATTGCACCTCTTAAATATAATGATGATAATCGAGGCTGTGAATCTACAGATTTGTGCAAGTGCTCCCTTTTCAATAACTGAAAATATTTAAATCGCAGAAGTTTTAACATCCTATGAGAAGTGGCAGACAGAGTGGGACCTACCAAAGTTGCAACTATTTTCTCTGAGTTATGAATAAGGCAGTCTCACTGGCTTCTGCAAGGAAATCACAGTACGTTTTCTAAGTTGGTAGGCTTTTGTTGTGCTGGGAGCAGCGGCCCGGAAATGACTGACTCAGAGGGAGTCCTCAGCTCCTTCCCTTCTTTTAGTTCTGGCATCACATAGAAAGGGCTCTATGGCAAACCGTTATAAACAAAACAAAGTGAGCAATAGTCTGCAAATTTTCTCATTCAGTCAAAAGACCTGTGGGAACCATCCAGCTTTCTCAGACTGGTAAAGAGTCCATCTTTAGAGAGGTCCCCAAGATGATGGAGAATCAACATTGTGATGGCATTGCCATCTCTCTCTTGTTGGCATCCTTGTCTGGAAACTGTCTCAGTTGGCTGTAATTTTACTTGAAGATTAAAGCACAGATTTTTATATGTATCTTCTGTTCTCTGAATGTAAAAAATATAAAATACACCTACATTCATTTCTCACTGGTAGTCTTGTAATTCAGCAGATTTCTGTTTTTTCATTGAAACCTGGAGTTGAATTATCTTGAGCCGGAAGGCATTCAAGGTGCTGTTTTTTGCTCAGCTGTATTTTTCTATAAGCACCTAATTGTTTCCAAAAGTGATGTACAGTATGCAAAAACCTGAATCTACTGCAAAATAAGTCTGTACAGCACTCACGTTAACAGGTGTTCTCATTAATGTAAGTAGACATGGAACAATTCTTGAATGTTTTATAAATACTCATAGTCATGGCCAAATATGTTACAATAGCATAAAGATACATACTTCAACATCTTTCATCCTTGTTGTGCAATCTCAGCACTTATTAACAGAAGACATGTGTGAGTAATAAACTAGGGGCAACAATACCTATTTCTACTTAAGTCACTGTATCTTAAATTAACTAATACTTCTAAATAAAAAGTTTGCTTGTTTATTAACGTTGATAATGCTTTACTGAACATAATGGCTGCACCATTGATGGACCAGCAATGAGCACTTTTGCATCATTGAGGTTCTCTAAAGGCTTGACCCATTAACCTTAGGATTAACTCTTGAAAATCTTCAACTGTATCCAGTTTTGAGTATTGTTAGCTCTCAATTAGAAAGATCCACACATAGGGCGAGATTCTTGAATGATCTAGTATAGATTACCCCTGCAAAACACATGCTTTGGAATATAATCAAGAACATTCTATTCTAGCAATATGCATTGAAATACAGGCCCACTCTTGGTGCTTCCTGAGTCCCTCCACGTTTAATCCTATGTCTGAAGTCTAGGGCTTATTGACTGATGGGAAAACATAGTTTCAGATTGTTGTTCCCAGTCTTCAAAATGGATTGCCTACTCTACTCTGATAAAAAGTGTTATCAGGGGGCTTCCCTGGTGGCGCAGTGGTTGAGAGTCCGTCTGCCGATGCAGGGGACACGGGTTCGTGCCCCGGTCCGGGAAGATCCCACATGCCGCGGAGCGGCTGGGCCCGTGAGCCATGGCCGCTGAGCCTGCGCGTCCGGAGCCCGTGCTCCGTGACCGGAGGGGCCACAGCAGTGAGAGGCCCGCGTACCGCCAAAAAAAAAAAACAAAAAAAACAAGTGTTATTAGTAGATATCCAAATAAACTACTTACGTTGCCTGACAGTACACAATGGTATTTTAACTTTCAAAATTCTATTACAATGGAGGATGAGTTAAATACTGTATGCTATGGCATATCAAACAATAGGATGTAATGCATTCACTGAAACGTGTAAGGTAGATATAGCTTACCTATATATTATTTACTTAGTGCCCCTTAGGTGTGGGTTGTGCAGCCATATACTGGATAGACAATTGCCCTTGGCTTCAGAGTAATTATAGTGTAGTGGGGGGAATAGAGAAATCAATAGGGAACTGCAATGGAGACCAGTACAGCCTATGATGAAATAGAAGCAGGATATCACAGAAGCACTTAGGAGGAACATCTATTTCAGAGAACGCTTTCCTGAAAAGCTGACATCTAAATTGACTTGAATAATATCATAGAGGAAGGCACAAGGTTCTGCACAAGGGAAACAACCTACTCTGAGGGAAGAAATAAGAATTAGTATGGGACAACTGGACAAAAAAAAAAAGAAAAAAATCAATATGGCTGGATTGTAGAGGTGCAGAGGAAAATGTGGAACAGGGGGGCTGCAGAGCAGGTAGGTGGCAGGGCACACAGGGTCTGGCAGCTTGAATTAAAGGTTTTATTTGCACTGCGGTGTACAGCTGTGGGGAATCTCAGAATGATATCAAGCAGAGGAATGGGATGATCAGATCCAAATTTCAGAAAGATCACTGTGGCTACAATATGGAGCATGGATTGGAAGGGAAAACGTAGATGAGACGGTGGGGAGACAAAAAGATATTGTCATTAAATCCATGTGGAAGATGATGGTAGTATACATAGTTAAATACATTAAAATTCCATAACAATATACATGACTTTTCATTAAAATATAAACACATATAGTGTTTATCCATGAATCAAAAAAATTGAACGATAGCAATTTGGTGTACCTTGGGAAAAGGGAAATTTTGTGTTTGTTATACTTTTATATTTGGTAAGAAACTTTAAATTGGGCATTTCTTAAGTAAACACAGAAATAGTGACAACCATTCCAATTTGAAAATAGTGGGGACAGCAGATTCCCAAATGTCATGTGACTAAATGAGTAATTTTGCACAGTGAACATAGCTCAAGCTAGAAGCCGATCTGTGGTTGGCAGGGATTGAGTGGTGGGTACCAGCGAACACGAGCCCTGGGATGATGAGTTTACCTAGAGGCAGTTGCTCCCCCCAAATTTAAAAATTAACGTTAACAGCAATAAAACTCTAAGCTGATATCTTTATACACCAACTGCTTCGATTAGTCACTTTTTCAGTCGTTTTTCGTATGAGCACCACAGGCAAAAGTTTTGGTGTAGCTGACTGCAAACGTGTAGAAACTGCTAAACTATCTACTAATTACTTGGATAGTATTCTTTGATGAATAATGAGAAGACTGTTTCTCAGTAGTTAAAATATTTTACTACAGGTAAAAGAATGAACAGGAGTTTTTTTTTTTTTTTCTTTGTTTGGGTTTGGGTATTTCATTCGTAAACAGAAAGGTAGAGTGGGCAAGTGATTCAGGGTGTGAATGTTCACTACGGGACCAGTTTTATTACGCAGAACAAATCTGTGTTGTAGGAATGCAGGGACCAAATTATTTGAGTGTCAAAGGTACAGTTCAATTTCAGTTAAAAAACACTGTTTCTTGAAAGTTTGACCTTAAACCTTGGATTTCAGAACACACTTAAAATCTGTCGTGTATATTGCCCAACATTTGTTTACTTTCCATTAAATAAGAAATTGCTTACATGAGCAGGTTATTTTGATATGATGACACCACTGAGGGTTCTAGTAAATGTACATGCAAATCAATCAACCCCAAACACATTGAAAACATATCCAATAAACCTCTCGAAACTAATGAGCTCACGTTTGTTAACACAAAGGGAGTTGTGGATACACAGGATCCTTTGGTGGCCAGGCTCATTTAGTAGCGTGTGGATTTTAGAACATTTCTCAGAGTCAGAAGAAACAGGGTAATTATAACATAAGGTTCAACATCTTTAGATATGTAGAACATTTTCCGTTGCTTAAAACAAATATTCCCTAAGAAAGTATAAAACATTTTTCTGACTTGCAAAGTTTTTGCAGTCTATCATTTAAATTACTTAAATAAAGGGAGCTTTACTGGTCCCCAAAGCTGAGAATATAACACCCTCCATGCATATTAGCTTGATCTTCTTGACAGACCAGAAAAGTGTTTGTGTGTGCCAATTAAAACGAAAATGGATCCCTAGTGGCTTGTTCCTCACCCGACTTCTGAAGACTGCTATCATTGTTTGCTAGGATAAGGCTGCTATCCAAAGTAAACAAACTTTTCAAAACTTTCATGACAGATGGGGGTTACAAATGCATTTTAATAAGAGAGTTGCCAAAGCAACTTTTTTTTTCTAATCAGCATATATTTACTTAACATCTAGCAACATTGGGAACACAAGGCAGATACTTTCTCACAAAATGTTTTAACAAGTAACATTTTTGGAAAGACAAATTGAAGACCTTTTACTTCTAACTGATATTTTACCCTCAGTTTTATGTTAACTTTGCTCGACATGTTAAGAAAAATGTTAGGAGTTACTCAAACCAGATTGTAATTTGAGACAGACATGCAGCTTGATAATGTAATTTCTTTGGTGGTCATAAACACCTTTGAGACCAAGTAATTTAACTATTAGTATAACCATGACAACGTCCATATCAAATGTGGAGTGTGATGCAAGATGAAAAAAAAATGTTAATCTGAGGGTTTTTTTCAAATCATTATTGCTTCAATTTTAGGTCTTGACATCTCACTATGATGTGGCCAAGATATATATTTTTATGCTATTAGAATTAAATAAAGATACAACCAAAATTAATAAAAAAATTTATTTTCACTTCAAATGAATTTGCTATACTTTGACATAACTTTTTATATCTACTTAATTTAATTTAAACATAATGGTTTCATCAAGAAGTCCAAAGTGTCTCCAAATATAGTAGCAATTAAATTCCATTCCTCTTAAATGGGTAATCTGCTTACTTGTAGAATCACTGTAGCCACACGATTTAACATTTTTCAAGGCTCTTTGGATATCTGGCATATTTTATTACACAATTCCTATATACAGTTTCAACTTTATTAAGATGGAATAAACCCTCCTTAGGCTCATCGTCAGAGTTTGATCCTAAGCAAAATGTGAAAGATACTTAGTTCAAACATAGGATTGTTTTAGTTCTTTCTAGAATCTCAAAGAGTTTTTTGGGTGCTCCAATTCTGTTTTAGATTTTTTTTTTTCGTAGCAAGATAGTAGCTGTTTTTGAGGGGAAAAAAAAAAGAAGGAAAACATCTGAGAAACAATATTGGTTATCTTTTAAAATTGTGCTATCTTTAGCATAACAGTAAAGAAACAAGCAACTTTTGCCTAAGATCTATATTCCAAATTTCACAACTGAAACCAAATCATCATGGTCCTTTTCCCATATGCAGAGTCCTTGACTGTATACAACTGTTTGCTAAGAACTAGTGAACTAGAAATCAAGATCTTTGTAATCTCTTAATTCTGTCATTTAAAGTGATGCCAATTTGATAGAATGGCATTCTCATTTTCCTCATTTGCTTCATTTTCTTCATTTGCAAAATTACTTTATGATAGTGGTAGAAAGCTGCATTTGAAGAATGTTTAATATGTGCTTTGAGATCATTAAAGCTGTTATCACTTTGCATGCCAAGTGGTAGTATTCATATCCTTAATATACTAAAGTTCTGATAAAGTCAACCTTTAAAGAATAACATATCATGACCAATAGTTTATATATAATTCCATGATACAAATGTGTCTGCAGTAATTACTCCCTCCTCTGAAATCTTGACATGAGCATTGTCTGTGCCACTCACATTGGGACTTAGTATAAGCCATTTTCTATTGTTATTTATCCTTATACTCATATGTCCTATTTATCCAAACAGATTGTGAGCTCTTGAGGGTGAGAGTTGTGTATTCTTAGCTTCTAACAATGTGCCTTGCACTTAATAGATGTTTAATCAGTCCTTATTGATGATTAGGGAGATGTTCGGTGAGAAATACATCTTCTCATTCTCCTGAACTAAAATTATGTGTGGGGTTTATTCTGCAGTAGGTAAGTTGTTACTATCAAACAGGGGAACACATGTCACTTGTTAACTCTAGCACCTTTGATAGTCTCCCAACATTCATTTGAGGTCAACTGGAATGGAAGTAGCCGACAATATTTAACCATCAAATATGTTTTACTGATGAGGTATCTATAATGTAAAGTTGTTCATTGATCATTATCACATACATTTAGTTATTATTTATAAAAGACTGAAAAATAACTAAAGTAATATGTCTATAATGTTTCCTCTATGGAGCTATGAATAGTTTTAATTTGTTTTTTCATTATCTTTAGTTTTTCTAAATTCTCCACAGTAAATTTAATGTCTTACAATCAGGAAAAAAAAAAGTGATGTTCTGAAAATTTTTTGTTTCTATTCTGGTAAACCAAAGTATGGAAAATGTTAATAATATAAATACCATCCTACATATTAATTTCTCATTTAAATGAACATCCAACAGGGGAAAGACTAACCGCCAGAATGCATTTTGACAAGAGCAGTACTTAATTGACAATATTGAAAAGGGCAATACTTAAACATAAACCCTACTCATTAAAAGTCCTTTAAGCAGCTTTAAATTAGCATAACTATACTCCATTTGTTAATTAAAGGTTAGAAAACAAATTTCTTCTCTCCTTGTCTCTAATCAGTGAAGTTTGGAGTTGGGACGTACCTGCTTTCATCTTCAGAGGAGCCCTAACAAGGACACAGACTAAGTTATGTCCCTAGCCCAGGGAAACTACTGCACAATTAACACCAGAGTCTTGAGGAATGTGTCTGTTCTGCGTGTTGCCCAGTGGATATGCTTATGTAATTTCTTAGGCATACACTTATTACCAGCAAGAATTCAGGTGGTCATTATTTAGCGAGAAAAAGTTTCAGGCAAATTTCCTGACAGGTATTTAAATATATCTATTCTTGACAACACCAGAAAATTTCATTGAGACGGCTTTGGTGCCAGGATATATCCCTTCAAAATACAGCTTAGTGGAGATAAGGGATTTCAAGAGGTATTTGTCTAAAGTAGGCTTTGAAGCAAAGTGTAGACCAACAGCTCTTGCCTAAACCCATCTTTTCTGGAAGTTCTTCCTTCATCTACCTTATTCCAGCATCTGTCAGTTAGACAAAGCATGATACAGAAAGAATACATTAGCCTGGCTTAATATCAAATCTTTTATGTCTGTTATCAGTTCTATATCACTCTATAGTGTCATCAGGAGATAATCAAACATTTAGTCAAAGCTAACATTTACTGATATCTTTTTTTTAAGAGTGTTGAAAATCTGATTGTTCAAAGTGCAAGTATGATTCAGCAAACCATTTATCAGAAAACCTAAAGAGGTAATGTTAAAAAAGTGGATTGAGAAACCTGAATTAAATGTGTTTTGCCAGCCAAAGACTTTGAAACTGCTTTCCTGTGAGTGATTGGAATGGAGCAGAACAGTCAATTACTGACTGTAATTAAGAAGTGGATGCATTTAAACTGTAGAGAGCAGTAGCAGACTTCTCCAGACTGCCTAGTAACTTGAAAGATTAGTGGGAAGACCAAGGAAAGGATGTAAACTGTATCTTTCTGATAGTATGTTTTGAATGAATTGCATTCACATAGTTCTCTGATCCAGCTTCTCAAAATGAATTCATAAATCACTGATTATGTACAATTAATGCAGTAATATATTTGGACAAAGAAACTTTTAAAGTACATTTTGCTCTTGGTTGTGTTAGGAGTAAAGATCCCCTTTGCATTGCATAGCATGCACCAAAAATGCAAATGCACTGCTGAAGTACTTACATTTTATCACTGTTTGAATTTACTAGACTGAAAACTGAACCATACTGGCTCTTTCCTAAACCCTCAGAATATGTTTGTTTCTGGTACTTTGAAAATGTTCCTTTTTATAATTTTAATAATGGTTTATTTATAATGGCAGAGAAATAGGTTGTACACTGCATTTGGGCTAATTGATTTTTCTCTGTGTATGTTAACAAATTGTAACATTATATAATACATTCTTAATCAAAATATTTACCTTCAGATTAGGATGAAGGTAGAGGTCAAGGCCATTACTAGTTTTCTTGCGTTAGTTAGAAGTGACCTTATATTTTTAGATGACTATTTCTGTGGCAGCACTTTATAAAGTAAATATTTGGAACTTTATGTAAGTAAAGACCATTGTAAGTGTGTTCAGATAATTAAGCAAACATCAGCTTAACTGTCTTTTACTAGATACATAAAACAGAGGACTATTTGGAGGCTATTTTGAGCCATCCCGAATCTTGCACGCAATTTTACTTTAAAAAAAAGAGTGATAGGGCTTCCCTGGTGGCGCAGTGGTTGAGAGTCCACCTGCCGATGCAAGGGATACGGGTTCGTGCCCCGGTCCGGGAAGATCCCACGTGCCGCGGAGCGGCTGTGCCCGTGGGCCATGGCCGCTGAGCCTGCGCGTCTGGAGCCTGTGCTCCGCAACGGGAAAGGCCACAGCAGTGAGAGGCCCACGTACCGAAAAAAAAAAAAAAAAAGGGTGATAGGCCCTGGTAATCTGTCAAATGCTAGTGTGGATAATTAAATTCCTCTTATTTTCTAATCTTTCACTTCTCATAATTTGAATGTACTTTGAATAGTTCCTTTTCTTACAATTGTAAAAAGTTGGAATCCAACTCACTCAAGAATGGTTGCATTGCAGCACTGAGTAATGTTGCATCTCTAAATAGTTTTTTCTAAAAATCAATGCAAATGAATATATATGTATGTGTGTAATCAAAGATTGCTTTAAAACTCCAGGATTATTGTCATTAAATGTTGCCATAAGAATCACTGAAACCTTCAGAGTGAGCTATTTGGGGTAATAATTGTCACTTTAATGATAGAATTACAGAGACATTTTGTAGCATGATTTGTGATTTTCTGAACTTGTGCCACATTTCAGCATTTACCTCCTATTTAGAGGAAGTAAGGCTGAGAAGAGGTGACTAGCTCCTGACTGAGTATTTTGAAATGTCAGTCCTCTAAACCTCTGAAGCTTTGCTTGATGTGTGACAGTAGTTGGGAAATGTTCATCTTCCTGTTGAAACAAAAAGTCAACAATACAAAGGGAAAATCTTCACAGTTCAGATTGATAGCTTAATACGAAGAGCGTGTCCACACCCACTCTAATCAAATTCTTGTCTAAGTAGTCCTTTATGTGTGAAATCAAGAGCATTGCTCTGTTTTCTATAGGGCCACATTCTTCTCTCACAATTCCAGGGAGAAAAAGATTCCCTGCAATGAAAAACGTATAGTTGCATGCTAAATATTGCCAACTACTTAACAGCCCTAAGAGTCTGGAACAGGAATGTTCATTTGATAAGTACTCTCCATGAGAGGTTCAAATATGTAAATGAACTTTTATTCTAATGTACTCCCTTTGTGAGGAAATTGGTCCTTTATTGCTTTCCTATAGGTCTTTATGATAGGAAAGTAGAAATAGCCAAATGTTATTTGTTAGAATGACCTTTCAGAAAAGTCTGCATTAGTCTCTTTGGTAAATAATCTGTTTTAGTGCCCTCCATATAGAGATACTCTTTGATTTGAAAGAGACAAACAGGAAAGAGCCAAAAGTGCAGAATGAATTCTGACACACCCGGGTGCATTTTTCTGAGGTTCTGACTTAAGTGGATACTGTCTGCATTATTCTGAACTTCCTGGCTTGCTTTCTCCATGAGTTGGAGTAATTCAGCTTTAGGCCTACTCTGAGTTAATTGTTCTATTATTAAAACAATAATATATTTGTTATGACATGAAAAAATCGTTTATAGAGAGCAGTTCAAAATGATCCTAGTCTCCCAGTTTCCAGAAAGACAATTACTGGAATACAAGAAAATATCTGAGTGTATTAAAGTGTGTTTTTTAAAAAAGTATATATTTTTTAATGTAAGAGATCTATTTTATTTTATATGGTTTGCTTACCTCTCATTTTTTTTTTTTTTTTTTTTAGATCACAACAGTATCAGGAAATGAGTTCCTTCTGCAGTCAGATATTGACTTCATCATATTGGATTGGTTCAATGCTATCAAAAATGCAATTGACAGATTGGTATGTATTTGTTTTGGCTGTTACCTTTATGAATTAGAATGTAGTCATTTAAATCTATTGCTTAGGCATAAGCACACATGCATTTAAGTAGATCCTATGAATTGAGAGTTAGTAAGTTATTTTAAGTTTAAATAGTCCACGAAAACCATTTTCAGTAGAGAGGATTTGTGGAACTAAATGTCATTTGATTTTTCTCTTTCAAAAACACAGTGCATTCATTTTTTTTCTGAAATAACACAGACATTCATTCACTGAAGGCTGTAAAAAGCACACAAGAACTTAATAACTACTGAATTTTTACATTTTCAGTTTATGCAATCTATAATACATATTCTTAAAAATAAATATCAATGTATTTAAGCCCATACTCACTGTTACAATACCAGTAAACAATAACCCTTTGTATTGATTTTCATTGTTCTTCCAGCTAAGCTAGATTGTTCTTCTCATGAAAACTACGTATCTAGAACTTCATGAAATTACCCTAAATTCACATATTTAGAGTATGTTCTTAAAAGAGTCAAATTATTTAAAACTACTCATTTTATACTGTTTCTCGACCAAACATCTTATTTTAGGACACTAATATTTGCAAAATCTTGAGAAGAAAATATTCTTGAGCGCTTTTAATAATGTATACAAAAACTACAACATTTTTGTGTAATTTTACTGTGATTTAATCACACACTTCCATTATATAACTTTGGGATCAAAACTTTCAAAAATAAAATAACAAATTGACTTTTCCCCATCATCAATATAGTTCCCTTATCCAGGCACACGTGAGTACTCATGCACACACACACACACACACACACACACACACACACACAGATTGCTGTTGTCATTAAGAGTGGACTCTGGAGTCAAACTTCCTGCATTTGAAAGTTTGAATCCAGGTTCTATCATTTACTAGCTGTGTGGCCTTAGGCAAATTACTTATCTCTTTTGGCTTCAGTCTCCTTGTCTGGAAAATAAGGATAATAATAATAATACCTACCTCATAGGATTACTGTGATGATTGAGTTAATGCATGGAGTGCTTGGGGTATGCACAGCATTTAGTAAGTTTTATATATATATATATATATATATGTATATGTGTGTGTGTGTATATATATATATATAATTATTAAATTTGAAAATTGAGCTTAGCTTAGGGGCCCTATTCCAAAATAATTATCTTATTTCAAACTTCTCTTTAACAGCAAAATAGATCACAGAACTATTCAGTGCATTTTTTCTTCCTTGTAAAATTATCCCATCTAATTGTCATTTCCAGCCAAAGGATCCAAGTAGTCCTTCAAGAAACCTGGAATTATTTAAAATTCAGAGATCCTCCAGTACTGAACTACTAAGTCACTATGATAGTGATATAAAAGAACAGAAACCAGAGAACAGGAAATCTTTAAGTAAGTATTTTCTTTTGACTTGCTCATTTTAACTCTGTTTAAATGCAGTGCTTATGAAATATAAATGCATTGAAATGAGATTTGAGCCAAACTCATACTACTCATGGAAGATTCGTAGCCATTTTCTGGCCAGGGATTCATGCACTGGAGGGCAGTCTGGGCGCTTTGCATGCGTCATTGTTGGTAATGCCTTTTGAAAAAATAATTGTTCCAAGGTCATGGTCTCTGCTTACAGCAAACCTCTGAATCTCTGAGTAATAACCATGGCGTTCAGATTGGTGATTGATTTTGAGAGTGGGAAATGTCAAGTGTCTCCAAACCTTGGTAAGCTGACTATTTGATTTCCATACATTAAAAGATATATGAGTGACCAGCATAGTTGGCTCAACATAAACCAACAGACTATGCAACTTTCTACACTTTTAGACCACCAGAAAGATTTAGAAATATGGAATGTGGATTAGATGTCCTCCAAGGTCACATCTATTTCTAATATTCTAAAAGAAATGAATTTGAAATGAAAAGGACCAGTCTGTCCACTTATATAGTGACCTTGAGCATATCTCTTAACCTTCTTCACTCTGATTATTCCTCAATAAAGGGAGTTATGAAAAAATGTCGTGCATATCTCACAGAGTTGACATGAGTCTCAGCTTCCTAAAAGAACAAGTAGATATCTCTGGAATTAGAGAAAAACAATTTCCCAAAGTCTTGTAAATTATAATACCTTTCTTGCATCATCTGTCTACCTACACTGAATCTTCTGAATCACCATTTTTTCTGCAATTTCCCTCTGACCGAAGATCAGTGTAGTTATATCCTAGCTTTTTGAACTTAAGGAGAACTCAGTAAGTAGAGAAAGGCTGATTATGGAATATCTCCTTATCTACATATGTATATGAGTAAATATGCTAGATGACCATATGTGTAGATACACATATTTGTGTGCATTAGAGAATATTATACATATTTATACATAAATGTACATGTACATTCACCCACATGACAAGAAAGAGGGAAACTATTTATATGTGATACTATATCTTCCAAATCTAAATTATTAGGAACCCAAATCTAGAAACAGCATGACAACTTTGAGTAAGAGCACCCTTTCAAAACTGTCATTATTCAAAGAACCATACCATAGTTTCAACAACTGTTAGGTACATATTTAGGTAGCAGTTGTGTTAACTTAGAGCTTAAAATTATCAATGTTAATGTCTTGGACTGTATGATGCTTTCCAAATTATTTGTGGAAGATAAACAATGCCATTTTTAAAAGTTTTCCATATGATGGTACAGTTTGAAGTTATCTCATTTGAAGATTTCTCTTGAATTCCTGGTCACTCATTGTCCCTCTTGACTTCATATGGGATCAGACATAAGATTTTAGAATTAGAATTCAACTGTGAGTACATAATTAATGTTAACTACATAAACATTTGTAGTGGATATAAAAGGATGCATGAGGCAATGAGCAGTAGCTCTGGAATCTCAGATATAATTGCTGGTTTGGAGGAGACCTTGGCACATTTCTGAAGCCTAAAGCTCAGGAGAAAATAAAGGTTTATAAAAGTGTGTGTGAGAAACATTGAGGTAAATGGATTTTGTATTCAGCAATAGTCACTTGAAATGTTTTCAGACCATACTGGGGAAAAAAATTCCTACAGGTAGAATACCAGCCGCTTTTCTTTAGAATTTATTTTTAACTGGGAAAGACAGTTATTTGTCTACTTTGGGCTTAAGTTCGATCCTGTCTAAAGACAAGGAAAGAGACATATGATTCATTCTATTCATTTCAAAATGTATTTAACTGTATAATGACCTCATATTCACCTTTTTCTATGCAGTTAAAAAGTAATGATAGCAAATACTGAGTACTTACTATTCAGGCATTGTTCTAAGTGCTTGTCTTATATTGATTTACTTAATCCTTCTACTAACCCAATGACATAGGTACCATTATTAACCCTATTTTATAGATGAGGAAACTGAGGCACAGAAAATTAAAGCAACCTGTACAAAAAACAAGTTATGGAGACAAGTTTCAAACCCAAGCAAACCGATATTAGAGTCTGTGCTTTTAACCATCACACTATAGTGAAGTGAACAAATAAAAGGTAAACTTAGTTTATATCAACCTTGGCCTTGGGTGGAAATATTACATTAAAGATGAGATCCATATAAATCAATAAACTTAAATAGGTACCCAAAAACATATTAGCAAAAGAATTAAAACCAGATGTTGCCTTTGGACTTTGATTTCACTGTTAAACTAAAAGGGTCATTTAATCTTTACTGCTAGCCCTAATTTTAGAAAATGCTTCGTTACTGTATTTTGGTGGATATTTATAGTTGTAAGCCTTTTTTAGGACTAGTATATTTTTTGCAACGTAGGATACAGTTAATATCCATCTAATACTTTGAATGAAGTTCATTCGGTATTTACATATTCATTTTCATTTGAAAGGCATAATGATTGACCCACCCACACAATATCAAATTAGCTATGCATTTAAGATAGTGATTGGCATATTTTATATTTGATGCTTTTTAAAATATTTTTTCAAGTAGGAAATACGCTCTGTGAAACCCCTCTGATCTCAGTCCCAGATTTGAGCACCCAAACTTAAGTTTTTAAAGCATGCATTCGGTTTTATGTCACCCTCTTGAGATTAAATAATTATGTGGAGTTAGAGAGTCACAGTGTCTCCTTCCTTATTAGCAGTCTAAGAACAAACTTTATTGTCAGTTTGCTGCCTTTGGCTTCCTGTGCCCTTGATGTTCCCACGAGTTTTGTCGCCAAGATTGTAGACAGATAAAGCCAGAATTACTTTTTTTAAAGGCATGTGAACATCATTAGCAGCTAACAGGTGGTCATTTCATTGTCCAGTTTCTCTGTATAACATGGGAAAAAAAATATGTACTTTCAGTGAGTGAATCAGAAAGTTAAGTGCTTAAATATACTTTCCTTTTTAAAATATGATTCTAACCTGCCAACACTATTAAGTACTAATCAGATATTTTAAGATATCAGTTGAGTCTTACAGACAAGAAGCCAGAAAATTCAATGTAAGGGCCAAATCACTGTGGGAAATTCAGGACACCAGCATGGGATGAGAGTGGGAGAGCAGCTCTCCAGGGAGGGCTGTTATGGAAAGTGGAGAGTCAGTCAAAGAAAATGCTAACATATTTTTCCGAGGAAAGAGAAGTGTCTTCCACTGATGGCAAAGAGGAAAAGCTCAAATATAAATCCAAGAAACCTTGGAGAGCTTTCTGAACTTTTCTGAGCTTTACTTTCTAGATCTATAAAAATGGATCTAATACTGTCCTTGCAGGATCAAGTGACAATGTGAAATTAGATATGTAAATACTTAGCTCACAGCAGGCACTCAATAAGTAGGAGCTCTTATTATTACCCTCTATGTCCCCAAGCAGATGGCACCAAACTAGGGCATGAGCCAAGGGTGGTGTCTGATAGAAGACTGGAGCAAGGCATATATACTTGACATCTTCTCTCTGAGTGTAGAGGAAATAGGGGGAAAGGAGCCAGAACTGGATATGGGAGTTATGGCTGCAAAAATCTAAATATGAGCAGCTGGTCTTTTCCCTGGCGACTCCCTAGGTGAAAATGGCAGCCAGGGCATTCTTGGGAGCAGCACACCAGGAACTAGCACAAGGGAGCCAAGAAATACTCTTGATTCATTTATGCCCAGAAGAGCAGTTCATTAAGAAATTCCAGTTGATGGAAAGGATTCAGCATCTAGCCATTTCACCATTGCTTTAGCCATACCTCTAGTTTATTCCCTCATTCATGTATTTATTATTTTTCATTAATAGATATATCTGAAGCCACACCACTAAAATTCCTGGCTCCACACATCTGTACTTTAAACTTTTAAAAATTATTTTTGTATTTAGATTATGCTGTAGGAGTAGTATATCTCATGCTAATCAATTGCTAAGCTGTAAATCCATGTATGGAAATCTTGAATAAGTTTATACAAAATTGATACTTAGCATTATAAATAAGCACCCCAAAATGAACATAAGGTAGAAGAATAAAATCAAAAGTAATAGAACCGAAAGGAAATGGGTTTCCTATTAACTGTCTTTTGATGAAAGCATCGTAAAAACCAAATGTATTCTGGGTGAAATCCTAAAAGTATTTTAGATATGGATTTCCTAATTCCACAGCTCCTTAGTGATGTATGTAACAAGAACGTATGTACAAGGCTACAGGAATAAAGATAAGAATGGAAAAATTGGATTGAGATATTTATACAGTGGAAAATGAAAATGCTTGTGAAACTTTAATGATATTTTTGTTTAAAAATTTGCCTGCAAAGTAATAATGGTCTTGCCAAGTGAAAACAAGTGTGATAGAGAAGACAGTTAATTTTTGTGCTAATCTAAATAATTATAATACTGGCCATCCACAACTGTATGTAGACTAACTTCTCAAAATCCAATTGTAAACTGGTGGCTTAGACCTCAACACATTTTCGTAAGGAAACCATGTACTAGCCACAAAAGCACACTTGAATCTTATGCAATCATTTTGAATGTTGTTTCTAGGGAACAGTTCATTCTGAGTTTGTTGCACCTCTGTCCTAGGAGCTCTGCCTTCCCAGTAGCATTGCTTTCCATCTGGTTTCCCTTTTTCTCCTCCCCCCACCCTTACACCAACTCCACCAATGCAATCAGGATTCTCAGAATGGCTTTGGCCAGGAGATTCCTGGACCCTGAAAATCCCCAGTGATGGCAAGGAGGGAATGCAAGGCCTCCAAGCCAGAAGAAATAGTCAGAAAAGGAGAGAATGAAGGACTGGAGAGGAAGTTTTTGCAGCATGGGTGGGGAAGTGAGTCCTCAGCAAGGTCAGGTGTTCTTTGTAAGACATGTATGTAATGAGAGGTTAGTCTGGCATTGTCCCAAATGTTAACATTTGTTGAATCTAGGTGGTATCTATAGGAGTGACCATGATGCTGTTGTTTTCTGTATGTTTGAAAGTTTCACAATTAAAAACTGGAGTATATACACACATATACACACACACACACAATTAGGCATTACTCATGTTCACAATTCAATAAAAGAATATATACATTTTGTAATTTGAAAATTTTAAGAGAAAAGTCAAATTTTCAGAGTATGAGTTACATTAAGACCTCTTTAAATGTAAAACATTGATAAATCACTGTTTTCCTACTTTTTCTCCAAAAGCCAATATATTTTTTCTTGTGACTATTGTGACCTTTCTGGTAACTATATAATTAACAAAATTTATTAAAATGTTCATTATTATCCGAAATGGAAAAGTCATACTAGTTTCCTGGATAAATATGTAATTAGCAATTGTTCAAAACATATTGTGAGGCCTGTTCTGGAGAGTCATATAAATACATATGTTAAAGTTTCTTCTTATTAAGAATTTTGTATAAAACAGCCTAATCTTGCCAATGCATGAAAATAGTAAGATGAATAAGCCATCTGCCAAGAAAATGAAAACAATATTAAAATTGCACAAAGAAATTATATCTAGCTCTGAAGAAACAGAAAAGCTCTTACCTGGACACACACGAAAAAAATCATAATAGTTGTGTAGAATATTATGGGTAAACATGTTGTCAGAAAGATCCAGATTCAGATAAGGTGGTCAATTATCTGATTCTTTTTTTTCCCACTAAAATCAATATTGGTACCCTGGCACCAGTTTCATTCAATATCCACCTGAGAAAAATAAACTATTGAACTGAAGTGTGAAAATAAAAATAAATTTGTTTTACTAAAGTTATGTTGACTTAAAAAAAAAACCGCACAATGTGAGAGTTTTATTTGGGACAAAATGAGGACTGCAGCCCGGGAGACAGCATCCCAGATAGCTCTGAGAAACTGCTCCACAGAGGCAGGGGGCAAGGTCGGTATATATGTGATTTTGGTGAAGGGGAATACATGCAATCAAGCACATATTTTTTACAGACGGTTTCTGCTAGTCCCGTGCAGGTTACTGCTAGTCACAAGGAGCAGTGGTCACCATGAAAGATTTTAGCACCTTTCCAGATATGAAGAGATACAAGAATTGGGGTCATAAAATTGGCTCCTGAAAATATCTAGCTATCTGAAGACCTGTTCTGCCAGTTTTTCCCAGAGCACAGCGTGCCTCATTTCTGCTCTGCCCCCCGAACTCCTTTCAGGGGGTGTTGAAGGTCAGCAGCTGCAGCGGCTCGTGATTTAATCCTTGTAGAGGTAGATGGCAAGCGCCAATAGAAAATGCCAGTTCGTAGTTGACATTTAAGACACAATATCTAAGGAACGGTGAGTGTCAGCTCTCTTCTTGATTGTTTCCCACAGGTTAAGGGAGTTCTTTATTTCAAAATATTCCTGTTTGGTGAAGAAAAAAATGAAAAGTTTTCAAAGAAAATTTACATTGCCAAAGCTGGAAGAGTTAAACATTATGAGAAAAACAAACAAACAGTAAAGATTAAATGCACACTTGATAATCAGACATCTGAATTAACTTTGTCAAAACAGTATTATTTAATTAAAAAAAACAAAAAAAAAAACCCAGTATTATTCACGAAGGTTCCAGGGCTTCACTGAGGCACTGTGTGACCACAGCAATTGTTCTGACATGTGTTTCCAAGACAGTTAGCAGCAATTCAAGTTTCCTGGGACCCATAGATTACAGTCTCTTCAAAACATTCAGTTCTCCGTGAATCATTGGATAAGAGGACTTAGTTATAAGCTGAGCAAAGGATGTTCTGATTAATCTCTTCCTTCCCATCTAAGGGGTTGATCTCGCTCTCTGACCTTTCAGTGTCCATTGTCATGTATCTTGTAGCATCAGCTACTCTGAAAGTCTATCTAACCCTATCAGCACTCAAGCACTAGATCACCGCATCTCCTCTTGACCCTGGCAGTAACTCCCTGACCATATTTCCCCTTAGATGAACTGCATTTAATCAATTTCTGATTTCATTAGGTCAAATGGCATCTTTCTTTCAATAATAGGCGAGATCCAGAGGGCTGTTTGCTGTAACTCTCCAGCAATACTTCCTCAGCATGAATACACTACTGTGATTGTAAACAATAGAAAAAAATGTCCTTTGATCTCCTCTGAAAGTTTCTCCTCTCTTTATTCCATGACCCTAGAATGGGCATATATTAATATTTTCTTGTAAAGTTAGGTATATGATATTTGTTTACTGGTGTCATATCAAGTTTAAAGTATCTTAGGTAAACATGATATTTAAAGCATTCTTACAGTGAATCCCTGTGCAGAAAAAAGCATTCTTTTGAATGCAAATGATCAACTCTTTCTGCATACAGAATTTATTTGGTATACTCCTTTTTGTTTCTGGAGTGCAGGAATAATGCTACTTTTCTTCAAAATCCTAAAAAAAAAAAAATTTGATTTTTAATGCATTTATTTGGGTGTCCCCCAAAAGTATGCTTAGGGAAAACATTTAACTGTAAACATGTATAATCGATGAGATTTTCTTGGAAAATAAGTTTATTTCTCATTACTCATAGTAAAGCCCACATCCATGTAAGGAAAATCAGGTATTGCTTTCCTCCCAAAGTATGAGTTGTATCCAAAAATACCAGCTCTTTCCATCGAAATGCAATAAAATGTGATCTATAACATTAGCAATCTTAGCTTCCTTCAAGAAATGGCTTATGAATGTCTGGAGAATGGTGAATCAGTCTGCCAATTCATCTTTCTCTGATTATTTAAATAGAACCTAAATACTCCTGCTACCCAATTTCAGTAATGTAAATATACTCTTTTTGTATACAAAATCAATTGGCCTAAAAAAATAGAGGTAAAATAGGAGATGCAATGGCTAAATACAAAATGTAGGACTGGGATAGTGCCGCCAGAGATGGTGACCTCCAAACTGAAGTCAAAGGTTAAGAACAATTTCTAATTAAATTACTGCATTTGGAATGGCTCAAGTCCAAGTTCCTCAGTAGAAAGCTATCACTGAGTCCCCTTCTCCAGTTTTTTTCCCACCTCTCTCTGACCCATGATTTATGTTCCAGGAAAATGACAGTTATAATCCCTGATGCACGCTACTCTGTGCTGATGTTTATATTTAAATCAGTGTCTTCTCTTTGCTAAATTAACATCCTGTTCGACTCAGCTCAAGCCACACCTCCTCCAAAAAGCTTTCCCAAACCTCTGTGGTGAGTTAGGAGATCCTTAGTACTCAGTGCATATCTCTACCATTGCAGTAGCCAAAGTGTGTTACAACAAGCTAATTATCCATGCCTGTTTGTCCACTAGACTGCCAGACTCTAAAGAGAACTCTAGTTTACCTTTATCTGCAACTGTCAGAGTGGCTTGATGATATTTGAGAGTACTCAAAATGTGCAGTGTTAAATTAGTGAATGAATGGATGAGGATATTCAAATGGCCATTATCAATGTACTTCTCATTCTGTGCTAAAAATGAAGATCAAATTGCTGAAACATTTTTAGGAACAATAATGGATTATTTCTTCATCCTGACTACTTGTACTGGTTTGGTATTTTAAGGTCACTATTTGTATGTCTCTCTTAGTTTTCTCTTAGAACTGTAAATCTCAAAGCAATGGTATATTTTTGCAGGTCTCAGGTACTGTACCTAGCAAAGTCACGTATAAGTAAGTGTTTTATCATTCAATGAGGATAAAAGTGACTAAGATTTGGGGGAGAGAAAAGAGAAAATCCTAATCCCTTTGCTTAAAGTTACTGTCCTCTCAGTATCTTTCTATCATGCATTCTAGCCTTCTATTTTTTTTAATAGATCTTTATTGGAGTATAATTGCTTCACAATACCGTGTTAGTTTCTGTTACACAACAAAGCAAATCAACCATATGCATGCATACGTCCCCATATCCCCTCCCTCTTGAGCCTCCCTTCCATCCTCCCTATCCCACCCCTCTAGGTGGTCACAAAGCACGGAGCTGATCTCCCTGTGCTATGCTGCTGCTTCCCACCAGCCAACTATTTTACATTCTGTAGTGTATATATGTCGATGCTACTCGCACTTCTCCCCAGCTTCCCCCTCCCACCCCATGTCATCAAATCCATTCTCTATGTCTACGTCTTTATTCCTGCCCTGCAACTAGGTTCATCAGTACGTTGTTTTTTTCCCCAGATTCCATATATATGTGTTAGCATACGGTATTTGTTTTTCTCTTTCTGACTTACTTCACTCTGTGTGACAGACTCTAGGTCCATCCACCTCACTACTAATAACTCAATTTTGTTTCTTTTTATGGCTGAGTAATATTCCATTGTATATATGTGCCACATCTCCTTCATCCATTCATCTGTTGATGGACATCTAGGTTGGCACTATTTACAATAACCTTCTATTTTATTTGAGAGAATCACTCTGGTTCATAATTATTCTTGATGCTGTTCTGTGGGCTCTGACTTAGAATTTTCAAGGCTGTATTGGAGGCGAGAAAGAAGAAGACACTCTATAATGTACAAAAAAGATAGTAGTTTTGATAATCTTTAGAAGACTCTGAGAATAGTTTTCTTTAAGGTCAGCATATTTATAAAAATCCACACAAAAGTTAGAAAAGTGTTGTATGCACCTTCTTCAAAAGGTTGTATGGGATTGTGTCAGAAATTTGTGTCTAACAATCGGGTATTTTAAGTACAATTCTTACCGCCAAGATAAGCTAACTATAAGATTTGGACAAGTTTCTTAAGTTTTCAGAAACTGACTTTTCAGATAAATGCAGTGGATAATTTTTATATAAATATAAAGCATATATACAATATTATATGATCTAAGGAGATAATAATATATTAGATCTAAGAATAATGTATATACTAGATCTAAAATATATCTAAGAACTATGTAGATTTATATTACAATATAAATATTAGATAATGATTTCTAAATGGGTGTACTCTGAGTAAAATAATCATGACATTTGTCTACTATAAGTTCATCAAATTTTCTCTTTAGAAATATAGCAGGAATGCACTTTGCCACTGATTTGAACAGTTGGCGAAATCAGATCAAACAAATGCATAATTTATCAAAGGCTTAATTTTTTAATATCTTCATTATTCTGTTGACTCATAGCATTATGTACACTTTTATCTCTGTTTTATTAAGGGATTCCGAGTGTTATGGGGAATAAACCCTTGCTTTTCCGTTCCTGAGTTTGAGCCTGATGTTATGGCAATCTCTAGAGATTAAATGTCATGAAGTGTCAGTTGCCTTTTCATTCTTGCATAAAAGAGCAAAATGATGCAATGGTAGAGTTTTGACAGAAAGTTATGTAATTTCACTTAAAAACAAGGAAAGATATTGTTTAATTTTAATGTTTTATATATATGTGTGTGTGTGTATATATGTATATATATATATTAGAACCAAGCCAAATGTCATAACACATCTGGTGATAAAGAGATAGCTTTTCTTTTTTTTTTTTTTTTTTTTTTTTTTGCGATAGCTTTTTTTGACTAAAGTAAAACTATCAAACCCACATGAATACAGAGCCACTTATACAGAGTAAAGTGAAAGATGCTTAAGATCTGGTCTCACCAAAGCACACTCTATTGACAGACTGGTAAGCATTCCACGATGCCTCCTAGGCCCACTCTATCTGAATGAAGGGGGTTGATATGTGGGAGGGGCAGCCCTAGCTGACCGAGGTTTCTGTCATCTGCTGAAGCCAGGATCTCCCTGTTCCATTAGCTTGCAAGTGCCTGAGGGTATAAACCATGACCTTCTGATGATTACTCCTCGTCATCCCCGCTACCTAAGGGCGGAGTCCGAAATATATTGGTGTTCAATATTAAACGTCTGACTGAGTGAGTAAATAAATGACAGAGTGAGTGAGCTGAAAAAAAAGAAAACAATTTTGAATTTTATGTATGAGAAATGAAGGGAAAGGTTGAAATGTGAGGCACTGACCTCTTGATGGGTGTTTTATTTGGATTCCTTCAGAAACAGTCCCTGAGACAAAGATTTGAGTGTAGGTAATATTTTTGGGAAGTCATCCCTGGAAATACAGGTAGGAGATTGGGGTGTGGAGAGAACCAGGGAAAGGAAGGCAACAAAGGAAAATATAAGTTACCTGGAGTTTAATACTGCTATGAAATGCTGGGAGTTTTTCAGGTTGAGAAGACAGGAATGGCAGAGAAGAAAATGGGTACGTATTAAGATAGGAAAGAAAGAACTATTAGAGCATAACATGTTTGGAGAACACCCTAGACTGGCGAGCCTGTAATACACAAAACATTAGGGCAACAACTGGAGATCAGATTGGAAATGAGCAGGAAACATTGGCAAAGAGCCTTGCACAGAATGCTAAGAAATTTTGATTTATACTATAAGTAATGGGTGCCTAGTGACAGACTTTTATGCAGGCAGGCAGGAGACATTTACAGATCTGATATTCAGAGTGATAATTTTGGCAGAAATGTGGAGAATGGCAAAGAGACAGGTAGCACAAAAAAAGTGAAAAATCAGAGATAAGGAGATACATCCGGAAACTATTACAGTGGACCAAGTAACGTAATACGGGCTGAAACTAGATAATTAGAGTGGAGAAGGGAGAAAATTCCAGAGATTTCTGAGGGGATATTGACAGGTTTTCTTGATATGTATTGGGAAGATTCTTGGCAGTTCCCAAATACCCATTGCTTCTGTGGTTAGGATAAAAGAAACATCAGGATGCCTAGGAGTTCAACAAAACTGGCATCCTATGTCTCGTTCTTTTAGGATCTTGCTAGATTCTTGTACTTAAAGTATGGTCTGTGGATCAGCAGCAACAATATCACTTGGGAGCTTATCAGGAGGAAATACAGAATCCGGAGCCCCATCCCAACCCTACTAAACGGAATCTCTGTTTTAACAGGTGATTTATATGCATATTAAATTTTGAGAAGGACGCTCCCATATGACAAAAATAATTTCTCTAAGTACTTTTTTGGAAGGCTTGAGCCAGAGAGTGGCCTTTGAGACTTTGACAAGACCTACTTATGTAGAAGAGCTATCTGGTCTGCCTTTATGTAAAATAACCCTACACGTGGTTATTATCACGTTGGCCATGCCATGGCACTGATTTTGGATGGTGAGTACTTATTTCATCTCACCAACCCCTTTCAACCCCTAATTGCAGACTAACTGAGACAGAACCGACTTACACTTTCCTTACAGCTTTTGCCTGTGCAAACACCCAAGTCATGAACTCTGAATTATCCATGTCAAAAAGTCAACAGCTCTAGCCAAACAACAACCACAATAATGAAAATTTAGCCAAGAATAAACTACCCTCACCAAGACAAACAGCCAAGAAACCAAAGCTCCAAACAATTCCTTGGAAGTGATTCACGAATTCCCTGGATGTGCTCACGTGCAAAGTCCATCTGAAAGGCTATTTACCTCTTATTTTCCATTTGACTCTTATGGGAGCACACAGTCTCATACATAGCCTTCTTTTTGTTATTTTTCTTCTCTAAATGCAAGAATTATAGTATTTTATGGTTAAATGTCTTTTATTTTATGTTGTTCTTGGGTACCTGAATTCATTTCTCATTGGCCTTTCAGGTTATATGTCATAATTCTGAATGAGTCACGATATAGCTGTTTTACTTATAGAGTAAGTTTATCTGTTGTGCCTGCCAAAACAATCAAGGCCTACCAGCTTGCACGTTAGTGAAGTAGTTTAGAAAAATTGCCAAAAAAAAAGTAGGCTCACAATTTAGTGATCAAAAAGTAAAGGATAGATTCCAAATAAAGTCTGATTACTCCTTCTGGTAGTATGAAATTTCATTCACCAGGAAGAGGTAATAATAACTATCTCGGAAATAAAGCATCATTTTCTCAGATCCACCTTTATTTATTCTAGGAAATGCAAACTGTGCTGGGCAAATGATAATCTTTTCTAAGTAAGAATCTTTCTTACAAATTTGCCCGTAAATGCCCAGTCTTTTAAAAACTTGTTGGATAGTAATGAGACAGATTGAAAGAGTATCCTCAAAATTTAAGTAGTGCCTGGATACACTTCACTTAGTTTTATTACTCCAGGACGGCTTACGTAAGAATAATTAATCTTCTTTATTTTTCCTCGTCAGTACCTAGGTTTGTTATTGAGGTTCCATGCCTTACTTTTAAATTGGACATAACTGATTTCACTGAAGGTTTTGACTGAGAACCCATACAATTTTTGCTTAACTCATTTTTATTGAACAAAATCTTGAATTTTAGTCAAGAAGCATTAGATATTAATCACATGCAAGTGGAATCATTAAAATTTCCTTTACCTTCCAGAATAGCAATAGCAGGTCATTACAGAATCATAAGAAGTGAGCTCACTTAATACTCTTAACAATTACATAAAAGCAGTCATTTTCATAAGTCTTAGAAGAAGCTTTTAACTATTACTTGAAGAGCATATTGGAATATTAGAATGTATTATGTTGTGTTATTATAGATGTGACTTGTGAATTTAAAAAAAGTGTTCTCTCACTCAAGACTCTTAGAAGTTATCCTTTTCAGCTTGAATAGTTTTGTTTAACACAGTTTGTGATTATATTTTTTACATGGCAAGTAGAGACCTTTTTGCTGAAATATTCCAGTATCGTTTCTTAATTATTACAATCTTAACTTTAGAGAAAATTAGAGGAGAAACGCAATTATTTTCTACTGCAGTTAAGTACAGCAATTGGTGATGCTTAATTTAAGGTGAGTCAGTTTAGAGGAAAAACTAAAACAAATCCCTCCTCTAAATTATTATCGCCTTTTTCCTTCCTTTTCTTATAACCACTTCTCGTCTTTGACTTTGAAACCCAACATTTTAAACGCGGTTCTTATTTCAGTGGGCTAATCCCCTTTCATAAATCATGCTCAAGAGCTGAAATAATTTGCACATCATTTAAAGAGTATTTGCTTTGAAATATTCACCTCAAGCCCTTTGTATATCCTTTCTCTCTAAAGATTTGTAGTATTTGTTTTGTTCTCTGAGGTATAAAAGACCTGGATAAACTTTATTCCTGTTGTTTCAAGATTAGTTAACGAAAATGCATATTAATTCAGCAGGAACTGGAACAAACCTCAGTAAAGATGATCATACATATGCCTCTTGGGAATAGCAAAGTACAAAATGTCAGTCTTCAAATCTCTTCGGACTTGCTCAAAAGAGCATTGAGGGATTTAAATTTCCAGAATATGTCTACAAATGTATTTTCTTTGTTGTGGAGAACAGGAGCTATACTGATTATTTTTCCCCAGAAAATTGATTCTAATTTGTATTTAAACAAAAATTAAGCTATTTACAAAGTAGCTCTTCCAGAATACAGAGAAAAACTGCCACAGAAAAGGTAAATTTAACATCAACAAATTATAGTCCTGACATGCCACTAAATTTTTAATTTCTTTTGTTTCAGGCATCAAATCCCAAAATAAAATTTAACAGAACACACCTTTTCTTCTAAAAACAAGTGGAATTGAAAGGACCTCATAAAATCAGAATTAAACATATTTAGGTAAAGTTCAAGGATACATTTAAACATATAAACTCAAATTTTCCAAGTTGCTAGTAAACTCAGAAAAAAAATGACCATTTCTCCAAATAATATATCTGTTTTGTATGTTAAGATGTACCCTGTTCTTTTCTTAAACTGAAAATGACCATAACCTTTGGCACTTAAGTGCTTATCCGGAAATGACTAAGTGGATTCAGGGGTAATAAATCACTCATATGGATCCAGCCACCCACAGTCTTGTTCCACTTCTCTCCTTTACAAGTGTAGTAATAGACATTTCCATAGTCCTCAGGGTGCCAAACTTTGCACCATTAGGAAAATCTGCAAGTAGCTTGATTTATCTTCCTCACTCAGTTAGCTAAGAGTCAACTAAGTAAAAACCTGCAGGAATGAACTTGAGTTGTTAAACTTTTTTAATAGGGAGATGCAACAATTAGAACTTTCCTCCTTTGCCACTTCAATTTACTTTGGATGTGAAGCCCCTTGTGAAAAATATTCAGATGAGATCTCAAATTATAGGTGCATGGCTGGATGATGCTGACTGAGTTTTCATTATACACAGAGGATTGTCTGCTGTTTGCAATTAATCCAGACACAATTCTCTTGGTACTTTGGGAGGAATGTGGAAGAAATAGCCATTTTATAAGTTGTAAACTCCTAAATTACCCTAAATTAGAGACACTATTAATCAGACACTTAGATATAGATAGGATCTGCTTATTGTGTAGGCTCGTCTTCCCCTGATGGAGAAATCAATTAAATATTTAGGATGTGGAATACCTTCCAGGTTGGATAACACATTTCATTTAAATTATGGCCCTCCAATTCGAAGCATTAAAGGGGATCTTAACGGATGGAAGCACATTACTGTCTCTTGGATTGGACGCATTAACACTTTAAAAATGAATGTGCTTCCCCGGATTTCCTATTTGTTCCACCAGCTGCCTGTCGATGTGCCAGATAAACAGTTTAAGGATAAGTATGTAAAAGATGTATGTGCAACATTCTGTGTGCTGAGGTGCACCCTTGTAGGAGAAGTCCCCAGCTGTGACCCCGTTGGATGGTTTTTCTCAATGCCTAGCAATCTAAAATGAGAGGGCTCATATGACCATGAGAGAGTAGGAGGGAAAACCTAAAAAGAGATGCAGTTAGTCCTCTCACAGAGGTTCTGTGGATTTCTAATCTTGTATCATTTCTTCCTATCTTAATAAATAACTAAGTGACTATCACAATAAAACACTGGGACAATATGGTAGAATTTTAAATAAACATAAGATTTCCCATTATAAAAATATTTGGTAGGAAAATCATCATTAGATGATCACTCAAGGACCATCCCTATGCCAAATTTATGAACAGTACTGTAAGAATGGAGCTTTCATGTCCCCCATGCTACAGAAGTATGGTATAGAAATAGCTATTGTTTGGGAGTGCTTACCAGGCTGTAGGCCCCGTTTTAAGCAGTGTACACGTTCTCTCTCACTTAATTCTGTCAGTAAACCTATGAGGTACAATGGTATTACCATCATCCCCATTTTACCTAGTGGGTAAGTGAGGCACTGAAATGTTAGTCAATATGCCCAAGGTTACACAGCTGAAAAATGGCAGAGTTAGAATTCAAAACCAAGCATTCTGAATCCACAGCCTGGAGCCATAACCATTGTTCCGTGAGGATTCTGGGTTTGGGAATGAGGCTGAAGGTTTCTGCTGCTTACTAGCTCTATAAACTTGTAAAACTCACTTATATTCTGTTTTACAGTCTTGAAAATGTCAATAACGATAGTACCTATGTTGTTTGGAAGCATAAATTAGATTATGTATGTGGTGTTTGTAGCAGTGCTTGGCATAAAGTAAGAACTCAATAAATGTTAATACTAACATTGGTACGCATATTTAATTTTCATCCATAGTATTTTGAAGAGTCTTCCTAATTTGGTTCAGGAAAGGTTACCTTAGAGATAGATGATTGAAGTCTCTTAGATTAACATATTTTCAAAATTTCTTTGGGATTTATAGGGAAAAAAATAGCATATGGAATGACTTACAGAAGACTGAACTGTAGTCAGTCTGAACTTAGTCAGACATTGTCCTCTTTTGTTTCCATTTATAAAAGTCTTGATTCAGAATTAACATAGATATATTAGCTTACTTAGTGAAAACAAATTTACTCAATCATAAAAGAGATGATGAAGATAGGAGTCAATTTCTTTGTTTCTAGAGACAGACTCCTCTTGCCAAATCTGATAGAACACATGCTTCAGTGCATTTGCCTTACTTCAGAAGACAGCAGAAAACTCAGCTAACTGGTATAATTATATAACTTGGATGGTCCTACTGAGGGGGTTAAGCTTTGGCAATATAATACGGAATTACGAAGTGCAGTGAAGTTGCAGGACTTTAACTGAAATTACTTATCAGCATTTTGACTGGGAATAAACAGAAAAAGAACAAATTGATCCTTGCAAAGTTGGGTGGAAAGAGTGTTCCAGAAGCCTTCCTTTGTAATCACTGTCATTGAGAGGCCCTGAGGCCTCTTATTTGTTAGTAATTGATACCTAGACTTCAGGCTCAAATAGTAAAGAAACTGCTATTTTAAGGGCTTGTCAAGAAAGTCAGGAATTAGAGTTCTTTTTTCCTACCCAGTCTTTCACTAGTCTTTCACTATTGGACCAAGGTCATCGTAAGTCAGGGGTGAATCATATACAGATAATTTTACTCTTTCAATATCTTAGGGAAAATATTGGGATAAAATCAGAATCTGATATTTAAAACCACCAGAGATGTGCTTTATTTGTCTGGAAAACAGCCTAACCAGCAACCATTCTATATTTGTTTCTTTGCTTGTTCATTTGGCGGTTCTAACAGCGGAGTAAAGCTCTTCATTGACTCTTAAATTCTGCTTTTCTTCCACTGAATAGATAGAAAGGAAATGACTTTAGATGGAATGGTAATAAAGGAAAGGGACCCAGGCCCAACCAGATAGATCAGCCAATCAACTCTGAAAACCAGTGAAGAAACAAGTTACACAGAGCAATATTCCTCTCAATGTATTTGTTACGTTCCAGTTATAGAGGGACATTCTTAATGTCCCTGTATTATAATATGTTCATAATATAAATGGATTAACTCAGAGAGATCTGTATCTGGGGACTGAGGGAAGACAGATAAGCTCTAAAAAGCTAGAACTGATATTTGAGGTCTAAGCAAAGTTGACAAGAACCCTTAAAAGCCAGAGTAGTGGGAACAAGCACTCAGTTCACACATTCGTGTCACAGGCGCATTTGAGAAGTTGCTTGCACTGTTTGAAGCACTGATGTGAAAGAGGTGCCAGATGCTCTCAATTCTACATTGACAAAGAGTGTTTATGGTCACATTTTAAGTAGGTATTTACTATTCTCTATCAAAATGATTCAATGATGAATTTATGCATGAAATATTGTTAGAATATACCTTTTTTGATTTTCTCAACAAAATGAATACAATAATGACTGGTTAAATATGCTTTTAGCAAAGTACTTTGCTTAAGTTTACATTTATATCACACACTGAACTTCTCAGAAATTTTGCATCCACATTAAGACCAAGCTCCTATCTATGGAGTGTTAAGTAGCACCATGAGCCATGGTCCACCAAGAGTTCATAAGGGAAGAATTCGATAAGTCAAAATGCTACAAGCTTGAGTCCTAGTGTCATTGTTCCTCCTCAGTCTTCTAGAGGCTGGAATTGTTTCCTTTCTGGCCCTAGGAATGAGAATCTGTCACTTTACAGTAATAGAAACAGTGTTAAATGACCTAGAGCCCAGCTGTTAGGAAGCAAGTGCTACTTTAAGTGCAGATTAGGCTAGAAGCTCACCTGGTTGTCCAGCTGCAGTGCAGTGACGAAAAGCATTGATGCTAGACCCAGATGGCTTGGGTGTAGGTCCTGGCCCTGCCAGGACCTTCTGTGTGACTTGGGTAACATTTCCTCATAGATTTGCAGTGAGGACTAAATCACTTAGTCCCTGAAAGTGCTTAGAACATTGCCCAGAATAGAGTAAGTGCCCTTGAAATGTCAGTTATCCATATTAGGGACTCCTATTAGACCAAATAAACCTAACAATTTATATAACTTGAATAACTTTAAAAACAAATGGTAAAAATATAAACCACAGAGTGGAAGATTAATTGGAGGTTGTAGAAAATTTTAGAATAATTATAAATAAAATAATAATTTTGCATTTTCCATTGTCTTATGTATTAAGATTAAATACATTAAGTAATGATATGAAGTAAACAAAGATATAAAGTGATATGGCTAACTTTATTTCCAAAAAGTTAAAGGATTCTCCTGTTACAAGGAAAATAATTTTTGTCAATATTTACATATTAATATCAGTATTAATAAAAAATATAAACAGATGTGCCATGTTTTGCTCTAATCACATAGCATGTATTTTCTCATTTTTCATCTTTAAAACACCCTATATAATAAGAACAGTTTTACATTCATTTATAGAGGAGAAAACACAAATATTTTAGTTTTGGAGCCCAGATTTTAACTTAAGCACACATTGTATCTTTTAAGCTTTGTACAATTTTGTTTTTATTTTCTCTTACCTTTCTTTAAGTTTTACTTGCAAATATGTATAAATAATTATATTGTTAAATGACTTTTGTACATGTGTTTTGAAGGATAAAGAGATCTTTATACAGATATAAATGCATGTGTGCATATATACAGTATATAAAAATAAAATTTAAGGGCCATATTGACAGATGGAAAAAGCACAAATGTCAAGGAAGGTTGATTTAGAAATTAATATATAATAACAAAAATTAAACTCCAGCATTTATTGATTTAACAGATGATGAGTTAAAAAGTAAAAACAAAAGCTTAAAATGTAGTTTGATTTTTAAAATTAGTGAAATTACTCTATGAACTTGTTCAGATGTTTGTTATTTTCTAATTATATTTAAAATAACTCTAACCTTTAAGTTTCCAAATGACTTATGTCATTTATTTAATTGTTTCTGTTTAGAAATTTGCATATGTACAAATATTTAGTATGAAAATATCATATTTAATTCTAGATAAATGTCCATAAGATTATAGTGGAGGTAAAAACATTTTTCACATATTTGTATTGTTGATTACTAAATACATATTAAACTTTGTACCTGAAGTACAGACTCAACACATTATTTTAAAATATCCCACATAATATTTATTATTATCAGTCATATACTAGAGCCACAAAGAAATTTTTTTTAAATCCTAAATGTAGAGATTACAAAGAAACATGATATGAATAAGATATAATAAAATATAAGAAAAATCGAAATTGATAACAAGATATTAAGCAAAATGCCCCAAGTCACTTGTTAGCTAAAATAACATTTCCTTCAATTGCTTTTGCCCTAAGGAAGAGCCCAATAAATATCAAATGTAATAGTATGCAACCAAAATATTATTCTGAGGCAAATGCATAGCATGAAATGTTTTTAGCATTACAAAGAAAGTTAAACAATTCTGTAGTTAACTCAAGAAACATTTTTTTAATAACTAAATATAACTAAAGAAATTTGAAGGTGAAAGTGGTAAAGTGAAGAAAACCAGTCAATTATAAAACAAAAATTCCTTTTTTTTTTTTTTTTTTTTTGCGGTACACAGGCCTCTCACTGTTGTGGCCTCTCCCATTGTGGAGCACAGGCTCCAGACGCACAGGCTCAGCGGCCATGGCTCACAGGCCCAGCCGCTCTGTGGCATGCGGGATCTTCCCGGACCGGGGCACAAACCTTTGTCCCCTGCAACGGCAGGCGGATTCTCAACCACAGCACCACCAGGGAAGCCCAAAAATTACTTTTAAACTAAGAGATAGTCCTTTGAAAATAATCTTATTAAGAATAAAATAAAAATAACTGAAGACTCTAATTTAAAAGAATATAAAGCACAATTAAAATTTAAAATGTGAAGCAGATACAGAAGTTAAATTTCAAGACAATAGTATATAAAATTGTATTCTCATCAATGGAAAACCAGTGAAATATGTTATTTTAGAAAAATTAACCAAAAGAAATAAGGAGAAAGTAGAATATTCTAAAATATCTCTTCAAAATCTGCCTCAAAACTGTTTCAGGTCTAAAAATTTACTGATGTCAGTTTTATAAAGAGCAGATCATTTTCATGGCATTCTAAAGCACACAAATAATCAATGAGAAAAAGCTTAAAGTACCCATATAATCAAGGAACTGCAAAATTAAGCAATAGAGAGCATACATCACCACTGCAGCCATAGCTGTCATGAACAGTGGGGGTCGTCTGCACAGAAATGAAGGCTAAATATGACCAGAGTTCCAACCTGATTTTCCACGAAGTTCCTCAGAGGAGTCAGCTCTGGAGACCTGCACACAGATTCTTGTAGCACTACCAGCAGTGTGTTCAGAAGACACTATAGGGAAAGGATTTTCCTGTTGAAGGGCTGGTAATCATAGGCCATGGGAAAGAAAGTCGGAAAGTCTCTAGTGCTCTTAACTGTTGAAAATGGACTCCTCAGATCTGGAAGATAGGAACTCTAGATTTTGTCAGTTAAGATCATCAAGATAGACATCTGTTTGATGAATAGTTTAAGAGGAAAGAAAAAATTTTCCCTCCTTCCTAATGATTTTCTCTCCTTTGGGAATGAACCATCATTCATTTCTTTGAAGTCAAGACTCAATTGCTTTGGCATCTCACAGCAACTAAATGTGGCAACACAGAACAATTTTTTTGGAATGATGGTTGCAATACTTGATCTGTGATCAGCTTGAGATGTAAATAATGATAAACTAGTCAGGATAGTCAAGGCCATGTGACCTCTTAAGTCTGGCTGTTAGGTACACCATACTTTTGTTTTTGTTTTTATGGAAGCATTTGGCTAGATCTTTTCTAGCCTCAGAGAACTAGTGCTCTGAAAATCATCCTAGCAACATAGTTTCAATGTTTGGAGGCATAGTTTTATATTTTTATATACTGAATTAATTTTTTTTGACTTAATTTTTAAGATTGCTAGTAGCTTGGGTTAGTCAAGAGGAGAGAGGTTTTAACAGCCTACTTCCTACCTTAAAAAGGGGTGTCAGATTGAGACTTGAAGACTTCAAGAAAGGTCATGGTGAACACCATCTCAGAGCTACAATGATGTACAAGAAGAAGGATGATTTGAGTGGCCATAGAGGAAGATCCAAGTTGCAAAGATTTGCTTTTGCCAGCATCCAATCCAAGTCAAAGGGTCAAGGCATCTGCATATTATTAAAATGCTAGAATGATGCATCTGGTTAAATGAGGAAGAGAAGAATGCTTTATTTCCCTTGTTTCTCCATGCTTCCCTGTAACATTTTGAATCATAAAGATGGAATAAATCATAGTATTTCATATCCATCATTTAAAAACAAAAATAAAATTAAACAGAAAGAAACATATTACATTTTTATAAATTTTATCAACTATTACACTTCCTTGTACATAAACAGGTAGATATAAAAGCATATGTGTGTGTGTGCAGGTGTATATACAAATATTCCACCTGTATTGTACATAAGCTTTCTGTGAAGCAATTTGGAATTGAGCACTGAGAACCTTGAAAATATTTGTAGTCTCCAAACTTAATTTCAGTTCTAGAAATCTGTTCAAAGAAAATAATAACAATATGAAACTCCAAATTAAAATGCTTTTGAGTATAGTGAAAATTTTGAAATAATCTAATTGCCAACAGTGGGCATTTGTTAAATAAGTCATTGTGCATTTATATGGTGATGTGTTATGCAACTATAGAAACTTGTTTTCAAAGAACAATTGCAGAATGAATGTGCATGGTATAATGTGAAGTGGGGGTAAGAAAAAATAAGCCACAAAACTTGTTTGATAAGGAGAATGAAAGCAGGGGCCTGATCTACTTATTCAGAGATGTATCTCTAAACAAAGTAAGGGCTCATTAAATACTGTTAAGTATGTGAATGAACATATGATATAAAAGAAAAATACACCAAAATAGCAACAGCAACAGTGGTTGCTGTTTTTCTAAGTAGTAAATTTGTCAATGGTTTCTTTTATTGTTGTGTTCTCTGTTCTTTCTGTATCTTCTAAGTTTTTCACAATAAATGCATATTTGCTTTCAAAATCAGAAAAAATATAAAATAGGGCATTATTGTAAAAGATGGACATTATGTACAGGAAATACACCTCACAAAGTGTCTGCTGGACTGTACTTATGAGTATTTGGCTCTTCTCAGGTCAAGTTCAAAACTCTTGCGTCTACTCACACCAATTTTCTCCCCCAGATTTCATCTACTGCCCCTACGTGTGTGTGTGTGTGTGTGTATATATATATATATATATATATATATATATATATACACACACATACATGTATACATATATATAAAACAATGCATACTAGTTTTATTAATTTCACTTTATCCTCTGCATATGTGAAAGCACAAATGACACGTCTGGAAAAATACATATCCAGAGACTAAAAACATAATTTCTCATCAAAGAGCTGGAATGCAAAGGTTTAGAAGACAAACTACTTGAATAATGATAACTTAGAATCTTTATTTTATACTAACCAAACCTCAGATATGAAGCACAAATTGTGGTTTATTGCTTGATATGGTAATTGCATTAAGGTTATTATTCTCTTTACTATCATTTTTTTTTCTCTGAGTTGGATTTAAGACAAGAAATGATACAGTTTTCTAGGAAGATTCTACCTAAACTTTGATCCTTTTTAACTAACATATATGTGTGATTCCTCCTCTCCTTAAAAGAAGAAAATGAGAGAAGGAGGAGAAAGCTGAAATATTGCCATTTAGAGGAAACTTAAGAAAGGAACCAAGAGCACAGATGACCTCAACTGAATCTCTGTATTGTGCCATGATTCAGGGAAAGGGCCCTATTCTGTTGGCTTGAACAGCTGGCAGCTCCCTGAGTACTTCTGCCACCCTGTCAGAGGGGAACAGACACACAAACATAGGTAACATACCTGAATTTAGCCCCAGGATAGAGGCCCCTTTTGTCAGAAAAAATTTTAATTTGAAGTGAGACCATAGCTTTTTCTTCAGGCTTTAAAATGTTTAGTGAGTCTAGAAGACACAAGCCCATCTTTAAATTAAAATCCTTGAACATTTTCTTCAGATTTGACTTGTACTATTAAACTATCCTTTCACTTTTGGCACATCTGTGGGGCAGTGAATTTGTGATTCGGGATCTTCATTCCTCTGAACTTGGAGGAAATCCCAGGGAGATGCATCATTTCTTCATTTGGGCTAAACGTTATAAGAAAAATGTAAGGACTAAATGACTAGTTTTACTATAATTAGAGAAAATAACTTCCCCCATCATTAAAAGAAAGCAAACTAAAATAATGGAATATATCTATATATGTAAGAGCATTAGTAAATTCATCAGGAAACTTTTTTTTTTTTTTTTTGTGGTACGCGGGCCTCTCACTGCTGTGGCCTCTCCCGTTGCGGAGCACAGGTTCCGGACGCGCAGGCTCAGCGGCCATGGCTCACGGGCCCAGCCGCTCCGCGGTGTGTGGGATCTTCCCGGACCGGGGCACGAACCCATGTCCCCTGCATCGGCAGGCAGACTCTCAACCACTGCGCCACCAGGGAAGCCCAGGAAACTTTTTTTAACTGTCAGAAAACCCACTCTTTTTCAGTATCCATTTTCATCAGTATGACTTATAGTACCTTTGCCTATAAAGAAAAATTTAGTAATTGTAAAAATGAAGGTACCAGTTAATTCTGCTTCTGAAATTGTCCGTAAATATGAATCCCCTTTGGGGTGTCTTCTTCAGCATAGTTCACTGAACAAATAGGCATTAATCCTAGTTCCAACAGGCCTGAAGTTTACCATTAAAAATGGACTGTTCAGTAGGTACACATGATACGTAAAAACGGTTGCTGTAAAGTGTATTTGACTCACCATCTGCATTGTGCCAGGGGCTTTTGTTTTCTTTACTTGGATTTTTTTTTTTATTAATTTGTTTTGTGGTAGAATTTTGCCTTTCTAAAAATGACAGATTAAAGTTTAACTCTGGAAAAAAACTAAAAGGCTGAAAGGAAGAAATCATTCCTAATCATTAAACCTTCTACAAAGACATGATAGGAAAATACAAAGCCCCACTGAAGGTCAGATATATTTCACATTTCCAGAAGACACAGAGAACAGAGTTCCATCCATTCATCCATCCATACATGCATCCATTCCATATATGAGACACTGTCCCGTGCACTGGAGATATAATTTTGAACACAATAGATTAGTTAATATTCTCCAAAAATGTCCCACACATAAGAGAATGCTGGCCCTAATATCAGGGCCAAGTGCATTGAGAATTGAGAGGTAACTCAAGACTACACCTAATCAACCTTCTACTTTTACAAAAGACAAAAGTTAGACCAAGAGCCACTGTGTAAGTTAGGGTTCAACCAGAGACACAGAACCACTACTAGTAGGAAGGATGGACAGAGGGGAAGAGAGAGAGGAGGGAAGTTGGGTGGAAGGCAGGGAGGGGGAGGGGGAGGGTAAGGGAGGGGACAGGAGATGAGAGGGATAGATAGATAACAAGGAACAGACTTACACAGATATGGGGCCAGCTAAGTCTGCAGGCCATAGGGAAGGCAGTCAGAAAGGGAAGACCACAACCAGGCTGGAAGTCCATAGGCAGGGGCTGAAGCTACTTGTCCATGGACAGTAAGAAAAGGGAGATTAGGCAAAAACTGAAACTCCCTGGGCAGGAGTTATTTGGAGTCTATGACACCAGGGAAGACTTAAGCCCTCTTTTAAAGAGCTCAGCTGATTAGATTTTAAGAAATGTATTTAAATAACCTCTTTAATTTATCGAACTGATGTTAGGACAATCAAGAAACAATTATAATTTCTTTAATTGTATTTATTTTAATGGTAATTAGTAAGTTGGATATAATTTGATACATATAAGGAATAGACCGAAATTACAATAATTTTAAAGAAAATAAAGGTCTACCCTTGAATAAACAGAACGAATTGCATTGGTGATTGAGGACATACAACAACATAACCTAAGATGAATTTCTATTAATATGGCAAATATATTATGGCAAACATAAAAAGCAAGAATAAGTAAATAAATAACCCTCTGTATATTCATGTAAATTTGGAAAGCCGTGCTTAGTCTCGCCAGAAAAGTTATTTATATTTCTAAATGTAAGTAACAGAAACTTCTTTGACAATTTCTATTCAAGACAACTTCTGTTACAGTGGAAATGATGTAATCAAGGCTAGTTTGGCTTCTTGTTGATGATCAAGACATCTCAAGAAGTTTGTGCTGGAGGGTGATTGCATTTCTAGAGATTTTTATTATAGACTACACCCTCATAATGTTTCTTAGTTTTTTCCCTTTATCTTATGTAATTATGAAATAAAAATCCTATTGATTTTCTTTGGATTACCACATCAACTTAAAGCCTTCTATTTGATAATTTTCCTTTATCTTATAAGAAAATCCTTTTCATGTTCTATAAAGCAGTGATGTCATTTTCACAGTCAAGTATTAGAACAAGTTTTACTTTTTTAAACTTTTTAAAGCCTGTTTAAAAAAATAGTTCCTTAGCTTAATGAAGGTGTTTTAGATTTAAAATGTTGAGATGGACAGATTTTTCTCCCATCATTCCCTCAAAATGGCTCTGCTATCCCTCCCATTGCTATTTTCTTTCCCTGTTTCTTATTTCTTCCCCACTTAACCTCCTCCTATATTTGTTCTTCTGTGGCTGGCCTTCCGTTAACATTTAAAAATACACTTTAATGAACATTAACCAAAAGATTTAAGATGAACAAAGGAGGGGGCAAAGAAAGCAGGAGAGGGAGGAGGAGGAAGAAGAGATGAACAGTGGGCATTACTATCAGTCTTAAACTAATTTCTGCAGCTGGCTCTCATGTCCAGAGCTGGTCCAAAATTCTACAGTATTTACTGAGGTGTCCAAATCAGAGAAAAGGAAGGATCTTGGTAATAAGAAGTCTGCAGTCCTTGAATCATGGATTATTGCCATAATATTTACCTTTAAATGTAATGAATGTGGGCTATTAAGAGTACAGGGAATATAGTCACTGACGATCTTTATTTTATTGATAATCTGCATTTTTAGAGTATGACTTACACAGGTATTTATTTTAAAATCTTCGTTTACATTTTTTTTTACATTTTTATTTAAGCAGAAAGCTAACGCTTTATATTTTCCAGTTTAAAAATCTAAATGCTGATATATTACATATAAAAAAGCATAAAATGTTTGAAAATATAGTTACCTTTTCGACATTAATCAACTGAGAAAAAGTATAAATATGTTTTTCTTTACATCACTACTTTTTGACAGCTCCCCACATAAAAATTAACTAAAGCCCACCTTTTGTTGTATTAGCAACAGTGATATTTTTAGTTAGCTTCACTACCTCCATTTGTGCTTAGGTATGACACTTTCCACAAGCCCCAGTTCACATCAGCTTTCTAGTTCCTTCTTTGGAAGACAGAAAAATCCCTCACCTGCCTTTGATACTTCGTGTCTCTCTTTAGGGTCTGTTTAACAGAAACCCCATGTTTGTCAGTCAACAAACCAGTTCCTTGAGCAGTGATGACCTAATATGAAAACTGAATATTTTATTTAGTTTGTTTTTGTCACACTGGGTCTGGGTCGGGGGTAGGGTCGGGGTCTCGGCAAATATCCCCAGGATGATAAAGTTATTCCAGAATAGAAATTTTATTTTGATCAGCTATTGTATTTTCAGTCTATCATGGTTCCCTACATCCATATAGGATAAAGTATGTGGGCCAAATAATACAGGGCGGTTTGGAAACAATTGGCTTTTATGGGCACAATCTTATTCTTTCCATATCCATTTTTTTTTTAATTGTGAAAATGAAGCCAGTTTTTTTTTTCAAAACAATGCAACTTCTCCACACTCTTGGAAAAGACAGCTTGGGTAGAATCTTTTTTTTCAATTTCAGCTTATGAGGAAAAAGAGTCGGTTGTTTAAATTGAGCATATATGTTTCTCCAGACATTCACTGTGTTTGAGTATTAGTGGAAAAGAGTATTTCATGTGATAGGCTTTGTCTCCTGGTTTAGTTCTTCAAGTTCCTGACTCCTATACTCGTAAATCAAGCATATTTAGGCACAAAACAGGTAATTGAGGGGAGCCATTCGCTTGGTAATTCCATCCTCTCTTTTGTGCACACACTTGCAAATGTAAATGATTTGCATCTGTGCAGACACCCTTGAGGGGCTTGTCTATCCTCACATCATTTTTAGATATCCAAGAAGTTTCTTTGTGAAACTCTCATTCTGTGTTGCCAGATGGTTGATACAACCCTACAACACCATATTTTGAGCAAAGAGGACCAGTTTAGCAGGTAGATGAAACAACACCCATTACAATTATTGTCACATCTCCCGATTTGATAATGGCAAAATGTACTTCTCATCACATGTTCATTCCAAACACAAAAATGAGTAAAAAAAATTGATATGGTTTTCCTTTTACATTAAGAATTGGGCACAGCTGCTGCCTTACAAACGTTAAAATCAAAAATAAAAGATAATAACATCTTTAATTTCTCATGTTTCTCAGCATCTCTTAGAAAAACAGCTTCGTGATACATGGCTCAGTGGCCTGAAAATACCTACTCTTGCTACACTTTTAAGTGTTTTCCTTCATGTTATAATTCGAGAGAGGGAAGATTTCTAGCAAACATAAAGACTTGGGGATCTAAGGAAGAGAGTCTGAAAACTTGAAATAATGCCTTGTCATGCTGTTCGCTTATTCCGGGACATTTTTGCAGTCTTTTGTTTGATCACTACTGTATACCATTCATTTACCTTGTTTGAGAAAGGAAGGTTAAACTAGTAGCTATATGCGTGGCAAATATTAAGTAAAGATGAACATTTTAAATATTTGTCGTACTTTCAATTATTTGTTCTTTTGAGTAAAATTAAAATGCACTGATCAGAGAAGTAATTGTAGTTGGGTTTGGAGTATATAATCTTCAGGGAATTATATACACAATAAATCAATGCATTAATATAACAAAGTAAGCATTTTTTACTAGATTAAAAAAACTTAAAATAAAGCCAGGTGTCCAAAACTGTTGTCTCTCTCCATCAAAAGGATTGCTTAGAAACTTCCTTGAGACCACCTTCAGATCACAACATAGGCATAATACATAATTCAAGTTATTAACTTTTTCCATTTAGGCTTACAGATCTTCGACACACAAGTATTTTAAAAGAAGAACAAGATTTTCATGGAAAAGTATGAATTATACAGTAGTTTTATTGAGTCTTTATTGCTAATGCACATGGGGTTCAGAACCATAATGACGATATTGGGCACTTAAGTCATTAGGCTGTCATATTACAGCAAAATTATTTGTACTATATAATCATTGTTTCCTTTTTTATATTACACATATCTAAACTTAGTTCATCTATCTTTGCCATTACAGTACTACTTTGTTGTTGTAAATACCTATTTTTTAAGGATGATTTGAGTATGTTCATTGTAGTTCAAGTTCATGTTTATTAGACCTCTGCATCCTTAAAGCTGGGAAACATGATTGAGGGAAGTTTTCAATCTGCCTCATGGTGTCTTGTTTGATTATGTATTGCTTCACAGCGTCAATTGCTATATAGTTTATATTTTAAGTACTTGTACACACTAAAAATTACAAGCGGAACAGGAGGAGCCAGTTTCTTTTTTTTTCTAGCAAGATTTCCATCATACTCATATTTAAGACACACTCTTGTTTTTAAAATTAAAGTGAAGTTCTGTTTGTATTCTCCTTTTTTAGGGGGGTGACTTTAAAGATGAACACATTTAAATGCTCTCCAGTGATTATTTGCAATAAGAGCAAAATCATTTGTGGGGAAAGGTAAAGCTGAAGCTCAAAGCTTCAGCTGAAAATCAGGTGAATGTGGCTTTGGTTTTGAGAACTGGTTCGAGGGTTTCATAAACCCTTTAGAAATGAATATTGATTATTATTATTCAACTAATCAAACAGCTTTCTCAGAATTTGCTTTGCTTGAAATCAGTGCCATGATGGATTGTTCGTTTTATTATTAAATCCTAGGGGTTATGGCACAATATAGCCCACACTATGTGTTGCCTTGTGAGTGTGTGTGTGTGTGTGTGTGTGTGTGACGTAAAACTTGAGAGATATACACACTTCTAAGTTTGAATAATTTTTGGCCGAGATTATGTGAATTGATTCCCTTACAGGGAAATGATATAAAAGTAAAATCAGTAGTCTATTCAAATCATTGTACAGTCAAGTCAACTAAATATATGGCACTTAAGAGCAAAACCAAAACTCAAATTGAACAAAACCAATTTATTCTGTAGCTAAGCATATACTATGTCTGAGTGTGTGTGTCTCCAACTTTTCTCACCAGACCAAAACCATTATTTGGATAATGTACTATAAAGCAGACAGTGCCCATCCAGTCTTTCTTATATTAAAATAGATCATCTGAAACTGACCCTTTGTGATAATTTAAAATTTTTACCTTGCCATGAATTTTCAAAAATAAAATACATTTAACATGAGAGAGGTCAAATAAGGACTACCGCTCTGAACTGTTGTAACTGTCCTGAGCACAGGGAGTACATCTTATAAAGTTAAAACACCCAGCACCCCTGAGAACCTATAGTTAACCCATTCAGTCCTCCCAGATATATTTTAAGGTTTGGGTATAAATTCAGTTATGGTGGAGAGATGACTAGCACATGTGAAGTTTCAACAGAACAGCACTTGAAAGTAGGCATACTAAAATTCAGAAGCCTAATTATCAGTATTACAGTTAAAAGAACAGAGTGTGTCTTGCTTGATCTGCTCTACCAGCTTGAGATACAGGTAAAATCACCTTACTTTTTTCCTAACTGTTGTCCTTTTTGATGAATCACTCTGGCTCCCCCATGCAATTGTCTTACTTAGACACTAACAGAAAGCTAGGTGGAGAAAGAACTGGAATCACAAATCAATTCAGAAATAGTCTCTGGTTTTGGTGGCTCTGATTCCAGACACATGACTTTGCAGCTTTCTTTTCTGACATACAGTTGCCCACTGCTGTGGTAAGGCCCACCTTCAGACATGACACCTAGAAGCTTGCTTTAGACCTGCACTGTCCAGTACGGATGCCACTAGCCACAAGTGTTTATTGGACATTTAAAATGGGGCTAGTCTGAATTGGGACGTGCTGGCTGTAGGTGTGACGTACACACCAGATTTCAAAGACTTAGTACAAGAAAAAGAATATAAAATATCTCACTAATAATGTCTATTTTGATTACATGGAGAAATGACAATACTTTGGATAGATTAGGTTAAATAAAATATACAAATTATTAAAATTAATGTCTGCTTTTTCTTTTTTAATGTGACTACTAGCATATTTATAATTACATATGTGAAGAATGCTGGTCTAGGAGGTCTGCAATCTCAGCCACATGAGAGACCAGAATCAGCCCCTTGAGGAAACTCAGCCTCTCTCTTTCTCTCTCTCTCTCTCTCTCTCTCTCTGCTTAATTGATACAGAGAATTGAGTTTATATCATCCTCATCATCCTTGTCATCCTTATTATCATTAGCCATGCAACTCTCTAGCTTTACAATTTTCTTCTTTATCTCTCATTCACCTTCCTCCCGATAAATACCACATAGAATAATTTTAATACATCCTTGAATGTATGTGTCCTTAAAAGGTATTTAATGTTTTTAATATGAATTCTATTTTTCTTATTTAAATAAGATAATAAGGATAGCAACATAATTTTTCACTCATATCTGTGAATAGGTAAATAAGGAAAGAATACCACAACTCTTTCTAGATGTTCAAGGTTTGAAGAAAAGGGCCTGAGGACGAGGATCTGTTTCTTTTCTCAGACCTGTTGTGGATATAAACTCAGACTGTCATTCAATGATAATAACCAATCATAATTTCCTTTCTTCATAAAACATTAGGTGAAGGTTTACTTTCTAAGAACATAGGGTTTTATTCATGTGTTAGAAATGTGGAATAAAAGAAATTAGAACTTTCAGTTTTCTAGAAGAAAAATCAGAGTATTCTTCTATTCAGTCAAGAAATATATACTAAGCACTTATCATTCACTCAGCACTGTTCTGGGTACTGGGATTAGAGTCTCTTAAAAAATCAGTAAAATAAAATACAATGAAACATAGGCAAAAATCCTGCTCTCCTGGAGCTAACATTCTATTGGGGGAAAAATAGATGTTAAAAGGAAGTAAAATATATATTAGTGAGACAGTGAAGTTTAAAAACCTAAATAAACAAACAAACAAATAAACCAAGGAAGGGAGATAGCACCTAAGTGGGGAAGGCTTGCAATTTTAAATAGAGAGGGAAAACCTATGAGAGGTGATGCTTAGGGGAAGATCTGAAAGAAGTAAGGAAAGTAGCTATGCAAATATCCAAAAAAAGTTTTGGGTCAGAGGAAGCAGCATGTGCAAAGACCCTGAGGTGGGATGTGCTCAGGAGAGAAAATGAAGGTCAATGTATCTAAAGTAAAAGTAGTGACTGACAAGTAACTATAAGCGATCAGCTCCATCTGGGGGTATGGAAGCTTACCAGAAAGACACTAATTCTGAGAAGTTTTCTTTTACTCTACTGGTCAGAGCTGATCTTGCTTGAAAATTGTGAATATGACCCCTATGAAGTACAATAGCAAAGAGTCTTCTGCCTGCTAACCCATTCCCTCACTCCCCACCGCACAAACAATTCAACTCCTCAGATCTTCAGATTCTCCCCCAAACTGATATTCCATCCGCTATTAAAATTTTTTTAATATATAAAATATGTTTTAGCTGTCATTATTAAATTACTTATCTGTGTACTGTAAGGCTGCATGAGATGTACTTCTGACACAATTCTGATAAGAAGTACCATTATATAAGACAATGCTGCTACCATATTTATCAAAGAAAAATTTCTGCCATTTCTATTTGGGTACACGCAAGATTTCAGTCTTAAAGTATAAATAAAATATTTTATTTGTTATTTTTTAAATTATTATTATTAGCAGAAGTTGTTGTGGTAACTCACATCATGCATTCATGTGGGAGGGTTTATACCGCCAGGACACTTATTGCCATCAAAGCTGCAATAAATAAACATTCATGCAGTTGGAGAATTTGGTATACAGTGTGTTAAAAGTGTGAGAAGGTATACTCTGTCTCAACCAGCAATTCCTAGGGCTCTTCCTATGCCATATAGCCATATCTCTTTATTGACAGCTAATATTAATATAAGCTTAACTTAATTTTTATACACTTACTCCAAATTTCTTAAATTATCCATATCTACTTTCTGTTTAGACACATCAGTGTTGTAATTTTTAATTGTTAGCTCCCAAAGGTCCAAGGACCATCTCTGTTTAATTCACTTTACAGAGTCTAGTGCAAGCTGTAATTTATGGTAATGATGGTGAGAATGATGAAGATGAGGAAGAAAGTGAGGAAAAGCATAAAGATAGTAATATATTCGTGTTCATACAAAGCCTTGTGATATTTTACATCATAACATTTAATCCTTACAACATTGCATTGGAGTTTTTGTATCCCTATTATACAGATAAGGAAATTGAGATTCAGGGAAGCCAAGTCACACACTTCCTAAGTGGTGGATCTGGGAGTCAAGATCAGCTCTCTTAGCCCAAATGCCTGTGTGCTTTCCACCATACATCTTGCTCAGAGAGTATTCAATTATTAAACATTTTTTTAACTGACTACTGACTCTGTGTCAGCCTTGATTAGTGTATAGGAAACACCCTTAAATTCCAAAGTGCTATGTGAAGATCTGCCTCAGCCCACCCTCATCTTTGACTTCCACGTGTATTCCAACAGCAGTTTATTTCATGTGGGCGCAAAACTGGCAGAAGAAGTATTTTTGCCAAACTATTATGTGACCAAGAGCACGTAATTCTTGGTTGGCCATTCCCTCACAGTGGAGCAATTAAGTTCAATTTTCCTTTGCAAGGCCCCACCTTTGACTCACGACCCTGTTCTCCTCTACTTTCTTGAGCCATTACATAAGCCAACACCTGTTTTTGTTGTCAGGAGTCTTTTCAGACTGATGTCCACAGGTGGTTTTTTCCTTTTTTTGTGTGTGCCACAGAGTGAAAAATAGCTAAACTTGCTTTCCAGTGGTTAATTTAAGGGAATATTTCCTGATAGAAATTTTCTAACTGAACTGCTTGACACAAATGGGGAGGGAGTCCGATCCTGCTAGAATATTTCCCTTTTACTCTTGGTTGTGCTTTGACAGTTTGAAGGATTAAGGGATAACAATGACAGTAGTTATTGTTATTATCAAGTCTGACCGCATCTTTCTCACCATTCACTGTGTCCCTGTTGGAATAGATGCTGATGACCACATCTGTTGTGTTATTTAAAGTAGATCTTTAAGTCAAAATAAGGATGTGTGTGCGTTGCCTCATTTTGAGTTTGCTTAATGTTTCCAACCATGTTTTAGAAGTAAATCCCAAATGCTTTTTTGCTAAGTGCATTTTCCTTTTGATTTTAAACCTATGTGTATTTTAAAGGTCATTTAATCCGCGCACTTCCAGTTTCTCTGGTCTTAAATCATCGCTGTATTATTTTTTATACAAGAGATACTTAATGTCTCAAGAAGCTTTCAGAGACCTTTAAAACCCAAAGACATTTTTTTTCCCCAAGAACAGAATTTCTATTTTGTCGAAAATAAACAAGCTTGAAGAAAATCAAGATCTCAGCCTGTTCAATAGTCCAAAAGTTCGAATTTCAGAGGGGTTGGAACTTGGTGAAATACATGTTCCCATTCCTAGCTCAATCCTCTTTATTCCCTCTTAGCTTAGGCTGAAACACATGGAGGGGATATCCAGCAGAGGACTCTCCTCAGTGACATCTGTGTCTGGAGGAGTGTCCTGGCAATTGGCAACAGGATCTTCTCCCCACAGGGAATGAGAAGGGTCAGAACCCTAAATAATAATAATCTATTACAGATTTCAGGTTACCAAAAGTTAAAGAAAAGTATAATAGCAAACACAGCATTGCTACATGCCAAAAGCAAGGCTACTGTAATTTCCCCCCTTGGGGCATGTATTTTTCATATTCTTATGCATAATTATGCATATGAATTTAAATATATTTCCAGGGCTTCCCTGGTGGCACAGTGGTTAAGGATCCACCTGCCAGTGCAGGGGACACGGGTTCGAGCCCTGGTCCGGGAAGATCCCACATGCTGCAGAGCAACTAAGCTCGTGTGCCATAACTATTGAGCCTGCGCTCTAGAGCCTGCGAGCCACAACTACTGAGCCTGTGTGCCACAACTACTGAGCCTGTGTGCCACAACTACTGGAGCCCGCATGCCTAGAGCCTGTGCTCTGCAACAAGAGAAGCCACCGCAATGAGAAGCCCGCGCACCTCAACGAAGAGTAGCCCTCGCTCACTGCAACTAGAGAAAGCCCGTGCGCAGCAATGAAGACCCAATGCAGCCAAAATTAAATAAAATTTAAAAATTTATAAAAAATATATGTATATATCCATATTCTATTCAAAACTCTTTTTCCAAATATGTACAATAAAACGAAATTAATTGATGGCAATGACTGCATTAAGATTCAAATCTAAAATACCTGATCACTGGAAGAATTGGGCTAGTAGTGGGTGCCTAGAGCAACAGACCTGGCTCCTGTAGAACATTCTTCTGGATTTAGGACAGTTTTTCCAATAAAGTTAAATCTGGGATTAGTGAGACATAAAAAATGTGCTGACAAAAACCCAGAGATGGTGCTTGAGACTTTGGAGAGAATCTTTACCCTGCTTCTTACTCTGTGGCCTAAGGCAAGTGACTTAAACAATTCGGGTGTCTTTTTCCTCATCTCAGAAGTAAGGGGCATTTGGGCTTCCCTGGTGGCGCAGTGGTTAAGAATCCTTCTGCCAATGCAGGGGACATGGGTTCGAGCCCTGGTCCAGGAAGATCCCACATGCTGCAGGGCAACTAAGCCCATGCGCCACAACTACTGAACCTGCGCTCTAGAGGCCGCAAGCCACAACTACTGAGCCCACGTGCCACAACTACTGAAGCCTGTGCACCTAGAGCCCATGCTCTGTAACAAGAGAAGCCACTGCAGTGAGAAGCCCGCACACCACAACGAGGAGTAGCCCCTGCTCGCCGCAACTAGAGAAAAGCCCGTGCACAGCAACGAAGACCCAACGCAGCCAAAAATAAATAAATTTATTTTTAAAAAAAGTAAGGAGCATTTATTTTATGTTCCCTCAAGTTCATTCCAGATTTAATATTTCATGTTTCCGTGACTCCAACATGAACTGCCCCCAAGAATGGGGTTATCTGATGGTCAAAAACAAGGAAAAGCTTGGCAACTTGATTACAATTAACTCATCTAGGAAAAGAAATAAAATATTCGGGATAATAATTGGATTTTGGCAGAAAGTAAATCTCCTATCACTATTTTTTAATGGAAAGAAGAGTTAATCTGAAGGTGTGCCTGGAAAGCAGAAAGCAGTTTCATTTGTCACAGACCTGGGGACCATCGTCTCTATAAAGGACCCCACATAGACTCCAAATAGACAACAAATAAAACAGCGTATATCCTGACCGCTTCAAGTGTCACAATGATATGGGTCTTTCTGAGTCTTTTCCTAGTTTTTTCTCCTTCTTTAGCAATGTATGTTATGAATTATGATTATTGCAATGGAGCCAAGTATTCACCGGCTCCAGCTAGATCTTTGTTTAGCAAGCATAAACTCACTGCCAGCTGCAAATTGCAGCTGTCTGTCAGCATTTGTGAGGACAAACCGCTCCACTATCGCGGATCACTTAGCTGTAGACTGCATACTGTGTCCTCAGTTCTGCTCAGCCCACCCTTTGCATTTTCAATACCCTTCCTGTGGGGGAGGGTCTCAGTGGTTTACAAGCACATTTTGGAGCAAATAGCTTGAAGCTTACATCAAAACGATGCCTCTACTAGAGGGTCCTATCCCAGCAAAACTATTTTGTGAGAGACTGACTCTGGCCTGACGTTCCCTGATCTCCGATGTCCTGAAAAAGGCATAGGAGGCTGCCACGCTGACAACCAGCCGTTCTTCAGGACAGAGTGACCCCTGCAGAGAGTGCCAAGAGAATGGGCCCAAGGCCAGGAGCCTGTCTCAGAGCTAGGGAATGTGAGGGTTGAGAAGGCCGTGGCCAAGGGGCCAAGCCAGAGGAAGGACATGGTCCAGGGGGCTCAGTGAGGCCATTCTGCTGGGCCATAGCATGGACGAGCAGGAAGCAAGGCTCAATGGGACCCTTATCTTGGGAGAAATCCTAGTCTCGAATGTTCAAGTAAACTTGGAACTCTGTCACTTAAGGAGGGGATTTGCACAATGATACATTTTTGCTTGTGTAGCATTTGCCAGCATTCTAAGCAAATTTTTTCCTTTAAATTTCCAGGCATACTTAGACTGGGGAAGAAGCTGACAGCACCACACCAGATTTAATTAAAGTATTTGTAGACTTAACCACGTCTTCCCTGTTTTATCATCAGAGTAACTCGTGAGTTCTAAGGATCACTTTTTTAGAGGGTTGACAATTTTAGGAATATTCTGAGAATTATCCCAAGATCGAGGAATACCCTGCTTTCCCCAGGCATTTGCATACAGTAAACTCTGAGCTTTGTAGAGGGTGAAAACTAAGACTGAAGGTTCTTTAGGCCCTGGAATGCTCCTCGTACACTGCAGGAAGCATGAGATATGATCAGTCAGTACTTGGGGAAGGTATGCTTTTAGATTTTGTTTAATAATATTTTCAAATAAAAAAATAAACCTGGAATTCTTCCCACTCATGAGGGTATTATGAGAACTGTTCTTTGTTATGTAAGAGTGTTGTTTCAGTAAGAAATGTGCCCTCTTGGGAAGAAAGGCACAATGCAAATTCAAATTAGTAATGAAACTGTACAATGTGTAGCATATGGCCAAAGTTGGCCTGAGTCACTCATGGGAGAAAACATTCTAAGACTTGGGAAAAGTCACATCCCTGGTGTGTGTGTGTGTGTGTGTGTGTGTGTGTGTAGGGCTGTGTATGTTTGTGGACAGGGGAGCAATGACCCAACATAAACTCTTTCTTTCCCACAACTGAAACATACACACAATACTTAAAATAGTTTCATTCAGGGGTAGAAACCCTGAGAGTCACAGGATCATTAAACAATAGCAAAGCTCTGTTAGTCCATGATCTTTCCATATTCAAGAGGATTGTAAAATAAAAACAAGACTCTGCAAGAGATTGACATTTTCCAAAGGGATAGCAACTTACAGTACAAGAGTGTTTGGATTGCTAAGTGCCTTCCCTTCTCTCTTTGCTGCAGTTTGCTGCTTTGTTCATTGTGAAACCTTTTTGCTGGATGTGTTACATGCGATGAGCTTTGGTGTTAAAATAAACAGAGAGGAAGGCTGCAATAATGTATTTCAGTTAGGAAGAAGCACTTGAAAGAAATTGGTTTTGCTATACACATGATGTGAGCCAATCAATAGTGGTTTAGTCTGACAAGCACTGTCAATATCCATTGTCACAGTTCAGAAAGTCTTTAATGGATAGTTCTTCAAAACCCAATGATTTCAACGCATGTTCAAAGTCTTGAAATACACTCTACCTGGCAGAAATTAATCACAGATAAACTCTTGGGGTTGTATACAAGTTTTTTTTTTTAACTGAGAGCCAAACAGCCGTCAATTAAAATGTGTATGTATTAATAAATATTAATCATATAAATTAATATAAACTTAATGTATGCAACAGCTAAAGGCATAATCTAATAATACCAGATACATAATAAATGACCAAGTAAATGCTGATAAAATGAGAGGCACTGGGATGGAAGGTGAAGAGTGCACTTTTCATACCACCTGATCTGTTTACTTACTGATTATTACAACCATGATTGTGATACGGGGTAACTCTCATAACCTCACAGTTCATAACAATTGTTAGTTTTTACTGAATGCTTACTATACCCTAGATATTGTGCTGGTGTTTTGCATATATTGGGGTATTTACCTGCTATAACAATCCTTGGTAGGGATATTGTCAGTGCCATTTAACAGATGAGAAAATAGAGGCAAAAAGAACTTATACTGCTTAAATAAGATCTTACCACTGTTAAGTATCAGAGTTGAAATTCAAAATCCAAAACTGGTAGTATTCAAAAGAGAGAAAAAATGCATGAGAGAGAACGGAACACACATTTTTGAAAAGGAACAGCATTAGCTGTTAGAAGGAGGCCACATATTAGTGGTTCTTATCTGCCTTCCCCTTAACTGCTGACCCTGAACTTACTCCTATGAAGCAACTAGGAATAATACAAGCAGACTCTGTGGTTGGATATAGAGAAGAATGAGATTCCTGGTTGGGCTGAGAGAAGAACTAAGGAGTTTGTAGACATGAATGTATGTGCTTTGAATGTATCGTGAATGTATTGTGGGCTAAGGGTGCATCATCTGTTTTTGAAAAAAGATTGTATGATGACAGGAATCAAGAACAAGGACTAAGAAATTGAGAGAACCGGCTAGGTCACTAGGCATTTTGGCTTAAAAGGAAGCCCCAATAGCTCTATTTCTATATTCATTCTTGTCTTGCTACATTCAGCCACCTGGAGCATGGTGAGAGATCCTTGTATTCACCTTCTGCCCAGTAGCTGAAGAGCTCAATTTGTGTTTATGATGGTTATGGCTCTGTGCAGCCCAGAAGCCATCTTCAGCTGTTCTGACTGACAATCCAGAGAGTATTCAGCTGTCAACACTGTGGCTGTCCTGTGATTCACTAATCTCGCCTAAAGCAACTCATTTTCCCTTTTAGGTCTACAGTGACACATAGCACCTAGAGTAATTTTGTCCGCAGTTCACCTGAAGCAGATGATTTAAGACCTTACGTCAGAAGTAGTTGACCACAGTGGGAGGCTACTGCCATCTCTCTATGTCCTTAGAACTTTGACAGCATTGCCAAACAGATAGAGAGGCAGGCAGTGGGGCAGGTTAGGCATGCCCAGGGGCTCCAAATCAAACAGCCCTGCATTTGATTTCTGGCTCGGCCACTATTGGCTACTTGGCTTAAGCTCTCTGAACCTCAGATTCCTAATCTGCAGAGTAGACAGCAATAAGAGAACCTACCACATTGAATAATCATGAGATATGACATTCTTAGTACAGTTCCTTGTCACACTGGTAGTACTCTACAAACATTAGTCATTATTAATAATACATGTGATTTTAAGATGATCAGATTGACGAGTCAAAATGGAAGTTGAGACTGCTTTAAAAGAATCAATACGATATAGATTATTATATGTAATTATGTAGATGATTATATATATAATTATAATATTTAGATTGTGAGAAAAGTTAAATATATATATTTATTTAACTTTTATCACAATCTAAATAAACAATTTATTCCACCACTTCCTCTTAAATATTGATTTTTTTGACTATATATTTTCCTGTCCTGGTTCAAATTTTATGTTTGAAAAATTAAGGATACATTGTAAAATATTCTTGATCACACATAGGGCCAAGAGTTTAGAGATTAAAGAAAAAGCTTCAGAGTTGTTATGTATTTCTCCCCGCTATGCCTGCTGAGAATACAGTATCTGTACACACATTTTCACAAAGGTACAAATACATACACGTGCACAAAATACATAGTGGTAGCTCTATTTATGTCTGTATGGAGAGAAGATTTTAATACCACCCACCCAATGCAATTACTGCTAAGCATGAGTCAGTATGTAAAGTAAGCATGGAAATTGGCTGATGCTCTAAAATATGAATATTATTTCTTTCTCCAACTTGACTTTTTTTCCATAGAAATCTAAGTGTTAATTTCCTAGAATTTTGTCATGCTTCTACCTCTATGGGGGGGAATTGCCATGCCAACAATCCTGTTGTTTTGGTTTTTCTTTATTTTGTTCTCTGTTTGTGGACTGATGTTCACATTCATCTGTAAGGCTCTTCTCATTTGATTTGGCCATGGCCTGTTTTCTATCACTAGGAGAGAACCCATCCCTGTATTTAATATGCAGCCTTTCCTCATGGAAAACATGTTTCTACTTCATGGTACCCTTTGTCTGGATTGGTGCCGTATGTTATTTTTTTCTTTCTTTCTTTTTTTTCCTTAGTAATTTTACTTTCAAAATCAGTTACTGCCTTAGCTCAGTAACCCCTTACTCTATTAGCAAATTTATCAAAGTTTTGAAATAGCTCTCAAGTGACAAAGTTTTACCAACACTACATTAAGTTGTAAGAAGCCAAGGTAAAATATCTAGTCAATAGAAGATGTCTTGATGATCTGAATCTTTACATCTTATACTGTATCTGTATCTGATTCTGTTTCAGGAAGAAATATCATCATATGTCTCTACATACACCATAGGTTTTTGCTATTTAGGTGTATTCTCTTTTTTTCTTCTTTCCTTTTTTTTGTGAATATGTAGTATTTCCATAACCTTTGATGCCAAAATCTTTTGCAACTCCGGCTTATAGAAAGAAACCAGATAGACTAACAATTGAAAGAAAATTATATTTGTGATGAAATTACTCAATATTTGCAGTACCGTTTTGAAGTTGTCATCATCATCATCATAACCGTCCTGAAAGTTATTCTTTCAGTAACTCAGTGCTATGCTAAACACTGTAAAAAGAGTTTAAATATACTACCCTGACTCACATTATAGAAGTGCATTATCAACACAGACACATCTAAGATATATCATGAGCAAAATTAAAATATTAGGTCAATACATGAAAAGACACTAAAGAATTCATACATTACTGGAAAAAGCAGTTAATGGCCTTTCCATATGGCTGAGTTACAGGGGCCATGACAGTAAACTGCCAGCTCTTTATTGACACTGAAAATGTAAAAATGTGAGTAGATTTGTCTATTTAAACTAGATGATTTAGCCTAAAAGTAAACATATTTCATTGCATGAATTCTCACTCCTCTTTAAATGAGTAGATAGCATAACTATGAATCATTGGCGAGAGAACGTTTTCATATCCTTCTGTTTCCAACTGATTATTTATTTTATATTTCTACAATGTCTAAGTGGGAATTAAGTGGTTAAAATAAAGCACTGCTGTTAAAACGCCCTGCATTCCCTCTTCCAATTATTTCCAGATTTAATCATGATTTGTGTTTCAAGTAAGTCACTTAAAGTTTCAATAACTTAGCTCCTCAGGGGATTGAAATTATGACTTCTGTTTACACTGAGCATGTGAAAAAAAGAGATATTAAATGACCGACAGTACATTTCAGTACATTAAGTCCAGACTTACCCTTTCTGCCCACTCTGACATGGAGTTATGTGCAAAGTTTTTGAGCTCTAAAACCACACTCTGGAGAGAGCAAAGCAGTATTTATTACAGCCTAATGAATTAGGGCAAGCACATATGCCCTGTAAAGGAATCAGGTAGGAGACTGGCAAGAAATTTAATAAACTTTATTTCTCTATTTTGGGTAAGGTGCTCTTGTTTTAGTAATTTAGAAAGTGGTACAACAGGGTAATTCCAAATACAAGAAGGTCATATTGGAAAATAGGAAAGGAGACAATCAGCACTTTGTTATGTAATCCGTGTGATGGTTTGAGAAGTGTTTTCGAATCTCTGGGGATGAAGAGCCTGCTATAACCCTATTTTGTCATTTCTTTCTGGACTTCCCTCTCCAAACACTGCAGTGCGGTAAGATGAGTGCACTAAGCAACTGCCGCCAGTTTTGCTCTGAACATCCTACCAGACTCTGTGTTGGGAGCTCTTAGCTGCTAATACAACTATCTATCTACACCTGATGTTGATCCCTGTGTAAAACCCCATCAAAAAAGTGACAAGTAGCCTAGAAATTTGTTTGTAATAGCATTTCTGGAGGGTAATGACTCTGCTTTCCTTTAGCAACATTTCTGAAATGTTAGCTCTCCCAGCATTTCCAAATTTAAAAAAAATAATAATATTAACAACATGTAATTGTAACATGGGAATACCGCGAGAACAGGAGTTTGGCAGGAAAAGGGGATATTTCAAAATAAGGTCCATAGCAAGAAAAATTCTGGCAGATGCACAGTTCTGGATCATATTATCCAAACCGTTGGATTCTGGAAGATTTGAAGGTTTTTCTTTCGTGGTTCCCATCCCTTAATAGAATGGTAGTGGATATTCATCATCTAAATTGTGTTGCTTCCTCCTCCCATTACTAAAGTTGGGAAATAAATATACAAAGGGCATCCTTTACAATAAGCATTCCTACCTCTAGAGGTGGTTTTAACACCATAATGGCTGCGTCAGGTATAAAACTTGTGTTGGGCTAATGCCTTATTCTCATATGTAATGATATTTATTGAAGATCATCTTGAAAAGCCCAGGATCCTAACTCTTGTCTGGTGTGAGCAGCTTTAACACCAATTAAATCTCTCTGCTGGTTAAGAATGGTGCTTAAAGCTAATGCCTTTGGCCTATGAGTGTGGAGACTTAAACTGCATATTGTTATTCAAAATTCTTACGCTTTGAAAAATAGTCTATTTGTTTGGGCTTGAAAGAAAAGCTCACCCATCAGTGGAAAAAAAAAAAAAAAGAGGAAGCATAAAGGAAATAAAAGTAAATTCTAGAATACCTGGAAAGCTAATCCAATTCAAGTTAACTTTTCGTGGAGGTGAAAATATGTAGAATTAAGAGTGATTCCTCTGTAAATCAGATTAAATGCTTTGGAATTTAAACCCCTATCTCTTCAGTCTCTTTTCATTTTTGAATAAAAAGTTTAAATGGGAACGGAAAAAAACTGCTCATTGGCTTAACATAAATCTTTAAATTGCAGTAAGCTTCACTCTCAAAAAGTAGTTGAATCTCTGAGGAAAGAGAAAAGGCTGAATTCTATTTTTCATAAATGATGGATTATTGTACCACACTGGGTATTTTCCAGTAAAGTGTCCTTTTATTTGCACTGTGTGATTACAAGTTTCTAAAAGTATGTGTGGGGTCACTTGGGTGCTGTGGGAAAGTGGAAGGAACACTGTTCTGTTAAAATCAGTAGTGAAATCAGAAGCAAACTATGTCCTGATTACCATAGGCATGTGTTTAAATTTTGCTTTCCTTAATTGGTTATGTTGTATTTACTTAAAATGAACAATTTGGCAAGTTTTTCTCCCTTGACAACAGAAAAACGTAAACTGTTTTATAAGTTTGGCTGTTAAAATCAGATTTGTAAACCACAATATTCAAAGAGTTTTATTGCTGTTTACAGGGGTCCAGTGATGGACTTTGCTTTATAACCATGTGCTCTTTACATTTTTAGTTTGTATTTACAGCGCTTTCAAGTTATTTGGTTAATAAAAATTATGCCATATATTATAGTCATCTATTGACTTTAACTTCTGCGGATCTCTTCTTAGAACAAAGTGAGCAGAATGAATGATGGCAAAGGCCTGGCAATTTGACTTGTCATCTGAGGACGATTATTTATGGCATCAGGAAATGGAAGTTGACACTCTAGTCTGTCTCCAGGAAAGTCATCATTAGAGGCAACTTCGGATAGTTTGGCTATGTTAAAAACTGTGTAATCATATTCAAGACTCTGCTAGTTTCTCAGAATGTATGAGAAAGAAACAGGCTAAAACATTTTAAAATACACTTTCATTTTTCTTGAAAAACCAGTGTACCTTACATACATTTCTCACATGTGGAGGCAGAAGTTGGTATTGAAAACAATATATATATATACACTATATAATTACTTCCATAATGTCACATTTATACCACATGTATGTGTTTTAATTTAAAAAGTACTTTTTAATCATATCATATTTACTAGTCCCTAACTGGCCGAAAAAATACCTCTTTTGGCCCTTCATTTCTTGACATTCTATCATGGAAAATGACAAGATTTTGAGGTGAGACTAGACATAGAAAATGGTAACCTGTGAAAATTTAGATTGATTATTCCATATCATTTCAAAGGCAGACAGACTTGAGACCAGAATTACTGAGGTAGATTTTTCCTGAAGGATAAGTGTTCCTTTAGCTCCCAGTACTAGAACCCAGAGCCACGGGGCTTTGATACAGCTATCAATTGGAGCAGATTATATATGACTGGACCCAGATGAAAGTTGATAGGATAGCATATAAGCACAGTATATTAAGACACTCAGAATGACTCATCCAGTCATACAGTTTTGAATCAGTTAATGCCTGACATTCATGATCCTGTAAAAGCAACTATGGCTTGCATGGGTTTTCAAGGCACTTGCTATTTCTCCAAAATGACCTGAGGTCTGTTCCTCCTCTAAGAACCCTTAGTCTCTTATACTTCAAACTCCTTATCATGATGTATTATTACTACATAGACCATACGCATTTCTATCCACAACAGTTAAATCCAGCACTGCCATGTATTCAGTAGGTGGTCAATGTGTGTGTGTGTGTGTGTGTGTGTGTGTGTGTGTGTGTGTGTATCACCTAGCAGCACTGTCCAAAAATATCTGAGCTATGTGTGTAATTTAAAATCTTCTCATAGCCACATTTTTTAAAGTAACAAGTTTTAATAATATATTAATTTTAACAATATATTTTTTAACAAAAATATCCAAAACATTATTATTTCAACCTATGACACAAGCTACATTGCAAATACTCAATAGCCCTGAGTGACTAGTGGCTACCATATTGGACAACACAGGTCTAAAGCAGTGCTCCTCAAACCATTTTATGTTCAAATACACAAAAAAAATGATAATATTTGCATAGCCCACTGGAACAAATAAATAAGACTGCTCATAGCCAACAACAATTTCCCAGGGGCTCAGGTTGCCTTGGTCCTGCTCAATTACACAGAGTGCTGAGGGCATCCGTAAATCTCACTCTACATAACCATCCTGTCAGATATAATAGTTGGGACGCTCTGGTCTACAGCAGTGCTTCCCAACCTTTTCAAGTGATAGACCCATTGACCACACTCACATGAGAGTGGTTGTACTTTTATAAACAGCTCATTTAATTAATAGATAGCAGATAGATAGACAATAGATAGATGATAGATCAGACATGTATGTTTTACATATATATTTTTATATACATGCTACTTATAGAGAGATATATTATTAAAATAATAGGGTTTTTTTTTTTTTGCTTTTCACTGTTGCTTTACATTTTGTCAGCGTGGGAGTAGCCCTTCCACCACCAATAAACAAGAACTGAAGCAGGTCCTATAACTTGTCCCTTCAGTTTAAGGGAATGATTCTCAGCAGGGAGCACTTTTTCCCCCTCTCACCCCAGAAGACATTTAGCAATGTCTGGAGACATTTTTGATTGTCACAACTGAGGAGAGTGTGCTACTGACATATTGTGGGTAGAGGCCAGGGAGGCTTCTCAACATCCTTATCCTGTACAGAGCAACTCCCTGCAAAAAAGAATTTTGGGGCCTAGAATATCAATAGTACTAAGATTGAGAACCTTACTTTGAGGTAATATAAGATATTATGGTCTTATAAGTGGCAAGTACTGTCTCAACTCAGTATTTAATAGTGTATAACCCCATGTGATAATCAAAATTTTGAACTTAATTTAAAATTAAAACTCCACTCTACACTTAGCTAGGAGGGGGGCAGGATGCTTTCCTCTTCTTTTCCTTAGCCTAACACTTCACTCCAACTCCCCATTTTGCTAACACAAGTTTATAACTACTTTGTGGTCAAAGCTAGAGGAAGGAGATTGCAAAAATGTCCTTATTTGACCAGTTATAAGAAAGCTTCTCACACTCTAGGCCTGGCAGAATTTTTAAAGCATACACTCTCCCTTAGGCACTTTTGCGGGTTCCTTGGAGACCCCACTGGGAAAATTTGACTTCAGATCCTCTAATTCAGGCAATTTATTTTCTTCCAGCTGCAGCTCCCTCCTAAGTCTCTCTCTTTTCTCTTCTGAGTTCCTCAGGAGAGGATAGAATGACTCAAGTGAAGCTCCCCTACAGCTGTAACTTAGTAAAGTGTTTTGCACCCAATAGCTACTTAAAAAATTTTAGTTGATTAAAACCATTGTACTTGAAATGACTACGTGAGCTCCTGATATTTCTGTTTTCCTTCCCCTTCCATTCTTTCACCAATACTCCAATACATTAGAATACCAGATAAAAATCCTATGAGACTGGTCCCATATCCAAACTGGACCTTGGACAAGTTACTTAGCTTGACTCTCTGACTTAGCTTCTTCATCTCTAAAATGGATGAATTAGTTTATATACTTCAAAAGGTCATTTGAGATTTGATTCAACAAATATTGACTAAACACTTACTAATTCTAAACAGTGTTTGAGGTATTAGGGACACATCAGTGAACAACATTTGTAAAAGTAGATAAAAATCCCTGCCTACATGTAGCTTACATTGCAGTAGAATTAGGTTAAATCATGTTAGGTGTTTAGGAGAATATCAAGCATAAATTACGGTATCAATACATTTTAGTCATATTATTATTAACCCAACTGAATGATTGGCTTATTCTAAAATATGATTTGAGAGGAAAAGAACCTCTATGTTCCTACTTAAGTGCCCCAAATCCTCACATGACGTCAGTAATTAGGTTAAGACAGTGAAGGGCCCACTTACGATCTGTATCTCAGGTCATACAGATAATAAATTCCTATCATTTCAGGAATTATTAATGATAAGAATCATTGTTAACAAGTTAGTTAATAAAGTCATTAATAATAAGATAACTTGAATGTATTTAGACTCCATGCTTAATGAAGGTACAGACCTTAAGTGTTACGTTCATCATTGAATTCACAGCGTTTAGCACGGGATGTGATAATCAGTAGACATTCAGCAAATATTTGCTTAGGAAATGAATTTGATGCACACCTAACTTTGAAGATAACAGTGAGGCTAGGAAACTGAGGATGGGGGACTGATGAAGACATGGCAGAAGTTTGAGGCAATATGTGTTACAGAATTTCACCTAGTGGTAATTTCGCACAAATAAGAAGAGTAAAAAATATCTGCTTTCTGAAAAAGAAATCACTTTGGGTTAACTTGATAAAGAAAATTGATGAAATTATTTGGGCAAGCAGGATCTTTGAAAATGCCTGCATTTCCTACAGGCAGTATATAATCACAATTAATTGAAATTAACCAGAGCTCTTTTTTTTTTTTTTTTTTTTTTTTTTTTTTGCGGTATGCGGGCCTCTCACTGATGTGGCCTCTCCCATTGTGGAGCACAGGCTCCGGACGCGCAGGCTCAGCGGCCATGGCTCACGGGCTCAGCCGCTCCGCGGCATGTGGGATCTTCCCGGACCGGGGCCCGAACCCGCGTCCCCTGCATCGGCAGGCGGACTCTCAACCACTGCGCCACCAGGGAAGCCCAACCAGAGCTTTTTTATCTCTAAGTTAGATTAACTTTTCTACAATTTTGTGTATGGATACAGTTAGGTGGAATTATACAGATAAAGATTATTGTGGTAAATATGAGGAAATGAATGTGAAATAAATTGTGAAAATATGGAGCTAACCACATTCTCATTACACATGCATGTTGCAACAGAGCTAATATTTTCATATGGGCAAATTTTTACTCCTATGCCCTGTCTAAACAGAAGGGCCTGAGCTATTAATTCAGGTAGTTGTCCCATAACTACTGTTTTCTATTCATATTTGCATAAAGTAATAATCATAAAGGAAAAATTTACTGAAAGCCTCTTTTTTTTAAATCTCCAGTGTTCAGACTGCATCATAGTGCTTCTGATACAAGCGACAAAAACCGAGTTAAAAGCAGATTAAAGAAGTTTATTACCCGAAGACCTTCCCTGAAAACTCTGCAAGAAAAAGGACTTATTAAAGGTATAGAACATTTTATACTTTTACTGTAACAGTGATAAATAAATGTGCCTCTGTGTCCATAGTTATTCAGCTCTAAAGGAGTATTAAGATATTTTAGTCTTTTTAGGTTGCTTATTAAGTGTTCTGCTCTATAACAGAGGAAAAAATAGTTGTCCAGAAAACTAATCCTGAGAAAATAAAGGTTGTGTCAGAGGATCATTGAAAAAAAACACCTAGTGTTGCCCTCAGAGGATCTGGGCTCTGGACCAGCAGCCGAGAAGAAATATCCTAGTGGCCCATCAGAATGATCCCATGTCCCCACATGCCTGGACAATCCTAGTTATACCTGTCGTCCCAGAATACTTAGTAACAGCAGCCCTTTTCATTCTCAGATGAGTCCTGATTTGTACTATAAGTTGTCTGATCATGTAGTCATAGTCTGAAGTAAGTGCGAGGAAGAAAGTGCTAGGAGGAAAGTCCAAGATAAACTAGTGTCATGAAAACTTACAGATTTGAGAGCTGGAGAACCTAGAACTCAACCTAAACTGAAATAAGCAGGTACTTTTGCAAATATATCTAAAGTATATAAAATATCCTAGACCAGCCCAGCCACCAGAATAAAAAAAAACTCTGGCAAGAGACTGGAATTGGAATTCAGACCTTAGTTCTACCACTCACTAATATGGACATTGAACAAGTTATGATCTCTGAGCCTCAGATACCTCTTCTGTTAAATGGGTATACTTATACCCACCACCGAGAGGGCCACTAAAACAAATAAATGAGATAATCCATTTAAAGGATTTAACAGAGTTTCTGGAACATAATTATTCAAGAAATGTCCTCTGCTATTATTAATGCCATTATAATTCATTACTGTCGTTATTACCGGTAGTGTACCAGATAGATGAAAGGATGGATGGACAGATAAAACCAGTGATGTAGATTTCTATCACTGGAAATCATCACTTAGATCACACAGGCAAATGTATTATTTTCCTAAGAAGAAAACATATGCGTCAAGTCCATTATTCTCTCTGGTTTTCAAATTTTCTAACTGATGCATATATTTTGAAAGTTAAATACAAGAAAGAATTTGAAAAGAATTTGGGCTAAAATAAAGTCCTAAAATAAACTTTGAGAACAAAGTGGAAAGACTGATCCTTATAGAAATCAAAAAGTGATTTAATATGCAATTATTTCTCAGGAATAGGACAAAGCAGATAATATTTTCAGCACTACTTAGAATGAGAATTATTTCAATAGTTTAGACTAACTGTTTGACCTATCAATTTCAGTCCATTTTAAAAGAGGTGAACATATCACAAAAATCATCGAGCATTCTGAACCAATTGTGAAAGGTGAACTTTTATGCAGCATGAGCATACCTATCACTAATAGAATGGAACATTCTTAGAATGTAAGCATTTGCAAGTAGAACTAGAACGTGCTTTAAATCAGTCTTAGCTCAGACTTTTACTCTCTGAAGTGTCCTCAGTGGACAGCATTTGGTCCTCTACAGATCCAACTTCATATAGTAATACAGTAGTACCTTCAATTCTGCCTTCGAATTTATCCCCTATATTAAAAGTTTCTTAGAAAGGATTCAGTAGCATGTTACCTGCCATCCTGACAAAATATAAAACCAGATAAGTAGCCCAAACAATCCCAATCTGGCATAAAGTCCAAATTTTTCATGACTGTGGCAAAATAAAAGGGGTTTTAATTCAGTGGCACAGTCTGGCCCCAGTCAAAATGCTAAAGAATTAATAACCATAGTGCTCTAGAATTGGTCTCAGAAAGCGGCAGAGAAACCGGATGCCTGATGCAGTTTTCATACTGATGTCATGGAACCACCGAACACACTCCAATGATACATTTCCTATCTTAGAGCTCCATTACATTTTCACCATAGCTGACCAATGAGTCAGTATTCATTAGTAGGGCTATGGAAAATCTATGTGAAATTCCAATTTGATAAGCTTCCATTGTTGTCTTCAGTGGAATTTTCTTCCAAATACAGTTCAAGTTATGCAAATATAGTCACTTCTTGGGCTTGTTTCAGTTTTAACTGTGAATTTTTTGTAAGGCTTCTTCTGAGACTTTTTTTTTTAACCGAGTAGAAAGGATTAAACCAATTTTTAAAAAACGCAGGCCTAGTCAAATTTAGTACTTTAAGTCCATTTTCTTAGCATATCTAAGGCAAAGACTTAGAAAAAGCCGATGAAATCAGTGTTTCTGATTGGTTATGAAAACTCACATAACATAAATTAATGATTAACAGTTAAATATTTAATTTCTCCAAGTAAAATGACTTAACTCTTTCAAGAGAAGAATTATTTAGAAAGAGGGATAATGCCTTTAAATTTATTCTGCAGTGCATTTGACCAAAGAATATATATCAAATTCTTTAAACTGTTTAATTTTCCACATGTGGAATAAAGGCCTCCATTACCAAGGTTTGGGAAAGCTTTGGTAGTTTGCGTCTTACAAGTGTGCTTCCTGATACCTGGGGGGTTGGGGGGGGGGCTTGAAAACACTTTTCTAAGTGTTGACTCTTTTATGTAGTGTTCCCAACAGACTGAGAGGCCTGAGTTTTGAATTCAGCCAGCCTTTATTGAGCCCTCACTGTGGGGCAGGAAAGGCTGTGTTTTATGGACTTTAAATGCCCAGCAGAACTATATTCACAAAGTACTTTATGTGAAAAGAAAACTGTCCCAGTATCACACAGTCTAAGCTCAGTCACAAAGCCTTTCTTCAAAACCTGTTTTTAGGACTCACGGAGACCTAGCCAATATGTGATTTCTTTGGCCAGGTTTTAGATCTGGAAGCAGTCTCTTGATGGGGCTGCATTTTCTGATTTCTTTAATATGACTAATGAGAAGGGTACATTGTGATGCCAAAAAGGGGCCATCAGATAATTCTGAATGATCACCCAGTGGAAGGAAATCGTAATAGCTCAGGTGGGCATTGCAGTCATTGTGCCATTGCAGTGGTAGCTTCTGAAAAGCTTTCAATTTCTCCAAGTGCTTTCACATTTGCCAAGGGAATGGCAAGAGCTTTTTAAAAGTATGAGTTTATTACATTGAGCCTCTCATAGAAAACAAAACTCCAATCAGTATAATATGTAAATTATAGGGAAGAGGGTACATTTTAGGGTGGTAGGTGTGCTTATACATGTCCTCTACTTGCTTTTGGAACTGAGATTATAGCCCTTTAGCGTCAACCAAACTACCTTATGTAATCTTTCAAATGGCAGCATTGACGTCCAAGAACAGAAAACACTTGGCAGTGCAATTTTTAGAAAAGATAACAATTGGTTGGTTTTTTAGGAGCAACTAGTGTTTCCTTATATCAAAATGATAGAGTTAGAAAGTACTGTATATTTAGAAAGTGGTTTCTTTCATCTTTGTATGGACAAAACCATACTGGATGATATTAGCAGAAATTGAGAGTAATGCTGCACTACTTGTATTTTTTACTCAGTATATTGTAGAGGAAACAACCAGTCTGAGGATGAAATAGTATGCCTCCAGGATTTATGATGAAAAGCAGTGTTTTCCTGCCTTACCCCAGTTTTCCTTCTTGCAGGGCACCGTTTGGAATGGTTTCTGTTCGCAGCTCTTCTGGTGGCTGCCTCCCTATCTTATGTTATTGTTATTTGGGGTATAGATTTTTGTCAATATCTTGCTTATCTGTAATGTTTTAATATCTTTATTTATAAAGCTTAGACATTACCTCAGATTTATTTTACAATGAATCTGACTTAATTAAACTAGACTTCATCTACCTGGCCCTCTCTTCCCCAAATACTCAAATATAGCCGGTCTTGCTGTTACTGTTGGCTTCCTCTGAAGCATCCAACATACTTGAACCTCTATTTATTGTTCTATTAACCATAGAAAATTGAGACTTAATGCATCCATTGGCAAGATGAGAAGCATAGTGTCCTTTGCCCCTTTCATCTCTTCTGCCTTTGCTATTGAGTCTTCTGCGTTTTGAAATTTTATATTATTTCACTGGTTTCTGTAATTATGACTTATTTATAGGTTGACTCTAAAAGCAGAAAACCAAAAAAACAGCATTCGTATGATTATGATTAGGTAAGGCTGCTTACTGCAGCACCAAGTATTAGACTTCCTTCCCCTTTCTTACAGTATCATGACCCTGTGACTCTCAAAGACAAATGCACCTTGATCCTGGTGCAAAAGATTCTCCTTTCTTTTACACTTGAAGGTTAGTAAGTTTATGTTGTTTCACAACCACAGTCAAGTCTTCTATTTCCCACCACCCCCCACCCCGTCCCCCGCATATTTTGAATCTAAATGTGAAAAAAACAGTCAGTTAGTCATGAGCATTTACTTCATATTTATCATGTAAATATTTTGGAATTTTTCCCCAGGTAATTTGCCAGATTGGATTAATTTATCCATGGGTCCAATGCTATGCCATATCGGCCACACATATTATAATGTCCTTATTTTTAAAGCTATGCTTCATCATTTGCTTATAATCATGCTATTGTTTAGTTTGATATATTTTTGGATCGTGAATTTCTTGTACAGATGTTTTTTTTTTCCCCCAGAGTTTTATTTTTCATTGCTTTCTGAGCCTTTACATCCTCAAAGGCTTTAATCCTCTCAGTTAAACATTCTATATACTTTAGTCTGTGACTCCCTGGTTTTTACCCCAGAATGTTTTCTAAAGTCCTTCCACCATCCTACTTCATTTGTATTGCTTGCTTTCCAGGCTTCACATTTATCACCCTGTGATTTCCTTTCACTGATCTTCTGAGTTGTAGTCACTGTCTTCTGAATCACATGCCTTTTCTTTCTTGCTTTAATTTCTTCTATTTCTATGTAACTCCAGTGACTCATTTAGGAAACATGAGAACTTGACTGCCTAAAAATATCTTCAGGATGCAGGCACACTTAATCAATAGTTTAGTTGGGCATAAAATCCCATTGCCTCTAGAATACAGAGTTGCAGCTTCCATTCTTACTCTTGTTACTTTGAATTTTTTTTCTTTCAGAATCATTGAAGGTTGTTTTTTGGGTTTTGTTTGTCTTTGAGATTCTGCAATCGAGATAATGTATATTGGCAGAATTTTTAAAATTTATTCTGCTTGGCACTCAACTTGAAGAACAGTGACTCTTTGGCTCTGGAATTTTTTCTCTTTATTATTATGTTAATAAGTTTCTCCCATCAGTTTTCTCTGTTTCCTCTTTTGTGATCTTTATGATGTGAGTGTTAGATCACCAGGATTGATTTTTCTCATGTTCTGAAAGAATTCTCAGTTTGATCCCCCCCCTTTTTTTTTTAAATTTTCATTTATTTATTTATTTATTTATTTATGGCTGTGTTGGGTCTTCATTGCTGCACGCAGGCTTTCTCTAGTTGCGGTGAACGAAGACTCCTCTTTGTTGCAGTGCACGGGCCTCTCATTGCGGTGGCTTCTCTTGTTGCGGAGCACAGGCTCTAGGTGCGTGGGCTTCAGTAGTTGTGGCACATGGGCTCAGTAGTTGTGGCACACAGGCTTAGTTGCTCCGTGGCATGTGGGATCTTCCCGGACCAGGGCTCGAACCTGTGTCCCCTGCATTGGCAGGAGGATTCTTAACCTTTGTGCCACCAGGGAAGCGCCCCCCTCCACCTTTATATTAATTTATTTTTACTAAAGCGATTATATTTTCAATTTTCTAGATGTCTGTCTTATTCTCTGTTCTTTCTTGTATACCTCACTCTCTCACATGCTGTGAGGGCAAAAATTTTGTTTGACCGTGCTACTCCCATTCCCAATAGTGAGGATGGCACTTAGCACTCAATAAACATTAATTAATTGAATAAGTGAGAAAACAGAAAATAGATTATATATATATTATATATATTGTGTGTGTGTGTGGTACGCGGGCCTCTCACTGTCGTGGCCTCTCCCGTTGCACAGCACAGGCTCCGAACGCACAGGCTCAGCAGCCATGGCTCACGGGCCCAGCCGCTTCGCAGCACGTGGGATCCTCCCGGACCGGGGCACGAACCCGTGTCCCCTGCATCGGCAGGCGGACTCTCAACCACTGCGCCACCAGGGAAGCCCAATAGATTATATTTTTTTCTAACTTACCTAAGGATATAAATTAAAATTTGTTGTTCTGTACTTTTAGGTTTTTTTATTTTAAAATTTTCTCTACTTTGAATCATCAATTTCATCTGGTTCCTTTTGTTCATATATTTTTCTCATTCTATTTCCATCACATTAGTGACTTGACTCAAATATCTGGTGGGCCGTGGTTGTCCATTCTTATTACAGAATGAGGCTCCAACAAGATAAGCTGGAACTCTGCATACATGGGTAGAGGTAACTTGTCAATGATATGTTTTTGCTGGACTATAGGGACTACCACATCTGTCTCAAATATCAAATATTTCCATTGGATACAGTATGTCTTATATACTCTGGATAAACTGAATCAGTCTTTATAGAATTTTTTGTGGTGATAGAAAATTTTCAACTCTATTTTACAATTAAGAAAACTGAATTTATTTGAAAGTAGAGCAGATTTAGAATGTGACTAATGTAAGCTTAAAGGTAGATCCTGTCATTTACCAGCTATATAATTTAATATTTGGTTATCGACTTCTTGATATACAAAATTTACATCATAAAAGTTAAATGAAATGATATATGTAAAGAATCTCACACAGTGCCCATTAACCATTAGATAACCATTATCTTAACCATTCAGCAACTCCCTCCCTCCCTCCCTTCCTTCTGTCTTTGCTTCCTTGTTTTCATCTTTCTTTCTTTCCTTTCTTTCCTGCTTCTTTCTTTTCTTAATTATGTTTATGGAGGAAATCATGGCCAAGATGACCCCAGGAAACCATTCTCCCACGTATTCTTTTAGTGTATGAGAAATCAATCCAAACAAGTGTCAAGGAAAGGCAGCAGTAACTCATTTGCTTTAAGGAAAGTATAAAGATCATTCACAGTTGGCTCATGTTTATCTTTTTTGGTAATTTTTATCATGGTGCTCTTTATACACAAATGGGCATGAGCTCATTTTCTTTCCTATCTACACCCATTTACATGGTGTCATCTAATTGCTAGAATGTTTAATAATTACCCACACAACTAATTATTTAAGGTTTTCGTCATATGAGAAAATAATGTCTTTTAAATCACAGTACTTTTGTAAAAGATGTCAATTATATTGAGAAGTAAAGAAAGCTTTGCTATCCAAGTTTCAGATACAAGTTGTCAGCCGTAAAGGTTCAACAGTTATGTTTATGAATAGCAAAATCGTTAAGAGGAAAGTATTTTTAAAATAATTTGTTAGAACTAATGTATGACAAAGTAACCTACCTGTCACATCATTAATTTAAGCAAAAAATATATGCACAACACTGCAATATACCTTTGAGTAGAGGTATGCTCCAACTTGCCGCTTTATCAGTGTTAGTCTAAGAATAATTATATTTGAATTTATATACTGGGGCATGGGTCTATCATTGCTGGGGCCTGAAATACTCTCACAACTTCCACAATATGCATTAATGTGCTTAAAAATATCTTGTAAATCTTCTTTTCTTTAAACTTCTTTATGGTTCATAATTGAACTGTGATCCTTACGTGTGAGCTGTGTCATGATTTAATATTAGCCAAAATTAATAGCCAACCTTAAGCTGCTTTATCTTGGCCTATAAGTTTCCTGGTTCCTCTGCATTTAGAGTTCCCAGGCAATTTCTGTTATTTAAAGGCTCTTGGGAGCTAATGTGTTGGTAACAGAGTACCACATAGATAGCTTTTGTTCAATAATAAAATACAGGTCACCATGAAAGGTGACAAATGTTGAGAAAAAAGTGCACCTGGGTAGCAGGTTAAGCCCACGTCTTTTAAAAGCTTGTTATCCAAGGAGGAATGATCCTGATATTATGAGATATTAAAATCAAAATAACTTTAGAACAACAGGAGAAAAACGAGGTCCAGAAATGGGAGTGAATTAGGTAAGCAGGAAAAAAGAATGAGCCAGAATAATAAATTGGTTTCCCTGAGGTTCAAGAACTTATTTTCTTATGGAGTGAGACCTTTTCACACAGGATTAGTTAGAATATATTATTTGAGATGGTGACTTATATATACTTGATTTTTAGTACCTACAAAATGGTTTTACCAGTAATTTCCTGGTATAACCTACTATATTTTGTATATTTGCAAATAATATTTTCTATTATTGTTATTTTTTCTTCCTTTAAATTATATTACTTTCCCTTTGAGTAAAGTTCTCAAGATCTTTGTCTTTTTTTAGGTAAAAGAAAGTTCCAGATAATAGGCTTTAGCCTTAAAGCTGACAGGATTCCTGGTAACAGGCATGCTAAATGCTGAGAATATAAAATGAATAAGACCCAGTTGATTTGAAACCAGCATACTGGTATTTTGTTGTTAGCCAATTGCCTCTAAAACCCATGTTAATTCTTGCCCTGGCAGTAGATGCTGGTTTTATTCATTCCATGGACTATCTATCATTAAAAGCTTGTCCACAGTTTTGGCATGCCCTACAGGATTAGTCTGATCCTAGTGCCAGTTCAAAATACTGTCTTTAAGCCTTCCAGTTTAAGGACTGACAAGTTTCCTTAAAATAAGAAGAAATCAGCATGAGTGCCAGTAAGGAAACAGTAACAGGTAGAGACAGGTTTTGTTTCATAATAAACCATGTTTTAAGCATGCTCTAACTCAAATTGTGTGTGTGTGTGTGTGTGTGTGTGTGTGGACTGTATAAAGGGTAGGAAACCAGCCCTCCCCATCCCTGACATTGCACCAGCCCACGTTTATATGCTCTCTGAAGCATATCCTCAACTAGTTGCAGATGACCAAAAGTCAGGCCAATGTGATATTTCCTTCCTGTGCCAGGAGGCTGCTGCACTGCCCTCTGGAGAGGTGGTCTATGACCCGTTCAATCCTCTAATCACATCCTAAATCTTTCCTCCATGAAACCACCTGAAGAGAAGAAAAAGATGCAGGGCTCTCCTCAGTGTTCACAAGAATCCCCTTTTTAAAGGTTAGCATTTATTATTGATACCCTGCTGTTTTCCAGCAGGTGTTCTCGTACCACATAGTTCCCTCATGACTCCTAAACCCAGCTCACAGACAGTGGAAGATTCTTCAGCTTAATTCTTGTTAGCTTTTCAGGGCCTCGGTAGACTATACGAACTGTATCCAAAGCCAGTGCTGGCGCTTCACTTTCTCCTTTGTAGTTTTTATAATTCTACTGCTTATACAAAGTACTAGCCGTTGATTTCTTTTTGTGGTGAGGTGGATAATTGAGGGAGCAGAAAGCAGAATTTCTTCCTGACCTGCAGACTGATAATTTGAACAAATGTGTGAATAAATGCTTCATTTGTAGTGAGATGAATTGAATTTTTCATAGTGCTTGGGAAAGGAGGTATTCATGCTATGATTGGGATTTGAGAGTCCACATTATATGTATGTTGAATGTGTTTCTAAAGATGGTACATATCGGAGCTCTCCCAACCTGCATCTCCTCATCAGGGTCCACATTCAGCAGACGTGTGGGCTGCTACAAGTACAGGAAATATTAATATCAACAATTCATTTTGACATATCCTAAGATTAAGAGAGTGTTCTTTTATAATATTTCCTTTAGCATCACCGACAGTCTGGCCTACAAATCTTTCCCCTCAAATTCATTTCTATTATAAATCAGCAATGTTCCACAAATTCCCAACATAAAGAAAAAAAGAACTGTATCATTTTATTTGGGGGAGGGACAAATTTTGTTCAGTATAAAAATATCTCTTTTGACTTGTTACCCTATCTGATTATAGACATTGAAATTTGACCAGCCTCTGTAAAATTTAGTCATCAGAAAAATAACTCTGTGTGTCAAAAGTGCTATTCCAGCATATTCTATTTTCCTCTGTGGGAAAGAGGCAAGAGGCCGTATCAGAATTTGGATATTCATAATTGGTGGAGTGTCAGTATTAGTCAAATCACAATAAGGAGAGGTATATCTCCCAACTTTCCTTTGAAATTGACTATGTAGCTCTAAGTGTGTTTTATCAAAGCATTTTCTGGGGCAACAGATCTGAAAACATAAACTTTATGTAGCATTGTTCCTCCTTAGATATTTCTCTTTAATATGTCCTTTCTTTTTGAAGATAAAATAAAAGTACATAAAAGAGTTCTGGGAATAGGCAGCTATATGTCATAAACACCCTTCACTCCCCCTCACGCAAGGCCCCCAGAGCTCCTGAAATTTGGAAATAATTTGATTGAAGTGATGACTGCCTTGATCTTGTTTGAATACTCCTCCTTCTTCATTGTCTTTTCTCTATGGGAGGCAGCAATCCTGTCATGGAGTCATTCCTGGGAGAGAAAGAGGTATTTCAAGCAACCATATTTTCCAAACACAAAATTGAGACACATGGCCTGACAGTGACATAATATTTGAAGTGGAGACTGTGCTCAAAGATCCAGAACATATGGTTGAAAGAGTTTTCTTATAAAAAGCAACTATTAAGACACTCTCTAGATTCTTATTCACAAAAGGCACATTCCTCCATCCCTTTTATTCTTGTGTAAAAATATTACCCAAACATGGGAAGACTGACCAGTTTTCCCTCAAACACGTTGCCTTGGCAGTGCAAGAAGCACCCTGTTGACTAGAAAGTTAAATGCACAGCCATCAAGGAAGCAATGCAAACCAGACTGCCAAACATATTATGAATATATTGCTCTTCTTAAAAATGCTAGTTGGTTTTTCATACTGGAGTATTGACTAACTGTCTGTGTTTGATGAATGGTTTACCAGCCTGATGTCGACTTATGGTTAGAGCTTAACTTGTTAGTTCTGCTTTTGCAGCCAATTCAGAATAACTACAGATGCCTTGAGATATTAAAATTGACTGCTCAAATGGACTCAGTGTGGGAGTTTCATTGGTTTTAAATTGATAACAGCTGAAAGAGTGAATGATTAAAGTGTACATGGGCATAGGACACAGCTCTTTCACAGGAACTCTTGTGAACAAACTCCCTTAGTGTGGGAATTTTTTCTGTCTTTTTATATCATAGTTATGTCTAAGCAATCTTGGGTTAAATTTTAAAATTGCACAGGAATATTCAGAAGCTTACAGAAGAAATAATTCCTGAGAAACTGAGATAAATTTTGATGAAGTGGGTTTCTAGTCTGTAGGGAACATTTAAAGTTAAGCAGCATTCCATAAGGTGGTAATCGTGTCTATTTCCCAGGCATTGGAGTTAGATAAGCTGTACAGGAAGCATAAACTGTCATAATAGAAGGGTTGAAATGTTGTGTACATCTCTTTCTTCAACTCGCAAAAACTGAAGCACCAAAGTGCTTTATCACAGATAAGTCCAGCAAAACCTCTTCTTTGCTGTCTTATTCTCCTGGGAACAGCTATTATTATTTTCACTATTTAAAATGATGATCTGAACACTTTCTTCTCACACAGGAAAAAAAAAAAGACACAAAAGAGAAATAAGAAAACTTTCCTCCCCCTCCTCAAATCAACAACACTCATATAATAAAAAAAATTTTATGAAAATGTACTTTCACAATTTATAGTAGCTTAGGGAAAAAGCCTAGTAAAGAAAAGAATACAGAGAAATTTAAAGAAGTTTATAAGAAAGGAATATCTGTTTATACACGTCTTCGTCAACTTAGATTTTTCCGAGAGCTCAGTGCCTTCCTTTACTATCAAATATTGTAACCTAACTCCATTCTATTTTCAATTGTCTCTAGTATTTTTTACCTTTGATAGTCTGTTAAAAAATATTCAAAGCACTTTGTATTGCTAACTGATAGAGAACATCAATCTATAATAATAAAGTTGGGGTTTGTTGAAGGAATATAAAGCCAAATATCATGTACCCATTTCACTTATACATTTTAAAAAGAAAAACTAAAACATTGTGCCCAGCTGGCATACCCTAAATATGTAGCAATGTCAAGTGTTAATTAAAATTAGTGGACTAAGAAATTTAGATATATTTGACAATAATGTCAGTGGATACTGATACATATGTTCAGACATGTAAGATAATCAAATTATAAAGGAGACTATAATTTTAAAGCAAAATAAGTCGTATATATTTGGCCAGTATTTATAAGAAAATGTTTTATATATTTACTGCTGAAGTTTTGCCCCAACTTATAACCTAAACTTGCCTAACTCCATGCCTTCCTGAGATGCATACAGCCATTGAATCATGCTTTGCGTTGTGATGGATAACTTGTGCGGATAGTCATCTAAGAGGCTGTTACAAGGTTTGACATTTTCATAAGATTTAATTCCCTTAGAAATGTAAGAGCAAAGGAGAGAAATTTTCATTCTCTTTCAGCAGTTGTTGAGCTCCAATTTTTTAATGATTTTCTTATCTACCCATATTAGACAGGAGGGAGATTTTAGAGGAGATGTCATCCAAGTTAAACACATGTGAGGGTCATTAACTTGAATATATCACTCCTAACTTATCCCTTTGAACTTGGAACTCAAACTCATAGAAGGAAAAGAAATGATGCAGGCGGAAGAGGACTGGCCTCAGTTAACCTCACAACGGTGGAATCTATGATGCACTAGAGGCTGAGAAGTAAGAAAGCAGATGGTCTGAAAATAATGTCTTGAGGATATCTTTGTATCTTGATATTCCAAATAATCTAAATTTCAGAAAAGCCATTATTCACCCAGACTCCCTCATCATTTGCACCACTTCATACATTCCTTCTCTGAACAGTGAGATACTGTATTTACATCTTTTGTGACTCTACATTTCAAATGCACTGGAGCCCTGAGCATGTTACAATTTTTCCATCTTAAAAAGAGTAATTAGCATAGGAGAACATTCAATATTATGTAAAGAATTTGACAGGACCTCACTTAATGTTTTTTAGAAACAATTAACATGTCAAAAGAAGAATTGAGAGCCCTTTTTGGTTAAAAATCTGTTTACATAATTACCGGTTGAAGAAGTCAAACATTTTAGGGGGAAAAAAAGCAAGGTTAGATCCTCTCTTCATCAAAGGCAGTATTCCCAATGATGTCAGATGTCTCAAATTCTCTAGCATAAGGTTTTTTTAATTCATGTACACACTTGTATGCATACCTCTTTAATCAGAAAGATCACATGTTTATAGTATGAATGAATAATATTGAAGAAAAGTAATATTGGCTAGAAATAAACTGTCCATCACACAGGAGGAGAGACAATTACATCTGTGTGGGGGGTTATGTTCAACTCAAGATGCCACAGTAATATGGAGAAAGTATTTCAAGGGTGGCTATGCAGTGTAGGAATATAAGCTTTCCAAATGCGACCATACGGTGCCACATACCAGGGCACTACATTAGTAGATATACGCCTGTCTCATGCTGCATCGCGGAGGACAGAATGGGAAGCAGAAACCCTAGCCAGGGAACTGTGACCTCAGAGGGGACTGATCGGTAGGAGGTAGATAGTGGGAGAAACAAAGACCACAACCCGGGTCCAGGACCAGAAAGAAGGTAGAGAATAAATAGCACATTGGAGAAAGTTAGGGAGATGGGACATCTAATCTGAGGAATTCTGGAGAAGGCAGTAAGTACTTTTGCGTAAAGTTCTAGTGGAAAATACTTCCATGTGATAATCCAAAGCCATTTGTTCCTACAATCAGTTATTATAGTATGAGCACTACCAAAAGTCCAGAGGAGGCTTCTGTCTCCCAGATGCAGTTCTCTGATTCTGAGAAGCTGCCATGGATATGTGTATTGAGCTTCAGTTTTGCCTACTGAGCTAAATGGCAGACACTCAACTGATCTGCTAGAAGGAGTCTGTGCTAATCCATTTGCCACACTATCTGGAGGCTAGGAGTGATTGAGGCAGCCTCTGCTGGACAAGGGTCCCAGGCTGTTGGCTCCATTATCACCAGCCTAGAATCCTAAACTCCAAGAATATCTACCAAGAAACGCAGCAATGCCATACATTCTTGGGAAGAAGAGATACTTGAATACAAAACTGTACTTAGTTTTGTGTGATATTTAAGTACATAAAGAACACTTGAAATAATGAAATATATGAAAGACTATTTTCCCTATTGGGTCTGGAGACATGTGGTGTGAAGTGATGAGATAGTAGTGACAAACTCTCCCTGTGCTATTTGAAAGAGCTGTATGTATTCTACTTTACTCAGGGAAACAATGTATTGCAGTCATTAAGCCCTAAAGATGGCTGAATTTTGAAGTAGATTTGAAGTCTAGTCTTGGCTCTGCTACTTATTTTTTGTGAGTTAGGGCAAGGTAATGAAATTTTCTGTCTTAACACTTTCCAGATAATGCCTTTTAGGAATGTTGATACCGTGTAAAGAACAATCAGCGTAGCAAGTAATAACTATCCCTTCTTATACTCCTAATTCTACTCTTATTATCGCATTACATATTGCAAGTGCACCTTGTCCTGAATGCAGAGTAGGTATTCTGAAAATTGCAAACCAGATAAAATATGGTGAGATTTTTGTGACATTGCATTAAAAAAGCCAACATGTTGAGTATTCTGTGTGCCTCACACTGTGCTTGTAGCATTGCATGCGGTATCCAATGATGAGAATAAAGAACTATGCTTGGGCTTCCCTGGTGGCACAGTGGTTGAGAGTCCGCCTGCCGATGCAGGGGACGCGGGTTCGTGCCCCAGTCTGGGAGGATCCCACATGCCGCGGAGCGGCTGGCCCCATGAGCCATGGCCGCTGAGCCTGCGCATTCGGAGCCTGTGCTCCGCAACAGGAGAGGCCACGACAGTGAGAGGCCCGCATACCGCAAAAAAAAAAAGAACTGTGCTTGCATTTCTTTATGCTTTGATGGTTTTTCATATTGCCTACTCATACATATTCTGTAAATCACTATGTTCTAAGAGGATACAAAGTTACATAAAGCAGAATCCCCCAAGAAGTGAGTGAGGGGGGAAAACGTACAACAAATACGGCATAATATGTCAAATGCTTCAAGGGGCATTCAGGTTGTAGATTTGGGAAAATTACAAGTGGAAAAAGTGTGGGTAAGATTAATATTTATTTTATTCTATGGTCTTTAAGCTGAGTCTTGACTTAGAGCATTTGGATATGTGAGGAAATGGGTAAGCCATCCAAGGTGCCCAATTGTAGGAAAACATGGGGAATGGTGGCTTGGATGAAATGTAGAGGGTTCGATGAGAGGTCGTTGTGGCAGGTGTTTTGCATAGTGCCAGGCTAAGGAGCTTGTACTTTATTTTATAAGCAATTTTATTATTCACTCAGTACCCATTATATATTTTTATTTATTTGATGAACATTTATTGAAGACCCAGACCCACCATGTGGTAAGTGATGGGCTGGATACTGGGCCCATGAAGATGTATAATGCGAGATTCCTTCCTTCAAAATTAGACACTGCCTAGGAAGAAGTATTCTATATCAAAAAAAAAAAAAACTTCATGTCCATACCCTGCCAACTTGGCTCCATTTTAAAAGACCAGTGGAAATATATATTGTTGTCCCTTACTATCCACAAAAGATTGGTGCCAGGACCCCAGCAGATACAAAGTTTGAGGATGCTCAAGTCCAGTATATAAAATGCCATAGTACAGTCGTTCCTCTGTATTTGCCAGTTCTGCATCCCTGCATATGTGGAGGGCTGATTGTATTAGAAAGCTATATTATGGAATTAATTTTACTTAATTCCTATATAACCTCAATGGGCCATGCCCCAGCAGCCTGTGAATATGAGTGAAGTAACACCGACATTAAGGCACAATTATCACAAGTCATGGCTCCCACCTGTATAATCATAACAATTCAGCCTTTCTCTGTTTCCAAGCTCTCCCTAGCTATTTCTGGGAGCACCTGGAATGTATCACATCTGAGGAGAACTGCCCTTCTCATGTTCTTCTCCTTTGATTCTTCTTCTTTGATACCCCATTGCCTACAAACTGGCCAAGGAAGGCACCTCACCAGGCCACAGGCAGCCAGCATCTTCCAGTCGATGCCTGCTTCACTGCCTAGGTACTGTCCAGGAGTTTCCAAACCTACAAAAACTTCTGGGTGCCATACAGTGCTTTGATTCCTCTGGTTCCACTGCATTTCTGGGTTCACTCTGTCTCCAGAGCAAACAGGAAGAATGCTCTTCTCCCCAGTCACCTGCATATTTCACTTGGTATTTTAGGTCCTGAAGCAATAGCGCTTAGGCATTGAATCTCACAAAGTGAGAAAACAGCTTCTTTCCATACTGTCTGAGGCCCTTTCCTCAGCAGAACTCAGATCTACTCCCTGGGACTCAGCTGGGTTACATGAACCATTTTGCCACCTCTCAGAATTCCCATTGACCTCCACAAGCTCAAAATTCCTCTGAAGTCACTGTGTTTTCACCAACGAATATCAGTACCTGCAATTAGACATCTGGGTGGTGACCATGATTCTGCCAATTCAGTAGGCAGACCCAACTGAGGTACTCCATTTTATCTTTAAGTGTGCCCATCCCCCCATGGGAGGCCCTGTTAGCTGGGAAAGTTATATAAATAAAGAGTATGAAATAAACTGATATTGCATTTTCATGTGCAGTATGCAAAGTGCATCTCCCAGGGAGATATCTATTTACTCAGTCCTGTGGACAGCTTCGGGACAGGATAAGGTGTTTTAGAAATGTTACTGCATAGTTGCTTTCTGCAGTAAGGGCCAAAAAAGAAATACACTCCGTGTTTGACTGGAAACCCAAAAGAGACAAAATGTTTTCGGAAATGTGTGCATCATGGACTACTAAATTTGGGCTCATAACCCCTTCTCTCCAATTATATTCCTGGAAATGTTTTTCAGTCTCTTTACATAAAATAATCAGTGGACCACAGGGAACAGGCAAACTTGCGCAGAGTATATACCACACCTCCATGGAGCTAGCCAACACTTCCAGAGAACCACACGATTCCCCAGCTCTTAATATGGTTTATTATAAAATCCTTTACCTGCCTCAAAGCACTTTTCTTCAAAGCAGCTTTTAAGCTGAAGCTGAGGACCAAAGAATGCCTTTAACAGAATCCTGAAATAGCTTTTAACCCGAGGCTGAGAAGAGAAAGTGCTTTTAACCTAAAGTGCTTTCCTCTTAGGTGCTTCAGCATGTACCTAGCACTCAGCATTAGTTGCTGTGAGAACACCCTTAAGACCCAAATGAAAGAGACTCCATTATAGATATTCAAACCCGTTATATTAATATATTACACGTAATATTTGAAATCATTAAGCAGTTTTGCTCCAACTAAATTTGAATCTTTTCTTATTGAACTATGCATTCATGCAAATAAATTGAAGTCTTACCACCTGGGATTCTAACAAATCTATGCTGATATCTGGAAAAGTACATTGTTCTTTCCTAGATTTTACTTAAATCCAGAGTGACTCAAGATTTCCACACCTTCTCCACCCTAGAAGAAACTTTCAACTTTTTTCCATCACTGAATGACATTTCCAACTTTAGTCCATATTTGTTTGAGCTAAAAAGGTAATTTTATTAAATCATTTAGAATTAATTCAATCAAATATCTGAATAAATTTTATGTATCAAGTTTTCTTCTTAGTCTCATCACTCAAACAGAAATAAAAGTACTGATTTCACAGTAATTTTAACTGCAGTGAAGTTCCTACTAAGTAAAGTAAGTAGACAACCCAACCTATAAAAGTTTTAACTTCAGAATAATTGCAGTAAGTTGTGTGCTTGAGCAGTTGAATTCCATGGACAGTTTTCTATTTTAAAAACATAAAATGTGCACAAATAAGGTTAAGGTAGCAAAGTTTGACATCTTTGAATTTTATTCCCTTTTCCTTTTGTAGACCCCTGTGTAATTCTAATAAAATGAGGACAGGCAAAGGAAAACCAGAAAGTATTGTCAACCCAAAATATAAATAATCAGTCTTTGCTAAGCAAAATTTGGCCATGTCAGTCATCCAAAATGCACTAATGCAAACTAAACTGAAATATATTTCTTTCATACTCAAGTGACCGTGGCACAATCTTTACATAAAAGTCACTTTCTTTTATACATTCTCTTATTCATTTATTCATTCATTCATTCACTCATTCATATATATTTAACTTGGCATCCAGAAGGGAGTGTAATAGGATGCAATAGAAGTACATCTATTTCTATAGGAAAGAGGAAGAAATTACATTGATCTTGTTCTACTGTGTAAAGCTTCCTTCACCTTGAATATTCTTCTCCAGCTTACTCTATATTGTAAACTTCCATTCATTTTTAGTCCTCCAGCTCAAAGTTGCCAACTCCATAAATCCATCCCTGTCTTCCTCATTCTGAATTAGTCCTCTCTTTTCTTTATCCCCAAACTATAATTTCAGTGGTTGAATATTTTAATACCTTCCAAGGAGACTGTGAACTATCTCTGGTAGATAGAGATCACCTTACTTCGCTCTGCTTTGTTATTGCCTAAAAGAGGGTAAGGAAAGAAAGGAAGCAGGACATGAAATCTTTCAGTGGTTTTAGAATTGCTATTTATTTACAATTTCTCATCCTTCTTGTGGAAACTCTTCTGCCCATGGGTGCTCCTTTGGTAGAGCCTGCTCCTCCCACCAGCCTCACAGTGTTGGGCTACTCCTATGTTAAGTCTTTGGACTTCTCTTTTCTTTTCCTTCTCCTTCAGACTACTGAGCACTATTGCTGAAATATTCCAGCCCTGTGGCTTCAGATTCCATCTGCAAGCTTTCCAAACTTAGTACTTCACCTTCAAACTCCAGACCCTTGAAACTCTAGTCTTGCATGTTCAAACATCTATTTGACATCTCCTAGGATGTTTGGTAGACATCTCACATTTACCTAGAGCAACCCTTGGCTTCCGAATGGCTTCCATGTGTTCTCGACCTCAGGAAATACCTCTGCTCTTTGCCAGCCGGGGTCACCCTCCATGCTATTCTGTCTCTTCTACTCTCATCAACAAATCCCACCTTAAAAATATATTCTACATTCAACGACTCTCAGTTACTTCCACTGTCACCACCCTACCCAAGCACTATCATCTCTCACTGGACTATCTTACCAGTCCCCTAACTGGCCTCTCTGCTTCTTTTCCTGACGCCCTTACATATAACCTCCACATGGCAACTAGAAAGATCATTTAAAAACATTAATCACTTTAAGTCACTTTCCTGCTCAATAATTTCCAATTACTTAGAATAAAATCATACTTAAAATAATATCTATTGCCCTTCCTGTGACCTATAGGGTCCTACCTGCTTTGTCCCCCAGGCTACCTTATCAGTTTCATCCTCAGCCATACTTCCTGTTTATCATTTCACTCCAGCCACACCGGCCTTCTTGCTGCTTCTCCAGGGTATGCAACTTACTCCCATTTGCTACTCCTCTGATGAAATGCTCTGCCTGTGTATTGGTATGGCTCATGCCTTCACTTCTTTGGGTCTCTGCTCAATGCCACTGTCCAGCAAATGTCTGCCCTGACAACACCTCTCTCTTTCTATCTCCCTGCCATGCTTTATTTTCTCATAGCACCTATCACCATCTGACATTGCATTCCATGTTAATGTCTTTATGTGTTTGTTTCCTCCATTTACATACAGGCTGTGTAAAGACAGAGAGTGTTCTGTTCATTATTCCATCCTCCGAAGGCACTGAAAAATATTCAGGGATGGATAGATTGAATGGATGAATACAAAAATGCAGTAACATTCACTTGGTCAAACCATTCTCTTTAGTATTGTGATTCTGTGCAGACACATATAAGGGGAGGGTGTGTGTGTGTATATGTGTAATTCATGTGTTGTGCTGCTCTGGGTAAGCAGAGGTAAGGAGAAGTATAGGGCAAAGTGTTGCCTAGGGGAGACAAATACAGAAAAAATTTTATTCTCCTTGTTACATTTGGGTTAATAAACTCTTCATTTAAGATACAAATTCCTTCCTGATTAGTGGACCCACCAATGTGCCCGTTGCATTAACTGGACCAAAATTGAGTTGAGATCTATTTTTAATGAGTTTAGGAGCTTAAAGCAAGGGGCCAAAAGGTACTTCATAGAAGCATTGTTTGGGGTTGAGGGTGAAATTGTGAAAGGTGGCGATGGCTGGAAGCCTGAAAAGGGAAGAAGGAGAAAACATGGAAAGGACTGGGGAAGAACTCACCATACCGTCTGGATGGCAGCTAGCCTGTCTCTGACACTCATCTTTGGGCCGATCTTGTCAAAGGATGCCACCCCTGCAGCCAACTGTCCAATGTCTATTGGAAGCTGCAGACCCCAGCCTACCCTTGTTTGAGAAGATCTTCTCCCTAGACCCTAAGCCAGTTTCCTCCAGGCCAGCCTTTCCGGAGTAGACATTATCATTTTCCACCAGCGACTTTAAAGTCTGTTAGTAGATGAGATCCAAAAATATGAATAAACATGTGGGGGGGAACTATACACAGAAGTGTATATACTTTAAATTCCTATTTATTTAGATTCCAAACTACCTCAAAGTTAAAATAATTAAGCGTTTCCCTGTACTTGCCTCTTATGAGAAAAGAAATCACAAGTAAACAAGGCAATGAGAGAGATTTACTTTCATTGTATATTAGAGACTCAACGGAGTATCAGCCCAATTTTTGATATCTATGTAAAAAAAAGCAATAGCTGATATTTTTAATCAAAGCCCTGAGACATCATAAGACAATGCGGTACCTTCCGAAGCGCTTAAGATAGATTAAGTTCAGTGCTAGTGTTTTAGCATTAAACGTATTTTTCCGCATCTTAATTCAAAGGCATAAGCCATCAGTAAACTATAGCTCTTAACTTAAATCACCTATTTCTTCAAAACTATTCAGTAAAGTTGTGGGAAAGTTATATGATGGGGGCTCATATAGTGGGTATTTTAAAGGTGAGGAAGAGAAAAATGTAAGAATGGAAGTGGAGAAAATACAAGAATAGAAATACGATTCCCTCATAAGCAATCTGAAAGTTTTGGTCTGGAAACCTACTCCCAAAAGGAAAAGCAAATGTCACTTACAGTTTAAAATCAAAAGATGAAATCAGTGAAATTGCTGAAATTACCTGTGTTGAGAATATTATTTTAGCCCTCCACTCTCCACTGCCCTGCCCTTATAGCAACCTATTGGGAAATGATCTGCCCATGTGTGTGGCAGTCCAGAGGGAGAAAATTTCCAAGTGAATGCTACCTACTATGGAAGCTACATGGGCTGTATTTTTTCTCATTTCAACCCATTTTTTAGACAAAATCTCAACCCGTTGGACATTGTCTATTGGAACTTCAGATCTCGAGTAATTGATGAACAGAAGTCACTAGGACAGTACTGGTGGTGGAGGTGACAATGCGTATAGCATCCTGACCCAGCTCTCAGAGTTACAAGGCAGTTGCTCTACTTCCTTTTTCTTATTTCGTGGATCTCCTGAGAACCTTGGATTAAACATCTCCAAGACTGGTCCCTCGCCTCCAGTATTTTCTTTGAAGAATTAATAAATTACTTTAATTTTTTAATTTTATTTTGGAGTATAGTTGCTTAACAATGTTGTGTTAGTTTCAGGTGTACAGCAAAGTGATTCAGTTACAAATTACTTTTAGTTCTCAGTAAATTCTTTGAGTTTCCTCCTACCCCTATCCTTCACCATCATTTGAATAACTTTTTCTTTGCTTAAGATAGCCACAGTGGATTTTTTTCTATTGTAGCCAAAATCCTTGATGAATATGCCTCATTACCAAAATAATTATCCAATATGTGTGTGTGTGTCCGAACAGTTCCGTTTTTTGTTGTTGTTTTCTCTTCCCCTCTTTATTTCTTCATGTATGTAGTTCTAGGTGCTTTGTTTTCTTCTTTAAAATTGACTAGAGTGGCCGCAGTGGGCCTCTGTCCTGAAAGCAGAATGACATCATTTTGAAAAGCATGTGGAGACCGTCTCCCTGCGTAAATGATGATAACACCGTCACATTATTTGAACATTTAACTGCCTCTATTGAGTAGCTTTCCTCATAGTTTTGATTCATTTGGAATCTAACTGACAAAGACCCCATTACTGGGTGTTCTTTTCATTTTTTTGTCAAAAAATACATAGCAGAGATGAGGGAGAGTGAAGCTAATCTGTGATCTGGGAGGCTTAACCTGGTTATGCTGATGAACTAACTAAATCGGTCAAAAGTTTGAGAGCTTAAAGATTAAAAACCACCATTCCCTAGTTAAACTCTAATTCATTATGTAAACAACGTGATTTGTAAGTGCAGTCATGTGGAAGGTCTATTTGTTTTTCTCACCAAAAGATGCTTTCAAAGAAAAATTACAGAAAATGGATTTTCTCCAACCAATGTGTTGCCTGCCACCCCTGGTACAAGCGTTGAAGCAGGAGAACAAAGATGTAATGATCACACCAGCCAAGGCCATAGGCATGTGCAGAGCATTCTGAAAATATTGGCACCCCTAGCAAGAGGTGTTTTCTAAATACAAAAAGTTGTTAAGAGAGGAATAAAGGATTACCAGTGAGCCCACAGATGGGACTATAGATGGGGAGCCGGGAGCTCAGGGTCCTGGGACTGCTCCCTTTTTTGGAATACCATAAGGAGGGGAAAAGCAGAAACAATCCTTAATTGTTGTGCCAGCCTAGCAAGCATGGAAGTTTAGGGGGCAAAAGCTAGGTCATCAATGCTTGCCAAGAAAACAAAACACCTTCTCTCTCCCTCCCCCTTTCTTTACACGGTTTTAAGAAAGAAGGTTCTGTGGTTCAAAGACATTCCTATAATTTAATGGTCTTCCTTGGTGTATCAAACTCTGGACTGTATCAGAGTTACAGATGGGTGGCAGTCTTACAACAGCCCCTAAATTGGACAATGATGTCTAAGCTAAATCTCTATGATTTACTTCCTTTGGATATAGCACTTTTGACTTTGCAAAGTCGTTTCATGTATAACACCATCTCCTCCACGTTATATAATTCACCATGTAATGTTGAAGGCTAATGTTGTAGTCAAGTTGTTTTTTAGTTGTAATTGATAGAAACTTATTCAAATTGCAAACGTAGGAATGGAATTTATTGGACTACTTAACTGAAAAGTCCAAGGGACAAGGATAGCTTCAGGCATGACTGGACTTCTGGGCACAAAATGCTATCGAATCTTTATCTCCTCCACCCCTCAGCTGTTTTCCACTCTGTTGGCTTCATTCTCCAGTATGTTTTCCCAGAAGCTGGCAATATAACTTCTAGAAGCTTAGACTCATATCCTCATAGTTTACCAAATCCTATAGCAAGAGGGCTCCTCTTTCCCAGCAGCACTAAAAAAAGGAAGCCTCAGGATTTGCTTGCCCAGATCCAGCTGGGTCATGTGTTCATGTCTGAACCGATTACTGTGGCCGGGGGAGGAAATGCATGTTCATCCCTGGAGCTGGAGCTGGTGAGGTCAGCACTACTCAAAACAAATGGCAGCAGAATGAGAAAGTATCATCCCCAAAGGAAAACCAGGGTGCTCTTACCGGAGGACAGAAGAATAGTTCCAGGGCCAGCAAAACCAACAGACATACAACATACTCTTCCTAACCAGCATCATCTGTAACAGGGGGTCTCATTTAGTTATTTTCCCAAGGCTAGTCCTTTCTATTGTGATTGTAAGCCCTCTGAAACCTTGTGGACAATGCTATCCACGTACTAGCCAAATTTGTCTAGTTGCATTAAACTGAAATTCCCTCTAACTTCTAATGCACCCCATGGCAACCATATATGGTGCCTAGGCATCGGGAAGTGAGAAGTTGAGGTGTGTCTGTTTCATTCACCTCTCTGTCTGCATATTAGCTTCAGTAACACTCATTCACTGCACATCACCATCTCCCCAAATGGCTGCTTTTGCCCTGCAGTGTCTAAATCTAGACGGCCTTTCAATTCAAATCCCTGGAGCAGGTAGTATCTCTGATACCACCTCAGTCTATAGTGTCCCAATTCTAAAACTTTTGCAGGACAAATTGCATTGACCCAGCTTGGGCCACATGACAACCTTTGATTCAATCAGGTTTACCTGAAAGGCTAGGTCCTTCTACTACAGAGCCATACCTTCTTGGGTAAGTATAGCCACTTTAAAGACAGGATATAAGTGAGATGGAATTTTTTGACCTTTCTGGTAACTAGTGAAAGCAAACGTCTCCCTTCTATCTAATGAAGTTCAACATATCTAAGCTCTTTTTTCACCAGGGCGTTATTGGCAATCAGGGAGGGATTGTTTTCTCTCCCAGTGAGGGATTGCCTGCACTTACCTGGACCACCCAGTAAGTGGCAGTAGCACACCTCCCCCACCCCAGGCATTATAGCAGCCAAAAACAGCCAAGAGGGCATCTCACCCTTTCTAGAGCATTCTGGCAATCAGAAACACTCTGCAATTGAAATTCTCTCCTATCCACCCCAAATGAAAATCTTTCCCCAAGTCCCGTCTTTCCTTATAATTAGTGAATTCCCACCACTAAACTTCTAAAAAAGGGGGTCTATTTGCTACCTCTACTTCTTACCTTCTCTTCAAATCTTTACCACAAACACCTGCTTCTCAGTTTCATTCTATGAAAGCCATTTTCCTTATGATCAGCAATAGTGTCTGAATTTCACCTGGATATCCCATCAGTGTTCTGCTGGGTCTGAAATGCTATCCTAACTTCTAAACATCAATCTCTCTTTTCTTCTCCAAACCCTCAGTTTTCAGCATCTTAGTCTCCTTCAACCAAGCAAAAAACCTGAAAGTCCTCTTTGCCTGGTGGGTTGGCTCACCTCCTGCATCCAGTTTACAAATCCCACTGAATCACCCCATCTCTTCATTGTCTTAGTTCAGGTCCTTGTCTTTTTTTTTTTTCCCCAGAGCCTGATGTTTTGTAACTATGAACAAACGACTCAATATCTTTGTGCCTCAATTTTCTCTCCTATAAAATCAAGATGGTAATAGTATCTACCACCAAAGTGTTAAGGATTGTTATAAAGATTAAATAAGTTAAAATATATAACGTACTTTGACCCTTGCCTGGCTAAATATATCTTCGCTATTTATTATTGAGCGCCCTTGCAATAGCACTAATCACATCATATTATAACTGGTTTTGAGAGCTGTTCTTCCCCCTACACTGTAGGAGATCATGCTTCATGGATCATTGCATCTTTAGGATGGAGCACACTGTCTGGACTACAGTGGGCATGTAATAGATAGCTATGGATGAATGTCAATCTTTGCATTCTTTACAATGCCCTGCATATGGTAGGTGCTTATGAAATATTTGCTGAATTGAATTAAATAGAATTGAATTGATCTGGAGAGAATACATAATAAGAAATGCCATAATATAACATAAAACATAATGAGTTTAAATTTTAATGTGAGAGAAATTTCCTTTGAGACTCCTCCTTAGGATTGACTCTAAACGAATGCATATTTCCACGTTCTAACCAAATTTAGATTTTTTTTCTCTATTTATTTGCTCCCCAGTTTTGGTTTCCATGTCCTGTCAACTCTCTGTTTTCATTCTCACAGCATAGCTTAGATCACCAAAAATCCAGACTCCTATTATCATCTTTATCAGTAAGCTATTGATGCCTAACAAACAAACATAGAATCTCAGTGGCAAACTGCAAAAAGCACTTATTTTTCATGTGTCTGTGGGTCAGTCTACGGCAGGCTTGAATGGACAGCTCTGCTTTAAGTTGTAGGTCTGACTGGACTTGTCTCCTCACTGAGGGTTGACCTCAGTTCTGTGCTATATGTATTTACTCTGGAGCCCAGACTGAAGGCGCAGCAGTCTACCCAGGGAAATTCTTGTCTTGGCAATAGTGAAGAAGCAAGGAGATGAGTAGAAATCTGTAATGTGTCTGAAGGCCTCAGTCTTGAATTGACACATCATTTCTACACATGCTACGTTATCCAAAGCAAGTCATATGGCCAAGCCCTATAGCAGTGAAATGAGGAAAATGTTGCCCACTCTAGTGAGTTTTACTACACAGGCAGATGGCAGAAGTAGTGAATGTATGAATCTAACTCAGAGAAGATGAGATGAATTCTCAATGATGATTAAATTTACCACAAGCCTATCCTGATTCTGGTCTTCCCAAGCAATCACATTAGCCTCTTAACAAATCTCTTTGTGTTCAGTCTTCCCCACTATCTGTGCCCCCCATTTTTTTAATGAACCTTTTGGTTACAGGTGATAGAATACCCAGTTAAAAATTATTTATATTATATTTAATTATTGTTATATTTATATTCATATAACAGGAAGTCTAGAGAATGTGTTTTAGGATAGGTTTAAAAGTTCAACAATATTGTTGAGGTCTCAGGTTTTTGTACCTTCTTTTTTAATCATGTTTAGCTTTTGTTTGCAAGCTTCTTGCCTCGTGGTGACAAGATTGCAGCAGTAGCTCCAGGCATCGCATGATTGCACAGTGATGTTCAAAGCAGGAAGGAAGAAAGAAAGAATGTCTTCATATACCCCTCTCCATTTATCAGGGAAAAAAATCTTCTCTTGTAGATTCCCAAGTCACGTTCCCTTACATTTTACCAACCAGAACTATCTAATTTAAACTAACTAAAGCTACAGGGGAAACAGAAGTCAATGGAGAACACTTTCAGGTTCTGTCTTATGAGTGGACTTTAAAAACAAGAAAGAAGGGGCTTCCCTAGTGGCGCAGTGGTTGAGAGTCCGCCTGCCGATGGAGGGGACACAGGTTCGAGCCCTGGTCTGGGAAGATCCCACATGCCACGGAGCAACTACGCCCGTGAGCCACAACTGCTGAGCCTGCGCGTCCGGAGCCCGTGCTCTGCAACAAGAGAGGCCACGATAGTGAGAGACCCACACACCACGATGAAGAGTGGCCCCCGCTTGCCACAACTAGAGAAAGCCCTCGCACAGAAATGAAGACCCAACACAGCAAAAGTAAATTAATTAATTAATAAACTCCTACCCCCAACATCTTCTAAAAAAAAAAAAAAAAAAAACAAGAAAGAAGTTGGGAGGGGAATAGCATGTGTATAAGAAATCGATGGTATTTGCACACTCTCAAATAATTACCTGCCTGACTTAATATTTAAGACTCTTCATAACATAATCTTCATCTCCTTTTAAAGCTTAATACATCAAGATTTTTCTAAATAAGAAAGAGTGAATGTTTTCCTCAGCACACCACATCCTTCTCATCACTCTTCTCATCATTGATGTGTTTGTCTGCCTCTCCTCCATCTTCTCCAAATGCCCTTTTTGTCCTTTTTCTTACCTCTCCAATCTAAGTCTTACTTATCCTCGAGGATTCATTTCTTCTTTGGGAAGTCTTCCATGTGCACTCAAGGCTGTTCAGGTTGCCCTGCCACATGCATCTGTGCTTCCCCAGGTATAGTATTTTTCACGATATGTTCTTACCTGTTTACTTATATGATGCCCTCACTAGTCAAGAAACTTTTAGAGTATAGGAGTTGAGTCTTGGTTATTGTGTTACCAGTGCCATTCCTAGTTCCTGATGCAGAGCAGGCACTCAGAATTTTTTTTTTTTTTGGCAAATAACTGAGTGAATGAAACGGTAAATACACTAGAATGCCTTCGTCTTCATCTTCCTGTATCTATCTATCAGAAGAAAAAAAAATAAACAAACAAAAGAAACCTCTCTCCAGATTTTAACACCACTCCATTCAGGAATCTATCTTTTTGGAATGGTCTCCATCTCATAAACTTCCCTCCACTCTGCCCCCACCAAACACCGCATCTACACTACATGACACAAAAAACTCGATACTATAGAACATCCTCCTTAGCACTGAGTACCTTTTATGATACCTGTTATAGTCTATTTTTTATATTATTTGAATATTTCTTTCAGCCCTACAGTATTATGACCTCTTGATATCTTTTTCACAACCTAATATGCCTACTTCATCACTACAAGTATAGAAGATAATAAATATTTGTGAAATGCATTTGAATTATGATTACTATTAAAGGATTTTCTACTGTATGACAATTCCGCCTGACTATAACCTCTGGCCAAATTAAATGATCAAATCTGAAGTTTTGGATTATTTTTCTTAAGTAATATTTTATTTTATCCTTTCTTATAGTGGTGACTCACTGTTTTTGAACAAATCTTTGTTACTTGACCAGCTATTCAAAGGAAATACCTATGATTATTTCCCACTTCTCTACACTATGTTACTGTGTTTTGAGCTTATCTTCTTTCTCTCTCTTGCAAAAAATGCACATTTCCGTATTGAAGTACATTATTATTGGTGTTTTAGCCTTAATTCTTTCCCTCTCTGCTAAGTTCTCAATTCAAGCCATCACCTTTTCTGAGAAATGGATGAAAATCGTGACTTTCTTGAAGTCTCACCACAGTCCATGTTGACTACCCCTTTGTAATAATGCATCGTTTAGCATTCTGTTATGCTGCATTTTATATTTTTCTCCCCACTTCTGCTAAAAATGTGTTTTAAATGCATTGAAGACCTCCACTGATGATTAAGATGCTGTCTTACAGTCAATAATTCAATAAATATTTATTGAACTTCTAATGTATGCGAAACGTTGTCGAGTTACTGGGGATCCAGTAATAAAGGAAATAGGAATAGTCCTTACTCTCCTGGGTTTTGCATTCTAAGCAAGGGAAGCAACTAACCAGTAAACATATCAATCTAATATGTCAGGTGGAGAAAAGTGCTCCAAGAAAAGTAAGGTGGGGCAGCATGGAGAGTTCTATTGGCAGTGGTTGCCAGGTTTTATTTAAAGGTGGATAGGAAAGGCTACAATAAGAAGGCGACATTTGATCAGAGAGCTAGGACAATAGAGCTCCACGCAGAGGAAATAATAAGTGCAATGTCCCTGAGGCAGAGCATGAATCAGCAACGTCGACAGAGTGGTGGCAGGCAAGTGATGAGCGGGAAAGAGTAGAGAGGAAGCAAATGGAATCAGTTAATTGGTGGAAGGTCAGGTCGTTTACTGCCTTGGAAGTGATGTTAGGGAATTGGATTTCATTCTGTGGTAGAGGGGAAGCCCTTGAACCTACTAAATATTTGTTTCATTATCAGTAATCAACATCTATGCTGTTTAAAAAGGTTCTGGAAATGGATGGTGGTGATGGTTGCACACCAATGCACATGTACTTAATGCCACTAAACTGTACACATGAAAGTGGTTAAAATGGACACTTTTATGTTACATATATTTTAACACAGTTTTAAAAAATCTTTGCGTGAATGTCGTGGACCCAAATTTGTGCTAGGCACTGGTGACTGTAAGAACATATAAGCAATGCAGCACTCAGGATCTGCTTTGAGAAAATACATTCCATATATTATAAGTGTAAATACACAATGCAAGGTAGCATAAATCATGTTCCAAATGAGAGGGCTAGGCTAGAATTTCACAAAGTGTGTTCTGGGAAACATTAGTCTGGAGAGATGCCCTTTGAAACAAAAGGATCTTACTCAGATAAGTTTGGGAAATAATGCATCCTCCAGTCCCGCCTGGAGATTCCCAGTGCACACTGGCATAACACAGGCTCTAAAAATAAGTACACATGAAAGAAACCTGTTTAACTTTGTTTAACCCAATGTGGCTAAACCATTTTTGATTACAGGCTTTTTCCCCAAAATCGCCTATTAACATCCTGAAGAACTGGTATTCCAAAGAACCTATGTTACAGGAGACATAAAGCTGAGATAGGAAGGATAGAGTTTATGGAGAAAGAGCCATCTGAGCTGAGCCCTAAAAGAAAGGGGATACTTAGATTAGAGAAGAGGAAGGGCATTCAAGGCAGGAGAGATGTGAAGAAATTCACTTCAAAGTAAGTCTCCGGGAACTTGCTTTCTTCGAATATCATTGAGCCACAGGGTGAATCTTCTACATATACTAACAACATCATAATTTTGATAACCATTGACAAATTTGTTCTCAAACACTAAGACACCAATTCGCTAAGATTAATTATTTTATAGAAGTTTTCTTAATTCCTTGTCATTATTTTATAGACAACAAAGTTAAGCCCAGAGAGACTATAAATTACTCAGTCATCCCTGCCTAATCGATGGCAGAGTGTTAGTTTTCTTTCTCTGGGGCCGGAGTCCTGTTCCATAGAGAAGGGAGTTATGGTCTTTGTATGTCTGCAATAGACACTTTGGAATTAAAGCAAAAAATCGATTCCTATGCAAGATGCAGATTTCATCATTCAGTGGATATGGAAACAGAATCAAATTAAAGAACAACGCAAGCTTGGATTTTAATGAAGCTCATCTTTGTTTCTTTTGCAGATCAAATTTTTGGCTCTCATCTGCACACAGTGTGTGAACGTGAAAATTCCACAGTTCCGCGGTTTGTAAAGCAGTGCATTGAAGCTGTCGAAAAAAGAGGTGGGTAACTGAATATACAGCAATTTCCCCCAATACTGTACCCTCTACACAACCAGTGCTCAAGTTAACAGCACTGACAAGCTATGAAATTAAAATCTGACTTTTGTTAATCAGTTAAGAGGATCAAGTTTCTTATTAACTTCAGTTTGTTTTCACAGTAGGGACATCAATAATTCCCACTAATGTTCTTTTTTTAATATTTTTTTCTGTCTGACATGTTGTTGATTCAATTGCAAACTTCTTGTTTTCTCGCCAGTGATAAAACATTCATAAAATATCAGCATCACAGTGTTAGAACCCTCCTAACATTCATGCTGGTAGATTTTGTGCCAGAACATATTTTGGTAAGCCCCCAACATTACCCAAGTGAAGCAAACAGCGTTTCTACTTGCACATGGTGATATTCCATCTTCCACGTGTATCTGTTCAGCACAGAATATGCCTAACTGGTTTTCCTGGAACAATTAACAGACACACCTCCAGTGTTAAGATGACCTTTGATTCCTATATTTCAACATTCTGTTTTCCATTTGAAATTATTTCATCTTACTGAGGGGAACAAAACAAAACCCATTTGACTCATCATTTCTATGCTAGTCTACCTGTGGGGTGTTTTTCCTTCAGACTATGACTTTATTCATTCAAGGTCATTTTCCCTGAAAGATACATACAGTAGGTGCAGAATCTCAAAAAATATATTGTATAGAAATGTGAAGCTTCATCACCATCTGTTACAAGTTTACAACATATTCCCAGGATCTAGGGGAATATATATCATGTAAAAGACAGAGGTGTTTCCAGAAAAAGAAGTGGTGAATCTATTCCCCTTTTCAGCTCCCAGTCTCTTAAAACAATAGAACCAAGGGAAGAAATCTTTACCAAGTTATCTGCTAGGGAAAAGCCATTTTAATTCTCTCGATGTTACCTGGCTTTATCATAGAAACATAATAAAAATGGTCTGCAATTTCCAGCTCCTGGAAATTCATACTTTGATTATACTGTAAGGACAGCCTTGGGATCCTATTATTCCCATGTCAGTAGGGAATGAGAGAATAACAAGAAGGGGACGAGTGGGTAGAGAAAGTGGATAAAGTGAGCAGCTTTGGGGAAAAGCATATCAACACATCAGAGAGAAGAGCTGAGGGTTCAAAGAGAGAGGAGAAAACAGTAAAAGCAGAATGAACACAAGGAGAGGTATCTGTGAGGAATGGAATCAGTTGGAGTTTAGAGAGAAATGTCTTTTTATTGTATGTTGCAATCTCATTTAATTTTGTAAGTACATATTTTAGGAATAAATATTATTGAATAAGTACTTAAAGCCAAATGGATCACTGAAAATGTTATAATGCCATTATTGCTAATAGTTAAATTATCATCATTTTCGGGAAATCTTCATTCTCTTATAAATACTCAGCATTGATGGTGTGAGCACTGTTATATTAGCAAAAATCCAAATAGGACTTTGGGGGAAGCTGTACATAATAAGATGTGTGCCCATAAAAAAAGGGTTCTATAATTCTCTATTTATGTACATACCCCAGGCAAAATGAGAACTCTGCTAGATACAGCCTTGTGGCATGCAAACACCATGGTATTGCAGAATAGAAAATGCCCATAAATAGAAACTGTATGTTTTGTTCATGGCATTTTGTTGGTGATTTTTAATAAAATAAGACAATGTATTTTCTGACAGGGGCAATCATATTTGGCATTATATTTCATTGTCCCAATGTTTACTCTTAAAATGAATCTGTAGATTCAGCACTGAACAGGCACTAATCACATATGATTATTAAAATAATTCCTAAGTGTTTTAATGAAACTCAAAGACTGCAGTTCCATAAAGCAACTGGTAATTCAAAGCATTTTGGCAATGTCAGCTTGAAGGAACTGTATGGAAATGTTCAACAAAAACTCAGAGACACAAGGTGAACCTCTCACATCACTGCACGATTTACAAGTGTGTGCTTTTGATTATATTTTTCTATGATCATTTGTTGGATTAATATTCTTACATTGATATGCCAATTCTATTTACTCAAAGTGTTGTTTTTACTAAATTTTGGCATAAAGCACCTCAGGACAGAAATAATTTATGTGAATCTAAGTCCAATGTTTATGCAGGCTTCTGATGACATTTTATGCTGGGGTTGTTGTTAGGAAGTAGCATATAAAGGTGCCAAGTCTCTCAGCACGGCTGGACTCTGCATATCTAGAGCCCTCCTTCTAATGGCCAGATCCTCTTCCAGCCAAGATACTTAACTGCAGAGTCATGGGAAATGCTTATGGACCAGTTATGGGAAAGGCACTTTTAATGAAAACTGTGTGTTTACTCTCACAGTCTTAGGAAAATGGTCTCAATCCTCACTACAGCAGCACATCAGCTGTTATAAAAAATATTTGTTTCCTTTCTCTCTCTTTTTCTTGAGGTTATTTCCCCCACCTTAAAAAAATAATTTACAAACTGTAGCTGGATTTTTTTAATGCTTCTTACATGCTTGATTTCAAATGAAACAACATCAGGAGGGCATTTCTCACCATTTATTCATTCATTCCACCATTCATTCATTCATTCATTCAGTTAGTTACTTGCACTTGGCAGAGCCAGTTTGCCCATGCTCCTCTAGTCTCCACAGGGAAATCCTACCCAGCCCTTGGCACAAGATACATTCTCTATTCATCACTGGTACAGTGGTATTAGTTACATTTTAAATTTTGCATCTCCTGGACCTACCTAGAAAGAAATCTCTTAATGAGCCAAATGTAAACCAATTTAGCGAATCACTTGTTTAGTACGTTTCCTTATCTTGATTTGGATTTCCTTTATTCCTCTAAACCACCAGAGCATTCTCCTTCTTACCAACTATTATAACTAGATTAAAGTTATTTCTGTGGTTTCTGACATTGTCTGCTCAGCCTAGAAAACATACAGAAAACTTGGAGGGCAAACTGTAAAGGAGTGTGTTAGTCTTTAAAGCTTTTCCAAGTGGTTCATTCTCCCTTGCCTTGCCTTTACAGTTTTAGATTTTATATATATATGTGAAATCATAAGTAGCCAATGAAAAATTCAACTTATGTTTCTTCTTCCAGAGCAGTTTCTGCAAAAATATTGAATTATTGTTCAGCTAATGCTCAATACATATGGTAAACTGACTAAAAGCAGGAGATCATCTGATACTTTTTTGAGGTCTGGGGGGACGAGCCTGGAGAGGATAACATTGTGACACACTGGTGGTATGTAGATCCAAAGAGGGAGAAGTCCAGTTTTCAGTGCTTTATAAAATAATTTCTGTAGTTTATGATGACCTCAAAGGTGTCTAGAAATTGCTTACTTAAAAATAGGGTCACCTGTATCACTTAGAGACAAGGACCTAGGAGACATGAACTAAACAAAGTACTAAACTGGTATAATTAGTACTGAGACCTTAATCCATAGTTTTTTATATGAAAACTATGTAACTGACTGACTACTCTTTGTGAAGACCAGTTACTGATATTTGGAAAGAACGGCACACGGTGTGTGCGGCATTGTAAACACTCACTGAAGTAACAGACACTAGTGTTTATTGCATTTCAGCAGTAAGTAACTATTCAGTACCTACTCTGTGTCAGTCTCCATACTACCAGCTGAGAATATAGAGCAGATATACATTAAACAAACTGTGATAAGTGCTGTGAAAGAAAAGAATAGATATTGTGCTAGGAGAAAGAACAACCACTACAGTAATAATAAAAAAACAATAGAAGAAGTTTGTCAGCTTAAAAATGGCATAATAGGGGATGGGGGAAATGGAAAGATCTTGGTCAAAGGGCATAAAGTTGCAGTTGTGCAGGATGAATAAGTCTAGAGACCTACTATACAAGCATGATGACCAGAGTTAACAATACTGTGATGAATACTGAAAATGAGCTAAGAGAGTAGATTTCAGGTGCTCTCGTCACAGGCAAAAATTGGTAGTTATGTGAGGAGATGATATGTTAATTAGTTGGTCATTTTGCTGTGTCTATGTATATCAAATCATCATGTTGTACACCTTAAATATATATAATTTTGGGGCTTCCCTGGTGGCACAGTGGTTGAGAGTCCACCTGCCGATGCAGGGGACACAGGTTCGTGTCCTGGTCCGGGAAGATCCCACATGCTGCGGAGCGGCTGGGCCCATGAGCCATGGCCGCTGAGCCTGCGCGTCCGGAGCCTGTGCTCCGCAATGGGAGAGGCCACAACAGTGAGAGGCCCGCGTACCGCAAAAAAATAAAACCAAAACAATGAATATATATATATATATATATATAAATATATAATTTTTATTTAGAATATATTTCTAAATGACATTATAAACCCTGAATAATAAAACACATACTCTTCTGGTTTTAGCCTCCTGATAAGACCAGAAGTTTAATTACAGCCTATTTCCCAGGTTATTTTCTTGACACATTGTGACGGCACAATACAAGGAGTCACTTGGTGTGAGATACCCAAAAGAACATGCCATAAATGATGAACCAGTCCTTTTTCTACACAACAGTACCATACATTGCCAAAGACTTCCTTTATATAATAATGGAGTTAAGTAAATGAATGAACACGTTTCTACACTAAATGTATTTTTATGCATTGAATATATTTTTGTTTGTAAAGGAATATGGCTGGTTTTAAAACAATTTTTAAATTACATTTGGATTGGCATTCATCCTTTGGAATATGGTTTAACAACTCATTCTTCCTCCATGATTCCCAGTTCTGATTTTTATGCCCCTGAACTATTTAACAACATTAAAATGATACCTAGAGATCTGTTGCAAACAATGTGTACACACTTAACACCACTTAACTGTACACTTAAAAATGGTTAAAATGATAAATTTTATATTATGTGGTTTTCTTTACCACAGTTAAAAATCAGTGATACCAGGTCTTCCAAATTTGATGATTCCAGCTATAAGCTCCTTTGCAGAATGCCTCAGCAGATGCTAACTGACAATTTTGCTCTTTCTTTTTTCTGGAACACAAAATACTATGACAAGAATGATACACAAAATTACATATTTGACTTGGTGCCTAAAAGCCACCCTGGGATCCATAACCTTGCTTAAAGATTTAAGAAAGACCTTTAGTCTACTTCTGAGAAGGTCCTTAGCCTCAAAAACTTTATCTCTCTACTTGACTTCTTAGCAGCTGTTATATTTTTTTGCTGTCGTTTGTTTGACAGGATCCAGTTATAGGTTCCGATGTCTGTTTAAAGAAACAAGGAGGCTGTTGGCTTTAAAATTCCTTCATTGCTTGTGTGATCAGCATTTTCCCAGGCTTTTCTACATAGTTTGCCAAGCAAAGGGACTGACCTTTTGTAGCAAACACTTTTTCATTTCAAAATGCTCACTTTGATTTTTGTCCCATTTTATGCTCATTCCAAACTGTTTACAACCCACTAAAAATGACTGTGAATTATATGTTTGTGTAATGGATTCCTTTTGTGGTCAGAGTGGAATGTTTACTTTGAACAATTAGTTATCTTTGGGTAGATTATAGCAACTTGGAAAAAGAATGGCTAAGATTATTATTATACCTTAACTGTTTCTTTTTGGTAATTCAGCTGCTGTTAACGTGAAGTTTGAGAGAAAGACACATTAAGAATCCCATGCCATTATAAATGAAATCTATCTCTCTAATTGTGTCAATATTTATTTAGACGTATGTATTAATATCATAAGAAGGTAAGGTTATACACCTACACAGGAGTATACTTACCGAGTCATAAAAATTCAGAACAAGGACGATACGTAAATACATGGATATTTACTATTATATATAGTGCATGCCTTGCTTAACATGTACTTGCAAATTAAGTAAGGCATGCCCATGTACGTACTTATTATAAAAAGAACAGGCAACATTCAGTGCACCAGTCTGCCTCTTGAGATACTACCAAGCGTTCACTTGCAAAAATAAAACTACATGGTCTATTCCCATTGCCTGATGATCTAGACCCCTGAAGGGCAGATCATAATGCCTTCCCTAGACAAGCTCTGCTCCCAGTTCTGCTAATTTTGTCCTGTTCATTCTTTCCCACTTTGGGATAATCTATTATAGTTGGATCCAGGCACGCACCAAAGGCTGATACTTCCATGAAGAATGTGCAATTTGTACTGTTTAGTTTGTGACGAGATTCTTGAAAACTTGTATGATTCTATCTTGTTCCAGAGGGACTTCTACTTGCTAGTTTTAAAAGCAGTGAGTAAAAAAAAAAAAAAAAAAAAGTAACAAAAACAAAACAAACTGATAAAAATGACATGTTCAAAAAATAAAATCAAGAGTTCAAGATAAGCACTATTCCTTTTTCCCCGGAGAATATTTGTGGACTGAACAAAAATGTTTCTAAGAGCACTGACCTATGTCTTCCTTTTTTTTTAAGTGCTTGCTTTTTATGCCTAAAGTTAGGCATCCACATGCGTTTACAATAGCAATGATCCTCCAAGAAACTCCGTGAAAGTTTACAGCAAATTTTCCTTAGTTTTTAATTCTGAGTTAAAATCAAGTCCAGTTTAGCGTTTTTGGTGTTTTATGTTTTGTTTTAATGCAACCAATGACAGCCACCTTCCTGACAGCAGTAGTCTTGTGGGTCCAAGTTGGAATTGGCTCTTTGGGGTAGTCATGCTGGGGCCTCTGTGTCTGTAAGAAAGCCACATTCAGGGCTAGAGGGGAAGACAAAAATCAAAAAAGAGTAAACAGGAAACAGCCAGCGAGAGTATAAAAGAGAAACTGGGAAAAGACAACCAAAAGAAATCAGAGATGACAAGGTGGAGAGAGAGAAAAAAAGCTGTGTTTTGCAATTAAGAAAACAAATATGGATAAAAGCACTTGCTTGTGAGGTCTGTAATGAAGAGAAGACAGACTATTGCACCAGTTACCATCTCTGCCATAGTTACCTAATGCCTACTTCCCTGTTCCAGAGAAATGTACTGCTGTTCCAGAAAATGCTTGTCAGTTAAATCTTGCCATGAATGTTCACAAATTCTGAATGTTCACAAATTCTGTGTATAGACGTGGCTACGAATTAGTTCACTGTACTTATTAGTGACATTTAATGGAGTTTATCTACACTGAGCAATACACAACAGTCTTATTATCAAAAAAAGAGAGCTTAAGACTAACAGAAGTTAACAGAGAAATGAATGTGCAGTTCAATAACCAGAAAGGCTATCTAACGTATCCAGCAATGTGGCCCTGGTCAAATCAGTCAGCGGATATTCCCACACTTTTGAGTCCAGAATGCATACGAATAAATAATGTCTCTTCCTAGATAAAGCCTGAGTCTAATTTCCAACCTCTGCCCCCACTCCCATCCCCTTTCTAAAGTTTAGGTTCTTAACATATTTTTCCTTTGGAGTCAGTTGGAAGGAAACACAGCCAAAATTAATACCCTAGGAAATTAGCCTTTTGTTGTGGATGGAGGATTTAAATAATGCAACACCTCAACATGTCAAGATGCAGTACTCTAAATTATCCTTTAGTGGTGTCATTTATATGATGGGAGTTCTGGGTCTGAGAGTTTTGTCCATTATAAACCCCAATATTCAGAAGTTAATAGTTCAACCATAAAAATAATCTTGGCTGAAAGTTGGCAGGATGTTTAAGCCTGAAAGCAAGTGTTTACAAAATTTGAAGGAAAAAAATCACATGCTTTTGGAAAGCTTTCAGTTTTTTAAAAAATGGGAGTAATAGTGATAATAATACTACTAATAATAAGGCAGTTAGAGATTTTCAGATATTTGCTGCCTTGGGATTCAAAAGTGGATTTGTAGTTTTTAAATTTTTTTTTATTCTTGTTGCATAATGTGAACCAATTGATTAAAAAGTAAATTATCAACACTTTCACAAGAGTGTCACTTTATTTTTTGAATTAATCTATTCTTTATTGGTTGAACAAAAATATATACGTTATATTTTTATAGGCATTTCCCTAGAGCTTAAAAATGTATGATAATTGAGAAGCCTTAAGTTAATTCAGGAAGCTATGAATAAGACCAAAATTTTATACTCTTTTGTGGGTTTCCTAATGAATAACATTCCCTTTCTAAATGCCTAGAAAAAATTGCCTTTTCCAAAGAATTTTCACACTTTCAGATGAAGTGTGTCCAACTTAAGCATTAATCATTAATCTGTGTATACCGTAAAAGAGACGTACAGATTCCAGGAGAAATAGTTGCATTGGTCTGCATAATTGAATGTGGCATATTTTCCTCTACAGGATGTTTTAAAGTAATTTACTCATCTCCTTAATAGATTCGTGTCTTAGAGATTCTTCTGAACTCTATGAGAGGTTATCTGATAGTCTAATGGGCTGTTGAGTTAGAAATGTTTTTCCTGGGTTTAAATAATCTTTTCTTTGCTAGTTTTATTCCCTTTGCCAAATTCTATACTCTTCAAGCCACTTCTATTTTCAGTTCAGAAACAAACAAACAAACAAACAAACCAAGGGCAGGATGCTTTGAAAAGAAAAACTGACCGTGCAAAACCAAAATAAGTCTGAAATGATACTGCTGGAAGAGTTCTTGAGGTTTTAGTAGACCATAGACCCAAAATGTAAAGTCGTACTCTTTTTAAGGAAATAAGAACGCCCTGAGATGTAGGGTGAAAGCACCACTTACAGAAGGAAAGTATTTAAGACATCACCTTCAGTACATTGTGTGCTCCTTTCTATAGGGAGCATGGATTTATTTTTAACTCTTCACACAGTGCCTTGCACATGATGAATTCTCAATAAATGATGAAAGAATGGTTAAATTACATTCAACGTTGTTTCAATCTTGATTGGAAAGTTGCACTCCATTGCTACACCTGCAAATGGTTGAAACTAAAAAGATGAATGACCAGCAGTTGTTGGTTGAAGGCAGCTACAAGATGTGCAGAGAATAATGTAGCTTGCAAATCTTTCTTTTAAACATTTAAACCATTTCTGATGATATTATATTATATTCTAAATGACATCATTCTTTCCCATTGATACTCAGCTATGCTAAACATTCGAAGTTATGTTTACTTTAAGATTTTATGCTCATCAATTTTTGGAAAGCACGTTTAAGTTCAGCAGCTAATAGAACATCCATTCTCATTTCATCAGAGGAAGTCATATCCCATTAGGCATTATTTCAACACCAATAGCCTGCTGTTTTTAATTTAGTAATTGAATGGCAACTATGACTTGTAAGTGACATGTCTGAGAATGGTCAGGCATAGGCTCAGGTCCCATAACCACACAGAAAGTTGAGCACCACATCTTTTCCTTTAATTCAGACTTGGAATACCATGCTGGTGCTCCTCTGTGTTAGTTTACTTCCCTGTGAATATCTCACCTTCCTGATTTAGTGTTTCTTTTCTATGGAAATATCAGGAAATTCTTAGTTTGAAGATAGATTTTGAGTTTACAGATTCTGTCAAAGAATTTGAAATAAGAAAGATATGGTCAACGACACAGACCTATCAGTTTGAAACTAATGAACAGAGGATACCAATCCTCTACATTCTGACATGGTTTTGCTACTGGATATTGATTTCATTTTCTCCAAAATTTACTTCACAGCAGAAAAAAGTTAAACTCTGCTGACACTATCAAAAGCTCTATAAAGACTTAGAATACACCAGTGTCGTTAAAAGAGGACCATTACCTTTCTTGTTTTAAACATAATGCTCTTCATGTTATGTTTTGCACTTTTGACAGTTTGGGCTAATAACTTAACTCTTGAGTATCCCTACAGAGTGGTGAGACACCCAACAGCACTGTAATCACTGTAGTAAGTTTTCTTTACTTTTGTCTTAAAGGTGAGCAGTTGGCATGTATGTGAAATTGCATAGCATAATATTGGAGCCTATGTGTCTGGCCTAGAGTTTGACAGCATAAAAACACGCATTTCCTCTGGATTTAATTCTTGACTGACATTTCATGCTACTCATTCTCTCAGTGTGATCTCAATGCTCCTAAAGCTTCAATGATTCCTTCAATGACTTTAAAGTTCCTAAACGGGCATGACTCCTCAAGCTACTTTTTTTTTTTTTAAATAAATTTATTTATTTATTTTTGGCTGTGTTGGGTCTTCGTTTCTGTGCGAGGACTTTCACTAGTTTGGGGAAGCGGGGGCCACTCGTCATCACGGTGCGCGGGCCTCTCACTATCGCGGCCTCTCTTGTTGCGGAGCACAGGCTCAGTAGTTGTGGCTCACGGGCCCTGTTGCTCCGCGGCATGTGGGATCTTCTCAGACCAGGGCTCGAACCCGTGTCCCCTGCATTGGCAGGCAGACTCTCAACCACTGCGCCACCAGGGAAGCCCCCTCAAGCTACCTTTTTATACTCAGACCTGAGGTCCAGGAACAACCCTTTTTGAGTTTTTCCCTGGCATTCCAAATTCAGCTTTTTTAAACTGAACTTATAACTTTCCTCAACAAACCTGCTATTCCTCCTTTAGTCTTTAATTCAGTCAGTGGATTCATAACTATTTCCCCATTGCCCTAAAAAGAAATTCATTGGACATCTTAAATTCTTCTCTCTCATTAGGTACAGCATCTTTCATCAGATCTAATGATCTGTACTTTTTTTACTATCTTTTTTTTTTTTTTAAGCATTGACTAATTTAATCCTCACATCCACGGTGGCATTGGTACTTTTGTTTTTAATTAATTAATTTATTTTTGCTGTGTTGGATCTTCGTTTCTGTGTGAGGGCTTTCTCTAGTTGTGGGAAGCGGGGGCCACTCTTCATCACGGTGCACGGGCCTCTCACTATCGCGGGCTCTCTTGTGGAGCACAGGCTCAGTAGTTGTGGCTCACGGGCCCAGTTGCTCCGCTGCATGTGGGATCCTCCCAGACCAGGGCTCGAACCCGTGCCCCCTGCATTAGCAGGCAGATTCTCAACCACTGCGCCACCAGGGAAGCCCATACTATCTCTTGAAGCTGATTCTTCCTCTCACCTCCCATGGCCTTAATTGTGCTCCCATAATTTCTTTTGAGATAAACCCTCTAATTGATATCACTGCCTTTGTTCTTATTTCTTCCCAGGCCATTCTTCTCCATGCTGCCAAAATTATCCCTCTTAAATATAAATAGGATTATATTATCCCTTCTGAGAGCCTTCCCATCAGGATAAACAAAATACCATACTAGTTATTACCATAAAAAGGAGAAGCATATGACCTCTGTCTACTCTCCAGCTTTATAACCTCATAAACGGTTTCCTATGCTCCAACTACATGAAGTTTTCCAAAGGCTGATATTCCTTCCATGAACTGTTTTCTCTCCTTAAAGACCCTTTCCATACCCATTTACCTGCCAAATTCCGATTGATCCTCTTGGGCATAGCACCAGAGTCACCCTCAACAATGAATGTTCTCTGACTCATACCCTCAACCACCTCTCTGTGGTCTCTTGAACATTAGTAGCCACCCCTCTCCACAGTGTTCCAGTAAGAGCTTTGCTTCCCCAACATAGCCTTTATTGCATGCGACCATAACGGCTGGTTTCATAGCCCTTTCCCCACCTAGAATGTGAGTCCTGGAGTCTAGAGACGGTCTGGTTCATCCCTGCCTCCTCACTGCTCAGCACACTAGAGCTGGCATATGTAGGGGTTCCAGTCAAGATGGACGATTAAATGGATGAATAGATGGATATTATCCAAGATTTCTTTTCATTCATCCACCCATGCATCCATCCTTAGAGAATCAAATTCTATGCTGAGTGGCTGCTTCCCACCAGCTATCTATTTTACGTTCGGTAGTGTATATATGTCCATGCCACTCTCTCACTTCGTCCCAGGGATATCAGCTCGGTGCTTTGTGACCACCTAGAGGGGGTGGGATAGGGAGGGTGGGAGGGAGGGAGACGCAAGAGGGAGGGGATATAGGGATATATGTATACATATAGCTGATTCACTTTGTTATACAGCAGAAACTAACACACCATTGTAAAGCAATTATACTCCAATAAAGATATTAAAAAAAAATTCTGTGCTGAAGATTCACTGAACTGCTAGAAGAGATAGTGATTAAATGTCCCTTAAAACACAATGTAAAGTTACATTATCTGGAAAGGTAAAGAAGCTGCCTTAAAAGAGTTGTTTTGTTTTGTTTGGCGTTTGCATCATGGTATGATATGTGTATATATATCCACCTCAGTCTATATCCATGTTTATATCTATATGACATACCATATTAGCAATAATCTCTAATAGGATAAGACAGAACAAAAATAGAGCAATGACCCTGGTGTTCAGGACAGGTTTCCGACAAAACTGACTTGCTTATCCTTAAGAGGCAGAAACCAGTCTCTCAACAAGCAGTGTTAAATTGTTTCATAAACCTGAGAGATTCAACTAACTAAAGAGAAATTTAATGCTTTTGAGACCTACCAGTGTCATAAGAGTAGAACTATCATGTTCCTGGTTCAAAAAATTATGTTTTTTATATATAAACCTCCAGGCATTGTGCCTACTTCCCCGTAAGTTTGTGTATAATTTTTCCCATTATCACCCCCTAGGTCTCTTTCACCATCACCACTTTCCAGGCATCTACCATCCACTGAATAGCCATGTTTCTGATTATCTTTTCCCAAATGTATTAGCTTGCATTATTTAAGGCTGAATCTCATTTTATTATTTCCTGCTCGTATTTCTAAACTCCTGAAGTCCATTTGTATGATTCTTTTGTCTTCACAGATGTCCACAGTTCCTCCCAATTTAGTATCATCAGCAAATTTAATTAATGCTCTGTTTACCTTTCCTTCTAATGAAACCAGTCCCTTGTTTCATTTCATCATACAAAGTAAAAATGTATTGGCAATAAAACAGTCTGAAGAAATGTTCCCTCACTGTAGGAGGGGAAGTTAAAGATACAGCAAAGAACCATGTGGTGAGGAGTGGACAGGGCAGCAGGGCGGTGAACTAGTTTGCTGTTGCCCTAAAGCAAAACCTTCACAGCAACTACACTTTGGCAGATTGCCTGGGTTGGTGCTGGGTGGGCGGGGTGTGTGTGTGTGTGTGCGTGCGCACGTGCGCGTGTTCTGGAATGTAGCTCTATTACCCCAACTGAGGACTTTTTATGAAAGATATTTATTGATATCTGAAAAGCACGTTTAAAAGTATAAATACAAATATAAGTGTAAGCTAGTAACATTTACTCCATAGCGTAGCCACAAACCTAGATGTGAATATATGCATCTTGGTATACACAGGCTCACAATTATTTTCAGCGGGCTTTTTCTAACATTCACCACTGTCTAAGTTTTTATCTTAGTCCTTCACTTGACAAAAGCTTTAAACCCAAATTACCCATTGGGTTTAAATCAAATCCCTTATAACTAGTAGACTTATAAAATAAGGCCAGAGAATTTTTTCAGTTGTATCCCACAGGCAAATGTCAGTAAAAATATTTTAACCTCTAGAATTAATAGGCTGAAAAATTGAACTTGATCGGAGAAAGAAGCCTTACTTGCTAACTTTAAGGTAGGCAAGTTTACACGCGAAGAATTACACCATTAGTCTTTGAAGTTGTGGTTATACAGATATGGTATGATTTATGTAAGGAAAGCAAAGGTGACATTTATTAAGCACCCACTATGTGCGATACATAATGCTAGTGCTTTCCAACATGAGTCAGTACTATACATTTAAAGCTTATATTAATTACTACCTGATACTCCAAATTGTATTCCTAATTCCAGTAAATCTCTTAAACATTTGCCATGTTGTATATGAAAAGTCAGTCTTCAGAATGTGGGTGAATTAGTTTAAATCCATTGACTCCACAGGAAAAAAATCTTTCAAATTTATGCTTTGATTAGGACAGACAGATGGTAGACCAGCATCTCTATTGTTATATACAGAAGATAATGCACGTTTGCAATGTTGAAATTAAGGCTGATACATACTTTACATATAGCGCAAGGTCACCAAAGATGTCATCACCGAGGCATGGTGTTAACAAAATAGTGACTGGGAATATGGTTAAGCAGTTACAGCCTTGTATTGTTTTTGCAGTGAGAAAAATCTGATGCATGATGCATTCTTATGAGAGAATTTTCTCAGATGCCAAGACTTTACAGGCATAACTTCCATAAGCTTTAATGGGAGTTTCCTGCCAGCACCTGTTATGGTGCAGAGTTCTTACTTTTCACACACAATCCAAGACTGGCTTGGAATACTGACTTGGAAAAACTAATATAGTGAAACCTTCTTGTAATGTTTCCTCACATATAATGTTCATCATTTAATCCTTGGTCTGATATATGTATGAGCATGTTTTCCATACAAATTCTTTTCCCACAAGAAAGACTTCTTTTCACAAGCTGTTTATGAATACGAGCAGATAAAACAATTATTCTTAGCAGGTAAACTAAGGGAAAAGTTATTAAGCTAGAAATTGAATTAATGGTAGAAAGCAACTCTTCTTAACTGAAAATAGTTCTAGAACTAGATTGTAGATTCCTGAGGAACCAACAGAAACAATTAGAGTACCACGTGCAAAAAGCAATATCAGTGGCTCTAAAAGAAGATCACATGTTAAAATAATATAGTTTGGTCATATTTTCTCATATATTTAAAGACTAAAGTGTAGGGACTTTTAATATTTAAAGGGATATTGCATATTTAATCCCATGGATAAATTAGCGGGATAGAGTTTTGTGTAGAGGAGAAAGAGTTTAAAGAATTCTTAAATTTCCATATTTTGAAATTAACTGCCACAAATTCCCATTACCAAAACAAAAATAAACAAAAAGGTTATAGCACTTCTGTTTAACTAAAATTGTTGGAGATTGCACAGAAATGCTATTCTATGAACAACCTCTCTTTTGAAGGTATTTGAAATCTCCTCTTATTTACTATTTCTAACACACCTAGCATATAAGAGGGAAAACAGACCGTCATACTCAAAGTCCTGAATCATTTATTGTCATTTTCTTGTTTGACAGCATGCTGGGCGGGGGAAATGCTTTTCACTTGTCAAACATTGTCAAATATTAAATTTTTAGCTCATATTTACAGCAAGATTTTATGATTAACACTGGTAGGTAACAGAGTTAAAGTTGAAAGGAGTCTGAAACCCTGAAACCTTAAGAAGACAATTACAAACCTGTTAGTGAAATTTCTTATGGGGCAAAACATGAGTTCTGAGCAAGGATAACTCCAGGATGATGATGATGTATTTTGGGTGCTCATTTACCCCCTTCCTTCTTTTTCTTTGCTGGGTGGCTGCGTTGCTCCATACTGTTCCCTTCAGCACTGTGTCTGACCTCTAGTACCCTTCTCCTGGCCAACCTGCCTCAAGAATATCATTTATACTTCAGCCTGAAGCTCAGACACCCTTATGACTGAATATTACATTGAGTACAGTTGTTCTAAAAGGCGTCAATAAACTGGCATCAAGTGGCTTTGTCTCTTATTAGGGTATATTCAAGCACCAGAGAAGGGGTTTTGTTTTGTTTGACAAGGCAAAGAAGGGAAAAGGGAATCATATTGACACCTCCAAGAGCAGGCTATGTTCCCAAGCTTAGTACCTTCCTCCTCTCTAGGGCTTTTGCTTGTAGTACACTTTGCTCTAAACTTTGGCAAAATAAGGTCATTATTTTGTTTTTATATTCTAGCCAATGGGTTGGTAGAAATGCATTTGTTTCTGTTTATAGTAGTCTTTGTTAAGGTTTGTTTGAAAACTTGAGAGTCGGTTGGGAATCTAGGACCTCGTGAGTCCGCCATTGTTCAGTGCCATGTGATCTCCAGTTGAGGCTGAAGAGTTTTAGGCTAAGTTACTGAGAGACTTAAGGACGCGAGAGAGGAGAGGTGTCTGATGGAGCTAGTCATCTATACACAGACAGCTCCATATGCAGTGCAGGTGCAGAAGAATGATGCAGTGAGAGAAGAATGATGCCAGACTGTGTTTTCTGCAGGCCCTACCCAGAGGAGACAGGCTTGTGTACGTCATTATTCCAAGGAGATACAGAGGTCTCATAATTCCAAGGAAGAACAATGTGTCTCTTAACAACATTTCAATCTGTAGAGCAAAGCCCTATATGGATTTATCTAAGCTCAGTTTTTCTTTTTTTTTTTTGCGGTAGGCGGGCCTCTCACTGCCGTGGCCTCTCCCGTTGCGGAGCACAGGCTCCGGATGCGCAGCCTCAGCGGCCACGGCTCACGGGCCCAGCCGCTCCGTGGCATGCGGGATCCTCCCGGACCGGGGCACGAACCCGTGTCCCCTGCATTGGCAGGCGGACTCTCAACCACTGCACCACCAGGGAAGCCCCTAAGCTCAGTTTTTGAACTTCAGTTTAGAGCATTACACTCACCTAAAAGAAAAAGTGTGGTATAAGTTGTCCCAGAAGAAAGATAGATCATTTATTACACTTCCCATATATTGGAAAATTATCATGATAATAAAAATAAATCATATTTAAGAATAAATTGTATTTAGTCAAACTGAAAAACGTGCCTCTCCTCCCCCCAAATCTTTAAATACAGTAAGAACACTCCATTTTCCTATGTCCAGTGTATCTGAGAATATAAGGGTGAGCATTTGGATAATAGCAATTACCCATTTGCATTAGCTTGAACCCAACATGGTACATCCACTTCCTTTTCTTTTCTTCTCCCATTATTTATTATACTTGACACTTATCCTTCATCTCTTCCTGTTCCACATCCTCCACAAGTGAACTCTTGCTCTATTTGCCGTCCTTTTAGCTAAAGTCTGCTCTCAAGACAAGATCTAATAGATTGATCCACACTAAAGTGTACATGATTAGTGAAGTTTTATGTGAAATCCCTCCATGGGATTTAAAGACAAAGGAATAAAACTCTAATTACAGAATTTTGAACATAAGCAATACTATGTAAAAGAAATATTTTAAGATGAAATTATCTTCCCAAAAATTCTAAAAAAAATTGTAAATATAGCCTCTATAATTAATGTTAGGGCTAACCTTGGGGACCAATGAAATAAAATCTAGGTCATCAAATTGATAGTCTTTTATTTCTGTCTTCTGTAGCCCTGAAAGTCAGCTATAGTAACTGATGATGGATTTTCTAATATTATTTTCAAAGTTCAATATTGGCCAGACCTTGGTGGAATTAGGAAAATTAAGATACTCTTTACTTAAATTTAAGACAATGGAAAACATGAAATGCATTTGTAACTTGGTTTCTTACCACTTCGAAAAATCACACATGTGGAAGAGACACTCAGTAAATAGTGTGTTAATGAACATCAACATATGTAACACATCTTTGCTTAATATACCTTCTTTCCGTGACAACAGGTCAGAAAGAAGTGATAGATGCTAAATATCTAATGATAGATGTTAAATATGTGTGTGTATGTATACACACACAAATATTTCAGTAAGACTTTTGATGTAGACCCAAGTGACAAAATCATTCAGAAGCAAGAAATCTGGCTTGTATTACACTAGTGCTAATGAGTTTAAAAAGAGAACAATTGGTACTGGAATGCCTTTTTTTAAGGCAACAAGTAATGTTTTGAGCAACTAGAGTCTGTGCAATTGTTTGCTAGATAGTTAACAGTCCTCAAGTAGTCAAAAATGAAGCTGAGCAGATAGGTCTCTCTTACACCACTAAAAGAAGTCCCCCTAATCTTTCTGCTTGTAATATGATAATAGAAATTTAAAAAGCCAACCTCAGTGATAGCTCTGAGCATTTATCTATATATTCCATTTTGTAGAAGTCTTAAAATCAATGGTTTAAATTGTCTGGGTATACTTAGAGCTTCTAATTAGGGGAAATGATTGTCTTTTTATCTCTCTTCCAGTGACTTATATTTATATCTCCAAACCTGGGTGTGATTTGTCCAGTAATTTGTGAAATACTTAAATTTTGAGATTTTTACTGTGTCACCTAAAGATTTGGAATCTGATATCATGGGTCTTAAAGCATCTTTCAGCTAAATTAGAGGTATAAAATAGAACATTCAAGGACATGGTAGATTTAGGATAATCTCCCAATCTTTTTCAAATGAGCCCTTCGGAACACACACCCATATCATAAGAAAGAAATGTAATCTATGACATAATACTTTGGTAATAAAATAAATATCATAATTATCATTTGTTTGCTAAAGTTTCATATATATTATATGCCTACATATTTTACATGAAACATCTATATACACACATATGAAACTTAACAGTCTTAGGATATAGTGTGAAATTGAATATATACCATGATGGTGTTTCCTTCTAAAGTTGACCACAGAGCTTATATACCAACCTGAGTGTATTGCTTGGATGTGTCGTATATGTAAAAGTATTAGAGATTACAGGTGCCATTGTCACTGATGCATGACCAATGCATGTCACTAATGCATTGTTGCTTCAGAAGATGCTGGTGCTCTGGCTCCATTACATCTGGACTGTGTACTCTTTGTTCTTTGCTGTATTCCAAGTGCCTAGCACACTTTTGCTACATAGTAAGTGCTTAATCAATATTCGTTAAATTGCATAGACAGTTGGAGTTTACCAGCTCAAGGTCTTTCCATCTAGAATGTATTGAAATTTTTCTGTCCTTCCATTTAACCACAATCTAGCACAGGTCCATCTGCCAAATAGGGAGGATTATGCCCTAGCCCCATGTTTCTGTTTAGCAGGAGTATTAACAATACCTACTCAGTAGTTTATCCTGTATTCTCAAAAAGAAAACAATAATCTTATGTTTCTTGAGAAAAGGAAGTTCAGTCTTTTTAGTCTCATCCATTGTCATGGTTAGAAGCATATTCTTTGACTAGGAAAGAGTCTAATGACACAGAATTTCTCAGAAGTTTGGGAGAGCATTAAGAAGTTGAGAAGAACCATCTTGTCTGTGATCTAAACAGGACTTGTGGGTATTGATAGGATTAAACAGGTTTGTAGACTGTTTTGCCTTTGTGGATGGAATTCAGCTTCCCTGACCCACTCTAGAAGCAGCAGCCAGAACGGGCTCTCTCTCTCACCTGAATGCTTAGCAGAGCCAAGCCATCAAAACCCTCCAGGAAGTGGCTAGCCAAAGGGTCTGAATTAGAGGCACCTCCCCAAAGAAGATCAAAAGTTATGCTCCACCAACACAGAGACACTGAGAAATGGTTGAATGTGTTCTAAATTAAACTGCCCTGGTGGTGAGTAGAGATCTGCCAAAATCTTTCAATTAATCACTTTTACCTCAGGGCAGAGTTAGGCCTAAGAGTATTTCAATAGGTTTTTATTGGAACAGCGTTATTTCAGATATTAAACTATGTTGCACAAAGTAAAAATAATGTTATTTTTAAGTTGCTACTCTTGTTAAATAAAAGTTGGCAAGCATTCTTGGGGTCTGTATTGTGTCTGTGTATTTGTATGTGTGTGGCTTTTTCCTGTGCCATAAGCCTCATTGATTTATACAAGTGAACAGCAATGAATTAGGTGGTAAATATATTCATATAATCATTTTCATTAATAATATGTTGCACATAATAGAAGAAAAGTTTTAAGTATATAATTCTTTGCAACACAATTGAGATATTTTTTTCCTACGTCTTCAGCAATAAGTTAATTAGAATCACCTGCATTTCCTTGGATGGACACCAAATGGATTGCAAACAAAAACAGATTAAAATAGCTGCTGGAGCTCATGGCATACAGATGACAAGATTCACAAAAAGGACAACAAGGCACTGAAAATGTTCACTTTTCAAACAATTTTAGAGGAAATTTAGCTCTTGCAACCTCTCTGTAAAAGCTGCTTATAAGTGTTTTGCTGAAAGGCTAGAATGGCTTTGTTTCTGATCCCTTGATGAGTGAGAGAAATGTTTAAGAAAGATCACTTTACAGAGAGATTCAGGCTGAAATGTGATGACTGTGATTCAAGCCAAGCCAAAAATTACAGTTCAGAATGAAAGGGGAGGGGACGTGGTTTGGGAATCCATTTTCCCACATTCCTGAATCTCAATCATCCCAGCCAATGTTTTAAAAAAAAGTCCAATGGAAAACAATGAGGTCACTTTGTTTAGATGTTTAAAAAAATAGAGGTGGAGGGATTGAAAAGAATGAGAGTAAATTTATAAATTTTAGATCAATATCGATTTCAAGTATGATGGGATCAAAGTCTAGACTTCATATAACTATAATGACTTCATCACACAAGGGGCAATTTTTAAGTGTTTTCTTCTTGTTTGTGTTGGTAAGCCTTTTATTGCATATCTTTAACTTATAAGAGAGTTTGTTGGTAGAATCTTAAAAGGAAAAAAAGTATACATGGGCATAGTCTACAGATTACTCTTCCCTAGGCCTCAAGCTTTCCTTAGGAATGGCATCGTCAGGCAACTAGTTTTCTATCCATAAACCTGCGGTGGCCATCCACTCCTGTCTGGACCTCAGGTTATGCTGGCATGTTTACTTGCAAACTACCAGATGATAATGGCTGACCAAATTAGACTGTTTATTCATATGACTCCTATTTATTCTAGAGAAACACTGAGCAAGTCACAATGCCAAAAGAATGATTTATTTACATCAGCATGATCACAGCATAACATAACAATAGAACTCAAACCTACAAGAAACTCAGAGAACGATAGGAGATGAGCTAAATACAACCGCCAACTTCAGTGTCTTCCAGACACATGTGATTTTCCTTCAAGACAAGTGCTCTCACTTAATGATACTTAGAATCATTCACCAATATTTGTCTTCAAGACTAACATTTAAAAGAAAGAAACATGTAAGAGAATTTATTAAAGACTATTTCTAGGTACTTTGTTTTCCACTTTCCAGAAATCATTTCAGGTGGTTATCTTTAGTCTTATCAAATCAAAGAGATTAGGATTCCTAGTCAAATTTCACAAGCATACTCAGGCTCTCTCTGAGGTTCTTCTTACTTTGAGTTTATTTCCAATATTATTCAAGTCTTAAGATTGGTATAATTCTGTAAATTATGTTTATTTCTACCATCCTTCAGGCTCATACTCATAGGCCTCAAATTCTCAGCTAAGTTTAAACAATTACTTTCTAGCAATGTAACTCTTTACAAGAATATTTAATAATAGTGAAAAGTAAGATAGCCAGCTCTTCCCCCCCATACACAATCCCTAAGTGCTAGTGTTGTAGATCTTTTCAAGGCATAAGTGGTACAATACAGCCCAGTAGAAATGGATCAGTAACACCATTAACACTCAGGATATTTTGTGCTTTTCCTCTTCCAATTTTAAGTTTGTCTTCCCAGGCTGCTTAAGATGTTAGGACTGCACAGAAAAGTGAATATGACTTGATAAATAGGTAGGTAGGTAGGTAGGTAGATAGATAGATAGATAAAGAATTTTTTGCTAGGACCCTTAACAATTTTATTTCCTAGTGTAATAGCTTAAACAGATGGGGAGGTTGGGTGGGAAATATTTGATAATGATCCTAACCACTCAAGTGTTCAATGAAAAGTCCTTGAAGAGGAAATCAACATCCTTCCCTCTGAGCCAAGATTCTTCATTTTTGGTATCATTTTTTCCTTAGTCTCATATATTGTTTCATTTACTTTGCAACTTCAATTTTAGGATATTTAATTTAAGTCTGGAATTTGCTCCTATCTATAGAGTAGGCTACATAAACAATATATAATAATGGTTCATTTATTAGCATCACAGTTTCTAAGCAGTTTTCTCGTGGGGCGGGGGGGGGAAATACCCTTCTCTTGGTGACCTATTTAAAGTCTAACATTTTTAATTTATCAACAAATACTTGGTTCTTCCATGTGTTAAGAAAACAAAATTCTTCTTTTCCATATGAATATACTATAAAATATCTGGTAGATGAAAAACTTACTTCATTCAGAAATGAGTAACCTAAAATGCTAACAAAATCGAACAAAATGTAAAGGAAAATTGAAGAAAAGTATTTTGATATGATATTACAAAGAAAAACTTATTGCAACAATTGTCTCCATGAAACAAGAATTTATTGCAGAGAATAAGGAAGTAGGAAAAGGAAGGTAGGAAAAACATCAAAATAAGATAAAAATTAAAAAGAAAGGGCTCATGAAACAAATGGAAGAGAAAAATAAAACAATCTCACTAATAAAGGGAACACTGGAAAAAGCATTAATGACAATAGGAACTTCTGAAGACAAAGAAAAGGGCAGGAGCGAGGCAAAAAAATGAGGGGTATACTGATCCTGGACCCTGTATGAACAAATTCTGCCAACATTAGATTTGGATTCACATAATAAGTGTTTTAAATATTCATAATTTATCTCACATGGATCATTTATATCCTATAGGTTATTACTGAAAAGAAAGTTATTATATAGCAGTATCTTTACAATCCAGTGAAACTTTTGTTTTCAGCATTAAAAAGTCTCTATGAAAAACAACTCAGCCCCCCCCCATTAAGTTGGCAGACTGAAAAAACATGTCTGATTCTCCTTCCTCAAAAATATCCCAATTAAATAATAGAAAAGATATGTTGGAAAAAAAAAAAAAGTGGTGCTGCAAACAGAAAAGGTACCATCAGCAGACCAGAAATAGAAATTCCAGGAAGACAGAAAGCAGATGGGATCAAACAAGTGAAGATATTAGAGCAAAAGAAACACCATTCTCAGACACCATAATTAGGCACAGTCCTTCCCAGGGATGTCCTAGAGATTATCCAAGCTTAGAGTTAACAAATAAAAAGAGCAAAAATTGGCAAGAGGACAGTAAGTAAAGTAATGCACCAAATACTGGATCTAACGCGTGGGAGAGCTGGGTCCCTCTCCATTTACCTTGCAGCAAGGAAGTCCTCGCATGAGAATAGGTTCTGCAAGGACAAATAAGAGGATGCTGGCATCTAAGAAGGAAAGCAGTGGAGAATGAAGTATCTCAGGTCTTCTACAGCAGGCATAGAATTAGAGAACTTTGCCGAGAAGCAAAATAGTTAAAGTATTCCATATCCCAAAATCAGTCCTCCTTACTTCAGTCCTCCTTACTGAAGACCTCTAGCCTACTATCTACTCACCACCCATTGATACTGCAGGAACCCCTCACTGAGCCTAACAATTTAAGATTTAAGCCTGTTGAGGGTAAAAAGATGTGTACAAATACAGAAATACTCATGACCATCATTTATTCTAGTTAATTTTGTCTTTCATCATAGGAGTATTCTGATATTTGAACATCCATCTTAAAGAAATTCTAGATGGAGAGAAAAGAGACAGTAGAGGGAAGGGTATATAAAGCAAATAATATAAGAAAATGTTTAGATACATCTGAGTGAAATTTTACTTATACAAGTTTAAAGAGAAAATCTTTTTTTAAAAAATAATGAACGAAAAAGTAATTTACCTACAAAACATTAAGAATCAACTTGATATCTTTAGTTGCTAGAAGATAGTGGAACATTACTTTTCAAAGTTAGAAAAGTAAAAATAAAACTCAAATACTTAAATCAACAATTAAATATGAAGCAAAAGAAAACAGTCTTTTAAAAAAATTTTTTATTGAAGTATAGTTGATTTACAGTGTTGTGTTAATTTCTTCTGTACAGCAAAGTGACTCAGTTATACATATATACATATAGAGATCTATATTCTTTTTCATATTCTTTTCCATTATGGTTTGTCACAGAATACTGAATATAAATCCCTGTGCTATACAGTATGACATTGTTTTTTTATCTAAAACAGTCATTGAGATGGAAGAAGAAAATTTACCAACCACATATTTTTGTGAAAAAAAAAAAAACTAAAAAAATAAATCCAAGAAAGAATAACAGTGGAATACAAGAGAGGAGCAGTAGTTGACTCTGACCTAGAGCTGCACCATCCAAGATGGTGGTCATAAGCCACATGTGGTTGAGTTATTTAAAATAAGATAAAATAAAAATTCAGTTGTTCAGTTGCGTTAACCACATTTCAAGTGTTCAGCAGCCAGCCTCATGTGGCCGGTGACAGTTGGTCTGGACAGTTAATATATAGAACATTCCCACCATTACAGAAAGTTCTATTGGGCAGCACTTAATTTGAGGAAATGAAGGAACCTATAATAGAAGAAGACACATGAGACCTTGACTTTGGGGAGATCTTTGTGAAACAAAATTTTAATGTGGAACCCAATCACATTCGTTTTTTTAATAGTGACTAATATTAACCCATAGAGAAGTCAAAAATATTTATAAAGAATAAAATGTTCTAAACTTTGAGAAAATAAGAAATAATAACATAAAGAATAAAGTTGGAAGTTATGAGGGAGAAGAGAAGGGGAAGGAAGAGTAAATGCACTAAGTTCCTTATTTTTTTTTTTATACACAGAGGTAGTTTGATATATTAAGATATAGAAATAGACAAATGTAACTAATAATAACAAAGCATACATAGATACGTGGTAGGAACTATGGACTCTTTGTTTTTTATGATAGGGAGTGAATAAATACCAAAGTTAATAAATTAAACAGAAATGTGATACATTAACATAAAATGAGTAACAATAAAAGAACTAGAACAGAACTGTTAACAATGACTGTACTTGGACAGCAGGATGAGGTAGATACTTAGTTTTCATTGTATAATCTTGTGTGGTTTAAATTTTCATTTTTAACAAGGAAGTATATTGCCTCTATAGTAAAAAAAAAAATCCATTTAAAATGGCTATTATAAAGTCATAAGGTTTTCCTATAGAATAAAATCCTTGTTTGACAATCAGAATTGTGTCAACTATTTTCTAAGGTAGTTGTTCTTGAAGGATGAATATCTCACAAGGAATTAGTAATAATTAAATAGAGCCAGCAAAAGATACAGGATAAATACAAGCCATTGAGACAGAGTAGAAATTAAATTTAGAAAGAGTTTCCATTTATATCCTGTACTCTCAGTCACTGAACTTCAAGTGTGTGATCAGATAAGTTAGCAATATAAAGTTGGAAACACTTCACTTTAAAGGAGGAGGAAATGTGTGCCATTTGAAATGATCCAAAACCTCTCACATTGAGCTCTGAAACCAAGCAGGACCTTTAGAAGGATAGAGAAAGAAACGTGCAGCACTCTTTGGGGGCAGTCTGGGCGTTCCTGTGCTCACTTGTTCTTGCCAGAGGGAGAAGCCAGAAGACCAAAGCATTGCGAGAATGACTTTTCTTGCGGTAGCTCTGGCCTCCTAGGAATTAGGAAGTGCCATAAATCTCAGGAGAGAGACTGTGTAAAATTCCCAGCCCATATTTCAGACTCCAGAGGTTCAGATGCATTTTATTATATTCCAGAAAAACAAGCAGGCTTTTTGGGCACACCTCTCAACCAGGCTCAAACTCCACATCTTTGTGATTTGTCCATAATTTGAGCTACCAAGAATGCTACCTAATCCACAGTTTGCAGCTATTTTTAACAGACTCAACTGCATTGTTGAAAACTACCCATATTTTGGCAGATAAGTCAGTCAACTCTGGAAACAGTGCTGGTCTCTTAGATTTCTTTTTGGAAAGTGTCTAAGATTTATGGTGGGAATTACACATGACAGCTGCATTCTTTCCACTGGGTTTAGACCACCATTTGGTCTAATAACTCCTAATTGTGTGTCTATCCTAGTCTAAGCTTCTTCAGGAAAAAAAAAAAAAAGAGGTGGGGGAAGACTTTTGAAAATCCCCTACAGCAGTACCCAGTGATTTCTGTCAACAGTAAACACTATTTTGAAACTTAAGAAGGTCAGCTGATGAGGAACAAATAAAAGACATTTCGGTGAATGTGGATTTCTTTAGAGAATTTTTCATTAACATTACATTAATGCTGGTCTGATAAAAATAAATGTAAAATGTTTTAGTTTCATTGTGTTCCCAAAGTATTTTTAGCATAACAGGCAAAATTCCTGTCAGCATTTTCAGTCATGGTATTTTCTTAAAAGAAGTACCTCTTCAGTGATTTTTCTCCAAACTTCACCAAAGCACAACATGGATACCTTGAAGACATTGCCCATTTAAAAATCATAAGAGGTCTAATTATATTTCCAAAATAAGTAGTTTCCAATCCAGCAAGGATAATGTGGTCATGAAAAGGATGTCCAAATCCACCAATTTACATTGGTTTGGCTTGGCATGACTTTCAAAGTTCTTGGAGCAAAAACAGGATGGCACGTGAATCATTCTAATTTGGGTTCGATTCCCAGGACTTAGGGTTTGCCATTCTGTGAGCCATTCGGGGGAGAGCTAATCAGCTATAAGACTGTACCTATGTAATTTATAACTGCTAAAATTCACTGATGTGTTCCAGATTATTTTGCAAAATGTAATACCCTCCTTTTTAATATATACTTTGTCATTTTCACTCTATTTGTGTAATTTAAAAAGTATGATAGCAGGGGAGCATGAGCCATTCAAAGCAGGAGCCAGTAATGTCAGAGATTGTTATCCTTCATAAGATATATGGTGTTGATATCTCTATATCTAAAGGGCTTGGAAGTTCTGTCAAGTTAGATTCAAATTGCATCTAATGTGTTTTGCTTTACTCCTTCTTTCTGGTTTCTAACGTAAGCCACAAAGCAGTTTCTCTACTGTGACTTAGTTCTGCAACCACAGTGGTCACACTGGTCTGAGTTACCCTCCCTGTCTCCCTTCCCAACCCTCCCTTCTTTTATTCCAGAAGAAAATTAAGTTATTAATTTAGGATGAGGCTGCTTTGTTTGAACAGTATAGTGCTTTCCAATTGCTCATACGTAATATAACCAACCCATACTGCTCTTTCAAATGTTTTTGATTACTGAACTTAAAAAAAAAAAACCTTGTACTGAAATTTATGAAGGATCAAAGGGATACTTCCTATGTTGTAACTTTAAATTTCTGTAAGAGAAAAAGTTTTCAGATAGTAGGGAATTTCATTAATTGAAATTCAGTTTACAACTCTAGACAACACATGCATTTCAATAACATGTAAAATAATACTAGAAAAGAAACAGTTCTAGCTTCAAAATAAAAATGCACTTGATTTATGCCTACAAAGGATATGCTTATTAAAATGAGGCTTAAGTAAGGTCCTTATTTGTAATAAAAATTTGTTGGGATTCAAATAATTTTATTTACTGTTGACCTTTGATAAAGGTCCAAATAATTAGCAAAACAAAAATTAATTTAAAAAGAAATATATGGTAAATTTTCTCATTTTTTATTGTAATAGTTGTTGACATTTCATTTTTAATCATTACTTTAAATAGGGCTAATTTGATCAATTCTTTGCAAAAAACATATATTAAGGGCTTCCCTGGTGGCGCATTGTTTGAGAGTCTGCCTGCCGATGCAGGGGACACGGGTTCGTGCCACGGTCCGGGAGGGTCCCACGTGCCGCAGAGCGGCTGGGCCCGTGAGCCATGGCCGCTGAGCCTGCGCGTCCGGAACCTGTGCTCCGCGGCGGGAGAGGCCACAGTAGTGAGAGGCCCGCGTACCGCCAAAAAAAAAAAAAACCAAACAAACAAAAAAACATATATTAAGATTTCTTGTTTGAGAAAAATGTAGACCTGCATACTGCATCAATGTTTCTATTTTCCAAAATATTATTTTTTCTCAAGTTCCTTCAGAGCAACTGATAACTCGTGGAACATCATGAACGCTTTCATTTGGTGAAACTTTGTTTGACTTTGTGATGGCAAGGAAGATGACCTTATTCACCATTTGTGGTTCTGAATGACCTTTGACTATTTCCAAACCAAAAACTATCACCAAAGGCCCCAACTTGCATCAATAAACATTTTTCTATAGACAATATGGAGTTACTGGAGGTCATTTTAGAGAAGAATTTCAAAATGTTTTCCCTAAGGACTACATGTTTAGAAAAAGTACAGATACCCACAAGAGGGAGAACTTTGAAAGGGACACACTTTAATGCATAAGTTTTAAAATTTTAAAAATCTATCACATTTTTAAAATTATATAGGTTAAAGCTAAGTACCAAACACTAGCTAAATGACAAAGCAAAAAAAGAAAATAGTTGATAAATTATTAAGTTTCTGAGCACATGTGCATAAACTGAAGACCAGCATGATCTAATACTGAAACTAAAAATCAAACATTAGGAAAGTTTTAATTAAGATGATTGTCACATTTAAGTTGTCGAGAGCACATTGTACTTAAAAATGAACTGGAGTGCCCTTTGATTAATGGAGCTATTTTGTGCATCAGAAAACAACAAAAAAGAATGCATTTGATTTTTATAAATGTATGTGTCTTAGACATTTTCACCACACACTAATAGGTGTCCAGCCTCATCTCAATTCCTCACAAATTCACAGATTCATAGTTCTCAGGAAGGAACAGAGACTCACTAATTTTATTATTAGACTATTCTAGAACTACAAAACTCACACAAATTAATACATTTGTTAATAGCTATTCCATTTTATTGACATTATATGTAAGTTATTACATGGAAGAGTATAGTGAGGATGAGTACGTGGGACACAGAGGGCTTTTTTTTTGGCCGTGCCGCACGGCTTTTGGTCTTAGTTCCCCAATTAGGGATCGAACCAGGGACCTGGACAGTGAGAGCGTGGAGTCCTAACCACAGTGAAAATGCTCTGTATATGCTGTGATAATGGATACAAGTCATTATACATTTGTCCAAACCAATAGAATGTACAACACCAAGACTGAACCCTAATGTAAACTATGGACTCTAGCTGTATCAATGTTGTTTTCATCAGTTTTAACAAATGTATCACTCTGATGGGGGATGTTGATAATGGGAGAGGCTGTGCATGTGCAGGGGCAAGGGGTATGTGGGAAACCTCTGTACCTTCCCTTCAATCTTTATATAAACTTAAAATTGCTCTAAAAAATAATGTCTTAAAACTGAATGAATAATGGCTTTGATTTATGCCATTAATATCAGTATTACACATTATGTCATTCTGTCCTAACCTACTGATGATATATTTTGCACAGCAGCAGAAATGTTCCTACTATAAAGTATTGATACTTAAAAACAGAGATGGTAAAGCAATAAAGGAGCGCATTTCATGTCAGTAAAGAGATTTACAAAAATTTTATTCTGTTAGATTATGACAATAATTTCTATCAATTTATCTAGTACTATCTATTGTGAATTACAATGTTTAATGATGATACTGTACCACCTCCCTAGAGAAACTGCTGAGATACTGACCTCTACATTAACTGGTAATCTCATCCAGGCCTCCTTGAGGGTCTAGACACATCAAGGAATATGCAACCCTGACATTAAAACTATGTTATCAACATTTCTTATCAACAATAATAGTGTTTGAATAAATGTTTCTCTTTTCATTTTCCTGTTTCTTCATCTTTTTGATAACTGGGTCATGGAAATAACCTGATGATATAAATAAATGTGTGGAAAACAAGTGGTTGATTATCCAAACCAACTGCCAGGATAAGTTATTTTGAATTATAGATAACTAGTTTTAAAATAATCTGGAACTAATGTCACCATCTTGTCAAAGATTTCTTTTTATTTTTTCCCTCCATAATGGAGCACCCCATTACCTACAATACACTAGAGATTTTCAAAGTAGTTATACATCCGTAGTATAATTTTCATTCTGTAGTTTCAAATAATCAGACCAATATATGTTATGCTATAGTAATTGCAGGAAAAGAGAATGAAACAATGGAAATGGATTGGAATCCCTAGGAATAGAATAAAACACAATAGAATAAGAATAGGAAAGAGGGAAGAAAGGGAGACAGAAGAGAAGTGAGAAGGGAGTAAAGGAGAGGGAGGGAAGGAAGGAAGGGAGGGAAGGAGGGAGGGAGGGAGATTTTAAGGAAAGAAGACTTCACAAGCACTTTGGGTTATTTATCTTTCCAACAAGGGGCAATAATACATATATACATGAAGGTTCTTCTCCCTACTCCACCCCAAGTTTGATTCCTGTCTTCTTTGGGGGAATGAATCTCAACTATACTGTGAAATCCCATGCTACCTACTGCTGTTTTATGGTTCAACTACACTCAAGTTTGTTGATGATTAACTGTTACTGAACTTAATGATTAGTTTGCTTGTATTAAAATATTGAAGATTGCTTGGTGTAGGACAAAGAAATTTGTTTTCTCTGTGAGGAAGAGAGAGTTGGTGGTGATTTACTACCTTCCCATAATTATTATTACTATTTTCTTTTGCCATCTCAGTTTTTATATGAGTGAATATGAAACATGCCCTTTTGTTTTCAGGTCTAGATGTTGATGGAATATATCGAGTTAGTGGCAATCTAGCAACAATACAGAAGTTAAGATTTATTGTCAACCAAGGTAAGTGATTTCTTCAGTTCAGACCTTTTTACAAGTAGTTTCATCTCCAACAATATTTCACACTCTCTGCCTATGTATTATGAATATATACTGATAAAGGCTTTGAAGGGAGAAAGAGAAATTTGAAGAAATTAAACAATTATTACCAGAGAAGTAAAAAATAGCCAGTTTACTTGGAGGTAAATAGAATAAAGAGAGAGACTATTTTGTTGTGTGAAATAAATAACAAGTGAAATATGACAAACTAAAAATGAAGAAGAGAATAATAAAAGGAAAAAATAAACTAGCTTTGAAAAATGTTACTGGTATATAATACACAATATATGCTGATAAATGAATAAATAAATGAATGGTGGAAAATGTAAGAGTCAAGATCACAGATGTTAGAAAAATATATAATAGGTAAGTAAAAGAATTAAAAATTAGGAAATACAAATATCATCAAAGGATTACAAACTAAAACAACTATGAAGTACTACTACAAGCCTATTAAAATGGCTAAAATTTAAAACACTGACAACACCAAATGCTGACAAGGATGTGGAGCAACAGGAACTCTCATTCATGCTGGTAGAAATGGAAAATAGTACAGCTAGTTCGGAAAATAGCTTAGCAGTTTCTTATGAAAATAACCATATTCTTACCTTATTACCCAGCAGTTGTGCTCCTTGGTATTTACACAAATGAGTTCAAAACTTATGTCCACACAAAAAACTGCACACAGTATTTCCAGCAGCTTTATTCGTAATTGGTAAAATTTGAAAGCAACCAAGATATCCTTCAATAGGTGACTGGACAAACAAACCATAAATATCCATAAAATGGAATATTATTCAATGATAAAATGAAATGAGCTATCAAGTGATGAAAAGAATTCAAGGAAACTTAAATGCATATTGCTATGTGAAAGAAGCCAGTCTGAAAATGCTATATACTCTGTTGTCTCAACTATATGACGTTTTTGAAAAGGCAAAACTATGGAGATAGTAGAAAGATCAGTGATAGCAAAGGATTTGAGGGGAGAGGGGGAAGAATAAGCACAGGGGATTTTTAGGGCCATGAAACTATTCTGTTTGATACTGTAATAGTGGATACATGCCATTATATATGTCATTATACATTTGTCAAAATCTATATAATATACAACACTAAGAGTGAACCTTAATGTGAACTATGGACTTTAGTTAATAAAAACTTATAAATATTGGCTCATCAATTGTAACAAATGTACTACACTAATGCAAGATGTTACTAATAGGGGAAATTTGGGGGGAGTGGTCAGTCATAAGAGGGAGTATGTCGGAATTCTGTATTTTCTATTTTTCTGTAAACCTAAAACTTCTCTAAAAAAGACAGTGAATTTTTAAAATAAAAATTAGGAAATGTTGAAAGAAAAACAGACTAAAACATCTTGAGATGGTGTTACAGACAGCTCACAGGTTTAGAATTAGACACATGGAGTAAAACCCAGACACTGTCTCCTTGTGTCCTTGGCATCTTATTTAACTCCCTTATGCTCTGTTTCTTATCAGTAAAAACAGGATGGAAGTGCCTTGGAAATATTTTTGAGAATGAAATGAGATAGTGTGTAGTATTCCCTTAGTAATGTAACAGACTCATGGTAGTTGTTCAGTACATCTAAGATTCCCTTTCACTTAAAAAGTCAATGATAAAAAAAAAAAAAAGTCAATGATGTCTCATTACCTTCAGGAGAATTTACACAAAGTCTACATAATCTGGCTTCCCAGCTACTTCTAGCTGACTGCAGGTCCTTGAATTTCCTTCATGATACATTCCTAACTGTACTTCCTTATATACATACTGTTGTATTTCTTAATGCCTTTGCATAGTCTCTTCCATCTACTTTCAATATTCTCCTATATTTTCCTTCCCATCCCACATACAAAAGCTTCCTGCCTGGTTAGATTTCTCCTTATTCTTCAAGGCCCAGATTATAAATAATTTTCTCCAGGGAGCCTGCAACGTCCCTCAGTCAGATTCCTTCTCTGTGTGCCCATTACGCTGGGTAGTTAAATTTGCATTCGTACAGGCACATCTAACTTCTAAAATTCCATCTATTATAAGACCCAGAGATTTAATGCCATCTTTTAAAGAGAATTTTATCAAATGTATTCAGTGATTATATTTCACAAACATTAAAATTTGAAAGTCTTGGAATAAAAAAAGAGGATATTGGTTGAAATATGTGTCTCTTCCATAAATCTCTATACACCTACAAAGGTAGGATTTAAATTAGCCTTATATCTTCCCTCACTCACCACCAGTAGCTCTGGAGCCTCCATACAGGGAGCTCTTAATATCTGTTGTATAGTGTGTGTGTGTGTGTGTGTGTGTGTGTGTGTGTGTTGCAAATAGTAGAAGTATTAATACAGAGAATCATTAACCTCTCCAGCAGTTCAGCTTGGGTTGAACCATACTTTTAAGTGTTAACTGCAGTGCTTTTGGCCAGTGGCCACACGATTCTTATTTCTGAACATCTCTGTAACCTAGAATCTGTTTGCTCACTAATGTGCACCGTTGTCTTTCAGAATTACTGTCCCTCCTGGGCAAAAAACAGAACTAAACATTACCTTATGTATTCATGTTGGCCATTGGCCTGAACCAAAGTACCCCACTGTGGATAAAAATTGGATAAAATACCCCAGCTTTTTATAACCATTCCTGTTTATAACCAGCTAAAATCATTCTTGTAATATATTTCATGCTGAAACCATATCCTGATTGGGATTCTAGACAGGTGGGCAACACATTTCTTCTACAAAGAAGAAATCTCAAAACAGAAGCCATGCTAGAAACAAACACTAGTTGCATTTCCTGCCTTTAAAAACAATTATGCTCAGCAGTCTGAAAAGGCAGAAAAAAAAATCTGCAGTGAGAATATGAAATCTGTCCATCTCATCTTTTGCAATCCAAACTTCAGCATCCTCTGGGGCTGTGTAACTGCTCATGTTTCCATGAGAGTTGACAATGTAAAGCTGGACAGAGGCCTGAGTTGGTATCTGGTAGCACAGAATTGTCAGTAAACTGTCTCCCTGGTTTATACCACTGTCAGAATGCAACACACTCAACACAAATTATGCTATATTAGAACCTTTGATACTAGTATGTTGTCCAAGCTGTGTTGTGGAGTTGTTTTGAATTAGATGATAAAAGATATGCGTATACCATCCTCTCTCAAATTTTGCTAATCAGATTATCCCGTGAATGAAATTTTCAGGAGAGGACCTGTAGCATTTGTTCTAACACCATACCTTCCCCTCCATCTGCATGCTGGTTGCTGACAGCAGAGCTGATATGGGAGAGAATCAGTGCTGGATACAAAGAGACTGAGTGTGTACATTGTGGTCTCCCCTCTGTGTGTGTATGTGTGTGTGTGAGTGTGTGCAATGAAGTGGCAGTGCAGTGATAATTCCTTGAAAAGCATAAAGGAATATGTGAATGCAATGCATTGTATTCAGAGATGGAACATACCTGGTTTTGGCATACCCTCTTTGTATCAACACCTTTTATCTCCTCCATGTTCACGTTCCACAATGTTTCCTTTTCAGAAGGTTCTAAACGGACAGTTTTTAAAATGAACAAGCCCTACCCACCATTGGACTAGACAAATGAAAACGATTTTGGGGATTTTCAAGAACAGTTTAATTGCCATTTATGTATTTCACTAACTTTCTTGAGTGCTATAATCATCAGCAATTCTAAATACACCAGTTGAATGATTCAGTTCGTTTTGGTTTTCTGTTTGACTCCCTAAATCAGCAGGAATTGGATACCCTTATTATACTTCCAGATCAGATGGCATGCAAATTAAATTCAAAGTGATCACTCTTCAAAAGTATTTCCTAATTATAACTAGTAATGAAGATGATAATAATTATTATTATTGTAAAAGTAGCTAACATATTTTCATAATTTATTATGTGCCAGGCACTGTACCAAGCGCTTTACTCATATCATTTAATTTAATCCTTTCTGCTATCCCATAGAATGTGTTCTATTACTGCTCCCATTTTAAAGTTGAGGAAACTGAGGCTCAGAAATGTTAAATAATGTCCTAAGGTCATAAAGTAATAAGTGAAAGAGCTAGGACTAGATCCCAGGTCTCTCTGTCTCAGAGCCTATGCTAAAAACCACTGCCTGATTTGACATTTCCTATTCATTGATTGTTGACTACCTCCTTAGAAAAGTGGAGCTCAGTCTTTTCATGCTGTACCCAGTTGTTAGTGACTTCCTTTCTGTTTTCCGTAAGTGACAAGTACTGTCATAGGAGTTTGGCTAAAACTTTTCAAGAAAGAGAAATGCCTGGGAAAACACCAAATGCCATAGTTAGGAAGAAGCCAGGCACTGCCATTCTCTGTAGGGCTTCATGTATCTATGCTTGGACCGAGAAACTACTTTAACACAATATTCTGTTGCAACCTTCAGGAAAGGCATTGAAGACTCTAGATTTACTGGGCTGTTGGTGCATTACTGAGCGCTGCTCTGCCTTGTTTGTTGTATTTGGTGACAGCTTTCGGTGACATTTTGCTGATGCTGCTCTTCCATTCTATGAGGGCATCCCCAAAGAAAACTAGTCTGTGACCTTAGATGTCAACTTGTCATCAGCCTGTGAGACTGCGTCGATTCTTTGGGATGATCTGTGACGTGATGGTTCTCTTGTGTGGGGTACTTTTACAGAGGACAAACTTTAGCCCTGAGGATGCTGCATAACTGTCTTGAGAACTTTTTGACAGTGGGTTTTAGAAGCCTCACCAGTCTGAATTCCCCCTCCTGACATCAAAATTCTGCCTTGAGCTGCCCATCTAGCTTATTGTTCAAACTCCAAATTCAGTTCAGACTCTCTTTGGTATTACAAAGAGAACATCTAAATGTTCTCTTTCACCCTTTAAAACAGGGACAAGGAACACTGGCATCCTTTTTGGAAGATATTAACTGTGAAGCTTCCCAAGCCCATAAGCCAATGGGAGGACTCTGAGGCAGTAAAGGAAGAACTGACTGGGAATTTTCCAAACTGGTGTTTCTTAGCACACAATAACAAATATTCCCTCTAAGCATTTCTCTGAACTGGAGGAAGTTACTTCTTACCAGGATTTTAGACATGTTTTCCATATATAGAAAAATGATTTAAAGGAACATTCTTAGGGACACCCTCCTTCACTTTTTCACACCCGGAGGAACAAAATATATAAATGCCATAAATCTACATGGCCAAGAATCTTAATTGGGTATGTGGGTGTGTGTACGTGTGTGTTCATACGATTGTGTGTGTGTTATTTTAAAATGGAAGAGGATTTTTTCCCATTAATTTACAGTCTTGTACTTTGCATACCTTTATTCATCCAGATCTTATTGACATAATGATCCAAATTAAGTATTGGCTTAAAGAGATGAACTTGCTTATTTTGAACATGCTAAGAATAAGCTCCATTGAAAATAAACCATTAGAGAAACAATTTTGTGTTGCCAACTATATCTAAACTACTTTTTTATAGATTTGTACCACAAAGCAAAGAAAGCAAAGCATTAACTTCAGTAGCTATCCCAGTGCTTTTCATATTATTTGCAGCATTAAAAATTGAATAAATGAAGAGGAAAGCGAGAAAGAATGTGAACAATTGGCAGTTTCACCATGAAATAAGCAATTGTATGAAACAGAAAAAGATCTGGAAAAGGATTTCAAAACTTCTAGTTCTGTTCTCATAAAATAGACCTTGCATCAAGTCCATTCATTTTTCTGTTAAGTGAGTTTATATTGCCCTCTTATTATTTTTAAAACAAGGTATTTCCTTAAGCTTACTTCCCTCTCACTGCCAACCACAGCAACAACAAAACAAACTGTGTTATTTGCTTTATCCGATTCCACAGGGCAGTTTTTGGAAAGTTGAATCATTGATATTGCACCTTTCTGGCTTCCATGTGACAAGATTATCTTTTAACAGTGATTTATTTTTCCCATTAAAGCTGAAAAGATCACTTGATCATAAAAGGGCCAGACTCTAACATCATTCAGGGCTTTGGAAACTTTCTTAGACCTCATTTTTTTAGCTACGTTGAGTCAGAGAGCTCAAAGACTTGTATTGCTTTCTAGCTGCTTAAGAAAATGTATTTGTCATTAGTAAATAATGGTAAACACAGAGGTCAAAACAATAAGCTCTTCACGTACATATATATTTATATAGTTTTTGGTTTCATGTAATATTCAAATAACAACTTTCTGAATATAGTCTCTAAAGTAAACAAATTCTGGCTACTTATGTTAAAGCAAATTATACCATCCATTTATGTGGACTATATTTTATAATTCATTACATCCCAAGCAATAAGGAACCGACTTAACTGTGTGGTGAAACAATCAAAGACAGAGACCATCTAGTGGGGAAAGAGCACTGGATAAGCATCAATGAAACTGCCTCCTTATCTTGATTCTGAGCTATTCGTTAGTCTAATGGAAACTATTTTAACCCCTTTGAATCACAGACTCTTCATTTCCAAAATGGGAATAATAATGAAAATGTTAGGACTTTAAGAATTCTGAATCAGCCAAGCGATCATCAGTATTAACTTTAATTAAGATGACAAGTGGTTACATGAAATCAGATCAATATTACTTAGTTGTGTTAATAATAGCATGATACTAAATATTAATAATCAAGTATGGCTTTTAGCTTCCACATGATTGAGTTTTCTCTGATTATAATAAGATTATTTTTCTTTGGAGACTCCCTGCTATCCAATGATTTGTCTCATTCCTAGCCAAATTCATAGGAAATCTGGGTTGGCTTTATCTTATCCATAGGCTTTTGGGAGATTCCAGATTCCAAAAGACTAGCCTCATGTTCATTGGAGAGGAGGAGAGAAGTCTACTGAAATTTTAGGGCCTAGTTTAGTTGTGGCTTTTCCATTGGGTCAAGAAATTGAGTCCAGAAACTAAATCTGTCAGAGTTGTGCCACTGCCAATCTTCAAGCAAAACCCTAAGGATATTTATAAAAATCCATCATGATCATCAGTCATTATCATCACCATAAGAATTAATGTGCAGTCATTAAAAATTAGTGGAAAAATACACCAAGCTTACTTCTGCTCTAACCAAGCTTTAAAGCACTGGTTCCCAACCCTGACTATATTTCAGAATTTTATTGGTTATCTACTGCTGCCTAACAATGTTACCACCAACTTAGCCACTTAAGCAACACACATTTATTATCTCCCAGTTTTTGTGGGTCAGAAGTCTGGACATACATAAAAAGAAACGAAATTGAGTTATTTGTAGTGAGGTGGATGGACCTAGAGTCTGTCATACAGAGTGAAGTAACTCAGAAAGAGAAAGACAAATACCGTATGCTAACACATATATATGGAATCTAAGAAAAAAAAAAAAAAGTCATGAAGAACCTAGGGGTAAGACGGGAATAAAGACACAGACCTACTAGAGAACGGACTTGAGGATATGGGGAGTGGGAAGGGTAAGCTGTGACAAAGCGAGAGAGAGGCATGGACATATATACACTACCAAATGTAAAATAGATAGCTAGTGGGAAGCAGCCACATAGCACAGGGAGATCAGCTCGGTGCTTTGTGACCACCTAGAGGGTGGGATAGGTAGGGTAGGAGGGAGGGAGACGCAAGAGGGAAGAGATGTGGGAACATATGTATATGTATAACTGATTCACTTTGTTATAAAGCAGAAACTAACACACCATTGTAAAGCAATTATACTACAATAAAGATGTAAAAAAAAAAAAAAGTCTGGGCATGGATTAGCTGAATTCTCCATAAGGCTACAATCAAGGTGTCAGCCAGGGGTGGGTCCTATCTGGAGGCTCAACTGGGGACTGGTCTGCTTCCAAGCTCCCATGATTGTAGGCAGGATTTAATTCCTTGTGAGTTGTTGGACTTAACGTCTCAACATTACTGGCTGTTGGCCAAAGTCCTTGTGGACATTTCCATAGGCCATTTCACAACATGGCAGCTTTCTTCATCAAAGCAGCAAGGGATATAGGCCAGTAGCTAAAGCAAAGTTATAATCTTTTGTAAGATATCATGAAGGTTATAACTCAGCACCTTTGGGGCATGCTGATGGTTAGAAGCAAGTCACAGTTTGTATGCATGCCCTAGAGGAGGGGATTACAGAAGGCATGAATACAAGGAAGAGGAGAGAATCAGGGATCACTTTAAAGTCTGTCTGCCATGAGAATCAAGTAGTGGAACTTTTTAAAAATAAAGATTTTTGAAGCTCAGTCATAAAAACTCTGATGTAAAAACCTGAGGTTAGAGCTATAAGTATGCATTTTTAAAGAAAAACTTTACAGGTGACTCAAGTGCGTAGCCAGGTTTGGGAACTCCTGCACGGTATCCAGCTACTTCTATTCTGGCTATTTAGAGGAGATGTGACCTACAAGCCGTAAGATATGTGAAGTTTATGTTTGAGGAAAACAGGAATAGACTATGAACCCTTTTTTGTTAACCAATTTTCTAGTGATGAGAAGTTTTCTTTTTGACTGTTGATTGATATAATAATGTTAACTAACTTTTATGTACTCTGAGTCATGATTTGGAATATAACTAAGAAATGAATGTCATGAATATAACACGTATATTATTCATATGATTAAAATTGCTGACATTTTTCACAGCTGCAATCCTTTTCCAATATTATAGATTTCGGAATAAATGAAAAAGAAAGTTGTTTTACCTAAGGATTTGCTAACAAAACTAAAGAGTAAATAATATTTTAAAATGTAACAGAATAATACTGATGCTGATGATAGCTAGCATTTAATTGAGAATCTGCTACGTGGCAGGTATGCAAAGTTAGAGTTATCTCAAACCCTCGTAGAAGTTTGCGAGGTAGATAAACTTTAGTATCCACATTATTCACACATGAAAATCATGGTTCAGAAAGTTTAAGTAACTTTCCTAAGGTTACAAAGTTATTATGTTTTGAAGCCAGACGGTGAACCCATTTTAAACTTACTCCAAAGAATATATTGCTCGTTGCTGGATTTAATTTACTCTAGGGGAGGGAGCAGCTCTCTCATTTTCTTCTTTTTAACATCAAAGAACCAAAAACCACTTCTTCTCATTATAATACTATACATTCTTGGTGTCCAGTCTGTGGGACTCTTTTATAAAAGGAAACTTCATTTTAAAATGTCCTTTCAATAAATAACCCCTAACTGCCTGTGACTTCATGAAGGGTAGTAAGTTTGATTCATTTTTGTATCCCCAATACAACAAAGTGCCCACTACTGTTTATGGGTTAAAGTTTTGTTGCAACAAAATAAGAGAATGATGAACTTCTTAAACAAATCAACTCTCTATCAAATGGTCTCATTGGTACATTGTGTTAGGTTCTACTTCTTGGATGTCTCAGTAAAGAAAACTCAAGCTGTATCTCACATTTATTTTCTCCCAGACTCCTATAAATTAACACAATTTTAGACTGTGTAAAAAAATCATGGGACAGAAATAAAGAGTGAAAAATCCTGTATTCCCATTCTCTGCCTCAGTAAGACAGAGCTTGAGGAGAGATGGTTTACCTTGTGTCACTGGCAATTGGGCAAGTCAGGCACAACATAGGAAGTAGTGGTATAACTTCGCTTGCCATCTTGGCTCTCCAGAATGTTGGAAATGACCAAGTAGAGAGAAAATAGGAATTGAGTAAATAGCAATGAAATTAATTATATTGCTCTGGTTAAGTCCATGCCTTGAATTTTGAAAGTATGCTTTGGTGTTTGTTTTCACCCAGGAGGTCCCTGTTGCCAATAATTATGGCTTCGGTGACTCACATATATTTATATGGCACCTCTTTTTCAAGGTGCTCCATGTAGTTTAGAAGGAGTTCCTAACAAAAGTGTGCTATAGGAAAAAAGGTATTCTTATTACTTCAAAGCTGTGTCTAGAAAGAAAAAGGAACAGGTGTAGGGGCAGGAAGAAATTTTGGGGGGTCTCCATAAACTCCCTGAAGAGAAGCATCCAAAATTTACAAAGGCAGGGGCTGAAGCAACAATCAGATGAAAATCTGAATGACTTAAGAGTCATGCAGAACTCAAAACCCATCCTCTCTATGCCCTCACATCCATGGCCCACCGGAGACGGAGTGGCAGATATCCCTGTCAGCTTTCCTTTTCTCTGAGGGTCCTGGCACATCAGGATTGATAAGGAACTGAGAGGTGAGCTCCATAAAATAAGATTTTGGCTTTTACATCATTCATTCATTGACAGACACTTAAAAAGTTCTTACTGTTGCCAGGCAACATGCAGGATGCTGGGAATAGCAGTGAATACAACAAATGACATTCTCATTGACACAGAGCCTCTATTTCCATGGATATTCCAATCCAGTAGCCAAGAAGATTGGTGGTCTATTCAATGTAAATTAGTAAGAAAATTCTAGGATCTGCAGGCCCCACAGATTCTTTTTCCTTCCTACCTCTCTGATCTCACCACGTACCTCTCTGTCATCTCATTATTTTCCAACCACCCTGGCTTCCTTCCTTCCTCCCTTCTTTCCTTCCTTCCTCCCTTCCTTCCCTCCTTCCTTCCTTTCTTCCTTCCTTAGACACATCAAGCTCATTTCCTCCCAGGGCTTTGGCTTTTGCTCCTGTGTACCTGAAATGTGCTTCCTCCAGACGCCCACAGGACTCACTCTTCTCAACATTTGAATCATCTTCTCAGCAAGGCCTTCCATGACTAACACCTCTGAAACATGCCTCCACCATGCCCACCCAGTCACTCTCCACCCCAATATTTGTTTTGTTTTCTTCAGAACACATACTATCTGAAACTGCCTTGCTTCTTTATTTGTTGCTTCAGTGGCTGCCTTTCTCCTCTACACTGTAGCCTCTATACAAGCAAGCTCTTGCCTATTTTGGTCTCTTAAGTATCCCCAGTTCTTACTGTACCTGGCACATAATAGCCTCTAAATTAGTACTTGTTGAATATTAAATGAATTCCATAAGGAAATTAATGAATAATGTGGACCACAGCGATGGTTAGACCCTAATCAAAGGTAACCTTAGCTTTTAGGGCCAGAATACAATATAGCCTCAAGAAAAAAAAATCTTCAGAATTTGAGAGTCACAAACTTCTCCCCACCTCCCATCTCCACCTGTGGTCATAATCTGACTGTCCAACATGGACCACATAAGAAAGACTTGGCAAAAAAAAAGAAGAAAAAATAAGAGACACCTATCAAGATGGAAGACCATAGCCAGCTCTAACATCCTGGCCTAATAGGCCAAGAAAGGCTGCCTAAACAACTGGTGACTCCCAATCCAGGTGGTAAGACCACACTAAGGACTGTCATCTGCTTATGTAAATTTCCACAGTGTGATTCCTCTCAGTAATATTGCTTATCCACAAGGCTCTGCCAGCCCCACGTCAGTCTGCCAAAAGTCACCTCTCAAATTGCAAGGCTCAAATTGCAAGGGACTTTCCTGGTCTTACCATGCCCCCCCCCCACAAAAGTATTATAAAATGAAAAGTATATGAGAAGAATCAGGAAAGGAGGAAAATTAGTTTAAGGAATAAAATAGGGCTTTAATTTGCCTAAGGACAACTTGAAATGGAGATTTATTCATTCAGAAATATCTGTTGAAAACCTATGAGTCAGAATCTCTTCTGGGTACTGAGGAGAGCCCAGGGGAATCAGGATCTGGTGGAGTGTACATTTTGTTGTCAAGAGACAGATAATAATCAAATACACAAGTTGCTTACAGGTCAAGTCAAGAGTCAAGATGGTGACATAATAGAGGATAACCAAGGAGATGAGGGAGATGGTCCTCATTTTGGACGATTTGGGAAGATCTCTTTGAGGAGGTACTATCTGAGTAGAAACTTGCCCTGATAGGAAGGAGACAGGAAGACAAAGATGTGGGGGGAGAGGAGAGCAGGCAGAGGAAAACTGGTCCCAGGGAATGAGGGCTTGTATGACATCAGGACACAGAAGTTAGAGAGGTGGGCAAAGCCAGCCCAGGGAAGCCCTTGCAAATCAAGATAAGAAGTTTTGCCTTTCATTCGAAGTTCAATGGAAAGTCACTGGGGTAGAGGGAGGTGGGAGATAATCAGAAAATGATCTGACATTATTTATTTTTAAATCATTCTGGCTGCTATGAGTATTTATTTTTAAGTCATTCTGGCTGCTATGAGAAGAATAGATTGTAGAAGACAAGAGTAGAAACAGGGGAACAGTTAGGAGGTTATTACAGTAGGTCAGTCAAGATATAATAATGGTGAATGGTTTACATGAGGTAAACTCCATGTTCTACTGTGCTTTGTCTCATTTTCTGTGTGTCTTTTGAACAATTTCTTTTAGGCCATTAGGTGCAAAGAGAACACTGATGTCCAGGAGTTAGAAAACTTAGATCAGTTTCCGTATCACCTCTTATTAAATGTGTCCTCTTGCTCAAGTTACTTAGCCTTCACAGGCCAATTTTCTTATCTTTAAAGCAAGACCTTCTGTTCACTTGAGATGAGTTAATCACATGAAATAATGAACCAGTTATACCGGAAAATGCTACCCCATACCTCGTTAAGTTGTGCTTCACTTTATTGCGCTTCATAGACACTGCCTTTTTCACAAATTGAAGGTTTGTGGCAACCCTGACCAAGTTTATCCATGCCATTCTTCCAACAGCATTTGCTCACCTTGTGTCTCTGTGTCACATTTCGGTAATTCTCACAGTATTTCAAACTTTTTCATTATAACGATTGTTATGGTGATCTGTGATCAGTTATCTTTGACGTTACTATTGTAATTGTTTTAGGGTGCTGTGAACCACGCCCAGGTAAGACAGTGAACTTAATCCATAAACGTTGTGTGTGTTCTGTCTGGTCCACCAACCAGCTATTCCGTTGTCTCTCTCCTTCTTCATAGGTTTCCCTATTCCCTAAGACACAACAAAACTGAAATCAGGCCAATTAATAACCCTACAATGGCCTTTAAGTGTTGAAGTAAACACTTAAATCAAAAGCTAGAAATGATTAAGCTTAGTGAGGAAGGTATATCAAAAGCTGTGATAGGTAGAAAGCTAGGCCTCTTTCACCAGTTAGCCAAGTTATGAATCAAAGCAAAAAAATTTTTTTTTAAATTAGAAGTGCTACTCCAGTGAACTCACAAATGATAAGAAAGTGAAACAGTCTTATTGCTAATACAGAGAAAGTTTTAGTGGTCTGGATAGAAGATCAAACCAGCCACAACATTCCTTTAAGCCAAAGCCTAATCCAGAGCAAGGCCCTAACTCTCTTCAATTCTATGAAGGCTGAGAGAGATGAGGAAGCTGCAGAGGAAAAGTTTGAAGCTAGCAGAGGTTGGTTCAGGAGGTTTAAGGAAAGAAGCTGTCTCCATAACATCAAATTACAAAATGAAGCAGCAAGTGCTGATGTAGAAGCTGCAGCAAGTTGTCCAGAAGATCTAGCTAAGAAAATTAATGAAGGTGGCTACACTAAACAACAAATTTTCAATGCAGATGAAACAGCCTTATATTGGAAGAAGACACCATGTAGGACTTTTATAGTTAGAGAAGTCAATGCTGGCTTCAAAGCTTCAAAGGACAGGCTGACTCTCTTATAAGAAGAGGCTAATGTTCTAGTGACCTTAAGTTGAAGCCAGTGCTCATTTACTATTCTGAAAATCCTAGGGCCCTTAAGAATTACGCTGAATCCACTCTTCCTGTGCTCTATAAATGGAACAACAAAGCCTGGGTGACAGCACATCTGTTGACAACATGGTTTACTGAATATTTTAAGCCCACTGTTGAGACCTACTGCTCAGAAAAAAAGATTTCTTTCAAAATATTACTGTTCATTCACAATGCACCTAGTCACCCAAGAGCTCTGATGGAGATAGACAATGAGATTAATGTTTTCATGCCGGCTAACAGCACCCATTCTGCAGCCCTTGCAGCAAGGAGTAATTTTGACTTTCAAGTCTTATTATTTCAGAAATATATTTCATAAAGCTATATAGATAGTGACTCATCTGATGGATTTGGGCCAAGTAAATTGAAAACCTGAAAAGGATTCACCATTCTAGATGCCACTAAGAACATTAGTGATTCATGGGAAGAAGCTGAAATATCAACATCAATGGAAGTTTGGAAGAAGTTGATTCCAACCTTCATGAATGACTTGGAGGGGCTCAAGACTTCAGTGGAGGAGGTGACTGCAGATGTGGTGGAGAGAGCAAGAGAACTAAAAGTGGAGCCTAAGTCTGTGAGACTGTTTCTGTTTTATAAATAAGTTAATTTGTATCATTTTTTTTTTAGATTCCACATATAAGCGATATATGATATTTCTCTTTCTCTGTCTGACTGACTTTGCTCAGTATGACAGTCTCTAGGTCCATCCATGTTGCTGCAAATGGCATTATTTTCTTCTTTTTAATGGCTGAGTAATATTCCATTGCATATATGTACCACATCTTCTTTATCCATTCCTCTGTCAATGCAGACTTAGAGAACGAACTTATGGTTACCAGGGGGAAAGGGTGGTGGGGGCAGGGATAGGGAGTTCGGGATTGACATGTACACACTGCTGTATTTAAAGTAGATGACCGGGCTTCCCTGGTGGCGCAGTGGTTGAGAGTCTGCCTGCTGATGCAGGGTACACGGGTTCGTGCCCCGGTCCAGGAAGATCCCACGTGCCGTGGAGCGGCTGGGCCCGTGAGCCATGGCTGCTGAGCCTGCGCGTCTGGAGCCTGTGCTCCGCAACGGGAGAGGCCACAACAGTGAGAGGCCCACGTACCACACACACACACACAAAAATGCAGATCTGTACAACAAAAAGAACAAACTTCAGTGTATGTAAACTGAATTAATAAGTAAAGCATTATTGGAAAAAGAAGAAGTGGAGCCTAAGATGTGACTGAATTGCTACAATCTCATGATAAAACTTGAATGGGTGAGGAGTTGCTTTTTATGGATGAGCAAAGAAATTGGTTTCTTGAGATGGAATTTACTCCTGGTGAACATGCAGTGAAGATTGTTGAAATTGAAAAAAAAAAAAAGATTTAAAATATTACATAAACTTAGTTGATAAAGCAGTGGGAGAGTTTGAGAGGATGGACTCCAATTTTGAAAGAAGTTCTACTGTGGGTAAAATGCTATCAAACAGCACTGCACGCTACAGAGAACCAGTTTGTAAAAGGAAAAGTATCAATGTGGCAAACTTCATTGTCATATTTTAAGAGATTGCCCCCAGCCACCCCAGCCTTGAGCAGCCACCACCCAGATCAGTCAGCACCCATCCACATCAAGGCAAGACCCTCCACCAACAGAAAAGATTATGACTCACTGAAAGCTCAGTTGATGGTTAGCATCTTTTAGCAATAAGTTATTTGTGATTAAGGTATGTACATTGTTTTTGTAGACATAATGCTACTGCACACTTAATAGACTACAGTATAGTGTAAATATGACTTTTATATTCACTGGAAGGCCAAAAAAGCTGTGTGACTCACTTTATTGTGGTATTCGCTTTACTGCTGTGGTCTGCAACAGAACCCACAATATCTTCGATGTATGCCTGTAGAAATGAAAGTTATATCGAAATGTGTCCCTGACAACTATCCTGATGGAGACATCTATCTTAATAGGATATAGGATGAAGTATATGTTTTTTAAAAGGAAAGAATACTTGAGAAAGGGCTAATCTCATGTCCTCCTTGGATTATTTAAATGTCACTCAAATTTTCCCTGGATCACCGCAATGCACAAAAATTGTTGCTCCTTTTAAATCCTATATTTGCAGTTTCAACTACTCGATTCACAAAAATCTCATATTGTGTATATTGTCATATATTATTAGCAAACATTATGTGCCTATCTTATCTTCTCAACACACCGAACACTTCTTAAGAGCAGAGCTCATATCTTTTAAGTCCGTCGGTCCTACTTCACTTTGAAGAATATCTCACACCTGATAGAATCTCTATACATTTTAATTAATATATTGATCAGATCCAGAGTTGGGACATTTCATTTAAAAAGAAAAAGCCTTTTGCACATGCTAGAGATCACTCTCGACATGGACTGTGTCATTGCATATTGCTGAACTCTGTTCAAGAAACAATGGCAAGAAAAGCATAAAATGTTTGGAAAGTCACTAGGTGCTGGTGACTTTTATTGTCTTCTTTTTTCTAAACTGTGTACTAGCTTCCTACAATTAATACATGTTTCTTTTGAAATAACAAAAGAAATATATGTTTTGTTTTAAAGAATTGGGTAAATCCACTTTAGGAGAATGATGTTCATTCCTTAGAACATGCCAAGGTAATGTCAGTACTTGAGTTCTCTAAAGCATTTTTCAATGCTGTCTCACTAGATTTTTATAAAAGAGCTCTTCACTTTATAGATGAATGAAGGTCCCTATGAGTTTAAATGAATTGCTAAAAGTTGCATTTGTTTCATTCAACTGATATTTTGAGAAGGCACTATGTGTCTCCTGGTAATCTAGAGATGAACTGGATTTAAAGCCCAGCTATGGTCGTCTAATGCCTGGCCCCCATCTTGGAGACTCTAAGGCCAGCAGGGTGTCTGATAGTCTGCTTAACATAATGTCCATGAGATTCTGAGAAGCTCATTGGAATAATTTTGTTTAAATAGCAGTTTTTCTTGCTGTTTCACTATCTCATCTTTTACAGTTCTCCAAATTATCTTTTTGTGGTCTCCCCACCCCCTGCTACGTTTTTCCCCAGTGAGTGGCCTGTCTCCTTTCTACTTAATTCATTCCTTTAATGTTCTGACAACCATAAGGGATTCACTGTCCTTTCTCTGCTCGAGATGTTGGAATTCAATGTCCCATCAGCCACAGGGACTGGAGTATGTATGTATATTATTGTTTGTTTGGTCCCAATGGAAGGAACAGCAGATCTATCTTTCTGAGCAAGAGGCACACAATCACTGGTTTTGCTGACTGGTAAACTCACCTCCTTAAGACAAATCTCACGATTCCTATAAATCTCAACAGGAATTAGCTTCTTCTTCCACTGTGTTCCCTTAGCATTTTGTACCTGTGGTTTAGCACTGGTTTTAGTCTATTTTGTATCGTATCTGGGATGTGAAATGTGCTGGGAAGTGAAATGTGCTTCACACTTACTTCTGGATTTCCCATTATGCCGATCATGTGCCAAGCACATTATAGGCCCTCAGTAAAGTTGTACCTGCCAGAACCTATAATTTCTGCTTGCCAAATACTCAGCCAAGAGAAGTGTATGCCTTGGCATCAGCATTACACTTCTACCCTCAGAGAGTTATCTGACTTGAAACTGGGGTCAATCATCAATCAAAGCATAGAGGGACGAATTGTGGCTGCAGAGCCTTCAAGTCATTCTACCTTCACCTCTGACACCTCCAAAGCCTACTTTCTCCACACTCATACTCACAGCACCCAACCATCTTCTCAATTCCATCTCTCCCTCTCCCTTTTCCCTTACCCTCTGCTGAACTTTATCAGCCCCATTCCCAAGAGTCTGTTCAGACCTTCCAAGGTGACAATCTGTTAATCTGAATACACTAGCTCAGGCTCTGTACTACATAATAGCATAATATAGGGGCCTCCTATAACCAGGCCAATAGTGAGGATATCAGGTTTCTACGTAAGGTATTTTCAAAATATAATGTTGACTCACCTCAAATCACACCACTTAGACAACTTTATAGCCAACTATGCCTGGAATTTTCTTTTTATGACACAAGAAAATGTTGTATCTCTCATATGTTTATTCTTACTTCTGAATTAATATAGCACTCCTGAATCCTAAATCCAGGTGTAATTTCTGAGATCACTGTTCTCAGTACTAATCTAGTTACCTAGAAATTTCTTGTAATCAAAAAATTTTAAATGTACAAAATACAATTGAAACAAAAAAGACCATATAAAGAGCCATCTAAAGCACTTTAAAAGTTAAGTATTCCAGCTAGATAAATTCAGATCTCCAAATTACAAAAATGAAAATTCAAAAAATTTAGATATCTTTATATCTGTTTCTTCATTTATACCACCTTGTGTGTTTATAGAAGGAATAATATTCAGGAACTTTTCATTTCACTGGGATAAGAAAAGAAAATGCTAACCACAAGGCAGCCTCATGACTCAAAAGTCTGTAACTGGTATTAATGAACTTTTAAAATGCTAATTTTAATGCTTACCCCTCTAAGAAAGACGCCTTAGAGCAAAACCTCTCATTTCTTATCTGCTGAAAGCAATGTGTTTGCATCCCTTACAAAATAAAATGGTTGAAATAGGGTTTTTGAATGGTTTAAAGTTTCAAGGACTTCTCTTGTTCACAGTTATTCCTCTAGAGAAAAGAAATTTATAAAATCACATCCCTTAATGGTCTCTCTGCTTGAAAATGGAAATATTCCCAAATATGTTCCACTGTAGGAAAATCAAAAATAACATGTAAACTACAAATATGTTAGCCAATTGAGAATATTTATTAACTAAATAATTTAATAATAAAGAAAATGCCTACTTGATTAATTGTTACAGAGTAAAAATTACAATAAAACTGTCTTGATCAGTGCTTTGCAGAAGCGCCATTACTGTCTGTGCAGTTGTTTAACAAGGATTTAATTGGAAAGATAAGTGAATGCACATTTAAAAGTATTGTTAATTTGCTTTATAATCACCCCATCCTTCACAGTATTGACAGCACAAGGCACAAACCCCTTTCTGTTTTACAAGTATTATTTTCCATATGTGCACAATAAATTCTGAAGCAGTAATTGGAAAGTTTATGGGTTCCAACATACCTAGTATAGTGTATTTAGAGGTGCACTCTTCCTTTATAAGAGGTAACCCAGTTCTAGTTGTTGGATACAGTGACAAATCTGACTTATGTATTTCCCCCATTCACTGCAGATAATAATCATATTTTGTCCATTTATAGAAAAATTGCATCTTCTATATTTTATGTTTAATAAAATCAGGATTGAGAGGAGGAAAAAATTGTCTGAATTATCTTTGTTCTGTGACCATTTATATTATTTTCTTGAAAATGTGCATAAACAGTAGAGGATGGTTTCTAGACTGTATGGATGGCTATAGCAAAACATGTTTTTCTGAAAATAGTTGCTCCTGAGTCTGTTAAAGGAGACAAGAAAAGGGGCAAAGAACTTCTTCTAATGCACGATCTCTATTTCTATACCATGACCGCTAGCACACAGACACTTCCTCATCCTCACACACCCTTTAGAGTTTGGAATCATCCAGTCAAAACTCCAATCAGTATGGCTTTCAAAACCATGTGAGTGTAGGACTTCCCTGGTGGAGCAGTGTTTAAGAATCCATCTGCCAATGCAGGGGACACGGGTTCAAGCCCTGGTCCGGGAAGATCCCACATGCCGGGAAGCAACTAAGCCTGTGCACCACAACTACTGAGACTGCATTCTAGAGCCCTCAAGCCACAACTCCTGAGCCCACGTGCCACAACTACTGAAGCCCTCGTGCCTAGAGCCCGTGCTCTGCAACAAGAGAAGCCACCGCAATGAGAAGCCAGTGCACCGCAACGAAGAGTAGCCCCCGCTCGTCGCAACTAAAGAAAGCCATGTGCAGCAACGAAGACCCAAAACAGCTAAAAATAAATAAATAAATTTATTAAAAAAGAAAAAAACATGTGAGTGTACTACCTCAGATTTCTAGGAGTGGGAACCTTGCTGACCAAGTCTCCATTGACTAAAGCCCAGAGACCTTTACTGTTGAATCTAAAGCTGCTTTAGAAGCAGGTAGTGTAGATGTTTTTCCTGTGGACAGCAAATACTTCAACTATACAAGCTTAGAAATTCTTTCGAGGAAAATTTTTGTTAGAATCTTTTTCAGTATAAAACCCTTTGCCCTCTTGATAAAACATGTGACCTCATATTTGTCATGGGAAAAATTATTTTTATCTTTAGTTTGGCTATGCCTCTAAACCTCTAAACCTCTCACATTTACAGTAGCTTTTTATGCTTACAGAGTAAGATAGATACATATTGAGTTTCACATGTCTAGAGATTTGCCAGTAAATGCTAATAACCAACCATTAATAACAACTCACCAATCACGTGACTCCTTTTTCATTTCTTTCTACATATATGTGTGAAAAAGAAATAAAAGTAATCTTTACAGTATGCACATATGCGTGCCTGTGTGTTCTCTCTCTCTCTCCATATGTATAAGTATAATTTCTCTAGTAAAATTCTTCCATGCTGAGTTTCACTCTCCCTATTTATGTATGCACTTGTATGTTGTGAAAACCATACACAGGCACACATATGTACACACTTTATTTTTATTTATTTTTAAAATTTCTCCCTTAGAGGCATGGATTTTAAAATCGTTTGCCTCAGGAGAAAGTGTCTTTGGGACCAAGACCTTTACATGCCCCATTTCAACTTGTCAGAGCTGAGGTTGGTGCAATAACGAAATGTCCAGCTGTCCTTTAATTAACTGAAATGAGGAAAATGTAATGTTCTGATGAGAGAACCAGGATCATGTGCGGGATAATGGGAAGACTATATGTTTCTGTGCCTTCCTGCATATGACGGAGCCATGGGGTGCAGGAAAGCGATGAAGCCTTTTTATGCTCCAGTAGGGGGAGCTTTCTTTTCCCTACTGTACAAACAGCATGGTGCATGTGTTTAAATACGCCATCCTAAAATGCAGACTTTTCATTTTCATTTTGCAAGTGGGAAATTTCACTATGTGATGGGCACATTACTCTTCGTAGCGACACATTTTGTGCAAACTCATTTGGGAAAGAATAGGAAATTTAGAATACTGCCTTCATATTTCTTCTGGAAATGTTAGCCTGAATCCATTATTTCCAAACCTGATGAGGATTACAGTTCATTTGTATTTCACAGCAACCCATATTGTATTCTGTTTTGTGAAGTAAATAAGAGATGATACCATTCTAATGGTGCCTGTATTTTGTTTTCCATATGAATAGTCCTATTCTGGGGGCAAGAGGGAAGGAAAAGAAAGCAGGGACTGGAGTACTTGATTTAGCCTTCTCTAGATGGAATATGTTATTTTGACAAAGAAGTGCCCTGAATTATTTTATAAATAATCTAAACTGGAGGAGGTGGAATATAAACTCACTTAGGTCACTGAGTACATCCATATTCAAATGACAATATAAAAAGCACTGTTTGGTAACACCCAAATCTATATCTCTTATTTAACAAGTTTAAAATACTCATGGACTAACCTGATTTGACAGCAGTGTAGGTGGATGCTTTGTGCCAATGAAGAAATTCTTTATATACAAAATAATTTCCCACCACTATTTCACTGTGCCTGAAATGCCACAATTAGAAAATCAATTCATCAACTAAGGCAGGAAAGGCAAATAATTTTACCTCTTATACTAAACACAGTTGATTATTAGTGGCTGATTAGATGGTTGTGTTAAGAAGGATACTGAAGCATTGTCCTAAAGAGAATGAGTTCTGTGATCCATTAGTGATGTGTGGCATTGGCATTATTTTTTAAAAAGAGCCTCAGTATGCTTGCCACATGTTTTCTGTTTCTGGGTTACAGTATTGCATTAATAAAAATTGATTATTAGAATTCAACTATCATATGAGGTTTACACATTAAGGAAATCTAATGAACACAAATCTGTTTATCAGGCAGGATAGCATATATCTTAGGATACTTCCAACAGAATACAACAAAGAGTAGGAGATTTTGGAAGAGTCAGAAGAGAGGAGGAGTATATGATAGAGAATGAAGAACTCAGAAGTCCTAGAAGCTTAAGAGCACAAAAAAGCCTTGACTCTAACATTGAGTTAGATGAAAAAGCCACATTTTACTTAACAATTTTACTAAGACTAGCCCTGTTTTACCCACTAACTAAATCCCCCGTTTGGTATAAGGTATGACTAGACTAGTTTGGTTGGCTCTTGTTCATTATGCAAACCATATATTGAGTTGACTCCCACCAGAATGACAGGAAGTCCAAAATAATCTTCCCGACAGGAAATGTCCCATCCCACTTCATGACTTCAGCTGATGACCACAGACACTGTCTTTCTGTCTATAAAGCTGTCGTTTAACTGTGGATGGAACAAACCCCCTAACTGAGAAATAAAAGCAAGTCACAAATACAGAAAAACTAGGGACTTCCCTGGCGGTCCAGGGGTTAAGACTTCACCTTCCAGTGCAGGGGATGCAGGTTCAATCCCTGGTTGGGGAGCCAAGATCCCACATGCCTCTCGGTCAAAAAACCAAAACATAAAACAGAAGCAATATTGTAACAAATACAATAGAGACTTTAAAAATGGTCCACATCAAAAAGATCTTTAAAAAAAAATACAGAAAAACTAAAATGATGTATCTAACCACAGTCTTCCCACTTTACTTTCACTTTGTTTGGGCTCAGGGTGATGAGATTTATTTTCGTTAAGTCACATTTTTTGACAGACCCTTAAAAAACTGATGAAACTGCCATCTGCATTCAAGGTCTCAGTGTTCAATTTAAGTTGTCTGTTGAGTTTAAACATACTATCAGCCCATTCCTTCTATCAGCTAAAATACAGTCCCCTTCACTGGGGATAACGATGAAATGTTGATTTTTTTCAGTTATTGACATGTGTGGTCTCTCGCTATGCAGCAGCTGAAAAACTCAGCACCATTAAAGAAAACAAAGGAATAAATAAAAATTACAGGTGAATCACTTAGGATTCTTTTGATTTCAAGGCATAGAAAACCAATCCCAATTGACTTAAATATTTTTTTTCATGTAACTAGAAAAGTCAGAAAATAATCCAGATTCAAGCATGACTAAAATTGGTCACTTAAACAGCTTCATCGGGACCTAGTCTCTCTGGATCCCTCAGCTCTGCTTAGGCTTCACATGGTGGCAAAAGTGGCTGCAATTATCTCTGGGTCAACAAGGTCCCTGCTTCTAGTTCATCAGGAATCTCTTTCCTAAACAGACTTGAGTACCAAGGACCAAAATTGGCTCCTTAACGAATATTCCTGAGTCAACCACTGTGGCTAAGAAAATCAGGTGGGCAGATTGGCTTAGACACATATCACATGGTCCATACTTGGAGGTAGGGGTAGAGTCCCATCCAGATCACATGAACTGGGATGAAGGAGAAGTATGTTCCCCCAAGGAAACTTGGTACACTAGGTCCAGAAGTAAGATGCTCTGTACAATGAGTAGGTGAACTTTTACTGTTAAGACCATGAATGTCATACCATGGAGATTGGTGTGTGCAAGAGATATCAGGCATCACTAAAGCAATGTTCTTATCTTCAAACAGGCTTCAAACATGCTTAAAACTCTTTAGATAAATCCATTTCATAGGGTTTGGGAGCTTTTTTAAACATGCAGTAATTGCTTTGGGAGATGATGTACACGAACTTTGCTGTAATTGATAGGTTCAGGAAAGGGGTAATTGCATCCCAGTTAAACTGGTTAGCTTGCTGCAGCACAAGCATGGGCCCTAACATGTTCCCAGCATTTAATTAATCTATAATCTTTGAAATGTTTTAGGAGCAAAACCTACATGCTTTCAAAGTATTTTAGGCTACCAACATTGAAAAAAAATAAATAACTACTTGATTGTATACAAGCATGGACCAAGATATACAAAATTACAACGTAGAGTATTAAAAAGGAGAGACTTAACCTTGGACAGGCAAAGGTGAACGTTGGGAGAGTCAGAATAATGATGTAGAACTATGTACCCCAGAAACAGGTTAAGTTGTGATAACAAATACAGTTCAGCAAAGGGTCTGAAAGAGTAGTATTGTGATCTTTGGTGACTCCAGGATATTTAGAAATCCTTAACGACTCTTTAGGCATAGGGGAAGATGATTTTTTGGTTGATGCTTTTGTCATTGTTAGTGGCATCTGTGCATACGAAGACGCCTTCATACAAGAAGAGAAAACGGTTTTTTGTTGTATCACGGACCCATGATAAAGCATTCAAATATAATGCAAATAATTGCAAACTGATGTATCCAGCAGTAAAAAATTGAATAAATAATTTAGCTTTTACACATGGGCAGCTCTTGCTAAAAAACTACAAATCAGAATCCTTCTATTTGATTCTATTTTATCTTGTTAATAGATGAACTAATATGATAGGCATTTAATTGTATAATGTATTATTAGCCATTTTCTTTGGCATACCATTAACTTTAAATAGTATTAATATTTAACATTTCATAATACACACTACAAAATTCTTATTTTTTCCAGCCAAACAGAAAATGTGCTTTGATAGTAAATATCTTTAAAGTGGGTTTTAAGATCCCCAGTATGCAAAACCTGTTCCATTTATATTGTTTGATCAAAAATACTGAAAATGCCACAGCATAATAAGGCAAATGCTGTAAGATGACAATCATGCCAAAACTGTATTATTATTTTGTAATCAAATACAATGTATTGTATAATTAGACATAATTGTATAATTTGAATATTTAAAAGAGCATTTAAAATGTGATAGGAGGCGTCTAAGTACATGGTCTTCTCGGGGGTAGTGAAATCAGAAGGTGTAAAGTTGCCATTCATAGTTGCTATTGAATGGGCAACTAATTCAAACACAAGTTTGCTAGAAGAGGACTTGTAGCTGATTCACATCATGGGCACTATCTTGACAAATCTGAATCTGTTTGAATTTGACCTACCATGGTTTTCTCCCCTTGAGAAAACACTGTCAGTGTTTAGTTAGCTGAATTAGGGCTCAATACTTCTAGTCTCCACGTGGGTCAGTTTGATCCTTTCTTTATATTCCGTGGGTATACATTGTGCCCTTAATTCAGATCCATGTTCTCAGAAATGTGTGCCCACGATCATGAGGGGAGCTGGACCAGAAAGAATAAGTGGAGCAACACAGATCCATCCCCATTTCCAGAAAAACTGCTCAAAGGATATGCCTCACATGGAGGAAATTAGCTAGATATTTTGTCAAGAGAGGCCAGTGTTTTAAGGCAACTTTTAAAATAGACGAAGGAGCTTGATTTTTTGGTTAATAAATATTTTGGAAGGGCACACTTTTAAGTGAGCAACAATTCTGAGCTTTACCCAGCTCTCCCCACACAGAGCTCCTCCCTCTATTACCAGCACTGGAACAACATTTGTTTGTTTTATTAAGGAAGAACGCTGGGAAATGAGGAAAGCCTTTTTATTTACAATCTTGCCTAAATTTTCCAGTGATCTGGAGACAGAGCCAATAGAAGACTAGGTTGATGGTATATTCTAAAGTTAGAGGAAAAACTCAAACAATATTTTCTGTTTCATATTTATTTAGTAGTGACTCAATTAGGGGGCCAAAGATAGGTAAAAGTAATTGTCTCAACTTAGAGTATTCAATATGTCAGTTATTTCAGAGATTTGTGCTATCGCAATTAAATAGGAAATGAAAAGACAAAATTTAACTGAGGATTTCCTGTATCTGTTAGTACAAAAGCCAGATACATTTCTTCAGAGTTCACCACGTTCTCCAGAAGCTGACCACATGCTATTATTTTCAACCCATGCCCAGTGTGAATCTTATGCTCCTGCAAGCGAATGTAATTATTATAGGCAGAAAATGGTATGTTTATTTACATTTCTATGGCTTGATGGTAGCAACAGATCCCATGTTCTGGGTATTTTGTTTTCCTGATATTCCCTTGCTTAGACCATGTTTCAAAACCCAGGTCAAGTTCCAAATTCCTTTGATGAATTCACCTATTTCTGTACTCTTCCTCCTATTATATGGTTTTTAAAAAAGTTAATACAATAATTAATGCCTTAAAGTAAATTGCTCTATTTTCTAGGGTATTTTTCATTACATAAGTACCTAGTACTAAAAATATCTAGATCCTCGGGGGTAGATTCATATCACATTCTATATTTTTTACCCTCAAAGTGCCCATAATGGATGCTTAATAGTGATGGTGAGAATGATAACTAATGTTTATTGAGCACTTACTATGTGTCAGATACTGTGTGTGCTAAGTATTTGATTGGCATTTTCTTACTGATCATCACAATAATCCTATGTACCAGGTACTAGTATCATTCCCATCTTCAGACTAAGGTATAGTGCGATAAGGAATTTGACTAAGGACATGAGGCTGGTAACCAGAGTCAAACACAAATATGCTTAAACAGAATCCATGTTTTCAAGGTTAGTTGCTTGATTAGCTCCACAAAAAGCTAAAAGATGCAGGAGCCAAGCAACATCTATCCCGGTATACTGTAACATTTGTTAAACAAGCTGCAATTTTCTATAGCTTCACTTTATGAAGAGCTGGGCTAATGGTATCAAACCAGCAACTTGCTATGTCTGCTAGTGCATAACTATGAACCACTGCACACACTTTAGTCCTTCCCAGAATACACTTCCACTCCACAGCCCCACAAATTCCTGCAAATTCCTTGTTCATCCTTCAAAATCAAGCTGAAATCGTCAAAACCGTCACATCTCTGAAACTGTCCTTAAATCCCTCAGGCCCAGATAACCCCTCCCTTTCTCCTCTTGTCTTTCTCCATTTTATACATGCTTTTTTCATAGCATTATTTTCTCACTTTGAAGAGCCTGAATTCCATAAGGTCAAGTATTGCGTCTCACCTTTGCCTTTACTACCTGGCATAAGGACTACGGCAGAAGTGATATAAATAAATGAGTCTTAACTGAGTTATTGCAAAAAAGAAAAAAAGTGCAGTTTATTTGTGCATGATATTAGCTGCTCCAATTCCAGAAATGGCACATTCTGAGCTCCCCTGGCAGCTTCCCCACTTCAGATTCTCAGAATCTATGGAAGAGCAAAATCTTATCTTCAAAGACAGTTTCTTAAAACCTTCCAAGGATTAGAGCTTCTCTCACCATCACTTCATTGGTGGGAAGGGGATTAGAAGGGGTGGGAACGGGACCAGTTTTTTCTCTGAAAGACATGAGATGAGATGAGTTGAGATGAGATTAGATTACTCATCTAAAGACTCTGGAAAGTGATAACAGCCATTTAGCATTCCTTCATTTCAAGTATTTATGATGCAGTTGCGTTCTTGCTTCTGCATGCTGAGCAGTCTTATTTGAGTCTAATATTGGACGTGATATAAAGACTTGCACATCTTTTACCTTAATAAGGCTTTTTATTTCAAACCCCATATCTTGCATCTATGTGTTTGACAGCTGGTGTCCTGCAAGGCAATGGCCAGTAAGAGGCATGATTGCGCTAAATTGGAAGCATGAGGCACAAGAGTGTGTTTTTATTAGGGGGGCAGGGAAGGAAATTTGAGGGTAGTGGGTTAGAAGAAATCATCCACAGATGCCGATCTCTGTCCTTTAGTGGATGGGATTTTTGAATTGTGGTAATTCCTGTTTCTGTGACAGTTCATCAGAAATTGAGAGCACCCCATTTGAAAATTACCCATGGTTTCACTTCCAAACTAGATGCAGACTCTGTGCCTTTGATTATTAGAATTATTCAACTCACTCTGTAGGGCAATGAGGAGGGGCATGGGTAAATACTAAGCCAACTGATATTCTGTAAGAGATTCATTTCAGAAGCACAAGGCAGCAGAGCAAACTCCATCACTTTTTAACAAGCGTTATCTAAACACACAGCAGCAACCGATGAGTGAGCCAGAGTGACAATTTGGAAATTAATCTGTTTCCTCCAGAAATGTCTATGTGGGTGAGGGGCCAGTTATACTGAAAGATGAGGAGACAAACCTTTCTCTGCTTTTATTAAGCATTTTTAGATGAATTGTGGAAGGCAACTCAGCAAATGTCTACAGGTTTCTCTCTACTCTGCAAAACTTCTTTAAAAATAATATAAAAAACATCCCTAACCAAAGAGTGAGGAGGAGATAGTACTTCAGAAACTTTTCACGGGTAACACCAAACTGATTGTTCCTTTAGCAAAAGCAAAACTTCAAAAGCTGCTTTCCTTTCATTCCACCAAACACTGACTGAGGTCAAGTCCCAACGTTCTCTTCAGGAATAGGAGAGAACTCAGACGGAAGGTGTGTGGAAGGGAAGAGGAGATGAATGTACGTTAGTCATATCCACTGTAAGGAAATTGTTTCTTCACTGGTCTCATGTAGAGCTCTGCTACACTCCTGATGCGCTGAAAGGCACATGAGCGCCATTGTGAAGAGACAGGACTTAAATTGTAAGAGGGATTTCAAGAGAAGAGGGCTGTTGATTCACATAGGAGCATGTCAAAGATTATTTAAGTGGCCAGTAATATAAACATCATGTTACTAACACTGAACAGTTTATCACATAAATATAATTGTCTTCTTTTAGAAGAATAATAAAAGCTGAATCCATATGTTTCATATTATTTAAAATTGTTTCTGCAAGATGTATTAGTCCCACAGAAGAAGCAATTCTTCCACCAGAGGAGGACAACAGCAGTTTTATTATTTTACACTGTCATTTGTTTAATTTGTTTGTTCCCAGTAGTAGTTTCACAGATTTTTATGAACTGTTACTTTTATAGAAAGTCAAGTTACTCAGGATGGATGTTGCTTGCATTCATTAAAAAAAAAAAAAAAAAAGAGTCAGAAAGGTAGATGGCATGGATTTACTTAACCGAATCTGTTTAAAACAATGTTTCTGAATTCTTAGACAAATCGAAAATTAATGTAGGGAGTTAGGTTCTGTTAGGGATATTTCTAATATTTTGTCTGAGTTTATTTAAACATGGAGATCAAGTTAAAGCTCAGACTGGAAGACCTCTTGTGAGCAAAGATAAACTAGCAATTCTTATGTTTAGAAATAATTCTGAATAAAAGAGAGTTCTCCAAGGATTGTTTTTTGTACAATTACTGCAAAATACTAACTTTATTTACTTATACTTAAATGTCTACTACTAATTTTTAAGCATATTATTGGTTGAGAAAACTAGTTTCTCCTGTCATTTCTCACGGTTTCAACTAAATCTTATTTTTTATCTATACTGAGATGTTTCTAGGTAAATTTGAAAGTTTAAAACTGAAACATTATATTTTGTATTCTCCATTAACTAATAGATTAAATAAATGCAATATGAGAAAATATCACCCAAAAGTTACCATTCTTATTTTTTGGAACTGCTAAAGGTGCCTTTTATTGAAGTCAGATATTTGGAAAGAAGTGTCATGAAGGTAAACGTCCAAAAGAATTTGAACAAAATTATTTCAACAGTATAGACACAAGGCAGGCCAGAGAATCAGCAGTACATTCAAAGTCTTCCAGATATCAAAGTACGTGAACATTCACAATCTATTTGCAACACCCTGGTAAACTAAAACTCTAGAAGAGAATAGCAATATTATTGCAACATAATCTGGATAATCAGAGCATTAAAAAAATCTGACAATATAGACACATAGCACGTATCTACTGAAGCTAATTGAAGTCAAGCTGTAATTCAGCAAAGCAGTCTTTATGAATGTAAATAATTTATCATACATCTTTTATTCTCAGTTGCAAGATTTTAAATATAAATACCTGAAAATTTCTGAAAATGAAATATGACCAATATCAGAACAACTGGACGTGAAATCTGTAATTCTAAATAGTCCCAAATAATTGGTATTTGGCTTTGGAATATCTTGCAAATATCTTTATATTTGTATTTTACTTTTTGCTATGAAAACAATTTTATATTTCCTAAGCATATTGATAAAGGCACAGAGAGATGGATCAGGAACATTCTGGGTGTTAAGAAAGCATCCTGAGATTTAAAACGTCCTTTCTAAATTTAGACAAATGCAAGATAAATCCTACAAAAGGTTCATAGTTCCCTAGACTAAAATTAAAAGAATGTAGAGATTTGTGTAACCCCTTACCTTTTCTTTATAATCATATGTTGACGGAATAAAGAATGATAAAAAACTCTTCAGCCCTGATCTTATGCAGCTATATTGCTGTTTGTTAAAAGAATATTTTAAAACTTTTTATATTAAAATATTAACTGTTACAAAAATTCAAACAGCACAAAAATAGAAAAAGAAAAAATTGTCACCTAGTCATTCCATAATTAAATACACATACATATAAACATGTTAATATTCAGTGAATAACATTCAAGATGGCGCTTGATATAGTGATGTACACAGAGATGAATAATAAGATAGATAAAAATACGACTCTCCCACAGTGGTTATTTCTTAGTAAAATGTTTTACATTTAGTTTTACTTGAATTTTAAGAAGAAAAAGAAGTTTAAATGAGCTTGAAAGAATGTCTAAACTTCAAATAAATGTTTACTTGACCCAAGAACAATTAGCTCCTAAAAGATGACTTAACCTTAAGGAAAATGTTAAGACTTTGAAGTCAAAAGAATTACTTCCATTTTAGACTAAATCTTTTGTTATTCAGAAGATTTGGTAGGTATTCTTCCTTCCAGATGGTCTTCCAATTTATTTAGGATTTTCTTATTGAAAGGTTAACATTCACATTTGTAATCATCATTCCCAATGCTGTTTAGACTTAGTTCTATGCTGCAAAGGAAATAATGCTCACACCTAGTCATTTTACCAAGTTTTCTCCATTCTCAAGACCTTCATTTAAACTTTCTGTTTATTGTGTTTTGTCATCCAGTTCCATTTCCAAGAAAGGAGCATGAGTAGGTTACTCTCAAGTTTCTGAATGAAGTTCTCTGAATTTTGCAAACCTTTTCATCAGGCATTGAGTATTGCTGTGAAGTATTCTGAGACCAACCTTTTTTTTTCCTCTCTTAATATGAATTACCTGTGCTGTCTGGAAAACCATATGGCTTTTTATTTATCCTTAAATTTCAGTAGCCCTACTAGGATATGTTAGATTAATCATGCTGTATCAATTTTTCCTGGGACTAGGTATGTTTTTTCAGTAAGCAAATTTAAGTCTTTCTCTAGTTCCAAAAACTTTTCTTCTGTTACATCTTGTTTTTTTCTGTTTCATTTGCTCTTTGATCTTCAAGAGCACTAGTTTTGTCTTTGTATTATAATCACCTTTACTCATATAGATAAAATTATTCATAGGCATATTTTATGTCTTTAATCTTTTCCTTTTCATTTTGTATAATTTCTTCTAGTCTGTATGTCATCCTCTGTTTTCAATTATATATATTCAATTTTTCTTCTACTTTGACACTCGTAGGTTTTTTTTTATTCCACTTATTTCCTGAGCTTGATAAACTTGCTTTTCCTCCCTTTGAATGCATATAGCTCTTTTTAAAAATTCCTCCTGATACATTTTGTGTAAATAATTTCTTTGCAACCATAGAATAACTATTTGTCTGAACTCTCCTGGTTTCTTGAATAATTCCTCTTATGATTTATGTCCCTCTGCTTTTTTTATTCTTGTCTAATCAATGATCCCTTGGTGCTTCTGTAATCCCTACTTAATTTTTCTGATTACTACTAATCCTTGAATTGGCTCATTTAATACCTCTCTCTCTCTCTCTCTTTCTCTCAGTAACATAGCTCTGTGTGTGGAACCTGGAAATTTCTGTCTCCTCACCCTCCTTCATGCAGCTTCCTCCTTGGAACTCTTCCTAAGCTATGTGACTGGGGAATAGACAGTAAAATGGTTTTGCTTCCATGCCACCTTCCTTGACTTTCTGTGTCATAAATGTCTAGCATATTTCCCTACTCACAGGCTGCACCCATTCCATTCCCATGGCCTGATATTCTATCAGATCATCAGATACCATGCTCAAAACTATGACCCTTTTAAGGAAACCCCTTTCCTCTTCCATTTCTGAAGTTTGTGTTGGCTCTTAGTTTCTCTCCTCACTGTGGCACAGACTCCACAGTATTTCACAGTACACATGACTGTGTATGGTTTGAAGCTGTGGCTATTTTTGTTTTATTGAAGATTGAGGGGTTTTGCTGTTGTTGTGGTTCCCTATTTTTTCAGTCTTTATTGCTTTTGGTATGTTTTCAAAGCCCTCAATCCAGATGCTTTTTAAAGGAAATAATCTAAGACCCAAGTTCCTCTGGACTTTTGAAGTTTGTCTCATTGTGTTTTGATCTTTATTCACATATTCCTGAAAAAATCTCTTCCTTTCTAATGAATTAATTTAAACAAATCAAATATACTACTCCTTCCCAAATCCCTCTTGTTTTAGTTGATTTTATCCTTCCCAAAATGAAGGATAAAGACCTTCCTTTCTTTCATCTTTCCTCTTTCATAACAATTTCTGTAGTGCCAGCCCTCCCTCTAAATTGAATGGAGACGTGGACACCACTGGCATGATAATAATTTTGCACTATGGTCAAACATATCATTTGACCTACAAAGCACACCAATAATTTGTCACTTCCTTAAACTGATATAAATATTTAGTAAACATCTCTTAAAGACAAATTCAAGTATTGGGGGTTGGAATAGCAGAAAAAAAATCTGTTGCCAGCCTCTCAACTTACAGACCCCATTCAGCACAACAAAAGCCTTTCTCTTAACTGGGCTCAACTTCCTTAGAAGATGATTTTACAGTATTTTGGTTTTACTCAAGCATAACCTAGGATTTTAGCTCCTCTCCTTCTTCTCCAACAGCTCATCAAAGAACTGTATGCAATTCTCCTACCAAGAGAAGTTCTAGTAATATAAATTTGCCCTGCTCATTACATTTTAAGTGACCTTTTAAAATCCTTTTGGATAAGTTCTCTGGAGCACCAATGGTACTCTCCGGGCAGCTCCTGCGTCTGGCTTTCTACCCTTTATCACATTCTTGAACAGTGACCTCAATTGCTCTAAGTACTCATGTTTTCAAGTTATTTACCTTTTAAGTAAATTGGAGAAAAATCAAGGTTTTCATTAAAAAAAGAAGAAAAAGGAGAAGTCACGCTCCCGTGGCATCCCAGTTTGCTTTTATGGGCAGAAGAGAAAAGTATGGATACCTAAAATTAGATTGTGTCCATCCTGGGCATACCCATCAGAAATTCTCCCACAGAAAAAATATCACCTGTACTATGTTGAACAATAAATGATTCTGGAATCTGTTATTTTCTGCCCAGTTTAATACATTTCCTTTCTGGCTTGGACATGTTCCCAATGCTCTATATTAAATTTACATTCATGTTTGGCCTCCCCAACCATCTGCCTTCTTCTATGGCCTTTTTTACCTACTTCCTGGGTCAAGACTTGACAAAGGCCTTAAAGGTCCCTTTTGCTTTTTCCTCCGCTGTATTTCACCTATTGAACTAGGCTGGAGAAAGTTCAACTTCAGGCCTTCTTCTCTACACACTCCTTCCTTAGAGAACTTGCATATTTCAGCTGTCACTTGCAATCAAGTTATTCTCAAGCCTTTATTTCTATACCTTAATTCCAACCTTTCAGCATACTATTAAAAGTGTGATTTTCATTACCTGAAAATATATCTCTACTTAAGCGGTCACTAATCACTGGAATGATAGAGAAACTTAATCTCTGTTCTGAGGAATCCACTTCTCTGTGTACACTCTACTGCCTACAGAAGTTGACTGCTCTTACTATCCTAGGATGACAAGTCTGAGTCAAAAATTTCCAGCATTTGCTTTTTAACCATCTCAACTACTACAGCTTTAACAGCATTTCTTGAACACTTTTATATACCACCATGGCATGGTGTGCTTTACAAATATTACCTCACTTAATTAACGTAGACTACAAAGAGGTAGACATCACTGTCTCAGTGGTGCTGACACGGAAACTGAAGCTTAGTGAGGTTAATTTGCCTAAGGGCACACAGCTAGTAGGTGACAGAGCCAACATTCAAATCTGGGATTGATTGAATCTAACGTCAATGTGCTTTTAGTCAAGATGCAGTGTTGTCTTAAATTCTGCCTCTCTCTAGGTCCAGGGCAGGCTTCACGAGTCTGCAGTCACTCTCCTTTAACAAACATGAATTGAATGGCTGTTATGTCCCAGGCACAATGCAACAGAGTATAAAAATGAATAAGATGTAGCCCTGGCTCAGAGGACTTTTGGGGCTAGTGAGAAACAGTGAGACTAAAGCTTGGTGTGGGGGTGGGCATCTTTCATGAGTTGATGAGCATTATAGTTGCAGTTTCAAATAATTAGCTCTTAGTAGTTAATACATATACATTTTCTTTCCCTTGATTCACTATCTGTTGCAGATGGTAGTCTCATTTGGGGAACTTCACTGAAAAAATGGAAAGCCAAGCCAAGTGCCAATTGGGAAAGAGGATCCTCTCGACAGGACAGAAGTTTGTAGGAAATGATTAGTAGCAAAAGTAATAAAGCAATTGTGAACAGTGAGATGGACAAGTTCTCATTTTGTAATTTATGTTCTACTCAGGAGCAATTTGTTCTCAAAAATTAGGCCTCCAATTCAGGGCTTCTCCTGGTGATGACCCGTGTGAGTTTGGGATATCATGTATTCAGGAGCCTGAAAAAGATTCTTCTGGTAAATTTCCAAAAGTACCCATTTGGTGTACCATGTCCACCTTACTGTTCACAACTGCTTGGTTAATTATTTTTGTTGCTTCTCCTTTCCTACCAACTTCCGTTCTGTCCAGAGGATCCTCTTCCCCAATCCGCTTGGCTTTGCTTTCCATTTTTCGGTAAAGTTTCCAAAACACATTCATTAAATCCTAAAATTAGATTGTGATAATCAGCATATTTCATTTCTAAGCACAAAATAATATGTGCTTTAAAATGTGAGTTCTGGAATCACATTGCCCTGGGATAAATTCAAGCCTTGCTTTGTAAAACTGGCACAGCCTTGAATAGGTTGAAACATCTCAGGACTCTGCTTCTTCAATTATAACACAAAATTAATCATCCTTCCTACCTTATGAAGTTCCAACATAAAATGCAAATGAGGTAAATGGTTATTATTTTATTATTCTGCAAGTATTGCTGGGATAAAATTTCTCGTAACTCTATTTTGAGAAGGATATTTGTTTGAAGAAACTTTCTTTTACTACTTTAGTTTGCCCCAATAAAGCAGCATAGCCCATTTCTCTGTTTCAAATATTATTTATTATATTCAATATTTCCTGGATGAAATGCTCTTTCTGAGTGATTGGTAGTCTGACAACATTCAGCAACTCCTTCTTTCAATTTTTCTAATGTCAATCCTAGTATATCCTAGTGGAGTATATGAAAAGATTTGTTTATAAAAAATTCATTTTTTAAATTATACTCTGAGATAATTAGATGAACTATCTTTATTTTTCCAGATATTTATTACTTTGTGTGTGTTTAACTTCACAACTCAGTAAGAAATTACAGTATCATTTTGGAAAATCTCCAGTCAAACTCTGATCTTTGCCTATGATGTATCTGGTTTTATTTAACTGAAATGGGGGAATTGAATACTTTTAGATTTTCCTGCTATTCTTCGTTGACTATTTGACTTTCGTTGTGTCATTTTGTAAGAAACCTTGACAAGTTAAATTTATCCACACAGAAACCTGTAGTTAGGAGACCTGTGAGACGACTATAATTTCCTTCCCATTAGTTTCAATGAATTCCATGCACGTGAAAGAAAACATGGAGAGTGGAGTCTGGAGCCCTGTATTTCCCGTTGTGCAGGTATATTGAGGAGAGAGATATAGTCCAGGTCTCCTTACGTTGTTCCTCTGCTGCACATTACCCTTAATCCTCCTTTGAGCAAATACAGACTAAAGCAGCAATGCCAAGAACTGGAGACTTAACTCTTTAAACACGATAGGCCTATGGACAAGTAGCTTACTCTTTGCACAAAATCTGTGAAATGGTTAATATATAAATGTGAGTGTCTATTGTAGCCAGTGTGAACCAGAAGAATTGAGCTGTAGCCAGCATTTATTTAAGCATCATTTTTGCCATCTGGATTCTTTTGTGAGGAAAGAAACATTTGAGGGGAATTGCCTTTGGTCACAAAAGTGATTTGACTTTCCTCCCTATTTATATGTTAATCATCCCTAAGCTTCCATTGTTCAAAGTTCCATAAAGAGGCATTTTTTCATACTGCTTTGAGACTTTAGGTAGCTTAGAGATCTTGAATAGGATGTGGGAAGGTATATCAAACATTCTGTGGACAAAGCACATTGGCCTATGTATGTAAAAATCAACTAAACAATTTAACCCAGGTGAAAAAGCATGCAACCAGTCACTCAGAGAGGGCCAGTTAGCCTGTACTCATTGGTTCTTTTCTAAATCACATGCCATATGATATGGCAAATCATTTGGAGATGAATGATCAAATTCAAAATCTTATTGGCCACATAGCATCAACTATTTTAGGTACCGATTCAGTCCATTCTTCAGTATTGAAACAGAAGACAAAAATATTACTATAGCCCAGAAATCATAATTTCTAGTCCCCTTTGACCTATGGCAAAGTAGAAAAATTCAAAGACAATAGTGAACATCTATCACACAAATGTTTCGAAGATTAAAACTTGAGAAGACTGGCATTCATATCTGGGAATTATATATTTTATACTTATGTTAGAGGAAAGGTTTTTAAATTAGTATGGTTTATTTTATTACTGTGTTTATAAGATTCAGAATCAGTGGTTATTTTATGATTATTGTAAGATCAGGGAATTTTTATCTCATGTGAGAGCTCTTTAAAAATAATTAATAAAATCTCTTATCTGAATAAGGGGTTTAAGTCATGCAATGGGCAATGAGGCAAAGTTTGTGGGTTTCCCCAGCCATAGAATCTGTTATTTTAAAGTATATTAATATAAAACTATTTACAGAAGTACTAACTCCTGTAACATATAAAAGAAATACCCACAAGTAAAGCTTTTTTAGACCAGCAATAAATAGATCAACAAATGCAAAATATTATAATTCATACAAAATATTTTTGTGCTATTCACATAACACACTAAAAGAATGATTGGAATGGAAATGAAAATTATCAGTATATAACTCTAAATATTCACTCCTAGTCTTAATTGGAAATTGACACCTTATTTAACTCTTGAGCAGGAATGTGTGATGTTTAAAAATTAAGAGAAAATTATAAAGTCCAAAGGTAAATGTTAAAATACGTATATGTGTGTGCGTGTGTGTGCGTGGGTGGAGGTATTAATCTTACCATTAAAAGGAGAAAAAAAAAGAGCCTTTAAAGTTTCCATTATCCGTTATGTCAGGTAGCAAATATCTTCTCAGTGTAACTCCAGACATTAAATCTGTCGAGAGGAATGCTGTAAAATAAATGTCTGGGATACCTTCATAAACAAAAATCTTATTTCCATAATTCATACAGCTGGCTGGCATTTATTGGCACGTCAGGTGCAATGGGGACATTTCAGGAACATTAACATGTACAGCATCATTTGTCAACAAAGCAACAATGTAAGCAAATCGTTCAGAACTCATATAGATTTACAGCTTTCTCTGCCAGCTGCTAATTACGGTGTGCTCTGCCTATTTGGTATGGTCTTTTTATTGGAAAATGACAAAGGGGTTATAGTATCCCAGTTTGGAATATAGATGTGGCTTTTAGTAATAATATGAGTGTAATATGACCACGTAGCTTGGAGTTGTGATCCAGTTTTGCTGGTCTTATAATTGATCAGCTTTGATTGATGAAGGACAAAGAGAAATTCACAGGCTATTTCATTTCTGATATAAGTAACCTCTAAAACAAAGGGAAAATGGGGGAAAAATTATCAAAGACCATGTCATAGCAGTTCTTAATGTTTTCCCCTATGGAACATGACACATAATATTTACCTCTCAAAGAAAAGCTGATGTGTTGATTGCTGATGGAGCAAATGTTACAGGAGCCTGTACATTTCAGAATACTAGGTTGTGCTTTGAACAATCAGGAAACCCTTCCACAAATATGTTTAAATAATGTTAAGGTTATGACATAAGGTGACAAACGTCAGCAGCATCAAAGTTAACATCTATAATCACCCCCTTCTTAAGTTGTTCAGCTTTAGGAAAAGACACAATTGTGCAAGCAAATGATGGAGTGTCAACTCTACCTTCAAATTCCCCGGATTGTGTCAAGATATATTGTAATCCATAAAATGAATAGTGGCGCTGCATTCATGCCCATGATGTAAATCCATATTGAGAGATATAAATGCCTCCTATTCAACCAAAATATAAAAAGTTAAATTGGTAAATACTTACTCAAACATTATTTAGATTTATCCCATCCCGAACCTTATTAAAACCCATTAAATTCCAGAGTGAACAGATTTGACATTCAGCAAATCAATTGCTGTCAGAGCAGCTGACTTGACCAGATATTAAAATATTTTAAGCTTTGTTGGCACCGTGTCTTCAGAGAAGAAATGTAGTGAGGCATTCCAAGAGCTGGTAATGTAAGGCCAGAAATGGTTGACTGTATTCAATGTACATTATACTAAATGAGCATCATCTCATAGTCTTGTAAATAAATATTTTGACTTCAAAAATAGTTTATAGATAAATGGAGTCCCTCTATTTTACATAATCCTCCAGTGGAATCCCTTAGAGTCTTCCCTTATACATTTGTCACTATTTATTTTGATTGTTGGTTTATTTCTCCTTCACTAGAGTAGAATACCTAAAAACAGAAAATATATCGTGTTCATTTTTGCACCCCCAATCCTTAGCACTGCCTGGAACACAGGAGGTACCAAATTAAAGCTAGTCAAGTGAATGAAAGAAGGTATACATGCATGAATATTGAGGCAGCCCTTGGTAAATAAGATTCTAAGGAAGCAGAAATTTGCTTCAACATTTGTCCACGAGTCCTTTTCTTCAGGATACCTTCTAAATCCCCTTAGAAGCATATTTCCTGTATACTCTTCTCTTTTTTTTCTCGTCTAAAACCTACTTTCAGAAAAGTATCTGAAACCCACAAATATTAAGATATGAAGTATAAAGAATCTTCAAAAGTATTGTCTTTTTTCAGGAGAATTTATATTCTAACCAAGATTCAGCTCTTAAACTAAGATTGATTGTTAACTTGAGGATTTTAGGCATTCCTTTTATGTGAAGAAGAATTTTTAAGGTGAGGGTAACATTTTGGTTTCCCTTAATAGATAGAATATCTCAGATTTTTCCCAAACCACTCCTGTTTTGTGCCAAGGGAGGAGGTGGTATTGACTCTGCACTTCAGGATTACGGAGCAACAGATTATACCAGGAATTAAAACACAGGCCCTAGAATAGAAATGTGGCTTTGCTAAGGAAAAATTCCATGGTCTAATTCTCATTAAAATGAAATTTTTCGGTTGAGTCAATAAGAAGAGAAACATCTAGATTGCTACATCTGGGTAGAGCCCTTTCAACCTGTATTGCCATTTCCTGTGTGAAGCAAAATTTTCTACTGAAATTAGAAACAAGCAAGAGCTTTTATTTTTTACTGTTCAAAAAATGCTAAAACTTTCAATTCATGTCATAACAACCCCAGAGAAATGGGGTCGATGGAATCAGATCATTTGGAAGAGAAGCACAATAATTACTTGAATAAAAGTCACCATTTGTGAATCTACCCAACTTGCCCAAAATAAAATGATTACTTCTGAAAGTAAGTTACATATAAACTAACATTTATCTTAACCCTTATCCCAATTGTTATCCTTATTTTTATTTAGAATCATTAAGCCAGTTCTTTAGAATATTCTGTATCATTACTTCCAAATAATTTAGGTTGCACTACTTAATGATTCACATATACTTGAGATAGAATAGGTTGATGTTTACCTGTTTATTACGCAAAAAATCTTCAAAGAAAATACTTGCAAAATTCCAGGGACATTTTTAAACATTCTTAATTACTTTTAGAAGTATCTGTTTTTCTTCACCAAAGTGGTATTCTAACTATAAAACCTTCATCACTAATCATTAACTCAGATCCTGTAAGCAATTCCACCAAGAATCATTTATTATCCTCAGTAATATATAACAATGCTATTTTAAATGATATCAAAGTTGACCACAATTTTATTTCTCACTAATTTAAACATGCCTCTCCTTTTCTTTTCCTCTTCCCACCCTTCCCTTCAACCACCACCTTTGCCCCACAGTAATACATGTCTATAGGCATATTGAAAATATAACCATATAAATAAGAACTTTTGAGAATTTGCAATTCAGGAAACATGGTAGAACCCCGGACTTATTATCACTTGTTAGTTGATTTGCTTAAATACAAAATATGATAATAAACAGATAAACATATAAAATTGATACACTTTTGTAAGAGCTATGGAAAAATTATTATTTATGGTTTATATTACATATAATATATAAGCCTACAGATCTTAATTCAGATGCAGATGCAGGTAGAAAATCTACCTTTAATCCAGTTTATATGGAAATGCCCTCATCGGGCCTTTCTAGAAGAAAGTAGGAGGCCACTCATGAGAACTACTCAGTCCGGCTCTCCCTCAACATGTTAAGTCAGCAGCTTAATAGGGGGCATTTAATCAGCTTAATAATTCCCTCTTATTGTTCCTTCCCAAATCTAATTTAAGGGAAAGAGAGACTTTAATCTCAAAAGGTAAATACTTAACTTAAAAAATGGTACAGAAAGAAAGAAAAGATAGTTTGATGCGTGGCATTTTCTTACATGAAAAAATAACATTCAAACTAATAATGTGTGTCTATATATTTTTAAGATCCATAGCAAAATAGAAACATTCTCAAGCAAGGAAATTTGAGAGTTTACACCAACAGACTCTCCTGAAAAGATATTATAAGGATGTATTTCAGGAAGTAATTAAATTATTCCAGAAGAAATGTCTGAACTGTTAGAAGAAAAGATTAGTGAAGAAGCTAAACTTATGGCTAAATCTAAAGAAACTGTGTAAAACAATGAGAAATTTGTGGAGCGTAAATCTAGACACAGATAAAATCTTCGTCAAAAACAGTATATAAGTGGGTAAGGGAGTAAACAAAGTTAAAAAAAATTTCCAAGGTCTTCAAAAATTATGAAGGGATGTAAAGACTTTAGATTGTATTAAATGAAATACACATGTTAAAATTTCTAGGCCACTGTGTTGTCACATGGTCACCATTAGCTGGAAGGTGCCACAGGGAAAGAGGTTAGGAGCGGGGTTGGATCAGCCAGCCAATAAGATGTCTCTTTTATCACACCCTGCTTGTCCTCCACAGCAGTGAGCATTCCACTCTTTAAAAAGTTTTATTTTATTTTATTTTTGCTGAGGATAGAAAGTGTGCAACCAGAAGATAGAAATCCTAAGAAATATACTGGATAGAAGGAGAGTAGAGATACATTTCTCAGGGTTGAAAAGTAAACTTAAGAGTCTTAAAGACAAGGAGGTCTATGCATTTGCTTAAAAACCAAACATCAACAGCAAACAGGAATACAAGTGATGTATTCTGGAAGGAATGTTAGCTATTGAGAAAATTATTTATTTGTCTATTCACAGAATGCCACACATCTAGATGCTTCCACTTGGAAGAACAGCAACAGATCATTTTAATAAACATGGACATTTGAATAGTGTTTTTGCTGTCCATAGATGAGAGCCTAAGTAATTTTGCTACCAGCAGAGAACAATGTACTTTGAGAAACATATATGTGCACCTGTAAGTTCCTGTTAATGCACAGTTCTTTCAAAAATAAATTTGAGGATGAGCCATTTGAATGTTTCATAGTTAGGAGGGAAAAAATGACTTTTGTAGTAACAAAAATACAGTGAAAAAACTGTCAATTATAAACAAGTAATAAAGATAAAGAAATGAAGACATCACTACCAAAACCAGAAAAATAAGCCTCAAAGACCAGAAAGCACTTTCTGTCCAAAATTAAATGTCCAGTATTTTCATACAGTTTGCATTCATCATGTATTTCCAGTTTAACCTATTTAAGCCCCTTCCCATTGCTACTGATGTTCATGGATCGCTTTCTGTCTCTCTCTCTCTCTTTCAGTTCTACTATTTCTTATCATGTATATCTGCCTCAATGAGTTTTAAAGGCTAAACTGTGTGCTTAGAATTCAGGTGTTTTTCTTAGCAGATTATTTCAAGCTGAAGCTGGTCCTTTCACATACTGTTGAATTCCAAATGTCCCCCTAAAACATAACCATGAAAGCAATTTCTTTCCTAGCCTCATCAACACTTCAGATAGTTAATAGCTGCAGGCACATGTTATAAAAGAAGTTGCTGAAGAAGGGAACGTGAAGCGAATTTGGCATAGAGTCATGGATGGTACTAAACACATGGATGAAGTTATTTACTTAAGATTTTTCTTGTCGGCCTGATTTGGCTATATTTTCAAAATTGACACATACTAGGCTGTAGACTTCTATTTTCACTAGCTGAGAAACAGAATGATTGCAGACTTTTGCATGTTATGCATTTTTAAATATCACCAAGTTAAACTTAGATTTTGATTCTGTGCCCAGGACCAAGTGGAAAAATCTCCATCTTCAATAGTTCCTATTATCTTTTAGTCACAGGGCCACATACTGTATTTCTTCTATGAGTAAAACTCCCACTTGGAATTCCAAGCATTGCATAACCAGCGGAGTGTTCATATTATATGTAACTCAGTTGACTTTCATATCTGAAACAGACATTTTATCTGCATGATATTCTTTTTAGCAGTTAAAACTCTTAAAATCATGGTTCAGAATGGAGCCAACATTTAATTCATCCAATAAATATTTATTAAACACCTACTTCTACTACTAGTATCACAACCATGACTACCACTTTACATAGTTCTTTACTGCTTTAAATTGCTTTTACAAACCTCATCTCATTTAACTACCATGTGAAATTGTCCACTATATTGAAGGAGCTTAGAGTCCCATAAAGCAAATTAAATCAGTTGCCAGAAAAACCAACCTTTAAAGTCGTTGTCTATCGTGAGCTAAATGGTACTGGCTAATGTAGTATTTTAGATGGTTTTGGGGAACTGACAAGTGATCTTAGGTAAACAGTTCATCTTCACAAATGTACATTTATTTTTTATTGTATTCTTTTTTATTCCAATATAATACTTTTTTGAGAACTAAGGAACTTCACATAAAAATATAATTTAAAAAAATGCCACCTATATGAATGACATTTCTTGAAGAACGTCATATTTAAAATATGACCTATGTTTAAAATGTTACCTGCCTGTGTTATGAGCTGAATTTGGCCCATGGGCCTTAGTTTGCCAAACCCTGTACTAAAGCAGTAGTTCTAAAAGTTTGGCTGGAGAACATCGATTGCTATAGAAGTCCCAGACTGGTCTTCATGGCTTGAATAATACAACTGCTGTGTTTGAAGGAACCTCAGCAACTTACCTGATTTACTCTCCAAACATGATTCAATTTCTCTTTATATCTTTAACATGTATTTTACAATGTGGAGATCTGTAAATTTGTTTGGATTTCATGAGTTTATAATATTTTACTCACGACCTGTACTGTTGTCTCTTCAAAAATCTTTACTGTCCTTAATCAAAGAAGGTTTCTTGCCAGGGGAAGTTAGAAGTAGACATGATAAGAAGTAAAAGGCAAAGAGTAAGTTTAAAATATTAATTTTGTTTTCTATGATACAGCAAGCATTCATAAACCTTAAAAATTAACATTAGCCAGTAATCAAGCAAATGTTGTTAGTTTCAAACACAAGAGGGAGGAGGTTGCCTAACCACAGGGCTTGACCATTTAAAACCTGAGCTCTATCATTTCTCTGGTAAAATGAGTTGGAGACTCTCAGTTTTCCCTTGGTAACTATTTGTCTTTCATATCTCAATCATGAGAACATAAGTGAGCATTTTTACTTCATCTGGTGTTGAAAATTTTGTACGATGCAGGATTTAAAGTTTTCCATCCTAATTCTTAAAAGTGTTATTTCAAACCACATTGTATTAAGTGTGTTTCACTTAAAATAAGAAAACTATTATATAGCTTAGCTTGGATTATTTTTTCCTAAATCCACCCAATTGTTTGTGACTTTCTTTGGGAATGACTTGCTAATCTTACCCCAGTCCCATTTGTGAGCCGTCACTTTACAATGAACATTGACTACTGGACACTTATCCTTTCCAAGATATATTTTTCAGGGTTTTTTTCCTATATAACATAAAACAGTAAAGCATTCATTAATCATTATTAAATCCATTCTTCTTTTTCTCTTTATTGAATTTAAAAGGCAAATCAGCTAGTCTTTTTTTTCTTTTTGGCATGCATCAGCAAAAGTATGTTATTATGAGGTATTCTAAAATAATATATCTTCATAAAACAATATAGGTGGAGGTTTAAAGAGAAATAAGGAAAGAAATTGGAACCATCTGGAAACCAAAGTAGAGAAAAGTTTTTGCTAATGGTTGTCATGTACACATTACAAAAATAACATTGTATGGCTTTCTGAGTGGATGGGAAAACACAGAGCTATCAAAAAGTTTAGAAAGAAGACAGTTCTGGAGTGTAGCAATTGAACGAATAAAATTATTCATAAGACCTGTACTTAGAAGGAGAGTGGAGATTCACACTTCTTGGGTCAGTAGGGAATTAAACATATCTCAGAGATGATTTGCTCGATCATGAGAATGGAAATCCAACTGTGTTCAAGGGAAGATGGGAGGGGATCAGCTATTTCTTTATTGGCAGAGGTGAATGGGGAGAGCACCTTTTACTGATTTGCTCCTAAATCAGCATGATGAATTGGAAAAGAGTAGAGATTTCATGAAAGAAAAAAAAAAAGTATGAATACATGCCTTAGAGATAAGAGGGGAAATGGGAAAAAAAGAACGGAATGAAGGAAGGAGGAAGGAAAGAGGGAGGATAGGAAAACTCTCCAGAAACAAGCTGAACTCCCTCACATGTCCATGTTACATACAAGAAGCAATGTTATTGAAATCCCATTTCAAAAGATGTTATTTAAGTATTAATACATAAATTATAAATCAATTTTAGGAGGGTTATCCATCCAGTATAAACATTTTTCAGGCTTTTCTTCTTTTTGTCATTTCATCACTAAGTAATCACGCAGGCAGGGAGTATGTCTTTAAAGGAGATTAGTAAAGGTGGTCTGATCAATTATTTTTAAGCCAAACTAAATAGGCATGCTCTAATTTTGCGTATTTCAGCATAATGTTGACCAGCATGATAGAATACTTATTTAAGCAGGTATATCAATCTCAGAGATCTATATGTATAGTTACCTTGAAGTCAATTGAAAACAGAATATTCCTTATTAATTTTGCCTGCTCAGCTGCTGTATGTAGTCAATGGGACTCTTAAGGTTGTATATAGAATGAATCAACTGCTTGCTGGCCCTGGGCCTCCTTGAGTCATGTGAAGTAGGTTTCTGATTCCTTTATGTTCAGGCACAGCCAGGGAGACAAGAGTGCTACTGTCTTCTGCTGGTGTACAGAGTTACCTCAGGCTATGCAGGAAAAATGCTTTTTTCTTATTTTTAGACCTGAATCAGTCTCTGCCACAAAATGTATTCTTGTGAATACAGATAGTACTTTGTTGTCGTGTTCATGGGAAGGCGCTGGACTAACCTGTTTGGACGCAGCTGCAGGCCACCTGTAGAGAAAGTCAAATTAGGGAGAGACCCCACTGTTCCTTGCATTAATGCTTTTTGTATTGTTGTTTGACTTTTCCCCCCTCTGTCTATGTATCTTTTTCAACTAGGGAGATCGGGAGCACATTTTAAGGCCTTCTGTCCCTTTAAGGCATCTAGTGATTGAAAGGACTCTAAGATTTGAAAGGCTGTAAAAACTCCCCAGTTACCAATGAATGATGGCAATACAAAGAATTTTAAAGCTGTTGAAGTTGAAGTAGTCTTCTTACAGATTTAGTTTGTTTGGTGAACTTCCAGCTCTTGCAAAGTACTGTTCAAATATTCCCACCTATCTCTGCTGCTTCTCCTTGTGAGGATTTCTCATGTTCTCGGTGGAAAAGCAGTCATCGATATTAGCAGTTAACTTTACTGTAGATAAGGAGAAAAAAGAAAGAAATTCTCAAAGAAAAAGGATAAACTCCCCTTCTTCCTTTCCTCATCTACCAATTTGAAGCTTTAAAAAAGAAGCCCATAAATGAAATATCTACATTAGCCACAAATATTAAAGGAGGGAAATGCACAAATAAAACTTGTTTCTGGAAAGCTTGATTTTGGCTGAAAATCAAAAACTATTTCCTGACAATGAGATCCATTAGACTACAAAATAATTTCTCAAAGTAGTGGTTGCATTGCTTATAAGATTTAAAATTTAAGGTTAAACTGAAGACAGCAGGTTCAAATGCAGAGTTTTATTCTGGCGGTTGGAAGGACCAATTCTTCTGAGCCTAGTTGTTTCTCTTGTTTTTGTTTGTTTGATTGAAAATTCAGATCCAAATATAGGATTGGAATTTTCCACACCCTCTGTTACGAATCCTTGCAAGCAGTTTTGGGAAACTGGGATGGAATCTCACATAGAGACCTGGTTTTGTCTGTGTTTCTACATTGTTCTTCAAACGTCTGAAGCAGAAGAGTCATCACAGTTATCATTTAGAGAATTCTCTCTGCTCGACTTCCCAATATTTATCGAATTTAAACATCATACAGTTACAAAAACTTTCGATCATCAGTATTTTGCCCATTTTGGGCATTTTGCCTGTTTGTATAAACAAAATACCCCTTCAGAGAAAGTATTGTATGTAGGTAGCTACTGAGATATTCCCTAATTCCTCTAGATAAAGCTTTAGTATTTTAGTCCTGATGACCATGATTTGATACATGCAAGTTATACTCCTACTAAAGCTAAATAATATAGAACAGAATTTGCTGCAACTAAATAGTGACATTCAGACAACTTTAAATCTCAAATACATGTTCTGTGCTTTTTCCTAAATGTCCTACTCTCTTGAGCATTTCTATTCTGGTGAAGAAAAGACTGGAGTAGTAATGCCTTATATAGCATAATATTTTGCAGTTTCATAGGTTGCTTCTGCATATACTTCCTTTAATAGATCCTCACGACAACCCAACAATTGATGCTAAGAGATTAAGGGACAGAGCAGAGACTTGAAGTAAGGAGTTCTGACTCTCAGCTCCTTCCTGCTTTGCTCCATGGCTGAACTCTCACATGAAAAGCATTTTCCATTTGGTGTTCTCTTTCACTGGGACTAGCACATAATTAGCACTTTGAACTGTATATCCAGGTAAAGACATAGTCCTAAGGGAAGAATGTAAAAAGTACCTAACTGCACAGAAACAAGGCACTCGAAGAAGTGTGAGACGTAGCACCTCATGTCAAGGTGCTTGAAACCCACGGTTGAAAATAGGACAGGTCCCAGGAAAAAAGCATAAATGATCCCCAAGTAACAGTTATGCCAACATATACTACTATGAAGCAGATTCAGGGCACTTAATGTAAAGACACTTTCCTCTTCCAGGATAAAGAGATGAAATTAATTGACCACAGGGAGCTAATTGAGACCTACCTTAAAACCATTCATCTGTGACTTTCAAACTACCTGTGTTTTGAATTTGAAATGGTTTTACTATTTTTATCCCTGAATGCTTTCTTCATAGTTCAACCTAGATATGGTTTAACTATTCAAATGGAAAGCTGATTTAAATAGCAGCAACGGTGCTATAATGGTGCAGCAAAAAGAGTGTTTGACTCAAAGACTTGGTCCAAATCCTGTTCTCCTGTTCACAGTGTTTACAGTGTTCTTTTACTGCCCTCTAAAATGCAGAGAATGCCAATAATAACTTTTCCCCGGATTGTTGTATTTAGTGAGATGCTGAATGTGAGTGTGTTTTATCTGTGATGCACGATACCAACATAATCTGTTATTTTGCTTCAATTAGTTTAGTAGCTTAGTGAAAATAATTTCTTAAATTATTCAGATAACTACCCCTTTAACACCCCAATTTGATCTCTGTGTGTGCTCAGTCCATGTCAGGGTAATTAGCAGTGAAATAGAGAAGACATTTGTAATTTATAACAGTCCTTGGACTCCTGTGTATGGACAGCCTCTATTTTTTTGTCAGCTTGTTTATGAGACATTCATATCCAAACTTAAAGCCTACTCTGTAAAGAAGTTTCAATGCCAGAAATCCCATATGGTTTTGATGTAAGTAAAAGGTGTACATTTCCCTCAGGGTCAAGTCTAAAAATTGGACCACTGCAGGCTCTGACCACATGTGTAAGAATCCACAGGACCTGTGATCTCACCTGCTACAATCATAAGCCATTATTTACTCCACTTGCCTCTTTTGAATAGGTATGATCCTAGCCAAACACAGTGGATGAGAAGGTTAATAATACTAGGAAAATCATTACAGATGAAAATGCTACATTATTTGAGTTTTGACATAATGCAACAGAATTACAACTTTTTGCATAATTCAAATCCATCAACGTGGAGGAGTCCTTGAAATTACTTTCTTCTCCCAAATGAAATGTCCTTTTTAGTTTTGATTTTTGCAAAATTTGGAAAATGGTTATTTTACACATCATAAACAATTACTACAGATACCCTTCAATCACACTGCTCTGACCTGGGAGGAGAATTAGCACTAAAATTCTACTATGTTTCAAAATTCTACCCTGTGGGTCAGAGTTTAAGGCCACTCAAAGAGAGACTAGAGAGTCTTAGCAGAGACCTCCAGATCTCACCTCTTTCATTAGAACTTTTCATAACACTTGTGTTTGAACTCTGAATATTTGCCAGAGAGACTTTACTTCCTAGAGCAAATATCCTGGTATTTTAGAACCCAGAGATGTCTCATAATTTTGCAAACATCTATGCATTATCAAAAGCCCTGTGAATTACTAGTCATTTAAATATAAGTTATCTATTTTTTTCTGATTGCTTTTTCATTTCAATTGCTTCCATTTCCTGTCCTGACCTTAATGTTTCAGAGAAAGGAAGGAATCCCACAAGAGAGTGATCTTTCATTTGTGAACTGCAAAGCTTCCTAGACCCTAATTTGGCAGTGCGTTTACTGCAAAGCCTTGGAATGCTGTTTTGCAGTTTCAAAAGTGATCATACTCAGCTTCCCAGAATTTTTTATGCCTGGAGGATGCCACCAGAACAAGGGCATCCTTGTTAACAGTTGTAATCTCTCAAAAACAAGATAGGATTCGGATATAGGTCATCATTTCAGCTCACAAAGCTATGTTTTCCACCCCACTAAAGGATTTCATTTACATCTAAAATGGTTAATACTGATCTCCACTAGAACTCCTAAGTGGAGGAATGCAGCTGCCATGTGCTTAGTGACTTTGGGGTTAGTGAAGAATGACATCACCAAATTTAAGCATATTATCATGCTGACATAGAGGCATCTTGTTTTCTCTTCTGTGGATAGAGCAAGGATTGTGTTCTGAGTCTTGTTTTTTTCCTCCCAAAGAATACCTTTCCACCCCACTTCTTAGCAGCTGCAATATGAAGGGTTGAAAATGTCACTTCAACTAATGATGAATGATGCTTGACCTCTGGACGGGTTACTCTGAATTTTATGCAATGCTAAATTAACATGAAAGATCCCAACTCAAAGGACTTTGGCTGTTACGAATTGCTTGGAGGATAGATTTGTGTAAAGCAGTCAGTAGCTTCAGAGTTTTTTGTAGTTTTGTCCTTGGTGGTGGTAGAGGGGTGGCGGGTGCTCTATAAGCAAGGTAAAAGACAGAGTGTGCGAGCACTTTAATGTGTTTTCTCCTGTGAGATTAATATCTTTTCATACTGGAAATATTGTCAGTAAGCAGAAACAGTCGTGAAAAAAACATTCTCAAAAGGGCAACTGGCCCACATGTCTTTGTTGTTTTTATTTGGATATAATTAATTATGTAAAGCAATGGTTAGTAGAAGATTAACAATTAGTAGATTCTGTCAAGTAGTCACACGGAAATTACTAATTGAACGACTGGTTCTCTGTTGTGTCAGAAAGCAATGCTGAGTGTCATTCTTTTTATCTTTTTACTTTGTTGTTTTCACAGATCCCCCTTGTTCTAAGATGTATGTTTCACAGCAGAGTAATAAACAAATAACCCTGGTTGTAATTTCATAACATGCAAAAGGGTTTGAAATAAAAACACCTGTTTTAATTAGCATTATGATTTGTTCACTTAAAAAAAGTGATAATCCTGATGCAGTTAGCTGACATTTTTAAGCTTTGAATTTCCATCTGTATCTTATATCATGATGTTTCAGGATTGTCATGAGTTAATTATGTTAACTTGGGAAGCATTGCTTGCATTTAGAATGAAAAACTTCAGCTTGAATAGACAGAAAAGCAGATGCTATCTTTCTTGTCAATTGCTTTGTTGTGGGCTGGCTTGCAACTTTTCATGTATTTCTGGATGTAAAGGGAAGTGTAAATCTCTATTTATTTTAAGTTTAACATAAACTACACAATTTCAGTATTCTGTTCTGGCTGTACGTGTCTTGTGTTTCTTTAAATGTGTAGCTTTCCTGCCGCCAAATCCAAAGATCCACGGTCAAATTATCTCTTCTTTAATTCTTAATTTGTTTTGTTGTGCCTAGCCATTATGAAGATTAGAGCATAGTAAAATTTAAGAATAGGACAACTCTACATGGCTCTCTCCTTTTCTTCAGTTAATTTTTCTACCACCTTTTTTGCTTTTGTACATCAGCCTTTTAAATGGTGCAAAACTACACGCAGCATCTGGGCACAACAAGCCATGTTAAGAATGGAGTAGACACTCTAAGTAGGAATTTCCATGCTTTTGTGAGCTTAATGTTCTTTTAACATAGAGAGCAGCTGTGTTTATGTCAATAATTACACATTGAAATAAGTGCATGTACATGTGAGTCTTTATGGGATTAAGGACGTTAGGGATGGCCTTACACAAAAGATTTTTGTCCCTCCCATCTCCACCCAGAAAGTTTCTACAATATTCAAAACCAAGTCACACTGTTTTGAGATTCTGAAATATTTCTCTGGGCAATTGGCTCCAAGGTGTCAACGAACAGACTATTGGATTGATATGATTGTAATTTTCTGTTTGCCTCCCTACCCCACATTGGTTCTGCATTCTTCACTACCTTGCTCCCTAACCAGGATCTGACCTATATGCACTGTATCACCAAGGTCCCCTTACCAAAAGGCTTCCAACTAGATTGAACCAATAGGAGGCATCTGCAGGAGAGCAGAGGGCAGGAGGAGACAATGCAAGAATGCAGTGATTGTTAATGCCTAATCCCCAAATTAGCATCATAGGCAATAAGTGCTCAGCTTTCAAAGTGAAGTGAGATCAAGGAAAAGTGGATCGCTCTAGGCAGGATTTCTGGCGATGTGAAGGCTTCCTTTGGGCTTTAAAGAATTGGTAGGTTGGGGTAGAAGGAGGGAGCGGCTATGATAGCTTAGGTCCAGAATGAGCAAGAGCCAAAGTATGGAGGTTTTAAAGTACAGCTCCTGTTTGGGAATAGTGAGCACACCAGTTTAACAGGAGCAGATGACAGGGGTCTGAGTGAAGTGGAACGCTAAGATTAAATGGCAGGTTGAGTCACATAGTAGAGGCCTTGAATGGATGGAATAAGAAATCGTAGTCTTCAAAGTACATTACAAAGGTGTGTTCAGTATATAAATACAATCTGTAAATGATACGTATTGTGGAGGTTTATTCAAGTGCCTTATCACACATTTAAATTAACTTATGGCTGTTCTATCACTTAAAAATAGCTCTGTTCATTAAAGGAAATGTAACCTAGATTTTCAGAAGATTAAAACATAATGTTCCTAAAATCATGTTATACCTTTAACCAGGAGTCACCATTTAGCACTGTCTTCCTAAATATTTTGGACTAAGGTGGAGAGTTATAAATCTAACAGGTTATCTGTACTTGACCAAACAAGATTCCAATTTGACTTCAAACTATCAATTTGTTGTTTGCATAGACATGGCCACTGAACCTGGGAAACACCTATCAGTCCGTGTGTTTCATTTCTCTCAACTTTATATGTATTTTGCCCCATAAACTTTACAACATAGTAATTGTTATTAATCAGTAACACATCAGAGAGCACTGGGTTTGCAGTGATCGGTATTCTTCAGGACAGATGACCTGAATCACAAAGTGTGACTTGTTCTGTGGACTTAAGACTGCTGCCGCTCCTCTAGAGACCATGGAATTTACCTTGTCAAGCAAGCTGATTTGTGTAGATGCTGATTTTGGGTGATTAACTATTAACACAAGAATCCATGTTGTTGGTTGGAGCTCATAGTCTGGAGCTGTTTGCATATAAACTCATGTAAAAATAATTATATTCTTACTTCCAGGACTTATATTTAAATGGCACTCTTCTCTTCTTGCTCTGTTTCTACATGACCATTTTCCTCCCTTATTATTTTAGGTAGTCTTGCAAAAAAATAGTTTGCAAGTCAGGAAACAATGTTAAAAACTTAGCTGTGACACTAACTTCCTGTATGAACTTGAACAAGTTAATTTCTCTGGTCCTTACATCTTAACATGTTAAGTGAGGATAGTACTACATTCCTTGATTGCTGTGGAAGTTAAGTAAGATCATGTGTGTAAAGTGCCTATCATAGTGACTGGCACATGAAAGGTGCTCGGTTCACGGCTTTTGTTGTCATTACTGTAGTAATCATTGTTATTCAACTTTTACTTCTATGTTGATAATTCTCAAATTGACCTAGTCAATCTTTATCCCCTTTGCTAAGCTTCATATTCAAATATCCCAATGTCTATTGGACATTGCCACCTGAAAATGTCAATAGCATACCCAAACCAAACTCATACTCCCTAGCATCTTCTTGTTGAGAACAAATTGAGTGAACAAAAAATCCTAGGGCTTCCCTGGTGGCGCAGTGGTTGAGAGTCCGCCAGCCGATGCAGGGGACACGGGTTCGTGCCCTGGTCCGGGAAGATCCCACATGCCGCGGAGCGGCTGGGTCCGTGAGCCATGGCCGCTGAGCCTGCGCATCCGGAGCCTGTGCTCCGCAACGGGAGAGGCTACAACAGTGAGAGGCCCGCGTACCACAAAAAAAAAAAAAAAAAATCCTAGCCACTCTTTCTCAGGTGTCTAATACAAGACAACTATGTCAACACATCAACATCCTTCTAGCTAGAAACAATAGTTTCACTTGATTCTCTTTTCCCTTTACCACCAACTGCTTTCATTACATTTTAAGGCCTCACATACTCAGCCTCTTTGCGTTTCTACAAAAACCACTTAGTTTCGGCCTTCATGGTGCCTTGAACTACAGCAATAGCTTCCTAAATAATTTGCGTATTCCTACCTTTTTATTTCTCAAATACTGTGTCCATTAAATACAGTCTGAATGGTATTATCTCCCCACTCAAACTTTTGATGGTTCTCTCTTGTCTAAAGAAGAACATTTAATCTCTCAGCATGGAAGTGAAGGCAGTCGACTTCCAAGCTAAGTTCTCACCACATTTCATAACCCACCTTTGCACTAGCCATAAAGAGGCTGCTTGACAATAATCAAACTTTCTTCCATTTCGTATCTGTTTGCTAGAAACCGTGGCTCTCAGCCTTTAGCATGCATGCATCAGAATCACTGGGAGGACTTGTTAAATCACAGATGGCCAGCTGCACCCCAGAGATTCTGATTCAGTAGGTCCGATATGGTTTGTTAATTTTCACTTCTAACAATGTCCTGTGTGATGCCAGTATGGCTAGTCCTGAGGCCACATTTGTATGACCTAGAACATCCTTCCTTACCCATCTCAGTCCATCAGAATCCTATGAATCCCTTACTGCCATTGCCTTAAAGAAATTTCATCTGTCACCCTAGTCAGAATGAACCAGCTCATACTCTGTGCTAGCATAGAGACTAAGGATTCTGAAGGCTTGGAGCCAGACTGACTTGACTCTAGCTAAATACCTGAGTGAACTTGGACAAATTACTTAATCTCTGGACCCATCTCCTTATCAGTAAAACTGAACAAATAATAGCACCTATAGCATGTGTTAATGTGAAGGTAAAATAACTTAATACACGCGAAGCACTTAGAATAGTGCCTGAGAAGGGCTCAAAGATATTATGTTTAGTAGTTCATACCTTTAATCTAACACTCCACTTAGCCATGTAATGACATTTGGGGTTTGCAGACCAAAGTCCTTTATTAGATGTTAAGTTCCCTGAAAACAAAGACCACATCTCCATGAATCCCCAGAAACATAGCCCCAGGCTTAGCACTTTACAGAAATCAAGTATAAAAATTTTTTAATTAAATTGAAATTCAGAAAAGATTGCAAATGGATCTTAAGTAAAAATCTTCTAAACAATAAATAAACCATCCATTTCTTTTTCCCTCATTATAAAGATGAATAAAGATGAGATCAATTATTAATAATACATTGAAAGTAGGTTTGCCTTTTCCTTTGAATTTTCTAAACTCTGTAATTAAAACGGCTTCAAATTGAAAGATTGTAAAGAAGGAATAAATCTTATTGGTAAGTAAAAAGCAAATCCCATGATTGATGATAGGTATGACCTGTTAGCAATAGTTACACTTTTATACTTTCTTTTCTTAAAATCGGCGTGTGGAGACCAGCATAATCCAATTAATTGTAATTCCCTTTTGTAGAGTCGGTAAAGCAGCGCGTGATACTGAAACACCATTGAAGTCTTACGTCTGGTCATATAATCCAAACGGATTCTCACTTTCCAACCACCAGCAGATCTTTATAAACTTCAGGAAAATAGAATATTTTGACTTCCTCAAACTTATGATAAATGTGATACACAGTAATTGTCTCTGAACTTTAATCCTTTGTACATGCCTAACCATCAGCTCTCTAGACGTCTTTCTCCGCTGTGCAATGGTTTCATGAATACACCTGAGTTTTTCTCTCTTATTTCCTGACTTCCTTTAAAATATTGTTTTTCCACAGTAAATATGCAGTATTTTAACACAACAGAGCCTCTCAGCTGAGCTCCTTGCTCCTGGTACCTCTTGGACACACCACCTCTCGTCCATATACTCATTCTGATCCATCCTGCTCACTCCTGCCAATGCACAGGAACAATTATAACAATATGCTGAATTAAAAGTTACGTGAATGTGGTCTCTCTCACACGCACAAAATATCTCATTGTACAAATTTAATGCCTTTTCCATCTTAACTAAGCACTTACCAAGCACCGTGGCCGCAAGTTCGGCAGTTTGAGGTACAACAGTAAGACTAGCATGAATTTATTTTTCCTTTTTCACAATTTCACGAATAGAAGGTCCATTCTTACCACAGACCTTAGTAACTTCAGCATACAACTCTTTGTCTTTCCTTATTAAGTCTAGAACTTTTACCTTTTCACTTAGAGGGAGCACTTTATGGCTTCTCTTTGGCATATCCGAGTTGCCAACATCACCACTCTTGTGCTTTGGGGCCAGTATTAAGTAAAATAAGGGTGACTTGAAGACAAGCACTGTGATATCGTGACAGTCAATCTGATAATCGAGATGGCTACTAGGTGACTAACGGAGGCTACGCTAGACAAAGGGAAGATTCAGGTCCTGGGGGGACCAAGCAGCACTGGGTGAGGTTTCATCAAGCTACTCAGAATGACTGGTAACTTAAAATTTATGAACTATTTCTCTCTAAAATTTATCACTTGGTATTTTCAGACTGTGGTTGACTGCAGGTAGCTGCGGAAAGCGGGAACCAAAGATGAAAGGAGACTGCTGTAGTTAAATTATTTAGGGTATGCCCCAGGAGGCATGGGATTACCAGGCTAGGATGAGTAACATAGTTAACAGGATCTGAAATGAAGCAGATTGTAGGCCAGGGTTAAGATTGGCAGCATAGACATGGGTGACATCAGGAACCAGAGGCAGAGACCCAGGAGTTAGTGCCACAGATTTGTTTCATGTTAGATTGGAAGAGAAGAAGAGCAAGGAGAAGAGCAGCTGGCCGAAGAAGCCTGTATCTTTCCATTTACATCACTTCTCCATTTACATCACTCCTCCATTTACAGCTTCCTCCACTGACTTTCTTGTGTGAGAACATGTGTGGTGAAGTTAGCCTAAGTACATCTCTGCTCTACAGAGAGGGGAGAGGCTCATATGGGCCAGAACTGCCTAGGCTGCTGGGAAATGTGTTTACTACTAACAGGTCACCTGAGACCATAGCAAATGATGTCTTCCTATTTTTCTACAAGAGGAGCTGTAGGTAACTCTCAGACTTGGAAGTTTATATAATTATCATCATCATCATTGTCTTTATTTAAAAGGTACTTATTAAGCAACTAATTGAGCGTGTCTGTGTACTAATGAAGCAAATATAAATTAAAGGGGGCAAAAAAATTTAAATAAATAAATAAAATTTAAAAAATAAAATTAAAGGGGGTAGCTCCTTCCCTAGAGACAGCACAATCCTAGTAGTGATGTTAGAGAACTTAAGAACTGTCAGACTTTAAGAGATTATATACCATTTTTTAGATATATTTCGATCCTCATTTATAACTGCCTTCCCACCCATACCTCTTGCACTTATCACATCTGACATCTTATAGGTGTTTTATTTTTTAATGAGTGAATATATTTATTTATTTGATTGATGGGTTTGTTTCACTTTACACTATAAATGTATTGCTGAAATTGACATAATTGATGGAATTCCATTCATTCATTTCATTTTCAGCATGCTCAATCCTTTTTCTTTTATTTGACTTTGTTCCTATTTATATTTTTATTTCATCAGAAGACAGTCATTGTTATTGGGTTTATTTTTTGTTTGTAGTTACAGTTGACCCTTGAGCAATTCAAGGAGTAGGTGTGGCAGACCCTCCATGCAGTTGAAAATCGGACTATAATTTATAATCCACCCTCCATATATGCAGTTCCTCTGTAACTGCGGTTCTGCATCTGCTGATTCAACCAACCACGGGTCGTGTAGCACTGTAGTATTTACTACTGAAAAACATTTGTGTATAAGTAAACCCTTGCAGTTCAAACCCAGGTTGTTTAAGGATCAACTGTATTATTGTTATATATTTATTAAACATCAATTGTGTTAAATATTCAGACTTTTCTTTATCAGAAGTTACATCTCTCACAAGTCTCTCTTATGTTTAACAAAGACTTTATATACATTTTTAGTCTGTTTCTTTCCTCATTTTACTCTTTGTTATGTATTTTTTCAACTATACAGTCAAAGGCACAATTTATTCATAGGCATCTGAGAAGAGTTACAGGCAGTAATGAATATATATTCCCAATCAACCATAGTTTCTCAAATATTGTGATGGTAACATAAATTGGTTCACTGGCTATGAGGATAACTTGGCAAGGTCTATCAATAGTTTAAAATATACACACAACTTTTCACCTAGAAATTCCAGGTCTAGGAATTTGTTCTACTCACACAGATACATACTGAGATATAAATGATCTAAGTGCAAGATTGTTCACATTAGCACTATGAAAAATATTTGACATTTGGAAACTGGTCAGTTATTGTACACCCATTAAAGTAAATATGCAGCTGTAAAAAAAAGAAAGAGAATACTCTCTGTGTCCCAATTTTGAATAATCTCTATGATATACAGTCAAGTGAAAAGAATCAAATGCAGAACAGTGCATAGATATCACTGTTAGTGTTTTGGGTTTTTTTTTAACGCCTTTATTGGAGTATAATTGCTTTACAATGGTGGGTCAGTTTCTGCTGTATAACAAAGTGAATCAGCTATATGTATACATATCCCCATATCCCCTCCCTCTTGCATCTCCCTCACACCCTCCCTACCCCACCCCTCTAGGTGGTCACAAAGCAACGAGCCGATCTCCCTGTGCTATGCGGCTGCTTCCCACTAGCTATCTATTTTACATTTGGTAATGTATATAAGTCCATGCCACTCTCTCACTTTGTCCCAGCTTACCCACTGTTAGTGTTTTTTTAAAAAGTGGTAGTTGAGGATAATGTTGCTTGAGTATAGAAAACATTTTTGAAAGGATACATGGGAAATTGACAATATAGGTTTTCTGTAGAGGTGTAAACTAGGTAGCTAAGGATAGACTAGAAAGAGACTTTTGCAGTATACTCATGTATGTTTAACTTCCTGTAAATATATTATTTCAAAATAAAATAAATAAAAGTGTTCAAAAGACGATAAGCACACTTCATATTAAACAATTGTAGGTTTTTGAGTATCATCTTATTAGGTGTTTTGACAATTTTTATCAACTAGTTTTTATAGCTACTTTGCAATAAAAACAACCCTCATTGTGAATTATTTGTATGAATTATGATTCTTCAAAGTCATGGTAGAAAGGAGCACAAGAGTAATTTTGTGCTTCATAATTGGAGGCCTCTGGTGTCAGACAGGCAGACTCTCTTTTGAGGTGGGAAAAAAAATCTCTAAAACTTCATTCACAAAGAAAAAACCAAAAACAGTTATTGATAATAGGTAGGTCCATTAAAGAATCTATGTCACTATTCTGGGCTTGAAATATTGTACAGATGCAGAATTAAGAAGATAGTGTTATCGTGTGGTTTCACAAAGAAAGTTTTGCATAGATCTCTAGCTATCCTAACTTAAGGCAAGTAGTTGTAAAATTTATAAATCTTCCACTCTTATTGTATGTACCTTTGCAGAGTTCTGGCTATTCTTGTGATATGAAGTAGAAAATTTACTCAACTACTACCATGGATCAATTAATAAAGATAACTTATATGAAAAAATATTATCCTCAATAACTGCTAGAAATCGTCTCTTCGTTTTGGTGGTCTTTAATTGACAACTAATTTTTGTCCTATCCAGGTGTAAAATGGTTTCAAGAAATAAGAGTGGCACTGTCTTACTCTATCCATTTTGTTTCTATTTTATTGATTTTTGTTATCCTTTTATTTCTATTTTTCTGACAGAATATTTCCAGACAAGAGACTTCTAAATTAGTAAAAAGCCCAGTCTTTTTCCTGCTAAATAATACCATTGCTAACCCCATGTACACCAACAGTGTAGTAAAAGGAATAGTTTAAGCAAGAAAGTATATTAAATTCTGGAAATATTTTCCAAAGTCTGGCTGACAAAGAAGATAATGTCCAAATAAATTTTCTAATAATGTTATAACAAACCTGTGCTAGAACTTTTACGTATATTACTTCACTGAATTCTCACACAAAATTAGGAGGGAGAGATGACAGTTCTCATTAGACAAGTGAGGAAACAATACATTAAGTAACTCTGTATATGTGCATATACCTACAATAGACATGTTATCTGTATATGGGTATTTATAGGACTTAGTTACGTTTATTTCCTAGATATCATTATGAGATATGTTTTGATCTGACCTTCCGCTTGGTATTTACAGATGTAATATAACTTGGAGAGAACAAATAGCAATAGTGTTGAAACTTAGAGCCGATAACAAAGAAAACTTTCAAAAATGACTCTGTTGAAATTTAATCCTACGGATTCTCTACCCTTTGGAGTATGTAATGTATGAAATCATCCATGGAATTCAAGTAAATTCAGAATCTGTTTGGAGAAGACAGTCAAATAAAACGAACCATTGTGTATAGTGTCTGCAGAGCACAAAAAGCCTTTGACTGCATGGAATTAAGAGCAGTGTTGGAAGCTCTGAGTAAGAAAGTAATTAAAGAAATATATATTGGTATCATGAAATGCATCCTTTTTAATATTTATGATCCTAACAAATAAAGTCAATTCATTTTTGTCATTGTTGTTGTTGTTAGAGTCTGAACAGGGCTACCTCTCCTCAGATGCCTAGACAAAAAAACCTAGAAGCCTGGAGAGAAGCATAATGTCAGTAACATCATTTTATAAGATGGCATTATACATGGAGTTATGATGGTGGGGAGATGTTTTATGTTATGCCGTTATAAAATTAAAAACGCACAAAGCAATGACACATTTGTTATACTTTCCATCTGTGGCGCTTGCTTCACAAATTTCAGTTGTACCTATTTATTATGTTATTATTTACATTCTGATGAAATCTGAGGAAAAATAAAAATAAGACATACTCATTCCTGACTCAGTTCCTGTATTGGATATAGTAGAAGGCTGCTTCACCACCTTCAAAGAGAGTAACGAAAGATATTTCATATTAGCCTGTGACATTATTTGCATGCCTTGGGCTTCTTAAGTGATTTCCAAAGAAATATGCACAGCATGAAGTCCATAGAAAGCAAGCTAACATGGCATGCCAAAATATCCCAGTGGATTTAAGAAATAAAAGCTTCTATGAATAAGGTTTTAGTATCTTAGAGAATTTCTGCTTATTTTCTTGGTTCCTCCCTCTTTCCTACTGCAAGGGGGCCACACAAAACTGGATTTGGTAGACCAGGTGGCAAAAGTGCCCATTCTCTGCATAGGTCAAACCATCTCCTCTTACAGTAAAGTAACCATTTTCAAATGTAAGCATCCTAATAGCTTCCTGGAGGTTACTGTGATACATTGTAAGGAATACATCTCTTTGGTTTTGGAATATGAAGTTTCATATTTAAAACCACTTTCCTCCTTCTTTGATAGATACCATGGCCATAGAGAGTTGATTTGGCTTGTGTTGAGTTTTCCTGAGAAGTTTTTAAATGTTCCCTAGTATTTCATGTCTTGGTCTATAGCAGCAATGAAATATTTCTACTCTTGAAGTAGTAGCTGGAAAAAAGAGTGAGTAAGAAAATAGCAATCATGATTTTATTCTTTGTCTGGGAGCCATGCTAGAGAGTATCCTGCATGTTTATAGATCAAGTAATTAGAAATAGTTAGGTTGATCTTGAATAGGCAAGCAATTATTCAACTTATTCCACCTTCAAACCCTTTCTCAGAATCTAGATAATTATTTTTATTTAATTTGAATTACCTAAACAGCTCTTTCTGTTGTCTATAATATTTCATAAGTGTGGCATAGCCCATGTGTTGAGAAAATGTCTAGATATGATCTAGGAACATGACATCTTTCTCTGCACAGAATCTTTTGGACATCGTATTCGTTTTCTAGGGCTGCCATAACAAAGTGTCACAGACTAGGGGGGATGGGGGTGTGGGGGATTAAACAACAGAAATGTATTTCCTCTCTGTTCCAGAGGCTAGAAGACCAGGATCAAGGTGTTGGCAAGGTTGCTTTCTTCTGAGGCCTCTCTCCTTAGCTTATGGATGCGTGTCTTCTTCCTGTGTCTTCACTTGGTCTTCCTTTTGTGCATGTCTGTGTCCCAATCTCCTCTTCTTATAAAGACACCAGTCATACTGGAATAAGGCCATCCATATCATCTCATTTTACCTTAATTACCTCTTTAAAGGCTCTATCTCCAAATACAGTGACATGGTGGGGTACAGGGGGTTGAGACTACAAATCATTCACGGGGGTGGGGGGACACAATTCAGCCCATAAGAAACATAAAGCACATTTGGGGGGTGAATTTGTCCCTGCTTTTCATTAAGGTCAAAAGAGTATTATTCTAGGGGACAGAAATAAGATGTCAAATGTCTAGAACCTAATTTATTTTCACCTGAGTAGTATTTCTGAGCACCTGGTAAAGCCCTCTCCTTTGAGGAATATAAAGCAGCCTCAAAAGCTGTATCTTTGAAAGGCATAAAATACAGTTCCTGGTATGTAGTCTCCATTCAGTCTATATTTGCTTAATAAAAACTAAGTGAACAAACAGATTAACTGGTCAACCAGTCTAGTTTTCAAAGATATTGTCCTCACTGAAGTCTCATGTTGTACCCAAGGTGTTATAGGAGGGGCTTTAGCGAGTGCAGCGTGGAAAGAGGATGGTTTTGGCACGGGGTTTATATCACCGTGTTTGAGAATTTGGAACCTCTCTAATCCACTAGAAATCAGATTGAACTGTCACTTTAAGGAGCCAACACAACAGGAAAGGTCGAGCTAGTCAAATGATTCAACCAACTTCCTTTTGATCCACTCCTTTAAATGCTAAACTCAAAATCAGCTATATCCTTATAGATAAACAGTATGTTTTATCCACTTTTATATCTACCAGTTTGATTTTCTGGACAAACATATTATTATTTTTCAGATCAGTAGTCTCTCTGGCATCTCTTTCTTTCATGATGTGACTTTCATGTACCCAGCAGGGCTTTCAGATAAGGTTTCCAAGTGGTCATCTGCACTGGAAGCAGATACCACATCCTTTATGAGAGTTTCATGATGTAATAGGTTCTTGTCACTATATTAATGAAATCAGAGCTATTCTCTCCATATCCCGTGAAAGTTGGGCTGTCTTTTCCTCTTTATTTTTTTATTACAACAGTAAAATAAAAGTTAGTAAAGGGCTTTAAAAACTACAAGGTAAAAATGTACTTGTTTTTCAATACACAAAGAAGTGCCTCTTTATTCTTATATAACTATTCTATTCTGGATAGTCCAAGTTTATCTTCAGCTGCATTTCAACCAATACTAGGTTAACACAGTGAGTTTAGTTAAAGTCAGTCTTGACATTGCAACTTCTGGTTACACCAGTCTATAGAGCAATATATAATACAAGAGGAAAGTGTTGATTAAGCTATTAGTGATATTTAAATGTGCCTTTTTCCATGGAAATTACCATGACCTACTGTGGCTATCAAAAGGTCCATCCTTCAGTTCTCCTTTTTAAAAAAGATTATTCCTAATAGCTATTGCCAAAATTTTTAAATTTTAAATATTATAGTTTTTAGCTGGATATAGGTAAGTTTTTATTTAAAAAATAAAATACACAAAAGTCCCTTCAAGGAAGGACATCTCAAGATGGACTTGAATGCTTGGATACAATATTTAAGTATATTTTTTGTGATATCATAAAAGTCACATAGTGACTTTGAATTCTGGAGGTTAACCTATCTTCAATTCTGTTTAAATGCTTTAAGCGAAAAGCCATGACCAAAATGAATTTACGGTAGCCTAAGTAGAGGGCCAGGAGAGACCAGCACAGATTATCAGCATGATAATTGTGAGATATCTTGATTCAACCAGACTTCTTCCCAGTATTGAACTCCAGCATGTAAAGTTTTTGTTGAGTTCATATGATAGATTGCATCCCACTGAGGTAAATCCTCTAAAACAACCAGAATGGTTTATGATGTTTGCGCAGTATTTCCATTGCTTTAATCCCTAATGTATTTTGCCTTTTTGGCCTTTATTCACTTTCCTCATCATGTTGGTGTCTTGGAGATATATATATATATATATATATATTTTTTTTTTTTTTTTTTTTACTCTCCAAATGTTTTTCAGACACATTTTCTCATTTGATACCAACAACTATCCTTCTGAATGTCTTCATTTCACAAATAAATAAATAGATATACAGTGAATTAGTGGTAAATCCAGACCTGGTGTTTTGTATAATCTCTTTCTCACCCTATCATATTTCCTCTTCACTCCATCACCACATAACAATTTGCTACATCTTCTGTCCCATTCCTAATGCAGTTTCTTTTTATTGCCAATTCGCTTTATATCTGTTTATATAAGAATCTGTTCCTTCTATAAATCAGTAATTATGAAAGATCAGAGTAAGTTTACAGGTAAAAGCGTAGCCTCAAGTAAGATATTTAGGGATAAAATATAAAAATCACTATCTTTGAAGTAATAGTCAATCTACTACCACTGGCAATTGCTATTTATTTGCCTTTATCCTTTCAGCTTCTTCCAGCCAAGATTAGTCTGACCATAGTGGTTTTGAGGGGAGGCTTACATCCTGGGTTTATTACTTGTCATCCATGGAAAAGTTACTTAATCTACCCATGCCTCATTTTTCCTATCTGTAAAATAGGTGATGATAACAATAGCATGTACCTCATTGTCTTACTGAAAAAAAATTATATTAGATAATAAATGGAAAGTGCATAGCATAGTCCCTAGTATGGTGTAAGCACTGAATAACTGTTGGTTATTCTTCCTGTTGCAAAGCTTCCTGAAATATAGTCATATGAATTTTGAATTTTGTTCTGTAAAAGGTTTTTATTTTGTCAATAATAATTACCAACTCTTAGGTTCATATTAAAGATATGAACAGTATTCACATATCACATATCTAGTGTGAATCTATATGTGATTCACATATCACATATCTAGTTTTCTGTTTCTCTGCCCACCTAAGGTAAACTTCATAAATCGATATTTATTGAGTAACTTTTATAGACTCTTACAGGCTCCACTGTTGTGGTTCTCAACTGGGGATAACTTTTCACTGCCAGGAGATATTTGGCAATATCTGGAGATATTTTTCATCAGCAGCCCTGGGAAGTGCTACTGGCATCCAGTGGGCTGAGGCCGGGGATGCTACTAAATATCCTAGAATGCACAGGACAGACCCTATAACAAAGCATTACTCAGCCCCAAATGTCAACAGTGCTTCACTATTGAGAAATCCTGCTCTATTGAAAAGAGGGGAAGCAGAAGACATCATCACTGCCAACAGATTAGTTAGAAAATGCCTATCAGGTAATACAAATGTGTTCCTAATGATACCTGTTAACGTGGAGACACGTATCACTTCATCTTCATTTCATCTTCAGAACTGATTGGATTCATGAGAAGGTGTGCAAATATGGACACAACTGCATGTTTAAATAAGTCACAGTGGCCTTGAAAAATATGCCTTAAAGTCCTCTGGTTTACAAGGAATCTTAACCTTGGTTGTTCACAAAAAATCTTAATATAAAAATTAGGTATTATATACCAAAAGACTCTTTCCAACCACTTGCCATATTATTTATTGAAGCTACTTGTTGAGGGGCTACAAATTATCTTTTTAAAGTGAAGACTACGTAGTAGGAACGCTAGTTTAAGTAACACAAGTTGATATGTTATATGGCATTTTGAGTGGATATAATCAAATGGTATTTATTGACTGGTAAATTATCTTTTTATGTATATTAAAATATTTCATTTTCACAGTCAATTGAATTAACTGATGTTTACTGGCATCTGCCTTTAGTTAAGCAATTATTTGTTCTTATTGTTTTCTTGCTCAAGATAAAATCATTCTCTTTTTTTACCTGCTGAACACTTTCATTTGGCGATCTTAAACCTATGCACCAAAACGGCAATTTGTATTGGACTTTTGTGATAAATTTTTGGTAGAGATAGTTGTGTGTGTGAACATGTGTGTGTGTTGTGTGTGTGTATGTGTTTATTTAGGTTTCCGCTTAAAGTTCAGTGCCAAAGCTACCGTACTTATACATTTTCTAAATGTGCTTTAAGCAATAAGTTGTACAACATTTTTAGAACATGTGTTAAGCTATTTCTCTAAGAATGGAGCTCTTAACAAAACATAAGCACTCTGCATGAGATCTTAGCAGCAAAGTGCTTAAAAGATAAAGTAAGAATTGGTACCATGGGAAGAACACCAGCTGTAGAACGCACAGGTCCATTATGAGAAGTATGGTAGTGGGTAGGGAGAAAATGATTTAATCAGGAGTAAAACCAATTTTATTATAAGGGCACGCAGGGGGTGTGGCACCATAGTGAGAGGGACATTTCAAAATATCTGACAGATTTCAACAACGTGAAAAACCCGTTCTTTAAAGTGACAGTAAACCCCATCAGGTCTCCCTTTTTGATGCTATTGTTAACAGTTGACTGTTTAAAGCTGGCCTGCTAAGATGCTGTCGTCCTATTTCAATAGTGTGTAGCCAAATAAAAGACTAATTGTTGAAATACAATCAATCAAAAATGATTGCAGGGCAGAAAGAAGGTCTCCTCTGCTGATTTTGTTGTGGATCAAATTATTGTGTTATGGCCGAGGTAGGAATGAAGGCTGAAAGGGGAGAAGAAAATAGCCCGTCTGAAATAAACAGATTCACCTTCATTCCTTCTCTTTGCAAACAGCCAATTGAGCAGGAACATAACTTACTAGCCCTGGGAGTAATAGTCCATTTAGAAAAAAAGATCTGATAAAGATTTCGGCTAATATTTTTAAAAGGACATGAAGACTATTAGCAGAACAGCCCATGCAGAGATCCCCTATAGTGACAATTTTCAGCTTTTCTTACATTTTTGGTGTCAATTCTCCTCTGCATTCATAAAACTGACACAAGCAAGCATCTGAATGTGAGCTTCAGACATCGGTAAGGAAACACAATTCTAGTTGACCAAATACCTATTAAGTTCTTGCCAAGATACTCTGCTTTCCCATTAACCCCCAGGTTGTCCAGAATGACTAGCTTTAGTTTTCATTAAGCCCAGAATCCAAAATCTTCTCTGTGTTGTACGTTCAGAAAGACAAATGCTGTGGATCAGCAGCAATGCTTTTATGCCTGCTTCCTTTTAGTTGTATGCAAAGATGTCACTTTCAGACCCTATTACATCCACTTTTTGGGTGAGAATGATTCCAGACTTTCATACTGAAGACGAAAAGGAAGGAAATAATTGCCCAGCGCCTCTTTATTTCTTCTAAGAACTTTATTGTGGCCTTTATTTTCTTTAATATTTAAATGTCTCAACTCACTCAAGCTTCCCAAGCAAACATTTCCGTTATTTCTAAGAGGAGTTGGTAAGCACTTGTGGTTTGTCTTTAGTGTGTTATCATTTTTGACAGCTTTGCATAGCCTACGTAGGCCAACAGGGGTCTGTCTAATATTGTTGCTGGGCACATTTTCCTTGCTGAGATGAAAACTAAAAAAAGATATTTTTGAAGCAGTAAGAAGGAATTAATATCCTTTCTCACTCACTATTCTATTCCTTGCTGACTTTATATTCAGTGAAAAAAGGAAAAAAGTGTTACCCATTATTCCCTTGTACATAGCAAGGCTAACACATGTAAAGCAATAACTCATTTTCTATTGCCATGTTTAGCATATGTCTCCTGTTGGCTCAGCAAGGCCTTTAGGCCGGTCCCTTGAGCCGGCCATCATTGGCAACTCTTAGCCCCTCGGCCTCAAAACCAAATAGCTTTGAATCATGTTGAGCTGTGATGCTAATTTTCATACTGATGCATTATGGGAATAAATGTATCTGACATACTGTGTCAATGGCACTGTCTCTTTGTGTCTCTTGTTTTTTGTTAGCTGCACTCCTACAGATGGTATTCCATTGAAAATGTTCCCGTCCTACGGAAAAAAGGAAAAAAAAAAAAAAAAAAACCATGCACAGCACCAAACCTCTAGGTGCAGAAGGCTGTTAACGGTTGCTGATGATAGCAGGCAAACATTAACATAATAATTAGTGTCTTGTAATTGTTTCATTAAAACCAGTTGTTCCATTTCTCCTCGTGTTTTCCCAGAAGAGAAGCTGAATTTGGACGACAGCCAGTGGGAGGACATCCACGTTGTCACCGGAGCACTGAAGATGTTTTTCCGGGAGCTGCCTGAGCCGCTCTTCCCTTACAGCTTCTTTGAGCGGTTTGTGGAGGCGATCAGTAAGTACCTTACAGACAGGAGCGGTTGGTGCAATAACCTGGCAGTGTGGAATTGCTATTAAGTAAATAATAAGAATGGTGATAATAGCAATCATGGTGATGATAATATCCCCAATGCTCCACAGCTTTCATTTTAGTTTTGGTGTTTTTGATGGCTTATTCTTATTTCTGCAATATTATCTAAGTGTTTTGAAAACTTAAGAAAAAAAGAAGAAGGCATCCTGTTTAGGGTGGCCAGTTTTCAACTAAGCCTCCTCAAATGAAAATAGCTTCTCATGCAATCTGCTTTACAGGGGCCACCTTCCGCCTCCCTAGCCCCTACCTTTATACTTTCAGAATCACAGTGAGTTTAACTGAGTTCAAGGAGATTTTGAAAAAGAACCGAAGTGAATTAACTATTACATTTCATTAAAGAGGTGTTAGATCATCAGCTGAGGCATCACCTTCTCAAGGCTTGCTCACCCTACACCCACCAACACTAGTAAAGAGTTGGCTACAATTTGCGTACAAACAGTGTGAATATTAAATTAAGTAATGGAAAGTTTCTTCTGTTAAGCTGGTGGCCTTATGGGAGGTTGAGTTGTATCACTTACTAGCCAATAGTCGTTGTATACTCCCTGAAACTTCCTTTCTATTATTTTCTCATTCATAACACACGCACACGCGCGTGCGCACACACACGTAAAAACGAATGAATGAATGAATGAAAATCTTTCCAAATGCAAGGAAACTTCTGCTATTGATTCTCGGAGCAGCAACGATTAGTACATCTCTAAATTTAACGTCTTAGGGTGTACTTACTACGATTGTGACAGCTTGGAAAAAGTTTCCTGGCAAGCAAGCTGATTCAAGGAGGAAAAAGAAAGAAGAAAGAAAGGTAAAATTAAAAAGCTTGCAAGCCTGGCAGGAGCTTAATTAAAGTCCAAATGAGAATAATCTCCAAGAAAAAAAAGTGCTCTACTTAGGAGGTCTGATCTTGGATGGCTGTGTGTACAGTGTTCCCATTAGGGGGAGTGGGATATGGGGAGCCTGTTGGAAACAGCCCCTCAATATGCCCTTTTATTCTGTTTTTCATTTCACAAAAGTCTTCACGCTTGTTTAAAGCTCTGGCAAAATGATATCAAGAAGAATAAAGCAGAGCTTATTCTCCCAAGGTCTTTCTCTTGCTGCCTGCTCACAATTTCAGATGTTGTTGTTGTTGAATAGAGTAGCAGTGCTTTAAATATGGGTTTTGAAGCGAGGCTGGAGCTCATATTCCCTGTCAGAGTTTTTATTTCATGAGCCCTCTGCTTCTCAAGAAGAACAGTATTTTATAGTTCCCAGACTCTCTTAACTTCTTTTTAAAAGGAGGAATAAAGAAAAAATAAACAAGCATGAATTTCCCTAACAGTTTATTCTGATATTCCATCTTGGAACACTCAAGCATGGAAGATCACTCATAATGCGAAGACAGTGTTCTGGTAAGACATTGGGGGCTTTTGCATTTGGGTACATATTTCTGATTATGTATGTTTAGAGAATTCATACAAATTTCACATCGTGGTCGCCATACTTTTAAGTGAGAATTGTCTCATTTGGAAATATACTTGTGCATGTGCTGATTTGAGGGCTATGATGTAGGATACCCATCGTTTAAGCTTCCTTTAGTTAACCTGATTCTGAAGATATTAGGCAAGCCATTCCCTTAGTCTAAGAGATGTGGGAAGCAGGCCCTCAAACCCATGAGAGGTTGTGTCCTTTGAATTTCCATAAAGAGGAGGACGATCTCTGGTCTATCCTAGACTTGACTCCAAACTGGACAGAATTTCAGAATTATTGGCATGGTCAGAACTTAACAAAGCAGAATTGAGGTAGGCAGCATGCTGTTGTGACTGATGGCTATTGAGAGGATTTTTTCCAGCACCTGTCAAATAGGCTATGGAGAAAATGAACGAGAGAGTGCTTTAGAAAGTCCTTTAAAGATGTAAGATACTGAACAAATGCTAACAGTGTTTCTCCAGATGAGCTTCGTTTGAGAAAGTAATCTAGAAGCAAAGAGATGGGAGTTTTTCCTTCATTGCTCAAGGCAAGGAGAATCACCCTCAGCAGGCTTGCCTTACCTAACTCATGTAGTACGTAGTATTTTTAATATGTCAAATGGAGGGACTAACCAAGAGGCTGATATGGCTGAGAAATATGATGTTGGAAAGGGACATATGTTTGCTAATCCATGCATTTTTGACATAACCTTGACATTAGTTCTTGAATTCTCAACTCAGCTTGAGGTTGTAGTTCATGTTTAAATATCCTTAAGCAATGGCAGAATGGCCACATAGTTCCTTGGAAATGGCAAAACCACACCAGAGGAGGCACTTTTACTCCACGGTGCACTAACTGAGTAAAAAAGTTTTCCCAAAATATAAGGACATCCATATCCAGTCCCAGAGAAGTGCTGGGCTTTATCATAGCTCTCGCTGCCTCTTGTAAAATCTATACCATGAGAAGCTCAACAGACCTGCCCATGAATTCTTCACTCTTTATGAAAAGGAACCAGCCCGGTGAGGTCTGTCTGCAGGGGAGATGTCCATATAGGCTGGCTCTAGGCTTCTTTGACCATCTTCATCCATCACTTCTTTGCTCTGTACCTGTGGAAGGTTGACCCTAGCCAACTGTATCGCAGAGGTGCTCTTGAGGGCTGGCTTCCTGCTGCTACAGTCAGTGGAAGTCTCTGGTGATAGATGGCAGAGGGAGGGGGAAGGAAAAGACCATCCAGTTTTTTTAGTTTATCCTCCACCCCCTATCCCTTGCCCACCCATCTGCCTCAGATAGCTTCTCTACCTGAGGATCCATGATGTCCTCCATGTCTTCAGCCCATTCTGGTTCCATCTTCCATCTGGTGATGTGGACCCTCCTCCCTTTGTCCGTCCAGCCTGGTAGTGGCTTCCTGCAGTGGCTGGTTTCTTGGTGACTTCAGGCTTCCTTATTTGGCTCTCAGCTTCTTCATCACATGGGTAACCAGTTCCCTGCATCAAAATCATCCCCTCTGTTGGTGTAAATGCTTGAAGTGATGTCTGGTCTCTGGTTAGCCACTAGCAAAACTCCATGCCAGTCACTGTCGTGGTTCATGTAGCTATAACTGTATTTTCCTTTACTGTTTCACTACCCCCAAGCCCAGTTTGTGAAGGCTTAAGATTTCTATTTGGCCCCAAATTGAGAGATCTTCTGTTACCCTTTCATGACAGAGTGAAAAGGTGAATAGACCAAAAGGAATTTTACATCCAACTGGAATGCTTTGCTTCTGAAGAAGAAATGTTTTTTCGTGTACAAGCAATTAATGATCATTTGTGCTATTTGAAATACTGTTAATTTTTATTATATGTTTGAAAGTCATCATTACATATTCCAAGAAGAGGGAACAGAAGGCATTTACTTTTTTAAGTAGTTTCTTTTTGGACCAAAAACAAGCATTAATATGATAAGAACCAACAATTGCCATAGTGATTCCCTGTCTGATAACACCCATTGGGGTAACAAAAACACTAGCAATTGTTTCATATTTCAGAATCCAAGTACTGCAGCTATTGATCTGAAATTCTGTACTTGAGGTCAATGCAACTGGGTCACCTGCAGGTTATTTCATGGGGATTTAACCCACTGACTGCAAGGACTTAATTCTCTGGAAATGACTTGTGTTGAAGGCATTATTAATACTGTAAATGTGAACTCAGTACAAAAACACGACTTTAGAGTTTATGATAGGTGATGCAATCTTGTGGCTAAAAGCCTGCAGGGGGTCTGGACATTTCCAGTACGTCTAAATCCTATGAAATGTATGAAGTTTTTCCTCTATTTCCATCTCTTTTGTTCTGGTACCTCTACCGATCCAAAGAAAAGAGACAACAAACAGTGTCTTTTCTATTTTACTATCTGCATTTTTCCAAAATTCCTGGGAAAGGGAAAGAGAGGAGGAAAACTTCTTGACACTTTTTATAATTATCTAATTTATTTCTGAAAATAACACAGGAGACACAGAAGAAATGGAAAAATCATGTGGAAAGTAATTTCTAGCCCATAAAGTTACTATGAGAATAATACAACATAACATTTTCTTTATATTAGGTGCTCAATAAATGATTTGAAAGAAATTCATTTTTCAGAGGAAAAAAGTAAGTCACAAAATATTTCCCAAGTTCATATGGCTCAGAAGATTAGGTTTAGCATTAAGCTGCAGACTCTAAAACATAAATACTTTCCATCATCCTACATTGCATTTCTGGGACTGTTTATCTAAAAGAAATCTTGCTGGAAGAATAACTAGCAACTAACGAGCTGTTGCCAAATATCTGTCTGTTACATCATCCTATATAAAACCTATATATCCCATATCATTCTATGTAAGATCGTGTCATTTCTGTCTTTTTTTTTAACCAAGTTTAGAATGAAATGATCAGAAATTTTAGTATTGGAGTTCTAGGTTAGAAATAAGTTAAAACTTTCCAAGAGTGAGCTATGTTTCAATATTTACTATTAGATATTAAAAGCATCAGTGCTTTAAATATTGCCCTCTTTGAGTACATTTTAACCCTCCACTGTATTATTTTTGTAACCGATTGTTCACCTATCCCCTTTTGAAATTCATTTAGATATATACAATGTTACTTTCCTATTTCATATGAGTACCTGTTTCAAGCTGAAGTGTTATTAATGTTCCTTTTTACAGTTCTTCACTTTTATCAAATTACAACATGCACCAAACCAGATTCTATAGAGGAGTTTATGATGAAAAGTGATGGATTGGGCCCTATCACTTCACATCCCCAGGCTTTTTCATGAGAGGAAACCTCCTTCAACTATTTCAGTTTTCATCTCTGTTAGTAGTTACTTTCATAACTCTGGATAATATCTCTACTTCTTGACTTATCTACTATAGATAATACCTAATATGAAATATTAATTTATTCTACTTCACTTCCTCCAGCATTTGATAGTCATATTATTATATGTAGATGTTGAATAATACACATAAACCTCTGTTTCTTGTTTCATTCAGCATTCTACGGTAACTCCTAACTTTCCTTTGTAAGGTAAATATATTTTCCTTTCTACCCTTTCCTTTACCTCTCTTCCTTTCTTTCACAATCTCTGGTTATTAACTCCTTTAAATTTTAATAGTTTGACCAATTAGAAAACTAATAAACAGTGTTGATATTTGCATTACTATGAGTTTGTAAGTCTTGTTCATTACCTGTCCAAGAGGTTTCACAAAGATTCCTTCTTTAGAATTCACTGTCACAATCCCTACACTTGTCAAAGAGTGTTCCTCACCAGGTCCAATAGAATCTATTTTATTACACTCCAAAAGTTGCTTAAACTCTTGGCCACATTTGGTTCCCTTTATAGTTGGATCGTGCTTTTCTTGTGCAGATTTTTAATTTATTTTTTTCCTGGCCTCTGTAATTGCTTTTCTTTTTCTTTGCTTTTTTTCTTTTATAATGTCCTTACTCATTTCTGACACTATTGTACAGAGTCCCGATTTACCAGGATGGCTTCTTTCTAGAGGCTTCTGCCATTCTAATTCATATTGGAGTGGTGCTTCCAGGGCTGCTTCAGGGTGTTCAGATTTCTTTGTGTTTTCTGAATTAGAGGCACTGGTTCCTATAGGGTATGTGTATTAGTTTCCTATTGCTGCCGTAACAAATTACCTTGAATTCAGTGGCCTAAAATAACAGTGATTTATTACCACATATTTCTATAGGACAGAAGTCTGAAGCTTAGTCTCACTGAGCTAAAATCAGAGTGCCGGAAGGACTATATTCTGGAGGCTCTGCAGGAGAATCCACTTCCTTGCTTTTTCTAGCTTCTAGAGGTTGCCTGCATGCCTTAGCCAGTGGTCCCCTTCCACCTCCTTCACAGGCAGCAGTCACATGACATCACATCACTCTGACCTCTTCTGTAGTCAGTCTCTCTCTGACTTTCTCCTCAGTCCATTTTCCAGTTTTGAGGACCTTTGTGATTATATTGGGCACCCCCTGGATCATCCAGGATACTTCCCCATCTCAAGGTCCTTAATTTAATCATATCTACAAAATCTCTTCTGCCATGTAAAGTAACATATTCACATTCTCTAGGAAGTAAAGTATGGACATCTCTATGGAGCCATTTTTTTTTTTTTGCCTACACCTTCTCTACACCCATGTCACAAATGCGCTTCATCCATCAATTTTCTTCTTCCTGTCTCAAATCTAAAGAATCATCAGAGTTGAGATAACAGTGAAACCATAGGTTGATTAGTAGATGAGCGGGAAATAAAGAGAAATGACCTCGTGAATTTCCTTACAAGATGTTTTATCTATTATTTGTGTGGGATAGGCTTAGAGATTTGTGTCAGGCCTGGGCCAAAGCTCATTTATTCAAGGACTGTCTGATAATTTCACCTCGGTCACCTTCACCTCAGCTCTGTGCTGCTCTTGCTAGAGCATGATTTAGGGTTTGTTGATTTGTTGTATTCTAAATTTCCAAAGCTGCCTTTTGTATATAAAAATAATTACTTTTCCTTCCACCCCTGAGCAGGGCCCCATCATGGGAATGCAATCAATGCTAACTCCAAGATCAAAATAACCTTATGGGTCCAATAGCAGTCCCCTTATCCTCATTTTCAGTTACTCTTAAACAATATTATATATATCATGTTTATTATATATCATGTTTATTATGCATCATATTGTTATATATCGTGTTTATTTAATATATGTGCATATACATATATATATGTATTTATGTATATAACACTTGGAGATTAGGCAAGCCAGCAACAAACTGAGACAGTAAAGATACTTCATACAAGTCTTCAATTTAAAGGTTGTAGTCACACACTCATTTGAAGACAATATTTATGCCTAGTTTTGCTACACACTGATCAGTTAAGCAGTAAAACAAATTGTGAGAAATGGTATCCATAAGGTTGACTAAGCATCTTTTAAAATCAAGGCACCGAAGGTAGAGCATACCCCATGCCTAGTCCTTAAATATAACTCATCCTACTATACATCTGTCAGTCACACCATCCTCGTATAAAAATGATCTAGGGCTTCCCTGGTGGTGTAGTGGTTGAGAGTCCGCCTGCCGATGCAGGGGACACGGGTTCGTGCCCCGGTCCGGGAAGATCCCACATGCCGTGGAGCGGCTGGGCCCGTGAGCCATGGCCACTGAGCCTGCGCGTCCGGAGCCTGTGCTCCGCAACGGGAGAGGCCACAACAGTGAGAGGCCCACATACCACAAAAAAAAAAAAATCTAAATTAAAGACATTGCCTTATGTCAGAAAGTATCTATTGCATGTCTTAATGGTTTTTTTCCTATGGCCATCATGCCATTTTACCTTTAAACTATACTTTCAATAAGTAATTGGGAAAATAAACTAGTCAAGTATATTTGCAAATATTTTCTTTACTCTTGACTTTATCTTGCCCTTTGGTCAAACTATTTCTGATGCATCATCAACTCCATGATGACACTCTGGGAGAAAAGAAACAGAGCTTGCAAGGCACTTGACTATGAATAGTTGCTAAACATGAAAGCATGATAGTGACAAATTACCTTAAGACCAGAGAAAGGAAAAAACAGGGTTTAAAGGGTCACCACAGAGAAAGCAGAGATATAAAAATAATGTTGTACAAAAATATTCTCTACAGCACCATTTCAAGGAAATTTGAAATTAAAATAAAGGTAGATTTTACAAATACTCCCCTTTAACTACAGTTTCCTCTGCAAGCTCACAGACTTGGCGGGGTTTTTGTTGTGGTTGCTTTTTAATCAGTGTGTTTGTGTGTGTGTGTGTGTGTGTGTGTGTTTTAGCCAACTAGAAATTTTATGGCTGATGCCTAGCTTGTCTCTTAACTCATTCTAATTATATTCATAATTAAATTGTAAAAAAAAAATAGTTGACTAGAGCCAAATGGCTTGCACAGGTGTCTTTTTGTAGGAATGGTTTAGTGCTAGATAATAAACAACTGGACCTCCATCTACTTAATTTGGCTTAATGAAAAGTCCTTTATAAGTAAAACTAGAAGGTGATTCAGAACTAAAATTGGACCTCGACGCTGAAATTAATTGAGTGGTAACACATCAGCTCCATTAGAAAACGTGGTGCTTGTCTTTTTGCTTTTCCTTAAAACTTTCTTGCACTTCTTTCTTCCATAGCCTTATGAGGTCAGTTTTCAAAGCAATAAACTTCAAGCTGAGCGATGAGCCAGTCAGCCTTCGTGAGTCAGCTTCCTGAGCATCCCTGCTCCCACTGAAGAGAGGTGCTTTTAAAAAATATATAGCAAAATGCAGAATTTCTCGTCAGTACCTCAGTGGAAAACAGTTATCGTGACCCTGTCCTCTAATGTAGATTTAGGTCACTGGTTTTCATGGGCTGTTATCAGGGTCACAGCATCAATAGATCCTAATGAAAATGAGGGTTTGTGGCCTTTGAGATGCCAGTCTCATTTCACATTCTCAGGTTAACACCAGTACTGCTTTGTGATCACCACAGAGAGACCTTCCAAAAAGTTTTCTGCCGACCCACTCCCAACTCTGATTCTGGCCACATTTCTGGGAGAATGACCTCTCCTACTTCCCCAGTAGGTTTCTTTTCTCTCACCCAGTCCAGCGTGGTTCTAATTATAAAAATAAGCTAATGATGCAACTGGCTTGCCGTTTCCTTTTGAGGAAAAGCCAAATTGTTTGTGAGGTCTTCAAAGCCCTTCATGTCTGGTTACCTGAAAGTTCTCTTGCCTGGACCATGTCCTTCAAGCCTGCTGATCTCCTGGCCTTTCCTTGAATACCCCAGGTATATAGAAGGTCTTTGTCTGCTCAACCCCTCTGCTACAGGCATGTCCCCATGTTGCCACTCACATGTTCACTTTTCAGTGAGGCCTACCTCATCAGAGAAGCTAACATTTCTACCTGTGGGGCACACCACCACCTCCATTCAAATTCTGAGTCCACTATTTACTACCTTTAAGACCTTGAGCAAGTCCTCAACCTCTCTTCACCTCAATTTCTACAACTAGAAAAAGGATGTAAAAGTAGTATCTTCCCCATGGGGGCTGTAGGGAGTTTAATGAAATGCTAATTATGACAAGGCACTTATTTACGGGTTTCTGGCACTTGACATTCAGTGAACGTCAGCTAGTAATATCAAATCAGTGTACAATCAGCCTATCCTTCGGGCCACACTCTCAAATGACCTTCCTGTCCATTCCCACAATCTTTCCACTCCTCCGATAACGTGTCTCAAGTGACACATATGATCATCTTTATTCTGCTTTAATATTTGTTTCCAGAATTCCAGACAGCACCAAATATGTTTAAGATAATAATCCAGGATATTCTCTTGCTTTGAGATCCAGCACATCCCACTTTTCTTTATCTCATGACATCTCTCCTTTGTTCTGTCAGCAGTTCCCAGCCCAACTCCACCTGACTATTCCAAAGCCTGTTACTTCATTATAGAACATACATCTTAATCATAACTCAGAGGCTAACCATCTTCTCCAACCTGACGCTGCCTTACTTCTACTGGATATTAATAAATGTAACATTGATAGTGACACCAGAAAAGACAACTTCAAAGTAATGCCTTCTCCCAATTGGGAAATTAGCTTCCTTGCTGATGGTGTTCCTGTGTTTTCTCTTGTGAAGGTTATAGGCTCATTGGCAGGAGAGGAGTTTAGGGTGTGGAAGGGGGAGGCTAGACACCAGCCTGTGCACATATTCGTAACACTGTAGATCTTTCTCACAGAAAAAAACATTCAAAGAGTTGTCAACTAAACCGTATTCGACAAGAAGTCATTCCTCCTCATACACAACGCATAGACACAGGGACACACACACACACTCACGCACATTCTCCAAAGCGGAAATGTTTCATTTTTTTTCTTTTCAGCTCTCACAACTCATGACATTCTAGCTTTAAAAGGTAGACTTATTTTGGAGAATTCCCTGGCGGTCCAGTGGTTAGGACTCTACGATTTCACTGCCGAGAGCCCAGTTCAATCCCTGGTCGGGGAATTAAGATCCCACAAGCCACGTGGTACAGCCAAAAAGAAAAAACTTTTACAATTATCTCAAGAGAGCTTTCCTATTAATCTCCCTGAGCTATTTTTGAACCTTGATATGGGGTGAGAACTGATCCCTTACCCTGTTTCCTCTTGCTTGCTTACAGGCAGGCACATGCTCTCATCGGCTCAGGCACCTGTCCTTACTCTAATTCTCCACCTCTCAGTTGATAACAGAGTTTTCTTCTAATAGCTTCTAGGGCTATCACGGGCTCCTTGAAATGCAGCATGTCTTCATTGGCTCACTCTTTATTGTTTTGGAGAGTTAAACTTTAGAAGTGATGTCTGCCAGAGTACTATACATCTCCTGGGGGAATTCTGCTCATGTTGGAACAGCACAATATACTTGCTGAGAATTGCCATGTGGTTTGGAGATTGGAGCCTTTCCCTAAGGATCGACTCACACATTTTCTACCTACACTTTGGGAAACAGAAACATGGAAAATGGATACCCTTTTATAGAAAGCAAGTAGCAGTGCTGGTTTTATAAGTTAAAGTAATATGCTTGAAAAAACAAAAGCAAACACATATTTTTTAAAAAATCCATGCACGATAGAAAAAAGTTGCACTGGATAATTATGAGTTTCCTCCTTTCATTGACTTATTTATAGTCTTCTATTTAAATGTGCAGTCCCTTTTATTTCATGCAACACCTTCACTTTTCAGAAAATTGAAACTCTAAAAGGGGAAATGTCTAAGGCCCTGAATCCATGATTACTGTCTAACCAATCAGCTCTTGGCCCCTTTCTCTTTTACTTTTCACTTGGAGCATCCAGCAGGTGAAAGGTTGACTCTTTCAGATCTCAAGTCCATTCGTCTGCCAAGTAACGGATGGGTAGACCCAATATTGCCGTCTGTCATGCTAGTTTGCAGGCTGATACTGTCCTTCCAGTACATGAAATCAATGATCTTTTGAGCTTCTCCTCCAGGTCCCTAACTCTAAGCACCATGGTAAGATTGTTCTTTGACACCTTTTGTGTATTATTCTCTGAATATCTAATTGGCACCTAAGAAGGAACTATTACGTCATTGAAATATTTTGTGAAATTTCTACTCCTTTGTGCTTTGTTATGAAAATGTTTTAGGAAAAAATCATCCTGAGCAATATTAGACACACAAAGACCTCTGAAACCCCTGTCTATGATGCTAGGATCTGTAATGCTCAGGGCTTCTGAGAGCTGGACCCCTAAATGAATATGTCTTAGCCAAGCAGAAGACCCAGAGTGCTCCACAAAGGGGAAAGACGGACCAACTAGAACATAACTAGAAGAATCACATTGGTCAATGTCAGAATCCAAACACCATCTTTCTCTAACAGTTCCTTAATATTTGAAAAGACCTAAAACATAAGCTCTAAACTCTGTGTAGTATTCTTTCTTTCTCTGTTCTTTCAATCATTCTCAAGAATTAAGGTCACACTCTTCCAAGTGTGCCCCTCTAAAGTTTGGAAATTATCTTAGTCAGCTTGGGCTGCCATAACAAAATGCCATTGACTGGGTGACTTAAACAACAGAAATGTATTTCTCACAGTTCTGAATGCTGGAAGTCTGAGATCAGTGGGCCAGCATGGTTGGGTTCCAGTAAAGCTCACTCCCTGGTTTGCAGATGGCCACCTTCTCACTGTATCCTTGTGTGGTGAAGAGAGAGCAAGTTTGGTCTCTTCCTCTTCTTAGAAGGATGCTAATCCCATCATGAGGCCCCACCCTCATGACCTCACCAGCATCTAATGACCTCCCCCAAAGGCCCCACCATCAAATACCATCACGTTGGAAGCTAGGGTTTCAACATAAGAATTTGGGGTACCACAAAAAAAAAATTAGGGCTTCCCTGGTGGCGCAGTGGTTGAGAGTCCGCCTGCCGATGCAGGGGACACGGGTTCGTGCCCCGGTCCGGGAAGATCCCACGTGCCGTGGAGCGGCTGGGCCCGTGAGCCATGGCTGCTGAGCCTGCACGTCCGGAGCCTGTGCTCCACAACGGGAGAGGCCACAACAGTGAGAGGCCCGCGTACCACAAAAAAAAAAAAAAAAGAATTTGGGGGACTGGGGGAACAAAAACTTTCAGGCAATAACAGAAATCATACTTGAATGAATACTTTAGTTGTACAACTTAACCAGTGTAGGATGAAGTTTCTTCCCTTATTCTGGCAATATCTTTCTATTACTGCCACACACGATTTAATTAGCTCTTTATTAATATTAGTTAATTATATTATGGGGGTCTAAGATTGAATTTAAAGTTCCAGGTGTCACTTTTACCCATTTCTCTCTCGTATTAATTTTGTGTGTTTTTTAACCTACGTGCAGAAATATGCATGCAACCCATTGTGCTTTTTCCCTCATGATCCCAGGCTGTCAAAACAATAACACTGGCAGTGGAGTTTTGCTTTAAGTTTTAAGTTTTGCATAGTCACAAGACTAATCTCACCTGAGTCACGTAACAATTGGTACTGGGACCAAAACCCAAGTTTTTAACCATAAATCCTTCAGTCTCATCACTCACTCTTCCTCTCAGCGTTATGACATTTGCAAATCTGAACAATGTGTATTCCATACCCACATCCAGGTCCTTGAGTGCATTTCAAGACCGTATAGCATAGACTGGAAGGCCATTTGGAACAATGGGGCAATGAGAGAGAACAATTTTATAACATTTTGGGAAGAATTTCAAATACTGTGCCATTAAGAAGAATTGTAGAGAGGGGCATTAAAAATTTACAAAGTGTAATTCTTTAGACATTTGGACAGTTTTAAGAATTAATTTGAATTATAAATATTGTAAACTAAACTGGTCATATAATTACAGTTTCAATTTATGGTTTACTTACCATATTTTCACTTGGATAAAACCAAGTGCAATATGTACAGTTTGCCATTTAAATGAGTATTTAAAACACTCCTTTGTGATAGATATTATTATTCCCATTATTTCAATTTAGAAAACTGAGGCTCTTGGACATTAAATAGCATGCCTAAGGCTACCAGCTGGAAAGTTGCAGAACTGAGATTTGAACCCCTATCTGGTAGACTCCAAAGCTGTTGTTCTTAACCAGGAAACTAACAGTCTTGCCTAATTTGGACAAAGTGATAGCAAGAGTTTACTTAGAAATGAGATAATTAGTAGATTTAGATGTGGCTCAGATGAAGACTCTGTTGTCAAGAATTATAATGAAAAGAAGCTAAGTAGAACATGAATAAATTGCTATGTTCATACACATGGTCTCAAAACCTCATTGTTTATTTAAGAAAGGCTTCTGTCCTGGCTATTCAACTTAAAACAAATTCAACAAAATTTTTTATTGCTTTCTGTATCCAAGGCAACATTACAGGTACTCATTCTCATGCCTAGGTCACTGGAAAAACTTTTAAAAATAAAATTAAGCACCAGTGAAATTCAAACACTCCTAGCAGATGGAGAAGAAAATGCTTAAAGTGTAGAAACAAGGCACTATGTCCTTATTACATTTTCTAGCAAGTGAATTAAGAAATAGCATAAAATTTCTTACAACCTTCATCATATGTGTTATTTAATTGAAAGGTAGAACTACAACAAAGCATTGCTTTGCCTCTCATATCATGTGCTAGAACATATTTTCATGGAGTCTATAAAATAGATTCACTATTTCAACCCATCATATTCATAACAGAAAAAGCCCAACCAGAGTTAAAATACTGATACTATGTCCACTCACATGCAATGATCGTCCACTTTTTAAAAAACATTTAACATCTTTGTTGAAACAGAGCAAACACACAGAAAAATACACCGATCTTGAGAGTGCTGTTAACTGGGAATTATTTTTTATAAAATTGGTTTTTCAGGCTTATATGTTTGTGACTCTTTTCTCTGATGATTAATCATAAATTATCTCTGTTGAATTTTTAAGTATGAAACTGAGTCTAAGCTGTCTCATGTCTAGGTATAGAACTGTATAATATTGTTTTCCATCTCTTAATCTGACCTAAGGATCTCTGGGGTAGGAGCCATGTTTTAGTATCTTTGTAGCTGCAGCTACTAGGTGAATGCAGAAACATAAGGTGCTTTGTGTTGATTGTTTCATGTAATTCCTCCTTTAACAATCCATTGTAATTAGCAGCGATGGACTGTTGAAGTGGGGGAGTGGGAAGGACTGGTGGTGAGTTAGGTGAGTAAGAAGAGAGGAGGAAACTGTGCTTAATATAGCCCATTTTACTGAGAGCAGATTTGAGAATTAACTGCTTACATCTCTCCAGATGTTCTTATCTGTCTTTAAAGCTCTGTTTTACAGCTACCTTCAGAGGAATATGCTGACTCTAGTTTTCATATTTTCTGTATGTCAAAATGGTATTACTATATAATTTACAAAGACTTCATCTTGGTGGTTTAAAAATTTATGAGAGAAGAAAGGGGATGTTAAATGAGCAAATAAAGTATTTTGATAAGGCTAGTGAACTTTTGCAGTATTCAAAGGGTTACCTGAACTCCTGCTAATACAACTTGCCAGACTTAAATGCAGGGCAATGGTGGAGAAAACAGTGAAACTGTACTATAAAAATAAATTACTGTCATGAATATTAAGCAACAAGAATATAATAAACATGACTGTTTGCATGATTCTGATTTATTGGTACTGATATGTGTATAAATTACGACACTAAGTGTTTATTCTAGTTGTTTCAGAATATGGGCCAAACAAAACTGGGTGGACACTTCCCGCAGACCTTTCCATCTGCCACCAAATTCCTATTTTACTGCTCCTGTTGCTGAGTTTCTTATGTCGGTGGCATCAGGACCAAATGTGAGCAGCCGTTCCTTTTAGTTTACTTTGCAGACTGAGTAGATAGCCTTTCCAGGATCTGGTGTTACAACTCCTACCATCATGAAGTTTCTGCTCTCTTGCAATAGAAAAACCCCAGCTGCAGAGCATCCCGAGGGCCATTCCTACTTGCTCTGTTAAACAGTGCTCACTTTTGACACGGGAGGGTTCATTACTATATTCATGAACTTCTTGGCACCGGATTTGGGATTTCCCAATGCTAAGCTGTACTGTGTTTTACAAACTTGCTTAACAGTGGATGTTCTGGATTACTTGTTCTGAGAGGTTAAAAACAGAGAGAGAGAGAGAGAGAGAGAGAGAGCAAAAACCACCCTGTGTATCCATGTAAAATCTGGTGGTACCTCAACTGCCGTAAGATAACTACATGAATAGCACAAAGTTGGTCTTGCTGATATTCACAAGTCGATGTTATTAAGATTTGTCATCAGTTTTAATTGACACTCTTTGGAACCAGATATTTGTTAAACAGATGGCCAGAATAAGGTATCGCACAAGAAAATAGCATTCTCCTGCCTCGGGTTTTTAGCTTTAATGTTACATCTCATCAAAGTTTACTTCAGGAGATTAATTATTTTGGAGATCTCTTTTCTCTAACATTGGTGGCAACCTGCAAGGAAGATAGCCAAAAATTTAATAACCTTAATAAAAGATGCAGTTTCCACGTAGTAGAGTATGCTGTACAGGTATAAGTTGATGATACCTGTAAAGAACTGCTGATCATATAAACACTTGGCTGCAGATGAAATGCCAGCTAAAGTTCATGATGAGGCAAGAATTGTTAGCTACTTAGAACTGGAAGTCTTACAACATTCTTGAGGGCATTTTAACTACATATACACCAAAAGGTTTAAAAATCTGCATGCCTATGTATTGACTACTACATATCTAGAAACTTACCTTAGAAAATTTTTATAGATATGCACAAGTATATGTACAAAGCTGCTCATAGAAATGTTATTTATAATCGTGAACAATGGAAAAGTAACATATTTGTCCAAATTTGGGGAAAGTTAAATTATGGCACATTCATATAAGGAAATATTATACAGTTGTTAAATTATGTTATAGAAAGCATTACTCACAAGGTAAAATGCCAGTAAATATTAAAAGAGAGCATAAGGGTGTACAGGTATTAACCTATTTTAAAATATTTATGTAATTATTTATAAGTAGAGGAAGGGCAAAGTATTTCAAATATTAACAGGGGTTGTCTCTGATTGACTATATAGCCTTCATTTTTTTATTCTTTTTGCTTTTTTATGTTCTTCAAGTTTCTTCAATAAGTACATCTGTAATAATGAAAAAAAAAACAAAACTAAAACTAAAAAGTGTAAAAAGAGGGCGAGTTGACGGTGTTGTGAGAGATCCCAGAAGCAGTTACTCTAGAGGATCCCAAAAGTGGTTTTGACCCAAATCACCTTCATAGAAACAGATTCCTGGACTCATTCTGCTAGATTTTGATTCAGTGTGCCTGAGATGAGGTTGAGAAATGTTTACTAAAACGCAGTGAGCAAATTCTCAGGTGATTCTGATGTGCAGTCAGATTTGGGAACCATTGATTTCTGTCCTTTCTCCTTGATGAAGCCGAAAAGGAGAACATGTACAGACTGTGTTCCTTCTGTACATAGTCTGTTGGCATCACAGCGTCTTACCCCAAAACAAGGTGTGCAATCCCTGAGTGGGATACTGCAGAAGTAAGAGGTAAATTCTCTAAACTAGAGAAGAATATGCGACCCTGTACGATCTAGCGGCACAACAAGGGATAAAGACAATGAACACTCTACAGAAGAGAGAGAGAAAAGTACAGTGGTTGCAATAACTTCACTGTGGAGTCATTCAGTGTATGTGGAGTTTGAAAAATCAGTCAGGGAAAGAACATGAGTACTGGCTCCAGCCCTGAGATGAATGTGTTATTCTGGGGAGAGTGATGAATCTGAATAAAAAGCAGTAAAGATTGTGGAGATAACAACAGAAGGTAAGGAGTGGAGATACAGTTAAGCCAGTGTTATAAATTCCATGAAGGTTGCAGCCCGCAACTGTAGTATTTGATCCTGTAACCTCCCGCCTAACACCGTACCTTCCACAGAAAAGCTACTCAGTAAATATTTGGTCAATAAATTAATTAATTGCACAGAATTCAATACTACAGAAGGGTTTTCATTTTGATCCACAGCAGAGAAAACCCCATTAAACATTTTTGAGGAAAGTAGTGAAAAACTAAAAAATATTTTTTAGAGAAATTATTTAGTGGTAATTGACAAGATGTATTTAAGAGGAGAGACAGGAGACATAAAACCCTATTGTGTTATCCACCCGGCATTATACCTGGCTACCAGTCGAGTATGACCTTGGACAAGTAACCTAACCACTCATGGACTCAGTTTTTTCTCTCTAAAGTAATGAAAGTATACCATGTCAAAATTCTGAAATTGAGATACCTAGATATGCAAGAGGTTCATGATCCACTGCCCAAAGTGTTGGCCAGGTTTCTGTATATGTGCACCTGTGTATTTTCTGGGACAAGATTCTCAGAAGATATGTGACCTTGCAAAAATCTATAGAATATGTGCTACTCAGAACATGGTCTGAAGACTGGTAGCATCAGAATCACCTGGGATCCTGTTAGATATAAAAATTCTGGGGCCTGATTCCAGACTTTCTGAATGACAATCTCTGGGAAAGGAGCCCAGGAGTTCCTTTTTTACAAGCTCCCCGGGTTATTCATCTGCATGCAAAAGTTTAAGAAGCGTCTAGTAGCTAGATGAGTTCTAAGCTTCTCACCAACTTGAAAATCTTTGACTGTTTTGTAAAAAAAAAGGAAAAGAAGAAAGTATAGGTAAGAAAGATGAACAACAAAAAAGAAAATTTGCAAAGATTTAATGGCAACTTGGATAGACAGTCATGGTGAGATTTTAAACCTGCATGACCAAGAGAACAGAACTGTATTTGACAGAAATAGAGAAGCTATGATGACTGTTTTGCATGCAGTAGAAGACTGGACAAAACACAGCTCATCTATGAACTGATTTTTCTTCCTGGCATTGTTCTTATAGACTTCAGAGCAAGACAGTTCAGTGTACCTTTGTGCTGCAGGAAATTATTCCAGGATAACCCAACTGAATACAGCTGTTGGAACACCTAATACCTGATCAGAAGTTGAGATTGTTGTTCAGAATGAAATATTTGGCAAAATCCAAGATACCATCATATATACTGATGCATGTGTGTGTGTGTGTGTGTGTGTGTGTGTGTGTGTGTAGCAAAAAAATGTTAAAGCCTAAAATTGGGATTTCCACATGTGAAAAAAGTAATATGATTTGATGAATATGTATAATGTAAAATTACTATTTCAGAGGTGAGAGCGTTTTAAATTTTTAAACAGAGCATTGAGAAATGACCAAAAATGGTTAAAAGGACAAGCAAATTTAAACCTTGACTAATTTTGACAAAAGCTCTACAAACCAAAAGATATCCTTAAAGTAAATGAAACCAACTCCTTTGATTCAACAAAGAGAAAAGATATGCAGATTGAAAAGAACTTTTAACTCTGTCTGCACTATCATTAAGTGTACTTAGATTTGCACCATATAATTATTATGATTGTGGCAATTAATCAATCAACTGATTAACATGTAGGGTCAGTAGGATCCAGTGATCTTATCTTGAAGCTTGAATTAATTAATTACACTTTCTTCAACATTATTATTTTCTATGTGTGTGCCCAGTTTGTGCAGGTTGCCCCTATTGACAAAATGTGGTTTAGTCAACTTATCACAGCAGGTATGAGCACTCACTGAGGTACTTTTGCTGATATAAAGTCCGAATTATAAGGAAACAGAAATATATTCAATACTTTCTGAAGTAATTGCTTTGTTATTTTTCAACATTTAATGTGTTATATACATTACAGAAATTAACAACATTCTTGTGAATGATTTTTAACATAAGATCACAGAACTTCTGTCTGTCAGAATGAGAGAACTTCAATTAAACTATTGTAGGTCATATAATAATTCTGTTATTCAGATAATTAATTGCAAGAAGTGCCCAAACCTGCACCTTGCAAACACATGCTTTTTATAAAAATATTTGTAAAATTTTTTCAAATATATCACCTCTTTTGCTAATTTTTTGTCAAATGTTTAAAGTTGCGTGAGGAAACTGAAGCTAAAACCATGACGTGGTTTGTCCAGAATCTCACAGTTCACTAAGAGCAGTACTGGAATAGAACAACTTTTTCTCCAAGTACGTATTGAATGACTTTTTTTTTTTTTTTTTTTTTCTTTTTTGCGGTACATGGGCCTCTCACTGTTGTGGCCTCTCCCGTTGCGGAGCACAGGCTCCGGACGCGCAGGCTCAGCGGCCATGGCTCGCAGGCCCAGCCACTCCGTGGCATGTGGGATCTTCCCAGACGGGGGCACAAACCCGCGTCCCCTGCATCGGCAGGCAGACTCTCAACCACTGCGCCACCAGGGAAGCCCTGAATGACTTCTTATGGACACAATATATTGAAAGTTAGAGACAGTAAGATGAACAGAACATGCTACCACTTTCATGGAATTCACAGGCCAGCAGGCGAAACAGGCATGTGATGAGATATTTACAAGGGCAACCCCACAGTGAAGAAATGAAAGGCCTTGAGCACATGAAGGGTCTCTCTTCCACTGCTTTTGGTGTTTCAGGATGACATCCTTGATGACGATGCTCCAAAAGAAAGAAGATAGAACACAAAAGAAGTAAATATGTTGTGATATGAGACCTGTTGCATATGTTAAAGCTGGCTTCTTTTTTTTCTTTTTACTAGAAGCCACTTATTAGCAGGGCCTGTCTCAGTTGGAGGCTCTGCCTTTTTGCTTACAGACTGTCTGACGCCTTTATAAAGTGGGCCACTACATTGTTGATTACTGCACACCAGGGTGGTCTGTGAACCGTTGTTTTCTGCCGTCCACAGTGAGGCAGCATCTTCTGAAGTTCTGGTCTCATATGTCCTTGGAGAATGGTTTGTGTTTCCTAAGAAGCTTAAGTCTGGATGATTTACATGTAACATTCTAAACTCCTGTTGTGTAATGCCTGGAGTGAGATTTATATAGGCTGAAACCAGTTTTTCAGGTCTGTGCATGACATGCAGTTACGTATTGTATCACCTACCCCCGTTTATCCATGTGGCTGGAGAAGATGTTCATGGGATGCACAGTAACGAGGATCTGAAAATTCTGTATTCTACTGCAAAATAACATCACACACATAGATGCTCTGGCTTCTTACGATGATCTCATAGTCAAATGATTAAGTGTTTTGTCAACCCAAATTAGATGTGTTTAATTCTGACTTGAAAAGAAAAAAGAGAGAGGCAACTGGGATAAGTTAAGACATGAAATGGTCAGAGTTTGCTTCTGCCTGATTGGAGTTCATTTTCTCCCATTTACTTTTTTGCTCTCTTCCAAGTGAACAGCATATTTCCTGGATGTGAGAGTTTGTCAAATGACATAAAAAAAATTCTGAAAACAATTTCAATCTGTGAATGAAAAATTAACATTTATACTCACTCTCATAAGCATTAAAAGAAAATAACACACGAAAATCCATAGAAATGTGATTGTCAAGCTACACTGACTCAAACCAAGAGACCCAGAATGTAGTACGTCTACTATGCTACATGTGGTGGGTGTGTGGGTGTGGGTATGAGTGTGTATGTGAGATGTATCATTGCCATAGTGTAAAAGAGTTGAATTAGCTTCCACTTGACTAGATGAGAGCTCTTAGTTCTTATTTTGAAAGCAATCAATTGAGCATGGTTAATTAGGATATCACCAAGTAGTTAAGAAAAAAAAAGGCAAGCCACTTACTAGAAAGTATATTTTAAATCTGCTTACATTACAGTGCTGATCAAAGGATTATGAAAAGAATTCACCAAAACTGTGGTTGTTAGGTGCTTTCTGCACAAACACATTTTTCTTTAATTACAGCAAATTATTATAGTTATTTTATGTGGTAATACAGTGCTGCCTTTATGGGAATCATTGAGTTATAAACAAAGAACACATTCCAGTCCTTCAAGCAATAATTGTAAAAGGACAAGCCAGAAAGATCTCATTTGGGAAAAAATTATCTTTAACTCTGCTTTTATTCTGTCCATCAGTGCTCTTTTAACTCAATTTACAAATATACATAATTTTTATGAAATATTAAATTACAGTAAAAATTCAAAATGACTAGCAATATTAACTAGCTATCTAAGGTTTATGCTGTACCATTTTTTTCAAGGTATGCCTTTCACGTGAAAGTTTTTCAGTGTCCTAAGTAAATTAACTCTTTCATTAATATGGAAAATGAGAATGGACTCCATGTTTTCATACACATGCCCTCTTCATTTTGTTCTGATGGTGTATAACACTCTTTTCAAAATAGTTCCAGAAATCTAACAGCCAGAGAGGGCTGAGTGTTAATACTCGGAATGTCAAGCCACTCAGAGGATTGTTACTCTACCACCACCCAGATTGTTCCCCACAAATACTAATAAGATCAATGCAAGTCTTCTTAACCTTGGGTAAGGTTGAACATTTACATGATTTGAGACTTGAAAACAAAAGTACAAAGGCAAAATCCACATTTTCTTCTAATGCTTGAATGGCTTCTTATTACCCAGGTCCTAGATTTGAGCAGTAGCCCTCTTCCATGCATTAACTTGAGAGTTATTGTAAGCACAGTATCCTATTATTTGTGTGCTTGAATGCAGGAGAATACAAATGTTAAAATTTTACATGTATGCCTTAACTGTTTGAATACAGTATTGGGCAAGTGTTAAGTATTAGTAGCCCACAGGGAACTCAGACTTTAACATTTTTTTTCTGCCTTCAAGAGGCTCTAACATTTTCAAGAGAAACTTGTGAGGTGTTTTTATGTCTAGGATAAGTCATTTGTCCTCCTTTTCATGTCTGAACCTAAGAGAGTAGGACTGGATTACACTCAGAACCACACGTTGAAGTTGGACATGGGGAGCCCTTGCCTATTCGTGTCAACTGAGTCTTTGAGATATTTTGGGTTTTCCCCTCCCTTCTCCCCTTTTATAATAAAAATACTTCAATTCTCCTGCAAATAAGTGAGAATCTAGGTAAGAATCTAGATTATCAGAAATAACAGCTGTAAATATTTAAATGAAAATAGTTGCCTGATATCCAAAAGTTAGGGCGGAGATTCCCACCACTGGCTTGTTTCCTATGATTTCCACCCAGCCACAGGTTTCCGAAAGAAAACCCCTCCCTCATAAAGACGCATTGTTAGCACATGTCTACGTCTTTATTAGTTTTCTTTTCTTTTTTTAAATTTGTTTGCCGTTCTGGGAGTGAATAGTAGGGTAGTCTTTACAATTCAACTATGTAAGAGAGGGCCATATATGTATTTGTATCATGAGACGCATGAGGAACACCCGATTCAGCGCACTGGACTCACTGTGATACCAACCCCATAGTGAAAACCGCACATTTAGTTCTACACCAAGTGACTTATAAGCAAGTCAAGGAATTCCTCTGACCTTACTTAATCACCTCTAATCAATGTACCCACTGTGTTTAACGTACCCAAGGTCAGAGAATGCAAAGTATTTCCTAATAATTGCTGCAATTTCTTTTTCAAATCGTGTATAAAAGCAAAAGCTCACTTCAGCAGCAAGCTTAACTGTCTTCTGTCTCCTTCATCGTTATCATCATCACCATCGACATCGTCATCATCTGTGTAACCAGTTAAGTAACCAGCATGTGGATCTATCCTCTAATCAGTATTTGTTGAAGAAGCAAGAGGCTGAAATTCAGATCCCTTGTTCATTTCAAAACAGTTGTCAAATTCTTCCTTGGACTGGAAAAGAAAACTTTGGAGAAATTGACATCTCAGTCACTGGTTAAGAAGTAAATATGGAAGCACAAAATGGCATTTTTAAACAAAACTGCTATCCTGACCATAACTGAATTTTCACATTGTCAGCACTTCCATTATAAACATTTTTTTTAGTTGGGAGTTTATAACGCAAATGTAAAGATTTGCTATGGGCTAGATCTCAACCCAAGAGCAAATGTTTATACCAATTTTGAAAACAATCAGCTTGCCCATTTGTAGTTATGCATGTGTTCATCTGTTATTGCTTGTCCAATGCTCTCCAACTTCTGGGAGAAAAAGCAGACATCTGGAGAGAAGAAACAATGTTTGCTCTCCAGCAGATGTAGTCTGTTTTCCACAATCATTGAATAAAGAAGGTATTGAATAAATCTGTGCCCTTTAATACAGGGGAATGAAAATGACAACATTCTGCCTGCATATCAATACTGTTGAAGTACATAACTGGGTAGTCTAAGAATTGATCCCTTTGGATCACTAGAACTCAGGGTTATACTCATTTTACAGATGGAAGGAACTGGGATACTACCATGAATCACAGCAGTGAAAGGACCTCTCTTATAAAGTACATCATACTTCAGGGATTGCCAGAGTTAAATGAAAAATAATCATTTTGGTAAAAAGTATTCTTTACTGAGAATAATTAATATTTTCCAAAAGATTGTAAATGAACTTCCAGTTTCATATTGTTCGAGTTTTTTTTTCTTTGCTTTTAAATTCATTCAGTAACCTAAGTGTTCAATTAGCACCTTGCAAAAAAAAAGATCAGAAACTCATTTATATCTGGAACAACTCCGAAAATGTTCCCTAGCTCTGTGTCCTAATGAGCTGGGAGATCAAGGCTGGGTCTACAGTTTATTTTTTTCAAAATAATATGATAAAATTTCAGTGGGTCTTTTTGTCACCTACATTGAATGGCACCATGAATAACAAAGGGCAAGTATGGTTTACTAAGAAAAGAGTGGGTTCACAAGTGATTATATTCTCCTAGTTTGGCTCAAATTAGCTCCACCACATCAAGCAAGTAATTTGTCCTCTCAAACTTGATATTGGAGGTTATTGAACGAAGGGATCTCTAACCATCTCATCCTACTCTGAAGTTCCATGGCTATAGTGCTATACCTTACAAATTACCTTCCTCAAAAGTTTGCAGTTTCTTGGTGAATCAAGTCAAGTCTCTTGTCTGATTCTTCTGTAGTCTTTTATACCCCACCCAGTAAGTAGTCTCTATGTCAAGGGCCCAGCCAAGTGAAAGAATCAGGAAAGCACCTTTGTCTTGTTCTGGGGCAGGTAAAATCAAAGATCCTTATGCATAGTAAATCCCTGTTGCCAATATAATTTATTTGGTATTGGTGGGGATTTCTGTAGTACTGGGGACAAAATAAGATTCTTGACTTAATCTGTCATGTATTTGGTGGCACTTAGTATACCTCTCTATTAGGTAACTTTTGAGAGATAATCAATTATTATTTTATTATCAAACCCCTTAAAGTAAAATCTTATCTTCAAGATTAACTTCAGCGTATGACTACGTAGCACCCATCACATGGCTCATTTTCCCCCAAAATCAACACATTCTCATATGTTGTCCATTTTTGCTGTGCTAGAAATACATTCCCACGGTGACCTGGAGGACTCTTGGAGGGAAATCCTATATATCGATGTACCAGTAGATTTTTAGTACATAAAACCGTCAATTACTTAACGCCTGCGTCGGCAGAAAAGAAGTCAAATACAATGGGTTTACTGCAATGCACATGTCCTGGTCTTACCCAGAGTAAAGACCAGGGTACATGTAAGTCTGGGTGCTGTTGTTTGTATGTTTGTTTTTTGATAAAAGCTGTAGTAGTGAAAAGTATACATGCTCAGTACTGGAGCAATTCATGTGGATTTTCTCCAGCTGTATTAAGGTATAATTTGGGGCACAACTTTAGTATACAATTTGATAAGTTAGACACAATTTGAGATATGTATACACCATGAAATCATCAGCACAGTCAAAATAATGAGCTCATCCTTCGTCCCAAAAACTTTCCCCATGTTCTTTTGTAATTCCCTCCCTCCACCCCTGGTGCCCCCCTCCCATAACAAATGATTTGATTTCCATCACCATAGATTAGTTTGATTTTCTAAAGTACTATATAAGTAGAACTATACAATATATACTTGTCTGGTACATTTCATGTAGAACAATTATTTTAAAATTCGTTGAGGTTGTGCATATTGGGATTTATTCTTTTATTGCTAAGTAGTATTCTACTGTTTGGGTGTATCACAATTTGCTTAACAAAGTACCTGTTGGTGGACATTTGGATTGTCAAATTTTTGGTTATTACAAATAAAGCAGCTGTGAGCATTTGTGTATAAGTCCTCATATACTTTCATTTCTCTTGTGTAAATACCTAGGAGTAGAATGACTAGGTCATGCGGTAGATGTATATTTAACTTTAAAATTAATTGTCAAACTGTATTTCAGAGCAGCTGTACCATTTTTCATTCATTACCAGCAGTAAGAGCTGCATTTCTCCACATCCTCATCAACACATGGGATGGTCAGTCTCTTAAATTTTAGCGATTCGAACAGGTTTTGTAGAGGTGTCGCATTGTGGTTGTTATTTGCATTTCTTTAATGGCCAATAATGTTGGGCATCTTTTCATGTCAGTATTTGCCATCTCTATGTCTTCTTTGGTGAAGTGTCTGTTCAAATTTTTGTTTATTTTTGATCAGGTTGTCTGTTTCCTGATGAGTTTTCAGAGCTATTTACATATTCAAGATATGAACCGTTTCTTAGATGTATGCTTTGCAGATATATTCTCGTAGTTTGTGTCTTTTCATTTTCCCAGCAGTGTATATTAAAAAACAGAAGCTCTTAATTTTAATGAAGTTTAATTTATAAATTTGTTACTTTTATGGATCATGCTTTTGGTGTCATATCTAAGAAATCTTCGCATTACCCCGCGTCACAAAGACTTTCTCCTGTGTTACCTTCTGGAAGTTTTATAGTTTTAGATTTTATGTTAAATCTATGATCCAGTTTGAGTTCATTTCTGTATAAGTTTGAGAGGTATGGCTCGAAGTCCACTCCTTTTGCCTATGGATATCCAATTTTTCCAGCACCCTTTGTTGAAAATACTACCCTTTTTTTCACTCAGTTGCCTTTGCACCTTTGTTGAAGGTCTGTTGTCCATGTAATAGTAGTTCTATTTGGGGACTATCCATTTTGATTCATTGATTTATTTTAACTCAATGCCAGTGCCACAAGTTATTACCATAAATTTAAAATAAGTCTTAAGATCAGGTATTATTTTTCCTTCAGCTTCACCCTTTATCAAACTTGTTTTTGCTATTTTAGGTCAGGGATTGGCAAAGTTTTTTTTTTTCTCTGAAGGGACAGATAGTAAATAGTTTAAAGTTTATAGCTATATAGTCTCATACAGTACTCAATTCTGCCACTGTAATACAAAAACAGCCATAGGCAATATTTAAACAAATAATATAGCTATCTTCCAATAAAACCTTATTTACAAAAGCAAGTCATAGTTTGCTAACCCTTGTTGTAGGTCCTTCACATTTTCTCATGAATTTTAGAATCATCTTGTCAATTTATAAAAAGAAAAAAAAAAGATTTGCTGAGATTTTGGTTGGCTTTGAATTGAACCTATAGGTGAATTTGAGAAGAATTGACATTTTAACAATATAGTGTCTCCCAACCAATGGACAAATTATATCTAATCATTTATTTTTATCTTAATTTTTCTCAGCAATGTTTCACGATTTTCATTATACGTATCTTGCACATCTTTTGTCAGATTTATCCTTAAATATTTAATATTTTTCATTGCTATTATATATTTCTTATTTTCAATTTCTAGTTGTTCTTCACCTCTATGTAGAAATACGGTTATATTATGTTTTGTTCTTATATCCTGCAACATTGTGATACTAATTCATTGGTTCTGGTAGTTTTTTGGTACATCATCAAATTTTCTACATAGATGATTATGTCATCTTCAAATTAAAGCAGTATTACTTTTTCGTTTCCTATCTGGATGCATTTTCTTTCTTTTCCTTGTCTCATTGCACTAGCTAAATCCTCTAGTACCATGTTAGATAGAAATGATGAGAGAAGACATCTTTGTCTTATTGTTGCCTTTAGATGGAAAGTATTCAATTACATTGATAGATTTTTCAAATGCTAAACCAAACTTGCATTCGTGGAACAAGTCCCACTTGGTCATGATCTATTATCTTTTCTATACATTGTTGGTTTCCATTTCTTAAAATTTTGTTTAGAATTTTACATCTGTGTTCATGAAGGATATTCATCTTCAAAGGGTTTTTTTTTTTCCCTTGTAATATATTTGCATGGTTTTGTTATTTGCTGTCAACAGTGCTGGCCCTAACAGAATGAAGAACTGTTTCTTTCTCTTCAATGTTGTGAGAAAGAGTTAACTAAATATTCAACTTCTCTACTAGATACATGAATATTCAGGTTATTTATTTCTTCTTGTGTGAGTGCTGGTAGATTTTGTCTTTAGGAAACTTCTTCATTTCATCTCATTTGTTGAGTGTATTGGCATAATGTTTTCTTATTGTTCTTTTATTATGGATAGAATATATAGTGATCTTCCTCATCCCTGACTTTAGTAACTAGCATCTTATATGTTTTTTTCAAGATCATTCTAAGGGACAAGGAAAAGATGCCTCAAAGAGGAGAATACAAATTTTTAGAAAACGGATTAGATCTTTAAAAACATGAAATAAAAAAGGTGAGAAATAAGAGTTCCTCAGATAGTACTAGTTGCCCCTCAGTCTGGGTTAGCATTCCCTACCCCCAGTACTTTCCCTCAGTCATAGCACTTTCATTAATTTTATTTATACATCAATAGTTTGAGGTGATTAGTTGTTTGTCTGTTTCATTTACTTCCATAGCACCAGAACACGACACAGTACCTGTCACCTGGTAGGTGCTTAAAAGTGATTATTTTAATGTGTTATAAATGAATTAACATAATCATTTACCAGATTCTGAACGCTTTTCTGTGACTTACTCTGGAGGTAGATTTAACCTGAGGGCAAACAAAGTCCCCTTAAGATTTTCAATAAGTGCATGACCTACTGAGATTTGCATTGCAACGTGTGTACTTATGGGATGGAGGGTGGCAAACAAAAGAAGACTGGAGATAGGGAGCTGGTTAAGAAGACATTGGTTATATAAGGAGTGTTTGGGGAATCAAACTAACAGAATTTGTTTGACCACTTACAAACAGTAGAGAATGAGTGAAAATTAAGTGTAAGGAATGGGAGGATAAAGGAAACAGAACAGCTTCTCAAAATTATAGCTTGAGCAATTGATTGGATTTATGGTGCCACTAAGTAAATTTAAAAATAATGGAGTAGGGGAAACCTTTCTGTTCCAAAAAGACAGGTACCCAGTTTGTTACCTGTATAAATCAGCATTATGATTCTTTGTCCCTGCAGTCATTTCAAGTGAGGTTGCCAAAGCTTACTTAACAAGGAGATAAGAAAAGCATAATATATTACAGTTCCTTAATAATGTTTCATTATCAGTATAGCACTGATTCAGCCTAGTAGGTACAATGGATTCACATAAGTGAATTCCCCAATAAGTGAAACACCCCTTGTGTTTTCACCCCAGTTTTCTCATTGAGGTTGCCCCAGCTTGACAAGTGAAGCAGAAAAAATGTTTGAGAACGAAAGAAAGCAATTCAGCATTCAGTATGGCTATTTTCTGGATTTATTTCTACTAGAGACTATCCTTTGGTTTTCTTCGAGGACCAAAGACCATTAGCTTCTGTGCAATATGTGGTTTTCACTCACAGCAGGTCTCATTTAAGCATGTTCTAATTCTAAACTGATTAAGTGCAGCTTGATTTCTGGATGGCATTTGTTTATAAATTGTAATAGTTTTCTTAGTTATTGGGCAGAATCCACAATGATGCTTACCTTGCATACAAGATGATATCTTTGTCTGTAGAAGTCATCTCTGACCACACTACCCACAGGTCTAGAGTAAAAAGACACCACAAATGGCTGAAAGTGTCAACATAAATAACTATCGATAAATATTATGGCATGTAACAAAGCACTTGGCTTGCATCTTGCTAACCTATCAGAGATAACTGTATGGCTATTACTGTCACAAGGGATGCTCCCAGTTTAGCTACATACAGTATTTATCAAGTGCCCATCACCATGGTATCTAAACACTTGGGCAATCTAATTAGGCTAGTCCAATTACTTGTGTAGAAGTAGAGGAGGTACATTCCTTATATCCCACTCCACTGGAACCAATTTGATTGCGTTTTTAAAAGCAAGAAAAGCCTTCAGTGAGAATAGCTTTCTAGGCCTCTTGTTCCAAGATTAAAAGACTGTCTGGGTAAAGAAATGACTGTTTCCTGTCCCTGAAGGTGATAATGTTCAGAATCAAGCAACTCTCCAGTGGTAGAAAACACCACAGCCCAGAGATCTTGATTGAGAACATTCTACTCCCTTTTCTTTTGAACTTCACTATGGGGGCAGGTAACTGAAAAGTGCTTTCTAAAAGCAGTTCACCTTAAGGTAAATTATGTCCAAGGACCTCCTCGGTGAGAAAGCTGTGTTCTTTCCTGGTCTAGCAAGGCAGAGTCCTTCTCTTCCTCTCTAGGAGATTGAACTAGGTCAGATCTGAATTTAACCTTGGTAACGAAGGCCTCCCCCTCGGACTTTTATTACTAACAGACACAGAGAACTTAGGATATAAGTTCTGGGGTGTGTGTGTGTGTGTGTGTGTGTGTGTGTGTGTGTGTGTATGAGTATGTTTTTAACAAGGCACATATACATGGTGGCATCTGTCTGAGTTCTGAACCCAGTTCCCAGTCTCTCCCTGTGTGTGTGTTGGGGGCAGGGGCATATTATCCATTAGTATAATCACTAAGAAACATTTTTATAATTTAAAGCTAATCAAAGATTTTAGAAAGCTATTTCTGTGCACTGAGGCAAACTGTGAATACCATGCTTATACAGAAAAGTAGTAGCTTGCCAGTACAGACCTCAGGATAAAGAGCAGTTGTCCTTTTGTACTACCAAGACTTTTATTATGTTTCATAACTTAGTAACAAATAAGTCAACATGGCCTGTAACGTTTCAAAGTATAATTTAAAATTTCATAGAACTAACATTTACCTTGAAAATGGGTAGACAATTATTTTACTCTTTGGTGGTTCCATCTATATTATGCATATTATTATTGCTTGTTGCTCAGTTCAGTTTTTAAACAGCCTTATTTTCTCCTTGTCACCTCTTAACAATATAGAGTCTCTACATGTGTCTTATTGATTTGTTCTTATTATTGTGGCTTTGGAGCCTTCTTTTAAGTTGATACTCTTTCTGTGCCTCAACCCTCCCGATCCTGTTCTTGGAGTCTGGCACTTCTCTTTTATATCCATTCTTGTTTGTAAGACTTTTCTTCTCTCTTTCAATATATATTTTTTAAAAATTACCTTAGTTCATGGAAAATATTCCTGTACAGCTACATCAGTTCCCTTAGCTACCTACTCATTTTCTTTCTTATCATAACCATTTGCCATTGTATTTTCAGAATTTCATTTTTTAGTGTTCTATTTCTCTTGAGTCATCTTCCTATAAAAAAATTCTCACTAAGGGTTCTTAAGCATTTTTTTTTCTCCGGCCCTTAAAATGATGGTTGCAATTATTGAGCATCTACTTCATGACAGGAATTTTACGTGCATTATCTCATGTACTGTCTACCACTATACTGTCTTATAAGATAGGTTCATTGTCTTCATTGTACCAGTATGAAGATTGGAGTTCAGAGAAGACAAGCATAGGCAGTAATGGAAAGAGCAGGGTAGAATTTCAGGTATATTTGGCTTAAAAGCCTATACTCCTAACTATTACATTCATACTGGATTACTCATCTGAGGAGCCAAAATTTAACCTTACTATGTTATTTATTCCTATAAATTACTAACTTAGTTAGCCATTCCTATGTCACTATCAAATACTGTGTCAGTTGGATTGTGTTTGACTACAGTTGACAGAAAGTCAGCTCAAAAGGATTTAAGCAGTGGCTCATGTAATGAGAAAGGGTTACATGAGATAGGGGGAATTACAGGATTTATTGATACAGGGATTCAAAGATGGACAGCGTGGCCCAAGGCCATTCTACCATTGCTCTGCCATCCACAAGGCTGGTTTCATCCTAATGCTGATTTGCCCTCGTTGTATAGGATGACCACCAAGAGCAACACAAACCATGTCCTTCCTCTGTTACATATGGTGAGAGGTAGAAGAGCCCATTTCCCAGAAATCTGAAGCAAACATCTCCTTTCACCTAATTAATTTGAATCATATCACGTGCCTATTTCTTAAAATAGCCCAGAAAAGTACATTGGCTTCGACCAAGCAAGGCTGAATCCAGGATCAGGGACTGGGGTCTTCTAAGGATTAGTCAGATAACAGATCCCTGAACAACATGAAAGTTCCATTTAGAAGAAAGAGAGGAGAATAGATGTAGGATAGGCAGTCAACGGTATCTCCACTCCAGCTCACTGATTGTCCAAAACTCACAGGCTCCCTTCTGCTCCAACCTTTACCTCTGAAACCTTCACAACTACTTGAAACTGCTCACTCCTCCCCAAAGCCTCATCCAGCTACTGTAGCTGGTTCCAAGAATCAACGTTTGTGCTCAGTTTTCTTTATCAGGTATGATGTGACTTCTCTAAATAAATGACATCCATCTGCCACCAAAGCACTTACTATTCAAGAGTAGAGGAAAAAGAGATAACTACCACTAAAATTTCTATTTGTAAAAGTGAACAATGGAGAGCATACGATAGTGCTTTGTCCAAGGGATATATGAGATTCTGCCGAGAAGAAAAGTGTGAGCTCCGTGCCCTGGCTGTGGAATGATTTTCTGGATCAGCTAGTCTGGCAGCGCCTGATTCTACTTTCTGGAAAATTCTCACTTACCCATTGTCTCCATAGTCACAGTGTAGAAAGGTACAGTGAAGGATAGCCTTTAGCAGCATCCTTGTCCTCAGGGTCCCAGGGAAATTTTAAGGAGTTGTCTGTCCTTCTAGGCAAACATGGATTTATCTGGTAACAGAATCCCTTTTAAAAATTGAGAATACTTTGGGTTTATTTGTTTCTAGTCAATTATATCAGCTTTCAATAATTTTAGAAATCTTTTGTGATCATATTCTGGAAATTTTAGACTCTTAGCAACAAGCTTCTGTCTTCTGCCCATTTCTCTGGCACTCTGTTTAGTTGATGCTATCTTCATCTTAGAACATTCTTCAAGATAAACTGAAGCAATAGATGGATATTCTTCTTATGGAAGGACACTAGAAATAGCCAACGTAGACCAACATCCTGAATTTCAAATTTCTCTGACCAATTTTCCTAACAGGGTAGTGTGGATACACACATGGTCTGTGTTCCAAAATACAACAGATCTGAGTCTAACAAGATGTTTTACTGCTATGTGACAAAAATCATTGCAAACTTCATAGCCTGGAATGATGGAGTCCTCAATGCTCTCACTAACCCCTACATTCAAACTTTCCTCTATGTAAAATCTATTCACGCATACTTGCTTCTATCTATTTTCAGAAAGTACATCTATTTCTCACTCTTCCTCCACATTTGGTTTAATTTTTCAACTTTTGACTGTCTTTTCCACTCTGTAATCCCAGGAATTCTAGGAGAACCAATGGGGACACCAATTGCATTTATAAAAGTCAACTTTGCTTATTACTCTCAACCAGATTTTAAAGTTCTGTATTTCTGGGCAACATTTCTGGAAACAGAAAAGAGATCTGTGCCCTGAGAAGCTAAAGCAGGGTTAGTGGCTTAACATAGCCAAGGAGTGAAGGGTGAAAAAAAGAGGATTTTGTTAAAAAACAAAACAAAACAAAACATAAGAACAAGAATCAATCCTAAAATGCACAGCTTATGAATTATTAATGAAAGATATCCGGAAATTACTCATTTAGAGATAGGCCTGCATAAATATCAATGAACTGTACATGTGATGTGTCTCCAGGGGGGTTATCTTTATTTGAGTATAAGTATGTTAAATTACAGAAGTAGGTGCTAAGTTGTCACAGAAAGAAAAAGATTGGACCTATCATATGTGTTTCCTTGAGAGAAATCTTCTCCTAACCCCTAACCTTTTACCTAGGAGTAGTAGCAACAAAGTGAGTTTGTTATGGCCAGGAAATAACATAAGGATATGTCCTCATTTATCTCATTCCACATTGTATTAGTTTTGTGGTGCTGCTGTAAAAATTACCACAAACCTAATGACACTACCCTACCCTTCTGTAGCTTAAAAGTCTGACATGGGTCTCACTGGATTAAAATCAAGGTGTTGGCAGGACTGTGTTTTTTTCTGAAGACTCTAAGGAAGAATTCATTTTCTTGCCTTTTCCAGCTTGTAAAGACCACCCACATTCCACAGGTCATGGCCTCCTTCCTCCATCATCAGCACCAGCAACAAACAGAAACACTGTATCTCTCTGAACATTCTTCCATACCAGGAGAAATCTCCCTCTGACCATTACCAGGAAATCTCTGCTTTTAAATAACCATATGATTAGATTGGGCTCAACCAGATAATCCAGGATAATCTCCTCATCTCAAGGTCCTTAATTTAATCACATCTGCAAAGTCCCTTTTGCTATGAAGATAACATATTCCTCGGTACCAGAGATGAGGACCTGGGCATCTTTGGGGGTCTGTTATTCTGCCTACCACACATGTTAAGTAGGATACAACATTGCTTAAATGATAAATAGTTGAAATCTTGCATTGTCCTTGCCAAAATAATGAAGCAACAAATGTTTAATGAATGTCAACTATGAATAAAGAGAGAAGTAGGAGGAGATAAGGAGGGATACAAGGCTGAAAAAAAGAAAGACCCCATAAGGGTATGCAAAAAATCCATACCTTTAAGAAGTATATGTTCTTACTATGAAAATAAAATTATTGGTGATAACTACCTTGAAAATAAGTGCTCAACAGAAGTGTGTTGATTTAATCTTCCAGAAAATGCAATCTATAATTTAGTATAAATCATGATAAAGATTCAGAAAAGAAAATTATATTGATGAGAAATAAGGAAAAAGTTTTGAAGTGTGTTTTGTAGGTTTCATAATATTAGACTGGAGAATAGTTAACACTGTTGTTAAACCTATATGCAGTCTAAGTTTCAAAGCCCGTAGGATGGAAAATACTGTGAAGATACTCATCTGAAGCTTGACAGTATGTTGATGTAACACTCCCATCTCCTCCTAAAAGGCTTCTTCACTGTCTTGATTCTATTTTCTTTTTATTTTCAATCATGGTATTGTTTTTAGCATACAGAGCAAAATTTGGCAACAGCTTTGAGTTCTGAATGACTAATGAATTGTTCATCTGTGTGAAGGATCTCCCTGGTGCAAGCTCTGTGTGAGTCTCTATTCCTCCCTATTCAAAGATGACATGGTTGATTGTGGCGATATCACCCATGTATGCAGACCCAGCTGAAAAGACAAATGAGAGACCAGCATTCCTTTCTAAAACCCCATGCCCTTAAACTATGTCCTTTGTTTGCAGGCACAATTTGCTGTTTGACAAGCCTGTACTCTGACTCTTCCTTTTTTGTGCAGTCTACATGACAGTCTCACTCTGAATAAGTCACCCTGTTCCTTTTTCTGCAGTTGATCTGTCAGTTATTTTTTCTTAGAGAAGCCCAGAGTTCTGATGTACTTGTGGCTCAAGTCACCTTTATTCCAATCCTTTGATGAGTAATTCCAACTTTTTATTTGAAGTTGAATACATAGATAATCCTGTAAAGTCAATACAGACCACAGAGAGCTACAGGATCATTCAAGTTCACAACACAAAACTTATCCCAATAGCACTTCCCAAAGAGGAGAAATAAGAGAATGATTTAATTTATACGGGTATAAATTTATTTGTAAATATATTCTTCTCTCCTGTATGAAAGAATCAGAATTTTAATTGTTTTTGGGTATTGGAATTGGTAGCTAAGTGGAAAGTTTACATTCTGTTAGGCTGCAGATCCCTGAGTTTAGACCTTACAATTTTAATGTAACTAACTTATCATAATTTATTATGTGCCAGGTACTGATCTCAGCACATTAAAGGTCTCAATTTCAGCTTTTAGAGCAATCCTAGGCGATATGTACTATTATTATCTCTATTTTGCAGAAAAGAAAAATTGAAGTATAGAAAAATTGAGATATAGAAAAATTATCTTAGTTTACTCAGCCATCCAGTAGAGGGACTGGCATTCAAACCTAGGCAGTATGGTGCCAAAGCTAGCTTCCTTAGTCAGCAAAGTATATTGCCTCTCCCATGTCTCTTATCTTGGAGTATAGTTGACCATAAATCTGTTACCTACCCAAGGACTGAGCCCAGTGAGAAAAGCCCAGATTTAGAACTAATGCCCAGAACAGTGCCTGGAACACAGCGGGTTGAATGAATGAATGAACAAACAAACTAAATCTACCATGTCATGGGTCAAACATTTGACGGGCAAACACAAGTGTAGGTACCATATGGAAATCCAAAAAGATAATGACAGCAACAGTCGTGATTTGTTGAGCACTAGCTATATACACAAACTGTGCTAAAGGCTTTCTATAATCTATGTAGCTTAAACACCATGATCAGGCACCTGTTACTCTCCCCATTTTACAAATAGGGAAACTAAGACCTAGAAGTTTATGTGGCTTGTCCACAGTCAGACTGCTAGTAATTTATAGACCCCAAGAGTTAAATCCAGGTCTCTCTGGTTCCATGATCCAAAGACTTAACCTCTTGTGTACTAACAGGCTTTAGTCCAGTAGGACTTTATCAGGAGACATATATCATATGAAGCTATAATGGTGAATCTAAGATTAGGTTATATTTTATAACCTAGACAAAGAACTGTCTTAGCAAACTCTGAAGGTCTGAGAATGCAGGACAGATTCCAGACTTGAAAGCGGGAAGTGGAGCTTGAAAATGGAGATTTGCCTCTAGGTATGTGTGCATGGTGCTCTGTTTATACTTGAGTAGAAATATTTCTACCTAAAAATGGTAGGGAGAGGACCATAGGGCTCCAGTTATTAGAGGGATCCAGGATATACCTGATCTCATCACCAACACAAAGATTCAAGCAAAAAGGGACCAAGCGGAAGTCCAGTGTTCCACACTGAATTTAATTTTAGGCTGAGACAAGCAGCAGAGGTGACATGGTGTACAGGTCCCCAATGTAGGGCACGTAGACTGGAGTTTCTTAAGTGCCCACTACTGCTTAAGGTCAGGGCAGACCTTGGACACTAGGGAGGAACTGGGCTCACAGGTGGCAGTTAAGTGTTCCATGGATGGACAGAAGAGACTTGGAAATTCTAGGAGTCAGTCTCCACCTAAAAAACTCTTGCTGCTTCTCGAAGTTCTTAGAGCAAACCCCATCTCTGCCCCTAACCTCATCCCAGCTTTTTAAAATTTATAACATCTACTTTTTTCTCTCCCCTATACAAGCTCACCTTTTTCTCTATTTGTAGTGCTGTTGTTATTTCGTCTTGGTGTCAACATATTTTCTGTGCCACACATGTCATACTTTCTATCATACATTGGAGTATGATAGAAAGGGTTTGAAGATTGTAAGACTGATGCCTCAGACTCAGTTTGCTTTTTTTTTGTCATACCACCTTACCAGACCAGCAAAAGGCAGTGCAAAGGACACATAAAACCAAGGATACACACGTGGACACTTCTGCTTGCATCTGCCAGTTCCATACAATGGCAAATCCTAAATTTTATGCTTTCAACAGCCTGCACACAGTGAGGGATCCAGTGGGTCACTGGAGACCAGAACCCTCTGCAGACATCCTGCCCTATGCATTGTTCTGCTGGTGGTGGTGACCACGCCACCATTCCAGTCCACCCTACAACCATGGTTCTATTTATGCCAAAGTTATTTCTACCAAATTCCCCATTGTCTCTTATTCTAATATCAGGTCCCCTTCAGACAACAGGACTGGGTCTGACCTATTAACAAAATCTAGAGAAACTGAATTTTATATATTGAATTCATCACCAACACAAAAATTCCTGTTTAGTGCATATTTTTCATTGTTTTGTATATTTTAAATTGTTTTGCATATTGTAGGTTTCTAAAGATGAATATTTTATCCCTATTTAATCAGCTGGTTAACTGACCTGACTTGCTAAACAGAATGAGGTAACTGGGTTAAAACATCAGGCCCAGGCCAAAGTAAACCACTAACAGAAATTACTGGAAAAGAATTATTGGGAATACTCATTCTACAACTATATTACCTCCATTCTACAACTATATTTTCTCTGAGAACAATGTGCTAATGGCACGCCTACTGAGAAAATGATGTGTCAGAAAGCTAAATAACATGGTCTATGTTATTGGTTGAACAGTAATTGAACATTACTATGAACAATGTTCATGCAGTATAATGCAATGAAGAAGCAGCTTTAGGTTTTGTTTTGAATGGTTCTTTTGTAAAACTATCATTTTGGTTCAGTGGTTCAAAAGTTAGGGTCCATTAACCAGTTTCCTTATATCAGTGGGAGATTTGCTTCTAGGTATGCATGTGTGGTGCTCTGAGTAGTTCTACTTTAGTAGCCCCCTGAAAGAGTAGTTCCTTGGAATCTTTCATTTGCAATGGCTTTTTTTGACATATTAGAGCAGTTGGCTACAATGCATCATTTCTGATTTAGGAAATAATTTTGCCTTTAATATCAAAAGTGAAAGATTATTGATTTGACCGAAGAACTTCATCTTACAGATACCTTAAATAAGATTATGTTCCAAGGGGTTCTAGCAAAATTTTGGGGTGATTAAACAATTGACAAATTTATAGGTGTCCAGTTAAAGCAATGATGGCCAAAAACGACATGCAGTTTAATTTAGTAATGATCTATAGTCTACATGGGTCTATATATTTTTACTCTATAGTTATGCCTTCAGTTTGTTTTGCTGGGGGTAGTTCCATGAAATCAGGTGGTCTGTCATTTATCCACATCTTTATATAATCTTTAAAGACAATTATACAGCATATTAACTGCCTTATAACACTTTATTTGGAATGCTTTTATTTTTTTATGTATTTACTTAAATGTAATGTAGAATACTCATGTAAGTAGAGTTGTAACAGTTGTTTAATACGTATTCAGGCCTACTCTCACCTCTTACACCATCAGCTGAAGAGAAAAGAATTATCATTATTGATCTATTCAAGTCTCCATGATAGAAACTTTATGTAAGTTTTATATATGCCACAGACAAATAGTGTGTACTTGGTGCTAAAAAAAGCCTGTTATTAATAATTTTTATTAATATAGCAGTAATTGTAACCTAGACCATCCCATGCCTGATCTCATAAAAAGAATATTTTCCCTAAATGGGAGATAAATAGCATTACTTAGAACATATCAGTAGATTTTCATTTCAGGAGAGGTATAAGTAATTGATAGAGTAATTTGACTCTGATAGAACTAAAAAATTGAGATACAGTATTTGGCAGACTTACCTGACCTTAACGTCAGTGTAAACCAATATTCTCAGGTCAGAAATCAAAGTGGAGCAGAAAAATGCATATATGTAACAGACAAAACTCAGAAATTGCCTCATTGTTCAAGTATGAGGAACTACCACTATGAATGTCTATAAAGAGCCCAAAGATGAGACAAATCCCCCATATACAAATATTAGAAGACTCAAATGATTTTTAAGTTAATTAACGGACCTCACTACAGACATTACATAATAGATTGAGTGTTGGTTGATTGCAAAATTTAGCAAAACTGTGCACTTGCATTAAATTGGTTCAATTTAATAAAAAGGGTAAAGAACCTCAACTCAGCCCTGCTGATTCATGTACAGATCATGAAGAAAGTGCTTGGATAAGAATGCAGAATAATATTTCTATAATACTGGGCCTTTACTCACTTTCCATGGTAACTTTTAATGGTCCAGTCTGAGAATTAGTTAAGCTAAATGAATATCTACATTATTTGCTTTGCCTAAAGTAGAAATATCCAAGGGCAATGGTAAAACACTTATTTAGGGTTAGTTTAAACTCTAATTTGAATAAATAAGCAGATAAAAAAATTAAAGAGATAATTTTGCATTCCTACTCTTTTGACTGCTACTGAAAAGTTGAGTTTAAAAATGCATATATCAGAAAGGCAGTGTTTGCTTCTCTCCATATTGGAATAACTGCTAATAGACTTTCTCTCCTACTTTAAACAACTATACAATTTGACAAAATATAAGAGGCATTAAGATATTGAAAAAATAAAAGAAGGGAATATATGGAATGAGCCTCATGATTGCCCTAGCTTTCTATCTGGATACACTTTGATATTGCAGCATAGGGAAATGGAGACCAAAACGGATGGTAGTATTGTTGAGTTAAAGAGGTAGATGCCAAAGTTCAGGAGTGCTAAATTGGCTAGAATTCATGGAGGATGGTATGAGAAAAGAAGGGGCTTTGCAAACAGGGCTTCCAGAAATCTGCATGGCAATTCTCTATATGTGTGTGCCTGAGAGTTGTGTTACACATGCAGAAGGCTTCCATGAGGCCAAGCAGAGATACCCTGTTTCAGGGTTGACAGTTGAAGCAAGATATCTTACAGTACTGAGGTCTTACAGTACTGAGAGACATTGGGGTTTCAGTTTAATCAGAGTAGAGAAATCTCTCTGAGCAATTTTGACATTTAGGTAAGACCTCAGAAAGGCTTTAGCTATCTAACAAGACCTGTAATTGAGTTCAAAAGTGAAATAAACCAACCCTAACAGAGAAATAGCCAAGTCTCACAAGATCAAAAGCATCTGACAGAAGCTTAACAATCCTTCATTAAAAACTTCTCCTCTTTAAAGAAAAGTGACTAATACAGATTCCATACAACATGCCATCTGCAAGGACACAATGAAGATTGCTAGCGATGTAACAAAACAGAAGATATGGCCCACAGTCAAGAAAAACGCAGACAACAGAAATAGACCTTAAGATGACCAGGTTAATGAAGTTAGCAGACAAGAATTTTGAAACAGCTACTATAAATGTGTCCAGAGACTGAAAGGAAAAGATGGCCATACTGAGTAAACAGAAGGGGGACCTCAGCATAGAAATGTAGAAAAAAGGATGGAAGGAAGGAGGGAGGGAGAGCAGGAAAAAGGAAGAGAAAGAATGAAAACCTAATAAATGTTTTAAAACTGAAAAGTAAAATATCCAAAGTGAACAGATTTACTTTGAAATGAATGGGCCTAGCAGTAGACGGGTATTTATATTATAAAGTGTCAGTGAACTTGAAGACAGATCAATAGATATTATACAGCAAGAAGAACAGAGAAAAAAAAAAGTATAAAAAAGAAACAGAATTTCAGCGACCTATGGAACAAAATCAAACAGTGTAACATACATATAATTGGACATACAGTGGGAGAGTAGAAAAAGAATGAGCACAAAAATATATATATTCAGAGAAGGAAGTGATCGATATTTTCCAAATTTTATGAAAAACTTATGAATCTAGTAAGCTCAGAAAACCTTAAGCAGAAAATATACAACACAAAACAAAAATAAAATCCCTAAACCACATATTTGAACTTAAAATGAAAGATGGAAATAAAAAACTTAAAACTTTATGGAGAAAAAGAATATAACTCATGCATATATAAAAACTAAATTATGACTGACTTCTCATCAAAAACAAAAAGCATTGTTAAAGTGCTGGAAAAATGTCAACTCAGTGTCTTGCCACTTCTATTCAAAGTTGTACTGGATTTTCTAGCCAATGCAATCCTAAGGTAATCCATAAAAACATTACTGGAAATAATAAGCAAATTTATAAACACCACAGATCAAAATCAATAAAGAAAATGCAATTATATATCTGTATACTAGCAGCAAACAACCAGAAATAGAAATTTTAAAAATGTAAATTAAAAATTGCATTAAAAATGGCTTTGAATACTTAGCAATAAATGTATCGAGTCATATAACACTGACACATCAAAGACTACAAAACATTGCTGAGAGAAAATTTAAAAGACCTAAATAATGGATTAGAAGATTCAATATTGGTAAGATGTTATCTCTACTCAAATTTATCCATAGTCAACACAGTCGACTTTCCAACAAGCGTCCCTATAGACATTACACGTTGATTATACAGTTAATAACAAAATGAAAACAGCATGGAACAGTTGAAACAATTGTGAAAAGAAGAGAAAAATCAATGGGGAAAGAAAAGTCTTTTCAACAAATAGCACTAGAACAATTGAATAAGGAAATGGGGAAAAAAGGAAAAACTTTGGTTCCTGTCTCACAACATACACAAAAGTTAATTTGAGTTGGACCATAGACTTAAAAGTAACATTTAAGTCTACATAGCTTCTAGAAGAAACTATCGTAGAACACAATATTGAAGGACACATTTAAGGCCTAGGAAGTAGGCAAAGATTTTTTAGACAATATATAGAGAGTATGGGGTTTCCCTGGTGGCACAGTGGTTGAGAGTCCACTTGCCGATGCAAGGGACATGGGTTCATGCCCCAGTCCAGGAAGATCCCACATGCCGCGGAGCAACTGGGCCCGTGAGCCATGGCCACTGAGCCTGCGCGTCCGGAGCCTGTGCTCCGCAATGGGAGAGGCCACAACAGTGAGAGGCCCGCGTATTGCAAAACAAAAAACAATATATAGAGAGCAATAACCTTAAAAGAAAACATTTTTATTGGATTTTACAAAAGTTATCATTAAGAACAAAAGACAAGCCATAGATTGGGAAAAAAACATTTATAATACATACATCTGAGAAAAATATATGTATACACATATATATATATTATAAAATCAATAAGACAACATGCAATCCTATTTTAAAAAATGGACAGAAGACTTGAACAGACCTTCACCAAAGACATACAGATGGTCAGTGAACACGTGAAAAGTTTCTAGACATTAATAATCATCAGGGAAGTGCAAATCAAAACCACAGAATACAACTTTACACCCGTCAGAATGGTTAAAATTAAAAGGACTTATAACACTAAATATTGGTGAAAATAGTGAGCAACTAGAACCCTTGTACATTGCTGGTGAGAGTGTAAAATGGTACAATCATTTTGAAAAAATGTTAGGCGATTCTTAAAAATCAAACTTATTCCTACCTATGATCCAAAAATTGTACCCGTAGTTATATACCCAAAAACTGTAAAAACATTTGTCAACAAAAAGACTTGTACAAAAATCCACAAACTTTGTTCATCATAGCCAAAACATAAAAATGACTCATTTGTTCATCAAAGGGAGGATTTGTGAACAAATCACATAACAGAATACTATTAAGCATTAAAAAACAATGAACTATGGATACACACAATAACATGATGAATCTTAAAATTCGTCTTGAGGAAAAGAATTCACACACACAAGAGTATGTACCTACATGATTGCGTTTATATGAAGTTCAAAAACAAGCAAAATTAATCTATTATGATGAACTCAGAACAATGGTTGCATGTGAGAAAGATGGAGACTGACTGGAAAGCTGTCTGAGGGAAGTTTTGGAAATGAAAAAGATGTGCTATACATGTTCTAACTCAATTGGGGTGTTCGTTACTTGAGTGCATGCATTTGTCAAAACTAATCAAACTGTTCACTTAAGATGTGTGCATTCCCCTATTTGAATTTTAACTCAGTTTTACTTGAACTGAAAACTGAAAGGAAAGTATTTCAATAATTGAAAGATCATTTTGGTTTGTTTCTATTATGTTATTCTGTTTTGATTCTACATGGTTCCTGTAGACACCTCATTCATTGTTTCATTAATTCTTCATGGCTCCAATTATTCTAATATTGACTCAGAGCCTCTGAAAATGGTGAAAACCCAGAGTACCGGTTAGTTATGCTTAAAGTGAAGAGAAGAAGTAGTAGATTTAGACCTGATTGGTCTTGGGGATTTCCATTTTGTGAACACCAAGTTTTGGAACACATGGTTGGTGTACTTGGTAACTAAATCATGAGTTTGAATACCAGAATCAGTGAGTAAACCAGGGAATGTGTATTGCTATATTTATCTTTAGACACTAGAGTAGGGAATGAACAAAGCTCCTGGTTACTGGAACCTACTTTCATGCAACCTTTCTGGATTATCCCAGATAAATATGATATTTTTCTTCTTCAAATCCACATAGAAATTCATACCTCTTTAGTATGCCTTGTATTTTAATTGTGTCCATGTTACATCACCCCACCTAGTTGGTGTGCTCTTAAGGCTAAAAACTGTTTATTATCTCATAGCACCTAGAACATTGTTTAATTTAGATCGAGTGCTTGGTAAGGTTTGAAGTATTTGATGGATTGGATTTGATTGGACTGGATGGAATAACCTTTGTAGGTAATGGAGCTACAGATCAGGCAGTATTAACAGGGATTTGAGGAGCTGGATTCATTTGTGCCTTCTTATAACAAAGTTATTGAGTACTTACCATGAGTAAGATAATGAGATGAGAAATTAAAAAATCAAAGAGAAATAAGGCATAGTTCTTGTATGCACAGTTCTGTCAGGTTGTCGGGGGAAAAAAAACAATGTGTATAACTGAAACACAATAAAAAGTGGAAAGTCATGTGAAAAAACAGAGGAAGAGATACATTCTTATGAAAATGCAAAGAGGAAGAATATGTTTGCCTGTATTTTCCCTCTCCCATTAGAGAGGCTTGCTCTCTTTTAGAACAAATTTAACTCATGTTTAGCATATGCATGTTGGGAAGGCCAAAAGAAATACTAGTAAGAAGTTTTAGGAATTCTCTTTCAACAAAGAGTCAAGAAGATAACCTTTTATATGAAGAATAGTCAGTATTTCTTCCAGAAATCAAGTGTGAGTGAATGGGAAGTGATTCCCAAATTTATTTATTCTTTTCCTAACAATGAGAGCCTAGTCTGTGAGGAGCTCTGGTTTCTAATTGTATCTTTGCCCATAACTGGATGGGTGACTTGTTCATTGGCTTACTCTCCTGTATCATAACCTTTACATCCATAAAATTAGAGAATAGGACAGAAGGTTTCAAAGTCTGCTCCAACTCTAAAAATGTCATGACTATATTCTGTGCCTCTGTGATTCTTATTATCTTTAATAAAATCTTTTATGTGACTTTGGTGAAAGAGGTTGCCCAGTTTCCCAAACTTTGTTGATCCACATGCTATTTTCATGGATAGTATTTTCAGTAAATCAATGTTAAATATTTTTCTTAAAATTAAATGACATTTTTATTTAAATAGATTTAGCTTTATTCCCAAGTAATAATATCCCTGGAAGCATACATTCTAAGTGTTCCTTATGCTTTCATACACATGAAAATAAATACATAATCATTAAATTTGTCTCTTATACAACCAATAATATGCATATTCTACTTTAAGAAACACTGTTTTACTATATTAAAAAAGACTTATCCAGTGTCTTTGCCAGTTGACCGTCAATCATAAATGTTAGCAGAATAGGTCAACCTATATGCACTAGTATCTATAAAGACTAAAAAAATATATGTTGCACTCAATCAGAATCTTCTAAATCCTGAATTCAACTCTTAAGTGAGTATGTGCATTACCTGGAAAACCATTTGCAAAAATAGATTTTTAAAGTTCAGAGTAAATTGGAGAAAAGGCTACATTACATTTGAACCTTAATAAATACTTAATAACCCATAAGACAAATAGCCATGAATTACTAGAATGATTTCAAGCACAGTGCTTCTGCATAGAGCCAACCTGCTCTCTTATTTTTCTCATTATAAAACAGGAGTTATAATATTGCGAAGTTTGTTAGCTCTGTTGATTTGTGTATTTTATAAAGTAAGACATTTGAATAATATGGAACCAGAACCATAGGAAAATCCATTTCTTTCTCTTCTTTCCCTTCTCTATCTAGTCTCCCCTGCCCAAGACAGCTTTAAAATGTCTCTCTCATAGAGTGGGAAAAACAAGAAGATTCCTCTAACTCTGTCCTTTTTTATGGAGGTTATTTATTTCTTGAATGAGGGTGTGTGTGTGTGTGTGTGTGTGTGTGTGTGTGTGTGTGTACAAGCTTAGGTCCTCAGGTGGAACCGTGGTTCCTGTGCTTTCGTCCTCGAAGCTGTTTTTCTGGAAGGGAATGGAGGCAGCTGTGTTTACAGCTCAAGTCTTGGCATACATTTACCAGAATCTATTATTCATATCATTCAGTATCAGGGAGAGATCTCAGGCCACCTGTCTATCTGACAAATTCACCCTTTTGTGAGCTTTCTGTTCATAGCAAATTATGTTCACATTGATGAATTGAGTTTTTATGAGCATTGCTAACTAACATTCTCACAGAAGGCCAGGGGCAAGAGACTGCAAGTGTTTCTGGTCCACAAGTAAATGATAAAAAAAAAAGAAAGAAAGAAAAAAAAATAGTAGTGTTTAAAGACAATTTGTCATGGAGGGATAGTTAAATCATTTGGCAATGGTGTAATATTTATAATTCCAAGACTTTCCATAAATTATTGCAAATACTCTGCTTATAACAAACAAAAACATGGAAAAAATCCACACATTATTTTTCTCTGTGCACAGAATATTCTTTAAAAACTGTTTTACATTTTGACAGGTAACCACTGACCAGGGCAAAACACGGAGTACTTGAAGTATGCCCAGCATTAATAAACCGAGCAATTTTATACTAAAATGTGGAAAACTTGCAGCAATTATAGCTTAAATTCCAGCTTCATATTTCCATAGATACAAAATGGATTTTTTTAATCTCTAGAAACCCTATACTGGTTATGAAGCTACACCATGTGGCCTGAGTTAAATAAATGAGAGCAATCTTTCACAAAAGACTAACAGAAATCCTTCTAAATGGTGGGTGGGGAAATATCCACTGTTCATGATAGAAATGAAGATTTCCTTCAGTTTACATATAGAATTGGTTCTTCTCACATGCTTCTGAGAGAAGTTCCTTGCATTTATTCTGACTCCTAGTCTGCATTTCATTTAGAGCAACTGAAAAAGAGGAGAGGATTTCACGAGAAAGACACATTCTAGTTTTACTATACCCGCGTTTCAAAGCTCTAATTCAGAATCTACTTAAAATGATAAACCTGCTTAGGTGGCAGATCCACTAGTCAATATGTTTTGGTTTTTTTTTAAAAAAAAGGAACAAAGCAGAAATTTTACAGGGTAGTGAGGAATATCATCAATAAAAATCCATGTTCTCCTGGTCTCAGTTCACTCCGGAACTGTGACCCTGTCATTCCAAAAGTCAGATTATTACCTTCGATAAAGTACACTCTTATTCTCTTAAGTCTTATTGCAAGTCAGTGGAAAATTCTAAAGCTCTTCAAAATGTAGCCTGCCAAAATGTGTCAGACACATCACCTTTCAATGCAAAGAAAGACACCATAGCACAAAGAACACTTGGCATTATCCCTGGAAAATGCACACCTTTCGGAGGAGCAAATGGGAAGGGTGGTCTGTTCAACACCATATGTGAGGGAGCTGAACCAGTCTCATTTCTCCTTCCAAATGTTACAAGCTGCTACCTTATTGTGGTGTGTGTGACTCTGGAATGAAATTGGTGACAGCCAAGTGTCTACCTGGTCCCAAGGTCAGTTGGCCTGTTGACCACTTGAGCGTACTGCTCAATATGATACTATGCTTTAGTGGCCTCTGAGAGATAGAATGCCTAGGGCTTTATGTTAATTTAGTAGCACATGTGAAACTTTTACAAACTTCCCAGTGGCTGCCACTACCCTCAGATTTATGGGTAAAATGAGGAGACTGGGTTTGCCATCCTTATAGTATAGAGAGATGCAGAGACAGGCAATTTTTAAAGATTTTTTTTGATCTTTCCTTCTGGTCTAAATATATTACAGATAGGTGCTTATGTCATTAAAAACAAATTGGAGAGAATCACAGCAACAGAATGCTGCAATCACAGGTGTGATGGCAATTTTCTGTGGTAAGCATGGTGACCATTCATCTCAGATTCTCTATAATAAGTTCAGTTTTCAAATAGTCCATCCTTTGCCCCAACCATGTGTTCCTGTTTTACTTCAGGAAAGATGGTAAATGCAGCTTTAAGGCAATAGGACTATTTTACCTGCAAGAGTTTTTCACTGTAAGATTGTGGAAATGAACATAGGAGGAAGAGATTGAGGGTTTTCATTGCTAAGTAACCAACTTGAGATAACGTGTACATTCTCCGGTGGTGAAGGCATAGCAGGCAGCATTCTGCAGCTCGGTGCCATATTCGTAGTGTCAGGCAGCTGAAGGACCACCATTTTGCTCCCTGGAACAGCTACTGCATTTCAAGCATTGCTAGAAGGCTGAACGTTGGCTGCAGCTGGCAGAGCATTGTTCTTTTTTTAACCCATGTGATAGGTATCTTCAACAGTGGCAAACAAATTTGTAGAGCTGGTGATTAGTTGCCCAAAGAGCATAATGT